>NC_142158.1:16836250-19490000 GCF_024610735.1 Ursus americanus
CCAGTCAAACAGGATTAATTCTATCTGCACAGACACTGTTTCCAAATAAGGTCACATTCGCAGGTACCAGGGCTTAGAACTTCATGTGTCTTTTGGGAGTCCACAGTTCAACCCATGGCAATGTGTTCGATTTACTCCATGGCTCTGGTGAGCCAGGGTTTTGAGGAGGATTTCAGATCTGTATCAACTCCCCCAAGACCCTGACAAAGCCTGCATTTACAGTACATCCCATGGGGTTGAAACGCTAATTAATAGCCACCTGCTGATCACCTTGCATGTGTTTGTAGTGCTTTTTGAGGGCCACTCAAGATGCACAAAACCCTGTCTCTACCTTCAATCCCTGCTCTACCCCTCACCAGTTCCGGACCCCTCTGTGCCCCAATTTCTCAGTCTATAAAAATAGGGATAACAGCAGCACCTTCCTTATAGGCTTGTTAGGATTACAGGAGAAAATAGATACTGTGTGATCCATAGCAAAGATTTGATGGATGCTACCGATGGCTGCAATCCGATGTGTGCACAAAATATACCCATGCTTTAGAGAATACATAAGAGCAATATAACATATAGCCACTGATGTTGCAATATAGAAGTTCAGTCGAAGGAAGGAGAGCATCTCGGGTATTGATTAATGCCTTATTTATGGTCTGCACGTGTTTGTGCATGATTGAGTAGATGAGGGCAACTCCATGTGTGTGCGTGTGTTTGCATCTAGTTTGATAGGGGAGCAGGAATCTGGAGGATGGATGTCTTTCCTGGGACTGGAAAAGAATTTCGGACCCAGTCTTCCTCATTTTATTTCCATCTAGCCACGTGGTTCCTGCAAAGCCTCAAGGACAAACTGTTCTGCGTTCACGGTGGCCGCCAGCCTGTGTGTCTTGTGTGAAATGAGACACGCTCCAGAAAAATCTCTTAGACCTGTGCATGGAGCGGGGAGGTCACCCCCATGGCTGAGCAATGGATTCTTAGTCTGCCCAAGAAGAGATTATCCTTGGAACATAATCTTTTTACAACCTGCTCAAACTCCCCTGTTCACTGAGGCCTTTGATCAAGGCCACTGCCTGGTGCTTTCAGATTGAGCACCAGAGAAAATGAGATCAAGTGACAATTTTGGTGCCCCTTAAAGAACCATGCCTATTTGCAGCAAAGAAGGACTATTGAGTTAACACCAAAACAAGACAAAAACCCATCTAAACCCCTTCTGTGCCTTGAGGATTTTTGCACTTCAAAACAGCTTCAAAGAATTTTCCATAGCCAGGCTCCCTTTATTCAGAATGAAAGTAACCTATCTGGAGCTACTCTAGCCACCTCTCCACTTATATTTACATTGGTATAATACTAATTGTAATATTAATTGATTAATCTAGCCCAAGGCGCTCAAGTGTCTGCACACAAAATTGGAATGTAATTGCAACAATAAAGAGATCAAATGAGGTTAATTAAAACATAAAAGACGACAAATGCTAAGTCAGGAAGCCCTTTGTATGCACTGAAAAGTGTGCCACTTATTTATAAGGCATTGTTTGCAGATTCCTGAGGAAGGAGTTCAAGGCAGAATAAATGTGGTGATCTGTTTACACACAGATATCAAATGAAAGTAGTCACGCCAGGACTGCTCACAGGACAGTTGCCCATCCAAGCATATATTTCATGGGACATTGTCGAAGTGAGTCTTTATAGGAGACATCGCATTGAACTGGCATTAATGCCATTTCCACATTTCTCCTAAAGCTGCAAACTTGAAGGAATAGCCTCTGCGGGAAACATGGCAGGAGGAGGACAAGGCAGGGAAAAGGAAGCAAGTCAAGACTGAACTCCTTTGAAGTTTAGGCACGTAATTTGCATCCGTAACATTGAAAAGGAGGAAAACGGACGGGGCAGGTCCTGGCTTAGCCACACCAGAACAAATTGCTTGCACTTGCAAGGGCCACTGGGGGTCAGGGGTGACATTGTACCTCAGACCCAATTTTTGTCTAATTTCTCTTCTTATCGACTGTAAAGAAACGAGTCTAAGGACTCATCACTTCAAAGCCGTTATGTGCACAACTTTCTAAAACTTAAGATTTCTGTCCTTCATCATCTTAGTAACAATCTCCGGCCCCGATCTTTTTTTTTTTTTCCCCCAAATATCTTGTTCAGCCCATGCAGTCTCATAACTCCTGCAGAGCCAGAAATGAAATCAGATGGGGACTTCACTGATCTCTACAATTTCAGATCTTTTTTTTAAAGACTTTATTTATGACAGAGAGAGAGAAGGAGAGGGAGCATGAGCAGAGGGTAGGGGCAGAGGGAGAAGCAGACTCCCAGCTGAGCAGGGAGCCTGAGTCGGGGCTCCATCCCAGGGCCCCAGGATTATGACCTGAGCCGAAGACAGGCGCTTAGCCGACTGAGCCCCCCAGGTGCCCCAACAATTTCACATCTTTTTCTGCCTAGCTACTTGTGTGTTGGGCCAGCTACAGGAATCACAGGGAGCCTGAAGCCTGTACCCACTACCAGCATCAGCACCATATGCCACCACCATCACCCTGCTCCCATCACCAAGGAAGGTTCTTGGAGATAATGCGGTCATTCGTTTATTCAACACTCAACACATATTTATTGAATGACTTTTATAGTAGTGAACCAAAGTCCCTGGTCTCGGGGAGGTTATGTTCCAGCAGAGAGAGACAGAGAACAAACAAATTAACGAAGGAATGTGTCATATAATGTCAGACGATGGTAAGAGTCAGGAAAGAAAATAAATCAGAAAAAGGTCTTGAGAGTAGTTAGGTAGGGGTGCTGTTTCAGAGTGTGGCCAGGAGAAAGCTCCCAGACAGGGTGCTGAGCAGAGACCAGAAAATCGGCATGAACGTGCCTCACTTCAATATTCCTTAAGTAGTCTCATGAACTCAAGTCTTATGGGAATGACATGCAAAAGGTAAAACAGAATCCTTTCTCAGTCGTTCCGGGAAAATAATAGGAAGAGCTAGTTTTTACTGAGCACCTCAAAGGTATGAATTTAATCCCCCAGAACGTTTATCCCCGGGCACCTTTGTGAGGTGGGAATTAGGATTACCCTCCTTTTGCCAATGTGGTTATTAACTCACCAAAGGTTACACAGCAAGTGGATAGTGAGGCTGGGTTTCAACTCAAGGCCCCTGTGGGTTTTTTATTTTTGTTTTTCAGAGCGGCTGGTGTACAATAAATGGCACATTTTTAGGGGTACCATTCGAGGACTTTTAACGTATGTCTATACTCATGAAACATCACCGCCATAGAGACCGTAGACCTATGCCACACTCATGCCTCCTTATAATCCTACCACCCGTTTCCCGCTCACCTCCAAGCACCCCCTGATCTGTTTTCCATCATTTCAGATGAACTTGCATTTTCTGCAATTGTATATAAGTGGCATCATACAGTGTGAACTCTTTGTCATTTGGCTCTTTTCACCCTGCATGATTATTTTCTGATTTGTCCACATCGTTGTGGGTATCAGCAGTTCGATCCCTTTTTTGCTGAGTAGTGTTGCGTTGTGTAGACGTGCCACAGCTTGCTTATCCATTCACCTGCTAGTGAACACTGGTGCTGTGTCTGGTTCGGGGCTATTGCAAATCAGCGGGTGTGAACATTCGTGCAAAATGTTTGTATCAGACCCTCACTCTTAACCATTACGTAATAAAATTCTCTTAAAAAAAAAAAAACAAGATAAAAAGAGAACGCATAGCAGCTGCCTTGTGTGGCAAAACCACTCTGAACCAGAACCAAGACCATTAGATGTCAAAAGCTGGGACCCCTTCCTAGTCTGAGGTAATGAGCAGCCATCGAAAAATGCAGTTGTAAAGCCTTTCACTCAGGTGTCACTTGGTTTCTCCATAATCTAAGGAGAGATGGCCTTAGATAACCTGGCCCAGAAATCCCTGGCTGGCGCTCTCTCTCCTACATTTACCAACAGCGGTGTGACTGTCGACAAGTCCCTCGTCCTCCCCGGGACTCTTTCTTCATCAGTCAAAATGGCAGCCAAATTCTAGGCTGACTCATTGGCTCGTACCAATTAGAGGAAAGCGGGAGGTTATCCGTGTAGTTGGACATTCTTGGGTGGCCCTGCTCCTCTTTACTGCACGCAGCAACCCCGTTACGAAGCGCGTAAGAACACCGAAGCCCCAGGAGTGGGGGTGCCCAAGGTGCCTCCGCTAATCACTGGCAGAAGGGAGTCCAAATCCAGGCTTCCTGACGTCAAGGACAGAACCCTCCCTCCCTCCTACACCAAACTGCTGCTTGTTGATTCTTCAAGTTTTATCTCCAGCAAATGTCCCGAATTACATGAGTGCATTTCTTTCCTGTTTTTTTAATGAATTAGGGTGGCCATCACCTGTCGTGGAATGTTGACTCCACAGTTTGTGATCAAATCACAGATGCTAGAGTCTTCGGGACACAGAGTAACACCTCACTAGCGAGGTAGATGCTGCACGAAGGGAAACGCTTTTGGGGGAGAGAAGCTGTAATACGAGCGGCAAATCCATGATTCATTCCCCCCCCACCCTGCTGTTAATTTAAGTTATAATTACCCGAACTTTAAAAATAAAACCTGAAGAGCATCGCTGTCTCTGCCTCACGACAGCAAAGCACACCCCATTGCATCAACTCAAATCACACATTTAACAACTGCTGTTTTAGGTTTCGACTAATTAAGGAACGATTCTTGGTACATGCATTCCTACCACAATTAAATAACTCACGGTGTAGGATGGAACGGTTAAAGCTTCTTAAAGCTGCTTTTCCTCTTTCGGTGTTAAAAAGATGAATTTCTCCTAGAGACCAGAGTTGTAAGAGGCTTGTGTTTTAACTCATGAAAGCCTCAGTATATTGGTTTAGAGGGACTTCTTTAAAACAACTTAAATTATAGGGTAGCAGGCTGGAAGTTTCTCTTTAGCATGGTGAAGTATTCAGTGGAGATAAAATTGCTTTATAGATGGCTGACCAGAACTCAGTCTAGAATTCATAATACATGTCAAACCTTGAGTGGAAGGAGGCATAATTTCTCAGAGAGCTTTATTGCTCGGGAGCTTTGTGCTGCAGAGAAGTGACGAAATGCCCCTTCGCAGCCTCCCTGTGTCTTGTCCTGCGTGCAGCTTGTGCTGGCTGTGCTGTGGAAAAAAGCAAACAGGTTGGAGATTTTTATGTTGATGGTCATGTTTAATGAGTCCCTAAGTTATGCTGGTTTATACCATCTAAGTTTCTCAGCCTGTCATGAATAGATCAATTCCAATGTCTTAACCCGCCTGCCCCTCAATACGTATCATTTGGACAGAGACACTTGCTGTCTGCTCATTGCAGGTACTAAGAAAAATTGGGACAGAATGAAATGATTCTGACTACCTTCTCCCAAGACAATGGTAGATTCAAAATGTCTGTATAGATTGGCCTTAGGGATTTCAATATGGCTGAAAGAGGAGGCTGGGGGCTTGACCTTTAAGAAGTGTTTGTATGGAAAGCATAGAGTCTTCCTTGGATGTTATGTTTATTGGACTCCCTTAGCACCAATTCCATGTCAGTAATCATTTGCTACTGGTGAGGTTCATGGCCAAGGCAACTTACCCATGTCAGTTCACCTACAGAAAATCCTTGGGCCCCACTACTTTGGGATAAACTTTTGGCTGGTGAAAGGCTAAACCAGACCAGCAGCAAATGCCCCTTTAAGAAGTACCCCCAAAGTAGCAACAAATTAGTGATAGGTGCATGATAATTAACCAACTTCCTACCTCATATCTGTCACTTGCCCATTGCATGGGGTACTATGACCATTTCTTACGACATAAGAAATGTAAAGTAGATGAAGGGTCATCCCTGAATATTACAATGGGGAACAGTAGCAAGCAGAAAACTATGGCACATGAAGCCTGACAGAAAGAAAAGAAGAGAGGGGGGGCTAGTCCCCCAACAAACACACTGCTCCAAAATCTTTCCTCTGCATGAAGACCTTACCTCTGGACAACATTCCACTACTTCCCATCTCTCCACTTGAACCTGTTCTCTCACCTGAGGTGGGTGGGAGCTGAAAATCCTTCACATTTAATACCGGGATTCTGGGGAGCTGCAGGGTTGTAAGTTATGGATGGAAGACACAGCAGGTGCGAGTCACAGATGCAGCGTCATGAGAACTGAGAGCAGATAATAAGCCAGAAACAAGTACACAAGCAAAGGAAGGTATTCGCTGGCCTTGAAAATCATGCAAAGTAAACTGAACTGTTATAGGGCATTATAAAGGGTGTAGGGCTTGCAGTCAGAATGCCACAGATGGACCTGAGTTAATGAACATACATTTTCTAATACACTCAGAGTTTTGGGGTGTTTCCTTCTGGAGAAGCTCCTCACCAAGGTGTGCACAAATTTGAGCAGGCAACACCAGATTCATGAACTGCCCTACGCTGCCCACAACTAAGCTCTCCCACAAAGGGATTAAACGAGAATCACCCATGAGGGATTCTCTTCCCCTATTCATGGACACTGGATCTCCAATGCCAGATTCCATCTGTTGCTCACCCTTTAGGAAATGAAATATTCCAACACAAAATAGGAAGGAAGGAAGGAGGGAAGGAAGGAAGGAAGGAAGGAAGGAAGGAAGGAAGGAAGGAAGGAAGGAAGGAAGGAAGGAAAGGGGCAGGGAGGTTCATAAACCCCAAAACAACCCAAGGCAATTCCCATTAAACATGTTACATATTCAGTTATAATTAAGTGACTTTTATGTGCCCAGCCCTGTGCTACTTAAACACCACGGGAATATCAAGAAGTATAAATACAATCCAAGCTTACATTTCTTTTTTTTTTTTTTTTAAGATTTTATTTATTCGACAGAGATAGAGATAGCCAGCGAGAGAGGGAACACAAGCAGGGGGAGTGGGAGAGGAAGAAGCAGGCTCATAGCAGAGGAGCCTGATGTGGGGCTCGATCCCAGAATGCCGGGATCACGCCCTCAGCTGAAGGCAGACGCTTAACTGCTGTGCCACCCAGGCACCCCCCAAGCTTACATTTCTTGAGCATTTATTAGCCAACTGATAGAGTAAGTCTTTTCAATACACTGTCCTCTTGAAAGTAACCACAACCCTATGTTGTCATTGTAGCTAGTTCCCCCATTTATAAATGATGACATTTTAGAGGTTAAGCAACTAGTTTAAGATCACACACTGATAAATGCCAAGCCTGGTATTGCAACTCACATAATGCTATTCCAGTGCCCGGGTGCTTAGCAGCAAAGATCTGCTGAAGAAAGTAGCCTCCGAGCTAGTGGACAGAGGAGCAAACCCACACAAATTTTCCTGACCCGTCGTGAGATCAGCGAGCACATCCCAGTGCTTCATAGCATTTTCATTAAGGCATTTCAGCAAGTGTAGATGTTTCCCGACCAACCACATTCCACCTTTGCAGAATCCTGGTAATATTCAATAAAAAAGTGTACGTGCACCTAAATAAGTTAAATGGGAATTTCCCTGTGACTCAACAAGTCTACTGCTAGGTGGATACTGAAAAGAATTGAAAACGAAAGTTCAAACAAAAACCTATACAGAAACGTTCATAGCAGCATTATTTACAATGGCCAAAAGGTGGCAACACTCCTGATAGCTCATCAAATGATGAATGGATAAACAAATTGTAGCATATGGTGGAATATTACTCACCCATAAAAAGGAATGAAGTACTACTACAACTATAACATCGCTGAATCTTGAAACATCATGCAAAGGGAAAGAAGCCAGGCACAAAAGGCCACATATTACACAATTCTGTTTATATTAAACATCCAAAATATGGAAATCCATAGAGGCAGAAAGCAGATTAGTGGTCGTCAGGGGCTGGTGGGGAGGGGGAAACGGGGAGTGACTGCTTCTTAGATACAGGACTTCCTCTTCGGTTGATAGAAATATTATGGCACCAGACGGTGGTGATGGTTACAAAACATTGTGAATGTACTAAATGGCACTGAAGTATACACTTTTAAATGGATAAAATGCTGAATTTTCTGTTATATGCATTTCACCCCAACTTTAAAAAAAAGTAGCGGGGCACCTGGGTGGCTCAGTCGGCTGTCTGACTTGATTTTGGTTCAGGTCATGATCTCAGGGTTGTGGGATCGAGCCCTGCGTTGGGCCCCCCCACGCCCCAACCCCCACTTGCACTCTCTCCTAAAAAAAAATGCATGATGGATCTGGAGTAAGAGATTACATGAGGCATTTGTAGGGGTTGATGGGTGTACAAGACACATTCTCTATCCTCCAAGAATCTAGATCTGCTACTGTCTGATGAAATTAATTAATTAATTAATTCCTGTTTCTCCGTGACCACGATGGCGTCTCTGCTTTGGTGACAAATGGTATGTCTAATCTAATAATTTCTCCCCTGGTGGTTGAATTGACACCAGTCGATGTGTGATGACTTGCAGAGGTTGTAAAACATTTGGGGGCTCAGCAGATCTGAGAGACATGCGTACATTTCTATTTTCGATTATATTTAAGAATTTATGATACTATAAATCTGTAGACCTTTTATGCATCTAGCCTCTGAATTGTCTTGCTTTTGCCAGAACAACAGGAAAACGACTGATAAAAGATGATTGTTCTCCGTATTTAGATCCTAGGTCATTTTTTGGATTATTAACTTTGCCAAACTGCATGTGGGATTAATTGGAAA
The DNA here is from genome assembly GCF_024610735.1 of Ursus americanus. Lineage (NCBI taxonomy): Eukaryota > Metazoa > Chordata > Mammalia > Carnivora > Ursidae > Ursus > Ursus americanus. The sequence continues at coordinate 16,844,915 of NC_142158.1, forward strand.
CAATTGCAATATACTCACTACATTGCACCACTTCCTTTCATTAATTAAGAGACATTAGCCTCTGTTCTACAGATGACAAAAGGGATGGTTCTTCTTTTATAACCAGGCAGCAGCCATAGAAAGAAAGGCAGGAATTGCTGTGTGTCTGAGAACCAAGGAGGTGACAGAGGGCAGAAATTCCAGTATGATGGCTGCAGGGAGAGATGCTGAGTCCAGCCTCTGGGCTCTTAGGTACCCTCAATTCTAAGCGTCTGATTCAATAGACCCAATTACACTTTGACCTCTCTATTTGCTAGGTCACAAAAGCAAGCTGCGTAATAAGGGAAAACATGTTAAAGAGGATTAAACAACAATGGAGTTAATGAGAAAGTCACCTCACCATTCACAATTGCCTATCTATATTTAATTTTTTAATCAAAAAATAAATTGGAAATAAAATTAATAAAACAACATCGATATACATTTTTAGCAATAAACCTTTTTTAAAAATACCCCCTTATTTTGAACTTAAGAGTGTTGGGGACAGAGTGTGTGTGTGAATCTGTGTGTGTATATATGTGTATCTCTGTGCTTCAGCAGTTCATATCTGCAATCAGATTACCATAAGGGAAATAGCAATTCAACAAACGTTTATTGAACATCCACTTTGTAAGCTAGATACGGTAAGAGGACAGAGGAAGATTCTGAGAGTGGGGATGAAAGCGATATCGAAGACTTCATAGTGGCCTTTGAGTTGAGATTTTTTCTGGTCACTCAGGCAGCCCATGTCCTCTCTGATTTGGGGACCTTTACATAAGCAGTTGACCCTGCCTGCATCACACTTTCCATTTCTGCTTCTGATTTCTATCTGGCTAATTCCCACGTCTCCTTCAGGTTCCCATATAAAGCCACTTCTTCCAGGAAGCCCTCCCTAAGCATTCCCCCAGACTGATCAAGTCCGAACCCTCTGCACTGTCACAATTCTATTTCCCCCACGATAGCTCTTACCATATTCTGTGGTTGTGGCGTGTTTATGTGTCTGCCCTTCCGGCAAAACGATAAGCTTCCTGACAGCAGGTACTATATCCATCTTGCTTTCTATTGCTCTCCCCACACATTCTCCACTGTCTGGCATGGTGTTAAATACAGATTTGCCAAGCAAATGTATAATGGACAAGGGATGAATGAATGAATGAATGAATGAATGAATGAATGAATGAAGAGGATTTGAACGTATCAGTGTTTCCCAAACAATCGTTCATAAACCCTAGTTCTTAAGGGCTTCCAGAAAAAGAGGAGTCCAATGTTTATAAAAAATTGGTTAAACAAAGCTAGCCAGGTTTATTTGTTGCAGGATTTCTCAGAGCCTTTGAAATGCTAATATGCATATAACCTTCAAGGGGAGAGGGTATATGGCATACATTATTACCCAGTACTGTATTGACCACAGCTCTTTTTTTCAGTAGAGCATTTCCTAAGACCAATATTCTGAAGGGGGTATAGTGGCAAGTGGTGCAAAAGATAGAGACTAAGGGAAGTGCATTGTCTGATGAGTTATTTTTTCAAAAGTAGTTTGAGAGTAAGTAGGAGGCAAGAGAACTGCAACATGATGTCCAACACAATAGAGGCCTCAGAGATCTAGAAAGACTTTACAGAGGGTGCAGTAAGCTGGTGGATTTGTAATGGCAGTCCTCTAGAATATGAATATATTTGGTAATATTTCCAACTTTTATTTTTTTTTTTTTGAAGATTTTATTTATTTATTTGACGGAGAGAGAGATAGCCAGCGAGAGAGGGAACACAAGCAGGGGGAGTGGGAGAGGAAGAAGCAGGCCCCCAGCAGAGGAGCCTGATGCGGGGCTCGATCCCAGAACACCGGGATCACGCCCTGAACCGAAGGCAGACGCTTAACGACTGAGCCACCCAGGCGCCCCACTGAGCCACCCAGGCGCCCCTATTTCCAACTTTTAAATGAAAGAAATCAGGCCCAGAAATAACCACATGGCCAGAGAAGCTCTTTCTGGCTGGATGTGGACTGTGGCTCTTTTTGCTGAGCAATTTAGATCAGGATGGAACTAGAGGATATTATACTAAGTGAAGCAAGTCAGACGGAGAAAGACAAATATTTCTCGCCTGCGTGGAATCTAAGCAACAAAACAAACAGAAACAGAATCAGCAATACAGAGAACAACCTGGTGGTCGCCAGAGGGGAGATGGGTGGGGGGATGGGTGAAATAGATGAAGGGGATTAAGAGGTACAAGCTTCCAGTTATTGAATAAATAAGTCGCTGGGATGAAAAGTACAGCATAAGGAATATAGTCAATAATACTGTAATAACGTATGGTGGCCGATGGTAACCACACTTACTGTGGTGAGCATTGAGGAATGCATAGGATTGTCAAATCACTGCTGTACACCTGAAGCTAATATAACATTTATGTCAACTCTACTCCAGTAATAAAAAATTTTAAGACATCCTGCATAACCCAGTACTTTACACCAGCTTCCCAAGTATAACCCGAAGAAACATAATCATTCCTGTTACTTTTTTCTGTGACGACACTAATCGCCTTGCAAATTTCATATCAGTTAATGCTTACTGCATTGGGTTCTGCAGAAGAAGGATGAAAAGGCATGGTAAAGGGGCACCTGGAGGGCTCAGTCGGTTAAGTGTCTGCCTTTAGCTCGGGTCATGATCCCAGGGTCCTGGGATCAAGCCCCGCAGTGGGTTCCCTGCTCAGTGGGGAGCCTGCTTCTCCCTCTTCCTCTGCCTGCTGCTCCACCTGTTTGTGCTCTTTCTCTCTTTCTCTGTCAAATAAATAAAATAAAATCTAAAAAAAAAAAAAAAAAAGAGGAACTGGAAAAACTTTCTTTTCAAATTTTGAATGAGTGATGAATTAATGACTTGGGAGGAATATCAAAACAGACAACATTAGAAAATTCCTTTAAAAGCATGAACGTGGGAGCCAGACACATCTGGCTCCAGAGCTTGCCAGTTATATGACCTTTCGGAAAACAGACACACACGGCCAGATGCCGCAGCATGCACTCTCGGACGTTCATTCATTTCGCCCTCATGATGACCCTAAGGAAAGGATGAGGCTCAGAAAAGTTTAAGCAAATTAAATATGTCACAAGTGAAAGAGTCAGATTCAAACCCTAGGTTATTTAATGACAAAGCCAGTTCCTTTCCACCAGTCTGAAAAATTCACGAGGACAGATAGGACGCCTGCTTTGCTTATGTCCGGAGTCTGGCACAGAGCAACTGTTACTATATGTTGAATGACCAAATGAATATGTGAATGTATGAGTGACTAAGCAAATTATAATGCTGTCTTCAATAGACTTTCTCTTTTTGAACCTTTTTTTTTTTTCTTCTGTTGGCTCATTGTATGTACTCAAAACCTGAACTGAACCTGTCAGCAGGTTTAGGGATAGAAAGTTCTTGGTCAGGGGTGCCTGGGTGGCTCAGTCGTTAAGCGTCTCCTTCGGCTCAGGGTGTGATCCCGGCATTCTGGGATCAAGCCCCACATCAGGCTCCTCCGCTGGAAGCCTGCTTCTTCCTCTCCCACTCCCCCTGCTTGTGTTCCCTCTCTCGCTGGCTGTCTCTATCTCTGTCAAATGAATAAATAAAATCTTTAATAAAAAAAAAAAAAAAGGAAAAGAAAGTTCTTGGTCAAAACAGATCTCCAGATCCAGAATATTTGGCCATTAGTAGCCACGATGACTGTGACTGTTGAGAACATTGAGGCTAAAGTGATAGCTGATTGTGGGGGAGCTGTCCTATGCAGCCAAGGTTTGACCGGATGGTTTGAAACAATTCCTTATGATTGTGACATTAGCATGAAGGCTGAGAAGTGTAGTTGTACAAAGTATGTACAAAGTATGTACAAAGTTGTACAAAGTGTCTAAATGGAAGGAAGTGTGATTATTTAAAAAAAAAGTTGGGGGGAGTGAATTCCAGCCAGCTCTAAGGCCCTGGGAGCAAACCCCATCTTAATGAATGGGATTGGGTTTCTGGTGATGGTGTTGGCATTGGTGGTGGGTGTGGACAAGGAATGTCTAAGATGTGTCTACCCTGTGTCAGTTTTGAGGCTAAGTACTTAACCAGAACCACCTCGTTTCTCCTGACAATAATCCTACAACTTAGTCATTATTTTTATCATCATTTTTAGGCATGGACTTAGTAAAGATCACACAGCTAAATAATGGGGCCGATTTAAACCCTGGTCCTCCCCGAATCCAGAGCCTGAGCTTTGAACCCGATGCTACTGTGCCTTTGGAAAATGTCATGGAGGCCATGTTTCTCTTCCAGTTGGGTTTTGTTGTGTATTCAACAGCTACATTTCTCATTGACATGGATCAGGAACTCGGGAAGGGCTCGGCTGGGTGATTCTGGATCCAGTCTCTGATGAAGTTGCAGTCAGGCAGTGACTGTGGGGGCTGGGGTTGGAGCATCTGGGAACTCTCTCTGTCCCCACCTGGGTGAGGTTGGGCTTCCTCCTAGGATGGTGGCTGCAGAGAACTCAATTGCTCACTTGTCAGCTGAATGCATCAAGGGTAAATACTCCAACTAGTGAGACAAAAGCCGCATTGCCCTTTATGACCTAGTCTCTGTAGTCCACAGAATTATTTCTACCACGCTGACTACAAGTGTGCTCCAAGCCCTCCCTTCCACCCAGAGTCACAGGAAGAGGAATTAGATTCCACCCCCTGACCAGGAGGAAGTGGCAAGGTTCTAAAGAGGGTGGGAGGGGAGATACGGTTGTGGCCAGCTTTGGAAGCTGTGATCTGCAAGGTGGAGGTTTGGGGATAGGTGGGGATGGGTAAGAGGGGAGGCCCACACGTGCAGTACTTACCGTTTGCTAGAGGCCTCTTTTAACTTACACCAAGGTACTTTATAAAGGGGGCATTGTCATCTCTTTCCCTTTTAGACCTGATGATACAGAAGCTCGGAAATGTACCTGGCCAATGTCATTCGGCACCTGCTATACACCAGGCCACCTGACAGATGCTTTTTACAAACACTGCCTCCCACTTACCCTCGATTTATTATTATCAGCATTGTTCACAGGAGGAAGCAGAGGCTCACTAGCCTGCCCCAGTGAGAAGGTGGCAGGACTAGAATTCAATCCCAGGTCTCGCCCTACTATAGTCTCCACCTTTTTTTTTTTTTTTAAATCAGAGAAAGAGAGAGAGCACAAGCACTGGGGAGTGGCAGGAAGAGGGAGAAGCAGGCCCCCTACTGAGCTATGAGCCCGACACAGGACTCGATCCCAGGACCCTGGGACCATGACCTGAGCTGAAGGCAGACGCTTAACCCACTGAGCCACCCAGGCGTCCCTATTCTCTACCTTTTAAAACCTCATTCATTTGCCCCATTATTTGGTCCACTGTGTGTCTCCTCTCCCTTCTTGTGTCTTTCTTGGGTCCCAGTCCTTTTTGGATGCATGTCGTCACATAACTTCCACATGGTGCTTTGGAGAGAATGAAAGGAAGCATCGAAACCACCTGTCCTCTGGGAAACTGCCTTTTCTATTGTTCTCCCAAGGCTGTCATACAGACATTGTGCTGAGCTGGCCAAAACGCAATTTGAAAAATGGCTTCGGAGATTGGCAGGCACACGGACTTGATGGAGAGTGAGGTATCGACTGCTCTGTTACAGATTATGCTGGAGGCCTCGGATATTTTTCCTGTCAAGCTCTGCCTTCCTTCTGGGAAGTTCTGTGTGAAGCAGCCCCCTTCGCTCTGAATAAGAATCCTTTGACCTCCTACCTTTCTTGTTTATGGTATCGCAGGCTTTCCAAGAGAGAGCAGAAACAGGCTGCTCTAAGTTTAGCAACCTGGTGAGCTTAATATGGCTTTGGCAAGAAGATCTCGATATAAAGAGTCTTAGTTGGCCGAGAATAGCAAGGGACAAAATAAACTCATTTTATTTTATTTTTATAGTTTTAGTCATCATGTCTCTTTATTGCATTTTATTTTATTTTATTATAATTCCGGTAGTTAACATACAGTGTAATAGTGGTTTCAGGTGTACATGTAGTGATTCGGCACTTCCACACATCAGCCGGGGCTCGTCGCAGGGTACAACTCCACACCCAAGAACACCAAATAACCCAACTAAAAATAAAACTCATTTTAAAAATAGTCAATGGAGGGGCACCTGGGTGGCTCAGTCAGTTGAGCGTCTGCCTTTGGCTTGGGTCATGGTCCCAGGGTCCTAGGATCGAGCCCTGCATCGAGCCCAGCATTAAGCTCCATGCTCAGTGGGGAGCCTGCTTCTCTCTCTCCCTCTCCCCCCCCCCCCACTGCTCATTCTCTCTCTCAAATTTTTTAAAAAAATCTTTTAAAAATTTTTAAAGATTTTTTAAAAAAATTTTAAAAATCAATGGAAAGAGAGAAAAGGAGAAGAGTGAGGGAGGAATAAGGAAAATAGAGAAGGGAGGGATGGAAAAGGAAAGAAAGAAGGAAGGAAGGGAACAGATGTTGGGGAAGTCAATCCGCTCACCATCTGAATGTGTGCCGACCCCAAGTTGGATAGAAAGAAGGGAAGTGAGGTAGAAGAAGAGGCGTTCACATGGGCACTGCCTTCTTGCAAGCACCCCCATGCCATCTCCAGTGTTTTGTTACTCTCACGTGATATCTGATTATAGTTAATATTAAGAATAAGGGGCACCTGGGTGATGCAGTCAGTTGAGCACCCGACTCTTGATTTCAGCTCAGGTCATAATCTCAGGGTCAAGCTCTGCGGGGAGTCTGCTTGAGATTCTCTCTCCCTCTGCTCCTCCTCCCACTCATGCGCTCTCTCTCAAATAAATAAATAAATATTTAAAAGCATTAAGAATAAACTTTTCCATTAATTGACACAGACCTTAGTCGATCATAGACATCATCTCCTGTAGCACGCACAATAACCCACAATATCCTTATCTGCTTTTTCTAGATGAGAAAGGCTCTAGATGAGGCTCGCAGGACCTTACCCTGTGGAGGCAACACTGCTCCCTGCGGTGTACTGTAAATCCAGCAGGTGGTGGCAAGGGCTGACCCCTGGGGGCATATAGATGGAGTCCAAGAGCAAGTGAAATTTTCCCAAGACTCACTTACTCTTCCAGCCCCGGGCCAGCCCTCCTAGCACAGCCCTCCTCCAAGTCTGAGGCTGTCCCAGGCTCCAGATCTCCAGAAAGTGCATCAGTAATAGCTTTCTGTTGACACTAAGGCTATTAGGTTGTTTATGTGGGTAGAAATATGTATTTATTATTTGAAGCAGAAGTGTATTTTCTCTTCATTTCATTTAAACGAGAATTTATTAATCCCTTAGTACATGCACTGCCATTTATTTAGTGGTGTTGTGGAAACAAAATTTAAAAAAAATTAATAAACTTAAGCAACTGACAAAGTAGTGGGAAAACAGAACCAAGTGCGCACCATCCCTGGGCACCCATGAGCAAACCATTCCCTGGCCCCTCCATTTTTCTTTCTTAATTAGACCTTATTTTTATTTAATTAATTAATTTTTAGAGATTTTATTTATTTGAGAGAGAGAGAGCATGAGCAGGAGGGAGGGACAGAGAGGGAGAAGGAGGCTCCCCACTGAGCGAGGCTCCATCCCAGGACCCTGGGATCATGCCCTGAGCCAAAGGCAGCCGCTTAACCAATTGAGCCACCCAGGCACCCCCAATTAGACTTTATTTTTAGAGCAGTTTTGAGTTCACAGCAAAATTGAACAGAAAGGACAGAAAGTTCCCATATAGCCCCTACCCCACCCACACACAGCACAGCCTCCCCCATTATCAGCATCTGGCCCCAGAGTGTTACATTTGTTTCAGCTGATGAATCACCACTGATGTGTTACTACAATAACTACATTGACACATCATTATCACCGCAAGGCTGTAGTTTACGTAGGGTTGACTCTTGGTGTTATACATTCTATGGGTTTGAACAAATGTATGATGACATGTACCCACCATCATAGTATCATACAGAGAGTTTCACTGCCCTAAAAATCTCTCTGTGCTCCATGTACTCATTCCTGCCACACACACACATGCACGCGTGCACACACATACCCTCCCTAGCCCTTGACAACCACTAATCTTTTTACCATCACCATGGTTTTACCTTTTCCAAAATGTCATATAGTTGGAATCCTACAGTACAGAGCCTTTTCCGATTGGCTACTTTTACTTAGTAATAGATGCTTAAGTTTCTTCCATGTCTTTCTGTGGCTTCATAGCTCATTTCTTTTTTGTCTGTTTGCTTTTGAAGATTTCATCTATTTGTTTGTTTATTTATTTGAGAGAGAGTACAGCGGGGGGAGGGGGCGGGGAGGAGCAGAAGCAGACCCCATGCTGAGCAGAGCCCAGTGAGGGGCTCGATCCCAGAACCCTGAGATCATGACCTGAGCCGAAATCGAAAGTCGGATGCTTAACCAACTAAGCCACCCAGGCACCCCATTTATAGCTCATTTCTTTTTAGGGCTAAATAATTTTCTGTTGTCTGGATGTACCAAGTTTATTTATCCATGCACTTCCTGAAGGACATCTTGGTTGCTTTCAAGTTCTGGCAATTTTGAATAAACCTGCTATGAACAGCCATGAGCAGGTTTTTGTGTGGACAAAAGCTTTCAATCCATTTGGGTAAATACCAGTGGGTGCAATTGCTGGATTGCTGGATTCCATGTCAAGAGTTTATTTTGTAAGAAACCACCAAACTGTCCTCCAAAATGGCTGTGCTGTTTTACACTCCCACCGGCAATGAATGAGAGTTCTTGCGTTCTGTATCCTCACCATCACAGAAGTTCTTCCACTTTTTAAAGCCCCGCCAAATTGAATTATGTGGAAATGAGTAGAGAGCCAGGAACAAAGCCAAAAGTGATTCTGAGCGACAAAACTAAATGTCACATCCTGTGATGTCCCTGTGGCAGGGTTCCTCAGCCCTTCCTCAAAGCCACCATATTCTTACTCAGTACAAAATACTATTAAGTTAGGCTTCCTGCTTTCCCAATACATTAAGAATTAGAAACATTTAATAGATGGAGGCAATAAACTATAAAACAAGACACATGCATCAGCCTGTTAATGAATAAGTTACTAGCAAGTGTGCAATCCTGCATTCTTTGGAGTCAGAACTGCACATAACTGCACATCAGCTTCTCATAAATGGTGTTTATAAGAATGACCTTAAAATGATACACGCCCCCCAATGTTTACATAAGCATTATCCACAATAGCCAAATTATGGAAAGAACCCAAATGTCCATCAACTCATGAATGGATAAGAAAGATGTGATTGAAATATATATTTATTATTATATATAATATATATTATTGTTATAGTATATATATAATTTATATATATATAAAATAAAATATAAAATATACACATACATAATGGAATATTACTCAGCCATCAAAAAGAATGAAATCTTGCCATTTGCAAGGACATGGATGGAGCCAGACAGTATTATGCTAAGTGAAATAAATCAGTCGGAGAAAGACAAATATCATATGATTTCACTCATATCTGGAATTTAAGAAACAAAACAAATGAACATAAGGGAGGGAAGAAAAGAGAGAGGCAAACCATGAAATAGACTCTTAACTGTAGAGAACAAACTGAGGGTTGCTGGAGGGGAGCCGGGTGGGGGGATGGGTAAATAGGTGATGGGAATTAAGGAGGGCACTTGCAATGAGCACCAGGTGTTGTATGTAAATGATGAAATGACGAAATTATACACCTGAAACTAATATTACACTGCATGTTAACTAGAATTTAAATAAAAATTTGAAAAAGAAACGGATACCTTACAACACTTGTTGAAAGATGGAAATGGTATTCAAGATGCCACAGCTATTAAACATTGAGAAGTTGCAGATTTGTGGTTGACATTAAATGAAATGGGTGTAAAATGCTTAGCACAGTGCCTGGTACCTAGTAGTGCTGATACATATTGGCTGCCATGTAATGATGGTGATGGTGATGGTGATGATGTACCAAGTGGTTCAACAGCAAGAAGGGGGAAATGGAATGGGAGGGGGATTAGAATTCCTCTGGCATTTATTGAGATCCTACTATGTCCCAAAGTGAATTCAAAGTAAATAGTATGTTGTTCCTCTCCTCGAGGACATATTCATCTAACATGTCATATAATTACAACAGAATGTGATAAATGTTGTACAAATCTCTTTATAAAAGTAGAGTGATAACACAGTTGAGGGGGCTGTTAATTTGGACTACAAGATTAAGAAAACCAACAGTAAATCCTGGAGCTAGGCTCAAAGGATTTTGCTGTTTAAGGGGTAGGCATTTTAAGATAGGACATTTCTGGCAGAGGAAACAGACTAGACAAAGACAAGTTGTCCTGGAAATCATGGCACAGTCAAGAATGTAGATCAGGGTAAAATCAAAGAAAGTGTAGCCAGGAGATGGGCTGGAAAGTTCCCTGAAGGCCAGTTTATGATTACCTAGTGTATCACCGCAAGGAGTATGGGTTTTTTTGGGAAGGCAGCAAGTTGCCGTTAAAGCGGAGGGATGCCTGAGTAGTTCAGTCGGTTAAGCATCTGCCTTTGGCTCAGGTCACAATCCCAGGGTCCTGGAATCGAGTCCTACATCCAGTTCCCTGCTCAGCAGGGAGGCTGCCTTTCCCTCTGCCTGTGGCTCCCCCTGCTTGTACTCTGTCTCTCTCTCCGACAAATAAATAAGTAAAATCATTTAAAAAAATTTTTTTTTTTCAGCTGAGAAGCTACATGATGAAATGTCTGCTTTCACCGCATCTCACACTGAAGGCAGGATAGAAACTGAACCTGGATGGGTAGAGAGTGGAGGCAGGGAGCCCAGGCAGAGGCTATCGGGATCTTCTAGGATATAGCAGAGATCCTGGAATTGGAGAAGAGGTGACAGGTAGACTCTATGGACTTAGTGGTCTGTGGGAGGGGCTCCAAGGAGCAGAGGGAGATGTAGACAGTGCAATCAAACATGATTCTGAGGTCCCTAACTTGGGTTAGGGGGCAACATTGTGATTGGGGCAACCCAATGAAGGAATTTTTTATAAACCCAAGATTTATTTTTTAATCTTCTCTATCTTCTGGTGACATGAAAGAAGCTGAGTCTTTAATACCATTTCTTTTTTTTTTTTTTTTTTACATTAAAAAATTTTTTTATGGAGCACCTGGGTGGCTCAGTCGGTTAAGCGACTACCTTCAGCTCAGGTCATGATCCTGGGGTCCTGGGATCCAGCCCTGAGGCCAGCTCTCTGCTTAGTGAGCAATCTGCTTCTCTCTGTCCCTCTAACCCCTCCACCTGCATGTGCTCTCTCTCGCTCGCTGCGAGCAAGAGAGGGGAGAGAGAGCATAAAGTGAGGGAAGGGCAGAGGGAGAGGGAGAAGCGGTCTCCCAGCTGAGCAGGAGCCCGAGGCGGGACTCAATCCCAGGACCCCAGGATCATGACCAGAGCCAAGGGCAGACGCTTAACCCACTGAGCCGCCCAGGCGCCCCAATACTATTTCAATTCCAGGCTTATTTGATATTTTCTTGCTCCGCCCAAGAGAACACTACTTGATTTATGCCATAAGGCTAGAACCAAATAAATGCAATTTATTTTTCTAAAAGTTTCAAGTAGGGATAGACAAATGCATACTCAAATTCCAAGCCCCATATGACAAAATACAGTCTGAGGTGGGACCATCCAATGTGGCCGGGTGTGGCCACACGTGGCTATTGAGCACCTGAAACATGGCTACTCCTAATTGAGATGTGTTGTAGGTATACAATACATAGAATTCATATCAGGTTTCAGAGATTTAGTATGAAGAAAAGAATACAAAATAATTTGTGAATAATTTTATATTGATTACCTGTTAAAATAATATTTTGGATATATTGGATTAAATACAATATATTACCAAAATTAATTTCACTATTTTTTAATGCAAAAAATAGAAAATTTTAAATTATGTATGTGGCTTACATTATATTTCTATTGAATGGCGCTGGTCTAGGAAATTCAATTTTTGTGGCATCAATATTTAATGACTATATACGGACCAGGGGTATATTTTATATTATTGCTTTTCTTCCCATTACTGGGTCTCACCACCTGATGTTTTCTATTATCTTACTATGTGTCCTTATTTTCATTAAGGCAGAAGTAGTTACCATAGCAACTGTGGCAACATACTATATTTACTATACGTAGAGGAGTGTGAAATAAACAGACATCAATCTGTCATTCAGGTTTACACATTTATATTTTCTTCATGAATGTCTGGGTCTTTGCAAAACTGAGCGCTGAGAGTAGGAAAACTGACTTGTAATTCCTGCCTGTGTCACTGGCTTCCTTGCATCTGTATAAGGATAACAATGATCCCGGCCCACAGTTTAATATAGTAATGGTATCCAATATTCTGTCCAAAGCTGGAGGCAGGCAGAAAGGGCAAGATACTTTCCTTCCGTGGATGTGGGTGGGGGTGCAGAAGGAAGAAGAGAGGTCAGACTGGGACAAACCAAAAAAGGGTGATCAATGTTAATATTTGTTCCCATGGACTTTAACAGTCCTTTTTAGGTACTTAACACATTCAGCAACAAGGCTCCACTGGCTGGGAGAAGACTGGGAGCCCAGGGCCCCCTCCACATACAGGTCAGCCTGGCTTTGATATGGACAGTGCATACAGGTCTGAGTTTTTTATGTTGATCATCCTGTTTCATGATGCTTTAAGTGTTATACTCATTTATGCCATCGGAGTTTCCCAAAGAGCCTCTCATTCACGGGACAGTTCTATGTTTTAACATATTTGCCCCTCAATAAATATCTCAGAGATGACAGGGATGCTAAGAGAAGGAAGTTGGGATAGACTGAGATGATTCTTACCACTTTCACCCAAGACAGTGCTGGCTTCCAAATATCCAGAGATTGGCCTTAAGGATTTCAATTTGGTGGAAAGTGGGGGCTGGAGGAATTGGCCCTTAAGAGGTATTTGCATAACAAGCTTGTGGCTTTCAGTTGGTTGTTATGCTTGTTCGAGGAGGCTGGGGGAGGGTTTATGATGATCAAGGTCAGGTGGGGGAAGGGGGATTGGCTAAAGAGCCCCTCAACCCAATTTACCCCTTTGGCATTTCAGGGAACTTAGATATGTGGCGAAAGTAGTAAACACTCCAGGTTTCAGAGCTCAGTTTACACAGGTGCGATAAATCTCTGCACTCTATCATCTGAAAACACATTCAATACTGTATCACATCTACAGCCACCCTAAAGGAAAATCAAGGAAAGTGCTACAGTTACATCTGGAGATGTTACATGTTCAGAAATCTCTGCTACCTCAGCACTGGCATTTAGGAGGTCCTCTACCCAAGAAGAATCAAACCAAAAGGAAATAAAAATGCACTTCAAAAACTGTAGCATGCCCCGCCCCCCACCGAAATTTCAGAAAATGTTACTTGTCAGTGGTGTTTGCAAAAGCTCCCTCTCTGTCTCCCCCTTCACTCCAGGGGGAGGGGGGGAGGCAGGTAGGGGGACAGGAGCGGAGTGTGGTTTTCTGATCAGAACTCAAAAGGCACAGCTTGGATTATATAATGGAGCTGCTATGAGTCAGGTGACAGTCTCACTGAGTAATTCCCTGCAGAAGGAGACAAACTGCATGTTAAAAAGCTCAACAAATACTTCAAAAATAAAACAATAAAATAAAATAAAAAGCCCAGGCCGTGAGTTCCAGACTTCCAAGCTGCAGTTTTCTCTGAATTCTCTCCAAGCTGAAACAGCTGGGCGGGTTTGGCTGGGTCCGGAGACGCCCTCGCAGAGACTGCTGCTGAGGGCCAAGTGCAGGTCGGGGGTCTGGTTGGATCACCGGGTTACTTTCTGTTTCATTTCGAAATGTTCCCTGCTTCTGGAATTGGTTGCCTCCAATGTCAAGGAAAACGCATGACTCCTTGGAGACTCCAGCCAGGCTTTTAAGAACTGGGACTTTGTGAAGGTAAGAGGCATCCGTGTCCCGCCTGCCCCCGGGGGCTGCCACCTCGAAGGAGTCTGTGTGCGAGCAGGGAGTGGCAGGAGGAATCCGCCAACTTGTTCTGGGATCTGAATGAGGCCAGAGAAGCTATCTGCGGAAGGGTTTTAAGGTTAGCAAAGGGGGAAAGGTGGATCCTTCCCGCCTGGATGGGTGGCCAGCCAGTCCTTGGTGAGTGGAATCATCCCCAACTCCTGTGGGCTTCCTTCCCTCCCCCATTCCACCCTATGGAGGAGTTGGTCAGCAGTCAGGGACTTGGCACGGGCTGGCCCGGGGCCGGGAAGGAAGGCGAAGGGGCTGCCTGGCACCGAAGGGCTGCTTGGGTGTGTGGAGCATGTGTATTTCAGAGCTCGACACTTGAGACTCTCTCAGTCTAAGAAAGCACAGCTATTAGAAAGCCAGAAAACAGACCCAGAGGGGAGGATACTTGCGTGAGCAAGGAGTCTTGGGAAATCTGTAAGGTAGGCGTTTGAGTTTTAAATAATTTGATTGCTTTTCATGTATTTGTTAGTTGGATTTTGTATTAGTTTTATGTGTGGTTGGGTTTCGGGAATTTTCGCCTTTTGGAGCTGCCAGTATGGACTGATTTGGTTTTTCAATCTCCGGACCCGGTTCATAGGATGTCTTGGAACCCACTGATGTACATACGGGATGCGGATGCCTGAAGTCAGAGGATATTGATGGGAAACTGGCTAGCGATGTTTTTCAGATCGGGATTCACTTGCAAATCTCACTGCAGTGGAGGCTTGCCCTGGACTCAGGCTGAGGCAGGCAGGCAGGCAGCACTTGGGAACCTCAGGAAGTTTCTGACTTAAAGAGACAGGAAAGGAAAAATCAGGTCAGCAGTGGTTATTGGGGGGGGGGGGGGGTGGCAGGGAGACAGGCTCAGGGAGAAGTTGTGGATGACGAAAGAGAAAGATGATCGGGAAATAGAAGGATAAATACAGGTTTGGTGAGATTCCCATCGTGGGCTGTGGCATTTTGAGGTTTTAGGCATGATGATAAAAATCAATATGGCAACTGATAACATCTCACTGGGCATAAACAAGAAAGCTAAATGAATTTTTTCTCACTGACTTCTAGAGACCTCGGGAAATAAGCAAGGCTTGAGTTTCCAAGAGTTCCTTTCTAATTGCTATTCTTTTTTGGCCACACTGAGGTGCTCTAAACAAAACATGGTGATGTTAGAGCCAAAAAGAAAACGTGCTATGAAAGAGTAGGTCTAAGAAGGGATATTCAAGTTTTTTGCTACCCTTCACCCCTTCCCCACCTTACTTCCAGTTTTCAGCAAATTATATGAGCCGACTGTGTCTAATATAAACAACTCTTTAGAGTGTATAGTGATCGCTGTGAGAGGATGTTTGGATTTCACAATAAAAATGATCTCGAATCGGGGTTCTTAAATCCTTGAGCCCGTGGACCCCATGTGGAACAGAAAGGATCTTGTTGATCATGAATTTTCTAGAGTCATCTCTCTACTTTCGCCCTATCACCCTCACCTCTTGCCATGCTCAATGAGCAGGACTCAATGATGACAACAGAGAGAAAATGCATAACATAGTGAGGTTTCTAATTAAGCCCATGTTTGGAATACAGATAGTATACTATTATAAATATTCACAAGAGAACAGCTCATGGAGCCCCCCTACCCCCCGCAGGCCATGGCAGCCCCCCGAGAAAGCACTGCTTCCAGAATTCATGTCAGCACAGTGAGTTCCTTTTAATCCAGATTTCCAGCATTTGAAACTGGTGGAAAACCTGCATTTCTGTGCTTCAATAATATCATGAGGACTGAGGTAGGCAAGGATTGACCTCTGGACACCACAAGATCCATCAGGGCCTTTCAGATCACTGAAGACCACGTGATGCTCTGACTCGATTTACTTTTGAGTGCATTACCTTGCACTCCAGTTCACTCAGGTTTGGTAATCTGCCTAAATCATGGTGCCCACATCTCCCACCCCAAGAAACAGGACTCGCGGTTTTACAAAGGAGTTGTTTTTGTTACTTTCAGGGTGAGGCACAGTCTGGGAAATGCAGTTTGAATACGAAGGTACCAAATTTGGGGGTACATGTCTGGGACGGTTCAATAGTTCATGGGACAGCTGGTCAGAAGATGCGAGATAGGAAGGCTTTTGAAAATCCAGTCCTTGCAGAAATGTGGATACTTTGTTTAAAAGCATAGGTCTTTTGTGTTCAGGCTGACTTGGGTTTGCCTTCCTGTTCTCCCATCTATTCAGTCAGTGAGGTTGGGCAGCCTTCTTGACCTTTCTCAGCCTGTTTCTTCATCTGTAAAATTGAATCGTCATCATCGGTTGTCTGGGAAGTGAATAAAATGATATATAAGTGAAACAGCACATAATACAATACTGGCATAAGTAACACCTAATAAACAGTACCTGCTGTTATTATTGTTATGATTTGTGCTATTTAGTGACCACAAAATAGTTGAAAAATGGGGCCATTTTTTCCTTTTAATATCCCAGAGCTTAAGGAATAATGTTGTGCAACTTTAGAACAATGTTCGGGATCCTCAAAATGTTCTGGAATGAAGTTATTAGCGTATCTCTTCCTCTGAGTGATGAGGCATCATCACCCCATGTTTTGCATAGAAGAGTCTATTGAACTGGTTTAAGCCACATAGGACCTTAGTGGCGGGGAGGGGGGTACTTGTCTCTAGATTTGCTGTGCCCTACCCCCTAGATCACACTGCTCCTGATGGTCTCCGTGGGGACCACACCAGGGGCGGAGGGGTGGAAGTGGGGGCAACAAAGCCAAGAAGCTGTTGTCTCTAGAGAGCCTCAAACACCTTCCTGTCGATGGAGTTTGGTGCGGCAGACTCAGTTTCCCTGCTTCAGCCTGCTATTAGTGGTGGCTCTGCTGGGTTTTTTTCTCCTGAGTTGCTGGCCTCAGATGCCCTACAGGTGTCTACCCATGTGGCCAGCTCATGCAGATGGGTGATTATGACCAGGACTCCAGGCCTCCAATGGGGACAGCACAAAATCTGCTACCCTTGTGTAGCCCCTTATGGGCTCTGCTTCTATTTTTCTCTTGCAGTCTCCTAACGTGGGGATTTAATGCCTCCCATCAAGCAAACTCCCAATTGTATGTTATCAAGTCCAACAATAGCCATATAATGAATCTAAAGGATACAGATGTCAAAAGGCCAGTTTTGCATTCCGTGGGTTTTTTGCTCCCTGTAGAACTCAGCATTCACAGTTACAGGATGGTGCTGAGAGAGGGATTTCATAAAAGATAGTCCAGGAATAGCCTGGGCTTCTCAAAAAAACTAATAAAAATCACACACACACCCCCGAGACACACACAATGGTAGAGTGAAGAATGGTGTAAGAGTGTCTTCTTTTAAGAAATGCACCAAAGACAGCACAAAAGTCTAAAATGAAGAGAGACAGAAACAAAACCCAGTAGAATCACAGATAAGTAAGACACAGGATTCAAAAATAAAGAAACAAATTTTGAAATGTAAAAACACCCAAAGTTGGAAATATGATAAAGCTCAGGAAAAAGAAAAAGGAGCAGAATGTGGGAGAAACCACAGATAGAGCCCTGTAGCCTGAGTCCATCATTCCTCACTGATAAAATGGTAACAATAATCCCTACCCCACTCCAGGTGTCACTGAGAGACACAAATGAGAGACTGTGTCAAAACTGGGAAGATTGATGAGAACCTTAGAGTATTCCCTCAACACTGTTGAAAACGTGAACGTTAGCTAGGCCTGTCCGTAGGTTTTAAAAACTATTTAGGATTTTAAAAAATTGACCAAAAAAGAAGGAATGTGTGTATTACTAAAAAATAGGATTTTCGGGGCGCCTGGGGGGCTCAGTTGGTTAAGCATCCGACTCCTGATTTCAACTCAGGTCATGATCTCAGGGTTGTGAGATAGAGCCCCTGAGTCAGGCTCCACACTCAGTGGGGAGTCAGCTTAAGATTCTCCCTCTTCCTCTGCCTCTTCCCTGCATGCATGTGTACTCTTGCATTCTCTAAAATAATAAATAAATCTTAAAAAAAAAAAAACCCACAGGATTTTCTTTTTAGTAATACAGAAGAAAATCACTTTGGATACTCTTAGCTGATAGATAACCAATAACTACTGTGTTAGTTTGCTGGGGCGGCCATGACACAATACCTTAGACTAAGTGGCCTAAACAGCAGAAACTTATTTTCTGATAGCTCTGGAGGCTGGAAGTCCAAGATCATGGCGTTGGCAGAGTTGGTTTCTCCTGAGCCCTCTCTCCTTGGCTTGAAGATGGCTGCCTTCTCTCTATGTCCTCACGTGTGTGTGTGCTTATCCTCTGTGTATGCACATCCCTGGGGTCTCTTCCTCTTCTTCGTCTTTTTTTAATAGATTTTTATTTATTAAGAGAAAGAGAGAGAACACAGAAGGAGAGTGAAAGGGAGAAGCAGACTCCCCACTGAGCAGAGAGCCCAATGTGGGGCTTGATCCCAGGACCCTGAGATCATGACCTGAGCCAAAGGCTTAAGAAAGCTCATTAAAAGGTATGTTCTTGTTTTAGAAATTTATCAGGTCCCTAAAGGAAAATGGTATCTCCATAAAGGAACAATGAAATCTCCAGATCGCCATGGAGAGACATCACGGAAAGTAGTCTGGCAGATCTGGCCCAAGAGTCAAGAGGAGCTTGACTTGCTGGTGTATTTCTGCTAAGAGGAGAAGGGAGGAGCTTGTTTTCTGCCTTCCTCCCAGGTGTTCTGTCAAAGAACTAGCTGACTAGTCCCAGGCATGGTTGCATCTCCGCCGTGACAGCTGTTCTTGGAGGATGGATTTCACATTGTTTGGAATTAGATGTTCCTTTGAAGTCAAAAGGATTGTGGCATTTCACTGGCTCATTTCCCACTTCCTTTTAATATTCTGTCTCTTGAAGGAAGTCGAAGATGAATCCTACCATCTGGGGTCCTGCCATGTTCAGTGTAATCATGCACGCTATTCCCCATTTCTTCCGTCAGTTCACAGCAGTGTGAACAGTGATATTCAGTGACACGGTTGCCTGAAATACACACACGTGTGCATGTATATGCACACACACACGCGCACACACACACATACATTTATTCAATCCTGAAACAGATCTTGTGAGTAGAGAGGAAGGTGTTTTGTAAGTGATACTCGCACATCATTTTCTTCTTGAATGTCAGATCTTTGATTTCAGAGAAAGAGATACGGGATCCAGCTCATGGCCTAGGGGTCCCCACAAATGTGAGAAGCACTGAGGAACTAATGCCTATTCTCCATTCACAGCATGAAAAGGCTCGAAAGGGGAAGCAGGTGGTTCGCAGGTGTTTGTAGATAAGAATGAGCACGCTCACTGCCTTTCTGTGGCCCCTGACCACTCACAACTGCACCTTTAGGAGACCATTTGCACACTCTGGTAGGACACATCCCAGCCAGATCCAAACAGGAAGCATGAGGAGACCGTGCAAGCAAGGCATACCTTGATTTTCTTTTTAAAACAACTGGTGGTAGTGAAAATTCATATTAGAAGGAAGAAAGAAGTAACTTAGTAACTTGTAAAACACTCTGTCCTGTCCCTTTGCATTAAAAACAAGATATGCCTCACGGGCGCCTAGGTGGCTCAGCCGGTTAGGTGTCTGCCTTCGACTCAGGCGATGGTCCCAGGGTCCTGGGTTTGAGCCCCACATTGGGCTCCCAGCTCAGCAGGGAGCCTGCTTCTCCCTCTGCTTGCTGCTCGGCCTGGCCTGCTTGTGCCCTCTCTCTTTCTTCTCTTTCTCTGTCAAATAAATAAATATAATCGTTAAAAAAAAAAAAAAGGCTATGCCTCCATGCCCAAGGGGAAAGAACTGGTTCCCCAAGCATCATGAACATACCTTCTGAGCCAGCTCCTCTTGCTGTCTCAGCACAAAGAGCACACTCCATTCTTAGGGGAGAGTTTTCCCCTTCTACCAGGATCCATTTCAAAGGCAGGGGCAGGAATGTGTTAGCTAAATTAGTTTGCCCAAACTTCAAGCTGTTTGGATGCAATGTTCTCTCCAAGTGTCAGGTGCTCTTGTCTGGGTTATTAGAAAGAGAATGTTGAAACTGTGATGCAATTTAGAATATGTCAGAGCCTGGATTGCTTAGCACTGATTTGAAGGTTCATGACTTGCCCGAAAAAGGACCTGGAGCCTGAAAATGTTTAAGAACACACACTCAGGAACAAGCCATCAGACTCCAAGAAAAACTAATACTGGTTCTCTTTGGCTTTCAGATAAATTAGGAACATAAATTAGGAACTCTTATTTAAGTTGGTTCGTTCCCATATAGAACTTTCCAAGTAAAAATGTGGGTTTGGGTTTTTTTTTGTTTTTTTTTTTTTGTTTTTGATAAAGCAAAAAAAAAAAAATCACTACCTTGGTGGGTTTTTTAAATTATTGTTATTGTTATTGTATTTAATCAGTAAGCACTTACTGTCTACTGAACTAAGAACAAAGTGTTGTGCAAAGAGTTTTGCGGGGAAGAAAAGATGAATCAGATCTACCGTATCTAGAGAAAAAAACATGTACATAAAAGTTTTGTGGAGATACAGAAAATGACAGCTTCATGAGAACAGAAAAAAAACGGTTATTGAAGTTGAAAAACAGGAGATATTAATTCCAGCTAGAGAGGGCTTTAGGAATGTTTTTAACAAATGTCTCCGGGATGAATAGGTGTATTTCAGTGTGGAGGGGGAGCGGGGAGTGAGCATGAAGCAAAATCGTTCATGACACAGTGAGCAGGCCAGTTTTGTGGGAGGAGCAGGTGGAAAGAAAGCAGCCAGCTGTACATACATTGGGAAGAACTTGACTATCAAGCAGAGAAGGACAGGACATGTTGGGAGCTTAAAAGTATGCATAGGGTGGGGTGAATGGGGAGAGATGGTGAGTGTGACCATCGGTTACAATGTTACTGCAGGAGTGGAGAACCAAACAGCGGTTAATAATAGTGATAATGACAACAACTTGTTCTCATTTGCTGAGTGCCTTGTAGTTGTTGAGCGTTTCCTTTAGATGATCACTTTTAACGTGCCCAGCAGAGCTGGGAGATAGGTCCAAATAGACTTGATCCTCGTTATTCATGGGTTCTGTATTTGCAAATTCACTTATTCGCTAAAAGTTATTTGTAGCCCCAAAATCAATACTCATGATGCTTTCACAGTTGTTCATGGACATGCGCAGAGAAGCAAAAAAATTTGCGCTGCACATACATTCCCAACTGAAATCGAAGAAGGTGATGTTCTGCCATTTTGTTTCAGCTCTCAGACGTAAACAAGTGTTGTTTTCATGGTCTATTTAGTCTAATGTTTTCCACATTTGGGGGGGGGGGTCTTTGTTGGTGACTTTGCTGTTTAAAATGTTCCCCAAGTGTAGTGCTGAAGTGTTCTCTTGTGTTCTTGAGTATAAGAAGGCCATGGCGTACTTACGGAGAAAATATGTGTGTTGGATAAGCTTCGTTCAGGAATGAGTTAGAGTGCTGTTGGCCAACTTCAAGGTTAATGAATCAATAATATATACTAAATAAGATGTCTTTAAAGAGAAACACACATAAGACAAGGTACAAATTGATCAGTCGGTGGAAACAATGTGACCAGAGGCTCATGGGAACCTTAGCTTATATTTCCCTGAGGAGCAATGGTTCTGTGTTCACTAATTCAGTGTTCACAGTGACTTTATTGAAGAGGGCTACTTGAATATCGAGAATGCTATGGTACTGTCCTTTCCACAGAGGAGTAAGCTAAGGCTAGGAGAGATAAGGACCTTGCCTGAAGCCAAACAGCAGGCGTAAACCCAGTCTGCCAGACTGGCATGTCATCGTGTAATGACATATATTTGTAATGACATAAGGGTCTGGATCAGGTGACAGGGATGAAAATGAAGAATGGAGGAAAGGAGGTAAACTGCAAGAGGTTTAGGAAGTATAATCAACAGGACTTGGCCACTGACTGCACATGGAAGGCAAAGAGGAGTAGGGCTCCAGGAGGACTCTGAAGTCAGGAGAAGGTGGCAGACTGTTGGGCGGAAGGTTGCAGGAAGGGTAAGCAGCAGCTTCAGCAGGGCTTAAGGCCTGGGGTTTGAGAACAGGAATGCCAGTTGTTATCTTCTGAGTTCTCATACATTCCAGGTGCTGTTGAGAGGTTCTACCCGAGCAATCTCATTGAATCTACAACAGCCCCGAGACAGTGACTACGATGCCCATTTTACAGATGAGGAGAGTGAGGCTCAAAGAAATAAAGTAACTTGTTTATGGGCACCTTGCTTATACAAAAAACAGGAAGTTCAAACCCAGACTGAGTGACCCTGGAGGTTGTAATAACAGAGAGAACTGTTGCAGTTTGAGATCTTGGAGGAAGAGACGCCTTAATGTTAGAGATACCCTATCTTGTTCTCTAGTTTCTTGTTTTTAATTGTATTTTTTCCAATATTTTCTCTTTTTACCAGATGTTTTCCTACCTTTGTGTTTTTGTTCAAATTCTTCTGTCCCACAGGAATGTTGTTTTCTCTCTTAGCTTTAAGGTTTTTCTCTTTCTTCCTCTTTTCTTTCTTGATGTTACAAAGGTATAACTAAAATTATTTAATAGCTGGGATGCCTGGGTGGCTCAGTTAAGCATCTGACTCTTGATTTTGGCTCAGGTCCTGATCTCAGGGTCGTGAGCTTGAGCCCCACATCGGGCTCTGTGCTGGACGTGGAACCTGCTCTTAATTCTCTCTCTGGGACACCTGAGTGGCTCAGTCGGTTAAGTGTCTGCCTTCGGTTTGGGTCATGATCCTGGGGTCCTGGGATCAACTCCCACATCAGGCTCCTTGCTCAGCAGGGAGCCTGCTTCTCCCCCTGCTTGTGCTCTCTCTCTCTCTGACAAATAAATAAATAAAATCTTAAAAAAAAAAAAGATTCTCTCTCTCCCTGTCCCTCTGCCCCTCCCCACCCTCAATGTGTGCTCTCTCTCTCTCTTGCTCCCAAAAAAAAAAAAAAAAAAAATTAACAGTTGCAGGAATTAAACATGTTACGTTGTATTAGTTTGTGCTGTTTCATAAAAAAGTTTGAAGATTTCAAGGTTTCTAAGAATGTAATACATGTTACTTAGCAACAATTATTCTCCTAATCACTCTGCATTTCACATTAATAGGCTTATGGTTTATTGGCAGATGTGCTCATTAATAGAGGAAAACATGATTATGCTATTTGTGTGTTAGATTTGGATAACCTGACATAAAAAGACACAGTCCCTGTTTTGCGTTTCATCTCAGATATCAATTATCTTTGAACTTTTTAAAAGATATGAAGTCTCTAAGTTTCCCAAATCCATATCCCTAAGACTTATTTGTCTATGTCCTGGAGATATTAAGAAATTAAATATTCCCCCGACACATGGGTATCAAGCGTTATTTCCGCAGGATTCCCAGTAGTACTGTGCCCGAGGAAGGAATAGTTTCCAAATACAGAGGGGGGTCTCATCTAAAAAGTGCCAGAACTGTTTATTATATTCAGAAACATATTAGCAATATATAATAGGGGAAAAAATTCCCATCAGAATCTTGGGCTCCCTCCTTCTTTCTGCAAAGTGCCTCCAAGATGTCCAGAAGGTGAGCATTCTTTCTAACCACAGAAGGGGCTCTCCAGAGCTGTGGCATTTCATCAAAACACCTCTGCCCACAGAGTTCAAATGCCGGTGGTTGCAAGAATAGTTAGCTTGAATCTCTGCAGGCAAGCAGAAAAGAGTTCACCTACAAGGGACTGTCTATTCTTTGAAATAACCCAAGTATGAAACCGTTCCTTTATAAATTAAAAAGAAACCTCTTGAACTATTCTGAAGTCAAAAGAGAGAGTTACAATTCTGCCGTGTCCTCATTCAGCTGCAAGTAACTCCTAGGTGAATCAAGTCTGCATTTGTAGAGAGATCTGGTAAGGTAGGAACAAAGGCTAAGGCAAAGCCAGAGGAATCTTTGTCCTCTTCTGAAACTGCTACAGCGTAAAAAGGAACTGGGAAAAGTGAAGCCATGTTGGTTTGATTCAACAAACCCCCGAAACCATCTTTCAAATATTCTGGACGGAATCAAGTCCAAAGTGTGTTTTGCCAAGCCCGAGGGAAATTCATTCCATGTGTTTCT
The DNA here is from genome assembly GCF_024610735.1 of Ursus americanus. Lineage (NCBI taxonomy): Eukaryota > Metazoa > Chordata > Mammalia > Carnivora > Ursidae > Ursus > Ursus americanus. The sequence continues at coordinate 16,869,014 of NC_142158.1, forward strand.
GATTCATTTATAGTTTAATCATCAAAATACTGCTTTGCAAGGACTAGTTATGTCCAAAAAACCTTTTATGAGCCGTTTTAAAACATTGTCTTGAAAACAGGAAGCACTGTTTTGCCAAGAGCTAACAGATGCCTGGGCAGAGGTTCTGGATTTGGTTGTGGGGGCAGAGCCCTGGAAACTATTTCCAAATCTGGCAGAGCCAACCTTATAATGCCTTTGGGGGAATCTGTGCTGTGTGTCTGTCTCCACTCACTAGAATGACAGAAATCCCTCAGGGAAAACAACCCAAGGGTAGGGGACCACTGGCTTCTGTGATTTCCGCTCAAACTCGTTCCCATTCTTGGATTTTCACACCCTTTCTCTACATTCCATTTGCTAAGTGAAAATTCAGGAGATAACTTCTCTACTGAAATCTTACTAGTATTGTAGCCCTTAAAAACCTAAGGTAGAATTTCATCATTGAGTTTAGAAAACAGTAGCTTCGGAGGAGCCATTGACTTCAGGAATAGAAAAAATCATTTTTTTTCTCTTTATTTTTGAGGTTTTTTTTCATTAAATGAGCTCAAATGGTCAGAATTGAAGCCTTCTAAAATTGCTTCTACATCAAGTAATGTTTATGTCGCTTTCTCTCTCATTGTTCTTCATTGAGGGGTTTTAAAGTAAGTTCCCCCACCAGCTTCACCTGGGAAATTGTTGGAAATGAAAATTCTCTGAGCCCAACTCACATCTGTGTCCAGTGTTTCTCAAACTCCATGTACACCAGAATCATGGAGGCCCCATGCCTCGAGTTTCCTATTCAATAGGCCTGGGTGTGACCTGAGGACTTGTATGTCTAACAAGCCCTCCAGGTGCACCTATCCGCTGGTGTCAGGACCCCACCTGGAAAACCAGTATTCTACAATCTTCCCAGTTCTTACCACTAGCCTGCAGTTGAGTGGCAGGTATAAGAACCATTCTAGGTGTATCCACTAATGGTTAGTTGGGGATATGTTTCAGTGATTTCGCAAGGATGCCGTCTCGAAATTCCTGTGGACCATTATTCATGGCCAAAGAAATGAAGTAGTTTATGTAATTCTTGGAACGATTGTGTAAATATGGCCTCCACAGAGATCTAGGTGATAAAATAGTACCGCCAAGCCGATGTATATAAAACGCTTATCATCTTTAGAGACCTTCATGAATTAGACTGTAGACTTTAAAATTATATAAAAGTTAGCAACTACATTCATCGGGTGACAGGAACTTTCTCTGTCATTAAAATGTTAGAAGACTTTTATTGCATGGATTCTTGTGTAAGGAATATTGGCTATGTAATAGGAAAATGTCCTTGATGAGAGCCGTATGATTGACCCTCATGGGCCGTACGATCCTCAGGCAAACCGTGAAACTGGAGCTCAGTGAGGGTATTTCACCAGAGAGTTCCGTGGGAATGCTGCTTTTTGATATCTGACAATACAAAGAGCTTATAGAACCTTCTATTTTAAAAGAGTGGTTGGTAAACTTCCAAATGTATTAGAATCACCTGGGAATCTTGCCAATAGGCAGATTTCGGTTCAACAGATATGGATGGAGTGGGGCTTAAGGTAGTGCATTTCTAGTAGACTCCCAGGTGACGCTAACGCTGCTGGATCATGAACCGCACTTGGAGAAGTGAGGTTCTAGAATAGTGGTTCATGGCCCTGGGAAACCTTGAAAAGATTCTAAATCCAATATTCTGGGTGGGACATGGAGGTGGGTATTTTTAAAACACCCCAGGTGATCGTAACGTACATCCCACCCAGAGGAGCTCTGACCTGGAAAAGTAGTGGTCGCGGTCCTGGGCTGCCTCTCTCCGAATCAGATGCATTGCCTGAGTCTTCGGTGAATATTCCATTGCAATGAATTCACACTCGACTTCTCTAACAAGTGTCTTAAGTGCCTATTTCTAGGTTGCTGATAAAGGAAAGAGGCAAATGCTTTAGATTCCAGATGTGTTGACTACCGAGTTGACATTCGGCTATGAAAACTTAGTGACCCGTCACGTATTCTCACTCCTGCAGAGGTTCCCCTTGTTTACTCTTCCAAGAGAGCTACAGATATAACTGTGGGTACAACCAACATTGACACTCAACTAAAAAATGCTTGATATGCTCAAGTACTTAGACACCTAGTTGAGAACTCAGAATCCTGCACTAAAAAAAAAAAAAAAAATCGAGATTAAAAAATTGCCTGAAAAATGTGAAGAGCAGATGTTACAATCCATTTGTCTCTGGCATAAAATACATGTAATATTACTTCTGTGGAACATCTGATTCTGCTTATGACTGCACCCCGGTGGACCTTGTTGGGTGAGTTACTAGCTGAATGTGCTATCTGAGGTTGGGGTAATTAAATATCGCGCACCTAAATATTGGAGAATACCTGCCTAATGTAATTATTTCACTTTCAGTCGAGCTGAAGCGGAACTTCTCTTTCTCACAATAATTAGCCAACGGTTGCAGTTGCTTCTTCAGCTCGCTCCTAATTTCTGATAATAAAACTATGGCAAGATAGAAAAGAATATATTCCTATTTATTCTGGCAGAGGAATACAGACTCTAATAACTGTATCCAGTTATTTAAATGTTAAATCCCGAAGGAGACTTAAATGAACAGCATATTTTTGAAGTTAAATTTGATCCACCAAAAAGCCCTTTTTATCCTACTCCCCCCACCCACCCCCCATTTTTTTTTGCTAGTAGTATTACAACAGGCTGTAAAAACTGAAACTTTGGATGCCATATAAATATTTCCCATTTTATGCTATGGGTAGTTCGTAGGCATGAATCTAAACTGACCCAAACCCTCCTCACTATAAAAGTGCCTTCTTAACCATATCTCCGGGAATTGGAACGGTGTAGCGGTGATCAGTAGAATGATCGGTAATACAACAGACATGGCCGGGACAGTCATGAAGAGCCATTTCTTGTTCTTCAGGGCAGTACAGTATTGGGCGCTGCCTGTATATTTGGAGTTAATTTAATCCTTGTGCATACCAGGATGAGCAGCCCAAAGCAGCCAGCGCTGGAGGAAATGTTTGGAACCATTTTGCTTGTTTCTTCTCTGATTTTGTCTTCACCCAACACTGGAACACCTGAAATGCCTCTCTGGGTCTCTTTACACATCTGCTTTTATCTGCCTTCTTGTCAATCCTTAGCCTTCAGGCTTTCTCGCAGTCTTGGGTGTGGCCACCATATGGCTTATAAGATCCCCCTACTGCTCCAGGTAGAAACTTACTGCCCAACCTAACCCCGTCCCACTCTGACAACCTCAGCTGCCAGGCCCATTCAGCTACAATTACAACAGACCACCTAGAAGCCTGGGGCAAGCGAAGAGTCATGGCTCTGGCACTCAGATTACTGAAGGCACCTGTATGGGGTGAAGGGGCTGGAAAGAGTGTAGAACCACCCTGCATGCCCTGGGGGCTGATGGTCCCCCTTGGACTTCAGGTCCCTCTATATTCATCTCTGGAGTCATGGGGCCTCTCACCACTCAGACTAGAGTTTCCTCTTACCACTCAGACTAGAGTTTTGGAGGTAGGGGTTAAGGAGGAGGAGTGAGGAGGGGAGTTTTAAACTTGTACATTCTTGAAAAGTCATGATTTGAAAATGTACAATTTGAATTTCAGTTCCCTTTAATACTGGCAGCTCTGACCAATAAAACCCACTTCCCTTCAGAGGCCCTTCCAGGTAAACCCAGTTTCTCCTTTTTGAGAAAGAAAAGAAGCTGATGTAGAATTTTGTAGTGATGGCCAGTAAGCTCATGGGTGTCTGTTTGCTTATATAGTGAAATTTCTTCTTGAAGCAAGGGAGGACCACATTTGGAATCCACCTGAAGGAACACTGCCTAATTTCCCATCCTTGGCAATCACCAGGATAGGCCCTATAATTCTAATAGCTAGTGGTTGTTTTCAGCTTTTGGTGATTGATCAGATGTCTTAAGGTAGATAGGTTTTCAGTAAGGAAGTGGGCCAAACCAAGAGAACAGAAAATTGCCATAAAAATTAAAAAGAACACAAATAATAACAGAGGATGCGCAGACACCAGGCAGAAACAACACCAAGAATTAAGGCAAGAAAAGTGGTAAGAATTGCACTAAGTAAGAATTAGAAAGTCATCCTCAGCGCCTAAAGGTTAGGTCCATTGGGGAAGTCAGGAGCACCAAATGTAGCCCAAGTAGATAGGAATTTAAAAACCTAACGAATTATCCAGACATAAATGGTGCCAAAATTGATAAAGAACGCCAATAATAAGACAAAGATAAGTAACCTAGGCCAGTTCTTCTGGTAGTTCTTATTTGAATAACCTGGGAGCAGACCGGTTTCAAAATACTGATTCCAGGATTTGTCACAGATCGATTAAGATCTCTAGACGTGGGACATAGGGATGGCAACTTCATTTAAATGTCCCTGAGATGATTTACATGTGCATTGAGAGCTCCAGCCCAACCAGTAATCTTCTCTTGTGCTTTCTGTTGGGATAAGAGTTAGTTCCAGGGATGGATGTTCTATGGCTGCCCTGTCCAATATGGCGCCCACCAACCACATGTGGCCAATGGGCACCTGAAATGCGCCTATTCCAAATTGCAATGTGCTAAATACACACTGAATTTTGAAGACTTAGCAGAAAGAGAAAGAATGGAGAACATCTCGTTTATAATTTTTATATTGTTTACACGTTGAATAATACCGTTGATATTATACATACACACACATACACACACATACGCCTTGGGTTAAAGAAAATATTTTTTAGGGGCGCCTGGGTAGCGCAGTGGTTGGGCATCTGCCTTCAGCTCAGGGCGTGATCCCAGCATTCTGGGTTTGAGCCCCACATCAGGCTCCTCCACTAGGAGCCTGCTTCTTCCTCTCCTACTTTCCCTGCTTGTGTTCCCTCTCTCGCTGGCTGTCTCTCTCTCTCTCTCAAATAAATAAATAAAATCTTTAAAAAATATATTTTTTAAAAATTAATTTCACCCATTTCTTTATACTTTTTAAATACAGCTACTAGAATACTTTAAATTACATTTGTGGGTCACATCATATTTCTGTTGGGCAGTGCTATGCTTGAACCTGTGGATAAAACAGCAAAGTTATACTCCCTGAAGTACAAGAAGCAATGAGAAGACCATAGAAATGAAGGACTTTTTTTAAATTAGGATTTACTTATTTGGTTGTGTTAGAAAATATTGGTTTAAAATTAACTGTACTTTTTTGTGGTTTTTTTTTGTAGTTCAGTAGATCCCTTCTGCACAAAGGTTAAAACCTTACTCAGTAGAGATTTAGGAATGAAAGAGCCTTCCTGACCTACCCTAGGTGGAAATATTCCCCAGATTAAGTAGAATACTGCCACGGAAGTCATTCAGCCGTGTTTTGTCCAGAAATTAGTGGAGGAAAATTAAATGCTATATAATACTATATATTTCTTGATATAGAACACATTTACGTACACACACCCCCAAATATCCATTAGTAATATGTAGGTGACAAATGGATCAGATAAGGTCTGATATATCAGCCTTAGTTTAGCTTCCCTGAATTTAGCAAACAAGAAGGGTGAACTTGTTCAAATTGGAGACGTTTTTAATCCATCCTATTGATAAATATCTACAGTACCAAGTACCACGCAAGATCCTAAGAATACAGTGATGAATAAGATAGATTACAGGTCCTACTTTTTCAAGGCTCGCAGGGAATGCAGACAAACAGGCAGTTATAATGTAGCATGATGAGCTGTAGAATAGGGAGCTAAGAAAGCACGGAGCGGTTGCACCTGTCAAAGACTTCCCGAAAAGCGCAGCGTCTCCCTTGAGCCCTGAAGGATGCATGGAGGTTGTTCCAGGCAGAGGGGCGTGTGTATTGATAGGCCTAGAGGCAGGGAAGTGTAAACTGTGAAAACTCAGAGAACGGAAAATAATTCTGTTGTGCTGTCATAGCAGGTTGGGGGATGGGAGTCAGGTAATGTGTGAGCCTGGAGAAGCAAATACGCACCAGGAAAACAGCCCGTGCATTGTGTGGTTATAGGAAGTGGCCAGAAAAGGCAGATCTATAGAGGTAGAACATTGATTCATGGTTGCATAGGGGCTAGGGTGAGAATTAGGAGTGATGGCACCTGTCTTCTTTTTAGGATGTTGGAAATGTTCAAAAATTTGACTGTGGTGACGGTTGTACAACTCTGCAAATATACTCAAGTCCATTGACGGGTACACTTAAATTGGGTGAACATGATGGTGTGTAAATTATGTCTCAATAGAGCCGTCAGGATAACAAGGCATTTTATAACCCTTGCTAAGGAGTTCTGATGCTCTCCCAATCGAGGCAAGAAGGTATCGGTGATACAGCTTCCTGCACCCGAATTTTGGACAGCTCCCCCTGGGATCATGCACAACCCCTCCTGTGTAAGGTCCAGCCGAGGGGAAGAGAACTGACCTCAGCTGAGCAACTACTGTATAACACACACAGCATAGACACCTGACACGCAGGATCTCATTTAAATCCCACCACAGCCTACTAGTGCCTTTACTCTATCTGGATGGTTTATTGCTGCTCCAACAGAGATGCAGTTCTCTTCGATCTGAAATATAGACAAGCCCTGCTTTACTTATGAGACATGTACGGCTCAGGGAGGCGAAGGCACCTTCCCAGAAGCACGCGGAAAGTAAGGGGCGGAGCCGGGACTGGAGCTCAGGAGATGTCTGATTGATCTAAGGCTTGGTCTTTCTGCTCAGCCGGCTTTTCTGAGATTGGGCGAATAAGCATGCACAGCCCGGAGCAGGACGGCTTGGTAGATTGCCCAGCAGAAGTCCTTACACGCGCCCCTTGTATTAATTTCCCGTGGCTGCCGTAACCAATCACCACACACTGAGTGGCTTAAAGCAATACAAATATGTTCTTTCTGGGGGCAGAAGGCTCCTTCTAGAGGCTTAAGGGAGAATCCGTTTGCCTCTCGAGACCACCTACATCCCTTGGCTTGCGGTTCTTTCTTTGCAACGGGATCACTCCAACCTCTGCTTTTGTCATCACATCTCCTTCTTCTTTGACCTGACCCTCTTGTCTCCTTCTTACAAGGACCCTTGTCATTTACACTGGGCCCATCTGAATAATCCAGGATAATCTCTTCATCTCAAGAGAGAATCTTACTTTCATCACGTCTGCAGGGTCCCTTCTGCCTTGTACTGTGACATCTTCACAGGTGGGGGGACTGGGATGTGGACGTCTTTGGGGGAGGCCATTATTCAACCTACCACACCCTTGATTTGAAAGGAGAAAAACCCGTGTTTGAAAGGATTCTCAGAATAACTGCAGTCTTCTATATTTTGACCTTGAACATAAACTCAAAAGCTTCTCTTTCTTCATAACCCAAACCGAGACTAGAATCAAATAATATTATCGTTTGTCTCCCATTATAAAATGTCCTCCTCTTAAAATTTTAGAGGAATAAAGTAAGTTAAAAACTTGATGATGTGCCATGAAGAATATTATTTTCCTTTGAAGGTATTATCACTAGCTGATAAATTGCAGGCTTGCTTTCATACGTCAAGCCCTCAGAGAGGTCCCGCACCAAAGGAACGTGGAAGTGAGGACACGTGAGAACAACCACACATGTGGAATAATATTTATATTGCTCAAAAACTGTTTTGAGGCATCCTTTCTCTTCTACCATGTCACTTAAGGCAACTGTGTGCTGCGTAAAGCACGGTTTAAATAGGCCATTGTCTTCTTTTTTAAAGGTTCTAGGGTGTCTATTTTGCTCTAGGTTTACCTCCTACAGCAACAGCTGTAAATTGTCAAAGTCAAGGCCCCAAATTACAACAAAAGACGAAGAACAAACCCAGAGGCCATGAGGTGGCCTTGAATCTGCTGACTGAAAGCACAATATGGAGAGAGACTCGGTTGTTGTTATTTAAGGGTTCAGGGCTCTGAGGGGTTGTTCTTGCAAAGGTGGGAGACCTTATCCTATCCATAGGATATCTATATATATAGATAGGATATCTATGTAAGAGATACATATATATATATATATATATATATGTATTTTTAATATACATTCAAAATATTAAATGGTAGGAGTTTGGTAATTGGAGAGGATGGAATGTTCCCTTAGCTCTTATGCAGAATTCTCCTGTATATTCTTGTCTCTTTTTGATGAAGGACAATAATACCTTTCTCTGGTAACCACTGTCACCTTCATAGAATAGATCACCCTCTTCATTTTTTACTGTCTTACACTCAGCCTACTAATATGGACATTTTTGTACTCTTTAGTTTGAACCCCATGGCTGACCTCTGCTTAAAGTAGTGTTTCCACTAAAAAATGTCCTAGGTGATTAACCAGATTGAGTCTCACAGTGTAGAATCCTGGGGACCCAGGGACCCTGCTCTCTGCCATGAACTGCTTATATGACCTGGGGGTCAGTCTATCTGGATCTCCTGTGTTTCCACATGAAGTTCAAGCCGGCCAGGGTTGTGTAGTGATAGGACTGTGAGGTGCCTTTCAGCTCCAGTATCTTGTAAGCTCAGAACATTTAGTGGCTATGGGAACTGTGTGTTGGATCTTGGTTTGGGGTTTCCAAGAAGCTGACTCAGGAATAGATACAATCTTGTGTAAGCAGCTGATTTGGGAGGCACACTCGGGAAATACTGGCAGCGGTCTGGGGAGATAAGACAGGAAGAGAGAAGGCAGGCCATCAAGAATACATGATCAAGCCTGTCACCACTGTATGCAGCGCGCCTCCACGTTATTCCAGTTTGGGGGTGCAGACACTAGGTATTTACTTATTCACACACTTCTTCTCTACCATGGGTTGAATGCTGCTTTGGGGGGCATTGTCTCTCCAGCACTTCCTGTGCCTTTACTCCTACAGTGGGGGAAGGGGAGCCCTCTGTTCAGAGTTGCAGGTATTCCCTGTAGGCCTTCTAATTAGGGAAGTGAGTGCCAGTGGGATACTGATGGGGTGCTGACTACGTCTGTCAGAATGTGTGTGAGAGGGGCAGGGAAGGACGGGAAATGAATGGTCAATTAGGAAATGAGCGAGCGGGGGTCTGATGTTTTGGTTTCTTTTAAACTTGCCACAAAGGTTCCAGAAACGACAAGGCATTGGTCTGAGGTGTTTAGTGGCGTATACATGCTACCTTCGTGGTGGGTATAGACAAGAAAATAAATTTGTAGCTCAGTGTTGAGGAAGAGTTTACAAAACTCCTGACCAGAGTGAAATCCTGACCAGGATGTTAGTAAACTTATAGATGATCTAAGTTATTTACGTAGAAACACTTAAAACACCACTTTGCCAAAGTCTGTAATGCAATTTTCTCTCACGACCTGTCCTTCAGGGAAATGACATTAAAATGTCATAATGTCACATTTTAACTCACAAAGAGTTCATCTTTAATTGCTTGGTATAGAAGGTTCAGTTTGGCGATGTGTTTGGGTCTTTCACACATGGCCAGTGCTCTGTGTAAGATGGGCCAACTGGTTCTATGATCATCCATTGCTTCTTGAAAGGCTTTGGCATTCAGAGATGCTCTTAGAAATAAGTGGGGTGGGAGGAATGGGATAATTACGTTCATTTCCCCCTTCTGAACTTTATTTCTGAGAACCCAACTTGCCAAGATCTGTGAAATATAGAAGACGCTTAGCAATCAATCACTGGGGAAGGAGGTGATGGAAGGGGAAGGAGACAGCTGGCCAAGGAGCTCTAAACTTCAGTCATTTTGTACTTCAGGACAAGAGAGCAGGATTGCTGACTTCTACATTTCCTTTGAGAGGTGGCATGCTAATGGCATACTGAAGAGTCTAATAAAGCCAAGTACAGGTGTAACTCCTTTAGGAAACCGTCAAACCGGTAAAAAGTGAAACTCCTTGAGTGAATATGAAATAAGATTTGACTTACATGTGACTTCGAATCTTAGAAAAAGAACAGACTTTCCAGAGCATCTAAATTGACCCTGTTATTTGACTTAAGGAAAAAAAATAAGACCTTGAAAGTGTCGGACCTTTGTCCTCGAGGGCCAGATTGCTTACGGATTCAAGTGTCCAGTGCTGTTTCTACCTGATCACATGGCTGTTTGGTCCCTTCTTCTCCCTCGCCCTCGCCCTCTCCCTCTACCCCTCCCCCTCCCCTCTCTCTCCCTCCCTGTCCCCCTACCCCTCTCTCTCCCTCTCAAAACAAGAAGTTCATTTAAACAAGAAAACCCCTGATTTGAAAGGCCCACTCTCAAGGATTCATTCCTTTACCTTAGGCCTACATGTACTAGCTTCACACACAGCCTCCCCAAAAGTTGTGAAGTTACTTTTGGCTTTACAATGATAAAAGCAAAACACCAAAATCCCCCAGTCATATAAGGTCTGCGAGGGTTTGCACTGTAGTTATTCGCTTAACACAGAGGACATAATCATTTGCCGTTCCGTAAGGACAGACGTTGAATGAGCATATGCCACTAAGGAGAATGGGGGCGTTTGCCAGAAACCGTCTTTTCCGGGCCTTGTCTCTAGTTGGTCTCTACTTTGAGCAGCATACCATAGACCACTGAGTGTTGCTGTTTTTTTTAAAGAAACATTTCTGTGTCCTCTGTCCTGCTTCTGTCAGCTTCACTTTGCCTGACTTACTCCAATGTAGTTGTCATTTACACTGCTGAAACTCAGAAGCATCCGACTCTTGATTTCAGCGCAGGTCATGATCTCAGGTTGGTGGGATCCAGCCCCCTGTGGGGCTCCCTGCTCAGCGGGAGTCTGCTTGAGATTCTCTCCCTCTCTCTTTCTACCCCTCCGCCTGCTTGTGCACATGCTCTCTCTCTCTCAAATAAATAAGTCTTAAAAAAAAAAAAAAACCACAAAACTTGCTTCTCATTCCCAGGATGGCTGTGCCCTCCGAATAGTTCCTTTATTTCTGCATAGGAATGAACTCACTTCCGCAGTCAGCCAGGTTTATCAGCCACAGTAGAGAAGATAGAGTTCTCTTCACGATACATAGAAATGTTCAGCCTCACTGCTGGTAAAATGCTAACATGATTATGATGTCATGATCAAATTATAGAGGGTGGTTTTGTGCCATAGCAGAAGGAAGGTGGGAAAAGTCCAAGTCCTCAACATAGGTTCTCATTGAACAGTGTGGAACACTGGTGATTCAAAAAGCTTACAGAATAAACAAATCACACATTGTGTGTGTGTGTGTGTACACACGCGTGTAACAGATGACAAATACTGAAAGGGTTTATGTTTTGCCTCTTTCACTGCCTTTGCTCTTGGACACCCATCGCCCGGTGGCCTTAAAGTGACGGAGTTGAGACGAGGATTCATAATCCTCCACCCTTCACCCTTCCCCAACCCTGGCCCAGGCACATCGGGCAGGTTGCGTAGGAGTGCGTCACACATGCCCCACAGAGGGGGCCGTGCTTTGCGCCTGGTGACCTCTCCGCTTTTACTCACACTTCACTCCTTGCTTAGAATATTCCTTTGCTCTCTTCTCCATGGCTGCCTGTCCAGGTCTGGGTGTGACCTGGCCCAGGATCACGTGCTGACCCTCTAAACCAGAAGCTTCGTACTCTAGAAACACTTAGTTTGGTCTTTCTTATGATGCTGCTCACAGGCCTTTGCGTTGCTATTATTCTAACTGTCTTACCGTTTTACACCGTAAACGCTTCAAGGGAATGAGCTCTGCTGGGGCCGCGGGACACGGTGCCTTGTATTCCCTTAGGAGCACCCCATAAGCATTGGGCCGAATGCATAGAAGAGTTGGGGGGAATTGTGGTGAGTTTGGGGTCACATTTGTGAGTCGCAAGCAGAATGACTTCTCTGTGCAGTGGTGGCGAGGCGAGTAGGTTAAAGTGGGCAGGTCCTTACAAGCTGCCCACTGCTTGTCTATGAGAACTGTGGTTTTGAGACTCTCTCTCCTAATTCTTATACAAATTCGTTTTCCCGTTTCCTAGAGACACCGGGTGCAGACCAAAGATAAAGACAGCCGGGAGAGAGAGATAGCCTTGCCGTTATTTATATGCCTTTATAAAAGTGTTCCTTCGTCTTATTTTAACTTTTCAGAAATTCCCTTGTAGAACTGAGTCTGCCTACACAATTTCTTTATAATTCAACTTGTGCATCAATATTCATAGCTCCGCCTACTCTTCCTTGCATTTTGGGGGCTGGGTGCAGGTCATACAGATGTCTGGGGATTCACTGTGACATAAACTTGGCCACCTTCCCCCCCGGTTTACCAGTGGGAATGTTCAGCAAACAGGGCTACATGTCGGGAGTCCTCGGGCACGCAGCCTCCCAGTCAAGCTTGTCCAGGCCACGTTGCCTTGGGTTTCTTCTCCTGCATCAGCTACATTTTACGGTGTGAATACCGGCCTTTTCGATGGGCCAACATGGGTAATTTTGGAATTGGCAGGTTGCGATTTTTCAGAGTAGGTTCTGTGGATGTGATAGTATAAGGTACTCCTGCAAACAAGTCGTGCGAGAGAGGCCGGAGACCATCCCATGAAAACTCTTCTGCATCTCCGTCTCTCTTATAAAAGCAAACTGATGTTAACTCACATTAGCCAAATGTCTTCTTTTTTCTTAAAGATGTATTTATTTATTTTTGGAGAGAGAGAGTGAGCGTGAGGGGCAGAGGGAGAGGGAGAGAGGATCTCAAGCAGACTCTGGGCTCAGAGTGGAGCCTGACATGGGGCTCGATCCCACGACCCTGAGACCATGACCCGAGTCAAAGTCAAGAGTCGGTGGCTTAATGGATTGCACCACCCAGGCGCCCTCGGCCAAGTGTCTTATCGTGACTGCACGTCGTGGCACTTCCTAGGTCCTATCGCGAATAGGAAGAAAACCTTTAGGCTGAAAGATAGCATATATGCCCCTTCTTTCTTCTGTTAGAATGTGAGCCATCCGAGAAAAACTCATGTTGTAAAGATTTCTGGTTATGTAGGAAAAATTCCATGGAGCACCCCCAAATATAGGCACTTTGCTTTACATTTATTTAACTTCTAGACATTTTCACTTTAGTTAAAGGATTGAGAGTTTTCCAGTTCAGAATCTGACCACGGGATCACTGTCTTGTCCTATGTGCATTGCCAGCCCTCAGAAGGGCACCTTGTGACCAGTGAGCTGATTGAACCAGAAAGTTCCTGAATGGCAGGGCGAGGACTCTTCAAGGTACAAACCATATGTAAGTGGATGAGTTGTACCAGGTAGCTGAATTGGGGCCTCAGCTTACCTTGACATATACACACACACACACACACACATACATATACACTAATAAAATCTTTTGTGTTTTATTCCCAGGGTCTTATCCAGGCCAAAATAAGATGCCAGTTACTTGAGCCCTGTCACATTGTTCCCATTCCCAGAATCCACTTTCCTGCATCGATTTTCTTGTCAAATCTCAGGAAGCCTCTTTTCCTGGTTGTCTTTGGGAAGAGATCAAATGTTTGCCTATTGACCAGAAATCCCAGAACTGAAACTGAGATAAACCATGAGTTTGCATTTCCCCTAACTGGCAGGTCCCCACAGCCCTATTAAGAATCTTCGTAATAGGATGTGGCTTCCCCGCTGTGACTTCCCCTGAATAAACTGGCCTCTGCTTGCCACACACCTGCTGCTTTTGCAACAGCACGCACCTGATATTCTTCTGCCTGGACCTGCCTAAGTTCCAATTCCCCAAAGCAACTTTCTCCAGCCACTGCTTAAATCCCTTTTGTTCATTCCCCTGAGACATGAATGATGACGTTTCTACTGCTTGCCGGTTATTTACTCATTATTAAGATGTACCTACCTAAAGCTCCCTTTCTATGTTGGCTCTCAAGAGACAATTCACCTGCATAAAAAACACTAGACTTGAAATCAACCAACATTTGTCCAAAGTCCAGTTTCCCTCCCTGTTAGAGCCTCTACTTTCTCATCTGTCCAGTGGATCAGTTCCTGACCCTCAAAAGATGTTCTTCCTAACTACAACTAATGAGTGTATATTCACAATAAATATGTACTTGGTGATGTAACATTCAATGTAAATGAGAGGGTTTTTCAATGTCTTCCTTTACCATTAAAGCTAAGACCCCTAGTGCCTGTGTGGCACAGTTGGTTGGGTGTCCAGCGATTGATTTCGGCTCAGATTGTGATCTCAGGATTGTGAGATTGGGCCCTGCATCGGGCTCTATACTGGGCATGGAATCTGCTTGAGGTTCTTTCTCTCCCTTTCCCTCTGCCCCCACCCTCAAATAAATAAATAAATCTTAAAAAAAAAAAAAAAACACCTAAAAATCCAGTCTAGGTTGGGTTGGGAGGGCCAAAAAGACAGGCATGATGGTAATGGAGAGAAGAAAGCAGATTCTGGAAACATGGCGCATCAGGGTTGAATGTAAATGGACAGTTCTAACCTCAAGAACTTACATCATTGCTCACTTCTAAGCTACCCCCCTTTGGCGTTCCCCAAAAGGTTATCTTTCAACATGATTTTGTCATCTCATAGACACTAACCAGGTTATATCTATTACTTATAGAATATTAGCTAACATTGATTCCTATTTTTTTTTTTTTGTATTATTGCCAGGGAAAGAATAGGGTCATGAGGCTCACATAGCTAAGTAGTTTGTTTCATAAGGAACTAGCAAACCTTCTCTTTCTGGGTCAGTAATACTGGAGCGTCCACTGATGATGGTTCAGAACACGTGGTTAATAAACAGGCAGCCTGTGTCAATTTTTATAGCACATTCATGGAAATGTAAGAACAGAATTTGACCAAGTATGTCTAACTAAAATAGTCACTTTGCATTTGAAACTTCTGATTTACAAGTTCTGTGACGAGTTTTATACTTAACAAAAGCCAGGTTGCCCCTTAAGTTAACATTATCTAAACCACAGTATTCCACTGGCATTTCCAGCTGAAATTGCGTCCAACTGAAACCACCTACATTGAATTTTCATTAATAAAACATGAGGTTTGTCAGTATTATCATTGTTCTAAGTTAATATTTTAAGAAGCACTTTGAAAAATACTCTATAATTTCTCTAATTCACACCTGATCTACCGTAAATTGTCTCAAAATCCAAATTTTCCTATGGCTCAGATTTCCTCTACAGGCAATAATTTAAGCCTGAGGTCTTATCTCCAAATGAGACATTAACTTGCAGAGACCAGATATCTGACTTCATGCACATAGAGGTTCAGAACTGATTGAGGGTGGATATAGTTGGATCTCCTATATTCTAGTAAGTGGCTCCCTTAATTTTCATTCCAACAAAAAGCAAGTTCATTTGTATTTAAAAGTGGCTGCTGTTTACACTGAACATGCCGCTTCAGAAGTTTGTAAAGGACTGCAAATTAAATTATATATGTATATATATGAGAAATGAATGAAAAATTTTCAGTTTATGAAAAATGTTTTTAACTTGGGTGTGTGTGTGTGGCAGGACATAAAATTCTAACCTTAGAAATTTATATCATTGCTTACTTTTAAGCTATCCCTCTGGAGTTCCAAAAAAGAGTAACTTTCAATTTTATTTTGTCATTTCCCAGACACTAACCAGGTTATAGCTTCCATTGATAGAATATTAGCTAAGACAAATTTCTAAATATTTTTGTACATATCAATATGTATATGTATGTATTTATATATATGAAGTTAATAGCATTTTTCATAAAAGCTAAAACCTAGAAACAACCCAATGTCAATCAAGAATGGAATGGATAAATTATAACCTAATCATAATGGTATACTACATAGCAGTAAAAGTAGCAAACCACAATCATATAGATAAATCCCACAAACATAGTATTGAGTGAAAGAAGCTAGAATACATATTGTATGATTCAATTTACATGAAGTTCAAAAGCATGCACAATTAAATTATACTGTTAGAAACAACTTCGTTACCCTGAACTGGGGAGGAGGGTGAGGTTGGTGATTGGGAGGGAGCACTAATGGGGGCTTATCTTGATCTGGGTGATGTCTGCATGGATATTCCTGGAACTTCGTCCACAGTGATGTGTGCCTTGGCATATTGTAGAACTGGATATTGGATTGTCTAGATCTGTTCCAAAACTTTCATTCCTAATTGGGCAGTATTTTTATCATAAAAGATATGATGTTCTGGAAACATAAAATCAAACATATTCATGGAGTCCTGTGTGCTTATTCTGTGGGATTTAAAAATAAATAAATATGATTTCAGTCTTCCACTCACCAGATGAGAAGCCATAAATAATATGCATACATTCATTATTCACTTAGCATTCTTTTAAATACCGGCTCTGTGCAGGCAAGTGTGCTAAAAATACAGGGACGGATAAAAGTACTCCTTGCCATCAGAGAGCTCCCAGTCTTGTTGGGTTGATGGATGGGCAAGCATAGTGCTTCGTGACCTGTGTACGTGATGCCAGGTAGATGACACCAGTATATTAGAAACCCTTGGACGACTGAGGGGGTGGAGGTGGATTAATCCTACCTATGAGGATGGGATTTAAGGACAGCTTCACAGATGAGGTGATATTTGGAGAGTTCCTGATTCATGTTCGTTTGGGAAGACCTGGTAGGACAATATGGTTTAGGAGGAATAATGTAAGTAAAGGCCAAGACAAGTGAAAACGCATAGTTTGGTGGAAAGCACATCTGAAGGACACCTCCCCAGCTGCTAATGGGGCTGCCTTGGAGCAATAGATTTTTCCCACTTCTTATTTATATAAGACTCTCACTACACATTTCCTACAGTAAGAATGTATCAGAAAAAAATACATATGTAAATAGGATTTTTAAAGGAATGTGGTTTGGAATGTTAGGATCACAGCCAATCATCCATTATGAATAGGTTAAGAAGAATCCGGAATCCTGAAGATTTGGATTTTATTCTGTAGGTAAATGGGAGATAAGAAAGGCCTTTTTACAGAGGGGTGACATCAACGGCAACAACTGGAGAGGAATTCAGAACAGTATTTGATTTAGCCCCAAAATGTGGTACATCAACATATGCACTGGGTCGGAGAAGACAACGGCATTGCGGACCAGAATGTGAATGACGGGCTTCGTGGAAAGACATGGGACTGGAGCTCGTCCTGGCAAGATCTGTAATATTTAGATCAAGGAAAAAGCGGGGGAGAGGACATTTTAGGCTGAAGCAAAGTGTGAGGATAGATGTTCCTGTTTGGAAATAATGAGATCTGAGGGCGCATAGGTGAAATCAGGGGAGGTTAAGACAGCTTCTCGTTCTAGAAGGGAGGTTTTGGATTTGATTGTATAAGTCAGGGGAGATTTTCAAGCAGAGGAATGATGCGATAAAAATAGTTCTTGAGCAAATAGAGCTCATTCAGCAGCAGTGCTCAGGGAGCTGTGGTGGAGGAAGCACGAACGATCTCCATGTGGGGTGAGCCATGGAAGCCATAGGAATGGAGCAGCAGAAGTAGCACATTTTAAGATTAATAAGTCAACGGAATAGGTGAGTATTGGCTAGGGACTGAATGAGAGGAAAGAGTTAACTTTTGGAACAGAATTCCAAAGTCCTGAGGATAACTATAAATTGCCATAGAATCCCATTCAAATGGAAGTGTTACACTAGTCCCCATTATGAAGGCATACATTTTTCCAGCAACTGGGCTGGGTTGGACTAGCCACCCATGCTCTGGCTGAGGCTCCTCTGTGACCCATGGGGGGCATTTATGAAAGGGTTGGTCAGCCTCTGGCCATGAAAAAGAGCAAGCGTATCTGGTAACAGGGGCACTACCTCTAACACTAATCTTAGACATACCATGTGGCAGCCAACTAAGGTAATCAATGGGAATGGACATTGGAAATTAAATGGTTTGGGCTCCATTGCAGTGTATCTTGATAGGCAAAGACACGGAGAATAAAGGCATCATTTCCTTAAGAGCTTCTTAAAATATGGAAGAATTGTCATAAGCAATTACAAATTAAATAGTCTTCATCTAGCCTGATTGCTGTAGATGACCTAGAAATCATCTCAAAGTATTATGTGCCAGAAAGTCACATCACACCGATCGCCAATTACCATGCGTAGATAGCAAAAGGGTGTGAAAAGTGCTTGGATGCCATGTTAAATATTCATTATGAAGTATTGAAGCAGAAAGTTCCCCTTCGATCCCTAGTTACAAAATTATCCACAGTGCTGGTAGGGGTGATGCATTATAAGTACATGTCCATCAAACCATCATGGAAAACCACCACCAAGATGCAAAATGATAATATTTGCAAAGTACTTAAGCAACTTTTTAATTCCTTGATCTTACCTCCCCACTGCATAGAATACATTTTTCTTCTTTTTAGCTCAGAAATCATAAAAGGTTGCTGAGAGTTTAAGCAATGTGGCCACCATCATGGTGACAAATGGATAGCAGGAAAAACTGAGTTGGTCAAGAAAGCCATGTTTGGATTTGGGGGACCAGGGATGCATCAGTTAACCAGTCTGTCTTGCTTGCCTTTCCTACAAAGTAAAAGAATCTATCCATCTCCCAGGGTTTTTGAGAGGATCAAAGGGATAATGGATGTGAAAGCAGGGTTCAAATGTGAGATCCCTTCAGTGTGACTAGAATGTGAAGTTCCCATACATTTTTGAACTTTGCAGAGCCCACTCGGGAATATTGATCTCCAAGAACAACGTGCTTCTTGTTCAGCCTGCTGCTGCAACAAAGGTTTAAAAAGGAAAGCACTGTTTTTAACCATTCGTATGAATATTTAACACAGCACCACACTGCATGTCATAGAGTTCTCCGTCCTCTACGTGGTAATTAGCAATCAGCATATGGAACACCACTACACGAGGTGTCTTCCAGGTGGGCAAGCCATTCGTTCATTCATATTCCAAACATCATTGCCATTCCATGTGTACAGGCACTGCAGACACAGGAAACATGAGATATAATTGCTCTCCACAGAGTCTCGAAGTCTTCAGGGGGTGGGAGAGAGAGAACCACATATTCACACAGCCACGTGAGAGCAGAGGCCTGAAGAAAATGTTACAGGAGCACAGGGGGAAGAGTGAATAACTCTGCCTATGTAGGCAAGAAAGTCTCATCCAGGAGGTGACATCTGAGCTGCAGGTGTGGCAAACCAGCTAGGTAGGATATTGGGGTTGTGGGCTGTCTACAGCAGTGTAACCTCAGGGCTCCTGACTGAGGCCCTGCACTCCTCAGCCCCTCACCCATCCAACTCCCTCTTGGAAGCATTTTCCTTGAAGTATTCTAAGGCCTTATCAGGTGCCTGTGACCGGAGGGATGGCAGCTATCTAAGCGGGGAGCCCTGGACCTAAACCAGAACCCCTGTGGGCCCTGGACCACTGCTTCTCCTTTTTGGGATCATCTCCAACCCTCTAACTCCATCCCACCCCATGCCTGGCATGTGAGGTTGATCAGATGCCCCAAGGAGCTCAGCGTTCTCACCATGGGTTGGTTATGGGCCATGGAGTCCAGGGGGGTGGACTGCCTAGCAGATTTAGCAGATTTTTCCCGCTGGCCAGCATGCTAGTATGTGTGTGTGTGTGTGTGTGTGTGTGTGTAAATCAGGTGACATGCTGATATGGGCAGACTCAGATAGTTTCTATAGACAAGGACTCTGCACACTGTAGGGATAGCTGTGGTTTATAGAGCAGTAGTATGTGTCTTCTCAGGACTACCCCACACTGGAAAACTCGACTGACCAGTAAGTCACTGCTTGTAATTATAATAGCTCACTCCATTATGACAGAAAGAGTGAACCTGGACCATTCTCTTACACCACACACAACAATTAACTCAAAGTGGATTAAAGACTTGAACATAAGACCTGAAACCATAAAACTCCTGGAAGAAAACCTAGGTGGTAAGCTCCTTCACATAGGTCTTGGTGATGATTTTTTTTTTTTAAGATTTTATTTATTCAACAGAGACAGAGACAGCCAGCGAGAGAGGGAACACAAGCAGGGGGAGTGGGAGAGGAAGAAGCAGGCTCATAGCGGAAGAGCCTGATGTGGGGCTCAATCCCAGAACACCGAGATCACGCCCTGAGCTGAAGGCAGACGCTTAACCGCTGTGCCACCCAGGCGCCCCCTTGGTGATGATTTTTTTTAATCTGACACCGATAGCAAGAGCAAGTAAAGCAGAAATAAATAAATGGGACTATATCAAACTAAAAAGCTTCTGCGCAGCAAAGACAACAGTCCACAAAATGGAAAGGCAACCTACTGAATGGGAGAAAATATTTGCAAATCATATCTCTAATAAGACACAAATAATCCAAAACATATAAAGAACTCATACAACTCAATAGCAATAAAACAATCCAATTTGAAAAATGGGCAGAACACCTGAATAGACATTTTGTTAAGGAAGACATACAATTGGTCAACAGGTACATGAAAAAGATGCTCTACATCTTTAATCATCAGGGAAATGGCAAATCAAAACTGTAATGAGATATCACCCGACACCTGCCAGAATGGCTAAAATCAACAACACAAGCAACAACAGGTATTGGTGAGGAAGTGGAAGAAAAGGAACCCTCGTGCACTGTTGGTGGGAATGTAAACTGGTGCACCCACTGTAGGAATCAACATGGAGGCTCCTCAAAAAATTCAAAATAGAACTAACATATGATCCAGCAATTCCACTCCTGGGTATTTTTCCAAAGAAAACGAAAACACTAATTCAAAAGATATACGCACTCCCTGTTCATTGCAGTATATTTGCAATAGCCAAGACATGGAAACAACCTCAGTGCCCATTGATGGATGAACGGATAAAGAAGATGTGGTGTATGTATGTGTGTATTATATACACACAAGGGAATATTAGCCACAAAGAAAGAATGAATCTTGCTATGTGACAACATGGATGGACCTTCAGGGCATTACGCTAAGTGACATAAGTCAGACAGAGAAAGACAAATACAGCATGATCTCTCTTATGTGCGGCTCCAAAAAATAATTGAATAAAGACTAAGCTCGTAGATACAGAGAACAGATTGATGGCTGCCTGAGCTGAGGAGTAGGAGAGATGGGTAAACTGTGTTTAGTTTTGGTTTTAGTTTAAATAAATTGAATGGGAAAAAAGGAAAACAATATGTCAAAAAAAGAGTGAATGAAACCAATGTCCCACATTGCTGATTATAAACTTTATTTTAAAGGTATTTTTTTTTCTCTTGTAATTACTTTTTGAGTTTAACTCAATCCCAACCCTCCAAATTCAGTGGTTCAGATGTCCTGCAGGACATACTGGGGCTCCTCCTGATGGATCTCAACATGCACCTCAGGGCGCCTGGCTGGCTCAGGCGGTAGAGCATGCAAACCTTGATCTCGGGGTTGTAAGTTCGAGTCCCACGTTGGGTATAGAGATGCCTTCAAAATAAAATCTTAAATACATAAATAAATAAACATGTACCTAGCCCAGGAGCTGGAGGAGACAAAGCAAGCTCTAGCAGGATCAGCCAGGTGGGCTGGTTGTGACCACATGACTGAGCTCCAGTAGCATCTAGTGACCCCGGACCAACGTTCTGAGCATAAAAGGCACATGTCCCTGCCTGATTTCCACCATCAAAAAAAAAAAAAAAAAAAATCTGCCAACAGAATGTTTTCTGAGGAGCCAGCAATACAGAAAAGTAGTCGTCTGCTGTTTTTTCTGATTTCATTAAAATATTCCCTTCTGCTCTTTGATTTCTTCTCCGGCACAGTTCTGTTCCTATATCTTTTTCTTCCTCTGGAAAAAAAAAAAAAAAATCACACAAAAAACTGTAAGTGAAGAACTCAAACTCCCTCCTCAGCGTTTTGTTGCCATATGGAGGTGGCTGGCCTCAGAGGAATAAGCTTGATACTTGGATGGATGATGAGGCACGTTCTCCAGAGTGGCCAGCACGATGGTGAACACTGAGAAGTAAATGGACTTCGTCTCATTAGATTAAACTATCCTGCTGGGGCTGGGGGCAGGGAAATCACATGAGCACCATTTTCTGAGCACACGTCTTTAAAGGCTTGCTCAGGATCTCAGAGAATGGAAATATCAAGTACTCGATGTGATAAACCTTGTAAATTTCACACTCCCGTGCAAGACCTTTCTCAGTGGTGGCATTGACATAACTGTGTGTGTGTGTGTGTGTGTGTGTGTGTGTGTGTGTTACTATTAGGAAAGGTCTTTTGATCCTAATTAGTATCTGCTACTTTTTTATTCAAGCATAATTAGCATATGCTGTTATATGTTTCAGGTGTACAATAGAATGACTCCACGATTCTACACGCGTCTCAGTGCTCATAGCAATAAGTGTACATTTAATCCCCTTCACCTATTTCACTTATTCCCTCACCCACCTCCTCTCTGGCAACTGCTAGTTCTCTGTATTTAAGAGTCGTTATTTTTGTCTTTTTTGTTTGTTTGTTTTGTTTCTTAAATACCACACTTGAGCTATTTTTTTTAATATCCAAAATCTGCTGACAACACTTGCGTTGTTATTTACCATGTCCAGAAGGTAAACAGCTGACTTAGAGGAAGGTGAGCAAAAGGACAAGTCCTGGGTTAATAAAAGACAAGGCTCTCCTTCCCTTTTTCTCCCTCCTCCTAATTCCCTGCCCAAGTCCCTCAGTGATAGATGCTAAAGGACGAATCAGAGCGCCTTCCTCTTGCACTGTATGCACCTTGAAAATAAAGCATCCCAGTATTTTTAAGAAATTGAAGATCTAGAAAGATGTTAATTACATTGTCAAAAAGCTTCCTCATTTCAGTGCACTGCATAACTAGGTAGCTGGAAGCTATATATAGCATCAGAGTGCTATTTTGGGCTCTTAATATGGTTTTAATTATTTGATTTACACAATGTTTCAATGCGGGAGAAAACTAGCTGGAGACCGGGTCAGAACAATCAGGTAGGTACCGCGGAAATCTTCAAGTGTCTCTCTCCAATCCTCCTTATTCTCTGACACATCTCCTGTCTGTGTCTTGGAAATATTCTACATCATGCTGCAAATGACGAGTTGTAGGGAACTTTTTAGTAGATGTCAAACTCACCTATGTTAAAGCTATCATCCATCCATCCATCCGGCCATCCACCCAGTATTTACCAAACTCCTGTGTACCGAGTGCCAGGACTATGCTGGAAGCTGGAGGAGCAGAGTGGAGGGGGAATGATAGGTAATAAACTGTGGTTCTGGCCTTAGTGATGCTTAATGACAGTGAGGGAGACCAACATGCAGAGACACAATTAGAAGGACCTTCAGCAGTGCAGGCAACTGAACTGACATTCCCCAGGGTGCCTGGCCTGGATATACACCCTAGACACTGAGGGCTAGAGTTTCAATGCCCAATTCAAGGACGAGAAATGTGACCTTTACCTTGCTTAAGGCAATGAGCAAAGACCCTGCTTACGGGAAGGTTCCTCAAGGGTCTTCCACACTTAAACCTGGAAATAGGACAATAAAAATATATATAATTTTTTGCCTATAAGGGCAGGTAAGTAGTGAGGAGCCTTAAGCTCTGGGGATCTGGGTGTAGGCAGAAATGCCCCTGGGATAAATCAAAACTGCAAACTTGTCCCACTCTCTATGTTAGGGATTCAAATTTATAGTGCTGATAAGATTTGGAAATCCCAGTCCTAAAAGTGAATGTAATCCCCCCCTCCCCCCAGGCCATTGGAAGCACTGGGATACTGACAGAAGCAAATAAAAAATCTATAGGGAATGAAAAACTATCCCATTGAGCATAAATTCACAGTGAAAAACTCAAAAGTTGCATGAAGAGATAGACCCCAAGAAGGAGGATAAGTGGATGCAACAAAGGAAGAACTAGAAATAAGAGAAAAATCTAGAGATTATAAAATATAGATGCTTACAATAAGAAAATTAAAGAAAAAATAGAAGCCATCATGAAAGAATAGACAGCTATGAAAAACAAACAAGAGACAGACGAGAAAAGGAAATGCAATATATAATAATGAAAAATATAGTCTTGGAAACTATAAGTGGTTGGATTCAATAGCAGAGTAGACACAGCGGAAGAGAGACTCAATAAACTGGACAATCTAAGAAAGTCACTCATAATGAAGCTTAGAGAAATAATAAAAATATGTATTAAGAGTTATGGAAAATAATAACAAGAAAGGACACAACAGAGCTAATCCAGGGACAAAGAAGGGAAATAAGAGAAATAAAAGAGGAACTTAATGGGAAGGAAAACCAAGATACCATAAAAAACTCAAAAACAAAACAAAGCTAGTGTTTTGAAAATAGTAATAAAATAATCAAATGTCTGGCAAGATTCATTGAGAACAAAGCAAAAGGAGGAACAAACAAAGAATATTAGAAGTGCATAGTTAACAGATAATTTTAAAACATCTTAAAGGACTATTAAGATGAAGTTTCTGCAAGTAGATTTGAAAACTTAGGTAAAATGAGGAATTTTCCAGATAAACTACGAATTACCAGTGCTTACCAATAGGCAACTGAAATTTCTACAATTTCTAAAGAAGTTGAATCTACAATTAAAAAAAAAATCTGTTAACGAGAAATCGATAGTACTAGAAGGTTTTGCTGGTGGTTTTAATGAGCATTCAAGAGGGGTTATCTGTAGGGGCACCTGGGTGGCTCAGTCAGTTGAGCATCTGACTCTTGATTTCAGCTCAGGTCATGATCTCAGTGTTGTGAGATCGAGCCTCGTGTCAGGCTCTGCACTTTGCTGGAGACTGCTTAAGATTCTCTCTCTCTCCTCTCCCTCTGCCCCTCCCCACCCCTGCTCATGCTCTCTCTCTAAAAAACAAAAACAACAAAAAAGAGGGGTTATCTTTAAGTTGTAAAAGGTGAGTATCTAATAGGTAATCAGGATATAGCAATTAAATCACACCCAGCATACTGAGAAACAAATTAAAATACCGGTAATACCAAGTGGGGGTGAGGTGGAAAGGGAAACTTTCATACACAGTGGATGGAATGGTAATTGTTACAATCACTTTGAGAGCTGCCAATATCCAGTTAAGCTAAAGATGGGCATATACTATGACATGGCTATTCAACTTTTATATTCCTTAGGGAAACTATTGCACAAGAGTACAGAAGAGAACTTTACCAGGATGCTCACTGAAGAATTCCTTATAATTACCCAAAAGTTAGATCCCAACTAACTAGCCCTCCATGAGGGAATCTGTAAATAAATTGTGATATAATTCTAAATCGGAATACTGATACAGCAAGAAATATGAATGGACTTGATTTACATGAATCAACATGCAATAATCTTAAAACATAATATTGACTTCAAAGTAGAATGTTAGAAAATGATTCTTAATACGTGGTACCGCTTATGTACATTTGAAACCCACAAAGCGATATTATGTAATGCTTGCAAACAGACATACAATAAGAATCCAAGAATATAGATGGAATACACACATGTCAACATCAGGAGAGTAGTTGCTTCTGGGAAAGGGGGTGAGAAAAGAAGTGAGGATTGGTGGTCTTTCACTAAATCTATAATTTGTAGCCCTTTGTGTTCTTTTTAAAGCATGAAAGCAGCTAGAACCAATGTCAACATTTTTAAACCTGAATAACACACATACAGTGTTGTACTCACTGTCTTTTTCTGTGCCTTTGAAATATATTATAAATAAAAATAATATTTACAGAATGTTACAATAAATGGCCAGTTGGCAGTAGGTTCCAGGGTGGCTCTGAGGACAGACAGCAGGTAGCTCTGTCTGCCCAAATATGCTAAGAGAGCCTTCCAAAATGGCAGCCTTTATGCTGTGATATGAATGAGAAAGAGGCTCCTGGGAGAGAGAAGGGGAAAGGGAAGGTCCTCCAGATGAGGAAGTAGCACATGGGAAGCCATGACAAGGCATAGCGCTTGGGAAGTGGGAGTCACCTACGGTAGCCATGAAGTGGTAGAGATACGCAAGATAGTAGGAGATGTGGCTGCAGAGGAAGACTTGGCCTGGCTTGGCTGTAGGTCAAGATTTGATATCTCAGGAGAGTTCAATGCTCCCTGAAAGCTCCTACTTCTATCTAGACTGTCATTTCCCTCTTCCAACACAGTCAATACTTATGTTTCTTTCCTCCTTGGACCTTCTTCTAGAGGTTGCAATGTATCAACTCTTTTTTTTTAAGCTTTTTTTTTTTTTTAAGATTTTATTTATTTATTTGACAGAGATAGAGACAGCCAGCAAGAGAGGGAACACAAGCAGGGGGAGTGGAAGAGGAAGAAGCAGGCTCATAGCAGAGGAGCCCGATGTGGGGCTCGATCCCATAACGCCGGGATCACGCCCTGAGCCGAAGGCAGACGCTTAACCGCTGCGCCACCCAGGCGCCCCTGCAATGTATCAACTCTTAAACTCAAAGATTGCGTTTTTGGAAAGATCATCTTTGCAAGCGTCTACCAGTCCAATCCCCTCATTTTATCCCCCAAAGAATGCACGGATCACTTTGATGGCAGACCACTCTGAAGGTTTTACCTTTGCAATCCAAGTCAATTCAGTTGGCTTGCTGGGAGAATTGATTCCTAGAAAAGGTTTATGAAGGAGTCAAGGGAAAGACTGTGTCCAGAGACAGTTCATTGTTCATTGGTAGAAAATTTCATGAAAGTAACACGGTGATATGTGCATATGGGTGCTTAATGTATTATACATTATTTTAATGGGTTCTCTTTTTTTAAGATTTTATTTATTTATTTATTTATTTATTTATTTATTTATTTGACAGAGCAAGCATAAGCAGGGGAGCAGCGGGCAGAGGGAGAGGGAGAAGCAGGCTCCCCCCAGAGCAGGGAGCCCGATGTGGGACTCGATCCCAAGACTCTGGGATCATAACCTGAGGCGAAGGCAGACGCTTAACCGACTGAGCCACCCAGGCGCCCCTTAATGGGTTCTTAATTATAAAAATTAATAAAAGAATAAATGAATTCATGTTTTGAAGAGTGAGAAGGGGTGCCATCTCATCCCACCCCTGGCTCTGGGGATTTTTATCACAAATGATAAAAGAATTAAGATGAGGAGTGCATAAGGCTTGGTCACTGTGTGCACAAGATGGAGTGACATCGATAAGGCGAGAGGATTCAAGTCCAAGTGGCAGAGACCTGGGAAGAAGCAACAGTCTACACAAGGAAATGATGGGAAAAGTTTGGGGCCAGACTGTCGAATTCCAAAATACAACACTGCACATTCCAAATCAGTTTGATACATGCCCTTCCCCCCAGCATCACCACCTGCAATAGCTCAGGTAAACATAATCAAATCTTTCTCGAGGATTCTCTGTAATGTTCTGAAATTCAGTTTCTTAATTCAACTCCACCTCTTAAGAAAAATGTGGCAGCCTGACACAGGAAATCTAATACACAGTGTGCCCTCACTTTGGGGAAGTGCTCTCTTGTGTCTGGTCTGCTCTTTTCCTTCTCACTTTGGTTTGCAACCTTTGTGTTTCCTGATCCTCCGGGACATGCTTGAGCCATAGGTAAATCAAAACGTCCAGGAAGAATTCCTCTAGTTTGTTAAGACTGCCATCACCCGAGGTCTCGGTCCAACTGGGACCAGCAGGCGATGAGGCTGTGTGGTAGCATCGGTCTGGATTTGCAGATCGGGATGCCACGGACTCCTTCATTCCTTCCTCCAGCAATTAGCCATCTAGAGTTCTGGGCAGTCTCTTCGTGTTATCAAACTTATCCTTGTATTTATAATGAACATCCCAAATTGTTTGCATGGAATGGACCCTTTCCTTCCTGGGTTACCGATCTTGTCCCTCTTTTATTTTTATTTATATATTTTTTACTTATTTGAGAGAGAGAGAGAGACTGAGAGGAAGCGTGAGGGAGAGGGAGGGGCAGACTCCCCGCTGAGCAGGGACCGCCCTCCCCCCCAGGTGGGGCTTGATCCCGGGACTCCCCGATCAGGAGTCTGATGCTTAACAGACTGAGCCACCCAGGCACCCCTCTTGTCCCTCTTTTATAGTTTTGAGCTAAGGTCATGTTAGAGAACACAGCAGCACCTTGCTCATCTCTTTTGGCAAATGGCACAGGGTCCCAGGTAAAGGCAAAAATGCCTGCTATGTTAGCTCAGCCATCCAGTTTCTTTCTTGACTTGGCAAAATGCCAGCATGGACTACAAAGCATTTTATACATTTCTGCTCACTCTTGTCCTCGGCTGTAAATATTTATTCATAGCAAAATAGCTCTGTTCTCTTTTTATTCCACTATTACATGTGAACATATCTGTATCTCTCATTATTTACATGTTTAACAAAACCCAAGGAAAAGTGTAAGCAGAAAGCTTACATTACAGCCCTGTGGTTTATCATGGCTCCTACGTTGCCCTTCTATTTCAAAGCGCAGTAACAGAAACAAAGCCTGTCTCTGTTCCAAAGTATACCGAGGATTGACAGAATGTCACTTGTTGGTTGATCATGTGCAACTGTCAAAAACTAAGCTTAGTTTTGCCAATGCCTGCCTTGGGGGATCACTCTACGTGAATGTAATGATGGGTAATAGTTCCCAAACGGTGTATAAAGTGTTCTGAACAACTCACCATTGACTTAATATGCAGCATTTGAGAAAAATGAGCAGATCCTAATATACAGACATGCCCTGTGTGGGCTCATGGACATATTATCCAGAAAGCTTCATAAGTAATGCTCATAATTCATCTGCACTAATGCCTTCAGCGTGTCTGAGAATTTACAACTTCGGAACATCAGGTTTAGGCTGCAGAGCAGTATCTGCAACTTTCTCTTGCCAGCAAAACAGGAATGTTTTATTTTTAAGGTAGAGATGAGATTAGGATTTAGAACCATGGAATGCTTCTTCGCCTTAAGGGAATTGACAGATCTAGAGGACACTAGCCTGGGAAGGTGTGGTTATTTTCTTGAAAGCAGGGGCTCTTAGGGTGCCTGGGTGGCTCAGTTGGTTAAGTGTCAGACTCATGATCTTAGGGTTGTAAGATCAAACCCATGTGGGGCTCTGTGCTCAGCACGAAGTCTGTTTGAGATTCTCTCTCTCCCTCTGCCCCTCCCTGCCGCCCGCTCACGCATGCGCACACATTCTCAATCAATATATCAATAAAATCTTTTTAAAAAGAAGAAGAAGAAATCAGGGGATTTTAACCTGGGCTCGAGGTCTCCCCTGATATATTGCCAATTTTGGAAAAGAAAGAGAATCTGGAAAAGGGACTTCACATAGTTAAACTCTTTGGCCAGATTTACTATAAATAGTTTCTACTCATTATGTTTGGTAATGTAGAAAAATATGTTGATTTGATGTTTATAGACTGGATGTTTCCTTCATTTTTTTTTTTATCATAACTCACACCTTTTCTAAGAGTTGATCATTTTTGTCAAGGATTTAATAAGACTTTTTTTTCACCTTCTATGTTGAAAGGAAAAAGGGCATGTGTTACAATGTTTTAAACATAAATTACAAAATTTGCAAATGAAAGGATGTTCATTGGGGTACTTTTTTTTTTTTTAAATCCAGAAAATGGAAAAGTAGATTGACTTCCAGTGTAAATGGGTATATCTTAGTGACTATGACAGGCTTGCCCTTCCTCTGAAATGCCCTCCAGGAATTTCTTCCTGGATTGGCTTAGAAGGATATTTTTACCTTCACTACAGCTTCTGTCCTGTGGGCACATTTTTGGATAGCAGCATGATACAGTGGAGAGTGACTGTGTCTGAATGGTGAATGGCTCTCATGCCTTGCAGATCTGGGCTCTGCCTTGTTCACATTATACAGCTTTGTGCAATGTTCTCATCTCCCTGGATCCTTCTTTGTCAGATGGTGATTGGAACACCTCGCATCTGGGAATTGTTGTGAGGATTACCTGAGAATTTGTAAATTAAAATTAGAAAACATATATAACATACAGTATTATGTAACATTTGATTTTAATATACAATATCTAATGTATTTGTTATTGCATAAATATATTTTATAAATAAGTGTGTAAATAAAAACATTTGGTGTATTTATTAGGAAAAAGCCCAGCAGCGTTTCACAAATACCCTGGAAGCTTATCAAGGGATATGTCCCTCCGTGCCTCCCCCCTACAATGGACCTTTTCCCTGTAGACTCATCATTGTGACCCTGAATGGGTTTTTAGAGTGTATCTTTATCTCTATATACAAGTGTATCTACTCTTCTATTCTTAAATTCCAATAGCACATTCTTCGTGATCTCTCTTTAGACTCTTCCTAGCTTTTTCATGTACCCTTCCAGTCCTGTAAGTAACATTCCTTTTCCACGTAACATGGCTACAAACTATTGTTATAATAATACGCGGAAATAATAGGTATCACAGAGAAAAAGCCCTACTGACATACAATGTATAAAAATAAATACAGTTCCTCTTCAGCCAGGCTGCTCTACTGTAACCACACACGTGCACACACACACACACACACACACACACACACACACACACAGAAAAACAGTTTTGGAAGCTCACCAGATCACAGGACCCTGGCCTGTTGGGAAAAGAACCACTTGGCTTGTTACAAGCAGATACATGCCTTGATCATTCACTTTACAAGTCTTAGAGCATATTGTAATGTTTCCCTCGGTGGATTAGACCATCTTACTTTCCGTGGAAGAAATAATTTGCATGTCATACACTTATACACCTGCAGTACCCACTTAAGAACTCCCCATTGCTGGCTACTCACAGCTACTCACACCACAATCATGTTTCTTGTATAACTGAAGTTCTCATACTTGGAAAAAAAGGCGGGGGAAGGGCCAATTTGCATTTTTCACCAATGTCACGTTATCCTATCACCTTGTTCCTGCACACCCAGTTGTGATTAGGTCCTAATGACCCATTACCATTAGCTGATCCTGAGCTTTGCCAGACAGCCCGAGGGGCTCACCACACTGTGGGTGTAATCCCAGCCCTCAAAGGATAACATCAGTGAGTACCAACCGCGGTCCGTTTCAAGACTTAAATGGCAGGCATCTGCCAATACAGAGGATGGCTAGGAACCTAGGGATCCTATTTTTACCCCTGTTCTCTCTATCCTCAGTAGCTATGCCGCACCTGGCAGGCAGGTGTCTGTGTCCCACGCCTGTATCCTGATAACCCTTCTTGGTTGTGTTTTATGACGCCGTATGTTTGTCCCAAACTAGTGCCGGGGGTCCGTCTAGCAGCTCTCTGCGTGTCAGTGGGATGGTTAGAGAAGGAAAAGTATGCTTTGCAGTTTAACATACTTTGGCTCAGATTTCTCACTGGCAAGAGGCTAATTGTGTAACCTGGGAAATTTATTTAATCTTATCCAGCTTCTGTTTCCGGAAGCGTAAAATGGAAATAACAGTTCTATTTTATGGTGGTGGTGTGATAACTAAATAAAGGGATAGGTAATATGCAAACACATACATAAATATGTCTCTCACCCACATCTGTCATTGTTGTATTAATCTTGATAGGCTAGATTAATCTTCCGTTAAATCAACACCGAAATTTCAGTAGCTTAGAACAGCACAAGTTTATTTCTCGTACTGCGTGGCCTTTGTGGGCCTGCCAGTAGGTTCGGCTCACTTCAGAACACAAAAGAAAGCAGCAGCTGCTATCTTGAACTTCAGCTCATGACTCGTAGGTTAGAATTGGCTACCTGGTTCCATCCGTTATCCTCAAGGGGGTTAGATGTATAAACTGCAATCCTACCACGTACCTGAAGATAGCAAATCAGAAATATTTGGAGAATAATACTAATGCTCACAATATATGTCTTACAAGAATGAGTCCGTTCTCTGTATGTGAATTTTCTCATTAACAATACATTGTGGAAATCCTTCCAAGCCAATTTGTTAAGCTAGAACTCGTTTAGTGGCATCATGCTTTAAATGTACTGTAATTTATGCAGCCATTTCTTTATCGGTGGCCTTTTTTTACTTTATTGTGATATAAACACACTTAATGGTATCTCTGTGTTCAGGTGCTTTTATTCTACAAGATAAATATCCAGAAGTGTCTGAATTGCCAAAATCAACCTGTTTCTAAAAAGAAACATAAGGCTGTGTTTACATGGTTATAAATCTCATTTAATATGGGATTTATGATTTGGAGCAAAATGTAAAGAAATGGACTACTTTGGAACAACAGACTTCTCGCTAATCTTTAATAATTCTTGGGGTGCCTGGGTGGCTCAGTAGGTTAAGTGTCTGACTTCAGCTCAGGTCATGATCTCAGGGTCCTGGGATGGAGCCCGGAGGCAGGCTCCCTGCTCAATGGGGAATCTGCTTCTCCCTCTGCCCCTCCCCTATCCCACCCCCACTCATGTGTTTTTTTCCTCTCTCTCTGTCTCAAATAAATAAAATCTTAAAAAAAACAAAAACCTAATCTTTAACAGTCCTCATCCCCTCCCCTACCCCACCCCCACTCATGCGTTTTTTTCCTCTCTCTCTGTCTCAAATAAATAAAATCTTAAAAAAAAACAAAAACCTAATCTTTAACAGTCCTCATCCTCTACCTATTCTATCCTGTCTTCCCCTGGACATAAACAGAAATACCCGATTCCGAATTTTAAAATGCAGACTGAGAGCCTTCCTTGGGTATCGTCAATATAGATTGTAAGGATGCTTGACATAATAAGACCTTGCCGAAAATGTCCTACCAGACTGAACTTTCCATCCCAGCCACCAAGATTAGATGCACTTTGACTTCATGTTGAAGATCCTCTTCTTAGACTTGAGAACTAGACCACTCCAGTCCTCCTCCCATCTGTGGCAATGCAGAAAGAGAAAGAAACATTGCCAGATAACACTGCAATCAAGCTATAGCAATGCACTTCTGACTGTTGTCCTTCAAATCACCTCTTTCGCCACCTGTTTGGTCTAAATGCTTCCAATCTTCCCTTCTCATCGGGTTGCTATCTGCTAAGTGTTTGTAGAACAATTTGCACAGAACAACCCCTTAGTAAGCATAATTACCATAAGCCTAGAAGGAAAATTGCTCTCTATTCAGTTTTAGGAAAAGAAAAAAAAAAAAAAGCAAACCCTTAGCTAAAACAAAACAAAAATCACACACACACACACACACACACACACACACACACAAACTGCTTGTGCCATTGAGATGTCTCAACTTATTTTTAAGAACTCAAGTTCTAAAAACAGACATATGAAATTGGTTCTTCAAAGCAACTGTCCATGGACTGCTCTCTGGCTCTTGTACCAAAAACCTGCCAGGTTGGATTAAGAAATAATAAGGGAAAAGCTAAATCCAGAAGAACGTTTGCTATGGGCTCCAAAACACATTCTTAAGAAAAACATTGTGGGAGAAACCCTTCTTTTAGGAGAATAAAAGTTTGCCAATCATGCAGCTGCTTTCTAACGTTTATCTACAGGATTGGCATGCAAAATATTTAATAACTGGACTTTCAAGAGTCAGAAAGGATACTCCAGCTATTAGAACAGATGCCAGCCATCAATGATGCCTACAGCCATACCCATGCACAGGGCTGAGTATGAGCTCTCCTCACACGTCACTGTGTTGCCTGAAGAATTTTCACTGGCCTCCCGCAGCCAGCTCTGCTCATGTCTCCTTGCTCAGCATACAAATGCATTCTACTAAATATAAAAAAGCCTGGAAGCTGTATCCCCTTCTTGATGAAAGTCTACTTGCATTCCAGCATCTGTAAAAACAGGAGCGGAAACCACACACACACACACGAGTAGCGGGAGTGGAGCACAATTTAGTGTCATAAATCATTTGGAAGTCATTTTTAACCCTGTTCTTAAATATGTATTTTGTAGATTACCTTGCAGTTCTGGTTTTAACATAGTACACATTTACACATTTAGATCAAACTTAGACAAAAAATAGATGTTTTTCTTAAATTAGAAATATCACATATTGCTAATATTGAAGGAGTGGATAAAATTTCTCAGGCTGCTGTCACAAATTACCACCAAGTTGGTGGTTTAAAACAACAGATTCTTATCCTCCTGCAGGTCTGGAGACCATAAGTTCAAATTTAAGGTGTGGGCCGGGCCGTGATCCCCCAGAAGCTCTTTGGGAGATTTCACTCCTTGCCTTCTTCCAGCTTCTGGTGACTGACATTTCTTGTGACCACCCCACTCCAGTCTCTGCCTCTGTTTTTACGTTGCCTTGTCCTTTCCTGCCTGAGTCTTCCTGTCACTTGTGGGTGTCTCTTCGGTTTCATGAGGACACTTGTCATTGGATTCAGGACCTACCCAGATAATCCAGGATGATCTCTTCATTATAAGATCCTTAACTTCAGGGGCTCTGGGTGGCTCAGTAGGTTAAATGCCTGACTCTTGATTTCAGCTCAGGTCATGATCTCAGGGTTGTGAGATCAAGCCCCGTGTCGGGCTCCACACTGAGTGTAGAGCCTGCTTAAGATTCTCTCTCAGTCTCCCTGTCTCTGCCTCCTCACCACCTAGCATGCACACTCTCTTTTTAAAAAAAGAAAAAGAAAAGCAAGATCCTTAACTTCGTTAGTCTGCAAAGAACCTTTTTCTGAATAAAGACATATTCACATGTTCCAGGGATTTGAAATGGATATACCTTTTGGAGAGCCACCATTCAGCCCACTACGAGGATGATAGGAACAAGAAAGGAGACAGGTTTGTCCAGCTGGCTTAGTTGATAGAACATACGACTTTTGATCTTGGAGTTGTAAGTTTGTGCCCCAGGTGGGGTATAGAGATAACTTAAAATGAAAATCTTTAAAAAAAAAAAAAAAGAGAGAGACCGAAGCTGGAAAAAAAATATATAATGGATAGCTTGAGTGTAAATTGAAGAGAAAAAGGGTGAGGAAGAAAAAAAAATGTTAATCTTTTTAGACATCCAATATGTGTAGTGATATTTACTTAAGCACACCTCTCTTTGAATCGTTCCACTGCGTTGCCTTGTGTTGATATTAATATTTTGTATTTCTTTCTTTTTCATAAGAGTTAAAGCACTTTCTGAGCATTTCCAAATGTCTACCCTTTGATTTCGACTTCCCTTACGCCTAATAGCTGTTGAGCATTAAAAGTAGGGTGAGCAGAGATGGGCAGAAAGCAGAACAAAATCTGAGTTCCAAGTCGATCACGCACGGTTTCTCCCATTTGGCCTTGGGGAATTTTAAGGTCTACAGTTGCCTTCACATCATCATCATGGTGGTATCTTGTGGAAAGCCCAGTTTTCCAGAAGATACTTTGCTGGGTGTAACCCTCCCGCCAGGCTAAAGATCATGGTAGGCCCCCACCCACCTACTGCATCACCGTGAACTCCTTTTAGCCTATGACTTCACATGTTCTCCACATGGCCACCACCTCTCCTGCCACCCCGCTCCCCCCACCCCTCTACCCCCAGCTGCCTCAGGTTGACTTGCCCAGGGACCTCGTGCCTCACCAGCTCCTTCTCTTCCACATTAATCACTGCAGAATCCCCTTTACACATGGCTCCCACTGAGATATTCAATGCCTATTTCTCCCTGGCTGCTTCTAGCCATAAATTTGTGTATGTTTCAGGGGGGTGGGTTCCATTACTCTTTTTTTTTTTTTTAAGATTTTATTTATTTATTTATTTATTTATTTATTTATTTATTTATTTATTTATTTATTTAAGAGAGCAGGGAGGGGGGTCCAGAGGGAGAGAGAGAATCTCAAGCAGACTCCCTGCTGAGCGCAGAGCCCATGACGCGAGGCTTGATCTCACGATCTTGAAATCGTGACCTGAGCTGAAATCAAGAGTCAGATGCTTAACCGACTGCGCCACCCAGGCGCCCTGATTCTGTTATTCTTATATGTCGTTTCGTTGAGTGCATCCTCTCTCCTCTTGAATTTTAAGCTCTGTGGGATCAGGGGTCCTATCTGCTGTTTACTTTGGAAGCAGAATGTGTATTCCACTGTTAGGCAATTAGTACTATTGCCAGGCTGATGCCTGGGGGATGCTTCTCAAACCTTAATGTGCCTCTGAATCACCTGGAAGTCTTGCTAAAATGCAGGCTCTGGAGTAGAGCTTGAGATGCTGCCTTTCTTCCCAAGCTCCCAGGTGACCGGATCAGCTGGTCTACAGAATTGTATTTTAAGTAACAGGTCTTAGGGCCCCAAACAAGCTTCAAGGAGGGGATCTACCAGTTAAGTGTATCCTAAAGAAGGGATGGGAACAAGATGGCCATGCAGCTAAGTGACACTGAGAGTGACCCCAGGGGAGTCTTTCTCACTTGGATCCTGTGGGTAGAAATCCCATGCAAACTCCTCCATAGGCCCAGCGTTGAGAACCTCCGTTTAGGTGGCATAACGCTCTGCAATGTCCTTGCCTTCAGTGATTCCCTCCTTCCTTTTCAAATTAAGAAATCCCACCAAAAAAGCTTTTATTTTTTTTCCAAGAATGCTGTCGGATGACCAGTTTCCTTCATTATCCGCGCAGGGAGGGGAGTAGCCGGAACAGCAACAGAGCTGAGCCATCATTGCAAGGATCATAATTAGCAGGTGTGTCTTCTGGGATGACACAGACCCAAACTCCGTGTAAGGTGTTTCTTGGCATTGGGAGCTATAGGGACATTCTAGTAATGGGTATCAGACGAAGGCTTCGCTGAGGTGGCATTCAAGGTAGAGAAGAGGGTCAAGCAAAAATGCCAGACACGGGTGTGTACACCTGCCCTACTGAGGGTCAGAGGAAAGGCGGCGCTGGGAGCCGCCAGACACAGACATCCTTCTTCCAAACTCCAGCCAGCACGAAGGTATATCCCGTCCTAGTCCTTTCTCCCCCACCTTCCGTTGCGGCAATAGGAGATAGTGCTTCTGAGCTTCCCAGTTCAGCCTGAGACACTAAGATTCCTGCATCTTCTAAGAGCAGCATGGTCTAATAGAACTTTCAGTGATGCTGGAAATGTTTCACCATCTCCCTGTCTAATTCAGTAGCCGCCAGGTACATGTGACTATCGGGCACGTGACCTGTGGCTGGAACAAGTGAGCGACTGAAATGTAATTTTATTTAATTTTAATCAATTTAAGTATAAATAGCCACAGGTGGCCAGTTGGAAGCTGCAGACTCAGGAAAAGCAGTTTAAGAAGATGGATCACCAACCAAGGGAATAGCACTCAGAGGTCTACCTTAGTCTCTTTAATTTGAATAAAGAGCCCCCATAACTGTGGGGCATCGCCTTTAATATTTGAGCCCAGGCTGGCGGTTGTGTCCATGTTCTCTGTGCTATGCCACTTGGCCAATTAAAATAGAGACCCCCAGAGCCTGTAGGTCTGTTTTAGTATTCAGTGAGTGCATAAAAGATTGCGGTGGGCTTAGTTGTTTTAATAGGACCGTGTGGGGTTTATGTGGGTCTCCTGTTCTGACCTGTGAGGCACGCGGTAAAGGGGGAAAGGCATGCAATTTTAAAAAGTCATTTAAGAAGCGATGTGTGTTTTCTTTTCTTTCTTTTTTTTTTTTTTTAAAGATTTTATATATTTATTTAAGATCGAGAAAGAGAGCGAGCATGAGTCGGGGGTAGAGGGAGAAGGAGAAACAGAGTTCCTGCTGAGCAGGGAGCCTGATGTAGGGCTGGATCCCAGGACTCTGGGATCATGACCTGAGCCGAAGGCAGACACTTAACCAACTGAGCCGCCCAGGAGCCCCAAGATATGTGTTTTCTTTGTTTTTGTTTTGTTTTGTTTTACAGGAGGTAGTTAAGTAGTAGTTTGGGGGAGGGATCTAGAGGATTTGGAAAAAATAACAAATGTTTGCCTATAACACAATGCAGTGTATTCCGTCATATACTCCACCAGCATAATAAATGGGGCCTCTGCCATCTCTCAGATAAGGCTTATAATTAGCCAGGGACCGAGTGACGTGAATCCGACATGAGAAGATACAGTGAGATTTACCTGCGGCTGGTTTGACTGGTAATCTAGGTGAGAAGGGAGGGGGTCCTTGAAGGTCCCAGTGGACACTGGGAGAGACTGGTGTAATGAAAGATCGCACAACTCTAACATGTGAATTCCATGTGAATTCCAGTCTCTGCCACCTACCTCTAGAGCAGGCTATGGCACTGGACGCTTAACGTCCCTAACTACACAATGAAGAAGAAACTGAATGTGCTCATTTGGGCAGAACATTTTGCAGGTGAGAAGTAGTATCCATGACAGAGTGGGAGCATTGCAATGATCAGAAGCTTATTATAACACAGTCAGTTAATATCCCCTGTGGACTGTTGACACTTTTACCTGTGAGGGGAACCATATACATGGAGAGTTTGCCCAGCTGGGGGAGAGACTAGCAGTGATTTGCCCTTTGTGGAAGTATCAGTCGCAGGGTGTTATGAAATTAATTTGGGGGAAGTTCTAGAAACAACTAGTGGTGATAGTGCATCCATTAACTGACTATTTCAGTGGGCTGGGGAAAAAAGGGCAAAGGTTGTGGCTCACAAGGAATGAGGTGTGATGGGAAGATAGAGGCTTGGGGTTAGACACCCCAGGCTGTATGCACCTGTTTCACCATTAATGCCTTGCATCAAGATCACCTGGAGGAGCTTGTTAAATCTACAGATTCCTGCCCTACACTTACCTACTAAACCAGAATTCCAGTGCTTAGGGGCCCCCAGATTTCTATTTTTTAAATAAGCACCCACAGTGGTTGTGATTTGAGGCTTCTCCCAGCCTTAGTTCTCTGAAAGATGATGTAGGATTCACAATATCTGAGTCCAGATTACTGTAATAGACAGAATGTGATTTTTTTTTTTTTAAGCGCGCAACAAAAAAGGCTCAACTCGTAGCTGGTGTTACCATTTGAGCCATGGGTCTGCTTATTGAAGGCACTGCTGTGTCTTTGGAAATCTCAGTAGATGTCATTCGCCTGGCTGAGCCTTACTCACCGTGCTAAAACAGCTGGGGAACCTTCAGGCAAATTAGCTGGGAGCCCGGAGTTTCAAGTTGCTGTTTCCGAGGATTCCTTTTAAGCAGCTTTTTCTGTTCCTTGTTAGTCTAAGTTTTAACGACACTGGTGGAAGGGCCCCTTCAGGATGGGGGATTTTTATGGAGGGTGAAAAGATCAATTATGTCCTAACAGGTTGCCAGCTCCAGGGAAAAGTCAAGGGCTATGGGCTGGACCCACTGGAGAATGGTAATTTGCTCTGGCCCACGAGAGAGGTGCTGGCACCCCGAGGCTTCGCGCGCAGCTGCCTTCGGTGTGGCACATCTTGCTTGCATTTGGCAGCGCGAGGCTTGAAGAAAAGGGGGAGGGGGAGGCTGGCGTTCTGCCCTGGAGCTCGAGAGAGAGTGAAGGTAGCTGCAAAACCCAGCAGGCGCAAATCGCCGGGGCTGAGATTTACGGAGGAGGGTGGGGCTGCCGGGGGAGGGGGTACACGTGAGGCCGCCAGAGGGGTGGGCGCGCCGCATCTCAGGTGAGACCGAGGAGTGCCTCCCGGAAACCCTCCTCCGGCCGCGGGGTTCGGATTGGCTCGGGCGGCGAGGTCGGCGAGGTCAAGACCCTTTCTGCGCCTTCCCCTGACCCGCCCCGCGGCGGTAGCGATGCCGTAGAGACGCGGGTGCGGGGCCGGGCGGGGGCATGCTGGCCGGGGCGGCGGGGCGCGGGTGGCAGCGCGCGGGGGCCCGAGCGGCGCCCGGCCCGGGGCGCCCGGGGGCCGGATGGCGGAGCCCACGCGCGCCGCGGAGCTGGGGAGGTTTGCGCTCCGCTCGCCGCGCTGCAGGGAGGGCGCGGTGCCAGCAGCGAGCGCCCAGAGACCCAAAAAGAAAGCTTTTAATTTGCTGAAGATGAAGCCCCTGAAGGAGCCTGCCCCCAACAACAACAACGTGTCCTTTGTGATCCATTGTCAACTAGGAAAGGAGATCAAACACATTTGCAGCAACTGCAGTCGGGGGGAGGACGCCCGGGACGGTAAGTGCCGGGGCCCGTCGGGGCGGCGGCAAGCGCGGGAGGCGGGGAGGTGGCGCGGCTGGTCCCCAATTTGGGGGCGCCGCCGGCGTCTCAGCCTGGAAAACGGGGACATCCGCCCGCCCGGCACTTTGCGGAGTGCTGCCCAAAACCAAACCCGGACCGCCGCCGAGCATATACCATTGATGTATTTGCTCCCTCATACGAGGGGTTTGAAACAGTTAAATGGGCAGCTCTGGGATTTTCTCCCGGGCAGGTGGGGTTTGGGGGAGGGGGGGTTGTCAGGGGTCGCATTATTAGCTTTAAAAAGGTGGTTGCACCTGCTTTCCTAGCTTTCTGGGCTTCTTAGCTGTTCTCCCTCCCATCCTTGCGTTGTGATAGGCTTTGCTGGGCTGCGTGACAGATGTGGGGTTCGGGTGGGTTCACTTTGGCGAGGCGGTTTGGCCTCGGTCACAGCGCCCAGCGCCCTGGAGACTTGTGGAGTTGTTGCATGATTTCTGTTTAGAGTAAAACATGGCTGTGATTTTGGGAGCGCAGCTGCTGGCCCCTCTTGGAATGATGCCTAATGGCCAAAATGTGGGAGGTGGGGGAGGGGCTTGCAGCGGCTTCTTCCAGGTGAGCCTATGTGTGTGTGAGCCCAGGAACTTCCCCAGATCTGATCTGAAGTGGGGCGGTGAACGGGTGCCTGCCGGGCTGCCAGCGACTCTGGGCTGAAGGAGCCAAGAACGAGCGACAGCTCGGCGTGGACCCGGCAGAAACCCCTGCAGATGTGGAAGCGCCTATGCATTTCGCTGGAGCCTCCGCGCGGTTCCGAAGCAGCTCACGGAGCCGACTCCGGAGGGCCAGTGAAGGTCGCAGAAAAGTTTTGGGCAGTAGATTTTTGCAGGGCAAGCATTAGCTCCTGGCCAGCCCGAAGCTCAGGGCCTGGCTGACACTCCCACCTGCTTGGGCAGGCAGATTTTCCTAGCAACCAGGCGGGTTTAGCTTGTTCCCTTTGGAAGAACTGATATTAACCAGGATCCCTCCGTTCGCTGTCGGCCTCTGAAGTGCACGGTAATGAAGTGACGGTGGCTTGGCTAATGTCTTTTCAAAATTAGAGTCCTGCCAGTGTGATTATACCTTTCTTTGATTAAGCTGTGAGAGAGGCTATGCGGGATAACACTACGCATCCTGGAGGAACGCTGGAGCCATCGTCGGGCACACCAGTGCTGCTTGCGTTCGGTGTGGGGGAGGACATCCCTTTATGAGAAGCACACACTTACCCACATGTGTTTGGTCCTTCGGTTACTGTATACACTGATGACACTTCTGGAATATAAATGGATGAACAGGGTGATGCAAAGCCAGGCTTTTACCATATCATGTAATCGAGCATGAGTTGCGGGCTAAAATATTTATTAAATGAATCACTCTGTTGACTGTGTTGCTCCCCACGTGGGCTGCTTCCACAGCCTTGGGAGTTGATTTAAATTAGGAGCTCTAAATGTTGCTACAGTAGGGAAAGGTCTGTGTCTGCGCTCAAGGATGTGTGGTTATGCAGACTGTCCCTGGTAAATGCGTCCGTGTACGTGGTCTGGGCACAGACTTCTGGTAACCTGCATCATCTCTACAGTCCCACACGCTCTGGAATGTCTTACGGAGCTAGCCATGGATGTTCACATAGCCTCTGATGCGACTAAAGTATTTAATTCAGAGGATTCTTGTACAGGGGAGACCTTGGACACCGCTAATCCTGCCTTTCTGGTGTGTGGTGCGCTCCCTTGAGCCGGTGAAATAGAATGAGGTCGAGTTGAACGGTTCTTCTTGCAGGGCCAGAGCCCAGGGCTGTACCGCCCAGTGTCAAAGGCAAGGAAGTTCAAATTTCACTTTCTGCAAAGATTAACCTTGTCTGCTGGTTTCTCAGGAGTGAGCATTCTGTAAGATGAGTTCTCTAGACGCTATTTTCAATTCCGCGACTCTCTTCTGTCTGCCAGGAGAGTTAGCTCTTTGGAAGGAAACGTGTAGTAAAGATTGTAGTCATGCAAACAGATTTGGGAGGGCTTCTCGGAAGAGGAGGTTTCCTGCGTTGTGTTCGGCACCATCAATGTGTCTGGTCTCTCACTCGGCACTCAGGAGGCCATTTGGTGGCAACCAAGGAAAGTTCTGGTCCCGCTGGAAAGCCTTTGCGTGAAAGTTGACACAGGCAGAATTTTACAGAGGCCTTGCTCACTGACTCTATTTCTTTATATATAAAGATGACAGTTCTTTTAAAAAGCAAATTTCAATAACTTGCCGTGTAAAGGCAACCTATAACTAAAAATATTTGGCTAATATAGAATACACTTTAAAGGAAAAAAAATATTCCTGGCTAGTTGAACATATATTAAAGGTGAAGTTACATTTTAGCAATTTGTATTTTACTTAAGAGTGTTTAAAAAAATTCCTGGTATCCACGAGCTAGTATTAAAAATGCTTTGCTGACCTTATTTTAAGTAATCTTCTATTTAAAAAAAGCTGTAGAATACAATTCACCGTTAATGGTCAAATATAGGTTTCTTTCTTTCATTTTTGCTGTTTTGGTTACCTTACTGAAACCATTTTCAAATCACGAAGCAAGTTTCTGTAGCATTTCAGTGCTAAAGACCAAGTACTCAGAGCAAGGACAGGGTAGAACAAAAATTCAGACCCTTGTCTGTCTTTAAAATCAAGGTGCTTTCTACCATGCCATCAAATTGTCTTTTTTTTAAAAGTATCACCCACACTGAATATAGAAACTTAGGTACTATGATGTGTGTGTGTGTGACATACAGATGCAGTCCTAATAGGCCAGGTTTATTAGGATATGGAATTAGAAGGAATTGTGGAATTCCTAAGTAGGCTTTAATTTTTTTTATCTGCCTTATCTATTAGATAGAGAAGCTGGAATTGGTAGGAACAGAGGGAGAAAAACATTTAGCTAAGTGGATTAGAAGTAATGTACATTGTAAAGCTACAAGAA
Organism: Ursus americanus; assembly: GCF_024610735.1. Taxonomy (NCBI): domain Eukaryota; kingdom Metazoa; phylum Chordata; class Mammalia; order Carnivora; family Ursidae; genus Ursus; species Ursus americanus. Next base: position 16,911,756 of record NC_142158.1, read on the forward strand.
ACATGGCTAAATCATCACAGGTCTTCCACTGCAAGTCAATACGAGAATATTATTTAATTTACAAATAGTTAAAAATCAACTTCAGGGAGGAATCTATTCTAGAAGGCAAAGTATTTCTGGATATCATTTTACACATATTTTCTATACTCTTTTGAATTCCTTTTAAGTCTATTAATAGTGAGGGATTATCATAGGAATTACAACACATTAATCATTACTAAGATGTAATTTCAAGTAATTTTAATAGAAATAAGACATTTTAACATTTTAAAACACTTCAGACATATTTTGAAGCTTCTGTCTTATGGCATATTTTACAACTAATCAAATGATAAATAGATTTAGAAATAAGACCTATTGATTATAGCTGCTACTCAGTGCCTTTCACATGTGACTAATCAATATTTCAAGGTTGCCTTCATTTTACTAAATATGATTTCTATTCAAGTATTCATACAGACGTTCATGAATCCGTTGACTCACTAGACACCTTTCCAAATTTCGTTTTAGGGATTACAAATACCATGTTTTCTTGTGAATTCCAATACAAACTTTTGGAGTGACAACAATTTGTCATAGTGCTTCCTGTTAATGACTGGAGGGTTCATTCAGCAAGACAGCCTTTGGGAAGAGAACACCTTTTGGGTTTCTGTGGGTCAAATCCTTCATCTTGCAGATGAGAAAATTGAGGTGCATCGTGATAGGTGAGCAGGCCTCTGTGACCCACTTGGTGTCAGGGCTCCTTGCAGACCCTGTTCCTTCATGAAGTCCAAGACTGGATCCTGGCTGCTCCACTCGCTGGGCGGCTGTAGGATACCACAGTATTAACTTCTGTATGGAACTGTGTGGATTAAATGAGATAATGGGCACAAAGCATTTAGTGCAGTGCCGGCAAGAGAAGGTGCTCGAGAAGTACTTGCTGTGATTACTACCATTTGTAGCGTTACTACTAAGTCCAATATTGCGTTTTTCCTCCTCTCCTGTGCTGCTTGGCCTCTTCCTTGGATTGAGTCCAAAATGAAAGCACTCATTTCTACTCTGTATTTAACAGTTAAAACCTAGATTTCTTTTTACTTTATTTGAGAGAGAGAGCTTAAGCAGGGGTGGGGGCAGTGGGAGAGGGAGAAGCAGACTCCCCCGCTGAGCAGGGAGCGCAACACAGGGCTCGATCCCAGGACCCCGGGATCACGACCTGAACTGAAGGCAGATGCTTAACCGACTGAGCCACCCAGGAGCCCCTAAAACCCGTATTTCTAATAAGGCAAGTGAAGTAAAAGTGAGCCTGGGGAAGGGCCCCTTCAGCATCGCAGAGGTCAGAAGTATTTTGTTGCTTTAAAGCTTTAACCATCACGACCAGTATGTTCTAGGTAAAAGGACTCGCGCGCGGATCTAAATTTACAATGACTAAGCATGTGTTTGGTCTGTTGAGTTATCAAAGAAATGGGCAAGATGAGATCCAGTTCTTTCTCTGGGAGGAAGGCCAAGAGCTGAGAGCAGTAGTAGCCAGAGAATTTTATGGGCAGGGGCCCGAAGGACCCTCGGAGGCATAGGGACAGCTCTGGCCAGAAGCAAGGGATAGAGGCTTGAGAGTGCTTCCTTGAGGTCAGGAGAGCCGAGGAAGTGCTCTGACTCGAGCCGAGTGTAGGGTTGTGTGTCACCTGGAGAGGAAGGGCACTTGCTCAAGCTATTGGGTAGAGAGGTAAGGAAGGGCTTAGCAGCATGTTGGGACGAGTATACAGAGTGGGGAATTCTAATGCAGTTGGGTCTTACAACTAACTGTGTTGGAGTATTGGGTACTCACCCAATGGAGTTGTTGACTGATTCTCTTATAATCATTCATAAAATCAGCCGCTTGAGTGTGCAGGGCCCCCTCAACTGAAGGGTACTTATCAACAGGTACAGCAACCAGTTGGTACCTTTGAAAAGTCTGGACTTTAATGAGAGCAGCAGCAAGTAAACTGTTGACTTATCTGAGGAAGCCGTTAACTGAGTGAGTAAAGCAGGAGGGCTTCCTAAAGGAGGTGACATATTTGAACTAGGACACCACAGAGGAGTCCTTTCGGTAAGGGAGAAACCATACACAAAGGATCGAAGCTGTAAAAGAGCATGACTTGCTTGGGAAAGGGGAGAAGTTCAGCAGGTAGAATTTGTGAAATGTCAGGGGGGCGAGGAAATGACCTGACTTTGTTTGGAAACATATGTTGAGGCAATTCATTTTCTTCCAGCAATATGTTTGTGAAGCACTTTTTATGTACCAAGTTAAGTATTAGGAATATAAAAATCAGTAAGACCTTATGGTCTTTGCCCTGAAATACCGTATAAAGGAGTCCAGGGAGATCGGTAGACAAGTGCGTGTGCAGAAGTTTTAAAAGTGTTTGAGAGAGAAAGGTATTGTTTCAGAGCCAGAAAGAGAGTGTGGTCAGTCCCACCTTGGGCATGAGGGACGTCTGGAAAATCCTGGGACAGTTTATGGAGTTTGAATTCCATCCTGTGATCCCTGGAGGCTGCACAGGGCTTTCTCCTTTGCTTGTTTGTTTTAAAGCATTCATTCATTCCCTTATTTATTTAGAGTGCATGCGAGGGCGAGGGCGAGGGCAAGGGCAAGGGCGAGGGTATCTCTACACTGAGCACAGAGCCCGATGCAGGGCTCGAGCCCACAGCCTGAGTCAAAACCAAGAGTCGGGCCCTTAATCGACTAAGTCACCCAGGCGCCCCTGCACAGGGGTTTTTAAGCAGAGGTGGCATGAACAAGTCACCTTTTTAAAACTATCATTATGGAAAATTGTTCACATACACAAAAGTAGAAAAGGATAATAAGCCCCTCTGAGTTTATCACCCACATTGCCCCACTCCTGTATTCTACTGAAGCACATGTGAGTGAGTTTTTATGATGGTGTTGCCAGCAGTGCCTAGGCAAGGACCAGACAAGAGAAAGGTATTCCAGGACTTGAAGCAGTCTAAGTGTCAAAAGACCAAGATTCTGCGATTCTGTTACAGACTCCTAAAAAGCTCCAGGAACACCAGTAATTCAAAGTCAGTTGGCCTTCCGTTAGCAAAGCTTTGAACTTATATGTGATTTTACTAATAACTTCCCCTTCCATTTTAGTAACTTCTGATGCTTTACAGATGACATCCATAAATACTCCATTTAGGAGAAGAGAGGCTAAAAATATTTGTAAAATCTACAGCTTGAAGTATACCCACATGTCTAAAGGAGATAAAAAGGATTAATGGAGAAGATGCATACATAAAGCCGTACTGGTGGGGGGAGGGCTCGGTACTTGTTTAGGGGCCCCAAACATTCATCTCTGCAGTTTGGTAATTCGCATGAATGGTAAAAACTTTTAGGGCTTCAGTAAGTGTACGGAGTTTTTGGTTTTGTTGAGAGAGAGAGCGCGCGCAAGCATGCATGCATGTGTGCAGAGAGAGAATCTTAAGCAGGCTCCTTGCTCAGTGTGGAGCCCAATACAGGGCTTGATCTCACGACCCTGAGATCATGACCTGAGCCAAAATCAGGAGTCAGATGCTTAACCTACTGAGCCACCCAGGCGCCCCACAATTTTCCTTTTTTAAAAACCAGTCGCTGCCTAGAAGTGATACCATGCTGTGTTTGTCTTTCTTTGCCTGCTGTATTTCACTTAGCAGATTGCTCGCAAGATAGCGTCTATGTTGTTGCAAATGGCAGGGTGTCCTTCTTTCTCTTGGCTGAATAATAGTCCAACGGTATATATACCACATCTTTATCCATTCACCCACTGATCAGGTCGTTTCCACCTCATGGCTATCATGAATACTGCAGTGAACATGGATGTGCAAATATCCCTTCACTATTCTGTCTGTATTTCCTTTGGGTCTATACCAGAAGTGGATAGCTGGATCATATGGTAATTCTATTTTTAATTTATTGAAGAACTTCCATACTGTTTTTTCTTTAATAACTGCATCAGTTTAAATTCTCACCAATAGTACACAAGAGTTCCCTTTTCTCGAGATCCTCACCAACACTTGTTATTTCTTTGTTTGCTTGTTTAAGGTAATAGCCATTCTAAGAGGTGGGAGGTGATCTCTCATTGTGGTTTTGGTTTGCATTGTCCTGATGATGAGTGATGTTGAGCACCTTTTCATGTAGCTGTTGGCCATTTGGAGTCTTCCCTGGAAAAATGTCTACTCAGATTCTCTGCTCATTTTTTTAAAAAGATTTTATTCATTTGAGAGAGAGAGAACACAAGCAGGGGGAAAGAGAGAGGGAGAAGCAGGCTCCCCGCCAAGCACGGAGCCCAACGTGGGGCTCGATCCCAGGACCCTGGGACCATGACCTGAGCCAAAGGCAGATGCTTAACCATCTGAGGCACCCAGGCAGGTTTCTCTGCACGTTTTTAATCGGATTATTTGCTTTTTTGCCCTTGAATTGTATGATGACTTTATATGTTTTGATACTAACTCCTCATTGGATATATGACTTGCAAATACTTTCTCCCATTTCTTAGATTGCCTTTTATTTTGTTGATGACTTCCATTGCTGTGCAGAAGCTTTTTTTTTTTTTCAGTTTGATATAGTCCCATTAGTTTATTTTGCTTTTTTTTTTTTTTTTTTTTTTTTTTTTTTTTGCTTTTGGTGTCAAATCCAAAAAAATCACTGCCAAGATCCATGCCAAGGAACTTATTTCCTATCTTTTCTTCTGGGAGTTTTATGGTTTTAGGATTTACATTCAAGTCTTTAGTGCATTTTGAGTTGATTTTTGTGTGAGGTGCATGTGGCTGTCCAGTTTTCCTAGCACCATTTCTTGAAAAGATGATCATTTCCTCTGTTGTATATTCTTGGCTCCTTTGTCATAACTAATTGACCATATATGCATTTTTTTTTCCCTCTGGGCTTGCTATTCTGTTCCATTGGTTGCTTTTGTGCCAGTACCATACTGTTTTGATTACTATAGCTTTGCAATATAGTTTGAAACCAAGAGGTGTGATGCGTCCTGCCTTTTTTTTTTTTTTCTTTAAGATTTATTTATTTTAGAGCGGGAGTGGAGGGAGGGGCAGAGAGAGCATCCTCAAGCAGACTCCCCACTGAGTGTGGAGCCCAACACGGGGCTTGATTCCAAGACTCTGAGATCATGACCAGAGCTGAAATCAAGAGTCAGTCGCTTAACCAATTGAGCCACCCAGGCACCCCGTCTCCTGCCTTTTTAAAGAATGCTTCAGCTACTTGGCATCTTTTGTGGTTCCATATAAATTTGAGGATTTTTTTTTTTCTATTGCATTGGAAAATGTCATTTCTAGTTCTATGGAAAAGTTTCAGTTGCTTTAGGGAGATGTAATCCACACACCATACAATTCATCCATTTAAAGTGTATAATTCAAAGAGTGTTAGTATATTCACAGAGTTGTGCATCCATTACCAGAATGAATGTTAGAACACTTTCATTACCCAAAAAAGAAACCCCGCCTCCCATCCCATCTTCAAACCTATCCCTGCAATCCTCCTATCCTCTACGAACCCTAGATAACCAATATGCTTTTTGTTTCTATAGACTTCCCTAGTCCGTACATTTCATATCAGTGGAATCATGCAACAAGTGATCGGGTGCCTGTTGTCTTTCACTTAGCTTTGTACTTTCAAGGTTCTTTTCCATGGTTCAGTCTGTGTCAGTACGTCATTTATTTTTATTTCTAAATCATTGGGTGGATGTGACACATTTTGCTTATCCATTAAGTAGTTGGACATATAGGTCTCTACCTTGTGGCTATTACGATAATACTGCTGTGAGCATTCATGTACAAGTTTTAGTGTAGATGTAATTCTCATTTCTCCTGGATCTATACCTAGGAGGAGAATTGCTGGATCATACAGTAACGCTGTTTAACCATCTGAGGAACTGTCAGACTCTTTTTCAAAGTGGCTGCACCCTTGGACCTTTCCACCCGCAATGACTATATGAAGGTCCCATTTCTCTACATCCTTTCTGACACTTGTTACCTGTGTTTTTGATTATAGCCTCCCTAGAGGATTTTTTTTTAAAGTGAGAAGGTTCTGAGTTGGTGGTCACGAAGAGGGTAATGCAGTCCATTTCAGGAAGCCAGTAAGGTTTTTTAGAAAGCCTAGACACCTTACATAGCTCTCTTTATATTGCACTTTGTAATTAGCACGTTATTTCCTTGTGATCATCACAGTAGCCTTTTCAGGTTGGAATTACTATTGTGACTGTGTTAGAGAAGAGGGAACAGAGCTCCAGAGCGCTCGTGGCTTCCTGCACATCACGAGCTGATGCTGCTGTCCCTGGACTGTCCCCCTGGAGCCACCTCCACAACTATGTTGGCTGCTGCTGAGATGTGAACCTCTGAGAAGAGACTAGTTATTTTGGTTAGTGAAATTCAGCTTCTTGAAGTGATTAATTAAAGGTGAAAAGGACTCTTAAGAAAAATCTGGGCAAAAACCAACACCCAAAGCAAACTGTCAATTCATTAAAAAGGGCAAGAGGAGATTGCATTTCTTCCACTTGTAAAATGAATTTCCCTCTCTTCCCTGAAGATGTTGCTGAGGTGCCTGAAATCTGGCTCGATCGAAGGTCCGTGAGCTTTGGCTCATGAGCCCTCTCCCTGTTTTTGTAGGTTGAGGAGGTGTTTTTGTTTGTTTTTACAATTTCAAAAGGCTGACCAAAATCAAAGGAAGACTAATATTTAGGGACACGGACACTTAGGTGAAATTCAAATGTTGGTGTTTATAAATAAAGTTTTATTGGCACACAGCCATGCACAATCATTTATGTACTGACCATGGCAGCAACTGCAGAGCTGAGTACTTGCAACAGAGACCCGTAAAGCCTAAGATGTTTACTCTCTGACCCTCATCAGAAAAAGTCTGCTGACCCCTGATTCTATCAAAGTTCTTGTGCTGAGAAGTTGTCCCTCCTAACCACCTCAGCACGATATCTGAGTTAGAATCCATGGGGACCCTGAGGTGCCTGGGTGGCTCAGTCGTTAAGCCTCTGCCTTCGGCTCAGGGCGTGATCCCAGGGTCCTGTGGTCGAGCCCCGCATCGGGCTCCCTGCTCCGCTGGGAGCCTGCTTCTTCCTTTCCCACTCCCCCTGCTTGTGTTCCCTTTCTCGCTGGCTCTCTCTGTCAAATAAATAAATAAAATCTTAAAAAAAAAAAAAGATCCGGGGGACCCTCTCCTGTCCATGACGCTCACCTGGACTGCAGTTCTGGTCTTTATCAAGGGCTACTTGATATCCTAGGGTGTCCAGAGGGACCGATTTAAAGTGAAAATCCACCTAAAAAGGAACCACTTGTGGGAATTGGGTCTGTGGATTATCTTTGCTCTCCACCCGCACCCTGACCTTTATGTGGGCTTCAGGCTGGCACATTTTACAAAGACACTGGATTTTAAATCCCCACCTAAGAGCTCAGCATCTTGACTCTGTTATTGTTTCGGCATGAACTTTAGAATAATCGCCTTTGCTATTTTGGCACATGGAGATTTGCCTCCACAGTAATTATTTTGCAACCCACAAAAGTAATTATAAAATCAAATAATTATCTTCTAAACAAGCTGTAACCCCAGCATGGTTCTTGGAGGGGGAGGGGAGTTCCCATTCTTCACTTTTCGTTTTTAGGGGTGTCACATTCTGTGCCCCTTGTTTCCCCCTCCACCTTACCTCTGTTCTTGTGTTATTTCAAGTACAATAGCAATCTATAATGAAGCAAGAGCTACTTTCAAAGCAACCTCTTCAAAACAATAGCCCTGCTCCAAGTATATGAGCAGAAGGACAGAAGAGCAAGCAAGAAAAGGGACAAGCAAAGCCTGATTTAATCGTTCGGGTAATAGGAAATAAAATTGCAAAAGGGAAGATCAGCCTACCAGACTGTGTTACTGGTTGGTTTGAGTTTTTGAGAGCTGCACTGTAGTGAGGTCTCCAGGTTCTGAAGGTGTTCTCAGTAAGGGCTGGCACTGGTGTTTCCTGGCACGAATGGAAGAATGAAATCTGCCGCACAGTTAGCGACCATCCGTCTCCGACAGGCTGGGCACATACCAGAATTAGGTTATTTCTTGAGAGACTTAGAGTCTGTTTATGAGTGTTTGACATGACCGGCAAACACTGTACATAACATTTATTTATATGTTTGGAAATTGGCACCTGTCTGATAAACGAAGCTACGTGCCTATAATGAAACTGATCTTAGTGACAGGGAAACATCACAGACCTGCTACAGTTCAAGAATCGCCCTCTGCAAATTTCAGTAACTCAACTAATTTGTAACTTTCTTTGCCAGCCCACTAAAAAAGTCAAACATGCTACAGCTGGGAGCTCATCCTCCCCAGATGAACACATAGCGAACCTTTTGGCTTGCCCAGAGCCCTAATGTGGTCACATCCAGAATAAATAGTATGGTGCAGTTTCCTACCAGCCATAGTATGAATTATTCATGCACTATTAAGCAGCCTGTGGTCAGAACACTACAACCCAAAGTAAAACTGAATACAAAAGAGATTTTAATATTTGCAGCTGAAAGAGCCCTGTGCAGTGGAAATAGAAGCGATGGGAGGACACCTGGGGGGCTCAGTTGGTTAAGCGTCTGATTCTTGATTTCAGCTTAAGGTCATGAAGGGAGATTCTTGAAGATTCTCTGTCTCTCTTCCCACTCTCGTGTGAGCTCGCTTTCTCTCAAATAAGTAAATCTTTAATTTTAAAAAAAAGGGAAATAGAAAATGATAAGCTACTGGACCCCTCCCATCCTTGCCTGGGGTCTTTGAGATTGAATCATGATGTATATGTAGATTTCTTGTGGTAGGAACATAGAAATAGCTTGGGGTACCTGGTAATTGTAGTAATTTTTGGACTGCACACCTGTGTTAACTTTTCAAGTTTTACTGGAAGGCAGAAGAGGGGAACATATCCAAAAAAGGAATATCTGTATTCGAGAAATAAAAGACAAAATGTAACCAATGAGAAGAGAGAGTCTTTGGAAGAAAACTTACAAGTATATTGAAATATATATCTATTTCATATATATAAACCAGATAAGAGAGGGGTTGCCCTCTCTGCCCTCCCATAGTGCCCTAGAATCCTAGAGATTTTAGAACCACAGTTTAAATGCTGTTCTCTGCATTGCTCCATTTAGATGAGATACAATGTATTGCAGAGTGATTATTGCATTTCTAGAATATAAACATCACATCCTAACAGGGGATTACACCCTAAATTTTAATTCAGTGGAGATGATGAAACATCTAGAGCAGCTGTGATATAAATAAGGTATAACCAAATAGGTTATAAGGGGTGTATGTGTGTGTGTGAGAGAGAGAGAGAGAGTGTGTGAGAGAGAGCGCGCACAGTACAGATGCATACCCTAGGGTAAAGTTAGCTTTGAGAAAATGTACAAATTGGCTGAAGAATTACATCATATATAAATGAGTAGGAATATAACATTTTTAGATTCAAATTATTTTAGTAGAAATGTTTACTCTCACACCAACATTAATAATCACCTCTTTTAAAAAAGCTGCCTAAAATGAGATAGGATCTGGTGCACAATCCCTTTTGCTCCCTTCTTCACATTGTTGATGGTCCTGAAACTCACCACTGGATTTGTAAGCAAGTGTATTGAAGACCAAACCGGAATGACATTTAACACTTAAACCATAAGCGTGACAGATGGGTCAGTGTGTGTTACTAGCTCAAAGTCCATAATTCACCGTGAACGCAATGGCACAAATTTACTTTGAAAAACACCCTAGCCTAAATTACAGTAAGATTTAACTGGGAGGATTTCTACCATGATTTTGGAAAGCAGACACAGCTTATTTTTATTGCAAAATCCTAAGAGTGCAATTCCTGGCAGTGTTTACCAGAGAGAAGGAATTAGCAGCCTCAAGGGGAGGGTTAGGAAAACAGAGCACCCTCTGGGAATCCGCTCCTGCGTCTCTGTTCCAGTGGCCTCCCCGGAAACTGGCTTCAGACAGGTCACTCAGTCCCGACCCTCTTTTCTTTCTTGTGAAAGGGGGTGCCGGACAGGAGGGCCCACTTGTTTTTGCAGAGGGTCTCGAGAATATTCAGGAGGCATCTGGACCGTTTTCAAAAATAAACACAGGGGTGTGTTGTGCTTTTATATCCATGGTACCGGCTTGCCTTGCACATTCGAAAGGGAGGAAGGAGATGCGTTACCCTTTTCTCTTCGTCTTCTCCTCTCTGTTCGTGGGTGATGGCGGGTGGAAGACCAGAGGTCCAGACAGGCTGGATGACCTGTAGGACTGGGCAAATGACCGCTGTTTTATTTCAAGGTGAAAGAGCAGAGGGGTTCCCTGAGCGAGTGAACAGATGGCAGCATTGTTGCTGCTACACTGATTCTGGCTGTGAGTGCCCCCCTTTTCCCTCTACCCTCCCCCATCCCCCAGCCTCAGCCGAGCCCTTCTCAGCCTGTGCAGGTCACTCTGAACAGCAGTCTCCTGAAGGCTGATCTAGAGACCGAGCACTGCCCATTGCCGGTCATCCTACTCAGAAGAAAAGGCTGCACATTCTCCAGCAAGGGTGGCGGGCTGAGGTCCTCTGGGAAGTACAGATCCTCTTCGGAATTCACAGCCCTCTGCTCTTCAGCTAAATCCATAGAAACCACAGAGTTTTAAAAATGAACGGCTATGTCTGTGACTTAGAGATACAAGTGTTGGAGTGGATAGAGGGAGCCGTCTGGAAGCGGGTGGTAAAATTGTGGGACTTTGACCCTCCACCTTTGGTCTTGATTTGCTCCCTTTCTTTGCTTCCTTATGGGTGTTCAGGGTCCTATTCTGTTGGGTTCCTCCCAAAAGACAAAAGTTTAAGTTTGCCTTACTGCTTGTGGGAAAACAATTTTTTTTGCCTGGCGTCTAAATATGTTGAGGTCTGGATTGTTAGAACCAGTCCAAGGTAATAAGGCAGAAAAGACCAGTTCTTCCGTGCCATTTGGAAATACGGTCTGCCCAAATTCTGGGATCTGTGCCGTTCCAGCAGAGACCAGCAGAAAGCACTCCCCTTCCTGCCAAAGACTTAAAGTTAAGGGGGGGGGGGGCCTGTGTCATGTTTCTCTGCTATTTTGTGTCCCAAAGCAGCTCTGATTACGGTGTGAGAAACTTTATAATTCAAGTTCGAAAGTTCAATGTTGAAATGTTTGTCAGCTCTAATGAGATGTTTTCCGGAAAGTGTTCTGCGTAACACTTGCTCCTTAGGATGGTAATAGATGGTATGTGAAAAATTTCAAGATCAAACTCATTTGGAAAACGGAGCTAAAACAAAGTGAAGTAGATTGTTTTAATCTCTGAGCCCGTGGTATGCCATGTGCATGGTGAAGTTTCACGGAAAAAGTATATATACTTGTTTACCCAAAGTTACCCCAATGATCAGTGTGGTTTTGTTTTTTTCTTTTCCCCTGGGGGTGGGGAGAGTATCACAAGGGATGAATGTCCCAGAGGAAAATTAACGTGCTATTTCAGAATCCTCCTGTAGAAAATACCATATTGATTGAATATGTTTCGTACTTGGAGAGATATGGAACCTTACAGAACAATGAGGTTCATTCATGAATATTTCCTTCCAGCAGAAGCTATTAGCACTAAACTTTACATACGAACTGAAAAGGAATATGTTTGCTGAACATATCGATTCAGTGATTTTTCTGGTTAAAAGAGCTCTGAATGCAAATTAAACTATTCTGTTGAGCGTACATGTGCGTCAGTCCACCAGGCACCAGAGGCTCCCTGCTTCCCTAGTCAGGCTCTAGAACCATAGGGCAGGGCCCCGGCTTGCAGAGACTTGTGGTCGCCATGTGTGGAATATTTGAGGTCCGTGTTACTCAGCTGCAGGCCTACTGACATTTTGGACTGGATGATTCTTTGTGGGGGGTGGAGGGCCCTGTGCTTCATACGATATTCAGCATCCCTGGTCTCTACCCACAAAATGCCAACAGTCTTAAAAATGCACCTGGGATTTTATTTAATCAGGTATGGTAAGGGGACAGACAGGGAGATAACTGCCTCTGAATGAAGAGTTTATTTCTTAACCATCTGTAAGAGGTTGGGACGCATGCGTGCCAGTACTGGGATTGGTCCAGAGACAGAAAGACCAAGGGGAGAGCCTAGCTGAGAGTCTTCATTGTGTTTTTTGCAGGGAAGGAAGGTGCAAGTCAGGATAGGCAAGGTTGAGCAAGTGTAGGGTTGAATGGTCTAAGTCATGATGACTGGCTCAGCTGTTGAGTGGTCTCTGGTGGTCAGGTGCCTGGCCCTGGAGTGATTTAGAACAGAGCAAATACTAACTTGGCGCATGAGAATTAGATAAAGGAGGTGCTTGGGGGTGGTTGGTTTGCATATGAGAGACATGGCAGCAGGCAAGTTAATGACCGTCCCTAGGAATCAACTAGCCCTGGAGGGGCAGTCTCTCCTGGAGCCTGGATGTCAGGGCATCGCAAAATACTAAAAGTACAAAAAGCGTGATTGAAACAGCTACCTCCCAGTTACAACAACCCAAAATCTCCAGACGTTGCCAGATGCCCCCTGAGGGGGCAAAATCACCCCAGGGGTTAGGAACCACTGATTAAGGAACAAGGTGGGTAGTGCCAACCATGAGTGATCTCACCAAAGCAAGAGAGCAATGTGGACTCAAGTCCCAGGAGAAGGCTTTGTGTGGAGATGCTGCTTTGGATCGGCAGAAGTCAGGAAGGAAGAAGTCTTGAGTAGGGGGATTCACATGAGCTCGAACAAAGGCGAGGGTGGGGGGGGGGGCGGAGATTAAGTGTACTGATGTTCAGATGTTAACAGTGACATTGTATTCATTTATTACACGCCAAGCCCTGTGCCAATGATGGGAATTGTGTCCTTCATCTTCCTAAAAGATGAGTAGTATTTATCTCATCTTGACAGAAAAGGAAACTGAGACTCAGGGATTAAGCAGCATGCTGGGTCATACCGCTGGGTATGTGTCGGTGTTAGGTTCCGAAATCAGGTCTCTGTGATTAGAAATAACATCAGGTAAGGTTAAAGGTTATTCAGTTACCGAAGCGTCTAGACTTAAAGGTATGTGGTACCCCTCAGCAGGGGTCCGGTACAATGGAGAGGGTGTCTCGGTTCATCTGGCAGCAACAGCCTGCAGGAGGCACAGGGGAGCTGGTCGCAGGTGGGCTGGGGTGCTGCTGAGCTGGGCGAGACCAGGTAATACAGGTGTGATGATCCCTGCTTGGTCAAGGGTGGTGACAGTAGGATTGGGGTGGTAGGGGGCATCAGAGATGTTTCCAGACAACATGAAATCCAGAAATAAAGGCTGAAGAAATGCATAAAAGGTTATACTTCATTGGGTCTAAGACAAAAGCCGAGCAGAATGGGGGTTTCCCCTCCTCCCGCACGGGAAGGGCGCAGGTGTAATAGGGAGGCAGCCTGGGGTGGGGTGGGGGGTATCTCAGAGTGTGGAGACTCTGGGCTCACTTAAAGAGTTGTTTTAGTTCATTTCCATGCCTCGTTTTGAATTTTCAGAATAGCACCCTCATTTGACATTCCTAGGAGCCAGGCACAGCTCCTTTGCACTTGACCTATGAACTCAGTTATTATACTGGCCTCTGAATGTGCAGGCTCAGGGAGGTACAGTAACTTGCCCCAACTCCGCCTCCAGAGTCACGTCCTTACGTACCCAGCTGTGCAGCCTCAGAGCACGTAATTGTCCGCTGCTGGGCACTTGGGACCACTTTCTCTCCTATCGTTGGTGGGCACACTTAACGCACCTCTTGCCTTTCTCATCTATGGAACGAAGGGGCTGAGCTTGTAAATCCTTTTTGGCTCTACCATTCTGTGTCTATGAGTAATAATTCCACTAACCGAACAGACGAGTTACAATTCTGTTACTTAATTCAATACAATGGAGACCTTTTTCTTAGAGAAGATGTGTTTTCAAATGTCCTTTCTTTGAGCCGTTGGGTGGTTGGGAAAAGATACTTCTCTGGAATCCTAGCCCCTGCGCAGCGTTTGCAGAAAGCCATTCCTGCCGCGTGTGTACCTCAGTTCCCCCTGCTTGCCTGGGAGCTCCTTGAGGGCAAGATGAGGTTTTATTCATTTTTGTATTCCTGGCACATAGTTTGTTCCCAGCGGAAAATCAATACTTGCTTTGTTTTTGCTTTTTAATGATTGCAGACTGTAAGGGAATCATATTTAGTAAGTTTCACTTGTGAAACATTACCATCAGTCAGGGAAACTCTTTACGGAAGAAAAGGAGAGTATTTAGCCCTGAGCATGGCTACAAAAATAGAGGCAGGCAGTTAATGTTTGGAGGAAATGAAGCTGCTTAACCAGGTTTTGTGAGGGCATAGGACTTCCAAGGCCCGAATGTACCGAGCACAAGGTCAAGTTGATGCTACTTCCTATCGAAGACTTTAGACAGGCATTGGCAGACCTTCTCTGTAAAGGGCCAGATAGTAAACATTTTAGGCTTTCACCATATGGTCTCTGTTGCAACTAATCAATTTTGCTGTTGTAGCTCAAAAGCAGCCATAGGCAATAGATAAATGAAAAAGCACAGCAGCGTTCCAATAAGATTTTATTTACAAAGACGGGCAGCCAGCCGGATAGTTCGCCAAGCCCTGATGTCGACTTTCAAGTGCGACGGAACGGGGCACGTATGCCAGCCACTTGCTACCTGTGTGGCCTTTATCAGAGTAAGCCTCAGTCTCTCCGTCTATAAAATGGGGACTCTGACAGCATCTACGCCCAGGGCTGGGGTGGGATTACATGAGATGACATAAAGCATTTGGCACTGACCTGACCCTCGCGTATAGCCAGCACACAATAAATGGTGGCTATTATTGTTATTATTACAAGTAGTATGTCCCTCCTGTTGCCTTTTTATCCTTCGTGCTTTTCATTATATTAAATGAAGTCACATGAATTCATACTTGTGGATGCTATTTGAGTGTTTTATTTTCAGTCCTCCTTTTCTATCTTTACACTTCTTGAGTTTGAAGAAGGATAAGGAAAATATCTGTAGTTCCTACCAATTAGGATTATTGTAATAAAAAATTCACATGCAATCATTCACGCGGTGCTTGGGAAATAGCACTGAGTATATTGTAGCTAATAGGATAAGGAAGAAGTTTAAAAATGTAGTTTTGTAAAATGAAGACTATAAAGAAAGTCACTAACGACTTAGAAATCTTATGAAATTTCAATCGAATAGGAATTCTGATGGAGAGAATTTAGCATTCAGTGCTAAAACTACATGACTTAGTTTTTTGTTTTGTTTTGTTTTGTTTTTCACGTTTTTTGTCTTGTTTTAACATTTGGAGTCAATTAATTGCTTGGCTCTGTTCATCAGTGATTTCCTAAAGTGGAATCCATTGCTCATAAACTAGGAACTTAAAAACTAGTCAAGACATTTGTTTTTCAAAATGATCTGTTTATATTCTAGCTGAAACAGGATAAATCACACATGCAAAACAGCTGTCTGTTGGTCGTGAAGAACAGACCGTGTTCTACTTATGGGGAACACTCATTATGAACAGTCATTGTGCTGAGCCGATGATTGTACAGTAATATATACAAGAGGTAGAAGAACTTACCCAACGGGGCCTGGCTTCTTTCAAGACGTGTGTTTTAAGGTTTAGAGAACAGGGTTTCTCAACCTTGGCGGTACTGACATTCTGGGCCAGCTAATTCTTCATTCTGGGAGGTTGTCCTGTGTTCTGTAGCTATGTAACATCCCAACCTCCACCCACCAGATGCCAGGAACAAACCCCCACCTATCCCAGATTTTGCCAAATGCCTTCCCTTGGTTGAGAACCACTGGTGTAGACTGATGATGGTTCTACAGTGCCCCGAGACCTCCTATTCCAACATTTCCAAGCAACGATAACTTCTCCTAATGAAACATGCATGCCACATTTCTTAGGATTGTCCTAATTTCTGATAGCCTCCCTCGCTGACCCAACACGCGTGCGTGAACTTGGAAATCCATCCCTCCCACCCCAGGCTGATTTTTCTTAAATTTGAAAACAGGGTGTGACTGTCCCTAGGCAGTGTTTGTCTTGTTTGGGCCCTAACGTTTGAGTATGTTTATCGTGCCACCTTTTATTTTTCATCTTGATGACTTTTGCTTAGACAAATAGTTGATGGACTTTGTATTGGTTAACAAATATCGTTATATATCCTACGAGTGATTAAGTCCACCATGAGTTTAACTGAAAAAAAAAAATTTCATTTAAAACTTTAATAAAAGAGCAATACAGTTTTTTGGTCTCCTCTGCTTCCCATACTGGTGCTAAAGTGAAGCTTTTTGGTGGCTTTCATGACCATTGATTGGTTTAGTAATGCGTTACATTGTATGTGACTCGGAGTGCATGAGAAGAGTAATGTATACCTGTTTGCCGGGGTTACCTTTCCAGGTAAATTCTGGCACAGCAGGTGTATGACCCGAAGCAGGTTCATTTATCTTTAGAGTACCTTTTGTTTGTACAATAAATTTGATATTACTCATGTCTTTAAAACAAGTACCAAAAATTACCAGTTTTCTTTTTAACCCACCTTTGCCCAAAGGATACAAGGGTAGCAAGAAGAAAAGAAATCAAAGTTTACTTTTTAGTAGATCTTGAACCAGGGACTACATGGGGACGTGGCTGTATATTAAATCTCTACTGAGATAAGTTATAGGGGATCTTGAGAAAGGTGCACTATTTAAATTGCATTTTGAAAATAGTTAGGCTAGAGCGTGTACATAGCTTTCTATTCCGCTATTCTGAGACTTATGGAATTTACCAGTGTAATGAAATACCACATTTTCCACACTGGGGAGAATTTGTGAATATACTACTTTACCTACTGCTGTAGAATAATTACCCATGGAGAGATCTTTTCTGATATTATATAGCCTGGGAGTAACTTTGCCAAATTATTCCTGGGCTATTCTGTGTTCATCATTTATTAAGGAGATCCACTTCACACTGAACTGTGATACCTTGAAAAGTAATTGTGGCCCGTAGTAGTGGATATTTTTGGAACGTTGGCTTTCCTGAGACATAATTACTTTAAGCTCAACCTATTTTGCACTGAATCTGTGTATAGACAAGCACCTGCCTCTAGTTCCCCCATATTTTATAGCATTTGACTCAATGATAAAATAGCTCTTAAGGTTAAACTCTCCATCCCGGGGAGGTCAGGGCCACGCAGCCGAAGAGATCTTGTTCCTGTGTGTGGTTAAAATAGTATTTTCTAGGTTCTTCTTATGAGCGTGTACAGAATATCCCCTGTGCCCTGGATATTTGTGACATTTACTAACTCTGTGATGAATTTTTATGCTGTTGGAGAATACAGAAGAGGAGATGAAATCAATACTTTTGTTATTCCGTCGGAGTCTCGGTCAGAACTTCCAGTAAGAGCAAGTCTCAATTTTGTGAAACTTTTATTTCCTGAATGTCATGAAAGTGAAGCTAGCTAACTTCTTCCTTTCATTCTCTTTTCCTGTACTTCAGTTTTTCTTTAGAACGCTACGGTTTTAATCTTAACTTGCAACTACATTTGTAAGGAGAAAAATCTGGAGGACAGCCACTGATTAAAAGTTTCTGTGCAATAGTATGAAGATAGCATTGGTACATGTTCTTATTAGACAAACAGCCTCTTATTAGAGAAATGTGGCCCCCCACCCCGCAACCCAAGCCAGATCCCTAAATTAGGAATAACACAGAATTGTCAAACTACTTAACATTAGATTTTTTTTTGCATGTCCACAAAATCATTACCATTGCTTTGTGGCAAGGAACTGATTTGGAAGAATGAAGTGAGGCTGTCCTTCCCTCTCTGGAGCTCCAGCTACATTGTAGACAAGTGACTATTTGAAGTTATTTCTCATTTTCAGGATGCAATAAGTGTAAACACTTGCCCTATTCTACTAGGTTAGGACAGTTGTTAGGACAGCTACTGTTACAACAGTACCATACAAACAACGTTATTGCGGTTTTGCAGACAAGTGGTCCTGTGTGGGCACATTCTGTTAGAACGCACCATCGTAGCGTCGATTCTTTCTGCAAACAGCCATCCCTAGCAGTTATTGGCAACGAGACAGAAACATTTTTCGAAAGATCACCATACAATGCTGTTTGTTTTCAGCTGTTTATTCTAGTTGGTTGGCCTCAGAACCAGAGAGGAAAACACATTATATGGTATTGATTCAGTCCGTCAGAATTCAGAAGCTTGATTCATGCCAATTTGACTACAGACACAAAAGTTGCTCCAACTTTTACAGTATGAATTGTTCTATAAAAGAACTTCCCTAATGCTATACGGGGCTGACTTCTTCCTGTCCCACAGAGTGCCCTAAACAAAGCGGTAGATTATGGTTTTTAATAAAATGGTCTACATACCTTATACCGAATATAATAGAGCAAAATAGCACAAACTTATCTTTAAGAGAATCTGAAAAACTGTTTTCTCTAGATCTTGTCTGAACCGTTAGATGATTGTGTGTGTGTGTGTATGTGTGTGTCCCACAATATTGTACTTTTGAAGAGCAGACTCCTCTTTGTCCAATTAGCAAAGCTGCACACAGAGCAGATGTTTAATCAATGTTTGTTGAACTCATGAAAGGCAGTTTGTTGGGGAAACTAATTTTTGTTAAAAGTCCTTACTATAGATTGTTTTTTCCCCTCCAAACCACTTCCCCTCATATTTTATCTTAGTTCAGTTATTGCTCTTTTGGTGAGCTGAGAAAGAGCTCAAAATGAACAGCTACCATTTCTCCCCACAGTGGATATAGGGCTGAATTCTCCAGATAATTTAAAAAAAATTCCTTTTATTGGCTTTGGGGTTGTGATTGTATCTGAGTGTGACACAGAAGACTTCCTTGTCAGACTTAAATTTTTTGACTGTGTCTTCTCCACTTGTAAATAAGAAACCCCTTAACCTGGCTTGTCCTCCTGAGTTGAATCTTTCTCGGATCCAGTCAGTTCCATAACCGCATCTAATTTTTAAATACGCATCAAAGAGAAGAGTTATATTTGCATGTGAGCCAGTATAAATGGCAAAAATTTACTTTTCTGAGTAGCGAAAAGCCAGG
The DNA here is from genome assembly GCF_024610735.1 of Ursus americanus. Taxonomy (NCBI): domain Eukaryota; kingdom Metazoa; phylum Chordata; class Mammalia; order Carnivora; family Ursidae; genus Ursus; species Ursus americanus. The sequence continues at coordinate 16,930,799 of NC_142158.1, forward strand.
AAATAGATCAAGAAATTACCTTCGGTGTTTCTTGAAGGATAGTTCAACAAATATCAAATGCTGTTAGAAAACCTATGAAAATATTGACTTCATGGGGTCTAATTCCTTTCCGCTTAATGGCTCTATACCAGATCTCAGGCAATTTCCATTTAAATACATGCCCCTAAAGCCTTGGGAGTGTTCACAGAGTGTTTGCTTTGTGCACTGCATGAGGACATTGTGAATATATTTGAATTCCTCTTTCCCTTTTTAGTCAACTTAGCTATAAGATTAAAATCCAAATTATTTTCCCCAAGACAAAAAAATTAACTGTAGCTATGTCTTATTAGACCAGCCAGTGGGCTCTGTTGTTTTTATTGGTCTATAAAGTACTAGGCATCCATTTTTCATGAGTGCCGTTTTCATGTGAATTAAATCCTGTAGAATAAAGATGGTTTTGGCATCCAGCTAAATTTGAACTTGTTATCCACCCTACTCTCAGAGAGAGCCCCTTCATTTCCCCCTCCACTTTTTTTTTTTTTTTAAAGATTTTATTTATTTATTCATTCGACAGAGATAGAGACAGCCAGCGAGAGAGGGAACACAAGCAGGGGGAGTGGGAGAGGAAGAAGCAGGCTCATAGCAGAGGAGCCCGATGCGGGGCTCGATCCCACAATGCCGGGATCACGCCCTGAGCTGAAGGCAGACGCTTAACCGCTGTGCCACCCAGGCGCCCCTCCCCCTCCACTTTTAGATGGGACTTTATCTCCTTCCAGAATACAAATATTCCAGAAAAGTTGTAAGGGGTTAATTTTTTTTTTTTTTTTTAACTCAGCAAACCATCTTAGTGCACTGTTGTTTCTGGTTAAATAATTCTTACAAGTCCACTTTAAAAACGCAAGAAATTTGCTAGCTAAAAATTATAATTAGTGGAATATCAAGGTGATATTATATTTTTTAAATTGAAAAAAATTAAAAAATTAAAAAAAATATTTTTTAAACTCCAACAGAATTTTTAAAAATTTTTACAAATTTCAGGAATGCCTGCGTGGCTCAGTCAGTTCAGTGTCTGACTTGGATTCAGATCATGGTCTCAGGGTGCCGGGATCAAGCCCTGTGTCGGGCTCCCCGCTCAGCAGGAAGTCTGCTTGTCCCTCTGCCTCTGTCCCTCCCGCCGTTGGTGCTCACTTGCTTGCTCTCAAATGAATCTTTTAAAAAAATTTAGGAAGTTACAATAATATTTTGTTCTTAACTATGGCCAGGAGCTGTATTAAGTAGTTAAGTGCATTATCTTATGTAATACAACAACCGTATAAAGAAGATATTATTATTCTCTTTTTAAAAGTTATTTTTTTAATTCCCATTTTAAAGTGAGGAAACCTGCCTTAGGTCATGAGGCTCATGTCTACCCATTCCAAAACTGAGCTCTTAAATGCTGTATCACACATACCCCAGGAATAGCCTCTGGTAGGAGAGGTAACATTCAAAGTTATTAGTAATTCCTTTATGCCCTGTACATTCAACCACAACTCCGCTAAGTACCATTTGTAGATCTGTTAGGTTTAAACACAAGTGCAATATTCACATTACAATAATGGCAACATGCTTTTCATAAGATAATAGCTACTACGCTACATCCGTACTAAATGCTTTCACATATATTCATTCTTCAATAATATTCTTCATTCTTCATAACAATTTAAGAGAGAAGTTTTATTTTCCCTGTTGTGCAAAGGTAAGTACTGAGGCTTTGCATATGGCTTATAGATGGCAGAGATGGGATTGAATTCAACCCTATCTCCTCACCCCAAATCAGGAAACAAAGTTGTAGAGAAGATCATCTATGACTTTATGGCACCAGTAGAACCTCTGTTTATAGCTGAGTTTCTTCTTCCAGGTCCTATGCCTGTGTATAGACAGGTATGTAGATAGGCAGGTAAACTTTTAGAACAGTCTAACTATTCTGTACATAATATTTGGCAACTTATTGTCCACTGAACAGGCAACCATGACAGTTTTTCATGTCCGTAATTAGAGATGTCCATCATCATTTATAATGGCCACATAGTCTATATTCGATTGTTGGCCCTTAGTTTGATTTATCCCTCATGGTTGGATAGTTGAATTACTTTTTGTGCTATGAAAATACAAATTAAGTTTAATTTGTGATGTGACCCTTCAATTTTTATATCTATATCAAACTTGATATATATATAGAGAGAGATCTACATATCTATATCAAGATATAGATATATATCTCAAACTTGATAGCAAGTCAGCAAATCACGATGGCATGTGGGGCCGACTTCTGTGAACAGCCAGTTATCAAGTTGAGGCAAAAGCAGTTCAGTCATCAGATTGGGCATAACCCTTATAACCAAGACATCTCTTTCAAGAAACATGACAGCCTCTCATCCTTTCCTTGCGTGTGAGAAAATTCTCCCTCTTTTCTTACCTGTGGCTTGGAGGTAGATACCATCTCCTGTCCCGTAGCTCCACCTCCAGCCAGGGCTCTCCCTAGAAGTAAATAAATAAAGGATGAATCTTACCTGCAGTTGATTGTCCAAACCTTGCACATTCCAGGAAATGGGAAATATTATACATGCCCAAGTCGGAGCCTAAGAAACCTGCGTTCATTTACTCATTCAAAAATCTTTAGTGACCATTTCCTGTGTGTCATAAATGGTCCTGACCCATCAATCTAGTAGGGACATGTCAGTGAGGATGCTTTGGCTGCAGTGAGAGAGGACCTTGTGCATTTTGACTTTAAACAATAAGGTCATTCACTGTCTAACATAAATTTGTAAGTAGGGCTGGTTCCAGGCCTGATTCCATTGCACTACGATTCTGTGCTTTGTCGTCCTTTGCTTCTGGACTCCATCCTCAGACTGGTTGAGAGATGGTTATAACAGTTCAGTCCTCCCATCCTGACACCACAGTGACCAGGGGCAGAAACAGGACTGTCTCTCGTTGGCTATTTCTAAGAGCAAGGAGGCCATTCTTGGAAGCCCCGCCACCTACAGGCATCCCTTACAGATCTCACTGGTCAGATCTGGACAGGCTACCCACTCTTAATTACTGACCAGAGATCCACCCAATGGTGCTGGGAGTAGAGTCAGATTCTGGGAAGCTCGTGGTCCTGTAGAGAAGAGGTAAATAACTAAGCACAATCTGGGTTGTCTTAGGAAGGAAGATGCCCAGAAAGGGGCTTGACATTCTCTGTTAGAGAGGAAGCTGGCATTGCAAAGTGACACAACTAATCACCCAGGCAGAGGGAATGGCAGGTGCAAAGGCCTTGAGGCAGAAATGATGTGTTTCTTGTTGTGTTTGAGGAATAGGAAGATGAGCAGGGTTGGAACCACTGAGTGGGAGAGATCATGGCCCTCTGAGTTGATGTGACATCCCGGGGTCCTTAGCCTGAGATCAGGATGATTCACTGGGGGCTTTAGAGCAGAGCAGTGGCATGTCTGTGAGAGATTGTGTGAAAAACTTGGAGATAAGTGGTAGGAGTTAAGAATGGAAGTTGGAGGGGCGCCTGGGTGGCTCAATTGGTTGAGCGACCAACTCTTGGTTTCCGCTCAGGTCGTGATCTCAAGGTCGTGAGACTGAGCCCTGCATTGGGCTCCATGCTCAGTGTAGAGTCTGCTTGAAGATTCTCTCCCTCTGGCTCTCCCCCACGTGTGTGCGCGCTCTCTCTCCCTGTCTCAAATCAATCAATCAATCAGTCAATCTTTTAAAAAATGAAAGAATGGAGGTTGGTGATGCAGACAACTTGTCTGCCCTGAGTAGGGAAGTAGAGAGGGTTGGGAAATAATGAAGAATTAGTTTTGACCACTCTTGGTGATGCATTGGATCTGGGGGAGGTTACGGAAGAAATGGTATCAAAAATGACTCATGAATTTCTGTCTGAGCATTTAGAAAATTGACTGTGCCATTCCTAAAGAAGTGATCAGATTGGGGTGCCTGGGTGGCTCAGCTAAAGGGGTGACCTTTAGCTCAGGTCATGATCCCAGGGTCCTGGGATTGAGCCCTGTGTTAGGCTCCCTGCTCAGTGGGGAGCCTGCTTCTCCCTCCTTCTCCCATTGTCCCTCCTCCTCCCCCCCCTTATGCTCTAGCATGCACTCTCTTTCAAATCTTAAAAAAAAAAAAAAAAAGTAATCAGATTAAGGGTGACAATAATTCACTTTCAGTAAAGTGGATTTCAGGTACCTGTAAAATATTATTTAGAGATGAGGAGTAATATTAATAGCAGAATGGTTCAGACACCATTCAAAATCTTTTCTTTTTCAGTCACGATTTCACAGTAACCCAATGAGGTAAATGCTGTTGTTATCCCCATTTTACAGATGTGGTAAATGAGACCCAGAGAAGTTAAGTAATTGGGCCAGAGTTAACACAGCTGGTAAGTTGTATCAGTTAGAAGAGCCTTCTAGGCTAGAAGCTTACATTTAGAAATGTTCAGCTTATCAGTGTTCAAGCCACAGGAGTAAATGAAGCTGTCTAGGGAGAGCTGAGCTTTGGGAAATTCCAAGATTAAATCAAAGTCTGACAGACACACAAGAAAAGAGGAAGAGGGGAAGAAGTCTTCCTATAGGTTGGCTTTAAAAAAAAAAAAAAAAGTTAAAAAAAAATAAAAATACTTGACTCCTTTATAAGCTGAGGAACAGGTTATAAAAGGTTCTGAACTTCTGCCAGAGAGTGTGTGGAACATGGAGCTGTTATGTCAGCACTTGACATTCTGCCACTTACAAACCGTAGATTGTATAAACTTCTTCAAGTCACTCCTTTGCATTAGGATTAGGTTCAACTGCATAAAACAAAATCATAATAACTTAAACAAGATAAGAGTTTATTTCTCTGTCATGGAAAAATGCAGAGGCAGCCAGTTCAAACTTACCATGTGATGGCTTCATGAGATTCTTAAGGACCAAGGTGCCCCCTAGCTTACTGCTCCTTCATTACTATGAGGTGACCCTTGTCCTCATAGTGGCTGCCAAGTTCCAGCCATCACAGCTTTGCTCTAGAAAACTGGGTGAAGGGAAAAGCAGATCAAAGAAATGGCACATCCCTTCTCCTTAACAGACTTGGCAGAAGTCGCGAAACTTCAGCTTACAGCTCAGTGGTCAAAGTTGGTAATATGGCCACACCTACCCTCAGAGGAGCCTAGGAAACAGTCTGTCATCTGCGCAGAAAATCAAGAAGCTTTCACTAAAGAGAAGGGAAAAATGGATATTGGCAGGCCACCAGCCATCCCTGCCGCTGTCAGTTTGCTCTTTTGTAAAATAAGGATTAACATATTCGCTTTAACGCTCCTGTTGGTTTGTTGTAGGGATCAAATGATACAACTGGGCGAGTGCTTGATAAATGACAAAACACTATTCAGACAGTTGCTTGAGGATGGCCATCAACTCCTCTTGCACACAGCAGGCATTTATATTTTGAATGAGAAAATCTTGGGAAAAGTTAAGATTTTCCACAAATCTGTAGGTGCAAAAAGCAGGAAATGTGAATTGGAGAGACGGGATATTTTTTCTATAATTTTTGCCTTTCAATGACAAGGCTTTCCTTTGCTTTTAGAATCAATTTCAGAACAGCCAAGATTGATCTTTGACTAGCTCTGCGGTCAAATGTCCCATCAGTTTTGCCAAACTCAGGCAGTGTCCAAAGAATGCAGGAGAATTAACTGTGGGGACAGGAGTCATGTCATGAACCCACCTGGTCCTTCCCCTTCTGACTTCTTGGGAACATAACAAGATTCCAGACCAAGGTCCCCTGAGAGGACTGCACTAAAGGGAATGGCTCTATTGTTCAGAAACTAGTTGCACTGGTTGCTAAGAAATTGGATGCAAAGGGTAGCCCGTGACTGTGCCTTGGAGATCCTCAAAGCAAATGGAAGTTCTTTTCCCTGTTAATTCCTGACTACCCTAGGTTTATTTTATCTGGGAATGTTAATATTCCTTTAAGTTTTGAGTTTGCCTCCAGAAAGATGATGCTTTTGCCTTTAATAATGACCTTTAAGATCGTTCTGTCACATGGAGCAAAGAATTTCTATTTCCTCCCATAATACATCCCATAATACATGTGCTTCGTATGTTGCATATCAATTTCCCATTCCTCTCCGAATGGAATGGTATTTGCTTTTGTGTAATACTTCCCAATTTAGGATTTTAAAGGGTAGGAGCTTTACCTTCTCCTTCCTTAACTCCCCAATCCCGTAACTCGAGTGGTACAATAAATGTTTAACAAGCGTTTGCAGGGTTAATGCACCATAACCTCATGTGCTCATGGGCCATTATGTGCCCTTGGGGACAGAGATGAGGACGGAGGCCTGAACTTGGCCCGTTTCTTGTGACATCCCTGTTTTTCCTTTCCTTGACCTGAGGCCTTCTCATCTCACGCCTGGAAACTTTGGAAAGAGGACAGGCACTAGCATAATGAGAGCTGATTTAGTTGTGACAAGTTTTATTATGTCACTTCAAAGAGAAACTGGAAAGATGCTTTGTAAATTAAAATACCTGATTGCAAGTAAAACTGTAGGCCAACATTATGACCATTTAACTTCGGCAATGCAGGGAGGTCTCCCAGTTGGAACCAGTGCTGTTCGGTTAGTTTCATTGCTGCTCTGATGGTCTTTAGCTATACTTTCTGAAGCCCTCCAGCTAAGACCCAACAAACCGTTGCCTCCCTTCCACACTGTCGGACGAGATGAACCAAGAGTACATTCAGACAAAGGATAACCGCAGAACCTATCGACACCCTAGATTTGGAGTCAGGAGATGTTTAATGAGAACACACCAAGTGCCAGTTATTAGCCTAGAGTTTTCGTGTGTTAATATAAGGATTATACTATTTCGCTGTTAAGGAAATGAGATTCTCAGATTAATGAATTAATGTGCCTGTACCCACACAGCAAATTGATGATTGCTGCTTAGACCTCAGTGTTCAGAGTCCAAATTCTAGGCTCTGAGATCAGTATATTCAGTCATTAAAAAAAATAATAATTTAAAAATATACTCCTAATTCGATGTGAATTCAGAACTTCTTTTTTTTTTTTTTTAAGATTTTTATTTATTTGACAGAGACAGGCAGCGAGAGAGGGAGCACAAGCAGGGGGAGTGGGAGAGGAAGAAGCAGGCTCCTAGAGGAGAAGCCTGATGTGGGGCTCGATCCCAGAACACTAGGATCACGCCCTGAGCCGAAGGCAGACACCCAACGACTGCGCCACCCAGGTGTCCCTCGATGTGAATTCAGAACTTCTTAAGGGGAAACATTGATGACTTTCCCTGCTGAGACCTCTTTAGAAATTGAACATCTTTCATGCCGAAGAATAATGAGAGGTCCGCAAAGGGATTATTGACAGGACAAAAAGAACAGGACATTTACCTCTCAAAAAAAACTAATGGAACTCAATTTCTGTGTTCTGAAACAAGGAAAATTACGAATTCCTTGTGAAAAACCTCAAAAAATACATCAGCAGTTTCTTTCTTTTCTGACTAATGGTCAGGCGGGCCCAAGTTAGAGCTATGGATGGCAAATACACACGGAAATTATACACACAAGGGAGAGAAAGCAGGGCTGTTTTATGAAGGACCAGCATTCCTGCGAAAATATTTTCTCCAGGAGTACTGTGTTTAGGTTTCACATAGTCACTACGCAAATAACAAATGGTGCTGAAAAATTGGTCTGTGAACTAATGGGAGGTAAATGAGGAAACCGTTATGTCATTAGGGAAAGAAAATGAGGAATCTGAGCTTAAAAGGAAGTAAACTCAGGCAATGACTCTACCGTGGAACGTGAGGTCTTCACAAGGTGCTTTATCATTCCGTGTTCAATAGGTAACCCAGGGGCCATTATTATGAGATCTTGCAATGAGCTCAAGGGAGGAAAAGGCTGAGGAGTGTGTTAACCTTGACAGTATCACAGAAGAGACTGTTTGAAAAGAGTTGGATCAAAAAACTTAGGCTGCTTGGTGTTGTGCGTCCTCAAGCCATCCATGAGGTTTGGGGTGTGAGGAATGACTGGGCCTTCTTTAGACTCAGGAGCCTTGGGGCGCTTTAACTGCCTGAGTTGGCGGATTCTGGGCAAGTCCCCTGACCACTCTGCATCTAATTTCCTGCACCTGTAGAAGGGGTCAGAAAAGACACTGCCTTGGCATTTCAGAAATGATGCCCCATGGAATGCTGGTCTGTTTTGAGACCTCCGTGGTGTCCCACCGGGGAGCACCAACCAGCCATATTTGTGGTTAAATTAAGTTTGGGAACCAAAAGATTAAAGTTTACAAGGTTTTTTGCAGACCTTCTCAGAGCCTTAAAAAGGCTAAAACGTGATGTGATTCCTTGAGAAGAGGACATGGTATGTTAGCCATAATTGCAGGGCAACAGTGTTGGAAATCTGATACCCTTCCTACATAATGGAGATGTTATGAAGCTCTAATGAGATAATAGATGTAAAAGCACTTGGAAGAGGGGCACCTGGCTGGCTCAGTCAGTGGAGTGTGTGACTCTTTATCTTATGAGTTCGAGCCCTAGGTCGGGTGTAGAGATTACTTAATTAAAAAAAAAAAGCACTTGGAAAGAATAAAGCAGTATATGAACGTTAGACATGTTTAAAGACTTCAAATTCTTTGAGGGTTTTGGCACTGGCTAGCGTCCCTGAAGCGATCTTACTCCTTACCCACCCGAAGGCTATGGATTTAATTGTAAAGAAGGGTGTAAGGTTCTAGGCTTTGGTAGGAATGCCATGGTATGTTTTTCAAAGTGTGATTCTTAGACTGCACACACCAGAATCACCTAGGCTGCTTATTAATGCATTCACGTTACTGGTTCACAGCTAAGAGAGAGACCAGGGATCAGAAGTTTTAAGATATTTGAGTTGATTCTTCTGCACTGAAGCGTGAGATGCACCAGCCCGGAAGGTCTTGGCATATAGTTCAGAGCCTCTAAACTTCATGTAATCCCTTAGTGGTAAACTGGTGAGGAACTTCATGCCTTTCTGGCCAGGTCATCTGCCTGGTACTAGAGGAGACCTTTTATTTTTAGATAACTTTTACTTAGTCTCCCGTTCCTTGCTCCCAAAGGGTGCATTTAGTACATAGCTGTTCATCCTTACAAGTCAGTATTATTCCCAGCTTATAGGAAAGCAAGCTGACAGGACTTCCCGAAGGTCACACAGTGAATTTGTTAGAGCCCTTTGGTTAGAAGTGACAGAATACGAACCCAGCTGGTCTTTAGTAAAAAAGAGAATGTATTGGTTCATATAAAGAAAATGTCCAGTGTTAGAATGGTTTCAGGAAGGGCTGGATCCAGGGGCCCAAATGATGTAATGAAGACTCAGTTTCACCTGAGCCATCCTTCCTTCACTTTTCTTCTCTGTTGTTTCAATTCTCAGGCTCTCCCTTCAAGGTGGCAGGAATATTACTAGCAGGCTCATGCTATAGAACAAGGGTGGGCAAACTCTAGTCACAAGGGCTGGCCGCCTAGTTTTGTAAATAAAACTGTATTGAACACAGCCATGCCCATTTGTGCACATTTGTCCGTGGGTTGTTTTCATGCTGCAGGAAGTTTAGTGAGTATTTGCAACAGAGCTGTATGGCCCATAAAGCCCAAAGTATTTAGGATTTGCCTTTACGGAGTTTGCTGACCCCTGCAGGAGAAGCCAAGTTTTGTTGAAGTTTGATTTTGAATCTGTGAGAGGCACTATTTATTTATTTCTAGAGTGTCAGACCCTAGGGTCTAATGTTTTAGGATGAACAAAGAACCAGGGCACCTGGGGGGCTCAGTCAGTTAAGCACCTGTCTTGTCTCAGGTCATGATCTCAGGGTCCTGGGATTGAGCCCCAGGTCAGGCTCCCTGCTCAGCTGGGAGTCTGCTTCACCCTCTGCCCCTCCCCCTGACTCGTGCTCGTGCATGCTCCCACTTTCTCTCCCTCAAATAAATAAATAAAATCTTAAAAAAAAAAAAAAAGATGAACAAAGAACCTACATTACTTAAAAATTGTTGCTTTGGATTAACACGAGACTTGGGAGTTTATTTAGTTTAAATGAACAAGTTCCATTCCCAACACAAATATATTCTATTGATTAAAAGAACAATAGAATGTTTTATAAGTTTTTGCAGTCATTATATGTTTTAGTGGTTGAAGGTTAGATTCCTGGAAGATGGAAGAGGAATTTTGTATTGCATGTCTCAGGAAGAACTTGGTTTATAATATCTATTATCTCAATAAATAAAACAACACAGACATGTATAAATTTAAATTTAAAAAAGACGTTTTCCCCACCTGTCTGGTCTGTTAGCAGTGCTCTTTGTTCATTGACTGCCTGTGGTCAGGAAATGCAAATACCCTCTCCGCAGTGCTTAGAAAATCTGAAGTATTTGACATCCTCGGATTGTTTCCTCTCAAAGCATGTGAAATTACCATTGTGACTGAGAGATTCTTCTCCTATTAACCAAATCCGAGTGAAGGTTTTTAAGTCTATGGCCCCTGCTTTGACCAGCCTTAGAGAGAGAGAGAGAGCCTGCTTAATCGACAATCCCAGTTGAAACAGCATGTCTATTAATAGCCCCAGCCGAGTCCAGAGTTGAGTCTCATTGCCTGGCTAGGCTCAGTGGCTCGTCCCGGACTGAACGACTAGGGGTGGGGGTGGGGCGGTGGAGAATGCAGCGTTCTCATTGGCCCACCCTGGGTCACGTGCCCACCCCCGTGTCAGGAGTGAGGTCATCCCTTCCCAAACCACCTGCACGGGAAGTAGAGAAAGAAGTCTCCAGAGGAGAATCAGGACCCTCTTGCTACCTGCTGGGAGGCCAAAAAAGAACTCATACCCACCAATAGCCGTTAAGTGGTAGGTTCTGGATCTGAACCCACACCGTCCTGGCTTTAAAACTAACATTCTTTCCACTGTGTACAATGTATAGCATTTGCTGAGCAAAGCGGACCTGACCCTGTCCCAGGCCAGACTCTGGTCCGTGCTGAGTTCCTGATGGCAGCCCGTGGCGTGGGTGCAGAGCAGACAAGGTCCTTATGGTTCCACCAGTCCTGGTGACCTAGGGTGGGGTGTGCATATATTTTATGACCTCTCAGGCTGAGGCAGATAACTGGTGTTCTCTCTTGCTGGAGTAGGGTCTGTTTCTATCGGCGTCTGTTTGTATGTAGCCTTTTCAAAAAGACCCTCATTTCCACGTTCCTCCCAGTGGCTGTTCAGTAACTTCAGTCAGTCATTCGGAAGTTTGAAAAGCCCAGTTTTCCTAGAGTGGGCAGGTATTCCTGAGACTAGACAAGGCTTAGTTAATAGCAGCTGTTTCTTCTAAGTGTCCTGTCTTTCTGTTCCTTAGTTCCTCCTCCATTTCCCCAAGTGTAAGATGGGGATGGTAACAGCACTGCCTCGTGAGATGAATGTAGGATTCCAGAAGGTACTATGTTAAGTGCCTTGGTCAGTGCCCCGCACAGACTCCATGACTAGAAGGGGTGGGTGTGTCGTTGCTGTCCTTGTCATCCTTGTCAATGACTAAGGAAGCACCATCCTGTTTAGAATCTCCTTTCCTGATGTTGGGAAACCGGACACCCTCGTAGCAGTAGGCAGAGCTCCCTAGACCACGTCAGTCACTGAGCGACTTTCTGATTTGATGGCGTGCAGTTCCTCAGCCAGTTCAGCTACTCCCTTTGCTCTCTTTAAAAGTCAGTGCCTCTGTGGACCCTGGACTTAAGGGCCTGTTTGTATTCCCCTAGGATTTCAGTTACTGCTTTGAGAGAAAATGAACGGAAAGACTCTGGGCCCTCTTTGGTCCCATGGGAGCCGTGCATTCCCTCTCTCCCTCCCCATACTGGCCTAGTGTCCTTGTGTCCTTCTGCCAAGGTGCCTGTAAAGGATGGTCGCAGTCTGTTCACAGCGTTCAAGGCAGTGGTGAGCCTGTGAGCATACCTTTAGGGACCCGCTCCTGGCAGTGGGTGGAACTGCCTCCTACCAGGCAGAAATCTCTAGAGCCAGAACAAAAGGAGAAAGGTGGCCAAGTGCCTGAGCAAATATGCTGAGAAGTATGGGCCCAGGTACATGTGGCCTCCCTCTCTTCTCCCACCATGTCCCGACCCATAGGAGTACAGTGTACCGGCACAACCTTTATTGGTTCTTCCCTCGTGAAGAATCCTGTAGCAACAAGATTGAGAAGCGGCTCTCTCAGTATAAACATCTGCATGTCTGTGCAGAGGCACAGTGGGCAAGACCCAAACGTCATGATGGTGTCTGACGCTGGTGTCCGGAGGGTGAGTGTGGTTTCGTATGGAGTGTAATTGGTGGTTCCCAGGTAGAGAGGGCAGCCACCTGGGTGTCCAGAAAACTGGGGGACACAGAGCTCCTTCCCCCTCCTCATTGGGGCCTGCAACACTCAAGCAGACTTTGGATGAAGACGGATGAACCCTTTGTTAAAAGCAGCTGTACTCCCTGTAACACTGGCCTAGGCCAGTATCCGTGTTCATACCCGTCTGTTCTAATGGGCAGATCGGATCCATCTTTGACCAATGGTAAGGGATGGGGAAGAAAGTGGTGATCAAAGGTTGGAAGATGGGGTAAAAGCAGTGAAGGTCAAGGAGAGGGCAGAGCGAGAAGATGGTGAGAATACCAGGGATCCTCGTACTTGGTGATACTAACACCAGTGTGTTTTCGGGCTTCATGTCCGTGTTTGCATTGAACTCTTTAGTGGCCCCACGGTCAATGGGGGGGTGTTGTCTTATCTCCCACCTCCTTATGGGCTGGTATGTGTTCTCCAAACCAGGTAACCTTCTCTGGGCAAAAGAGCCTCCATGTACCCCCATGGCCACCTCTGCTAATGCTCACCCCTTGTCCCCTGTACCCCTTTCTCCCCATCTTCTTCCCACTCCTCAACTCATACACAGGAGCTTCTGATTTTTAGAATAAAAATGTGTCCATCCCTTTTTTTTTTTCTTAAACATATTTCATAGTTAATACAGATCAGTCCTAGGTCGGACAGATGCGCTCCAAAGAGTTCTGGCCTCTCTAAGACAGTGTGGTGTAACTTAGGGAGTGAAAAGGGGAGAATACTGCCCTCTTACTCCTGATGACTCCTACTAATCCCTCATTTCCCTGCCATGAGGTATCTCTGTAAACCTCCAAGTGTCCGTGTAAAAGCAGGGAAGCCGCAGTCGTGGAGAATTTCCGGTGTGGCTGGGCACCTGTGTGCTGTCGTTCTGCAGCTGTGAGAGAAGGTGTCGAGCGCTGCTCGCGGCAGAAAGGGTGTGTTGGGTTTCGGCGTCATTAACTGACCAGCTAATCCCACCTCCACCTCGAACTTTGGCCACCACTCCTAAGACGGTGAAATGTGGTGAAAACATAACCACTTCATGCAATTGGAAGGAGAAGTGAATGTTATCAGGTCCTGCTACATAAGCTTTCTATTTCCTGAGTTCACTTTGGGTTGAGAGGCAAGTATCCGATTTGTGAGAATCTTAGGTCCTCCAAAAATCTAAGGAGCACCTGGTACCTGGAGAGAGGTATGGCTTGGGGGGCAGATGCCTTGGCCTCTCTGCCTCTGTTGAGGACTGGGCCTCAGGAGAGGCACTGTGGCTTCCTCCTTCTAAAATTCTCAGGGGAATACTGCATTGCTGATACTTTCTAGAACACCAAAGTTGGTTCTTCCTTTGGGTAAGCCTTGAAGGCCAGGCCAGCATGAGAAATATAATGGTAAGGGTGCCAACTGAACTGCCCCCCGGGGGCCATACTCCCATGGCCTGCTCTAAGAGCCCACCGGAAGCAACCCCGGGCTGCCAGAGGGGTGGGCTTCAGAGCCCACACAGACACAGGTGCTTGGATCCTGCCTCAATGAAGTCTTCTGTCTTGCTTTTCTCAAGGGACAGAAAAATCAAGTCCCAACCATTTCTCTCCCTCCGAGTAAAGTGAACCCTGGACATGTCATGAAAGGAGCCCCAGATAGCCTAGTGGCTTGAAGAGCATTTACCTGGACGGAGGTGCTGGGAAGACCCCCAGAGTCTGGCCAGCCCCCCCTCCTTCTCCTGCGGGTCTCTGAAGCAGCTCGGCTGCCCGGCCTCCTACCTTTTGGTTCGGCATTCTGTTCTGGCAGTTGACATTGGAGCTGATTCTTGTCTAAGTGAGCCGTTTCTCCACACAGCTGTCTCCTCTCTCTGCAGCATGAGGAAGCCACCTTTGAGAGCAGTGGGCCTGGCCACAGCAGCCTTTTCATCGTCTGCTTCAAAAGAAGGCTGTTTTTATAAATGCACCTGGCCCATATGCCCTTCCTGTCCCCTTGTCTTCGTCCTGTTATCCCCCACGCTCCTGCGAGGCTGGAGACCACTTTATGCCGAGCCCGGTTGTACTTTCTGTTGCTTTTCTTCCCATCCTTACTCTAGGGTTGCCAATCCCTCGCTCGTAAACCCTCCAATTTCATTATCTGGTGGCAAAGCAGCCAGATTTGGAGTCAGCCCCTATTGTCAGATGAATTGGGGAAACACGTAATGTGGATGATTAAAATATAAATCAATTAGAGTAATCCAGTCTGCTCAGTAATCTGTACTTAAGAGCTGAACATCTTGAATTTAATAATGTACTTATTAAAGATCCATTTAACTATGGAGTTATAATTCTGCCTTCCTAATGCTCTCTCAGCGTCTTGCCACTCTAGGTTTCTCTAAGGCACTCCTAATTTCTTATAATTATTTTAATGTGGTAATTTTGGAACTTTTTCTTCATTTTTTTCAAGATGTGATCGTGAAACAGCTTTTTGGTCCTGGTGGTGTATTTTTCCTAAGGTGACTAGCGATACTGATTTGATTCCTCTCGAGAGGTGTACGAGTGAGTTGAAGTAGGGGTCCTCCTTCCTTCACTTTAAACAAACTATTATTGGATGCCAACTGTGAGAGCAAACCTCAGTACCAATCCTGAAGAACTTACCTTGACTTTTTTGTTGTTGTTGAGGGATGCAGCGTATAATCTCTTCCTTTATCCAACCTTTAACAGCAGGTGTTTCAGGTTGGCTAAACTTAGAGACGTCTCAGACTGGATACTTTAAAAATTTTATCTTTTATGTCTTAGACTAGAGACTCGAAAGAAAGATGGAAACTCTCCCAACCGCTTGCAGATACCCAGAGATACATGAACTTGTGCATGTGTTTTCAGTGGTGTGATACCCCCCCCCCCCGCCCCCGCCCAAGCCTGTTGGGATCGTAGATCCCAGGATGGGACTGTTGCTGAGTGAGTCTTCCATTTTGGCTGAGTGTGTGTTTCGAGAGGCGCTAGCAGATAATTCTGGGCTGGCTGCTCCGATGGGGGTTCCTGAGGCCAAGGCAGGAAATCAGAACTTTCTACTGTAAGTTGTGGGAAGCCACTTTCGAAAGCTGCTGGGAAAAGCAGGCTTCTGGAAGCATCATCTCACAATAGTGTAAAATACAGGATTGAAGGCCAGAGACTGGGGTTTGGAATGGAGGCCTGGGGACTTGCAAAGTCTGGACAAGCAATACTCAGGTTATAAATGAAGGTGAGGAACAGGAACAAGGTGGTGAGTGTGAAAGTGAAAGCGACCTTGTGAAAATCAGATCACTAGACAGTCTTGATTTCCTTCCTGGACTCAAACCCCCCTGGACTCCAAACAGTTTTCACATCTGTCTCTCCCCCCAGGACGACTCAGCTAGTGGGCGTCCCTGAAGAAGCACCCACTCAAAGCAACGGATACCATTTATTTATTTATCATTTTAAGATGTTATTTGAGAGAAAGAGAGTGAGAGAGAGCACAAGCTGGGGGAGAGGGAGAAGCAGGCTCCCGGCCGAGCAGGGAGCCCACTGTGGGCTCGATTCCAGGACCCTGGGATCATGACCTGAGCCAAAGGCAGACACTTAACCGACTGAGCCACTCAGGCGTCCCACAGATACCATTTAAAGAGAATAATGTCCAAGTCCAGCGTGGTTCCAAATGCTGTTCGCTTGTTCCGTTCGGCTTCTTCTCCTTTCTCACTGTAGCTGGTTTTCTTCCCTTCTCTCCTCAGCCCCTCTGCAGCCCAAACTTCCTCAAAGCCTCCTCAGTGTGTACCTTCCCCCTCTCAGCCCCTGGTCACCCACTGCTGCTGGATTAATCTCCCTGAGGCTCCCATCTGATGAGTGACACTTGTGATCAGAGACCTCCGTCCAGACTTTGGGAGTGAAGTCTTCTGGTGACTAACCCTAGTTCAGAATGAAGGCCCGCATATTGTACCTTTGATCCCACCCCCTTCTCTCCTCCCTGAAATTTACTTTACTTGGTAAATTTCTCAGCCTCCCTTCCCCTCCGCTGTCAGTTCAGCCCGCCCTCTGCATCCAGTCTCTCCTCCTGCATCCGGGCAGATTTCCCTTCACTTGTTCTCTCCATTCCCCTAGGACGTGAAATCCAAATTTCCAAAGATACTTTGCAGAAAAACTGCCTTATTTGGCTCCAGAGCCCTTGTCATGAAGCTCCCTCCTGTCCTCCTCTGCTGCTTCCTTTTCTAATCAAAGTCTTTTTTTTTTTAAATGTAAAGTCGTGGGGCATCTGGGTGGCTCAGTGGGTTAAGCATCCGACTCTTGATATCAGCTCAGATCTTGATCTCTGGGTTGTGAGTTCAAGCCCTGCGTTGAGCTCCACCCAAGGCATGGAGCCTACTTAAAAAAAAAAAAAAAAAAAGCCTTCACTGTCTACCCAGTCCTGAAACACAAAAACTTCAGCCATCCCCACTTCCCTGTCCTCCCTCGTGTTGATCTGGAAAGTGGCCAAGAGCCTGTGATTCTGCCACCCGTCTGGATCTTGTCGTTTCTCAGGTTCCTTCTAGCACGCGCTACCTGTGTTCCAGTCACTTCCCCTGAAGAGGATTGCAGTGGCCTCCTCATTACTCTCTGCCACCTGTATCTTCCAGTTCGGGCTCCCATTGCTGTTCCAGTGCTAGTCCTAGAAATAAATCTAATTGTGCTTTCTCGATCACACTAATTAACATGAAGCCCGTCCCCCACCCACTCTTTTTTTTTTTTTTAAAGATTTTATTTATTTATTTGACAGAGAGAGAGAGACAGCCAGCGAGAGAGGGAACACAAGCAGGGGGAATGGGAGAGGAAGAAGCAGGTTCTCAGCGGAGGAGCCTGATGTGGGGCTCGATCCCATAACGGCAGGATCACGCCCTGAGCCGAAGGCAGATGCTTAACCGCTGTGCCACCCAGGCGCCCCGCACCCAGACACTCTTGATCTCCTTCACGGTGTTCTACTTTTTCTTTAATTTTCCCCCAAAACACAGATCTTCTAACATAGTGGACAGTTGACTTCGGTTGTCATGTGTATTATCCGCTCTGCCCCTGCCCTCCCAGCTGAGGCTCTGTGAGTTGGTGTTCTTTCCTGTTTTGTTCACTGACATAATTTAGGCATCTGGTACGTAGTAAGCACTCAGTACATATTTGTTGCATGTCATAAGCTCAGTGCCTATGTTCACATTCTCGTCCTTTCCCCTCTGCTTATAGAATAAAACCCAAACGCCTGATAGAAACTTTCCAAAGCTTGCCTGATGGGGCTCCAGACTCCTCCAGCCCCCGTCCCTCACCGGTGGCTCTCCAGCTCACAGAGCTTAAGTGGTACTCAAGATCTAACGGGTCTCAGGACGTGCCACGTGCTTTCAGCCTTCTCTGATTCTTTTGGGTCCTTCTCTGTCTTCCCCATGTGGAGAGAACAGTTCCTCCTCTTTCAAAATCTGGCCAAAAGTTCCATCCCCTGTGGGTCTCCTCCAGTGCCGTGAAGGAGAATTAGTCTCTCTCTCCTGTTTGCTTCCTTTGCATTCTGTGTGGTTGCTCTTTTGTGCACTGGAGACCCCTGTGGTCTCGTCCCCTAGACTCTGTGCTCAGTGACGTCCAGGTCTTCTGTGTGTCTGCCCCAGATCGATCCCAGTGTCTTTTAGAGTATTACGGTGTCATTTAATGCAGGGGTTGAAAAGAAGAGCTTGTGTTGAAACACATAGTCAAAGGTTTGAGGGCCGTCACCACGCAACGTGTCCACATTGTTGCCGTCCTCACCCCCAAACCTGTGCCTGCCCTGTGTTCCCTGTTTCCATCAGTGCGGGGTGGCACTCCACGGACTTGCATCTGGGCATCAGGAATGATCTCCCTCCTCTCCCTCAGGTCACCCAACAAGACCCTGTTGACTTTGCTCCCAGACATCTCCTCCCAAATCCATCGACTTCTCTTCAGTCTTGCTGCTGCGAGCCTTTGCCAATCTGTCATCTCTGTCACCAAGCACACTGCCTGGCACGTGGTGGAGGGACCATATATATATTTCTGAAGTCCGTGAGTCTCTCAGTTAAAACCATTTCAGGTGATAACAGGCAGACGACCAGGCTGTGAGATCGAGCTTCTGAGGAAGCCTGTGTTGCAAAAGTCTGGGTGATTTCTCTGAAGATGGTGTTAAGAGTGGTTTTCGGCACCATGGCTCTCGGTGTAACCTGACTCTAAAATAGTGAATCTCTCTCACCCTCCTGATTTTGCCACGGGGGTTACTTTTTCTACTTATTTCTGTCTTAAAAATTCAAATCTGTGTATATTTCCCTCACTGAGATATGTAAATTCTCATGTAAGTTGGAAAAGGTTTTGTTTCTTTACAAGGGATAAAAGAGGTCAGGGCGATCGTGACCTCCAAGGAAGGGTCCACTAGGCATGACGAGTTTGAAGGTCTTCGTGTCCTCACACGTGAAGTTACTGGGATTAGTCCATGTGTTCCCTCAAGTCACTTTCAGCTCCCAACTTCTAAGAATATTATCATTATGAAAGCACAATACCAGGAACAAGAAAACCTAGAGGAATGAAGGCAGTTGTAAAGTCTAATGGAGGGTGAGTGATTCTAAAATCAGTCTCGGGTGGAGACACTCACTGAACAGATTCGGGTGCTGCTTTGGGTCTGGGCAAAGCAGGAAGGAGAGTCGTGGGTGGTGGAGGCATTGGCATTGGAACAGACAGTTGATAAATGTTTTCTCCCTCCTCTTTCCTCGGCAGACGGTGCGATAGTGATTGTATCTGCCAAGTCTTATCTGAGCTGTTGCTGGACCAGTAGTTACAGACTGTCACCTGACTCCTCTGATGCCCTCTTCCTGCCTCATTGGGGGAATCTTGATGTGTCAAGGGGGTTCTGTTCCTCTTCCACCTCGTTGTCCTCCTTCTTAGGTCTAAGTCGAGGTGTTGGGGTCATTTGGGGTGCTCCAGATACCTAGAATTTGGCTGACTGTCTCCAGACTTTAGAACACGTTGGTATGCCTTCCACTCCAAAAGGCAAAAAAGAGAAACGGAACTTCGGTCATGTGGTTTCTGTTATCTGTAACCATGGAAAACGTTGGCCATCTGTGAGGATCCCATTTTAACACGTTTTTCTCTCTCTCTCTCTTTCCATCTCTTTCTCGGGGGGAAACAAGCTGAGGAAGTGGAGAGGCTGGCGGCCATGCGCTCTGACTCCCTTGTCCCAGGTACCCACACCCCTCCCATCCGGAGGAGAAGTAAGTTTGCCAACCTGGGAAGGATTTTCAAGCCTTGGAAGTGGAGAAAGAAGAAAAGCGAGAAGTTCAAACACACATCTGCAGGTAAGATGATTGTTTCCCTCGTTTCTCCTGGAGAGTTGGTTGACTTCAACTCTGTATACTAATTAGAATTTAATTATTGTGGACCATCTGAACCAAAGAAGCGGGGGGGGGGGGGGAAATCAAGCCTGAGTCTCGCTCTTGTGTTGAATAAATCTTTGGTGCCATTGAAAATGGCGTTCAGATCCTGCATGTTTTCTCGTGTTTCAGGTTTTTTGTTGTTGTGTTTTGATCCACCACTCGTGTTCAGTCTAGAAATATCTAAGCTTAGAATTCCACCTTTTCTGTAATTGAATGCTTTTATTCCACTACTGACAACCCATTTCTTATTCAGCCTTGTTTTCACTGCTCTGGTAAAAATCAACACACAGCAGAGAATAAGTTATATATGGTCTTTGGCAGATGAGAATAGGTTATTCCATGGAGGAAAAATCTTGAATGAACGATTGTTGGACATGGCAGGAAGACACAGGAGAATGAAACTGCAGCATCACTGCTATGGCAGGGGCAACGCTACAGTCCATGGCTTCGTGGATAGCAAAGGCATTGGAGGAAAGTCAGCCTAGCTGAGGGGTGAAGAGTGTAGATTGTGCAGTCAGACTGCATGGGTTCAAGCCCCAGCTCTGATCCTTGGTAGTTATATGACCTTGCTCAGTTTATTTAAGTCCGTACCTCAGTTTTCTCGTCTGTAAAATAGGGCTAAGAACAGTACTTGACATGACTTAAAATCCTGAGTCTATGTGGCATGCTGTGCGGATCTGTTATATGAGTAGGCGTGTGCAGAGGGAAGTGTATAAGGAAAGAGGTCGGATTTCCCCCGGGGGGGGTTGAGAGAAGATGGTGGAATAGCTGTGCAGATGCTCTTTGTTTTGTTCTGATGTTGCTCATTAAATGCCCAGGTCATTCCAGGGCTTTCATTTCCTCCTTCCTCTTCATCCTCAAAAACTCAACCTGCCCTCTCTCCTCCTGAGAATCATCACCTCTTCTGTTTCTTGGTCCCTTCCCCCTCCTCCTAACATTCCCCTCCCCCAACACCTGACCATGAGATAGGAGATGGGGCTGCTCGTTGTACCTGAACTTGAGTCTGCAGATCTGGGAATTTTATTTTATTTTATTATTTTTTTAAAGATTTTATTTGAGAGAGAGAGAGCGCTAGCTAGCACCAGTGGGGGGAGGGGCAGAGGGAGAGGGAGACACAGGCTCCCCAGTGAGCACAGAGCCCCATGTGGAGCTCGATCCCAGACCCCGGGATCATGACCTGAGCAGAGGGCAGATGCTTAACCGACTGAGCCACCGAGGTGCCCCAAGATCTGGGAATTTTAATGCTAATTTCCTTGGGGAGTGAAAGAGAATAGCAAACATGGGAAAGTTGCAAAAAGCCTTGACACCTTCAGCAGTTCTCATGGATATCTCCAGTTCATGTTTTCTGACTCTTCCTTTGATGGAAGCCCCAATGTCCTGTTGCTATAATGTGTTAATTCGTGAGATGAGAACAAACCTCTGAATTCCGGAACAGTCTCAACACTGTCATCCCGGGGACTGAGTCCCTTCACCCTGACTGCCTTCTGCACCCCTGTGGTCATTGTACAGGTGTAATAAAACCTGTGGGCCTCTCGTGCATTTCTAAACGTTGCTGAGAGATTGACAT
Organism: Ursus americanus; assembly: GCF_024610735.1. Classification (NCBI taxonomy): domain Eukaryota; kingdom Metazoa; phylum Chordata; class Mammalia; order Carnivora; family Ursidae; genus Ursus; species Ursus americanus. The sequence goes on from NC_142158.1 coordinate 16,951,992, forward strand.
GCAGGCTGAACACTGAATGGATGACTCCTCTGTACGCCCCCATCATTGCCTCCGGGGAAATCTTACGTATATCCTTTAGACAAAGTGAGGTGTAAGACACTCGAAGAATGAAAAAGGGAGTGTTCTGTAAACACTGGAAAAAATAACAAAGTTTCAGGGTGCCTGTGTGACTCAGTCGCTTTGTTTCGTCTCAGGTCATGATCTCAGGGTGGTGGGATTGAGCCCACCTTGGGCTCCATGTTCAGCAGAGAGTCTGCTTGCGATTCTCTCCCTCTGCCCTCACCCTACACACACGCACACACACACACACACACACACACACACACACTCCTTCTCTCTCTCCTCCCCATAAATAAATAAGTCTTTTAAAAAAATAACAGTTTCCACAAGATCCCTCACAATGGTCTTCCTCACTCTGCTGTGGAAAATGGTTTATAATAACACAAACACTTAGCTAATGGCCGTTCATCAGCATGAATCCCTGAATGAGGGTGCAACAGATGCCTTTCCTCCCAGCAAATCAAGAGCTTTGGTGTGTCCCTTTGGCAAGACCTTAAGGTAAAGTTCGGATGCTTCTTGCCTGCAAAGATAAGTATGCTGACTTCTTCAAGATGGTGGGAAACTGGTCCTTTGACAGATGCAAATACAAGGACAGCAGATTACTCGTGGATCATTAGAAGTTTGATCGTTGTTTTCCTTGAAAACTCTTTGGGGAGAAAAAATTAAAACACGTGACGGGCAAAGTTGCCGTTTGAATCATCCTTATCATTAACTATTCTTAGCAAGTTCTTGTGATCTCTCTGGCCAAACTGATTAATTTGGCAGTTGAATGTGATATTTGTATGTAGGGTTTTTATTATTATTATTATTATTATTTTTAAAGAGACATTCAGCTCCTGAGGTAGAAAATGTCGAGGATATACTATGGAATGTCTTTATATCCAGATAGATGGAGGGGTACAGGAACTGAGCAAAGCTATTCTAGTTTTTAAAAAAGTCAGTGGTTTACACTAGAGTACCTTTGTATTTCACTGGATTCAGAAATATTCCTTATTTTTGGAGAAACTTGTGCCAGTTCTTAGCCCAAAAGAGAAAAAAATGGGCAACGTAAGGATGTTTAACATGATAAATTGTATATCTATGCAAGTAAAACTTGGAAGCACAAACTTTCCTATGCACTGACAAGAGTTAAATATTACATATACAGAAGGATTGATTGGTTTGGGGGTTGTTAATGGTTGGCCAATTTTAGCTGGTATGCGTATAATTTGTCTTGTATGTGTGTGTGTGTAATGCCCTTTTGTATGTAATGTCCCCAGTTTTAAATACAAATACGAAGTCCATATATTCATTTATAGTATGCATTTGTATTTAAAATTATACTTTTTTATTTTTTTATTTTTATTTATTTTTTTAAAAGATTTTATTTATCTATTTGACAGACAGAGACAGCCAGCGAGAGAGGGAACACAAGCAGGGGGATGGGAGAGGAAGAAGCAGGCTCCTAGCGGAGGAGCCTGATGTGGGGCTCGATCCCAGAGCACCGGGATCACGCCCTGAGCCGAAGGCAGACGCTTAACGACTAGCCACCCAGGCGCCCCTAAAATTGTACTCTTTTTTAAACACATGAAAGGACACGAACGCAGTGCATCCTTGGCCTGTTTGTATTTCCACAGCGAGTTACACTTACAATATGCCATCGTTAGCTAATCCTGTAGTTTTCCTGACTCAAGTTATGAGACAAGTGTGTCTGTGTATACCATGTCTTCAAAGATACACCCAGAAATACTGCTTTGTAAGTTGCATAACGATAAGAAAACTACACTGGAAAATTATAATCTCTACACATCCCTCAATTTTGGCATCAACAATTGTATGCATTTTTCAACTTTCTCCCTATCTGTATCTCGTGCTGCTCGCACATCCTTCCTATTCCAGGCCAAAGGCCAGTGTCCTGACAAGGCCTGCAGCAGTAAGTCCCCCAAGACTGAGCTCCAGACGGTGGTGAAAACCCTGGAGAAGAAAACAGCCCTGCATCGTAGCCATAGGGAAACGACAATGATAGCTAGAAGGTAAAATAACAGGTCCATCGGGACGTGATCTTTACACGCTTTCCAGCCTGTCCTCCGAGGCCGGGCCTGGGGCCTGCAAAGCAGTTAGCCTGACACGCCCAACTCCCTGCGTGGAGTCAGCGGTGGGTGTCCACAGCACACCCCCACAGCTGCTCCGGGAACAAAGACAAATGATAACATCCCCTCTACATAGAACAGGCAGCCCGCCCCAAAATAGTCCCCTGCAACCGTCTTCTCCAAATTCCTTGAAAATGAGGACTGTATTTATAGAAAAACAGAACTGGCAGGAATAAAGCATGAAGATGCCACAGAGTTAGGCTTCTGTTTCCTCTTGATAGAAAATCAGAAGCAGTAGGGGGTTGGCCCTGGAAATCTGCAACGTGCCAACATTCCTTCTGTGTTTCTAAGTGTTTCCGCATACCTGGGGCCGTGAGCAACACGATATTTTTAAAAATTAAAAAAAAAAAAAAAACCTTACTGAATGCCTACCCATGATGAAACCGCACCTGCTCTGGAGATGTGGAACTGTGAGCAACACCAGGCCTTGTCACTGACCTTGTGGCATGCACGGTGTAGGGGGAGAGGCAGACAAAACACAAGAATACAGGTAGGATCACAGTTGCGACAAGGGCAGGGAAGGAAAGGTACTTGGGAAAATGCAGTTGAGGGATCAGAGAAACTGTCCTGAGGAAGAGAAGTTCGAGACCCAGCAGAAGAGAAAGCATTTAGAAAATGAGCATTCCAGGCAGCAAAACCACCTGTGCAAAGGCCCTGTGGTAGAAGAAATAGGGATGACCAGGCTGGGAAAGGAAGGAAACCAGCAGCTAGAGAATGGAGAGCTAGGAGGATGGTATTGGCTGAGGCTGGAGAGGTCACCAGAGAGTGGACCCTCGCTGGGCCTTCATCCTGTACAGTAAATTAGACAAGGGTATGAGTGGTTCCAGGAAGACCAGTTAAGGCACATAGAGTTGATGGTAACTTGGGCTAATATTTGTTGGTAGAAATGGATGGATTTGAGAGATGTTATAAGGAGTGACAGGCCTTAATGACCAGTGGATTTAGTAAGGAGAGAGAGAAGTGTCCTGTTCGACACTGTCATGTTGGTTTAGGGTTCCTGAGATGAGTACTGTGGAAGAGTGGCAGGTTTGGAGGAGTGGGGGGAGGGTGTGAGGGGTGGGAGAGAGGTGATTTCCATTTTAGGTGTGGATTGGAGTTGATTTTGTGATATCCGAAGCTGGAAGTTGAATATATGGGATGCAAAGAGGTCCGGACTGGGTGAGTAAATCCTGGATCTTTGCATATCTGCATTAGAGTGACCATGTAGGAGTTGGGCTGGGGAACAAGTACAGAATGCAAAGAATGGAAAGAAAAGAGGACCGAAGCCTGCCTTAGAGACAAAAGAAGGCTGTCATCACTAGTGACTGGATAGAGGAGGATAAACTTGGAAAGGAGGTTGAAAGGCAGTGACTTTCTCCGATGGACTTATTTCATTTTGCCTTATACACTCTAGCTCCATCCGTGTTGTTGCAAATGGCAAGATCTCATTCTTTTTATGGCTGAGTAATATTCCACTGCATGTACACCACATCTTCTTTATCCATTCATCTGTGGATGGACACGCGGGCTGTTCCCATAGTTTGGCTGTTGTAAGTAACGCTGCAATAAACTTGGGGGTGCATATATCTTTTCAAATTAGTGTTTTTCTTTAGGTAAGTACGCAGTAGTGGAATTGCAAGATCATGTGGTATTTATCTTTAATTTTCCGAGGAACCTCCATACTGGTTTCCACAGTGGCTGCACCAGTTTGCATTCCCAACAGTGCATGAGGTTTTTGTTTTTGTTTTTCCCCACGTCCTCACTAATATCTGTAATGTCTTGTTTTGTTTTATTAGCCACTCTGGCAGGTGTAAGGTGACGTCTCGTGATTTTGATTCGCATTTCCCTGGTGATTCGTGATGTTGAGCATTTTTTCTTGTGTCTGTTAGCCATCTCTGTGTCTTCTTTGGAAAAATGTCTGTTCAGGTCCTCTGCTCATTTTTTAATTGGTGGTTGCCAAAGGGGAAGGTGGGGGATGGGTGAGACAGGTGAAAGGGATTAAGAGCACACTCTCACTGATGGACACCGAGAAATGTATAGAATTGTTGAATCCTTACCTTGTACACCTGAAAGTAATATAACACTGTATTATTAATTATATTTCAATTTAACAAAAGAAAAAAGGCAGTGTCTAAAGAAGTAGGAGGAAAATGGGAAGAATGTAGTGTGAAAGGAGCCAGGAAGGGAAAATGTTTCAGGGAGGGTTTGATGAACCACATTCAGTACCATGAAGAAGCCAAGTGCAATACAGAAAAATGCCCTCTGGAGCTCATTGATGACTTAGCAAAAGCTGTCTGGTGGATTATTTGGGGATCGATGCCAGATTAGTGTGGAGTGAGAAATTAGTAGGAAACATAGGGAAGTGGGAATAAGCTTTTGGAGGAGTCTGGCTGTGAAGTGGGGAAAAGACACAGGACAGGATGGATGCTGCAGGAAAGGTACCCATGTCTCCAGAGGCTTGTGTATGTGCTTTGATCGCAAGCGGCTGTCTGTGTGCCTTCAGATTTGTCATTGTCATTGTACGATGGAAGTGACATAAGTGTGACAGGCCAGGGTGTGAGGGATCCAAGAGAGCGGAAGAGTAGGAAGATCTAGGAGAGGGGAGGGGGGTAAGATGCTGAGAAGCTAGGGGTGGGTGAGATATAAGGCACAGATAGCAGGGCTCGTATCAGAAAAGGGCTGCACTGAAATAGCCGGGCCAGCAGAGGGGCTGGCTGGGGGGGGGGGGGACGTTGGGCATGACTCTATTGGGCTGCTGAGCTTTTCCAGGTCATAGGTCGGCTCATCTCTTCATGGGGAGGGCAGGAGTAGGACCTGGAGAGGAAACCACCAGTTTCAGGTTGGTGGTTATGACACTACGTGGCACCAGTGGCTTCAGCTGTCCCAGGACAACTCTGGATAAAGCAGACAGTTGGGTCCTCCAGGCACTGGGATTTTGCCAGATGGATTAAAAAGTGCGGGTGGGAGAGGTGTGGAGCAGAGGAGATGAGGGCATTTGTGTCCGTTTCCTAGGGCTGCCGTAAAAAATCACCACAAATTTAGTGGCTCAGAACCACAGACATTTATTCTCTCCTGGTTCTGCAGGTCCAAGTCCAAAATCAAGGCGTTGGCAGGGTGGGTTCCTCCTAGAAGCTGAGTGTGTGTTCCACACCTCTCTCCTAGCTCCTGGTGCCTGCTGGGCTATCCTTAGCATTCCGGGCTTGTGCGTCACTCCAATCTTTGCCTCTGTCTGCACAGGGCCTTTCTCTTGTGTCTCCCTCTCCTTTCTCTTATAAGGACAGCAGACATTGGATGTAGGGTCCGCCCCATATCCAGGATCCTCTCATTCAGAGACCTTTAACTGAGTTATATCTGCAAAGACCTTGTTTCCACATAAGGTCATACGCACAGGTATGTGGTTAGGGCTTGAACCTATCCCTTTGTGGGATACAGTTTAATCCACTATGGTAGTGACTTTAAATTGGATTCAAAAAGGAAAGGTCCAGTGAGTTGAGCAGAATTAGAAAAGTCGATAGACTTGAGATTCCAGGGGCATCCAAGAATTTTAAAACCATCAGTGGGGCTGGTAGCCAGAAGCAAGCTAGAAGGGCAGGAAGCGGGGCCTGGGTACAAAGCTGCATCTTGAATTCGTGATTTTCAAAGTAGAGACTTTGTTGTAGTAGAGACTACGTTGTAGTAGAGACTACAGCCATGGAACTGGGTGACTGAGGTAGAGGAAGAAGTTAGGAAATTATTGAAAACGTGGTAAACCATCCCATCCACTAACAGAGACACGTACCTTACTTGCCAGATTGTGTGCTGATTTAATTTGCTATCTTCAACCAAGAAACAAAAGGAACTTTTCTCTTTGGTTTTAGCATTCAACTCGCTCCTGAACTAACGTTTTCTTGGAGAGGTTCTCTATTTCCCTTTTCCAAATGAAGAGGTTTCCGTCCATCATACCTTTAAAGTACTGCACCCTAAGTGATTTATAGGAAGTCAGAGGTCGCCTTTTAAACGGTCACTCCAGCTGTTGGCACACCCACCTAACGTATTGGTGGGGAAGGCTGCAGCTTTGACATAGGACTCATAGATGGCCTGTTCCCCTGTGATACGACTAGGGACCCGTGAACCGTGGCATCGGTCAGTCTGTGTCAGCCCCACCTAACTGCTGGCAGTCATGAGGGGCCAGGCCTGAATATGCTGGGGGCTCCCCTCGTGTTCCTGATGGGGTCCTGGAATAGCCTGCATGCTTTTGCCCAGCGTTTTCTGTACAGCGCGATACTGATGTCGTGGTGCCTGTAGGCAGGACAGGTACAAGTACGCTCATGAGCATGGACTCCTCGCATGGGGCCCCTCTGCCCTTCTGCTGTAGCTTCTGCTCACCGCAAGTCTCCCAGCGGAACAAGAGGCAGCCCTGAGCCCTGGCCTGTGAGCTAACTATTTCATCTAGTTGCTGGCCGCCCCCTTCCCTCAGGGCCAGATTCTGCTGCCTTTATTTCCTGCATTGGTTCACCCAGAGTCACTGAGGACTTCAGCAATCCTTCCGGGGAAGCCCGTGTCTCTGGGATTGCTCTTCAAATGATTGTTGCTCCTTGGATAAGGAAGACCGTCTAAACTGATTCTGCCTTTGGACGTGGTGGGATGGGCTTCGGAGCTTGTCAGAGCCTGTGGCTGATACCCAGGGTGGTTGGCTGGCATCTGAACCCCACGTTGCCAGTCCCTGGCTACTAGGAATTCCTAGCAGGTCCTGTGATGAGGGAAGTGTATTTGCACTTCTCAGAGAAAGAGAGAGAAACCCTAAGCTGTTCATGGAGGCTCATATTGACATCCTTTCGTCATGCAGGATTGAAGATCACAGTTAATAAATGAAATCATTGTTTCTATATCCAGCATAAGACCAACTCTGCCTGCTGTAAAGGCCCTGTGGACCATCACTGGCTCAGCTCTGGAGCTGGAAGTTTCTATTCTTCCCACTCCGGCGGAGAGGTGAAATTGATTCATTGCAAACATTGATGCTCGTGAATGGGCCCGTGTGCGCCTGAGAGAGACGGTGTGGGCCTTTGCACCCTAACTCTAGTGTTCCCTTGGAGTCCCCTTTTCAGACTAACAAAGTAATGTGACGTACTTGGGCAGAACTTAGGTTTTCAGACTTCTGTAAGCCTCAGAGAGTTCAGTGAGGACATCAGCTTGGCATGTATGTTTCTTTATGTGCCAGGCACCCCCATTATCCCCAAAATTATAACAAGGACAGACGTGGCCCCTGCCTCCCAAAGGTTATGGTCTTGAGGGAATAATAGATAATAAAGCCAGAAATTACAGTAAAGTATCCGTGATATTAGAGGAGACACCCAGGGGCTCCAAGAACTCAAATTGAACAAACCCGGCTGAGTTACAAGTTAGCAGGAAAGGTTCCCTGGAGAAATGGACGTTTAACCAAGGTGTTAGGCAATGAATGTGAGGGAGTCCTTTCTCCTGGTGGAAAGAACAGAGCGTAGGAAAGTGTGGAGAAGGGGGAAGGTGAGATTGCCAACGTACAGCTTAAAAGGGAGGCTGTGGTTTGAGAGGGGTTGCTGGGGGAGAGGCAGAGTAGTGAGAGCTGAGGATGAAGAGGTGGGCAGGGATCTGCTCATGATGAAGGGTCTTACGAGGTCTGTTACGGAGCCTGGACTTTATCCCAATGCAGCATCCTACGGAAGCAGTCAAGAGACGCGCATTTTAGACCATTCTTATAGCACGGAAAAAGTTTGGAGTGTGACCAAACATCAAGTTTATGATCTAACTACTGTGTGTTTGCAGAACGAGAGAAAACTGGGATACAGTTAAGGGGACACCTCTTCGCTGTCATGGAATCCAATGGGATATTGAGTATTCCTGTTGATTCCAGTCACAAGGACACCGTTGGTGGAAGGAAGCGGGTGGTTGATGATGACGCTGGGCAGAGATAAGATAGCCCAGACTAAAATAGTGGCATTAGGCACTGAAGACTCTGCACAGGGGCAAGAGATCTTTAGGAGACAGAATGAGCACAACTTGGTTGCAGATGGGAGGTGGAGGGCGAGAGGAGTAAAGAACCACTCTGGCTTCTCGCTGAGCGGTTAGATGGGTGGAGGTAGCTCTCACCCCATCAGGGACACTGAGGACGAGTGCGTTGGGGGGGCATATGATTTATGTGGGGGTATGCTGGCTCTCGTGTGCTTCTGAGATGCCCCAAGACTGAAGTCTGTTGGATGTAGAGAACTGAGATCAGGAGAGGTCTGGCTGGCAATGCAGATCTGGAAGTCCTGCATGCCTCTGGGTTCGTTTGAAGTCCTGGGATGGAAACTTCAAGGTGAAAATATGAAGTGGGAAGCAAAATAGGGCTGCAGTAGCAACACCCTGAGACCACCGACCTCTAAGCTATGCGCACAGGCAGTGGAGCCTATGGGGAGACAGACCAGACCCACTGGAGAGCTAGGAAAGAAAACCAGGAGGGACTGGTGGTGTTACCTCCACAGAACAGGAGAGAGTTCAGGAAAGGAGAAGGGTCTGCTCTGGCGGCTTCTGATGGGATGGTAAGGACTTGAGATGTGTCCTGTGTGTTTAGTGACCAGTCTTCATTGGTGTCCTTGGGAGAACAGTTTCGGGGAAGCCTCTGGCTGGGATTTAGGAAGCATATGGTTGAGTTATGAATGAGAGAGGAGGAAGTAGACTTCTTTTAAGAGGCTTGGCCAGGAGGGAGAAAGAGAAATAGATCGTAGTCACCAAAATGGGAAATGAGCTTGAGGGAGGTGGTTTTTTGTTTTTTGTTTTTAATTGGTTGGATTGTGTCAAGATGCAAAATTTGCCTTAACGTGGCTTTGGCATTCCAAGGGAAATAGAAACATCAGCACAGTGACTGTGAAGCCAAATGAATATATTTCCACACATTTTTCAGTAATGACATTTCTTGTGACTAGAAAAAACAAACATGCAAATAATTAGAGCACTATTTAGCATGCATCTGATTTTAATAAGGAATCGTCAAATCAAGCTGTCTAGCCTTCAGCCTCTGGCTAGATCACACATTCTCTTTGGGTAACTAGATCCTTCAGTTTCTTTAAGAAAGGAGTTGAGGATGGACATGCAAAGAATATTCTTACCTGCATGTCCATCATGACCCTCAAAGGGAACAGCTAAGGCTTGGAAGGCAAAGTAGACTTAATGGCCCAGTTAAAAAAAAAAAAAGACAGAAAATGTCCAATACAGGCTAAAGACTCTGGAAATCAGTACCTTCCTAGGGCTGGGCTGGTAAAGATGTCATTTTTTCCTCTCAAGGTGACCTTCCTCCATTGCTCTTATGTGTCAAGGCTATGAAATCCTTAACAACAGAGGCCCTGCCTTTTCCTCCTTGTCTCCTGGGATTGAGCAAACAGCTGACGTAGTGGGTGCCTAATAAGATCATAAGGAACTAAAAGTCAGAGAGGTGGCCAGCCAACTATAGGAACTCCTCTGTTTCCCGGGCTCTGACAGCAGAGAAATGAGGGCATTTACTGAAGCACAGAACACATGGCCCCTGCCTTCAAGAGACTTCCCATCATTCATGATTGTTTTTCAGTTTGTGTGGATTGTACACAGGTCAGGTTCCATGACATTGTGTGTTTACTTTCAGGGTTTTTGGGCAGCACTGTTTTTTGGGGTTATCTCTTGCTATGTAACAAAACATCCCCCAACATAGTAGCGGCTTAAAGCAACAATTGGACGGTCTTCTGTGACCTGATGATTGCCTGAGCTCAGCTGGGTGGTTCTTCAGCCAGTCTCTCTTGGGATCTCCTGTGTCTGCAGACTCATGGGATTGGGGTCATCAGGGGGCTCACCAGGATGTGGGGCGAGCTAGACCCCTCTTTTTCTCCATGTGTATTCTCAGTACCATTCCATGCGGTCTCTTCCTGTGGTCTCTCCAGCAGGATAGCTCGGGGCCTCCAAGAGCGCAATGGTACAAGCTGCTGGACCTTTTAAGACTCAGTCCAGAATCGGCCCAGTATCTCATTCAGTTTTCTGTTGGTTAAAAGAAGTCACGGGACCAGCCGAGACTCATTGTTGGGGCAGACTGAACAAGGGTGTGAATGCCAGGAGCATGGTCCGTTGGGTGCCGTCTCGGGAAGCCGGCTACACCATAGTTCAAGGTGTAACAAGGCTACAGCTGCTGCTCGTCCTCTTCTTTCCAGGTGGAATGTGCTTCACCAATTCTATATCGAGAACAACGACAGCAGTCTCGGTTGTGTCTTCAGTGCATGTGGAATACACTTGACCCTTTCCATGCCTTAAGAACCCTAATGGTACAGCAGACCTCCATGCTGTCGTTAACTTAATGCGGCAGGTTAGGAACCCAAGGTCTAGAGGGGCTGGATAATTTCCAGTTAGAAATGGCAGACCTGGAATTCGAACGTAGCCAGTAGTCTTGTCACCTGTATTGTGTTTCAGATCCATGAGTATGGGAACTCCTGATTCGGATGCCACACAAGTAGTTCCCCTGCACCTCACGGTGATGTCCTAGAACAGTTCCCTTTTCGGACACATCCCCGTAAAGCCAACTTGTGAAGGAAAAGACACTCATCAGTGAACGCTGACTGGAAGTCATGGTGTGACTCTTTCTCGAATGCCCTTCAAGGCAGTGGCAAATAGCTTACTCCTCTTCGTTTGTGTCCCACACTGTCTAGTTCGACGTCATGTCCACGGCACATGCTTTGCATTTGTTGAATGGCTACAAAAGAGTAAATTGATACTGGCCCCAGACAAATACCATTCAAAACCTTTGCATTTGTATTTTCAGCAGAACATGACGTCTCTCTGCTGTGCGGCGTCTAGGAACAAAATGTGTGTACGTTAGGCAAGCAGACAGGGCTCACACAGGCCTCTGGAATGGGTGCTCGATTTACAGCTAGGTGTTTGCAGAGCTAATTCTGAAAGGACACCGGCCTTACAGCGTTGATCAGGAAATGGGTTCTTGGCCCACTGACTTTGACCACAAGCAGTTGTTCAGTGTGGCAGGTGGTGCAGGACCGTGGTTGGGACACAGACCGTGCAGCCCACCCACCACATGACCTCAGGCGAGTCATTTTTATCGTGTGCTCAGTTCCCTTGCCTAAAAGAGGAATAAAACTGGCACCTCATAAAGTTGAGGATTGAAGAATTTAGGGACGCCTGGGTGGCTCAGTCGGTTAAGCGTCTGCCTTCAGCTCAGGTCATTAGTCTCAGGGTCCTGGGATCAAGTCCCGCATCGGGCTCCTTGCTCAGTGGGGAGCCTGTTTCTCCCTCTGTCTGCTGCTCCCCCTGCTTATTCTCACTCTCTTTCTCTCTGACAAATAAAATCTTAAAAAAAAATGTTGGAAAGCTCTTAGAACAGTACCTCGCACATAATACATTGTATGAAAGTTTTACTTATCATGACTTTTTTTCTTTCCCCGTAGAAATGCATTAAAAAACAAGCATCGAAGAGTAAGGAAAGACTTATTTCATAGTCTTTGGATATGGTGTATGTATAAAGTGACATTTACGATGAGCTTCTCTTAGATTTAGGTCGTTTTACTTAGGTCCTGGGTGTAGGAGCCCGCGTGCAGACACATCGCAAGGTACCGATGAGTATTTCCTCCTCTCTATGAATTTACAATGAAGTGAACAAACACAATGGCTTCTGAGGAAATGCGCCATCCTGTTTCTCCTTTGGCCGCCACATGGGCAAAAAAACATGTGTGATTTATGAAAAGGTGATCTTGGGCGGAGTGGAACAACGTGGGTGTAGTGTCCGTTGGAAAATCAGAGCTCTGTGGCCAGTCAGAATGCTCAAAAAATAGAGAAGGGGGTAAACACGATGACCATATACTTTATTTTGCAAACCTGGCCCTTTTTGACCATACCGCGGGAGGCCATCAGTGCCTAGACTGGGATGGTGAGCCTGAAACAGGCCTGTGGTGGGTGAAGAGGGGGGCGCGGTCACCCCGTACCACGCTGAGGCCAGTTCTGTTCTGCAAACAGAAAAGGAGTGCCAGTTAACTCGCAAGAGAAAGTAGAAGGGACCGTGTGGAACCGAGACTCCTAAGAATACGAAAAGGCACTCAGCTGCCCGGCATTTCAGCTAAATGAATTCATGGTGACTGAGTCCCAGAGCATCTTTGACGGATTGGACGTCTCGGTTCCCAGCCCTCAAACTCTGTGCCCGCCGCCTCTCCGGCTCTTCACCTGCTAGGTGTCTTGATCCAAAATTCTGTCCCATTTTCTTCCACCAGGAATTCATTCTGTCATCTTCAACACGTCTGTCACTCTCGGAGGTTCTGGACTGCACCTGTCACCTGCTTGCATGCCAGTCCAGCAGACCCCATGTGTGTCCCCACCTCCAGGCCCTCCTCACTGGCCTTGGGTGCCTCTCCTTCTGTGCAACTCCATCTTCTTTCTTTCCTCCTCTTCCCTAGCTGTGGTCCTCCTCTCATTCTTTCCCTCCTCTTTTCTCCTGGGAGCACTCATTTATCCTGTCGAAGTTCTGATGTCTCCTGAGTTCATTAAGTTCCCAGACGTTTGGTGGCCACATCCGTAGGGCAGCACTGCACTCTGAACTCTGTGGACCAAAAGCAGAATTCTATTGAATACAGAAATTCAGTTCTGTAAAGATCTTCACCCCAGGGGTGCCTGGGTGGCACAGCAGTTGGGCGTCTGCCTTCGGCTCAGGGCGTGATCCTGGTGTTATGGGATCGAGCCCCACATCGGGCTCCTCCGCTATGAGCCTGCTTCTTTCTCTCCCACTCCCCCTGCTTGTGTTCCCTCTCTCGCTGGCTGTCTCTATCTCTGTCTAATAAATAAATAAAATCTTTAAAAAAAAAAAAAAAGATCTTCACCCCAAGGCCAGCACTCTGCAGGACCCTCCCACCATCCCCCAAATAAGCGCACGCGCACACACACACACACACACACACACACACACACACACCAAATGCCTCCTTTCTGCCCGCACAGGCTTCCCCTCCAAAAGCACCCTGGCGCTGTGAAATGAATCCTCATTCACTCCGGGAACACCTTAGAATCGCGTCTCGATTTTATTTCCTTAACCAGTGCTGATTATAGACATGCCCTTTCCTTTCTCCACAACCACTTTCATAGAGTAGTTCACCCGGGTTGCCTGGGTTTCCCCGGAAATCTTGGGCCTTTTCCCTTTGCTTCACTGTAAACACCGTCCTAGCACACTAGCATGAGTAAGAACAGTGGGATTGCTGGTAGTCATGAGTGGCCTATCACTGGGCACCAAATGACAAATTCCAGAGCAGGTGCGATGTAGCTCTTACTGCCTCTGCAGTCCTAGGAGTCCGTTCCTGCTAACATCTGTTTTATAGATGAGGATAAGGAGGCTTAGGAAGGGTGAAGAACTTGCCCAGGATCACTCAGTTGGTGAGTGGTAAAGCCCAAGAGGGCTTGAGAGCAAGCGTGTCTGACTTCAGAGTGTCCTGGGCTTTGCTCGGAGAGATCACCGTTCCACGTGACTTGAAAGCCTAAAGAGTCAAAAGGTTAAGATGTATGTGTATCTCGGTTAGATAGGTGTCAAGCACACTTGAATTCAGATAGCTGATCTCTGTAAGAAAACAAAATAATACTGGAAATAAGACGTGAGGATTTCAGTGAGAAATGCTGGCATTCCCGAGGCAAAGAAAAATCCTTGTGTGGTGTATGTTAACTTGTCTCTTTAAAAAATGAGTTCTTGTGCCTCGGTTGGTTGGTTGATTTCGTTGTTGTTGGTTTCCTTGTTGTAGTAAGTTACAGGGAAGATGTGAGGTAATTAGAAGTTGGGGCTTGTTTGACAAAAGAAATATCAAGTAACCTTAATGGGAAAAACAGACCACGAGCCCACATAGGAATCAAATGGCTTTTGAAGGTCAGTTTTAAAGGTCTTCCTCCTCCTCCTTGTTAGCCCAAGGGAGAGTTGGATCCAGGGGCATTATGGGAATACGAAATGTGTGAGATATTAATGGAAGCACATGGATGAAAGAAAGCGTTGTGTACCACGCACTTGCCTAGAGTGGCAGTCTGACCTGGAGGAGGAGGACGTGGGTGCTAACCCCAAATGCCTGGGGGGGACCTTCCCGTCTAATCACAGTGAGTTCTAATTAAGCGGCGTTGTGAGGGGTCTTTGTGGGGAAGTCAGAGAGCAGTGCTAATGATGTTCAGACTCAGATACAATTTCGGCATAGAAGACTGTTGTAATGTTTCGTCTATTTTTGTCCCCAAGCGCGTGTGAGTTTCTGAAGAGAATAAATGTCTCCTCTGTGGCATAGCAACATCTCCGTGTCCGCTGGGCTTAAAATTCCCTAGCTGCTTGGGAGCCGTGAGATTCTGTGAGATTATAGGAAGCTGCTTGATACCACTGCAAACTGTTGTCAAGGAAGCCCGTGAAAAGGGCTTTTAAATGCTTCTCGGCACACAGGAAGGGGTTGTTTAGTGCAGTGGTTAGAGCACCATGCTAATTACATTTCCAGACGTTTCTGGAATAAAGCAGCTGTGAACTGTAATATTCTACCGCCTCATTTTACAATACCATATCCCAATGTAAAAAAAAAAAGTTATACAGTTTATCCATCATAGCACAAAACTGTTTCATGCATGGACAACTGGAAAGATTCTTTGCCAGAAGATCTGGCATGACAGTGAGGATAATTCTCCCCCACCTCGTGAATGACTGAAACATCATTCGATAGATCTAGGTCAGGGAGGTATTTACAGAGATTCTGGTAATCGTGTGCCTTCCCTCACGGCCATAGTCACATCGGGTCGTAGTGTTTCTGGGAAGGCTGGGGGGCTCTTGTGTGTTGAATTCTAATCATAGGTACATAAGGAAATAGCTCTGAACAAGTCACTTAAGACGTTCATCACAGACTGCGTCCCTGTATAAGGTAATTACTGTCATAATTTTGTATTTAGACTCTAAATAGCAAACTTGAGAGAAATTTTTTAAATAAATATAATAGATCCCATTCAAGTTTGAAAATAGAAAATTCCCCCTTCGTCCTGACACCCTTCCAAATTACGATCAGTTATGCATATTTGCTTGCATTCTTTCGTAATGATTTCACATAGATGAAAGCAAAATATTCATACCCTTTATCTCCCTCTTAATTTTTTAACGTAGTGGTTCGTTGTAGTAGACTTCTTGCTCCTAGTGGGCCGAGTCACCTGACTGTAACACATTCCCTTGGGCACACGCTGTTATAAATAACCTGCCACTAGCATCTGTGTATCCAGCGTTTCCTCCTTATGTACTTTCTTCTTTAGGGTAGAGACTGATTCAGGGGCGCACTGGGAGTGAATATTATTTTTAGCTCTTGCTTTCCAGAAAGGTTGTGGTGTGACGCGGGGAGTAATGACTTCACACTCTCGCGGTTGCAATAGAGAGACATGTGAAATTAAGTTGTAAGAGCAGTCTGTGAGAAATCAAGCAGGGAAGAGGGGACTTTTTCCTGGGATTTGCCAACATTGGACAGTCTGTCCAGAGTGGCCACAGCAAAACTGTGGCCACTGGCCTCTATTTGGACAGATCTCTTCTGTTGGAGCTTATTTTAAATTCCTGGTATGAATGTTGCAACCCACATGTAAAGTTTTCCTCATCAGAATACCTGAACTGTAGGGAGAACTTTAGTAAGAGCCAGCTAGAAGACGGCTGGGTATCGTTACAGGTATAAACAAGCAGAGACCACAGAAGACGTCATTTACAAATGGTCCCTGATAAAGAGGATTGACAGGAGCAAAGTGAAATACTTGTGGAATGTTCAATCTTTCACGGTAGCTCTTTAGTTAAGGTGAATTACATGAAAATTGGAATTTCTTCAATCAGTCAGTGAATTTTCTTTTAAGGATTTTATTTATTTGAGAGAGAGAGGGAGGGAGGGAAAGAGAGAGCGAGAGAGCATGAGTGGAGAAGAGAGGGAGGAGCAGACTCCCCCGCTGAGCAGGGAGCCCGACACAGGGCTCCATCCCAGGACCCTGAGGTCATGACCCTGAGATCATGACCCGAGCCCAAGGCAGACCCCCAACCGACTGAGCCACCAGGTGCCCCAGTCAGTGAATCTTACATGAAAATTGGAATTTCTTCAATTAGTCAGTGAATCTTTATTGAAGACACAGTGAGGGCTGGGGACCACAAGCAGCCTGGTGTTACTGGATCATCAATGTTGAGGCAAGGGTAGCAACCATATGAGAGGAGGCTGAGGAGGGACTAGTGTCATAACCTCTTTTTGTCATATTGGGGATGCCAGACTTTATCCTACAGTGGGTCACCAATAAAAGTTTTAAGCAGGGAAGTAGCAAAGGTCCTATTTTCAATTCAAAATAAATTGGACAAAGGACATGAACTAGCAAATTGAAAAAGAACACACATGTGCCATAAATATAAAAAAAAAGCTCACCCTCACTCATAATTAAACACAAATTGAAACTGGGGAGATACGTCTTTCACTTATGACTTTGGCAGAAGGGAAAGAAATTGATCACTACACGGTGTCAGCTAGTAAGTAGAGTCGGAAACAGCCGTGCTCATACAATGTCCGTGGAAGGGTGAATCAATGCAAGCCGTTTTAGAGGACAGTTTTGACAAGAGTAACCAAAAAAACGTTTTTTAAGATTTTATTCTTTTTTTTGAGGCTGGCCTTTTTTTTTTTTTTTTTTAAGATTTTTATTTTTAAGTAATCTATAAACCCAACATGGGGCTTGAACTCACAACCCTGAGATCAAGAATCGCATGTTCCACTGACTGAGCTGGCCAGGAGGCCCGAGAGTAAACAAACAAAAATTTTTTAAGATTTTATTTATTTTAGAGTGCATGTGTGTGAGCGGGGGATGGAGCAGAGGGGGAAAGAGAATCTCCAGCCTACTCCTTGCTGAGCAGGGAGCCCAATGCAGGGCCCCCGATCCCACAACCCTGGGAGAGGATCTGAGCTGAAATCAAGACTCAGAGGCTCAACGACTAAGCCACCCACCAAAATTTTATATGCACTTACACCTGACCTCGTAATTCATCAACCTTGCAAAGGATGGGAAGGCAAGGAAAGATTCTAGACTCAGGAAAGGATGCTGCAAAGTGACAGACATGAGGAAGGGCATACCCAGAAGGAGTTGTAAATTTCCAGTAATTTAACCTACATGTGTGTGTGCAGAATTATTAAGATGGATGTGCAGGGTTGTTCTTTACAGATTGTTTATAATATTAGAAAACTGGCAACAAGACAAATGACATCAGTCGGGGCTGGTGACATAAATCATGGTCTTTCTACACAATGGAGTACCAATAGAGCCACAAAAAACACAAGGTTGATTTATATCTCCAGATATTGAGGGAACTTTAAGATGTATAGCTTTATTCATGTCTGTTCATTTCTTGACTTTGACATTCCCCCTTATTTTTAAATTTTTTATTGAAGATTTTATTTATTTATTGGAGAGAGTACATATGAGTGGGGACAGGGGGAGCAGAGGGGGAGGGACAAGCAGGCTCCCTGCTGAGCAGGGAGCCCGATGCGGGGCTCGATCCCAGGACCCCAAGATCATGACCCAAGCTGAAGGCAGACGCTTAACCAACTGAGCCACCCAGGTGTCCCCCCCCCCTTATTTTTTAAAACAAAAATTGTATATATTTAAGGTATGCAACATGATGGTTTGATATGTATGTAGTAAATAATTATTATAGTCAATCCAATGAACATATCTCCCCCACAGAATTACCATTTTTTGTGTGTGATGAGAACACCTGAAATCTCTTAACAAATTTCCAGTACTCCAAACAGCGTTGTTAACTAAAGGATAGATTGTATATACACATCTTGGTTTCTGAGTAAAAAAAATTTTTTTCGCAAAAACACGGAAGAAACATTTAAGAGTGTGGTGGTTTTCAGGGAGTAGAATTGGATAGCTGAACAAAAGAGGAGGGCTTGGTATTTCATCATATTCCTTTTTTTGTAGCCGAGGGATTGCCATAGGTATTTGTTGCTTTTATATAAAATAATCAGAAGGTACATTCTCACTGGATTGTAGCTAACACATGATCTTTGCCTAATTTAATGCTACTATGTATTATTTATGTGCCATTCACTCTTCCAGGCTCTTCACATTTATTAACTCTCGCTAATCATCACAAACCCATATAACGCAGGAGCCGTTATATTCTCATTTTGCAGTTGAGCGAGCACAGAGGCACAGAGAGGGTAAGCAACTTGCCTCAAGGTCACACAGCAGTAAAAAAGCAGAGCCAGGATTTGAACTCCAGAAGCCTGGCACTCCAGCCCCCTTTACCTTTGCTCAATATTTTGATATTTGCTAGCACCCAAACAGAAGGCTCTGTCCTAGAGTAAGTTCTTGGTAACAGTCCATATACCATTACTTGTTACCGATTTCAAGTTCTTTTTGTCAGTCACTAAATGGTTTTATTTAGTAACAGGCTGACGTTATTTCTCGCCTCTGCTCCAGGAGGCACCTCTTTTTCAGATGCAGAAATTGTCCATCCTTCATCTGTCCACAATGGGACCATTTACAAAAGGTGGGAATTGGCTCCTAAAACCCCTCTTTCTTCTTTAGTAAGCCTAGTTTTCTTTCTGAACAGAAAATCGAGAGTTCTCCTTTCCAGGCGTGCTGTGAGCCCAGTAGTGTCTGGCCAGGATCCATTCGTTTCTGTCTTCTATCCTCCAAAGCTGTTAGGCTCCCAGCCTGGGCTGCCTGCCTGCCCCATAGCAGAGCACTTTGTAGCTCAAGGTCATATGCCAGGGGAGCTTTCTGCTCTCTGACTCCCTATACCAAGCTTGGAAGACAAAATAACGTAAGTCAAGCTAGATGCGAGGCCAGGGTGATTATCTGAGCTTCACTCTTTTCAGAATTATGTCACAGAAATAATAGTATTTGATCAGATAAACCTTCTTAGCAATGAAGTATTTGGGGGAAAAAATACCATGTAGGGGCATCTTTTTCTGTCTAATGCTACTTAGTGGCTCACCATACATACCCCATTGTTTAGCTCAGGTTTCTCTGGCAAACTCTTTTGTTCAACACATACTTACCCAAGATCTCCGAAATGGCAGGCTCAGAACAATGAGAGCTAAATAAGACAGAGTCTGCCCACACTGAACACACGCTAATGGAAGCTAGCGAACTGGCAGCCAGTAATTACACCGCCACACACACGGTGCTCTGGAAGAACGTAAGTGAGTCCTCGATTGTCTTAATTTAGTCCCGATTGAGAATTACCGCACAGAGAAGTGACCGCAGGTCTCCGCTGGGAGATTCCGGCCCCTCGGGTAATCACAGCCCCTCACCTGTGCTTGCATGCGTAGAAGAGCCGTGTGGCCCCTAGAAAGACAGGGACCAGTCGCTGTGTGACGACATCGAGACAGCTTCAGCCCATTGGGGCGTTCACGCCTTTGAGCAGTTCCACATTCAGTCTTCCGGTAGTTTTGTGAGCATTGTGTTGTATTTACTAAATGTTAAGCACTGACTTAGGCCCTTGGACACAAAGATGAAAAATACAGTCGGGGGCACCTGGATGGCTCAGTCCGTAAGCGTCCGACTCTTGATTTCGGCTCAGGTCGTGATCTCAGGGTCCTGGGATCAAGCCCCGCGTCGGGCTCCGTGCTGGACATGGCAGTTGCTTGGGATTCTCCCCCTCCATCTGCCCCACCCCACTTCTCTCTCCTACTCTCTTAAAAAAAAAAAAAAAAAAGAAAAGAAAAGAAAGAAAATGAAAAATACAGTTCCTCCCCTTGGAGACTTGAGTCTGGCCCAGTGGGGGCAGGAGCAGAGCTGAGGGGTGGAGAACACAGAGTGTGGTTCTGTGGGGACTTTGGAACTCATGTTCAAGGTCAGTAAGAGAGAAGAGACAGGAAGGAATGCTGCAAAGTTATGGATTTAAGGAGAAGCATGTCCAAAAGAAATTATGAAAGAAACCTCAGTAGCCTAAGAGCGGATTTGAGGGGATGTTCACAGAGGTCACGGAAGACTGCTGCGCCCTTCAGCTTCCACAAAAGTGTTCGTAAGAACAGTAGCAGGTGAGTTATTGCAAGCCTCACATGCCAGGTACCGTTCTAAATGCGGTTCATGCACTTCCGTGTTTAATTTTCATTGTAGACACGCGGGGTTTTGCATTTGTGGAAACCACCCGCGCGGGGATGTTGGACACCTTGCCAGTGTCACATCTTTTCGAATAAGGGAGCTGCGTTCGATCTGGTGCGTTGCCCTGCAGAGCCCCCAGGCTCAACCCCAGCACTGCAGCTACGGCCCTTCAACTGTAGGCACTTGACGGACACAGTTAGGGAAGAGGCTGTTCCCCCCACAGAGCAAATGGGACAGAGGCACCGAGGCGGGAAAGCAGAAGCATGTTCCAGAAGTTCGGAGCATGGGTTAGTAATAGGCAAGTGACGGGATATGAGGATTAGATCCTGGAAAGTAGTAAAGACTGCAGAGTTGGGCTTTTCTTCCCTTGGGTACTTCTGAGCAAGGAGGTGACATAATCACAGCTGGCCCTGGGTGACTCATTGGCAGTTACAGATAGAACTGTAGAGATCTGGCAGGGGAAGGCCAGGTAGAAGGCTATTGTACTGGGGATGTACTGTATGGTGACTAATATAACAAAATAAAAATTATAAAAACAAAAAGTTAATCATAAAAAAAAAGGCTATTGTAACAGTCTAGGCAAGAGATAATTGAAGCCTGCAGGGGGTGGTAGCATCAGGAATGAAGAGGAGAGAGAGAGAGAGGAGAGACATGGAGGAGGGAGAGGTGACAGGACACAGGAGACAAGATATGGGGACGAAGGAGAAATCAGAGGTGACTCTGAGACCTTGACCCCGGGTGACTCCTGATTGGTAGTGCTTTTTTAACAGGAGTGGGTAAGGGTTGAATGTAGGAGAATGAGAGAAGGCTTTTGTTTCTGACGGAGTCCTCTGGCCAGAGAGAATCCAAAAAGTCCCCATCGTGTGATGAAGGCAAGGCCATCTGCTGGGAGCGCAGGGCGCCCGGGCTGGGTTCTGTCTTGTCTTGAGAAGAGGGGGAACCGGGAACAGTCTTAACCCCATGAATCAATCGTAGTTGTTTTCTTGGGCTGTCCGAACAAGTACCACAAACTGAGAAACTTGAATACAAGATGTATCCTCTCACAGCTCTGGAGGCTGGGAGTCAGCGATCAAGGTATCAGTGGGGTGGGTTCCTTCTGAGGGCTCAGAGCGAGTCTGTTTCGTGCCTCTCTCCTAGCTTCCGGTGGTTTGCTGAGAACCCTTGTCACCCCTTGGCTGGTAGAGCCATCCCCCCGATCTCTGCCTCATCTTCACACGTGGCGTTCCTCCTGTATGTGTATGTGTCCAAATTTCCTGTCTTGATAAGGACTCCTGTCATATGGGGCTAAGGGTCCACCATCCTGCCTCTAACATGACCTCGTAGTAATCGAAGTAATTACATGTTTAATGGCCTATTTCCAAACTAAGTCACATTCAGAGATCCTGGGAGTTAGGGCTTCAGCGTGTGAATTTGGGGGGCGGGGAATATAATTCAACCCATAACAGTGTATGAGATGAAGGCCTTCTTGCTCTCAAAAGATAACAAGTTTTTTCTTCTCCTCAGGCGCCTTCTAGAGGTTTGTGAGCAAGCCATTATTGGCCTAGAAGATTTTATCACATCTGTAAGGGTTGAGGCCTGTTCACAACTCATTAATGGACTTGCAAACATTCTTAATTAGCAAAAGAATGCCAGTACCCTCTCTGGAACACCATACTGCAGAGAAAGTAGCTGCTTAGCTGGGAGCACACGGCCCAGTTGCTAGAGAACTCTCCCCTGGGAATAGCTGCTTGAGAACGAACAGGTGCAGACTGGAGCCTGAGCTGGGAGTCCCCAGGATATTCAAGGGCAAATCGAGTCCCACATTCAGTACCCAACAGGGAGGGATTGGTGCCCATTTTCTCCTGCTTTGGACATCAAGCTTTGTCAGTAACAATAGTTTACGATTTATAACTCTGTATTTTTTTCTTCTTGGAAAATGAATTCTGTTAGCTTGTCGAAAAGGAAGACAGTCCACTGAAAATCTTTGTTTAAAAGGTATCTGATTTTTTCAGATTCACCCTCATCCTCATAGGCTTATGGGCTGTTACACGCAAGCAGGATCAGAGAAAAACACATCTGGATCAAGGTGTGTAGTCCTTCTCCAGGAAAAGGAAATGCCAGCTCAGAGGGACCTGACACTTCTTTGTCGGATGGCTGTAGGGGTGGGCATCCCAGAGATGGACAGCCGCCCATGAATGAATCACAAAGAGCTCTGCCCTGGGTGTTTATGATTCAGATCCAGTGCTTCCCTAAATCGTTCTTTGGTGGTTTTCCTTTTCTGTGTCGGTATATTTACATTTACACCCCATTTATAGGATTTGGCAGAGCTTGAGGCTGATAGCTTAAACTTTTCCCTTCACTTCCAATTTTCATTGCCCTCCCAATCTCGTAGCCCTGAAAATGAGCTTTTCTGAGCTCCTCATTAATTTTTCACTCCTCTCCCTGCGGGAGATTCACAGATACACAGAGCTAGGATTGCAGGCCAAAGAGTGCTTGGCAGGCGACTGCTGCACCCAGCAATAGATTTCAGAAACATCCCTCCAGGGATTTTGACAAGTGAGATGCCCAGGGCCTGCTCGTGCTGTAATTATGGGGTTCCCATTAGACCTTGAGAAAGTCGCACTGTATCCCAGTGTCGGTGTGCTGTGATTTGCTCCTTCTGTTTTTAATTGGGTGTTAAATTAAGAGTATCCATGTGATACACTAGCAAGATCACTGGTCTAACTGTGTGACCGTAGACAAGTGAGTTCACCTCTCTGAACCTTATCTTTTCATCTTCAGAATGTGAGGCTTAGACTACACAATCTCCAAAAGTCTGTTACGTCGAATACTCCTCTCATTTTGACACAGACCGGCATTCTTTTCAAGAAGTATAAAGAAAAGCCATTTAACAGGTTTCCCTCTGTGTCCCTGTTTCTGTGGCCAAAAGCAGGATCTGTGTGTTGGAAGTCTAAAAAATTGACTTCCACCCAGCTTTATGTAAGAAACATGCCACAAAGGAATATTCCCCTTAGAACAGTCCATTGTCAGCTCTCGGTCATGACATTGGAGGCCGTCTCCCGGCCTTCGCTGCCTTCCTTCCCATGTGACCCCATACAGCCATCACTCCTGATTAGAAGATCGAATGCATTTCTTTAGGGACCTTTTAAAAAGTTATCTCAAGTGCTGGAGTTTTGGGTTCCGTAGGACAAGCATGGGCCGGAGACCTCTGTAATGAGCCTAGAGTCTCCGTGAGCATGAACTTGCTCAGCTGGCAAAATTAACCCTATTGAAATGTTTACCCAGCTGTCTTAATTAGAACTGGGGTGTCTGCAGGGTCCACACGGATCAGGCTTTCAGGATGTTAAACTAAATCAGTGGTGCACACGATTTCCTTCTGCAGAGCCCCCTAACATGAGATAACCTTCTGAATATACAGGTGGTCTTCCAAGAGCTAATAATTCGAATGCTCAGTGGATAGAATAGGATAAAAGCTGGTGTTGGTCACCATACACTACCTGTATCTGATGTCTAGAAGCAATTATCTTGGGAATAAACTCTTTTGATCAGGAACCAGGACTGTTCTCTGTGAAAGCTGAATTCCCTTATATTGTCCTCGAGGACAATAGACAATGTCACAAAAAGGAAAATATAAAGCAAGCCTGGTGGAAAAGAAAAGAAAGAGGCGTTAGAGATTAAGTAGTACAATAGTGTGAGAAATGTCTCCACCTAAATTTTATGTCATCCTAGGTTAGAACCTTTTGTAAAAGAAGAAAAGTTTTTAATGGCTCGCTTCCCTGACTAATAGAAAATGAGAAGAAATTTCAGGCTGAGCTTAAAAATGAGAATATTTTTAGAAAAATACAGCAAGCGCTTGGAGTACAGACAGTTTGTTGCATCAACAGGAACTCAGAAATGCGTTGAATAGCCAATGGATTACTTCTTCATCTGAGCAGAGAATAGTACAGAATGCAATATTTAAAACACCAGGTAAGAAATTCCTGAAAATATTACTCTTTTCATGTACCCAGAAGAGTGTTGGAAAATAAAACAGGGGGTTAGAGCAATAATTACTTTGAGTGAAGCTCTGAAAGTACTCAAGTCCTTGGCACAACCCCATTTTCTTTCCCAAATTGGATTCTGCCCCTAGCCTAAGCCCCAAGAGCTCTTTTTCTCATGCATAACGTGAAGGGTTTAGAATATATGGTCTCCGAGGCCTCTGCCAGCTCTAATATTCTTTGGTTTTAAATCAACACATATGGGAAAAACATGTCAACTCTTATTAAGTAAGTTTTCAGCTGCGTTCAGATGCAGTAACAGCAAAAATGATAGACACGGTATTTACCCTGTCTGTTAGCAAAATATCTCTCTTTGCATAACATCCTCGCCAAGCACTGCTCCAGGTTATAACTATTTGAAGAGGCTAATATGATTTTATCTGAAAACGAATTTAAGTAAGAAGCCTAAAAGAAATATGGTTTGCCCTTTTAAATGCTGTGGCGGTAAGGCTTTCCTTACAAGGAATTTAGGAATATAAGAACAAATGGTGGCCTTCTTGTTGTTGCTAGCTCTTCTCCTAGTTTGACTAACAATTCAGAGGATTGCAGGTAAGATCCTTCTTGTAGCCCTTTTCTCATGAACTGGACCAGATGTTAATGCCTAAAGAAAAAGAGCGCTTATGGGCCAAGTAGGGACAGTTAGGTCTAGGCACAGACTTTTGGGAATAGCACTAAATTCCCTGTGTCGGGCATTCAACACTATTTTTCCTCCTACCTTTGTTTATCCTAATGTTTACATCCTTTTTCTTCTTCCCTTATGAGTCTGAGTCACTAATGGCTCTCACAGGCATCACTTTGCTCAAAGTCATTACACTGGAGATGACTGACCATGAAAATTACATCTTCAGAGCACTGAGGGGAAATACTACTAATCAATAATTTTGTGCCCTGGTAAGACATTGTTCTGGTGAAATAAAAATGTTCTTAGCAATAAAAATCTAGAAGAGTTTACCACGAAGAGATGGTCCCAAAAAGAAATGGAAGAGAATATAATTCAGGAAGAATGAACTAGAACCCATAATAAAGGAGTACAGTGCAGAAAGCAATAATGAGCAAAGAAATTGGCAAAATTTTATAAATATGAATAAGTGCTGATTGTTTAAAAATAACATTATAAGCAATTGAGGGGTTAACTAAATGAAGGCAAAACCAGTGTAGAGGATGATCTGAGTGAAGTTGTTCTTAACTCATTGTATTATTCTGGAGGTGGGAATTAGGAATTCATTCTGAACTTTGCAAGTCAAGTAGCATATTAAATATTTAAGGCTAACCCCTCGAAGAAGAGAAGTAAAATGGATAACTAAACCAGTGAAGAGGGAAAAGGAAGAAGAAAAGAGACCTCATCACCCTAAAAGAAGACAATAAAGAAGGAAAGAAGAAAGGAAAATCATGATATCTAGCACAGAAAAAGAGTAGAAATAAATCCAAATACATCAGTGATTACAATAAACATAAATGTTCTATATATTGCCAATTAAAAGATTGAGATTGCTAAAAAATATATAACAAAAATCCAGGTATAAGCTACTTATGAAATATACCTAAAACAGGATATAGAGAAGTTTAAAGGGCATAAAAAGATACACCAACCAATATTTTTTAAAAGATTTCATTTATTTAGAGAGCACAAGCAGGGGGAGCAGCAGGGAGAGGGAGAAGCAGGCTCCCCACTGAGCAAGGAGCCTACAACAGGGCTCAATCCCAAGACCCTGGGATCATGACCCAAGACAGAGGCAGATGCTCAACCAACTGAGCCACCCAAGTGCCCCCCAGCCAATATTTTTTAAACAATGCCAGCTTATCTGCATTAATATCAGACAAAAAATATTTTTAAGTCAAGAAACACTTGTAAAGTTCATTATGTATTGATAAAATGTGCAGTTCATTAGGAAGCTGTAAAAATTCAAGATATGTATGTATGTAACTTGATAGTCTCAAAATATATACAGCAAAAGTTGGCAGAATACAAGGATAAATGAACAAATCTATTAGTGTGTCTCTCAGTAATTGGTCAGACAGACAAAAATAGTAAAGATCTAGAAAACGAAAATATACAATTAACGAGCTGTGAGACAGCCAAAGCTCATTATAAGTACATACATTTAAAAATAAACATCTATATAGTATATGGATTAAAGAATAATCTAGGGGCGCCTGGGTGGCTCAGTTGGTTAAGCAGCTGACTCTTGGTTTTAGCTCAGGTCATGACCTTGGGGTCCTGAGATCAAGCCCCGCCTTAGGCAGCATGGAGTCTGCTTGTCCCTCTCCCTCCCTCTGCCCCTCTCCCTGCTCTCTCTCTCTCTCTCAAATAAATAAATAGAATCATAAAAAAATAAATTATGCTCAATAGTAAATGTTTAGAACTGACTGAAAATAAATATATTACATGTCAGACACATATGAAATATAAAACAGCAAGTAGAAGTAAATGTATAACCTTAAAGGCATACCTTTGAAAAAAGACTGAAAAGAGCCAAAGTTAATCAGAAAATAGTGAAACAATAAATAAGATCCATAACACCTTCAAAACAGTTATTTGAAAAAAACATCTAAAATAGATTTTAAAAATCTAGCAGAATTATTTAAAATAAAGATGAAAGTTTAAAAAAATACTAGAAAAGAATGTAGCTACTGATAGAGTGGCCTTTTTAATCAAAAGGAGAAACTGAACAATTTATATACAGAAACTTAAAAACCAAAGTTAGAAAGACAGCTTCCCAGGAAATAATATGAGTGAGTGGCCGAAATGGATGCTAATAGAAAAACCTGAATAAATTATAATCAGTATCCAATTTAAATCAGGGAGTTTAGCAGCCCTCTTTCTTTTCTAAATCTTTTTTTTATTGAGAAATGACTTACATACAGTAAAATTCACCCTTTCTCATGTATTAGTTGTGAGTTTTGATAATTCTGTATAGGCACGTATCCCGACCACAATTAAGATAGTTTTTTTGCTCTAAAAAATTCCCTCATGCCCTTTTGTACACAACTCTTTCTCCCACCCCAAGCCCAGTAACAGTCGATCTGTTTTCTGTCCCTGTCCTTTTGTCTTTTCCAGAATGATACATAAATGGAATTAAGAAAGTTCATAGACTTTTGAGAATGCATTTCAGATTCATCCATGTTATGGTGTGTAGCAGTAATCCATTCCTTTTTCTTGAGAGTAGTATGGGATTGTGTGGGTATACCAGTGTATCCATTGGACCAGTTGAATGGCTTTCAGGTTGTTTCTAGTTTGGGGCAATTATATGTAAACATGTTTTCATTTCACCTGAGTCAATAACAGAGTGAGGTTGCTGGGTCATATGCTAAGGGTTTACCCTTAGCAGAAATTGCCATGCTGTTTTCAGTGTGATTGAATTTCTACTTGCTTTGTGCTCTCATCAGCACTTGGTATTGTCCATTCTTTAATTTTAGCCATTCTAACGAGTGATGTCTCATTGTGGCTTAAATTTGCATTTCCCTAATGATTAGGGATGTTGAGCATCTGCTTATGTGCTAATGTGCTATTTTTATATCTTTGTTCAAATCTTTTGACAATTTTTTAAAAATTTAGGTGGTTTTTCTATTACTGAGTTTCAGACTGTGTCATATATTCTGGATAAATATTATGTGTAGGAGTTTAAAATCACCCTTCTTAAAAATGAAAATGATAGGCCTAGGTGGTTATTTAGCCAAATTCTACCATACTGTCAAGGAACAAATTATTCCAGAACACAGAAAATGAGAGAAAGCTCCCCATTCTGTTGTATAACCACAGTACCAAAAAGACATTATGAGAAAGAAAAATCTGTAGATCAACTTTACTTTCAAACATAGATTGAATATTATCAAACTAAACCCAGTAATTGGGGGGGGGGGGTCATATCCAAGTGGGGTTTATCCATTCAAGAACAGGTGAACATTAGAAAATGTATTAATGTAATTTGCCATATGACCATATTAAGGAGAAAATCCTATAATTATCTCAAAAGAAGAAAAAGCATTTGGTGAACTTTAACATCCATTCATGGCATTAAAAAAAAATGCAGCAAATTACAAATGAAAGCAGACATCTTAATTACCTGGTAAAGTATAGCTACAAAATGGTGAAGCACTAGAAGCATTCTTTCTGGAGGATAGCTAGAAGAGAAGAGTGTTCACGCTTACTATTTCTATTTACCACCGTCTGGAGGTCCTACCCAGAAGAATGAGATACGGTGCTTTCTACATAGAGAGTACAGGAGAATCCATGGAGAACTTAGAACTAATATGGAAGGGGGGCTCCTGGTTGGCTCGGTCGGTAGACCATGCAGTTCTTGATCTTAAGCTCATGAGTTTGAGTCCCACATTGGGTGTGGAGCCTACTTAAAAACAAAAACAAAAAAAAAAAACCTAATATGGAAGGTTTGGCAAGATGGTTGAATACAAGATTAACATATATTAAAAAATCAATAGAAGCCATATGTAATAGATAAAAGTAATAAGAAAACATAACGGTAATTTGTAAGAATTTATTCTTGATAGGCCAAAACAGCCACTCAGAACTATGGCTGTAGTTTCTGTAGTTGATTCTGTTTCACTCCTAAAGGACTTGACTCCTTATGTTGGCACTAGAAGAAATCTGATTCTCCCTATACATTCCAGCTTCTTTACAAATACCTGTTCCCAATGGTCTGTCCCCTGTGTGCGTATATACTGATCCATTTCATTTCATTCCCAAACCTTTGTAAAGGAGCTGCTGTGTTTCTGGCAGTTATCTTATCAAGCACCCATTTACCATGTTTCCTTTATTAGATCTGGAAAATTTGCCTCTACTCATGCTATTCATGGCCCTCTCAAAACACAGGTCAAATAGTCTTTGTTTTGGCCTCTGTTTCAGTATATAACTTTTTTTTTTCTCCCTAACTTGGCCCATCTTTGATTCTAAACTTTTTGGATATCAGAAAATTGTCCCTATAGTAATCCTGGAAAAGGCCTTCTAAGGTCAACTTCAACATTTAAATGACTTTTACCTGCAGGGAAACAGAGGATATAGTGCAGAACACAGTAAAATATTTTCTCCTGTGCTCTCAAGAGCAGGGACAGCATGCTATTATTCAATTTTGTATCCTGTAACAGAGTCTTACAGAAAGAGGTGCCGATTATATATATTTTTAAATTTTTTATTATGTTAGTCACCATACAGTACATCCTTAGTTGTTGATGTAGTGTTCCATGATTCATTGTTTGCGTATCCGATTATATTTTTAATGGATTATACAAAACCTGAAAGGTCCAGAAAACAGAGTGATTCATTTTAGATGTTCCACAAGCAATAGGAAGGTGGTCCTTCATTCCTTCTAATCCCCTTTACCTCTTTGTCATTGTGCAATCATAAAGCAACCTCCTATAGGTCTTTGTTGGACCTGGATAAAAGTGCAGATAGAGTCGCTCTCCCCTTGGCTTCCTCTTCCCACCCTAGGCCTGTCGTCCCCCACCACAAGGAGCCTCTGGGGCATGAGTGTGGACACCCACCAGCCCGCTACTCACGCTCCATCTTCTGGAAGCTCTTGGCCATCTGGGCAAGAAATTCAGTGGTCCCAAACACCCAGTGCTCAGAATGTGGTTTAAAAGTGGGTGCAGGATTCAGGGTGTACCCTTGGCCCAGACATCTTATCCTAAATGTGGAGGGTCAGAGGTAGGAGGAAGGGTCCTCTTAGGTACCAGGAACAGGGCAAGATTTTTCTGCTGCCTGTGCAACCAGGAATACATCAGCTCGTTTCCTGAAGAATTCTGACTCAACATACTCTCCTCTTTTAAGTAAAATCATAACATGTAAGAACTTAAAGAGACCCTTGAAAGCATCTTATCCAAACTTTTCATTAACTGAGGAAACCAAGGCCATGGAAATGAACTGACTTGCCAATGGTCATGTGACAAGGTCAGCATTAGACAACTAATAGAAAACCAGGTCTCCAGGGTACAAATAATGCTTCCCATTATCGTTCTTCCAGCTCTGTATTCAGTGCCTGTCACGGTAGTTCCCCCAGTGCTTTGGCAGACTGTGTTGCTTAGCTCTGTTGCTATTGAGTAAAACTGGCAAATTGAAACCACAGTGCAGCAAACTCTGCTTGGAGGGCAGAGGAAAATGTATCCACATGCTTTCAGCATCTCCATAACTCCTAATTGTGGGGAAAAAATTCCATGTGATGAATAGGATATGTCCTTTAGAATCAGAAGTGGACACCAGTGAGCTATCAGATAGGCTGAAACGCCAGAAGCCAAGTAAATACAATGGAAAGGAATAGCATTGCATTGTTGGCTTTTATTAAAGTTGTCCATTTTCATCCCTTCCAAGTTCCCTCCAGAGTAACATACCCAAGACAACTATGCTGCATGCAGCATGGCACCATAGACCAGCCATGTCTCAGCCTTGCGTGCTGTAGCTGGAATTCCCTGATTTTATTCTGAGAAGTGAAGTGAGAAGAAAAGGAGGAAAATAGCTCAGAAAAATAGCTCTTCTTCATTCCTTTATGTCATTCTTTCAATAAATATTTATCAAATGGTTTCTAGATACTAGGACCTGGGCTGGGTACTAGGACAGGAGGTGAACAAGGCACAGATAGTCCCTGCTCTTGAATATTTTCCAGTCTAATGGGAGAGAATCATAGGAGATCCTTGAGAGGGAAAAGCAGTGCGTGAAAGAGCTAAGCCAACAATGTGGGGAGCCCTGATAGAGCAGAAAGCAAAAAGGAGCGCTACCTGTTAGCAAGCATGGTGGAGGAGCTCGGTGCTTTGCTGCTGAGCAGATGAGGACTCATGTTCTTCATCTTCGTGGAGAACAAAGTGAACTACAGCTGGAGGGATTCAGGTGGGAAGTAACATTTACATATTTTTAAAAGCTTTTAGGATAGGAAATAGACACCTAGAGGAGATTATGGACTATTCTTATCTGATCATCTTTAAAGCAGACCCCCTGGCATAGGGTGGTTTAGCCATGATCTTGTTTGTGTCTGGGAATGATGAATCCGGGAACCCCTTGAGGTCACTGCAAGCTCTATTTGCATTTATATGGTTGGCAGAATGCTTAGTGATGTTGGACAATACGTATCTAGTTTGTTATTTAGGAAGTGACACTACAGTGTTTAAAACAGATGTTAGATTTTGTGAACTATGGGTGAGATATAAGTAAGTCAAAAGCACCTAGTTTTTATTGCACTTTTTAGTGGATTAATACTGAATTACAAAGAAGAGGCATCTTCTGAGACAGCCATATAGTTTTATTTTTATTGTTTTTGCAACAACTTTATTTTTTTTTTTTTTTAGTTTTAAGTAGTTGTCAGCATTTTATTTATGAAAAATATTTTTACACATGCATAGCTGACCTATAACGTTAAATTAGTTTCAGGTATATAACAGTGATTGAACAACTATTATGTTTTGCTACGCTCACCGCGAGTGTAGCTACCATCTGTTATCGTACATTATTACAGTGCCATCCACTATATTTTCTATGCTGCACTTCTAATTCCCCAATTTATTCTCCATAACTGGAAGTCTGTATCTCCCATTCCCCTTCATCCATTTTGCCCATCCCCCCACCCACCCTTCCCTCTGGCAGCCATCAGTTTGCTGTTTATATTTATAGGTCTCATTTTGTTCTTTATTCATTTGTTTTTTTAGATTCCGCATGAGTGAAATCGTAAAGCATTTGATCTTTCTCAGTCTGACTTATTTTACTTAGCGTAATACCTTCTAGGTCGATCCCTGTTATTGCAAATGGCCCTATCTCTTCCTTCTTTATGGCTGTGTAATTTTCCATTGTGTATATATACCACATCTTCCTTATCCATTCGTCTGTTAATGGACACATAGATTGCTTCCTTATCTTAGCTATTGTAAATAATACTGCAGTAAGCATAGGAAATTAATGTTTTCATTTTCTCTGGGTAAATACCCCACAGTGGAATTATTGGCTCATATGGTATTTCCATTTTTCAATTTTTTGAGGTACCACCATACTGTTTTCCACAGTGGCTGCACCAATATAAATTCCCACCAACAGTGCGTAAGAATTCCTTTTTCTCTACATCGTTGCCAACACTTATTATTTCTTGTTTCTTTCTTTCTTTTTTTAATTTTAGCCATTCTGACACGGTGTACAGTGATATCTCATTGTGGTTTTGATTTGCATTTCCGTAATAATGAGTGATGTTGAGCATATTTTCATGTTCTGTTGACCACCTCTGTGTCTTCTTTGGAAAAATGTCTATTCAAGTCCTCTTGACTATTTTTTAATTGGATTATTTTTTTGGTTGTTAAGTTGTATAAGTTCTTTATATGTTTTGGATATTAAGCCCTTATTGGATGCGTCATTTGCAAATATCTTCTTCCATTTGGTAGGTTGGTTTTTGTTTTGTTGCTGGTTTTCTTCACTGTGCAGAAGCTTTTTATTTTGGTGTAGCCCCTATGGTTTATTTTTGCTTTTGTTTCTCTTGCCTTAGGAGACATATCTAGAAGAATGTTAAGGCCAATGTCAAAGGGATTACTGCCTGTGCTCTCTTCTAGGATTTTTATGGTTTCAGGTTTCACATTTAGGTCTTATTTTTGTATATGGCTTTAGAAAGTGGTCCAGTTTCATTCATACGTTGAAATCCTAACCCCCAGTGTGACTGGATTTGGAGGTGAGGCCTCTGGGGAAGCAGTTAAGGATAAACGAAGATAAGGGAGAGGCTGTAATCTAAGGGGGAGGGGTGTCCTTGTTAGAAAAGACCCCAGAGAGCTTGCTTGCCTTGTCTCTCTTTGCACCAAAAGAAGAGGTCACATGAGCACACAGAAAGAAGGCAGCCACCTGTAAACCCAGAGAAATCTCAGGATGAAACCTACCTGGCCAGCTCCTTGATCTTGGATTTCCCAGCCTCCAGAACGCTGAGAAATACATTTCTGTTGCTTAAACCACCCAGTCTGTGGTATTTTGTTATGGTGGCCCTGAGACCCTCCCCATTTCCAACACCGCTTGTAAGAGAGGAAACACAGCTGAGGCTGTGGCACCGTTAATGGCCTATTAATTTATAAGATAAACCAATAAACTAAAAACAGAACATACTCCCCTTTCAGTGTGAGTGATTTAAATTAGGTGTCAGTGGCAGTCTTCATCACCATCGTTGACGCTGCTCTCTTTTGGTGGTGCTCTATTGGTCTATGGGATGCAGATAAAGCGGGCATCGTCTCTCCCTTTTAGGATTCTTGATGTTGTTGATTTCAGTCATTTAACAAAGAAAAATGGTGTGGGAGACCCCACAGCATCCTAACTTTACTGTGGCATTCCTCTGCAGTACTAGGGAGCCTGAAAAAATAAACCTCCCCACAAGGGGAAGATGAAGGTGAAGAGTGGGAGAGGGAATATGACCTTGAACTTAATTTGGAAATATAATTCATACGCACTTTTAACAACTAAAGTGGATTGCTTTGAAGTTCCCTGTTAGGTCAAAGATTCATAAAACTGGGGCGCCTGGGTGGCACAGCGGTTAAGCGTCTGCCTTCGGCTCAGGGCGTGATCCCAGGGTCCTGGAATCGAGCCCCACATCAGGCTCCTCTGCTATGAGCCTGCTTCTTCCTCTCCCACTTCCCCTGCTTGTGTTCCCTCTCTCGCTGGCTGTCTCTATCTCTGTCTAATAAATAAATAAATAAAATCTTAAAAAAAAAAAAGATTCATAAAACTAACAGGGTAAGTTATCAAGAGGAAGAATTGGGTTTTGATCCGTTGGCTTGTCACATGTTATGTCTATGTGTTACGTCATGTAAGTGTAAGAAGTCAAGCAGATAGGAACTGTAGCAGTTTTCGAAACCCAGAAAGTAGAAGGGAGGTCTCTCTTGATGTGTGTATTTCTTTTAACCGTGTGCTTTCCAGTTGCTAGCATCTGGATAATCACAACTAGGGATGACGTGCTTTTCCTTCGTGCTCCGTAGTTTTTTAAACCTCGTCCCCACAAATGATGTTAACTTCTGAGATTTTATGCCATTCCACAAACTGCTGGTGTATTCAGGCAGGTGATGGAGGTTGAAATGAGTCTTTCCAACCCATGCCTTTCTTTTTTCTCTTTCTCTATTTACCAACATGATTCCCTGGATCGAAATCAAATTGATAAGGAAATAAATTTGACCGTTTCTTTTCCACTCCCCCGGTACACATTTGTTGATCCTAAGAGCAAACATTAGTGATTGGCTCATTTACAAGACTCTCTAAAGGTAAAAGAGAAATTCCTCCCCTGATTAGAGATTAAGCTAGTGCTTCAGATCCTTTAGACACATAGGCTAAATTAGAAGTAGTTGGACAGCCCTGAGAGGGCAGGTGGAGCCTTGGGAGGGAAAGCCACTAACGTATGTGTCCTGTTACTCTGTAAAAAAAGCATGCTGGAGAAGCTTCTTTAGGAAAGGGAATGAAGGGTAAGCCTTGGTGGCTCAGTTGGTTAAGCAGCTGCCTTCGGCTCCGGTCATGATCCCAGGGGTCCTGGGCTAGAGCCCCGCATCGGGCTCCCTGCTAGGCAGTGAGCCTGCTTCTCCCTCTCCCTCTGCCTGCAGCTCCCCCCGCTTGTGCGTGCACGCTCGCTCTCTCTTACTCGCTCACTCTGTCAAATAAATTTTTTTTTAAATGGAAAGCGAATCAAGTCTTGGTGACTCTGTGGATGCAGATTACTATTAGTAATAAAACTTGCAAGGCTGTGGACATTAAAAAGGAAGGAGGACATCGTAGGAAAGAGAGCAAGTGCAAAGTCTGCAGCCATGACGAAACCCAGAGAATTGATGTTTGTGTGGAATTTCTTAGTTTTTTAGTTTTTTCTAAAATATTTTGACTTGGGGTATAAGTGAGGATTGTGACAGTTTTGTTTATTCAGTAAAGCTTTTGTATTACTTTTAGGGAAGGTCTCTCTATGAAGAGGTGCCAGAAAAAATAACAAGTGAAGATTGGATCTATTCTATGAATAGTTTCTAGAAGCACGTAGCTTCTCCTGCCTGTCACGCATGACCACTGGAATGCTGAGAAGGCGTTGTATCTGCACTCAAAAGGAAAAACAAAGGTGGTGTAGAAAGGCAGGATAGCACAAGTTTTAGATGGCTAGGGGAGAACTGCTCTGATATTTACAAAAGACAGAAAGGGGGGAGTGAGGGAGGAAGAAAAAAGAAAAGCCTCGGGCTCTTTGCTCTTAAGGATTCATAAGGTAGAGGGGAAATAATTAGAAACTGAATTTCCCATAAATGCAAATCTAGATGTCAGGCATTCACCATTTTTCCAGAAACTCCTTGCAACCTACATGGTTGGAAGTAGGGTCCGTTTGAGCTCTCTTGAGCTCTGCTTGTATTCAAGATAAGGAATACTGTTTATAAATCTCCAAATGGTCTCCTGGATGATAACTTTATATGTTTTTGACTAGAAAGCAGTAAACCAATTCAAGATGGATTTATTTCTAAGAAAGTATTATCTGTGTTGATGCAAATTAATCTCTGCCTTGCCCTCCCTAATTCCTTCTTCCCTGCTCTCGTCCTGCTGCCCCCAGCAATGGTAGAAGGAGTGATTGTACTCTAAAGTAATTGGGTGTAATTATTTTTACACTTTATCCTGAGTTATTTGTAGTAATATTCCGCGGTTTGATCTTGGTTGTTAGAGCAGAGGAAAGCTCTTTTACTTTTGAGCTTTGAGAAACCACGCACCTTTCTACCAGGAAACTGGTTTAAAGCTGAAGAATGTCCCTTTTGCCCTGGCCGACTGGCTGATTCAGAGCCAGATTCCCCTCCAGCCGTGGAGGATTTTCCTACTGAAAGCGTCGTAAACTCAGCGGCCTCAACTGGGCCTCATGTCCTCTCTGGCCATCCTACTCTGCTTCTCCAGAATGTTCACGCCGCCACTGTTCTTAGTGACTCCACTTTTCTCTAGCATCTTACTTCCTCCCCGCTCCCGATCCCCGACTCCTACCGTCCCCACCCGATTTTACCTTAGGAGCCTGGTGTAGACAGCAGCCGCCCTCAGGCAAGAATGCTCCCGGCTTCCTACTCCCTACCCCTTCTCTGCCTCCTCCTGCTGAGCTGGAGGAAGGTCCCTCTACCTTCTGAAGATCTGTCTGGCCCCTACTTTCCTACCTAGACAGAACCTCATATCCCCTCCTTTCTCTCCTAGGGTTCTGTTTTCACTTGTTGCTAGCTCTTGTCCCTACACAAAGATGCCCTTAGCGCCTTCCATGTTCAAAAGCTCTGCCTTGACCCTGTTGTTCCGGTGCCGTCCTTTCTCTGCTCCCGGCCGAGCTTCTCACCTTGCTCCTGGCTTTACTGCAGCTGCTCCTTGGAGGTCCATTCCTTTCTTCTTCTTCTTCTTCTTTTTTTTTTTTTAAGATTTTATTTATTTATTTGACGGAGAGCGAGACAGCCAGCGAGAGAGGGAACACAAGCAGGGGGAGTGGGAGAGGAAGAAGCAGACTCACAGCGGAGGAGCCTGATGTGGGGCTCGATCCCATAACGCCGGGATCACGCCCTGAGCCGAAGGCAGACGCTTAACCGCTGTGCCACCCAGGTGCCCCAGAGGTCCATTCCTTTCTGTGACTACTTCCAGTTTTACTTTCTCTTAACATCCCGAGGACTTTTCCCCAGTGAACCAGTTCCTCTTCTGCATAAGGGGTGTGGTTTGGAGTGTTGGGGTCTAGAGCCAATGGCCAGGAAAGTAGTCTTAAGACGTCTTTGGTGCAAAAACGTGGTTTTGTGAAAGCAGGGGGGACAGGACCCATGGGCAGAAATTGCTGCATTGGGGTCATGAAGAGCGGCTGAGTATATGAGATTTTCTGTCCTGGGGCGCCTGGGTGGCACAGCGGTTAAGCGTCTGCCTTCGGCTCAGGGCGTGATCCCGGCGTTATGGGATCGAGCCCCACATCGGGCTCCTCCGCTATGAGCCTGCTTCTTCCTCTCCCACTCCCCCTGCTTGTGTTCCCTTTCTCGCTGGCTGTCTCTATCTCTGTCGAATAAATAAATAAAATCTTTTAAAAAAAAAAAGATTTTCTGTCCTGTAGAGGGGAGGATGACGTCAAGGTTTCAGGAAATTTAATCTATAGGTTTCTGGAAGTTTGGCTGTTATTAAAATTGCTTTTTTTCCTTGTAAATCATTAAGAGACTCGTGTCCTGCATAACTGTGATCTCTTGGTTTTCCTCTAGCAAAGCATTAATGTTAAGACAACTGGGCATTCCTGGAGCAGTGTCACTCTGCTGCCTCAGGGACTTGTCAGCGGGCTCTGAGTTGTGAGGAAATTTAGTTTTCCATCTGCCTTTGTTTCTCACACAGAAGGACCAATCCCTCTTCTCTTGGCTTAGGTTTCATGCACTCTCCTGCTTTTCCTTGTCTCTCCCCAGTGCCTAACCGTTATAGTCCATGCAGCTTTGATCCTGAGCCCCCTTCTCCTCTGTACCCCGTCTCTAGAACATTTTCATCCTGCACGTGGCTCCACATATCACCTATGTGCTGATACAACCCAAGTTTAGATTTCTATCCATTGCCATCCAGATTTCCTCCGAAGGTCCAGACTCACACTTGATATCTCCAGACTCTCTCACAAGGACCTCAAATTGACAGTCGTCAAAATCAGGCTCATCATCTGCCTCCCCAAACCCCATCCTTCTCCTGTGCTTCCTTCCTCCACCCTCACTCTTACTCAAGATAAACACAGCAGTGATTCTGAGCACCTCCCTGTCTACCACATTCAGTCTTGAAATCCTGTTCATTTATTGGACGTGTTCATTTGTCTCTAGTTCCCATGATTCCTTCCTAAGCCAACCTCCACGGTCTCTCGTCAGGACTATGACAACAGCCTCCCCTGGTCCCCTCACGTCCACTTCGGCACCCTGTAATCAGTTCTCTGCTCTGTTGCAACAGTCAACGTGGTCGTATTCCTCCTTTAAAACATTTGTATAGCTTCCAGCATGCTTATAAAGTCCAGAATCCTTTACACAGTCTACAAGACCCTGCTTGAGCTAGCGCTGCCTGCAAGCCTCCTGCAATCCCAGCCACCCTCCCCTGGCACAGCCACATGGCCTTTCCTATGCTGGTAGTTCCCACTCCATGGCTCTGGTGCATGTCCACCCAGTCTTCAACTCTTATGCCTTCAGACTTGTCCAAATGTCACTTGCTCCGATATCCTCCAGTTTAAAACAGGCACCACAGCCATAGGCATTCATCGTGCCGTTGTGTTGCCATAGAATTTCTCTCAATTCAGAGTCCTGCGTCTCTTCTGATGATCAGACATCTGTCACCCACAGCAGACTGCCCGCTGGGGGCCCTCTGTCTGTGCCGTCCTAGATGCTCCTGGCACATGGGAGGTGCCCAATGATCGTTGCTGAATGAATCCGTGAGTGACAGATAAATAGAAACATCCTCCTGGAACTGACCTGGAGCTCTGGTGGCTCAGACTGGCTTCTTCAGTGCTGCTGGTGACAGGACAGGCCCTGTTCCCTGGTGTGTAACTGCCTCTGGAGTATAGCAATGAGTGTTCCTGTTCCCCATCAAAAAATCACTCCTAATGGTGATGTTCTGTGTATATGTATTTGAAGCCTTTTACCTTCTGCCTGTGAAGAGTGTTTACTCTAAGAATTTCTAAGTAGACATGAAAGGTAACTCATCTGCTGAAATCCAAACATAGTTATATTGACCTAGGAAGATGGCATTAGCTTGGAATGTTTCAACAGGTGCGATTCGTGCTTGAACACATCTTTTCAGTTTACACTTTACCATGATAGTTGCTTTTTTTTTTAAGTTGGGAAGAGAAAATACACATTTGAAAGTTAGTTCGTACCCCATTGAAAGTCCTCTATAATTTCCAAGTGCTGTGGATGATGGTAAATCAGGAAGGGTGGCCGGCTGATTTAGTGTCACAACCAGGTTAGTGTTACTCTGCTCGACTGCATAACAATCAGTGATATTCAAACACACACGGACTGTGCTGTGAAGCCCTCGTGGTGAAGGAAGGAATAACAGAAATAAAATTGAGGAAAGGAAGGTATACGCTATCACAAAAGACAGAAGCCCCAAGCCATGCTATTGTACTGAGGCTAATCACCAGCAGAAAGTTTCATTTTCTCTTGATTAAAATTTCAAATTGTTTCCATTTGAATCTTCTTTCCACCTATCTCACATTAATACAATAATGGCATTTGAGTCAAGGTACGTCTTGAAACCTCTGAACAATCACATTCACAATTTCAGGCTCTCAGAATAAAATAGTTTTTTCCCAGATTTGCAGAAGAGAATTACAGACCCCACTGAAGTCCTGGCCAACTGTTTTAATTCCCAACATGGGAATGTGATCAGTTGTCTGCCTGGGGTAGATAAGCCACAAAACTGTGGACATACACTATTCTGTAAGTGACAGAAGAAAAAAAATGCTTCTTTGAGCTTCCCCCAGCCGACCTCCAAAATTGTGTCCCTATGCACCTCTACACCTGTTATGTTTATTCATTTATTCCTCTTCTCCCCTTTAATGGCACTCTTGGTATTCCTGTTTCCCACATTCTTAAATCCCAAATTGTGAACTGGCTGGTTGGTTGGTATTTTAATATAATTGCCTTCACCAAGTTGTGTGATAATCAGCTTCAGGAAACCCTCCGTGGAAATGAACTCATCAGCCGACAGGCACGTACCGGGCAACTGTGAGCTGTAAGGAAGGATTCTCTAGAAGATGAAGAGATTGATGCTTGAGCCCTGTTCATAACTCCCCAGGTACTTGGCGAGGCTCAGGTAATTGGGATAAAGGAAAGGGCAGAGACAAGAGGTAAAGAGATGTCCCAGATTGCAATTGTAATGACTTGAGTTTATTT
Organism: Ursus americanus; assembly: GCF_024610735.1. NCBI lineage: Eukaryota > Metazoa > Chordata > Mammalia > Carnivora > Ursidae > Ursus > Ursus americanus. Next base: position 16,992,046 of record NC_142158.1, read on the forward strand.
CTCCTGGTTCTTTTCTTATATATCAGAATCTTTTGAAGATCTTATTAAAACTCATGTTCCTGCTCACACACACCCCCCAACAACCCTCCAGAGATTCTGACTCAGTAAATCCTAGATAGGGCCCATCCATTTTCATTTTTAGAAGCTTCCTAGGGATACAGCTGCTAGCAGCCTGACCATACTTTGAGGATAACTGGTTGAGCTGGTTTCACTTAACCAGCTAACAGTGGGAACTGGTTCAGCCCAGCCAACAGTGGGAAGAGCTGACCCGTAATTTCCCTTACCCCACTCTTTGCCATTTTGCAATAAACCTGTGTTAAGAACTAAGAAATGACAGTGGAACCTTTAGTCATGTAACCCACAGCATCAAAATATGATGGGCATGGAACTCAAGACACCATATTCAATGGTGACCATATTCCATGGGTGCAGATAGCACTTAGGCTGACCGGGGTAGAAACTTACAGAAGCTACATTGTGTTTCCGGACTCCCAGAGAAGAGGTAGGAAAGGGCGAGACATCTCTGAAGAGAAAAAGAAGCTTAACTTTTTCTGTAAGAATGCCAATCACCAGCTCAGGGGTGCGGCTCTGGGGTGCTGCTTAAAAGCAACAGAGAGGCCCACCCTGTCCGCGGAGGAGCCTCCTTGGGTAAAGTCTGGTGCTTGGAATGCTGGGTTTCACGGGGGGCTTCTTGCTGCCCTGGGGTAAATACCCCACGTGGTTTCCAAGAGGTCCTGTCCCGCTGGACACCCACTCTCTCGATACCCCGGAGAACCTCTGAAAAGGCTTTTTCCAACCAGTGAGAACAGGCTTGTCAGAATCTTGCTAACTGGGAAGACATTTGTATTGCTCATTGACCCCGAGTCGAGGCTCTGCGATCAGAATCGCGCTTTGCTTTGTTTTCCCTGAGGGGGAAGCAGTTGCCAAGGGCTTAACAATTGGCTTCTAACAAGCCCCGTGGAAGGAGCGGTTGATTGGGCTGGAGGAGAAACAATACAGTTAAGTTTCAGACTAATCATTAGAGTTCAACTTTGACCCAATTGTTCCAGAGATTCAGTAAAACCCCTCTGCTTGGCTTGGAGTAAGGGAGTTTCTGGGTGTGTTGGAGAGGGTCATCGGCAGTGTGGAAAAAAAACCACAGTTCGGTGATTTGGAATATTTTCTTACTCTCAAGGGATCAAACCCCAAAATGAGCAAACATTGTAAATCTCCATGGTAGGTTCTGTAATTAGAAATGAAAGGCCGGGAGAATTTTAGTATTTAAGAGCATAGCCTGTTCACTTACAACCATTACACTATGAATTATGTGTATTGTTTTGTCGTGTGTGCGTGTGTGCGTGTGTGTGTGTGTGTGTGTGTGTGTGTGTGGTGTGTTTGGCTTGGGAACATTGCAGAGCAATCGAGGCTGTGGCTACGGCTGTTGTAGGTACGTAGCTCCACGGGGGGCAACCTCAAGGATGTGTAGGATTGCACTGGGAGAAAAAAAAAAAAAAAACGTGTTTCTATGTATATCTGGTTTTAGCAGCAAAATCTGTTCTTATTTTGAAAAGCTCGCAAAACCTCCCGGTAATAGCAGCGTATACTGTGATGAAAACGTAGCTGACGTTGCATCATGCGTTCTTCATATGCAAATCATACCTTTTAAAATAATCTCTAAAGTGACAGACGGACAGGCATTCGCTGCCTCCTTTATAGCCAGTCGGCCTCTAACCAAGCCGTCGCTTATCAAAGAAGCTTATGACCTTTACTTCATTTTTTGCAGTGTAAGACGGTCCAAACTGCTATTTTATTTCTTCACGGAGAGGCTCAGCCTGGCCAGGCTCAAATGTGATTGGAATTAGTTTTATGACACCATCAAAACAAAAGAGATACATTTCTACTTACTTCCACCTATTAAGGTTTGTCACAAATACGGCCTGGAAACATTCTAAATAAATTACTTTGCCCTGTTGGAAAAAGTGCCATGCTGTTAATTTTATTGCTTTTCTGGCAAGCACATTAGTGTCGAGCAGTAGATATAATTGGAGGCATGTTATAAATTAGACATCACTGCTGTTGAACACAAAATCTATCTTTAGATGTAGGAAAACATCTTCAAGCAAACAAGCATTTCAAGAGCCTCCCATTCAATTGCCATCCCACCCCCCAAAACAACACATGACCTTAGCACATTTCACCAGATACAAAAAAAAATTTGCTTTAAGAAACATTTTTATGAAAGAGAAAGAATGATGAATTGTTACAGACTACAGGGGACTAAAAAGAGACATGTTTACAAAACTCAACTTGAGGTTCCAGATGGGATCCAGAAAAAAAAAAAAAAAGGAAAAATAGGTGAAATGTGAATAAAGTCTGTAGTTTAGTTGATAATGTGTGCAACAGGAGAGTCGCACTAAGCCCTAGCAGTGGTTTGTTGATTGTTGAGAGAATTTGCAAATATTTTCCACAGTCTTGGGATGGTGACTGTATTACTTTTGTAATAAGAAATCATAGTAGCAGTAACAGATGTGACAGTTTGCAGAATTGCCATTACTTTGCCAACATCCCAGTCCCTGCAGTAACTTCTTGAAATGACTTTTTCTTCTTTCTGAAATTATATATATTTTTAAGTGTAAACATGTTAACATGGGGTAGAAGTGTTTCTTTGAACTTTTAAATTTGAACTGATTGTAGACCTACAGAAAAGTTGCAAATGTAGCTCAGACCTTCTTAATACCCTATACCTTGCTTCCGCAGTGTTGGCATCCTGTACAACCACAGTACGTGATCGAGGGCAGGATATTAACATTGTACCACATGACCAACTAAACTACAGACTTTATTCACATGTCACCTATTTTTCCTTTTTTTTTTTTTTTCTGGATCCCATCTGGAACCTCAAGTTGAGTTTTGTAAACATTTCTCTTTTTAGTCCCCTGTAGTCTGTAACAATTCATCATTCTTTCTCTTTCATAAAAATGTTTGTTAAAGCAAATTTTTTTTGTATCTGGTGAAATGTGCTAAGGTCATGTGTTGTTTTGGGGGGTGGGATGGCAATTGAATGGGAGGCTCTTGAAATGCTTGTTTGCTTGAAGAAAAATTTCATGGAGGCCTTTCCAATACATTAATAATCTATGACAACTTAGTCTTTTTTTTTTTTTTTAATGATTTTTTATTATATTATGTTAGTCACCATACAGTACATCCCCGGTTTCCGATGTAAGGCTCGATGATTCATTAGTTGTGTATAACACCCAGTGCACCATGCAATACGTGCCCTCCTTACTACCCATCACCGGTCTATCCCATTCCCCCACCTCCCTCCCCTCTGAAGTCCTCAGTTTGTTTCTCATAGTCCATAGTCTCTCATGTTTCATTCCCCCTTCTGATTACCCCCCCTTTCTTTATCCCTTTCTTCCCCTACCGATCATCCTAGTTCTTATGTTCCATAGATGAGAGAAATCATATGATAGTTGTCTTTCTCTGCTTGACTTATTTCACTTAGCATTATCTCCTCCAGTGCTGTCCATGTTGTAGCAAATGTTGAGAACTCGTTCTTTCTGATAGCTGAGTAATATTCCATTGTATATATGGACCACAACTTCTTAATCCAGTCATCTGTTGAAGGGCATCTCGGCTCCTTCCACGATTTAGCTATTGTGGACATTGCTGCTATGAACATTGGGGTGCATATGGCCCTTCTCTTCACTACGTCTGTATCTTTGGGGTAAATACCCAGTAGTGCAATGGCTGGATCATAGGGTAGCTCAATTTTTAACTTTTTAAGGGACCTCCACACTGTTTTCCAGAGTGGCTGTACCAACTTGCATTCCCACCAACAATGTAGGAGGGATCCCCTTTCTCCACATCCTCTCCAACAATTGTTGTTTCTTGCCTTGTATGACAACTTAGTCTTATTCAATAAACTTTACGAATTCAGATTAATAGAAAAAAAGCCACCCAGATTTGGTTAAAAACAAGGCCTGAATTTTAATTTTTAAATCTAACGTTTTAGAAATAGATGGGGTTTTCGTCCATTAATTTTTATAAAGCTCTCAATTGATGCAGAGTTTTCATTCTAAGTGTTGTCTAGGGGAGCTTCTTACTGAATATGAAAGGCAAATTTATAATTAACATAAGTATTATTTGTACTTTGTAGATTCTTTCAACTTCATAAATAATTCACTTCCTTAAATATCCTCCCCAGGAAGGATCTTATCTTTTTTTTTCCTTCACTATAAAAAAAACATTGGCTGAGCAAAGATAAATCTCAGCCAGAATCTTGCCTAGATTCTATAGATTTCAAGTTAGTGTGATTCAAATTAATAAGTTGTATGAGGAAACTTAATGTTGTTACCAAAATATGATTTTGGAGAGCAACTGAACTATTTATAAACTAATCTATTCTTCTCAGTACCTTGGCCCTCCTGGGTAAAAAAGGGCAGGAATACTCCATGCTTCACCGCTCTTTACAAATGACTATTGAATGGAGCTCTGTACACACGCCCCAGCTCCACAAGCATTGTTTTCTCCCCCTTCTCTTCTATTTCAGCTCTGCACTGTTTCAGCTGTTCTGTAGTTCACTTCTGACACCCCCTAGAGTGAGCTCAGACCCCACAAGTGAAAGGTCACAGTCCACAAGACTGCTCCATCTTCTGATGCCTGCAACAAGGATCTCTTGCACTTTGCACTGAATCCCTCCAAATGCCGGGCTTCCCATCTCCAGTTCAGTAATTTTTGGAAACACCCACGGAACTCTGGAAAGCACTTAAAGTTTTATTATAAAGGACACAGATCAGGAGCAGCCACATGAATGAAGAGAAGTGTGAGGTGGGGTCTGGGCAGGGTCCTGAACGTGGAGCTCAAATGCCCTCTCCTCTTGGAGCTGAAAGGCATTTCTATTAGGGTTTCATTATGACTGGACATTGACCACTGGACTGAACTCAGTTTCTAGCCCTCTCTTCCCTCCCCAGAGGTAGGAAGTTCAGGGTGATATCAGGTGGCTTACAGCCCCAACCCTGTCATCACATGGTCTTTCCAGCCTGACCATCCTGAAATTATCTGGAGACCCACAGTGAGTTACCTCATTAGCATAAACTGTCCGGGCCAGCCAGGAATAACAAAGACATGCCTGTGACTCAGGAAATTGCAAGGATACAGTCTTTCTCTCAGGACAAAGGCCAAATTCTTTGGGTGTTTTTCTTCTTTAATTTTTTTTTCTTTCTGATAGTAAAAAAACAGGATATTGCATACTGTTTGGAAACTAGGAAAAGTATTAGGAGGGAAATAAAAATCATACATAATCCACAGTGATAACACCACTGTGAGTATTCTGCATATGGTTTTAGCAGTATTTTTGCTCTGCATTTGAAACAATGTTGAAGCATAGTTTATAGATTTTTTCATAATTTGTTAAATTTATCCCTGAATATTTGATGTTTGGATGCTGTTGTAAATAGTATTTTAAAAAACTTCATTCCCCAACTATTAATTTTTTTGTAGAAATATAGAAATGTAGTTAATTTCTGTATATTGACATTGTCCTTAGAATTTTCCAGATACGTGATCATGTTGCCCGCATATGCCCCGAATTTACATTTCTTCTTTCCTTTCCTTTCCTTTTCCCTTTTCCCTCTCCTTGTCCCGTCCTGTCCAGCTTCATCGTGTGGCTACCGAGGGTATTTTTAAAAGCATTTTATAATACAGTACAGTGTTAAATAGAAATAGGGGGAGCTGTATGTCTTTGCCCCGCATTCCTGATATTAGGGTAAAATGTGTCCAGGCTCTCACTGTTAAGTATGATGTTAACTCTAGATTATTCACACATGCCCTTTTAGTAAGGAAATTTCCTTCAATTCCTAGTTTTCTACCAGTTTTTTTTAAATCATAAATGGATGTTGCATATTTTCAAACTTTGTTTCACCTTTTAAGATAATTATTTTTTCCTTTATTCTGTTAGTGTGATGGAAGACAGTTGAATCACTTTTGAATGTTATACCAACCTTGCATTTTCTGGGATAAGTATCATTTGGTCATGCTGTATTATACCTTTTATATATATTGCTGGATTTCTTATGGATTTTCATGTCTGCATTCATGGGAGATACTGGTCTGTAATTTTTCTGTAATGTCCCTGTTTGGTTTTCCCACCAGGGTCAAACTGAGCTTATAAAAGGAGCTTAGGAAAAGTATCCTTCTCTTCTATGTTGTGAATGAGTCTGTGTAAAATTGTTATTATTTCTTCTGAAATGTCTTATGGAGTTCAGCAGTGAAGCCATTTGAACCTGGAGTTTTCTTTGTAGAACAGGTTTCAATTTCAAATTCAATATCTTTAATAGATATAGAACTATTTTCATTTTCTCTTTCTTCTGGTATCATTTATAATGATTTGTCTTTCAGGCAATCTATCATTTCATGTAAGTTGTTGAATTATTGACCTAAAATTGTTCACAATATTTGCTTATAATCCTTTTTAGTGTCTATTGTATCTGTAGTGATGTCCCTTAGTTTTACTTTCATTCCTGATATTGATAACTTAAAAAATTCTTGATCGGTTTTGCTAGGGGGTTATCAATTATACTGATCTTTTCAAAAATCAACTTCTAATTTTATTGATTTTGCCTCATTTTTGCTCATTTTCTTTCTCACTGATTTCCAGTCTCTATTATTTCCTTTCCTATACTTCTGTTCAATTCAGTTTTCTTCTCCAGTTCCTTTAAAATGGGAGGCTTCTATCATTGATATTTTTCCCCTAGAATATAAGCATTTAAAGTTTTATGATTTTTCTTTAAAGACTGTTTCAGCTACCTCCCACAGACTTCATAAGCTATATTTTCATTATAATCCAGTTCCAGATATTATCTAATATTTCTTATTTCTTTTTTAACGCATCCATTACGTATACTGGTATTGTCTACTTTTGTAATACACAACTATATAAAAAATATTTTTGTTTTTGACTTCTGATTTAATATCACTGTAGTCACAGAACGTATTCAGAATGATTTTAACTGTTTTACATTTATCAAGGCTTATTTTAAGCCGAGCGTATAGAATATGTGGGTCAACTTTTTTTTTTTTTTTTTTTTTTTAAGATTTATTCATTTGAGAGAGAGCGAGCACGAGCAGGGGGGACAGGCAGAGGGAGCTGGGAACGGAGCTGGGAGCCGGGAACTGAGCTGGGAGCCTGACATGGGGCTTGATCCTAAGACCTGGAGATCACAACCTGAGCCAAAGGCAGATGCTTAACCGAGACACCCAGACACCCCCTCCGGGTCAATGTTTTATGTCCGCTGAAAAGAAGTATATTTTGCAGTTTGGGGTAATGTATCCTATAAATGGCAGTTAGGTCAAGCTGGTTGATAGTGTTGTTCAAATTTTGTGTACTGTTGCTATATTTTGTTTACTTTTCTAGCAAATACTGCAAAAGGAACATTAAAATTTCCAAGTAAAATTATGAATTTGTCTATTTCTCCTTTCCATACTGTCAGTTTTTGATGAATGTATTTTGTAACTCTGTTGTTTAGGATTGTTATATAGCTCTTCTTAAAAAATTGACTTATTTCATAATGTAATGGCATTCTTTATATCTGGCACTATTCCTTGACATGAAGGTTATTTTGCCTGAAACTAATGTAGCTATTCCAGCTTCCAAGCATTCGTGTCTACATAGTTTATCTTTCTTCTGTCCTTTCACTGGTAGCCAATCTGTATGTATGTATATGTATTTATTATATTTTTCGAACATGTAAGGAGTTGTATTAAGCAATTCGTGAATTGGGCAACATCGCATCTAGCAAGTAGAGAAATGCTCTCGTTGTCTTTATATTTAAAGTGTGCTTTGTTGGGGCGCCTGGGTGGCACAGTCGTTAAGCGTCTGCCTTTGGCTCAGGGCGTGATCCCAGTGTTCTGGGATCGAGCCCCACATCAGGCTCCTCCGCTAGGAGCCTGCTTCTTCCTCTCCCACTCCCCCTGCTTGTGTTCCCTCTCTCACTGGCTGTTTCTGTCAAATAAATAAAATAAAATCTTAAAAAAAAAAAATACAGTGTGCTTTGTTTGTAGTAGATGGCATATAGTGGGTCCCTGCATTTTAGGGTGTTTTTTCATATAATTATCAATGTGGTTGTATTTAATCTACATTCTTGCTACTTGTTTCCCACGTGTCCCATCTGTTCTTTGTTCCATTTTCCTACATTTCATGCCTTCTTTTGGATTGTTTAATCATTTGTTTATTAGTTATATTCCCTTGTTTTATTTATTGATTCTTTTTATTGCTCTAGGATTTACTATATTCACCTTTGTTTTTCCACAGTCTATCTTTACTTAATATGTTGCCACTTTATATATAATGTAAGAACCTTTTACACAACAAACTTTCAATTCCCTCCTGAGTCCTTGTGCCACTCTTAAAATACGTTTAATTTCTATATACAGTATAAATCTCACAATGCATTTTTATTACTTTTTTATAGTTACCTTTTAAATAATTAAAAACTGATAAGAAGTCTTTTCCATTTTGCTACTCTTTATTCTTTTGTGTAAATCTGAGTTTGATCTGATAAAATTTTCTTTGGCCTAGAAAAACTGCCTTAATATGTCTTATAGTTCAGGCTTGCTGGAGATGAATTTGCACAGCTCTTATTTACCTGAAAATTTCTTTATTTTACCTTCAGTTTTGTGGGAAATTTCTCTGGGTATAGAATAATAGGTGATGGGTTTATTTTTCCTTTTGTAATTTAAAGATATTATTCTATTGTCTTCTAGATTGCCTTATTTTTGATGAGAAGTCAGAGAGCATTCTTATTTTTGTTCCCCTTTCTGTAATATGTCTTTTTGACTGGTTACTTTTTTAAAGATTTTCTTCTTATCAGTAATTAGAATAATTTGATTATGGTGTGTCTTGGTGTCACTTTTTAAAAATTTGTCATGCTTGAGGTTTATTAAGCTTTTCGGATCCGTGGTTTTATTCCTTTATAGTTTTTTTTAACCAAATTTGAAAGAATTTAACTATTATTTTTTACAAAAATGTTCTGCGCCTTCCCCTCATACCTGTCTTTTGGAATTCAACTTATATGTGTATTAGAACATTTCATACTGTTGCATAGGACTCATAGGCCCTGCTCATTTTTTTCAGCCCTTTTATTTCTAGTTTTTCAGTTTGGATAGTTTCTATTCCCATGTCTTCAAGTTCACTATTCTTCTGCATTGTCTGATCTCTTGTTAATTCCATCTAGTGAAGCTTTTAATTCAGATACAGTATTTTTCAGCTCTGTAGGCCTTCATTAGTTCTTCCTTATATCTTAAATTTTTCTCAGTTTCTCTTATGTTTATGTTTACTTTTCAATCCTTGACCATAAAATATTTTTTTTAAGTCCTTGTTTGCAAATTCCATTATCTCTGTTATTCCTGGATCTGTTTCTGTTGATTGGTTTTCCTCCTAATTATAGTTTACAATTCTCTTTTTCATTTGCCTAGCAGTTTTTGATTGAATACAGACCATTATGGTGTGACATTTTTGACTGTCTAGATTTTGTTTTATTCCATTTTAGAGTATTAAGTTTTGTTCTGGCTAGCAATTGTTATTTGCACGATCCCTCCAAAGCTTGCTTTTTAAGTTTATTTTGATTGGGTCCGGAGTAGTTTTCCTTTTAGGGTAGGTGTAGCCCTTCTACTGAGGCCTTCTGGGGTCTATACAAAATGCTGCAGGTGTTCAGTGAATTTTCTCTATTCTTAACGATCAGAGTTCGAATGAGTCCAGCTTTCTGTATTCTTTCTTTTCCTGGAAGTTGTAGTTTACTCAAAAGCTTGGAATCTTAGCTAAAAACTCAGAACAATTTCTATTCTCATATCCCAGCTGCCTCAGCCTCCCTGTCGCCTCCAGTCTCTGTCTTTTCAATTCAGCAGGACCAGTAAGCTGTACTTGAAACCCACATCTGAGTACCACAGTCTGTAAAGTGCCTTCAGACAGAAATCTGGGGATATCATAGGGCTCACCTCACTTGTTTTCCTTTTCTCATAGATCACAGTCATGTCCTGCTTGTCTGGACTGTCAGAAAAGAGTTATTTTCTAAGTTTTATCCTCATTCTTAGTTTTTTACAGTCAAAGTCAAATCTGGTTACTCTGTCATAGCTGGAAACAAATTCTGCCCTTACTGCAAAGTTCTGTACCACATTTTTTTTTTTCTCTTTTGCGCTCTCTTAATCTTTTAAGTGTTTTTCATGCTCTCCAGAAATTCTCCTTTAAATGACTGGAGAACAGTTCTTTGACTAGATATACCATCATTTGCATAAGAATCCCCCATAATTTACATAAGCACATAGACCCCAGTTGTGCATTAATATTAATGTACTTTTTTTTTTTATTATTTCCATAGGATAAAATGAAATTACTGTGTCAAAGGAAATAGACATTTGCATGGCTCTTTGCACAAATTACCAAGTTGCCATCCAGAAAGATTATTTTAGTTTAAACCCAGCAACACTATATGAAAGTGTGCATATCTCCATGACCTTGCTAGTACTGGATATTCAAATATTTTTTAAATATTCAATTTAAGTAAAAATTGATACCTTATTGTTGGAATATCATTTATCTAGAATTTCATTTATTTCATTAATGCTGTGCTTGAATTTATATAACATCTATTGGCTGTTCACATTTGTTTATTGAAAACCTATTAACTTAAAATATGGATATGTTTTAAAATATCAATAGTGGAGAGGTTCTTATACTGAGAACGGTCATCCCCTGTCCTGTACCTCATCATGCCAGTTTCACTGCTCAAAGAAACCAAGTTTTAACTCTAGATTTCTAACTTAGATCTTATAATGTTATTACTTAAGTTACTAATTTTTTTTTAAGATTTTATTTATTCTTTATTTGACAGAGAGACAGCCAGCGAGAAAAGGAACACAAGCAGGGGGAGAGGGAGAGGAAGAAGCAGGGGGAGCCCGATGCAGGGAGCCCGATGTGGGGCTTGATCCCAGGACTCTGGGATCACGCCCTGAGCCAAAGGCAGACGCTTAACGACTGAGCCACCCAGGTGCCCCAAGTTACTAATTTTAATATTTACTTTTCCTACTGTTTTAGGCTCTTAACTCTTACTTTAATCCTCTACCTTCTTTCCAGTATACTTATATAGTTGAATCAGTGAACAGTGTTTACGTTTGTGGGTCTGTATAATGATGTTCTCTGCAGAGATGCTAGTGTGTTATTACAATTCTCATTCTTGCAGAGCTTTTTTATTCTCTTCCTAAAGTGTTCTTTATTTTTTTTTTCCTGTAATATCTTCCTTAAAACAATTTTTTTTTTTTTTTTTTTTTTTTTTTAAGCTCGGGCATGTTTACATCTATTGAGTGCCCGCATTTGCTGTGAGACTGCCTTATTCTCACCTTCCTGTTTGAAGTATGGGATGTTTACTGTCTAGATCACCAGTTTTTTCATCAGGAGACTTCTTTAGCTGTTGTCTGCCTGCATCTCATTGTTTTCTGGATTCCACACCTTTCCTCTGTTCTATAGCTTTGCTGCAGCACATCCTAAAGTGATTGTAAAGAACCTCACACACTTTGTTTCATTCAACGTGAAATTCCAGGGGCGCCTGGGTGGCACAGCGGTTGGGCGTCTGCCTTTGGCTCAGCGCGTGATCCCGGCGTTATGGGATCGAGCCCCACATCAGGCTCCTCCACTATGAGCCTGCTTCTTCCTCTCCCACTCCCCCTGCTTGTGTTCCCTCTCTCACTGGCTGTCTCTCTCTCTGTCAAATAAATAAATAAAATCTTTTAAAAAAAAAAAAAGTAAATTCCAAGTTCTAATTAACTTTTATGACAATTTGAGGATATTATTATTTTGTAGCATTGAGGAGTTTTGAGAAGTTGAATGCATTCTGATTTTTATGCTTTTGGGTATGAACTTTCATTGTTTGGAGTATCTGGAGGTAGTGTCTTTATCGTTGATGTTCTAGAATCTCCTGATTGTGTACCTTGACATTCATTGTGTGTGGCCTCCAGTTGACATTTTCAATCTAAAGACCCTTGTGTTTCAGCTCTGGGAACTTTTCTTACATTATTTCTTTTAAAACTTTACTCCCTTTGACTTTCTCTGCTCTCTCATCCTGGAAAGTCTGTCAGTCAGGTGTTAGATTTCACTGAGGGATTCTATCTCTTTATTCTGTTATTTTCCAACTTTTGTCTTTTGTTTCTAATGTCTGGGATATTTCCTTGACTTTGTATTCTAAGTCGTACACATATAATTTCATTTGTTTTGATAATCATTTTTTATTTTCAAGAAGTCTTTCTCGCTTTTTATTTCTTTTTCATAGCATACAGTTCATCTTTACTCAAAGGACTTTTTATGGTATTCTTTCTTGGTCTTTGTTTTATCTGCTTCTCTGTTTTTTAATTTTTGATTTATTTGTCATGATATCCCTCTTTCATATAGGAGTTTTCCCTCACATTCCAAGTGGCCACTGGCTGTGAATTTGTATTTAAGAGTGAGGCCTTGAGACTTCCACTTCCAACTGTATTTTGGACTAAATTCTCTGCAGGGCTCTCCTGCAAAAAAAAAAAATCCAAAAAACCAATTAGATCTTAGATGAGTCCTAGTATAACAGCTGCTGAGTTTTCAGGAAGTGGCAGAATTTTTTTTTTTTTAAGATTTTATTTATTTGACAGAGGGACAGCCAGCGAGAGAGGGAACCCAAGCAGGGGGAGTGGGAGAGGAAGAAGCAGGCTCCCAGCGGAGGAGCCCGATGCAGGGCTCAATCCCAGGACTCTGGGATCACGCCCTGAACCGAAGGCAGATGCTTAACAACTGAGCCAGCCAGGCGCCCCATGGAAGTGGCAGAAATTTTTGAGTTTCCCCTCCCCCCATAAAGCAACCACTGCAATCAGTTAAAGACCAAAAAGCCTTATGCTGATCCTGTTGAGCAGAATGAAAAAACCGAAGTTATCATGAAAAAAATTACTGATCAAAGGCAGCAGCAAAAAGATACATTTAAAAACTTCTATTAAGGGGCGCCTATGGGTGGCTCAGTTGGTTAAGTGTCCTCCTCTCGATTTCAGCTCAAGTCATGATCTCAGGGTTCTGAGGTCTGCCCCACATCAGGCTGTCCACTCAGTGCAAGTCTGCTTGAGAGTCTCCCTCTGCCCCTCCCCTTGCTCGTGCTCACTCGCCCTCTTTCTAAAATAAATAAATAAAATCTTTAAAAATAAAGTAAAAATTTCTGTAAAATGTGAAACTTATAAACGTACATTTAAATAGCTCATGGGCAAAAGAATAAATTATAATGGAAATTTAAAATACCTAGAACAAAAAATAAACAGTACATATTAAAACATTTGGAACGCAGGGATGTTCACGACCTTAAGTGTTCACAGAGAAGAGAACAGAAATTAAAATATCCAGTTTAAGAAACTAAGCAAAAGAACAACAGATTAAATCCAAAGCAAGTAGAAGGAAGGAGATTCCAAAGATACAGAGATGGGGATTAATAAAATAGGGGATCAGCAAATAGAACCACCAGATGAGAAAAAGTGCATAAATGAAATGAATAAGGAGTAAAGTTTAAAAAGGTACTGAGAATACAGCACACACCTTTGTCGATAAGCACTAAAATGTAGATCAAATAAATTTAGAAAAAAATAACAAAACTGGCCCAAGAATAAAACCATGAATAAATCTATAACCATTAAATAAGATGAATCAATAGAAAAAAATCTTTCCACAAAGAATGCATCAAAGGTTTTTAAGCAAGTTTTACCAGACTTTCAAGAAACAGATTATTGTAAATTTAACAGATTATTATAAAGCTTCCTTTCTCTTTAAGAGAAAGGAAAAAGGAGGGATACATGCTACCTGATTCTGCTGGACTCAGTTCATAATCCACACTAACAAATGACAGGATAAGATACATGTGATCATTCTAGTAGACACAGAAAAATTATGGCATGAAATTTAACATCTACTCCTGATTAACAACAAGAAAAACAGTAGAAAGGGAACTTCCTTAAATTAATAAAACATACCAACAGCAACGAAAACAAAGCTAAATAAAACAGGAGTAAGCATCATTTTTATTTATTTTATTATTTTTAGTAAGCATCATTATTAATGCTGACATGTTAAAAAGCATTTAAAATCAGGAACAAGAATGCCCAGTTTTCAGGTTTTTATTTCATCATCTTACCAGAGGCCCCAGGGAATGCAGTAAGTCAAGAAAATTATTAAAATTATAAGATTAGTGGGGCGCCTCAGTGGCTCGTTTGGTTAAGCCTCTGACTCTTGGTTTCGGCTCAGGTCCTGATCTCGGTGTCATGAGATCAAGCCCCATGTCAGGCTCTGTGCTCTCAGAGCATGGAGTCTGCTTGCGATTCTCTCTCCTTTTCCCTCTGCCCTTCCCACTCCTGTTCTCTCTCTTTCCCTCTCAAATAAATAAATTAAAAATAAGATGGGAAGGGAAGAAACAAACTGTCATAGTTTGCAGATTATTGAATTTAGGTAAATACACAGATCTCCGACTAGTTATTAGAAATAATGCAAGTATTGACCAGGATAAGCTGTAAGTAACCACGTTCCAACTGGATAAAAAGCAATAAAACTATATTGATTTTGGAAAAACAAAAATACTAAGAAAATCCGAAAAGGAAACTAAAAGGTCTGCAAAAACATTTTGCTCACAGCCCCGCACGGCACAGGTTTCTGATCCTGCAAGTAGCTGAGTGCTAGGCCCAGGGTGCTGGTACCCTTCGGGCTTGGCTTCTGTGCCCTCCGGTTCCCAGAAGCTGGGTTGCCCTGATGGCTTCACTTTCTCCCTCTTCCCCCTGCCAGGAGCTATTTTAATTGCTCCCATGTGTTGGCTCAAGAACAGAAAGACTACAGTTATTTTCTTTCCAAAAACTCTCAGTTCCCGTGAGACCTCTGAGTTCTTGAAGTCTCCAGAGTGGGGAAGGCATCGGGTCTGAGTTTGTCCCTAGAGCTATTATTGGTACAGTCACAGGACGCTTGGTCTTTTCATGTACGGGTGCTCCTTTCTGACCTGATCTGGGGCATCTAGTTAAATCTCCCCCCAGCCCCCTGGGAAGTGTTATTGTCTTAGAGGATGAGCGTATCCAGATACCAAAAGTATTAAGAAACAGCAGAAGGATGTTTCGTCACATGATAAAGTGAATTTTAGGGTCAGTAATCAGCAGGTTTAGAGTTTGAACCTCATTGCTCTCGCTGAGTGGTTTCCAACTGGGGCATTTTTGCCCCCAGGGGACGTTTGGCAACGTCTGGAGGCACTGCTGGTTGTCACGGTGTGAGGGGGTGAGGGGTGGTGAGTAGAGGTGCTCCTGGCCTCTAGTGGGGAGAGGCCAAGGAACTCACTAAACATCCTAGAATATACAGGACAGCCCCCAGAGCAGAGAATGACCTGCCTCAAAATATCAGTAGGGCTGAAGCTGAGAAACCCTAAATCAACAGCTCATGCAAAAGTTGTAAATCTAAACTGTCACCACAACAATAACGATTAGTATTTATTGAGCACTTAGGCTATCCCAGACGTGGTGCGAAATAAAGTGTGTGTGTGTGTGTGTGTGTGTTTTCCCTCATGGAACCCTCGTAGCTTCTCCTGCGAGGAAGGTACTATTTTTGTACCTCCTTTACATATGAAAAAACTGAGCTTAGGGAGGTTAAAAAAAATACGTAAGTTTATTCCATGACTGAGGAATAAAGCTGAAATTCAAACTGGTCCGACTCCAGGGCCAGACCTTGCAACTAAGCTAAACTCCCTTCCAAGTAGGGCCAGTGCCCTCGTCTTACAGGTGAGAGACTGTGGGGTCTTGATGTAGGCTTGTTCCTCTTTCAGTCCTTATAGGTTAAGTGCTCTCATGGTGTGGGACAGGTTTAGCCCAGAATTGTTTTTATACTACCAGAGAACTGTTGGGTTGAAGACCTAGATTCTTCTTTAATTGTCTTACCACTACTTGACTCAGCGTAAAATGACCTCCCTAAAGCCTAAAGCCATACAGCTGGTTGAAGGTAGAACTGACAGCTGCCCCCCACCCCATCACACATGCTCACGGGTATCAGGCTTTATGGCACTTGATTCTCTACCTCCCCCCACCTTCCGCACACAAAGGAATCCCTTCTAAAGCTGCACCTTCTTTTCCCTTCTATCCATGTCTTAGTTTGGGTTAGCCTGAAAGCAGAGCCTGAGACAAGGGTTTGGGCGTAGGTAGTTTATTTGGGAGGTGATCTCAGGAAACGGAAAATGAGGCAGAGTAAATCAGGGAGGAAGAAAAGCCAGTACAAGGTGTGTTATTCAGGTTGCCGCTGTGAGCATCGGGAGCTCCTTCCCCGTTGCTTTAAATCCATGCTTTTCCGAGCTGCCCTTGCACTTGGGCTGAGCATAAAAGGGCTTGGGGCAGGTAATGGGAAAATGCAGATGCCCGCTGCATACCTGAGAAGGGGTGGTTTCGGTGAAATTGGGTTTAGCTCACATGGAACTGTCCTCTGCAGGTATAACTGAATTCAGAGTTAGGCCTGAGGGATATGAACCCACGACCAGTGAAGGGTTCACCAAGCACAGTGGCAACACAGCAGGTGCGTAGCGATTTCTCAACTAAGTTTGCATATCCTTCCGCTTCCCAGAAATAGGAGATTTGCTGGGGTAACATGGAGCTGTCGGGGTCTGTGATCCGATGGTCCCCAAGTGCTGGATGTGCTAGAGTCAGGCTTTCTTCTTGATACATGAGCTCTCCTCTTTTTCCTTTCAAAATGGTGCTCGATTTGCCTTTTTTTTTTTTTTATAAAAGTTCTGGACAAATATAAAACAGGAGGTAATCCTTAAGGCTCCAGTTCCTCATTGCTATTCTCGAGGAAGCTACTCTTGAGGATAACGTTTAAGTAGATTGAAATTGGAGAGATGTGCACCAAATTAGTCCACTTTCACAAATCCAGCACGCTGTGGAGTCTGGCGGCTGCTTTCAGAATGACAAGTGCAAGCTGGTTATACCCCGAGACAGGCCAAGACGGAGAGGCATCACGTACAAGTGCGATTATGAGATGAGAGTCCCGTGACATAAGGAAGCAGAAGACTCCTAAGTGTACCCTTTATTTTCCTAAAAAACAAAACAACAGTAGCCAACATTCATGGAGTTCTTTACCATGCACTGAGTCTTTTAAGGCCAACTTGGGAAAATATTGAAGCATTTTAGAAGCCAGAACGGTGTTTACTTTTAGGGAGAAAGGGAATTGGGTTGGGGAGAGCCACATGAGAGTCTCTGGAGCTCGCAGGGTTCTCTTATTTCCAAGGGGTGGTTACAGAGTAGGGCTCTTTATAATGAGCAATGTTTTCAGCTGCCTATGCTTTTTTGTAAGTACATTTTTGCAGTTTGAAGAAGGTGAAAATATTGATACTTTGTTGAACTGTGACTTCTGGGGAGGAGGGAACCATGAGAGACCTTTCAGCCTGCTCTTTGCCTTTTCTCCTTTCATCCATGTGACAGCCGATTGAGTAGATGACAAGGGTATTATCCCCATTGTCAGAGGATGAAACTGAGGCACACGGAGGTTAAATGACCTATCCCAGGTCACAGTTCTGGAGGGTGGCAAGTTTTGCTATTTAGACCTGATGCTTTTGCTTTTCCAAGTGTCAGAGCTGGCCAGTGGAAGTTAAGTGCTTGGCAGCCTCTTGGTTTATTCAAAACCGGAGCTAGCCTGCACTGGCTCAGTTATTCACTGCCTGGGCCTGGGACCCTCAGAACCTTGAAGCCCAACGTGACAAGGGCATAGTGCCCCTTTGGAGGAAGTCGGCCGCCATGTTGTATCAGAGCAGCTGATATTTTTCTCTAGAAACCCGCCACTTCCCTCAGTCTCTTTGATTTTTCCTTTAAATTAAAAGACACCAGTCAATCACAGCATTTGGTGAAGGGGAGGTGTATGCAAAAGGACCTCCAAAGGCCGAAGACGCTGGAAGGCTGAAGGCACTGGAAGGCTGAAGGGCAAGGGCTGCAAGTCCAGCTCCTTGAGAAATGGTTTATTAAGGCCATTTTGAAGCGTGTCTTGGGGGCATCAAGATTGAATAGATCTCCCCAACCCCACTTCCCCTACGACCTGCTTTTATGGCCCTAGAGGCCGGGAGTACACAGTGAGGGACCTCTGGGAGGAAAATGTTTGAGAATAGGTGTATCAGTCATATTTCCAGGGCAGATCAAGGAGGTTATGCCTAGAGGGTGTGCTTAAGGCTCTTGTTAAACCAAGGGAAAGAATGGGGGAGGGGAGAGTGCTGTGTTCTAGAAAGGTTCAGGTTATAGAGAAGTTGTTGTGGTGGAATGGTGCAAGATAGCCTTAGTCTGGTTCACACTTATTCTAGCCTCTGCACACTTGACCCCGGCAAGGTGCCATGTTTAATGGGTTTTGGGGTTTGATTCCAGTTGACCTTCTTTTCATCTTAGGTCTGGCTGTTTTCTTTTTAAACTGGGGCTCTTCCTCAGTGCTGAAGTCATGTTGGATGTGTTTATGAAATGGATGTCTATGAATAATCTTGGAAGGCTGTTAATAGAGGGTAGTAAATACCAAGTTAAAATACATCCTTAGCTCTTAAAAGGCTACAGTTTGCATCCCAGTCAACATCTGACATGCTCTACTCAACCAAGCAAGTATTTATTTGGCACCCGTTTTGTGATCAGTTAGCCCGTGTAGTAAGTTTCACAAAAATGCGCTCTTTGGTCGTAAGGATGGGATATATTTGAATGTGTGAGTATTTGAAATCCTACCGGGCTAGGCTTTTGAATCGGTGTGTAACATAATTTTTGGTAATTCACCTTGTAAGCTTAGCCCACGTATCTCCTAACACTTTCTTTTTCCTTTACGTTCAGTAATGATTGTAGCGCTATACCCTTCTGTCACCCTCTGGGTATTGTAATCTTTTTTAAACCACCTTTTCTTTTTTATTCACCCTCATGGCACCTAGCACAGATTTCTGCACCTGGTAAGCACTCAACAGATGTCTCAGATAAATTAATGCTCACCGTAGCCTCTCTGTTCAACTCTTGATTTTTATGAGCATGAGGATAAATTTAATTATTCATGTTGTATGTATAATCTGCTATTACTCTTTTCCTTAAACCAACATGTAGTCCTCAGGGCTGGTCCTGGAAGCTAGGTGGAATCAAACAAAAAATTCAATATTCAGTCAGTTTCTACCTGTGCATTAAAACTTTACAGAAATACTGCAGACTTTTCTAAAATGAAGAAGGAAAGTGAACTGACTGTGTTGATGAATTTTCTGTCTTATCCAAATTTTTGCTGCTCAGAGTATCTGGGCTGGGTGGATATGCATGAAGAATTATACATGCTCCCCCAATTATGGTCAGGCGCTGTGTCTCCCCTCCCAGGTTTCGGAAAGGCCAGAATGGAGGCTTTGGTTTTCAGGAAGCAAGGTAATCAAGAAGCCACTTGCCCGAGATTTTTACCCAAGTCCTGGTGGTCTATTAAATAGTATCCTTTTCCTGTCCCTCCATGAGGTCACTGCTCCTATGGTGCCCCAGAACCCCTTCTGAGAGGAGCAGTATGGTACGTGGGAAAGAGCCCATCACCCCTGGAGCTTAGAATCACTGGGGTTTGCACCTCTGTCCAACCACATTTCAGACTCATTGTTTCAAAGATTTATTTACTTATTTGAGAGAGAGCATAAGAGCACGTACAAACAGGGGGAGGGGCAGAGGAAGAAGGAGAGAGAGAATCTCAAGCAGACTCCATGCCCAGCTTGGAGCCCAACGCAGGGCTCCATCCCAGGACCCTGAGATCATGACCTGAGCCAAAATCAGGAGTCAGACCCTTACCCGACTGAGCCACCCTGTCGCCTCTAGACTCATTCTTTTGATACCATTCCTACAGTGCTGAAACTTAGTTCCTTCATCTGTAAAATGGTAACCAGAGTACTTACAATGCTAGGTCAAGTGAGGGCACCTAGCATCCATGATAGGCCCTGAACAAACATTTCTTCTCCCCTTATTGAAGAGTTTTTCAGAAACCTCTCTCTGTCTTCCATTTTCAAGCTTTCTTTGTTTTTCCTAATTCCTAAGGAACAGAGTGGTTATTATTATTACTTTTTTACATCACTTCTTTTTTTTCCCCCAAGCGTGTTTTTCGGATGGTAGAAGATAGAAAATAAGGCTTGCACATGAGAAGGAAAACATCTCTTCCCAAGAAATTCCAGTGTTAGGCAATGTGTTTGTGAAAACCCACAAGATTAATTTAAGCTTTTAACACTTGGTTGGGTGGGGGGGGACTCCTGGGTGGCTTAGTCAGTTTAGCATCTGCCTTCGGCTCAGGTCATGATCTCAGGGTCCTGGGATCCAGCCCTGCCTTGGGCTCCCTGCTCAGTAGGGAGCATGCTTCTCCCTCTCCCTCTCCCCCCTGCTTGTGCACACTCTCTCTCAAATAAATCAAATCTTTAGGGGAAAAAGATAAAGATTACCAATTTCATGATAATCAGTCACTTAGAACCCCGCAGTCCTGCTCATGTGAAGCATTTTGGTGCTAAAGTTCGCCAAGCTAAAGTTCGCCAAGCTAAAGTTCGCCCGCACAAAGTAGGGGGCCTTGGTTTTCTTTCTTCCTGCAAGCCAAGGAGCGCAGGACCTTGTTTCTTCTTCTGTAGATTTCTGTGTTCATCTCCGTCATTTAATTCTGTGACACCAGGAGGCCGATCCGGCCGAGAACACACCACCCTCCATCGCCTTCCCACCACCGCGCAGTTCTGTGTCGGGAAAACCAGGGCTTGGGGAAAGACAAGGCACTACCCCTAAGGACTCATGCAGCCCTTGTTCCTGATGTCATTCTAAAGTATCTGTTGGTCTCTTCTGGAGAAAATTTACCAAGCATTGTGGCATTGGTGTCACTGTGCCCCTCTGCGTTTTTATAATTCAGATGAATGGCCGGCACTTGAACAGCGTGAGAAAGACCACTTTCTAATCTAGAGAGTGTAGGTCTGTGTACAGACAGAGACAGGTATGCCGCTGACGGCAGCACAAGGCAGGACCGGATAGTGTGTAAGGCAGGCAGGGGTGCTGGGGGGAGGGGGCGGAGGGTGGTGTTGCCTGATGCCTTGGGCAGTCCCGAGGGAAGCAGTGTGAAGCCCAGTGTGTGTGTGTGGTGGGGAGCCTGGCAGGGGAGATGGTGTGGCGCGTTGTGCTAAGGGGCACGGCTCCAGAGCCAGACTGCGGGGGCTCAACTCCCAGGTCTGTCACTTAATAGCTGGGTGTTCTGGGGAAGGTTACTTAATCACTCTGTGCTTCTGTTTTCTCAGTAAAGCGGACATAATCGTACCTCCTTCATAGGATTCTTGTATAGTAAGCTCTATTATGGATGGTATATCTTAGGTTATTGATCGTATAATATGTAGTCATTCGGTTAGAATATATAATACTATGTATAGTATGATAGTTGTATAATGCAACTGCAATTTATATTATAGCTATTAGCTATGACAATAGCTATTATAATATAAATTATAATTTGAGGCTCAGTGGCATAGGGCCTAGTATGCCAACTTGGTGACTGCCAGTCAATTCATTTGGTAAACACTGGGGAGACTTAAAAGGGGCTCCGGGTAGATTTTTACATGATCTGACATGTTTTCTAGAAAATAACTCTGGCCACAGTGTGAAGGATGGTGGGTCTAGGTGAGGCTGGCGGCAGGAAGACCTAGCAGATGCCTCCTTCCATCACGACAGAATGCCAAAAGGACTGCAAAGGCCCGCGTGGAGAGCCGTGTAAGAGGAGACGGAGATCATATAAACCACATTTTATAGCGAATTGATGAGGGAAGCAGGAGAGAGTGCATTCAGATGTCCTACAACACGAAGCCCAGGACTCCTGTGGGCTTTAAATGCGTGGATTTACGTGCACGTGTGTGTGTGTGTCCACATGCAGAGGCTCGTAGGAAACATGGCAGGCCACGTGTTCATGGTGTGCTTGCTCATTGACCTCAGTGTGATACAGAAGCAATCTGTCCCTAACCCCTGCGGCCACCAGTCTTCACCGAGGGTTCATTGCTGTATTGGAATATTTGCCAGCACTTTTTTTTTTTTTTTAAAGATTTTATTTATTCATGTGACAGAGAGACAGCCAGCGAGAGAGGGAACAGAGCAGGCGAGTGAGAGAGGAAGAAGCAGGCTCCCAGCAGAGGAGCCCGATGTGGGACTCGATCCCAGAACGCCGGGATCACGCCCTGAGCCGAAGGCAGACGCTTTAACGACTGCACTACCCAGGCGCCCCTTGCCAGCACTTTCTGAACAGTGAACAATCCGATAACAAAATCCCTTTTAAAAAATTCACTTTTGGGGCGCCTGGGTGGCTCAGTCGCTAAGCATCTGCCTTTGGCTCAGGGCATGATCCCGGGGTTCTGGGATCGAGCCCCACATCAGGCTCTTCCGCTGGGAGCCTGCTTCTTCCTCTCCCACTCCCCCTGCTTGTGTTCTCTGTCTCACTGGCTGTCTCTCTCTCTCTGTCAAATAAATAAAATCTTAAAAAAAAAAATTTCACTTTTAAGAGTTTCAGGAGATCAGGATTTTGTTTTTTTACATCTGGGTGTCTTGCGTTTTCATGAGTTTTTAATTAGGGTTACTGATTAAACAGCTTATATATGTAATTAGATGAAGTATAAAAACTCTCCTGAAATAAGGGGAGGATGTGGGGAACTTCCTCTGCACCTGATCGGTGATGAGCTTTGTAATGGTCATAGAAGGAAGCTTTAAAAATACGTGTGCTCACGGCACTGGCTTGCAGGTTAGGAAGTCAAACGACCTCTATATTGTTCTACGCAAATACAGGACTTTTACTCTACAGAGATGTGCTAAACTTACGTATCAGAGTTGTATAAGAATTACAGTGACAGTTATTGAAAGTGGGGGATGAGTAGGTGAGGCTTCATTGTACTGATGTCTGTACTTTTAAATACTTAAAATCTTTCCTGTTCTGTCATTTTTAAGGAGAATGAAACTTTTGGAAATGGGAAAATATTGTTGAGAACTGTTGCCTAGAGAGTATGTGGTGTGATTTTAGGGCCACTGGACCACTGATCCACCACGAGAATGACTCCATCAGTGAAGGTCATTGCCTTTAGTCTTTTTGAAAATGAACAAGGGTGGCCTGTGAGTTCACACACTGTCCTGCAAATAGCCACTGGACAGTAGCACATATTGGGTGTCTCTGGTTTGTGTCATTTTGTTAAATTAGGATCTTCTTAAGAGCCAGAGGCAAAGTTTGGACCTCTGAGGAAATGGTTCATGAGATGAATTTTGAAGAAGTAACATAAAGGAAGACCAAGAACTTTGCAAACTTCCCACGGAGTGCGGCTCCCAGAACTTGGAAGGAGGAAAGGGTCCTTAAAATGTGAAAGAATAATTTAGATGCTGAAGACAAACATTTCTTCTTTAATTTCACCTAAAGCCAGGTCAGCCTGGATCCAGCTCCCGGGTGTGGATAATGGTTTACAAGAGAATTTTATTGCTTTTTTCCTCTTGGAGTGGCCAGATTACCACTGTGCTCCCATGGGAACATTGGATCCTTTTAAAATAGGAATGTTTCAAAGATGTTGAGAGAATCCAAATCTGCGTATTTTTACTATTGGAAGAATAGTGAGTACTGAGTGGGGTTGCCACAGGGATATAAATGAAGGGCAAGAAGAAGAGAGAGGCTTAGCAGATTGGCCCTTTCTCTCACGCAGGTGCAGTGTTGAACGTGGAAAGACTGATCGTGGGTGTGTCTCTAAAAAGGAGAACTGGAAGGGCCCTTAAATTTAGGTCCTACAGCCAGCTCTGCGGGGGGAGAATGAAAGTCATTAATAGCCTCCATCAAATTGGCAGACATCTGTCCTCCTTGCTGATTTGCTGGGGGATGGGGATGCGTGGGGTGTTTTGTTGTTAATTTCTGAACTTTTGACTGGAGTCTCAATGTCCATAATCATTCCTCTAAAACAGATAAAACAACACCAACTTGAAGTCAGACAGTTTTGAGTTGTGTGCCGCAGTGCTGGCCCCGTCACGTCCCTTTCATTCCCTGCGGCCCCACCCAGGCAGAGGACACTCACGTTAGCGCCGTAACGGTAGTGTGTGGTCTGACGGCAGGGACGGTGGAGCTCAGACAGTCCTGAGAAATGCTGGTTCAAATTGCTGGTTTTCAGATGAAAGAAGTGAATTCTGACCTGAGGTCAGATAGCCCAAAGGGGCAAGAGAGGTTGCCATGCGGAGTTCAAGAGGGGCAGGTCCTTCTGTATTCAAATGACCCAAGGAGACAGAATGCCCCCAGGAACCAAAAGGCAGAGTAAGACCCTCATCAGAAAGATCCAACGGTTCTAGGGGTATTGAACCACCAAGAGCTCGATCATGAGCAGTGATCCATCCCCTGTGCAAGTCTCCCTCTCCCCAGTGTTTTAACCAGAAGCGTGCCACTGGGACCTTAAGGCGTGGATGCCTGGGCTGGGCTGCGTCTCCAACCAACTTGGAAGAACCACAGAGCATGACTTCCCATACCATGGTGTTCTCTGACCAGTGGTGTTCCCTGGGGTTCCAGTCATCAAAAGCAGTTGTAATATCTGTTTCTATTTCTTTTCTTTTTTTTTTAAGATTTTATTTATTTGACAGACAGCCAGTGAGAGAGGGAACACAAGCAGGGGGAGTGGGAGAGGAAGAAGCAGGCTCCCACCAGAGGAGCCTGATGGGGAGCTCAATCCCAGAACACCGAGATCACGCCCTGAGCCAAAGGCAGACGCTTAACGACTGAGCCACCCAGGCACCCCTCTATTTATTTTCTTAAATGAATCTGTGAAATAATTACATAAGTGTGTTCCCTATCAAATGAAACCATTTGAGAGCATTCAAGCATGCATGTGGAGGCTCATTATGACTCAGTCACTTGATAAGTTGTTAGTTTGCCCTGCGTACCTGTGGGCATTGTGGTTATTAAGACAGTTCAGAACTGATTTTACTCTGAGTCAGATATTGTTTCCTTTATATCTATAAAGGCCTTTTGATTAAAGACAAGAATTTGTATTGGTCAGCATGGGTGACTGTAACTAAGTCCCACAGACCGGGTGGCTTAAACAACAGAAATTTATTTTCTCACCATTCTGGAGGCCGGAAGCCCAAGATCAGGGTACTGGCACAGTCGTGTTCTGGTGAGGGCTCCCTTCCTAACTTGTAGATGGCCACCTTCTTGGAGTGTCCTCATGTGGTGGAGAGAAAGGCAGCAAGCTCTTGGTGCCGCCTCTTTTATGTATATATTTTATTTTATTTTAGAGTGTGCAAGCAGGGGGAGGGGTGGAGGGAAAGGGAGAGAAAGAATTTCGGGAGTGATATGTTTCTTCTCCTATTGGAGGGAGATAGAAAATAAAGTCTTAGGAGTAGCAATTATGTTATTTTTCAGTGGGTTTCTTCCACTGAAGGTAACATTAAAAATAACTGAAAGGTAGACTGGAACAACCTCAAAAAGCTGCTGGCCTTGAAAACAAGATAAAATCAAGTTAAGAATGGAAGGGAGCCTGGGTGGTTAGGTGTCTGACTCTTGATCTCAAGGTCATGAGTTCAAGCCCTGTGCTGAGCTCCACGCTGGGTGTGGAGCCTACTTTAAAAAAAAAAAAAAAGAAAAAGAATTTAATAGTATTTAAAAGCATTTCTCTTATTCAAATAAGGTTTCCTTTTAGGGATTTAGGCCAGCAAATAACCATGAAAGAAGAAAAAAAAGACATAAAAGTAGTTTAAGTGACAGGACTGACTTAGCTGTGTGTGTGAGAGAGAGTAGAGAGAATGTGAATTAGAAATTATCTTACTTTACTAATTCGTGAAAATGCTTTATTGCATTTGTGTTTAAGAAACAATAAACATCAGTGTATCTGGAATCTAGGAAGTACCAAATACTAAATGTTCTGGAGAGGAAGGGAAAAAAACAAAGGGAAGGTGGGAATGAAGGAGAAAACGTCCAGCTACTTAGTTCTGTAAATGTCCAAGAAAGAAAGTAACTGCAGATGCCCATAAAATTCTACTTGCTGGGGGCCCCTGGGTGGCTTGGTGTGTTAAGCATCTGACTCTTGATTTTGACTCAGATCATGATCTCAGGGCCGTGGGATCAATTTCTCTCTCGCCCTCTGCTCCTCCCCCCATGCTCGCGCACGCTCGCGCTCTCTCTCTCTCTCAAATATTTAAAAAAAACTTACTACTTTCTAATGGAAGCTTGTTTAATGTTAGACCTCTTCAAGTTTAGAGAATGGGTGACTGATTTATACCAAGAGATTGAGGCCCTCCCATTATAGATTGGAATGGCCTTCAACAACACCATACATATCCACACATTTTTCGGGATGGCCATTTCATTTGCTGGAAGTATGCTTCAGTATTCTTATTTGCCCTTTCTGTCTGTAGTGGGTGCTATCAAGTGGGCATAAAATAATGTATTTTTACAGCACTCTATACAGTGTGGTTCTTCCCACTATTTCTAAAGAATCCTACGGAAGTTGGCTGTAGAAACAAATTGATAGGAAGTTTCTTCAATTTTGGCAGAAATTGATTAAAGAAATTTTAACTATTAGCCATTGGTTAATTCCTCCTTGCTTCTTCAAAATAATGTCCATATGAAATGCCTATCAGGTTAATTTGGGAAAATAAGAAAATTGGAAGAAAGTGCAGATGTTAGTATGTATCTGACCTTTTTGAGATTGATTCTTGGCGTGGTTGGAAGTATCCTAGAGTTTCGCTTTGGTCTTAGATCCAAAGTGTTAACCTTGAGCTGATACATCATTGGAACCTCTCAGCCTCTGTTTCTTAGAAGGTTGGAATAGAAAACCCTTGTCTTCTCATCCATTCGCAAAATAATCGATCCCATAGCTCTTTGATGTTTACCATACAGACATTCACATTATGCATGTAATTTACAGAAAGAATTTAAAATGGTTTATGTGTATGAAAATATAAACACAGGCGTATCTCTGATCTATCATGTATAGATGATTCATTATGCTTGAGTGGCATGGCATTTTTTTTCTATGCTAGACTTGGCCTCATCTTTCCACTGAGTGATCTATATAAATTATGGCTTGCTTATTTGGGGCCATATGTGCATTCTTTTATGTTTGACCAAAGAAGACATGACTCAGAGACTCTTACTCTCTCCCTCTAAATGGTAGATGGCTTTAATTGACAGCTACCAGAAATTGTAACTGCCGCTGGCCTTCGGGAATCTAGATTTAGATGAACCCTGGCTTGACGGGCATTATGTTGTGGAATTAGAACTGTCTTCTGGCTTCCTCACTTCAAAAGTTATTCCGAACTTTGAAAATACATGTTGTTGAAGTGCTTAGAAAACAGGAACATCAATACACCTTTATTAAATTGTTAATTTCTTTGATTGATACTTTTAACCAGGCACCAGCACACAGTGTTGTAGCTCTATAGGTGATCATGTCTCTGTGTGATTGATGTCAGCTTACAGCATGATGGAAATATCATAATGCTTCATTAAGCATTAGGAAATTAGTGTTCGTATGAGTGATTTTACCAAAAGATTATCTCTTCTGAATGTCTTAAAGAATTTTTTAAATCAATCTCAATAGAAGTCTCATGAGAATCTATGCCTTTCCATTTCTCCTTAAAGTAAATCTAATTTTATGTTTTCTTGATGCTTCAGGGTTCTTATTTACAAACTTTTTTTTTTTTTTTTTTTACTATTGCCATGCACTGAATGATGAAGCTCACGGGGACTAATAAAGGGTGTAGGACGATTTAGTCTGTTGTCTTTAAAATCCCCTCCCCCATCTCCATTTCTGGAACTTACTACTTCTACCCGCCTGCCTCTTGCTTTGTGATTTATGTTTCTAATCCGGAATGGGCTAGGAAACCAGACTACCAAAACCCATTTAAATTATAACTACAATTAAAGTAAACTAGCTAGGTGTGGGAGTTTGGGGAGCTCTCAAAATGATTAACTGCGTGAGTTTTAATGCGTGGATTTGTGCCATCCATTCTACTGGCTGCGTTGCTTTTCTGGCTTCTTGCTAGCTGGCTAGCAACTTGAACTGCAGTTCAGATGAGGGAATGCTGTAGTGACTTCAAGCTCCGGAAAGTATCTTACAGTGATTCCTCGAGTCGTATGGAGGACAGCGATGGTTGACTGTATTTCAAGTCTTTAGTAAAAGTGAAATCCCTCTAATTTTAAATACATCAACATAAAGAACAATTATTATCTGAGCTTCAGAATCCTCTCTAATAAGATCATCTGCTATTCCAGTGGTTTCTTTGAATTGAGGGGGAAAATGACAGCAATATGGAAGATTTCATCCTTTAACTTCAGCTCACAGAAAGACTTTTATTTTTCTTGCATATTTTTGTTAAGCAACCATGAGCTCAACTCCGTTGAGGCTAATTAAAATTTTAACTGAACCTTCTCATTAACTGGTAACGTGAGGCTTGAAGGGGGTTTAATGACCCCATTAGAAAATTCATCCAACCTGTACTTTTAGGGAGGTGCATTTTAAAATAACCTTTTAGGTTTATTCTAAATTAACAGTCTGGTATAGGTCTGTACGGCCCCCCTCCCCCACGCTATCTGAAAGTACAACATTCTGGTGAAACCTTTTGTAAGCTGGAATGGCATAAAGTAAAGAAGTGGTTACAGTTGACCCTTGAACAACAGAGGGGCACTGACCACCCCCCCCCACACACACACACATGCAGTCAAAAATCCACATATAATTTTCAGCTCCCCCAAAACTTAACCACAAATGGCGTACTGTTGACTGGGAGCCTTACCAGTAAAATGAACAGTCGATTAACACATATTTTGTATGTTATAGATATTATAAACTGTATTCTTACCATAAGTAAGCTAGAGAAAAGAACGTGATTGGGAAAATCCTGAGGAAGAGAAAATACGTTTATAGTGTTGTACTATGAGTAGACCTGTGCAGTTCAAACACATGTTATTCAAACCCATGTACCATTAATTTACATATTAACATTTTTGAGCATTCCTGGTCCCCCAAAACAACTTCTTTAGGCTTTTATGATACCTTAGGGCACACCTTGCTAACGGACACACAAAATGAACGCTGAGCAAACACACGTAGTTCAAAACTCGGGAGGCTTGATGCTGAGATGCTGTGTGTAGTTCCTGGGGAAGGCGCTTGGTGGCGCCACTCTCTCTGCTGGGGTGCGCGCTGCCTCTATCGCAGCTGGCTGCAAAACACGCTAAACGCTATTTTCGCTTTTGACCTTTTCTTTTTAAGTGAAAATTATCTTTGGATTTCTCTCAGTTAACAAAAACAGATACTAACGTAGGTCTTTCCTAAAAGCGAAGCGGCGTAGTGCGAAGTTTCGAAAAGCGAGGGATACCTATATGCTTTAAATGAAGCCAGTCCTGTAAAATTCCCATCTCAAGTCTGTGAGCTGAGACTTGGATTTTTTTAAATCCTTTTTTCCTTTGCAGATCCCTTTTTTCGGGGTCCTGGTAGTGGAATGCAAAAAAATTTCTCTATCTCTGAATAAGTCAAATGTTTATAAAGGCAGTGTTCATAAATGGAGTGTCCATATAAGTTTGGAGCATGTCATTGTTTTATTTGGAAAATTAAAATGCCTTTCCTGAGCTATGCAAATTAGGAAATGACAGTAACTTTGAAATGAACATGCAATACAGTAAAAATTATGAATGACATAGTAAATCCCACTTATTGTGTTATTCAAACAGTGGTTACACGAATATGGGTGACAAAGAGTACCTAAGGAGACAGGATAGTAGTACTCCTTACATATAGTGCTCAGAATATCTAGGATTTGTCAAAGCCCAGTTTCAAGCAGCTTTGTTTTTCTCCCCTCTAACTTCTGGTGAAGATTTTTCCTCTAGCCTTATCACTGCGGTTGTCTGTAAGGCTCAGTGACTTCCCTTCTGTTGCTTCTCATTTAATTTCAATTTTCTAGGAAGCCCCTACCCTCTGTTGGTTGTGTACTGAACTCTGGTTGTCTCTTTGCTTCTGATTTCTTGTCAGTTCTCCAATTATATATATTTGGTTGACCATCAGTGTTTTGATTTGGATACCCAACTCACTCAAAAGAGGATACCACCTCCTCTATCCCACCCCCAGCCCAAAGAAGACACTTTCCCACCCAACCTTACCATCATGGTGGGGGCATCACTGAAGTTCAGTGCAGAAAAGAATTTAGTTTAGGATATTAGGTGCTTATATCGCTAGAAGAATGAAAAAGTAACAAAGTTATCTGAATACATACCTGTGGGTATGTAATCAGAGTCACATTGGTACACAGCAGAAACCCAGATTCAAGTGCATGATTGCAGTCCTAGCAAAAATCCCCCGGGGGTGGGGGGGAAGTCCCTGGCAGAAGTGAAAAAAACAGGAGAATCCTAGTCCCTATGAATAGAGGGTTCAAGGATAAAATTGAGAAAAGGACCAAGTTACTATAACTGGGGTTCCATCATCAGAATAGTCAAGCATTAGCCCTGATTTTTAATACCAGATTAGGGACGTGTTCTCCACTCTCTCCCCAAAGCCTCGCTGTGTGCCTAGAATATAGGATGTACTAAAACCAAAAGAAATTGTCAGAAGAAAGAATGAATGGAATCCACAGATGAAATATTCAAAATTTACTCATTGACTTAAAGCGGCAGACAATTGAGATCTGGTTGTCCTTCCTGAATCGTGTGAAATCCTGTTCTGAATACGGAGGGCACAGGAGCCCTGGCAGAATCCGCCTACAGTGGGGACAAGTCTTCCATTGAGATAGAGCCCATGTAATGAGATCTGGCCCTGGTATCTCTCTGAATCTGACTTTAGTCACAAGAGATGTAGAGGCTACATTTAATTCCTAGAACTCTCCAGAAGTCAAGAACAGGGCTTATTTAAAAAATTTCTTCAGCTAGGCAACCCTCTTGGGTTCCTCCCTCTTTGAGAGCTTTGTACTATCATTTTACTATTGCTCAATAAACTTTGCTTTGCTGCCCACCCCTAAAACAAAAACAAGAACTTCAGTTAATATTTCCCCATTTCATAGCCGATTCAAATTTTTGAGAAATTTTGCCTTCATTTAATTTGATAACGTGTGGCATTTTGCCTTTAAAAAAATAAATATCTTAAAAGTCTCCTCAGCTTGATACACCTGTTGGGTCAACCTGTTAAATAGTTTTAAGGATTTACTTCAGTGATTTGACTGAATGCGAAACCCAAAGACCTCTCATGTTCTTTTAATAATATAGAAAAGAGTTTTCCACAAAGCCAGTATAGAAGAAGAAATTTGAGCTCAGATGCCATTCAAAACTTGACCTTCGTGATATTTCCTAGTCTTTTTTTTTCCCCAAATCCTTTCCAAGAACCATTTTAAGTAAAATAGTGCATTAGACACCACCCCCCTCAGGAGAAGAAATTCAGGTAGCCCCTTGCCACATGACTGGAAAAGACATGAAACTGAAGACTGGCCCACATCCCAGGCATCCAGGTCTTCTATTAGATACTGAGGCACTAACCCTGTAACTCAGAAAGGGTTACAACAGCTTGTTGAGACCTTAGTACTAGTTCTGCTTAATAGAGGAACTTCCTGGCTCCTGTGATCACGGAGCTGAGCTCTGCCTTCCCAGCCCAAGTCCCACCTGGCTACACCTGCCAGCTGTACTCCTCCCTGCTCTCTCTCCCATCACTTGGTTCTCAGCTCATCAGCCATCTCCAGAGACCCGTGGCCTCTTGTAGACCGAGGTCTCTGCCACCTCTGCATCCTGTACGTGGGATATACTTAGCATATGTCTACTCGTGGCGCTGTGGTCAGTGATACAGTGACAACTGTATTTATTTTATTATGGAGTCATAACTACCTTTGGGAAACACTAGAGGGAAATTAGCAGTGCAGACTGCTGAGTTCATCAGTGGACAGTCTTTTGTGCCCAGGATGTCCAAGCTTAAGCCTGAAAACCTGAAGCATGAGATTTTGGTTTTTGTTCATTCTGAGTTTTGGTTTTTTGTTTTTTGTGGGTTTTTTGTTTTGTTTTGTTTTGTTTTTAGTAAATATGGAAGATAAGTCAATTTTCAGAGCGTACCTAGAAATTAGTGGAATGTGCGTGCTACCTGACGGTAGTCAGCATCTTATGTATAAAATATTTAATATTTGGTGACCAAGTTAACGAATGACCAAAGGAGCGAAGTAGCTTTGGACACAGCCATCATATTTCAGAAATTTTGACATAAAATGGTACTTTTGAGAATTGCCTCACTGTAGATTTAAACTGCTTGGATTAAGTCATCTTTATATTTTCTCTCATCCCCTTTTGTCCAAAATAAAAATAACACTCGGGTTTCTAGATTCATGAATTCCTGTGGTTTGCGTCGTTACTGCTTACATTGTAGTCAGATGTCCTTAGTACCCCATGCCCTTGTGGATTGGGAATAGGAGTGGGTGAATGTGTTCCTGTTGTCTTTCACATAGGCAAAGAGGCCTCTCTCTCCAGAAATTGAAACACAGAGGGCAGGCTCCACGTGGTAGGAGAGGAAATACGTCTCTTGGTCTCACCTGTGAAGCATTGGTCAGAGAGTCTGCTAGGCCTCCTGAGATTGAAAGGGAAATAAGAGAGTTTCGTCCTTCACAGGTCTGGGCATTAAAGATGGAGCAGTGTCCCCTGAAAGTGTCATGGAGAAGTCATCACTGTCGAAAAGAAACAAAGCGAGACACTAAGTCAGTGAGACAGATTTTATTACTGACTTTTGCTGTAGAGGAGAGACCCTGGTGTATCCTGAGCTCATCTCCATGGAAACCAAAGGCAGGAGGCCTTTTAAACACTGGGGTGTGCTGAAGGAAAAGTAACAAAGGGCCTTATGGGATGTGAGTAGGCCATCTGTGACTGCCAACTGGGTCTTACTGAAGTTAGGCTCCTTCCCTCCACAGAGGTTGGGAGACAGGTGTTCTCTCTCCCTCTCTCTCTCTCTCTATATATATATCAAATTTTTTTCCTTTTTTTTTTTTTTTTTAAGAGAGTGCAACTGAGGTGGGGTCAGGGGAAGGGGCAGAGGGAGAGAGAGAATCTTAAGCAGGCTCCATACCCAGTGCAGAGCCTGATACGGGGCTTGATCTCAGGACCCTGAGCTGAAACCAAGAGTTTGACTCTTAAGCAACTGAACCACCCAGGCGCCCCAGAGGCTCTTTTTTGATGCTTACATTTCAAAGGAATAAGTTCCTTGAGAAAGACACTTGGGTTATAAAAAATACATATACATCTCCAAGGGACAGAAAGGATTTTCTATTGCAAGTTTTCTAAAGGAAATGCTCTAAGAAAAGAGAGCTCAGGGCCCTTACGTCAGGTGTTGCCCAGAACAAACAGGAAGTTCCCTTGGCAGTGTTGAGCGCTCTCACGCAGCCCCTGAAAATGGGGCTAGAATCATTACCATCCTAGGAACATGGCCTTGAGCTCCTAGAGAGTATGTTTCCTCAAGTCTCTTATGGATCATTTGTGTTGAAAATTGAGTTCTTGTAGGCAAGGATTGAAGGCTAGTCAAGAAGAGGGCTCGGAGGGGCACCTGGCTGGCTCAGTTGTTAAGCGTCTGCCTTGGGCTCAGGGCGTGATCCCGGAGTCCTGGGATCGAGCCCCACATCAGGCTCTTCCACTGGGAGCCTGCTTCTTCCTCTCCCACTCCCTCTGCTTGTGTTCCCTCTCTCGCTGGCTGTCTCTCTCTCTGTCAAATAAATAAATAAAATCTTTAAAAAAAAAAAAAAAAAAAGGGCTCAGAGGCACCTGAGTAGAGTTTAGTCAAGGATAGTCTTTGTCCCCATTTTGGGAGAACTCCAAAAGGAAAACAAGATGGATGTCAGAGGAACATTCGCCTGGCCACCCCCTGAGAAGGAGCACTTCCTTCTGTGGTTACCTTGGGGCCTCCAGTTACATTAATAAGGAACATGTCATTTCCTTAGACGACAACAGAATTTGCCAAGTGACTTGTGATTAAGGGTGCAATTTCTACCTGAGATTTTCTTCTTCATAAAGTCAAAGATGAGCTTTGAAGGAAGTTAGGATTTTCAGGTTATGGTGATTTTCACCTATCATAAACTTTGTGAGATCAAGGATCAAAAGCATGAACATGACATGGGCCATTAACTGCATTTTTTACACGAAGGCCGCAATTTTATACTTCGTTTTAAAAGAAATCATGTCAAGAGGATTTACTTTGCCACTTGTCTTTCTTTTCCTTTCTTTCTTTTTCTTTTCTTTTTTTTTTGGTCACAGAAGTTGAAGGTTTTTCCTCCTCCTTTAACTTGCGAGAAAACTCAATTTTTTTTTAAAGATTTTATTTATTTATTTATTTTAGAAAGAAGGAAAGAAAAAGTGAGTGAGGAGACAGCAGAGGGAGACGGGATCTCAAGCAGACTCCGTGCTGAGCAGGGAGCCTGACGCAGGGTTCCATCCCAGGACCCTGAGATCATGACCTGAGCCAAAATCAAGAGTCAGTTGCGCAACCAACTGAGCCACCCAGGCACCCCGAAAACTCTTAATTTTTAAAGTTCTTTCTGGTGAGTCTTCTACAACAGGAACCAGCAAATTCTGATGTACAGGCCAAAAGAGGCTTCTAGACTGTTCTGTAAATCAGGTTTTATCGGAACACAGCCCTACTCCTTCATTTGTGCACTGTCTGTAGCTACGGTGGGAGAGCTGAGAGGTTTCCACACAGACGGTGGCTCTGTGTTCCTTTGCAGGAGAAGTCTGCCAACATGCGCTCTATGTATTCACAAATTCTTTTTTCCATTATAACTATGTTTTCTATTTGAAACATGGAGCTGGAAGGCTTACAGAATCCAGACTGGCACTTTTGGACCCAGTTAGTTGTATATCCCCTCAACTTCCCAAATTTTCATTTGAGAGATTCCACTTGAATGCACATCCTTGTTTCAAGTCCCAGCAAAGCGTCAAGAAAGAGACCAAGTGCATACCAGACAGCCAGGTTTCCTCAAGAACTAGGAACTATGGCGGTCATACGTAAGACCGTCACACACCGTGGAGGGAGCTGTACCCATTCTCCGTGAAGCTGCAGTCCTTCCTTAATTGCACAACATCTAGAAGCAATAGTAACAAAACTTTCTTTCTCTGAAAAATAGAACCCTTCCTCTTATTCAACCTTTCTGTAAAATTCATCCCCAGCATTCCTCTATCGAGAAATGAAGTCTTATAATCCCAAAGGGTCAAAGAAAGTCTTGAGTTTGTGATAGGATTTCTGTGACCTCAGGGGAAGAATCAGCAACTTTTAGAAGCATTTAAGCTCATAGCCAAGTATCGTATCTCTAGATTCTCACAATTTCCTTCTCTGAGTCTTGACATCTTAAAACTGAGCTCATCACCTCACACCCATTAGGATGGCGATTACCAAAAAAGAGAAAAAGAAGAAAGAGAACCCAGAAACTAACAAGTGTTGCAAGAATCTGGAGAAACTGGAACTCTTGTGTGTTGTTGGCAGGAATGTAAAATGGTGCTGCCACTGTGGAAAACGGTGTAGTGATTGCTCAAAAAATTAAAAGTAAAATCACCGTATGATCCAGCAATTCCACTTCTGGTATATATCCAAAAGAACTGAAGCAGGATCTCAAAGAGATATTTGTGCTCCCGTGTTCATAGCAGCACTGTTTGTAATAGCCAAGAGGTGGAAGTAACCCAGTGTCCATCCACAGATGACTGGATAAAGAAAATGTGGTGTAGACATACGACAGAGTATTACTCAGCCTTAAAAAGAAAGGAAATTTTTTTTTAAGATTTTATTTTTTGGCAGAGAGATGGAGACTGAGAGAGGGAACACAAGCAGAGGGAGTGGGAAAGGGAAAAGTAGTCTCCCCACTGAGCAAGAAGCTCGATGCGGGGTTCGATCCCAGGCTCCTGGGATCATGACCTGAGCCGAAGGCAGACGCTTAATGACTGAGCCACCCAGGTGCCCCAAAAGAAAGGAAATTTTTATCCTACAAGATAGATGAACCTTATTGACGTCATGCTAAGTTAACGGGTATAGATCTGCGCAAGAATGGGAATATACTTAATGCTACTGAACTGTATGCTTAGGAGTAGCAAAGATGCTAGAGTTTCTGTTGCATGTTGTTAATAACGCTAAGCCGCTGGCATCGCTGAGCTCATAGCTTTGACACCGCACACGACAGACTCCAGACAGAGACCAGACGGTTTTTCTGCCTTCACGGTTTCACAGCAGTTCGTTTATTTAGCTAGCTCTGTCAGGTGACAGGGTATTTTAATAAGGGAAACAAATCAAGTGGAGTTGATTGATCTGGTCTTATCACTTGTTCTTGTAATATCGCGTGGGTACATCCTTGGGCAAGATTTTCTATTAACCCGATGACGAGGTCAGCACAGCCCCTTTTTTGGGCCTGCCAGGAAGGAGGAAAATGGGTTGATGATGGACATTTGCTTGTGGAACGCCACTGAGATCAGCTGCGGTCCCCTCAGCCCCCCAGCCATACTTCACCCCCTTACTCACGCAAGCTACAGTCGTACCAAGACTGAGAGTTGTCATTCTCAATTGCTGCCTCAGCCCAGACCTTTGCTCACATCAGCCCGTCACTGGGACTCAATCCCTAACATTGGGCAACAGCCAGACGGTATTATGGAACAAAGTTCCATTTGTGATGTCCTAACCAATCGTCTCAAGCAAATGAAAGAAACTGAATTCTGCCGTTTTTGTTTGTGAATTAAGGCTTGTACATTTGTCAGCTACCCCTGTCCTTGCTATAGTTATTTCAAAAGAAGTGCAGAAATACCCATCAGAAACGAAACTCACAAGTTGCGGTCACAAAAGAGCAGAGAGGCTGAGCTTTCATTTAAGGGGGCTGTGTGCTGCCTGCCATGTCTCCCTGCCTTGTCATAACTGTGAGGACTGATGGCATCCCGTAGAAACAAGCAGAGCCTCGAGGAAAGCTTTGGATAGCACTCTGCTTCCAGACCTTTCTTTTCTATTGCATATGTTATGACATTTCTTCTTCTTTTGGTGGTGGTTGTGTTTTTCAATTTTTCCAATTGCTCTTACGGTGTCTGACTTACAACCCGACTATTTAAATATTCTGGGATTTTTTTTTTTCAAGGATAACATCCAGGCCCTAACAGTTCATTCCCCCCCACCATACAGATTAACAATTCACTTCACTGCTTTGAAAATAATGGACATTTTGCCATATTGGTGTTTTTTTTGTTTGTTTGTTTGTTTTTTTAAGAAGGTGTTGTTTATTTGACAGAGAAAGAGCATGCACAAGCAGGGGGAGTGGCAGGAAGGAGAAGCAGGTTCCCCACTGAGCAAGGAGCCCATTGCAGGACTCAATCCCAGGACTCTAGGATCATGGCTTGAGTTAAAGTCAGATACTTAACCAACTGAGCCACCTGGGCGTCCCTCGCCATATTGTTTTTATCATTAGTTGGCAAACGTACGAAGTATAGTCAAATCCGGTCCCTCTTTTCTGGGTAAAGCATCTTACTTATCATGCAAGAGAAGATTGAGACAGAAATGAAAAAAATGTTTTGTCTGCAGAATAGGAAGTGATGTTCCTAAATTGCTTGGGACTTTTTCTTAGATTTGGAAGGTTTTGTTATTTAATTACAAGCAATTATTATGCATTTCTTCTTCATGAGCCTCTGTGTTCCGCTTTGGTGTAAAAGTCTCCCTGTAGCTCACTATTTCAATATGCACATGAAAATCCACGGCATATCTGCACATTCTTTCCTATACGATTCTCGCCACCTGAAGTGATTGATGATATGTGCTGTCGTAAACCTTCGTATACATATAAGAGTGTGAAATTATAGGGGCGCCTGGGTGGCACAGCAGTTGGGTGTCTGTCTTCGGCTCAGGGCGTGATCCCGGCGTTCTGGGATCGAGCCCCACATCAGGCTCCTCTGCTATGAGCCTGCTTCTTCCTCTCCCACTCCCCCTGCTTGTGTTCCCTCTCTCGCTGGCTGTCTCTATCTCTGTCAAATAAATATATAAAATCTTAAAAAAAAAAAAAAAAGAGTGTGAAATTATAAATTGAAGCGTGGCTCTGGCCAGGTTAAGTTTGTCCTGAAGGACAGCGTGGTAATAGTGACAGCCACACTTCGGCTGGTTTATGAGTTTTATGCGTAGGGGCAGTGTGCTTGGTATGTGAAACCTCATTCAATGATAAGTAAATAACTGCTGAATTTAATAAAATGATTTAAGAAGTGATCGTAGTTTTTACAAGCTACAAAATTCTGTCCTGTAAGTAGTAAAAATTGTGTCTTTCGCTCTTCTGTGTATCCACGGTAGCCCATCTCTACGGGTTTGTTCATTCGTAGACAGGCTGGACAAGTTGTGAGAGGTAGTCCTCGTTCTTAAAGACACGGGTGGGCGGTGTAGCGGCGTGGTGAAGGGTTCACACGCTGGACTCACATGGCTTGGGTTCGAGTCTCTCTTTGCCCTTTGGGCAACTTACTGAACATTTTCCTTTTCTGCGCAATGGAGATAGTAGTACTGACCGGGTAGAGCTGTGTTGAAATTTACA
Organism: Ursus americanus; assembly: GCF_024610735.1. Taxonomy (NCBI): domain Eukaryota; kingdom Metazoa; phylum Chordata; class Mammalia; order Carnivora; family Ursidae; genus Ursus; species Ursus americanus. The sequence goes on from NC_142158.1 coordinate 17,030,539, forward strand.
TAAAGTACTACATGGAAAGCCAGTAACTCCTAATGCGTAGTAAGTGTTACCATGGCAACAGAAGGGAGAAACCGGGTCTTCGCACCAAATGTCCCTTTCAGGCAACATATCTGTCTGAGTAGATGTCTGACATACCTATGCATAGGTATAATTTTTTTTAAGATAGATTTATTTTTTAGAGAGAGAGTGCGAGTGGGGGAGGGGCAGAGGGAGATGGAAAGAGAGAGAGAATCCCAAGCAGGCTCCCTGTTGAATGCGGAGCCCGGCATGGGGCTCTATCTCACCCCCACGAGATCATGACCTGAGCCGAAATCAAGAGTCAGACGCTTAACCCACTGAGCCACCCAGGCGCCCTCGTATAGGTATAATTTAAAAAAAAATTTTTTTTTGCTCCAAGTTATTAGCTGACTTTCATTCTGACTGGTAATAAGGACAAATAAAAACTCTCCAACTAATGCTGCTGTCTTCCCCCTGATTTATAAAGTGTCCGAGAAGTAAGATCTTAAAGCCTAAATGTCTTAATACTTTTAAAGACCTCATCCAGCAGTGTCGATCTGACCATGGGTAGAAAAACAGGCAGTGAAGCAGGCAAGCTGATTCCCGTTAAGCTGGCACCACAAAACACTTTGAACAAGGGCCCTGTTATCTCGTAGGTAACAGGTGGTAGCTGGGGTAGTAAGCTGGTCTGGGCAGGATTTCAGCTTTCCAGTCTTCAGTGCCTCGAGCAGTACGCTTCTATCATGAAGTGATCAATAATAATTAGGTGTCTGGAATGAAATACAGTACGGTATTATGCTTCCTCCATCTGGAAGGAGAAGCTCACGTAACTAGGTCTAAATCAGTGCATTCTCTTTTTATTCCTGGGGGGCAGTGTTCGAGGCAGCAGAGAACACGGTGGAAATGTGAATTGCGGCTTGGTGTATAATCACACAAAAAAATTAGGTGTTATGACACACTTGGCTACAAGTAACAGAAGCAAGCCCCAAAGCACCACGCCTTTATTTCTGACATAAACACTTTCATCACATTGCATTCTCTATGACTGCAGGGCCACCTGTTTCACATTTAATAAAAATGGCTGTCACAATAGGTGATCTGTACATGAGGGGACAAAGCAAAGGTTGTCAATGGAGCTTAACGTAAATTATTTTTCAGATCTTATAGTTTATTAAATCATGTTCTAGCATGTTCCCGTCCCACGGGGCCAATAAATGGACAAGGAATTATTTCTTTTGTGTCTTGTCGGTCTCAGAAGAGAAAACTGAGACTTACTGAAACTGAGAATTTGATTTGAAATTTTCCTGTGCAGATTAGGGCTTAAAGAGCCCGAACATGGAAACTTTCCTCCGTGCGCTCCCAAGAGCGCTGAGCCTGACCCTCACAAAACTACTTCCCCTAAGTTGTTTCCTCCTTGTCCCTCGGGGGGTGGGACGGCAAGGGCAGCGCATCCTGCTTTCAAAATTCAGAATCCTTGCTGCTGCAGAATGACCTAAAATTTCTGCCCCCGCAACTTCCGGTCCCTGCGGTGCTGCCTCGAGACTTGCAAGCATCAAGAGCAGCTCTTCCACACGCGAGGCTGACCTACTGGAAGAAATGACCAGCAAAAGAAGTGCAGCTTTTATTGCCTTATAATCACCCTTTCTTTCATTAACCGGAGATCGTCTGCTGCCAGCTGCTTAATTTCATTATCTGGTGGCTGAGTTTTTTATTCCCTTTCGGAGACCATTGGAGCAGTACAAAAGGAAGCAGCGTTAGTGAAAATGGCCTTTTAATGTTTTTGTTTGGGAAAATAAAATACGTTGGAAAAAAGTGTAGTAAGCGTCGACGTGCAGTTTAACAGGTGGCTCTAAAGCAAACTCCGCATAACCACTGCCCACGTCAGGAAAATTACCAACAGTCCCCAGAAGTCCCTTGATGTGCCTTTCTTTTTTTTTTTTTTTTTTTTTTTTTTGGTTTTAGATTTTATTTATTTATTGAGGGGAAGGCAGGAGCAGAGGGAGAGGAAGATAGAATCCCAAGCGGACTCCATGCCCAGCAGGGAGCACAACTCAGGGCTCAATCTCATGACCCTGAGATCATGACCTGAGCCGAAATCAAGAGTCGGACACTCAGCTGACTGAGCCACCCAGGTGCCCTTTGATATGCCTTTCTGATTGCAGTCCTCCTCCCCACCAAAGGCAGACACTGACTCGATTTTTATTGTGATTATATCCTTGCTTGTATTTGTGGTTTTCAAGGTCGGAGATGTATCCCTAAAACATACATCTAGTTTGGCCAGTTTTTGAACTTTATGTAAATGGAATCATGGTATATGTGTTTTGTCTTGCTCTCTTTACTCAACATTACTTATAAGATTCATTCATTTTGTGAGTTTACTTTTTATTTTGAAATTTTTCAAATGTAAGAGAAATTGAGAGAATTATAAACCAGTATTATAATGTAATTGCTTAGTTGCCACCTAATAGAGATTTGGCCATAGTTGTTCTTTCTTTTTTTTTTTTTCCTTCCTCTTGAAGTGTTTTTAAGTTAATGACAGACTTTTTTTTTTAAGGGGGGCATGGGGGGACACCTGGGTGGCTTAGTTAAGCATCTGCTTTCAGCTCGAGTCATGATCCCAGGGCCCTGGGATCGAGTCCTGCTTTGGGCTTCTTGCTCAGTGGGGAGCCTGCTTCTCCCTCTGCCTGCTGCTCCCCTTGCTTATGTTCTCTCTCTCTCTCTGACAAATAAATAAATAAAATCTTTAAAAAAAATAAAAATAAAAAGGGGCGTGGGGAGGAGCAGAGGGAGAGAGAGAATCTCAAGCATGGACCCCAGTGAAGGGCTCAATCTCATGACCCTGAGATCATGACCTGAGCTGAAATCAAGAGTCAGACGCTTAATCGACTGAGCCACCCAGGCACCCTAATTACATTTCTAATCATGCATCTCTAAAAAAATAAGGGCAATGTCCTATGTAACCACAAGATCCGTATCCTATATAGTAAAACTAATAATAATTCCCTAATATCATCTAATTCCCAGTCCATATTCGTGTGTTTCCAGCTGACCCCAAGACACTTTTATAGCTGGTTTGTTCAAATCAAGATCCATAAAGAATTTTTGAAGTAGTTTTAACTGTACAACTTGCAGCTGAAAATGAGTCTGTGATCCTGCCTTTTTCCCCATACACTTAATCAGTGGATAGAGCTCCCGTGGGACCTGGGTGCAGGCACTTCGCCCACAGGAACGAGGGAAACAGATCACCTCATCTCTGCTAATGACATGGTCCTACTCTTCTGCTCTATGACTCCAGAGGAAATTGCACTGTCCAAATTACTGTCAGAAGCACCTGATATCAATTATGTCAAAGCCAAAAATGTTATTTTGGGCAGATACTTTGTGGTACTGGTCTGCTCAAGGTTAAACAAGTCTAGTTATACTTATCTGGGGAGTGCATGGGGGACCCGCCCATCCGGGGGTCTCACTGGAAAGCAGCTCCAGTCTCTCCCAGCTGCAGTTCTTCACCAGGACCCCAGGAGGACAGGTGGGTGGATAGATGGTCCCTTTGCTCTATTAGCATCTTCCTGGTCAGCCATTCAAAAGAGGGTTTAGGGATGCCTGGCAACTCAGTGGGTTAAGTGTCCGACTCTTGGTTTCAGCTCAGGTCATGATCTCAGGGTCCTGGGATCGAGCCCCACCTTGAGCTCCCTGCTCAGAGCTTGTCTTGTTAGACAAGAGTCTGCTTGTTCCTCTCCCTAACCCACTGTTCCTGCCTCCACTCATGCTGTGTCTCTCTTTCTCAAATAAATCTTAAAAAAAAGAAAAAGGTGTTTTGTTACACTGACAGAGTCCAAGAGAAAGAGTCATGCCATGCCATGGAGGGCCATATGGGGAAGCATCGCGGTCAGTCAGGAGGCAGAGAGAGTGGGAGGGAAATGTCGAAAATGAGGGCAAGAGCCTTTAGTGTGTTTCCCATAGGAAAGAATGGACAGGGTGAGCCAGCTTGCCTGGCTGGTTCGAATCATCTCAGCGGGCTCTGGGGCATGGGGACTATCTCCAGCTGTCTGACACCTGGGCCTGGGCTGATGAGGGCAGGTGGCTAGTGGCCTGTAGCGTACGAGCTCCTTAAGGAGGTGGTTGGGAGTCTGGGCTCTGGGTCAGGTGGTTTGCAGTGAAAGTATGTTCACAGGCCAGTCAGGTGCTATCTGGGATGTGGCTAGCCTTGGGAGGGGCAGTCTCACCAGGATTATAAGCAAGACCCCCAAGAGTTACCTGAAATTTAAAAAAATACAGAAAGTAAAAAGACAAGATTAATAGACAGGGATAGAGTCGCAAGAATAATTACGCGTCTCAAGGATTTCTGTGTGGCTTTTATATTAAGGCCGAGTTTGATGGCAAGCTTTGGAAGTCTTCCTTGAACATCCTAACCTTTGATTATGGTTTCGGGGGGGGGACATTGGGGGGCTATTTTTGGTACGGTAATTGAGAAATCTATTCAATCCAGGCAAGAGGGGTACAGGAAGCTTCTTTTTGCATATTTGGACCTCCTTAGCTATTCTTTGTCAGTCTGTAAAAGCAAATCAGTAATTTTTCTCCCTTTTCCTCTTCAGGCTGTCTCTTATGTTGCACATAGAATTTTGTGCAACTGCTGTTGCCCTTGCAGTGGACTTTTGCACGTTTGCTGGCTTATGTGATTTTGTGTTTGGTGATTTATATTTATTGTTTTAAAATCGCCCTTACGGACTTCATCTTTTATATAAAAGGATTACTTCTTTTAGAGAGAGAGAATGAGAGCAGGGAGGAGGGGCAGAGGGAGAGAGAGAATCTTAAGCAGGCTCCACGCCCAGCTCAGAGCCCAATGCAGGACTCAATCTCATGACCCTGAGATCATGACCTGAACGGAAACCAAGCGTCAGACACTCAACCGAGTGAGCCACCCAGGCGCCCCTAAGAATATTACTTTTTACCACACATCTCACAAGACAATTTTTCAGTTTTCTTTTTATAAAAGAGATGGATGACTTTGTACTGTTAACTTCCATTTCCTGCGTCCCAGAGGCCAAGCGTTGCCGAGTGAGTCAGCTCACGGTCATGCCCTGGATCTCACTTTCTCTGATTTATCCCTGCTATCCTTTGGCCAGGTGTGATACCTATTACACCTTCTCTCTTCCCTCATGTGTTGATTCTCTTCCTCCGACTCTTTTTGTCATTTCTTCTCTGTTTTTCTTTTTTTCATCTTTGTACTACCCAAAGCCAGAGTTGTTGCAGAGAGCAGATCGGACCTCGTCTTGGTCAATGAACAGGAAACCATTACGTTTCTTTCCCCCGCACCAAACCCTCCTCCTCCTGTGTTTTGTAGTTTGGTAGTAGACCGGGTCGGAGGGTATCTGTCATCCTTCTGCACCAGACAGCCCACTTAACTTCACCTCAGGGGCAGTGCTGGAGCTCGTCTTTGCCCGTAGTTCAACTTGCCTGTAACTTTGGAAGGGCTGCTAAAAATAAGACTGGAAGAGAAGCGTCACATATACCTTGTTAAAAGAGTGAGTAAAAGTTCCCCAGAAGAAATTCTCCTAAGAATAGTAGTATAATTATGCCATCTTACCATGACCTACAGCCCCAAATAAACTAATAATAAAATCACCTTCTATTTCTAGAGTCTTGTACATGAGATTATATTTAGAGCCTGGGCACGTCGTAACGATCCTTACAACAACGTGGTATGGAAAAAAACAGGCATTAACCGTTTTCTACTCTGCCACTTACCGCTCTTTGACTCTGAACAAGTCAATTTTGCAGGGTCTCAGCTACCTCTGAGAAATGGGAATGATAACACTTCATGGGATGTGGTGAGGATTAAGTTAAATGTCCTGTCACCCTTCTCAAAATGATCCGTGTATCCCTTGTGGGCACAGGGTTCTGGGCTAGGAAGTGGACAAAGCCAAAGGATAAAGAAGCCATCTCTTCCCAGAATGTCAATTAAACTTGGAAATTGGGGGTGGGTATTTTCTTATTTAAATAAAAGCAGGAGCGCCTGGGTGGCTCAGCGGTTAAGCGTCTGCCTTCGGCTCAGGTCGTGATCCCGGCGTTATGGGATCGAGCCCCACATCAGGCTCTTCCGCTATGAGCCTGCTTATTCCTCTCCCACTCCCCCTGCTTGTGTTCCCTTTCTCGCTGCCTGTCTCTATCTCTGTCAAATAAATAAATAAAACCTTAAAAAAATAAATAAATAAATAAATGCAAATAGATTTTTATGTGAGCTTCACTTAGTTCTTTTTTTTGAAAAAGATTTTTGTTTAAGAGAGCGGGAGAGAGAGAGCATGAGCAGGGGGAAGGGCAGAGAGAGAGAAGCAGGCTCCCAGCTGAGCAGGGAGCCCAGATGTGGGACTCGATCTCAGGACCCCAGGATCATGACCTGAGCCGAAGGCAGACGCTTAACCGGCTAAGCCACCCAGGAACTCTTCCACCTTAATTCTTAAGGCAAAACTCAGTACAGTAAAGAAACGGCATGCTTGGGACAGCCAACTCTGTCCTACCGTTGGAGCCCCTGGCATTACTGCTTTGCCGTTAGGAGTGGTTCCATGGAGAAGTTTGAGAAACACTGGTACCTGAAAAAGTTTACCATAGTCTGTGCCGGTACAGCATGGTCTTAGTTACCCCTCGTCCTTGTTTTAGAAAGTGTGCGGCTACATTTCCCCAGCATGTACTTGATATCCCCACTTAAATATAGCTAACATTAGGCTCGCCATCTTCCCTACAAACCTGATTCTCAACCCGCATCCCCCACTGAGTCATCAGCACCACCGTCCGTTCAGCTCTGCAAGTCAGGAACCAGTTACCCTTGACCCCTCTCTTTCCTTCATGTCCTTAACGCGACACCATGGCCACCTTGCCACCTTCACATGACTTGAATGCATTCTTTGCCTGCATCGCCATCACCAGCATCTTGGTCCAAGTGACCATCATCTCTTGCCTAGACTAGGGAATCCCCAAGAACTGGCCTGCCTCCCATCCATTCTCCATGGTGGTGTGGGCATTGATCTCTGATGGTTTATTTCCATTGCCCTTAAAACAGCATGGTCCATGAGGCCCTTCATGGCCCAGCCCCCCATCCGTCTGGTGGTGGTGGGTGTAGTAACGTCGGGTGCTTTCTCTTTGCCAGCGGTGCCATGGTTCCTCCCATCAGGAGCCACTGCCCGGCTTGCTATGTCTGGGGTGTTTCCCTCAGCCCCAACCTGACTGCCCTTTGCTGAGATAATATATATTCGTCTTTCAGACTCCACTTGTGGGTCCCTTCCTCAGAAAAGCCTTTTCTCATGGCCCCGTAGGGAAGGTTACTGATCATATGACCAGTAGAACGTGTCTCTTTCTTTTAACAGGACTTACCTTGTTTTGTAATCACACATTAGCTAATACTATTTGATGACCGTCTGAACCACACATCAGTCTGTCAACTGCGAGGGTAGGGATTGTCCCTTCAGTCTCCATCATCTCCAGCCCCTGGAGGAGTGCCTTTCGCCATGGACAGGGGGTCTGTCATTGTTGGATGAGCACCGGGAGTCCACAGAGTCCGCATGGCTGAATGATTGGGCTGGGAGCACCCACGTTCTGCTGAAACTTGCCATCCCAGACCGCCAGGCCCATGGCTTTGCCCACCTGCTGCTGATTCTTCCTTTAGTGCTGGGCATCAGGTCCTTCCACGTCCATCTGTAGTTTTGAAAAGCCCCTGAGAAACCTCATTCTGCTTAAGGGAAATTCATTCAATTTGTGGCTCAGTACGGGATTGGCAGAGCACCTCTTTATGCATGCTTTCTGGGAGGCTCGATGCCACCCCCAAAATCTGTTCACAAAATCCTTGCTTAAAAACCCCTGCTTCACCTTGCCTATCCAGTCTTCAGCCATCAGGATGTGCTGAGTCGTGCCAGTCAGGGCTTTGGTCGTGTATCTGTCTGCCTATTAGGTTAATGTCTCTGTGCTAATGGTCTTTTTTTCGCTGACATCCGGGGGCTTATGTCTTAGCCTCCCCTTAACTATGATATTGACAAATGCTTTGTGGTTAATTATCTTCTTTTAGGACGTTTTGCGGAAGTCATTTCTGCAAAGGCTGCAACGCAGAATGCTAGCATGGTCCTGTCTAAGCTGCGTGTCAGGATGCTAGTGCTATTTTAGCTGCCCTGACTCCATATTTTCTTGTTGGGGACCCTGGCCCTGACTACCTAACTACCCAACTTACTCCTAACAAAAGCAGACAGAACTTTCTAACCTAACTGCATGCAGTTCTCTCTCCCTTTTCTGGGCGTTCCTCTTCTGCCCTCCTGCCCCCACGTCATGTCATTTGGTATGAGTCATAAAGCTCCCACAGCGCCCCCCCCCAACCAAGCACCATTCCAGTGATTCCTACACCCACCTTTCTGGCTTGACCTCCGTACAGCCCTCCTGACTCACTTCTATGGGTGTATATATATGTACCCATTTTACCATTAATATGTTCTCAGGAAGCGATATGGGAGTGCAGCCTAACCTCGTATTTATTTTGTTGCCTCATACCACTTAATTCATTATAAGTTAAGAGAGAGTTAGAACACGTAAAAAATAATAAGTCCCAAAAATATAAAAAAGGTAATTTCCAACCTTGATATGGCTGAGAATAACCCAGAGAGCTTTTCATGACAATATAAATGTCCAGGGTCCCACCCTGGACCTATTAAATCAGAGAAGCGGGGGCTGAGGCATCAGTGTTTCTCATACTGACTGAGTAACTTGACCAAGGTCACTTGGCTAGTAGGTAACAGAATCCTAGTCCCTGTTTCCTTGCTTGCTTTCTAGCGCTGACTTGAATTCTTCGTACTAAATTCTACAGAGCTTTGTACGTGCATAGTTAATCTGTGTCTGAATTTGTCCACGTGAAAGTTTCTTTATAACTGGCTTCCCCCCTCCCTGCGGAATAACTGTGCATCCAAAGGATGTGGAGATTCTCAAAAGCAACCAAAGTAACCTCTTCCCTCCTCCAGCGCCACCTGCCTCAGTGTCCCGCTCAGGGGCTCAGCCAAACCCCAGTGGATGTGTGTTTCATAACTGGGCAGCTCACAGCTTGCTTGTCCGCTTGGATTTGGAGGCTAAGAGAGGAAAGCAATGGGCACCTGTCCCATGGGGGTCCCCCACTACCTGCCCCCACCCCCCCATCTCTCACTCCAGAGAGTTTTGTAGGAGATGTTTTCATACCATTTTTTTTTAATAGTCGGGAAGGAACAAAATCCTCCGTGAGACATGAACTGTACGAAAGACATCATTAAATCCCACTCACAAGGAAATGCCACAATCAGGACGATGTGCTGTGACACAGAGACTGTGCCGAGGTTGGAGACAGCATTTCTGCCTTTGAATCCCCGCTCCTCTTGTCAGTAGTTCTGTTATTCTGACAAGTTGTTGAATTTCTCTATGCTACAGAATACTAAACCCTAAAGCGGGGTGAAATGAAGGGAAATAAGAGCTCCTACCTTATAGGTAGTTTGAAGATCGTTTTGAAGATTGGATGAAATAATCTGATTAAAATGCTTATCGTATTTCATTAACTTACATTAATGAAACGTAATTTACAGAGGCTTTTCTGTATGTTACTTTTTAATCCATGTTAACACATGCCTTGAAAAATGTCTTTGTTACCAACTCACACCTGCTTCTCTGTGTTTTGCTCGTAGCCCTGGAAAGGAAAATATCAATGAGGCAAAGCAGAGAGGAGCTGATAAAACGAGGGGTCTTGAAGGAAATCTATGATAAAGGTAAGGGGGACCGGTCTGCTCCTTGGGCCCTGGAAAGCCGTGCATGGAATGGGTGTGCGTACTTCTCGGAGTTGGATTCCGTGTTTTGCATTGCTTTATCAGGATTTGAACCTTGAAAACTCCACGGACAGTTTTGGAGGGAAGAGAGAATTTCGCAGACCACACCAGAGCTCTCAGTATTATAGAGAAATCAGGCTCCTTTATTCTCAGCATTGGAATCACACCACAGGGTACCGTGCGGAATGACACGGCTGCAGGAACGGTGTGGGTCCTGGTCGGAATCTGTGGCTGTTCGAACACACACACAGCTGGGGCGAAGTTAAGTGCCGAGGCTCTTTCGGGCAGTGGGGGTTCCCAAGACACATGTTAAAAATCTACGGGCATCTAGAATTTTCTTGACAGATTTTTTTTTTAGCGGCCTTCTGTCTCCCCACAGTAAAAGAAGGCAACGCAGGGGCGCCTGGGTGGCACAGCGGTTAAGCGTCTGCCTTCAGCTCAGGGCATGATCCCGGCGTTGTGGGATCGAGCCCCACATCGGGCTCCTCCGCTATGAGCCTGCTTCTTCCTGTCCCACTGCCCCTGCTTGTGTTCCCTCTCTCGCTGGCTGTCTATCTCTGTCAAATAAATAAATAAAATCTTTAAAAAAAAAAAAAAAAGGCAACGCAGAGAACATTATAAAATATAACTGTACACATAAGATATTTCAAATGATAATTTCGAATGATAATATGGGCAGGATGCTGCAGGTGCCTTGTGAAAGTGTCCACAAGGGTTTGTCAGTGAACACTGTCTTTTGCTTATTGAGTGCCCGTCTTTAAGTACAAATGTATGCAGTGGTTTAAATGGTATATTAAGTGTTCTTCATTTTTATTTTTTAAGAGTTTTGCTGTTTTAAATTAGGCTTTCTCTCCTCCCCCTCACCCCTCCTCTCCCCTCAGCTACCCTCACCCCTGTCTCTCCTCCCCTGTCTCTTCCCCTCTCCTCCCCCTGCCTCCTCCTCTCCCTCTCCCCCACTTCCTTTCCCTCCTTCTCCCCCTTCTCACCCTCTCCTCCTCCTTCCTCCCCTCTGTCCTCCCCACTCCTCCCCTCTGTCTTCCCCCCTCCTTCCCCTCTTCTCCCTCCTCCTCTTCCCTCTCCTTCCCCCTCCTCCCCCCTCCTCCCTTCTTCTTCCCCCTCCCACCTCATCCCTCCTCTCCTTCCCCCTCCTTCTCCCTCCTCCCTTCTTCTTCCCGCTCCCCCCATCCTTCTAGCCTCTCCACTAACCCCTCCTCTCCTCCCTGTCCCCTCCTCTCCTCCTTCCCTCTTTCCCTTCCACTGTCCATGTTAAGGCCTCTGTGAAATGGCAAACTCTCGTCTTCCATCTTGATGCGTCATCACCGGTGATTGTCCGTCTCCAGTCTCCCTGTTGCTTGAAGCGGGTGTTATTTGCTGGGCCAGGTGATTAAAGCACATATTCTACTGCAAAGACACATCTTGACCGTTCAGCAACCCTTTAATCCTGCGTTGACCATGTTCCTGGGAGTCTTCTCCGGGCCTGGCTTGTATTCTGATACAAAAAGGCAGGTTGGGTTTCTTACTTTGGTCCACCTCTCTGCTTCCGCGTGTTCAGTGACTCGGTCCTTACGCCTCGGGCTCACGTCCCCTCGTCCATTCCCGTCACGGGCCTTCCCGGTGGCACTCCTCAAGTACTTTCTCTTAGCACAGATGGCCACCCCGAAGTGCCACAAGTAGGAAGTGGCCCCGCCCTGCCCTACGTGGCAGGGGTGCTGGAGGTAGGGGTGAAGTTGTGCTATTTCAGAGCACCTCCTGGGGCCAGGAAATCCCTCTTGTGACCACTTGATCCTTCTGCTGCTGGGTAAGGCCTTCCCAAAATACAGTTCTCTGGTGGATTAAGCTCTCAGGGGAAGAGAAAGCCACAACGTCGTCGCGTTTCTCCGATGTCTTGCTTCCTGTCCAAGCCCCAGGCGTCCCCTGCGTGGACCTTAAGCCTTGCTGCTTCCCCCATCGGAGCTCCGCAGCAGAGACGGTTAGCGTCTGACTCCAGGTACCGGACTGCATAATAAGCCTCCCCTTGCTTCAGGAAACACTCCATCACATTTAAAGCCTGCTCAGATCCTGTGAAATGATCCCTTCCCCTCCCTCCTGTCTTCTTGCAACCTTTATATCTCTTACCGTAAACCTTCTGGAACACTCTGGAGAATACGTTTGACTATAGCATTGATTATTTCCATTCCACCTCATAACGGGGTTAAGGTAAGTTATTTCCCAAGTAACTTCTGACTTCACCAGAGAAGTCCTAGGTTATTAGAGCAAAAGCCTCATTTTCTAGAGACAGAAATGGGGAGCGTTGAGGGGGGGGCCTGCAAGCAAGTCCCAGCTGCTTTACTGTGTGCGTTCAGGAACTGGCTGTGGACAAAGGGACCAGGTTAGCCCCCACTTGTCGCCACCACTTCCCGACTGGGCTTTTCGCTGTCACTGTGCTCTTCTGTTCGGTGTTGGCCGCCTTCCTTACTAGCGCGTTCTGTCCAGGAGAACACAGCCCTCAGAGGTTCCTGTTTGGTCCTCCCAGCCTCAGATCATGCTTGAGATAGATAAAGCTCACAGAAATTGTTGTTTGGGTGATGGGAAGAGGAGAAGAGAGGGACTAAAACCAGAAATTCATTGCACAGAGTACACGCAGGGCTTTGTATTTGCTTTGGGTTTTTCTGATAAAAAGCATGCATTGGAGGGGCACCTGGGTGACTCAGTTAAGCATCTGACTCTTGGTTTCGGCTCAGGTCATGGTCTCAGGGTCCTGGGATCGAGCCCCGAGTCAGGCTCAATACTCAACAGGGAGTTTGCTTGAGAGTCTCTCTCTCCCTCCTTCTCCCACTGCTCCTCCCCCTCTTGTGTGCTCTTACTCGCTCTCTTCATCTCTTTAAAATCTTTAAAAAAAACAAAAAAGCATCCGTTTGTATCACTGTGGATATTAATCATGTTACCTTATATCAGCTGTGAGGAACACGGGCCCTGGCGTCCGATTGCTTGGGTTCAATTGCAGTTCTACCACTGATGAGCTGTGCAACTTCAGTCAAGTTGCTTACCTTCTCTGTGCTTCTGTGTCTTTATCGAAAAGTGTGGATAATGTCGTAATGAGGTTTACCTGGGATAACACGTGATGTTAGTGTGCTTGGGCAACCATAACAGAATGGCACAGACGGAAATGTCCTTCCTCAGTGTTCTAGAGGCCGGGAGTCCGAGATCATGATGTCAGCAGGAATGATTTCTGGTGAAGTCTCTCTGCTTACCTTGGCTGCCTTCTCACCGTGTCCGCCCATGGCCTTCCTTCCATGGACACACACTTGTAGTGTCCCTTCCTGTTCCTAGAAGGACATCACCCCTGTTGGATCCAGGCCCCTCCCTTATAAGCTCATTGAACCTTGATTTTCTCCTTCAAGGCCCTTCCCCCAAATACAGTCACACTGGGTGTGTGGGATTCAATAGAGGAATTCGGGAGGTGGGGAGGATACCACTCAGTCCTTAACAATATGTCACATAGAATGGTGGTTGTCGCCCCATGTAAATTCTTGAGAGGTGGTAACACACCATTATTAGTAGTCGATCTCACCCTTTACAGGTGTCGAGACCCTTTCCATGCCTCGCCCTCAGTCAGCAGGTCCAAGAGTTTGGAAGAAACATGAGTGCCCCTCTTTCATCTGAGGTGTGAGGATCTGCGACCCACTCTTGACCATGTGGGGGGCCGACACGAAGACACCCCCACCCCCGGCCCGATTCAGTTTTCCTCCTACCCCTCCTCTTGGGTTTTCCTGTCCTCCGCCTCCTCCTCCCCTTTCTAGGGCGTCACTTCTCTTGCTGTAGCTGGGGCTCTGGTGGGTAAAACACGTAGAACTCTTGCCACAACATGAGTGAACAGCAAGTGGCAAAAGGACTTTTTTTTTTTTTTTAAGATTTTATTTATTTATTTGAGAGAGAGAGAGACAGCCAGCAAGAGTGGGAACACAAGCAGGGGGAGTGGGAGAGGAAGAAGCAGACTCCCAGCAGAGGAGCCTGATGCGGGGCTCGATCCCATAACGCCAGGATCAGGCCCTGAGCCAAAGGCAGACGCTTAACGACCGAGCCACCCAGACGCCCCCAAAAGGACTTTTTAATCGGTTTCCAAGTTGCGTGTTTCCAAGAGACATTTCAGAGATTCGGAGCCATCATGCCACGTTGCCTGGCTGGTAATTCCTCCTCCTGTGCGGCTTCCTGCGTTAGCGACACGACTCCAGTCTCCTGGCAGTAAAACGGATCCCACCGGAGATGTGCGGTCCCTGGCGGCTGCCCGGTGGTTTGCAGTCACTGTGCCGGCCCGTCCGGCTGCCCGCGGCCCACAAGGCCTCGGCCTCTATTCACACTGAGGCCACGCTGTTCCGTGTATCAGCCTGCTAACGTGCGAGAAAGTGCTTTACCCTTAGTAGGTACCTTTCCTCTTCCAACTTCTTTACGTGGTTGACTTTGCTTAATAGCACCCCACTTGTTCATAGGAAGTATAAAGGTGAACTGGAAGGAGTGTGTTAGAAGTATGGAGCACACAGCACTCAGTAGCTTATGGGGTTTTTTTTTTTTAATTATTGATTTCCATATAGAATCACATAATCTTAGAATCCAGAAGGGACTTTATTATTTTTTTAAAAAGATTTTATTTTTATTTAATTGACCGAGAGAGACAGCCAGCGAGAGAGGGAACACAAGCAGGGGGAGTGGGAGAGGAAGAAGCAGGCTCCCAGTGGAGGAGACTGATGTGGGGCTCGATCCCAGAACGCTGGGATCACGCCCTGAGCCAAAGGCAGACACTTAACGACTGAGCCACCCAGGCGCCCCGAGAAGGGACTTTAGATAAAAGTTTTAAAATCCAGGAAAACAGTTTATTCTCTGGGTATATTGAGACCATGTGAGAAAGTAGGACACGTTGAAGACTCCATAAAAAGAAAATTTTTCATTGTTAGTTTTGATGTAGTAGGGACATGAAATCCTAAAATCTTTTAATCCCATTTTCCAAAATTTCCACCATGTGGATACAGCAGGTTTAGGAAGAACACAAGGTACACATTCAGAGGGTAAACTCATCATTCTAAATTGCAAAAAATGTTAAAACCAACTAGTGGTGGAAAATAATCTGTGATTTGATAGGCAGCTTATTTTTTAACAATTTATTTCCCAACCTTGTGGCCTGTGTGTTTGAATCAGAATGTGATGGTTCTCTTAGACTCACATACATTTCTTCATTCAGCAAATTGGTCCTGAGTACCCTCTCTGTGCCTGGCGGTCCCCTGTGTGTTGAGCTACAGTGATGACCAAAAGAGCAAAATCCTCCCCTTCTCAGAGTTTCTATTCTACTAAAGGAAATAGGACATAATTAGATATTTCAAGGAGTGAAGTCAAGGAGTGATAAGCCCTATGAAGAAAAACAAAGCAGCAGGGTAAAAAGATGAAGTCATTGAGTGGAGCCATGATCTTGGTTAAATGCAATCATGGAGAACTTGATACTTACACAGAGAAATTAAATGATCTGTGGCTGAAACGGGGGCATGGGTCCTACCACTTACTTCCAAAAAAACTTTGACTCAGTATGTTCCTTTTAAATTCAAGCCTCTATACTACATTTGCCTCTCTCTCTCTCTCTCTCTCTCTCTCTCTCAGTTCTCTGTAAATCAGAGCACATCACACTCCACCACCACCGCCCCCCCCTCCCGGCTCAGAGCCTGCAGTGGCTCCCCATTTCACTAGGAGATACTCCAAGTTCCTGCGACAGCCTACAAAGACCTCTGTGATTTGCACTCCAGCCCCTAAATTTGCTTCAACTCCCTGGCCATACCTCCTCATAATTTCCTTTTTTTTTTTTTTTTTAAGATTTTATTTATTTGAGAGAGCACACAAGCAGGGGGAGCGGCAGAGGCAGAGGGAGAAGCAGACTCCCTGCTGAGCAGGGAGCCTGACCTGGGGCTCAATCCCAGGACCCCGATCATGACCTGAGCCAAAGGCAGACGCTTAACTGACTGAGCCACCCAGGCGCCCCTCTTAACTTCCTCTTGATGACACATCTCCAGCCCCGCTTTCCAGCCCTTGATATTGGCATTGGCCGCTCCCTCTCCTGGAATCCTCTTCCCCCACATATCCATCCACACAGCTCCCTCTCTTTTCAAGTCTTTGCTCAGATGTCACCTTCTCAATGACGCTTATCCTGCAGCAGCCAGATTTTACATTGTTCCTCCTTCCCTAAGTCCTTCCTCCCCTTCCCCTGTTCTGTTTTCATTCTTTTTTTAGTTTCTGTCTCTTATATCACCTTCAAACAAGCTCTCTCAATTCCTTATCTGTTGTGTTACCCTTTCTCTCACCTGTCCGTCCTCACTGAAACAGAACCTCCAGCACATGGGGTGGGGTCTTGGTCCGGGTTGTACACGGATGCAGCCCGGGAGCCCACAACAGTGCCTGGGCCATAGCTGATGTCCAGTAAACGTTTATAGAATGAAGCACGTGTGCAAACCGGCGGCCGTCCCTGCCTGCTCACACCACTTGGTTTATTCGCTTGTGTCGGTGAACTTCCTGATTCTCTGATCCCCCTTCTTTATTCAGCTTTATGGTCCATGAAACTTCATCGCCAGTTATTGAAATAGGCAATATCATTATTATGTGTATGTTTATGGAGATGGGTGCTAAATACTCGACTTTCAGACAGTGCCTTTTAAGTATTAAGGAGAAAAATACCCTGAAAACAATGCATGGTTTGGCTATTACTAAAATAGTGATAATATTTCTCTGACTTAGCAAGACTCTCAAGAGGTCACCTGGCAAAGTGAATGTTATTTTTCCAACATAGAGATTAAGTGGTGGAAGCCCGGCGAGGTTATTGCCTTGTCAACGGATCCATGGCCGCCAGCGAGTGTGGACGCTTAAAACCCCTGCTAAGCCGGTGTGTCCTCCATTTGGAATTTATGGGAACACAGGAAAACTTTGTAACATGTTGCCAGTTGGTAGTCAGAAGATCTTAGTAAGTGTGGTTATTAGTGTGGTTGCAGATAATCTCTACAAATAAATGTAATGCTGGATTTGAAGAATATCAGGGTTAACAGTGGCGATTGTGCTGAATTTTCCTGAAGAACCTTAGTTCTCCCCCAGGGTCACCTGCTGCAAACAGGACAGGTGTGTTTAATTCACATGGATGGGCAGGAGAGGGAAGGAGAGGCAGGAGAGGGAGGGGAGACCATCTCTCAGCGGTGGGATGGTACGACATCACCACTTAAGGGGAGCTGGAACGTGCAAGAATTATAGCTAGGGCCGCAGCAGCTCTCCCAGGAGTCTCCAGGGCAGTCCCACCGAGACCCAGGGAAGGAGACAGCCCACCAGTGAGGGAAGAAGAGCAGGGGGCCATGTCAGAATAGAACTGACTGGGGGCTGGTGAGCAACCTCCCTTTCCCCTGTGTGCTGGGAGTTAGAGATAACATTTCATGGCAAAGAATAAAGTGCACTGAAGTGTGCTTTTTGCCTTAATCGAGTGAGAGCAACATTTTGGAAGGTGTTGTTTTTAATTATAAGCACAAACAGAAGCTCTCTGAAATGGACAACTCTTTTATGCACGAGGCTGCATTTTCCCTTCTCTGGCATTCAAGAGAAGAAGAAGGAAAAAAAAGCCCACTATTTAAATTAAAAGGTCACCATATTTTAAAAATTAAAAATTCTCCTGTGTATCAAAGGAGATGAACGTAGTAGGCTTGGGCCTCCTGAAGTCACGTTGTTTATCTGGTACCGGAGGTGCGTAGACATTTCAAGTCAGAGTTTGTGGGAAATGCTTTTCACAGCCTTTACCGGGCACGATTACTTTGTCACGTTTTTCACTGTTTCCGAGGCCTTCCCTAAAAATGGCACCTTCCGAAAGCTGTGGTGGAGAGTAGCTGTGCGGAAATAAAAACGGTGTTTACCTTTAGCATCAACGACACTCGTGACTGGTGAAGCACCTCAGAGCCTAGTACAGTGGATTTGCCCGAGTGGGGTAGTTGGAAAGTGCTTTAAACAATAAAGAGAATAAATAGAAGTTGTGATCAAAATTCTCTTAAGCAATATGGTTCTTTAAAAAAAAAAAATCACCATCCCCAGCCAAACAGTGACTGAAATTATTTGTTACAGCCACGAGCGAGCATCCCCAGTCAATTTACTCATCCCTTGCATATTTGTTGAATACCTGTTATGTTGTGGGCACCATCCTGGGCACCGGGAGTACTTAGGAGGGACAGGCCAGGCTTCCCTGGCTAACAGAACCCCCAGTCCTGGGAGTAGGGTTCAGGCACTCCACAGTTATGACGGGGAAAGTGCAGGCTGTCCGGGGGCACATGGAAGCATCACCTGCCCGGGCCTAGAGACTTAGGGAAGGCATCCCGGAAAGAGTGGTATCTCCGAGAAAACCTGGCATGTGATGAGAATTATCCCAGAGAAGCTGGACAGGTTGGGAGAATGTCAGAAGGGGAAGGACTAGCCCACGTGGAGGCACCGAGTTGGGGAAAAGGGAGGGAGAAGAGAGTGTGTGTTTAGTAAGGCAAGGGGGCATTGGGATGGATCATGCAGACAGGAAAATTATAGTTGTTGTTTATCCTTTATCCTGAGGGCTGTGAGGGGCTTTAGAAAGGTTTTCTGCATGATCGGATTTGCAACCTCATTGTTCTGCCTACGGAGAAGAACATGGAGGCCAAGACATGAGTCAGGGTGTCCAGATAGTGACCATTGCTGGGATTCAGTGACGTGTTGGAGGGTAACAGGAATGGGGCGACATCTGGGGAGAGGACAGACTGGAGAATTAGAGGAGATGGAATCAAGAGGGCCCTGTGACTGCTGAGATTTGGTGAAGAGAAGGGAAGAGTGTAAGCATGGCTGATACTCGGGATTCTGGCTTGGGTGACTGAGTGGGCAGATACTGGGGCCATTTACTGAGCCAGGACCCAAAATAGGCGAGCTGAGATCACAAAATATTGCCATGGTTTGACCACACTGGGTAGACATACCCAAATATCTATGCAGACCACTGAAGATACAGATCTGAAGCTCAAGAGAGACAACTGGGTTGGAAATGCAGGTTTGGAAGAGTCATATAAATGGTTATTAAATCACACAAGTTGACGATAGTTCCCAGAGAAGATGTAGAATGGGAACATAAATGGTCCTGATAGAAAACCCCATGGAACCCCAACATTAAATGTTCTGGTAGTAAAGCAAAAATGGTCTGGGAATAAGAAAAAACCCTGCAAAACTGAGAAGTGGACAGAAAAATAGGAAGTAAACCGGAAATGTGTATCAGAATGGAAGCCAAGACAAAGAGTTTTGGGAAAAAGTGGTTTAAAGTGTCAAATATAGACACATCACATAAGATATGGACCAAGAAGTGTCCTTTGGATTATGTGTATGATGCTTGATTGTAGGCTTTTCAATTACCTATGAAGCCAATGTGAGATCAGCAGGGTATAAGTTAAAAGGCTTCTGGTTCAGGTCACAAAGACTTAACTCAAGGATGGGGAAGCAATAAGCAAATTTAGACCATGATCTTTTGTGTTTTGTTCTCTGTAGTATTCCAGATGCTTTGAGCAGTGCTTGGCATTTCTCAGTGCTCATTTAATATTTATTGCCTGAATGAGTGGCTGAGCGAATGAATGAATCTCACATAATAAAGTCTAGTGGTAGGACAGCTCCAAGATTGGTTAATTCATCAGTTCACTAACATGGCTAAAGGATGCCATCATCGGGCTCCAACCCTTCACGGTAACAAGATGGCTGCAGGGATCCCACCATCACATGCAGATAATGTATCCAGAGGAAAGAGAGGGGGCTGTCTCTTCTTGGTATCTCTTTCCAAAAGCAAGCAAACCTTGCCCCAAAGCTTCTCCAGAATCACTCTCATTTTTCGTTGACCAGAATTTTGGGAGATAACCACTAGATATTTTGTTGCCTAATTTTGACGGATGTTTCCATTAACTAAAGTGTTACAGACAGTCAACTCCTATGGGCTGCTGCCTAGTTGGAGTTGTCCTTGGAAGACCCACCACCATACCACCCTTTCCAGCTGCCAATCCAGGCAGGGCAGGTGACCATGGGCATGGTGGGCATCATGGCCACCCACCCACACGTCCCCAGCCTACTGACGCTTGATCACTCTACAGTCATTGGTCTGCACGGATGTTTGCGGTGCCAGAGCCAGCCGAACTTCGGAAGGCTGGTAGCTAATAAAAGGAAAGCCGATCATACTTAGAAAAGCCTCCCTGACTTGTCTAGGATTTGTGTAGATTTGGACAGGTAAGCAGGGCATTCGACTTCACCCCCACATAAATATCTAAAACAGCAGCGCTCTGCTGGGAGCTCCACACCCAAGGTTCCGGTCCTAGCTCTCTCGTCTTCTGTGTGTACAAGGCACAGGGCAGCTTTTCATCTCTTGGGACTCTGCTTTCAGAGTGGATGCGACCCCAGGACCCTGACTGCTCCCACCGGCAAAGCCATGCTTCCCTTCATTCCTCTCTCGCTGTGCCCGGTCCTCAGCCTGCTTGATTAAAAGCCATCTGTTGCAGCCAGGGGTCCTCCTAGTGTCTCAGGGAATACCCACGGGATGGCGTACTCTTCAACTCCAGTCTGCCCTTGCTTGTTCTCTTATGGGGCCATTGGAGGATCCAAGAACAGAGTCCTGGTTGGCCTTCTAAGCCCTTTCCTGCCCCGAGTGCCCAGTAAATGGTAGTGAGGCTCTCCACCAGACTTGGGGCCTGTGCTGCTTTTCTGCTCTTCTTAGATGCCTACCTTCCCTGGCTTGCCTCCCCTTCCCAGTTTCCCTTCCCCTGAACCTCGACTTTCCCTAGTGCCCCCCCACCGCCGCCGCCCACCCGGGAGAGCTGAGATTCCAGTGTGAGGCCTCAGGACTTCTCCACAGGCTGTGCCCACCTCTGTAACTCTTCACTCTTGCCAGCCGCATGCTTCCCGGAGCACGCCTTCGCTCCCCAGCCCTCTCTTAATTTCTCAGAAGGAAATATTATCCACAAAACTGCCCACTTACTGTGATGTGGGCCACGTTAGCCACACCCTTTCAGCCTCCCAGCTCCAGAAATGCATTCCCTTTTTCATATTCATTAGGGCCATGACTGTGATTTTCAAGTCTGTCGTGAGCAGTACCGTCCAGTAGAATTCTAGGCCGTAACAGAAATGTTCTGTCATTCTGTGTGCTGGCCACCCCAGCAGCCTCTAGCTAGCCTCACGTGGTTGTTGTGTGCCTCAAGTGTGGCTAGGGGGTCTGCATTTTAAATTTTATTTAGTTTTAACTAATTATAGCTGCCTGTGGCTAGTGGGTGCCTTCTTGGAGAGCCCAGCTAGAGAAACAGAGTTGCTTACCTCTGTCTGGAAATGGCCAGCCCCTGTCACTTCCCGCCCCCCATTCTAGCCATTGAGGATTTTTTTTTTTTTTTTGAGTCTTGGATTCCAATTTCAGCTGGGCTACCCTGATAACTAGGCAAGGCCCCTTGCACAAGGATGCAGTGTGCTTCTCTGAGAGTCACATGATCATATAATACAATAGGGGAGAAGCTGTGACATCTCATTCATTTCATATTCAGTCCCTGCCCCAGTTGCAGTTTTGGTATCAGAATGCCCAGGAAGAGCAAGATGGCAAACGCTCTTCCAGCTACAAACCTGGGAGCCAGAGTCGTTGTTTGGAAATCATACTTCATACTTCATCAGGTTAGATGATGTAAGAGCCATTGGCCTTCGGTGTGAAGATGGGGGTACAGGCAAAGCTGTCCCCAGTACAGATGAAACAGACCACTGTTTGACACAATGAGGCATTTGCAGTCCCGGCAAGCAGCTGAGGATATGGCAGGAAATGCTGATAAATCCAGCAGAAAACAGCTGTAGGGAAATGCAACCGAAACAGGCTCCCCAAGGTCAAGGCCACTTTTGTGACAGGAAGTCATTGCACCTCACATATTTAATGGCTTAGGCAAAGGCCTCTTAATTAATTTCAAAATAGGATACGAAATCCAGAACAGTAGCAAGCCTAAAAAAGGCGAGGTGATTCTCCGAGCACAAAAATAGGTACCGCTCCATTCCATGTAAGAAACCGTCCTGAATATCGCAGCATCGATTAAATTCTGGTATTGAACTGCATCTTGCACAGATTTTCAACGTAGCAGGTTCGAAAAGACTCTCTGGGTTACAAAGATGCTTGTATCAGACAGAAAGGAACCCCATGGCTCCTGCATAGTCGTTCCTCTGGATCAGCTGATCAGAATAATCCAGAGACTTGTAGCTGCAAATCAAATGGAAGATTCTCTAACTTTGTAGATTCCTAACATATGTGTTCCCTGATCCTACAGAATCCACTGGTGTCTGCCTGAAATCCTGGTGATACACAGAGCCTTTTAAGCACAGAGACACACACAAACACGCTCACAATGACTTTTCCGCAGTGGAAAAGAAAGCCCACCAGAAAAGAGAGAAAGAAAGAGAGAATGAGACTGTTGGGTTTCTTTTGGTTTTGGTTTTGCAAAGAAGATGTTCAGTTCAAGTCTTTTTAAATGCTCAGGAATCAAATGCATTCATTCGCAAACAGCCAATGTTTGAGAGGAATGTATTGCTTTCTGTGTATGTTTCAAATTCTACAAAATGTCATCTGTAGCAGCATGTAGTTTAATTATAACCCTTCCCTGAACTCAGGCAAATTGCAGAAAATATCTCCCACGAAAGTTGACACATGCCAGAGAGCCATTTCCAACTTCTTAGGTTTAAAGCTTTTAACCTTTCGGTCAAATCCTTAGATAAATTCTTTCTTAGCTAACTGTTGCTCAGCAAATCATTTGGCTGACTATGAGAGCAGCTAGTAGCTTCGATCATAATGATTTAAAAGGTGATCGGGATGAATGGAAGTTTTGCCAAAACTGTACATTGTGGCTAAAGTGGCATCTTTGTGGATTTCAAAACAATGACTCTAATGCCTACAGGGGTGGATTTTTTTTTTTTCCTACTCTAGTGGAAAAGTCTATCAGTGTCAAGAAAAAAAAAAGTCAATGAAGTCTGTACTTTGTGCCTTACTAATATTAGGACCACCACTACTAGAGTAACACTTTCTTGGGAAAACATCTTCCACTCGAACTCATCAGCCACCCAGTGGAGGTGCCCTTTTTTGGTCCAAGAGCATGCCTGGGAAGCTAAAATGAGATCATGGAATGGGCTGAATAGTGGCTCTTGTCTCAAAGGGAAACACGAGTTAGCAAGTGCTTGCAGGAGGCTCTCCTTACATGTCATCACAAAGGTAATGGTTTGCTTTAACGTAGGTGGCTTTGCTTTTTTGGTTTCGCTTTCATTACAGCCATTGGGGATCACCAATAAATGAAAATGCATTTGAATTTTCACCAGCGTGCCTGTGTATTAGCAACAAAGATGCAGTTTAACTAATGCTCCTCGGGTTTCCAGTCTAAAACTGTCGCATGATGCTTCACTTACGTAGTAATTGTTCTTTAGTGTGGGAGCATAAGTGTAGCCAGAATTTTATGATGCCATTCACTCTTCTGTGTTGCAAGTTCTTAACAGTAACAGCATTTGGGTTTTGGAATGCCTGAGTGGCTCAGTCCGTTAAGCGTCTGCCTTCTGCTCAGGTCATGATCTCAGGGTCCTGGAATCGAGCCGCACGTCGGGCTCCCTGCTCAGTGCAGAGTCTGTTTCTCCCTCTCCTTCTGCCCCTCAACCCTGCTTGTGTTCTCTCTCTCACTCTATTTCCAATAAATCTTAAAAAAAAAAAAAAAAGAATTTGGGTATTAACGCTGACATTTACATGTCTTTAAAGGATTCCTATACTGTTCTTTTGCCATCCTTGAGGAAGTAAAATCTCTAAGTCATTTTAAATGAGATCACATACTCTCACCACTTCCTAGCTCATTACTAACCAATTATGTGACTTTATGCAAGTTGTTTAACCATGTGATGCTCACTTTCCTTTCTACAGGGAGAGGAATTTTGGTACCAACGCCACAGAACTGTTTTATGTATATATTAAAGGAACAAGTACCTGGCTCAGAATAAATTCCCAACATGTTGTTTAAGGGGTTGTTACTATTATATAGAAAATGTCCAGCATTGTACTTGTCACTCTAAAATGCTTAAAAATATTTCCCTGACCCTCCCTTTCACTGTCCCGTTTTTTCTCCTTGTCTTTCTACTGAATATAAAGGCTTTGTAGGTAGAGCACAGCCTTCTAGCTCTATGCTAAAACTTACTTAACCGGTTTTTTTTTTTTTAATGAAAATATAACACTTTATTGGTGAACATCAGTGTATTTCCTTGTTCTTGTGATATGCCCAAACAGAGCAAGTCAGACAAGAAAAAGAAAGCCTAAATGATTTGCTGTTTTAGCTTCTCTGTTATTTCAGGCTTATTTGCAAGTTTGGGGGGAGGGGGAGGACTTATTCTCATTTCTTCCCACTGTCCTACACTTAACACTTCCATCTGGAAGGAAGGTGGGCATTATCCAACACAGCCCTGTTTTTTTTTCAAGGGACAGAAACTGAAGTCCCATAAGTTCAGTGACTTGTTTTGCAAGCCAGTGATGGCAAAAACAAGAACACGGCTCTCCCCGCACTGAGAGTCTGGGTTCTTTCCACCATACCTGCTGCTTCTCTCTCCCCACCCAGCCCTCCTGAGAATGAGTTAGGGGTGCTCTGTTCAAGGATGTACAGAGAACATGGTTTATAACACCATCCTGTCATCCTGTAACACCTTCCGTTTCTTTTTACCTGAGATAGAAAAAGCATGCTCTTCCCTTGAAACTCCAGACCCCTAAGGATTTGAAGGATCCAATATGCGTGCTCTTGGTAAGGGCTAGTCTAGAGGAAGTCATTGACAACAACTTTCAACTCCTGCCCTCCACCCAAACCTGGACCTCACATCAGCCCCCCCACCCCACCCCAAGAAGAAAGTCTGAGTCCTGAATCAACATTGGTCCAAGGTGAGGAGGGAAACCTAGGGCTCACCATTTGGATAGATTTGCTCCACCCCGTGGAGAAACAGGGACCTAGCAATGAGGTCACTGAAGAGAAGGGTAAGAAGCCAGGCCAAAGAAAAAAAACGAGGACTTAGGGAAAATCAATGCCTCAAGAAACCAGAGGAGTGAGGAAGGGAGTTTCCCTCCAACAAAAACTATTATTTTTTCATTTATTTTTTTAATGTTTTTTTATTATATTATGTTAGTCACCATATAGTACATCCCCGGTTTCCGATGTAAAGTTCGATGATTCATTAGTTGCGTATAACACCCAGTGCACCATGCTATACGTGCCCTCCTTACTACCCATCACCAGTCTATCCCATTCCCCCACCCCCCGCCCCTCTGAAGCCCTCAGTTTGTTTCTCATAGTCCATAGTCTCTCATGTTTCATTCCCCCTTCTGATTACCCCCACTTTCTTTATCCCTTTCTTCCCCTACCGTTCTTCCTAGTTCTTATGTTCCATAGATGAGAGAAATCATATGATAATCGTCTTTCTCTGCTTGACTTATTTCACTTAGCATTATCTCCTCCAGTGCTGTCCATGTTGCAGCAAATGTTGAGAATTCGTTCTTTCTGATAGCTGAGTAATATTCCATTGTATATATGGACCACAACTTCTTAATCCAGTCATCTGTTGAAGGGCATCTCAGCTCCTTCCACGATTTAGCTATTGTGGACAATGCTGCTATGAACATTGGGGTGCATATGGGCCTTCTCTTCACTACATCTGTATCTTTGGGGTAAACACCCAGTAGTGCAATGGCTGGTCATAGGGTAGCTCAAGTTTTAACTTTTTAAGGGACCTCCACACTGTTTTCCAGAGTGGCTGTACCAACGTGCATTCCCACCAACAATGTAGGAGGGATCCCCTTTCTCCACATCCTCTCCAACAATTGTTGTTTCTTGCCTTGTCTATTTTTGCCATTCTAACTGGCGTAAGGTGGTATCTCAGTGTGGTTTTGATTTGAATTTCCCTGATGGCTAATGATTTTGAACATTTTTTCATGTGTCTGTTAGCCATTTGTATGTCTTCATTGGAAAAGTGTCTGTTCATATCTTCTGCCCATTTTTTTGATTTGTTTATTTGGTTCTCGTGTATTGAGTTTGAGAAGTTCTTTGTAGATCTTGGATACCAGTCTTTTATCTGTAGTGTCATTTGCAAATATATTCTCCCATTCCATGGGCTGCCTCTTAGTTTTTTTTTAACTGTTTCCTTGGCTGTGCAGAAGCTTTTTATCTTGATGAAGTCCCGCAAGTTCATTTTATCTTTTGTTTCTCTTGCCTTTGGAGATGTGTCATGAAAAAGGTTGCTTTGGCCGATGTCGTAGAGGTTGCTGCCTATGTTCTCCTCTAGAATTTTGATGGATTTCTGTCTCACATCGAGGTCTTTCATCCATTTGGAGTTTATCTCTGTGTATGGTGTGAGAGAGTGGTCAAGTTTCATTCTTTTGCATGTAGCTGTCCAATTTTCCCAGCACCATTTATTGAAGAGACTGTCTTTTTTCCACCGGATGTTTTTTCCTGCTTTATCAAAGATTAGTTGCCCAAAGAGCCGAGGGTCCATTTCTGGGCTCTCTATTCTGTTCCATTGGTCTATGTGTCTGTTTTTGTGCCAGTACCATGCTGTCTTTGTGATCACAGCTTTGTAGTACAGCTCGAAATCCGGCATTGTGATGCCCCCAGCTTTGTTTTTCCAACAGTTCCTTGGAGATTCAGGGCCTTTTCTGGTTCCATACAAATTTAAGGACTTTTGTTCCAGTTCTTTGTAATTTAATGTAACAAAGCAGCATGCAGTTTTTATGTTGTTATTTTGTTTTACAAATGGAAGCATCTTTACAGAAAAAAAGTTAATGATCATTAAACTCCACTTGTGTCTCGTCAAATTTACTTCAGAACTTTGCCAGCTTGCATGCATATTTCATTTTGACGTGATCCTGATCCACAGGGACACATGGCTCCCCTTTCTGCTGTTGTACTTGACATTATTTCAGACACATTTTTTAATGTCTGGGCATCCACATGGTCACTTCATTTGTGTTTCTTTCATTCCCGGCAAGGCTCTGCCATTTCCCAAGAGGCACCCGGGACACTTTGTTTGTACACATACTCTTCATACTTGGAATAGTCCATCTTCTAGTAGCCGTGTTTGCTCCTGTCTCCCCACGACACTGCTCTTTTTCTTATATTTGGCGTACAGAATTTTATTTTGCAAATTAAAGATCAAAAAGTTTTGTGAGTCATCGAGCCTTACGTCGGAAACCAGGGATGTACTGTATGGTGACTAACATAATATAATAAAAAATCATTATTAAAAAAAAAAAAGTTTTGTGAGTAAGCCAAAAACTCCCCATCTGGCTTCCCTCTTGCGAAATCTGAATAAATAAATGTGTGCATGCGTACTTACTTATAGTATTTATTCTAGTTCTAAAGTTTTCCTTTTTTTTTCCATGTGAAATGTATGCCATAATGGTTCAGTGTATAGGTGTGAAGCAATACTTTATACTCATAGTCAACTATTATTTATTTAAGGATGTCTTATCCAACTAGAAAAACATTTTTAAACATAGGTTTTTATATAATCCATATGCATACCCTAGAAAATCAGATTCAGGGGCGAGCTTAAGTTTATATTAAAGTATTTTTTCAGGAGCACCTGGGTGGCTCAGTCGGTTAAGCATCTGCCTTCGGCTCGGGTCATGATCCTGGGGTCCTGGGAGCAAGCCCCAAGTTGGGCTCCCTGCTCAGTGGGGAGTCTGCTGCTCCCCCTGCTTGTGCGCTCTCTCTCTCTCTCAAATAAAATCTTTTAAAAAAATAAAAAAATATTTTTTCAGAATTAAAATTGATACTTTCTTGTCTTCAACTTCAGAGCGCCATGAACCATGAGCACTCTCAGAACAAAGTATCTTTCGTGCAGTTTTTAATGTTATTTAATGTAAATGTTCTGTGGCTGTCCGTGAGAACCTGAAAGAATCCCATTGCCCATTCTCCATGGGACCTTCATGTATTAAAAAAAACAACTTCAGTTAAGCTTAAGCTTTGAGCAGATTTCATTGATCAGAAGGTGTCAGTCACCCTAAAACCAGAGAGTATTCCTAAAGCAAAACAACAATCGAGGAAAATTGAAAAACCCCTCAAATATGGGCACAAAGGTGCCATCCGGTTCTAGGTGAATACAAGTCCTAAATCAAACAAAAACAAAGCATTTTTCAGTGTATCTTTTGAGCCAGTCCTCTGGATCACCACTGTTACATAAATTGTACTTTCAGAACGTTAAAATAAACTGCACGTGGGACAAAAATCCTCCTCAAACACGTGGTCTCCTGTGTGCGGAGCGTGGGGTGTTCTGTCTTACCTCAGCTCTTCTCTTCATCGGCTTCTCGGGGTGTAACTTCCCACTCTGGCTTCTCTTTCCCACCTCTCACACTAATTCCTGCCGGTGTCTGTGTCTCTGCGTTTCTTCATCTGTGTTGTGATGTCCTCCCTTAGCACCTGGCACCGTGCCCGGCTTGGGGGGGGGGGGCGGGGGGGAAGCAGGGTGGGCTGCGGTAAAGCTCCAGGGCTCGGGGGCCAGCAGACCAGGTGGGGGTTTCTACAGGCATCAGAAGGTGCTGAAAGCAAACATCTGTCTGACTCACAAGGTCGTTGTGAGAGCTTGCGGTTTCTGGGTTGTGATGTGTGTTGTTAATTACAGGCTCTGGACAGATGTTTGCCAGTTGAATGAATTAATTCACTGTCACCTTTCCCTTCGCTCTCCTTGATTTGGTTGTTAACCCGACTCCACCAACATCTTTATTTCTTACATCTCACGAGGAGAGGAGGAGAATAAGGCTGGCACAATTTCCGTGACCAGTTCTGAGCTGAGATCCGTTGTTTTCTATGTCTCATCATTTAAAATTTATGACCTTGACGTGCACTCACTTCCGCACCATGTTCCCTGTCACTTCTGTGACCTGATTTTACCTCGTTAAATATGTCTGCATCCGGCTCACATTTCAATTTTCCAATCTCCCCTACGGCTCTCCCCAGTCCCATATTCCTCTGTGACAAGTTCATGTTCACAATCCCTGGTTAGACAACGCAACCCCTTGCTTTCTTGTCCTCTTTGAGGTTTAATCCAACTGTCTCTGTTCCGTGTTAGCCCCATAAACAGCATTTCCTGCCCCAGGCCTCATCATGACAAGGCACTGTTGCCGTTCCAGATTTCCTTGAATCTCTGACTCCTAACCTCCAGTCCAGTGGGTCTCAAAGTGTGGAACTCTGACCAGCCACAGCAGCTCCGGCATCCCCCAAGAACTTGCTAGCCATGCATATTCTCTGTTCCACCACAAAACTACTGGCGCAGAAACTCTGGGGGTGGAACCCAGCCCCACTTCAGGGAATTGCGGTCCCCGCTGAAGCCAGAGAAGCGCCATCTCAACCCCTGTGGTCTCAGGGGCCTTCCCCCTTCTGTTCCCGCTACTCATTCTTACTGTCGGTAGTTGTGGTGCACCATTTTGAAAACCATTATTACAGATCGTTTTAGAAGGTCATATAAAACATCAAAATAATTTCTAATATTATATAGGGCAGTATCATTTCTAATATTATTTCTAATACAATTTCTAATATTAGTATAAAGAGCAAACTCTTTTTCGTCCCCGATAACAAGAGACAGTGATGATCTTGATAGATGAGGGTACCAATAATCCATGAGACTCCTCTTCATCGGGAGGGTTAGCTTCTTTCTAAAAAAGAACAGTTTTTCTAATGCGAATTGAAATGCCAATAGAGAGGCTGGTAAACCGTACTTGTAAATAGAAAGGATGTAGAGAGAGACATACTCTTCAGATTAATTGAATTTGGAATTACCAAACATTGGGAATTCCCAGCTGATTTCTTAGCTCGATGATGAGTAAATGGGGTCAGTTAGATTACTATCTCTACTTTTGTGTGTGTTTGAAAATGTCACAAAAAGAATTTTAAAACAGCAGTTACTTAACAGGGGCAAGCATCATTGTAACCCCGTGTTAAATGAATCCAAATCAGATGGTCTTCACTTTTGTTACTACCATTCTTAGTCATAAATGATATTAATAATGGATTTGTCATACCTATTGAATGGTTTCAATTTATTTCTGCTAGATCAGTAGGTAGGTAGATAAAACATGGTTATCAAGGTCAATATTGAAGAAATAACCAAAAACTAAAGAAATTCCTGTGATCTGTACCTTGTTGCTGTGCAAACAGAGAAACTCTTCACAAAACAGTTTTGCAAGATTCAAAGTATGTGTCACTTAGATATTGAAATATTAATACACATAAGTTTCATCTATTGGAATTTCTCCTAAAAAGGGAGACGCCTAACTGCAGAAAAGGCTTTATGCAGGAAGGTCATCGGCAGAGCCTCCTTTTTTCATTATATCATAAAACATGGGAACCCCCTTTATGACCAGCCACAGGAAGATAGCTAAACAAAATCCAGTTTAGTCATCCAGTGTAATCGTTAAGATTATAGTTATGCAAATTGTAATGTTTGTAATAGTAAAAAAAAAACAAAAACAAAACCCAAGACACAAAATCTGATGTGTAGTAAGATCACAACTATGAAAAATATGTACAGATAAATAAACTCTTTCTGTTGGGTTGTCTTACTCTTTTTCCTTCATTTTTTTTTTTTTGGTAGAAATGTATTTTTAGAAACTATGACAGTGGAATTCCCAAGATAATGTTTCCTCTACAAAGCGGCCTTTGCGAATTAGCAAAGGAACTTTAAATCTACGGGGAGCTAGATTTCTGAGAGTTGCTGTGTCCCCAGGACGGCTTCTCTGGTCTTAGCAAAGCCTCTAGTACTAAGCCAGCAGCCTTGATGAAACCGAGATTCATAGAGTCTGAAGTGATCCAGCTACAGTCCTGTCTTCTCCCCAGTACTGCTTCTGGGGTACTTCTTACCTGTTCGAAAGTACAGCAGTCATTTGATTCTTTCGTCGCCCCGAAGAAGCAGAACTTGGCAGTGGCCCCCCAAACCCCCTCCTCCTCCAGTTGTCTTAACCGGGACCTTTATTACGCTGGGAGCATCAAGAATCAAAGTGGGTTCCTAGAGGTGTGTTAGACTGAGTGGCAGCGACGATATCATTCCACGAACTGGGAACACGAAGCCGTGCTACTTGCCACGGCATCGGTGGGGACTGGGGACCGTCCCCAATGGGGCGGCAACGCGGGAACGCACCCCCGTGGCCCTTCTCTCCCGAACACTCTCGGTTCAGCTGTGTACTGAGAGTCCACACTGCTCTTCTTATCAACGAGGAGTAGTGGTCGTGTTAATTACAGCTGCACTAACTACCGCGCCGTTCCGGGCATACAGAAAGGCCCAATGAAAAAAATGGGGAGAAAATCACAATCTTCAAGTGTGTCAGTGCTTTCTGTCATCTGCCTCTGATGATTTTTTGGTATCTATTCTACTTTTTCTTATATGTTTATACAAGGTTCCGGTCAAATAGCCTATGACCTTGAACCATATGCTGTCTAAAGCCTGTTGGTTTGTAGATGACGCTGTTGACCGTTTCAGCGGGCTGGTTCTAATGGGGGGGGGGGCGCTGGTGGAGCACCCTTTTACCAGCACGCATTGCTGGGTATAACATTAAAGCCTTCGGAGGAGCATCGCACAAGAAAAGGATTATTTATACAAGATCCACCTTGAGTCATCTCACTGTTTCATTTCTACAAGTAAATCCTCTTTCTTCCAGTTTTAAGGCAGGTAATTGCTTTGCTAGCTTCTGTGTTTCTGACTAAGCATAACTTAGGAGTCTTTCATCTGGATGTTTATTCATCTTACTGGAACAGCTTTCCGTACTCTTTAAAAATTAATTTGACTTTAATGCCTCGTTATTTAGGACTCCCCTGGGCTAGGATGAAATCACACTGGGAGAATTTCGATTTGACAAATAGCCATTGTGTGGGAGCCTTTGATCCTCTCCCGTGGTGTTAACTAGCTGCCTGCCCCTTGCTTTGAGGAGCTGTAAGGAAGATCAAAGTCTGCCCCCCCCCCGCCCAAGGCGTGATCACTGGTGGACACTAGGAGAATTCTGGCACTTTCCATCATCCTGGGGACGCTGCAGCCTCAGCTGTGGTCTGAAGCCCTCTGAGTAGGCCCTCAGTACTCAATCCCTCAGAAGGTGGGACCCTCCCAATAGCCAGTGAGGAGCGGTCCCTGTTGTCAGGAGGGGAGCCTGGGGGACCTTTGAGCTCCTAAACACTTATCTGCCTGGAGAAATTGGATGCTGGCAGAAGTAAAGAGAAAAGAGGATGAATTTTTCCTAGGGCCTTAGAGAACCATACTTCTAGTGTTTGTTGAGCGGCATGAAGCCCTTGGCTCCCTAAAGTAGGCATTTCTAATCCTGGTTTTTCAGTCTCTGAGGCCTCGTCTGTTCTTCCAGGTTTTCAAAAATTAGGAAGAAAAGTTCATTTTAATTCACTTTCATTAAAAAAATGCATACAAAATATGGTGGTTATGGTTAGAAAGATGGAGAGCAAACGGGCAATTTTCTAGAGGTCGCTAGAAATTGCTGCCCTCGTGGTCAGATGCCATGTGTCTAAAAATAAAATAAGTGTCTGAAAAGCAAAAGAACAAGTGTAGATTTTACAGACTGACCTTGATAAAGATTGTTCAAAAACATTTAGATTCAGTTCGCCAATGATAAATGTCACCCTTCCCTGGATGGCGGGCATTGTCTAACTCCGCCATCTCCTTCTTGCTCCCACAGATGGGGAGCTCTCCATATCGAATGAAGATGATTCGCTGGAAAACGGACAGTCCCTGAGCTCCAGCCAGCTGTCTCTGCCTGCCCTGTCCGAAATGGAGCCGGTCCCCATGCCCAGGGATCCCTGCTCATACGAGGTGCTCCAGCCTTCAGACATCATGGACGGAACAGGTAATGCCCCTGGTCGAGCTGCATGTGGCATTCGGGACCTGTAGCCTGGCTGGACTTGGAGTTCTGTTTTGCACCACCCCGAGCCTAAGAATCTCCTGGAAATGGGGACAAAACTGCCCAATCAGTACATACTTATACTTACTGTTCTGTAGTTTTTCAAGAACATTTTTTGTAATCTTAATGTCTTTAAAGAAGACATGCCCTGTTTTTGTACTATTGGGTATTTAAAATGTCATTGGTTTTTTTTCTAGCACTCTTTTCTCTTAAGGTCCAGCCAAGGAATCCTACACTTCTTCTACACGATACCTATCTGATTCACGTGTTTGTACAACCCTGGCACGGCCTTTAAGCCCAGTCTCGGTATACCAGCAAATGGTTGTTGTCAATTTAGCAAATTGTATCCGTTTACTGTATACAATCAGTGTGTTAATTGGCTCTTAAATTGTATACAGTTTACCGGTTAAGGTTAACTTGTATGCTGCTGACAGATGGTGTTTGGTACCACTGGCCTGTCACTACTTCTTTGGTCCAAAGCCCTCTGGATGGTCAGTATTACTCCCTCAGAAGGTAGGGTCCTCCCAGCAGCCAGTGAGGAGTGATCTTTTTGGCAAGAGGCAAGCCTGGGGAGAAAGGGAACTCTGGAGTCTCCAGAGCCCGGGGAGAAAGGCCATGTCCCTTTTCCACACCATATGCAAAGTCCGCAGCAGCAGAGCTCAGGTGCGAAGACGGGAGAGCTGGTGTTTGAGTCAATTCCATGCTGCGCTTTGGGACCTGGTGAGCATTGCCCTGTCAGTGTGTCCGACACTGATGGTCATGGTGTCCCTTGGGAGGGGGGAGAACCAAGAGCTCATGAGGGTTATTTGCAAGGGCTTTGAAGCTACAGGGTTCACTGCTACCCAGATTAGGGAGGAAGAAGAGGTCAGGGGAGAGTCAGTACACTCATTCCTATCATAGCAGCGATGAGAGGAAGGAGGCTATGCAGCTGCCTGGCTGAGAAGATTTTTCCAGCTAAAGCAAGTGTATTGTGTTTCTCATCCAACCTTCCTTGTGATGCTGGAATTACACAGATTTGACCGTTAGAGGGAGATCTGTCATCCCAGTGAACTCAGAGCTTCAGTCTTGTTGGCCAGGCAGCACCCCCATCCCTCCCTGCCCCAGGACGGCTCTTAACTTGAGCCAGTCGGGGTTTCATGGATGAAAGGAGGAGTCAGACCAACTGCGGAACAAAGAGAAATAGGGGAAATCAAACAGAAAATCATCATTCCAGCAAGTGAGAGGAGAGAGGAAGCTGGGAGACAGAAAGACATTGTCTTGTTGCATCCTTTGTCTGGTCAAGGTTTATAGGAGCCCCTAAGCCTGCAAGGTGCCTGCTGGCGGCCGCTGCCTGGCTTGGCTGGCTCCAGAACCTGGAGCAGCAGCCACTCCAGGCACGTGAGGGTTCCCGGCCTGGTGTCAGCCTCTAGGGCTCCTTCCGTGACTTCATGTCCCAGACCCGGGGAGACCCAGTGGGCAAAAACAAGACCCCGGAATCTCCTGTCTTCCTCTCAACAAAGGGCAAACAGGCCCAAGGAAGATGCCAGCATTTGGTGCTGGTTCGGTTCAGATGGGGCTCTTTGTCCCCGGCCCGCTGCACCTGCCGGCTGTGGGTTGTTGCCGTGGTCCCATGAGTCACGTTTTAGAGAGCTCACAGGAGGTGTAGTACAAATGCCAAGATTGACGGGAAGCTTGGGAGAGTTTGCAGAAAATGTCCTCTTCCTTTTTCCTCCCTCTTGCCCCTCCCCCCTCCCTTACTGTCTCAGCCTCCCTGATGTGCCCCTCCACCCACCCCCCCACCACCCGCTTTATTGGATTTCTAGTGGCCTGTCACTCTCCCCCACATACATGGCGACCTGCAACCGTCAGTGCTCTGCTGTGTTGCTAACCCACACCCCCATCCTGTGTGCTCCCGCCGGCCCCCCCGCACTGCGTTTGTGTAATGTCTCCTGTGTGTCGTGTGGTTGTCCCCTCAGTGTCTGAAGAGAGTCCCTCTGCCAGTGAGTCTGGAGTCCTCCTGTCCCAAGATCCTTCAGCCAAACCAGTCCTGCTACTGCCCCCCAAAAAACCTGCTGCTTTCTCTGGAGACCATGAGGAGACCCCAGTGAAGCAGCTGTCCCTTCTCAAGCAACCCCCCGCCCTGCCTCCCAAACCCACTGCCAGGATTGCCAACCACTTAACAGGTGAGTCAAGACGTCTTCTGGGGGCGTGCAGCCCTGCCTTCCCTTCAAGGGATGATCTCTTGCTCTTTTTCTTTTTATCTGAGGCCCGTTGCACCTCTCCGGTGAGGTTGCTCTGTGGGACATTTGGGTGTTTCCATGTGCGTCTTGGTACACGCAGTCGTGACCTGGGTTTGTGTGTTTTTGTCAAGAAGCATTCAACATGCACCTGCCAGCCATATGCCAAGAGCCTTTGTCATGTGTATCTGTAAATATGTACATTGGTATTTATGTGGCTGACTCACGATTATTTGCCCATCGAGCTGAATTAGATTCAATGTCAAAATCTTTGCAAAGATGAAGAGTAGTACCTTGTTCCCTTCATAATGAGTTTGCCAAAGCTCTTAAAGTTTTTGTCTTTAAATTATTGATCTGAAGCCTGGCATATTTCCTCTATTAAAATTCATGTCTGTGCTGTTTGTTCTGTTAAAAAAAAAAAAAGTAGAGACAGTCTGCAGAGTATTGTGGGAAATACTTTTAAAAGAAGAGGAAGTTTTGTTCTAAAATGATATTTAGGTTTTCATGTTTAAAGCATTAGTGAACGCACGCACCGCTAGCTATTGAATTGGGCATCTACTGAAATTGTACTCCACCACACATGAATCAGACACAACTTTCTGATTTAACCTTGTGGTTTAATTAAAGAGTAAAGATTTCAGGGGGGTTGTTTCTCCAGCCTTAAGAGTAGTTTCACCTGTTCGGCTGCCTTTTCATTGTGCGTTTGGTATTTTCGTAAATAGTTGCTAATTGATATCTGTGCATTTTTGTGAGATGTGACGAGGATGGAGGTGGGGCAGAATATTCACCTCTTTTATAGTAGAAAACTGAAGTTTAAGAAAAACGAGTGCCTTCAGCAGGGCTAGCAGGAACAGTGCAGTGGAGGCACGCTTGGACCCCACGCTTCCTAATTCCTTGTCCAGGGAACGTTGTCTCTGCGATAGAAGGGTGTCTCCCACATGGTGCTGAGTTTTATTCGAGTCCAGCTTAAACACAAGATTGAGTCAAACTACTCTAGCGACGTGTGTGTCCATCCAAGCCAGATGCTTGTGGTTCAAAAGAGCACATTTCCTTCTAAAGGAACCATTCAACGTATTAATAACGCGTCAGTCCAGGGCCCCAAACTGTAAATGCGTAGACAAACCACAAGGAGAGAATGCTCTCATAAACTTCCCTCTAGGAGATAACCGCTGTCCATTTGTCTGTCTGCCTAATAAAAGTCAAATGCCTGCTATATGCCAGCGGCTTTTTGCCCGCATTGGTATCTTGTGAACTGGTTCTCGTGTTCGTAAATACTCCCCGCCACACTTTTGTTAGCTGCCCGGGGGCGAAGTCGGACTTAAGTATTTGGCCCCTTGTGGACTCTCCCATCTTCTGTTGTGAAAATCCGCAGCCAACATCCTCAGGGGCATCATTGCTTCACGAGCATCGGAATTTCTCCCAATTTCATTCTAGAATTAGAGTTGCTTATTCTCTTTCTAGAAATCAATTATATACCTTTGAAGAGCTATAGGCTTTGGAAGGCTTTGATGCCAAATTTCCCTGAAGAGTAAATATTGCAAAGTAAACTCTTGTACGTAGTTCATGTTTATTCATCACACATGTGCTGGGTATCAAAGCGGGTGCAAATAAAGGACGGTTTAATATGTAAATTTCACATATATATATTTTGTATGTTATCTATATTATATATACACGTAATAGAGTGCCAGGATACTGTCTGAATATCACTTGGAGGTCCGTGCAGTCTGATGAAAGGGCGTGGAAGGGCTGAAGCTTGAGCTGACCCTTCAAGCATAAAGGGCATTTATGGAGAACGAGGGGAGAACATTCCAGGAGAGAAGGCCCTGCTCAGAGGCCCAGAGATGGCATTGGTTTGGGTCGGTGACGAGGTGGCGGAGCTGGGGCAGAGGGTGCATCTCAGGATGAGTTGAGAAAGGGTTCTGTGGGGATTTAGACTCCGTTTTCATGGCATCGGAGAGCCTTTGGAGGTTTTTGAGCAGAGGATGATGTGATGAAAACCAGCCTTTCGAAAGTTTTCCTGGGTCACTGTGGAGAATGAACAGGAAGAGAAAGTGGACGGCCTAGAAAGGCCAGCCCTATGCCTCATTCTCCAGAATCACTAGTTGAATTAAATTGAATAATCTGAACCAGGGAGACTATGGAGGAAGCGACTCCTGTGTCTGAAATACGAGCTCACAAGCATCTGGCTGATCACAGCAGGAGGAGAGAGAACAGAACAATAGAAAAGCCATTTTCAAAGAATTGACACTTTCTTAGCCAACAAGAGCCTCTCATTTATCTAGTTCTCTAATTAATGAAGGCGCACTTCATTCATTCCCAGCTTCAGCTATGAGCCGTGAACGTGGGTGGCCTGGTATCTGCAGGATTCTTGATATATGCGAGACTGAGGATATCTGAATGAGCCCAATCTCTGGCTTCCCCACCCTTGTCCAAGGAGAGTGGACTTCTCTACTCTCTATAAACCTTACCTCTATGTAGCATGGATTGAATGGATAAAGATACATTAGAGCTAACAGTCCTTCCCGAGCTGTATCTGGTAGCCTCCGAAATAGGAGGAAGACAAGACAGGTGGAGATATCTGTGGGCTGCAAGCCTGGTGCTGTCCTTTTGGGTTTAAACTCAATTAGACATGCTTAATTTTTGTAGGTGAACAATCAGTCATCATGAATCTGCATCACCATGAGGCAGCTACATTAACCCTGTTCTGTTACTAATTACTCTAGAGACATCTGGGCTCTGTCAGAAGAAATTAATAAACCAAGAATTCTAGAACTCTAAATCGAGACTTATAAGTTGTAGCATGTTC
This sequence comes from Ursus americanus, assembly GCF_024610735.1. NCBI lineage: Eukaryota > Metazoa > Chordata > Mammalia > Carnivora > Ursidae > Ursus > Ursus americanus. Next base: position 17,068,312 of record NC_142158.1, read on the forward strand.
TCTCTCACTGTCGGTTGTCCTGTTGACATTTTTGAAAGGAAACACAGGACAGTTTGAAAGACACCCAGCATGATTAATAGAGTGACATTGGTTAATGGTCCTGTAAGATACTAGAGGAAGGTGAGCCTGACCTGGGGCCACTTCCAAGTATAGGCTCAGGCAAAGACAAGCAGAATTATCTGCTGTGGCATGTGCTTCCACTTTATCAGGAAGACCGTTATGAACTTGGAGACTGTCTCACTAATTTTCTCTGTTGGCCAGCAAGTAGTGAGAAGCCTACTAGCTCTCCCAAACAGTCTTTCTTCTGCTCTTGTCATCATCCTGTTCTCCAACAGCAACATACACAATTTCACGTGATGGGGGAGCATCGGTTCTGGAAGTATGGTGCATAGCAGAGCTGGTTGCATAATGCGTATGAACTGAGGTGAATGATTCTCAAAGTGCATCTTTCTTGGGATGATGGTGGACCCCAGAGGAAAAGTGTTGATTGAAGTGGAAAAAAAAAAAAAAACCCACTGTCTCCTATCTTTCAAAGTCTTTGTTAATCACCTCTCCAGCCATCCTGTCTCCAAGAGTCCGGTATGACACACTACATGAATAATCCATGCCTCCGCATACGGTACCTGTGATTAGGTACCCCACAGGTGCTATTTGAATGGTGGATAATCAACTCCTACGAGAGCTGGACTTCACAGTCTGACATTCACACTTGGGGGATAATGGCAGCTGCCATTTTTTTGAGAACTTTACAGCATATCGTTAGTCCTAGTCGATCCTAATAGTCGATACTATTTTCATTATTCTCTCTTTTTCCTAGAGGAGGAAAAGGAAATTCGGATAAGTTAAATAACTCAGTCGTGGTTACATAGCTAATAAGTGCCAGAGATGGACCTACTTTGGTTTTCTCCAGAGTTCTTACTCATAACCATTAGTTTCTACTCTCCTCACTAAGATGCCTATTCTTAAAATTCAAAACAATGGAATATGAGCTTTCTTCGGTTTGGTTTTTTGTTTTTGTTTTTTTGGTCTTGTGTGTTTCAGTCTGTTTAAGAAAATTGACTTCTTGGGTGCTTGGGTGGCTCACTTGGTTAAGCATCCAACTCTTGATTTCAGCTCAGGTCAGGACTCCAGGGTCATGAGATTAAGCCCCATGCTGGGCTCTGTGCTGAGCGTGGAGCCTGCTTAAGAGTCTCTCTCCCCCTGTGGTCCTCTAACACCCCCCACGACTGCTTGCGCTCTTTCTCCTCCCCCCTAAAAATAAATAAATTGATTGATTAATTAAATTTTTAAAGAAAGGAAATTGGCTTCTTTATTTGCATAACTCAAAGACAAAATGTATCCAGTCTTTCAAAAATAAGTAATATTCTCAAGGTACTTGATTATAGAGAGGAGGACTTGAATGCATTTGGGTTGGGTTTGGAAGAACATGCCAGAAATAGCCTGTAAGAATCAAGAACAGGCCAAATCACATGGGAAGCACTTGGCCACAATTAGAGACTTGCAGTTCAGCAAAGAAAAGGAAGTATTGGGGCGCCTGGGTAGCTCAGTCAGTTAAGCGTCCAGCTCTTGACTTGGGCTCAGGTCATGATCTCAGGGGTGTGAGATCCCGAGTCAGTGTGGAGCCTGCTTGAGATTCTCTAACTCTCCCTTTGCCCCTCTCCCGCTTGCTCTCCCTCTTCTCTTTCTCTCTCTCTCTCAAATAAATAAATAAATCCTTAAAAGAAAGGACAAAAAGAAAAGGAAGTGTTGCTGATCCTTTAAAAATAAGCCCTTCTGCTAATGTGAACCTGCCCAGGGTTTCTTTGTCTTTAGACCCTGAAATACAAGGAACTTGTGATGGTCGATGGCTAGTTTCAACATTCCAGAGTTTTTACAGCTGCAGACTTACCTGGCAAATGGCATCCGTGCCCTCTGGTACTTCTCAGCCTCACATGTCTAATGAGAATCTTCTACCCAGAGCTCGTCACACCAAAACCAACATTCCTGTTTATGCTGTCTCTCGAGTTTTGTGGACACATCCACGGCGGACTCTTCTGTAGTCACATTCGGATCTGTGATTTTGTTGTTCCTCTCTGGCTCGCTACTGTGTGTCCCCATTTCTCTCCAGTTTCCCTCCCCACTTGCCTTGTTCTCCTCCTGCATCCTCCTCTCCAATCCTACAAAATCATCTCCTTTTGCCTCTATCCTTGCATTCTACTCTGAAACTGCAGGAAAACTGGTAAGTGGACCACGGTGACCTTGGAGCTCGTTTCTGCCTTTAAGAGGAAAACATGAACTGTAACCCCAAAGCCTCAGAAAGAGGTTTAAGGTTCATAGTCTCTGGGTAGCCAATACCTTGAAGGAATGGGAAATATACCCGAATTTGCTCTTTATCCCCAGTTTTCTGTATTTTTCCAGTCCTGATTTCCCTTTCTTAAAATGCAGAAATTCTTTCTTGGTGCACGGGAGGACTTTCTATTAAAAGTTTATGACGGGTGCGCTCCGCTGTCACCTCTGTGACCAGTGTGATGATGATGGCAAAATACCTTTCTTTTTTGGTGGCACTGTTAGGATGGAAATGGAATTCACTTGGCACTTTTTATTATATTGGTAAAAACATAACGTATCACAGGTCGTAAGTGTGCAATTCAGTAACGTTAACTAGATTCACGTTTTGTACAACAGGATTTCCAGGACTTTGTCGTCTTGCAAAAGTCAAACTCTGTACCTATTAAACGACTCCCCTTTTCCTTTCCTCCTGCCGTGGCCCCTGACAACCACCACTTTACTTCTTGTTTCTAGGATTTGAGGCACCTCCGATAAGGGGAATCCCGTAGTGTTCGTCTTTTTAGCAGACGCTTGCTTCGCTTTGCTAATGCCCTCAAGGCCCGTCCATGCTGTAGCGTGGGATTGGATTTCCTTGCTTGGTAAGGCTGGATGGCACTGATGTTTTGACGGCCCACCCTGTGCAAGGTGCTCCGCCAGCCTTGACGGAATTTATAAGAAGTGTTGCCTCGCCAGCTGTAGGGGTCGAAGGCAGTTATAAGCTACAGAAAGTGCTTCGTATGAAGATGTATAAACACGGTTCTCAAGAAATATAAACAGCAGGAGACCTAATCCTTTTGAAAGAATCAGAAAAAGCCTCATAAAGGAGGATGTGTTTAAAACTTAAAGATGAGTCACATTTTGAAGGTCACAGAGGGGAAAGGAGGCTGTTGTGACATGGGAGGCAGAATTCTGAGTACGAGGCACAGTAAGTTCAAGAACTAGAGAACGGGGCACCTGGGTGGCTCAGTCGCTAAGCGTCTGCCTTCGGCTCAGGGCATGATCCCAGAGTCCTGGGATCGAGCCCCACATCAGGCTCCTCCGCTGGGAGCCTGCTTCTTCCTCTCCCACTCCCCCTGCTTGTGTCCCCACTCTCCCTGGCTGTCTCTCTCTCTCTCTGTCAAATAAATAAATAAAATCTTAAAAAAAAAAAAAAAGAACTAGAGAGCAGCCCAGCTTGGCAGGGGTGCTGGATTCGTGGAGGGAGGTAACCAAAGGTCAGGCCAGAAGTGGGTTGAAGGGACACTGTAGAAAGCCTCGAATGCCATGACGAAGGATTTAACTTTAGAGGAGGAAGCAGGTGTGTTTTATGGACATTTAGCAGCAGTTGCTTGATTTCAACCCAGCTTGTCTCCTTGAGGCTCTTGTGGGTTCGATGGACAATAATATCGGGGGCTGGATGCACATCTGGAAATATAAAGGAAACTGGGGTGCATGGCCGTTGTCAATGGGAAATTGCAAAGGGCACCAAGCTGCTGCCCTTGGTTCTTCTCTTGGACATCGTGTCAGTGTCCCGGGGTCAGTTTCCCGAGAGCGGGGACGAAGTTGGCCGTGGTCCCCGCTGTGTCCTCAGCGAGCGCCGAGCAGCCCCAGAGCAGGAGGGCTTGTGAGAGGACCTCCTGGGGCGGTGGCATTGAAGGAGGAGCTGGGTGATCGTTTGCCCACGAGTTCATAGCAGGATACTTGTTCATAGGCTCCAAGTTGTGCCATAGACCAAATCTGATCCTCGTGCTTCTGTAGAGCTTGAAGGAGCCCCGATCCCCAGATGGAAAAGCAGCCCCTTATCAGACTAGCACATAGAACCTAAGAGTCCTGCATCAGTCAGACTTGTGGTCCAGACCGAGGTGTCAGGGAGTGCGCTGGGAATGTTGGGAAATGGCGATGCCCTTGTAGTCCAGCAGGTGCAGGTGGCTAGACCAGCCGCCTCCATCACTGTAAGTGCAAGGGATAGGAGTGTGTCCTCCAACCATGAGTAAGTATCGTGCGTCAGGTAGGTGCAGGGTTGGAGATGAATTGCAACCATCCTTTTTTCCCCTTTATAATATCTAAGGCTCTGGCTTGAACTTACTCATACCTTCACCCTGAATGTTCTACCTCTTGATAGCTCCATAAGATCTATGTAGTATTTTATTTTTTTTACTACATTATGTTAGTCACCGTACAGTAGTACATCATTAGTTTTTGATGTAGTGTTCCATGACTCACTGTGTATAACACCCAGTGCTCCATGCGATACATGTCCTCCTTAATACCCATCACCGGGCTGGCCCATCCCCCCTCCCCTCTAAAACCCTCAGTTTGTTTAAGATTTTATTTATTTGAGAGAGCATGAGTGGGGGGGAGGGGGCGGGGGGCGCGGGCAGAGGCAAAGGGAGAAACAGACTCCCCACTGAGCAAGGAGCCGGACGCCGGACTCGATCCCAGGACCCAGACATCATGACCTGAGCCGAAGGCAGAAGTTTAAGCAACTGAGCGACCTACCCAGGCGCTCCAATGTAGTATTTCATTTTATACCCTCTGCATTACCTACTTAAAGACAGCCTCGATCTGTCCTTAGTTCCGGTGTTCTGAGATCAGATGAGCACATTCATGCTTCCCATCATGACTTGTGACTTTGCTCTGACTCTCCCAGCCTTCTCCCGGAGAGTCACAAACAGCCGTCCTCCCGGTGGGCACTGTTGCATCCATGCTTCTTGCTGTTGTCCATCTCGAGAACTTTCTCCCTGCCCTTTGTGCCTGTCCTGCAGAAGGCTAGGTTCCACAGCTCAGTGATCAGTTGAATGCTGCTCTCCTCCCCGGTCTCGGTGGGAGCGACAACGGTCGTCCTCATCACCGCAAAATCAAACCATGTAATGCGCTTTTGTGCAAATGATTTGTAATCTCTAACAAAGTGCTGATCTCAGCAGGTGTTTGTTGTCATGAGAGAGGGACACCTACAGTTGTGGCTCTTTAAGGGCAGTTTTCTGGCAATGAATAATGTGTAATTTTACTTCAAAAAAAAACACAAAAAACCCAAGTTGTATGCCCTATGAAGAGGACAGGTGCCCCAGCTGTGACCCCCACCCACTGCCCAGCATCCCCATCCCCGTGAGGCATGTCCCTCCCTCCTTGTTACCATCTGCCCAGATGGTCTTTGGAAGGGGGAAATTTTAAAACAAAACGTTTCGTTGTGGAAAGTGACTCAGAAACAAAGTCAGGTGCTGGTGACGTGTGTGCTATCGTGGCCCTCACTTTTAGGATTCTGGAAGGTCTCAGGATGTGTTTGTCACAAACATTAGGTGGTCGTTGGTGTCCATGTGCCGGCCTGGCTGGGGAGAGCGAGCCGGGCTTAGGGCATGTAACACAGGTCACTTCTTTGTTACCCGTTTCCCTCCGCATCATCCCTCTTACCACGAGGGGTTGGTCATACATGTGGCCTTTCCAGGCATCAGACCCATGAACTCAGAATCCCTGGGATGGTCTGAAGGAATTGACAGAAGTCATGTGAGCACCTTTGTTTGCAGCCAGGGGGAATCCGGGCTTTGGTGACTCTAGACTCGTTTACGTTCTAAGTACTCTTCGTAGAGGCCCTTTGTGTTCTTGGGTAGAGTGTCTGTATCTATAAAAGGCGACCAGAGACTCTAACCCACTGACACCAGGTTGGCAAATGGCTGAGAAATTGTTGCAACACCTTTGTTCATTAAGACACTAAGTGCTATTTTCATTGACAAGCACTCGGATGCATCCGCAGTTAGAAATGGGCTTCGACGACAGGTGCTAGTAAAAAAAAAGAGAAGAGAGGCTAGAGGTGTGTTCCTTTAGCCCAGACTGGTTCTGTGAGAGACTGTGGTCCTGGGACACAAGAACGGACTAGAGAAGTAATCTGGAGTTTTCCTTCCCTTGTCTGAAGTCGTAAGCCAGAGCTGTGTCATGTTTGGAAATAACAGCCTTCTTGGGTTTTATGGCTCTGTGACACTCACAGTTTATTTTCCTTGTTCTCTGGAACGGGGTGTTTCTGCTTTTTCCACTCCATCCACATAGACAGTTTTATGAATATACTGCATCTCGATCAGTCTGGCTGCAGAGGAACTCATGCATTTCTAAGTCAGCAAGCAGAGAGCTATGTGTGTGCCCCCCTCCCACCCCCTGCAGGACCAGCTGCTGTCATCATTATAGATGCAGGAGGTAAAGTGTGTCCTCCAAAAATCCATAAATATTATGCGTCCCATAGATGCAAAGCTATTTTATTCAGCGAGGTGCTGTTGAGGCAAAAGAGACATTTTTTCTCCCTGGATTTTTAGAGGTAAAGAGTCTGATTCCCGAAAAATGTTAGCTATCTTTCCCAAGCCTTGGAACATCAGAGAATCTAGTTTCTGTCATTCCCAGTTCTGTGTTCTTTTCCACTAGCCCTAAATGCTGGTGCAGGGTGCCATGCATTAGAACAGCACCCTGAAATCCGGATGGCCTTGCCTTTTTCTTTTCCTGTAGTGCTTTGTCGCAAGCAAGGAAGACTGCCGAGACCGTCCTTTGGAAGCTCTCTCCCATTATTGCATTCACTTTCAGCCAGTTTTTCACCCCCTTACTTCGAACCGCCACATACTAAGCCACCGCCCTCCCGATCACTGTCTTGGTTTCTTGAGTCCCACCCCAGACGGGAAGCATCAGGCTAGGGGACGCTCACAGGGCCGCAAGCGTCCTGGGAGTAACCGGCCAGAGGGATGCCGTGCTCGGCAGATTACAAAGCGCGTCCACATCCTCTTGTCGGACCCTCACCTGTGGCAGAGGCAGAGAATATATTATTTTTTCAGGATCAGTAAAGACTACATTTATTGAGCTCCTTTTGCATATCAGGGAATCAAGGACTAGACGGGGGGGATTTTATACTCAGGCCCTCTGCTGACCTGTTCAAGGACTTTGTAAAATTATAAAAAAGGTGCCCTTTGGAAGAATGAGTCACAGAACGCTGCCCATTCCTCTGGAATGACTGGATTTCAGCTGCTGGTCCCCATGGAGAAGCCGTGTATACATTAATCCATTTACTTCTCGTAACAGACCTATGAAGTGGGTTATAGTCCCTTTCTGCAGCCGAGCAAACTGAGGCTCAGGAAGGCTAATGACTCAGGCAAAGTGACAGAGCTTCCTGGTCTTGGAACTGGGATTAAGCCCCAGCTCTTCTGAGATCTAACCCAGTGGTGATTTCACAGCCATTCTATCCTCAGCCTACAATAGAACAGCCCCCCACAGGCCCTGCTCAGCACTCAGAGAGCAAGCACGAGAGCTGAATGTCCCCCAGGAGGCCCTGGGCACTTGTCCTTCTGCGTGAGGGAGCAGCCTCTTCACGGAGGAGTGGCCCTGAGAGGACAGCTTCTCAGAGTCGATGGTGCAGGGCTCCCTGGGGTATCTGTCAAGATGCACGTTCTCATTCAGAAGGCCTGGGCTGGGGCCCTGAGCCTCTGCATTTCTGGCACGCTCCCAAGAGCTTCTGCTGCTGCCAGCCCTCAGACCACACTTCGATTAGCAGAGCCTTAGGGTAGGAGAAAGTGGTCATTAAGTTCTACCTCTTCCCACGGCTCTGAAGACGTCGTGAGAAAGAAAACCAGATGTTTATTGAGCACCTACTATGCACTGCTCCCAGCTCCTTGTTAGCAAACAGGAGGGGAACAGCCACACCCAGTGTCATAAGATTAATGCATCACTTACACCTACTGCGAATAAAAATTGGCAACAAGAAAAATGTAATGGATTAAATCGACTGTACGTGAGATGCTGTGACTAAGGGAAATCGGGGCCCATGAGAGCCTCGTGGTGGCACCTTCACTTTGGGGAGGAGGATGGATCGGCTTCCATGGACGTCATTCCCATGATGATGAGAATGAAGCCACCAGAAACAGGCTACTATTTATTAACTGAGTGCCAGGCACGGTGCCACGCAGTGTGTGCACTTTATCTTACGTGATTTGTGCAATAGGCCTATGACATATTAATTCATCCCCATTTCACAGATTGGAAAACAGAACATCAAAGAGATCAAGCAGTTGCCATTGCTAACAGAGCTGACTAACTGTGTGACTTTACAGCTTATCTTCTGTGTTTAGTATGACAAACTCTGGTAATGATCTTGTGCCACTTAATCCGTTACTAACTTGGGGCACTTTCTCAGTGTGGTCTCCACCAAGGTCAGAGTGATCTGGGAGCTTCTCTACGAAGCGGAGTCCCAGACCCCGTTGTAAACCCACTGAATCAAAATCTCTGAGACTGAGGCTTAGAAATCCGCCTCTCCCACACCTCCCCGATGGGGTTGGTTGAAATCAGTACCGTAAGAATTTGGCATCTTGCAAAGAAACGGTGGAGTCAGGCAGTCCATTCCCAATGCATTCATCTCAGTCCGTTGTCCTTGTTACAAAGGTGTCCGTGCCTCATTAAACAGAAATGAGTATTGGGTGTATGTTTCCTTGTGTGTGTAATACATACATACAGTGCTCATAGGACATGTGAAAATCAGCACGAAGGAAACGAGGAATCTAATGCCCTGAATCAAGTTGGTAGGAAAAGCGAAACATCTGATTAAGTATTTATTGCTTGCAACAAAATTTTGAAGAAAGGCTCTTTAAGCAAACTTGTCTGAAATGTCCTTAAAGTATTCTAAAGCAAATAAAACAAAAAATTCACCCACAGGGATCTAAGAAATCTTTTCATCCACAAAGTGCTCATCCATAAGTGATTTTTATAAATATAAAATTAAATTGGAGGCGCCATTAAACAAATTGGTTTTAAGACAAGTCCCTTAATTGCAAATGTTAGGTTTAGGCAGAGCTAGTCATGAGGTGAATAGATCTTAGACAGTGTAGCTTTCAGTAAATTGGTTTCCTGCAAATCAGTTTTACTTTTTGTATGTGGGGGGCATAGAAATAGAACCGGGGGGGCGCCTGGGTGGCACAGCGGTTAAGCGTCTGCCTTCGGCTCAGGGCGTGATCCCGGCGTTCTGGGATCGAGCCCCACATGAGGCTCCTCTGCTGGGAGCCTGCTTCTTCCTCTCCCACTCCCCCTGCTTGTGTTCCCTCTCTCGCTGGCTGTCTCTATCGAATAAATAAATAAAATCTTTAAAAAAAAAAAAGGTCAGAAGACTTAATCTGCTCACTGCAGATTAAGTATAACTTAAAAAAAAAAGAAAAAAAAAAAGAAATAGAACCCGGGGACCGTACTGCTGACCACTCAGGGGCTGGATGAAACCAATGTATCATATCTCCGCCTTGGGCAGCATTGTGCTCCAAGCAGGGTAGCACCCCCAAATCAGTGATTCTCCCTGATTCTTTCCTCTTCCTCTCTGAATATGGTGAGCACCTGGGAAGCATTTAAAATCCAAACACCTGGCCCCAAGACTCTCAGTCAGTAGGTCAGAGTGGAGGCCAGGAATACAAACTTCTAGCAAGCATCAGGGGACTGTCGCAGGTGGTCCAAGAACTCTGCTTAAGAATTAGTGCTCTTGGGACACCTGGGTGGCTCAGTCAGCTGAGCATCTGACTCTTGATTTCAGCACCGGGCTTCATCTCAAGGTCGAGAGTTCAAGCCCCGCATCACTGGGCTCTGCTGGTGTGGCGTCTACTTAAGAAAAAAGAAAAAGGAATTTGTGCTCTTTTTTGTTTTGTTCAGAGAAAAGGACAAGAGTATGATGTTGAGTGGTTTTCAAACATGGCTTCTAAAAGACACAAAGCTAGGCACCCCCCCCCAGCCCGGCCATCCCGCTAGAATCCCTGAGAGGGGCTGGGAGGGTCCGCATCAGTCTGAAGCTAATGCACCCCTGGGGTTGAGAACCACGAGAATGCAGAAGTCTGGGCTTCGCTGTGCTCCACTCTGGGCACCCTCTGGGGACAGCAGAAGGCCGCGTGGGAGGAGCCATCCAAATGCAGCTGGCCTTAACCAGGAGCAGGAAAGGCTGCAAGGGGGGATCTTCGGTTGTGCTTTAAATGGTGAATGCAATTTTGATTATTGGGCAGAGAGAGTGTTTCAGGGGGCTGGTGTGACAAAGACCCTGAAAGAGGATGGTTACTGGGAAACCCCGTGGGGAAGCTGGCCTGCCCAGAGAGGCCAGGAGTGGCCACGGAGATGTAGGGTAGGAGGTGGCAGCTGGCGCTGGGCGGGGCTGGACAGCCCACAGCAGGGACCAGGGCAGGAAGTTGTCAGGGGACCTCCAGCGTGGTGTGTGATGGAGGAAGGTGTCTGGTACGGGGTGCAGATGGATTAAGAGGGTGGAACCTCTTACCTGCCCTACAAGAAGAGAGGAGGTCCCAGACTGGTGCAGTGGTCAAGGGGACAGAGAACACAGAAGTTAGCGAAGGACCAAGATAAAGCGACAGACAGAAACTCAGAATGGCAAATCGTGTATAGCTGGCTCCAGGTCTGTTAGGAGCAATGACTTGGTATTAAGATATCATAAAGACATAAAAATAGCCACTGAGAGTTACTAAAGATCTGGGCTGCCTAGGCCCCCCCCCTTGTCTACCATGTTGGAGAAAGATGGGGATTATAGAGCTAATTCACTGAAAGCCAATAATGCCCCTGATTTTAACCTTTTTTCCCAATTTCCTCCCTTTTTACCAAATCTACTGAGCTAAAAAATTATTTAAGTAATTCTTCATTTCCTACCCCTATTTAATTGATGACCGTGTGTAGTGAAACAACCAGAAAGCAGACGCAGGCAGGAAAAGAGAAAGGGGTCCCACAACCCAGAATCTCTTTTCTCAAGCAATGAAAGTAACCATGTGCACTAATTTGGTCATTACGTCCTTGCCTGTTCTGATAGAATCTCTGGTGTCCCCTTGGCTATTTTCCTAGTGAAGAAACCAAGTAAGGTTTGCTGCAGAAGTGATGGCGGGAAACACGGTGGTCGCGCGTGTGCCGGAAGGTGTAGCTTAGCAAAATGGGTAGAACCCCACGTAATCGCTGTTCCTTCCCAAGGACACGGTTCCATGCAGCCCTCCTGGCTCTGCTTCCTCCTGCCCAGGCGAGTGAGCGCCTACCTGCCTTAGACAGATAGCTGGAATACAAAGGAAGGAGTAACAGGTCAAGAGTCTTGGATAGAAACCCTTGACACTTCCAGACACACTGCATTTGCTGGGTTGGCGCAAAGGCTTCCAAGAGCCAAGAGAGCAGACCCTTCAGTAGCAGGAACTGGACAAAGCGGGTGAGTTCCTGCCTCTCAGCCACTTTGGAGCGAGCACCATTGGTCATGCACCTGAACGTGGTTAGGTTACCTTGTGTCCTGTGCGTGGGGGATGGTGACAAACGGGATGAGCCTTCGTGGAGGAGCGTGAGGGAGCTCTGTGGTTACGACCGGTTGGCATTTTGCTGTGGGGGGGCAAGCTGGTCAAGCCCCCCGGAATGATTAGGCTTCCCTGTATCTCAGCTGTAGGATCCACAGTTTAGTGTCCACACCCCCCCCAGCTGCATGGTCCTCAAATTATTTTCCATTTTATGCTCCTGTCCCTCCCCCACCCCACCCCGGAGAGTATCTATTTCTGGGGGGAGGTGCGAATTCATCCCACCAGAGAGCATCAGAACGTCAGCTCATGCTCTAAACATGTTGTGAGCCTCTCGCTGTGGGCACCGTACAAGACGCTAAGGGTAGTGACACATGATTCGAGGTCCTTGTTCTCCAGCAGAGGAGACAGCTGTGTAAAAAGGAAGCACCATTCGGTGTCCAGTGCATCATCTGCAAAAGCAAGATGATAATGTCTCTGCATCAGGCTCGCTGTGAGGATTAAATTGAAAAGTCCTTAGTATCTGGCACGGGGTAAGGGGCGCCTCGAGTTCTTTCTGCCATCACTGTTGGCACCGTTGCTGTGGGCACGGACCTCCCTCGTGCCCTCAGTAGGTCCGCTGGGTGTGGCATGGAAGGAGTGATGTAATGAGCCAGGAAGGTTTCTCAGAGGAGGTAATTTTTGAGTTGGATCTATGAAGGAAGAGGAGGAATTGACCAGGAAGACAAAACAGAGGAATATTCCAAACTGAGGAGGGAACATGGCAGGGGCCCAGGGGTGTGCAAACATCAGGGAGTTTGGGGAGCACAGAAGTTCTAGAGGGAAGGAGAGGCCTCGCCCGTGCACCTTGGGTTTCTCTGTGAAGTAGGAGCAGCGGTCTGCTGAGGCAAGACCAGGGAAGACCACGACAGCCCGTGCGGAGAATGTGTGGGACAAAGGCCACCTTGTGGGATTTAGGGGATGCTGGAGACTGAATTTGTGGGCCAGCAAACAAGGAAAATCCACGGGAGAAAAGCAGTAGGTGACGTAGGAGACTTTGATGTAAGGCTTTTCAGATACGAAAGGAGAGGCCGTTCTTGATAGGGAAGCCGGAGCAGAGTTCAGGGGGTGAAGTGTGGGCATAGAGAGGAGCCAGACGGCACGCAGACTACGTACGGAAGGCTTGGATGATGCGTCAGGAAGGTGGGCTTTATTTCTAGGCCATTGGTGGGGTTTAAACGAGGGTGTGATGGCAGATTGGTGCCCTCGGGATGTCAGTTTGGTAGAACTGTGGAGAAATTAAACTGGAGAAGGCCACACTCAGAGTAGACAGACGGAGAAAAGTCTAAGGCCTCAAGGAGCAAGACGCAGAAACCCGCGGTCCTCCTGATGTGGTGTGAATTCGAGAGCGTTCTGCCTGCATCACACACGTGCCATACAGCCTTCCCTCCCCCGCCGTGCCCTTCCTGGCTGAGCTGCTCCCAGGCCAACCTGCAGCCCCCAAGACTCAACCCTGCCCCCAGCCATGCTCGATCATTTCCAGGAATTTACAGGGTTGTCCCAAAGGTGGCCCGTGGGCTGTTCTGTCCTGCAGCTCCCCGGATTTTGGAGCATCTCTGGGAAGCCTACGAGCCACTGTCCTGGAACCGAGGGGTGCTGGCCGTGTGCAGTCCCACCGAGGCCCAGGAGTACCTGTTGGAGCCTCCCTGCAGTTTGAACAGCCCAACTGTGGATGCCACGAGAGCGGGCCGACCAGCCCAGCCGCCGCCGAGCCCAGACCTCATGGAGGTCAGGTGTGGACAGGAAGAGATAAGCTACATAGCACACAGTCCGTGGACGCCTTGCCTCCACGTGGGGCCCCTGAGCCCGCTGTGTGACAGAGTCCTCATAGAGCATTATGCCCAGATTACAGATGAGGGCATTAAGCTCAGCAGCACTGGTGTCACTTGTGGAGGGACACGCTGTTCATGGACTTGAACCTAGGACTGGCTTCTAGTCCCGTGCCTGTTATTAAGTGCCAGCTGAAAGGGTATTTTCACATGACAGTGGCAAAATTGTAGACATCATGGCATATGCTAGAAAAGGTGTCTTGGAAGTTCCGTGGGTTTCCATAAATGGAAGAATGCACTGCGTTCGTTGCCCCTTCCTGCTGCTGGTGAGCCTTACTTAGCCTGACAGCTGTGTGACAGATATCGCAAATGCCTGGGTCCCCGAGGGCCCTGAGGGAGCAGAGTTGCCGGGTGCTTGTTCAGTAGCACTTACCCGCTGGGTCTCCCGTTGGTGCATTTTACGTCAGGGCCCACGTCAGCGCCCACAGTCCCAGGGTGGGCGCACGTGTGATGTTCTAGGTTTCCTCCCGGGCCCCCAAACTCACAGCTGCCTCTTGCCCTCCTTTTGCTGCAGATCCTGGCGCCCCCGTGAAATTGCCTTGTCTGCCAGTGAAACTGTCGCCTCCGCTACCTCCAAAGAAAGTCATGATCTGCATGCCTGTAGGGGGGCCAGACCTCTCCCTGGCGTCCTACGCCGCCCAGAAGAGTGGCCAGCAGAGTGGGGCCCAGCACCACCACACGGTCCTGCCGTCCCAGATCCAACACCAGCTGCAGTACGGCAGTCTCGGCCCGCACCTCCCCTCCACCACCGGCTCCCTCCCCATGCACCCCTCCGGCTGCAGGATGATCGAGGAGCTGAACAAAACGCTGGCCATGACCATGCAGAGGCTGGAAAGGTAATTGGTGGGGAAGGGGGGGTGCAGGGGGAGGAGTTGGCTTTGGCTGGGGGTGGTTTGGGGATCTGACCATGACTCAGGAGTGGAGAGACCAAGGTAAGGGCTCATCCTCACTGAGGGAAAAGTTTGAAAGTAAAATCAGACCAAAAACTGAATGTCAGGGAAACTGTGGAAGAAAAAAAAACAGTGTTGCCAGTTGCCAAACTGTAGAACAATCATATTTATCAAAAAGAAAAAGTAGGGGCGCCTGGGTGGCGCAGTCGTTAGGCGTCTGCCTTCGGCTCAGGGCGTGATCCCGGCGTTCTGGGATCGAGTCCCACATCAGGCTCCTCCGCTATGAGCCTGCTTCTTCCTCTCCCACTCCCCCTGCTTGTGTTCCCTCTCTCGCTGGCTGTCTCTCTGTCAAGCAAATAAATAAAATCTTAAAAAAAGTAGCGTGCACGTATATACACATGTACTATATAAATAGTATAATATGTATAAATATATAAGCAATATATAAATTATTAATATGTGTAAATATAATATAGATTTTAAATATAAATATTTACTATAAATTAAATATTTGATATAAGTGTATCTAAATACATAAATATATATAAAGAGCAACATATATATGTGTTCTGTAAGTCTTAACATTCTGTAAGTCTTAACATTTTCTGAAAGCATATACATATAATTACTAATAGTGGTTACCCCTCAGGTGGGGAGATGGGAGAGAAATTCTTTTATTTTTATATATTATATCTTTCTGTACTACATTTTTATTTTGTGTGTGTTGTTTTTATGCTAGAAAAAGACAGGGGCGCCTGGGCAGCTCAGTCAGTTGAGCGTCCAACTCTTGATCTCGGCTCAGGTCATGATCTCAGGGTCGTGAGATCGAGCCCCATGTAGGGCTCTGCACTCATTGAGATTCTCCCTCTCCCTCTGCCCCTCCCCCTGCTCTCACCTGTGATCTCGTGCTCTCTCTCTAAAAAAAAAAGAAGAAGAAGAGAAAAAAGACAATTTGAATGTAAATAAGAAAAGATGAGAGCTGGCAGGATGGTGCTGGAAAAGCAGGGGGATGGGAGATGTGGAAGGCACCCCTTGTTCTTGCTGATGAAGGAAGCAGATGCTTGTAGCCTGATTACTGACCCATTAGTGTTTAGCCACACCTCATGCAGTCCGCTCTTTCACCAGAATCTGCCTCCAGTAGCACTGCTGGGAGATCTGCAGAGAGGACCTGAAGGACTCGTTCTGAATTGTGTGTGCGCGCGCGTGTGTGTGTGTGTGTGTGTGTGTGCGCGCAAATACCACCCCACTTCTGCCAGATTTCCCAACATGATTACAAGGCGCGTTGCTTGCCCTAGTTCCCTAGCGTAACAAGAAGAAAGTGCTGCAATCCGCTGGGCAGGATGTGTCTGAGCTTAGGACCCTGAGCACCTGACCCAGAGTAGTAACAGCTGTTAGCCAGGTCCTGCCGACGGGACGGGTGCAGTCTGGTGGGCCTGCTGGTCACGAGGCAGAGAGCCAGAGGCGAGACGGGCATGGTCAGGAGCTTTCTATGATAGTTACCGACTCTCTGCCAAGTAGTCTGTGTTTGGGCTACAAGTGATAGATTGAAAATTAAAATAGATGAATATACCGACCAACCAGCCAACAAAACAGGTCCTTCCTCATAGTCGTTTTGAAAAGCACCGTCCTAGGCAGTAAGTCAAGGGGACACGTCCTCAAGCCTGGGTCTTCCTACTGCAAATCCAGAACTCTTTCTGTAACAGTACGGCTGTTTTCCTGAAGACTGCGAACAGTCCACATCATTTCTGATCTCCACCCCCGCTGTATATCCAGTAAGTCTTCGTATCTCGCAGGAGAATTGAAAAGGATACTCGAGAACATGCTAGTTGCTAACTATGTTTCTGCTGAAATACGCCGTTTTAGAAGGTTCAGTGGGAGGTACTAACCAACAAGGGACACACCGTTCTTCGGTTCAGTAATTTCAGTGTGTATTTGTAGAATATTTCAGTTGTGTGTAGCCCAGTGGGTAGGTCTGTTGGACCTAAACCAGGTCATTTCTTTTTTTCTTTTTTTTTTTTTTAAAGATTTTATTTATTTATTTGACAGAGACAGCGAGAGAGGGAACACAAGCAAGGGGAGTGTGAGAGGGACAAGCAGGCTTCCCGCGGAGCAGGGAGCCCAATGTGGGGCTCGATCCCAGGACCCTGGGATCATGACCTGAGCTGAAGGCAGACACTTAACGACTGAGCCACCCAGGCGCCCCGTTAAACCAGGTCATTTCTTCACTGAAATGAATTGAAGAGAACAGATGAGATTATGGGAAGAGGAGGCAAGATGGGGAACAGCATGATGTTGGCCTCTGGGCCAAGGCGATCCCCTGTGCTTCGTGCCACCCTCAGGCCCTCATTACCTCCTGTCTCTCTCCCTTCCCGCCTTAGGTCAAGGACAGGGTTGTTCTGATAGACCAGCCAGGACATAGGGAATTAACGTGTACATCACTCTGACAAGATCACCCTCGAGAGAGAGAGGCCTTCTTCCCAAACAAATAAAGATGGGGAGATTTTTCTGAGCGTCCCCATCTGGGTCTTCCAGAAGTCCCGGACGGATCTGGAGCAATGGGATCACAGGCCACCTCTCATTAGTGCGGGACCTGCCACTGTCTCTGGTGATGCTGCCCTCCTTTTAACTGCCTACAGATGCTCCCAGGTGCCTGTCAACATGATTTCATCCTTGTTCTGGCCAAGTTTAACACAGAAAGAAAGAATCATTTCCCTCTTCTCCTGGCAATTTCCAGTGACCTCAAAAAGCACGGCAAGTGGGAAGAAACATTCCCGAGCACTTAGGCATGCTGGCCGCAGAGCCCCTGAGGTCTCATGGAATGTCACCTGTCGGACCTTGGTGCATTCCTGTGGTCGGCTCCTGATGGAACACTGACTCATGTGAAAATCAAATGAAGAATTAAGGAGCATTAATGCCGGACTTTGGGCCATAAATCTGAATAAATAGTCCTATTATCATTGAAAGGGGCCAGAGAGCACATCCAGGCAACCAGCCCACTGCCTGTCGCAGCCTTCCTGACCATTTGTCTTCCATTCCCTGCAAGAACAGGAGCCTCCAGAGGTCCCCAGAGAGCCCACCCCATTGTCAAGAAGGTTTGATTATTATCGAGTTTCTTATATTAAGTTAAAAGTCTTACTTCTCCTAACTTAGACCCCCTCAGTTCTATTTCTAGTCTTCCTTTCCTGTGAAAAATGTCCAAATCTTTGAAGGTTGCAGCCAGTGACTTGAATAAGGGTTTCTCTCTTCCACACCAATAATCCCAAGTTTGTTATAATTAACTATATATTGAGATGGTTTCTAGACCGTTTACCGTCTTGATCGTGTTCTCCCAAGAATACTCTAAATCTGTTCTGATTTGTGTGAACAAGTTCTTTTAATTTTATTTTTAACATTTATTTAAATTTTGCTTAGTTAACATACAGTGCGGTGTTGGTTCCTGGAGTAGAATGCAGCGATCTGTCGCTTACATACAACACCCAGTGCTCATCCTAACAAGTACCTTCCTTCATCCCCTTCACCCTCCAACCCATCCTCCACCCACCTCCCTCCATCAGCCTTCAGTGTGTTCTCCATCATTAAGAGTCTCCTATGGTTTGTTTCCCTCTCTTCTTTTTCCTCCATCCCTTCCCATTTGTTCATCTGTTTTGTCTCTTCATTCCACGTATGAGTGAGATCGTGTGGTATTTGTCTTGCTCTGATTGACTTATTTCACTTAGCATAATACTCTCTAGCTCCATCCACGTTGTTGCAAATGGCAATATTTCATTCTTTTTGATGGCTGAGTAATATTCCATTGTTTATATATACACCACACCTTCTTTATCCATTCATTAGTCAATGGACATTTGGGTTCTGTCCCTGATTTGACTATTGTTGATAAGGCTGCTATAGATAGGAGCAAGTTCTTAATCATTACTCCAACCTGAACTTCCTCCGTGATGCAAAGATGTGACATGTGGTTGGTCACTTACCGCATTGGCTCACCGGATTTGGGGGAGGGGTGCAGGACGAGGGAACTAGAGATGAAGTTGAAGTAAACTTGAAGAGTGCCGTATTTATCCAAGGTCACAGGGCTGCCCTCGGCGGGGCAGCCAGGCTGGAGGGGAGCCCCCCGCATCACGGGTTTGCACAGTCTAACTGCTGTGATGTCAGCCTCAGACACCATTTCTTTTTGCCTTCAATTCCTCATCTGCAAAACAGGGGTAATAATACCACCACCAGCCTCATTAGGATTGTGAAGAGCAAGTGACTTCTTCCATCCAAATCTGTCGTCTTATTGCCTGGCGTGCGTTGAAAATGTCCAAGAAACGGTAGTGAATGTTGCGCCAAACTACATAAAAATTCACCTCAGTGCCTCTAAAAGGCACATTACAAATAGGTTTGATCCCGTCTTATTGGAGATTTTGTGTGTGTCTGTTTCCTGAAATGACAGGGTCTTCATTTGTTTCATTCCCTGATGATTCATATCTTTTTTTGAAAGTGACAATTTTCTCATTTCAGGTATCATGCAATTTTTAATATCCGCAGTAAGCTCGGTGAGCTAATTGGCATAAATCTTGGAATTCAGACTTAAAATCCTAATCAGCCACTAATTTCTTTCTCATCTTAATTCAGTTCATCAATTCCCTGTGCTCTGGCTTCCCTGTTTGTAAAATGAAGATGGGATCTGTATCCTTGTTGACCCTGAAGGAATTTGGGGAAGATTCTTAAAGGAATACACTTTAAAGAAGTCCTTCTTAATTAAGGAAAAGGGAAATTCGTCCTTCCAGTCGCTCAGGCCAGGAATCTTGGGGTCACCCTTGACACACTTCTTTCTCTCGTACCTCATCTCTGAAGGGCTGGCAAATCCTCTTGGGTCTACACTGAGGTATGTCTTGGATGAGCCGCTTCCCACCTGGTGGTCTGACCTCCATTGTCCCTGCTGCCTGGTCTCCTGCCTCCACTCCTGCCTCCTCAGTCAAATAGACAAAGTGTGACAAAAATAGGATCATGACTGCATTAGTCTGTCAGGGCGGCCATAACAGAGTACCACAGACTGGGGGGCTTAAACAACAGGAATTTATGTTCTCACAGCTCTGCAGGCCGGAAATCCAAGATCAAAGTGTCAGCAGGATTGGTTTCCCCTGAGGCCTCTCTCCTTGGCTCACAGACAGCCGTCTTCTCCCTGGGTCCTCGCGTGGTCTTCCCTCTATGTGTGTGTCTGTGTCCTAATCTCCTGCTCTTATGAGGACTCCAGTCATTTGGTTAGAACCCCACCCCCACCCCAATGACCTCATCCTGCTCAGTGGCTCCTTTCAAGACCACTGGGTCCAGATGCAGTCCCATTCTGCGGTCCTGGGATTAGGATTTAAACACATGAACTTTGAGGGGGACACAATAACCCATAATAATGACTGTGCCCAGAATGTTCCTTTGGCCTTCCAGTGCACTTACGAGTGAAAAGCAAAGAAGGCCAGTGTGGCGTGGACCCCTGTCATGTCCCTGACTCATTCCCCACACTGCCCACCCTCACCCACCACGAAGGCCCTTTCGCTGTTCTCACAGCCTTGGACAGGCCAGGTGCCCTCGGACAACGGGCCTTTGCGCTGGCTGTTCCCCCACTCTAGACTGCTGTTCCCTAACCTATCCTCAGGGCTCCCTCCATCACCTTCCTTAGGTCTGCACTCACTTGTCACCTCCTCAGTGAGGCCTTCCCTGATCTCCCTTCTAAACATTGCAACCCTCCTCCCAACACAGTATATTCTCCAGTGCCCCCCCCCCCGTTATTCTTTTTGTAGCATTTTTCCCCATCTAACATTCTATATTGCTGGCTTTTCCTTTTGCTTATTGCTCTTCTCCATAGAGGTGAGAACTGTTTTGTTCAGACTTGTATCCTGAGCACCTAGCATAGGGCCTGGCTTATAGACACTGGAGGTGCTTAATGTTTGAGGGAATAAACCAATGTGTGAGTGAGTGAATGAAGAGTCCTTGGTAACCACTATGGCTAGATGATTAATCTCTTCCTGGGGATGGATAGAGCGCTCCTGATGTTGTCACTGTTGAGCTTTGAGTTCTGCAAGACACATGTTACCTAAATATTAAGTGATAGCAGGAAGAACATGTCTTTAACCTTTTGTATTTTTCTCATGATCCCAAAATTTTGAACGCTCCCTCTGTCTGGAATGCACTCTCCTCTCCACCACTCATTCCACCTTGTTTGGCAAAGCAAAATTCTGCTTATTTCTCAAGAAACACCTTGTCCTCCTTGACCCCTCCTCAGGTTCGCAGAGGAAGCTCTGCCTCCTTCTGGGCCGTGAGTGTCTGCACACAGTGTTGTGTGTTTGTCTGCATATTCTCTCCTTGATGTGGGCTGGGACCAGCCTTGTCTTCCCACTCAGCCCCCAGTCCCTCATGGGACCTGTCCTGTAGGAAGTACTCAGTGAACGTGTATTAAATGAATATTATTAGAAGTTCTTCCAATCTTTGAATAGACAGGTATCTTAACCTGATGTTTAATGTTTTATTAGAAAGTCCCTTAATTATAGAAACAAGCTTTAGTTGTGGGTACACTCCCCATCCCATTGTGGAGCTGTGTGAATTTTGTTTTGTAGATATTAGAAACAAAGTCAAAGTGTCTTCCTTTAAAGTTGCATATAGGTCTTTGCTTGTCACACTGAGTAATATCAGACTTGAGTTCAAGATACCGTAATGTCGGTGATGAACTTTACCCACTGAAGTTCGTTGTCCCTTCATTTAATTCTCTTGGACCGTATTTATTGTATATGATAGAATAGTGATCATCTGTGGCTCTTCCAGCGGACTGTTGGGGTGTAGAGTTTCATATCGGATCATCCAGCTGTCTTCAGTAACCTCCACCTAAGACAAAAACCAAACTTTCAGACTTTTAAGAATTTACAGAGATCTGAAAAATAGGCACAAGCAGATGAAAGGTGGACGAGGGGGCATCCGGACGGATTAGCGGAAGGGGAGTGTATTAGCATGGAAGGAGTAATGGAAATCTCTGGGTTGAAACTAAAAAAGCAGAAAATTCACATGTTTTTGTTCCTATTATCACTCATGTATCAATAATTGATATTCTTAATACTGTTATTTTCACCCATTGGGTTTTGGTTTAGGAAATTTTAAGAACCACGTATTTAGTTCTACAGAGATACGTTTGCTTACTACATATGGGTCTTAAAGTGGACAAATAAACACATTTCTAATAAATTCCGTTTTCCTCTACCTTTTCCTACCCTGGAATCCCTCAACAGCTAGAACAGGAAAGCTCTGACATTTAAAAAGGAAGGTACCTATGTTTCCTTAGCATCCGTAAGATCAGTCAGCAATTTTTTATTGAGTACCTTTTCTGGAGCAGGCTCTGTGTTTGACACTGGGGATACAGTGCTGGCCCCAGCGGGGTGCAGAGACTGCTAGCAGCATAAACTGGGTAAGTCAGTACCAGGGAGGGAGGAGGGCATACAGCAGGGGGTCAGCTTGGTAGGTGAGATTCAGGGTCGGCTTCCCTAGAGAGCTGCCTTTCACCTGAAATCCAAAAGATGGAAATGACCAGATGAAGAGGGAGAAAGGAAACGAGAGAACATTCTAGCGAGATGAGAGGAAGGAGTGATAGACTGTCTCCAAATGAGTGGTGAGGTTTTTCTGAAAAGGCAGGACGTTGGTGGTGACTCCCCGAGTTTGTAGAGAACCAATCATTGAGAATGAGAGAAATAAAAGAAGAGTGTAATCTGACATAAGGAAGGACCCAGGAGCTGCTGGAGGGGGTACTAGAGGTCTTCAAGAAGGATAGGCTAAGAGCTGTTTCCGATGCTTTACTCATGTACTTCATCAAAGGAAAACCTAGCAGGAGAGATCATCTACTCAGGACCTGTCCAACTCTGTCACCTCGTGTGCGATAGACTGAGGTAGGCTGTTGACTGTGAATGTTTCTAGAAATAGGTTGGTTTTACCTCTTCCGGGATATTGTGCATCTGTGTTAACAAGTCCAGACCAATGATGGTTTGTCAGACGCAGAAAGGGTTCCAGAACCATCTCGAACTCTTGTAACGTTTATTGAGTACTGCATGCCAAGCATTGTGGTAGACACACAATTAATAACATCTGTGGTATTTCTTCTAAAATAATAATTTTTCAAAGATTTATTTATTTTAGAGAGAGAGTGGGAACAGGGGAAGGGCCAGAGGGGGAGAGACAGAGAGAGACAGAGAGAGAGAGGGAGAGAAGCAGACTCCACGTGGAGCACAGAGCCCAATATAGGGCTCGATCCTACAACCCTGAGATCATGACCTGAGCCGAAATCAAGAGTTGGGTGCTCAACCAACCGAGCCACCTAGGCGCCCCTGAAATAATATTGATAAGTTTAGGTATGTCAATAGTTTATTTTGTTTGCTTATAATATCCCCATTTTTATATTTACACATTAGCTGGGGATTAAATTACTACTGTCAAGAATATTGAAAAAGGAATAATTTCAACCTTGGACAGAAGAAATTGAAATCAGTAGCCTTTCTCCCCCACTGTTCCCCACCCCCCAGATTCTTTAAATCTCTCAAATCCTATTGTTCCATAATTACTTTTAGACCTTCCGAAGAGCACAATTCATAATCCTAGTATAAATACATTCCATGGTGGCAACTCCTTTTATTCATGTGGCCTCCAGGGTCACAAGAAATTCTCGAGAATAATTCTTGCTCGTGAGCTAGATGATTTCCAAGGTTTCTTGTAACCATAACAGTCTCATTACTGCACTGGCTTGTGGTAAGAGTGCTTCCATCTGCAAATCAGAGTGTTCCGTGATGATAAGCAGACGTGCATTGGTGGCCTGGCAGGAGTGAAACCGAAGACCCAAATGTCATTTGCTTGTGAGGTGGCATCTGTTCGAAGAAGTTCAGGGTTTTGTTCATCGTCTATGAAACCACATACATATTTAAATGAAATGCATTTCCAGGGAAGGATTCTCTTTTTGGTATCAATGACCATTTGTCCCTGACTTCTTGAGGCCAGAACTGCCAGTTTCTTACTTTAGGTCATTTCTTTGACTGAAACATGTATTTATCTGAAGTGGCTGCACGTGGATACTGTTTTATGATGTAACTGATTCCCAGGGGCATGGTGTGATTTCAGTGCAAGGTGATGTCACTGTGAGCAGGACATATTCTCCCCTGCCGGGTGGTGAGCAAACTGCTTAGGGGAAGTCTTAGGAGGATAAAAAAAAGAAGTGTATTTTCAAAAGAGGGAGACTCTGCTCTTGAATTCCTGTGTTGCATCGGTAGAAAACCTGCTCTTGCCCCGTGTGTGCCTGTTGATTCTTTGATCTTCTCAGAAACCATTGTCCAGAAAGATTTTTCAGGCCAAAACTAACCAAAAGGCTAAAGGAAGTGTTTGTAATAAATTCATGGATAATATCCGGAATGACTGGTTTCTGATGAATGGTCATTGCTTAAGTGCACCCCTAGTTAAAACAGCAACCATCAGCCCTGGCGTTAACGAACACACTGCACCAGCATTATCTCCGAGAAAGCCGATGAGGTGGGCAGACAGGTGTCTCCGTTTAACCGATGAGCAACCCAGCCAAGACGTACAGCTAGTGAGTGACCCTTCTGCATCTCAGACATCCAGCCAAGCATGACCTAGGACCCCCGCTGATGTGTACGGATAAAGTTCCGGGAGAAAGCCACCAGTCTGGCTCCACCATCCGAACTGGGGAAGGCTGGGCAGAGCTGGTCAGACTCTGTGCGTCTTACGGTTTTATTTCTCCCATCCCAACCCCAGACAGGATTTCAGAAATGTGGGGTCCCTGGTCCTTGGAAAGGGCAGAGGAAGGGATCATGAATGAATTAGTTTACATTCATCACCACTCCTGGGGAAAAAAGCAGCTCAAAACACATCCTCGACTCAGGAAGGCTCAGTGCCCTGGTCTATATATAGAGCGGCATAGTTTCCTGCTGACGAGAGTCCAAGAGAGAAACAAAAGCTCTCCTGTCGAGTTTCTTATCTTCGAAGGCCACGATAAAACGCACAATCGTGCCTGCTCGCCTGAAATGAAGCTGATTCACTGTTTTCTTGGCTTTCACTGGTTATTTCTGTCATTCTTCTGCCTCAGGCGCTGTAATTCGTAGTATAATTTCTCACACATTTTTGGTCTCCAGGAAGGAAATTGCCCTCTCTCCCCTCAGAAAACTGTCTTTAGAACTCGCACACATTACAGAAGCCGCTCCTTTGGAAGTTGCGTTTCCTTTTCAGTGTTATGTTCATAGATAAGAAATTTCCTCTGTCCTTTGAGGAAATTAATGTCTTTTTAAAAATTTTACCAAGCACTGCCTCTGAAATCCGATGCCAGAAAGCAGTACCTCTTACGTGTTTTTCTTTAGAAAGGATGATTCTCCAGTATTTTCAAGGAAGATGAGGATTTTGAATAGACAGTGATTTTTAATTTCAAAACCTGCCCCCGATTTCCTAAAAGAATATTAGGGGGGTTTGGTAACCTGTAACCCCCCACCTGTGGATGAGGCCCAGGGCCCTGCCATGCATCTGCCTGTTACCATGTGACAGAGAGAGAGCGATGACAGAAAGCTCTCTTGAAAAGAGACCAACCGTTGTCATGACTCTGAATTGTTGTAGATGTTTTGGCATTCATTTCTCTATGAATTATTCAAAGTAAACTGCCTCTCCCTCCCCAGTACTAAACAGGATAGGTATAAGATAATCTCTTAATTTTCAAAGTCAAGGGATTCCTTAGAACATGCAACTATTTCAGTGGTAGGAAAATGGCAGAGGGGAGGTGAATGGTAGGAAAATGGCGGAGGGGAGGGGTGATAGAAATCTGAGGGGTGCCTTTGTGTTCCCAGTCTATGTGTCTCCTACTTGGCTTAGCAGAGTCAAAAAGGAGAGTTGAATTTTCCAAAGAGAAGACTTGCTAAATGTTTTTCTTGATGGAGACGGGACCGAGGGAGCAAATGAAGCTTTTCACTTCCGTGTTATATCATGGGGACATAATGAAGGAGAAGAGAGTTTAGAATGTATGCTTTCGCAGATTTAGGACTGCCCTTCTACTCTCAAGCTTTCAGAATTTTTGTTAGTACTGTGTCTGTTGTAAATAGTAGGCATCCTGTTTTAGGTAAATTTTTCTTTATTCTTCCTGTTCGTTTTTTTCATGAAGGAAAGTATCATTTTTGGTCAACGAGGATAAAAGAGTCCACATCCTCGTGGGCTTACCTTTCAGGGGAGGAGACCCATGAATATGTAATGTGCTGTGAAGTGGGGAGGGGGCACCGGAGAAAAATAAGGCAGGAAACGGGAAGAGTTGATGGTGAGGCCTTTCTATCCTTGGTGAAATAGGTTATTAATGTGACCATAAGAAATCCATGCAGTCCCCCTTCTTAGTGACAACACTCCATGATCCACGGTTGGATTATTCAGCCTACTAATTATTGTCTCTTCTCTCTTGTATCCCATTCCATCTGCACACCTACTCACCTCCAGCCCTGTGATACTCACACTAAAACTATGCTATGCTGTCGGAGTCTAGAATTCACACCTGCCTTTCTGTTCCATAAGAGCCTCTGACCTTGGGACTCTTCAGAGCAAAATTCATAGCAAAAGAGCAGTTGGGTTCTGTGAGCATCTGTTATCCTTGCCTTTTGTTACATGGAAAATTATTATCTTCCATATTTTTTCTTGAATTTGTGGTACAAATTGCATTTCATGAACGTGTACAAGAAAATCCTGGACATCGAAGTTTCTCTGGGAGAAGACAGCCTGGTTCGTGTAAAGAACACAGTCTCGGAGTGAGAAGACCCAAAGCTACATCCCTGCTATGATCACAACCACGTGATCACTTCCCTCATTTTCCCGGAAACACAATGCCCTCATCCATAAAATCAAGATAATAGCAGTACCCTTCAAGTTTTTGTGAAGAGTCAATGAGAAGATGAACATTTACAAAGCACTTTTATAGGACCCTTCAAGGACCATATGTGTTAGCTATTATAGCTGCTTTGAAAGATGCCCTGTTCTTTCATCCTGAGCCATGGAGCCCCTGATATATTTAATTAGTAGAATGGAAATACTCCAGAATGGCACAGCTGTCCAGCGTCTCGTGAATATCGTGAAATGCTCATCCCTGTGACATTTGCTGGGAAAATTACATCATTTGGAGCTAGGTAGATGCAACAGAATCTCCTCTTTCCTCCATCCCTGGAGAATAATTTAGGGCCTTTGGTGTTTATTTAAATTCATTATAGAATGTCCTATAAGAAAAAAAAATGTCCTATAAGAAGAAACCTTCTAGATAGATTTCATCTCACCCAACTACCTTACCTTACAAGATGGCCCAACTCTGGACAGTCTTAATGGAAGTAGCCTGACAGGCTGTGAGTGTAGAATTAGAAAATGTAATGACTTCAAGCTCTTTCTTTCACCCGTTCTGTGCTCCTGTAGTCCTGAGATGGAAGGCACTGTGGGTACCATGACACCCCTCCTTGCAGAGATCTCTGTGCCTTATCTCTTTGGATTATTTTCTTAGGGAAAAACTCTCAGTCACAATTTCTAAAACCTTAATTCTCCTTTCACAAGGATATTTTCCCAACAATAACAAGACTCTAAAGGTCACAGGGATGGTTATTTTAGTGAATTAAATGATGGGAACACACAACATGGCCTAGTCTGATTTCAGGGGACTTCAGTTCAAATATTTGACTGACTTTTCCATCCGTTCCAAAAACATGCACAAAAATGGGGCTGAGAGTTGAAGATCATGGATCACCAGCCTCTGTCTGTGACATGCGCAGTCAGTGGGGCAGGGGGAGGTGCTGAGACACGTAATTGTAACATAATATGACAGATGCCATAACGGAATTGGGAGCAGAGCCTGGGAGCCCAGAGAAAGGCCTGGTGTCCGTTGGAAAAATCAGAAAAGGTTGCTCAGAAGAACTGGCATTTGAGCTATCCCTGGAGGGTGGGGGATAGTCCTGAGCCTGAGGGATGTAGGAGCAGAGGGAGGAGGCGAGAAAATTCCCAGTGTGCTTGGGAAGCAGCGAGTGGCCTCATGTGGCCAGAACGCTGGGTACAGTGAAGAGTGGGAACAGCTCAGGTTGAAAGGAAGCATGGGACCATCTTGTGAAGCGCCCCCTCGTCCACGCAGAGGGGCCGGAGTTCGTCAAGGTGACAGACTCTTCAGAGGTCTTAACTGGGAGAATTACATGATCAAATCTGTTTGACCGCCCTAGAGAGGGTGGGCAGGGGAAGGTCCTGGAAGAAGACAGAGTTCAAAGCCATAGCAGGGATTCTGCTCTGCATAGCTGGTGGTATTGTGACATCAATAAGGGATAAAGTTCTGCAGTTCCTCCTGCCTGAGCTCAGTGATGTCTGCACCACTCCACCTGTGACGTTGGCCGTACGCCTTGCTTTTCCGCTCTGAAACGGGGGTAACGGTAGTACCCGTCCAAAAGGGTTGTTGTCAGGCTCACATGAGCCAATGCATGGCACAGGGTGAGCGTTTAAAATGTTAACTTTTATCCTGTTTGCGTGCAGTAGTGCAGTAAGAGTAAAGGAAGGCTCCATCCAGGAGGCAGGGATGAGAGGCTTTAAGCTGACCTACAGTGTTCGTATCCAGTCAGTGCTGGGGAGAGCAACAGTGAACACAAACCATAGGCAAGGAGAGCCATTTGAATTCCAAGCAAACTCAGCACTTCATCCGACGAGTTTTGATGTGAATGGTCTAGAATGGATCTTATTACATGAGTCAGCTTTTCCTCGGGGAGTTTGACAGGTACTCTGCAAGGTGTGGTGACTCATGCCACCAGAGTGTCATTTTGTAAATCACTGACCTGGGCAACGTGATGAGAAAAGCCGGCTCGCTCAAGAGTGTGGGGTAACTGCTGAGGGACCAGAGCAGGGGTGCAGAGAATTTATTCGGTGGAAGTCTAACAACGTCAGTAGGATGGTTCCACCCCTGAGGATCAGCCCTGGGACACAACAAGTCAGGAACTTAGAAGAAAGGATCTGGACGGTTCCTGGTCATCCAGAGAATGCTGCAGATTCCTGACGGTCAACGTCGAGCTTGCTTTGGAAGAGACTCACATGGTACAACGCTGGGGAAGCAGCGAGTAGCAAAGCTTTTGTGGCTGTTCCAGGCCAGTGGCCCCCAAAGGGGCAGTTTTGCCCCCACAGGACATTCGGCAATGTCTGGTGATATTTTCGGCTGCCAAAACTGGAGGAGATACCATGGCACCTCGTGGGTAGAGCCCAGGGATGCTTGCTGAACACCTTACAATGCACAGGACAGACCCTCACCACGAAGAACCATCCAGCCCGAGTGTTAGTCATGCCGAGGCTGACAAAATCTGCTCTAGGCCGTTATTGAACCGAAATGCGACATATGCATTTGCTGATACGTACATTAGTTGAGTGTAGGACAACTTTCTATAGAAGTTTTAATGGTCATATTTATTTTAACATAAACTATAAACACAATAATTAGCACACAAAACCTTTGATCACAAAGGTATTGCTTAAATTGAGGTTCCAATGGTGTTTGTTCTTTTAAACATTGACTTAAAGATACAAAGAGAAAATAGTATAATTGGACTTCAACTATGGCACATACACACACAAAAAGTGAGTGTGGGCATGATCGAGGCTAGGGAACATTCGTTTAAGCCAGAGGTCAGAAAACTTTGTTGTTTTTCCATTGACTGTATTCCCCAGGCTGTACCTTTCATCCCGTGACTTCTTTATTCCCTAACTGGAAGCCTGTATCTCCCGCTTCCCCTTTGTCCATTTGCCCAGCCCCCACGCCCTCTGGCAGCCATCAGTGTGTTCTCTGTATTTGTGGGTCTGTTTCTGTTTCTGTTTGCTTCTTCATTTTGGTTTTTAGATTTCCCATATAAGTGCAGTCATGTGGTACTTGT
This sequence comes from Ursus americanus, assembly GCF_024610735.1. Taxonomy (NCBI): domain Eukaryota; kingdom Metazoa; phylum Chordata; class Mammalia; order Carnivora; family Ursidae; genus Ursus; species Ursus americanus. The sequence continues at coordinate 17,097,519 of NC_142158.1, forward strand.
CTTTCTCCATCTGACTGATTTCACTTAGCATAATGCCTTCTAGGTCCATCCCTGTTGTTGCAAATGGCAAAAAAATCTCCTTTTTTATGGCCGCACAGTATTGCATTGCACATATAAACACCACATCCTCTTTATCCTTTCATCTGTCAATGGACACCTGGGTTACTTCCCTATCTTGGCTCCTGTGAATAATGCTGCAGTAAACAGAGGCACATATATCTTTTCGAATTAGTGTTTTCATTTTCCTCGGGTAAATACCCAGGAGTGGAATTAACTGGATCGCAGGTAATTCTATTTTTTGACTTTTTGAGGCACACCCATAGTTTTCCACAGCGGCTGCACCAGTTTGCATTCCCACCAACAGTGCGCAAGGTTCCTTTTTCTCCACATCCTTGCAACACTTGGTTTTTTTGTTTTTGTTTTTGGTTTTTTTTTTTGTTTTTGGCCATTTCTTGTCTTTTTGATACTAGCCAGTCCAACAGGTGTAGGGCGACATCATTGTGGTTTCGATGTGCATGTCTCTGATGATGAGTGACCTCGAGCATCTTTTCATGTGAGTTGGCCATCTGGATGTCGTCTTTGGAAAAATGTTCGGGTCCTCTGCCCATATTTTAATTGGATTATTTGGTTTTTTGGCATTGAGTTGTGTAAGTTCTTTATATATTTTGGTTATTAACACCTTATAGGATATATCATTTGCAAATATCTTCTATTCGGTCGGTTGCCTTTTTGTTTTGCTGATGGTTTCCCTTGCTGTGCAAAAAGCTTTTTATTCTGATGTAGTCCCAATAGTTTAATTTTGTTCTTGTTCCTGCTGCCTTAAGAGGCATAGCTAGAAAAACATTGCTAAGGCCAAAGAGAGTCCTGCCTGTGCTCTCTTCTGGGATTTTTATGGTTTCAGGTCTCCCGGTTAGGTCCTTAATCCATGTTGAGTTTATGTTTGTGTATGGTGTAAGAAAGTGGTCCAGTTCCATTCTTTTGCATCTAGCTGTCCAGTTTTCCCAGCAGCGTTTATTAAAGAGAGGGTCTTTTCCCCATTATATATTCTTGCCTCCTTTGTTGTAGATTAATTGACCATATAAGCGTGGGTTTATTTCCGGGCTCCCTCCCCTGTTCTCTGGCTCTGTGTGTCCGTTTTTGTGCCAGTACCCTACAGCCTTGTAGTAGATCTGGGAATCTGAGATCGTAGTACCTCCAGCGTTGGTCTGCTTTCCCAGGATTGCTTTGGCTTTTCGGGGTCTTTCATGGTTCCATACAAATTTCAGAAAACATTTTCTGATAGTTGAATTGGTAAAGATTTGAGGCTCTATAGCAACTACTCAACTCTAACATTTGGGGGCAAAAGAGGCCACGCCAGTCAACGTGACTAAGTCGTCGGATGAGTCAACAGATGAGTCTCTTCACCGTCCTGGCCATTATAATGCAGCGTCTGAGATGAATCCTTTCAACTCAGTGCCCAAGGGCAGCCTGACTGTGGCAAGATAGAGCACTAATACCTACCCTGGTTAGTAAGATTTAAAGTACTTCTATGAAGTAATAATGCTCTCCTTTACACATTTCCTCCACCTTGCATGCATACAGTTAGTGGGGTTTGAGATTAATCCAAGTACACAGTCTTACCAGTACTACAATTCAATTTTTAGGTATAGCGCATATTGAGACAGGAGAAGTTCAAATTCCAGCTCCCTCCTTTACTACCTGTGTCCTCACGGGCCAAATTACCCTCCCAGAGCCTCAATTTCCTGCTTGATAAAATGACTATAATGACACTTCTCCTACAGAGCTGTTACAAGGATGAAATGAGATACCGAATATGGAAGTTTCTAGAACAGTGGACAACACAGTCAATGTTCCCTTTTTTCACTCCCTCCATGCCTTCTCTATCTCAGTTCTTCTACATATTTGATGAGGATGCCCTTTTTGTCATTAAGCCATTGATGAAAGTGCCAAGTCAGGGGCACCCACAGCCCTGCAGTAAACACACCACGAGTGCCTCCCTGAAAATTAAAAAAATTCTTAAGACTCTTTGAAGATGATTTGCCATCCCCTTAGAAAAGCACCTAAATCCCAGTGATTCGAGCCCATATTCACTCAGCAAAAACCATGAAAGATGATTGTCTGCCTTGTGTCAGGAACAGTGTTAGACACCTGCTACAAACATGAGTAAGACACAGTCCCTGCCCCTCCGGGAGACTCCAGCTTGGCTGGGGACGGGAGGTAGCAGGCAAACAGATGTTCCCAATTTTCACAATGGTGGAGTGTCTGGAGAACACAGGCAAAGCATCGCCTGGGACAGAGCAGTAAAAGATAAACAGAAATCAGCACAGGGAAGGTGGGAGGGGCATGTTCCAGGCCAAGAGCACGTGACACCTTGTTGCATGTGACCGAGGGTTACGTTGTACGGGGACAGGGCTAGGAAGAGGGAACGAGGGTGGGTTTCATAATATGGGTCAACTTGTGCAGGGGATCGTGCGTGCTGCTGTGCTGGAACCATGCCTTCTAGGCTGATGGCTTTCCCTTCCCTTTCACAGTGAGACCTTTGAGCGCGAATCTGCTAAGTGACAACTCCATCAGAGAAAACCAGCCTTAATAAGACTGATACTCGGCTAGATGTCCCCTTCTGCCTGCAGCCACCAGGCGTGGAGGCCAAATGTAATCAGGCGCTCCGTGTATGTCGATGTAGCTCTTGGCCTTGGCTAGTATAGCTCATAAGATGTTAACGGGATTTCCCATTTGTGTCACTCACGAAGCACTGGTTTTGTAGACTGGGCAGGTGTTCAGAGTTCCAATGGGTGAAGCGGTGAGATCTGGGTTTTAGCAAGTTGCTCGGACAACGGTGTGAATGGTCTGAAGCCCCGAGTGTCTAGAGTCCCCTGGAAGGCTGCTCCTGTCAGTAACAGGAGAGGGCCTCATTCACGGGCACGCCCACGGGCCACCTCATGTGCACTGGCCTTGCTATAAAGGTAGGTTTACCCAATTTTGCCCAAGGAGACAGGGGCTCAGAGAGGTTACATCATTAGCCCAATGTAAAGATTTGATAGTAAGTGGCCAAACTTGGGCTCCGATCTGTATCTGGACTTCTCAGTCTAAGGTCCAGTAATAACCTTTCCAGCCTCCTGACTCTTGTCGCCTTTGTCTTCTCTTGCTGTCCTTTGGCTCCGCAGTTACCCGGTGTATGGGATTACCTGGGTGTTTGTCTTCCCCCCAGCACCTCTGCTGATCTGTAGTTGGCAGCCCGCAGATACTTATGGCTCAGACTCTTTTGGTGGATTCACCTCGCTTCCTGGGAAACACCTTTATCCTTGTGGTAAATGAGACATTCTCTCAGCTGCTAGATTCATACTTGAGGAAGATGACCTGGTTGGGCCAGGCAAGATCTTCAGATGTGTCTGTGGTGCCCCCAACAGGCATTCGCCGATCACCATGACCGGTTGCTGTTTCCTAAGGCCGGTGGCCTATTGGCTCACACCTGTTACGGCGGCTGGCGGGCCCAACTTACGATCCCGTCCTTCTGAGGCCCTCACCCTTCCCCCGTATCTCTGAAGGAGGAGAGACCACAGCCTCCTGTGTCTCACAGCCTAGCTGTGAGGCTGCGTTTCCTACCTTTCTTTGCATAATATTTCTCCTTTCTCTGTCCTCTTGAGACAACGTGGAACCTTCTAGCTTAAGGAATTCTTGTGCTTTCCCGTTTCTAAAGTTTTTTTGGCCTCCAAAGGTTCTTCTCCACCACACAGGAATATCCGTTGGCTGCTTTTCACCCTTCACTCCTACCTGTCCTCTCCTCGGCTCTGTGGCTTTGCCAGAGCCTTTGTTAATTAAACTATTGATGAGGGAGAGGAGAAGGCAGGGGTGGGGGACACATGGGCCAGCTGTGCAGTTAGGTTTTTGCCTCTTCCATGTCTACTTTCTTCATTGTCAGTGTGGAAATCTGAGCGCAGCTGGAAGGCAGGGCGTGCCTTGGGGAGGAAAGGGCCGCATGGCGGGCGGGGCAGTAGGTCCCTATTAGCCAGCTAGGCTGTCTGCCACCCCTCACTCCTCCACCTGCCTGCTCTCGCTGCCCCTGCACTACGTCAGGTGGGAAATGGACTCCTCGCACTGCTAATGGCTAATCAGATGCTCTGTGTTGGTAACTATGTGTTTTAATCTTATTCCGCCGTCGCAGGGTTTTTAAATTGAGTTCATTGCCTTGAACCTCATAGCTCGTAACGTGTTAACTCGATTTCCCTTTGTGTCCCTGCAGAGTTACATGCAAAACACACAGAGGAAAAACAGCTCTTTGGAAACAATAGAAGGAAGAAAGTTAATTAATTTAAATTAGGCATGGCAATAATTTAAACTATAATGAATGTTTCAAAGGAGAGTATCATGCATTCTATATGTCACGAGGAAAATTTTTCTTTTGGATTAGATATGCTAATGTAAAATGTATTGATATATAGTATAGCATAACCTCACCCTCCCCTTCCTTGTGAGTGCCAGACACTTTGGGATGGTAAAATGCATCGAGTCACCTGTGCTTAGAAATTCCATAAATGAAAGTATAAACACCACTTCCAGTTAACCTGAAGAAGAATTATAAAACTTCACGGTTCCTGGCTCCATTTTTCTTGCTAGACTTCATTCAGAGCCTGTCATAAAAAGAATTCTAGGGACTCCTGGGTGGCCCAGTGGCTAAGCGTCTACCTTTGGCTCAGGTCATGATCCCGGGGTCTTGGGATGGAGTCCAGTATCAGGCTCCTTGCTCAGCAGGGAGCCTGCTTCTCCCTCTGCCTGCTGCTCCCCCCGCTTGTGCTCTCTCTCTGGCAAATAAAATATTAAAAAAAAAAATTCTAAATTGCTAAAGGGGCCTAGGAGAGACTCTGTTTCTTTTTCTTTTTTTTTAAATAACTGTTTTCTTTATTTTTGAGATGCATTTCCTAATTTCCCTACAGTGAATTTATATGGCTTTTAGACTGAAGCGAACCATTTTTAATTAAAATGTCTTTTTTTATCTGCGTTGGTTCACCTTAGGAGGTAAAACCAAGAATGTCATCATCCTTGCCTTCTGGAAAATTAACCTACAAAAAAAAAAAAAAAACAGACTGACATGACCTGTGGCTGCTGAGAGTCTGACACGGTCCTTGGGAGAGAAGTCCTGCCAAGTTATCCATGACCCCGTGCACCACGATGGTCATGCATGTGTCTCCAGCCTTATGGTCCCATCTCCGCTCTTCCTCTGCCTCTCCATCCATGACATTTCAAACAGTCTCTCCCACGCTCAGCCCCTCCACTGTAATGTATAGCTCTGAAAGCTAGAACCTCATGCATTATCTCTTTCTTTCCTGGATCCCTAGCTTTACCCTCAATTAATGCTCTCACTCCTGTGAAACATGCGGATTGCAAATGAACCTTCCTTTGACGCTTGGAGATGTTGATCTTAACCATAAACATTTCTGGAATATAGATTTTTTTTTAAAAAGTCTGTGTGTTTTTTTTTAATTGTGACACATGCACCAGACCAAAAAAAATTTTTTTACCATGATAACCATTTTCAAGTGTACAGTTAAGTGGCATTGAGTACGTCCACACTGATGTGTAAGCCTTACCCCATCCATCCCTCAGGAAACTCTGCTGCCCTAAAATGTCTTCTCCAAGATAAGGAAGGAGACTTGAATTGCGCGGTAGACCCTTTGTCTCCTAGGATGGGACAGTTGAGTTTTTAAAAGATTCTGATGCATTTATGTGACATGTTGGCTGGAATTAACGTCCTCTCCTCCTCCTCCTCTCCCAACAGCTCTGAGCAGCGGGTCCCCTGTTCCACTTCTTACCACAGCTCTGGTTTGCACTCGGGTGACGGTGTCACCAAAGCGGGACCTCTGGGCCTTCCGGAAATAAGACAAGTGCCAACTGTTGTGATTGAATGTGATGACAATAAAGAAAATGTGCCTCATGAATCGGGCTACGAAGACGCTTCTTGCCTGTACACGAGAGAAGAGGAGGAGGAGGAGGACGAGGACGACGACAGCTCGCTGTACACCAGTGCGTGCGCCTCGGGGTGTCGCCGAGGGCGGGAGGGCGGGGCTCGGGGAGGAGAACTGCCGCAGCGGCCCCCACTCTGGCTTCCAGTCCGGGCGCAGGTGTCCCCTGGCCCGGGGTTCCAGGGCAGCTCAGTCAAGAAGACGAAAGGGTAAATGTCCTCCAGACGCCCTCATCCCTCCCAAAACTGCAACCCCATGCTGCCACTTCTCATCTCTTAGATGGCTTTTTCTGTCTTTGGTTCCTTTCCTTTCCCCCTTACTCGAAAAAAAAGGGAGGGAGGGACCCTAAAACTCAGTTCCAGTCTACAGAATACTCAGAAATGCTAGCCATTGTATATGCAACAAATTCATTTTTAAGCACACCTCCACAGCTCTGGAAGGCTTGAATTTAAATTTCTTCCTTAGGCCTTTACGTGTGAAAGGCACAAGAAAAACAATGAAAAAGCAAAGTTTGAAATCGGGTGTTCTGGCCACAAATAATGAATTTTAGTTCAGCGAGTATAGACTGATTATTTGGTCAACCTTCTTTTTTCCAAGATTTTATTCGGACAGTGGGTGCAAGCCAGGGAGGGGCAGAGGAAGAGGGAGAGAGAGCATCTTAAGTGGACTCCATGCGGAGGTCAGAGCCTGATATGGGACTTGATCCCACGACCCTGAGATCATGACCTGAGCCAAAACCAAGAGTCAGACGCTTAACTGACTGAGCCACCCAAGTGCCCTATTTGGTCAACTTTTTAATGAATTTACATAATAGCAACTCTTTACTGAACATATACTTGCATGCCTGACAACTACTAAGATTTTATTCTGTTCCGTGCATCTTACAACAGCAGGTCACATGGATGCTGATGCCCCGTTCCACAGATAGGGAGGAATGTGGAGAGGGAAGGGACTGGCCCAGAGCCTGACATCGAAGAGGCAGCCCTGGGGTTTGACACTGGCTAGGTCTCCTTCCAGGCCCTTGTTCTAGAACCAGTGGAGGAAGAAAGACCAGCACTACTAAATAAAATCCAAAAGAATGCCCCCCTCCCACGTGCTGCTTCCCAGTGTCTCCCTCTTGCTTTATACGCACCAGGCTTCAGCCAGCTAGCTAAACTGGAGAGCTGGGAAGAGGCCTGGTGAGCGAGCAATGAGACGATCAAAATCCTGTCCAGGAGAGAGGACCGCAGAGGGGCCACCAGAGCCCCAGGGGCCCATGAGTGGGAGCAGCGCCCAGCCTCTGCTCCCCGTTTCCTACCCGGAGGATTGAATGTTTCTCAGCCTCAGCACCACTGACATTCAGAGCAGAGGACTGTTCGTTGTGGGGTCTGTCCTGTGCATTACAGGGTGCTCAACAGCACCCCTGGCCTCTGCCTACGAGATGCCAGGAACACCCTCTCCCTCACCGCACCCCAGTTCTGACAAGCAATAGTATCTCTAGACTTTGCCAAATATGTCCTTGGTGGGGGGCGGGGGGTGCAAACTCACCCCTGGTTGAGAACTGTAGCTTTATTCCAGACGTAAGGAAGCCCTGCCCTCCGCTCAATCCCAGAACGTTGCCTGTTTCAGACCTCGCTTCCACTCCAGCCCCAAACGCACCCCACTCTGCCCGACTGTACTTTCCTTCATGCACCCCTGGCTCCACTCCAGCTGGTCTCTGGTCTCCTGTGATCCCCTGGCTCATCCGTCCTCTCTGAGCCTTCCCCCTGCAGATGGCCACCAGCCGCTGCCTGTTTCGGGTGCCCCCTGTCCCGTGGGCACCAACCCCCTCCTCTTTGAAGCTCCCCATAGCCACCCAAGGCCTCTGGCCATTCTCTGCCTTGCGTTCTGTTGCGCTCCACAGCCCGGCCGGCCCTCCTTTGTGATGTTGTCTGCCTGCTGGGGTTCCTGGGGGCAGAGATCCAATCACAGGCTCCCCATGTGCCCCTCACATGCACAAGACAGCGAGATAGTGCGAGGTATAAAGAACATGCTGGTCTCAGGAACTCTACCAGTGAACGCTCTGAGTAAGGCCGTAGCCGCTCCAGGTGTTAAGCCCCTTATGTCTGTCTTCCTGCCTTTCACCTCGTGGCCCACCCTGGCCGTGTGGAGCCCAGGCAGCTGGAGGTCAGCATTAAGCACTTGTTTCTCCCTCCCGCAGCCTCCCTGGCCATGAAGGTGTGCAGGAAGGACTCCTTAGCCATCAAACTCAGCAACCGGCCCTCCAAGCGGGAGCTCGAAGAAAAGAACATCCTTCCCAGGCAGACGGATGAAGAGAGACTGGAGTTGAGGCAGCAGATCGGCACCAAGCTCACCAGGTAGGACAGCCCGACGGTCCGTTCTGTGGACTCCAGTAGAATTCGGTCTCCATCCCCAAATCGGGCCTGGGTGTCTCTCGAACAGCTTCCTGCGGGGACAGTCCATGGAACACATTCCAGGTCTTCTCCAGCGTTGCTGTTACAGTCCCTTCCCCTTCCCTCAGCCACATCTTGGCAATTTTACTTAAGTAAAGGTTCAGGGAGAAGCTGAAGGGCAGATTTCCAGGGAGAATAACCGCCTGGAGAAAAACCGCCACCGTCCAGTAGCTCGGACGACCTGCATGCATTGGCACTGGGTTTGGTGAAGCTCAGTGCTGTCAGTCGGCACATTTTCCACTCTCCTGCGCAGCTCGATGAGGCCAGTGGTGAATCATGCCTCTTTACTGACCTGCGAGCCTTCCTGAGTGGTTGCCTTTACGTACAGATGCTACAGACATACTTGCGGCACTGTGTTATGTTCACGTATTAGACCCCTACGTCTGTGTTTAGAACCTAGGTCACGTGTCTGGTATTAGCTAACGTTCGCGGAGCTCCTATTATTTGCAGGCATTCTTCCAAACATTTTATGTGTATTAAATCATTTCCTCTTTGAGCCTCCCTGTGAAATGGGCATTTGTGTGCCCATTTCATAGAGGAGGACAGCGGGCTTTGAGACCTGTAGTTACCTGCATTGAGCTGCCTGAATGGCTCCAGAGCGCCCCCTCTTGACCAAGTGTATTACTACCCCCCTCTGGTCTAACAGCGGTCACCTGGAGCCCTTCCTTTGTACCGGGCACTGGGCCACGGCTTTGAGCTGCCCTCTGCCTCTTCCTAGCGGGACAGCCTCAAGTAAGTCACTTGTTGTGTCTGGCTAACATTGGTAAAATGGGAGTTGTAAAGGATTCAGAAACATAAGTAAAGCGTTTAAACCCGTCCCTGGCCCATAGTAAGTACTCTGTGACCCTCCCAACAACCCCGTCCTGTAGCTTTCATTATCTTCACAAGTACAGGCGAGGAACGTGGTGGCTAGAGAGTTTCCGGAGGTGTAGACACCATCCAGCAGCGTGCTGGTGTTCCTCCCTCCCACCTGACTTAGATCCTCACGTAAGGGCACCTTGCGTCTCACGGTTAACTTGGTTTCATCCTGGAGGATGTTGGTTTAATGGTTCCGGGCTGTGTCAATTGTTCAACGCGGATGGATGATTTGGTCTTGCGTTATGCAGACTTCAGAGCCCTAGGATGGAGATAACCTAATCGCCTGCCACACGCGCGCACACTCTCACACGCTCACTGAGTGTGGTAACACGGCCACAGTTTAGTGATCCAGATCTCTCTTCATACTATGGTGACAGCTGCTAGAGCACCCTGGGGAGCCTGCCCCGTTGTTGGATTGTTACACATTCTTCCTTCCATGGAACAAAAATCTCTGTCCATGCAACTCTTCCCCACGGTCCCATCCTCTTCCTTCAGCGACCACTCAGAGCCTCATCCCCTATTATCATCCGTCTTAGAGACAGTGATACTCCTCTCCCAGGATAGAACCAGATCTTTCTGGGCACGGGATGGATGGATGTAGCTTTGGGCTGCTTCCTGAACCCACTTGCTCAGTTTTATACCCAACACAAAGAGAGCTGTCTTTTAGGGGATGAGGGGGAAAAGAAGGAGCGGTTCCTTGACCCCAGCCCATCTTCTCAAAGTGCAGCTCCCCCCACCCTGAGGGTGGGCACCCTTTGTCATGGTTTTCTGCCCTTCGTTCCCACTTTCCCAGCTTTGCTACAGAACAGGCAGAGCCCCAGGTGTGTGAGGGCAAAATGGAAGACTTCTCCGTGGGAAGCGAGGTGAGGGAGACGCCCGCCCATCTGGCTGCCTGGAGTGGCATCATCCGTGGGGAGGGAGAGAAAGATGGGGCCTGTAGAAAGCAGGCTTGGGCTGGCCTCTCTGCCTACCCATGTAGAGCTGTTCCACCTGGAGGTGACTGACAAAGTAAAACAGGCCATTGATGTCCCAGGACAGACTCCTGAAAGGGAGACAGCGCCCAGCTTCTCACACCTGAACCCACATTCCCATACCACCACCATGACTGGCTGGCAGTGGCCAGGACAAGACCGCAGGTGGGAAGAGACACACAGACCATGCCCACGCTGGAAGTTCTCCACAATTAAAGCCTCATCCTTGTATGTCACCCCTTCCCAACCCTTCCTCCTCTAACAACACGTAACTCTGCTTGGAATTCCTAAAATCCACGAAGGTTACCGTTCCCAACTCTCTTGCATCCTGGTCGTGCCCTGAGAGAGAAAGAAGGGGAGTCAGGAGGGCCATGTTGGGTGCATTCAAGGCGTTGAGCTGGCCTGCGTCCTTGCTCCGAATTCACCTCGTCTTTGTTCATTTCTTCCAGCTGGGGAGTTTGTTTCCTCGTGGCCAGAGCCTGGGCATCTCCAGCCAGACTGTAGAAAGTGGGCCTAAAAGAGAGGATGTGGGGGCCTTCGGTGGGTTGCCCAGATAGTGCAGAATCCAGCAAATCAGGTGGACGGGCCAAGTCCGTATCTCACAGTCTTCTCTGAGATAGTGCAGCCACTGAGTCCCACCCAAGGAGTTTTCAGGATTATTATTCCCTTTGAGATGAGAACCCAACTCTGTGCTTCCAGCCACTCATTATCCTGAAGCCAGGGCCAAACGAAGGGGCAATGTGAGAAGCAGAAGGTGACGGTGGCAGAACTCGCCGTAGGGCAGGAGCCTTGGGTCCTAGCTCTGGTTCTGCAGTTTGCTGACCAGCATCTGCCCTGGGCCTTCACTTCCCAACCCGAGGGGATCAAAAAGATCATCTGATAACCTTGTGCCATCTGTGGGTTATATTACCGAAAAAGTAACTAGTAGAATGTAGGAACGTTCATTAGAGTTTGCAGCTACGGGGGTGTGGCCTTTTTTGGCTCCGGGAGGTCATGAAATTGTGCTGGAAATCTACATGCTTGGAAAAGCACGTAGCCAAGTCTGCAGTGCTCTGGGAGTGATGAGTAAGACACAAAACATAATTTGAGCCTGGCAGTTTTAATAGCATTAAAAAAAAAAAAAAACCCATACAAACAATGCAGCGTTCCAAGAATAATCCCAGCCTGGGGGTGGGGAAGAGAAACACCAAACAGTGTCAAGCATGAGGGCAGAGTTTATCTGTAAGAATGCACGGACATCATTCTTCCAAAAATACGTTCTCATTGATGCCACGGGGCACACTCTTCAAAACCTCAATCGAGGAGTCATCTGGATGTTTTGACAGTAAATAACCGGTTGAGTCAGTTGCCATTTGAGAAGTGTGGGCTGCCCTTGAGACGTGAACATGGTCAACTGGGTGCACGTTGTTCTGTGCCTTATGTATACAGACTCAGGTTGGGTGCAGAGAACCAAGGGGTGAGCAAGCCCATCCGTGGAGGGGTGGGAGTGGGGGATAAAGGTAGCAGAATGTCTGTTTAAATTTGTTCTGTATTATTCTTTTTAAGCTGATCGCTCATGTGTGTATTATAATACTCATGGTGTATGAATGCAGTGGCACTAGTATGTAGCTAAGAGAAATGGCATATGGGGGGGGGGGGCATTGGTGCCTGCCTAGATTTTCTCGATGGACTTCTCAAAAGGCATGGAGTCCACAGACCAAGGGCCCTTCTCAAGGTAGGTGAGGAGGACTTTTCATCTCTGGTGACTGCTGGTCTATGGAAGTGTGCAAGCTTAGGGCAGCCCCCCCCCCCGACCCCTGGCCCCGGAGCCCCACCTGAGTGCAAGACCCCAGTGCTTTCTCTCTGGGTCTCTTCTCGGGGCCCTTCAACCTGAACCCTAGGAGGTGGTCAGCCCGATCGCGCCTTCTGGCCCTTCTCCACTTTGCAGGGCGGGGTGCTGACTGGTCCACAGAGTGAAATTCTCAGACCACAGGGCCCCTGGGAATGGGACTCTCAGGGACTAAAGAGAAGCCTGATGCCCCAACAATGGCGTGCTGTCGTCTCTGAGATATCCTTTAGAAAGTGAATCGTCCTGTAAGTCACCAGGGCTGCGTGTTTTAAAAGGAAGGAAGTAAGACTCTGGAACGTGGCCCGTGCGTGGCCAGTGCAGTTGGGCATTTCCTTGGGGAACAGCCAGCTTTCCAGACCCAGCCGGCTCGGTCCTCTCCCACCGAGACCCTCTCCTCCGTGCTCTCCAGTCCCCTCTGGAATGTTTAGATCAGACAGGAGGGAAACTCAAAGGGAAGGCGCCTCGCAGTGTATGTGGGAGTGTGTAATGTAAAGCACGCGCGGGTGTCAGTGAGGGTTGAGGCCGTCTGCTCCCCTGACACGCTCGTTCCCCGAACATACCTCTCTCGCTTTCACTATCAGCCGCCCGCTCGGGCGAAGGGCCCTCGTCGTCTTTGCAGCCATGGTTGACCAGACTTTCTCGGCACCACCCGAGCTGGAGCAGGCACCCCTCCCCCCAACTTGTAATTGGAAACATCTCCATGAGGAAGCTCTTGGAAGCCTTGCTCAGTTTGGGGAAGGATGTTTTTCCTTGTGATGTCCGCTCTCTGGACCAGACATATCCAGTGACCATGGCCACCATGGCCCATGATTCTACCCCACGATCAAAGGAAGAGACTTAATTTACGCTACTTGGAGTATTGGTTTCCTAGGGCAGCCATGAGAGCATACCAGAGAGAACCTGATTGCCTCCTGTTCTGGCAGCTAGACATCAAGACCAAGGTATCTGCAGGGCTGGTTCCTTCTAGGGCTGTGAACGGGAATCCGCGCCATGCCTCACCCTGGCTTCTGGGCGTTTGCTGGCACTCCCCGCTCGCGGGCACGTCACCCTGACCTGCAGCTTCATCTGAGCGTCTCCCTGTGAGCGCGTCTCTGTGTCAAAATTTCCCCCTTTCCATAAGGAGGCTGGTCATATCGGTGAGGGCCCACCCACAACAGTCTTGTTTTAACTTGGTTTTCTCTATAAAGACCCTGTCTCTAAGGTCATATTCTGAGGTCGTGGGGTTAGGACTTCAACATACAAATTTTGCGGAGACGTGATTCGACCCATAACGTTTGGGGAGGTGCAGAGGTGCCCCTAGACTGGCTAGGAGAGGGGCCGCAGCCTCAGGTGCATGCCGGGGCCAGCCAGGTAGGGAACATAAGAAGTCAGGCATTTCTAAGATTGTGAACAGAGAGTGTTGGGAATGGGGGCAGCATGGGAAGTCCACCCCTTATCTAAAGGTGTTAGTGCTAGTCAGTTTCAGCCCCTCTTGTTTTGCAGAAACGAAGGACTAGTTTTTCAGTTCGTCTGAAAAAAATCTGGATTTGTTTTTTAAACAAAAGTTCAAAATTTTTAGAACATGGTACAGAGCAAACAATATATTTATGAATTAAATTCAGCCCAAGGACCACATCTCAGCCTGGGTGCCTGGTTTTGAACTCTGACCTGGAAGCTATCATTTTTCTTCTGTGGACCATAGTCATACATTCTTGGGGGAGTGCGCTACACATCTTTCCTGAAATTCTGAGAAAGGATATTACTGTATGTTGTAAACATAAATGTAAGGGGCACCTGGGCGGCTCAGTCGGTGAAGCGTCTGCCTTCAGCTCAGGTCATGATCTCAGGGTCCTGGGATCAAGGTCCACATCAGGCTCTGCACTCTGCAGGGAGTCTGCTTCTCCCTCTACCCCTCCCCCCTGCTTGTGCCTGTGCTCGCTCGTGCTCTCTCTCTCTCGCAAATGAATAAGTAAAATCTTAAATACATAAATGTGAGAATGTTGCATGTGTATATCTGTAGCAATTTCAGAGTAACATCTTATAGAATCCAAATTCATTTGAGTGTAGTTATTTATGTGGCTTGATCATTAAAGCAATCAACCACGATCCTAAAAAGAGCACGTGGTCCAGCTTTCTCTGTCTCAGGAATTCAGGTAGATGACTGCAGAAGAGCATGTTAATTTGGATGGAGACATACCTGTAGCTGCTTCTTTTCCTCTGGGTCCATGAGTCTGGGACTCAGAAGGATCTCAGGTTAAAGCACCTGCTGGTCATTGATAGTCTCAGTGTACATTTCAGACGTGGAAACCAGCGCTAAGCACCATGTCCAGATCAGAAGTAGGACCCTCCTTTGGTAAGTACAAAAATCCCTCCTCCCCTCCACATCAGGGACAGTTCCCATCACTTAGCCAGCCGCTGTCTTTGTGGTGGCAGAAGGTGGTGAACCAGACGGGGCCGCTGGGAAAATGTCAGTCCTGCCCATCCCCCTAGAACCTAGTATGTGATCCTCTCTTATCTAGAATGTAGTAACGTGGTAGCAAGAAAGAGTATGCTAAATCCGTATTTTGTGCTGCCAGGTGGTTCACAACTAAAGTCACTAGAAGCAGAATATAAAGTCGTATGTACAGAGGATTAGGTCCTGCTCAAGGCAGAAAATTGAAATCCATTTCTTATGCTCATGGCACAGGCAATAAAAGACAGTAATTCTGACTTCAAACTGTAGCTTGCGCACTGCTTGTGGTTTGGGAAAATTGCTGCTGTGAGTCTGACGCACCGGAGCCTCCTTCCGAGGTGGCGAACAGCATCTCCCCCCCACATACACCCCCCCACAAAATCTAAGGACCCATGCTAAGTATGAGCCAGGTAGTTTCTTCTGCTGCAAAAGCACATCCCAAAAATAAGAATAACATTCAAAGGCTCTATAAATTCTGTTCAACGTTGACTGACTCCATAGCCCTGGACCCGAAGCCGCGGCGAGTCACCCTGCCAACAATGGAGGGAAATAAACCGAGAGCACTCAGGAGGAGCTTCCTTGTGGACCTGGCCCTTGCAGCCAGCTCCGTCCTGGTCATCCCCAGCACCCTGGCCGGGGCAGCCATGGTGGCGGTGCTGGCACAGAGCCCAGCCCAGTGGGAGGGAGGGAAGAGGGGGCTGCTTCCCATCCACAAAAACCCGGCTGGGGTGTCACTCAGGCTGCTGGGCTTTTCTCTACGGATTCCGAGAGCACCCCTAAACCAACCGGAAATGGGGTACGAGCAGCCACACTGACACTGAGTGGACCTGATTCTTTGTGCAGCATTTGCATAGCGAACATGGAGACCCATCCAGTCGCTCAGATGCTTGACCTCTGCCATTAACTCGCTGCACAAAAATAGAAAACCCTTTGTAAAAGCCCTTCAGAAATGCTGACACCCAGTGAAAGGTGCTGAGTCGAGGCTACAGTGCTGTCCATCTGATAGAAAGAGGCAACCGCACATTTTTTGCTTTCTGTTAATGAAAGCTGCGGAGGCTCTCCAGGGGAGATTGGACAGAGGCGTCTTGGGGGAGGTGGAATAAAACTTCAGGAGCACAGAAGTGGAGATTGTGGCCTTGGGGCTTGAGCCACGCCCATCATGGGACCCGCAGCCACTGACCTGTGGCAGAGCCAGCCGAGCCTTGCAGAGACGTGGAAACCCCTAACTCTCCCACCCCTGTCTGCAGCGATTAAGAAAGGCAGTGAAGACAGTGTTCTTGACATCTTGTTACCCAGACGGCATTTCGGAGCCCTGACCGCACGTGCCGCGCGTGCACGTGTGCACGTGTGCGCATGTGCGTTTGGGAGGAGGGGAGTTGCGGTTCTCAAGCTTTGCGCGAGGTGTCCGGGAGCAAAGCCACATCTTGTCAGGCACTCCCGTTGCTGTGAGCGTGTGACTCGCAGCTGTCCCGGCTTCCTGAGCATTTTTCAGGGATAGAGTAAGTGTGGGGGACAAAAGAGCTGCTTTCTCCTCTGCAAAAACAGAATCCGTCTGTGTTTAAAACTTAAAACGGTTTAAAAAAGAAAAAAGTGGCCTTCCCTCCCTGGGGGGAGGGGTCTTATTTTGTTTTCTATTCATAGCTTTCTTGAACAACTGCTCAGTCCGTTGCAAAATTGGGGGCGCTGGGCTGGGGAGGGGGCTGCTGTATTCCCCTACAGAAGAAGCGGAGAATGGGCCAGTCTTCTGAGCTGCTGTACGTCTGGCTACACTTGAAGTTGTTAAAAGCCCTTTTAGTTCTCCAGCGATTCTTATCCTGATCATTAGGGGGGTCATCTGCAAGGATTATTCTTGTGTGTTGTTCATCTCAGCGGATGGCAGAAAGAAAGGCCCTGTTTCTTGGAATATTTGGCTAAGTAAGAGAAGAATGAGCCTGTCTCCATGGAGAGGCAACGTCTCAGGGCGATGGTCCCTGCCATAACATCATCTAAGACTCCAGAGGCCTTTCTGTGGTTAGCATGCCTCCCCGTTGACACCTCAGCTGACCATCTGTCTTCACCTGCACCCCTTGAGGTGGCTGCTCTTGGGATCCCTTCTCATATGTGAAGAAACTGAGCTAATAATCCTAGGCACGATAAGGAGCAAAGAGAAACACACCTTCCTAATCCCAGACTTCTGTATCTGAAGCAGAGATGCTGAGAAAAATGTTTCGTTTGGTTTCGTTTTTATGTTGAACAGAATTTCCATCCCAAGTGCCCATGGTTGGGCAGGAATTGGGGGGGGGGGTGGCAGAGTTCTAGACCAGGGGCTCCGTCCTGTGTGTGCACATGTCCTCCAGGGGGAGAGGTAAGCCGTGAGAGGAAGAGGGGATAGGAGATTTTCTTCCCTCTCGGACTTAACTGGGCTTTTCCTTGCATTTCAGTGACACTGTCCGCAGTACGTAGGAAGAGCTCAAACTCTTGAGGCTGAGGTTTGGGTCTAGAGACGGTCCTGCCTGATGGAATGTGGGAAGCAAGGGCGTCCAGTGAAGCAAGGGCGTCCAGTGGGGTGGTTCCCACAGTGCGGTCCATGGGTCGGCGACATTAGCATCATCTGAGAACTTGCTGAAATGCATACTTCCAGGCCCCACCCAGGCTCTGAATCAGAAATTCTGAAGATGGAGCCCAGAGGTCTGCATTGTAACGAGCACGATTCTGACGCACACCAGTGTTTGGGAAGCAAGGGTCTAATAGAGCAATCCAGCCTGTGAAGCCTATGAACCGTAGATTGAAAGCTCCATCCTCCATTTACTGGGTGGGTTCCTGTCCAGCCTCAATTCCCACATCCGTAGGATGGGCCTCCCACCCAAGGTCATCAAGAGCTCTAAATGAGTATTTCTCCCAGTTGTAGATAATGAACCCTGGTTCCTTCCTTCTTATTGTGAATTTGAGTGTTACATTACACTAGACTCTTACTACTCAGAATAAGCGGTGTTATTCGCCCTAACAGGTAAATCCTAAATCCCAATGGCTTGGGGCAGTAAAGGTTTATTTTTCACTGGAGGAAAGCCTAATGTGGATCAGACGTCTTCTCCGTGATAAAGCCACCACACACTTCTAGAACACATGGCTCCAGTATCTCCCTAGCAAGGGAAGAGGGGTTAGAGGAGATACACACATCGCTTCTGCTCACGACCCACTAACCAGAGCTGGGCTCCTGACCCCAATCCAGCTGCAGGAGAGGCTGGAGGAGGAGAAGAGCGGTTGGAATATTTGATGAGCACATAGTGTCTCGGCCACAACCCCACGGAGCCAGCATTTGTCACAGGCTTTCTGTATTTGATGGTTCTGGTCACGGTCCCAGTCGTATAAAAGGGACCGTCATATCTAAAACAGATGTGATTAAAAGACTTTTCAGAAATTTTGGTATAAAAACATACAGTGCAATATTGTTGAGCCTTTTAAAAAAAAAAGAAGGAAGTCCTTCCACTGACAACAACATAGATGAACCTGGAAGATGTTATGCCAAGTGAAGTAAGCCAGACATGGAAAAGCAAATACTGCATGAAATCACTTGTATGTGGACTCTCTCTCTCTCTCTCTCTTTTTTTTTTTTTTTTTTTTTTTGAGAGAGAGAGCATGAGCCGGGGGGCTGGGGGGCAGAGGGAGAGGAAGAGAGAGAATCTTAAGCAGGCTCCACACCCATCGTGGAGTCCTATGTGGGGCTCGATCTCATGACCCTGGGATCATGACCTGAGCCAAAATCAAGAGTAGGGTGCTCAACCAGCTGAGCCGCCCAGGGGCCCCACTTGTATGTCGAATCTGAAAAATCAAAAACAATCGAACTCCGAGTGACAGAGAGTAGAATGGCAATTAACAGAAGCTGGGGAGTGGGGGGCAAAGGAGAAGAATTGCTCAAATGGCACAAACTTTCAGTCATAAGATGAATAAGTTCTGGAGACATAATGAACAGCATAGTGACTAGAGTTAATAGTAACACATTATACACCATAATTTTCCCAGAGAATGGATCTCCCGTGTTCTCAGCACACACCAAAACACAACAAAACAAAACAAAAAAAAACGGCACCTTGTGATGGTTGGTGATGGACGTGTTGATTAGTTTAGTTGAGATCGTCGTCTCACAAGATATACATATACCAGCACATCATGTTGTACGTTTTAAGTATATACAGTTTTCATCTGTCCAAAATAAGGAAGGAAGGAGGCAGCCAACTGGCAGTTGGAGGGCAGAGAGCATGGCGTCTCTGAGGGGAGCAGACCACGCGGAGAGTCCAACTCTGTGCGTTGGGGCGACTGTCACTACGTACCCCTGATCTGCCTCAGTGGATGGATTGCTCCAGAGGTCCAGGAGAGCAAAGCAGCTCACAGAAATCAGAATGATTGCAATTAGAGAAAAAAAGAGACCCCAAATAAACACTGCCTCCATTTAAAGAAAAAAACTGGCTTAAGTACAAATGGGAGGTCCCAGAAGGGCACCGTGGACCTTGAACTGAGTGAGTTTGTTTTCTGTGGGCGGAAGGTTAACTTTCCAGAGTCACAAGTCACTAAAGGAGACCAGGGAACCTCAGCTTCAACACATTGATTGTATTGTGAAGTATTGACTAAGCACCTACTATGTGCATGGCTCTGTGACTAAGCACCTACTGTGTGCATGGCTCTGTACTAAGTGTCACTTAAAATGTAACTGGATGGGGCGCCTGGGTCGCTCAGTCGGTTAAGCGTCTGCCTTCAGCTCGGGTCATTATCTCAGGGTCCTGGGATCGAGACACCTGGGTGGCTCAGTTGGTTAAGCGTCTGTCTTTGGCTCAGGTTGGGATCCTGGGATCCTGGGATGGAGTCCCTCATCAGGCTCCCTGCCCAGGGGGAGTCTGCTTCTCCCTCTGCCTCTGCTCCCCCTGCTTGTGCTTGCTCTCTCTGACAAATATATAAATAAAATCTTTTTTAAAAAATGGAGCTGGATAATCATCCCTTTACAAGAATTAAGACAAGCTAGTCAAGGCATACTCACTCTTATCAGGTTTACTCTGGGAAACAGATGCTAAGGGCAAGTTCTGTGGGGAATGTGTGGGTCCTTCTGGAAAGGGTGGGTCTGCATTTTTTTTTTATTGGTGTGAATTTCTTTCAGACTATTTATCTTCCCCCCCCCCTTTTTTTTTTCCTTTAAAATATTCCCAAAAGATTGGGGATAGGCAGGGATAATGTAAACACTGAATCATCCAAACAGTTGATTCAGAGCCCTTTTTCTCTGAAACGGGCACATTAATGGGAACAACTTGAACTCGAGTTGTCAGAGCACTTTCCCTGCGATATATTCTTTTTCTCCCCTTCAGTCTTTTGATCCCCTTACAAACTGAAACAGATAAGGATGTGTCATTTCTATCACGCTGTTATCCAGGAAAAGATCTCTCAGAGCCATTTGTGAACTTACCGGGAGGCAATAAGTAAACAGAGTTAAATCCTTGAGAAGCACTCAAAGTATCTTTCAGTCTTCGGTTGAAAGACGATTGTGTTGCATGGAATTCTACCTCAAAATCTGGCCTCGTGCTTCCAAATTGGCTTATTCATTTTTTTTTTCTTTTGCTATGGGCTTTGTGGCTGTATGTCAAGGAGACTGTGTGAGTTTCTTCACGGGCTTTGCAGTGACAGCTTCTGAATTTGAAAAGGTAATAGAATGAGAGCACTTTAGCGCCCCGTAAACACTGCTATCACCTCCTAGAGCACATGCCATTTTATAGATAAGGAAACCGAGCCCAAAAGAAGTTAAGCTGCTAACCAGCTTCACGGTTAGCTACACCTGGACTTGAAGCCACTTTCCCTGCCCCCAGCTGGTGCTAAAAATTAATACACCTGCAGCTAATATTACACTGTATGTGAACTGGAATTTAAATAAAAACTAAAAAAAAAATTCATCTCCCTCAAAATAGGGAGAAATGTATTCACTTCTTACTGGAAGACAGAGGCCAATGGTTTGATTCAAAGCCTGACCAGTCATAATCTTCATTATTTTTACCAATTCATGCCTGAAAGAAAAAGGCCTTAAGACAGAGGTTTTGAATTACATCTTTGAGGAATGTTTTCAGTAATCAGAAGGCTTGTGAGAAAGGGGCATAGGTGGGTTCTTTCGTGGGCACGGTTTCCTCCTCGATCCTGCTTAGCAAGCCGAACACTGAAATGCCCAAGCAAGAGCTGTTTCCCCATTTTACTAGTTCATATGTGATCAAGTCTCATGAAGAACTTTGAAGACTTGAGCAGGTGCTTTGGAAGAGTCGTTGGCTGGTACCTTGGTTTGGGGTGTGTCCATTCTCCTGGTCGTATCATTCAAACGAATGAAGCTCTCCTCTTTCATCCTTAAGAGTAACTTGCTCCTTGTTTCAGTGGTGAAGTTGGCATTTCCAGTCTCCAGAATAATTTCCATGGTATGTCATGCTCTTTCTCCCTCGCCCACCAAACTGGCTCTGGGGTTTATTATATGTGATTTTTCTACAGCTCTTATAGAGGGCTGGCACACACACAGCCCTGAAAACATAAATAGCAGAATTGGATTATAGTTCAGAAGTGTGTGATGCAGTTGTTTTTCCTGTATCCCGGCCCATCTTTGCTTACTGGCAAAATACCTCTCAGAGCGCATGCAAAATGCTAATAAGAGTAATTCATTTTATTTATCTTCATTATATTCATTTCACAATGCAAAGATTTTTATAATAGCCTCGAAAATTGCACTTATGCTCACTAAATAGACAGACTATAAACAGGAAAAAATTATCCAAAGATACAAACCCTGGAAAATCGCTTTTCCCTCTGATTCTAAAGGCAATTCCTTTGAAATATAAGTGAATACGCTTCTATTTTAGGAAGTAGGATCATGAAAATTTTATGTTCTTTGCCCATGGAATCATTAAAACAATAGTTCTTCAAAATGGGAAGCCTTGTCGGTTCCTTTGGAAGAAGAGAAAGTAGGCAGGCAGATAAACAGTGCATGCCGACAGGTAATCGGTATGTTGCAGAGAGTTCTAGCTACCTGAAATGCAGCCCTCTTTTTGACTTACGATTCTCCTCGTTTTGTTCGTCGTCCTGTTGTAACTCACCAAGCTGCCTCTTAAAAGATGCTAAGCTAGGCGATTGCATCTTCCTGTGAGCTAATGACAGTGCAGGAGCCGTCCTCCTGAATTTACTGAACCAGTGTACCTGCCACCTGCATGTTCCATCCCAAGCAGCAGCCCATGTCCCACGCCAGGGGAGCCCTCGGCACACCGTCCTTCTGTGCTCCTGGAAGCCGAGTGGGCAGCTTCTGCTCTGAGCCTGCTCTGTGGGGTCCAGCACATCCCCGGAGCACCTCCCCTGCCCACCCCCAGCTCTCACTGCCTCTCAGCTCTCTGTCACGTTGCCCTCTTTCTTCACAGTCCTTAATGAGTAGCGTCATTTGGGACCACGGCCTGTGAAATCTGATTCTCACCCCACAGTCAGTGAGCAGTGCAACCGGGATTTGTTCGGGCACTTTCCACGAAGAAGCTGTAAATCCATATGGCTCAGTCGAGGCAAAAACAAAATAAACCTATTCCTTTTTTTTTTAAGCCTGTGTGTAATCTGAGATTCAGACTATTTAAGAAATTGGTGAAAATTGTCAGAAATTTACATTGTAGGTTGCATGATAGCTGTTTAATAATTTATGAATAGTGGAGTGTCGAGGTATGTGGGGCACCTGGGTGGCTCAGTCATTTAAGCGTCCGACTCTTGGTTTCGGGTCAGGTCCACCAAGGTCTCAGGGCCGTAGGATCGATCCCCATGCCAGGCTCTGCGCCCAGTGGGGAGTCTGCTTGAAATTCTGTCTCCCTCTCCCTCTTCCCCTCCTCCCACTCATACATGCACTCTCTCTCTCTCTTTGAGGGGAGACAAAAAAAGAATACCAAGATATGTGTAAAACTATCCGGGACATTTTCTTAAACATTAATCATTTCCATAAAAGTTTTCGGACAGCCTATTTGACGACGACCTTGAGTCAGAAGGACATTCTGATCTCTTTTATGTACATCACAGTTGTCCTGTTGAGTGCGTAGCAGAGCCTGGAGGCCACGGACGCTGCGAGAAGAGAGGAATCCCGCAAAGATGCAGGGATTAGGTGGGGCAAACAGGCCTATTAAGGGAAGCGTGCCTTTAGCTGCCACAAGCGGGAGAGCTCACAGCCACCCCGCCACAGCTCTGGCCCGACCGGGGAGCCGCGGAGACTGACCCCCACAGGGGCCCGAGTTTGGGAAGGGGCAGGAGTCCGGGGGCCGCAGTGGCGGGTGAGAGCTGAGGATGGAGACGGTAGAAATCACTGAGCAGTTGTCCATGTCATGTGCCGCGTAAGGGAAGGCGATGCATAGGAGGTGTGACAGCTTTCAGGTATTTTATTTTTTAAAGATTTATTTATTAGTGACCGAGCCGGGGGAGGGGCAGAGGGAAGAGAGAGAATCTCCAGCAGACTCCCCGCTGAGCGAGGACACCCCCCCCCCGCCCCGCCTCCCCCTCCCCTGCGGGGCTCGATCCCACGATCGTGAGGTCATGATCTGAGCCGAAACCAAGGGTCCTAGGCTCAACTGACTGCGCCAGCCAGGCGCCCCAGAGGGTGTCTTGGTGGTGTGGTGGCGGTGGTGGCGAGGAAGACAAGAGGATTGTGCTCAGGGTCTCCGTCTGACGTGTTGGGGGATCCAGCGTGTTGCCCCACTGCTACGGGGTCAGGAACTACACGGCACGTGACTAAAGCCCCCCTTTTGTTCTACCTCGAGGAACCAAAATAATTCGTGTCCGTCCAGTAAGCTGCGGCGGGTCCTGCGGTTCCACCGGGCCAGGTGATCGCCCGGGACGGAGTTCGCAGGCACGGGCGACACCCTGTGGCAGGGGTCGCAAACTGCAGCCTGGGGGCCAAACCCTACCTGCTGGGACGTCCGCTGGCGGGGGGGGGGGGGGGGGGCCGGGGGGGGGGGCGGTGGCTGCTTTCCCGCTGTAGTGACTGAGACCGCAGAGTCCGCCCCGCCTGACGCATTCACTGCTTGGCCCTTTGAAGAAGGAGATGACACGTTTAAGGATCGGGTGGCCTTGCCCCTCGCAATATTGACGCTGGGTCCATGTAGCAAGGGCACAAGCTTCAGGTGTCCCCATCACAGGGAGACATTGTGTCTGTCTTCACACAAAGAGGTTTTTCTCTGAGCTAATTTCTCTAATCAGAATGACTGCATTTGCTTTTACTTATTAGTCCAAATGTGAAGCGCCGTATTGTTTCTACAAATTATACCAGGCGTACACTCCATTCTTTTAAACTGGATTTATCACCTGAGCCATTAGGAAAGCTGTTTCAAGGACAGCCAGGTACCATCAGAAACAGCACAGCTGAGCTCCTGGCCAGTGGAGAAGGGACCGGCTGTACAGGCTGATGAGAGAGGGAATCCATTTGTTTATTTATTTTTTAAGATTTTATTTGAGAGAGAATGTGCGCATGAGCAGGGGGAGGGGCAGTGGGAGAGCGAGAAGCAGACTCCCCGCTGAGCAGGGAACCTGAGGTGGGGCTCGATCCCAGGACCCTGGGATCATGCCCTGAGCCAAAGGCAGACGCTGAACCAACTGAGCCCCCCAGGTGCCCCGAGAGGGAGTCCAGTTAGCAGAAGGTGTGTGTCGTCCTCAAGAAGGAAGGCCACGCGCTATGCCAGGCAGGTCCAGCTGGGAAAGGAGTAGCGGCCGAAGTGAGGAGCGTCTTCTTGTTTTGGGGGCTGGAGCTGGATTCCGGCCCCAGGACCAGGTTTGAAAGCACGAGGAAGAGGGACGCAAGGAGGCAAAGCCCCACACGGGTGCGTGATTCCTGGAGCGTGAGGCGGGCCTGAGCCCCAAGCTCTGACCTCCGGTGACACTAAACCGAGCATCACACAGGTGAGAAGAGAGGTCGTGGTGGCCGTTCCAGCAAATCACAGAACCGCCGATGTGTGGGATGTGTGTAAAATTGAGGTGACCAGAGCCTGACAGAACCTCTGTACAACACTTACAGCATGGGGAAGACGTATACTTACACACACACACACACACACACACACACACACACACACACACCAGGAGAGCCCGTCTCCTGACTAGAGAAGCGAGGTGCTGAGAAGGGCCCGGTGCTTTGCTGGAATGGAAGGTTTCCCATCCCTTTCCTGCCGTGAATGCCCAGAACGAGGCCTTCCAGGGCTCTGAGAGGCCGAGCGTTCCCCCATGGG
Source organism: Ursus americanus (assembly GCF_024610735.1). NCBI lineage: Eukaryota > Metazoa > Chordata > Mammalia > Carnivora > Ursidae > Ursus > Ursus americanus. The sequence continues at coordinate 17,122,222 of NC_142158.1, forward strand.
TGGGATTCTGCCTTCAGACAAGCTCAGCCTCACGATTTCTCTGGATAGAGCCATGGCGGTCATGGGGCCCCTGGGTGGCTCCGTCAGTTAAGCGTCAGACTCTGGATTTCGGCTCAGGTCATGGGGTCATGAGATCAAGCCCCGCCTCACCTTCATGCTGAGTGTGGAATCTGCTTGAGGTTCTCTCTCTCCCTCTACCCCTCCTCCATTAAAAAAAAAAAAAAAAACATGGCGGTCAGGATGCTCTTCTGGGGGAGGAGACCACCCCTAAGGGAATGTTCCACTATCAGCCATTTCCCTCAGGATGAAGGTGTTTCTCTGACTTCTCAGGAGCTGGCGTTGCTGGTGGTCCTGTGAGGGACATGACAGTCACGGCCCAGGGCTGCTAATGGAGTCTGCCCAGTTTCCCTGAGCTCATACTGGAGCATTGCAGCCCTGAGATGCCACCTGCTCGTAGGGTGGTGCCCCAGTCACCTGGGATTCCCCTCCGGCCCCCCACATCGAGTGCACCTGTGGGAGAGTGAGGGAGCATGTGTGTGGTGTAGGTGCTGTGTACCTCATGGGACCAGATGTCAGGACATAAAGAAAAGGAGCCCAAGGGAGGGAAGAGAACTTGGACTCTCATTCACCAGGCTGGGAGCTAAGAGTCCCTCGGTAGATACGTGCTATGAGTTCAGTTGATTTGGGGGAATATATTTAAGGGGAGACAGTCTCTTCTCGCAAGGGATCTCCCAAAGCATTGGGTAGATAAGGCCAAGAAAGTAGAGAGAAATCTTTTCTGTTTGTTTCCTCTACAATCAAGGCGAAATCTATTCAAAGTGTCAGTATCACTCCATTTCCTGTTCTTACTCCTCTTTCCCCTTTCCCATGTAAGTAGATCCTTTCCCAGACAGACCCATCCCATTCATCTTTCCTGATCCTTTCCCAATTACAAGGATTTCCAAAGAAGGCAGAACTGCAAATCCAGACTGGTTAGACATTCCTAAGGTCCACCATCGTGCCAGAAATAAAAAGTATGTGGACGGGGTTGGGTTGGGGGGGGGGGGTCTGGGCTTTTTTGGTACATCACATATATAGAAAGATAGATTCTGTGAAAGATTACCATGCCATAGGAAAGCACTTAGAGTTTAATGAGAGTAACTGCATTCAATACCCCTCCTTTGGGATACAGGTCTATTGGCTTAAAAATGAAGGTTTACAGGGCTCCTGAGTGGCTCACTTGGTTGGGTGTCCAACTCTTGATTTTGGCTCGGGTCATGATCTCAAGGTTGTGGGATCGAGCCCTCCATCGGGCTCTGTGCTCAGCAAGGAGTCTGCTTGAGGTTCTCTCTCCCTCTCCCTCTGCCCCTCCCCTTGCTCTTGCACACATCTCTCTCTCTCAAATAGATAAATAGATTTTTTCTTCTTTAATGAAGCTTTACGTTTACAATTGAGAAGTGATGGCTCAGGAAGGAGTGGGGGGTGTGGGACTTTTAATAAAGGAGGACTGTAGGAAACTTTGCAAAATAATGTGACCAAAACCCCCTCCGCACGGGCATCTGAGACTCTTTGGGGGTTTTGTGTGTTCCTCTCCAGGCTTCTAAACAGCACGGGAGCTCATATGAACCTCAGTTGTTATTGTTTCTGGAAATAGGAGCTTGTGGGAGGCAGCAGGAGGACATTGGCCGGGGCTGCACCACGTGAAGAGGGGGAGGGAGGCTGGGGATTCCTGTCTCCTGGCCTCTGCCTCACCTGTACCCTCCGAACTCGCCTTGGGGAGTGCTGATGGCCCTGAGGGACTGGCTCATAGGGGGTGAATATGAAAAGAGCATGACCTGCACATGTTCGGGGGCTCCTGAGAGGAGTCTGGGTGGGAGGGGGCACCCCAGGGCCTACATCCAACTCTTCATCCGTTGTCTAGCTTCAGAAAGTTGTCATGGGTCATGTGTGTTGTTTATTGGGGCCCCACAGATCAGAGGCATTGGGGAAGTCTGGAACCATAATGGTTTTTAAATGAATGGATGAATGAATGGGTGAATAAATTAAATATATACTCTTAACACCGTTTTTGTGTTGTCTGGGCTGTGCACGTCGATCTACCCCTGATACTGCCCATGACAGTCACCCAGCAGTGACACCCAGAGCTTCCTCTCTTCATTGGAATCACTCGTTGTCCTTGCCTTGATGGTCTGTGTCCATCAAAAGCAATATTCTTTAAAGTAGGAAGGACTGGAAGTCCAGAGATACCAAGGGAGGGCTCAAGCTAGACTCGCTGGAAGCCCGCACATACCTGAAGTTCCTGCTTGAGCCTGAGTCAGGTCTTTTGCTGAGACTCGGACAGTTGTGGGCATGTTTGGTGGACACGTCCTGAGCCCACCAGAGGTTAGCTTTCTTGCACGGGATCGGCTCCATGGACGTGAACATCCGTGCCCTCGCACTGGGCAGGCAGCCATCAGCAGTCAAGTGACCAAGTGTTGTCGAGTGGCTTTCCCAGCAGTGGAGGCAAGCGCCCTCACTGAACGGGTTATGGCATAAAAAGAAGAGAGCGGCCAATGCCCTTTGGCCAGTGGCAGGACATGTTAAAAACTAAGTGGGGACTCCAGAGATCATTGGGGTACTTTGTAAAGATTGGAGCTGATGGGTTTGTGTGACATGGAGAACATTGTATGCAGTCATCTGAATGGTTTTCTTGGCTTTTTCCTCCTGGGTAGAGCGCTGTGCGTAGTTTGAGCTTCTACCTTTAAAGAGAAGTGGCACAATGACAGTCTCATCAAATGACCATTATCTGTCACTCTCTGGATCCACCAGATTTGATATGCGTGACAACAAAGCAGGCGTCTCCTTTCCCTCTGGTTTTCTCCGTGTCTGAAGCCTGGACAGCTTCATGCAAAAGGAAGACTTTCCATACCATGATCTTTCCGTCCATCGTCTACCAGGAAACCTGGGGCTCACTAATTATGCTAACTTGAGGAGGATTTACTGACAGCAGGACTAATCTCAAAGATGCGGGCAGGCTTCGGAACCCTTCTGTCAAACAGCCCGAGGTGACAAATGAGATGAATCTCTCATGTAGATTACCGTTGCACTTTGTGTAGGAACCAAGGAAGCGATAGACTGCTTATCTGTTAAGATAGATAATTGGAGGCCTAGACCAATGTCTGGTATGTAATGGATGGACAGACAGAAGGACTCACTCATGCATGGGTGGATTGGAGGGACGTATGGATGGGTGGGTGGATAGACTGATAAAATTAAGTTCAGGGTGACCAGCACTCCTCAGCCACTTAACGTGGTAGAACAGTGGGCTTTTTTTTATCCCCACGTTTCTTATCTTTTGGCATCACGTTGTTTTAGCCTTTTGTGATGGATTCTTCACGTGAAGATGGCCTTGTTGAAATGAGCATATTCTTGGGTTGACTTCATTAACTATCTTAATTCCTATTGGAACAACTCAGATACTCTTTCAAAGTGAAACCTTCCTGATCGCTAATATTGGGTTTATGCCTAATAATGCCAGTAACACTGAAAGTATTCACTATGTTGGATCTCAGTTTTTTGGTTTTGTTTTTAAAGATTTTTCTTTAAGTAACCTCTACACCCAGTGTGGGGCTCGAACTTAAAACCCCAAGGTCAAGAGTCACATGCTCTACCAACTAAGTCAGCCAGGTGACCCTAGACTCTGAGTTTTTGTACCATTTTGGGTTTTTTTCAGTGTGTTTGATGCATAGCAAAACACACGTTCCCCTGGTTATTTCCAAACTGATCTCAGCTCCACACGACCAACATTATTTCCATGTTTTCTCTGGTTTTACCTCACAATACTTGAGTTTAGCCACGGGGCCTCACTTTGGGGCCACAGCCTCCAATGGGCAAAGCCGAAAACACTTCCTTCTGAAAAGTAACCTATTTATCTATTTGAGGTCAGAGACTTTTTTTCAAGTTACCAAAAATAAAATTTCATGCCTTCTACTTACTTTTAAGAGGGATTTTTATCTCTCATTATCATTCCAGCCTCTCCGCGCTCCCGGGTAGCAGGCAGGCTAGCTTGTGGTCACAGCCACCCGTCAGACAGTGGGACTGGGCTCAGAGGTCCAGCGGCATAACGTGCCCAAGCAACCTTCCAGCTAATGGTGGGGGCAGGCCAGGAGGCAGGCTCTGGACCCCAATCTGTTTTCTCTTCTCTGTGCTCTTTCCCAAGCTGGAACCAGGCTACTTGTGAATAGCTTGAGGACAATGAGGAGGAGGAAGAAAATTGAAAACTATTGACTGAAATTCCTGGAAAGAGCTGGGTGCGTGGATCAATAATTTTAAGAGTTGTTCCGCCTTCTTGGCAGAGGGAAAGGGTAGCAGGGCATAGTCCTGTGGTATAAAAGCAAAACTGCTGTCCACTGTCCCAGAGGAACCTCTTCAGTGGCCGGGCCACCGTCGTGTAGGGCCCAGAGTTCTGGCCATCCCCTTGGGCACAACTCCTGGGTTGAAGTGTTGTTCATTGATTGAATGATCAAAAATCATCCCCTCCTGTGAGCCAGGCGCCATCTTAAGTCTAGAAACACAGAGATAAATAAGGCATCATTTGCCTGTGAAGGATTCCCGGTCTAGTTGCAAAGATAGTCATGCCAGTGGGTAATATGGGTGTCAGGGGTGAGGCCATGATCAAGAGGGGGGAGCCCAGCAGGGGGAGCTCCTAGCTCTGCTGGTAGCATCCAGAGGCCCTGCAGCTGCTCCAGACCGGGGATGTGTGCCCCGTTAGGTCAAGGTGAACAAGGAAGAGTGCAGGCCAACACGGTATGGGGCCTTTTACACTCACGCCGCAGGGCACGGGGGGAAGTGAGTGTGAGCTGTATTCTTAGTGCAGTGTCGCCCCTGAAGGCTGTTCGCAGAGGAGTGGCACGGTCTCCCTGTGGCCTCCCTGCCGTCCCTCCTCTGCCCGTTCCGAGCACCGGAATTCTAGGCAGTCTGCCCGAGGAGACCGGCATTCGGGGGACCCCTTCGCTCCGCCACACGGGCATGAAGGGCTGGGGCGTGGGGAGAAGGCCGGCTCCTCCGAGGGCCCCCGCCTGTCGGGTGGCGGACCCACGCTGGGTACGTACGGTGCTGCTTCTGAAGCCACCCCCAGGACAGGGCCCCTCTGGGGCTCTCACCAGGCGTGCCACCTGCCGAGGAGCTGGAGCCAAGGGTGTGGAAGTAGACCTGAGCACACTGAAAACCAGGGGAGAAGGAGCTTCGAGAAGTCGCTGGTAGTCAAAGGGGCCAACGATAGAGAAAGGTCAGGTAAAACGAGGGCTCTGTGAAAGCCGCTGGATTTGGCAGTTAATCCCCAGTGACCTTGACGGCCGCGGATTCCTGATTCGGGAGAGCAAGGGCTCTGAGCCTCGTCACTGTTGTCCCGTGGCCCGGCTGGTCCTGTGTTGTGGGGGACAGGCGTGTGCGGGGTGGGACGTTGAGCCAGATGCGGGGAGCGGCCTCCCCGGTCCTGACAACACGAATGTCTGTAGATGTTGCCGGAGGTCCCCTGGGGGCAGAATTGTCCAGGGGAGAACCAGGGCCATAGGGCGGCATGGACAGAAGCCGGGGTTGTGATGGTTTGCTGAGCCCTCGCACCTGAGCCGCTCTTTGCAAGAGGTCCGGCAGCCAAGGGCGGGTGGAAGGAGGAGGTTCACTGGGGGAGGGGCAGCAGAGGTGGGGGGTCGTTCATTTTGTTTTGTTTCTAATAAAGAGCAGATGTGCTTGCCCTAGGGAAAGAACTAGAAGAGAGGGAAAGGTTAAAGACAAGGCATAGTCATGGGGCAACATGTATTTAATGATTTCACAAACATGGAGCTTCTCCAGTTACCCGACTCGGTGCCAGGCGCTGTAGACACCACACTGAGCTGGTGACGGGTCCCTTGTTCAGAAATGACTGAAAATTTCAAAATGGCAGCAGAGCCTAGAGCCCAAGTGCGGGGCCCTCCCAAGCGGGGGCCCCCCTAAGCAGGGCCCCGTGCAGCTGCCCAGCTCTGTGCTCCTGAGGTGACCCTGGTGGTGAGGGGGCCGGGTGGCCCCAAGTCGCAGAGCCCGAGCCCCGGGGTCCAGGGGACAGGCCGGGCCATAACAAGAAGGGCAAGCACCAGCATGCGAAACTGTTGTCACACACGGTGGCACCTTCACCAAAAGGTTAGTGACCACAGGGAGTGATGTTTAAGGCTGAAGCTGTGAGGTTGACGACTACTCCCAGTTAGCCGAAGAGGAAGAGAGCGAATGCCGCTCTCAGGAAAGGCATGTGAATCTGGAAAGAACCAGGAAGACGCAGTTATGTCTACAGGATGGGGGGGGGGGGGATTCTTGGCAAGCGTGCAGATCATGAAGACTCTTCTAGGACCCTGGGTGTTTGACTGCCTCCTGCAGGCCCTGGGTGAGCGTGCGTAGTTTCCAAGCAGGGAGTGCTGTGGTCAGGTTTCCCCTTAGACCATCCCGAGCGGGGTGGAGGCGGACCCGAGTGGGGGGCTGTCGCAGCCAGCAGAGATGCTCAGGGCTGCCTTCCCGAGGCGGCTATGCTGGGCTAGAATGGGGGGCGGCTTGGACCTGGCGGTGGATTGGCTGTTGAGGGTCAAGTGCAGCAATGGCAATTCCCAGTTTCCCGGCTTGGGCAGCTCACGGGGACGCCAAGCTGTCAGGACCGGAGGGGAAGACGGATGACTTCATTTAGCAGCTTCTGAGCGTGACAGCCAATAGGAGTATACGTTGAGAAGGCCGTCCAGAGCTCGAAACTACGACTGAAGGCATAGATTTTGGAGTCATCGGGCTAGAGATGTGAACTGAAGTCATGACTATGGATGAGATCTTCCCAGGAGCGTGTGTGGCATCAGAACTGGCAGGATCTGGGCTAAATAATCACTAAAAGCATCTATCTTGTTCTCCAAGGTCTCCTAACACCTGGGGACGCCGCAATGGCCAAAGCCAGACAGAAACCCCCAGCCCATGTGGAACTGACACGTCCTCTGGAAAGATTCCGAAGGAGGGGCAGTAACTCAGTGCGTCTCCCCTCCCCGCAGCCCCATCACGCCTGTCTGCACTCATTCAGTTTCCCACCTGGAGCAGCAGTTGGGAAACCCGTCTCCTCCTGCCTTAGGAGAGAGGACGAGTCCTTCCCATTTTCTCTTCCCACCCATCTGGAAGGGCCATTCCCTCCGCCGGGGGCTGAGATGCAGAAGACCAAAGTCAGTTCTGCTTTGCTTTTTCCCGAAATGCAGATAGAGCTTCAGAAATCCAAACTTTAAAACCAGAGCCCTCCAAACAATCTGTGGTTGCAAATGCTAATGAAAGCCATGACCTTGCAGTTGTGACGCCAGCAGAAAGCTCATTAGCTCCTTGCGGCAGAACGAATCCTCATCAGCAGCAGGAGTCAGACCAACCAGACCTACAGGGATTTTGTCATGTCTCTGGGGAGACACTCCCCTGCCCTGTGCATCGTCTAAAACGTCTTGCCACCATGTTCTCTCACGGTCTCCTTTTTCCGAGGCCAAAGCCGAAGTGCCATTTGCTTCAGGTCTGTCACAGTCCTCACATGCACAAAGAAAAGCCTTCGTTTATGTCATTGTTTCTTGTGGTCACCAGCATAGAGTTGTTCAAACTGTTACTACACAAAATCCATTTCTAAATTCTGCAAGGACCTGGAAGGCTCCCAGGTGGCGACTGATGGCGCGTGACATTTAAACAGGAACTCGGTGATTTTTCACTTTGCAGCCAATGCAGACCATTTAGCGGTGGTGTTCCATGTAAAGAAGAAACCATTTGAGGAGTGACAACAATTTTGCAGCTCAGCGATATCTTATAAACCAGGGCCACATATATAACAGCAAAAGCTATTGAAATCGATCACTTGAGAGCCTATTAAAACTACTACTTTCGGATCATTCATTTTACTGAAAAGTTAAACTCCCAAAAATGTTTCCTTTATCATCTAGCATATAAATGGTCATGTCTACCTACAGAGTCAGGAAGCACTTTTTAAATTTAATGTGAGTTTAAATCTGATACAATGACTTAAACATACCATCAAGACAGGGGTGAGAGATACAATACGTTCAGAAAGTTTTTATTCTTAGAGTTATCTGCTCCTTGGGATTATTCATAAAACTGACCACTTTGTTAATAAAGTAATTGTGCTCTGCTATCTGGATTTCTAGTGACCAGTATTTCTGTACAATGTAGATCTAGAAAGGAGCCTTTACGTGGACCATGTCAGGCTGCTCTGGGTCCTTTCCTAAGAAGCTGGCCACTAGAATTCTGAAGCTAGAGTTTATCCCTTTAGTTTATGAATTTGGATCTGTCCAAAGACCACCCTGCGAAGGAAGGGTATCATTTTAAGCTGATGTAAGTCGTCCTTGTGATAAACCAACTTATTTGTGTTACAGTAACTGAAAGCCATCAGTTGGGAACTCTTCATTAATTCCAGTACCAAATATACACACTTGTGTACAACCCACACCATCCTGCTTCCCCTGTCATGGTCAAGAGCCATCTCTCCTACATTTGAGAAGGAAGGTCTCTCTGTCCCTGGACCCCAACCCCTCCTGCCTCCTCGGGACTCCTGCACCATCAGCTGAGCCTCCTCCCTCCTCATATAGTTTCTCGCCACCACCACCTCATCTGGATTATTTCCATTAAACACATCCAGTCTTCTCCCAGTAAAAAGTATAAACCTCACCAGAGCCCCCTTCACCTGCAAGTCTCTTGTCCAGCCAGGCTTCAGAAAGAATCATCCATACTTGTCCATTTTCTCACCTTTGTTCTCAGCTCACTCCAGCCTGGCTTGCATCCCCTGAGCCTCCTGACAAAGCTCTAGGCCAGGCTGCTTCCAGCCCACCTGGTGCTGATCCCCGTGGGCAGTTTGCCAGGCTCACCTGACCTCTCAGCAGCACCCAGCACCATGTCGGCTGGGCCCATCTTCCCACCTCACTCAGGGATACGACGTGTTGAGTGTTCTCCTGCCCTCACACCCTGTCCTCCTCTGACTCCCGGCAGATTCGTCATGCTCCGTCTGAGCAGTAAATAGTGGGATTCTGTGAGCTTCTAGCCTCAGCCCTCTTGCCTCCTTAGGCTGTGCCCCATCATATTCCTGGCTTCAAATATTCTCCGTATTGCAGACCAGCCCCAGATTTCCTTCCCTGGCCTCGACCTCTCCTCTCCAGGAGCATGGTGCCTGTGGCCGCCTACTTGCCCTCTCCTCTTGGATGTTCCGACAGCATTCCACCTCAGCAGATCCAAACTCAGACTCACAGTTCCCTTCCACCCTTCCCATCCTCCTCCAAAACCCTGCTTCCCTTCCCATGTGCATGTCTCAGTGAAGGGCATTGCCATCCATCCAGTTGTGTAAGCCGTGAAAGCTAAGACAGACAGATCTTACATATACCTGCTTCTCCCTGCTCTGTCCATCTACACGACATCTCCATGGTCTGTCAGCTCAGCTTCCTAAGAATGTGCATGGCAGCTGCCGCAGCCTGGCCCAGGTGTCCCTCCTGTGGCTTCTTCCCAAACTGCCTCTTGTCCCCTCCCCCACCCCAGTGCACTCTCCAGACAACCACCAAGGAGATCCCTTGTAAATCTGAAATGTTCATTCACTCTTGCCCTCACTGATTCTAAAATGTCAACGCTTTCGTGGCTCCACATTGCTCCTTGAAAAAAGATCAGAATCCTGATACGGCCCCCGTGGGCCGCACGGCCTGTTTCCCACCTTCCTTCCTGCCCTCGCTGTCTCCACTCCAGCACTGTGGCTCCCTCTGTCCTTCCCACTGGGGCACCACATCACTCCCCCTGGGACCCCTCTCCTGGCCTAATTTGGTCAAACACCAGAATCCCTGCCCAGGTGCCTCCTGTTGGCAGCTTTTCACAATGGTTACATTTCATACTTGCTTCCGTGACCACCTGATTAATGACTGCCTCCCCCAGAGGCAGGACCTTGATCCGTTTTGACTCACCCAGTGCCCAGCGCAGAACCTGGCACGGAGCTGGCCTTCAACCAATAATTTGTAAAATGAACAAATGCATTTATTTAAATGTTTTATTATGTATTTTCTTTATATTTTTTTCTTTTCCTATCCCCCCCCATTCACACTCCCTCAATGAATTCATGTTTGGATGTGGCCAAGTATATAGCATCTGCTTCTAAGAACCATGCCTGTACACGACAGGGATGACGTCAGCCTTAGCCAATTAAATTGTTATTTGCAGCGCAGTCCCAATACCGTGTCCACGGAAAGTAGGCTCAGAGCAGAGCCAAAACTAGAACCCAGGTCCCCTAACTCCTGTATCATTTTCCTACCTGATCTCACTGTCAAAGCCAAAGCGACTCAGTACCGCATGTGTCCTTCAGGAGGGCTTAGCTCCGTTCCATTGTGGTGATTGGCCTTGATGTTCTCGGACCGTTTTGAGAGAAATTAAACATCAATGGGAGCCTCGCTAGAAAGCATGTGTCTGACTCTAAGGCCGTCTAGCTAACAGAATTTGCTCTGCTTGTAGTTCAGTCTCTTGTCCTTTCGTCCCCTCCAAACATGACTCATAAGAAAAAAAGAAAAAGCCAGCGCAGAACCAGGCAGCGGGTCTGGGGGCAGAATCAATGGGTGGGGGAATGTTCTGCAGACGCATCTGGGCATGAGACTTCTGGGATGCAAGCTCCATCTTGAATCGGGAGCTTATTCAAAACCTACTGACCGAAAGCCCTAGTGGCATCCAGAGCCTGGATTCGGCCAAGGGGTCCCACAAAGCTGGCTGCACATCCCTACCAACGAAGCCAGGGTTCTGGGGGAAGATAAAAGGTGAGGCAAGCCTCCCAGCAGCTCATTCTGAGAGGAGTCTGCATTCCAGACCCATGACACAGTTCCCTCCCGAGCTCTGACAGTGCTATTTTAGGAAAGACTTCAAGACTCTGGAGTCCCAATTTAGAGTCTCCGGTATTGCAAACGTCCAACTATACAGCGGGCCCTTATCAGGGGGAAGAAATAGTGTCTTCGTGGGACGTTTGGAAGAGAAAATGACTAACGAACATGACAGTGTTCTTATAAATTGAACCACGCTTTGGAATACAATTTCCAACCATTTCCAGGGTACTCTAGATTTTACCAGCTGGTATCTGACCGGAATTCCTTTCTGGAGCATCGACGCCCGTGCCCTATCCAGAGCATCTGTGGCGATGCTTTTGGGGTCTCAAAATCCAGGGCAATGAAAATTACAGGTGACAAGCAGCGTTGGGTTTAAACAACTTGCACTCGGTAACTCCATGGACTTTCTGTTCCCACTCCGGGTCTCTCTCGAGATTCCATGGTGTAGACGCCCCTTGCCAACTAGAGACACTTGTGCTGATATCCGGCGAGGAAGCACGGCGTGACCTCCTAGGGGAGCTCCTAGGCCCCTGTGCAGGATGCCGAGGAGCCCCTGACTCCTTCCACGGCTTTCTCCTCTCGTGCACACCCCCTCCTGTGGGTGCCACACGATGCTCGACTCTGCAGGCTCGTTAAGTACTTGCCAGGAGCTTCCAAAACTGAACCGTCTCTGTGAATACTAGGGCCCACGGTTCGTGCTGCTCATTGCTAGTGCTTTGTCCGCCCATACCAGCTTGTACTTCTCCTCCACGGGGCCCTCCCCACTCGCTGGGGACTTCTGTCGGGACAGGGGGCCACTGTCGTCCATCCCCGCCCCCCACTGTTGCATCATGGCCAGTTGACGCCCCTGCTGTGATGTCATACTTGTTACAGCCCCGTTAGTGCCGGCAACAGGAGTGGCATTCCCGTCCCTGCTCCCCTGTCCTTCCCCATCTAAGGCGGCTCTGGTGGTGATGGGTGGGGACAAGAAGAAGAGCATCTATTGTTCTTTGCACACAAGAAGCGCTGTCTTGCGTCTCCCCGGGGCCGTGAGCCTCTTTTTGTCCTAACTGGATCTGCACAAACATGGCAAGCAGCGAGCCCTCGCCTGCGGCGGGGGGGTGGGGGGCAGAGGCCGCAGTCCCAAAGCGAGGCCACATGAGAGAAAGGGACCTCTGTGACGAGCAGCGTCCCCTGGCCCGGAGGCCCCGGGGGAGCGGGGCTGGGGAGGGGCCGACGGCGGGAGGAAGGAGGAGGGTCAGCTCGGCGTGACGTGTCGCAGGGCGCCTTTCCTGGGGTTGAAATTGAGGAACTGAGGCGGCGGTGGTCAGAGGCCGTCTTGCAGAGCACAGGATGGAACGGGCGCGCACCCTGTCTCATGCACCTACAAGGGCCGCGGAGATTAATGACCCAAGGAGGATATGATATGGTCCAAAAACTTTTCCTGGATTTTTTCCGCAGGCGGCTGAGCCAGAGGCCGACGGCAGAGGAATTGGAGCAGAGGAACATTCTAAAACGTAAGTGACTCAGCCCGTGGCAGTCGCTGGTGTCGCGTGGTGGCTTTGGTTCTTACTCAGTGTGTGGGCCACACGGTTTCTGCCTTGTGCCTGGGTGGAAATGACCGAGAAGCGCTCTGATGGTTGACGCTTCACCCCGGGGTGCTAGAACGTCCAAGGGCAGCCTCCCCGCAGAGCAGGCAAGTCCGAGTCCGCTTGGCTCGTTGGAAGCTCACAGACCGAGACTGTGAGACCCACCGTCCCCTTCGTGGGCCGTCAAGTCAGAGAAGCAGCAATATGAGGACTCACTGAGGGCTTCTGAGCAGAGTTAGGGTCACCTTCACACCCAAATGGACTTAAAACCCACAAATACTATGTCAGTGGCTAAAATAAGGCAGACGGCCATTTGAAAACTGGGGCTGGAAACCATGACTTCCCGTGGCGGCTGGCTGCTGTTGATAACCACCCCCCTTCCTGCGAAAATTAAAGTCTAGGAGAGCATTTCCAAGTGAGAACGCGTCGTGTGCCTCTCTCGGGGCTCCTCCAACTGGCCCACAGTAGGCCGGCCGCATGCTGTCACCCGAGGGACGCTCGCCGTCAGCCTGGCCATGGGGAGAGAGAAGGAACGAGCCCCGGGTTTGGTTCAGGACGCAGAGAGACTTGAGAGAGGGAACCCACTTGGTGCCTCGCCAGCGTGAAACTACGAGAAGCAAGCGTCTCAGGGACATCAGGATTCCTCCATGGGGTGGCAGATATTAAATGATTGAAAAACAAAGCCTCTCAGCGCACGTCTGCCCCGTCATTATTACGACTCGCCAGCACTCTCCTCGAGACGGCCAACAAATATTGTCTTTAGTTTAATTCATGACCCTTCTCCCCACACGCATCCGCTTCTAATTTCTCTCTAGAAAAGAGAAACACGAGCCGTGCAGCGTTTGCTAGGAATGCCGCGCACGCACGCACGCACGCACGCACGCACCCAATCACGTGAAGCCTCAGTCGGAGTGACTGGATATTTCCACTTAGACCAAGCAAAAATGTTCGTGATCTTCCTTTTTACTCCGCCCCCACCGTGGCCGTGGGACTTGGCCGGTTTTGAGTGGTTTGCTGAGGGTGGTGAGCTGCTGACCCTCCCCAGGGAGGGCTGGGGGGAGGGGGGCGGCCCGCAGCGCCGGCAAGGCACCTGTCCCTGTGAGGCGGGCCTCCGTCCACCGCCTGCCTCCTCCCCAGCCCTCAGCGCACGCGATTTTCAGGACGGGCCTCCCTCGTTGGGGGCACCTCCCGTCATTCCTCGGTCGCTCGGAATTTGTGTGTGTGTGTGTGTTTTTCTAACCACGAGGTGCCTTTAGCAGTTTTGAAGCTTCCAATGCTGTAAAACGAATGAGAACTCTTTCAGATGATTTTCATGGTCGGGGAAGCATTTGGCCTGTGTGGTGTCTCCCTTTCTGCCCCAGTCTGACACCTGATCCATCATTACCTTTCCCTTGTTGGAGAGGAAGGAAGATAGGTGTCCGTGTATTCTGGGTGTGGGAAATCGAGCAAACGTGCTTCCTTCCCCCTCTGCCTCTTCACCCGCACACACACCCAACACGGATCTGTTGTTTCTGGAGGAATCTCGGTACAATGTACCTATGGGGCCGAGCTGTTTGGTGGCCCCCAGCCTGCACCCAGACAGACAGGCTGCAACTCTCTGGGGCGCTGCTCAAGTTTCCGAAAATAGTGCTGCTCTCAGCAAGGGTTCGGGGCAGGGAACGAGGAGGCCCAGCTCCCTGGGAGACCACAGGCGGATCCCTCATGGTCGGGGGTGATTGCCATCTAGGAGGAGACTCAGGTCTCCGAGGCGGTGACTGGGGTCTAATAAGCCTGAGGGGCTTAGAGCCAGGCGACGCAAGCGGCGGCCTTAAAACCTTGTTCCCAGGGTCCACTTTTGTTCTAGTCCCTCTTCCTTCTTACCCCGTTCAAATAGCCGAATTAAAGCACTGCCTGACCAAGTTCAAACAGGCTGGTCGTTTCGGTTTTGAAACTTTTAAGATGTGAACGTCTACTTCCCATTCGCGCTTATTTTTTCCCTGTGTTCTGGAACTTTGTTTTCCTAAGAATTTTTTTTAATCCATTCTGTTAAACAAGAAACTTTTAGTGGTATAAGGAAACAGCCACGCACAAATGATCCTGAACCGGGCTTTCAGTCATCTGAGGAGCCATCTGTCCGGGGTGCTGGGGACACGGGTGTCGCGGCTGTGCGGGGGAGCCTGGAGGGTCCGCAGCCGCCTTCCAGCCCCCGCCCCCGCCGGCCCCCGGGGACAGCTGGCTTTGTCCCGCAGCCAATGGGACTCTGTGCGCATTTGAGCACATAATGAGCGCACTCTGATGACAGCGGCAGCTGATGACATCACGGGCCTCTCCTGGCCTCTCTTCCCAGTTGCCTAATGGGGTTGTCTTGGTACCCTCAGCCCGAGAATTCATGGCCCTGGGTTTGTAAATGGCTTTGAACTAAAGGTACAGATTCCAGAGGCGGCCACGTGTGGCTCCGCCCCGCAGGGGACCCTAGAAACACACACGGGGGAGGATGGCTCCAGGCTGGGCCACGGCTCCGAGGGGGCTTGTGGGATGAGGAGGCCCCGCCCGGAGTGTGAGGCCAGCAACCGGGAACGAGGACGAGGGGCCGGCCCCACGCAACACATGGACGGGGAAAGAGGCCGATTATTCTAGCAAGCCCAAAAGGGGCTGGGCTGTCGTCTGACGAATTAGCCGTGTAGCGCTGTAGCCTGTGCTGAGCCACTTAACGCCATGGCTCGTACATCCTCGTTTAGACCAAGAGCCCTGGAGCCGCCCCCTGGGTCCTCACTTTCCAGACTCGACCTCCCCTTTCATCCCCTGGCCACCTGCAGAAGCACCTGTCTGCGGTCTCCCTTCTTGCTTTCTGTCTCCCCATTTACCATGGATCACCTGGTTCCTACTAAGTTGTTAATGGCTGGCTAGTTTAGTGAGTTTTTATCCAAGAGAAACCTTCATTGTTAAGGGGAACTCTGGGAGGAAGATAAGATCTTTCAGTCCAGAGGAAGGATCTCTCCCTCCCTGCCACCTCCCTCCTTCCCTCCTTCCCTCCCTGTCTGTCTCTCGTGGGGGTGGGGGCCCTGTGGGCATGCTGCACTGGGGTCCTCTGGTGACCTTGGCCCACTGCAGGATGTGGGCATGTCTGGTGCCCCCGTAGATCCTGAACCCCCCCCCCCAGTCAGTCACAGTGGCCAAACGGTGCCCCTGGGGCGTCGCTCAGGGCCTGAGTCCGGCTCTGACCTGCCACTGTCCCTCCCAGTGGGAAGTGTGGCCTTCAGAGTGTGTGGTGTCTCCCCCAGCTGGCTGCTGCCGGGGCTGGTGGGGAGGAGCTGGGTGGGACCCCACTTCCATGCACAGGGGCCTCCCTCTTTTAAAGACCCGTCCTATCCGGAGACAACTGAATTGCAGGGGTGCAGTGGTATGACGAGTTAACTTACTGAAACGTAATTTAACAACAGTGATTTCAGCATGAGCGAGCGAGTGCCCCTGGGTGGTCTGAAGACCACCTGGAAGGAGACTGCTTTCATTATTGCCCCTCTAAAGTCAGGGGCTGAGAAGCAGAGACCCCCTCTGACACGGTTTGATAGACAATACTAGGCTCAGACCCGTGCCTCTGCCCCAGAGCCAGGAGGAAAGTGACATTCCCACGGTCGCTCGGTCGCTGGCTTTGCTTAGGAGGAGAAATAAGCCCTCATTCTCTGTCCCCCAAATCTCTGCTCCATCCCCCAGACCCTCTTACCTACGGCTCTTTAAACACCTGATGAGTAGGTCAGCCCACATACTAAGCTGGGAACATTTAGACTCCGAAGTCTTCTCTCCTGAGACACTCCTTAAAAAGCCTAAATGCAGACAATTGTGTCCCACACTCTGGCCTCCCACCTGCTCTGTGGACTTCTTGGAAGATTCAAAGAACTAATGGAATCAGGGCTTGCGAAAGGTGAGCGTTCGGGAATTCCTCCGTGCAGTCGGGCTGCACTGGGTGTCAGCCGTGCCTTATTCTGCTCCTGCAGCACATGGCGGGCACCCCCACGCCTTGGCCTCCTCTCTGGTCCCCACAGAGCACCAGACATGAGGCCACATCACAATGAGCCCCCAGCAGTCACTGGGAGGCCCGAGGCAGAGTTGAGTGGGCCCGGGGCTTGTCCAAAGCAGGGAGCCTTGCCTCTCCCCAGATGCCCACCTCCCTGCTCACAGCACCCCACTCTTGTAGGACCTACCTCCCTGCCTCGAAGCCACACCTCTCAGCCCAGCACTTCTGCCTGGAGACTTGAAACCCCCGTGTGGCATAAAGAAAACTAAGCGAGGCGGCCAGCCAGCTCACCGTCCGTTTGAAACCGTGCGGGCAGCTGGGCAAGCATCCCACAGGCAGGAGGGTGGCCGGGGAGAGGACAGGAGCTCGCTCCCCCCTTTTTCAAGTCATGAGGGGCTCGGCCTGGAGCCTGCGGACGTTCATGAGGATACCCCTGTGTGTGACACTATTTCCCAAAATCAAAAGCCCCTTCACTGTTTCTTGCAGCTCGGAATGAACAGGAGGAACAAGAGGAGAAGAGAGAGATCAAGAGGAGGTTAACTCGAAAGGTGAGCAGCTTCTCCAGATGGGAGCTGGGACAGAGGCCGGGCCGCCCGCTGCTCCGGTGCCCTCCGTGGGCCCCGGTGGCCTTGCAGGTGCCTGGCCCTGGCCCGCTGGAAGCTCTCTCGGGGGTCCTGCTCCTCAGGCACGAGAGCGAGCGGCTCTCTGGACTCGGCAGGACCTCTCCTGGGGACGGTGGTCAGCTCAGTTTCATGACCCACAGTCCCTCCGGCTGGTGACATTCTGTCGCCTGATTTGGGGACACCCACCCACCCCAAGCAACTTGACGGCAGATGCATTATATTTTCAATCACAGTGAATGTTCTTTAAAAATTCACCAGATTCACTAAAAATTCACCTCGCCAAGCCTTGGAAATTCATCGTCAAAATCAGTAGTTCAAATATAATGCAGTTTTGTGCTGTGACCCTGGGGGAGTAAGTTTCCCTCGCCTCCCTGGATACTATTCCTTACCTATTAACTGAGAACTGACTGTATTATTGCCAAATCCAATTTGAATTACTGATTAGGAAAAAGCCCAAAATACTGATAAATTTACTGAAGGTGTTTGAAAAGCACTTAAAGTCATAAAGCTAGAATGTTTACGTATTTTAACCCCAAAGATGGATGGCGTGGCAATGCAGAGTAGACCCAAATGGATCTAATTCTCTGTGAGTGGCCTAATGACAGACTCTTATTGGAGGCTTTTCTTGGATGATGTGGACAAGTATTAATTAATTGATAGCACACAAGAAATAATACTGTATTCTCTCTGACTACAGTGTTTGTAATCAGCCTCCTACAGTGACCATCTTGAAAGAAAGATACTCAAATCTTAGAGACAGTTAAGAGACCCATTAAAATTAATTTTTAAAGGTTTATTAATGGATTTCTCCCCCTAGAAATATTATGTAAAGGAAGAAATTCAGAGGTCCTAAAACCGCACACCAGTTATAAGGGTGCTGATTTGTGTCTCTTGGGCTTTCTCTCCCTTGGAGCGTCCCAGACAGCTGGTGACAAGCAGGTGCCGCCCCAGTTATGCCTGAAGGGCCGGATGACGGGCTGGCGGCCCCCTTGTGGGGACCTCACGGGAGAGCTAAGTGGCCCCACTTCATCCCAGTGCCCTCACCCAAGTCACGGTCTGCTTCTCTAAGTCCCTCAGAGCAGCCAGTCTTTGCACGCAGGGCATCCCTCTTCCCAGCCTAAGTAGTGTGGGGGCCTGGGGAAGAGGCACGGGCTTGTTTTACGTGTGTCCTTGAAATGACAGGCTATCCAGAGAGGCTGGTGACAACCCCTCCTTTCTGACACAGAAAGGTCTAGACTTAGGAAAAAAAAAAATTTAGATTGAATTTTCATCAGGTTCATTGGGGTTGATTGCTGGGCCCAGAAATTCTCCTAAATTTGAGGGGTTTCTTGCTAAAAACTTGTAATAGGACAATATGGCAGCATACATTTCGTTCTTACGGAAACTCAGCTGATGGCATCATTTGGCAGCAGGGCAGGGAGGGGGTTCCCGCCCCCCCATCTCCCTGAGGGTGGGTGCTGCTAGGGATAGGTGCCCCCAGAGAGCCCCTCGTTTTTGCAGGGCTCCGAGACAGGAGGACTGGCTCCTCTTCCTCCCCGGTAGGAACACTGCCGGCGAAATTCAGCGCCTGCCCTCCCCTGGCTTGGGGACTGGGACGTAATGAGTTTCAGGGCAGGGAGAACTGTTCTTAAGGGCGAGGCTGGAAGGACCTTTCAGCTGTGTTTCTGCCGCAGAGATGGGAGCCTGGCAGCAGGTAAGGGATTCCGTGTGGCCTCGGGGCCCTGAGCGGTTCCTTCCCTCTGGAGCCTTGAGCGCAGGAGACCGGATGCCAGTGGTGGTAGCTGCTTTTCGGTTATAGCAGCCTGAGGAGTTCTTCAGTACAGTTCCTTTTACTTTTAATGTGCTCATGAGAAAAATGAACCCCAGGAGCTGATGCTGATAGCAGCAGACCAGTCTTTCTCTTCAGCCAAATTGAGAAAAATGATATGTTCCATCTTTTAAGAAATGCCGGCCTCCCCCTTTCAAAAAAAAAAAAAAATGCTAGGTCACTGGATGGATGGGAAGAAGGAAGGAGGGAGGGAAAGACGGAGGGGAGCAGGGGACATGCACTTGGGTCAAGTTGTATTCATAGTGGGATTTGGGGCTCAAGTAATTTACTCTTCAGTATTCGGTTGCAAATGGTATTTCTGCCGTAGATGAAACCGTAAGGCTACCAGCCCCTGCTCGCTACCCTTTCTGCCAGCCCACCAGCCCAGAAACCTGGCTTTGGCCACAAAGATCATTTCCTCACCCTCTGAGGAGGGACCCCAGGTTCATGCGCCCCAAGAGCTACATCGGCCACTAGCCAGAGGCCCCTCTGGGCACAAGGAGCCAGGGCACGAGCCTGTGCTCCCAGGGGAGCGTCCCGGGGGGACACTGGTTAGTGGCTTCCACGCTGCCTGAGACACTGCCCCTGGAGGAAGTTGGTGCCTTCCTCACTCCCTCCCTCCCTTGGAGCGCCTTATTGATTTGAGAGACGCTGTCTAGTCTCCATGGGATTCAGGCATGAAAAAATAGTCCCTGACCTTTAGATCTAACATTTCGTTTTCTGTTCACTCCGGACTCTGCCATCAAGTCTATTAGTAAAGTATCCAGGTCACGATTTCCAGAAATAACAGCTAGAAATTCCAGGCTTAGCCTTGCTCTGGTCATGGTGCACTTAGAAATTCAGTTTGTCCAGCACCCTGTGGTAAATCTTGCCAGTCCTAAGAAATACTAGGGATTTCGAGTGGGAGTCCTTACATAGCGGGGGGGATATGGAAACAGTAAATGTTCGTATGTCCTTTCATGACAGTGCAAAAGCTCCCTGAACTCACATTTTAGAGAACACATTTTCGAGTCAGGACGGGCTGCCGCTTTCGTTCACAGCAACCCATAAAGCCTGGGGGACCTGTGGTTTCCTGCGACAGGCCCGCACTGCTGCCGGAGGGCCTGTCCCAGGAAAGCCAGGGCTGCCTCGGCGGAGACTGGAACTGCTTCGACGGGAAGCTGCACGTTATCTGGGCAAACGGGCCGGTGCCACAGCCCACGGGGCCTCTGCTCCCCAGACCTCCCCACCGCTGGCCAGCAGGGAGCTGCCGGCTGCTCTGGTCTTACCTGGAGCCTCGCAGTACCAGCTGCACTCTGCCGGTTACCAGCGGGCCGTCCTGTGACTGGGCTTGTCTGCGGCCGGCCAGCTGGCAGCAAGCTGGGGGGCACTCCGGAGCAGCCGGGGGTCTAGGGCAGCTGCAGGAAACAGAGCGAAAACAGCCGGGGTGCTTTGGAGTCCCTTGTGTGCGTGGGTTTGATAGGCCTTTGCGGTGAGATTGTTATCTGCCTGCATTTTCTATCTAATAGAAGTAAATACAGTCTAGGGCTTAGAGGAAATATTGCTTTTAAATAACACCGGTTAAACCTGAATGGACAGCCTCCTAAAGAAATAAACCTAGAGGCAGGAAATGATCATAGAAACGTCAGCCTTGTGCTGTTCAAGTACAAAGGAAGGGTGTAGTGACTAGGACGGGGAGGCGGTTAAGTCACTATGAGCTCCCCTCCTACCTGTCGCACCCCTTCCCCGCAGACCCATCCCGTGGGCCTGTCCCCCGGCTTCCCTGGCGCAGAGCCAGCCTCGCTCCGCATGTGTGGACCGGCTTTTCATCTGAACTTCTGGAGGAGCAGGGTCCCCTCGGACCTCCTGCATCATTCCCGCATCCCCCTGAACTTGCCTGTTGTTTGCACACACACCTTTCCTAAAACACACACACGTGTGTAAAATGACTTACAAACCCATCCTGCAGAGCACACTCCATTTGACACATGGTCATGGATTTACAAAACCAAAATGAGACAGAAGTGTGGTGTCAGGTGCCTGTCACCCGCTGGGAGAAGGGGCACAGGTGTGGGAAAACCCACACCCGCACAGACGGACGCGCGGCTCGTAGGGAGGCTCTGCGCGGTCGTTAAGGCGGAGACAGCCTGGCTGTCTATCCGGATGAGCCGGTAGATAGCTGCGGGGATAGTAACGCTGTGTCTGTCCTGGAGTTCTGGAAAAGGCCCAGGTCCAGGAGTCAGAGGCCCTAGCTCCCCAGCCGGGGCCGTCCCTCCCTCCCTCTCGTTGGGACGCGTTGCGTTGGCGGCCTCTCCTCGTCCCCACCTGGAAGCTCGCGGACTGACCGGCATCTCACCTGCGCTCCCTCCCTGCAGCTCAGCCAAAGACCCACGGTGGAAGAACTTAGAGAAAGAAAGATCCTCATCCGTTTCAGCGACTACGTGGAGGTGGCTGACGCTCAGGACTATGACCGCAGGGCCGACAAGCCGTGGACCCGCCTCACCGCTGCGGACAAAGTAAGCAGGGGGGCGGGGGGGGGGGCCTCGGTGCAACAGCGCTGAGCAGCGGCAGCTGCGTCCCGCCTCCGCCCCCAGGCCGCCTCTGCAGAGAGGTCGCCCAGCTGGCTCTTCACCGCCCTCGCGAAGGCCCACGCAGTCACATAAAATCAGGCTGCACAGCAGCGGGAGGAGAGAGAGCATGGGAGGCTGGGCCCAGAGGGGTCCACGAGCGCCGGGCTGCAGGCTCCGTGCAGACCTTCAGGGAAGAGGACGCTGTCCCCTTCACCCGAGAGGATTCACACAACCAAAAGAGACAAACTCACTGTGTCTGCAGTTCTTATAACCTGATGGTAGACGAGAAGCATCACAGAGAGGGCGAAACCTGCCTCACTACACCAGCCCCTCATCCATTTGGAAAACAATGATCTGAAATTGAGCTTGTTTTCTAGGAAATGCCGGGAGGCAAAAGAAGGGAGGCAAAAAGATGCATCGTTCTTGGGGCGTCTGGGAGGCTGTCGGTTAGGTGTCTGACTCTTAGCTCAGGTCTTGATCTCGGGGTGGTGGGTGTGGGCCCTGCACTGGGCTCCACGCTGGGAGGGAGACCTCGTTCTTACCCGTCCGCTAGACCCTGTAGCAGGCCGAACCTCTGCTACAGAATCCTTTGAGACTCTAGTCCAATCATCAAGAGGGACTGGGGAGCTCAGGGCCTTTAAAAAAAAAATGTCTAAATTAATGACTACATCCAATGTGCAGGTGACATTGGGGAGACACTGGGACCTTCTCTTGAAGAGTCCTGCCGTCACCCCATGAATTCCCAGGGCCAGTGGCTTTCTTATAAAAGTGGTGAGGTCATCTGCAGCGAGACTCTGGTCTGACCAATCTCAGGGAGCGTGAACGCAGGGAAGCTGCTACACTTGGGTGGGAATGATGGGATCAGAGGCAGACTTTCCAGAAGGGCTTCCCGCATGGTGGGTCCACCACACAGGTCCTGATGAATGGAAGCCTCTGCCCTCCTTTTAAACATAGCACTCCTCTTTTCCCTGTGCAGCCATCTGTGGTGAGTGACCCCAGGGACTGGCCCCACTGTCTACTAGTCACACACACAGACCCCAAAGACCCAGTCCCCAGGCAGTTGTGTCATGTAAATGGGAATGGAGGAAGGGGCCTTGGTCCTTGTTGCCTTTGGTTCACATTCTGACTGCAGCATGCTTGCTGACCGAGGATGGGGATCAGCAGAAGTTGAGGGAAAGTACAGCATGTCTCCACACACGCGTGCTGAAGTTGTGCGTAGCAGGCAGGGAGGGAACTTTCTAGTTCCTCACAGGCTGCTTCGGCAGAACAGGAAGTGGTGCCGAGGCTGATAAACAGGCACTTTGGGCGTTTTCTGGGGGGGAGCCCCGCTGATTCTACCTAAAGAATTTCAGCCCCTGGGGAAGAAGTGAGATTTTCTCCAGTGCCAGAACTTCTGTCCCACTCCCTCCTCACCAGTCCTGGCAGTCTGATGCCCGGCCCTCCCCTCCACCGCAGCTCATCCCTGTGGGCAGTGCTGGAAGGAGGAGGCCTCTCACACATAGCCCATGGCCTTGATGGATAGATCATAGATCACCTCAGAGTCAACAGAGCTGTAAACGAGTGAGGGCTTCATAAATCTAAGGGGGGGGGGGGTGATCACCCATTCCCTTACTTTGATTGAGGAATTTGACCCACACCTTCTAGAAGTATCCACCTGGAGGCATCACCATGCTTGTGGGCAGCTAAGGAAGGTGAGAGGTTGACATTTAAATGTGCCCTCAAGACCCCAGGAGTGTGGGGCAGATCTGCATGGGCTCTGGCTCCCTAGATGGCCACACTCCATGAAGAGAGGAAGACGACACTTTGGGCAATATGCCAGATCTCGCCATTTGCAATTTACATTTTAGCAGGAGGGGGATTCTTAGTAGGTTCTGGGTGATTTTTTTCCCTCGCAGTGAAAGAATTCATTTTCCGTACTTTGTCATATGGCTTTGTCAAAGAAAACAGAAACAAAAGGTGAACTCCCTCCGTCTGCCTCTTCCGCGTACTCACGGGCTTCTCTTCATTCCAGGCTGCCATTCGAAAGGAGCTCAATGAATTTAAAAGCACTGAAATGGAAGTTCATGAATTGAGTAGACATTTAACAAGGTTAGTGTATCGAGGGGTTCTTTTCCCCTTTTTTCCGCTCACACTGTAATATTTGCTTCCAGACGAAAACTCTCCCACCTGTGGCTAGGTCGCAGGTGGTGTGGCAGGTGTGCTGGGGGAGAAGGTGAAAGGTCAGCATGAAGATCCCCTGCAGTGACTGAGGCTTGGGGAGGAAGCACTACAGCCCAGGCTAAAAGGGTCTTCTGAAAGCCCTAGTGTTTAAATTATCCAAACAGAAGATCTGATTCAAGATCTGATAAGTGCCGACCACCAATAATGCCAGAGTGGGTTTTTATGGAAACTTAAGCTGAGAAGAAAAGACCGTTGACAGTTTATAACCAGTCAGGCCGAGCCAAACCTAGGCCAAAATACCAAATCCACGTGGCGCTTCCGAGGTGGGTTCGCCCCTGTGATTCCGTGTCCCCGTGGCCACCTTTGGAGAAATTAAAGCGCAGAGAGATTTGAGGGCCTGATGGAAGGTCCCGTGGCTGGCTAGCGACAGAGTCATCGACTTAATTCTTGTGACTCGTACTAAACAGTAACCATTTTAGAGAACCAGGACGTACCGGCTCTGTGGGGCTTGGCCTCAGAGACGCAGGTTGGGCGCTCCCCCTGGCTGCGGCGTCCAGGCCGAGAGCCGGCAGGGCTGTCCAGGGTGGCCCCCGGCAGCTCCAGAGTAAGCCACTCCAGAATCGAAGGTGAATTCCGTGGGGCTGGAGGACAGGGAGCGCTGTGGGCCTGTGCCTTCGGTTCAGCCCAGCACTCCTCAGCAACAGGGAATCTGGCACCTTTAAGAGCCCCCGGTCCTGATGTAATTATTTGTTTTCCTAGGTTTCACCGACCTTAACAGTCAAATTCCTCTTGAGTGCTATGCTGTCTTCAAAACATAAATTTATAAGAACCATAAGTGCTGGTATTTATTCACTTCCCCATTATGATGTAAATCTTCTGAACTGCCTTTTTTTAAAAAGAAGAAGAAGAGAAATAAAAGGAGACATGATCACGATTCTCTTTGCGAAAACGCGATGGTCACCGCTCCACGGCCAGAGCTGCTGGCGCTGCCGCGGACGCCGAGGGCACCGGCGGGCCGGACGGAAGACTCCCCGGCGCCCAGAGTGGCCTGGGCCTCTCCAGCCAGGCCCGGCAGGCCAGCCTGCCTTAGGCTCATTGAGGCCCCAGCGAACCTCTCCCCTAAAGTGTGTGTCACCTGGGTCCAAAGAAACCGAGGCGGTGGGTCTGGCCTGGAATGGACTGTGCAAAGCAAATGGTCGGGTGGGCCTTCTAGACTTGGCCAGACACACTGGCTGTAGGTGTGGCGTCCGGCTCAGGGGCCTCTGAGGAGGACGCTGAGAGGGAGCACTGTCCTCGGTTGCCCCTGCCCTTGCTCTCCCTTCAGCCGTCGTCCATATGGTGAACAGGAAGGAAGATGCTTTTCTGGGGGAGCCTGTGGTTGACCGTCGGCCCTGACCTGCGTGTGCTCCAGGTGTGGAAGGCCGGCCCCGAGCGCCTGTCCTGCCCCCGCGGACGGAGCTGAGCTGCCTTCCAGGGAGCTCTGGTGTAGGAGGGGAAAGCAGTCATTTGCTCGGTTCAAAAGAATCCACCCATGTGGGTCAGAAAAGCCAAATGCCATGGGGGATCTTATGCACACGGCCACTGCCGTGGTAATCCTGTGGCGTTGGTGCGTCTGAGCGTAAGGACCCTGTTGAGGACAGAAAGGCTGGGGTAAGGACACTGCTTGGCTGCTGTTCTTCATTTTCTCCACGCACCCCGGGGCCGGTGACCGTGCGGCCTGGAAGCTGAAAACAGCCTCTCAGTTTAGGACCAATGCATGCAAGCCAGAGACCAGTCCCTGGCAGACTGGCCGTCCGGTCACGGAAGGACTGGTACTCAGAACCACTCGATGGCCTTCTAGTCTCCTTTCTTTGCACTGAAGAGTTGCTGTGGAGGAGCTTCAGGGTTCGGCAGATGCCGGAATCGTGCAAACACCAGCCGCGCCTGCCCACGCTGTACCTTCCCACTCCTGGCCGGAGAGACACCTTCCTCTCCCTCGTGGTGCTGGTAAGGCCGATCGAAGGGGTCTCTCTCCCTGTCCCATTCACTTGGGACCCCAGAAAGGCAGTGTTCTTTTGACAGAGGGACACCAAGGACAGGATGTGCAGGGAGAGGAAGGACAGCCCCCAAACCCTAACGACTATCTTAACAAGACCCCTTGCAGCTTCCTTGGTTTTCCTTCCTACCAGAGCTCGTAGGGCCCTCAGTCCCACCACTCTGCCTGGCCTTCTGGAGCCGTCGCACGGTTACTGCCGTTTCTCCAGGTAATGGCTCGCTCCCCGCCACCATGCGCCCGAGAGTTAGAAGGTGCCAGACTGGCCTTCACAAAAAGGAGTTCCCCAGTTCCCACCCCAAAACGTGCGGGCAGCGTTAACTCCGGGGACGCACACTCACACGGAGGCCGTGTCATTTCCGCAGGCCTTCACGGCCCCTCCAGCCAGCACTAAGGCAGGAGCTGCGCCAGTTTTGGGGGGAGTGCAGGGCAGTTCTTGAGGCGGTGCCCACGAGCCTTTGCAGAGCCGAGCCCGCCGCTGCCCCGCCCCACGAGGGCGCCGTCACTAGATGCTTTTCTCTTTGAATGTGGAATCTGAATAGTTAACTGCCGTGGGAAGGTATTGTTCAGGGAAAACATGGTCGGGATCTTACTGTGGCTGTAAACACAGTCTTCCCGAAAGGCTTACTGACGTTTGAATGTGCTAATGGTAGGACGAAAGAGGTCGGGCTCTTTCGTTGGACTTTTTGACGGCAGGCATGTGTTCCAGGCAAAGGTGCCTGCCTTGCCAGGATTCTGGAACTCCCAGCTGGCCTCGTGCGGCTCCCAGGGCTCTGGTGTGATGGTCGGGCCTTGCCCGGGCCCAGGAGCGAGTCCAGAGAGAACGCCTTCCGTGGCCTGGACTCCTCCTTTGAAGGCCAACGGCTTCTCTGCTGGCTTCTCGGGCCTCTGAGGCCCTGGGAACGTGACGTCCAAATCGGTTTCCCTGCAGCCAGCCAGCCAGCCGCCCAGATATCCTGCCCGAAGTGCCCGACTGTGGCAGTCCGCCCTGAGCACGGAAGGCAGGGAACACAATTTCCACTTCTTGCAGAGCGCCCTTTCTGAGAAGTCAGTTGCAGGAATTAGGGGTGAACTTCCCGTGCCCGAGATGGCACTCACCATCCAGGTGGGCTAGCTCAGCCCAGTTTAGGGGGCTCAGCACCCTCAGTGGACCACAGCATGGGGCCTCTGCTTTTTCCTTCCGTGAAATCTTGAGGTCTTTATAGAAATCTATCCAAATTTTTTTTTGCCATATTATTAGGACAACTGGAAGATGTTACTTAAAAAAAATAAAAAGGTGAGACAGGCTAGGTGGTTTACGATGCATTCCTTTTCTGAAAAAGCCGCAGTTCTCAAAGGTCTTGTGCATATGCATTCCCAGCGGAGCCTTTCGTCATTCGGATTAGCGTGAGAGGAGAAATGTGAAATTCCTCAAATCTAAGGTTTCCCTCTCAAAATCAGACATTGCCCCAACCTCCCCCCACCACCTGTGACGGAAGGGACTGCCGTCGGCCTACTTGCTCTTTCAAAATTGCTGATCTGTTCCTCTCCAAAGGCCCTCAAAGCCCTGTGAGACTTTTAAAACTTCAGCCTTTATGTCAAATTAGAGAAACCAAACAACGTGATGGTAGATGTGATAAAAGCCTGAGTTTATTTTTCTCCCGCTTATGAACGTGTATTTATATTTGCCGAATGAATATCGTGGTGTGTGCTTCGATGAATGGGATGTCAGGCTCTCCCTGTGCACAGCGGTGGGTGGAGGTCACCTTAGATGACTTTTCTTCCCATCTGTCTGTTAATCCCCAAACCAGTAGCTTTTCCAGTTGCTTCCCGGGTGTCTGTACATAGTTTGTCTTTGTATCGGAGCGCTCTCCTGTGTTCTAATTTAACAGATGATGGCTGTATGAGGAAGACAATGTAAATAGAATACAAATTAAACTGGATCTCTATGGCCTAGGTTTTGTACATACAGAAACTGCATGGTATTTAAATTATTGTTTGTCTCTGATGATGTATGCAGTTTCTTTAAAAACAAACCAAAAAAAAAAGTCTAAAAAAAACCATTTCCTTGACTCTTGTGTATTTTATCCCCGCTGAAAACAGTCTGGCTGAGGACAGGGTTTGGGAGGAAGGCAGGTCAGCTCATCAGCAAACAGTAGGAGTTATGGAGACAGAAAACCACCTCATGTATCAGGTATTATTGGGGGGAAGGATGGCTGCACATAAATTAGCTTTCTAGGACTTTCGAAAATGTAGCGGCCAACCACCTGTCCTTGAATAATCTGGGAATAATGAATATAAATTACCTTGTTAAATCCATCCGAGTCATCTCTTTAATATCCCGTATCAGACAGCTGGCTGTACAGCAGCAGTGGGCGTCACTGCCCCAAAGCAAAGGCCCCAAACTACTTTGCTTTTGAGGACTTACCTCTGTCTCCAGGAGAAGTCTTGAGTATTTGCCCTGGAAAGCTAAGAATGCAACTTAACTTTCTGGTCCTAACTTGTCTTTTCGAAGGTTCTGGGGGGAGCAAGAGGGGCTTCAGTGCTTGCTGGCTGCGTTGTAGGTGGGTGAGGTTACTGGCCGTCTTCTGCTGGGTCAGGCCGTGGAAGCAGGTGGCTGTGGGGAAGCAGGGCCGACGGCGGTCCTGCCCC
The DNA here is from genome assembly GCF_024610735.1 of Ursus americanus. Lineage (NCBI taxonomy): Eukaryota > Metazoa > Chordata > Mammalia > Carnivora > Ursidae > Ursus > Ursus americanus. Next base: position 17,150,418 of record NC_142158.1, read on the forward strand.
CCCGTGCCGTTCCTAGGAATCACGATGGAGGTCCTGACGCGCAGCTGTCAACTCAGGAAGTCTGGTGGGCCTGCGGTCTCTGCGTGTCTAGCTAGCGCTCAGGCCACGCTGGCGCTGCCGGTCCAGAAGGCCTGCTGCTCAGTAGCAGGGGCGGGAGGACAAAGGAGCTGCTTTGCCTTCACCTGGGAGTCTGCGGCCGCAGATCGGAATGAGCACAGGCGCTGCTCGTTCCCGTGCTGAGCAGCGGCCACAAGCCCCCGTTGGCAGTTACCTTGTGCCGCGCCGCGTCAGAGGGCACACGCTCTCACCTGTGCTGGCGGAGGGGCTCCTGGAGCAGGACTAGTGACAGCAGAGTGGGCGAGTGGCTACAGAAAGGTTTCCAGGTTTCAGGCTGAGCGCTTCGCCCCCATGCTGCCCTCTGCTCACCCGCAGAGCAGAACAGGACTTTAATACATCTCAGCGGCAGAACAGGCTACAGATACCCAGGGGAGTGACAGACCTCTAAAGAAAAGACTCGGCCCTGCAAGAGGGAAGGAAACTGACCATCATCCCGAGGGAGCCCTTTCCGAAGTAAACAAAGGTCATGGCTACCCATCCCCAATAGGTAGAGGCGGCCAGTGTGTCCGTCTGTCAGATCTGTTTCGTCATCCTAGGACAGACAAGCGGTGGCTGTGTCACAACAAAAATTTGACCGAGTCACTTCTCTGGGCCTCAACTTTCTCACCTGGCAAATGGGAACACAGATGTCCTGGCTAGCCTTTGGGGCATCAGCTTTCTAGGACTTGGACTTAACTGAATTGTAAGACACTAAGCCCTTAGGAAAGAGTAAGCTTTAGAGGAGTCCTGCCAGGGCAATCTTTAGGAGAACAGTTTGGATTCCTCTCCTTCAGACCAGCCACAAGTCTGACATGCATGCCTGCTACCCCTCCTTGCCTTAGATGGCCCTCTTGGAGGGCTCGTTGGCAGTGGGCGCTGCCTCCTCTCGCATGTGCCTTCGTGGGGGCTCATCCTGAGGCTGCCATCAACCAGACTACCCTATGCTGTCCTGCCTTCCCCCTTCCTCTGGGCAAAGCACCCCGGGGGGCCTGTGGACCTTGAGCAGTGATGCTTAGGTTGTCCTCTACAGCACCCCACCTTTGGGGCTGCATCAGGGATGAGCTTATACCTGACAAGTAAGCAAAAGGAAAGGTTTAACACCAGAAACACTAACTGGCTCTCTTCACATCCTTAGCACTCCCCTGGCCTCAGATGAACCACATATCTATAGCAACAGCTCAGATCTACCCTGAGCTCCTGGCCTGGGTTTCCAAATGGCACAAAGCAGCAGTACAGCATAGATGTTAGGGACATACGGTGCTGCTGTAGCAGAACACCCTGGGACCTCCCGGCCCATCAGGTCACACCCTGTATGGAGCCCCCGAGGACCCTCAGGCTGTGCCTGCCTTGGCTAGGGCACCCCCCATGCAAAGCACTCTGGGCTCCTTCAGCCCACATCCCACTGCAAGCTTCAGCTGCTCGCCAGAGCACCATCTACATGGAGCACCCCAGCACCCCCTGGTTTGTGCCCACCTTGGCTCCTGCTGCCCCATCAAGGTGCCCCGTGCATGGAACATCATGGGACACCCCAGCTCATGCCCACTTCGGCTCAGGCCATTCCAGCAGGGCAGCTCAAGCACTGTCCTGGGACCCCCCCAGCCCATGCCAATCACTGCTCTAGCCAACCAAAGTCACCAGGCACACACATAGTCTACACAGGGGATGACCACACATAAAACCATTTCTTCAAATTGAGGAGAAGTAGCTGCTCCCCATAATTCATATAAATGAACACAAAGTCAAGCAAAATGAGAAGACAGAGGAATATGCTCCAAACAAAAGAACAAGATAAAACCTCAGAAAAAAGAGAAGGAAATGAAACTAATCAATGTACCTGATAACGAGTTTGATGTAATGGTCACTGAGATGCTCACAGGACTGGAAAGAAAAGTGGATGAATTTAGTGAAAACTTCAACAAGGAGAAAGAAAATATGAAAAAGAACCAGAATTGAAGAACACAATAACTGAAATAAAAAACACACTAGAGGGAATCAACAATCGATTAAAGGAGGCAGAACATCAGCAGTCTGGAGGACAGGGTGATGAAAAGCACACAAGCTGAACAGCAAAAATAAAGAACTTTAAAATGAGGATAGGCTAGGGGGTCTCTTGGACAACATGTCCAACAAACAAACATTGGCATTACGAGGGTTCCAGAAGGAGGAGGGAAGAGAAAGGGGCAGAAAACTTGTTTGAAGGAATAACAGCTGAAAATTTCCCTAAAGTGGGGAAGGAAACAGACCTCCAGATTCAGGAAGCACAGAGAGTTCCAAACAAGATGAACACAAGCAAGTCCATACCACAACACAGAATAATTAAAATGCCAAAGATTAAAAATTAGAGAAATTTAAAAGCAGCAAGAGAGAAGTAACAAGATACGCACAAAGGAAACCCTATATGACTATCTGCTGATCTTTCAGCAGAAAGAAACTTTGCAGGCCAGCAGCGAGTGGCATGATATATTCAAACTGCTAAAAGAAAAAAACCTACAACCAAGAATACTCTACACAGCAAGATTATCATTCAGAGGGGCGCCTGGGTGGCTCAGTCGTTAAGCGTCTGCCTTCGGCTCAGGGCGTGATCCCAGAGTCCTGGGATCAAGCCCTGCATCAGGCTCCCTGCTTGGCAGGAAGCCTGCTTCTCCCTCGCACACTCCCCTTTCTTGTGTTCCCTCTCTCACTGGCTCTTTCTTTGTAAAATTAATTAATTAATTAATTAATTAATTAATTAAATCTTTAAAAAAAATAAATCTCTGAAATCTGAAATAAAGCCCCCTGAAACCAATGCTTAAAAAGAAAAAAAAAAAAAAGATTATCATTCAAAATTGAAGGAGTTTCCCAGACCAAAAAAGAGAAAAAAAAAAGTTGAAGGAGTTCATCATCACTAAACCAGCCTTATAAGAAATTTTAAAGGAAACTCTTTAAGTGGAAAAGAAAAGGCCATAATTAGAAGAAAATTGTAAAAGGAAAAAACGTCATGAGTAAAAGCAGACATACGGTAAAGGTAGCAGAGCAATCACTGATAAAGCTAGTGTGAAGTTAAAGACAGAAGTATTAAAATCAATTAACTAAAAAAATTAAGGGTAATCACAAAATTTTAAAAAATGTAAAATACACATACAAACTGTGGAGGAGGGAGTAAAAATACAGTTCTTTTAGAATACATTCAAACTTAAGTGACCACCAACTTACTACAGACTGACATATATTTAGGATGAAGTAGGACTATATGCGAACCATATGTGAGGTTTATATGAACCTTATGGTAACCACACACTAAAAACCTATAATAAAAAATAAAGCCAAAGAAAACCAAGCATAACAACAAGAGAATCATCAATCACAAGAGAGCAAGAGAAGAACTACAAAAACATCCAGAAGACAACAAAATGGCAACAAATACCTATCAATAATTACTTTAAATGTAAATGGTCTACATGCTCCAATCAAGACACAGAATGGCAGAATGGATGAAAAAACAAGACCCGTCTATATGCTGCCTACAAGAGACATCGGATCTGAAGACACAGACTGAAAGCAAAGGGATGGAAAAAGACATTCTACACAAATGGAAGCGGGGGAAAGAAGCCAGGTAGCAATCCTTATATCAGACAAAATAGACTTTAAACAAAGACTGTAATGAGACAAAGGGCATTATTTCACGATAAGGGGATCAGTCCAGAAAGAGGATATACAACAATTGTGAACATTTACGTACCCAACGCCAGAGCACCTAAATCCATAAAGCAAGTATTAACAAACATAAAGGAAGAAACGGACAGTAATGCAGTAATAGTAGAGGACTTTAACACCTCACTGACGTCAACGGACAGACCATCCAGGTAGAAAATCAGTAAGGGAAGAGTGTCTTTCAACAACACATTTTTTTCAAGTGTACATGGAACTTTCTCTAGGACAGATCACATGTTAGGTCACAAAACAAGTCCCAATAAATTTAATAAGATTGAAATTATATCTTGCACCTTTTCCAACCAGAACAGTATAAAACTAGAAATTGATTACCAAAAAAACCTGGAAAAAAACACAAACATGGAGGCTAAACAACATGCTACTAAGTGGGTCAATGAAGACATGAAAGAGGAAATAAAATACATGGAGACAAATGAAAATGAAAACAACAGTCCAAAATCTTTGGGATGCAGTGAAAACAGATCTAAGAGGAGAATTTGTAGCAGCCTAGGCTTACCTCAAGAAACAAGAAAAATTTTAATCTAAACTTACACCTAAAAGAACTAGAAAAAGAACAAACAAAACCCAAAGTTAGAAGAAGTAAGATCAGAGCAGAAATAAAGACTAAAAAAATAAAAAAGATCAAGGAGATCAAGAGCTGGTTCTTTGGAAAGATAAACAAAATTGATAAACCTTTAGCCAGACTCATCAAAAAAGAGAGAGGACCCAAAATAAATCAGAAATGAAAAAAAACCAACCAACACTACACAAATACAAAGGATTATAAGAGACTACAACAAAACATGATATTTCAGCAAATTGGACAAGCTAGAAGAAATGGATAAACTCCTAGAAATATACAATCTTTCAAAACCAAATGAGGAAGAAATAGGAAATCTTCATAGAACAGTTACTAGTAACAAAATTAAACTGTAACCAAAAAACTCCAAACAAACAAAAGTCCAGGACCAGACGGATTCACAAGTGAATTCTACAAAACATTTAAAGAATATCTATTCTCTATTCCAAAAACCAGAAGCGAAAGGAGGGGCACATGGGTGAGAGAGTCAGATGCTCAACTGACAAGCTCAGGTCTTAATCTCAGGGTCATGAGTTCAAGCCCCATGTTGGGCTCCATGCCCAGCATGGAGCCTACTTAAAAACGAAAAAAAACAAAAAACAGAAGAGGAAGGAAAGCTTCCAAATATATTCTACAAGGCCAGGATCACCCTGATACCAAAACCAAAGGCACTGTTTAAAAAACAAAACTATAAGCCAACTTCCCTGATGAACATAGCTGTAAAAATCCTAAACAAAATACTAGCAAACCACATAAACAACACATGAAAAAAATCATTCACCATGATCAAGTGGGATTTACTCCGGGGATACGAACATGGCTCAATATTTGCAAGTCGATCAGTATGATACACCACATCAGCAAAACAAAGGATAAAAAGTATATGATCATCTCAATAGATGCAGAAAAAGCACCTGACAAAATTCAACATCAATTCATGATAAAAAGAAAAAACTCTCAACAAAGTGCATTTAGAGAGAACATACTTCAATACAATAAAGGCCACATATGACAAACCCACCGCTAACATCATACACAATGGTGAAAAACAGGGAGCTTTTCCTCTAAGATCAGGAACAAGACAAGGACGCCCACTCTCACCACTTTTATTCAACACAGTACTAGAAGTCCTAGCCAGGGAATCAGACAAGAAATAACAAGTATCCAAATTAGTAAGGAAGAAATAAAACTGGCACTATTTGCAGATGATATACTATATACAGAAAACCCTACAGACTCTACCGAAAACTATAAAGCCAAGGAAAAGCACACAAGCACACAATTCAGTAAAAGCACACAAATTCAGTAAAATTGCAGGATACAAAAATACAGAAATTTGTTGCCTTTCTATATACACTAAAAATGAAGTGGTAGAAATTTAAAAAGGTATTCCATTGGGGCACCTGGGTGGCTCAGTCACTTAAGTGTCCAACTCTTGATTTCAGCTCAGGTCATGATTTCAGGGTCATGGGATCGAGCCCCGCATCAGCCTCCACGCTCAGTGCGGAGTCTGCTCCAGATTCTCTCACCCTCTGCTCCTCTGCTTATGCTCACTCGTGCTCTCTAAAATAAATGAAAAGCAATTCCATTTACAATTTTACCAAAAAGAATAAAGTGCCTAGGAATAAAGTTAACCAAAGAGGTGTACTCTTAAACTATAAAACACTGGTGAAAGAAACTAAAGAAGACACAAATAAATGGAAAGACATACCATGCTCATGGATTAAGAGTATTGTTAAAATGTCCATACCACCCAAAACAATATATAGATTCAATGCATCTGGAAAATGCATTGACATCTGGAAAACTGCCAATACTATTTTTCCAGAACTAGAAAAAATAATCCTAAAATGTGTATAGAACCGCAAAGGATCCCGAATAGCCAAAGCAATCCTGACAAAGAACAACATCTGCTACATGCAAAACTATGAAACTGGATCATTTTCTTATACACCATACACAAAAATAAACTCGAAATGGATTAAAGACCTAAATGTAAGGCCTGAAACCATAAAACTCCTAGAGGAAAACAGGCAGTAATCTCTGACATCAGCCTAGCAACATTTTCATAGATAAGTCTTCTTGGGCAAGGGAAACAAAAGCAAAAATAAACTATTGGAACTGCACCAAAATATAAAGTTTTTGCACAGCAAAGAAACATCAACAAAAGAAAAGCAACCTACTGAATGGGAGAAGATATGAGCAAATGATAAATCCAATAAGGGGTTGATATCCAAAATATATAAAGAACTTACATAACACCAAAAAAAAGAGCTTATTAAAAAATAAGCAGAGGGAAAAAAATAATAAGCGTGGGGGGGGGGCACCTGGGTGGCTTTGTTGGGTAAGTGCCCAACTCTTGATCTCAGCTTAGTCATGATCTTAGGGTCCTGGGATAGAGCCCAGTGTCGGGCTCTGTGCTCAGTGTGGAGTCTGCTTGAGATTCTCTCTCTCCCTCTGCCCCTCCCCCACTTGCTGTCTAATAAATAAATCTTTAAAAAAATAAAATAAGCAGACGATCTGAATAGACATTTTTCCAAAGAAGACATCAAATGTCCAACAGACACATGAGAAAAGGCTCAACATCATTAATCATCAGGAAACAAATCAAAATCACCATGAGATATCACCTCACACTTTTCAGAATGGCTGGAATCAAAAACACAAGAAACGAGTGTCGGCGAGGATGTGGAGACAATGGAACCTTCATGCACTGTCGGTGGGAGTGTAAATTGGGGCAGCCACTGTGGAAAACAGTATGGAGGCTTCTCAAAAATTTTAAAAAATAGAACTACTGTATGATCCAGTAATTCCACTACTGGGTATTTACCCAAAGAAAATGAAAACACTAATTCCAAAAGATACGTGCACCCCCATGTTTACTGCAGCATTTAATAGCCAAGGTGTGGAAGCAAGCCGTGGCACTGACAGATGAAGGGGTAAGGAAAATATGGTATATATGTACAGTGGGGTATTAGCCACAGAAAAGAATGAGACCCTGCCCGTTGCCACAACATGGATGGTCCCAGAGAGTATTATGCTAAGTGAAATTAGTCTGATGGAGAAAGACAAAGACCATATGATGTCACTTACATGTGGAATCTAAAAAACAAAACAAATGGACAAAAGCAGAAACAGACCCATCAATACAGAGAACACACTGCTGGTTGCCGGAGTGCGTGGGGGGATGGGCAAATAGGTGAAGGGGAGTGGGAGGCACGAGCTTCCCGGTATGGAATGAGTAAGCTGCAGGGATGAAAGCTTCGGCACGGGGAATATAGTCAGTGGTACTATGATGGCGCTGTATGGGGACAGGTGGGGAGCTACACTTGTGGTGAGCACAGCAAAACACACAGACTTAGCCAGTCACCATGTCACACACCTGAAACTAATGCATCATTGTGTGTTGACTACACTTCGATAAAAAAGAAAGAAGAAAAAACACCATGGTACTGAGCCCAGAAGCTCGGGGGTCGAAGTCTGGCACTCCGTTATTAACGGTGTCGGGCAAGTTACACTGTGCCTCCGCTTTCTCATCTGTAAAATGGGAATAAAGGCGCGTATTTTATGGGCTCCTACAAGGATTCAATAAAACCTGTATAAGGTGCTTAGCACAGCATCTGACATACAGTCAGGTCTTACCAACTGCTTTAGCTGGCACGTTTGACACGTCTCACAAGCTCCACAAACTCAGTTATGTCCCGTACTTTTGTTTTCGTATTTTTCACACCCTGCCCCTCTGCCCCAATCCTGTTCCTCCCCTTACTTCCTTTTCCAGTGAATGTCATCACCTAGAAGTCACTTTCTTTTTTCCACTTCCGGCTGATCACAGACCCCTGCCCGTTAGTTCTAGACACGACTCCACTGCTCTGTAATTAAGGCCTCACCTCTCGCCTGGATGATCACAGTCGTGCTCTCCTTGCCTGTGACCCTGCTGGCCTGAAGTCCTCTATCCAAACGCAGACCTGCTCACACCCCTCTCCTGCCTGACGTCTGCCGGCCCCCCTGCCCTTCTGGTGAGATCCCACTCCCCGCTGCACCAGCGTCGGTGCTGCTGTGGCCCACCCCCTGCCTTGTCCTCCTGCCGCGAGGCCCCAGAGCTGTCCCTGTGGCCCTGGAGCCCAGCAGGGGGGCTGATGATGGGGCCATGCTGCGGTGATCACCTCAGGGACAACAAAGGGGCTTCGGGGACTGAGCACCTAAGCTTCCTTGGACGGAGTCCATGAGAGGCCTCGCTTAGGTCACCCTGGACTCTAGTGAGAAGCCAGAGTACTCATGCGTGCAAAACAACACAAATAGTAGGAACAGAGAGTTGTGCCCTATGGTACCTGACACGTGGCCCCCAACTTCTAACAGGCTGTGTGGGCACTTCCTTCCTGTTGATACCACCACGCGCGGCTCCCAACCAGAGCACGCTGACGACATAAGTCAGCTGTGCTACACCATTTTCACGCATGATTTTATTCATTCCTTGTGACAGCTGGCGGCTTCCAAACCAGGTCTGACTCAAGCCTCACTCTTAACCTGCTAGGTCAACTGCTTCCCCGCCGCTCTCTCGGACTCTCTCTCTCTCAGCCAGCCACTTATCGCAGTCACCTGTCTTCAGTATCATGCCCTCTTCTGACACCGAGGACCACGGATCAGGAAAGACACCCAGGTCTCTCCAAGCCCTCCAGGTAGCACACGGCCCGTCTGTGACTCCCACCAACCCGGAGCCCGTCCGCCCATATTGATGACTTCCTGCGAGGGAACTCATGTGGGGCCAGGCGCTGGCACGGCACGGGTCCCACCTGGGGCTGTGGCCAAGGCAGGAAGAGAACAGGAGGCTGCCTAAAGCCGGAGAGGAAGAACACGTCTGACATTTAATCCATCGTGGGCACGCAAACAGTCCCTTTCCCAAATGCTATTATTTGGTAAAGGGGAGTTCTGCTCATTATACACCATTAATTTTTTTAAAAAGCTCCTTGTTTCGTAAGAGGCCATGCTCATCCATATTTCCATGGGGTACCTCCCCAGATGAAGGCAAAGGGCCTTTTTAAAAATGAATTCATGAATTTGTTTGCAGAGGAGACAGGAAGAATAAACCACGAAAGCACAATTTAACTGATTCTTCTACTAAGCTCGGACAAACCAGTTAAGACGTGCGCGATACAGAAAATCCACACGCCAGCTTCTCTTCGCCGCCGCCGCCGGTCGGGACTGAGCCTCGTGATCTCCAGGCTCCGTGTCTCCTGTGGGGTGACATCATTGCCGTTGCTGTTCCCTCCGTAAAAAAAGAAAACAAGTAACAAACCAGATAACAGACGACAGACTGGAAGGGAGGGAGGAAGAGTCAGTCTGTTCCTTAATTACCCACCCAGAGTGGGGTGGTTGTCACTGACCCCTCGTTCAAGGGGGGTTTCAAGGGTCCACAGGAGGCCGTGTCTCTATGAAGCGTGTGATTTCACAGCCCCCCTCCCAGAAGAGGGCACGCGAGTTTCTTCGGCTAAGCAGGTAAAAAACACTTCACACACGGGTGAAGCCTGTTATCTCAGAAAGTCCCCCGTGAATACAATCAGGGTGAAGAGCATGTACCCTGGCCTCCCAGCGCGCAGCGCACAGGCGAGAGCTGGGCTTTTTACTCCGCGCCCGAGCCTCCCAGAAGGAAAGCCCCAGCCGGGACGCCGGCTCTACAAGGCCCTGTGGTTAAAATAGCAAAACTATTTCAGTTGGTCGTGTTCACATTATGCACGGTCTTGCTGTTGGCGGGGGGCAGGGGGGGGATGACAGTTTTCCAAGATTGTGGACATTCCCAGCAGCCCTCGGGCTCACCCCGTGGCAGAACATCCACCCACCCACCCGTGGCACAAGAGCTTCTTGCTGCCACTGAACTCTCTTGGGTTTTCCCCAAACCGCTCTCAGTGACCGGGTTACGACAGCCCCGGAGCAGGGAGGACAAACCCCTACGCAGTCCCCCTTCTTCCTAGAAAAGCATGTGCGATCCCACGCTTGTGTGGAGGCTGACAGGCTGCTTCTGGGAAAGGGAACTTGGGGCTGTCGCTGTGCGCTGCACACCCTCTTGCCCCGCTGCCTTCTACCCCCACACGCACATATCCCTCTTCCGTTCAAAAACCCAGTTACAGGGGCGCCTGGCCAGCTCTGACAGTAGACCATGTGACTCTTGATCTCGGGGACTAAGTTCAAGCTCCACGTTGGGTGTAGAGAGGACTTAAATAAAACTTAAAAAGAAAAAGGGAAGCATTTGAAAGTACGTACAGTACTGGTTACCTTTAGTCTTGCCTGAACAAGGAAACTTATCTATGTGTACCGTGTTTACTCGGACAAACCTTATTTCAATTATATCAAAACTGAAAATCTAGGAACGACCACAATAAGGAAATGCGGGCATTTTTCAAACCATCTAGCAGCTGGTCAGAAAAATGGAGCCCCATGGGGCCGAGCAGTGAGCGGTTCCTATTTCAGGCCTCTGCCCATCACCCCCCGACCCAGCACCCCAGGCTGGGACATAAGCATGTCTCTTGATAATTTCAGTTCATTGTAAAGACATGGTTTCGCCCTCCAGACACCAGCCAGCTCTGCATGAGTGCAAAGAGTGCAGGTGCAGAACTGAAGCCACTGAGGTGGGAAAGAGGGAAGGGCAGAGAGAGGCTTTGGGTTTGGACGGTTGTGGAGAGAAAGGTGAAGCCAAAAAAAGGTCTTTGGACAGAAAAAGTATGGACCGTTCTTCTGTGGTTGAAAATATTTCACCATAGGTTCCTGTCCACAGGAGAGAGCAGACACGGATGCCTGACCACCAGTCCGTTCGAATGGCCTGGAGCGAGTCGCCGGGTAGCGGCATTTGGGTTTCAGCAGCAAAGCAAGAAGGGGAGTTGAGATGTTGCCTGAGCCGCCTTCCCGGCCTCAGCGCAGAGCTCCAAGCCGGCACAGGGAAGATGCAAAGGCCCGTTTCTCAAGGCCCAGCTGAGAGCGGTTTGGGTTCCACCCCTTCCTCTGAACAACATCACACTCACAGCACGTTAACGGTGACAGGGGCACTTAGTCCAACCCCTTCCGGTTACAGCAGAGGCAGCAGTGCTCTGCTGCCCTTGCCACACCCAGGTGGGCAAGCCTAAAGGAAGCCCTGGATGGTACACTCCTGCCTCCACCTAAGCTTCAGCCCTGCAGCCCCTCACTGCTCACGTCAGCACTGGTCACTGCTGCCGCGTTGACCTTTGTGTCCTCACACCACCATCCTGAGACCACCCCAACACCAGCTGCTATCAGTGCTGCACCCCAGCACTGCACTGGACACTTTCAGCTCTCATCCCCATCTTACAGAAAAGGAGACGTGAGGCTTAAAGGGAACAGGATCATGCAGCCAGGGAGTGGCAGAGCCTAGCTAAGAACCCCAGGCTTCTAGCTCTCAACCCAGTTCCCTTGACCCTACGTTGATCAGCAAATGCACAGAGGGTGCTCAGAAAATGTTAGTTTAGGACACCGCCTTACACCTGTGTCTATGCTGCTGAACTGCATCTGCTCTGCGTCAGCACTGCCTTCAGCAGCCTTCACATAACAGGAAACCCAAATAGTGGCCCAAACAACTGTTTGTTTCTGTAAAGGAAATCTGGAGCTAAGCAAGGAAAATCTGATATCATCAATGTGCCACAACTCCGTTTTTCTGTCCTACCATCCTTATCATGTTGTTACTATCCTCGTGGTTGCCTCATGGCCTAAGATGGCTGCTGGAGTTCCAGGTGTTATGTATGTGTTCCAGGCAGGAAGTTAAGAAGAAAGTTCACCTACCCGCTGACTAAATTCTCTTTTTAAAAAAGACCTTTTCTGGAAGTCCTACCTAATGACTTTGACTTCCATCTTACTGGCCACCAATGTTTTATCCAGACGAAGGGATCTTAAGGATCAGAGAACAGACAGGGGCAGTGTTCTAGGATGAGGAAGTAGCTTGGGGAAGTACACTCCAGCCAGGAGGCTGCTCAGCTCTCTGTGGTGACCTCGTATAGCCCGCTGGAGCCCTGGAACCTCACCTCTCTTACGTGCGCACTGGGGAGGGGACTATGGAACCAGACGGCTTGCAAGCTCTCATCCAGCTCCCACATTCCTCAGGTCTAGGTGTGCCTGCCCTGTGACCTTGAAATCAGTCGGCCCTAGCGGCCGCATACCCCCAACTAACTCAATGCAGCTTCACCCAAGTGCCACCATGTCTGGCCACAGCCCAACTCTGTCTAGAGACCCAGATGTGGAACACCCTGGGGGGCCCAGACACCCTCCCAAGCAGTCAGAGGCAAATAAACAGCACTGCTGCCAGCCACTCCTCACCAAGCCCTCCCACTTGACTCAGGTCGGGGGAAGGAGCGAGGTGAAACCGACTTTCTGTAGAGTTCCAGAATAAATTAGACTTGATACCAAATGTTCACGAACACGTAGCCAAAGGAGACCGGGTTTGCCAAAGCTCCTAATGGGGTATTCCCACTCTGCCCACCCCATCTGAAAGGCCTGGCTGTCCCACCCTTCAGCTGGTTGACAGGAACCAGAAATCAGAGGTGAAGGAAAAGCCACTCAGACTTAGTTCAAGGCAGAAGGCGCCTGGTGCCCCTCCTGGCACCTTTGCAGGGTACATATCCAGTTAATAGATGTGCTAAATGGAGTGGAAAGCTTTCAGAGTGTCCTCTCAGTTCAGAGTGGACCCCTAACAACGTCCCTCCCTCAGCACCCCGACACTGCCATGGACACTAGGGAGGCTCCCCGTAGCCATGCGTCTGCCGTATGACCCCTCCATTCCCGCGGCTAGAGGTGACCGGGCTACAGATGGCACTGGGCCCTAGCTGGACCACGGCCTCTTTCTCACAGTCGAACGAACGGGAACCAAGAGACTGTCTCCATGACAAAACAGCTTAGGATCTGAGTGTAAGGCATCTTCCACTGGAGCAGCCTAGCACAGGTCAAAGAGAGGGGCATGAGAGCCCAGGCTCTCTTTAGTCCCGTCCCAGACCTGGTGGCCCTGAGCCCGCAGGGTCCTGAGCCTCACCCTGTATCCCAGAGTAAGGGTCTCCTTTAAGCAAGCTAGCTCCGGATGGTTCCATTACTTGTCACCACAGAAGGCTTAACACTGAGGCAGGGACTCAGGTACTCAAACTCATAGCCACAGCGAGCCTGAGCCGGCTGAGATGTGCTTTGGCTCTGAGGGAAAGGAAAAGAGGATGAGACACGATCTCTACCCTCAAGGAGCTCACGGGCTAGTGTGTGACCTCAACCAGCGTATTAAATGTGGTGAAAAGAACACAGAGTACTGGGAAGGAAACAAGCCTGAGGCAACAGGAAAGGGGCAGACAGCCAGGAGAGCTTCCTGGAGGAGGGGCTGCGTAAGCTAAACCTCAGAGTGGAGCCCTGCAGGGGCGAAAGGACGTTCCTGACAAAGATGAGCATAAGCCCAGAGAAGGGTAGGCTGGCGTGGTTTGGGGGAGAAAGCACACACGAGGAGCTATACTAGATAAGGCGGGGATCAGGGAAAGGGAACAAGACACAAGACTCAAGAGGCTTGCAGTTTAGAGGGAAACCACATGGAAAGTTCAGTAAAAGTCCAAGACTAGCAAACAAGAGCCTTCCAAATAATTACCATGAAATGAGTGGTGCCTGCAACGGGACAGAGGCTGAGAGGAAGGAGAACCCCCTTTTAGCTTGGCATTTACAAGAGACTTTCAGAACGGGCAGAGCAAAGTTAGGCCTCGAAGCAATGTGCGGATTCAAACAGGCAGTGCCTGGCCTCATTCTGCAAACGACGCTATAAAAATATTCAATATTATCCAGAGCTCCGGATTTCCTAAACCACTTTCACATTGAACTCATTTGCAAGCACGCTGCGGTGGAAGAAATGTAACAGAACGGCCTCCTGTCGATAGGGAAGCAAACACAGGTCACAGAACTAGTGAGGAGGGCAAAAGCTCAGGCCCTTCCCCCGCACCCCGGCCCTCCCCACTAACAAGGGAAGGGGACAAAGAACCACACATGTCAGAGTAATCCTAACCCTGCTCTGAGGCTTCTGGGCCAACCCACATTACCGTCCCCTTTGTGGGGCAGCTCAGAGGAGTTGAGAGGTACCCTTTACGACCGAGAGAACACAACACGTACTTGTTTAATTTCGTATTTGTAACCTGGTCCATGATCAGGTGTGTTCAAACCGATGTCACGACTGAATGAGAATGACTCACAGAGCGAATGAACCAAACAGAAAGGAAGGGAAGAGATGGGAGGCAGGGGACCGAGGTTCACCATGAGGGTGAGCGCAGGCTTCTCACCTGTGAACTGTCCAGAGCTCTCCTTCTCCCTGCTGCCTCCCTCACAAACCTTCAGGGTATTCGTGCAGAGGGCAGGCAGAGAGTGGGGAGGAGACGCCCAGACTGCAAACCGCAGGGGAACCCGAGGTCGGAGGCTAGCGTGTGTGCAAGCGGTCGCTGCCTGGTAAGCGTGTGCACGGTCCTTGGTAAACATCACAGTCGTACCGACGTTTCCAGTGTGAACACTAAGCACCTCCTGTGATACTCTATTGGGAGTTCTGCTCAGTCGGGACAAGTTTCTGGAAGGATTTCTCCCATTCTTCTTGGATCACATTCTCCAGCCTCCCCCTGTGGTCGCCCTACAGTAAAACCAGCCCCCAGGAGTGAGGTGAGGTGGCAACTAACCGTCTACTTACTTTTTAACCTCCGCAACGTAAGGCTGGAAGAAACCAAAAAAGACAGGGAGGAACCAGTCAGGAAAGCAGTAGAAAGGACGGCACCCCCACCCCACCCTGTGGTCCACCAGGAAAATTCCGAGCTCCCTCCTGTTCTCAGCACCCCTCTTCCTTCACCCTCCCCTCCCTCCCAAACCGGCGCCAACACTGGGTAAGCGACAGCTGACCTAGAGAGGTGTGGCTGGTGCCAAGAGCCACGAGCAGTTTCATTTGGCAGAGTCTAAGGAGAAACAGCTCTTTGTTTCATCCACCAGAGAGAACGCCACCAACTCCTGCTACAAAAATTCCCACACCCCCCTCTCTGTCAAGGCAGAGAGAAGTGTCCTCTGGCCCTTCCAAACCCAGAAGACAAAAGCTGCTTATCCTATGTGACCAGCCAGCCGCCCTGCCAGCTGCCCACACCCCGCCCCCCCCAAAGGCTGCCCGTGGCCGAAGAAGTCCGGACTCGTCTCCTGCTTGACATCCACAGCACCAGCCGAGGCTGTCACCCTGAGCAAGAGACTTGTCCAGGGCACATATGCTCTATTTTTACCCTCCTCAGCCTCACGGACTTCTCTCCAGAGTCTTCACTCTTAGGGAGAAAAAAAAAAATCCCCACAGTGAGGAAGCGCTGACCACAGGACAGGGAACAGGTCAGAGCCAAGGGAGGATTCTTAAGTAATTCAAGACAGGGCAGGCCTAGGCCTCACACTCCCAGCGAGAGAGGATGGAGGCCTTCAGGGCTCTTCCTCCACATCATGTGATTTGTGGCTTGCCCCATGATTTTCAGGCAAACTTTCCATTAACAAAAAAATAAAAGTACTTCACTCTAATGAACCCTGACCCATTTGCCGAAGTAACCTCAGCCACACGCCCACACGCCTGTGTGCGCACACGATCCGTCAATTCCTTGTGTTACGAGGCAGAAACCACACACGCTTCAACCTTCTGGGCTCTCAGTAGCTCCCAGCAGAGCAGATTTGGAGCTTTTTCATCGTGTTTATGAACACACCGTAAAAAATGAATGAACGAACGAATGAATGAATGAATGAGCTAATGTTAAAAAAAAAAAAAAAGACACCGTGGAAGGGAAGGACTAAAACTAAATTTAATAATGTTAAATCCCAGTTTTCCGAGGGAGAGCGAGCCCCCCATATTAGCCCTAACAGTTTCAGCTATGACAAAAACCCCGGGCTGTAACACCGAGGGGAAATCCTGCAGTATCCTGACAAAATGTTTTGAATAATGGGACTATGGGGGTGTTTTCATCAGGAGCTGGGCTTCTCACCAGAGGCAGTGGGCAGAAACATTTTCAAGATACTGAGGCTCTCAGCAAAATAAAACTCTGATACCAAAATGAAACTGGATCCGCACACATTCTGCCACTGTCCTCACAGTGGGCCTTAAAAACCCTTCTGCTCAGATGGAGCTCTCTGGTTGTCTAAGAAAGAACACGCTTGATGGTATCAGACTAACTCACTTTTAAAAGAAAATCCCCACCCCCCAGTCCTTCGCCAGGAAGGTCAGACCAACCTGGGTTTGGCAGAATACTTCTGCTCCGATCCCTTCATAGGACAGTAAGAGTCTTCCCTTCAGCTCGTCTGGACCCCCCCCCAAAGTTGTGAAGAGGCAAGTGTCAGCCCCCTAGGCTTCCTCCTGCCCAAGCATCCAGGCGCCCCGTGCCCCCCTCCCTCGCTCTGTGGCACGCCTGTCTTCTCCCAGAACTCAGGAGTAAGCAGGAGCACATACCTTGAAACTAACCTCTGGGTGAGAGGCTACTAATTCTTCATTTCTTCTTTCTCTGAGGTTGAGATTTACTATCACTTGACTTTATAATCTTTATTTTACTAAAAAGCTGTACTAATGATACGTGGCTCACAAATTAAATAAAAGTACAATTATTTTTGTTTTAGGACTTCTCTGTGAATTTCGCATATCCCCCAAGATCAGCAAACAGCAGACAAGCGGAGCAGGAATTCCTCCTTCCGTGTTTTCTGTCTCCAGCTGGCTGGGAAGTTCTTCAGGGGCAGAGGCAATCACTGAATAAATGTAAAGCAGTAACTGTAGACAGCATTTTGCTTTAAGGAGTTTTGTTCTGGGTGTATTTTTTTGTTTTAAAAATGGAATACTCTTGGTTATGTTACTATTCCGAAGTACCAGCTGGCTTCAACAACTCTGTTCACTCTGACTTTTTTCTCAAGAGTTATTTTACACATTAGGGAGGAAAGGAATTCTCCAAATTCTAACTGCATAATTTCAGGGTCTCCCTCCTCTTCTGGGGGTGGGGTAGGGTAGAGAACCAACTCACCACTCGGGCTCCTGCATGTGTGACCACTGAACCAGTCTTGAACAAAGGGCCTCATCTCAATCACTGGTCTCAAAGCCTACAACTGTTTAATCAACACTAACCATTATGTGGCGCGACAGGGCCCAGGGCATTAGCTATTAACCTTAGCCTACCATTTCTCCCATTCCAATGCTGGGTGGCAGAGTGATCCCTAGAGCACACCCAACATTTAATGACCCATCAGGAAAAAACCATGAGTCTGGCAAGACATCTGCAAGTACTCTCTCTCCTGGTAGGTAAATTTAGACTTATTTTGTTCAATAACTTTCATTCCAACTGACACAGAGAAAAGAAAGTAAGGCTTTTATTGAAACCTATTTGGCAAGACGAAGCCTCAGAAAGTAGACAGCTTAGATTTAAACATGTACTGCGTCAACGGAGCCGAATCTGAGTTGTCAACAAAAGGAAGTTGTTCTTTATTCCAGAAATAGCCTTAGAAAGTAACGAGCATGGTGCTAATTAGAGAGGGGAAGGGCAGGCTTGCCTATCAAAGCACCTGCCCTCCGTGGCTGAACTGCTCTGAAAACAGGGAGGTATTTTCGAATAACTCTTTCACATGCTATTCAGAGTTGAACTTTGTACTTCTGTGTAACCACAAGTTGGGCTCCACAACACAACGTCACCAGGTATCTTAAATAATTTTACTGGGGAAAAAATGATGCTCTGAGCACCAAAGCAAGAGCCCTATTTTCAGTGAGTGTAGCAGGCGGTGTCCTGAGAACACACTGCTCAGGGCGGGTTGGGACACCATGCGCACGCGGGAGCCGTCAGGCTGAGTGCACTGGGGTCCCACAGTGTTTGTGCCACAAGTCGATGGCCTTGCTCACAATCGCGTCCGAGCTGTCCTGGGGAATCTGTGGACAAGCAAACCAGTCACCGTGAAATTTCGGTGTGTATAACTTCCTTGTCTCCCTCATTAGCTGCAACATAGCACTTACTGCCCCCAACCCCACAGAGTTCTCATGACTTTTCCGAAAGCGATCAAACGAAAGGCTACGGCCAGGATCTTTGTTTCACAGACCACGTTGAGGAGCTCTGGTCAGACTGCTTGGGTTTCAAGCCAGCACTTGCCCACTGTGTGCCCCTCGGCAGGTTACCTAGGCTACCTGAGTTCAGATCCCATCTCTAAAATGGGGCAAATGACAGCCTCTCTTCCCAGGGCCGTTTAGGATTACGGGGGAGACTCCGTGAAAAATACTTACAGCCACTAACAGAATGCTGAGGACTCATTTATTCACCACACGTTCACGTGGTACTTACTATTTACTGAGCCACTATTCAAATGTTAATAGTGGCCAATTAAAAAAAAAGAAAAATAGATTCTGGGTCCAGTGAAATTCATCCCGGCATAAATCTCCACCTCTCTCCTGGTTAAGGGTATTCTAAGATACACAGAGATTTAGACCTTTCCCTACACGCACTAAGTATATACTTAAGCACATGAATAAACCCAACTGGGATTCTGCCAGAGACAGTAACAGCAGAAAGGGCTTACAAAATCCCCCACAACATCAGGCTTCCTTTCCCACTAAAAAGGATTACTCGACCTCGCATGACAGCTGTCACCTCTTCCTTTTCTCAACAAGCCTGTTGGTGGTCACATCAGGCGATAAGACTCTGGTCTTCATGCACACCATGGTAACAGTCTCACTGCTCAGACTGTCATCCCCCAAAGTGAGGTTGCAAACTATAACCCACAGACCAACTTTAAGCTAAATTTTTCCAAGGGGGAAAAAAGTGTTTCTTATAAGGTAAAAAGTATCAGAGAAAGAATGTAATGCAGTAGGAAAATCTGGCTTGCTAACCTGACTTCCTTTCTAGATTCAAAATCAAATTTTAAAAAAAGCACACTTACATTTTCCAGAAACTTTGTTATCTTCTCTGCACTGTTCAGAGCCATTACTTTTATTTTAAAGGTTAATAAAATTTCCACAGCTACAAAAACTAGGATCTTACAGGATCCACTTACAACTTTATCCCAAACCCTATAAAAAAATCAAGAGATATAATAAAATTATTTGAGTTTGAAATTTATGTTTAGCTAAACATCTCACATTATAAAATTAATTCAAATTACTCCCTTTAAGTATAAACTTCAGAGAAAAGCTATAATGAAATAATCATCAGAAAAGCAAAACACAACAAATGAGCCATTTGAAACATATTTCACACACAATCAGCACTGGAAGGGAAAAAGGAATGATCACTAAAAAGTACTTGCTCTGCAAGAAATCTACCAGACACCCACTCCCTAACGTTTCGAACCTGACATTTAAGGGAAGGAAAAGTCGTAAACCAAAGTTTGGATTTTATTAATATTGTGTAATGCTAATCTAATCATTAAATGCTAAGGAATAACAACACAGCATATGAAACGAGATCAATGCAATTTCATTTTCCAGTGGTTCAAATTCCTAAAACTTCTCCAAGAGCTTAAGGAGCTAGGGGGCGCCTGAGTGGCTCAGTGGGTCAGGCGTCTGCCTTCGGCTCAGGTCATGATCTCAGGGTCCTGGGATCAAGCCCCGCATCAGGGCTCCCTGCTCAGTAGGGGAGTCTGCTTCTCCCTCTGCCCCCTGCTCATGCTCTCTCTCACCATCTCTCTCTCTCTCTCTCTCAAATAAATAAATAAAATTAAAGAGCTTAAGGGGCTAGTTATTGCTCTGTAACCACTCTAGAATAACTATTCTGGTAATTCCTATACCTCTTAAAGTTGGCGTTACACTCTACGTGCTTAGCCATGTAGTGTCTTGTGATGTTCTCTGCATGCCACCTTTCTTCCCAACCACCTCATACAGTCTTGGGGCAGGGGAAGGACTCTTAAATGCCAGCAACATACGTCTGGAATGAATGAAAGCTGACAGTGAGTCTCTGATCTCTGCCTGCCTTCAGCTACTTTAAAGATGTCATGATGGAACTAAGAACAGGAAGATTTCCTCCAGATCAGGACCTACCACATTTCTGGAAAAGAAAAGCCTAGACCTGTAAAAGAAAAGCTCCTGGAGACGGTTTCAGATGTGAATATTGTACAGCATCCAACATACTGAGGGCCTTCAAGGTTTCTAATTATATATGCTAATTTTTCTAGCATCAACATTAATTTGTATTCGTGTTAGGTTAACATGACTAATATTCGAGCATTCCCAACTGTATAAATAGTAAGTAGAATCAAGTGTTGCTCTGTTGCCTGCCAGAGAAGCTGGTTTCAAATTATGGTATTGTCCTCAAGCAAATGCATACTCCAGGGACGATCACATGAAAAACCAGGACCCTCCTCTGCCTCCAGGCATTCGGCCACCTCTGAAAGCGATACTTGCCTCTGTAAACTGGATTCAGGCAAGCACCCCGCGAAGCACCTCTTGAACCAGAGATCGTAAGGAAGTCTGGACAGCGCGGAACACGTCTTCAGATGACTCAGCAAACGGCTATCTTCCAGATTCAAGTATTGTTCAAAAGCCTTTGGCTAATGATTAAACAGGAAGGGAGATTACTCGTTTCCTGTGACGTAACATTACCCGATCTTACAGCCTGCGATGAATAAGATGAATCGAACGTACATGCTGAATGCAAGTAAGTGCTAGAAAACAAAACTTCAGACTCACCCAAGTCATGGGTGACGCAAAGTTCCCAGGTCAGCACTAACCAGAGCAACCAGCAGTGTGGGACTGAGGGGTTTTCCAGGACAGGACTGGGCAAAACCAAACAGTTCTTCCCCTTAATGTTCCCCCTAACAGCAGTAACAAGGTTCCACAGCTGAAGGCAGACGTCCAAAGCAAAACTCAACTGTTCTGGGGAACTAAGAAAGGCCCACGAGACTCCTGGCTGCTCTGGAGCAGTAGATGATATACTCAGGAAAAAGGGAGAAGGGGAAAGGGTAAGACGAAAGAAACAGAGTAGGACCAAAGTGGGGAGAGGGAGTTCAGAAGAATGAGACAAAAAGAGCTGGACGTGAAAAGGGCCCACCAGTCCTAGAGCACACTGCTGCCAAGCACGACAGTGCACCATGCCGAAGAGACCCCGACAACAGAGACATCCAGAGGAGGCACTCTGTACCCCACATGCAGAAGAATTCTCGGGAGGCAGAGAAATAACGTGGGGGGAACAAAGCACCTGGTAGCCACCATGAAAGGTTAAGCAGCAGGCAACTCTAGGAGCCTGGGAGAGCTAACAAAGCTGGCTCCCAGACCAGCCAATCCGCCGGACACAAGCTGCTCTATTTAGGGTCCACTGGCCAAGAACAGCGCCTAGGGGTCCAACCCTGAAGTGTGTATTCCCTATTCAGAAAAAAATGGCATCCCGTATCACCTAAGCAAATGCAAACATTTATTTTACTAAATATCTGCATCTCGCCCAAAGAGGTAATTCATCACCCTTACAAAGTTCACTATAGCCAAACCCTATGCAACATACAGGGAATAGAGTAAATGATAATGTAATGACATAATGTCCCTGCCTTCAGGGAGCAAATAATCTGCTTGAGACAAGCATGTAATAAAGCTCTCATGGGGTAAGCACAGCATGCTGGACACACTGAGGTGGGAATCCAAACCCAGGCTTAGAAGCCACCGACTCCCAGAGAGGTGACATCTGAACAGGCTTACAAAGAATGACAGGAGCTAGCCAGGCAAACAGAGGCCCACATATTAATATCGGGCCCAGTTTTCCCTCTTTCAGGGGATCTCTAATTTTTTCTGCTTAACCAACTTTCCTACACTACTTAATAATTCCTAGAGCTTCTCAAGAACACTACACACAACTCCCCAAAACAGAAGCTTTTCTCCAAAGTACAAGTTGTCAAAAGGCTATCGTTCTCACCTTTCACCTCTAAAACCCCATCTAGAATTTTGGTTGGTTCTGCCAATGGAATGTTTTTTCACAAACTGACATGGGTGAACATACACATACACACATTTATATATTATGTCTCATAGCAAAGAAAAGCTCACCTAAAAGTCAGTACAAATAACAAGATAGATGAGAGAAAATTTTAAACTAGCTCTCCAGTACCTAGAACATTACTCGGCATAGTAAGCACCCAACATATAACCGTTAAGTAAATGAATATCATGAATTAAATGAAATGTTGAAATATGTTAATCAACATCTTGATAATCATTCAATGTACATCTTCCTGCCAGTCTTAAATTTTTCTAAATCTTTTTTCTGATTTATAATATGTTCATTATAAAAAATCTCAAAAATATAGTAAAGAATAAAGAAGGATATAAAGATCCCTTAAACTCACACTACCCAAAGATAACTACTGATAATATATAGTTGTATAGCACCCAATTGTTTTTCTGTATACATTGCACACACTTTTATTAGCTGGCCTCATATTGCATACACAGTTTAGTATCTTGCTCTTTGCACTCAACATATTGTGGGGCATTTTCCCCACAATAAACAACCTTAAACAACCTTAAAGGGTGACTATCCCTAAATCAAGAGAACTTCTAAAACCAGAGAAGAAAAAGCCAAAACCTCAAAAGAAAAAAATATAAATGACTCTCACTCTTAAGAAAGATGCTCAACCTCGGTATTTAAAAAAAAAAGGGGGGGGGCACCTGGGTGGCACAGCGGTTAAGCGTCTGCATTCGGCTCAGGGCGTGATCCCGGCGTTCTGGGATCGAGCCCCACATCAGGCTCCTCCGCTATGAGCCTGCTTCTTCCTCTCCCACTCCCCCTGCTTGTGTTCCCTCTCTCGCTGGCTGTCTCTCTCTCTGTCAAATAAATAAATAAAATATAAAATAAATAAATAAATAAATAAATAAATAAATAAATAAATAAATAAATAAATAGAAAACCCAAAACTACACTGAGGTATCATCTCTAGTAATCACATGACTGTGTATTTACCCAAAAAATATAAAAACACTAATTCAAAGAGATACATACACCCCAATGTTTACTACAGCATTATCTACAATAACCGAACTATGGAAACAGCCCAAGTGTTCGCCAACTGATGAATGGATAAAGAAGATGTGACATATATACCCAATGGAATATTACTCAGACATAAAAAAAGAATGAAATCTTGCCGTTTGCATTGACGTGGATGGAGCTAGAGGGTATGATGCAAGTGAAATAAGTCAGAGAAAGGCAAATACCATATGATCCCAGTCATATGTGGAATTTAAGAAACAAAACAGATATGGGACGCCTGGGTGGCTCAGTCAGTTAAGTGTCTGCCTTTGGCTCAGGTCATGATCCCAGGGTCCTGGAATTGAGCCCCACATCAGGCTCCCTGCTCAGTGGGAAGCCTGCTTCTCCCTCTTCCTCTGCAGCTCCCCCTGCTTGTGCTCTGTCAAACAAATAATATATTAAAAAACAAAACAAAAAACCAGAGAACACAGGGGGAAGGAAAAAGAGAGGGAGGCAAATAACGAAACAGAATCTTAACTCCAGAGAACTGATGGTTCCGAAAGGGGAGGTGGGGCGGTGGGTGGGTGAAATAGGCAGTAGAGATTAAGAGTACACGTACCATGAGGAGCCCTGAGTAACATACAGAACTGCTGAATCACTATGTTGTACACCGGAAACTAACAGAACACTGTATGTGAACTATTCTAGAATTAAAATTTTTTAAAATCAATGAAAAAAATTTCACCCTTAAAAAAAAAAGCTATACTGAAGTATCATCTATCTCTCAGCTATCAGACTGGTGAAAATGACACACCATGTTGGCAAGGGGGACTGCAGGGAAATGCATTCTCATTCACTGGTCATGAGAATGAGGTCTATGAAGGGGAATTTGGAAATATCTAACAAAATAACATATGCCTCTACCCTTTGATCCAGTCAACCTATTTCTAGGAAACATATCCTCCAAATATACTGGTAAATAAGTGAAAAGGTATATCCACAAAGCTATTTATCCGTAACACCGTGTATAATAATAAAAGACTGGAAACATCCTAAGTGGCCAATAGAGAACAGGTCAAATAAACGAAAGTATATATACACGGTGGAATAATATGAAGCTGTGAAAAGGAATAAGGAATGTCTCTGTATACAGTTGACCCTTGAACAACATGAAGTTTGAACTACGTGGGTCCACTGACACATAAATGTGTTTTAAATAAATACATGTACAGTATTATAAATGTATATTTTTTCCTTATGATTTTCTTGATAACATTTTTTCTTTAGTTTCCTTTATTGTGAGAATACAGTATATAATACATATAACATACAAAATACATAGTTGTGTTAATAGACTGTTTATGTTCTTGGTAAGGCTTCCAGTCAACAGTAGGCTACAGTAGTTAAGTTTCTAGGGAGTCAAAAGTTATACATGATTTTCAACTGTGTGGAGGCTTAGTGCCCCTAACCTCAGCATTGTTCAAGGGTCAACTGTACATATGCCATGATTTCTAGCATATATCAGGTGAAAACAGCAAGGTAGAGAAAAATGTGTATCATATGCTACTACTAAATCTAAGAAAGATAGTACATATAAATACATATGTATAAACACTTTTTTTTAGTGGAGAGAATATTTACATTGCCTGAAAATTTTAGCATACAGCAAATGATGGATGAGATTATAATTATATTTTAACTGCTAAACTTTTAGGCTATTTCTAATATTTCCATGACCCTCGAATTCTTAGTTTATGAAGAAAAGAAAACATACCTCATCAACAGAAGGCAAAACCTGACAAACAAGAGACTTAACCACTGAGAGGAATTTATATTGAACTTAGGAAGAGGCTGTTAATAGTGTTTATTTAAAAAACAAAACAAACCAAAAAAAGTCTCTTTAGGATAGCTTTTAAAAAGCAGAGCGATGGCAATGAAAGAAAGTTCACTTACTTTAATGATTAAACACAATTAAGCCTGAGATGGCTTAAGTATGGTCTGCTCTGGAAAGAGATTAACCAGAGAGGCCGTCCAGGTCACACACTGAAGTTAGAGTCTATTCTCCTTGCCAAAGACAGGCCTCGTCAAAGAGCAACATTTCCTAAAGCTTGTAAAGAGAAGAGAAGCTGTGATGTAACCCTATCAATCAGAATATTACGACGTAATAAATGTGTCATCACCAGATAGAGTCTCATCTTCTTGTCATGCCAAAAACCCATCACTGCCCATTACATGTACATTTCCCTAGGATGATAAAACAAGCTATGCTTTGTGATAACCAATTTAGTTGGTAAAACCACAAAAACTTGAAAATGATAGATAAGATTATAAAAACTCTACTTTAACAGGAAGATAGGAAGAAAAGATCCACTAACCACAGTAATAAAAATTTTATGAGAAACTCAGCACAGTTTAAAAGAGAAAAATCCACGTAAATCACTAAGTCAAATAGCAACACAAAGGTATTTTAACTTTTCTTACACATTCTGAAGAACTTAAAAAAAAAAACTTCCTATTTAAAACTATGTGTTGAGTACTATAACGTACATATTAAGATAAACCTCTTTTTCGAAGATGAAGAAATTAAGGTTTAGAGGGCATTTAATATCTTGCTGATTCAAAATTCATTTCTAAAAAGAAACTGGAGTTCAAGCAAAGCCAACGCACTTTTGAAACAGAACAACAATATGAAGGAATTTTCCCTACCAGCTACCAAAACATATGAGGAAGCTATATTAAATAAATCATATGGTATTGGCCCAGGAATAGACAAATAGCTTGATGGGGTAAAAAGTCCAGAAAGAGATACAAATATATACAGAAATCTAGCATATGATAAAGGTGGCATTTCAAATCTGTGAAAAAAAAAAAAAAAGAATGAACCGACAGATTGCTAAGTGGTAGGTAGTTCTACTGCTTACTAACTGTGTGACCTTGGGCAAGTTACTTAACTGCTCTGTGCTTCAGTTTCCTCGTCTATAAAAACAGGGAGGTGTGTTAAAGTCAAGTTTTCACTAATAATGTAAACTGCCTGGCATGAAGCACGAGCTTAATAAAAGGGGAAGAGGAGGAGGCTGACTGAAGGTTTACTGCAGTTAACAGCAAAGAAACAAGGTCAAACCTGTGTCAATACCAATCACAAACACAAATCCCTCACAAATTAAAGGACTCAATTTTAAAATGTTTCAATATAGAGGCACCTGGGGGCTCAGTCAGTTAAGCCTTTGACTCTTGATTTCAGCTCAGGTCATGAGCTCAGGGGTCGTGAGATGGAGTTCCACATCGGGCTCCAAGCTGGGTGTGGAGTCCGCTTAAGACGCTCTCTCTCTCTCTCCCTCTGCCCCCCTTACCCCACCCCCACTCCTGCTTGAGTGCACTCTCTCTTCCTCTAAAAAAATGTTTTAAAAACATATTAAAAAAATAAATAAAATGTTTAATATTTTTACAAGTTAGAGAAAAGCTTTTAAAAAAACTTTTTTTTAATCTTAGAGTTAGAAAGGGTTTCCTAAATAAGATACAAAAAGCAAACTATTGACAGATCTGATTATATCAAAACTTTAAAAGTCTCTATAAACAGGGAGAAAAGATTGTCAGCATATTAACACAGGATTAGTATCCAGGGTATATCAATAACTCCCACAAATAAAAAAGAGGCAAACAAAATAGAGAGGTGGACAAATACAAATGACCAATAAGCATATGCAAAGCTGCTCAGCTTCCCTAGAAAATGAGGATATGTAAATTAAAATGAGATACCATTTTCACTATCAGATTAACAAAAATTTAAGAAACTGAAACTATCGAGTACTGGCAATGGAGTGGAAAATAGAAAATCTTATCTCTTGGGGGAAGGAAAATCAGTATGCCTTCCGGGTGAGCAGCCTGGCAATTAAAAACTTTAAATACATCTCTCTTTCAACTGAGCAGTCCCCTTACAGGCACCTGCCCTACAGAAACACTCACATATATAAAAGACTCATGTAGAAGGGCATGCGGACTGTCAACATGGATCTGTTATATTAAAACATGGCAAAATTCTTAAAATGAAATAATATGAACACATTTTTAAGAGGAAAAAAAAAGTGGTTCTAAATGAGTGGCTCTCAACCCTAGAAACACTTCAGAATCACCTGCAGCTTTTAAAAAAATAGAATTCTGCCCCCCCCCCAACCCCGCTCCCCACCCCAGAGATTCTGACTTAATGGGTTTGGGTGAGGAAAAGCACTGATAATTTTTTAAAAGCTCCCAGGTAACAAACTGAGGGCTTCAGAGGGGAAGGGAGTGGGGGAATGGGATAGGCTGGTGATGGGTATTAAGGAGGGCACGTATTGCATGGTGCACTGGGTGTTATACGTAAGTAATGAATCATGGAACTTTACATCGAAAACTAGGGATGTACTGTATGGTGACTAAAAAAAAAAAAAGCTCCCAAGTGGTTCTAACAGGAAGTCAGCGCTGAACACTACTGATCTGCACTGACTTGAAGAGCACTCCAAGACATTAGGTTTAAAAAAAAATTGTAGAGCCATATGAACGATATCATATTTATGTGATTTTTTTAAGTTATATATATAAAAAAATATAAATCATTATATGCATATGTGTGTGTGTGTATAGATGCACGTGTGTATATATGTCTATACCTGTGCATGTGGATGGATTCCATCCAACCTAATGTATACAAACAGTCTAGGATACACACCCAGCTAATGACAATGTTTACTTCTCAGAAAGTGGGGAATGATGAGGTACAGATCTATGGGAACACTGGATTCATCCAGATTAATACTTCAAGAACATACTTATTACTTGTGTTATCAAAAATAAAGAATTCTTTAAACATAAACTAGCAAAATGCTATGGAATTTACTTCAACACTAAATAAGAAAAGCAAATTACATCATGGTATAATCTGGACCTCTTGATTTAATTAAATGAGTAACATTATGCTTCCATCACCATGCTTGTTTTTATTGAAATTAACTAAGTGGATTAAATTTTAAATTCTGAAAATCAAATTTTATGTAATTGAACTCTATAAAACACTCTTGTAACAGTGCTCTACCAAGCTAAAGGGTCTTCTTGCCAACTGCCCTGATGACTGCAGTCAGCACAGTGATCCTCAGGGCCCCATCAACCTTCCTCAGCAGCCCTCGGCTGGCCCTGAAACCACTCTCAGTTACTGCTTTCAACAGGATTTCCAAATGAAACAACTTGATGATTTAAGAAAAAAGACATTCATTTTTAAATGAGAGGAATAAAGGAAAAAACCTGCAAAAACAGAATGGCAAAGAACCACTGGCTTATGTGGAGGAAGCAAGTGCTGAGCCACTCTCTGGACTCCCGAGTCCGAGCACAGCAGCCGGCCAGCAGCTGCCTCCCTCATCGCCATTCACCTCTCCTTCTTCACTAACAGAACCCAAGTTTAACAGATCACAATATGCCTGGCTGAAACAAAACAAAACAAACAAACAAACAAAAAACCACCACATTTCCCAGCCTCTGCTGTAGTCAGAGGTGGTCAGGTGCCACGGTCCTGCCACTAACAGATACGCAGAAGCAAAGTCTGTCCAAGGGAGACAGACTTGACTGGCTGCTCCTTCTACTCCCTCGCTTTTGTCTTCGCCCTTCCCTCCCTACCCGCCTAGAACACAGAGGTCATGGCTGTCACTCCAGCATCCAGCTGTGAGCAAAAGAGGAAGGAGCACACCTAACAATGCTGGACCAAAGGGACAGGAGCCTGGGTCCCCGCCAATATGGCACTGTGGCACTAGCTCTGGCCTGCCTTACCTCTAGACTTCTGGTTACGTGAGAGAAAAATATAAAGCTTCAGGTAGTTGGGCTTTCCGTTATATGCCGCCAAATTCAAACCTTAATGAATTCAGAGAGGCAATTCTCGATAAAGCCAGTAGATTCTAGACCAGGATAAGGAACAGAAAAGAGCAGGGGCTGCCAACTACGGCGTGCAGCAGGCCAAACCCAGCCACGACCATGCCTGCATGCGTTGTCAATGGCCGCTCCCATGCAACAACAGCAGAGCTGAGTGTTTGCAAGAGAGACACAGACCATCCGGCCCATCAACCTGGAAATATTTACTACTCGATCTTTTATGGAAAACATTTGTTGGCTCCTACTACAGAGGGTCCACTCATAATTGTAGCAGCACCAGGAAGTAAAGATATTTCCCCAGTACCACTACTCACCCCTACCCCACAAGAGCCAGAAAACCATCCCTTACCAGCTGGGGTAAAGACTCCCGGTATTTGTTATTTAATTGGTTCACGAAGCATCGGATGATCCAGTAACAGTCGACACTATCCTCTACCATCTCTTCCACGGCTTTGGCAATGGCAAGAAATACTTCATCTTCCGGCTCCTGAAAGATTAATAATAAATCTCTGGTAAAGGGAGGGAGCCAGCAGAAGAGAGGAATGCATATTTCTCTCATAGAAATGAAACCTTACCCCCTAACTTTTGAAGAGGCTGCATTAATAAATCAAAGTGGAACCAAAAAGCACACAGTCCACCACTAAACAGAAGACCAGGTGGAGATAAGGATGGGTAACCAAAGAAATCTATGTGGATCAGTGGTGCTTACGACTGTCCAGGTTTCAGACTGAGCACTCAGAGATTTTTCCACCTTTTAACATTAAAGGTAATCAAAGAAAACATAAATCATAAGCAAGGTGCTGACTCTCTCCAACCGAAAGTATTCCCAGGGCTAGAAGAGAATTTCTTTCAAAAGGATGTGATAAACATCACAAATACTTGGAGACATTTGTTAATACAGTAATTTACAAAAGTTCAATGACTCCAAAGGGACTAACAAAGCATCTTAAAAAAAAATAAATTAAATAAAGCATTTTCTTTATTTCAAAACATTCATACATACCTTTAGAATTTTAAGCACCTTTAAGCACCTAGTAAGTTAAAATGTCCCTAGAATCAGAATTTTAGGAATCAGAAGAATGGCATTTCTCAAACCTTATGTCAACACTGAGAATATGAACATAAACCCTCAAGTAAATGTTAACAAAGTAATCTTATAAAAACTAGAATCTACCTGAAAATCTATTCTGTTTTCACACACTGTATCCCACACAAAATTACATTTTCATGGGCCCTGGGTGGTTCAGTCAGTTAAGCGCCCAATTCTTGATATACGCTCAGGACATGATCTCAAGATCACAGGATCGAGCCCCACATCAGGTGTGGAGCCTGCTTGGGATTCTCTCCCTCTCCCTCTGCTCCTCCCCCAGCTCATGCACGTGTGCACATGCACATGCTCTCTCTCTTTAAAAAAATTACATTTTCATCTAGGATTTAACAGCCGAAGGACTTTAGTGTAAAAAAAGAAACAAAAAGTATCTATTCCCCTTAAAAGCCCCAAGTTATATCAAAATTCCTATTTTAAAAAAGCATTTCATTTTAGGCCTCCTTTCAACCTCAATATTCTATAAAATGTCCAAGAGTAACGGAATCACAATAGCAAACAAACTGAGGGTTGCTGGAGGGGAGGGGGCGGGGGGATGGAGTAACTGGGTGATGGGCATTAAGGAGGGCACTTCATGTGATGAGCACTGGGGGTTATATGCAACTGATGAATCACTGAATTCTATCCCTGAAACCAATAATACACCATATGTTAATTAAATTCAAATAAAAATTAAAAAAAACAGAGTAACAGAATCACAGAAAATATATTTTTCTAAACATGAATTAATGTATCAGAGGAAGAGAGAGAAGGAAGAAAAGGGAAAGACAGTCTCCTTTCTTGGACTCCCACCCCATGCTGGGCACCGTGCAGGGCGCTCCTGAACGTGCCATCTCACAGGCTCCAGGACAGTGTGAGAGGCACGAAAGAGAACCAACGTCCTTGACTATGTTCCCAGCCCTGTGTCGAGGGCTGTCACACACTCTACTAGATAGTAATACTAATGAAGCTGAGTGGGGCTTGATGACTGGGGAGATGTGGGGTGGCAGAGTCAAAACCAACACTTTGATGGCACGTTTGCCCAAGGCCACAGTGAAGGTGTCTGGGCTTGGAGCACAGGCAAGCTAAGTAGGGATGAGGTAAAACCATAACCTTCATTTAGGTATCTTGAACTAATAGATAATCTAACCTAATACATAATTTAAGAACTTGCAGAGTCTACCAAGTTCGCTCTGCCAGAGAAAAGCAAAACTTACAGAAGTTTGTTAAGACTTCCAATTATTTTCAGGGCCATTCTCTCTTGATAAACTTAATACGAGAGGACAACCTCAGGTCTGTCCATGGGAGCCAGATCATTCACTTCAAAAGAAAGAACAAGCCAAAACTCAAAGTGCTACAGGGATAGGTTGCAAATTGCAATTAAAAAATAAGTTTCAGGGTGCCTGGGTGGCTCAGGTCATGGTCTCAGGGTCCTGGGATGGAGCCCCATGCCGGGCTCCCTGCTCAATAGGAAGGCTGCCTCTCCCTCTCCCTCTGTCCCTCCCCAAGTCTTATGCTCTCTCTCTCAGATAAAGTCTTTAAAAGAAAAAAAAGTTTTATAGAAATAGCACAGCTTGCAGGCAAATACTAATTTTGAGCAATCGCTGTTTTAGCCAAATGCACAAAAAGTTAAAATGCCTAAAACGAACTTCCAATTACATTAAAATAGCCAAAGCCCAAGAGCTATAATCATTCCTTTGCCTGAACTTTCCCTCTTTCCCCTTTATGAACAACAAGCAGTCCAAGTAACTAGAGTTAAGGGTTTGTCGAAGACAGAAGTTTAAAAACAGGTTGGGGGCCTGCTGGGCTGAGGCTGAGGAGGGTCAAGACGAAGGAGGCAGCCCATTGGGCCTGCAGGCAAGGGCCAAGAGGTAGCTGGCAATACTGCTTGCAACCAGAGGAATGAGCAAAGAAGTAACTGTACTAAGGGGAGCCTTTTCATATTTGCCCTTGTCAGACAAGAAAATGCAAACACAGAAGGGTAAAGGTGAGAAGAACTTGCGGTGCTGGACTGGGATCAGAGGTATCAGTGTGAACTGAGGCTTTTTCATATTCAGAGACAGACATATAAACATACATAGGTGAGTGTGACTGTGTGTACATGATTCTATGTAGTTATAGAACGTGTGTATATTTCCTAGCTCTGCCGACTGACAGGCCCTAGAAGCAACACCACACTGGAAACAACATGCACATCTAGTGTCCTGTTCTTGGTTTCTAGATACCATGTTTTCTTCAAAACAGAAACGGCTGATTTTAGGACTGGGGTAGAAAAAGTACAAGATGGGCTTGGAGTATTTTTTGTGCCAGAAAATAAGGAAATGTTCATTGATGGGAACTTGTTATAAAGACACAGACAGAGGAGAGGGGCGCCTGGGTAGCACAACGGTTAAGCGTCTGCCTTCGGCTCAGGGCGTGATCCCGGCGTTATGGGATCGAGCCCCACATCAGGCTCCTCCACTATGAGCCTGCTTCTTCCTCTCCCACTCCCCCTGCTTGTGTTCCCTCTCTCGCTGGCTGTCTCTATCTCTGTCAAATAAATAAATAAATAATCTTAAATTTAAAAAAATAAAAAAAAATAAAAAAATAAAGATACAGACAGAGGAGAGCCACTGAATGTTTCTAAAGCGGGGCGCTTGGGTGGCTCAGTTGGTTAAGCATCTGGCTTCGGCTCAGGTCATGATCCCAGGGTCCTGGGACTGTGTCCTGCATTGGGCTCCCTGCTCAGCAGGGGAGTCTGCTTCTCCCTCCGCTTGCTGCTCCCCCTGCTGTGCTCTCTCTCAAATAAATCAGTAAAGTCTTTAAAAAAAAGAAAAAAGAAAAAAAGAAAGTTTCTAAGGCAGTCAAAGGCCAGTAGGATGGGACAGTCTAGAGTTGAACTAAGTGTCAAACTAAAGTACCACTAACCAGTGGGAAGGAGGGACTTCGAGGCAACTTCCCAGACTCCAGCTGATACATGTGGAGATAGACTTCAACCTGAGGTGTGGCATCGCTGACAAAGCGAACAACTTTCAGGGCATGAAGGACATCACAGTACTGCTCCTTGCGATACATCATCACCTGGGCGTGGGATTCGTGGTGCGGAGGCAGGATCCCTATACAGAGACCAAGGGGAAAAAAGAATGGGCAAAATACTGAGACACAGACCCAAACCCCTCTATGACAGAGAACCAAGTGAGAAGCTGCCCATCATGATTAGACTGGAATCACACAGATATTTAGTTACCATACAGATTCTGTTCTACAAATTCTGTCTATAAAACAATCTTAAATTTAAAGTACTATCAATATTTGAATGCCAACTGCATCACTGACATGTAGGAGAAATGAAAGGGCATCATAAAGCCCTTGAATAAGTGTGCCCCTAAACAAGACCGTAACCATCAATTATCACAATGATTTCATTCATTCTGGTTGTCGGCCTGGGGCCTCCCTCAGCTCCTACAGACGTATCTCCAGGTTTTGCACTTGGCCCCTGCTACGGACTAAATTGTTTCCCCCCAAAATTCATATACTAAAGCCCCAACCCCAATGAAACTATAAGTGGAGATAGGGCCGATAAGGAGTGATTAAGGCTAACTGAGGTGGTAATCCAACAGAGATGGTGCCCTTCTAAGAAAAGGAAGACATCCCAGAGTTTGCGCTCTGCCGTGTGGGGACAGTGTGGGAAGGTGACCAGCTACAAGCTAAGAAGGGAGGCCTACAGCACCAACAACCAAACCAGCCAGCACCCTGATCCTGGATTTCTCAGCCTCCAGAACCGTGCAGATATAAACTGTTATTTAAGCTGCCCGGTCCGTGGTATTCAGTGATGGCTGCCCGAGTTAACAATACAGGCCTCTCATCTCAGAGCCACCAACAACTCAACAAATCCTTCCCCTCCCCAACAAGCAAACTTGCTCACAAAGTAGCCTAGCTTCAGGACCACAGAAATCTCTAATTTTCACTGATGAAGCCACCTTACATTACATTTTGATGCCGTTCTATGCTCATTAACCCATTTAAACATGTCTACCCATGAGGCTTTGGGGCAAAAACCTATGTTTTTTACAAGCAAATGGCATGGAAAAAGCCTAGTGGACTACACTAAAATGTCCTCCAAATCTGGGCTAATAAAGATTAAACAGCTGTACTTCAACCCTCCTCATACTATTAGAGGTAGCACAGTGCTTCCCACATTGAGCCTCAAAGAAAGAGCTAGTTCTAAAAAGCTTCTTTCCGATATTTACCTAAAATGTATCAGGAAGCGGGCCTGACAAGGTCCCTGAGTAATCAACACCTGTGCTGGGAAGAGTTAGCTTGTCTCCTACACAGCATGGCAGCTCCAAATCTCCAGTGGCTTTACCACAAAATAACAACAAAGACTTACCTGATAAGGACAAGTGGGAAAAACAGAGGTGATGAACGACTCCTGGCACTCACAAAGTGTCACAAATTACAACTGTACATCTCCCAAGAATCCACTGGTATTATTAACTCATAAGACACATAGCATTTCCCAGTAAAAATAGACAGTACCGACAATATCACCTAAAAGGCATCCCTGGATGGCATTTATTTTGACAGCCGCCAGAAACACCTGGATTTAAGGAAAAAATGCTCAGGGAAAAACTAAAATAGTTGATACTGTTCTCTAGACATTACCTGGATGGTGGCCCACCAGAAACACAAGTGCACAAAGACTGCTGGGACCCACAACAGAAAAAGGCATCATACAGTGCTTTCTAATATGGGCGGTATTCCCTCACTGCCTCCACATTAATCAGACTGAGGACTGCAGATTTCTCAAGTCCTGGAAATACATTTTGGAAAGAAAATGAGGTCTGTCTATCCTACTTCAAATGGGCTCTTACCAACCTAAGCTCAAATCCTAGCTCTGCCACTTACAGAGCCTGCAGTCTTTGTCCCCGTCTGTAAAACTGGGATATTCATACCTACCTCACAGGAGAATTCTAGATTACTCTCATTTTTTTTTTTTTAAAGAAAGGAGAATGGTGATGGATGGATGTTATATGCATCAGCAGGCACAGCACAGAAAAAAAAATCCTTGACTCAAAAGGGATGCTGCCAGTCACTGTGGCACCTAATACACTTTTTCTTCCACAGAAACTGAGCAGGTTCATTTCTTCTTCTCCTTCAGCCACTCATCACTGAAATGTATCCATTTGTGCTTCTCAGAAGTAAAAACTCTTCCGTTTCTTTCTGACTCTGAGAGCACTCATTAGGAAGTCAGACCTCTGCAGCTGGGAATCACAGAGATCATAAACTGAGAGCTATGACCTCAGAGTTAATTTAGCTCAGTATCCTCACTTTACAGGTGCAAAAACGGAGGCCTAGCAGGGTCTTCCTCAGGGTTACTCAGGTGATGGTAAAACCTAGACCAGTTCCTTCCCCAATACAATGCTCTTTCCACACCTAGTTTCGGGACACATGTTACTTTCTCTTCTATCATGACTAAATTGACACTCTTAGAGTCACATTTAATGTACCGCTGCTGAAGTCACCTACTTAAACAAACTGCTTTCACAGTGAGCGGTAAATCAGTCTCCTGAGAGCAGATCCATCGTGCAGTAAAGAGCCTTACAAAATCCTCTTGTTTCTGACCGATAAGATGATGCATATCCCCTCACTCAACACTTTTAAAGATAAACTTTCCAACTGTTGGGTCTCATACCTAGAAGCACCTTCCATACCAGCGCACGGTACATGGATGGGAGAGGGAACCTCTGACTAAAAGTACAAAGTTTCTCGATATCTAGAGGAAGGAAAAAAAAAAAAAAAAACAGTTAGAAGCTTTTTATGCTGATCACATGAAAGTGCATTTCATTTTTTTCAAAAATTAGAGTAACATTTCCTCAGAAGAATTCTACTCTCATCAGTAGATCTAGGAAAGGCAATGCTGGTCTGATTTCTAGCCCAGGTGTTCCACCAACTAGCTATTTAAAAACAATCAGTGCTGGGGCACCTGGGTGGCACAGCGGTTAAGCGTCTGCCTTCGGCTCAGGGCGTGATCCCGGCGTTCTGGGATCGAGCCCCACATCAGGCTCCTCCGCTATGAGCCTGCTTCTTCCTCTCCCACTCCCCCTGCTTGTGTTCCCTCTCTCGCTGGCTGTCTCTCTCTCTGTCAAATAAATAAATAAAATCTTTAAAAAAATAAAAAATAAAAAAAAATAAAAACAATCAGTGCTTCACGGCGTAGGTGAAGCATTTTGCATATGTTACTACATTCCCTACAACATCAGCGGTAGTTACTGTTTATAGAATTTATTTCACTTAATCCATACTGCAAGTTTGTTGGGCGCAGAAATTGGGGCGCCTGGGTGGCTCAGTCGGTTAAGCATCCAATTCTTGATTTCAGCGTAGGGTGTGAACTCAGGTTGTGGGATCAAGACCGTGTTGGGCTCCCTGCTCAGCCGGGAGTCTGCTTCTCCCTCTCCCTCTCCCTCTCCCCCTCCCCCTCCTCCTCCTCCTCTCTCTCTCTCTCTCTCTCAAATAAATAGATTTCTCTTTTTAAAAAAAAAAAATGCAGATGGGGTGCCTGGGTGGCTCAGGTGGTTAAGCATCTGCCTTCGGCTCAGGTCATGATCTCCAGGTCCTGGGATCGAAACTAGAGTCGGGCTCCCTGCTCCATGGAGAGCCTGCTTCTGCCTCTCCCTCTGCCCCTCCCCCTGCTTGTGCTCCCTCTGTCTCTGACAAAAAAATAAAATCTTTAAAAAAAATAAAAAATAAAAATAAAATATTTTTTAAAATGCAGAAACTGAAGCTCGAAGCAGTTAAGTGACTTAAGTTAGTATAGCTAGTGAGTGTCACAGTCAGCCCTCAAATCTCTCCATTTTTCAATAATCCACAATCAACTGTCCTGGACCTCAGATCCCCCTACTTGTCAAATGAGAATAATTCCAGACATACTTAAAACACAGACTGTCTAGTGAGGATCAAAGATCAGGTGGGATATGGTTTTGAAATTTTAAAAGCATTCTACAGAGTACCATTTTTACCTATGGTTCAGTTTATTTTACTCTAGTCAACAGAACAGACCTTATTATTACTACAAAGAAACTAAAATGTCAATACATAATGTAGGCTCGGTATTTCCATAGAAGAAAAATCATGGCCAAGAGTTGTGAATTTACCCAGAAGCTAGTAACACCTCTGAAAACCGAGGAAAGGAAACATATGGAAAATATGAGAAAAAAACATCATTGATTTCTTGAGACCTTTCAAAGGCATCTGACTTGGCCTCGGCAAAATATAAGCTTGAAAAATCCGTAACTTCTCCTGAAACACACTATTCACCTGTTATCCTATCACTAAATAATACAGCAGGTAACAAATACTTCTGAATGTCTTTTAAGAGCCTTTCTTTCAGGACAGCTGGGATGACTAAAACCCGATAACTTTAGCTTGTAAAACTCACCCAGCCGGTCATCTTTTAGGAGAATTTCCAATGATTTCTTTTCTTCAACTCCACGAAACCCCACTTTCTCATAATATACTGAACGGAAGTTTCTCTGAGAGTCCTCAGTCATGTTTCATTCTTGGAGGAGAAAGAGCACGGAAGGAGAAAGAGTGAGCTTAAAAACAAAGAATGAAGAATTGGGAACTTTTCCAATGATTTTCTGCAACTTCCCCCATGAATTCGATATACTGAAATAAACTGGCTGCCCTTGCATAGGACTCAATATTAAATATCTCCTTTTAAACAACTAACACCACCTCACCTATGTTCCTTGGCCAAAAACCAAGACATAAAACTAAAGTCCTCTGAGCCGTTAAAATCGATTTCACAAGGTGCAGGCACTAGGGTTCCTACTTATGGGAGTTCCTAGCCATTACACATGTTCAAAGAAAAAAATTAGTGAAATATGAAGATGGAGAAGATGTCATGTAAAAGGGGTTACCAAACAGTATCCACTAGGATTCTTTTTGTTTTACAGATATTATGCATTAAAAAATTAGACTATATTCTAAAATGTTGGCAATGAGTTATCTTTAGGTAGTAGGATTCTCAGTGATTTAAATCTTTCTTTTGCCTAGCCATATTTTTTGAATGGGCACTTTGTAAAACGAAAAACTAAGCTATAAAGTAAAAAGCAACACGTTTCTCACTTAGTTTTCTTTTAAAGACAATACTATCAAATGCAATTACCAAAATTCAGAACTCACCACAGATTAACAGCACTAAACTGTAAACCAGAAGAGGCCCAGGAGTGTAGCCTATTGACAAGTGATGCCACAGCTGGAGACAGAATAACGACTTAAAATCTGGCATCAGAATTCAAAAAGTTCAGCTTCTCAGGTTCTTTCACAATAAACGTTCATAAGACTGACAGCAGGTCATCAGGAAAAGGTCAAACTGGGTTGGCATTTTTAAGAATAAAATGAATGTAACACATTTTTCAGGAAGTACTGCACTGCCTGACTCAAATGCTTAAAACGTCGACGCAAAAAAAACATATATATATATATATATATATATACATATATATATATATATATATATGTACACATATATACACATATGTATTATATTAATATATATGTATAGATATAATCCTCAGGTTTAGAAATCCTGAGAAGTTCCAGACAGCCACGTTCTTATTGAAAAGATAGGCTCTGAGCCCCTTCAGTCACAGGAAAGAAGAGGAATCGTTTCAAATGACAAATTCTAAAGGGTTCTGAGCTTTGGGGACCAAATGCTTTTTTAAAAAACAAAATTACAAAGGACTAAAACACTAAATGAGCTCGGGATTCATTTAAAAACAGCATCCGAACAGCTGCAGGGTGATGCGGTGCCCGTTGCCTAAAAACGCCATTCTCGGATTGCACTACAGCGGCATACAGGTCCTGGAGAAAATACTGTTGACACTTCGGCCCGAGCGTCCACTTCAGGAAATGCAAACATACCCTGGTTTGAGACCCCAGGTCCCCTTCTCCCTATTATGCTTCACCTCTAGAAGTGGAAACCACACCCGGGTTGAGACTAAGTGGTCCGGGGGAGGCAGCGGAAACCAGGCCCAGCGCGCTGACCGGCCGGCGGGCAGACGGGCGACGCAAGGGCCGCCGAGGACACGAAAGCGCCCCACGGTGGCCCCCGCTGTGGTGAGAGGTGGCCGGACACCCGCGCCCGGGAGGGCAGCGACCGGAGGAAGCCGCCGGTGCCGCCGTCGTCGCCGGACGTGACGTCAGTACCCGCCCGAGGGGCGGTGTCGAGACTGCGCGTGCGTACTGAGCATGCGCAAAAGCTCCACTCTCGCTCGGAGACCCGGACGCTTGAAAGAGCAGAAAGCCTCTCCGGTGCGAGGTTCAAGGTTGTCTTATCGCGGCGCCAGCCTC
Source organism: Ursus americanus (assembly GCF_024610735.1). Classification (NCBI taxonomy): domain Eukaryota; kingdom Metazoa; phylum Chordata; class Mammalia; order Carnivora; family Ursidae; genus Ursus; species Ursus americanus. Next base: position 17,190,007 of record NC_142158.1, read on the forward strand.
TGGCTTCCGTCCTCTAGCTCCTCCGGCCCACACCTGGTCCGGAGAATCTCGCGACCACCTTATCCCCTCTGCCCTGGCGGCTAGTGTTTGGGATGCTGTCTTCTCCAGGGCCGCAAGATCCCCGCCTGCTGGAGACCTTGGAGCCTGGGAGGATGCTCCCCAGCCTGTCTGCAGTGGAAGACTCCTGTTTTGATTCTTGATTCCCTTGTTGTTCTTCCAGTATGTGGAAACAAGTGAAGACCAAGCACATGAAAAATGCAAAGGCAATTTATTCAAAACTTGCTGTGCAGGGGAGCCACCATCCTTTGAGTTTTGGCAGAAAATCAAAGGCAGACAGGAGTGGGAACAGCTGATAGAGGAAAAAAGGCAATGCTTCGGGCGTACCCTCATTGAAGGCTATTGACATGAGGAAGCTGTAGGGAGACTAATTAGAAGGGGGACATCCTGTGTGATCCTTGCCATAGTCAGCCATGAGTGGCTTTCTCTGGTTGGTCCGAAGTTGAGACAAAAATTAGGGAAGCTGTCAGTTATTAATCAAGTCCTGGCCATTTGGGACCAATTGTTACGGTCGTTTATTGTTTGACTTCCTAGGTTGTTTCTAAAGCTAGCAGTCTGGCTTCCTGCAAGTTTGACTTAGAGCAAACAGGCTTCCTAGGCTGATTATTATAGGTAAGGCATTGGTTTTCTATCTAGGTTGCTGCAGGTTGTGGGTCAGAGTTCTATTTGTATATATGGTTGGGCCACTGTATATTCAAATTAAACACTATGAAAGTAAATTATGAAAAATGAAGTTTTAAAACAAGATATACTAAATACAAGCCCCAATCTATTAGATTCAGCAGACGTAAAACTATTCTGTAAAATGGCTATTAAAGTTTATAAACATTTTCTGTTTCTCTGCTTACCTTGTCACAGACCAGCACTGGTCCTGGGGACATCCCTCTGAGCAACGCTGCCTGTGTTTAAACCAACACAGCTGGAGAGGAACCCCCTAGAGAAAAGTCAGCTCGGTGATGGGTGCTCCTCCTTAAAAGCCCAAATGTGTACAGAACAGGCCACACAGAGGCCAAGCTCTAGAGGGAAACTTGGAATCAGTGGTACAGAAGTCAGTCCAGTTACAGTGTCAGGAAGTTTGTGGTGTAAAGCTAGATAGAACTTTAAGAGAAGCTAGTGGTGGTTGAACTCAAACACGTATGGTCCTCCCAACCCCTCGATCATTACCATCTTTATTTAGTTCCTCAGTACTGGGGTACTAAGCCTTGCTTAGGCAGCATTTCTTCACATCAGGAGGAATTCTTCAAGTTACAGCTTTCAAGAATTCCATTTGCTTCATTTACTTCCTCTGAACCTTGGACCCGTCACTAATGTTTATAATTTCCTTTTTTTATATCTTGGAAATAGAGCTAATCATGGTGACAATATCACAGGTATTGGAAGGCTTAAATGAGAAAGTATGTAAACTGCTTGGCACAGTGCTATGGCACAGCGAGCATATACGTGAATCAGCTGCCAGTTGCTTACGGGTGACAATATGGTTGTCTTTAATTGCCTTTCACTGTGCTTTTTGTGAGCTGATAAACAGAATATTTGGAAGCTTCTCTAGGAAATAAGTCTCCTGGAGACTACTGCAGCCAGACTGACCCTTTCAAAATGTCCTTTCTCTGCTTAAAATCCTACAACAGCTTCCTGTTTCCCTCAGAGTAAAAACCAAAATCATTTCGTTGTGTGCCTTCTTACCTCAACCTCATCTACTGTTAGGGACCCTCTTGTCTTAGGACCTTCTCATGTTTATTCTCTCTGCCGAAAATGGTATTTCCCCAGATAGCCACATAACCTGTTTCCTCACCTTAATTTTGGTCATATGTTTCCTCCTCCAACCATCACCCTACCGAAAATTGCAAACTCATTGCCTGAGTCCCAGTCTCCTCCCATCCTCTACTTTTCCTTTCTTCCTCAGCACTTACCACCTCACACACTACGTAATCCACATATTTTACTTGTTATTGAGTCTAACCTCCCACCAGGATGTCAATTCCACAAGGTCAGGAAACTTCGCTTTGTTAACTGATGCTTCCACAGTTGATGGGACAGTACTTGACATAGTAAGTGCTCAATTCAGACTGCTGAGTGAAGGAAAAGAGACCCCACACACTGTGAATGGAGAGCCATTCTTTTCTTAACATTGTACGTTTGGGCTGTGAGATGTCAGAAGACATTATTAGTCATCGGACGCCTGCCACAACACAGAACGTCGAGTGAAGTAGCCAAGTGTGATGCTGTGATTCATAAGAAACATATATTTGGTCTTCATCCCTGTTTCTGGTTCACAGCTCCTAAAACCCTTGAAACGTTCTAGGTGTTGAGAGTGAGAAAGATATCTCGTGTTATGTTAATGAGGTGACTATTGGACTACAGCTAAGGATGGGGGCTGGTTGCCAGGTGATTAGAGGGTTGGAACGTTCTTTCTTTTTTTTTTTTTAAGATTTTATTTATTCATTGGGGGAGAGAGAGACAGAGCAGGCATAAGCAGGGGGAGAGGAAGAGCTAGAGGGAGAAGCATACTCTCCGCTGAGCTGGGAGCCCACTGTGGGGCTGGATCCCAGGACCCTGAGATCATGACCTGAGCCAAAGGCAGACACTTAGCCATCTGAGCCACCCAGGCACCCCTAGAGGGCTGGAACTTTCAATTCTGCCCCCCTGACCCCCAGGAAGGTGAGAGAGGCTGGAGGTGTAATCGGTCCTCGATGGCCAATGATGCAGTCAATCATACCTGTATAATGAAGCCTCCATTAAAACCCCTAAGAGGAGGGGGTTTGGAGAGCTTCTGGGTTGGTGATTATTTGCAGAAAGTGCGGAAGCTCTGTGCCCTTCCCCCACGCCTTGCCCTAAGCATCTCTTCCATCTGGCTGTTCCTGAGTTACATCCTTTTATAATAAATCAGTAATCTCACAAGTAAAGTGTTTCTATTAGTTCTGTGAACCACACTAACAAATTACTCAAACCCAAGGAGGAGCTCGTAGGAACCTCCAGTGTATAGCTGGTTGGCCAGAAGCCAGGGAGACAGCCTAGATTTTCATCTGGAATCTGAAATGGGGGTGGGGGACCCAGTTTGTAGGATGGAGCCCTTCATCTGTGGAATCTGGTGCTGTCTCTGGGTAGATAATGTCAGAATTTAGTTAAAATATAAGACACTCAACTGGTGTCCAAGAATTGCTCAGTGGTGTAGGGAAACCACCCCCTCCACACGCACACGTGTGTGCTTGCACGCGCGCGCACACACACACATACACACGTTAGAACTGGGTGAGATAATCTTAGCAGGCAATAAAATTTTCATGGAATTTAATTGAAATATGAATTTTAAAAGTCACAGGTGCACTTCATTTTTGAACGTATACCTTGCTGCCCATCTGTGGCCGGCATCATTTCTCACTGCGTTGTAACCTGACTGCCCTCTGGTGGTTAACTGTTCTTACTAAATTACGGGAATAATTGTACTAATCATAGCAGTTCCATATTTCACCACCCCACTCTGACCCATCACTGTTAATAGATATGTAAAAAGTTAAGGGCAGAGGGGTCCCTCTTGATTGGAAAGTTGGCCACAGTGTATAGAGACCCTCTATGCCTGGCTTGAGCTCTGGGATAATTAGATTTGAGGGATCCCATTCACTTGACTACTTTCTACTAGTAGGTTTTTCCTCATGCAACCCTATCTTATACCTGCATCATTTGACACAACTGGTGTTTTCATGACCCCTTTTCATGATGCGTAACGATACACAGATATGTCCTACTGGAGGCAACAGTAGCTAACCTTTTAAAACTAGGAGTGTATGTATTATGTAGATGTGATTACAAACTTCAATACTGTCTCTATGGTTAGACCCAGAGGTTGCCTAGTGCTTAAGGAGTCATTTAACAAATAACGAATCCATTAACCACTGATAATTATTTGGCCTTGGCCCTGTCTGATATTTTGCATAAATCTTTGACCCTTCTAGTGTCAAGATAGCATGGAGAGTCAGCAAGGTTAAAATGAAAACTTCATTTTCAGCGAAACTAGAAAAAGATATATAAAATAAGTGAAGAAATTTCCAAAGCAGTGGAGATTAACCAGGGCAGGTGTAGGAGAAAGAATCTGTGAGTTCTGGGTCAGTTTCAGTTGATCAATTTCTTCTTCTCATTATGGATCAAGTTTTCTTCTTTCTTTACATGCCTGGAAACTCTTCACTGGATGCCAGACTTTCACCTTTCTGGGGTGCTGAATAGAATTGTATCCCCTAAATATTCTTGAACTTTGTTCTAAAATGCAGTTTCATTACTTGGAAACGGTTTGATTCTTTTGGGTTTTGCTTTCAGGATTTGCTAGGTGGACCCAGAGACATGTTTATCCCACTTCTCAGTACTCTACCTGATGTTCCATGAATTATGTGGCTTCCCAGTCTGGCTGCTGGGAAAAGGCACTAATTCTCCCCAACCTAGCGTATACAGTTCTCTTTAATCCTTTTGGATGATTCTTTCCCTGGCCTCAAGTTGTCCCTTATCACACCTGCAATGATCAGCCCTCTCCTGGAAACTTGAAGGGGACTCTGGGTAGATCTCTGGAGCTTGCTGTCTGTGGTTCTTTCCTCTCCAACACTCTGTCCTGTCAACTCTAGCCACCTTGCTTTCCCCAGTCTCTCAGCCCTGTATCCCTAAATCAGGGACTCCACCAGGCTCTACCTGGGCTCCCCCCCACTGCGCCACAGCTTGGACAGTCTCTCAAGGCAGTAAGCTGGGGTGATATCATAGGTCATACCTCATTTGTTTACCCCCTTTTGTGGAATCACTGATACCCAAGATCTTGAAAGCTACTATTTCACATATTTTGTCCAGTTTTTTTGTTGGTGTTTCAGGTGAGAGATGCATCTGTCCTTGTTACGCTGCATCTTGATTACAAGCAGAGGTCCAGGGGCGCCTGGGTGGCTCAGTTGCTTAAGCATCTGACTCGTGATCTCAGCTCAGGTCTTGATCTCAGGATCATGAGTTCAAGCCCCACACTGGGCTCCATGCTGGGTGTACAGCTTACACGAAAAAAAAAAAAAGCAGAGGTCCAATCATTATTTTTCATGTTATCATTTTCTTTATTAATTCCACACATTTCAACAAAACATTTTGTCAGGAAAAAAAATGTTAAGAAATTTACCCAAGTAACAACACATTTCCTAAGGGAATGGGATGAGAAGATACCGTGGAAGGAACAGCATTTGAGATGAGGAGTAAAGACTTTGTAGCAAAAGGGGTATTTTTGACAGGAGATATGGCACCCACCGAACCACAAAGGAAATGATGATGTGTATTTGGAGAATGGGAGTCAGCCTGTGGCAGCTGTGTGGGTGTCATCAGAGATAAGGCTGGAGAGAAGGAAGGTCAGATATGGAAGGCCGAAGGACCAAGAACCCTCCTCTGAGGGAGCGGTGACTCAGATCAGAGGGAAGCTTTAGAACAGTGGATCTCAAAGACCTAGGAAGGGGAGACACCTGGAGGCTAGAGGGCCTCTCTGGAGGTGCTAAAGGCCATTGCAGAGGGAGGGAGTGGTGGGTTTGGACAGCTGAGAGGCTCTGAGAGGTCGTAGCTAACCTGGGACTCAAATCGGGACATCTGGGTTATGGCGGCCTGAAAGATCACCACGAGGAAGTCAGCAAGGAGCAGGTTGAGAACCAGCTACGTTCCATCACCAGCTAGCTAAGCAGGGGATAACCAGGGTCAGCATTTGATGACGACGCCCAGGTGCAGTTGTAGATGGTACACTCATGAAATGAGCTAGGGTGTTACAGGCACTTTAAAATGCATTCTTGGAGAGTCAGTCAAATCCTGAACAAAGGACCTACGGATAATTCCTCCACGTGGGGTTAGATTTTGCCCCGGTCTCTAGCCGTAGAAACTCGGCTTGCAGAATTCTCACGAGCAGCAGCAGAGGGCAGCAACGGCAGGTGGGTGGCAGATTCCTCGCAAGGCGCTCAGAGGACTTGGGCTTCTGCCTTCACCAACAGCAGGTGTTTCCAGATGCTGGGGAAGAGAAGGCTGGCCCCGGCTTGCCAGGTAAACCACACATCCATCTTCTTGCAGATGGCAATGCTGAGCAGGGCAACAGGGACCTCTTTATTCCATCAAGTGAAAAGAATAACAGCTACATTTATTGAGTGCCTACTATTTTTAGAGCCATGTGCATATTATGCCATTTAATTCTCTTAACAACCTGAAGAAGTTGGTATTATTATCACCACCTACATTTTATAGGAAAGGAGTCCAAGTGGATATAACTTGTAAATGATTGATATCTGGTTCCAGAGTCCACATGTTTAAACATTACATTGTATTACCTCTCCAGGAAGTGGTATTGTTATTGGAGTGAGTGAGTGTGTGTGTGTGTGTGTGTGTATGCTTTGCTTTTTGGTGCATAGAGAGTTTTTGTTAGTTTGTATACATTTAGGGTAAGATGGATGCCTTGTAAATTTTTAAATCTTTTCTTTTAAACAAGACACTATAGGGGCGCCTGGGTGGCACAGCAGTTAAGTGTCTGCCTTCGGCTCAGAGTGTGATCCTGGCGTTGTGGGATCGAGCCCCACATCAGGCTCCTCCGCTATGAGACTGCTTCTTCTTCTCCCACTCCCCCTGCTTGTGTTCCCTCTCTCGCTGGCTGTCTCTGTCTCTGTTGAATAAATAAATCTTAAAAGAAAAAAAACAAACAAACAAGACACTATAAGGCAGAAACAAGATATTTTGGTTTGTGGGAGCAGAGCCTCGTGAAGTGTGATCGCGTGACTAGTGCTGGTCCGCGAACTGTTATGGGTCTGCAACAAGGTTAAGTACAGAAATTCAGAGCAAGCATTTAGACGCTCTTGTAGCAACTTGACAGTCATTTTATGCCTGTTGAATCTAATAATAAAAATTGGGGGCTCGTATTTTGTATGTCTTTTATTTTAATTTTCCAGTGATTTGTATTTATTATATTTGAGAAAAGTTAAGTCCACAACAGATTAGAATTTTTATTTTTAGAAAGCTGGTTGTGGGGCACGTAGGTGGCTCAGTCATCAGTTAAGCGTCTGACTCTTGACTTTGGCTCAGGTCATGATCTCAGGGTTGTGAGATCGAGCCCTGCATTGGGCTCCGCACTAGGCGTGGAACCTGCTTGAGAGTCTCTCTCTCTCCCTCTCCCTTGTTCCTCCCCCCTTCTCAAAAAATAAAGATTCAAAAAAGCTGGTTCTTCACCACAAGATTGCTTGAAAGCACTGTAGCAGGGTTTATAACACATACAGAAAAGTCTAGAGGGTTTTAGATAGGTTCCTTTTATAGGGGAAATGAGCAGCCAGCACAGTTATTAAAACATGGAGACACCACTCCTCTGAATCCCCCAATAGCTCCACTGATGGTCATGATTAAAATAGAGCGGGGGGGGCAGTTATATGGGAGGAGGAAAATGAAGACAGAGAGAAAGCAGAAGGGAAAACCTTGGTAAAGCTTCAGGAACAGGAGCTGCTTCCCTTCCTGGCCAAATCACTGCAATGAGCATAGGAAAAGTGCATTATAAAGAAACAGATGGAGTGTGGAATAACTTTTTAAAAAACTGTTCCTACGTCTTGCCGAAGCACTTACATTCGATACAGCGAAGGATTCTGAGAGCCATGTAACCAACCGGCTTCCACCTCCATTCATTCCTAGTCTCTTACCTTAAAAAAAATACCTGATTTTCAGTTGAAGGATGAGCCCTTGGCCTCCCTCCAGCTCTGGCATCAAAAAGTTGTGATTTAGGAATGCAGAAGAAAAAGTTTTAGAAGTGGTATTTCTCAGAGAAACACAAAAATCAAACAAAAAGAGAACTTGCCAAGGCATAAGTAAAATTTAAATCTAGGAGTGGAGGGGCGCCTGGGTGGCTCAGCCGTTAAGCATCTGCCTTCGGCTCAGGGCATGATCCCAGCGTTCTGGGATCGAGCCCCGCATAGGGCTCCTCCTCTGGGAACCTGTTTCTCCCTCTCCCACTCCCCCTGCTTGCGTTCCCTCTCTCCCTGGCTGTCTCTCTCTCTGTCAAATAAATAAATAAAATTAAAAAAAAATAAAACTAGGAGTGGAGACTGTGAGGGTGAAGGAGGAAAAAAAATGAGCCATTCTTGGTTCAGTGGCAGGTGGTTTCCTTCTCTGAGGAGATAAAGGGGGAAATGCTTCGCAATGTCCTGATTCAGGAGTACCTGCTTAGCAGTGCACAGAGTAGACATCCATCCATGAAATATGATTTGCCAACAAGTGTTTCCCAGTTGCCCCCAAATCTTTCCTCCCCTGCTGCTACTCTCCTTTCCCCTTACTTTCCTTTTTAAAATTGTCTTATTCGGATTCAGGAAAGGAGGGTATGTCCATTTCCAGATGAGGATAGCTGAAGTTGGGACTTTAGGGAGTGACCTAAATCAAAGGTCAAATGTGGCAGCACCTGAGAACTTAGAAGTTAGTTCTAGGTGGGTCAGAATGGGGAAACCTCCTGTAGGGACGTCACAGGCCATCAGAAACAAGACTGAATTTCTCAGACTTGCCCGCAGGTAGGTGTGGCCATGAGACTAAGTCCCCGGCCAAAGGACGTGACAGAGACAGTAAGTGTGAAACTTTGGGTCATGTCCTTAGAGAGAAGGGGAATGTTCTCTGATTTCCTTTCTCCTGCTGGCCGGAATGCAGACACAGAGATGACCCATCTAGAACCATCCAGACAAAGTCAACTTCCTAGGAAAGACAGAGCAACCAGATAAAGAAGCCAGGGCCCTGCCAACTTAGCAGAGAACACCTACCACTCCAGCTTTAGCTGTTACTGGAGAGAAAAACACCCTTTTCTTGCTTAAGCCTCTGTTGTTTTAGACTCTGTTCTATGCAATCAAACATATTCAAATGAATACAGACTTCCAGAAAAATATGCCCTCAAGACCACTGCTTTGAATGCTATAACAAACAATTAGGGGCCCCTGGGTGGCTCGGTCAAGCCGAAGACTCTTGATCTCTGCTCAGGTCATGATCTTGGGGTCTTGAAATCAAGATCAGAGTGAGGCTTCTAGTTCAGCGGGGAGTCCGCTTGAGATTCTCCCTCTCCTTTTGCCCCCCCTTTCTCTCTCTAAAATAAATACATCTTTAAAAAAAATTTGAACAGAGATGTGAACATACATAAAAGTGCCAACTTCACATCTGTAAGAAAATACAGCTTGAGAGAGGGGACTGGAGCTCTTTGTCAACTAAGAAAAATAGGCTTAGCAAGATCCATTCCCATCCCCCAATTCTAATGCTTTTAGCCACAGAATCCTGTTAAGTTATTCCGAATCTAGTCCTCTCCATCTCCGTAAAGCTTTCACTCTCTTCATTACTCCACCAATCCAAGCCATTTTGCCATCACCCCACCCTCAGAATGCCTGAAACACCATCTAATCTCTCAGCTCTTACACTTGACCCAGTTTCCCTAAATTTCAAATCAGAGGCAACTCAACTCTGCTCTCTCAAAGGACTCTCTCAGCACACCCCTCCTCTGTGTCCTCACACTCTCCCAGATGGGATTCTCCTGATGTGTGGTTCCCAGGAGAACAATTTCCTGAGCTCAGAGACAGCTTACTCAATGTAAGTTTACCCTTTCTCCCTCTTCCCACGGACATTTATTAAGCTCTTTTTCTTTGCCGGGGGATCATACTGGGTACCGGCCTATACACCTGGCACCGGCAGGAACAAGAGAGGAGTCCAGCTGTCATGTGGCACAGATGTTTGGAGGCTCACTTCTGTCTAGGATCTAAGACAGTATGTGTGATGCAGGGAATGGGAAGGGAGTATGTGAGAACTTTTCTGCATGTGATTGGAGTAGCATTTCAACACAATATGAAGAATTAAAGTCTAATTTTAAACAGGTGGGTGATAGGTAGCCATAAAGGAGTGCTAACTTAAGACTTAGGACATTTCCAGAAATCGACATGCTAGTACTTACCATTACTTTTTTATAAAATAAATTGCATTGCAGACCCGGGCTCAAATTAATGTTCTATCGGTTCATCAAGCAAGTCCAATAGGAAGCCAGAGGGATCTGATTTTTTTTTTAAAGATTTTATTTATTTGACAGACAGAGAGAGAGAGAGAGAGAACAAGCAGAGGAAGCCGCAGAGAGAAAGGGAGAAGCAGGCTCCCCGCTGAGCAGGGAGCCCAGTGTGGGGCTTGATCCCGGCACCCTGGGATCATGACCTGAGCCGAAGGCAGATGCTTAACCGACTGAGCCACCCAGGCACCCCAGGATGTGATTATTTTTATCAAACCATACAGAGGCACGTTTTGCAAGCTATAGATTGCAAGGAGCCCTCTTTGCTTTGGATCACTGGAATGCTTTCTCCTTGGATGTGGTCTCTCAAATGCTGCATGGAACTCTGTGTGTCTGGCCCTTCTCATTGTCAGATCGATGGGAGATTTTTAATACTGATTGGATGAGTGAAGGTATAAGATAAAGGTAGGAGTGCACCAGACATCACTGGCATTTCAGTGTAATCTGCCCTCTATGCAGATGTTGGTTTGGCTACTACATCTCTCATTTGCTATCTGCATTACCCTTGGCAAGTTGCTTATGAGCGTGGGCTATGTAAGAGGGTTAACAATAGTGAGGACGGTTGTAAGGATTAAACGAAGGCACTGTTACACTTGACACGCTTCCTTGGCTGAACAGAGCTCTATGTTTCTGCCAACTTTCCATCGACAAAGCTCTTGCCCTCCTACCTCTGCTCCCTTCTAAATTCATCTGTTCTCGCCAATCACGATAGAGTTACTCTCGCCGCCTATGCGCAGCCTGGGCTCCACCCCTCCCTGCGATGCCACGCCTCCCCGCGATGCCACGGCTCCCCGCAGTGCCACGCCTCCCTGCGATGCCACGCCTCCCTGCGATGCCACGCCTCCCTGCGATGCCATGCCTGCTTCTATACAAGTTCTGCTTCCGCCCTAGCAGCCCCGAGTGCGCCCCCTGCTGGTGCTTTGGCAGCGGTCTGGAGTCCCTTAGTCACCAATCAGCAGCCGGCAGGGCCCACCTGCCCCTACCCTCTGAGATTATCTGTCTTCCCTCAGTCCCACATGGGCCAATCAGTGCAAAGCAAGCACCCCCAAAACTTTGTAAAAAAAAAAGGGGGTGGGGGGTGGACAGAGCAACCATGCTCACGTCTCTGCCCTCCCTAAACCTGCTCCTTTTTAAATGGGTGCCATATTGAAAAGGATCTGATCCATCAAGTATCGTTCAGGAGAAATCAATAAGCTGCTTTTTTAAGGGATATTTGTATTTTTGCACGGGTACGTCATTAATCAATAGGGTGAAGTTTCAGGTATAAACAATAGGACAGAAGAGAGAAATTTGGGCCTCAATGAGTCCCAGGACCCTCCAATCATACCAGCTAGACCAGTTTATTTCACCGGAAGGCAGGTTCTATTCACAGTGGAATTGTACAACGAGATTGTTGCCTAAGTAACCTTGAAAAGCTGTCTTATGACGCACATATTACAAAACCAAAAGGTTGAAGAAGTTTTCTTGGAGGCTACTCTGTGTCATCAGGGTTTAATAATAGAAGTTAAAACACCCTCCCAATTGGAAACAAGATGATTCAAAGACCCAACTGAACACTGAACAGCACGCAAACATCCCGTCAATCATAAAGGCAGTAGGCAGTCCAAGAATTCGTGTGTGCAGTCTACACACCTTGAATGTTTACCTGTGTCCCTGAGAACTTCTAGGTGGCATGATGGGACTGAAGACCTGGCCCCTGGAGTACTAGTCTCGGCAGCAGCAAGGGGCGAAAACGTGAAAGAGAATAAAAGGCACTGTCTGCATCAGAACACCAGAGACAAAGCACGGCTCTCGTTTGTAGCCAGCTGCCTGAGGCTTCCCAATTCAAGCCGAGAAAGGGCTGGGCTTTTGGCAGCTGGGCAGCTCACTGGCTGTGGGAGGCCCCCTTCCTGCATTTCCCGGGGAAGAGGGATGTTCTCTTTTATAGAAATGGGGTGGGCAGTGGGCATGTGAACTGCAGGTGGGACACCAGTGTGTGCAACCCAACATCCAGACCCATGCTGTCCCCGCGGTAACCTGGGCCACAGCTGGGAAGGTCCTAGTTTCCTTCCATTTGTAGCTTTTCTTTTTCTTTCTGAAGGAATTCCCAGACATTGCGGGTTTCCTGGACTATTTACACAGTACTATTGATACAATGTCACTTTGAAACAATTTACTGTCTTCCCTCAGCCTTCTTCTAATCTTATTACCTAAGTGTTAGAAGGCAGGGTGTAGAGGTGGGGGGTGGGATACCAAACTATTTTGTTTTCTGGGAAGAAGAGAGTGAGCATACCTAAATAAATAAATAATTTAATTAATTAATTAATTAAAAAAAATAAATGTCTGGTTAAGGAAACACCTGACTTATTCCCTTTCTCCATCCTGACCCATTCTACTTGTTTTTCACACAGAGGAGCTCTTCGGAGATTAATCACAGGCTGATTGTCGTACACTTTTTGTGGAGCCGGGGGGGGGGGGGGAAGAAAAGCTTAAAGGAGGAGGTAGAAAGAAAGGCAGGTAGCTGGCTAGTAGCAAAAGGACTCAGATGCCCGTGACTATGGGGGAACCGGGCTGAACGTGAGAGCAACCTGTTCTCCAGATAGACTGGTGAGTGCCCAGTGGGATCTCTTAGGGCAGATTAAGAATACAAACACTGTAGTCGTGTCCTTTGGGGCATCTGTTTGCTTGAGTATCAACTTCTTTTCGGCTCAACTCATATTTGTCAACACAGGAAAAACACAAAATTGACCAGCTCACAATATACTTGCCCATCCTAGAGAGAGTCAGATCAATGTTAGCAATTCAAAGCCAAAGAGCAGTTCTGACCTTTTAAAAGCCCTTAGAATCTGAGATTTATTTTTCTGCTAGAAAAGACTCTAGGAGACTATCAGCTGGCTCATCCGACTTGAAGAAAGGAATTATTAATGCGATTTCTGTTTTGGAGTGAGGCAGTTGAAGTGTAGAACATCAGAGGAATTAATTTTCCCGAAACCCTGTAGCCAGTAAGGGGTGGGGAGTGAGAGTCCAAGCTCCCCACTTTGGCAGGGTTCTGTCTTACATCCTGTTGTCTCCTGGCTGATGCATTACAAGCAATACTTTCCTTCTGTGCTGGGACGAGGCGGTGGGGAAGAAACAGGTGGTTACTCATCAGGCTGCTGACATCTGCAAAGGGAGCAGCACCTGTGGTTCTTGAACCCTGGCTGTCCCTTAGAATCACGTGGAGAGCTGTGACTGCGCCCCCTGGCCCATGAGTCAAATCTGAGCCTCTAGGGGTGGAGCCAAGGGTCTCCCTAGTTTGTGCAAGCTCCCAGGTGAGCTGAGAGCCACTGTTCTAGAACCCTGACTCTTCATGGTGGACAGATGGAAGACAGAGACTTGCCTGGAGCCATGCCCGCACTCACAATCACCTGGAGGGCTCGCTGGGCCCAGCCCCCAGTGTTTCTGATGCTCAGGTCTGGGGTGGGATGGAGGATTTGTATTTCTGCGGACCTAAGGACACCGCTCTGACCACTGCTGACCTAGAGGCAACTTTCTTCAAAATTACACTTGCCTGTCTGGAGCCTGAGCGTCTGTCATACCCCCTGGAGAAGACTTGGAGTGCACAGGTGCGCAAGAGGGTAGTTTTGATTAAGAATCCGGGTAAAAAGGATTACAGAGCACATAGCTCCTATTGTAGTTGCGCTATTCCTCAGGTGTCCTGCAGCCCGACGAAGGTGCCAGCGAGCAAGCCAGAATATAAAAACCGGAATTGGAAGTGGCTCACGTTTCTTTCTTAGCTGCAAGTAAAGGCTCTTGAAACTCCTACTAGAACTAGTGGATTTCCAGCAAACGGCTCTAAAAAGGCTACAAATAGTCTATTATCATGCCTTCTGGCAAGCCAGCAGCCCAGAGCAAGGAAAGCAGCATGCCTGGAGATCTGGGGCCCGTTTGACTTCCATGGGGCTTGTCCGGACTCCTTGCCTTCGCCTTACAGGGTAATTGCGAAGACCTCAGTCACAGAATGAGGTCTGAGAACATGTTGCTCTCAGAGGAAAGGTGGCCGTGAAATGAAAACACAAAGGGTGTGGCAGATCCATCGTCCTCTGAATGTAACCACCCGTCTCTGCTGCTCCCCTCTTCTGTGTCTTTGGGATGAACTGGGCCTGAGCTAGGCTAGTCCGCAGCGGGAGGAATGGTGTGGAGGTCGGTCATACTCCAATAGAGGGGGCTGTGGAGTCGAATTCCCGAATGCAGGGACGGTGATGGTAATGCCAATGCCGGGAGAGAGGGCTTACGTCATGATGTAGGAAAGACCTAAGGAATTCGAAGCCGAGGGCCAAGAAAGAATTCTTGAGACGTCTTTGGTGCAAAAAGGTGGTTTTATGAAAGCACCAGGATCAGACCTGTGGGCAGAAAGAGCAGCACTGGGGTCATGAGGAATGGCCCATGATACACTTTCAAGTTGGGAGGGGGCTCGGGGGACCATAAGTCTCTAAGGAATTTTGGAAGCAAGGTTTCCAGGACCTTGAGGGGGCTAGCTGTTGTTGGGAAAAGGTCATTTATTACCGTCTAATAAAACCTTAGTCATGAGACCCTTCAGATGTATTTTGGTGGGTCATCTGCTTGGGGGATGACTGCCAACATGCATCTTGGGGGGTAGAGATAAAGGAAGTTTCCAAAGGAACTTTTATATATTATAGTAGACTTACAGGTTTCTGGGGTTGGGCTAGGGCTGCCTTTTGCCCTTAGCAAAGTATTAACATCGAGGCAGCTGGGTCCCTAGAGGAAGGTCACTCTGCCTGTCTCAAGGACTTGTCCGTGGGCTGTAGGTAGTACGGAAATTTAATTTTTCTTCTGCCTTTGTTTCCCACGTCACATGATGAGCCATTCCAGAGAAGCGGCTATTAATTACCACGTAGGAAGGAGAAAATTGAAAAGAATCTCCAATGAACCTATAAGTTCAGAGCCATGCCTCACCAACCCAAAGATCCCTTCCATGAGATGTTAATGTATGCAGTGGCAGGGCATAACTTAACACTCTAGGGAGTGACAAAACGTTGGGGAAATTCTAATCGCCAACAGAGTCACCTCCCTGTGCGGGTCCCTACTGATGGGATTTGGACAAACCCACAAGGCCAAGCTATTCAAATCTGGGAGATATTGAGACTTTTAAACCTGAGATTTTGGGGCACCTGGGTGGCTCAATCAGTTTAGCGTCTGCCTTTGACTCAGGTCATGATCCCGGCGTCCTGGGATTGAGCCGCACAGCAGGATCCCTGCTCAGCGGGGCGTCTGCTTCTCCCTCTTCCTCTGCAGCTCCCCCTGCTCATGCTCTCTCTCTGTCAAATAAACAAAATCTTAAAAACAAACAAACAAACAAACAAACCTGAGATTTTAAGTGATTCCTTAGCCGGGAGAGACAAGAATTGGGATACCACAGTAACCACCAGGTCACTAAGGCCTCTTCGGCAAGTGTCTAAGCTGGCACCCTGAGTCAGTCTGTGGCCAAGGCAATACTTGCCCTTGACTTCTCTATGTGGCCTAGATGAACTGAGGCTCTGGGGGGATCTGTCTGCCTCTGGCTGAAGGTCTCACGATGTACTCTGGATCAGCATCTCACGATGCTGTACTCTGGAGCTTTTGGTCCCTACGCTCGGAACCGTTCCAGAGTCTGTGGGTCAATGGAAGTGTGTTAAACCCTACAGGTACACCACCCGGTGTGGCATTTCAGGGGATTTAACCTATTTCACTTGTGAAAAGGCTTCTTCTAAGCACTTCAGCTGGGTCAAGGACACCAACAGTCCGGTTAAAGAAAAGTACAAGGAGGCTTTGGCTCGGACTTTTGGGGTTCTTTGTGATGGGGCTTGAATTGTTTCACAAGCCCTGGCCTAATTTCCGCAAAGCTTCCAACACTGAGGATGAAAGGCATTCCAGAGCTGAAAAGGATTCTATCCTCTGGAGTGCGAGGACTGCCCGTGGTAAGGCCAACTCTGACGGGCTTAGCAGAAAACCGTTTCGTGCCACTTAACGCTCTCTGTTAACAGCCACCCCTAGGAAGGATATCATTGTTTTCCATAAAGAAATATAGATCATCATTTTGCTTTGAGTTTCTCCAGAACGAAAGGGCTCTGAATGGTGGCCAAGAGGCAAATGAGAGTAGGTGTCCCCAAAATGTCAGGCTGGCTGACCTGATCAGGGGAAGAGAAGGGGGAGGCAGAGGAGGGAGCTGGCATTGCAGCTCCATTACCGGGGGAAGTTAAAAAAAAAATTTTTTTTTTAAACTTTAGTAAAATATCCAGAACATAAAATTTACCAATGTAACCGTGTTTAAGTATGTAGTTCAGGGGCACTTGGTGCGTTCACGCAATTGTACAACGATCACCATTATCTGTCTCCAGTTTAAAAATTTTTTAATTAGAATTTTAATGTAGATTTCTTTTTATAAAGCCATTAAAAAGAATGAGGTCAATCATCTATGCTGAGGTGGAAAGATGTTAAAAATACATTTAAGAGAAAGAGCCAGACACAGAGCAGTGTGTACGGTAGATATGTTTTGTGGGTATGCTCAGATAACTTCAGGGAGATAATACAGATTGTGGAGGGGGGTTACCTCGGATCGTAGTGATGGCCTGGGGGGCATGGTCTTTGGAAGCTGAGGAGGGGTGAGAGACCTGTGTTTGCAGAAAATAAAAAAATAAAAAAATAAAAGGCTAAATGTCAGATTCTGAAGTGGAGGGTGTGTCCCAGGGGCCCAGGAGAGAAATGGGAGACGGGGTGAAATGGCAGATGTTTGAAACCTTGAACACTTCAGATTTGGGGGAATTGCAAATAGGAAGAGCAACAAGAAAGGAGGGTGGGATCCAAGATACACTTGGGGTCTGGTGCTCATTTAACACAGCGGTTGGTACTGAAAATTCTCCAGCGAATGCCAACAGTTTGATAGCTCTGAACAGCTCTAGAAGTGAACCAGCCAGACTTTTTAAGGTTCCTGTAAGAATGCCTGCTTCATTTCTTCTCATCTGCTATCCTCCTCCTCATGCAAGCTGTTCTCAGAGCCCAGATCAGGCCTGCCAGCCGCAGAGGAACCGTATTTCAGATCCTCACATAACAGTTCCTTGTCTCCAGAACCTTCCATATCTTAAGTGCATAGCTCTGGTCTTTCATCTGTTTTCCCCGTCGTCTGCTTCTACCCCGGGCGTGAACTACCGCTTTGCTTCTGCCCTCCATTTCCCCCATTGCCCCCCCATTACTTCCAGCTCCTCCTCTTTTCTCTCCCCATCGCTTCCCTCCCACTTGCTTCCTCAGCGAGCCATACAGTGGATTTCACAGCCAGATTGATACACAGCTGTTCTTTCCAGACCAGCTCTCTCTTTCATTTCCTGGCAGCAACCTGAATGTCTAGTCCAGACTCAGCCTGGCATATTGAGGAGTGCCTGACTGACTTCTCCAGGCTCCCTTGTTAGCTCCCACGCCCCAGACAAGCAACCTCAGAAGGCTTAGAGGGACAGTGGGGGCTCATGTCTTGCCCCCCCCCCAACCCTTGTTGTCTCAATGGCTGTCATGAGTTCCTGGTCCTGGAGTCTGAGGAGTCTGGAGTGATTCCGAAGGCAGCCTCAAACAGCCCTGGTCTGACTTCCAATTTAGACCCCTCCGTGCTCTCTAAAAAGGCGTTAGTGACTTGGAGTTCAAGACCGAGGACTGCCTAGCGCCTTGTGGACCATGGACATGGTCTCCACATCAGCTGCAGCCACACAAGGCCCTTTTAGGGTCCCTCCTTCCTGATGGCCAAGGATGAAAGGGTCAGAGACCAAGGGGCATGCACACATCTGTGATCCAGATTGCAGTTCTGGGATTGAGCCCCAGCAGTGTACCAATCATTGACCAAGAAGTGAATCAATCTAGAACTGCGCAAGAAGGGGTCCTAAAAATTTAGCCTTTCATTTTTACGTGTGGCTAAAGAGAGAGGGTTTGTCTTAATACGAGGTGATCAGAACCTGCGTCTAAGCAAGAGAAGGTGTTCCCATAATTAGGATGACATTTTAGAGGAAGTCCAACAACCAACTTAGGGCGAGCCCGTCTTGTAGAGCTGTGGTTGGCCGGCTGTGCCACCAAGCTGTCGCAGTTCTTTTTCATCATTGTCTTGGGCAGCCTTCCAGCTGGGGGGGGGGGGACACTGCTGCCAAGTGCACCTGTGTAGGAATATCCAGGCAGAGGGATCTTTTCTGCTTAGGCAAGATTAGGGTAGGTGTGGGTTAATAAAGCGGGAGCCCACTATGTAGAGTGAGGTGAAATGATTTTTTCCCCAATTTCTATACAGAAGTCTGCATACTTTGTATATAGGGATTCTTCGTTCTCGTAACAATTGTTGCAGTCATTTTATTTTTTCGGACTGAGCCACCCAGACTTGTCACAACATGTGCTAAAAATGCACAAGATAAAAGCAGCGGGAGAGAAGAGAAACTGGAAAATGGTTGTATGCATCTGTGTGTGGTGGCGGGCACGGGCAGAGGTAGACGGGCACAGGTGGACACGCAGGTTTCTCTTCCTTTGACCAGCGAACAATCAGAAGGACTTGCAATACGATTGCGTCTGTTCTTCTAAAGCAGCAATGGAGAGACTCCAAAAGCGCTGATACTCATATCCTGTGATTTCGCAGGAGGCAGTATAATCCCTGGTTTACAAAACACGAAATGGGCTTGAATGGAAAGAAACCCACAGCACAGCAGGAGTCCAAATCTGGGAAGGCACAAATGGCTCCTGAGTTGCAAACGTACAGAAGTGCTAAGACGAGTGCAGTCTCCCATCAGGGCCGGTTGTCAGGGCACTCTGGCACTCAGAGGACTAGACCCCATCACAACCATATCTTATATTTGGGCAGATGGCACTTTTAGCTTTGACAAAGCACTCACCTTTACTGCCTTCTTTGGAACAGCTCCTAGATGGACTGCAGTGTCGTAAGATTGCTATAAGTGCACTGTAATAATCTATACAGATGCAGCGCTTTCCTTTATTGTCTGAACAGACTGCATTCGGAATTCATTGCTGTCAGG
Organism: Ursus americanus; assembly: GCF_024610735.1. Taxonomy (NCBI): domain Eukaryota; kingdom Metazoa; phylum Chordata; class Mammalia; order Carnivora; family Ursidae; genus Ursus; species Ursus americanus. The sequence continues at coordinate 17,209,102 of NC_142158.1, forward strand.
ACCTGCTCACGAAGGAGTGAATAATGAGAATGTAGCTTTATGTACCATTATGTCTAATTCTTCACCGTTTTTAAGTGATGGGAAAGCATGGACCAGACGAACTACCTATGTGCAGAGAGGTGGAAAGACAGCGGTGGATGGAGAGGCAACTCATCCATGAGGAATCTCACATCATGCAAACCTGAAATTAGGCTGAGCTTGGTCCAAGACAATGGCCCTTCAAGGCTGCTGACAGGGAAGTCAGCAAAGCTGCTCTTGTGAACAATTAGGGGAGCTTGGTAGAGTGTCTTCCAGAGCTTGGTGTGAGGGTTTAGGTTAAGGTATTAAAATAATAGAGAATTCTAAAATTCGCTCCCCCATTCTGAAGTCTATATTGTCATCTTGTTGTCTGGACTAAGCTTTCACACACACACACACACACACACACACACACACACACACACACACACACACACCAGATGTATCATCATTCCCATCCACATTCTTGCTTTGGATCGCACAGACTGGCCGGGAACCGAACCCATGAGCTACAGCATCTGGGTCTAATAAACAGGGAAACAGCTGGAATCGTGTCTTCTCTTCAATCTTTATTTGCTACTTGCACTTCTTTCTCCCAGCAAGGCAGATTGGAGAGGGCAGCAAAAGGCCACGTGCGAGGTGGCACGTGCCAGCTGGCTGAGCGATGCTAACCCCAGTCCCCTGAGCATCGCAGAGGTAACAGCGGACATTGTCTCCTGGGTCTGGAGCTCAGACTTATGGCCCAAGGGCCCAGTAGGGAAAGTCACCTCCCACAGTAGGTTTGGCCTTAAAAACACTAAAAACAGTTGCATTCATTGTCTTTTTTCCTTTTCTTTCTTTTTTTTTTGCTTTAATAATAATAAAAAAAGAAAACCAAAACCTTCTATAATTTATAAGCTATTTTTTTGCTATCTACATTATATATAAAATATAGACTCTGTTTACTTTATAACACACATCTTTTCCCCTTGATAAATAACTCTTTAAAATATCTAGTATACATGCCTTGACTTTATATATATAAGTTTGGTTTTATACATATACATACATATATATACTCATGGTCGTACAACACAATAAATACATACGCGACAATGACAACCAAACAAATGTCATTTTGGTTAAAAAAAAAAAAACCACGATGAAGAAGAAGAAGTAGTACTGTGAAAGCACCAGGCAGCAAACAGAAAGCCATATTTGCTAGAAACTTCTCCCTCCCCTGGGCAAGGCACAGGGCACACTACTATGTTTAGATATGTTTGGATGCCTGAAGGAGAAGGAGGGGAGCAAAGTAGCTGGTCAGGCCATTTGCTTTTGTTTTGCTTCTTAACGTGGGATTAGACTAGAATCACAAGTAAGTCATGGCATTTGTAAGGAGAAGTCATGGGGCTCATTCAACCACTTAGCCCTTGTGACGGCCGCAGAGGACAGCAGAGACCGGGAAGGGGAGTGAGAGAGACGGCACGACGCTATGGTTACTCTCTAGGCCTTGCCCGCACCGGCCCGGGCGAGCTTTCGATGCTTCACTAAGCGTAGAGCTATTGCATACGACACGGTCTTGTTATTACTCTACTCGCTGCTGGTTTAAACAGAAAAGAGTACAACAGAATCCAGAGTAGTCAGTAGTGCAACACTTCAGTAGCCTGACTGAGAGCTAGATGCTCCGGCGGCCCTCTCAAGGGCTCCAGCAAACAGGGACTCTGACATGGGGAAGAGAGGCCACCGCCTTCCATGCTAACGGATGTGGTCACTCAGATACGACAGTGGCCTCACCTCCAGGCTCTGAGAGACCACTGAGCCCATGACCTCTGAGCATCACGGGAGGCCTTCGCTGCTCTTGTGGGAGGGCCTGGGAGCTTGACTCAGTCAGGGTTGTCCCCTGCGACTCAGAGGGCTGCCATCAGCCTGCTTGTCTGCCTAGGGTGGGGCAGGCCAGGTGGGGCATGCGGGCCATTGGTCAGGACACACACAGCTCTCCTGTCATTGCCCTCCTCCCTGTCCCCAAAAGAAACCTGAAATGCGGGCTCTGATAGTTTCTTTTTAATGAGCTCCCCAATGTCATGGCCTCTGCCCTGGATACTTCAGGGCTTTGGCCAAAGAAAGGAGGCAGCAAGTGGGACAGGTGTCAGAAACCAGTCAAGGCCTAGAACTGTATCTCAAAGAGGAGTGGCCGGTGGGGGAGGGGGACAATCGCAGCAGAGCTGGCCTCGGGAAATACCAAAGATGGACATGGAGACGTGTGTCCCCCATCCTTGCCAGATACCATACAAACTACAGATAACTGACCACAATGACAATCGCGATGGGAAATTTCAAACAGCTAGTTTCTGAGTACATTCGGGACATAATTGAGTTGCTAAAAAGTAAATGGATTCAGCCACAGTAGCTCAGGAAATACAGTCGGTTGCAGGTCTGAGTCCTAATCTCAACTCCTCCACCAACTAGCCACGGGAGCTCAGACGGGTCACTTCGCCTCTCTGCCTCCCTGTCCCCATCTGAGAGCTCTGAAGGTACCCGTGTGTGACAAGGTGGGACTTGCAACGTGGGACTTCTAGTCCTGGTTCTACCCCTAAGAAGCAGTGTGACCTCTGCCATCACTTAACCTCTCTGGGATATAAAATAAAGGATGTGAAGACACTGGGCTCTGGGGTCCCTCCGGATGCCACCAGAGCTACTTTCTCCCCACGATGTCTCCCCAGCACGCTGACATATCCCCCCCCATTCCCACCGGAAGAAAAGCAATGCCATCCGAGACCTACTTTAGGACCAGCTCAAATCCAACAGCTGGGCTAGGAGACAAGATGAAGAGAGTTGAGAGTAGAGGCATGAATACGGTGCACGGGTAAATCGGAGTCAAATAAACGAACTCTAAAAGCCCCGCTCCCTGAGAAGACATTTTCCTATAATAATAGGAAGGCCACACCCCCCAGAGCAAAATCCAAGGCCACCTATAATAGTGGGCTAGTGACGTCTTGAAAATCCCCAACTCTGCAGTTGGCTGCATCACCTCCAATCACAATCAACTGAGGAAGTCGATTCTAAAAGAAGCTGAGTGCCATTTCCATTTTGGAAGGGGAAGAAAAATCGACTGCTTCTATTTGCAGCTCTACAAGGAACCTTCTGGCAGGACATCAAATGTGGCATCCTGTTCAACAGGACGGTGTGGACAGCAGTTGGGGAGAGCCCCCATGCAGGTCACACTGAGTGGGAGTCGTGGGATGCTCACAGGATGTGACAGGAACCCCCTCTGTGCTCGACAAGGCGCAGAGGCACAAAACTTTCTTCTCGGGAGGCAATGTGGTTTGGAGAAGAGAAGTTTTGGATTCAGGGGACTCCCCTTCTGCTTAATGGTTGTGTGACTTTGGGTAAGGTACTCTTCCTGTAAGAGCCTCACGTGTGTCATGAGAAGAACAATACCCAAAACCACAGGTTCCTTGGGGGGATTCAAGGAGAAAATTTGCCTAAAATACCCTGCACACAGCGGATGATCGAGAAGTGTTGGCGCACAGAGAGTACCTGGATGGCTCTCTGTCGATGGAGAAGGGGTCCGGAAGTAGCTTGTCTTGGAGTCAGCCAAGACTGTCCCCTAGGGAGTCCAGATACACCGGACACACAGACACTTGCCACCAGGTAGGGAAGGGGCATGTGTGGTACCCTGCACCATCTCTCCTACTGAGAGGACAAATCATACGAGAGCTGACAGTGGTCATGGACTCAAGAAAACTCAAGAGAATCCAAACTTTCCAACGAAGCCCAGAGCATTCCAAACACTTGCAAATACCAGGTAAGAACCACTGACCTCCACCCTCTCTCAACCTGTAGCATGAGCCCAAATTTCGGGGACCAGAAGCATCCACACAATGATAGGAACAAATCAGGCAACAGGGACTAAATGTAAAGACCCTAAAATGTGCCTCCCTTACACCGGCTCTTTGAAACACTGTAACCAGAGCACAGAGGGGCTGGATTGCTGTGGGGGGCTCGTCCTGCGTCACAGTCGCCTGATGGCACCCAGTCCCCTGAGCGCACTATAGGAGGGGCTGGGCTTTGCCCCGGGAGGCTTTGCTCAAAGCTTGAGATCTTGGCTTCCCTTGCGGCTCCCAATCAAGGCTTTGCAAGTGGTAGTAGAGGGGCGAAAAGGAGCATGAAAGAAGCATCTCGAACTCATTTCCTATAATTTTTGTATTTAAAAAATGAACTGCCTAGGTCTTTTCTTCCTCTCCTTTCTGCATCTACCTAGTACATGCATTTCAGTACGTAAAATCTGAGTAGACTTACTAAAATATTTTTCATGCTTCTTTTCAAGAATATTTTTTTTCTTTCTATACACCCTAGCCTCAAATGAGAATTTTTTGTTTTAGACACTGAATATTTATCACAGAACTCAGAGGCCTTTGGAAGAAAAGAAGTTTCCCAAGTCTTTTGGTTAAGTACAGAAACATGAAATTGAAACCCCTGCAATAGCCCTACTTAGATTATAAACGACTTAGAAAAATGAGACCCACAGAGTCATCTAGTTTTCTTTCCCTTCACCCTTAATCACAGCCTTTCAGGCTAGATAGACCAAAAAAAAAAAAAAAACAACTTCTTTCCACTCAGTGTCTACAAAAGTTATCTACCCAGAGGGCAATTTAGGAGAACCTGAACCCAAACGGACCACCGCACGGCCCTCTGCTCAAACTATTACTGGGACTCGTTCATCCTACTAAATGTCTAGCTTTGAATTGACAACTGCAAAAGCCGGCATGCTCCCCAGGAAGGCGTGATGTCAGGGACCATCACGTACCCTGGAGAGTGTCAGCTGACTAACCTAGCCAGGTTGCAATGGGACCCCAGGAAGTAGGGCGACTCTTTCCGGGAAGACAATCCTTCCTCCTCTGTGCTGGAAAATGACCAACTTGCCCGTGGGGTTTAGACACGCCTACCCTGCACCCACGGACAGCCGGGCGGCACAGTGTACCGACCCTGGGAGGAGGAGGGAGGATACAACGAACTATTCTGTTCATTTTCAGATTCTGCCTCCTCAGAGCCTGGGGGGGGGGGCTCACAGCCCCTTAAATTCCCTTCCAGTTCTACCACCAGTCACCTGAAAAGATGTCTACACCTCCACTGTGTGCCAGAGACAACTGTTGGACTTCTGTGACCTGTGAACAAAAGCCATGGAGATTGACAAGTACTGGTCTGCACACCCAAGCCTGACAAATGTCGAACGGAGGATGAAGGATTAAGAAAAGGCTAACCCCCGTCTTCAAAACGTTTGACTTGGTATTTCATTCAAGAAAGGTCTACATTTTTAAGAACCGTTTCAGTGACATTTGGTGGTAGTGAGTGCTGACCAACCCTTGTGTGTGTGTGTGTGTGTGTGTGTGTGCGTGTAGCTTCAGTTGTTCCCTTTGGAACGACCCACCCCAAGCCTGCAGTCCACCATTTCTAGTAAAAGCTCTGGAAGCAGAGAGCGACAGGACAAGAGAGACAAGGGACCAAGGAAAGAAAGAATACGGTTTTTTCCAACATGAACCTTCTCAGCCCTACATGAAGATACACCCCTGAGGGCTCTAAAACCCCATTTTAGAAACACTGAAAATTATGTTCCTGGTTGTCCTTTTGTTTAATACCTATTCAAAAACTTGCAGGTGTCAGCATCTCGAAAGCAAAGTTCAAGGCTAAGAAAAAGAGCCTTGACTTTTTTTTTTTTTTTTAAGGGAAGATGATTATATCTGCGTGGAACTGAAGGCTTCCCTTTTAAATCCACAAAGCTGGGGGAATCCCCTAAAAGTCCTTTACCAGCTTGGTAGGAGACATGAGGGCCGGAGCCCAAAGCCCGTCCAGGGCTGGCTCGCCTTCCCGCCTGCTGGGAGAGCCCCACCGCAACACGGGGGCCCCAGCATGTGAGCCTGTGGTCAGACCCACTCCTGCTGTGCCTTTGACCATGCTGGAGAGCCATGTGAAAGGACACTTCGGTAGCATATCCCCTTACGCTCAGTACCACCCCACCCCAAGGAGTAGTATAAGGTGGCTCCTTGCAATTTTTTAATTGTTGACAAACCCAAAGGGCTATTGTATTCTCTGCCTCCCCGGCTCCGGCTCCGTGCCCTGTGAGCTCTGGTGCTCTCCTTTTGGCTCACTTGCTGTTCCCGGCCCTCCCTTACCCCATCTCAGGCCAGGTGAGGGGCAATGAACCAATGAGGAAGACACTCCCTCCTGCTTCCTATGAGGAACACCGATCAGTCAAGATCGCTGGACACTTTGCTACCAAGTACTTTTTCCTCCAGATATTTTAAGTGGCTTCCTGGAATTCGAATGTTCTCATTAGCCCACTGCACCCCTACTTCTCCCCAGACTAACAGGCTTCCCTGGACAGATGGGGATGTGCCTTCTCCTGCCAGGAGCGGGTGCGGGGAGGAAAGCTGCCACCCAGTGAGCTTGTCACTGGATGGCAGGAGCCCGGGGCTGGCCAAGGAGGCCAAGGTGAAGGGGGTGGATGGGGTGAGGAGGAAAGCACCCCCTCTCTGCTTCTCACCGTAAGAGGGCAACAGAAGCTGCGAAGCCTCCTCCCCCTTTATGCAAATGCCGTGCAGGCACCATGTCAGGAATAGCAGGCCCCCCCCCAACACTCCCAGGCCATGAGCTCAGCCTGCCAACAGTCTCCATCGGTGCCCCTCCCCCGGGCTGGGGCTCCCCTCCTCAGGTGCCGCCTCCTCACACTGCCCCCCTCCGCCTTCCCGCCCTGCACTGCTGGAGGCCACCTCTGCCCCACACCTTCCCCCTCTCTGGGCTCCACGCTGAAGACCGGCGTCCCCCTCGGTCCCCCGTCCCGCGCTAACAGTACAGGGACATCCTGCTGCGGCGCATGGCCTCGCTGATCAGGTAGGCGGGGCTCAGCTCGGGCTCCTCGGTCATGATGGCGATGTTCTGCCACTCGCCCGTCTGGCTGGACCTCTTGATGGTGTCCACCACGCACAGGGCGTACAGGCAGTCATCGAAGGTGGCGGCCATGGTGAGCGGCCGCCCGTCCCACGTGCGCCGGTCGTCCTGGTCCTGGAAGGCCTGGCGCACGGCCTGCATCATCTTGATGGTGCCGCGCAGGTAGGGCGCCGGGATGTCGCTGAAGGCCTTCTCCGGCAGCAGGGAGTTGCTGACGGGCGTGGCGTCCTGCAGCAGCAGCTCCTGCTCCGGCGCGCTGTTGCGCTGCCCGTACAGGTCCGTGCCCACCGCCAGCAGGCGCCCGGCCGAGCCCACCACGGTCACGTCCTGCTTGAAGTCGCCGGGCACGTTGAAGTTGAGGGTGACCGTGCAGCACACGCCGCCCTCCAGCACCATCTGGAAGGTGCAGAAGTCGTCGCTGGTGATCTGGCGGATGCCCTTGATGTGGTCGGTCTGCTTCACGAAGGTCTTGAGCAGCCCGTGGACCTTGACGGCCTTCTGGCCGGTGAGGAAGGTGAGCAGGTCGATGATGTAGGTGCCCACCGAGTGCAGGCCGCCGCCGCCCATCAGGTCGTCGCAGCTCCAGTTGTACTTCTTGCCCAGCAGGCTGCCGCTGTGCACCTGCACCTCGCACACCAGCAGCTCGCCCACGTAGCCCTCCTCGATGAGCTGCTTCATGCGCACGAAGGCCGGCAGGAAGCGCAGCACGTTGCCCATGATGCTCATGAGCTTGGGGTAGTAGTGGGCCGCCGACATCATGCGGAAGGCGTCCAGCGGCGTGGCCGTGCGGTCGCAGATGACGTTCTTGCCGATGCCTGCGGGGTGGGAGGAAAGACAGCCGTGAGGGCGCGGGCGTGCGCAGCGACAGGGGGCGCAGTGGCCGGAAGACACTAATCCTTGGAGCGGACCAGACCCGATCTGAGAGTCCTCTTTACAACCGAAAATATCTCGTGGCACTGGTTACTTATGCAAAAGTTACGTAGTCTGTATTATATGTATAATATAACCTATATATAGTTATTCTAATATGTAAGTCTAGTGACTTATGTATTAAATCACGGATTTAAATATTGACTCATTTTACTGTACTTAAATAGCCTATATTTTGGAGAGGTTTTTTAAATATTTGCCAATATATAATATAAAACGTTTCATTTCATGGTTCGTGTCTATAAGTCCATAACATTTTATACACAAATATATTTTACTTGTAAAATACGGATAAATTTAAAATTTAAATATAAAATATAAGTCCTATGGAAGTATACAATATATTTTTACATATAAAATGTTTTATTAAAATTATCTTCCGTATGAGATGTTTTATAACTTTATTTTATATGTAAAACATAATGTATTAAAAATGTATTACTAGAAATATGTAGGGAAGAGAAGAGTGTCTCTGTCTTGATAGAACCAGAATATGTAAGCTTAAGTCATAGCCAAGGCAAGTCCGATTAAATACGAGGAAGAATTTCTTAATGATATCCTCCAGAGGTCTAAGCTTTTAACTCTCTCCCCTACAACCACAAACAAAGGATTATATTTTGAGTGTTATCCTGCTTGTTTATTCTACATTACGGATTAGGGCTGGCAGTGGTCAGAGATATGTTTGTTTACTGTTTTCCCACTCTTGACACGAAGAGTGGGTATTCCCTGCATCTGAGGGGTGGGCAGTGGCTGCTTCCTCGCAGACCCCCATCTGGCTCGTGGTGGGGTTTGGTGCTTTGGGCCAATGCAGCTGGGGCCAAATAACAATTAGGCTTATTGTGATGACTGTACTGGGTGCATAAATTACAGGTAGATTCAAGCCCTTTGGGAGACTAAGTGATTCTGGGTCTGGAGAAAACAAAGGATCAAAGGAAAGAAGAGTGACAGGGGACAAGAAAGGGATTTATTCTGTAGAAGCCAAGAGTGAGGGAAGAAAAACAACTCAGCTGCACCTGTAGAGACAACCAACTGGAACTTAATAATAATAACAACAACAACAACAACAACAATAGAATGACACGGATTTTGTTAGTAAGCCAGATTAAAGGTTGCTAGGTGCAAAGACTTGGGGAGCTTCTGAGTCAGGGTACATGTCTGCCTGTGGCTGGTCTCTCTTGTCTAGTCATGCTTTGCACATTGACCCTCTAGTGGGGACCTGTCTATTCCAGCCACAGACAGGGGAGATACCCCAGGGAAAGGGAGCAACGAGACACACACTCCCATCCCAGTTGTCCTGACTGCGGACATTCAACTTGACAGAACCCATGAAATCTCACAACAAGCTGAGCTGAGATAGGGTTCTGTGGGGGTCCTGCAACTGTGGGTGTCTGTCCAGAGATGCCTGGACAAGGCCATGGTCTGGCCCGTGGCTCTCATTTTCCCAGTGGAAGAACTAGCCAAACAATAGACGTGGTCAGAACAGATTGTAGGAAATAAATACGATCGATGGCTGTCAATTTCCATACACACATTTAATTCTGGCCCTGAATGAAAGGCCTGGAAGCCACACGATGACCACATCTTGTCTCTTCCATACTGGCAGAGCTGGCTGGCTTTTCTAATGACCATGAATGATCAGTAAGAAGCTCCTTTAACTCTTAGCAACCAGTTGAGTACTAAGGCTCTGGAAGAGGGACGAGGAAACACTGGTTTGAATTACCAAATGTGCCATGCGCTTGCGAAACATAACGTTCTGATAACACGATCCTGTCGGCATTAGGCTCATGTAACACCAGCTCATACTGGCAGGAGCAGATTTACATGTAAACGGATTGGTAGGTCAGTGCAGGGACAGGTGACTAATGCTGCCAAAATCTGCCTCACACCTGCTGGATAGGGGCTGTGGCCTCTCCTATACCCTACCTCAAGGTCCCCCCAAACCAGGACCCTGCCTGTCATCGTCTTAGTGCACTTCCTGTCATCTTAATGACACATAAGAAAAAGTTTCTTATTTTTCTATTATACTCCCTTTTTAAAAAATTTTTTATTTATTTATTTGAGAGAGAGAGAGAGAGAGAGCATGAGCCATGGGGAAGGGCAGAGGGACAAGCACATTCCCCGCTGAGCACAGAGCCCATCGTGGGGCTCGATCCCAGGACCCCAAGATCAGGACCTGAGCCAGAAGTCTGAGGCTTAACTGACTGAGCCACCCACCTGCCTTATTTTTCTATCATAAAAAACTACAAAATAGTAAAAAAAAAAAAAAAAAAAAAGGGAACATTACTTGACTCCCCATCCACACACCCAAAACCATCACTAAATAGGTAATTCTTTGCAGCTCTAGAGATGAAAAGATTCTGTTGATAGCTCCTTCTCCAGAAAACGCAACATGAACAGACACACGAAGCCCTCTCCCCTTCTGAAACTCAGGCATGGCTCCCCCGCCGTTCTGAGATCCGTTAGGCTATTTACGTTAGGCTATTTACGTACGCTGTGGCTCCATGCTACACGATCCAGTCCTCAAAGACAAAGACTGGCTCTCATTTCTCAAGCCTGCGCTGTGCCCGCAGCGCCCAGTGGATGTGTGGCCTGGCCCCACCTTACAGCCCGCGCTCTTAGCAATATCCACACTTCCCGGATGGGTCTCCGCAACCTCGTCACTCGCGATACCTACAAAGCACAGAGGAGACTTCTAGGAATCTACCAGAAAGAATCTAAAACGTAAGCACGGCTTGTTGCCCAAAGAGGCTTCTCACTGAATTATTTATTAAAGCAAAAAGCTAGGAACAATGCAAATGCCCAATGATAGGAGAATGGGTAAGGGAGCTGTACTACAGCCGTATAATGGAATAATTGTGAAGCCGCTGGACGTGATGCCAGTGAAGACTTTTTAATGGCAGGCGAGATGATTATGATGTCATGTTAAGTGAAAAGGGGCTCTATTCATAGACATACTATGATCTCAACTCTCTCTTAAAAATACAAAAGAAGAAGAGAAAGTCTGGAAGGGAACACCTCAAAATGTTTACAGTGGTTAATTCATTAGTAGGATTATGACTGATTGGTATTTTCTTCACTGTGTTTTTCTGTGTGGTCTAAGTTTCTCTTTTAGGGTCAGAAAAAAATGTTTGCTTTTCTTTTTCTTTTAAAGACCATATCTATTTATTTAATTCATTAGTAGGATTATGACTGATTGGTATTTTCTTCACTGTGTTTTTCTGTGTGGTCTAAGTTTCTCTTTTAGGGTCAGAAAAAAATGTTTGCTTTTCTTTTTCTTTTAAAGACCATATCTATTTATTTAGGAGAGAGAGAGAGAGCACGAGCAGGGGGAAGGGGCAGAGGGAGAGGGAGAAGCGGACTCCGTGCCGAGTGGGGAGCCCAACGTGGGGCTCGATCCCAGGACCCCAAGATCATGACCCCAGCCGAAGTCAGACACTTGACTGACTGAGCCACCCCAGGCACCCCTTAGTTTTTCTGTTTTAAACCCAAAGGAGACTCGAAGACCTCTGAAGGATGGTGCTCACGTGATGGTGGAGGGCCCTCCAAGGCCTAGGGTGGGCAGGCAGGTGCGAGAGCCAGTGGACCTGTCCCCATCCGTTCCCGTGTCCCAGCGGGCTGGTGAGCACTCCACGGACCCTCAACTGTGGCTGCTTAGAGGTTCAGGCTACATTGCAAGGACTTCTGGCTCCAATTCCTCAGGACTTCTTTATGATTCTGATGAAAGCTATGGACTCTCTTCCAAAGATGCGGTTCAAACATACACACACAACTGTACCCACACCCCAAGCCCATGCACAGTTCCCTCAGGTTCCGAGGAACAGGCATCTCCATCATAAACTGTACAGTAACTTCTTCTTTTTAAATTATGTGTGTATATATTTTTATTTTTTTAGTAGGCTCTATGCCCAACATGGGGCGCGAACTCACAATCCCCAGATCGAGTCACGTGCTCTACCAAGTGAGCCAGGCGCCCCTGTACAATCACTTTTTGAAGGCTTTATGACATTTTGTTAAAAACAAGATAATGCTTCCAGTTTTAAAAGAAACCCAAAATGCAGAGCTAGCAGGCTGTTCACTGATTCGTAAAGCAAATTCATTTTCTCTCTGCTCTGGACACTCTTACCGCAACCCTACCCCGCTTGGTGGGGCTTCTGCAAAGCACCCTCTGGAGCCCCCCAAATCCTCAGGTCCTCTTTCCCCAGCTTCTTCCCATCAAAATGCCCAGAACCTGAGGCTCCAAGGTCCTTAGCAGTTTCACAAGAACAAAGGGCTTAGGCTAAAGAAATACAATTCTACGTTTTGTTGTTTGCTTATTTGGCTTTTCTGATTTTTAATTTCAGCTTTACTGAGGTATAATTGACATATAAAATTGTAAGATTTTTTTTTAAAGATTTTGTTTATTTTGAGGGGGAGGGGCAGAGGGAGAGGGAGAGAGAGAATCTCAAGCTGACTCCCTTACTGAGCGCGGAGCCTGACGCGGGGCTCCATCTCACAACCCTGAGATCACGACCTGAGCTGAAACCAAGAGTCAGACGCTTAACCAACTGAGCCACGCAGGCGCCCCGAAAATTGTAAGATATTTAAAGTGTACATTGTGGCTATTTGATATACGCACACATTGGGAAAGTATTTCCACCGTCTGTTTGGTTAACCTCTCATGTTTATCTGTGTGTGAGCAAACTTAGGTTCTATCCTCTTAGCAAATTCCAATTACGTAATACAATGTTATCAGCTATAAACACCACGTTTACATAAGCTCCTCAGCTCTTATTCATCTTCTAGCTGAAAGTTGGTCCTTAAAGGGATACAATTCACATTGTTGACTTCCAGTCATCAGACACAGTGTGTGTGTGTAGGGGTGTATGCAGGTGTGAAAGTACATGAGTGTAGCACACAGCATCCCCTCACTCCTAAAATCACATGCAGTGTAAAGGGAACTTACATTGTCTGGGTATAGGGTTGACACACCCAACGATCCTGGGTGTGTCAGATGCCGCAGAATATAGGCTGGGATTTCTTCCAAAGAAAGCAGAGACATACCTGCCTTCCGGATGGCCTCTGTCAGCCTGGGCTTTGGTCTGGCTCTCCAGAAAATACCACAGCTCTTTGGTGTCTTTGTGATTTTCAGGTGTCTTAGCACAATGCTTTTCTTGCTGCCCCTGAGAAAGTGCTAGGATACGCTCTAAAGAGAAAAGCCCTATCTCTATTTTGTGCTGAAAAGGAAATAACAAGTGGGGGCCAAATCCCGCACTCCTCCCTAAGGACACGACTTTGATAGGAAGGGAATAGATACCATCAGGGCAAAAGGAGCTGAAAGACTGTTTCTCAGGGAGAGAAGCTCGGGGAGAGACAGAAGGCCCTTTTCCCTGCCTGCCCCCAAACAGCCATGGCTGATTCCTAATGGGAAACCACGAGGGGAAGAGTATGACCTTGGTCTCTGCTCTGTAGACCCTAAGAGGAGAGTGTGTGTTTTCTCACTCCTGGGAGGACCTTACCAAAAGGCCAAACATGCTCCCTTAGGAGTTTCGACTCTCTTGGGGCAAGATGTGGTGTCTCCTTCTAAGGTGAAAGATCCACAACTCTGGCACCCCAAACCATCTTTTTTTTTAAAGATTTTATTTATTTGACAGAGAGAGACACAGTGAGAGAGGGAACACAAGCAGGGGGAGTGGAAGAAGGGGAAGCAGGCTTTCCGCTGAGCAGGGAGCCCGATGCGGGGCTCGATCCCAGGACCCAGGGATCATGACCTGAGCCGAAGGCAGACGCTTAACGACTGAGCCACCCAGGCGCCCGGCACCCCAAACCATCTTAAAGAAAATCATGCCGCAGAGGACCAAGCCAATCAAGGACGTAAAACATATGGATTCGATTGCACTCCAAATAAACAGGCCGTGTGAAATGGAAAGCAGAAAAAAGTGCTACGTGACTGAGAAAGAGTGTTTTGTGTTTTGCCAAGCCCCAAATATTTCCCAACCTCCGGAGAGTTTCAGTTAGGCCCACTGGTGCTCACACTGAGGCAGAGGAAGAGCTTTCTGGGCATCTGGGGACAATGGTGGATGCAGTCACCCTGCTGCTCCCCGCCCCAGAAGTGATCTGAGTCATTATACCATCACCCTCTGCCTAGCTCTCTCCACCGAGGGATCTGCCCCTGCACCCAGAAATGGATGCCTTGGAATCTTGCCACATTTGTCAAGGCGGTGCAGTGACTCTGGGTGGGTGGCAGAGAACACATCAGGACTGGCCTGGCATGTGGGGCAGTCTTCACAGCCCGCCTCCACTGTACACAATTTATCCTTTTGCACTAAGACAAAGAGCCTAAGCTGGGTCTTTTGGGGATCGAGAGCAGCAGAATACAGCACCCCAGAATGTACTGCTCTGGCACGTGGATTATTTCGAGACTGAAGACAATGAGCAGACTCAAGGAGAGCTCTTTATCTCCCCCTAGACTGCCTAAAAGAATTCAGCTAGAGGGGCTGAACCAGGAAGAGAGAGCTATTACCAGAGATAAATTTTCATATCAGAAAGACTTATCTGCATGGCCTGGGGAACATTCATTAGTCAAGCATTTGTCCTCTTTCATCTTCCTGCGAAATGTCTTCTCCTCCCCTTTGAGGCCCCAGACCCCTGCACCCTCTTCTGCTTATCTTGGTTCTGATCTATAAGCCTCAAGGACCTGACTGCCAGGGAGTCTCATGTCTCTATAGGGGCTCCCGTACATAAGAAATTTTTCTCCCGTTACTGTCTAATGTCAATTTAATTTTTAGCCAACCAAAAAACTTAGAAGGGGAGATGGGAAACGTTGTCTGCCTCTTACAGCACTTTGCTGGAACAAACTTCATTTTTCAAGTGAGAACCCCCTGTCAGCAAATAAAGTGAGAGCATCTTTGTCCATAAAACGGTGGGACTAAGACCTTCTCACCTCTATCACGGAGCTGAAGCAGGGGAGAAAATGAGATCAATGGGAACACTCTGGAGGGTGAAAGTGCAACGTGCAAGACCGCGTGCCTGCTTTGTCAGAAGCTTTTAAAATGAAATAATTCCAGAAGGAGCTTTACTGCCCTCCTGAGATCTCTCATGGGGAAATGGGAAATTGGCTCCCTCCGCGGCCTGCTGAGTGTGTTCGCTGTAATGAGCATGGTATCCAGGGCGCTCACGAGGGGTTAGTGCTGCAGAGAAGGAGTTTCCAACCAGCAGACCCTAAGCCATCTTCAGGCAGCTGCGCCCCCACCCTCCTAGCTCAAGGGCTCCTAGCTAGGGCTGGGTACCCACCCATATCGCTTTCCAGAGACAGGAGCCTTTGCAGGGGACTGACACGCCCTGCAGATGAGCCCCCCAAAGAAGCAGGGGCAAGGGACTTCCCACTGACTCCTTGAGGGAAAGACACACGCTGTCTGCTGTCCCAAAGAGCAGCCGCCCTTTCCTACCCTGGATCAAGTAGGTCATCCCCTGGGTACCTGGGGTACAGCTGCAACCCGGCCACCCAGAGACCAGAGCCATCCCCCAGGATAATCAGCCTGAAACTTCAAAGCACGCCTCCCTGCCAGCACATGGCCAATTACACACTCCCTTATCTAATCGATGGTGGAAATCTATGAGGCCAATGCTACTTTCCCACCAGTGCTTCCCAAGTATTCCACTTGTGTTGACAGCTCCTTATCTTCTGAAAGCCCAAATGGCTGCTGATCCTACAGCCGGGCTTGCAGCTGTCCTGGCAGTTTGGCAGAATTCCCACAAGAAGTCCCATCAGATGCAGCCTCCCAGTTTTTCCTCCCATTCACAGAAGGTAGAGAAGATTTCTCTGCCATTCAGGCCAGGAACTCGTTATCTTCATTTATACTCCATTCTGTCAGCGTTTCTGTGCCAGGCACTGGGACTGAAAAATGAGTAAGAACGATAAATTGGAGCTCTCGGTCTAGTAGAGAAGACCAACCAGAAAGGAGGGATTACAGTATTTTATAGATTACGGGATCTAACAGGGATACGCAGTGAGGACAGGAAGAAGGGCTGTCCCACCGATTTGGGCGTGGTAGAAAGGTCTTCTGGAGAGGTGACATTTCAGCAGGGTTCTGAGGTATGTGTAAGAGTTTACCAGAGGGACTCCTCGGTGGTTCACTCACTTAAGCCTCCAACTTTTGATTTCAACTCAGGCCATGATCTCAGGGTCATAAGATGGCCTGTGTCAGGCTCTGTGCTCAGTGCAGAATCTGCTTCTATCTCTCCCTCGGCCCCACTCCCCCACTTGCACTCTCGCGCGCTCTCTCTCTCAAATAAATGAATTTTAAAAAAAAGTTTACTTGAATGAATATTCAGAAGATTCAGGTCTCATTTAGAAAATGGTTGAAAACAAGAGTGTTTAACCTAGGATCTGAGAAACCACTAAAATTGGAAATTATATGTATATATCCTGGTGTTTAATTTTCTGGGAGATTCACTAGAGTCTTAAAAGATTTTATGATTCAAAGGAGATCAAGCAGAACTGGTGTGTAGAGCAAAAGCAAAACTGAAGGGAGAGTAAAGACAAATCTCTGGTTTTAATGGAACTAAGTATCCAAACACACTGGATACTTGTAACCTTTCCTTCCCCTCTCCCGGGGTTTCACTCACTCCCTGCAACAGAGCATTCAGTCCAGCTCTGTCTCTGCTCTGGCTCGTCCCTCCTTCACCCTCTAGGGGCTGGCATCTTCTCCCCCTCCACACTCCAGCCTACCCCCACCCCCCCAGACACACGTGTTTTTTTTAAAGCTGAGAATGCTTCTTTCAGCACCAGCAGGGATGACTTGTCTAAACCCCACTCCGTACCCTCTGGCCCTTCTTCCATATAAACTGGGAGGACAGCCCCTTTGGAGAAATCCCTCATCTTCAATCCCCAGGAGAGTTTCTGACAACTTCCCAACTCAGACTGCTAATCTGATCTGTTTGCAATAACAATGACATACTTTAAATTTTCTCTTTCTTTCTTTCTTTCTTTCTTTCTTTCTTTCTTTCTTTCTTTCTTTCTTTCTTTCGAGAGGAGGGGCAGAGGGAGAGAATCTCAAGCAGACTCCCCGCTGAGTGCAGAGATGGACACCGGGCTCAATCTCAGGACCCTGAGATCATGACCTGAACTGAAATCAAGGGTCACTTAACGGAGTGAGCCACCAGGCGCCTCAATGACGTACTTTAAAACAGCAACCACAACCAGCTACTGAGCACTTGTGCCAGAAGGGGCTGAGCATTTTACACATGCTTCCATGTTTGTAGTGTACACACCCCCATGAAGCGGGTACTAATGCCGTACCCATCTCACAGATGTGGAAACTGAGACTCGAAGAGGGGTAACAACTTGCCCACACTTCCACAAGTCAGTGACTGGTAGAGCTGGGATTTGAACCCAGACTGCCGGGCTTCAGAGCAAACCTGGTCTTCACTTTTACACTCCTACTGCCTTCAGAACACCCTTGTCCTCAGGCTGGCTCGGTTGTCTTCTGTCTGAATTGTATACAACACCCAGAGGTGACATCCCCCTCTCTGATGCACGCTCCCAATGCCGCCAGGCAACACGTGCCCGTGCACACGTGTGCAATGCCTGTAACACACGGCACCTCACGAGAGCTCCAGGGAGAACCGTGTGGCTGACCGTGGAGAGCATCAAACACCAGGGAGGTGGGGGTGCCCACTGCCCCGCTGGATGACAGCCAGAAGCCCCGAGCATCATGATTAAGTTTCCATTCTAAATTCAAACCTCACACGGAAATAGGTCAAGGGTGACCTGCCTTCGGTTCCGTCTGTCCAGGCCCCTGGTGCCCTTGGTGGGCTCCGAAAGAGGCGAACGACCAGAGAAAGGAAATCAGCACAGCTAATGTAGGTGGGACTTGGTATGGAACCGAATTAGACATTCAAGTGCTTTTCTATCTCCAATGGCCCTGAGAGGTCAGCCTCTATCCCACCAATGCTTTTTATGGGTCCCCCCGCCCCCCCACCACTCAGGACTGTTGTCTAAAGCCTCCTTTTGCAGAGGAATGCCGACCAGGTGTTGGATTTTCTCAGACTATTTCGTGCACATTAGATTATCTAATCATTGAGCCCATAACAGCAGGGATATCCAGAGCAGGGACAGTGCTCATGAAACACGTTTCATTTCCGGCTTCCCTACTGGTAAATCCCAGGCATCTGTATCACTCTTGGCCTGTTTGTGTTGAGAGTGAACGTGATGTGGGCAAGTCACAAGCCAGCCCCCTCCAGCCTGGGCATTCCACCGGAGGGAAAAGCTGGCCGCTGCTAGCCCAGGGGAGACAGCAGGTGGTGGGCAGAAGCCAGAGACCTTCGAGGCTAGTGGCGAGCTTCCTGGTAGGTAGGCCTGAGGTCCTTCCCTGCCTGTGGGTGGCACATACAGACCCCAGGGTGAGGGGCAGGAGGCAGTGAGAGGGCCCACGGGAGAACAGAGGCCTGGGGTTGGGTATTGTGGCTGCAGTGGTCATGGACTTGGGGACAGAGGAAAATGGCCAGGCTGTGGGCTTGCCAGTGGAGTCCTGCTATGGTTGTCCCAAACAGCCAAATGACAGCCACTGCATCTTACTGGGCCTTATTCTGGGGAGTGGTCTGGAACCGCCCCTCTCGAGCCTCCACCGCTATTCCACACCCGAACAAGCCAGAATTCAGAGGACACCATCTGGACACAGCTGGCGCACGTAGGCCACCACTTTCCCCACAGAAGCAGCCACGCCCCACAGTGGCAGAGGACACAGGGCAGAATGCTGAGCCACGGGGTCACCAGAGTTGTCCAAAAGAGACTGAGTTACTGAAACTGTAAATGACTGGGCTGGGTGAGTCGACTGGATGGCACTATAATTCCATTCCCTACCCACGCATCTAGCAGGATGGGGGCCTAGAAGGGTATGGAAGTAGAGCGTGAATTTGCATCACACATCGGAAAGGGTGGGAAGCCCCACATTATCTCCCAAAGCCCTGCCACTGTCCTCTCCAAAAACTCAGTACCGAATTGCCAATTTTTGAGTCAACGCTTTCCAGAGGAACTCTCTCCTCACTGTGCATATACCACGTGAGACAAGAGACTTTAGGGCGCCTGGGTGGCTCAGTCGGTGACGCGTCTACCTTCGGCTCAGGTCATGATCCCAGGGTCCTGGGATCGAGCCCCACATCAGGCTCCCTGCTCACTGGAGAGCCTGCTTCTCCCTCTCTCTCTGCAGCTCCCCCTTCTTGTGCTTGCTCTCTCTGTCAAACAAATAAATAAAATCTTAAAAAAAAAAAAAAAAAAAAAGACAATAGACTTTAGGCAACTTCTCAAACCAAAGAGGAGGAAACTCCATTCAAAACAAACTCTCCAGTGAAGGGATGACAGCTACACTTACCCAGTGATATGTGTGTGTGTGTGTGTGTGTGTGTGTGTGTGTGTGCGTGTGTGTACGTGTGTGTTTAAAATCAGATTTCACACAGCCTAAGTTTTTGGCCTCTCTTAAACAATAGAAAGATTCAGAAACATTGGGTTTCTAACCCCCAGACCCTCTTGCATGACAACGATCAGCTGGAGCTTCTGGCTTCCAAAGTTGGGGGGTGCCTGCACCTCCAGCAGCCCCCGGTCCCCGCCAGTCCCCAGTGAAGGGCTGTGTTAGTTTTCTATTGCTGCCCTAACGAACTACCAGGAACGGAGCTGCTGAACCCAACAGCCATTCGCAGGGTCTCTGCTTCGGGTTTCACAAAGCCACTCTGGGGAAGGATGTGCTTCCAAGTTCACAAGGCTGCTGGCTGAGTTCAGGGCTTTGGAGCTAAGGGCCTGAGGTTCTCTGCTGGTTTCCCGGTGGCTGTTCAGCTTCTAGAAGGGCCTGCATTCCTCAGGTGCGCTGCCACACGCAGCCCAGGGATGGTAAATGCAGGTCAGTCCTTAGGCCGGAATCTCTCTGACTTCCTCTTCTGCCACCAGCTAGCGAGAACCCTCTGTCTTGAAAGGGTTCCTGTTATTACATGAGGGCCCGCCCAGATCATTTCCCTTTGGCCGTAAAACTTAATCACAGGAAGGACACAGGGGAGCAAAGGTCATCTTCAATGACACCACTGCACTCCAACCCGTGTGCACGTGAGCTCGGGGGGGAAAAAAGTCCTGCCGGGAGGAAGATTCTCAAGTATTCTCCCCACGTAAAGCATCTCAGACACGTGTTGACATCCCTTTCAAATCAACTTTTGTTTCTGTGTTCTTTCAATAATTTTTACTGCATCAGAAAGAAAGCCTGAGTGAGGTACTCTAGGCTTTAAGAACCTATTATTAGTCTCCTTGTTACCACGGAGATTGTGTCCCCGATTCAGGGCTCCCTGTAGGCAGCCGTAATAGGAACAGGGCCGGCAGGGTGGCAGGCTGGGTCTCCGGGGGCCGAAATGGGCATAATAAGCGAAGAGGAGCTGAAATTGCCAAGAATCCACTAGATGCCGGTGGGCTCAGAGAAGCCTCCCGCCGGCACCATTATCTCCGTTTGTCCAGAACTGGTCCTGGAGGCTCAGAGAGATTCGGATGGCCCAGGATCGCAGGCAGGTGGCAGGTCCCCACTGCAAATTCAGCTCTGTGTTCCCAAAGCCCTCGGTTTTCCACTCTCCAGCTGAGGAACCACGGCAGGTGGAACGGGAGAAGCAGGATTAAATGCCAGAGCCTCGGAGCTACCAGATGCCTTAATAAAGCAGCCCCAAATCCTGTGGGCCCCACTGGACCCCGGCACAGAGTCCGGAAGGGATGTGGGGAGGCACTGGAGGTGGTGGGGGGCAAGGCTAGCGCCCGAAGGGGGAAGAGCTGGACAGCAAAGGGCTGGAGGCCCCACGCTGAACCACAGCGGTTGCTGGCCTGGTGAGGCCGGCGTCCAGTTGCTCCACATCTATGGCCGGGAGCGGCCCAGGGAGCAACTGAAAGGGGCCGGTCAGGAAGGAGAGCGGCTGGGGAAACAGGTCGTGGCGGGGACAGGGTTCCCACAGCTGAACACAGGAAGCCCTGCAAGGGCTACAGCCCTCAGCACAAGCGGGCACCCGCCGCTTGGCCGAAGGAACTAGGCAGCAAGGCGCTTGCCACATACTCCACTTCTGAGAAGCAGTGGCCCAGGGGCAGAACGATAGCAGGGTCCACGCTACTGCACCAGCCCGTGGAGCCCAGGAGGGCAGATCCTGGGGGAGAATAAACACCTCAATGAGGCCAAAATGTGCCCCGGAGAGGAAAGCAGACCTGGGCTCCATGCTTCCTCACGAACACAGCATGGGCCTCACCCCGCTGCCAGGGCGGACGGCAGGCGATCCGTTCTAGGTCAGGGCTCCTGCTGATGCGGCCACACCATAGCAGTCAACCCCCGGCACAGCCAGGAGGTAAAGCAGATCTGGGGTTCCTGGAAGACGGTCAGGGTAGTCACGAGCAAAGCACTTCCCCGACTTGTCGTTTTCAGGGGCTGTCTGCCCTCTGAAGCTCCTTGCTCTATCTGAGAAACGCCTCACTGTGTGTGAGTCCTGGTGGGAGGTAGAACTTCTGCCCTCCCGTGGAAGCCAAGCAAGGGGTATGCTTTCCCAGCAGCCTTTGCAGAAGGGGCATGGGCACAGGCCTGGGTCTGGCCAACCAGGAACCCTGCCTGGGTTCAGTTCATAAGAAAAGCAGAGGATGGAGGGTCTAGGCTGGTGGTCAGGCTGGTGATATCCAGTTTTCAAGGGCTGCGGTGGCAGTGATTCCAAAGATGCCGGCACCACCGAGAAAGCAACAGGGTCCGTCCGTGTTGATTGGGTTCTCTGGTGTGACTTAGATGGGGATTCCAGCTGCCAAGGCTTCCGTTGGTCCTCCTGTTTTCCAAGCTTACTTCCCCAGCCTAACATTTCTGTGATGAACTAATCTCCTTTCAAGAAATCCTACTGTGTTAAAATCAGTCAGGTGGTTTCTGTTGTTGGCCATCAAAGTGTTTCTCCAGGACAAGATTTTATAAGCTTTCTGGATCCCTTTTTGAAAAGGCTGATTTGAGCACAGAGAAACCATTGAGTGTCTGTTAATAAAGCACCCAAAGATCCAGTGTGGTTTATTGGAAAGTGAAGGGGAACGAGGGTCGGGTAATGTGTTTTAAAGTTCTGATTCCAGCACGTGGAACTGTGTGACCCATGCCATTTGACATAGAGGAAACTGGGTTCCCATGTCTATAAAATTGGAAAGTAACACTTTCAAGAGGCTGCTTTGAGGATGAAATGACATATGGGCAACTCTCTGGCCACTTAAAGAGTTCTGGTGAATGTCTACTGAAATTAACAATGGATCCAACTAAAAACTGCTCCTGTCAGCAACTAGAGCTACAAGAATTAACACCTTGGGCAGCAGTGACGTCCGTGCGTGGTAGCAGAGGGCTGGGTACGTACCAAGACTTGAAATCGAAATGGGTTCTAAGTCGGACTCTGCCACCAATTCAATGTGCAAAAGCCATCTTTGAAATGGGGCTGCTATCTGGCCCGGGCAGCTTTATAAGGTCGTTGACAGCGTGGCACAAATGGGACATAAGAACGTCTGCTGGAAGGAGCAGTCAGTACAAGAAGAAAGTTACTGCTGACATGCGGTAGCAAAACAGAAAACCTACAAACCCAATCTACGGCAATGCTCTAGGTCTGGAATCACTGGTCTGATACCGGCTGCTCACGTGAGTGAGAACAAAATGCAGACCCTACGGGCACCGACTGGGGTGATGATTCACTCCATACACCGCACCCAGGGGCTTCTGTTGGCATTGTTGGCTGTATGGGGTGGCGACAGGGAGGCAAAATGCAAAGCAAAGGCAGGCTGAGACATTTGGCTGTGCACCTTATTAGCTGCTAGCAAATAATTGCAGCTCAGCTAGTGATGGAAGGCTGCAAATGAGAACCCCTCTTCCTGAGAACAAATCCGCCCCCTTGGTTGCAGCTGATACTTTAACAGATCTGCTAGGAGGAGGATCCAGAGCTCAGAACCTTAGTGATGGGCAAGACTGAGGGAGGAGGCTGGTGGGGGGCACAGAGATCTGGGCTTCCCTGAGCAGTCCGGAAGCCAGCAATTTCTTCCCTCCTCCAGCCTGTTCTTTTAAAGGGACAGTACTTAGTTTTTCACCCTGGGACCAGGAGACAGACAACCCTCTGCGCATCGCTGGTGACAGTTTCAGCAAGCCCAGTCCGCTGAGGCTGAAAGCTGCAAACTGCTCTCTGGGAGTGGAGACGAGTCATATTGCCCCAGGCGCTGGCTAAGAGGAGTCTTGAGTTTTTTGGGGGGGGGGTGGTTTGCAACAATTTGCAAACAATGCGGACTCTTTTTAAACAAAGAATCTTCAGTTGGCAGGAACTCCCAGAAAACTGGGCACACCTCAGTCTGGGTTTGCCCCCGTGATACTAGTTGAAAGCCTGAGAAACTAGACAGCCCTTGGCTTGCTTGGTGAAGTCAGGTGGCAGCAGCCCCATTTTACAGATGAAGACGTGGACTAAATCTTAATCCTTTCTCTTCTCCGTAATACTGTGAGAGGCCCTGGAGGAGGCTGGGATACAACATACAAGAACCAAAGGTTCTAAGGGCTCCAGCCCCAGGGAGAAAGAGTCCTAGCAAGGCTGTAACGGTTCCAGATACATCCTGAGGATGCCCCTGCGTGGCAGGGACTCTTTCGCTCCCAGGAGAGGGGTCTGCAGGGGCACAGTGCTGGAACAACCTGGCCCGGGGCTCCTGAGCACCTGATCACTCATCAGACTTGTGCACGGCTCGGGTCGAGTATGGGGGGAGATGCCCAGATGTCTTAGATGCAGCAGATGCCCTAACGGTGTGCCAGATACAGAGAACACAGACAGAGACCAGGCTTGGTGTGCTGTGTGCCACACTGCGGAGGGGTGTTGGAGCAGTAGGACTGCTGTCCGTGCCCGGGAAGCAGTTCCTGAGGCTTTTAAGCCCTCTGAGAGCAAAGAGCCAGCCTCTGCCAAGGGGCCTCCCTGTGGCTTGTCCCCCTCCCGCTTGGTAGGGTGCTGTCCTCCACCCTGGGAGGTCACTGCCATTCCCATTTCACAAACCAACTACCCAAATTCATATGCTAGTGATACAGCTGGGATTCCAATGCACGGATTCTGGCTCTGTGTATCTGCGGCTCCTTTTGAATAATATGTTGCAATTCTAATAGCAATTATTTGACAGCCAGGAAAACACGACTACAAAGGAATCAAGTTGTAATCACAGATTTTCATGTAACCTTTTGTTCAGCTGCAAACACGTATTAAAGGCCTCCTGGGAAAGAAATGGGAGGGAGTGCCCCGGCCTCTACCTGATCTTATATTTTCCGCAACTAGTGTCTGTGCTTTAGAACCATGGTTCCCAACCTGAATGCCTCAGCACCCAAGGCATGCAGGGGTCCCACACGGAACTCTCGTGGGCACTGCAGTGTATTTTAAATGTCTGAGGAACACAAAGTAGTAGTCAGCATCTACTGGACATTACGGGAACCTCTGGCTCAAGGAAATTCAGTTTCAACATTGGATTGCACGGCATTCCTTTCAATAACATCCAACCTCTATGAAGCTGGGTTTTTGGCAGTTGCTGTGATGAAAACAGAGAGTACCAGGCAAAAATCCAGGTTGGACAGAAAATGAGAGTGGTTGTATCTTGACTCCAAGGTTTGAGAAGTTGAGCAGTGTCCAACAGGCACACCTATACCATTACAATTCATTCTGATTATTTAAGAATGAAGTACAAGCATTCTCATTCTTTCAATTTATGTGTTATTTTTTTCAAGTATCCTGCATGTGAGAACACAAATACTTACTATTTGGATTTACTAAATTGTTAGGTCTTTCTATTGTCTTCGGAGCACCATGAAAAAGTACTGAGACACTAAAGATAGTGTGAATGGAGGATGTTTGGGAACTTCTGCTCTAGAACATTCTGTGAACTCCCTCCTCTCACCCATAATTATAAGTTCTTTGAAGGTAGAAGCCATCTTGTACTGGTCAATACTTTGGTTTTCCCTCAGCAACGTACCTGGCTTGCTGTAGATACTTTTTAGATACTTGTTCACAACTGGCAATAAAAGAATGAACCCCGCCATGAGAAGCCCTTAAGCATCCACAGAGGTCCAGCAAGGTGTGAGTGATTATGGGGTGATTACACTCCAGCTCACAGGTCCTACCAGCTGGCGGTCAGAGATGCATAAAGCACCTGCTGGGCCCTAGCGAATACATACAATTTTCTGAGCTCTCAGATGCAAAGTTAAATAATCAACGGCCTCTTAAGGGTTTTGAATACAAATAAAGATACAGCATTTGAGTATAAACCACCTTAAACGCCTCTGAAAAGGAGACTTCTTTGCCCATGAGGTTGGGATCCTGGTTTGTTTAAGCTGAATCTATTATTGTGTCATTGAGCCACATCATTCCCTCCAGTCTCAAAGGGCAGAATCACGCCTCCAGGAAGAAGAGGCCCTCGGCACACAGGGGAGGGTCAGAGCTGGAGGACAGCAGCAGAGTTCAAGTGCCAGCCCCTACAGCTCTTCCACACCCCCGCCCCCCAGCCTGGTTTCTCCCGGCTGGAACTCTGCAGAGCAGAGTTGCTTGCCGGCTTCTCTATCTGCTGACCAGGAGATAAAGTGGTCGCTTAGCAACAGCTGCATCCCGCTGCTGGAGCAGAGGAGTAGTGTGTCCAGTGTGAGGCTGCCATTCTAATCTCTGGCATGTGCCAATCCTCTGTGTGGGTATCTCAAGATAGGGCAGGCAGGGGTGGACCCACCCAGGCACCTGCTCCCACAGGGCTCTAATTCTAATAAATCGCAGATGTTATCAGCAACCTAAAACCGCGACTGGAAACTGTGAAAGAGTTCACGGAGCCATCTTTAAAATGGTCCCCTGCCAGCCAGAGTCAGCGGAAGTGTCATTCACCCAACAGAATCCGCTCTCGGCCATCCACTTGCCTGCCAGTGAGCTCTTCTCCCCAAACAAACACCCCTCGTTCTGCTCTCTCCCTGGTGCTTTTCAAGAGACAAAGAGGCAGGATTCACCTCTACACATGCCTCCGTGAGCAGAGGTCGAGTCATCAGCATATATGGGCATGAGCCAGGGGACAGGGATCGAGACTTTCTGTGGACCTCTGTTCCCATATCCCAGTCCCAACTCTGCCACTATCCATTTTCTCATCTCCAAAGGAAGGGGACTGGGCTAAAGCAGCATTTCCCAAAGGGCAGTCCTGCGGGGTATTCACTGCTGGGCCATGCACCTGAAAAGGACTCCAAGGTCGAGAAGTTTGGGAAGCGCTTATCAAAAACGTTCACACGTTTCAGTTCTGTGTTCCACCCCCACTGCCAGTCTCGATCTCATGCCTCACAGTCCTAGGAGAGATTAGACCTGCCAATGAGCACCTTTGCCTCATAGGCTTCTGTGTGTTTTGATGGTTTTCTTAAAGCAATTGTAAGCACCGAGTCACAAAGGCACACACAACCGAGGTTGCAAGCACCCTCTCCATTAAAAAAGGCTTCTCCAATATAGCACTTCTTTGCGCCATCGATGTTTACATGAATCTCCAAGGAGTCAACAGTGTGGCCCAGTCCCCAAATTATCTGACCATTCCCTTGTACAATAAAACATGTTAGAGAGAAGAAGGACAGCTAGTGTTTGGATGCCACGTTCTATAGGGCCCCTTCAAGTATAGCATTCCATGATGTATAGTCTCCCCCCTGCCTTGCTAACTCAACAGCCAATGTGCATTGATTTGGGGGTGCAGGAGTACAGAGGAGATGAGGGGACCAGAGGGGCTCTGAAGCCAAGTCAGAGCTACTTAGGGTCCCACCAGCTGGCCCTCCCATAGCCTCAAGAGAGGAAAGCACTATAGCTGTTCCAGAAGGTACAGTTCAGGGAAGGTGGGGGTAGGAAAGCATGGCAAAACATGCTGGGAAGCCCATGCTCCCCACCATCTAGCACGCACACACCTTTAGGTTGAAGGAGTAGAAAAGAAAGAAATACATATGGAAAACTGCTCAGAAACAATCTCGGCAACCGGGGATGTAAACACCACATTGCAAAATCCAAATAGAGGTGCTTTTGCCAACTGTGGCGATGCAATCCAATAATAATAATGTGTCTTTAAACATGTCCAACACCGCTTTCCCACCTATCGTACTACTCAGCTTTTCCAAACATTGATACAGAGTACACACACCCCCCTCCCGGTTAGAAACGTAACCTGTCACCACCATTTGCATGCCATTTGAGACTTTCCACCCGTTGGCCATGATTTATCTCTTCGAAGGGTTTCCTGACTTTCCTGCGGCTAAGTCCTCAAGCTCCGGCAGGTTTAGCCTCGCCATGCACTTTCCAACCTCAGACCTTGGCTCCTCCCTCTGCAGTCCCCGTTATGCACAAGCCCCGCCCAAGGCCCAACTGCAGTCCCGTGTCCCCTGGGATATCTTCCCTGCGGACCCCAAGCCTCAGGGAGCTCTCCTTCTCTAATACTTGCTACCTGAGCCGGTTATACTTTCTGAGCCTTTTTATAGAAACATCTGGAATTTGGTCATATTTCCATGTATGATATTGGAGCTCCACACCACCTGTGAACTCCATAACCGTGAGCAAGCTCTCCTAAACTCTCTGAACTTCCATTTATTTTTGGTATATATAAAAAGGGAGAAGAACAGCATCTACAAAGGTTGTTATGACGACGAAATGAGTGAATATGTGGAAACTACTTAGCATGGCGCCCAGCATAGGCATTGCTAACTGAGTGACGGGCTTGATTAACCAATGCTGAAACCTTTTAGAATAATCAGGTACCATATCCTATCTACTTCTTGGTGTCCTCCAGTGGCCTAGCACGATGACCATCTTCCACAAGCTGTTGCTTGAAATTAACCCAACAAGGGAAAAAGAAGTCCGGAGGAGGGAATGTTGAAAGGATACGTACTATAGTCTTCAAGGATATAAAGCGATGTTGAGCATAAGATGTTTTTGTTTCTTTGAAGGTAGAAGACGAGAAAAGGACTTAGAGTTTCAGGCCTCGTGGCTGGAACTTCCTGACGCTGCCAGAGAGTACTGGGAGAGTCTGACCTCGGAGCTCTACCACTTATTTGGCCAAGGAACTGCACCTAGCTCTAAGCTGTGTCTTCACCTGTAAAATGGAGAAACCAGAGTATCGATCTGATTGGGAGGTTGTGAGAACCATCTTGAGAGCTCAGCATAGGTTCTGGAACATAGTAAGTGCTCAATAAATACTAATGCCGGTCATGCTGGTGCTGTACCAACGGATGTGGTGCTGTTTGGTTCTTTTCAATGGTTGCTACTCAGTTGCTTTTGGTAGATAGTTGTGAACAGGCCTGCCCGTGGTGCACAGGGGATTTATTTGAGGTGCTGAGATCTGTCAGACCAAGGACCACTCTGGTGGCCAAACAACCCTGCTGGCCACGTGTGCAGCCTCCTCATTGAGAATTGCTTCTTCTGACCAGTGTGTTTTGCTCCTGGGTCCTCTCTGATAACACTGACTCAGTGATTTCATCCTGGGGGAGAGGAGGTGAGCAGATGACATGGATGGATCAGAACAAAAAGTCGAGGAACTTTCCAGAGAAGAAGAGTATGTGAAGTGACACAGGCTTTCGTGGTGGCATTCCCCCGGCTCATCATCCCTGAGGAGAGGCATTCGTGGTCAGTCTAGCGGGACCCCACCCAGCACGGCTCCATCAGGACTCTCCACTCCTGGTAGGGCAATGGGCTCCTGTGAAAATATAGTCTCCTTCCTCCCTCACTCACCTGGAATCTGGTGACACCAAAACTTACTGAAGTATTTCTTTCTAATAATGCCAAGCAACACTTGAGTTTCAATTTTTTTTTTTTTTTAATTCCTCAAGGTGTGCATGGGTGGCTCAGTCAGTTAAGTATCCGACTCTTGGTTTCCACTCAGGTCATGATCCCGGGGTCCTCGGACCAAGCCCCACATTGGGCTCCACACTCAGTGTGGAGTCTGCTTGAGGATTCTCCCTCCTTGTCCCTCTGCCCCTCCTGCTGTGCTTGCTCTCTCTCTCTCTCTAAAATAAATAATCTAAAAAAAATACAAAATAAAAAAATAAAAATGGCTCAAAATAATTTTAAATTTTGCATTTCACATGAAAAATAAAGTTCCTCCTACAGGATATAGAAGTTAGAAAGGAAAAGATGAGGAGCAAAGGGCATGGTACACTTACCATTTGTGTATATAAAAGAATAAAAGCATATTTGCTTGTATTTATGTAAAGTATCTCCAGAAGAAAACACAGATAACCAGTAACATTGGTTTCCCCTGCACAGGAAATGGGGGCCTCAGGGCACAGGATAGAAGGATGGCTTTTCAGTGTATCTGCTTTTGGACTCTGGATTTTGAACCAGGTGACTACACTCCTAATTCCAAAATAAATGGATAAAATTCCAAAAAGGAAAAAACAGGGGCGCCTGGGTGGCTCAGTCAGTTAAGCGTCCCATTCTTGGTTTCAGCTCAGGTCGCAATCTCAGGGTTGTGGAACTGAGCCCCAAGTCAGCGTCCGTGCTCAGTGCAGAGTCTGCTTGTCCCCCACCTTCCCCCTGTTCTTGGACATGCACTCTCTCTCTTTCTTAAATAAATAAATAAAATCTTAAAAAAAAAAAAAAAAAGGAAAAAATAACCCCTACAACATCCTTCAGATGGAAGTGGGGGCCTAAGTTTCAGGAGGGAGAGCCAGGACAGATTGAACATGGCCCTCCGCCAAGAGGCACTGGATACACAATAACGAGCCTATGAATCACCTGCTAAAACTCCTATATCATGGCCCTGTCTCTGATAGGGGAATCTTGTTTTTCCTTATAATACAAGAGATTCAGGAATTATCCAGAAACTCAGATGTTGCAGTGTCATGGCTGGTTGGCTTGGAAGTTGGACAGATGCCAGACCCATCCCCCGGTAGCTATGCACACTCGGATAAGAGAGTTAGCGGCTCAGGGCTGTGGCTTCCTCACTGGTCAAGTGGACAGGAATATCCCGGGGAGTGACCAAACAAGACTCCCGTAAAGTGACCAGCTGTCAGCACTCACTCATCAATGAGAGATAAGGAGCCCAGAAGCCACCATGAGGGGCGCGGAGAGGCCTGATGAGCTCCTGGTCTTTGCTCCCCCACAAAAGAAACCTCCTTGGCATAAATACTACTACCCCCAACCCCACTGAAGTTAGTTCCTAGCCAAGAGCAAAGAGATCCTGGGGACCTTCCTGTGGGAGGTCCCACTTAGGCTTACGTTATCCCTGGGCCTCCAGGGACCAGGGCAAGTCTAGGTCCAGCTTGGGGTTCATTCATTCTGGGGAAGTCTGACCTTGGGATGAAACATGCCAGGCACGGAGCTGGGGCTGAACAGGAGCCCAGAGAAGTCAGTATAGAAATGTAATCCTAGTATGCCCCTCCCCACTGCCTTTTTTAAACTTGCAGATGGAGGTTCTAGAGTTTGGGGCACTGGGGAACAGCATTTATATGTGCACTTAGTACATACAAGCACATATATGTTCAGTTAGTACTTAATACATACATAGTACATCTAAGTACCCATGAGGCCACCCAACATGAAAACTAAAGAGAGGCACAATATCGGTCCCACTTCCATGGAGCTCACCAGAAATTCTCCAAACGATTATAGGCATAATTTATTGAGCACCTACTGTTTGCCAGGCACCGTGCTATGTGATTTACCTTCAATCTTCCCAGCAAAGTTAGATTACTGCATCCATCTTACAGAAGAGGAAAGCGAGGCCCGTACATTTAACCAGTGAGGGGTCACAGAGCCAGCCCCTGGGCTCAGGATTTCAAATCAGGTCTGAGCATTCCCCTGCTTTCCAAATGCACGTCTCAGAGTGAGCGCCAAACTGAGTGCCACACTGAGAGCCAGACCAGCAGCGCTGTCACCTATAGGACGGGGGCCTTTCCCAGATTCCGCCGAAGATTCCCTGTCTCCTGGTGTGCTAGGCTGAATGCCAGCATCCTAATCCCCTGGATCTGTGAATGTGCCCTTCTAAGATAGCAGAAGGGACTCTGCAGGTGTGATTACATTAAGGATCTTGAAATGGGGAGATTATCCTGGATTAGCCAGGGGGGCCCAGTGTCGTCACAGGGCCCTTATAAGAAGGAGGCATGAGATCAGAATGGGTGGTAGAGGATGTGTCACGGGAGCAAGAGGTCAGAGTGAAGTGAGAAAGTGGTCACCAAGGAGTACAGCCAAGGCGAGGGCTTCTAGAAGCTGGAAAGGTAAGTGGAGTCTCCCCTGAAACTTCCAGAAGGAACGCAACCCTGCCAGAACCTTGAATTCAGACTTCTCACCTCCAGAACTGTCCAGAGGCTTGAAGAAACTAAATCTGTGAAAATTTGTGAGAGCAGCCATAGGGGCCTCACACACATGCTTCCTGTCCACGGAGGGCTGTCCAACGCCCAGGGAGACGCAAAGGCTCCTGGTGGCCGAGATCAGTGTAGGGTGCTTCGATGGAGGACCCACACCTTCTGAGCCACAGAGAGGCCCAGTGGGAGACCAGTGTGCCGAGAAGGACAAGGGCATCCATGATCGTCACTCTGGGAGTGCGCAGCCATGACTGGGGCACCTGGGGCCCCACAGGGGCTGGACTGCAAAGGGAAAGGGAGGTCAGGCTTCAGGCTCCTCCCTCTCCACCTGAGGACTGCCACCTGCTGTGAGGTTTATCTGCATGTTCACTGTATAGCTTCCCACTTCCGCTGTCACTCCCAGACGCTCTGTCATCTCAGGGGCAATTGCTGCCATTTCCGGAAGAGGCGGGAACCAGTGCTATATAAGGAGACCCAGACGTGGACTTAACAGGAGACCTGGGGCCCCTGTGACCACCTGGTGGGGCAAACATCTCACCTCCCCCTACTACCACATTAGAAGCCAACACAAAACAGGAGAGCAGCAGGGAACAGGCAATATACTTGGCCAAATGCCAACTCAGTCATAGGAAGTATGAGAAGACGGTGGTGTCCAGAATGACGCACAGCCCACGCGGCATCTCCCTGGAGCGGCCCTTGACTTGACGTTTTGGGG
The DNA here is from genome assembly GCF_024610735.1 of Ursus americanus. Lineage (NCBI taxonomy): Eukaryota > Metazoa > Chordata > Mammalia > Carnivora > Ursidae > Ursus > Ursus americanus. Next base: position 17,240,980 of record NC_142158.1, read on the forward strand.
AGGGGCAAACATTTGCCTATTAAACATATTTTATATAAAAATCAACACAAGCATATTTGGAACCGAATACCAATTTTGCATTAGCTGTTAGAAGAAGAAATTTCCGACTACAGGCCACGTCCTTAGATATTCCCGAAGTATGCGTTCCCTTTTCTTTGTTCTTAAGAAATATGTCAGAAGAAAGTCTGAGAAGCGAGGTTTAGGGAAAAGTGCCAACACTAGAGCCTTCCCAGCTGTGTCTGACTCCTGGGGTGGCCAGCAACTAGCTGTATCATGCTAGTTACATAATATATATGTTATATTTCTCATATATACCACATATAGTATTTTTAAATATATACACTATGCATTATATAGTGTTATATATTATATAACATAGTATCTACACATATATATATATATTTTACACGTATTTCATGTCTCTAGGCCTGTCCTCGTCTGTACAATAGAAACGAGAACTCATACTAGTATTGATTAACGGGCGTTCCTGCACTCAGAAAGGAAGTATTCAGGACCCCACAAAGCCTGGAGGCAGAACAAAGCTCCGCTGAGCAAGGAGCCCCTCTCAGCCACCAGCTCAGTCTGCTGGGCCCCTCAGTGAGTGGCGACATCTCTTTCCCACCAGTCGGGGCTCAGACCAGCCCATGGCTGCCCCAAGCACAGCGTGCCCCCAGAACAGGACACAGAGAGGGGCATTTGGGAGCACAGGATCGTTTTTGGAAGCCTTGCTATTGACAAGGATGCCACAGACACCAGTACGCTCCACTCGCTCTCTTTGTTTCTCCTAGCACAAAGCATGAGTCAGTTAATAGTGACGCTGGGCGATGAAAAGAGACCAGCTGGAGAAGCACTTCGGAAAACAGGCATTATTTTTAATCACGTAAAACATATATCTACCCCAAAGCCCAGAAATCCCACTCCTAGAAACGTAACTGAAGAGAAATGAAAACATATGTCTATACAGAAGACATGCTCACAGCGGTTTTATTTCCAGTAGCCCCAAACTGGAGACAACTCCATGTCCGTTAGTAGCTGAGGGGACAAAGACATCATGATCTACACAGAAAATAGGCTATATTCAACAATAAAAAGCAGTAAACTCGCCAGACATGCAACAATATGGAGAAATCTCCAAAACACTGTGCTGAGTGAAAGAAGCCATATGCAAAGGGAGACACATACTCTATGACTCTATTTATGCCGAACTGTAAAACAGACGAAAGTAAGCTCTCAAGACGGAAGGCACATCAGTGGGTACCTGGGCTGGGGCTGGGACTGGGAGGGGGGAGTATGGGCCACAAGGTCACGCAGGAAACTTTTTGGAATAATGGGAACATTCTGTATTTTGAGATTGGGGTGGTGTTACAGAGGTATGTATATTTATTAAAATTCATCCAACTATACACTTAAAATGAGTGTATTTTATTATGTGTAAATTTTACCTCAATAAAGTAAATAGAAAAAAACCTGAGACACAGAAGGGGGAGGGGCGAGATGGCGAGTGATGGAGGGAGGGGGAGAAAGTGAGAGCGGAGGGAGGGGGACGGGGGTGGAGGGAGGGGGATAAAGGGGAATGGAGTTGGGGGGGGGGGGACAGGGAGAAGGAGAGGCGTCTGATATCTTTGAGGACAATGTTCCCTTTCCGGAAGGCCAAGGCACCATTTTCTTTCTCCTACAATCCTTCACACGGTTGTTCCCACACTCCCTAAGAAACGGAGTTTCATCCTGAAGGGATTAGAATCTACGAAACCATGGGAATATGGATTTTTGCTTTTCAAGGAGTGACCTCCAGCTTTCTGACACATTAAAGAGAGAGAGCAGAGACTTTATGGCGGATGGACGCCCCAGAGAGCACGCAGCACAAACCGTCACAGGGAACCAGGCACGACGCCTGGGCCAATACTAAGCCAGCACACAACCCTCACTTTGGAGGCAGAAAAAAATTAACCATGTATTTACCAGTTGGCAAGTGGTCGTTGCCTTGAGATTCCTGAGTATCTCCTCGTCGCCCAGGACCCCTCCCCACCTCCGGCAGCTGGCAGCCTTGGCAGCTGTACCGCCAGACCTACTCCTGCTCCAAGGTGCTTTCCGTACTGCTGGGTTGGTACCCGGCCACACTAGATGGGGAAATATATCAAATGCCCTCCTCCTCCAGAACAGTATAAATTAGGAATAATCTACAAGCATATGGTGATTAAAAGAGCATGCATTTTGTCAGAATGCAGAACGCGGTGATGTCAATGGGAAAAAAACCCACCAAAGTGGGATGTTTTTAGTCCGATGTCATGTAAAACTCGTAAGGGATTTTTTTCCACTTGTAAGCTCTGCTTTGACCCTAATTACAGACTTATATCTTGCTTCCAGATCAACATTTTAAATGAAGGGAAGGGGAGGAATCTTGGCAGAACAGAAAGAAGACCACCGCTGGTGATAGGAGGCCAGGGATGAGGTGTGGGAGCATGAGAGGTCCCGAGGAAACACAGCCCCCCTCTTCTGTGGGGCCAGGGGAATCCAGCTCTCCACCCTACTAAATAAAGTGAGACGAGCGAGAGCCTCTCTGTCAGTCCTTACAACAATTAGTCATTGATGTTCAAGTATTGGGGGTGCGGACAGACAACAATGGTGTTCTGTCCAGTATCTTCAGCAAGGATTAATTCTCCTTAAAAGGTGCCTGGAGAACCGACCACAGCATCACACACTTGGGCAGACCAGTGGCCCTCCTGCTCAAGACAATAATTTCGGGTTCCCAATTTCTTTATATGAAATATAAATCCATTGAATGAGGATTGTCTGACTATAGAGGTTAGCTTTGTATGAGGTAGAGACCCACTGTGCCTTAATAATATAAATTCAAATACTCGGGGCATAAAAAAGGGAAAAGAGGGCTGTTGGGACATAAAGAAGACATGACTGATAGAACTTCAGGTACAAGGGGAAGGCTTGTTTGGTCCCCGATTTGAGAAGGCTGACCATGACACGGCCTTTTACAGACAATCAAAGAAATCTGAACCCCGTAGTAGGTGAGAGCAGGGACATTTATTAACTGTTATGGGTCCGAGAGTGGCATGGTGGCTACTGAGAAAGGGAAAAAAGCAAGCAGCAGGAGGGAGGAAAGGAAGGAGGGAGGGAGGAAGGAGAAAGAAAGAAGGAAAGAAAGAAGAAAGAAAGAGACCAACAGATGCTAGCTTGGATCTGAAGGCTTCATATTGTTAAGATGGAATGCTGTCCAAATTGACCGACAGATTCAATATCATTTCTACCAAAATTCCAGCTGCCTTTTTTTTTTTTTTTGGTAGAACTTGGCCAGCTGATCCTAAAATTCATATGGTAACGTGAGGCACCCAGAATAGTAAAAACAATCTTAGACAAGAGCAAAGCTGGGAGGCTTGTCATTCACGATTTCAAACTTACTACAAAGCTGTAGTGATCAGGATGGTGTGGTACTGGCCTAAGGATGGGCAAAGCAATCAACAGCATAGAACTGGGAATTCGGAAATAAATCATACGCACGGCTAATTGATTTTCGACGGGGGTGCCAAGACCGTTCAACGGGGAAATAGTTTTTTCAACAAGCGACACAGAGACGACCTATAGATCTACCTAGAAAGAAGCTCACACCATATGCAAAAACTCACTCAAAATGGGTCACAGATCTAAATGTAAGAGCTAAAAACAGAAAGCTTTTCAAAGAAAACACAGGAGTAAAACCTTGAGACCTTGCATTAGATTTGATTTTGACAGTAGCATCTAAAATACATGGGCTTGAAGCCTCAGCTCTGCCACTTTCTTGCTATGGCCAAGTGGATGGTTTGATTTCCCTGAGCCTCAATGGGAATGAAGACACATCATCCTCATAGGGTTGTTAGAAGGGACTACATGAGGCGATGCTCTGCTGACGGCCCCCAGAGTACGAACTCAATGTGAGTTAACGCATGTGGGCATGTTCTCAGTAAAAGAACACGTAAGCTACTATAAGTGGACTTGGGTGCTAAATTTAAATTAATGTCATTGCAAGATTGAAAAAAGAAACTCCAATTTACAAAGCTTGATTTGAATTGCTTGCAAGGGGTAGTTTTCATGGGCTCTGTAGTATAAAACAGTTTTCAAGTATTAAAGGCTCTGAGGGTAGCATGCAGGAGTCCTCTGGGCCAAATTCCACCTGAAGACACTGCTTATGGAGCACCTAGCGTTTTAAAATTTGAAATTGAGATGCTTTTACATAAGTTACCTCACCCCAGTGAACCACAAGCCCCACCATTCCCTATTATCTAACCATAAGCCCATCCTACTTGTTTATATCGTTATCTGGTTCCTGAAGGTGATTGCGTTTCTTGACTCTATCTCAAGTGCTGGGAAAGCTCTTTGTTGGTTAACCAACCTTCTTCCTACAAAGGTTTGAAGAGCCTTCTTTCTTTCAGAGGACTTTTCGTGTTTGGGAAGGCTTTTAAAGTTCTTTTTTAATAGCTTCAATAATGTAAAATATAAAGTTCTGAAATATCTCAAAAGAACACAGACCAGCATTGCCCTAACAGAAATTAACAAGAAATGCAAGCCACATGTATAATTTTGAATTTTCTAGTAGCCATATGAAAAAAAGTAAAAAGACACAATTCATTTTCATAATATATTTTTTAGTCTAACATATCTAAAATATTATCAACATATAATCGGTATAAAAATTTGAGATATGTTATTTTATTTTTTAAGGATTTTATTTATTTATTGGACAGAGAGAGAGCACAAGCAGGGGGGGAGCAGCAGGCAGAGGGAGAGACAGAAGCAGGTTCCCTGCTCAGCAGGGAGCCTGATGTGGGGCTCGATCTCAGGACCCTGGGATCATGCCCTGAACCAAAGGCAGACACTTAACCACTGAGCCACCCAGGCGCCCCTTGAGATATTTTATATTCTTTACAACTAAGTCTTTGAAGTTTGGTGTGTGTTTTACACTTAAATCTCAATTTGGAATGGCCACATTTCAAGTGCTCAATAGCCAGATGTGGCCAGGGTCTCCCGAACTGGACAGGGAGAAATAGACAACCAACAATATCCATGTACTATAAGACCTTAAGGGGAGAATGGCTTATATAGGAAAACAACATCTACACTGGAAATTATTGAAGTGGCAGATTCTGAGGCTTTAGTGGTCCTGGTGGTGACAATGAGCACATTGAAGCTTCAGACAAGGGAAACTGAGACCACGCTACTCCAGGGTAGAGGGGGAGGGGAGGATATTCAGGGCTTCAATTTGTGCTGTTGTTTCTTCTTCTATCCTTTGCACTCCCTATGTGCCGGGGGTGAGACTGGGCAGGTTGAAAAAGCAGCAAACAAAAAAGAGTAGAAAGTGGGGTTGATGGACCACCATTCCTAATATTTATCTCTGCTTCAAGCCCTGGCCCCACATCCTCAGTGGCTTGTGGAGTCCCCACGGCCAGGAGGTTGCTGGTGGGAATTTTTCCTGCTACTCCCGACTTCCCTTCCCCAACTTCCGAGGCAACCTTCCCGATCTCCAAAGAACAGGCCTTCTGCTTCTGCTATTCAAGGAATATTATGTTCTCCCAACTGTGATATTTTGGGCATTTCTGGCAGGAGGTGGGATGGGCAGGGGTGGAAATAACTCACGAATGTTCTCTGAACAAGGAACCAGTAAAGTACAGACATCTGGCTCCGGGATTTTGCTGGCTGCAGGGATGTCATGGTAAACCCACTAACACTAATTGCTTTCACGTCTGCTCCCATTTCTAGTGCAAATAAAATGCCTCTCCAGCTAATGGAAAATGAAACGCCCATTGGCTGTTTGTTTACCACATTATGTAAGAGCTCTCTGTATCACCACTTCTTGCCCCAGCCCCATGCTGGAACCCTCTAAAGGACCTCATGCACAAAGACTATAAGGCTCCAAACATACAGGGTTAACAACGGTCAGAAAGGACACCTGCATTCTTGCTAGGGCTGTGGAACTCCTTCGTCCTAGACTAACTGGCTGAGAAGGGAAGGCAGAAAGAAGAGGGACAGAAAAGGGAAGGAATCCTACTTGTTTTTAATTCATGCTTCCAGGCATATTTTGGACCTCCTTACTTGACCTAAGTACAAAGATCTGAACCTCAACTTCTGAATTCAGTTTGACTGCCAAAGGGGAAATATAGGCCCAGCTAAAACTGGGGTTTAGGAGAATGGCTCTCCACCCACTGGGCCTTATATGGCTGTCCTTTAAAATGATTTACTGCTGTTAAGTCACTGGGCAGCCTTCTTGGAAAGCCCTGGTCCAGCTTGGCTGCCTGTGTTTACCCCCATGTTAGCATTTATTACCCAATGCGCTGACGAGTGCTTTATCTCCTCACTGACTACTGGCGGGGCTGCATCTTAAACATCATTCTATTTCCAGTGCCTAGCTGTCTCTCCCCACCCCATAATGCTTGTAGTGACAGAACCATGAGTTGTTAGCAGGGCACATGGTTGGTAAGAATAAAAAACTACATTTCCCAGTATCCTCTGCAGTTAAGTATAGCCATATGACTAAGTTCTGGCCAATAGGGTATCAGTAGAAGTGCGATGTGTAAACTTCCCATGGTGTCATTGGACATTTCCCCTCTTCCTGTGTGGATCCTCCCAGGGAGGGAGGCCATGTGGGCAAGAACCACATCCTAAGGATAGTGGAACAACAAAATGGAGGAGCCTGGCTCTTAGATAACGTGGAGCTGCCAGACTGCTTTCAGAGGGACTGTGACCTGAGGAAGAAATCATTATTTCAGATCTGAAATTATATGCTGAAGACTTATTTGTTGAAGAAGAGAAAGGAGAAAACCCATAAAATAAATAATAACACCACCCTGATGGTTATTTTGTGGGTCAACTTGAATGCACCACAGAGTACCCAGACATTTACTCAAATATTACTCTGGGTGGATCTGGGAGGGTGTTTCTGGAGGAGACTGACATCTGAATTGGTTGACTGAGTGGAGCAGACTGCCCTCCCTGATGAGGGTGGGCCTTATATAATCAGCTGATGACCTGGAAAAAAAACCAAAAGGGCTGAGTAAGAAGGAACTCCTCGGGGCGCCTGGGTGGCTCAGTTGGTTAAGTGTCTACCTTTGGCTCAGGTCATGATCTTGGGGGTCTGGGAATCAAGCCCTGCATCAGGCTCCCTGCTCAGTGGGGAGTCTGCTTCTCCCTTTGCCTCTCCCCTCTGCTTGTGCTCTCTCTCTGTGTCTCTCTCAAATAAATAAATAAAATCTTAAAAAAAAAAAAAAAGAAGAAGGAACTCCTATTTTTCTGCCTTTGGACTTGAACTGAAATAATGGCTCTACTTGGGTCTCAGACGTGTTGGCTTTGGACTAGAACTTACACCACCGGCTTTCCTGGTCCTCAGGCCTTCTCACTTGGACTGGAACTACATTTGCTCTTCTGGGTTTGCAACATGCTAACTACAGATCTTGGGACTTCTCAGCCTCCATAACTGTGTGACCCAATTCTTTTATTCCTGGCAACCACGGGTCCAGCTAAAAGTTAAGGGTTCTGTTACTAGAGAAGTAGTCAGGAACTGATCAGGGGGAGGGGAGGGATAGCCCAGGGTCTGTGCTGTACCTGTAATTTCGCCAGGACCTGTGCTAGGTGCTGGAGATGGTGGTGTGCAAGCTGCAGGCTTGCCAGTGGTCAGTGGGGAGACAGACAAAGGACTGTGTAATTCTACCATACTATGATCTCTGTCTCTGTCCCTCCCATTGGATCTGTTTCTCTGGATAACCTTGACCAACACACCCACTATTAGGCTTTCTTTCTGGAGAGCGAGCCTCTGGCTCTTACTGATGAAGAATCTTACACCCCTTACTACACTATATGCTCCTGGGCTGAAAAGTTTCATTTTCCTCATCACCTGCTTTGGTCCCCACCTCCCTCTATATGCTGCCTACCCCATGGCTGGGTGTAGAGCAGCACCCCTTGACCAGACTGACCTAGACACATGGAATAAAGATCATATTCAAAACAAAGCCCTTTGTCATGTCCCTTTGGAATGCCTTTGAAACACTCCGTTACAATGGCTGAGAAAATTGTCCAAGATGGCCAAGTTCACAGGGCTTATCTTAGAAGAGAAACCTTCTCGAAAGCAGAGACTGGGCTTCATATAAACACCTCCTGCATAGCTATGAAGTTCCATGCAGCAAACTTTGGGGAAAGTTAAGTTCAAACGGGGCTCAGAGGAGCAAGCTTTTACCCCTGGGTTCAGTTTTTCCTGAGTCACTCAGTTTCATCAGGAGAGAACTGCAGACACAAACCCTGTGTAACATACGTGATGACTCTAACCCAGCCCAACCCCCTCCCTCCTCATATGTATCCAACCGACTCTGAGATTGCCCAACCAAAGAGCATAAGTTCACAGGATATCTCCTCTTGGGTCAGCTCCCAAAGGATGGGAGCACTTGGCTTTGTTCCCAGAAAAACTGTGATCTGCAGAAGTATGTGAGAAATGCGCCCGTCCCTACGGACCACTGCAGAAGAGAGTGGCCAAGAGCCCTTCAAAGTAGCGTTTGTCCCCCATGTGGAGAGTGTTTATGAACTGACACATTCTCTCTCTAGCTCAGGAAATAGCCGCCTCATCAGAACACAATTGAACGCGACCTTGGGCCCAGCTGTGGCAGGCAGAGGTTAACTTCCTTTCCTGCTTAGGGCAGGACCCAGTTCCAATTGTCTCGCTTTGCCTCATTAAATTTTCTGCACAATGTAGCAAGTGCCTTATCTTGGGCAGCGAGGCAAAAGCTTCCCCTTGTTCCTCTTTGTGGTTTGAAGTGGAAGTTTGATAAAGGGCACATTTTGCTTTTAAAAAAACAGCCTTAATTGTGTGGAGAAAGTACTTTTTCTACTGGTGGCTGCTATTCCCATAAAAATTTATATTCACCTGTGAAGACCTCCCATGTGACCTGGCAGGGAGGAAAGATAAAGCAGCCATGTTAAAGGGGCTCAGGTGAACAACTTAGGACCTAAAAGAAAGTAGGCCAGTGGGTCGAAATAAAATCCAGCCACAGGTGAACAAAAGATGTAAGAAACAGGAGATAATCTGATGCCAGCACTGTCCCTGGGCCCTCTCCCCCTCAGCGTTTCCATGGCCAATGGTACTCCATGCTCTCCTGGTTAAAACAGCTCTGTAAAATGAAACGAGGTGGGCTGGTATATATGCTTACTTAGATATTCATTTATTTTAGAATGACTTTCTTGCTTCTTGCAGGAATGATACATGTTCCTTTTTTTTTTTATTAAGAAACTCAGAAAAATCTGAAGAGGAAAATGAAACTCGAAATCCCACCACCTGTCAAGCCTCTGTCACTAAGTTAGGCGACTGTCATGCAGTGACCTTTTTATGCGCACATACGTCGAGGAAGATGGATAGATTTGGCGGTAGAAATAATATTAACAGGAGTCCACCACACACCATCTTCCATAAAGACGATTCCATTATTTAAACTTAACAGAAGAAAAAGAAACTGGAATGAAACAGAATCTGCTCGCTTTCTGAAATAATGCAGGTTTTTAGCCTGGCACGATTCTGAGGGCAGGGTGAACGTCCAAGGCCAGCTGAGGTAACTGACATCAGAAAGGCAGATAACAGGGAAATAAAGCCCCAAACCCTAAGTGATTTGAGAATGTTTTCCTTGGCACTCTGCAGAGATGCCTTGCGTTGAGATAAGAGAAGCAAGCTCCTCTGGACTCTTGCTAGGAGCCCAGGGCCCAGGCTCCCACAGTGGGGCTGGCTCACCCGGTATCTTGACAGATTATCCGACCTCTTAAGAAGGGAACATCCACCTAGCACCGGGTAATTCCAGACGACCACAGTGCAGGTGGAAAGAAGGGTGTTAATCACCTAATGCGTGGACAGGAGAAAAGTGGGAAACAGTTTGAAAGCCCAGAATTCGTGTCAGGGGTCTCCCAGGATAGGCCGAGAGAGGTCTGAGCCGTTCGGATCAACGAAGACAAAGAGGGAAGGAGAGGAGAGGAGAAAAAGGTGTCTTACAGCCTTGACACTGAGGACCAAAGCCTTACCCCGACCCCATCCCTCACCCTCTGCCACTAAGGCCACGTAATCATACACACAGCCAAGCAGTTTAACTTCCAGGAGACGGTGGGAAATGCTTTCAAAGTAACCAGGACCTACCGCTTACGTAACGGTCCGATAAAGCCTTAAGCTCTGGGCAGGAAGAGCCCAGGGCCCTCCGAACAGCCAAGCACGTCTTTCGTCCTGCAGACATGCCGTCTCTGTCTACAGCACTGGGGGAAGGACGGTGGAGCCGCAGAAGGAAGGCTCCAGGCAAAGTCACACCTTGAATCAGAGAAGGCAGCTGTGAAAACAGCGGGCTCCAGCCCTGACAGAATCCAACCGAGGGCTGTGGGGCCTGCCTCCTCTGTGACCCAGGGAGGACTCCCACAGACGTCAGCTGCCTGTCTGCATGCAGGTGTAACGTGTGGTCCGTTCCCTTCAGACACAACGAACGATTCCAACACACGGTAGGGGCCACGTGGCCTATCACTCCCGGTTAGCACATTAACCGGGGTTATGGGCTAAACTGTATCCCCAAAAATCTCTATGTTGAGGTCCTAACCCCCGGGACCTCAGAATGTGACTATATTTGGAGATAAGGTCGTCAAAGAAGCAGTTAAGGCAAACGAAGTCTTGAGGGTGGGCCCTAATCCAGGATGACCCCGTCCTTATAAGAAGAAGAGATTAGGACACGGCGGGTATGGAGCAAGACCACGTGGGGACACACGGAGAAAATGACCATCTGCAGGCCAAGGAGAGAGACCTCGGCATGAAACCAGCCCTGCTGACCCCTTGATCTTGGACATCTAGCCTCCAGAATGGGTCAGTTCTTTAAGCCCCCCAGTGCGTGGGACTTAGTAACGGCATCCGGAACAGACGGACACCCACACAGTTTGCTTGTTATCTTAGCAGAGGTGAGGTCCACCCAGAACGAACCGTGTCCAAGCAGAACCACCGTCACATCTGATGGGTGATACCGGTTATAAAATATTTCAAATATTTTTAACATCCGCCCCTCTTTGCACTTGTTAGTCCTATCCTAGTGGCCAACCCTTGGATGGTAAGACAATCGGCCTTCGGCTACAGAAATCAGCAAGAGCATGTCTGCTTTCTGGCCCCCTCGTCTTGCCTTCCCTTCCGGGGCTACGCAGAGCTCAGTGCTCTGTGGGCTCTGAGCACCACCCCCTCCTTCCTTCGAAGCATGGAAGTCGTGACCACTGCCTACAGCGAAGGGATGAAGGGGGCTCCTCTGAGCACGGCCCTCATCGGAGAGGCTCTCTGGGATCTTGTCTGCTTCGGACGGCGTGCGTGTCTGAGGACCAGGGCAGGGCTGCTATGACAGCATGCTCGCTGCGTGCTTGGCACCGTTCAGTCCTCCAAGTGGGATCACAAGAAACCCAGAGAAATCTGACCTGCAAAAAAAGTTGTACCAGAGCATCCAGTAGACCCATCCCCTTGGCTCTGTCACTGAGTTCGCCTCTGCCTACCTGTCCCCCTGGAGTGTCTGCACCCAATGCTAATGGGACATTCTCTTCGGGAAGGTCGCTGGCCGGACCACTTGGAATATTTGCCCACGGTGCGCCCCGACCCTTTCTCGCCCTCTTGGGTAGCAGGAGGCAGAACAGAAGTGACCTATCAGTCTTAAAAATCTGCCTGGGGACGGGCACCAGGGGCTAAGGTCCCCCACTTGCTAGGGGCTCTTTCGCCTGTCACCAGCCTCCACACTCTCCCCTACTGCCAAGGGACGTGAACGCAGCCACGGTCGACAGGCGCGACAAGCAATAAGTATGCACTCCCCGTCCAGAATAATCGAAAGAAGAGGGTTGATCCAAGAATAACCGATAAAATCCTTTCTAATGGAAGGTAACTACCCCTGTGGCATTCAGTTCCGGAAGGGCAGGGAGCTCCCAGATGGCTCTAATTTAGCTCTTTACTCTCCTCATCCAAGGTAAGCCAAGGGTGAGGCAAGCTGAAAAGAATGTCTGAGCATTCTTTGGCCAAAAGGGGAAAAAACCCAAACCACCGCTCCTCCTCCCATCACCACTGCCACTCTGAAGCATGTGGTTGCCTCTTCCCTCCACAGCCGCACCAGCTCCCACCCCCTGGCTCATCGGCCAGCCTGTGCTCCCTCTCAAACAAGCATGGGTGCAAATCGGCCCCCGGCAAGGCAGAAACAACCTCGCAGATCAGACCCTAAAGCTCCGCCAAGCACACCAGCTTCAGTCTCTGAGCTCAGTTTGGTTCTGTCTTCTGAACAGATTACTGAGAACAGCAGCTACCTCAGGAATGACACAGCACAAAAATACCCCATATAAAGAGGCCAATACAAAATGCCCAAGACGGCCAAGTCCCTGACAAGTCTCCCAAAAGTTGGGTTTCTGGAGTCTACGGATGATGCTTTCATCTCCTTTACAGATCAGGGCTGTAAAATGCAAGTTTTACCCACCTATCGAAGGCTGTCACTTACGAGCACACTGCTCCGTCCCCTTGCCAGGCTAAGGGGCATTACACCACTTTCTAAGCACCCAATAACACGCCAAGTGCTCCGGGGAAATGGGAGAAAAACCGAGCATGGGCCCTCTTCCTTACCATCTTGCCATCTGGACAGAAGAAAAGATGTGTATATTTGGAAATGACTCGAGATGGCAGTACAGTCCCATTGGATGGAGTGCCAGGTAGTGTGACGCAGGTCTGTGAGTGCGAGAAGAATCCGGAGAGGACCAGAGGCAGCCAGCCCCACTGCACACCCAACCAACTGAACAAAACGGACTTAAGAGGCCCAGAGCTGAGCTGTTTGTCTTAAACAGAAAGGGTGACGCGTTGGGGAGCTCAGGGTGATCGTAGCGGACTCCGGGGGGAGGGGGGCACGCTGCCTTAGCACGGAGCTGAAGAAAGCATGTCTGAGAGTCGCTTGGCTAGGGTTCAATTCCTGATACCCCACTTGCTGCGTGTGCAGCCCCGGGCCCCTCACATGATGTCTCTGTGCCTCTGTAAGCTGGAGACCAACAAAGAGTGCTGACGTCATCGAGCTGCTGTGGGAAGCGGTTCAGCACAGCGCAGAGTAATACGCCTGAACTTCTAATGGGGTCAGCAACACGAAGCAGGATAATCAGTCTAAGTCAAACGACACACTATGTAGCAGAACGTAATCTACTTTTTTTCATTTTTTATATTTTTTAATTAATGATTTAATTATTTTTAGGGGGTGGGAGGGGCAGAGGGAGAGAGAGAATCTCAAGCAGGCTCCACGCCCAACACGGAGCCCGATGCTGAGCTCTCCTGACCCCGAGATCATGACCTGAGCCAAAATCAAGAGTTGGACATTGAACCGACGGAGCCACCCAGGTGCCCCCAGTACGTAACTGCAAACAAGATTTTCTTGGGTGTGGGTTGGGGAGGCCCTGGGTTCCGGGGAATATGGCATCTGTCAGAAGAGCCTGTAACTCAAAGTCAGGGCCGTTGGAACCCCAGCGAATGTGGCCGCCAGACACAGAACTGGCCTGCTGTTCCTGCTGGTGTCCCTGCCGCGGAGCCCAAGCAGGGAGAAGAAGTCCGCACTGAAGAGAAAGCGTGTCAGGGATGATGTCCCAGAACACCCAGTGGCAAGGAACAAGCTGGCTCTCTGCTGGCAGGACTCCCTCCTCACCCCGCACGGCTGACATTCAGATCGTTCCCCTGAAGGCACGGATGGCCTTTTTGGTGAGAACACTTAAAATATTCCTCAGAAGCTAGATCCAAACAAGCAGCTCTTCTCAGCTCCTGCTAACGTTGGTCCCCTCCCCATCTCTCACCCTTTCCAGAACTTGAACATACCGGTCTCCTCCTGAGACAGTTCTAGAACATGCTTGACCATGAACAACGTGGATGGCCTCTCTTTGCCAGCCAGTTTGCCCTGCCCTTCCACCGGCCGAGCCCCTTCAACACTGACATCCCGTCTGAGGGAGTAGGAGGAAGGGCCCGTCCTTCGGAATATGGACACGGTATCGCTGAGTCACCCCACCTCTTCCATCCACCTGGCCTTGGCTGCTCAAGCTCCGAGCACAAAACAAGGTTCTCAGGAAGTGGATGCTGCTGGGCAGGTAGCTGCAGATCTCAGACGCCTTCCCACCCCTCCTCTTTCCTCAAGGTGAGGCGTCTGTCCAGGTCTTCGATCCAAAGGGGGCTTGGCTTAACTTCCACAGGGCACCACGGAACAGACCAGACCCTCTGTGGCTCTGGCTTCCATAGTGGGCAAGCTGACCTACTGGACGGCTCACGTCCTCATCAGATGGGTACCTGCTTTGGGCTATGGAAATGGCTTAAATGAGACGAAGAACACAAAGCACATAGTTTAGAGTTTGGCACCTGACGGCCATTCACCTAACTAATCATTAGCATCATTATCATGAGGTTATAATGATTAGCGTCCAGTTTCCCATTCATTCACTCAACAAACACTGACCATGTTTTTTTAGCATCAACCATGCGCCAGGCACACAGTGGTAAAAGACAGACGTGGTCCTCAGCCCGTGTGGAATTTAGGGTCTACTGGGAGAGACAGCCAACAAATAAGCAAACGAAGAGAAAACCATCATTTCAGATTGTGGGAGTGCTATAAAGGAAAGGGAATTTGTGACAGAGAATAAAAACAAGAGGGAGCTTACTTTGGATAGAGTGGGCAGGGAAGGCTTCTCTGCAGTGACATTTAAGCCCAAACCTTAAGGATGAGAAAAAGCTAGCCACGTGGAGAGAAGAGGCGGGAGGAACAGCATGCATAAAGGGCCTGGGGTCGAAAGAAGCTTGATGGGCCTGAGAAATGAAGGAAGTCGGCAGGGCTGGTGCGCCATCACGAAAGGGACTGTGTCGCTGGATGAGGGGGGAGAGTGGGACTGGGCTGTAAGGCCATGGAAGGGAGTTTGATTTTTATCCTAAGGCAAGTCTCAGGATGGTCTTAGTCAAGAAATGGTACCTCATAGGGATGCATCATGCTTGCTCCAATTACTCACAATGAACATTTTGTATCTATGCTTTATTGAGCACTCCCCACACGGCAGGCGCTGCACTAAGAATTTTACCTGCATTATCCAGGCATGGCTACCAGCGATGGGGGCCAGGATGATGGCAGTGGAGACAGACAGAAGTGGACAAATTCGAGAAGTACATGATGATAGAATGAATGGGGCCCAGGGAAGACATCAGCATGGGTCAATGCCATTGGCTTCTCAAACTGTCCCAACACCCTCGTCATCATCCCCGGTCACGATCATCGTTCACCCAAAGGACAAGATTAAACCAACTAGTCGACTTCCTTACAAAGCCCCTACTAGACACACCTGCACTTTGAAAGGCACTGTGTTCCGTAACAAGCACACGCAAGCTTACTCTGGGCCCTAGAGTACTCTAGTAATCCATGCTTGGGTACTCTGCTTTTACCAACTTCCAAGGGCTGAGTCTAGAAACAGCTTCCAAAAGAAGCGAATGATTGCTGAATGGCCCCATTGATTTCAGTCAGCTCCAAGAACAAAAGCAGAGAAGTAGTCTAAGATGCCAAGTACCAGTGTTGTTGACTGATGCAGGGCTGCCGCGAGGACAGGCGGCATCACCTAGCGCGGAGGGGTTTCTACTGCGTCACACGGTCGGTCACACAAAGGCCCAGAACAATGTCAGGCTCGAAGCAGCAACCAAGCCCTGAGCCTGGGGACAGCGTCTCATAAACACAGCAGGGAAAGAATTGCTGGAATACGGGTTCTTTCAACCACAGCATGAATAATGCTATCAGCTGCCACATCACCACCAAAACAATAAGGCAGGCCTGCCCTGGGAACCTGCTGGAAAACCATTCTGTTGAAAGAGCTCGATCCACCCCTCGGCGTAGAGCACACACTCGAGGGTTAGTAAGAGTGTGCTCCGGAAAGCTCCAGAAAACGTGGACCGCTTTCATCAATGTAAGGATGAATTTCACAGCGGGTGGCAAAGCACATTGAGGAAATGGAAACAAAGTAAGAGGGAAAAGGGACTTTCTAAAGGTGCCTTGGGTCTCCCATCTCCCCCTGCCTGGAAGAACACGTTAACTTGTAGGGAAGAAGAAAGGTTTCGGGCTTACCTGACCTGGCGTCAGCCCCAGACCTGGCTCCGGCCTGTCATTTTTGGAAGCCAGTCATTCACTGACTCAGTAAAACCTTACCCCAAAGCCACTGCAGGGGACAGGAAAGGCAATAAATTGTAACAAAATAGAGAATGGACCCCCCCCCCAAGAAAAGAATGCCGGAACTGGCAGGAATAGCCACATCGTGGGTGGGTAACTGTGCCCCCTCTTATTCATGACTGTCCCGAGATGCAGAAATCCAACCAAGACACAGTCTGGTTGATGCATGGCTGATGAAACCAGGACCTTCTGCAGAGTATGAAGTTGTGAGGGGTGATTCTCTGGCCATGGAAGAAGTTTATTTTCTTATCCCACCCTTGTTGCTGGCTCATCTTTGACACAAGTCATGAAGCCTCTGATACCGAAAATTCGGAATGCGGATGGCACACAGCAGATTTCCCTAAATTCGGACGGGGCCACCACGTGCGGCAATCCCTCTCCGGAAACCCGGAAGGTGGGCTTCATCGGTCCTCTCTGCTCTGTATTTCTTATTCTCGTCTTACTCTGAAGTGTAAGATGTGAAAGCTGAAAGGCATCTTAGAAGTTGAGCTTAAGCAGCCGTCCCAGGGAGATGAATGTTCCCAGGCACGCATCTGGCACAGGAGGAACGAAAACCAAGGTCCCCTCAGCCCTGGTGGAGCGAGAGCCTTCCTGTTACACTGGGACACGTTTCTTAGCCCCTTCTGCTAACAGTATCCATAACACAAAGGCCCAGAAGGAAGTCAGACAGGCTTGGAAGCGGACAGATGTTCAGAATGCAGCCTAGCGATTGTCTGTTCCGTGTTTCCTGCTTGGCCTGGGTGGCTGGGGAGCTACAGCAGGTGGTTCCTGGTTTTGTGGGTTTTTTCCCCCTCGAGTTCCCACCCAGCAGAAGGCTTGGCACGGAGGAAAAGGAGCAGATGGCTCTTGTTCAAGGCCAGGCTGCCGTGTTGGACTTCTCCGGCATTTCCCGTAGAAAGAAAGAGTTGTGCCAGTTCGAGGGGTGAGAGAGTGTCTTTTCAAAGGAGATGGATGTGATTGGAATCTGGAGATCAAGATTCCAGAAAAGGAAACGGACTATTTCAAGGCTCTTCCTTTTCCATGTAGGAGGGAAGGGTGCCAGAGAGCTGCCTGGGACTCCACTGGCCAGAGCTCTACTCCCAAGGGACGGAGTGAAGGCAAATGACACCTGACCTCCCGACAGGGTGTGATACTAAATGGGCCACTCCTGGATCTCCACAGCGACCACCATCCTCTCCCACCCAGACTCTGTAGGTAGCTGCTGATCGCCTCGCCTCACCCCTACTGATGGGCTAAACCAGAGCTGGAGCCAGGCTCTTAAAACAGGACATCAGATCACACCGCCCTCCTGCTAGCCGTCCTCCTTGTGGTGCACTTAACAGAGAACCCCAAGTCCTCACTGTGGTGCACTGAGCTTCCTTGATCGGCCCTACTCCTCCTGCACAGCCCCGCACCACCGCTCCTCTGCCTCCCCCCCCCAACACTATTCCCTCCCGGCGCACTGGCCTCCCCCTTGTTGGGGAACATGGCAACACGTGCTCACCCCTTCTGGGTTTGCTACTGCATCCACCTGGAACATTCCACCTGGGAATGTCCCCCCAAACATTCACCCTGCCTTACTGCCTTCAATTCTCTGCTCAGATGACACATCTTCAGAGAGCCCTGCTCTGACCACCCCAGGAAGCCAGCGCCCCCCCCCCCCGCCCCCATCATTCTCTGCCCTCTCCCCCTCTGCTTTCCACAGGGCTGCCATCATCACTTCAGTGTTTCTCTTTCCACCAGTGGAAGGTGTGTAAGCACGTAGGCAGCATGTGGCCTGTTTGCTACGCTGTTTCCAGTGACAATGGCTGGGACAGAGAAGGCATTCAATACATACTTGTTGGCTTGCATGGACCTGAACCCATCCATGCCTTTAAACCTGGCGTGGAAGAAGAAAACTTAATTTCCACTGGAAAACCCAAGGCCAGTGGGCCCCCTGATGTCTCAATATACACAAGCTTATTTCCAAATATATATACTCTCATTTGTCCACATAGCCTTGTTTTTTTGTTTGTTTTTGTTTTTTTGTCTTAGTGAGGTCTATGCCCAATGTGGGGCTCAGACTCACTACCTGGGTCAAGAGCTGCGTGCTCTACCCACTGAGCCAGCCAGGCTCCCCCACAGAGCCCTGTTTTTAAAAGGTGACAACCAAGCCTCAGGTCACACCACATGGAGCCAGGCAGGGAGACCAAGGGAGAGGGCTCGGCAGAGGACTCCCCAGAGGGAGAGGGCCTCCTCCCGCTCAGAGCCCGAGTGTGGCCCTAACTCTCCCGGGAAGACCCCCTCCCATCTCCTTCTGAGGGACAGCTAATTCAAGAGTGGAATGCTAAGGAAGTTAAGAGTGGAAGAGAAACGCAGAGCAAGGATTAAAAATTCATGCACCAAGCCGGCCCCCAGAGCCCTCCTGAAAACATCCCAAGTCCATGGGAATAAATGCAGAGTTCTGCCTTTCCAACTTCACATCATATGGAGACCCAGGAAAAGAGCCGCTATCTTTTCTTCTAAGTCTTAAAAAAAATTATTATAAAAAAAGAAAAAAGAGAAAGAAAAAGGAAAAAAAGATTTTATTTGAGAGAGAGAGAGAGCGCGCATGCATAAGTTGGGGCAGAGGCAGAGGGTCAAGGAGACGACTCGCTGAGTGCAGAGCCTGATGCGAGGATTTCATCCCAGGACCCTGAGATCATGACCTGAGCTGAAGGCAAGATGCTTAACTGATGGAGCCATGCAGGCACCCCTCTTCTAAGTCTTTAGAATAAATGTGGCTAGGCAATCACCTTAACTGTCTACACTTCTAGGTATGCAACAGGCTGATGCCTCCATGTCACCAGAGGACTGATATTCCAGAGTCTTCAGGAGGCAGGAGGCACAGGCGCGCTCCCCCTCCATGTGGGAGTCGAACACGGCACTGAGGCGATGCTGCCGCATGTTCCAAGTGTGTTTTTTTAATTCCAGGCCCAGTCATTGTGCTTAGAGAAATCCACTCCAAACAGGATGTCATAAATCAGGCAAAAAGTTATATGCTAAGATATTCATCTAAGCACATTTATAATAGAAAAAAGCTGGAAACAACCTAAATATCTAAAAATAAGAATGATTACATGTGTACAATTCTTAGCCCCACGCCTGGCACACAGTGCGAGTTCAACAAGGGGTAGAGATACTGTGTTTATGGTGCATAATTAAAGAAGGTGTGGTATGCTCTGTGATGGGTACTTCCTTATTAGGCTTTCCCCACTGGTGTGGCCACATGCATACCAAAATCTGAGTGAAAGAAAATACTTGAACAATCACCTTTCTGCGGGAGACTGTATGTCCTCCCCATTCATCTTTCTCTACCACCCCAACCCCTGTATTTGACGAGTACACAAAAGGCATATGCCACCCCCAGGACCTGTTTTCTCCACCCCAGCTGCTGCTTTAGTAGTCTTCGTTAGCCTTCCCTCTGGGAGGCAGAGGAAAAAAACCTCCTCCTATAATCCAATCAGCAATTCTAGCATCTCCTGTGTTTTGGGCCTTGGCTAGGGCAGGGGCACCACACGGAGGATCAGGCCGGAAGCCCCTCCTGTCTAAGGACGGTCTCTAGGAGAGTGCAGAACGGCTTGCTGGGCAAGCGTAGCCCTCCTCCAGGGGTGTCAGTCAAACCGTGGTGGACACAGATCAACGGCTGGTTTCTTCCTCCGGGAAGCACCAAAGGGCAAAATCTGAATTTACGAGCTATATAGTTCCTTGGGGGAGAAATACATCCAAGGACTGAATACGAGGGATTGGTTGGGGCCCTTCCCCTTTCTCACTGCTAGGCACAAGTCCAGGCACATACACACGCACACACACAGACCTCCTCACACCCGCAGACATGCCAACCACACACGCACACAAATACGCAAATACACCAGGCACAAATACACATGCGCACACAGACACACCTGATCTCCCTCCCTTTTGGCTAATGATGCCCTCCTCCGATTAAGGCTGCCGTTCAACCCTAGCGACAACAAAAAGAACCAGAAGTTTTATGGTTTGTGATGCTGGGAAAACCCCAAGTGGTACCACGGGCCCATGGAACACATCCTGCCCAGCTAGATTCTCAGGAGAGGGTAAGGTCGCAGGTATCAGAAGAAAGGGGTGACCGGAAGAGACTGGAGAGACCGCCCACCCCGCGGGCCAGGACTCTGAGGTTTGCCATGTGGTGCTGGGTGCCCCCGAAATGCTGCTGCACACAGGCTTCCCTCCCCAGTAAACCCCTACCTTCTTCCTCCCACTTCCCCTTAATCATGATTTCTTCTTTCGCGATAACGCCCCCACAGGACAGGTGCAGACGCTTCTCGAAAAGCAAAGACACTTATGGGTCTACACTTTGACCCTCTGCAAGCAAGTCACTCGCTGTCCCAGGTACATGAGAAGAAGGGAAAGAAAGAAAGGGAGAGGAAACCCATGTTCCTCTTGACTCAGATCATTTTTTCATTTTAGTAGGAAGCATGTGTTCACTCAGATACCGGTGGGCTGGTTCCTTTGCGTAAACAAAAAGCTTTCCTGAAAGCCGCAGGGAACCGGAGGGCAGGGATTCTACACAGGAATTTTTCTCTTCGTGAAAAGCAGGAGGCTTTCTGGAGAATGCCTTACTCTGGTTCGACCATTCTGGAAAGCCAGCTAGCAGAGCAGACTGTGAGTATGTATGCCTAGAGATTTCACCCAACGAAGTGTTTGATTTTGTTTTTATTTTATTTTTCCAAGGACGTAGTTTAAATCCACCCTGCCTTAATTGGCTTTTTCTTCTACTTCTAATGTCGTTTGAAATATAGATTTTCCAGGATGGGGCACATGTGTGGGAATGAACGTGGCGCCCACGAAGCGTGGCACGCCACAGGGCACCTCAATACCCCTTTGCAGATAGCTGGCTTACTCAAGGCTTTCTTGAAAACCAACCAGGTGGATGCCTTTGGAAGTCTGTTTCACTTCCAGAAGAAAGTAATGGAATGAAACGCCGGGTAGCATTACATTCGAGACTAAATCTGAAGTGCCCAGCATCGTACCAGGCAGATAAAAAGTGACCAAGGTACCAGACCCCCTCACTCCAGCGTTCGATTGAGACCAGGTTCCTCTGAATGCTGAAATTCATAGGCAGTTACACGGACACGGACACTCCTGAGAAACACGAAGGGTCCATTTACTGAGCACCTAGGCTCGCTGCCCTCTGTAGCTGTCGTGTGTCACCCTGGGAATACGGTGAAGCCCACTTTACCATGTAGGGGACAGTGCTGAAGGTACCCAGGTTATGAGGCCAAGGTTATTCAGTAAGTAGCTCGATAAACGACCCCCCACATCACTAGCTGAGCTTCTTCACACGCAAAGAGAACTCACGACATACAGATGTCGTAGTCCTGCTCCCTGGGATGCTGAATGAATTCGCTGCTGGTATTTTGCAGGCACTAAGGAGGGTGAGCCGAGGAATGACTGCCCTGGGGACCCAGAAGCAGAGGTCAAGGTGGATTGGTGAGGCAGGCCTCCAAGGCAAGGGACAACTCAGTACCCTGCAAGCAGGATGGGGACTGGGAACTAACCACCAGAGGACAGAGAGCTTTGAGAATGAATGGCTCACTGCGGAGAGAACATGGCCCTAGTACCAGAAGGTTGGGGTTCGAGTCTCAGCTCTTTCTCTTATTTCCTGTGTCTTAGGGCACGTTATTTAACGCCTCTGGGCCTCAGTTTTCTCCCCCGCAAGGCAGGAATATGACAGTATTTCTTACGCGGTTGTTGTGATGAGCAAGACTATGGGAAAGCATTTTCAGAAAACACAGGAAGTTGGAAATGGCCTCGATGTGGTGTTGTGGGAACCCACAGAACAAACTCAAGGTAACAGAGGCTCACAACACACTGAGTTTTTCCAGTCTGACTCAATCATCTTGAAATTACATTTTCAAGGTCATGCAGAGTCTGTCCAGAACCCAGGGCCACGTGTCTGGTATACAAATCAAGCCTCCGTAGGGAGAACGGGTGTGCAGGAGGGCTTGCCTTCCTTTTGTAACTGCAAAAATCCAAACTGACACAAAGGACAGGCTCAGGGGAGGTAACAGATGTGAGCGAACTGTGAAGAGTTAAAAACAGGATTTTTAAAAGTACTGCTGGTAGCAAACCTCTCTGATGCTTTTGGGACACTCAAGTTATGTCAGGCTGACATACCCACGTTTCACAAATGCCACTGTTGCATCTGTTCGTAGAGGAGCGTTTATGCCACCGTCTGCTACTCCTGGAGCTCCCTTTGGTCTGTGCACATCTGGGATGCTGGGCCTCAGGGGTGGGGGGCCTGTTGCGCACCTCTCCATCGCTAGCAGGCCCCAGGACACCAGACTGAGCCTCGTGACCCTGAGGCCCCCAAGCCTGGGAAGAGATGGCTACACATGGAGGGCAACTCTGCCAAAAGAGAAAAATGACCGGTCCCTGACAGCAAGCTGCTGACTGTGACCTTTTCTAACGACTCGGAGCCGGACAGAGCATGGAGGCCTGACAGCGGGCCAAGCCTCCCCAGCGCAGTCAACGTTCAAGGACAGGCAGGCCTGGGAGCCCCGAGTGACTTGTGGATGGAAAAGTCCAGGTGGGAACTAGTTACTTACTTTTTCCTATCAACCCGTCTTTGAGTGCCACCCTCTCTTTTCTTCTTGGCATTAGAAAAGACAAGGAAAGGGGCGCCTGGGTGGCACAGCGGTTAAGCGTCTGCCTTCGGCTCAGGGCGTGATCCCGGCGTTATGGGATCGAGCCCCACATCAGGCTCCTCCGCTATGAGCCTGCTTCTTCCTCTCCCACTCCCCCTGCTTGTGTTCCCTCTCTCGCTGGCTGTCTCTATCTCTGTCAAATAAATAAATAAAATCTTTAAAAAAAAAAAAAAGAAAAGAAAAGACAAGGAAAGTCAACCCACGTGCAGCGTCTGGAGAAGCCTGGGTCCCTTCTCGGCTCCCAGCCTCCCGCTCGACTTCCCTTGCTCTGGTCCCAGCACCTCTTCTGGCAAAACGTGAGCCTCGCTCCGGCTCAATCCAGGGTCACACCAGTCACCAGGGGCTGGAGAGGAAGTGGGGAGGTTGTGCGTGCAGAGATGGGAGGGGGTGCCACCCAAAGCCCGGCCACCGGCCCTGGAAACACAAACGTGACGTTTTCATTTTCCTGTCACCTTCTCACGTCGGGCACCCCGGGCAACTGGGCCAGCTTGTCATTTCCACCTGCTCGCCCACCCAGCACAGGAAAGACTGCCTCGACAAAAACAACAAAGGTTTCAAGCATTCACATCGTGAAGCTGAGGTTTCTCCGGCATTTCTCCAACTAAAGCACAGAGAACTTTCTCTGAGGGAGTCCCCCAGCCCAGGGGTAATGGAGGTTATCTGCCCCTCTGCACTGCACCTCCACGCTTCCTGTCCACGGACTTCCATCAGGAGCAGAAGACTCTGATTATTCAGTCGCTCTAATAATAAGGTCTGCTGGGGACTGTATGATGTACGGCTTCCTGCCTTTCTCTTTGGCCTGGTTAAAAAGCACCATGTTGGGCATCTATTTTCTTGACCACCCAAGAAGTGGGAATTAATATCTTAATAACACCAAAGTCCCTGAACGTGCGAGGCTAACCTGCTAGAAAGCCACACAAGACCCCAAGAATGGGAGCTCCGGCAGGGTTCTACAAAAATGAACTCCCAGTGGGGTGCCTGGGTGGCTCAGTCGTTAAGCGTCTGCCTTCGGCTCAGGGCATGATCCCAGGGTCCTGGGATCGAGCCCCACATCGGGTTCCTCCGCTGGGAGCCTGCTTCTCCCTCTCCCACTCCCCCTGCTTGTATTCCCTCTCTCGCTGGCTGTCTCTCTCTGTGTCAAATAAATAAATAAAATCTTTAAAAAAAATGCACTCCTGGGAGAAATCAAGGTGGGTGGGGATCCGAGAGTTCCATGATAGAGAGAGAACCAGGGGCATCTAGCTGGCCTCAGCTCCCTGCCAGGAAGTGATACAGTGGGTCACAGGGAAGAGCGTGTCCCCTGTGTGGCAGGTGTCGGCACCATCAAAGGGCTGTGTGGCCCCAACATGGGAGGGTGGCTGCCCTCGGGAGTTGGTCCCTTTGCATACCATCAACCAAGACATTCTGCCAACTTGTTGCTGCTTCGAGAACTGCCAGCTTGCCTATTTAACACAAAGGAAGCAGCGTTCAGAAACCGGGAGCTCCTTGGAGCCCTGAGGGTCCTGCTGGCCAAGAACTAGGAATCTCTCAAGTACTGCTGCTGTAAAAACCTTCACCAGAAAGTTAGTCAGGTGGTGCCCGGGGCTTCTGGGCACCGCTCAGACACGAGGGTTCTTAGAAACAGCTCTTTGCCTAGGGCTGACTGGAAGACCAAACCTGACAACACCACAGTGTGTCAGGAAATCGACTGGGTGGGTGAGCAAAGCTCTTTCTTAAAAGAATATAACAGAAAATAGAACGTATTGCATGAAATAAGGGAAGTATCATCTTGCAATACTTGTTTTATACGTTCATATATTTATACATTATATAATATATATTATGTGTGTGTATGCCTATGTTATACACACCCACACAGATCCATGGATACACTGGTTTGGCAAACTGTATTTTTCAAATGCGATCACAGGACTTCTAGTCTCACGGATACTCCTAGAACCTGGCCACTTCTTGATGAAGAGTTAGAATCTATGGCCCTCCCCTTGAACTTAGGTGGGTCTTCGTAAGTAGTGCAATGAAAGAAAACATGGTGATGGGTAGTAAGGAGGGCACGTATTGCATGGTGCACTGGGTGTTATACCCAAGTAATGAATCATGGAACTTCACATCAAAAACTAGGAATGTACTATATGGTGACTAACATAATATAATAAAAAATATTAATAAAAAAAAACATGCAGAATGACACCTTGTGACTTCCAAGGATCAGTACTAAAAGGTGATGTGGCTTCCAGAGGACTCCCGCTGTCTCTCGGGACGCTCTCTTACACAATCCAGCCACCGTGCTGTGAGGAACACCAAGCCGCACTCCGCCGTCTCTGCCAACAGTCCCAGCTGAGGTCCCAGCGAAGAGCCGGTGTCAACCACCAGACAAGTGAGGGAGGGAGCCTTCAGGCGATCTCAGCCTCTCGCCCTCGTTAGAGCCACCATGATGAGGCAGCGAGGAGCAGCGATGAATTGTTCCCCCCAAGCCTGCCCAAATTACAGATTTAAGAGCTCAATATATGACTGGTGTTGGTCCAGGCCACTAAGTTTCAGGACAATTCATTATACAGCAAGAGGGAAGCAGCATCAGTGGGTTGCAATATAAAACGGATGCTCTCTCTTCACTATGGGTCATGTTAAAAAAGTTTGGGAAACGCTGGACTAGACCATCTGTACGAGCAAAACTTAAGTGTATCCACTCATTTTTCTCATCATCTATTCACTTATTGACTCTATAAATGTTGACTGTGCCCAGTACTACACTGGGCGCATGACGTAGAGTTCATTCAGTTTCCCGGCATCGCTGAAGGAGCCTACCTCAAAACTCAAAGCTGGGCAGTAACAACTGATGTTTGGAGCCTGTGTGCTTCCCATGGTGTGTGCTTCCCATGGCACGTTTCGTGGGAAAAGCAATTGTCTCCGCCCTTGACATCCGCAAGCCCTGAAATGAAGGTCATGTTCCTCTAGCAGCATCCTTGCTCTACTCTCTCAAGGGGCTTCTCACTGGTGCCTCAGCCCCAGCCTGTCCCTCTGCACACCAGGCGGCTTCCGAACCCTCCCTGAGCAGCCAGATGTCGAAAGAAGAGGCTGCAGGTGCTACTACATGCGTCGGTCAAGGAACAGAAGGCAGCCAGTGCCACACAACCAGCGACTGACCAGATCTCGTCCTGGCTAAATGACGTTCCGAACAGAGAAGACTCTTAGGAAGACAACAGAGGAGGGAGACACAGTGCAACTCCTATTTCTGGCTCTGCTCTAACACTTCTGCCAAAGTGAAACTTGAGGGAAGTTTCCCCATCCGGTCCCTCCACCTGTCCCGGCCAGGGCAGGCTGCTATAGCAAGACACCACGGACTGAGGGGCTGAAGCAACAGACATTTATTCTCACAGTTCTGGAGGCTGGGAGTCTGAGATCACCTCTTCCTGGTTTGCAGACGGCCAGCTGCTCCTCTACCCTCACATGCGGGAGAGAGATCAGCTCTCTGGTGGCTCTTCTCAGAAGGGCACTAATCCCATCATGGCGGCCCTACCACCCTCATGACCTCATCTAAACCGAATCATTTCCCCAGGGCGCCAAGGCCAAATATCATCACAATGGGGGGTTAGGGCTTCAAGGTAAGAATGTGGGGGGACACAACATTCCATCCACAGCACCTTCCTCGTGTCAGGACACCCTTCTACATGGTTTCTCTTGTGGTTCCACACGTCAACGGCCTGTGCATGCACCCCCAGCCGCAGGGGCTGTTCTGGGAGTGGGCAGCACGCAGGATTGTGCGGCCTCTACCTCCTGCCCATCTTCTCATCTCACACCCTGAGGGGGCAGCCCACTAGCCTGGGTCCTGACAGAAGGCAGAAGACCTTGATGAACAAAGCAGCAGTCTGCACCAACCCACTTCCTCTCAGCATCTCTGGTCACAAAACACTTCCTGTCAAGTGTCACTGGCCAGATGTGCAAGTGAATTAGAAATATTTATCATTTGCTCACCTAGGCCTGGTCTGTGTGATCAGCATGGGACAAAGCCATGGCCTGCTCATCACAGGGTTTTCAACAGCAGCAGCCTGAGGGACATTTTGTGGGGATCATTCTCTGTTGTGGGCCTGAGTGTCCTATGCCCTGTAGGGTAGTCACAATGGCGTCCCTGGCTTCTACTCACTAGATGCTAGTGGGACCTGCCCAGCTGGGACAACGAAATTAATCTCCAGACACTGCCAAATGTTCCCTGGGGGGCAAAGTCTCCTCCAGTTGAAGACCACTGGGTTGACCCGCAGGGGGGCTTCCAGGGGCGGGGAGGCCCATAGCGGTTTTCCACAGGCTGTCCACTCTTTCTCTCCCCCTCCACCCTTCTCACATCACGTTCTCTCTCTTCGGTGAGTTTCCACTGCCTTTACCCAGCTGCCCGTGGCTTCCTCCCACGCTGCCACAAGGGTGGGCAGAGAACAGACCCCTCCATTAAGGTTTCATGGGTTCCTCTGTCCACACAGCATCGCCTGTTCCAATTCCTAAACGTGTGATCCGCAGGCCATTTGTTCAAAAAAAACATTTGCAGAGCCTCCTGGAACAGCCTCACCAAGTTCTTAAATACCGAGAGAAAGCAAGCAGAGACCTGGGAGGCACCCGGTCCCGGGAGAGCCTGGAAGTCACGGACACGGCGCGGGGCACCGCGGAAACACGTTAGTCCAGTGCCCGACCCCTGGGCTCAGGCTTGAGGGAGACGACGAAGGAGCTAACATCCCCCTCCAGACGTGATGTCAGAGCCACATCTTAAAAGCCCAGGAGGAATCAGCTAAGCAGATGGAGCGGGGAAGGCATTCCCTGAGGACAGGGTGAAGGGAAGCACAGTGGGTTCTCAGCAGAGCAGGCTGGAGGCCAGTGCACGGTCAAAGCATCGGAAAAACCCAGCGAGACAAATGTGGCTGGAGAGCCAGCAGCCGAGAGACTCTGCCACATGCTCAGCCAGCAACATGCACTTGAACAGGCCACGTGTGGCCGCAAAGGTTGCCACACAAACTCACACATCCTGAGAGGTACATGTCTCCAGCCCAGCACCCCCAGGGCCACTTCAGAGCTGCTCCTTTCTAGAGCTTTCTCTCTGGGGCACATCCAAGCACAGGCTGTCCTGCGCTTGTGACCTCCCCACCCCCTTCGTCTAAGAGGATGGGGGCCTGGAGTCTCAGGCACGATGGTGATCTCTATTTACCTACTGCGAAGGGGGTGCTAATAAAGAAAAGTCAAGCAACTAAACTCAAACGCAGAGGAACAGAGAACTCTAGAAGAAGGCATCTTTGAGTTATAAAATGATGATTATGGTAGGGGGGCCCTACATCCTCCGCTCTCATCGACAGACACTTACCACGTGAAGCCTTCGCATGGGCCGTTCCCTCCGCCTGCACTACTGCTAGCTCCCCGTCCCTCCACCCTCCCCACTCCCTACTCGTCCTATCCCTGCCGGCAAGACTTCCTTTACTAATGACCTTCTTCAGATCCCTCCTACACGCTCTTGTTTCTCCTTCACCTCTCTAATTGTAATGAAATAATCAACTGCGTTGCCCTCTACTAGACCATAATCTCCAAAAGAACAGAGCCTGTGATAGTCTTGGGTACCACGTCTCCAGATGGGTCGGCCCAGGGATGACCTCCAGCACACCAAGCAGGTTGTTAAATTGTTGGGATACTTCTCTACTGGTTGCTGAAGAGCTGCTGTGCCAAACCCACTGCATGCCTGCGCCCGGACCGAGACTCAGTCTAAACTATGCAATGACTTTTCATGACAGCGTTTCTGTCCTTCCTGTGGACAAAGGGCAGGTCTCAGAAATGGGCTAGCCTGGGACTCTGAACTCTTGCCTTTTATCCATGGCTAACAGACTTAGAAAAATTTAGTTTCTTCCCCAACTAGCTTTCTTGTAAAAAGCCACTGTTATAAATTCAGTAGTAGGGGAGTGGAGAGGGTGATAGAGGCGATTTTAGCATGCATTCATGTTTACATGTGTAATTAGAAAGTTAATTCAGGAATATTTTTGTGCATGCATAGAACAGATCTGGAAGGATGTGTATACACAATGCACGTGTAATGATGGGTGCTCCAAGAAAGGGGCTTGATGACCACGGGGTGAAGGAAGAGGGAGATTAGCATTTCGTGGTTTATTCATCTGTATTTTTGAATTTTGAATCACATGAGTGTGCTCCCTGTACAAAAATATATATATACAAATGAAACAAGTTTTTTTAAATATAAGTTCAATTAGCCACCATAATTAGTTTCAGATGTAGAGTTCAATAATTCATCAGTTGCGTATAACACCCAGTGCTCATCACATCAGAGGCCCTCCTTAATTCCCATCACCCAGTTACATCCCCCCACCTACCTCCCTTCCAGCAACCCTCGGTTTGTTAAAAATTAAGTTTTGGAAGTATGTAAACAAAGTTTAATTTTAAAATGAAAGCAAAATAGGGACATTTACCAAAAAAAAAAAAAAATCTAACACAACAGTAGGATATCAAATGAAATTCAGTTTTCCCTCCCTAATCTCTATCCATTCCCCAAACGACTGTGAGCAGTTTCTTGTATATTCTCTCAGAATATCTATATTTTTAAAATAATTAATCTAAATGGGATCACGCTATAAGCTCTATTTCACACCTTAATTTTTTGCCTATTATCTTGGAGATCTTTCCATATCCATGGATACGTATCGAAATTATGGCTCTGTAGATTGCACATTACACTGTGTTAATATAGCACATTGCACACAATCCATTCCCCTACACGTACACACTTAGGATGCTTCCAGTTATTCAATATTATAACTAATGCTGCAGTGAACGTTTGTGCTAAAACAGCTAAATGAATCCCCAGAGGTGGAACTGCAGGGGTGAAGGGTAGGCGTGATTTTAACTTCGCTATTGCTGCACTGCTTGGCCCATACTCAATCACTGTGTGGCTTTCTTTTCTCCATCTATACATCAGGAAAATATTGATGGGCTATCAGGTTACTCCCGTAAAAGGCTTGGCTAGCCTGAGAAATACAAAGCGGGGTCATCTAAGGTGACATTCGGTCAAAGGCACGGTGTTCACGCAAAATCCCCAACACAGAACTGTTGTCTGGGGCCAGACACGAGGCTGGGCTGCTGGTGGGTCCAATAAGCTCCAGCCTCAGTGTCCCTGGATGCCTGGCAGCCAAGGAACAGCTCGCTCCATGTCCAGGAGGGGCTTTTGCTTTTCTCCTAAAATTACTTCCAAAGAAAAAAGGTGCTCTCAGGTGCTCTCCTGAGTGAGATATGAGAGTAAAGGGAAGCCCAACCCAAAGGCGCTGGGTCTCAGGGAAGGCAATGAAAAAAAGTAAGAAGAGTTTCAGCCTCTAAGGCTGGGAGCTTAGGAAAAACCCAAAAAGATGCAAGAAGGTTGGATTTCTGCTGCTTTTTCCCCTTTGCCTCATTCCACTTTTGAGTTCCCACAATGATATGCCAAGCCTCACCGAAGGTGTATCTTTGAAAATGTCCTTCCTCTAACCCTGGCAAATGCAGGAGAGATTGAAAGGGCCTCTCTCACCTCTACAAGCCACATTCATTCATTCATTCTTTCATTCATTCATGAGTGGGAGGAAAGGCAGAGGGAGACTGGGAAAGAGAATCTCAAGCAGACTCCCTGCTGAGCACAGAGCCCCACATGGGACTCAATCCCAGGACCCTGAGATCATGACCTGAGCTGAAATCAAGAGTCAATGCTCCACCGACTCGGCCGCCCAGGCGCCCCTCTACAAGCCACTTTTAAATCTCTTCCCACCCACCCTGTAATGCAGTGTTGTCCAACAGAACCTTCTGCAATGATGACACTGCATTCTCTGTGCTGTCCACCAAGGGAGCTGCTGGCCATATGCGACCCTGGAATGTGGCTAGCACGACTGAGGAACTGAATTTGCCATTGTATTTTCTTTTAATTAACTTGAACGTAAATAGTCACATGTGGCTGGTGGCTACTGTCTTGAGCAGAGCAGCTGTCATGGTTTTTAAAGTACAGACGCCCTTTCAGCCCAAATCTCTCTCGATCGGCTCACTGAACACAGCAAACTCCCCGGCTCCCACGTAACAGGTGGATGTACAGAAGTGAATGCACCATGGGCCAAAATGCTGATCATGACCTCTGGCGGTCCCTGCTTCTGTCTGGTGGCACGCTGCTGCACAGCAGACGCTGGACAGGGTCCCATCGCTGGTACACTCGAGTCTGGGGGAGAAAAGATGCTCCCCTCCCTCCTTCATCCAACAGACATCTATTACATCGGTGCTGGGCTGGGCTTCGGGGTTCCAGATGCATGAGATGCTGGGGGAGAGCGTGAGAGGAAGAGGACGAGGAAAATATATACATGGGGAGACAGAGAGAACCCAAACCACATAAACCACGTGTTGAGCACCCCGTGTACGCTTTTCCATGTGTTTTCTCACTGAATGAGCTTCACAGAGAAGACACTTAAGTGCCAAGTCACAAAGTGACATGATAAAAAGGATTAGTTGTCTCACATACAGAAAACTCCGAGCCTCAAAGGGCATGTGGTGAGTTCAGCCTCTGCCTCTGCTCCCAAGTGTGATTTTGCAGCTCTATCTGCAATCCCCTGACCCCCACCTGCGTCCACAGTCATGCCCTGTCTATGAAAACCTAGAACAAAGCAGCTGTGCACAGCACGTTTAGGGAAGAAGGAGCAGAAAAGAAAGTTATCTCAACGTGGAAGGCAAGAGCAATGAAAATGTTGAGGAACCAAGGATGCAA
This sequence comes from Ursus americanus, assembly GCF_024610735.1. Taxonomy (NCBI): domain Eukaryota; kingdom Metazoa; phylum Chordata; class Mammalia; order Carnivora; family Ursidae; genus Ursus; species Ursus americanus. The sequence continues at coordinate 17,272,617 of NC_142158.1, forward strand.
ATTACCTTCTTTAGAAAGAAAACCACTTGCAATCCTACAGACTCTTAATGTATCTTGTAACCCAAGACCTGGTCCCAAGCCTAAGAAAACATAGTGCCGTCTATGAATATAAAACTATACCTCCCTAAAAATGAACAGAAAAAGTTTTTAATTTTAAGACACAAATGACTTGGGGTGCCTGGGTGGCTCAGTCAGTTCAGCGTCTGACTCTTAATTTCGGCTCAGGTCATGATTTCAGGGTCGTGACATTGAGCCCCGTGTCCAGCTCCATACTCAGCAGGGAATCTGCTTGGGGTTTTCTCCCTCTGTGCCTCCCCCAACTCGCACACACTCGCTCGTGCACGGGCTCGCTCTCTCTCAGATAAATAAATAAATCTTAAGGAAACACGAATGAGTTTTCTCAACTAGTAATACATTAATTCTCTAACATTATATATGACATATTTTACATAAATTATATATAACATTCATATATTAATCTACATCACTGAGCACTTATGGGCCTGACATATATATGATTGATACTATTTCCAATCTCGACCACCCACCACCCTGCAACATGGACACCACTGCTCCCATTTGACAAATGAAGAAACTGAGGCTCAGGGGCCAAGGATTGACCTAGGCCCGGGCCCCGGACCTCCTAAGGTCTGAAGTTCATGCACTCCAGGCTGTCTCCTGACCTCAGCGCCATGCTGTGACTTCTATTTCATTCCAGGAGTGAGCCCTCAGCATTGCAATGTCCCACATGCAACCCAGCCCAGTGGTGAACGTCCGGCCCCACGCACGTGTCAGTAAAACCCTCTGAACCGGCAAATCGGTGTCAGGGCTGGTGCTATGGTGGCGGTACTAGCTGATAATGTGCTGAGAGCAGAACTGTTAGCCAGACACAAGGTATTAATTTTTTATAATTGATATTTAAGGAGGTGATAGAGAAACCTATTAATATTCCACAAGTGGACATGATTTCATATCAGGGAATGAGAACAAAATCACAGAAAAGGAGGCCAATCTGTGTTCCTGACTTCTGGAGACATCCTCCCTGCCATCACGGCACTTGGGAATTAATCGTTTCAGAGGTGCTGCGTAGAAGATTCGAGATCTGCCACCTCAACTTTACTCACGTTTGATTTTCTGGAGACTGCCCCCTTGTCAAACATGAAAACAGGATTGAGTTGTAAGCAGCTATTGTAATGCCTGGGCTACGGCGGGGAGGGAGGGTCAGAGAAGAAACAATTGAAAAGGGAAGATGATGAGTCCCTGGGATTGCAGATGGATTTGGGTGCACTCACAAGGCTGAAAAAGTCAGATGAGAGTAGCACCCGGTCCCGGGCAGGCCTGACCCAGGAGGGGCTCTGAGGCCCAGCCCTCCTCGATGGCACTGCTGCCGGCTTGGAGGCTGTCAGTCTGTCTGTCTCAAAGGCAAGAACTATCATCCAGAGCCTTCCTTCATGGACACGAGAAATATTACGGTTCTGCATTTGAGGCGTTTTCTCTGCATGTAGAGAAGCTGAGCTAGTGATGAAGGGTGTTGTTTACTGAGCAATTACTATCCACCGGGCCCTAGATGAAGCACGTGGCACGTATCACCTCTTTTTATCTTCAGGGGGACCATCTACAGTAGATAATATCACCCCCCTTGACATACAAGGGAACACAGCTACTGAATAGTAAATTTCTCCACGGTCTGTCTTGAGCCGTGGCTCTCGACACGCTTATCCACTATGGAGGGAGAGGAAGGATCCTTTACAAAATACCCCTGTCTGGGCTCCTCCCCCAGAGATTCTTATAATTCTGGCTCTAGGGTGTAGCCTGGGCATCCAGAGCCCGGGTGCTTCTAATGTTCGGTCAGGACTGGCCATCACCGCACTAAGGCGAGTCAGTGGGGGAGGTAAGAGTCAGACCCAGGTCTGTCTAATTCCAGAGTCTGTGATCAAAACTGCTCATCTCTACGGCCCTCCGTGCTGAAATTAGGAACATCAGGTGCTGTCACTCAGTAGTACTTGTTACAGGAACACCAGGCTAGACCGGTTCTTCCATCCCGGGCTGCCCGGGTCTCCCTGCGGTTCCAGATCCTTCGACCTAAGGGTTAATGTGAGTTCTTTGTCAACCATGCCCACGCGCACTATAATCACTCAATCTTCAGACAAGGGCTCTCACGCCCTGCCCCTGGGCAGCACCTCTCATTTCTAGAAAAGCAAGAGCTCCGACGCCCTCCCATTCCAGGACTGGCTTGGTCTCCTGGCAGCAATTTTGCTAACAAATGTTTTCAGAAATCAAAACCAGATACGTTTCCTATTAAATCAGAGAACAGCTTTCAATGTAAACAGTACTCAGGTTATTATCCAAACATCCGCAGCCCATTTGGAAAAACGCAGAGCCCTTTAATACTTTAAAAAGAAGGGCTTTTGTCGCTATCTTTCCGTGCTTCAGCTTTGCCAAAACTTCCCTGGTGTGTGTCTGTCCTGCTCTCCGGCCATCCTCCACTCTCTCCTCTTCCCTACCGTTCCTCCCCCACGGGACAGACAGAACCACTATGATTATCTGGGCATTTGGACACACGGGGATAAAAAGAACAGGCTTTGGCCCGTTGCACTGGTAATTTCGTCCGCTTATCTAAAAGTAATCAGACCCCTGCGAAGAACTTATTCCACGATTCACATCTGCCCGGGCTGATACAATTTCATATCATAAGCATTTAATATTAAGTTCGCCTCCCCCAGTCCCTCCTACTAGCGGGGACAGTGCTGTGCCGCGAAGCGTCCTCAACAATGCAGGACAAAATGGGGTGCAAACATGTTTGATGAAGGCTTGTCGGGCAGGGGGATGGAAGGGGATGGGTGTGTACCCAGAGCCGAGTGCCCGGCCCTTGTTCATGGAGAAGTGGACAAGGCTATGGTCTCATGGAAACCGCGAGCCTTATCTCACCAACCATTTCGGTGTCTAACTCGCTGTGACCTCAGGCAAGCGCCCTAAAACCACTTGGGGCCCGGTTTCCTTCTGGATTCTGACACCCTCTCCAGCCCCACAGGTCCATGAGCACCAGCGCGGACATCCGCTCTCCTCCCTGGTCCTCATGTGCCTGCTGCCACCTCGGACATGTGGGCTTTGCCCTTGTTTCTGAACTGGGGGCGGTTCGGGTGAAGAGCCTGGGGGGTGGGGGCAACAAATCTGAGATCACTGCAAATGACAAGACCTCTTTAAAATGAAACACGGCACACATAACTGCCACGTCCCACAGATAGACACCCCCACACACCCCCACCCCCACCAAGAGGAAAGGAGGAAATATTTGAATGCAGACTTCTCTTCCATTTCATTCTCTGGGCAAAGAATTTCTTAATATTCTCAGCTCCCCTATCAAAATCAACCTTCTCTAATTAGTAAGTGAAGCCCCCTTAATGTAACTTAATAATACAAATACCAGCCCTCCCATAACAGCACACTTCTGGTCAGTAATGCAGTAACAGGCCAGCTTATGCACACGGTAGTGGGGGTTAAAGACGGCGAAGAAACAGAGCTCAGCCTCCGGCAGAAGGCAAAGTGGAAGAAGATGGAGGAGGGAAGCTGTTAGCATTCAGGTAAAGGCGAGGGCTGGCAGCCTTCCAAGCCCGCACATGTTCTGCACTCCAGTCTCCATAAAGGGCCAGATTTCCTGATGCTTGCTAAGCACCACTTCTCATATTCGTATGCGAATATTCAGGAACTAATATGCATCTCAACGAGATCCAGACACTGCCATGCCCATAATCTATTTGAGGACAGTAATAATGTTTGCACTTGTACTCAGCCCTCAATCTAAGGAGACCAAGATCCAACCCCACCTTTTCCCATATCCGGATGGCCAGAGAATTCAAACAATTTAGGAAAACAAACTCTCGCTTAACATTTTCCAGGGCCAAAGGCAAACAGATCTTGTCCTTTGGCAATGCCTGGCTTCTTCCCTCTCCAAGCCACAGTTCTGACATGGAGAGAAGTTTCCTGCCATCAACCAGAGGGAGTGACAGCTGGGTCTCACATCACTGTTTTGCTAACAAGCTTGATTTCAAAGGTACTATTCTCCCTTATTCCTGCAGAATCAAGAGACGTACCCCATAAGGAGACATCTTAATGCTGTAGCTTAGAGCATGCACAAACATACTAAAATGCAGGTCTAATCCTTAAGAAGCCAGTAGCTTGTCCGGCTGGGTTGCAGGGTCTGTACGTCCAGCCCTTCGCCGTCCTAAGCCTCTGGGCCTGAACACCATAGGTCAGGTCTGATCTCTTAATGGAGTATCACATCAAGCCACCAGCCAGGTACGGCGGCCTTGATGGGAGGAAATGTACATGGTAGTAGATGGGAGGTGGGAGAGGGTCTGTTCAACTGCAAAGGGGAAAGTGATGCTGGCAGGGACCAAAAAGGACTAGCAAAGGGAGAGGGAGTTTGGACCCTCCACCTTAACCACGTTGCTAACAAGAACAGCCCACTGCTAACATCCTTACGGAGCTAAAGGTTAACAGAGTGACAGCTCTGGGGACTGTAACACAACAGAGGACAGGCTTTGAAACAGTCACATCATTAAATGGAATTTATTTCAAATCACCTTTCAAGCCCCAAACACGGGTCTATTCACCTGGGACTTCCAAAATCGAATCCTAAGAACCAGCACTCCAGGGCTGACCCAGAAGAATGAGGCCAAAGTGTCAAAACAGAGACCTGTCTTTGTTAGAATAGGGGCCACCAGCAAGGTGATTATATCACGGGATGGCCGTGATCGCTCAACTGGAGGCAAAGGGAGGACCGTCCTTCTGGAAAAGCCACTCAGCCAGGGAAGAGCCTGGGTGTGCAGCCCCAGGAGAGGAAGGCTGAGCCAGGAGAGGCTGGGTGTCTGCCAGTCCAAACAGGCCTGCTGCAGCCACCTGCTAATCCCAGAGTGACATTCTCAAGCAGTGTCAGCAGGCACGTCCCCGAGACGGGTGGTGAAGGACACGTACAGGCTGCGTCTACTCCCTCAAACACATTTACGCAAGTGACAGCCAGTTACGGCAAGGGGGGGCCTGCAAGAAAATGGGTGTCCTAAGAAAGGAGGTGAAGTCCGCCATGATCCCACGAATCCATCCGGACAGTGAAGACAGCTTTTAGAAGCTGGAGGCACGCATTTGAGTCCCCCCTCCTTCCACCAGCCCACAGCAACGTGTCACTTATCCTCACCAGGCCCTTCTCGGAACACCTTGTAGGCTCTACAGCTGACACGGCCTCCTGAATTCCAGGCCCATCTGTTCTAGGCGTCAAAGTTTATTGGCAAAAATTTTCCTAATCTGAAAGGGAATGTTTAAGAGATGTTGGGGGAACCTAGAGGCCCTCCCAGATGTTAACCAGATCACCGTTTTGCCATCATCATAAAGGAGCAAAGATTTAAGTTGGAAGGTGTACTAGTCTGTTAGGGCGGCCCAGACTTGGTGACTCAAACAGCAGAGATGTATGGTCTCACAGTTCCGGGGGCTGGAAGATCGAGATACGGACGGGGCCGGGTCCCTCTGGGGGTGTGACGGAGAGTCTGTTCTATGGCTTTCTCCTGCTTCTGGTGGTCTGCAGGCAGTCCTTGGCTTATTCCCTAGCACCCCAATCTCTGCCTTTATCTTCACATGGAGCTCTCCTTGGGCAAATGTCTGCCTCAAATTTTCCCTTTTTATAAGTCATACTGGATTAAGGCCCACCCAATGACCACATTTTAACCCGAAGGCCCTATTTCCAAATAAGGTCACATTCTGAGGTATTAAGGGTTAGGACTCCAACATAACTTTTCTTTGTTGGGGTCGGGGAAGGGTGGAAGGGAGCAAATGCTGCCCATACTGGAAGGAATCTTAAAGACCCAGGGATTTACAAGCTATGTTCTATGAAATACCAACTTTTAAAAATGCTCCTTAAATAAAGAATCCTTCCACAGGTGTATACTTAACCCCAAATTCATTGAGTTGCATACATTAAATACATATGGCTTTTTACATGTCAGTCATATCTCAATAAAGTGTTTTTAAAAAACACAAGATTTTATTTTTTTTCTAAAGATTTTATTTATTTATTTGACAGAGAGAGAGAGACAGCCAGCGACAGAGGGAACACAAGCAGGGGGAGTGGGAGAGAAAGAAGGAGGCTCCTAGCGGAGGAGCCTGATGTGGGGCTCGATCCCAGAACGCCGGGATCACACCCTGAGCCGAAGGCAGACGCTTAACCGCTGTGCCACCCAGGCGCCCCTAAAAAATACAAGATTTTAAAAAGTACTAAATTAGAAAAAGAGACAGAGAAAGAATCCTCTGGTCCAATATGTTTGAGAAATGCTCCAACTGTATCCGAGAAATCCATTATTACACCACACATTTATGAAGCGCCTCTCCCCTACGACAGTTCCTGAGCTCGTGGAGACTCCAAAATTCAGTAAGACCTGGTTACTTCTGAGGAACTGGGTTTTGGAGGACGATGCGGGTGAGGGTAGAGAGAGCAGTGAATGTCAGCGTACCGTGTAAGTGCTATGAAAAGGGCAGGCACAGGTCCCTACGGGGGCCCAGAGGAGAGAACTTACCCGAGCCTTGGAGAAGGGGAAGGCGTTAAGAGAAGGCTTCCTGAGGGGGAAGCCTAGCTGGGTCATTAAAGAATGCGGAGGAGTTTGCCTGTCAAAGTCATCAGGACAAAGGCCTGGTCAAGAAAGTGAAGGGAACGGAGCTCTAACGCAACATACACGTGAGGCAACGTCACAAGCTAAATGCTCCTAGAGAACAGAGGACAAGGCAAGCAGGGCGGACGGTAAAAGATGAAGAGATGCAGGCCACGGAGGGCTTGAGGTTTATGCCAAGAGTGAGAAGAGCCAGTGGAAGGAAGCACTTAGGCATGGGGGGTCGCAGAACGAGAACCTCCTCTGAACAGACACGGAGTAGATAGGAAAGAATAGAGGCAGGAAGGCCCACGAGGAGGCTGTTAAAAGATTACCGTGAGGCTAGAATTGGCAAATCATTTTGCAGCCATCATAACAAAAGACACACCATCAGGGAACACTAAATCGAGGGGGAAACTGTGAAGGCGGACGGAACGTAACCCTAAAGAGTATCCCCCACGGATTGCTTATTAGTTGCAATGCCCAAAATAGTAATGGGCAGAGGAGAAATTGGGAATGCCTGAACAGGGTGGTCAGAATGACTCAGCAGCGATGCTGGGCAGAGGGATCGTGCATTTCTACATGGGATCCAGCCGAGAACGTATATAATCTGAATTTAACTATGAAGAAACTCTGACAGACCCAAACAGAGGGACAGTCTCTTTTTTGAAAAGAGAAAGAAAAAGGAACTGTATCCTTCCAACATGCGAATGTCATAAGAGACAAAGAAAAACTTGCAGACGTTCCAGATTAAAGGAGCCTAATGAGACACGACAAGTAATGCATGTGTCAAGCAAGGCATGACACGGACTGGAGCCTGTGGCGAGGCGGGGAAGCACTAGAGCAGACATTATGGGGTCAAGTGGCAAAGCTGGAACGTGGAAGGGAGATTGCAGGAAGACGTTGCCTTGAGGGTTAATTCAGTGCAGTTGGTAACGGCCTCAGGATGATGTAACAGCACACCCCTCTTCTTAGGAAACACACGTGGAAGTTTTTAGGAGTTAGGGGCCATGATGTATGCAACTTACCCTCACACGCTGAGGAAAAGATTAGAGGGGTGTGTGTGTGTGTGTGTGTGTGTGTGCGCGCAGACGTGCATGGGGAGAGAGCAGATACCAGCACCCGTGCAACAGGGATGAGACCTTAACAACAGGTGGATCTGCGTAAAGGATAGATGAGAGTTCTTCGCGTTATTTTCATTCTTGAAATTCTTTCCCAATCATAAGCTGGAAGAGAGAGAATGCTGAGGGCCTGAACTGGGGGAGCACTGGCAGCAATGGAGACTGGAGGGGGTAAAAGGTGCCGTGGTGGGTAAGATTTGGGGAGACAAGGGGCCAGGGGAGACACGTAGAATGACTCCAAGTCCCTGGTGTGTGTATGCTGAACAGAGGCAGGGAAGAAAGAGGGAGAGCAAGCTGACCTGCTGGGAAAAGGAGAGCATTCCGGATTAATGTCCAGCAGTCATGGTTCCTTCAAAAGCCTCTTTCTTAATAATGTCTGTAATTGGTCACACTTGACTCTGGCTACAACCCATCGTAGACAGGGAATGCTCACTGTAGGCGGGTATTTTCCATTAATTTCCCTTTTTGCTTTGCAAGCACCCCTCAGTCATTTTTTCCAGGCGACGGTGGAGCTGCGGTGTTGCCTCCTCATTCTGTCTGAAGGAAAGTTCTAGAAGCCCCTACTCCCAAGTGTCTCCTCCACCCCCATAAGGCAGTTGGCACCGCGAGTTGTCTGCACAAAGGAAGCACTTGACAAAAGGGGCTGGCTGACAGTTTCCCTTTTTTGTCATTTTGTCATTTTAGCCCCACAGAAGGATGCTCTGATCGGTCTTCCACCAAACAGGGATCTCTGAACAATTTCAAAAAGAAAATGAAAGTTTCCAAATGCCATGGCAACACTCAGACTTCCTCACCAATGCTGAGAGGCGCAGCCTATCTACCCACTCCATGCATGTCGTCTGCAGCGCCTCTGTGTGAGATTTGATGCCTTGTCACCACTCTCCCAAGGATACAGAAAAACGCGCTTAAGCTGTGCTCTGGTAAAGTCAGCGTCTCAAGCCACTTAACGTACAGACTCTCAGAACGGCCTCTGAGGGTCATGCTTCTAGCTACCCAGTGGGCCGGGTTCCAGCAACACCTCTTAAGATGCTCTGTTCTTGATGCCCCGGCTCCAGAGACAGAGCCGAAGCCCCTCCAACGCAGGGGCTGATGTTAAATGCTGGAGTGCGAAGAGTGATCTTTGGCCCCTGGAGAGCAAACACTGAATCACCCGGGAAATGCAGGCCGGCAGCAAGCAGAACAGAGAGCTGCGTAGAGATTCAAACACTATGGTTTGAGTTCTCGTGGTCCATAAAAGATCTGACAGCCAAGCACGAGAGTTCACACTCTCCACTACGTATGGACTCACAGTTCCCGCTAGTAACGGTGCAAGACTACCTTCCCAGCACAGAACTTGTTTCCAAACAGAACGCTTACCTAAAGCATGTGGGTTTTTTTTTTTTAAAGATTTTATTTATTTATTTGACAGAGAGACAGCCAGCGAGAGAGGGAACACAGCAGGGGAGTGGGAGAGGAAGAAGCAGGCTCCCAGTGGAGGAGCCTGATGTGGGACTCGATCCCCGAACGCCGGGATCACACCCTGAGCCGAAGGCAGACGCTTAACGACTGCGCTACCCAGGCGCCCCAAAGCATGTGGTTTCTTATTAAAGTTCATGGAAATGGTCTAAGTCCTTCCTTGCATGTCTTCTCAAATGATTTTCCTCCAACATTTTTTCCCCTCTAACTTACATAAGACTACCTGGCTTTCCTACTTGGCTCTGGAGAAATCTATAACCTCATCTGATAAAGAATCCTGAAAGATGCTGCCAGAATTGTCCTGATGAGAAGGCATGCCGGCCAAACTGTTTCAGAAAATGCCCTCTGTGTTCTGGAAATGCCAAGCTGAGGCAAGAGTTCCTTGCTGATTTTTTACACGTGGACCACAAAGGATCTGGTCTCTCCGTGGAGGGTGCCACATCTGGATTCTACGTGGGGCTGGGGAGAACATTAGCGCTCGGGACGCAATGTTAAGGACACTGAAGCTCCTCTTTGAACGGTCAGCAGAACCCTGACCCTCTCTGCCACGGATTAGCAGCGGGAAGCCGCACAGGGGTGTGGGGTTTATCTTGACGTGCTCTCGGGCACTCCAAAGTCCATAAGCGACCAGAGTCCCCAAGACCACGCCCAAGCCTGGGAGGAGGATTCACAGGACTCCGCATACAGTTCATTATACCCAAGGCTATGACTGATCACAGCAAAGAACGGGGAGCCAGAACAGCAAAGGGAAAAGGCTCCCGGGACAGTCTGGGGGAACCAGGAGCAAGTTGTCAAGACTCCTTTCCTGGTGGAGTCACACAGGATAGGCTTAATTCCTCCAGTGGCCCCCAGTGACCACAGGTGTGCAATGCTGTCTGCCAGGGAAGCCCAGGAGAGACTACGTGTCCAGGGTTTTTATTGGAGGGCTGGTCAGGTATGCACTTTCTGCCTGGAATTTCTACCCAAATTCCGGACTTCCAGAAGGAAAGCAAGTGTTCGATATCAACCATACTGTTTGTACCAATAGTTCAGGCACAGTGAGCCATGCCTATCACTTAGGGAAAGTTTTAGATCAGTGTAGGGAACTATTTACAGTTAAGCTCCCAGATGTCAGCCAAGGGTCAACCGCGTGAGCCAGCCTTTCTCAGGCTAACAGTCTTGGGCCTGTGCAACAAGTAAACCAAGACTCAGGCCAAAGTATGTGAATCCCAGACCGCAGCTGCCTCGGGTTGGTGCCCGGTAAGGTGACCTGCCACGCTTTGACGTTAGAGAGGCTCCCACTTGGGGCTGGCCCAGTTTGATACAGATGACATCCTTTTCATCAGCTGTGATGCTCATTCTTGGTACACGCTTGACAACTCCTGCTGGAGTCCCTAATGGACATCACGGAAATTTCTCAGAACCAAAAGACCCCTGAAAGAACATCTGGTTCACTCTCTGCAGGATACGGAGGTGGAAAGAGACCCAGAGGGAGGTTAAGTGATTTTCCCAGAATAAATCTGGACTTGAGAGCCCCTTTTCTTCTGCCAGACTCTCCTGGCCCCTGACACCAACCTGGCCCTCAGTCATGACCTCCAGACCTGGGAGGAGGGAACAGACCAGCAACATGGAGGCCTGAGCCCAGGGAACAGGCTGGCTCTGTGACTGGGCCAGGCGGAGGTCAGGGAAGAGTGGTCATGAAGAGGTCATGGAGTATGCAGGGTCAAGTCCAGTGTGTCTTGATAAATACTGGGTCACCAGTAAAGCCCTCCAAAATAGTTGTTACGCCGGTAGTGGGATCGTGGCTCCAGGGGCCCACCAACATGAAGCCCGTAGCCTGGGGGCAGGGGCAGCCAAAGGCCAAGCAGCTTGCTATGGCCCCAGGCCAATGCATTGCACCATCATCCCAGGGCAGCAGGAATGCCAGTCCGCAAAGGAAACAAAAGACAACAGACCCAAGCAGTAAGAACCAAGATCAAGGTAATGTTCACTCCAAAGACGTACAGATACTAGGCTGAGGTCAGAAAGACGAGCGATGCTGATCTAATCCACCAATGGAGGGAGGGCACCTGCACGCTGTGTTTTCTAGAACCAGAACTCCATTCCTGCCCCAATTCTTCATTCTCACAGGCAGAAGGGAAGCAGACACAGAATTTGGATTAGGTTGAAGAGATTCTAGATGAGTCTGGCTACTCTCTTAAATTGAGGAGTTACAGAGCCAGGTTTTGGTGGTCGTGGCTGTTTTCCGACACATGGACCGGGAAACAAAAGGTCAGTGGTCCAACAGAGAAGCCCAGACAAAGAGAGAAAACACGCCCTAGTTCCCTGCACCCCTGCCTCTGATCCTTCCTAAGACTGAGCCCCAGCTCTGTCTGCGGCTCCAGGAGATACCCGGACCCTAATCATCCCTCCCCCACCCACCCCAAACCCTTTCTGTCTACTCCTGGGGCTGGTTTCTAGGACCTCCAAGCAAAAGAGACCTAACGAATACCAGCAGGACTGGCTGCCCCAAGCTTGCAGAGCTCGCTGCTTCACTCTTTAGGACAAAGAAGGCCTGTGGAAATGTTCCAGATTAAAGGAGCCTAAAGAGGCGAGGGCTGAGGATGGCAGCCAACAGGGAAGAGGACAGATAAGAGGTCGGCCTGCCCCCGGCACTTCTCCAGCGCGGACCCTCCAGCTTGGGGCCCTGGACCAAGAAGGCGGACTCTGAAAGCCAACGCCATCCCTTTGAAGATTAGAGACCTGAGCACGCAGTTCAACTCCTCCGGACCTCAGTGATTCTTGTCGGTAAAACATCTAATTATGCAGGCCCCCCATCCCTTTTCCAAACTCTCTGGGGCCAGATGCAAGTTAGCACTCCCAGGTTTCAGAAAGATAATACGGTGCATTTACTAGATGTTACATATCACGCCCAGCATTTTTCTCTACAGAGAACAGCGTGGAGCATTCCCATAATGTGGAGGAGAAAAATCAAACCATAAATTATCTCCCATCAGTCCAGCTTAGGTTCTGTGATCAAATGAGTTTACACAAAACCAAAGGAAAAAATTCAATTTTCACACTTCGGTTTGTGTGTTTTGGTTTTTTGGTTTTATTTGTGTTTTGTTTCGGGTTGGGTTTTGCCTTTTGGGTTTTTTTGTGCACTCAGAATTGAGGTTTAGGGACCGTGGCCCTGTGTCTATCTTGTTGGATTATTCCGAGGACGACCCGGGTTAATCCAGGGCACCACTTTGCACAATGCCTGCTACCACCTACGATTATATCGATTAGGTCTGTGTCTCGCACTGGGCCGCAAGCTCCTTTAACACATGGAGACACTATCTTAGTTGTTTTCAAATTCACCTTAGCACCCAGGGAAGTGTTCCGTGCACTGCGAGGCTTGAATAAATGTTTGTTAAATGCATAAATCTAGTTTCAAAGGTAAATTTTCTTTTTGGCATTCAAAACACAATGGATCCTTGCAGATTCCCTACAGGAGACAATTACGGAATCATCTGAGGATGCACTCATGTAGAAATCCAGGTGGCAACACCCTGACTCCTTTCAATGCAACTCTGTAAAGCATCCTTTGTCATAGGAGGTCCTCAGAACTTTAAACACAACTCAAATGGCAGAGAGAGCAGTGTAGCAGCTTACATTTAGTGAGAGCGACAATATGCCAAGTGGTTAAAGAACTTTACATGTATTAACTCATTTGTTCCTTTCAACCATTTTTTTTTAATTTGCCCATTTTACTGATATGGGAGCACAGCAGGTAACCTACCTAAAGATACGCTGCTAGTAAGTGACAGCTTTCAACCAGGCCCTCAGACCCCACAACTTGTGCCTCCAGGGCCCCCCACATAAGGTAAAGACAAAACCCTTTTACTCAAATATTATGGGTTAAATTGTGTCTCTCCACTGCCAACCCTCCACGAAAGATGAAGTCCCAGCCCCCAGTACCTGTGAATGTGACTTTATTTAGCAAAGACGTCTGCAGATGATCAAGTTAAAATGGGGAACTGGGGTCCTTATAACAGGGGGACATTTAGACATACGGACACACACACACACACACACACACACACACACACGGAGAACACCCCTGCACATGAACACAGAGACGGAGGGATGCTTCTACAAGCCAAGGAATGACAAACACCCCCAGCAGCTTGGGGACAGGCCTGGAAGGGATTGTCCCGACACTTGGATTCCAGCCTTCTGGCCTCCAGAACCCTGAGAAACTAATTTCTGTTGTCAAAACCACGCAGCTGGAGGTATTTTGTTAAGGCAAGCATCAAGCTGCTAAAAGAAATCTGCTGGAACCAGCAAGGGCAAGGTGGCTTAGTGGAATGACAGCAAGAGTTCCAGGGCACCAAGGAGCCTGTCGCTCATGGGCGCATTGCCAAATCCTACCTCCTGGCCTTTCGGTGACTGCTGCTTTTAAAACCAACCAAGAAGAAACCAAGAGAAGACACATTTCCATGCCGCCCACGAGCTCCTTAGAATGAGCAACGGCACAAGTCCCAAGCGCACGTGTGTTCTCACACGCATTGCCCATGAAGCAGAAACCCCCGTCTCCACTGCTGGCACTCTCCACCTCCCACAGACCAGGGGCTGCTCATGACTCAGAAACGAGAGCTGATGGCCAGGGACCGAAGCCAGCGCTTTCTACCCCTTCTGTGGGCTGCCAGCAGGAGACAGAAGTGGCCCCACGTGGGATACCAGAGTAGGAGTCAGGGAGGTGTGTGTGTGGCGGGGCGGGGGGGGGGGGGGCTGATGCGGGGGTTACTTCAGACCCCAGGACCTTAGCGTCATCCTTTGGCTATCCCAGCAAACCTCTGGCTGCCCCGCTATAAGAAACCTCACGGAGTAGTTATAAAGGCATCGGGATGAGATTTTATACCATCTGAGGCTACGGCTCCCGCTAGAGTTGAGGGTTTAGTCATCTGAGGCCATCTGATCTAAATCTCCCTGCTCACGTGCCTGTCACCCAGGGGCTCTGCGCACACGCCCCGCCACCCCCAGGCCCCTGTCCCTGCGAGCACCTAGGCAGAAAGCACGCGACTGGCAGCGGGCGGCTACACCTCGAGAGCGGTGCGCGGTGGGTCAGGTTTCCGACCCGATCGGGACGGAGTTTTACACTCAGCGTTACTGCTTTCAGGAGTCCCTATCACTAAATCACCTTGGTAATTCCAGACGCCCGTCAGGGGTTTTGTTTCCCGAGAGGGAAGCCAGCCCTGGGCTCACAGAAGCCGTGGAGAATGGTTCTAGGCAAGGAGGCTACCGTGAGGGGGAAGCCCCCTCGTCTCGGGTCTGAATTTGGTGGTAGAAACACTGGAGAGGTGGACGCGTGTGACTCTAAAGAGAAAATCCTCCCTTTGTCTCCCCAAAGGTTGACAGACTGACGGGGTGAGGTCTGGAACTGTAGGCAAATGGGCACCACGAAGGAAGTTCCAGGGGGTCAAGAGAAACTGAGGGTTCTTACAGATGGGTTTCGCTTAAAAAAAAAAAAAAGAACAATAGCGTCATGACAGATCTGGTGTATTCCACTCTCCTTGATCCATTAAATACAAGTTCATTTTTAAATCACCAGTGGCACTCACCTCTAATCCCTTCCAGAAAAAAAACAAGGATCTACAGAATTTACAGACAGATCTCAATGGCTCTCTTACTGCAGACATCAATGCTGAACCGAGCGTTCGACGTGACATACAGCCTCCTCGAGCCTCACAGACCCGCGCCCTCCCCTCCACACCAGGCACTCCCGGGGATGAAACGTTTCCCGTTCGCACACTCACAGGACCGTTATCAAGGAGAATGAAGAGTTCCCATGCATTCTTGAAATAAGAACAAGAGACCTCAAGCACAGGGCACGGCCCCTGCAGGAGGTGCTGAGCTATGCCCCTCCCCCACCCTGGGGACCCTGGGCAGAGGGGTCTGGGGAGCACCAGGCAGGGGCACCTTCCCACCCCTCTCTGCTCCCACGACTAACAGGTGACTTAGTGGCCCACGTGGGAAAATCAGAGACGGGGCTTTGCTTCATAAATTTGAGGCAGAGAGGCAGAGACACACATGCCCGATGTGGAAAGTGGGAAAGAGGAGCTTAGCCTTCCCGGACACGCTCCGTCCTGTGCACCCCAAGGCAGACTTGCCAGGTGCAAAATGAGCACCTGCCAGGGATTTGAGGTGACCTGGACTTGCTGTAATTTTCCAGAGCCTAAAATGGAGGAACAGTCTCTAGAAAGTTCAACAGCCTGTAGAACTCTGCCCTACGGACAGCAGGTGGTCAGGAAATGTGTGGGGATGATCATTAATAAGTCCGCCTCCAGCAGAGAGCCCAACACGAAATGCGTTTCTTGTCCGTCCCCAGCTCGGGGTCCTCAGAACCGGTACAGAGAATAAATCCTCCGCCCAGGGAATGATGGGGCTGGGGCTGGATGACACCGTACTCGAAGTTTCTATGCCAGGTTCCTGATTATTGATTATTGGTGGGGAGCCCACTAAGTGTTAGCAACCATCTGTAACACATTGCTGCAGCTGGCTGTGATTCAGAGTAAGCAAGACATCCTTCGTAGAGTTTTAAGCTGGACTCTGTAACTTAGGTTCTCGGGAAGTAGCCGCCAGCCTCTTCTCGCAAGAAAACTGAACATGGAGATTTCACTGGCTCTGTTCTCAATGCTCTTAAATCATTCGCTTGGGTTACTTTGGCGACAACCTTTGGTTGAAACCAAGAAGTGTCTTCCATCCAGGCAACAGCAGAAGTTCCAGATACAATTCCTGGAGCTCAGACTGGGATCAGTGGTTCAAAGGATTCCACTGTTTCCCCCAGTCTATCCCATCCCACAAACCTAGAGATCTTGGCTCACCCAAAAGAAACTAAGGACAATTAAAATACAAGTCTAATTGATTGTTTCCTAGTCCCTTGGCCCTGTTTTCCTCATCCAGACTTTTTAAACCTTCTTTGTATTATTTATCATCTAATAAACCATTTCCAAACTCCTCTGAAATAGAGATGTAATCAATAATGCTCCCCACTGAACTGGAAAGGCAGTCTGCTGGGTGGGGCAGTCACAGTGATCTTGACTACAGTCCCAGACCCTCCCCATTAGCTGTGTGACCTTCAGCAAGTGATCTGAACTCTCTGGGCCCAACTGTCTTCCTTTATAAAATGGTACTAATACCTGCGTTATAGGGTTATTGCAAGGATCAAATGAGATGATAGGAAACTGTTTTGTGGGGGTAGTACTGTCCTAGCTGTCATCACTAAGGTAGCCAGAAAAAGATCCCATTGCTCCTCAAGCAAAAGGAGTGAATGTAGAGGAAGACGAGGGGGCATTTCTGATGTGGTTTCTTCTAAGAAGTGATATGGGGTAGGGAGAAGAAAAGCCCGAGGGACAGCTCCTGCAGTAACCAAGAGATTAGACCAGTGTTTCGTTCATCGAAAGCAAGATGGACAGATAAAGACAGGGACATGCAGGAAGGATCCAGAGATTTTTGTCCCATCTTCACCAACTGTTATGAGTCGAATTACGTCTCCTCAAAAGATGCTGAAGTCCTAAACCCCAGAACCTCAGAGTTAACCTGATTTTAAAATAGAGTCTTTGCAGATGCTAGAGGTAAAGCAAGGGAAAGTGGGCCCTAATCTAATGTGACTGGTGTCCCTATTAAAAGGAGAAATTTGGACACACACACACGCATGGGGAGAACGTCATGTGGAAAGGAAGGCCCAACAGGGATGATGCATCTACAAGCCCAAGAACATGTAGACTGCCAGACACCCCAAGAAGCGGGAGAAGGGCACGGCGCAGAGGCTCCTGCAGCCCTCGGATGGTACCAACCCTGAGGACACTTGACTTGGGGCTTGAGGCCTCCAGGCCGGGGAGACAATACATTTCTGTTGGTTAAGCCCCTGTTTTGTGAGACTGCACTATAGAAGTATTATTTCTATCAAGCAGAGGAAGTTATTATTACTATTATTATGACTTACTGTATTTTAGCACCACTGGGCACAGGACCGATGCTGAGAAATGAGCCCGTGGCTGGCGCCTTCTTCGTGCCGTCCTGTTACTGTCTAGGTACCTCCAGCGCCCTTCTGTCACTCAGGGCCCTTATGCCAACACTGCAGCTCACGCTCGCTACCAGGTCAACAGGCCCTAACACGGCCTCCCCACGCACAGAAGCAGTTGTACACGCTCCTCCGCTCCAGCCTGTGTGGACTCTGGGGAGCACTCAGTCCTCTGTTTGTTCCTACTTCCCTCCATCAGGGACCCCGGGACAAGCCCACCTCATGCCATCTTTGTCAGCAATGGTCCCACCAAACCCCCTTTCCTTTGCACTCAGACGTGGAGTCCAAACAGTTAGCTCCTTAAAAGAAAATAACAATCAAGTTCGGACAACAGCTGAGCCTGCCAGAGAGCCTCACATCCCTGCAGAATATGCCTACATCTCCCATTTACAGGTCCCTCTCCCCACCTCCTTCTGTGGTAGGTGGATTCAGTTCCCATACACACTCAATGCCCCCAACAGAGTGATACCACTACTTTACTCTCTCTAAAAACCACCTCGGTTACATTTAATCATACACTGGTGGAGGGAGGTTGGGAACACCTCCTCAAATTCCTCGATGCCCCTCCCATCGAGCGGGGTGATCTATGTCCCTGCGCCTTGAGCCCAGGGCCTTTGTCACAGCCTCAATGAACAGAATGAGACTGAGTGATGGCAGGACTTCTAAGCCTGGGTTCGAAAAAGCACGTTAGTAGCATCTGGCGGTTTCTGGGACACTCACACTGGGAAGAAGTCCAGCCCTAAAATCTCACAGGGAGAGATGAGAGAAGGCAGTGGGAGTCGAGGAGCCCCAGCTGTTCCAGCACCCCCGCCCCGGTTGATCCTGTCTTCCCTGCCCAGGTACCTGACAGGTGTAGAAGGAACTTTCAAGAAGACCCCAGGCCCGTCCACCATCGGACTACAACAGCATGAACGACCCCGAGCGAGAACCGTCTAGGGGAGCCCAATCAACGTCTAAGTTGGTGAGCAAAAGAAATGATTGTTACTGGTTCTTTTGCTGTTACTATATTCAGCCACTGCTTGGGAGAGACGTGGCGCAGCTCTAGATCACTGGCACGACTCATGCTGTGTGCTCGTCCCTCGGTGACACACACAGTAGTCCTACGCCGTGGGAGGAAGCTCATCCCTCCCTCAGCCTCTCCCCTGCCCTCTCCCTCCACCTGCCATTCCTGCCATCTGCCAGTCCACCCTCCCACTATCTGTGTTTATTCCAGTGCCACCCTGCTCAGGACCACAGCGAGTCCCACCCCCCGGCTGGCCTCCCTCCCTCCGGTGCCCAGCACCCCCAGGCCCTCCCGCGCTGCTGCCCACGGCTCTTCCAAACCCAGGGCTGACGGCGTCGCTCCCCACCGCCTGGAGGCTACTCTGCTCCGTGGATCAGTGCCGTTCTGCGTCTCCAGCTTCGCTGCCCACCGTCGCTCCGCACGCCAGCCTAACTCAGGCCCCCCCAGGCCCCTTCCCTGGACACACCGTGCCCATGAGCTCGTGCTGCTCGCTCGCCG
Organism: Ursus americanus; assembly: GCF_024610735.1. Classification (NCBI taxonomy): domain Eukaryota; kingdom Metazoa; phylum Chordata; class Mammalia; order Carnivora; family Ursidae; genus Ursus; species Ursus americanus. Next base: position 17,291,349 of record NC_142158.1, read on the forward strand.
GGAAAGCTGCCCCCGCTCAAGCTTCGCTCAAATGTCAGGGCTTCTGTAAGGCTCCCCTCCGGGCCCTGACACCCTGGCCCCCTGCCCTCCCAGGCTAGCATGGCCTCTCACTTGGTACAAGGGGACTGGGGACTCCTTGAGGGCAGGACCCCCACCCACTCTGCTTCTAACAGACTCGAAATAAACCTCGGCTGAGCCATTGCGGAGGCCGCCCTCAGTAATTCCGGTGGGCCTCCCCAGAGGCCGCGGACTCCGACGGAGAGTTGCGCAAGGAGAGAGGAAGGGAACCGATCGCCCCTTTGGCCAGCACCAGAATCTGCCCTAGCTTTTGTTTTCCGCCTCTCGAGGGGATGGGCACCAAGGACGCCCGAGTCTGTGGGTGACAAGGACGTCAAAGGCGCACAATGAGTCACACATACCCCGGGGCACAGCACGTGGCTTAGAGCTCCTCATGCTTGAAGTGGAGAGGCAGCCTGAGGTAGTGTGAGAGGCTAAATAGCAGGTTTCAATTTTGATTGGGACAGTTTTTGTTTTGCTCTGGTTTTGGGTTTCTTTCTTTTTTTTTTTTTTTTAAGATTTTATTTTTAAGGCATCTCTACACCCAACGTGGGGCTCGAACTCACAACCCTGAGATCAAGAGTCGCACGCTCCACTGACTGAGCCAGCCAGGTGCTCCAGTTCTGCTCTGTTTCCGTATAATGTCTACTTTTGATTTCCCAACGTAGAAATGGCTCTGTGACAGCCCTGGAGATGAGCTATGTCAGATCCCCCACACGTCAATGCAACCCCTTCTGTTAAAAGAACAAATCTCCGTCATGTGCCAAGCATCTCGCTTAATTCTTACCACTACACTCTGAGGAAGTGAGTTATCTTCATTTACAGACAGAAACACAGAGAGGTTAAGTAACTTGCCCAAGGTTACACAGCGGGGAACCGGCAGAGTCAAAAGCTGAAGCGACCGTTAGGGCTACTCGGTCGCGGTGCTGCCTCTGAGCCCACGAGCGGAGGGGGGCCTGCTGTGTCCCGGGCGTGTAGGGGTGACTCATCACACCAGCCTGGGTACACACAGACGGTACGGGACGCACACACGCTGGCATCGCTCCGAGCCGTGGGAAGGCCAGTCCTCCTCCCTGGCTTTCTCGGTGGAGGCTGGGCCTGGCTGCTGTGTTTTCGGGGAAGATCTGATTCGGGGGCCAGGTGGAGTGATGGAGAAGGAGCCTTCTTTCCCCGGGAAGTCAGAGAGAGGGAATTCACGGTGGGGGAGAGAGTGCACCCCGTGCATCTCAGATGAAGGGGAAAACAACAGCACGCCCCTCACAGATGCAGCCGGCAGGAAGCAGCTGCCGAAGGAGAAACGGGCCATGTGGGGGCCGAGGGGTACCGCCCTGCTCTGGAGGCTGGAAGGTGTGAGCTGACGTGGGTGGAAAGATGAGGCAGGGGAGCAGCGGGGGGAGGCTTCTCTGGCTCATAAGTCAACCCCGACGAATTGGAGCTGTGGGAGCTGACAGTGACAAGGCTCTGTGCAGGGCTGGGCCTGGGGAGGGGCAGCAGACGTCTCCCATCCCCTCTGAACCCAGGCATCGTCCTCCTTCCCCGGTGGCTCTGGCTCAGGGACCAGACAGGAGAAGCCTGGGGGCTTATGCACACACAGACTAAACAAGAAAGACATAAGATTTAAATGCTCCCAGCAACCTGGGGCCACTTAATTCCAACAGGGGGGCTGGATATTTTGTCCCCAGTTTCTGAATGTCCTGAAGTAGGGCCCTTCCTAGAATTTCTGTCCCTCTTTTAACCCCTTCCATCAGAGTCAAAATGCTTTGGCAGAACATCTCCAATCGCATCTGGGCTCGGCACAAATCCACAGGCTGTGAGCTTCTCACCCAGCTCACCTCCAGTCCTGACAACGGCAAGGGCCTGGGAGAAGAAATCACCTTCCGAAAAGTAAAACGGGCTATCACGTGCCCTGCCAAACCCATCCTCAGTCAAGGCTGCCTCTTATTACTGGAAATTTTGGGGGGGGGCGGGGAATCACCTCTTCTCCCATCCTTTGCTGGGTCCCTTAATTTTCCCAGCCAGGCCTTGAGGTCAGTGAAATCATGGGTTTTTGGAAATTCCAGCTCCTAGAATTTAAACAAATTCTGTCCTCCTCGAACATAATCACTAGCTCTGTGAGCCACATACAACAAAAATAACCCAAGCCCACCCTGACGGTGAACCTCTGCACCCAAATTCCCACATCCTCCTCCTCCAGCCGGTACAGCTGTCTGGGGGGGAGGGGGAGAAGCAAAGCACCTTGAGTTCGGTTGCAGAGGCCCATCCACCGAGCTCGGCAAGTCTGTGAAGGGCCGTTAAGAGTTCATTAAGCAGAAAGCATCTCTCTTTTCAAAACCGTCAAGTCACACGAGTGAGCAGTTAAGCAACTGTAAGGGAAGAAGGGAAGGGTTTCTTAAGGAGCATTTAAAAATGCAGAGCACCGTTATCTGTAACACAGCCCAGGGCAACTCAATTAATGCAAGCCCCAGGTCAGCCTTCAGCCTGGCTTTCCAGAAAGGTGGAGCTAGCAGGCGCTGAGGTAATCCCAGAGTCCAGCCTCCCTGGGTAGAGATGCTGTGTCCCAGGCCTGGGGGTGTGGGGCAGGGGGTGGGGGGAGGGAGGGGCTCACTGCCATCCAGTTAGAGGCAGGGCAGTACCCCAGGTCTGTGCTGCCCACCGCGGGAGCCACGAGCCAGACGCAGCTACTTACATTTCAATCATTAACATGGAATAAAATAAAAAAGTCACTTCCTCATTTGCCTGGCCACGTCTCACATGCTCAAGAGACACACGGGGCCAGTGCTGGATGGTGCAGAACGGCACATTCCCATCACTGCAGAAAGTTCTACAGGACAGCGAGGCTTCGGATCACAAGACTCTCCAAGCTCTTTCCACCCCACCAGGGCCTGGGTCTCATTTTCCCTGCAGGTATCCACCCGTTAAGCATCATGAAATTCATTCAGTGGGACAGAGCCAGCTTTCGGTCTTCGCGACGAAATAGAAGACAATAGAAAATATCATAGTGCATCATTTACCAATGAAATACGGGTCATGCCAGGTCAGAAAAACTGCTTGGTTTTATGCAATTTTGTTGATACACATGCACACACTACCTACAGCTATGCACTTAGAGTTATACATCCGCTGGGCCCCAGCGTAAACTGTATTCCCTCCCCTGAGTCAAAGTCAGAGAACGTCAGGCCCTCTCACTACGGTGTGATCCTGGTCTACAGATATTTGAAAGCTTTTGCCCCCATTCGTCTTCCCCTCTTCCACATGACTCAAATCACAAGACAGTGAGGCAGAGTGTCTGTTCCATAGGATTACACATGGGTTTTCCTCCCGACCCGATTTTCCCTGTTGATTTTATGTGTCACTTTGGCTAGGCCGTGCTACCCAGCTTCTTGGTCAAACATGATTCTGGATATTTCTGTGAAAGCATTTTTTTAGGTGAGATTAACATTTAAATCAGCTGACTCTGAGTAAAGCAAATTATGCTCCATGATGTGGGTGAGCCTCATCTAATCAGTTGAAGGTCTTAACAGAAAAAGACTAATCTCCCCTAAAGAGGGAATTCCACCAGCAGACTGGCCTTTGAACTTGAACTGCAACATCGACCCTTCCCGGGATCTCCAGCCTGCTGTCCTGCCCTGAAGATTTCAGACGTATCAGCATCCACCACCACATAAAACAATTTCTTAAAATAAATCTTGCTCTCTCTTTATACACACACCCCTTATTGGTCTTGTTTCTCTGAGAAACAGAACTTTCCCTAATACACACTTCTATTCCATCCAAAGAAAGCCTCCTTACTGTTCAAGGCTCTCTCAAATACTGCCCCCTCTGTGTGACACCCCTGATTTCCTCTGTTAGAATAACTGCTACTTCTGCTGTGCCCGTTTCAGGACCATATTGTTTGTGCTATATTTTCACAGATTATTGTGCCTTGTTCTGTGGTTAATATTTAGATCCAAACCTTGTGACTCAAAGCTTGGTCCGTGAGCCAGTAGCATCAGCATACCCCAGAAACGTGTTAGAAATGCAGAATCTCAGAGCCCACCCCAGACCATGGATTCAGAATCTGCATTTTAACAGGATGCTTGGGTAAGCCCTAGCACGTCAAATTTTGAGAAGCACTGTTTTAAACAAAGCCCCTTAACCGTGAGGAGTGTTGAGATACAAATGCTGAGTTACTATCCTCAGAGACGGATGGAGTTGGTCTGGGGTACAGCCGGCGGGGAGGGGATGGGCATCAGGAAGTTCAAAACCTTCCCAGGGGTAGGGGTTCCTAATGTGCAGCCAAGTTTGAGAACCACCATAAACGCACCCCTCATTTTATAAGAGGAATTGAGACAGCAAAGTCAAGAGACTGGGTCAGGCCACAGAGTGAGTTAATATCAGGAACAGGACCCCACCAGGGTTTCCTGTGTCCCTGAAAATGTTAACAAAAGAGAAAAAAGATCCATATGCACGATCAGCAAATTTAAAATGAAACCTGGGTCATCCAACACCCAGCTGACGAAGGACATTGTCGTGACACCACGTGTCCTCCTTTGCAAAGAAGAACCGACAGGATTCTCTCTGAATTCAAAGAACCACTCAGTTTAGGTTGGATCCCAGGAACCCTCCCCATTTATAATGACTGTCAAACGCTGAAGCCAAGGGTAAAATTAGTGCTGGGAAAGCCAGGAGCCACCCCCACCCCCCCAGGTCTAGGGTGACCCAAAAACGTCCACGCCAACACAGATCTTACCCCCACTGGCTCCTTCGTGGTGCACTTGTCCCTGATCTCTGTTTACGTAGCTCCTGTGACAGGTACAAGACGATGCTATTACTGTGCCTTCTTAGCACTGTTGCCATATGGTGTGGATTCCCTCATCTGGGTTAGGAAATAAACAGTATTTCCCTTCAAGACTCCCTCTGGGTCTTATCTTTATGCAGACCTGGTCCTCTCATTCCTCTGCCAGTGTTACGATCAGTAACAACAGGCTCCCCCAAAGTTCAGTTCCCGTCACGTGCTCTAAGGGTAACGACACGCAGAGGGGCTCATCTTGGGGAGACCCGATGTGGACACCCACCAGTCACTCAAGTGTGAAAGGTGGCGTTCTCTATCGTCCCCCTCCCTTTGGCCTCCTGCAAACTGTCCCCAGGACAATTTCTGGCCCGGAGTTGGCAGGAACGAAAATCCCTTTGACAGGAATATCCCTCCTGCTGCTGACAATGCAATAGTCCTTTTTGGGCAAAACTCTTATCTTTCCTTAGTGCCATGGAGCACAATCTGCTTAATGAGGCACCGCAGTGAAAGCTAACTCCTAACGCACACTGTGCCGTTATTTGTGCCCAGAAATTATCCTGAACCCCACAGGATCACCAGCTTGATAGCCGGCAGCAGCAGCTGCTCATACAGATGTGTTCTCAGCAGTGACATTAACAGGAAAAAAAAAAAAAAAACCACACACACCATCAAGGGCACAAGGCACATTAGCAGGCGCGCACACACACACACACACACACACACACACACACACACAGGTGGCAAGCAGCCTTCCCCTTAACCCATACCAGTCATGCCACTTTGCCCCCAAAATGCATCTCCTCCCTTGCAGGTAAAGGGAAAACTGCTTCCTGGTATAAAGGAGAGCTATGTGTGCATGTGTAATAGTAGAGTAAATTAAAAAAAAAAAAGTCAAGCTAATCAACAATCTGGCAGCAATAGTATTAGAACGATGCTTAAAAATATTTAAGCAAACCAAATCACTTGGGCCGGTATGTGCCAAGCTTTTACAGTGAGTCACCGGAGTAGCCAGACAAGCTGGGAACTAACTGGAGGGCCTCTTCTAAACTGACTGTAGCACCTGAATTTTACAGTTGAGGAAACGAAAGTCTAAGAGGTGAGGTCACTTGTCCAAGGTCACACAGCTAATGAGTTATGGTGTCGGGACAAGAACCACCTGTCTAGGCTCCCAGGCCAAGAGCCCTTTGGCGGCACCGTACCACCATCCCCCGCGCCCAGGAAGAAGTTCCTGCACGAGGGTTCTGAAACAGCGTCCCAGCACAGGTTTAGCTCAAAAGAAAACGTCCCGCAAAGCAAAGGGGAGCTACCAACATAGCGGCATGGCTCCTACATCCTTGAGGAAGCCTGAAGCCAACAAGAGCTTCACTGGCTACCCTGGGGCAGGTTCAGAAAGCAGAGGGAAATGGCACGGCAGCAGCCCTTTCCAGCCGTGTTTGGGTTTTTGGTGTATATGGTTAGAATTATAAATCAATTACCCTATAACCAGGAGGCTATGGCTTCTCCCCGGACTCAGAGTCATATCCAGTCACTCCCCCTGCAAAACAGCAGAGCTGCTCGACCTTTCTACATCCGCTTCCCCTTCCTAGAAGCCAGCTTTTTCCCTTTGGCCAAGGCTGAACTAATTTTTGCTTTACCACAAATGTCTGCACGTGCCTGGGGACAGCTGTCCCAGATTCAAAGGCTCGCAGGATAGAAGAACTGGAGAGTCACCCCGACCAAATGATCTTCCCCCGTGCTATTGTCTCTTTTTTTAAAAAATAAATTTATTTTTTCCATTAAGATCAGATTTTTAAAATAATCCCACAAACCCATAAGAACCAGCATTAGGATTTTGGCTTACTATCTACCAGACTTCCGTTTTCTGGGTGCGTGCGTACGCGTGTGTGCTTTCAACAGGCCACCAACATGATACAGAAATATTTCTGTACCTTTTTCTTGATCCTTTTCATAAAAAATCTCCGTAATGCTGCAGTCTTCCCATACATAATTTCAAAGTCTATTTAGTATTTAATCAGCTGTATTTGCCATACTTCCCTGTTTCCCTGCTGTGGATTTAGGTTTGTTTCCAATGTTTCAGTAACACAAATAAGGCTTCACTAAACCCTACTGTGTGCGTACAGGTTTCTGCACAGTTATTATTTGAGGTTATTTCCTTGACTTCCCAGAAGTCAACCTCCCATTTTACTCACTGCTGGAGAAACTCGGGTCCCACATGAGTAAATACCTGATAAGCTAAAAGGAACACTCTGGAGACTGGGGTTCGATCAGCCGTGTGAACATTGACAAGCCACTCCACTCCCCCGAGACTCGGTTTCCCTCGGGCCTCAGGAGCTGGGTCCCTGCAAGGCCTGTCACGGTGTTCTGCCCACCAGGAGTGTTTCCTTTCTGCTACTCGACGTAGCCACGCAAATCACCCAGCCTGTCTCCCTCCTGCCTCAGAAGCTGCTCGGGAAGATGACTTCATCAAAGCCCATCACGGGACCAGATTTGCTGGAGTGCGTGGGGGCTGCACAGATCAAGTCCAAGGTGTGCAAAACGGGCCGTGGTGTTGGCTGTTCCTCCCCCTGTGGTCCCCGGCGCTGCTTTCTGAATCCAGGTCAGCTGTGGAATGACACAGAGCTGGCTGCATACCTGGGGGTGGTGACCGTAGGGTACTGGGACAATAATAATAAACACACCCAGGCCGGTGCTCAGGGATGTCCCAGAAACCAGTGTGGGGGAGGGAGTCAGCCTGTGTCTCCTACCGTGGTTCTCCAGGACAGGAAAGAGGCCCCCGTGTCTGCGACCACTGGTCACATCCCTAGCGGACGTGTGCAGGTTAAAACACCACCCTCGGCTCAGAGCAACCAGAACAAATGGAAAAATAGACCAGTCTTGTCTTAATCTTATCCAAGCCAACAGGGTGCCATTTATCGCTGGCCTCTTCTAACAATGAGTTATGATCCGTAGAGAAGGGGAGACCATTCGAGAGTATGTCCTCGATCTTTTTTTTTTTTTTAAAGATTTTATTTATTTATTTGACAGAGAGAGAGATAGCCAGCGAGAGAGGGAACACAAGCAGGGGGAGTGGGAGAGGAAGAAGCAGGCTCATAGCAGAGGAGCCTGATGTGGGGCTCGATCCCACAACGCCGGGATCATGCCCTGAGCTGAAGGCAGACGCTTAACCGCTGTGCCACCCAGGCGCCCCTGTCCTCGATCTTTCAGTGCACAGTTCCTCCTGCTATTGTCTCCTCGGCTTATGCAATGAGACGGGAACTCCAATTTAGCCCTCTTGTCCCCTGTTTCGTGTCTTGTCTGTGGGACTCATGCAGCCTCTGTGCACACGGACCAGAGACTGTACAGCCCGCTGTGCTGGCAAACACGCAGGCTTCCGAGCCTGGCAAACCTCCGTCCAGTTCTGATCCCACCACTCAGCTGAGCGGACCCAACAAAGCGCGTCACAGAAGGCCAAACACCACTGCAGAGAGCGATGGTGATTTTACTCACTACCAAGAAAGAAAGCCTCCGACAATTAAACTAGGACAGGCCAGCGACTGTAAGACATACCTATACCATAGCTGTTGAAGGGTGAAAAAAACGTGCCTTAGAATCAATGGCATGTGGGAGGCGCCTGGGTGGCTCAGGTCATGATCCTGGGGTCCTGGGATGGAGCCCCGCATCGGGCTCCCTACCCAGCGGGAAGCCAGCTTCTTTCTCCCCCTCTGCCCCTCCCTTGCTCATGCATGCTCTCTCTCTCTCTCTCAAATGAATAAATAAAAAATCTTAAAAAAAAAAAAAAGAATCAATGCTATGTGGTATTTAACCTCTCACTTGTAAGATGGAGCTGGTAACTGTCCACCTTGAAGGTTGGTTGTGAGGTGGGAATGAGAGGACACCGTACTGTGCCTAACTCTGGACCTGGTCTGCAGTGAGTGCTTGATAAAATGTCAGGTCCTCTTCCCATTTCAAAAGTGATGGGTACTGGGGCACCTGGGTGGCTCAGTGAGTCAAGCATCGGACTCTTGATCTCAGCTCAGGTCTTGATCTCAGGGTGGTGAGTTCGAGCCCCACACTGGGCTCCATGCTGGGAATGGAGCTTACTACAAACAAACAAACAAACGTTCCTATCCCTATCCCTATTTAAGAGGAAGAAAAGTGATGGGTAGGTTCTGGATAGGTTATAAGCTCTTTCATAGTAGATACCCTGTCTTATACATCTCTGCCCTCTTCTCACCCCCCATGGTCTAGAATACCTCTATACACATTGTAGGCACCCAACAAATGGATGGTGAATATGAATGCTGAACCAGTTTGAAAGCGCACACCCAAGCAGGGAACTGCTGTCAGAGGACGTAGCCGATGCGATCCCACCGGCTTCCCTGGCATCTGGAGGTGACAAGCGCACCTGGCAGGATCATCCTGACTGGGCTGCGGGGGTGGAAAGGAGAAAAGCCAGTGTCAGCTGCTCAGAGCTCCTCCCCCATGGAATCACCTTTGCAGGCCGGCTGCGTTGGGTAAGCACAAGCAGCCACATCTCAGTTCCACGGACGAAGCAGCACAGAGGCAACCCCTGAGCCTTTTGGGGAAAGCCAGGCAGCCTCTGTGCCATGGATGTGAACGGCTGTGCATATTAAGTCAGACGGGCGACGTCCCCGAGGGCTCTAACCCTGTCCCCCAGGACTCTCTGAGAGCGGCACCGTGCCGTGTAAACAAATGTCCCACATGGGTGGTGTTAGAAGGAGCAGAAGTTTAGACAAATAGAACCACGTGGCATTATTTTATTATTATTTTTTTCCCTGTTTATTCCTGCTGCTTTTTCCTCCTCGGGGGCCCCAGCTCTGTTGGAAAAGGGGAAGAGACAGAGCAGGGGAATGAATCTCATTTTCCAGCGCCCACTTTTGATTATTCATATTCATGTGGAAGAAAAGAGGGGCTGCCGATGACAAATTTCGGGAACAAGTCATCTCAAATCCCTACCTTGCCCTTGACTTCAGGCAAGCGCCGTTCTGTGGGAGGTGCCCCGGGCATGCATGCCCCACGTCCTCACCAAGGCACACTCACCTCTCCCCCCCAGCTCCAGTTAGCTGGAACTTCTGCAGTCCCAGTGCCCCCAGGCAATGCTCACACACAGGGGCAATGCTCACACACAGGGGTATTGCTTTCACAAAGTGAATGGACTTGAAGGGGGGGAACCCCAATAATAATTAGAAAATCGGAATTACCTATTTGTTGAGGCTTCATGCATTAGTATTCCTTCAACCTTTCCCCTTGGATGCAGGGAAGGACGGGGGGAGTGGAGAAAGGAGGAAATTCGGGCGGAAACCCCATCTCCCCCAGTAGGTTGGAAGGAGATGAGAAAGCAACCTGTGAAGTCAGGGTTCTTCCCCAAAGCCGACCATCAGGAACTGGCTGTAAGGGTTCTACATTCTTGTGGGATTAAGATGCCTGCTTCAAGTCCCTTCTCTCCTGCCCTCCCGTGCTTCTCTCTGCTCTGAGCTCTACAACGGCCAAAAGGAGGGAAAACCTCCCAAGGTTGCTGGGAGGGCTAAGGAAGAGTCTGCTGGGAGCCAAGCCTGCATTCCTGCTCTGGCCTCACTCCAGCCTCATCGGTGCCATCTGCTGCCCAAAGTACCTGTGATGACCCCCCAGGTGGGCAGGGGTATCATTTACCTGCTTACACACTGCCAACTGCTAATGGGGATTTCAGGAGCCTTTCCACAGACAGCATATCTCCTTGTTAGAGTCCTTACTAATAAATAGAGAAGGTCATGCCCATACCTTGTTAAGCTTCTACTAATTACTCATGAGAGTAATTACCCATACAGTGCAGACTATCATCCCATTCCTGGGAGAAAGAAAATGCACCCAAAGGTTTGAATGTCTCAAGAATTCACGTCTAGGGGTGCCTGGGTAGTTCAGTCGGTTAAGCGTCCAACCCTTGGTTTCAGCTCAGGTCATGACCTCAGGGTCCTGGGATCCAGCCCTGCATAGGGCTCGGGACTCAGCAGGAAATCTGCTTGAGGATTCTCTCCTTTTCCCTCTGCCCCTTCCCCCTGCTCGTATACTCTCTAAATAAATAAATAAAATCTTTTTTTTCTTTTTTTTTAAAGATTTTATTTATTTGAGAAGGAGCGAGCACAGGCTCCAGCAGGGGAGCAGCAGGCAGAGGGAGAGGGAGAAGCAGGCTCCCCACTGAGCAGGGAGCCCGATGTGGGACTCGATCCCAGGACCCCGGGATCATGACCTGAGCTGAAGGCAGACGCTTAACCGGCTGAGCCACCCAGGTACCCCTAAATAAATAAAATCTTTTAAAAAATTTAAAAAAAAAAAAAGAATCCATACTTAGATCAAGCATAAATGAGTGCTATGTTCATAGCACTGAATCCCCAGCCTGGAGATGAGCACCGTCCACTAGAACTTTCTGCAATGATGGATATGGTCTGTGAGGCACCGTCCAATATGGAAGCCACCAGCCAGCCACATGTGAACTTTGAGCACTTGAAATGTGGCCAGGCATCTGAGGAACTGAATTGCTTATCTTATTTAGTTTTAATGTATGTAAATTTAAAGAGCCACGCACCGAGTATAGCTAATGGCTACTATGTTGCAAAGCACGGAACTAGATGGTGCCCGGTATACGGATGGTGCTCAGTAAATGTCCGCTTACGGAAGAGTGAATAGATGGTAAGTAGCTCACCACAGTCAGTTCTGCTGAAGCAGGATTCTCACGTTGATCGGGTACCCACTTTAAACAAACCCCCGTTTAAGTCAACAACCTTCTGAGTCAGGTACTTTGATTAACTCTGCTTGACAGATAAAGAAACCGAGGCTCAGAAGAGTGAAGTGGAGGGTCCATGGCCACACAGAATGTGGCAAGACCAGGACCCCGGCCAAGCAGAGTGACCCGGCAGCCCCCTAAAACCAGTCAATTTTGCCACTGATGAAAAAAGCATTCGGGAGCCTCACTTTATTTCTACAGGACAATACCAAATTCAACAGGGGTCTTTTCCTCTCGAAACAGAGCAATGAAGATACAGTGTGTCACCTGTGGAGATGTTTTATTTTTTTCTAAGATTTTATTTATTTGAGAGAGAGGGAGAAAACACGCACACGAGCAAGGGGAGAGGAAGAGGGAGAGCCAGAATATCAAGCCGACTCCGTGCTGAGCGTGGAGCTCGATGTGGGGCTCGATCCCACGACCCTGAGATCATGACCTGAGCTGAAACCAGGAGTTGGACGCTTAACCGACTGAGCTACCCAGGCGCCCTGTGGAGACGTTTTAGAAGCCTTACCAGTGCACTCACCTACAGGGCTAGGACGAACCATCCATCCCACCACTGTGGCCCTTTCCTAAAACCATCTCCCCCGGACAGCAGGCTACCCTGAGGGAGCCTCACAAGGGTGGGAGCTCTGGCCTCCCGATGCTGACAAGCCCCTCCACATGTCAAGCGCTGAGTGTCCTTCTCCAAGGAGATCCCCTTATCCTTTCTCCTGCAGTGAATCACAGCCCCACCCCGGCTCTGCCCCTTGCACCTTAAGGGGTTCGACTGTATCACATGGGGACGCGAGTTTCCGAGTTTCCCTCACCATCGGCCACAAGCACAAAATCAGGAACTGGGCAGGCTCCCCCTCTCCTTAGCTGACCCCACTCTCCACCACAGCATGGCCCCGACTCCATCACACAGGGAGCTTTTGTCTTTACGATGTCTCTCGCTGAATGGATTTTTGCAGCTTTTTTCACACCCTATAAGGCGGTCATTTGTGCTCCTCTCAAGGGGGTTCTTTCCAATGATCCTGCAAGCTGTTTCTTTCGCCTACCCCAGAGCTGGGTCATCTGTGACTGTCACCATTTGGAATTGAGGGGAGAGAAAGATTTAAGCAGAACTTACTGCTGATGGGGTGGGGGGTGATCTGCAAGCAAAAAAAAAATTTTTTTTTTAATTCTAGAGAAGAACAAAAAAATTATTTTTTAATTTTGGACATTCTTAAACTACTCTGTGTCCTAAGTGGTCAGTCATAGGAAACATAATTTTCCTTAGAAAATTGGTTCCTCCAGAACCAGCTGGTTCCTTGAAAAGGATTTTATATCATAGAACTTTCTATATCTTCCTTTACAATTATTTAACCCTGACCCCCTCCCCTTTCTGGATCCAGTATAAGCCCCACCTCCTCCAGAAGGTCTTCCTGAACTGTCCAGGCCCTCAGCTTTCAGGCAGGATCCATTATCTGCAGGACCACCTCCTCAGGGACTCGTGCTGCCTGAGGAGAAGGGCCCTGGGGACCAGCAAGGCCTAACCTCACAGGCCCTGTGCATTTTATCTCTAACCTCAAACCCAAGTTCCCTAGTCAGCAAAACAAAAGCTCAGCAGTGAACTTTTTAACCAGTCTCTAGATCCAGCCCTTCTAGAAGACACCATAGCAATAATTCACCACCTATTAGCAGAAGCCCTGTCCAGATCTCACTTTTGTGCAAGTGTCTCATTCACTCTTTGTGAGGGGAATTCTGTTTCATTTGTTGTTGTTGTTGTTGCTGTTGTTGTTTTGTTTTTTCTGTTTTTTTCTCCTTCGTTTTAGTACCCTGTGTGGATTGGCACGGGGAAGCTTCTCAGGTGACGGACCCTTAATCCAATACTGATATTTTGGGGTTATTCAATTGCCCTAAGCAAATACTTCTTGGCCTTACAGTATCACAATTCACTCTGGACTGAATCATATAATTTATTGCATTGTTGTGTGTTTGCATATGCTTATCGTGTGTCAAGAACAAAGACCACAGACCATATCTTACTATCTGGGGCATTGCTACCACAGCCAACACAGTGCTACAGGCATTCAAACACATTTACTAATTAAAAAGAAATGAAGAAGAGAAACATTCTCCAGACACTGGGCAGAATCAGTGACTGAAAGATCCTGGGCCACCTCGATAATCTTCAAATTGGAAATGTCCCATAAAGAATGTTCCATGCATTATTGGGCCCAGGGCAATGCTGGTGCCCAAGAGACATCAGTATCCGCTCACATGGCCATCTCGCTTTTCTAAATAATGAACCATTTCAATGAACATTTGGCAAAGCTAATTTTACTTGGGCTGGAGAATTTGTTCAGCTGCATCTAGTTCCAAAATCAAAAATAAAGGGAAGTCTTTGAAAACCCAAAAATCTACCCCTAACTGAACAACACAACAAAATCACAAAACCAACGCTCACAACTCAGTAATAAGAAGACAACCCAATCTAAAACTGCTCAAGAAATGTGAAGATACATGACTGGCTAAGAAGCATATGACAAGGTGCTCTATATCACTAGTCATTAGGGAAATGCAGGTCAAAATCATAACGAGATCACACAACACACTATAATAATGGCTATACTCAAAAAGGCTGACAATGGGGCGCCTGGGTGGCTCAGTCGGTTAAGCCTCTGCCTTCGGCTAAGGTGATGATCCCAGGACCCCGGGATCGAGCCCCACAACGGGCTCCCTGCTCAGCAGGGAGTCTGCTTCTCTCTCTGCCCCTCCCCCTCATTTGTGTTTTTTTCTCTCTCTCTCTGTGTCTCAAATAAATAAATAAAATCTTAAAAAAAAAAAAAAAAGGCTGACAATACCAAATGTTGGTGATGGTGTAGAGATATTAGAATATTCCTACATAGGTGTTAGGAATATATAATGGTACAACTACTTCAGACAACTTTTTTTGGATTTATTTATTTGAGAAAGAGAGGGAGTGTGCAAGCAGGGGGAGGGGCAGAGGGAGAGAGTGGGAGAGTCTCAAGCAGACTCAACACTGAGCTTGACCCTGAGATCACCACCCAAGCCAGTCCAAGAGTTGGACGGGTACAGCTGCTTCAGAAAGCAGTTTGGCAGTCTGTTAAAAAGGTAAATCTATGCACACCATACAACCCAGCAATCTCACTCTTAGAGATCGATCCAAGAGAAGTGAAAGCATGGGTCCACAAAAGGACTGGATGTAAATGTTCACAGCAGCATTATTCGTAACAGCTAAAAACTGGAAACAGTACAAACATCCATCAAATGGTGAACGGATAAACTGCGGTATATCCATACAATGAAATATTACGGGGCAAAACAAGGAATGACTTTCCGACAGATGCGGTGATGGGAATGAACATCAGAAACACGCTAAGTGAAAGAAGCCAGGAACTAAAGACCACAGATCGTAGGATTTCACTTACATGAGATTTCTAGGAAAAGCAAAACCATAGGGACAGATCACATCTGTGGTGGCCTGGGGCTTGGCACAGGAACGGGGGGCTGGCTGCAACCAGGCAGGAGGAAACCTTTGGGGATGTTGGAAGTATTCTAAAACTTTTTACACGACTGTATACATTTACTAGAAATCATTGAATCTCCATGGGTAAACTTACGATACATACAGTTTATCTCAATAAAGGCAAAAAAAGCAATGCTAAAGCTACGAACCAACTTAATTGGGGCTTCAAACCTCGATGGCTTCCGTGTACGCATATTATGCTAGCTAACAGAGCCCCTCAGTACCATAAAAGCTATTAGAGTGGGAAATTAGAAATTTAAAAAACAAGTCATATCATTTTAATGTAAAGTTATTTTTTCTGCATTTTTTAATACTCCACAGGGCATTAACAATTCTCAAGGGACGTCTAAACTCCAAGGCGTCCCCGGCTTGCTTAAAACTGAGAAGCCAGCTTCCCCAAAGCCCTGTTGACAGATGCAGAATTGGTCACGGTAAAGGGTCCAGGTGGGTCTCAGCAGTGAGGATTTTAAAGCTTTATCCCCCGACATCCACCTGGGTTGAGTCTGAACCCAAAAGATCTTTGGCCTTCAAGGTCTTCCTGCTTTAGAGGAAGATGCTCAGAGAGCGCTCTCCTAGGGACCCACACTCACCAGCTGAACTCAAGGGAGCGGCTTCCATACCAACAAGTCTTGCCAGACCCACACCTGTGTGACACGCCTGTCAGGTTCGTCACTGCCCAGCTTGCCTGGCCAGGTGGACTTGATCCAGGCAAAATGTGGATTTGTCAGGGTTCTGCAGAGAAACTGAACCAGTGGGGAGTGGTGGGTGGGTAGATGTGTGGGGAGAGGGAGAGAGAAAGGGAGAGAGAGAGGTTGAAAGAGAGGGAGAAAGAGGGAGGTGGGGGGGAAGGGAGGGAAGAGGAGGGGGCAGAGGGGGAGACAGAAGAGGAAGGGGGAGAGAGGAGGGGAGAGAGGGTTAAGGGAGGGAGAGGGTGGAAAAGGAAGGGAGACAGGGGGGCAGAGGAGGAGAGGGAGAGAGGAGAAGGAGGGAGAGAGAAGGGGAGAGGACAGAGGGGAGAAATGGAGAGGGGAGGGAAAGGGAGAGGGGCATGGGGGAGAGAGGCAGAGAGGGGAGAGAGGGAGGGGGAGAGACACCATGGGCAGGCCAGTGAAAGCAAGGTAGGTTTAGCAATTGGCTCATGCAAGTAGGGGGACGCACAAGGCCAGAATTTGCAAGGCAGGCCAGCAGGCTGGAGACCTAGGGAAGGGTTGATGTTGCAGTTTTCAGTGTAAAGGCCATCAGAAGATAGAAATTCCTCTTCCCCAGGACCTGCCTTTTTCCTGACTCCTGACTCCTTGAAGGCCCTGCCCTGACGCTCGTGCACAAAGGGTCTGTGCGTCACCGCGTTCCTCAGTTGGCACCCGCCAAGCAGGAGGGACTGGACCATAAAACTCCACAGAGCCAGTTACATGTATCTGCTTTTCCATCCCATATTTTACCAACAGAGACACCGTAAATGTAATAATAATGACGACAAGGTTGGCATCATTTTATCGTCACATACATCTTTTCTTTCCACTGTTTTACTGTGGTCACTATAAACGTGGCAAAATGTCCAATGTGTGTTTGAAGACAGCGGATAAAGAACGTACAAAATCAAGAAAGGTCTACATTTGTAAAATCATCAACCAAGTCTGGGTTCTCATCATTAGTGCCTTTTGGGAGTGTGGCCCCCTGGAGATGACCACTCCTAATCCCTCCAGCCCCACTTCCCGCACTACAGGGTCCCCAAGGCATTTTGTGATGGACCCCCCCATGTTACCAGATAACCTCCAGAAAGACTGAGCCGGGAGAAAGCATCAGACACAAGCAGGAGCAATTGGGAGTGGGGGCTGGGCAGGGGGGGCTAAACCAGTAATATTTGTATTGGTTCTGTCCAGCACACGGGCCCTGGTCTAAAGAGGGATGGCTGATGGGGCCCACACACGGGGAGAATAGCACAGAATGATAAAATTCTAGTTCAGACTTTCTAGGCACCTACAGAGGCCTCAGCTAGGTCCCTGCCCCGAGTTCCACGGAGGACCCGCATCCTTCTCACAGGTGATGATAAATCCTCACAGGAGCACAGTCCGTTCCTGGGAACACCAACAGCACCTTCTAGATCATGCATCCATGAACCAAGTACAGGATTCTCAGCAAATCCCATATCCAAAGCTTGACTTAGGCACATTCCCTTTAAAAAATAAAAATAAAAAAAAAGGGGGGGCGCCTGGTTGGCTCAGTGGGTTAAGCATCCGAGTCCTGATTTCGGCTCAGGTCATGATCTCAGGGTCCTGGGATCGAGCCCCACGTCGGGCTCCACGCTCAGCAGAGTCTGCTAGAGACTCTCCCTCTTTCTTTGCCCCTGCCCCATTTTCTCTCTCTAGATAAATAAATCTTTTTTTTTTTTTTAAGATTTTATTTATTTATTTGACAGAGATAGAGACAGTCAGCGAGAGAGGGAACACAAGCAGGGGGAGTGGGAGAGGAAGAAGCAGGCTCATAGCGGAGGAGCCTGATGTGGGGCTCGATCCCACAACGCCGGGATCACGCCCTGAGCCGAAGGCAGACGCTTAACCGCTGTGCCACCCAGGCGCCCCTAGATAAATAAATCTTTAAATAAATAAGTAAATAAATAAAAATTTAAAGAAAACTTTTAACTGGAATTTCTGAATCTGGCAGAAGGGAATCATCTCTTTAAAAAATATGAAAAACAAATCTTCGAAAGTACCATTCAGAACAGGCTGAAGAACTGATCACTTCGAGGTGAAGGAGAATAATATTTATTGAACTTATACAGACAGCTCCAGGGGAGGGTGCGGTGGCCAAGTCTTTACACCCCTGCTCATTTTAATTGTCATACCAACCTTGTATCATAGTATCTTTAACTCCATTTTATTGATTGGAAGACTGAGGCTCAGCGGGGATGGTTACAGTTGTGACCTGACAACCTTTTCTATCATCAGCAATTCTGTGAATCACAACGTCGTCTATAGTGACGGGCCTTGACTACCCTGAACCAAAATATATAACTAATTGCTAGTGTATTTCTTTCTTGGTGGAACCCTTAAAACATGTTATTTACTTCCACCATTTTTTTTAAAGATTTTATTTATTCAAGAGAGCGAGCGTGAGCACGAGCAGGGGGAGGGCAAAGGCAGAGGGAGAAGCAGGCTCCCTGCCAAGCAGGGAGCCCAGTGTGGGGCTCGATCCGAGCCGAAGGCAGACCTTTAAACAGCTGTGCCACCCAGGCGCCCCTACTTCCACCATTTTTTTTTGGTTCTTCCCCAGTTGCAGGATCAAAATGTCCAATCTCTTCATATGGCTTCTTCTCACTCGTACATTTTCCAAACCAGACATCATCAACAAAATAATCACTCAACTGCACCTAATTTCAGTTAGATGAAATGAGATTGGTGATGCTTGACTTTTCCTAACAGTACACAGTCATTACTTCCATTTACATAATGCTCCAGGGCTTCCTCAAACCTACACCAAGCTGACAGACCAAAACCATCTCACTAGGGCTCAGCAGCAGAAACCCGGAGAGAGAAAAAAAAAAACCTAACTGTCTCTTCCACACAGTCTTCGGGGAGAAATACATCCAGAAGTGACGTCAAGGGGGAACTGGGATTCCAGAGTGGTTACTACCAAGTCCAGAAAGGACGTTTGATCATCTCCAGCCCTATCTCTGCCTGTGTGGCCACCACGCCTGCCCAGCCCTGCTTCCTCCTGGTTCTCCCCCTGTTCCAGCAGCTCTTCTCCACCGTGGGCAGCGCGGACACTCTGCAGTAGGGCAGGAAAGGGCACGATGCTCCCAGTCCTCGGCTGAGGATGTCAGACAAGTCGGGGCAAGATCAATGAGCACAGTCAAAGCTCACTGGAACTCTCCAGCCTTATTCCCCATCCCATAGGAGCCTGCCCTCCCACAGAGAGGCTTCCCCCAGAGAGTCTGCACTCCGGTCTCCAAAAACTGGGGCAGGGAACGTGAAAACAGATGTCGTCACATCACACACAAAGGCAACAGATATTTTAACACAGTTCCCCCAACAGGTTAATTATTCACGGCAGGGCTGGTCTTGTTTTCCCAAAGGCGGAAAGCCATCGCATCTCTGTGCCTGGCTGCCACTGCAGGCACATCAGCCAGGAGCTGGAGAGAAATTCTAAATCCTGGGTCCTGCCCTGGAATCTGCATTTTGACAAGATTCCCCCCTCCCCGCCCCGCTCTGGCCGCCCTACCCTGCGGGGGGGATGAGCCCATGTGTGAACGTCTGGGAGGCAACTGGGCTACTGCACGCAGGACAAACTGTTATTGATTGATGGACCCATCCTGTTGATAATCTTTTGCCTTCCCCAAGCATTCATTCATTCATTGGAAAGGCATTCATTCGTCATTTAGCAAATATTTATAGTGTGCCTACTGGGTGACTCAGCGCCTGGCACTGTCTAGGAGAGATAAGGCCACCCTAGTGAGCAAAGCAGGCACAGGCCCTACCTCAAAAAACTTTCTTTCCAGTTGGGGAGACAAACAGCAAATAAGAGAACAAGCAAACAAATGAAAGAGGTCATCACAAACAGCGACGGCACTGCCAAGAACATGAAGGGGCTGCAGAGGTGTAAGTGAGAAGTGGGGAAAAGAACTTTTGGTTGGGAGGGGAGGACCAGAAAGCTCTCTCTCCTGATAGAACATCTGAGCTGAAACTTGAAAGTGAGAACGAGCCAGCCCTTCAGAGGAGTGAGGGGGAACCTTCTAGACAGAGGGAAAAGCCAGTTTGCAAAGGCCCAGAGTCAGGAAAGGGGCTGGTGTGTTTGGGTAAAAAGGCCCAAGTAGCTGGAGGGTCAGGGAGAGTAAACAATCGCCAAAGAGGTGACAGGGACTGGCAGGCGGGGCCAGCGCAGGCCACGAAACTGAATGTTGCTCCAAGTGCCAGGGCAGCCACTGAGAGCTTCTGAGCAAGGAGTAACATAGCGACATGCACGCGTATACATGCCACTCTCCTGTTGTATGGAGACTAGCTTGGACAGGGAACGAGAGTGGACCTAGGGAGGCAGCAGGTGGCTCACTGCACACTCTAGTGCAGGAGGACAAATGGGACACAGGTTTTAACTGACCCCAGAGGCAGGCTGGGAGCTGTGCTGCTCTGGATACCAAGGTGAGTTGAGCCCGGCCTGGCTGTCTTCGGGCACCGGGCAGTCAAGGGGCTTGCAGAGCGAGGCGCACAAGGAAATCGACAAAACAGCAGTGTCGTTTCAGGGGCCGGTTAATTTGGCAACATCTTTGTTAAAGGAAATGAGCACATACTTTTTGACCGGCAGCTCCCGTATTTACCCTACAAGTACACTGGGGTGTGTGCAAAAGGACACAGGGTCTAGGTTATTCATTACACGTTTGAAGAAGCAAAAGATTGGGAACAACCTCAATGCTGAGCGATAGGGGACTGGGTAAGTAAATTTTGATCTATCCACACAATGAAATACTATACAGCAAAAAATAAGAACATGGATACTTTCCTTATGCTGTTTTTTTATATACGTATAGATGTGTATGTGAGTGTATACATATATTCTTCTCAAGATACTACTCTTGCATGACAAAAGCAAGGTATGTAACAGTGTGTATGAGATGTTACCAACTGTGTAAAAAAGACTTTAAAAATGCTCACACACATATTTGCCTGTACATACCTAGAAAAATCTTCAAAAAGAGACATAAAGGGGCGCCTGGGTGGTTCAGTTGGTTAAGCGTCTGCTTTCAGCTCAGGTCATGATCCTAGGATCCTGGGATTGAGTTCCACTTTGGGCTCCCTGTTCAGCGGGGAGCCTGCTTCTCTCTCTCCCAATGTCCCTCCCCCCACTCATGCGTGTGAATGCGCGCGCTCTCTCTCTTGCTCTCTCTCTCTCAAATAAATAAAAATCTTAAAAAAAAAAAAAGAGAGAGAGACATAAAAAAACCGGGACTGCCTCCAGCTGAAGAACAGGGACCAGGAGACATTCTTCCCTGTGCACTTTTATAGTATTTACAATTTACACCACGTGAATATATAAACCATTCAAAAGAACTAAATAAAATTTAAGTTTCACACGAATGCACTACAATAGGTTCAAGAAAAGATGGGAGCAGCCTTTGGTGCTGAGACCACAGAAGAGTATGTGAGGGGCGAGACTGAGAAAGAGGGAGACTTCAGGGAGGAGGCAACCCTGGGGGCCGAGTCTTGCAGGATGGACAGGCATCCTTCACTAACACAAGGCAGAAAGTGTTCCAGACAGAGGCATGGACCTACAATCAAAGAGGTCCGTTCGAGGACACACCAGGAGTTCTGGGTTTAGCTGAAGTGCATGGGGTTCCAGAACAGCCAGCAGGACAGGAGCCTGGGCAAGGCTCATCACAGGCCAGCCCTTGCCTGTCATGCCAAGAAGTTGGGACTCTTCCTAGAAGTGACGAAAGGGGGGTGCAGTGACACAATCGAGTCTGCGGTCCTTCAAGGAAAAGTTGGCAGCGGTGTGGAAGATGGAGAGAGGCAGTGGTGAGGAGGGGCAGACGGCAAGCTCGCTCAGAGACCTAGGTAGGGGACGCGTTCCTTCTAGGGAGGAAGCCATGATAGACAAAAAGGAACAGATTCAAGAGAGAACGGTTTCCATGCGTGGGGTAATAAACAGGAACAAAGGAGAACGCCAATGATCTCATCTGAGCTACTTTGATCTGAGAGAAGAAACTGAGGCCAAGAAGCAAGTTTAGGGGATGAAGAGGAAGAAAGGACTGTGGGGAGGCAGAAGGGTAGGTTCAACTCCCCAGCTATCCGTCCATGAGCAATGCCACTCAGACCTCTGCATTTTAGTTTGCCTCATTTGTAAAATGGGGCTAACGTCTATGCTAGGCAGCCAGTCTCACGGGGAAAGTGTTTTATACACGGCACCTGCCACATTGCCTGGCACATGTTAGGAACTTCAGAAGAGACAGCCCTGGGCACTGTAGAAATTGTACAAAAGAACTGAAGAAAGTCTCTACAACAGAGAAATGCCTAGTTCACCAAAGGAGGGATTTCAAGGGAATTTTTAGAAACTCAAGGAGGATGTCTATGATTCTATTGATTCCAAGTGTCATTCCTCGATGGTCCCCAGACCAGCCCCTCACCTTGTCAGAGCAGAGACCCGTCAAGAATATGGATGGAGGGCCGTAGACCACTCGCCATCGCTAGGCAAGCAACTCAAAGGCCAGGCTTTAGCCAAAAGACGGGCAGTTCACCGGGACCAGTCAAGACTGGCTTGTTTCTATTCCAGGCAAACACTAGCATCTAAAACCCCCAACGGCCAAACTAGCTCTATGACTGTTCGGGGTGTTTCACTTCCTGTGTTGTGTGTTGTGTGTTGGACCTCTAACCATGACAGCAAAGCACACCCAGGCGACCACCCAGCCCCATGCTTTCAGATACAATGTGAAAGAGAGGGACCTCTGGGCATTTTCCAGTGAAGAGGAACTGGAGAATGAGACCAAAGTCCAGCCACATCTAAATTCAACACCCCCACATTTTCTATAATCATAAACTATCTCAAATTACCTACAAAATCAGGAGTTAAAAAAAAAAGCCCAAGACTTATACAAAAATATAAACAAAACCTCAGTCCTTAGTCATGATTATAAACTAGGTCTACTTTTGAAGCCTCTTGGTTTTGAAGAGATAACTTGTGTTAATCTTGTCAAGGGGAAAAAAAATCATAGGGATTTTTGAAAATAAAAAGTATCCAGAAATGTATGATTTGTGCCACCTCTCTCCAACCCAGAGCCCCCTCAAATGCTTTCTTGGCTAAAGTACAAGAGATGGTCAGAAAACAGGTACATCCTTGTTCCCCGAATGGCCATTCTCCTGGAGATACACCTTAGGGATGCTGACCTGTAGGACTGTGCTGTCATAGTGGGGAAAAGCAACATTACAAGGTCTTTCTGATACGACCAGTCATGGGCTCTCTATAGAAGAGGACAGACCTGTTGGATACAAAGTGTTCTAATAGATTTATGCCACAGGATGGTTATAAGCTATCTTGATATGTATGCACAGATCCACTGTAAGCACAAATGTTAGCAACCCAATATATAGATTACATCAAACAGAAAAGTCAGAACCCAATGACGTTCAATTCAAGGCCAAAGAAAATCAGCAACAAAGGTGAGAAACTTAATAAAATCAACATGAAAACGGACAGCCTTGGGCAGCCTCCTCAGGAATTCTATCATGCTCCCTCTTGGAGTCAAGAGCAGAAGGGGGCTGATAAAAAATGGTTTTCTAGGAAGAAAGAGTTCTGCCTTCTGGTCATAGGTCTCTGAAGATAGAATTAACATGTACGTACATTTCACCTATCCCAAATTCACGCATTTTAAAATATAAAACATGCCTTCCAAGATGACATGAATTACCACTGATTGGCTTCAGAGTACTGACCCGCTCTTGCCCTAAAACTCTTCCCTAATGTCGTGTCCTGAGCTTTGTCTCTTTCCTCATCAATAAAAATTCCAACTTTCAAGGGTGGGTGTTACATTTCCTGGGAGAGTAAGGAGTGAGCAGTATTCCTAGGACTGTCTTAGGTACGAAGAGAACTGCTGACGGACAAAATATGCGCTTCTTTTTCCTCTGGGCATGACAGGGACGCCAGCGCTCTGTGCTCTGAGATTGTTCAAACCGCCTGGGTTAGGTGGGGGGACGGGCTGGCGAGGGGCGGTGAGCTCATTCCCAACCTGCTTGTCAACATCAGGCCTGGGAACTTTCCTGCCGGTTATTAAGGAGGGACTACTGCATGCTCCCACGTGAAACTGGCGCCGTTGGGCCTTTTCCCACACAAAGCATCCATACCTCTGGAACTACTGCGCCCATCCCCTAAAAATTTAAGGTCTATTATTTCAAACACACGCAGAAACCAATCCCTGAGCTGCCACGTTCGACAGTTCAATCCCCCTGCTTTTGTCAACCCAGTTCGTCACTAAGCCAGGACCCCGTGGAAGACCTCCCAGGGCACCCCCCACCCCCAGCCAACCACTCCCGCCATCCTGGCTCACGGCGAAGGCCGAATATACCGGGCTGAACGTCACAGTCTAATCCCACACTAAAGTAACAGCAGAAGGAAGCAAACGGGCCTAGCAGGGCGCCACAGCTGCTACCCGCCAGGTAGTCTACCGCCCCCTGGAAAACCAGCCACACGTGTGGGGCTCTTGATTCGGGCGATCCTGGGCGCGCACTCGCCTCTCACAGGCGCGCACCCACGCACACACTCGGGGCACTACAGGCACAGCTGGGGACTTAGTTTTCTCTTCCTGAGAGCGGCTCATGCCCAGTCCTCAGCATCCGATCCGCCTCGTCGCCAGCCCTGGAACACACGCCTCCTCCAGCCTCGGCGCCACGCACGTGGGAAGGCGCGTCCAGGTGGTGCCAGTAGGGAGGAGAGAAGCAGCGCAGAGGCAGGGAAGGCCGGGGATGAGGAAGGAGGGAGCTCCGAGGGGCATGTGGCATCTCGGGCTCCCGGGCCGGAGTAGATGCCTCGTAAGCCTCTGGGATGCAGAGGGGCCGAGAGCAGAAAAGCAGCAGGGGAGGAAAGGAGCTGGAGGGGAGAGGGGACGGGGTCACTCACCCAGGGTTTTGACAGCGATCTGCCTGGTGAGGGGCGGCGGCAGGTTGATGCACACCAAGTCCACGTCCTGATGCAGCAGCACCTCGTCAATGCGGCTAGTGTAGAAGGGGACGCTCATCTCCTTGGCCAGCTCCTCCGCTTCCTCTTGCGTGCGGCCCCACAGCGCCTTCACCGCGAAGCCCTCATCTTTCAGCAGCGGGATGATGACACGGGCCGTGAGGCTGGTGCCGAACACGCCCACCCCGGGAAGCATGGCTGCTCTGGTCCGCTGGGCTCTGCTTTAGCTCAGATCTCCAATCGCACACACTCACACACCCCTCTAGCCAGTCCTGCACCCGGCTCGCCGCGGTGCGCCAGCCGCCCGTGCCCCGGGCAAGGCGCCCGGGTGCCGAAAGCGCACGGAGCTGCAGGCGGAGCAGGCTCGGGGCGCCTCAGTACGGTGTCTGCTGCAGAGTCCGCCACGCGGGGCTCTCGGCCCTCCCGGGGGCGGCGGCAAGGACCCCCCCGGGGCGCCCGAGGCCCCGAAGCCCCGCGGAGCCCCGGCTCAGGCAGCGCCCCCGCCGCAGCGCCGGCCGGCTCCGCGAGCCCCGCCGAGGCCGCCCCATGGCCGGCTCATCCCCGCGTCCGCGCCGCCGCAGCCCGGGACCCGCTCTCTCCCGCGTGGTTTTCGCAACCGGCGACCTGCACACACGAGCCTCTACACCCTGCCAGAGCACGGACCGGCGCGGCTGCGGGGTCCCCTTTCTCGCCCGCCCTCGGCTCCGAATGAAATAATCCAGCGGCCACCAAGAGGCCGGCTAAGCACGCGTCTCGGAGGGCGCCGGGCGCGGATCTCGAGCTGCAGCGCGGCGCCGGCGGCCACGACCCGGCGCCAGCCTTCTCATTCTGCTGCCATGTTCGCTCGCAGCGCGGCTCGGGCGGCCTCGGCCCCAGACCGGCTCGGGCTCCGGGATCCCGCGGGGACGAGGGCGGAGTTGGTGAGTTTGGCTGTCAGCAGCCGGGTGTTGCTGCACCGCCCCCGCCGCAGCGCCGCGCGCCATTGGCCGCCGCGCGCCGCCCCCGCCCCCGCCGCCGCGGGCTCCCGGTGCGCGCCGCGCGGGGCCCAGGAACCCAGCCCGGCTCCTCCCCGGCCCCGCCCCGCGCGCCTCCGGCCCCTCCGCGGCTTCCCTTTCTTCGCCCTCACCTCCTCCCACCCTTGCTCGCCTCTTCCCAAACCCCGCCCCAAGCAGGCCAATAAATCCATCAGGGCCCGGCGCGCCCTACTGGGCGGGTAGTCAGTCCCTGGGAAGCGGGCCGTGGGCGACCCGGCCCCGGGGAGTCCGGGGGGCGGGGGCGACCCACCGAGGTGTGAGCAGCAGAGCGGGAGCGTTTCCTACGTGCCGAGAACCACACTAGGGAAGCTTTCCGGGCATTGCCTCTTAATCCTTGCACCAATTTAAGGTTATTGGTGCAACCCATTTAACTGATGATGCAGTTGAGCCCCGGGAAGGGTAAGTGACTTGCACAAGGTCACACGATAGGTAAGCGGCAGGCTTGACATTGGAATCCTGGCTAGGCTGCAGAGTTTGGGCGGTGAGCTGAGAGTTCCCCTCCAAGAGAGCTTGCTCCAGTCCTGTGCCACCCCTCCCGCCCTGCTCGCACGGTCCAGCCGCCTTCCTCCCAGTCTTCTTAACAAGCTCTGCTTTCCCCGCGAGGCCAGCGCCTGAGTAGAGGCTAAGTGAGGGGTCCCCGAAGCGGCTGCGGCACGTGTTTCCGTCTGAGTTTCCAGACGGAGAGGACGCCCTGGCCAGAAGCTATGCCAGTAGCTCGACCTCTCACTTTGGCATCTTTCACCACTTACCGCCCCCTGCATCCCCCCCGCCCCGTGGCCTGCACCCCCACCCTCTGCTCCTTTGGGGGAGGGAGGGCCGGCTGAAGCTCGCCTTGCACCCACCTGGCTGCAGATCCTCGGCACCTATCACACTGGCATGTAGGTAGTAAGCCCTCAAGAAGCATTTTCAAAATAAATGAATGTCCACTTTGTGCCCACTTGGTGCTGGGATGCCAGACCCAAAGCTGAAAAGTACGGGACCTGGCTTCCAGCTCAAAGTCTCTGGAGAGGTCAGGGGTCCTGGCATGTTCCTCTCTTGTCTTAAGCACTCAGCTCAACGTGGCACAAGGTCTGCTTCAAACATGGGAGTGGAAAACGGGATACTTGCAAGCATTTAAAACAACTTGTAGCAACTGGCAGCGAGGCGGCCCGTGGAGAGAGCAGGATGCCAAAAGGGCTCGTGTGTTGCAATGGGGGGAGGTGGCTGACCTCAGGGCGTTAGAAGAAAGGCACAGAGGACACTGAGTGCTCTGAGTGGCTGCCAGCAGCCTGGGAAAGTCTGAGACAAAAGGAGTATTGCCATCAGCACTGACAGGCTTCTTGTGAGCAGAGGTTTTGTAAGAACCAAGGCAGGAACGCCTACAAGGGCAAGGGGTGCGGGCAGTGGTGTCAGACACGAGGCACCATCCTGCTGCACAAGAGGCCAGGTCATATGTCAGCGATGGCAGCGGCTAGTCTGGAGCAGGGGATGTGGCGCCTGGCACTGGGGTTGGAAGCAGAGCCGGAGCACCTGGGGTTGACTCTGGGCTCTGCCTTTTACTAGCCATGGGACCTTAAGCAAATTACTTCCCCTTTTTGGGCCACCGTTATATCTGTTAAGTCAGGGTAATAATGTCATATACAAAGGATTTTGGAGGACTATAGGGGTCATTTTTATAAAGTCCTGAGACTAGGGTCTGGCACATAGTAAGCTCTAGATAAATGTTAAATAAATATGGAGAAGGGTCTGTTACCAACATCATTTCTTGATATGAGAGCCAATTACACGAGGGCAGCAATATCTAGCCAGTAAGAGGTAGTCTGTGTTCTTTTAAAGGGACCTCTACCCTTAGCTTCTGTGTGAGTAAAAATAAACCTGACATCTGTGTCGTATCAGAAGAACGTGATCACATCTGATTCTCATCAAATGTATAAAACAAACATCATCCCATTGCATAGAAGACAAAACTGAATCCTGGCAGCAACTCAAACTTACAGGCCTAAAACAGAAGGCTTCATTTCCAGCCTTCCCCCCGAACTGTTTCTCCCCCAGTCATTCCCATCTCAACAAATGGCACTGCTAGCCCACCATTTGGCCAAAAACCTTCGAGGCATCCAAGGCTCCTCTCCCACATACGCTCTGTAGTCAAGCATCAGCAGGGCCTGTCTACTCAGCTTGCAAAATGCATCCAGAGTCTGATAGCTTCCCCTGCATGGTGGGGGTTCGGGGTCACCATCATCACTGCCTAGACCACAACATTGACCTTGGCCCTGGTCTGACTCCTTGCACGCTTACCATTTCCCCCACGGTCCACACAGCAGCCAGAGTGAACCTTTATTCTCCACACAGCAGCCAGGGTGAACCTGTATTTTTTTTTAAATTTAAAGTATTAGATTTAAAAATCTAATTTAATCTAATTGTTTAATATTTAAAATATTAAAATATTAATAAAATATTATTTGTTTTAGAGAGAGAGTGCAAGCGGGAAAGGGAGAGAGAATCTCAAGCATTCTCCACACTGAGTACAGAGCCTGACATGGGGCTGGATCTCACAACCATGAGATCAGGACCTGAGCTGAAACCAAGAGTCGGATGCTCAGCTGACGGCACCACCTACGTGCCCCAGCCAGAGCGAACCTTTAAAAGGTAAGTCCAAAAAAAAAAAAGGTAAGTCCAATCATGTCTCACCAAGCTTGACACCTACCAGTGAATAAACCCCAAAGGCCTCGGGATGGCCTGAAAAGCTCTGCCTGAGCTAATCCCCTGCCTTGCACACCTCTTCACCTACAGCTCTCCACCCCACAGCCTGCATTCCAGCACACTGGCCTCCCCACTGCCCTGGACAGCAAAGCCCGTTTGTGTCTCGGGCCCTTTGCACTTGCTGTTTCCTCTGCATGGCCCCCTTCCACACGCACCCTCCTTCTACCCCGACATATCCATGGGGCTCACTCTCTTCCTTAACTCAGATCTCTGCTCAGATATCCCCTCCTCAGATTGCCTTGCCCGACCATCCTGGCTAAAATGACATCTTTGTCACGTTTCATCCCATTATCTGGCTTTCTTTTTCTTTATACTTCTTCTCACTGCCCCACAACTTATTATAGATCTGTTTAT
Source organism: Ursus americanus (assembly GCF_024610735.1). Classification (NCBI taxonomy): domain Eukaryota; kingdom Metazoa; phylum Chordata; class Mammalia; order Carnivora; family Ursidae; genus Ursus; species Ursus americanus. Next base: position 17,320,226 of record NC_142158.1, read on the forward strand.
CTGTTTATCATCTATTTGCCTCAACAGATTATAAACTCAGAGAGATCACAAGTGTGTGTGTCTTGTTCACTTCTGAATCCCCAGTGCCTGAAATTGTATCTGGCACCTGCTAGACACTCAATATGCATTTGTTGAACAAATGTTTATATGTTCTTCTAATAACCATGTAATATTATGAAGAGTGTATGAGCTAATATTTATAAACTGCTTAGAACTGTGCCAAGTGCCATGTGCAAGAATGGTTGAGGCCCTGGAGAAGCAAGGCTGAGTATGGCAGGACACCTGCAGGTAGCTCATGCCTGGTGGCCTGTTGATTGGAGACATGAATGGACAACAGCAATACAGCATGGCTCGTGCGATGGGGATGATTTGGGAGCAGAGGAAGGCTTTGCAATCAGAATGGAAAAGCTTCGAAGACTTGCAGAGAGAGGAAAGGACTAGACCCAGGTTTTTGAAAGACTTGCTGGAGTTGTTAGCTAGAACAAAGAGGTGAGAATGTTCTAGACTGGGGGAGGCTAAAAATAGGCTAACTCGAGGTGGAAAGGTTTGTATGGAGGAGGCCAGGACATGATGGACAATCACTTAATCTTAAAGCAGACAGTGAACAGTTTTAAAGATTTTTAAAAAAATTTAGGTAATCTCTACACCCAAGGTGGGGCTTGAACTCACAATCCCGAGATCAAGAATTGCATGCTCTATCGACTGAGCCAGCTAGACACTCCAGATTGGCATTTTAGAACCATCACTCAGGTTCCATGACAGAGGGGAATTGCAAGGGGGTGCACCCCACTCAGCCCTGCAAGGAGACCATTGCAATACCCAGAGAGCGAAGGAAGGCACAGGCTTGTGCATGAAGAGGCAGGCCCTCTGCTGTGATAAGATGGAGGCTCCCTGGCCATGTAGCTAATCGGATGTGGAAAGTGAGAAAGAGTTGGTAACTTTCCCAGGTTGCAGCTGGTGGAGATGCTGGCTATACATTTGTGTTTTACTGGTTCACAGCACTGGGCAGGGGAGGATTGCTCTTAGCATGCATCGATCCTGAGCTTCTGATAACACGGACCTTTAACCCCAGTGCTTTTGCACATGATACCCTCACAGATATCTGGTGTATATTCTTCATGTTCTTTGTGTGAGATCCTCTTAAACCTGGAGCCTGAATGCCAACGACAACCAGACATTTTGGCCTTTTAAACAGTTCCGAAAATAAGCCTGAAATTTTCTTTCCCTTCATTCCATGATTTATCTGCCAATCTCTACCATTTGCTTTTGGGTGAAGATTTTAGGCCTATTTTAATGTCATTTAAGGTGATCGTCATGTTAAGAACATTCTCAACCTTTTTTTATAAATAAAAATAGTGGGGATTCATTTTTTTATTTACAGCCCTAGGATGATGATAAAATGGAATTTCTTCTCATATTAGCTCAGTTTAATGATAATTTCAAATATTTTCATTGTACAAATCACTTATACATAGTACAGAAATTTCGGAAATAAGATTTAATCTCTCCATCCTCATGTGGCCACTGTAAATAATTTGGTTTACTTGCTTCCACAATTTTAGAACTATTCTATTGTTTTCATGAAAAACAAGAGAAAATCTTGCTACCTCGTTTGATTTGTTTATTCTTTTTCATACAAAGTAGAAACAAGGTTTGATTATTTTTAGTTGAGTGTCCATAAATACCCAATATTCATATAAATCTTAATATTTCTAAAACGAAATGCTTTTGCTCTTGGTAGAAATATAACTTGGCCAAATGACAGCCAAAGATCCTGGAGCAGTTTTACTAAACAGTTCCAATATGCATAGTGCTGATATTCATTCCTGAACTTGTCATTAGTAGAGTTTTTAAAAGTAGCCATTCATCATTATACCTTCAGCTCTCTGGGAGGTTTTGTTGTTAATAATCGCTACCATTTACTGAGTGCTTGCTACACATGAGACACTAAACTTTGTATGTATTCACTCCTCACAGCTTTTACTGTTAAGTACAATTATCCCCATTATTACAAAGAAGGAAACTGCTATATAAAAAAAATAGTTAAGGTGCCTGAGGTAGGTAAAAGACAAGCATTTGACTGAAATCACCACGTTCCAAAATCGGAGTCTGTTACCACTAAGCCCCTGAACTTAGGTTAAATACCACAACCTCTGTTTTCCCCGGACACCAGGGCCCTTGGCCCTCTAGAGAAGAGGGGCATGCTTGCATTTCTCCTCTTTCTCCCCTTCCCCTAGTAAAGGTCAACAGGCTCCGAAGAGGGGGTCCCTAGAGCTGTGTCCAGGTCAGCAGCGCTGAGCTCTAATTGCTGCTTCTCAGGACAGGGGCATGGAACAGTCCTGCCCACCGTCATCTCTCCGCTGGACTCCTGCAGTGGCTTTTTAACAGGACAGACCCTCATACTCTTGCTGCATCCCACCCCTAAGTAAGCAGAGAGAGCTTTATTTTTCTTAAAAGATTTTATTTATTTGAGAGAGAAAGAGGGCACACAAGCAGGGGGGAGGGGCAGAGTGAGAGGGAGAAGCAGACTCCACTGAGCAGGGAGCCTGACCCCGGGCTGGATCCTAGAACCCCTGAGATCATGACCTGAGCCCAAGGCAGATGCTTAACCGACTGAGCCACGCAGGCGCCCCCCAAAGAGAGCTTTAAAAAGCATTGACCATTATACTTCAATAATAAATAAATGAATATATATATATATATATTTAAACTTAAAAAATTGCATGTCAAATATACTACAATAAAAAAATTTTTTTAAATACATATCAAGACAAAAATGAATAAAAATAAAAGCATTGGCCATCCTGATGAAAACCCTCCATTGCTTTCCTCCTGCCTCTGCAATACAAGCTAAACCCCTCAAAATGGCCTGGGCGGCTCTCGGCTCTGTCCCTCTGTTACAGAAATCAGATTCTTGGGCCTGACAAGGATAGAAAAGAGGTTGGACCTAAAAATCTGCTGAGGCAAGGCTTTATTGGGACTACAGATAGAGCTGAAGGAAGACAGAGAACCAACAGAGAGCACTTAGGGTAGCCCCCCAACATAAAAGAAGTACTGCTTATATAGACAAAGTTCTTGCTCCTGGTCCCACTCAGGTCCAACAGGCTAAGGAGAGAAAGGAGGAAAAATACCTCATCCTGATTGGCTAGAAGGGCCGGGTCCTGATTGATTGGGAGGGCCTCATCCTGATTGGTTGGAAGGGCCTGGTCCTGATTGGTTGAGAGGGCCTCGTCCTGATTGGTCGGTATTGTCAGACCCGGGTGACCCCTCCTTTTTAAAGTCTGCGTGTATATGGGGCCGCATCCTGGCCACATCCTGGTTCCGTTCTGTAAGAGAAGGGGTTTATCAATCTCAGTCCACAGAAAGTGCCCCAGGTGCATAATATTTGTCACCTGGGGCTCGTTCCCATGGTCCCTGTCTCACCTCCACCTCCTTTGTCTGACACCACTCATCCTTGAGCTGAGGGGTCAGTCCTCAGTGTCAGTCACACCCGTGCCTCCTGTTGATTCCTCCTCCGTCTTTCCTGGTTCTCTCCTGCCTCAAGACACCTGCACTTCCTGTTCCCTCTGCCTGGAATGCTGTTCTTCAGCCCTTCCTTCACCTGTTGGCTTGTTCCTCAGCCTTTTGGGCTCAACTGGCATGTCTCATCTTCCCCACCATACGCTGGCAGCTATTCTTTCCAACCCCACTGGCTGCTCTCCAACACCACCGTGTTAATTCCATCCACAGCATTTCCACAATCTACGTGAGTTTGCTTTCTTGACCATTGCCTGTCTCCCCCGGCTGGAATAGAAGTTCCTTGGGTCCAGAGCTCTTGCTGGTCTCGTTTATTGCTGTATCTCTACAGCCTAAAACAGCACTTGGGACCTCACTGATACACAATAAATCCTTGTTGAAAGAATAAGTTAATCATAGAGGCGGTAAACAGTTTCTAACTATCACCTAATGGCATGGGAAAATGCTTGGAGCGTAATGTCATGTTTAAAAAGCCAAAATAGTGTCGCGTATATAATACTGCAACTCTATCTTTTTTGTCTTTTTTGTTGCCGTAAATATACATTCATAAAATTTACCATTTTAATTATTTTTAAGTATACAATTCTCATTGTTGTACATACAACTCTATATTTTTAGGAAGAAATAACCTATGAAATGAAAAGAAAACCACTTTGTTCTACATGTCTGTCCTTTCCCTACATTTAAAATACAGAAAAAAACATTTAAATGGTTAAATGAACAATTAGTGTGGGTCACAGCCTCAGAAGTTTCTTTCATCTGCCACTCCCGCTCTGAGTAAATGAACCCGGTGAAGGAGGGAACCTAATGCATCTAACTATTTCACTAGCCCTCTGAACTACCAAAAGTAATAGGACCCAACTAGATTGTATAGCGACGGGTTTTTTATTTGCATCACTCACCAGGCCAAGAGAATGGGAGACACTGTTTAAAGCACCATCACCAAATCCATGGCTCTTGGACTGTGGAAATGGTTTTAAAGTAAATACACAGGGGTTTGGACATCACTAGCTCCTGTGGAAAATACAGAACTTTCCTTCTTGACATGGGAAAATCCTCAGGGCATCTGCCCTCTTCCTGCCCCCGGTCTCTCTGGGAGAATGCTATGCTACGCAACTTTTTGCTGCCTCAGTCAGTGTGTGAAGGCTTGGGGGCAGAGGAAATAATTGCTCTACAAGTAAACAGAAAAAAGTATGGTGCTTTTTCTGGACAGATCAATAAGGATGTAAGAAAACTATTTAGCATCCCAAATCATTAACACACTGCTTACACACGCAGACGAGCATACTAGAAAAATAACCCTCGTAACAGTCTGGCAGAAAGTAAATATTATTGGAGACAGAATAACATGGTCTTTGCAAATCAAATTAAGAGCATTATCCCACTCCCTCAATTTCTGGTTTAAAGAGTAGGCACATAGGGGCGCCTGGGTGGCACAGCCGTTAAGCGTCTGCCTTTGGCTCAGGGCGTGATCCTGGCATTCTGGGATGGAGCCCCACATCAGGCTTCTGTGCTAGGAGGCTGCTTCTTCCTCCCCCTGCCTGTGTTCCCTCTCTCACCGGCTGTCTCTCTCTGTCAAATAAATAAATAAAATCTTAAAAAAAAAATAAAGAGTAGGCACATAAAACAATATATGCTCCATTTTAAACATGTCTCTCCTATTTGTTAATTAAGGCAACACACAGAACCCCAAATCAATCATTTGAACTATTCGTATCTAGACAGTGAGACCACAACATAAGCTGTGGCCCTGATTTTCTGTGGTCCAATGGAGGGCCACCCAAAGAACCAAGAGCCCTAGGGCTTGTTCCTAGGTAGAGGTAGTCAGGGGCAAAGTGTGGCCTGGGAGAATGATGGCAGAGAGAACATGTCAAGCACAATGAGAATAGAAGGGAACCAAGGCCATTCACTCACTCATTCATTCATCCAGGGGTGATGGTAAAATTACTTAACATCTGGTATAGCATGGGCACCAACCAATCCAGACAAACACCAGTACCCCCGAAGCATGGGCTTGGAGGTCCCCTGCTAGATCAAGCATAAGCACGTTATTCCTGGGTCATGGTCAGGCCTGGGAGACCTGGGGGAGAGGTCAAGGCAATGGGGTTGGAAAGCAGCACTCACAGCTCAGAGCAGCGACCGAACATTTCCACGAGAAGTACAGCCTCTACTGGGTTTGTGCATGCCAGCAGACCAGCAGCCCGCCATTCAGCTAGGTTCACGTACTGCCCACTCTCTCTGGGTCCCTGAATTGCTCACTGGGAAGACAGAGCGAGAAGACTCCGTTATTTCCCTTAGGGTGCCCGTGGCCTTATGCACCAGACAGGCAAACAGGCACATGTGATACGGTGTGTGCAAAGCAAAATTATGGAGGTAAACTACAGTTTTGTGGGAGTGACACACACACAAGCCAGGTGAGGGGTGGAGGGGAGGCAGAAGAGGGGTGGTGGGCAAGGTATGAGAAAGGAATTGGAAATGCTTCTTGCCTCGGTTAAATGAATTTTAGACCCTCTATAGTAAGCCATGGGAGGTGGATGAACAGTCCCCACGGGAGCCACAGCCCCGATTTTCCTGGGATTCTCTCTCCTCTTGGAGTCTCTCACCAGCTATCACTACCACCACAATGACCCAGCTGTCCTTCCCCATGTCCCCACCCCCACTCTCTCCCATCACCCCTTCCCCCACCCCCATGTCACACACACTCACCTTTTGTTTTTTCTCTCTGCACACAGCCAAGACAGGACTCCAACTTTTGAACAAAGGGCGAGGAGGAGGGACAGAGGGCTAGGAGCCAATGGCTGGGAAATAATATCAGGTACAGCCTTCAACTTGAGAACATGGCTTACAAATTAAACATATTTATCTTCAGCTCGGAACCCCTCACAGACCTTCCCTACCGTTATCATATGGTACACGGAAGATCTGCCAGCATACTGGGGTAAAATAAGGAAGGTCTCGTGCAGCTGGGGTGACCTGCTTGTGGGTGGGTGCATCCCCTGAGGGAGGAGAGACCATCTTTCAAGCAGATTGAGAGATCTCCCTGGCCCATCCCTCTCCACAGGCGTTGGGAAGTGCTTGCTTGTGCCCCAGCTGGAAGGCTGTCATCTAGCCGTGGAGAGGCACTCATAAATGTGCAAAATCACAGTCCGAGAGAGAAGAGGAAGATAAGCAGTGGGGGCCCTGGCTACCAAAGAGCATAGCAACTATGCTTAAGGAGGAAAACCTTGTCTATGAGAGTCCAAACTAAGAAAATTAGAGAGAAGTCCCCAAAAAAGTTCCTGCTCCAATGAATATCTGGTGACAGTTTTCCTAGCTAAAAGAAAAATCCAGCCCCACAAGGATTCTCATGGAACTAAAAGAAGGGCTGGTTACAGAGCCAAGACCAGCCACCCTTGGGTAGAGCGCCAGCCTAGGGCTGAGCTAAATGAATATTCAGTTCACTTTAGTTCAATCCCACCTGATCTAATCAGATAATATCCCTAGTGAAAGAACCCTGTCAGGTATCAACGAAGGAGAAATACTCAAAACAGGAAGGGCCCAGTTAACCAGCGGGTCATAACTGTGCTGAGTGAAGGCTACTTCTGTGTCACCTGCTGAATCACTACAAGTGCAGAGGCAGTGACATAGCTGGTATTTACACTTTCTGACCTGTTCTGGCATTTCCAAGTGTAGGACTGTTACATTAGACCCTCCCCCGTCTGGGGGTCAGAGAGGGAGTTCGTTTTTCCGGGACTACATAACTGCTGTTGTGTTTGGTTTCCTAGGATCATACTCAGGTTCTGCTTCTGGATCCTTCTTCCCTTCCTGATAAGATGAGGTTCCTGAAAGATAAACTCTTTCTTACTCTTCTTTTCCAAACAATAAGTTATTTATTAGTAAGACAATAATCATACTTAGAAATAATAACAGATATTTAGAGAGAATCTTCGCCCAACAAATACAGAATACATATTCTTTAGAAGCCCACCCAGAACGTTGACACACTTGACCATTTGTTCGGCCACACAGGAAATCACAACACATTTCAAAGGACTGATGTCATACAGATCGTGTTCTTTCACCACAATGCACTGAAAATAGAAACCAACAGTAGGTGGTATTCTCCCATCCCATAAATTTGACAATGAAAAATATGATTCTAAATAATCTCAGAATTAAAAAAGAAACCATAATGAAAATGAAAAAGATTTAGAAATGATACATGAAGAAAGCATACATATGAAAATGTGTGAGGCGGGTGCTTGGGTGGCTCAGTCAGTTAAGTGGCTGCCTTCAGCTCAGGTCATGATCTCAGGGTCCTGGGATCGAGCCTCACATTGGGCTCCCTGCTCAGCAGGAAGTTTGCTTCTCCCTCTCCCTCTGCTCCTACCCCCTGCTCATGCTCTCTCTCTCTCTCAAATAAATGAATAAAATCTTTAAGAAAAAAACAAAAACCTTCTAAGAACACATAATTATTATTTTTTTGATTTGATTTTTTTATTATGTTAGTCACCATACAGTACATCATTAGCTTTTGAGGTAGAGGAACACATAATTCTTATCTTAGCAAAACAGTTCCACATAGTGGAAGAAAGGAAAAAGCTACCTAGTTCATTTTATGAGGTTCCTATAGGTAAAAAAGTAATTTTTGAAACAGCAAAAAAAAAAAAAAAAAAGTCATAGGTCAATATAATTTATAAATATAAATGCAAGAATTCTAGGGGTCCTGGGTGGCTCAGTGGGTTAAGCATCCAACTCTTGGTTTCTGCTCAGGTCATGATGTCAGGGACATGAGATCAAGCCCCACATCGGGGCCTGAGATTCCTTTTCCCTCTCCCTCGGCCCCTCCCCTTGCTTGTGTTTTCTCTCTCTCTGTCTCTCAAGTAAAAAAAAAAAAATCTTTAAATGCAAGAATTCTAAATAAAAAACAAGCAAATTTAATTTTGCAGTATATAAAAATAGTTATAATTAGGGCTTATCCTGTAAAAATATATATGATTCAACATTAGAAAAATGTAGCAAATTACTATAAAATATGAAGATGTTAAGAGGAAGAAAATGATATGATTATCTTGAGAAATACAGAAAAATTTTGGCAATAGAATTCAACATTCATTCATCTTAAAAAATAATAAAACTTTTAACAAAGGATAGACCACAACTTCTTTAACTTGGGAAAATGGTTCCCCCTCTCCCCAAAAAAACCCTTATAATAATTTCATATTTAGTGATGAAACTTGAAACACATTCTTATGAAGTTCAGGCACAAGTCAAGGTGCCCATTTTCACCCCTCCTGCCTGATATCGAACTGGAACTCCTTGCCAATGAAAAGAGACAAGAAAAGAAGAGGCAAAATAACCAGGGAGAAAAAGATAAAATGCACATCATTTGCAAGTTGTCTTCATTGAAAATCCAAGAGAATCTTTGGGCAAAGTATTAGAAAAAATAAGAGTTTGCTGCATATAAGATCAACATAAAAATAATCAGCATTCCTTTATACCACCCATCACCAATTAGAAAATTTGGTAGGAAAAAATTCTCGTTTGCAATAGCAACAGAAATCATCTTGACTCTAAGAACGAGTTAAGCAGCGGATAGTCAGGGCTTGATAGGAAAGATACAAGAAGCTGCGTTGAGAAAGAAAGAAAAGCTGAATACGTGAACAAACAGACTCAGTAGTCTCTCCCCCAATGAATTTCTAAGTTCCAAAAAGGTAATTTTGAGAAAGAAGAGCAGCAATGGGGAAAGGGCTGTCGGGGTTATCTACTGATGTATAACAAACCTCTCCCAAACTCCGTGGCTTGCTACCGCCATTGTGACTTTGCAGCCTGGGTGGGCTCAGCTGGGCAGTTCTGCTGCCCTCGGAGGGTCACGCCGGTGACCACCGGCTGCTAGCTGCTCCGTTCAGAGCTGGACTCAGGTGGCTTGCAAAGATGGCTAGGCTCCTCTCTTTCTCTAGAAAGTGTCAGGGCTTATCCCTGTCCATTTGGTCTCTCCCTGTAGGTCTCTCTACCTGACCCTAAGGTTAAAGCATGTCACTAAGCCAACCTAGATTTTAGAGGTGGGGACTCCAGGGGTCTCTATATAGGAGGTTTGGTGCATTGGTCCTGCAGGGACCTGTCACACGTCAAGATTTGTGAAGTTAAAGTGTAGTGTTGGTGCAGGACCAGAGAAGTAAGTCAGCGGATCAGAACAGAGAGGCCAGAAACATATTAGCTTAGGAGGAACCCAATAAATGGTAGAAGTGTTGTTATGGATCAATAAGGAAAGGGTAGGCTTTTAAAAGTAAGTGGGGATGGGACAAAGGACTCTTCATACTTACGGGGGATTTCCACAAATTCTTTGACATTTCTCCCTTTAAGATGTGGAGTGTAATTCCCGTCGCACTGAGTGTGAACTAGACTTCGTGAATAGACATGGGCTCACTTCTAATGAATAGAATAAAGTGGATGTAACAGTGTGTGAGACCTTAGAAACTATGTCCTAAAAGGCACTACAGCTGCCTGCCTGCTCACACTTTCTCTTGAATGGATCACTGGCTCTGGGGGAAGCGAGCTACCATGTCATGAGGACTCTTAGGCAGCCTTGTGGAGAGGCCTCTACGGGGAGAGACGGATGCTTCCTGCCAACAGCCATGTGAGTGAGTCATCTTGGAAGCACGGCCTTCACATGACTGTACCCCTGACCAACATCTGACACAGCTTCAGGAGAGACCCTGAGCCAGAACCACCCAGGGAAGCTGCTCCCAGATTGCCGACTCTCAGAAATTGTTGAGACAATAAATGTTTGTGGTTCTGAGCTACTAAGTTCTGGAGTAATTTGTGACGTAGCTGTAGGTAACTGACCTAATATGTCAGCCCCCAAATGAAACAAAATCGGATCCTTCCTCACACTTCACACACAAAACTTTAGAACTTTCTAGAAGATAATGTGGGGCAATGTCTATGATTATAGGAAAGATTTCTTAAAGCAGACACAGACACACAAACATATGCCATAAAGGAAAAGACACGACCGCCAAGATGAAAGATCAACGACAAAAGAAAGAAGGTAGTTTGCAACATATAGTATGCAGAACACAGAACCCCGTCAAACAACTGAGTAAAGACAGGCAGCCCAATAGAAAAATACGTAAATGTGATAAATAGATAATTCACGGAGGAACTAACCTAAGCAACCATTAACCATTTCACTAGTAACCAGAGAAATGCAAATTAAACCAGCGTGAGAGTCTATTGGTAATCCCTCCAATTGATCCAAATTAACAAATCTAAAAATATCAAGGGTGTGGGCAAATGGAAATTCTCTTACATTGCTGGGATACAAATTGTTACAGCCAGTGTGGAAACAGTTTGGCAACAGGAAATAAAACTGAAAGTGTACATAGACTATGATCTGACAATTCCACTCTTGGCCACCGTAGGATTTCCAGAAAGAATCTCTGGCACCATTGCACAAGAAGACCCAGAGTTAGTTATTAGATAGTTATTGATGGATTGATGATGGTAAAGAATATTTGAAACAACCTAAATATCCATTAATAGGATGGAGAAATATTAAAAATGGTACATTTAAACCAAATATTATACCAGAGTAAAGGAATAAGTTACAGAAACATACTGTTGATTGAAGTAAAAGTATAATATTTTTCTGATTTTTAAACCACATGCAAAAAATTCTGTCTTTTCATGGATATATTTGTGGTTTCTATGTATTTAAAAGAAATTGGAAGAATTCAATAGTATGGTACATTAGAACCGGAAGTAAATTAAGCCCTCAGTAGGAGACTTTAAAAAAATAGATTGGAAAGACAGATAGTTAATCTATGGGTCAACTTGACTGGTCCACAGGGTGCCCAGGTATTTGGTCAAACATTATTCTGAGTGTTTCCATGAGGGTTTTTTGGTTGAGATGAACATTTGAACTGGTAGACTGAGTAAAGCAGATTGTCCTCCCTAATGTGATGGGCCTCATCCAATCAGTTGAAGGCCTGAGTAGAACAAAAAGGCTGACTCTCCCTCAAATAAGAGAAAATGTTTTCCTGCCTGACTGCCTTCAAAGTGGGACTTCTGCTTTTTTATTGCCTTTGGACTTGAACTGAGACATCAGCTGTTCCTGAGTATCCAGCATGCCAACTCACCCTACATTTTAATAACATCTGAAACACACGCCAAGCTACCTTCCCCAACCTTTCCAGAGTTATAAAAAACCCATTTATACTTCCCCAAGCCCTTGCCAGCACTGAAAGCTGGGCCCTCTAGGACTGTCTCAACCAATATCTTCTCTCTGGTTTATTTATTACCTCCAAGAAGGTTTTTGATTCCTGGAATTCTCAATAAAATTCCCAAATCTTTGACTAATAACAGTTTTTGCTTGTGCCAACACCAAACTGAAAAATCTTAAGTGCATATATATATATATATATATTACTACATGAACATATTACCAAGTTTTATATATATATATATGACTAAATGAATATATTACCAAAGAATGGATGGATGGATGTGTACTGTTGATTTTATATATATATAGTGGTCCTAATTCCCATTTCTCTTTAGACTAATGGAATCTCCTCTTGTTCAGGGAACCATATTTACATATGTATGTGTGTGTGTATGTGTATGTGTGTATATATTTATTTATTTATTTATTTATTTATTTATTTATTTATTTATTTATTAAATATTTTATTTATTTATTTGAGAGAGAAGGAGAGCACAAGCAAGGGGGAGGGACTGGGAGAGGGAGAAGCAGACTCCCCACTGAGCAGGGAGCCTAACGTGGGGCTTGATCGCAGGACTGTAGGATCATGACCTGATCTGAAGGCAGATGCTTAACCAACTGAGCCAGCCAGGTGCCCAGGGAACCATTTATTTCCATCTCAAACACTCTTTGAAGGCACCCAGAATTGCTAACCAAATTCTGGTTCTTTTCTGAAATAGATCTGTGTTTATGGAAGTCTCAGGATGTGCAAGGAGTCAATGGTGGCATCCGTATCAGTTTCCAGGGTGTGCTCCTGCAAGGTTTGCAGACCAGTGACCACCGAGCACCTAGATTAAAGGCAGGGGCTTGTCCCAGATCCCAGAAGTGGCATAGCCATGTTATTTAAGGATTTCCAAAGGTAGAAACCCCAGTTTCATTTTGTGTTAGCTGCTCAGGATTTCTTCCTTCTATGGATGACTTTTGTTTTTAGTCATTTTCAGCTGGCAAAGGATTCCACTTGGCTGAGGGCCCAGCAGGTGACCTGTCACTCCTGCAGTACATTACAGAAACATAAATGAGACCATATTTTCATTGTATGTCATAAAAAGAGTCTGTAGAATTGTTCAGAGTAGCCACGGAAGCATCTTAGGATCTGTCCAGCCCCAACGGGGGAAACAAGCAGCCAGATGAAAATCACGGCATTTATGTGGAACTCTCAGTAAAGAGTATAGGGCTTTTATTAGCAACATCTGAGATGACAATTTGAAAGCCACAGTTTGGAAATAGAAGCTGAAGGTAGCCCCAGGAATGGTAGGATGGAGGTAACAGGTTTCTAAAGTTAGAGAGACCATGTACACGTGGGAAGCAGGGTGACAGGGACTGATGAACCCTCTGCTATGGCCTTTGATTCTTGGATCAGCTTCTCTACCCAAAGTTCTGCCAAGTAGAGCAGCAGACAGCAGCCCTGTTCCACCAGCCAGAGGGGCAGAGAGAGAACCAGACAAGACCAACAGGAACCCGCAGCCTCTCTCCACCTGGTAGATTGCTGTTGGCGGCTCTGGGTGGTTGGTTTTCATCCTTCAAGAATGCCATGAATTGTTACTCTTCATAGGAGCTTGTAACTCATCAGTAAGGAAATTGAAATATACAAAAAGCCGTTTATCATCTGAACAATTGGAAATTTTCTATGCATAAATTTGAGTTCCAATCCCATGTCAAGATTGTGTCGGATTTGGAAATCCATATTGCACTAGAAAAGAGTCGAGCTGTTCAAAGGTGAATTCTTCCTCTTTTTTCCTTTTTTTAAAAAAGATTTTTTAAATTTATTTGACAGAGAGAGACAGACAGCGAGAGAGGTAACACAAGCAGGGGGAGTGGGAGAGGAAGAAGCAGGATCCCAGCGGAGGAGCCCGATGCGGGGCTCGATCCCAGAACGCTGGGATCACGCCCTGAGCCGAAGGCAGATGCTTAACAACTGCGCCACCCAGGCACCCCACTGCGCCACCCAGGTGTCCCCTTCTTTTTTTTCCTTTTTAACTGACAGAGAAGAGAATTTTTAAATGAACTACAAGAAAACTTCAGTTTATCTGTAAAGAGAGCTATAAGAATCTACTCTACCATCAAGGGACCAACTGATCAACTACTTTTGTTCTAACCTAAAGTGTTAAACTGATGTCCATTCCGGGTATTTCAAATGATTCAAATACTCATTTATGTACTTGATAATGGAGGCTACCTTCCTATTAGATGAAGTAATGGGGATGAGATTTGGCAGAAAGGAATACATTTTTTCAGATTGAGATTGCTCTCCTAAAATATATTAAAACTCATGAGGTTTAAAATGCACTTATTATTAATTTCTTTATTCTAAAAAACTTGTTCACTAATCAAAAGTGAATCGTGAATTATCACCAAGTACTTATACCCATGTGACCACTTTCCAAGTCAAAAGTAGAACATTTCTGACACCAAGAAGCCCCCTCCACCTCCCTCCATCTCCATCCCCTCCCCACTGTCCACTATTCTCACCTCCAACAACAAAGGCAAGTTTTGCTAGATTAAACATTTTTGTACAAATGAAATGACATCATATGTATTCTTTTTTGGGTGATTTCCTTAATTTAACATGTTTTGGAGAGTCATCCAGGGTGTTATGTATAGCTATAGTTCGTTCGTTTTCTAAAACTTAATTCCAGTATAGCTAATGTAGCGTTGTATTAGTTTCAGGTGTACAATATAGTGATTCAAGAATTCTATACAACACCTGCGTCTCATCACGACAGGTGCACTCCTTAATCCCCATCACTCATTTCCCCCATCTCCCACCCCCTCCTCTCTGGTAACCAACAGTCTGTTCTCTAGAGTTAAGAGTCTGTTTCTTGGTTTGCCTCTCTCTCTCCTTTGCTCATTTGTTTTGTTTCTTAAATTCCACATATAACTGAGATCGTGTTGTGTTTGTCTTTCTCTGACTTATTTCACTTAGCGTAATATTCTCTGGCTCGATCCATGTTGTTGCAAATGGCAAGATTTCATTCTTTTTATGGCTGAATAATATTCCTCTGTGTGTGTGTGTGTGTGTGTGTGTGTGTGTGTGTGTAAATCTTCTTTATCCATTCATCTATTGTTGGACACTTGGGCTATTTCCATAATTTGGCTAGAGTAGATAATGCTGCTATAAACAGAAGGGTGCATGAATCCCTTTGAATTAGTGTTTTTGTATTTTGGGGGTAAATACCCAGGAGTATGTTTACTGGATTGTAGGGTAGCTCTATTTTTAACTTTTTGAGGTGCCTCCATACTGTTTCCACAGTGGCTGTACCAGTTTGCATTCCCACCAACAGTGCACGAGGGCTCTTTTTTCTCCACATCCTCACCAACACCTGTTGTTTCTTGTGTTGTTGATTTCAGCCATACTGACAGGTGTGAGGTGGATATCTCATTACAGTTCTGATTTGCATTTCTCTAATAATAAGTAATGTGGAGCATCTTTTCAAGTGTCTGTTGGCCATCTGGATGTCTTCTTTGGAGAAATGTCTGTTTATGCCTTCTGCCCATTTTTTAATTGGATTATTTGTTTTGGTGTTGATTTGTATAAGTTCTTAACATATTTTGGATAATAACCCTTTATTAGATATGTCATTTACAAATATCTCCTCCCATTCAGTAGGTTGCCTTTTAGTTTTGTTGACTGTTTCTTTTGCTGTGCAGAAGCTTTTTATTTTGATGGAGTCCCAATAATTTATTTTTGTTTTTATTTCCCTTGCCTCAGCAGGCCTATTTAGAAAAATGTTGTTACAGCCAATGTTAGAGAGATTACTTGCTGTGCTCTCTTCTAGGATTTTTATGGTTTCAGGTCTCATATTTAGGTCTTTAATCCATGTTGAATTTATTTTTGTGTGTGGTGTAAGAACGTGGTCTAGTTTCATCCTTTTGCACATGGCTGATATGGTTCATTCATTTGATTGCTGTGTAATATTCCATCGTAAGGCTATACAATGACTTATTCATTCACCCTACTGTTCGTGGATATTGGGGTTTGCTTACCATTTGAGATTGTTAGAAACCGTGCTGGTATGAACATTCTGGTATATGTCTTTTAGTGCGTATCTCTGTGTGGATTTCTGTTGGATATATACCCAGGAATGAATTTGTTGGGTCATGGGTTATATGAACACTCGATTTGGAGAAATAATGCCAAAGAGTTCTACAAAGTGGTTGTGAAGCTTCATTTATTTTGGCAGAGACTCTTTTTCTATTTCTGGCAAAGGGAAAGTTGAGTGAGTAGGATTTTTAATGGCTTGCAGGTTTCTTGGAACAAAATACCTTTTTTACAAACACTATTTGAATGAGTAAAGTTTAAGGTAATTAAGGGTTTAGAGATTTAATTTCTTTCTAAACTACAGACATTTTTCTTGGTAAGAAGTGTAAAAACACTTGGGGAAAAATACATTTTGGGATTTTCTTGTTGCCAAAATATCTGAAAAGTAATTCCAGCCACTCGGCTCAGATAATCCACAGCGGGGCCAGCCAGCTTCTGACTTGATATCATCCTGGGGTTTTCAATAAAATAAACAAAATACAGAGAGAAGCTGGGATCCCTGTTATTAAAGCAATGTCACTCCCATGAACTTAAGCAAATTAGCAAACATTTTCTTTCTTTAAAAAATATTTTATTTATTTATTTGAGACAGAGAGAGCACAAGCAGGGGGAGCAGCAGAGGGAGAGGGAGAAGGAGGCTCCCCACTGAGCAAGGCGCCCTATCCTGGACTCGATCCCAGGACCCTGGGCTCATGACCTGAGCCGAAGGCAGATGCTTAACTGACTGAGCCACGCAGACGCCCTGCAAATATTTTCAATGGATCCATAGCTCCGCCAAAAAGTAAGGCAGGTTTGAAGTCTGTTGTTGTTGTTGTTTTTAATTTCTAAGGTGAATGTTTGTTTCCTTCTCCCAAATATGGAAGACAGGTAGAAACAAACAACCGTAGCTGGAAATAGGAGGCAGTGTTTCCAAGAACGTTAAAAGTTCGTAGGCTGTTCCCACATCAGACATTGTCCATTGACAAGAGGTAAATTCGACCCCGGGCTTACTCTTCAGCAATTAAATCTTGATGAACCGCATGCCTGCCCAGGTGCTGTTATCACAGCTTTGAATGCTCCCTCCTCACCCCAAACCAAACACACGGGTTTCCTCCTCCAGGAAGCCTTCCCAGCTACCTGTCTCTCATTTTAGGGAATCTCTTCCAAATGCACAGTTTCATTTAATTTCTGCAAAAAGTTGCCAATCGGTGCTGTCCCCTTTTCTTAGACCAGGAAACCAAGGCTTTAAGAGGTCCAGTGGTTTGCTCTAGGTCAGAGTGTGGGTAAGTGGCAGAGCTGGGATTCAAAGTCAGGTTTTGTCTTCTACCTGCCCTCTCCCACTCCGTCCTAAATCCCTCTCCTCTGTCATCCCATAGCTCCCCGCGCAGCTGCATCTTTGGATTTTATCACCTGTCCCCGTAATCACGGATTTATTTGCATAGCTCCCTGCCTCGATGTGAGGAAAACCTGAAGACTTGTATAAAATTTGGTTGTATATCCCCAGTCCTTAGCAAGTGCCCGATAAACAGTAAGGACTCAGAAAGATTACTGAGAGAGCGGCACCTGGGTGGCTCAGTCTTGATCTCAGTGGTTTTGATCTCATGGTTGTGAGTTCGAGTTCCGTGTCGGGCTCCACTCTGGGTGTAGTCTACTTTTTTAAAAATTAAAAAAATAAAAGATAAAATAAAAAGATTATGGAAAGACTAAAAGGATGAATCTGTGCGTACTAATCGTGCATTCCTCTTAGTGAGCCACTACACAGCGGCCAGTGATTTATAGGCGAGGTGGTCAAGGGGTCGTTAAAGCAATGGCCTTGGAACCACAGAGCCCAGGGAACTCTTGGGTTTCTTCCTCTTCTTTTAAGGTCACTAATCCCTTCATGGGGCTCCACCCTCACTCATGACCTAATCTAAGCCTAATGACCTTCCAACGCCCCCCCCCCCACCTCCTGATACGTCCCGTTGGGAGATAGGGCTTCCACATATGAATACGGGGAGGACACAAACATTCAGCGCGTAATCATTGTTATGAGCATTCGATGAATTGAACTGCGTTAAGCACCTCAAGCCATTCTTGGTACATAATAAAAGTGGACATACCTAGAACAGGGTGAAATTAGCCAAATTAGCTGGGCAGCTTATAGACAAAACCACTGTGGGAGTGCAAAGGAAAGCATTGTCACCTACTCCTGACTGTAGGCCTGGGTTCCGGGCACCGTGATCTACATGTGTTCTACATGTGTTCTACATGTGATCTATAGCCACCCGCCCAGTGCTGTGTGGAGGGATATGACTCTCCACGTGTTAGGTATGAGCAAGCAGAAACTGAGAGAGGCGAGAACATTCACCCAAAGTCACCCAGCCAACCACACTAGCTGCACCCCCACTGTGCGGCTGGGGTGTAAGCGCCGGGGTGCCTGCCTCTGTGGTCCGTGCTCTCCAGCAGTAACACTGAGTAGGGGCGCCTGGGGGTGGCTTCAGGGCGAGAGGAGACGTGAGAAGAATTTGAAAACTAAATCCAGCATTAAGGGGTAGAAATATCCATTGTCCTCGTTTTGGCACTCGATGCTCAGTAGGGTGTTTCGGGCTAACTGCTTTGGCTGTGTCAGGGCGTCGCGACCTCAGCACCAGGAACATTTGCTGCAGTGGCTGGCCTGGGCAAGAGGGGCTTAGCAGCATCCCTGCCCGCTGCCCGCTGGATGCCTGGAGCACGCTGCTCTCGCCCAGTCAGGACCACCAACAATGTCTCCAGATGCTCCTCCCTCGGGGAGAAAAATCACTCCTGGTCGAGAACCACTGATCTCGGGGCGCCTGGGTGGCTCAGTCAGTTAAGCATCTGCCTCCGGCTCTGGTCATGATCCCAGAGTCCTGGGATCGAGTCCTGCATTGGGCTCCTCGCTCAGCTGGGAGCCTGCTTCTCCCGGCCCCCAACCCTGCTCGTGTTGTCTCTCTTCCTATCTCTGTCTCTCAGACAAATAAATAAATACAATCTTTTAAAAAAAGAGAGAGAGAGAACCACTGATCTACGTGTCTGCGTGATCTCGGTAACTCAGCTGTCAGCTGCGGAAAGCCAGGAACGCAGGATGCCTTTGTGCATTCGGCAAACCGATGAGCCAAATCTGGAAACGCAGTGATTGCTCCGTAGAACACCTGTTGTCCTCATCGCTCCCTTATACCTTTCTAAGCAGCTCTCCCACTTGTCCTTCCGATCTCACCTCTAATGTCACCTTTTCAGGGATGCTTTCTCCAGATCTAGACTTGCCGGGTTCCCCTTGTCGTCTTGCTGTGCAGCGCTGCTCTCGGAGTCCTCTCATCATTCCGCAGGCACCCGGCAGGGTCGCGTCAGAGCGTGCTAGAAGCCCTCGATTTTAATTAAGGCCTTGCAAAGGCCCAGTGCTCTGAGGTGGCATGTTCAAGGTCACACGGCAAAGAAGGGACAAGCTAAAACCCCAGTCCTGGGCGGGTGGAGCAGGTCCCTAGGGGGCCAGAAGAGTAGATGCTGAGCAGAGCCCCAGTGGGTGGGCATCCGGGGCAGAGTCCGTCACAGGAGCAAACCGGAGCTGTAGGAGGAGAGCCGGTCAGAAGCCAGGGGCCAGCATGGTGGGAACGGAAGACCGCGTGAGGGTGGGCACCCCCAGAAGCCACGGGATGCCAGCTTACAGCACGTGCCCAAGCTGGATGAAAGGTTGCGTCCGCGCTTACGCCAGCCGCTGATCTGGCGATGCTAATGAACTTCTGGCTCGGCCCCGGTTTGAGGGGGGCTGAGCTGCAGGGAGAGGAAGGAGGAGCCTGGAGGAGGCAGAGTTTATGCCTCGCGTGGGCTCAGGTGGTGGGTTTCCGGCGAGCTGTGTTCACTGTCCTTTCGCGGGAAAATGTCAGTCCTGCATTTCATTCCTGATGTCGGTAATTGGCCACCTGCTGCTGTGCCAGGTCGTGTGACCCGCACGGAGGGTGCAAGGGGAGCACAACAGAGGCGGCCCCGTCTCTCAACGCTCACCTGGTTCTCACACGAATGAATGCTTCATTATAAGCGTGTGCCGTGAGAGCGCCTAACAGAAGGACATCTCGTGCGAGGGCTGGGGAAGGGCTCCTGGAGAAGCGGGGAACTGAGCTAAGACCGGAACAGTGAATCAGAAGGAATCCTGCTCCCGTGAGTGTGCTGAGGGTAGGTGGGTGCCTCCAGGCTGAAGAGACAGCAGGGCAATGACTCCGAGGCAGAACCATGGGAGAAGGTAGAGCCCTAAAATACACAGTTGAACCCTTTTTTTCCTTTAAAAAAAGGTGAAATGATTAGAAACAAAGAAAATAAAGCTAATGCTCCATTCAGGGTCCTCAGTGGTGAAGGGTTCCCCTCCCAAGAGGCCAGAAATAACGGACTACCTCCAAGAGAGAGGTAGGCTGGCTTTGCAGTCAAGGCCTCCCTCCTGAACGTGGCGTCTTAGTAGGAGTATCAGTCCGAAGTTTGATCAGAGAACGTCCAGCAATTCAGTTTTTCTGGTTTATCGGGTCAATTGGAGTCTGAGGATTGAGTCACACTGACCAAAGTCATGGAAAACAGATGTATAAATCAGAATGCCTCTGTCTAATTTTGCCACAAAAAATGCATTGCATAGCAAATTGAAATATTCATATCTGCGGGTCAATGTGCTTCCTTCCCTGTAAAGTAGTCCACAAAGGAAAGCAAACGCTGATCAGGAGGCTAATGGGTGAGCAGGAATTGGAACAAAGCCTACTGGTCAAATAATCCATCTGTGACCGTTTGATGCCCCATTTTCTGCTAGAGATAAGCATATTTCCTGAGCCCCAAATCAGAACACAGAGCTTAACAAGGAACTCTAACTTGATTTGTCATTCATTCATTTATCTGTCTTTAATGGCTCTTTACTAATTAATAAAAATGTTAAATAATTATATAATAACATAAGTAGTTATAATTAATGTTATATTGTTATATATTTGTCACATAATATAATAATATAACATATAAATAAGATTTTGTTATAAATTGAATAAACCACCATTATTAGAAAGGAATAAATGACATAAATACAATATTCAGCAAAATATACAATATTTAATTAAATATTTGTGTCATCATTTTTATAAAACATTTATCTATCCAAGTTGATAGTTCGATTTTCTGCTGACACTTATTTTCTGCTAATACTCCGTTTTCTCAATTATTATATTTTTCTCTCAATTAAAAAAAAATCTCTTTAAAAGTCTGAGTAATTTAAGAGATAGTTATGGCTCCATTCATTATGGAAGACATTTTCAGTTCTTCAATATTATTCATCAGACCAAGGAGCAATGACAGACAGTTCAGTGGCAATGAACAACCCTAGCACCAGATGTAGTTTCTAAATACTGTTTTTTACTAAAAGAAAACAGGGCTCCTTGGCGAAACAAGTGATTCAAGATCTGGGGCAGGAATTGTTCAAGATAGGGCTACGACATGTTGTTATGCCTGAAATTAAAGCTACCATCAAAGGCTCTTGGAGTCATGGCAGAAGGATACAGGAATGAACTTGAAAGGGCTCTCTCCATCTGGCCATAGTTGGGTCAATGGGAACACCAAAAAAATACTCATAATAGGTTGAAACACATCAAATATATAAAAATCCCATAGCTCGTATAATGACAATTTTTGAAAACAAATTAGTGATTTCCTTTGGAGGTTGCTAGGAGACCAACTCCAGACAGGCTGTTAAGTAAAAGGAACAGATCTTTTCCTGCCTTCTCTGAATAACCTATATTTCAGGGTAACTGAGTTGTCGGTATGGGAAATACCTTCTTTGTAGAAAGATCACAGCTAATAAAAGCAGGAGGAATGACATAATTAGACAATCATCATTGTCAAATCCCTATTGAGTTAATGGATCTAGGCCATGCACATCAATGGGGATGAAAACCATTAGGTAAAAGGCTCATGGGGGTTTGTATTCTGGATATATCCGGCTGACAATATCTAGAACCATAAGGCAACTTAAAATCACTAAAGATGCACGCACCCGATGTCATATTTTTCCTAATGTGGTGCAGCAGGAATGCACAATGAGCTACCATCAAAGAGTTGTTGCCAAATGAACAGGAATCTAATCAAGACTCTGGATTTAACTATCTGTTTACAGAAAATATGGGGATAAGAGGAATGGGTTGGGTGCCTGGGTGGCTTAGTCGGTTAAGCGTCTGCCTTCAGCTCAGGTCATGATCTCAGGGTTGTGGGATCCAGCCCCGCCCGAGTTGGGCTCCCTGCTCAGCGGGGAGTCCGCTTCTCCCTCTCCCTCTGGTGCTCCCCCTGCTTGTGCTTGCTCTCTCTGTCAACTAAATAAATAAAATCTTCAAAAAAAAAAAAAAAAGAGGGATGTGTTAAGTGACACCAGGAGAAAACAATCAGTCAAATCTACATGTGAGGATTGCTATAGGACAAATGACCCAGTTTCTTTGACAAATGAATGGCTTACGAAGGAGGGGATAGTGGGGAAATGTAATTAAGAACTGTTTTGCGTCAGTCATCTCAGGCTGTCGTAATAAAACACCATAGGCTGAGTGGCATAAACCATGGAAACCTATTTTTCTCCAAGTTCTGGAGGCTGGAAGCCCAAGATCAGGGTACCAGCGTGGCTGGATTCTGGTGAGAGGCCTCTTCTTGGCCTGCAGGTGGCTACCTTTTTGCTCTGTGTTCCTATACCTTTCCTCAGGGCGTGTGCATAGATATTCTGTCTATAAACCTTTAATCCACCAATTGGATTGGGACTGCACCCTTATGACCTCATTTAACGTTCATTCCAGCATCTCCAAATACAGTCACCCTAGGGATTAGGGCTTCAACATATGAATTTGGGTAGGGGGCACACAAATCATTCCAAAGCACATACCAACCAGATGCCATGCATAGAACTTCCTCCCTTGTATCCTGCAACAAACCAACTGTAAAAACACATTTATGGGACAGAGAAATCTTAACAACACCTATCGGATACTAGATAATGTTAAGGAATTATTGCTGCTTTTTGTAGATGTGACAAGGACGTTGTGGTTGTTTTTAAAATCGATTCTGTATCTCTTAGAGATGTATATACAGAAGTATGTACCTTTGAAGTGATTTAGAGTCTGGGACTCTCTTTAAAATAATCTGGAGGGGGAGAGGGAGGCGTGAGGAAGGGGATAGAGATGAAAAAAGATTATGCATATATCAACAACTGTTGGGGCTGGGTGATGGGCACCCAGGGCTTTATGACACTATTCTCTCTACATTTATGTAGAGAATTTTTTATAACAATAAAAAATATTGGGGCGCCTGGGTGGCATAGCGGTTGAGCGTCTGCCTTCGGCTCAGGGCGTGATCCCGGCGTTATGGGATCGAGCCCCGCATCGGGCTCCTCCGCTATGAGCCTGCTTCTTCCTCTCCCACTCCCCCTGCTTGTGTTCCCTCTCTCTCTGGCTGTCTCTATCTCTGTCAAATAAATAAATAAAATCTTTAAAAAAAAAACAAAAACAATAAAAAATATTTTTAACGCAAAAGAGAGAGGGATAGAGACTCAAGAAATACCCTCAACCGTGCACAACGTATAGATCTTGTTAAATCCTTATTCAAACACTCCAATGATTACAAAGACATCTTGAGATAATTGAAGCAAATTGACCACGAGCTGTATGTTAGGTGATATTCTAAATTATTGTTAATTTTGTTGTGTGTAATTGTGAGTTTTTTATTTTTTAAGGCCCTTCTTGTTAGAGGTACATAGTGAAGCATTATAGGCTGTGTTAGGATCCTCCCGAGAAACAGTCAGCTATAGATTCAGATACAGATAGATATTTCTTTTAAGGAATTGGGTCACATGATTGTGGAGGCTGGTGACCCCAAACCTACTTGGTAGGCTGGCAGTCTAGTGATCCAAAGAAGAGCTGTACTTTGAATTGCAACAGAGTCTCTCTGCTGACAGAATTCCCTTTTTCTTAGTTTTTGTTCTACGAAAGCCTTCAACTGCTTAGATGAGGCCCACCCACATTATGGAACACGATCTGCTTTACTGAGAGTCTGCAGATTTAAATGTTATCCCCATTGCCCCCAAAACAAACAAAACAAAACAAAAACCCCCAACAAACAAGCAAAACACAAAACAAACCACCTTCACAAAAACTTCCAGATTAATATTTGACCAAGTATCTGGACATCAGGGATGCTATGGACTAAATTGTGTCCCCTGCCAAATCGATATGTTGGAACTTAAACCCCCAGTATGACTATATTTAGAGACAGGGCCTTTAGGAGGTAATTAAAGTTAACTAAGATTATAAGAGTGGGGCCCTGATCTAACAGGATTGGTGTCCTTGTAAGGTTTGCAGGAAGAAGAGGTCATGTAAGCACATAGCAAGACGGTGGCCATCTACAAGCCAAAAGAAGAGTGCTCAGAATGAAACCTATGTTGCACCTTGATCTCTGACGTCCAAACTCCAAAACTGTGAGAAATAGATTTCTGTTGTTCAAGTCAGTCTGTGGCATTTTATTATATGGCAGCCCAAGCTAATTGACACCTAAAGTTAACCAGCACGCAAGCATTTATATGATCTGGAATTTGCTATTTAAAATACTCAAAAAGAGTTGAAAGTAAACAGGGAGGGTAGATGAAACATGATTGGCAAAGTGTGATAATTATTGATAATGATGGGTAAGGGTTTCATTACATTACCTGAAATTTTCGATCATAAACCATTTACAAGAAATGTTCATGAAATTGTCATGTTCTAGCCCAATAATGACAGGAAGAATTCACATACCCTCTTTATACTTAGAAGACAAATGTTTTAATGAAGAAATTCTTTAAGTACTTTTGTCCAGCTCTGATCTGTAGCTTCCTTTTTCCTATTCAACCAGCAAGTCCTCATTAAGGTATAAGTATAACTCAAGGACATAAAGATCATTAATTGATTATCATACCACAAAGAGGGAAGAACACTGTCGAAAAAACTGGGCAGAGGGGCGCCTGGGTGGTTCAGTCGGTTAAGCGTCTGACTTCGGCTCAGATCATGATCCCAGAGTCCTGGGATGGAGTCCTAGCCCGGCTTCCTGCTCAGTGGGGAGTCTGCTTCGCCCTCTGCCCCTCCCCCGCTCATACACTCTCTCTCCCTTTCAAATAAATAAATAAAATCTTTTTTTTAAAAATTGGGCAGAGCAAGTCTTTCAGGGCTTTCTACAACTGAAACCGCAAGAGCTGATAAGGATGTTTGAGATTTGCCTTTCAAAGATCTAGATAACGTGTCACATTATCATATAAATCCCTGTATCGAGATTTAAAATGCAAACTGTTAGAGTGAAAAAAACCCACCAGAAACAAAGTTGTTATTCAGGATCTTTGATTTTTCTTAAGAAGAACAGCTTTTTCACCAAATAATAAGGGCACTCTTGAAGGTTGAAATATTTTTATTACGTTAAGCATAGGTATTTTCAGAAACCTCATACTCCATATTGAAATTTGCAAAAAAAAAAAATCATTACAATTTTTCAGCACAAGCAGAACTGGGTCAGAGAACCTGTTGACGTGGACTGAAAGGAAGAGGCTCCCATCTGCTCCGTCTCCTGAATAATTCATCGGTGGGGCCCAAACAGGCTTGAAACTGGGGACTCAGCGTAACTGTTTCTAAGTGAAAATGGAAATCGGGTTTTTAGGGGAGCTCTTTGCTGGGAAATCTTGACCAGTATAATGAGAGCCTCGCCGTCTTGGTGCCCTGATTTGACATTCTAGACCTCTGACTGTCCTTTTCTGGTCTGAGAGGTATGCGCTGGGCATGGAGAGAGCCAAGCTTCCCTGCAGACCCCTGTGGGGCGCGGCATCACCCTGTCGGGCTGCTGATTAGGGCCTGTCCCCCCTTCTGTGTCTTCCAGGCCTGAGAGCAGCAGATCCAAAATGGTGTTGTTTAACTGGGGCTTGGGGACAGGCGATGCAGACGGGACACCACAGTGCCTGCAGGTATCTCCACCGACTGAATAAAACAAACAAAACCAAAACATTCTGGGAAGGGGGAGTGGGTCAGCCTGTCAGCATCTAAAAATACCCAAGGAGGAGCATTAGAAACATCCCAGCCCCCCGGGGGGCAATCCAATGAAAACCGGAGAAGATTATGTCTGCCCGAAAAAAGACCTCCAGAGGGCCTCTGGAGAGGGAAGGAGAGCCTGGAGATGCAGAAAATATGTATTTGGGTCACTCAAAGGCTGGCACGGTGGCCCTTAGGAGACAGATGCTGGGAGAGCCTCATAATAGCCTCTGGCTGATGGCCAGGGGTAGCCTCTGCGGCCGGCCAAGGAGGCCAGCTTCAAGCGCGGAGAGTCCGTGGGCCTCGGGCCACTGTAGGAAGTCAGCAAGTTCACAGAGGAGCCACACGGGCTCTGTGAACGCTGACCCCACAGGATTTTTCAGAAATCAGCCTGAGCAAGGAGAACTGAATCTATTACATAAGGATGATGGGCGTCCGGGATTCTGGGGGTACATGAGACAAGGTCACAGGAAGCATCGCTCTGCACCTTTTTACCAGAAATGCCCCTGGATGAAGGGCCACTCTGGGGAGGGGGTGGGAGCTCTACTGTTGGGGAGCATTCCGATTGTTGGCTGGTATAGAGGCCCCGCTGTAGAAGAAATGCAGACACAAGTCTCCGGTTCCACGGGGCTCAGGGTCCCACATGGGCTGGGCCCTTCGGGGAACCAGTGGGGGGTCTCTGTAGCCCCCTCCAGCCTTTGCCTATTCCAGTCAGCTTATGCTCTCTCTGTCTCTCACTCTCCCTCTCTCTCCCCTGATGGCGGAATATTCCACGTTTGCCTTGGACCTTGCCTGGCCTTGGCACTCAGGGTTGCAAGCACACCCTCAGTCAGCCAAGCGGTGCTGGCCTGAGGCTTCTGAAGAGCATCATGCTTCTGGAAGGCTGAAGAGAAGATTTGCCCCCACCCCCTCCTACTCATCCCAGCTTCCCTCCACAGCCACTGCCCTACCTTCCTCTTCCCTTCCCTGGATAAAACTGTGTTCCCCACAAGTATGTGATGAGGAACACACACCCATTTGTCCTCGGGACCCTCCTGGGGAGATGGTAACTGGTCGACCAGAGCAAAGACCCTCACATGGCTGGAAGGAATCTTCTACCACTGAGTGGGCCTGACGACCCAATACACGCATAGTGCTGTGGAATTTATGAAGACCTTTCCCACCCATCGTCGCCTTCTGGTCTGGCAACTGCCGAGCAAAGCAAGTGTTATTAATTAATAATGAATAATTATTAATCTAAGTAGAACCTTAGACAAGAACAGCTGAAGTACAAGGGCACCCAGTACCTCGGTGGCAGAACTAGAATTCAAACCCTGTCCTTTAATTCCAAGTAAAATCCTTTCTCCAATAAAATCCTAATACTATCTACCATGTATTCAGATATACTGCATGTCATGCCCTCTCCCCTGTGCCTGACACATTTAACGGTCGTTAAACCTCAGGAAAACCCTCTCAGAGAAGGTATTGCTATCACTGTACCCATTTTTGGGATGAGGAAAACTGAGGCACAAGGAGGCTGTGTAATTGCCTGAGGTCACAGGGCTATACCTTACTACCTTACAGCTGCCTAAAATTTTGCAATTCCTGCTTCACTACAGATCAGAAACTCAGACTAGGAAAATGAAGTAACAAACAGAGAGGGACCCAAATAAAAAGTTTGGGGAATACAGAGCCAGCAGTTAGGACCTGACAAGGTGTGCTCCCCCAAGAGCTCAGCCCACAAGCAGGAAAGTGTAGATGCTTGCTCCTAGATCTGGGTAGGCGGGCAACACCAACTTCTTTGAAGCCTAAATGAGAAGCAAGTTTAGTGACAGTATCAGCCAGGGCCCCCGGCAGGAAACAGATGGCGCCTACTCCGAAGTGTTTAACTGAAAAGAACTTAAAAAAGACACTGTTTACAGAAGGGTGGGCAGAATGCGAGGAAGCAATAGGGGGTGATGAGGCACCGGGAAGTAACAAATGCGGGTAGCTGTTACCACCTCTAGGAGAGCAAGGACAAAGGGAGGGAAGGTGTTACCAGGACGCAGGGACCACTGGAGCCAGGAGAGGGAGAGCGTGCTGGGGCCTAGGGGATGAAGCCACCAACAGGCCTGCCCTCTCAACCTTCCATCTTCTGTAGGTGCCCCCTGGGACCAAGGGCCTTGGTGAGGCTGTCCAGAGACAGCTCCTGGGCCAAGGTCAAGGTGGAGAAGGGCAGTCAGTGAAGGGGTGAGGGAAGCATCCACCTGCTGAGTATCTCTGTGGGCTCGTACAGGTGGGTGGGAAGGAAAGGGTGGGGGTGGCACTTGGAGCTCCATCTGTTAGCGTGCAAAGAGGAGGGGAAGGCCTGTCTCCTGATGGGCAGGAGAACGTGGGGAGTCCAAGTGAACAAAAAGCAGCCTCCAAAGCCCGAAAACAAAATGCCCACGGTGGAGGGACTGAGGGGGGCCAGACCCAGGGGCCTGGGTGGCCCTCCCCGCACTTGGCTGGGCCCCTTAGAAGACCCAGAATCTCAAAGCTCCAGGGACAACCGATCTGCAAACTTCCGGTGGGCGAGGAGCCCGGGGAGAGACCGAAAGAGGGGTTTCCTTATCGAATCTCTTTTTTGTGATAAAAACGGATTGTATTTACATAGTGAAAAGAGGGGGCTTTCTTCCCACCTGTTAGACCCATCACTCAGCTTCACCTCCCACAGCACCCGAAAGATCAGAATCCTGACGTTGTTCGACAAGAACCACTCGCAAGCGAAGAACGGTGATCTAGACGGCAGGCGGGGATGAAGTCCCCCGACAGAGGGGCGGGTCACACATCCACTGGGGTGTGGAAAGAGGCGGGGGGGACGGATTGTAAGTGGCCCAACCGCTGCTTTTAGTCCTGGTTTTTGGAGTCCCACATGCTTTCCCTTACTCGCTGTTTTCACAAAGGGTCCTTGGTAGCAACTGGGGACACAGTGGAGATAGAGGTCAAAAGGTCACCATAAAAATGCACAGTGGTGTCATACATTCGGGCTCTTCCATTTCCAGTATTTCTCTATTCATGGGGCGCCCGTCAACCTGGGCGCTGGGGCCCTAAGCCAGGAAGTTGTCTTGGGCTCTTCCCTCTCCCCCACCATCCGTATCCCAGCTGTCTTCAGGTCTGGTTGAAAAGTTAAGTAAAATATACAGGTTGAGCCCCTATGATGTGCCGAGCCAAGTTCAGGTCCCGAGCGATCCCGAGCATAAGGGCCTCATGGTCAAGGAGCTTACCATTTTATCAGGTGAGATAGTAATAAATAGATAAACAAGTAAAATCTCCGATTGTGGGTCCGGCTGCTTTGGTCTGCTGGGTAAAAGAAACTGGCTTAATTCCAGTCGCGGAAAAGACTTCAGGGTTTGTGATCAGTGATTCTAGAAGGGCCAAGTTCCTTCCTTCTCTCTGCTCTTTCTTCTTCTTTTGCTCTATCGCAAAGCTGCAGCAACTCCAAGCATCACGGTCAGAGGTTACCGAGGCCAGAGGGAGAAGAGAGGTGTCTTCTCTTCCTGTGGCTCTCCCAGAAGAGAGGAACCTTTCCCTGGCAGCCCTCACAGACTTCTCCTCATGTCTCTTCAGCTGGAATTGGGTCACTTGCCCATTCTAGAACCCTAAACTAGCAGAGGGCATGGGATAACCATTGGACCAAACAAGATGGAGTCTCTGCCCCAGGGGGTGTATGGAAGGGTGACATCTGACCCAAAATTAGAGTTTTGTCAAGGAGGAAAAAGAGTGGAACAAATTCTGGGTTGGTAGCCAACAGTGTTGAGAAAATATTTAAAAAGCATTCAAAATAAGATGAAATGACGAGACGGGGGGTCAGGACAGTTTGCCTTCGATCTCATCCCCACTGTCACTGACTGGAGTTAAGACCATAGCTTCCTAATTGGTCTTCCCGCTGCCAGCCTACCCTCCCCCACTCCACAAACCCATTCTTCACTTTGCCCCATTGGCTCTGCCTCAGATGCATACCTACTCATGTCTTCTCTTTTCTTAGAATGTTCCCAGAGCTCCTTATTTCATATGGAATAAAAAGACAAACACTTTAGCATGATGTGATAATTGAATACTTGGCACATGTGAGGCACTGTAGCCCTTCGATGGAAAAGCTATTATAACCCCACTGATGAGAGAGTCAGGCCCTGAGATGTTAGCTATCTTGTCCCTGCATTGTTAGTTTCCAGTCGCTGCTGTAACGCATCACTCCAAACTTCATGGTTGACGACAGCACAAACACATCTTACAGTTCTGGAGGCCAGAAGTCCGAAACCAGTTTCAAAATCAAGATGTCTGCAGAGCTGTGTTCCTTCTGGAGACTTAGGGGCAAATCCATTTTCTTCCACCTACTTGACGCTCCCTGTGTTCCTGGCCACGTGTCCATATCACTCAACTCATGCTTCCCTCCTCCTTCTTTTTGATTTCCTGCCTCTTCTCATAAGAACCATTGTCATGACACTGGGCTCACTTGGAAAATCCAGGATAATCCCCCCCATCGCAAGATCTTAACTTAATCACATCTGCAAAGGCCCTTTTGCCGTGTAAGATAATATAGCCCCAAGATACGGATATTAGGACAGGGACATGTTGAGGGAGCCACGACTCTGGCTGCCACTCCCAAGATCATATGACCAGAAAGTAGTAAAATCGGGGTTTCAACTCAAGCTCTGAAGTTTGCAGAAGGAGTCACACCACTCTTCTCAATATGGTTGTTTTGTCTTCCACCTGGAAGACTTTCTTGCCTACCCAGCCCCTCACAGGGCTAATTGCCACTTAGGACCTAGCTCACGGGGATCTCTTGGCAAGCCTTCCATGACAGCATTCTTCCCCTACTCTTCTATCCCTGTATGTACCCTTCTAGATGTCCCCGCTCTGTGAGCCCACGTACCAGAGCTCACTACTAAAGTTATCATTTATAACTCTAAGGTTATAGGCTTCCCACAGAGCACAGGGAGCTCAGGAAAGCTGGTTGATTGGTTGGTTGATTGAATAAAGGAATCAGCTGGGGGTAAGGTATTTGCAAGGAGAGAAATAATTATAACAGCTCATAGATACAAGGAGAGGGGAGTTTGGCAGTAGTTTTGCGAAGTCTGTTTTGGGGTGGGAAGACATTTGGGGGTTTGGAACACCTTCTCCTTTCAAGAACCAGTAGGGATCCGTGTGGTGGTCTGAGAAGGAGGCAGGTAAGTGACCCTCTGGGGCCGCTCTGGTTTTCCAGTTAAATCTCCAGGTGGGGAGGGAAGTGAGTTTCAGGGCAGGAGCTGGTTGGTAGAGTAGAGTGAGCTCGTGGTTGTGCTCTCTCTGGGACAGGGTTGTGACGGGTGAGGCACAGAAGGAGAGATTGTGCAATCCAGAGTGACAAACGTTTAACCACTCCTCAGCTTGTGAACATTCAGTTCATCAGAGCTTAGAGGTTGAAACTTGTGTTTAATACTCCTCTCCCCCCCCCACACACACTGGGGCAAAAAGAAATGGGCAGCCACAGCCGCCCAGCTAGTAAGCCCTAGAACCGGGCTTTGAACTCATACTGTCTGGGTTCGGGTCTGTGTGCTTACCACTGCACCGTACTGCCTCTCAAACACCAGTTGTGTGTGTTTTTTGTTTTTTTAAAGATGTATTTATTTGTCAGAGAG
Organism: Ursus americanus; assembly: GCF_024610735.1. Classification (NCBI taxonomy): domain Eukaryota; kingdom Metazoa; phylum Chordata; class Mammalia; order Carnivora; family Ursidae; genus Ursus; species Ursus americanus. Next base: position 17,351,657 of record NC_142158.1, read on the forward strand.
AGAGCACAAGCAGGGGGAGTGGCAGGCAGAGGGAGAAGCAGGCTCCCCACGGAGCAGGGAGCCCAACGTGGGACTCGATCCCAGGACCCTGAGATCATGACGGGAGCCAAAGGCAGACCGACTGAGCCACCCAGGCATCCCCAACTGTGTTTTATTTTTAAAAGAAAGTCAGATCTGGGGACTGCGGAGCCTGGGGCTGCTGGGCAGACGGGTCCCAGAGAGAAATAAAGTCTAGGAGGAAGAGGGAGGAAGTTGGGGTGAGAACTAATTTCAAAACCAGGTCTCCCAAGGCCAAGCACAGCACCATGCCCACACCCTTGTGTCAGGCCAACTCTTTGTCTCCTAAATGACTTTCCTTCTCGAAATCTACAATGGTTATTCATTGAGTATTATCATTTCTACCAGATAGAAAGGAAACTTAGATGTAAAGGAGTTCGATGCTATTCTAGCTTTCTTTATCCACAGGGCAGTGTGAATCCATCACACTTCAACCCTGCTCGCCCAGCCGCGGGCACATGGCTAAGATAAGCCAAGACCCCTGGCATAGCAGAGCAGTGGCAATAGCCCACGATTAGACTTTTTTTGCCAACAGGGAGCTCTGCATCCATAAAAATTGCCCCATGGCTTTTGCTTAAACATGATCATACACCTTAAAACATGGTAAGTCATCTCTCGCCATTTTATGATCTCATCCATCCGTCTGTCCATCTATCCATCCAGCGAATGCAATGAGTACCCATGAGGTACAAGACACCATTTTAGGTGCGGGAAATACAACAAATCTCTATTTTCTTTAGGGGTTGTGGGGAGTGAGTGTGGAACATGGGTAATACCCCAAACAAACCCAGAAAATGTAATTTTTTTTAGAATAGAGATGAAGAAAATAAAACAGAGTGAAGGGAGGGGGACTACTTTACAGAAAGACATTGAGCTGCGGGACCTGAATAATGAGTTAGCCAAGTGAAGGCCTGGGCCAAGAGAGTTCTGGAACCGATTCTACAACTTTTATAGAGGGCTGAGTCGGAACTCCTACACATGCCTTCCCCCTCCCAGCCAAATCCCTTAGTGTACAGCTGAGGGAGCTCGAGGCTAGCAGACCCCTCACTGCCCACCTGTAGCCCTCGGGAACTAGCTGGCCAGTCACTCACTAGTCCTCCTCCCCTGGTGAGATGAGGAAACGATGTTGTGCTAACCAGAGAGACAGCAAGATGCTCCCTTCCTCCCTTCACTCATCAACCTCGCCGTGGGCCCTGATGGTCAGTAGCCTGAAAGTGTGGGCCTCCCCAGGATCCCCTGACCGTGTGGATGCCGCCACTCAGGTTGGACAACATGTACTCGCTGTAGGTGCCCAAAGGAGACCAGTGAGGAGGCTATGCTCTTCCTCTTTGAAGTTTTCACAGCACTTTTAGTCACTATCTCGCCTAATCTTCAGAACACACAGCTAGACCAGACTTGTTTAATCCGCGTCTTTGAGAGCAGTGAAGCATAGGAATTTCAAGGCAGGCAGGTCTGGCTCATCCTCTTGGTTCTGGAACTTACTAGTGTGTGACACCTGATAAATTCCTTCATCTCTTTGAAGGTTGGTTTCCTTGTCAGTTAAATAGAGACATCGGAACCGTCTCATAGGTGGTTGGGAGGGGAAACGTGTCAAATGTTTAGGAAAGCACCCGGCGTGCGGTTGGTGACTGATGGAGGTATTTTTTGCCCCTGGATGAGGGACGGGAGTCACTAGGTGTCCAATCACTAATTCCACAGCCAGCCTATGCCTGTGTGGGTGAAGCAGGATCGTTAGCCACTATTTCAGTCACTGCTCATCGCTGAGTGGCCAGGTTTGTCACACCTGTTCTAGACCCCCAGGTACGGGGCAAAGTGCTACGAAGACAGGGACGCCAATGAACGATTTGGCTGCTGGTGGAAAATAATGCGTTTCTTAAATATCAAGCCCCGAGCAGTGTGTGCAAGTAGATGATGCCTGTGATATACACCAACGTCACAGATTTTTTAAAAAATGATTAATTTTTAGTAAAAGTCATTCGTACTACATATTCTTTCCGTTCCTTTTCGGCGTCGAGGTGCTAATGCATCTGGTAGTAGCGATTCTTAGCAACAGGAAGAATTTCCGGCCAGGTGATCAAGTCAATGGCTATGCGTTATGCTTTCGACTTTCACTGAAATATGCCCAACCTATTTTCGGCTCTTCAAAATTGGAATCTGCTCCTAAAAATATGAGTGCTCAGCAAAGAGCCAAATAAGCATTTATTTATTTATTTTAGAGAGAGAGAGAAAGAGAGCGTGAGCAGGGGGAGGGGCAGAGGGAGAAGGAGAATCTCAAGCAGATTCCCTGCTGAGCACAGAGCCTGACGTGGGGCTCGATCCCACCACTCTAAGATCATGACCTGTGCTGAAATCAAGAGTCAGAGGCTTAACAGACTGAGTCACCCAGGGGCCCTGAGCCAAATAAGCGTTTAAATTACATTATTGAAAATTATTGCTATCTGAAATTCTCAATAAAAATGTAACAGCAATCCAACCGGTCTGAAGGGTGAACTTGCTTCCGGCTTATGCACTCCTAGCGTGTTAAGTCCCTTTGATCTGTAGCAGAACTTTCTTTGAGATTTGCAGACCACTGGCCTTGAGGACTGAAGGGCCAGACCTTCCCAGAAGATGAGGCCTGACTGCATTCAAAAATATCTCCCCTGGGGCGCCTGGGTGGCTCAGTCGTTAAGCGTCTGCCTTCAGCTCAGGTCATGGTCCCAGGGTGCTGGGATCAAGCCCCGCGTGGGGCTCTCTGCTTGTCGGGGAGCCTGCGTCTCCCTCTCCACTCCCCAGCGGTGAGCAGCCAAAACTGAGCTCAGTAACAAAATGCCAAAAAACCTCTTTTTAGGGAGAAAGGGATATGGCACATTTGGAGAAAGGCTGGATCGCACTATTATCATCACTTGGGGAACTGAAAAAACCTGAAGCTCCATCCCACTGGAGGCCAGTTATATACCAGACCAATCGAATGAGCAATTTCTGGGGGGTGGGGCCTGGGCATCCATCGTTTTTAAAGCTCCCGGGAGTCCCCCAGGTGGCTTGTGGGCCTGGGGCAACTGCAAATATAGGATCACCTGGAGAAATTTTTTTTTTTAAGATTTGATTTATGGGTGAGAGAGAGTGAGCAAGTGAGAGGAAGAGAGCCATCATGAGCAGGGAGCCTGATGCGGGGCTCGACCCCAGGACCCTGGGATCATGACCTGAGCCGAAGGCAGACGCTTCACCAAATGAGCCACCCAGGCAGCCCCCTCCCCTGGAGAGATTTTTAAAAAAATATTGACGCGGTTGTGGCGGGGGGCGGGGGGGGGGGACTGTGGGAGGGGGGGTGGGGAGCGTTTTCCAGAGCTTCTGACCCAGCCGATCTGCAGAGGAGCTGGTGAGTCTCCTGTGCAGCCTGGATTGAGCCTCTCTGGCCTAAAGCTGCTTCCTTAAGTGAATCAAGCCAGACCAATGAACCAATCTGGAATATTCCCCCACATCCTCCAGTTTTCTGCTGCTGCTTTCTGTGGTCAACTGTGATACGGGAGGGTGAAATCACTTTTTTCTCTTTGAATTTAAATGTGATTCAAAACCAGCACCCTCTTAGGCTGTCAGCCGTGTATACCTCTGTGCATTTAGACCTTTCTTACCCTTGGGGCAGCAGCCCTTCGGGAAGCTAACTCATTGGATTGCTCGTGGCTCTCAGACATGCAGAGCAAGGCAAATAGGTTAACAACAACAAATCCACCTGATTCCTTCAACTGAACTCGGGAAGCTTTAAAAAATTCCCGATGTTCCATCACACCATAGGTCGGTTTGTTCCGGGCCTCTCCGTCCTCAGAATCCCACAAAACTTCCCACTGGCTCACTCACCGTCCCCCTGAGGTACAGTTAGCTAAGCATGCAGGGAAAGGGTGACCTGAGCAGTGCAGGCGTGTAGCAATCTCCCCAAAATGGGAGGTTGTGGGTGATGGTGAATGAAGAGAGGGGCTGGGGCGCAGAATTCGAGGATGTTCACACCGTGTGCAGCGTAAGGAACGATCTGTCAACCCCCCGAGCTGTAAGGGAAGTGAAACAGCTTTCCTGAGGCCACAGAGAGGATGCCCAGCCCTGGACTCAAAGCCAGGTGTCTATGAATCCGAGGGGTTTATTTTTCTCAGAGTTGTGGCCATCGTGTTGAAAGAGTCCACAGTCGTCTTATTTGAAACCTCTGGGGCTAGAGTGCCTTGGAATATGGAATTAGGGGGCCGGGAGGGGGGGTTGGAAGGTATATAAATTAATACTTCTGTGGCAAAATGTGAATATTTTCACTCAAGGGGTCAAGACGCCTCAGGTCAGGTTTAAAGTTAGGGTTTTCTGAAGTTCTGGAGTTTGGGGAGTTGCAGATAAGTGTGGAGACGAGTGGCACCTGGGGGGCTCAGTCGGTGAAGCGTCTGCCTTCGGCTCAGGTCATGATCTCAGGGTCTTGGGATCGAGCCCCGAGTCGGGGCTCCTGCTCAGCAGGGAGCCTGCTTCTCCTTCTCTTCCCTGTTCCTGCTCTATCTCTCACTATCTCTCTCTCTCTCTCAAATAAATAAATAAATAAATAAAATCTTTTTAAAAAACGTGGAGATGAACATCAAAGGAAAGAAATACATGTATGTAGTAAACGTTTGTTGGATGGTGAGCATTGAGTGAATGGAGACATTCTGCAAAGCTCTGGACACTCATAGCTCTAACAATAACCTTACAAAATAAGTACTATTACTACCTCCGTTCTCCAAATAGGGAAACTGAGGCATGGGTGGGTTAAGTAACTTGCCTAAAATCACCCAAGTCTATTCATTCGTTCAGTCTCAGTTGCCTTTTTTTTTTTTTTGAGATTTTATTTATTCGAGGGAGAGAGAGAGAATGAGAGAGAGCATGAGCAGTGAGAGGGAGAAGCAGACCCCCCACCGAGCAGGGAGGCCAACATGGGGTTTGATGCCAGGACTCTGGGATCACAACCTGAGCTGAAGGCAGACACTTAACCGACTGAGCCACCCAGGCGCCCCTGTTCTGTCTCAGTTTCAATTAAAATCTTACAGCTGAAAATTTTCAGAGAATAATTTTTTTTTCTTATTGAATGGTGGAGTATTTCTGCAGTGACTGGGAGGCACTGGGCTTTGATCTGAGAGTTTTGGCTCTATAGCTTTAACTATGCCATTTCTTTGGTGTTATCTTGTTTCCGCGGCAGCCAGTCCGCACAAAACAGCTGCAGGTCCTCCCCTCTGAGCGCCGTTAGAAGTCTTGGGAAATTCAAGGGAAAACTCAGGGTTGATTCAATCCTTTCATTTGCTACTTGTTGAACACCCACAAGTCCTGGCACTTAACCAGAATTAGATCCACTCCTGATAAAGCAGAGCAGTGTGTGAACTTGTACTAAAGTCAGATGACTGAGGAAGGCTTTTCTTTAATCATGAGACTGCACGTGTAGATGCAGAGCTTCTGCCTCCTGCGTGACTCAGTTTCCCCTGGAATGATAACCTTTGCCTTCCTAAAGTAATCTAACGGAATTCACTGGAGTGGGTTCCTGCTACTGTGCCTAATACGTTTTAGAACACACTTTAAATACCGTCAGCGATGGATTAGAAAAACACCGTGTTCTGGTAATTACTGAAATAGAAAGTCTTAAACTGCATGATCATTCAAACTGCTGGTAGAACAATGTGCTTTCGTGTTTGGTGATTAATTTACCTTTCACTTTTGCCGCTTTAGAACTTAAAACTACTGCGTAAAGCATACAGATAACCCTAGCTGTCATGCGTCTATTTGGTGACCGACTGCATTTTATTATTTCAGAAACTTAGAACATTTTTTTCTAATTTAATTTTCAGGATTTATTTTTGAGGTTATGAAAATGGTCCAAAATTGACTGTTGTTTATCCGTAAATGTGGTTTTTTTTTTTTTACTAAGATTTTATTTATTTATTTGGCAGAGACACAGCCAGCAAGAGAGGGAACACAGGCAGGGGGAGTGGGAGAGGAAGAAGCAGGCTCCCAGCGGAGGAGCCTGATGTGGGGCTCGATCCCAGAACGCCGGGATCACGCCCTGAGTCGAAGGCAGCCGCTTAATAACTGAGCCACCCAGGCGCCCCCATAAATGTGTTTTTTTAAAAATATGATGCTATCTTAAGAGTGATTTTATTATGCTTGGGTAATGAAAATACTGAGATAATGAAATCCAGTGGAAAGAAGGGTTTATCTACAGAAATTCATTCTATGGGCAACTTTGAACAAATTTATTCTTAAATAAAATAAATAGATTAAGTGCCCTTATGCCGGGTTGGCTGGCCCTACAAGTCTGCCACTTTCTTCTTCATAAGGCTCCCCCTGGTGTTTCATTAAGTCCAACTTTAGTCAATTCTTTCAAGTGCTTTTAATTATCCTAAAGAACAATCCGTTGATGCCCCATCAATTATCACCAAAGCTAGAACATTTGGGCAAATTTTGAAAAATACTAGTAATTCCTCAACAAATGTTGTTGAATGGCTTAGGAAGATATTCCCACCAAACTCACACCAGAAACCAGGCAACCAAGGCAGAAAGAAGCCACTTAGCTCTAAACACTTACCTACTGGCTGTGGGACCTCAGGCAAGTCTCATTATTTCACTTATTTGTTTATTCAGCAAACTTTCCTTGGTGGTGAAGCCATTCCAGGCACCATCCCCCAATTCCCACCTCCCTCCTGGGCACTGGGGACACAAGACTGACAAGACAGGTATGGTTCCTGCCTTCATGGACCTTATAAACTGAGAGAATCTCAACCTCGGTGTGCATCAGAATCACCCATAGGTAGGACTTGTTAAAAAAAGATGGCTGGTCCCCGCCCCCAGAGTTTCTGATTCAGTATGTCTGCAGTTAGGTCTGATAATTTGCATTTCTAGCAAGTTCCCAGATGATGATGATGATGCTGGCCTGGAAACCCTACTTTGAGAACCACTGCTCTAAGAGGACTAGAATCACAATAGTACAAGTGCTTTGAGATGCAGTCTCTGGGGACAGAGAGCGTTTCCCCAGACACAGCAGATTTAGTCAATTCCAAGACTTTAACATTTCTGAAATTGGGATATAGTAAACACTGACCATTCTTTTCCACACTTGAGATCTCCAAAATCAAAATGCATTTGATGAAACCCTTTTACAACATTGAAGCAGACACGGCAATCGACACAATGCAGCACTGGCACAAGGATAGACATAGATCAAAGGATTAGAATGGAGAGTCCAGAAATGGATCCCCACGTCTATGGTCAATTGATCTTCAACAAGAGCATTAAAACCAATCAATGGGAGAAAGAATGGTCTTCTCAACAGACAGTGCTGGGATAAAACATGGAAAAGAATGAAGTTAGACCCCATCCCTTCCCATACACAAAAAATTAACTCAAAATGGATCAAAGACCTAAGTGTAAGAGCAACAACTATAAAACATTAAGATGAAAATATAGAGGTGGGTCTTCATGACCTTGGATTTGGCAAAGGATCTTTATATAGAACCAAAAGCATAAGCAACAAAAGGAAAACATGGGTAAAATAGATTTCATCAAAATTAAAACCTTTTGCACTCAGAAGGGGAGAAAATATTTGAAACTCATGTAATCTGGTAAGGGAATTGAATCTGGAATATGTAAAGAACCCTCACACCTCAAAAATTAAAAGATAGCCTAATTTTAAAAATGGGCGAGTGGTCTGAACAGACATTTCTCCACAGAAGATCTATAGATGGCCACTAAGCACATGACAAGATGTTCAACAGGCTCAGGGCTGGTGGTGGGAGCAAGAGGGGGAGGGAGGGGGTGACAGATAAAGAGCGCAGGATTTATTTTTGAGGTTATGAAAATGGTCCAAAAATTGTGATAGTTGCCCATATCTGTGACTTTACTAAAAACCCACTGCACTGTGTACTTTGAATGGGTGAGCTGTGCTATGTGAATTAGGTCTCAACAGAGCTATTTAGGGGCACCTGGGTAGCTTAGTTGGTTAAGTGTCAGAGTCTTGATTTCGGCTCAGGTCATGATCTCAGGGTCATGAGATCGCACTCCAAGTGGGGCTCTGTACTGAGCGTGGTATCTGCTTGAGATTCTCTCTCTCTCCCTCTGCCCTTCCCCTCGCTTGTGTGTGCATGCTCTCTCTCTCTCTCAAATAAATTAAATTAAATTAAAAGACACACACACACACACACACACACACACACACATACACACACACACACTCACTCGCTCACTCCATATAAGCAGATGCCTGAAGGATGGAGGACAGAAAGGGCACAAAACCAGGCAGAAAGTGGAGGTAGGGAAGCAATTGGCAGGAGGGAGCAAGGAAGGAGAGGAAAGGCAGTCCCAGGCTGAGGGAACTGTGTTTGCACGAAGTCCTGGAGAGCATGAAACATTCAAGAAAACAAAGGAATTTTGGTATGGTTGGCAGATGCTCTCTTTGAGGGAGAGAGGGCAAGAATTACAATAGTGGGGCCGGCTGCAAAGAGCTTTGTTCTCCCTACCTACACTCCAGGCCAGTGGATCCCAAAGTGTGGTCCCAGGATCAGAGACAACAGGAAGCAAGCTGGAGGCATCACCAGAGAGCATGTTAGAAATGCATATTCTCGGGGCGCCTGGGTAGCGCAGTCGTTAAAGCGTCTGCCTTCGGCTCAGGGCGTGATCCCGGCGTTCCGGGATCGAGTCCCACATCAGGCTCCTCCGCTATGAGCCTGCTTCTTCCTCTCCCACTCCCCCTGCTGTGTTCCCTCTCTCGCTGGCTGTCTCTCTGTCACATAAATAAATAAAATCTTTAAAAAAAAAAAAATGCATATTCTCTACCCATCCCAGTAGGCTCCACCCCTGACCCACTGCATCAGAAACTCCAGAGGGGGAGTGAGGAGTGGCAGAAATTGGGGCTTTAACAAGCTCTCCCCTGAGAGCACTGAACCACTCCTCTTATCTTCTTACCAACCTGACTTCTCTACGGAAGCCAGTGTTTTTTGATAGGGTAAATCTATTTGAGGGGCTCCTTTGCTTGAAATTCTCTAACAGTCCCCAGTGCACTTAGTAGACAGAGGGCTGACCCTCCTGGACTTAGACTTTTGAAGGTCCTCCCACCCCGGCTGATTTGTAGAGAAGAGGTGGGGAAGAGTAAGAAGGAACTCCTGAGGACAGATGAAGAGGTGAGTGCAATAATCCAGGTCCATGTGATGGGGAGCTGGACTAGACACGGAGCGTAAGAGGGGTGGGGAGACCACATCTATCTGAGAGACATGGAAGAAAAAGCAACAGGATTGGACTTGTTATTTCTAGGTGGCCTCCTGAATCTCTTTTTTCTTTTTCTGTGGTAAAATATACATAATCTAAGATTTACCATTTTAACATGTTTAAAAGATTTTATTTATTTATTTGAGAGAGAGAGAGAGAGAGAGAGAGCGTGTGGGGGTAGAGAGACAAACAAACTCTGTCCTGAGCACAGAGTCCAACACAGGGTTCGATCCCACCACCCTGAGATCATGACCTGAGCCAAAATCAAAAGTTGGAGGCTTAACCAGCTGAACCACCCAGGCGCCCGCCATTTTAACCATTTTTAAATGTTTAGTTTTGTGGCATCAAATACATTCATATTGTTGTGAAACCATCACCACCATTGCTCTCTAGAACTTTTCCGTCTTCCTTGCGACTGTATGCCCATTAAACAAGAACTTCCCATTCCCCCTGCTCTTAATAATCTCTATGAATTTGCCTATTGTAGGTCCTCCTATAGGGGATCTATTTAGTATTTGGCCTTTGTGTCTGGTTTCTTTCACTTAGCATAATGTTTTCAAGGTTCAACGCTGTTGCGGCCTGTATCAGAATTCCATTCCTTTTTGTGGCTGAGTAATATTCCACTGTATTGTTTGTCCCTTCATCTGCTAAGGGACACTTGGGTTGTTTCCATCTTTTTCTATTGTGAATAATGCTGCAATGAATGCTGGTATACAAATACCTGTTTGAGGCCAGCTTTCAATTCTTTGGGGTATATACCCGGAGCGGAATTGCTGGATCGTGTGGTAATTCTGTGTTTAGCTCTTGGAGGTCCTGCCAAACTGTTTTCCAGAGCAGCTGCACCATTTTTACCTTCTTTCTAGCACCGTACGAAGATTCCAGTTTCTCCGCATCCACCCCAACATTAGTTATTTTTTTATTTTTTTAAAGATGTATTTATCTGTTAGAGGGAGAGTGCGCACGCGAATGCATAAACTGGGGGAGGGGCAGAGGGAGAGGGAGAGAGAGAATCTCAAGCAGACTCCATGCCCAGCTCAGAGCTCACACGGGGCTCGATCTCACGACCCCTGAGATCATGACCTGAGCTGAAACCAAGAGTCAGATGCTCAACTGACTAAGCCACACAGGTGCTCCTTATCTTTTTTAAAGATTTTATTTATTTATTTGAGAGAGAGAGTGCTCAAGCATGAGAGGGAGGAGGTCCAGAAGGAGAGGGAGAAGCAGACTCCACTCTGAGCGGGGAGCTGGACCTGGGGCTCAATCCGCAGGACCCTGAGATCAGAACCCGAGTTGAAGGCAGATGCTTAACTGACTAAGCCACCCAGGTGCCCCTATTTTGTTTTTTTTATAATAGTCATCCTCATGGGTGTGAATCGGTGTCTCGTTGTAGTTTTGATTTGGGTTTCCCTACTGGCTAGTGATATCATCATTTCATGTGCTTATTGGCCATTTGTCGGTCTTTGAAGAAATGTCTGTTCAATTCCTTTGCGGATTTTTGAACTGGGTTATGGGGGGGGGTTGTTTTGTTTCATTTGGTTGGTTGGTTGGTTGTTTCTTGTTTGTTTGTTTTTTGTTGTTGGTTTGTTTGTTTGTTTGTTTTTGCTATTGTGCTGTAGATTTTTACATATTCTGGATATTAATCTCTTAACAGATACACGATTTGTAAATATTCTCTCCCAGTGTGTAAGTTCTTTCCTCTCTCTTGACAGTATCCTCTGATGCACAGATGGGCCTTGACTGAGTGCCCGTGCCTCAGGAGCTAGGAGACAGCAGGAATTTATCAGGAAAAATACGTGCTTGGTCCTGGGGTGAGGGAGAGGCAGAAGATGAGGAAATTGAGAAAATCCCCCGTGAAGACCCCAGCCCGTGTCTCAGGGCTGAAATATTGCTGCATAGTCCTGATTGGCATATCAGAAGCAGAGTATTATTTTTCTTTTGGCATTATTTCTCTAACCAATTCCACTTACCCCTGGCAAGCAAGATGCCTAGAGTAGAAGGATGCCCAGATCTTTGTTGGTTCCTGAAAAAGCAAATAAAGATCCAGTGGCTTTCTCCACAGAATACAGCTAGCCTCTGAAGAGGCCTGCCCAGCTCACAGGCCCCGGAGCTTAAATGCCATTAGCTTCAAGGTAAACTGTCCTCTGGGCTTCTGACCCAGCTGGGAGCTTTCCTGAGAACAAAATCAATGCTACGGGCCAGTATTGCCAGGTAGAGCTACAGAGGAACAGAGGTTGCTTTTGAAGGAAGATGAGGGTAGGACTTCTTGATCAACTGTGGTCTTCTTTCCCACAGGGGACAACACTACTCTTTTTGATTGTGGTTTTAATGGTTAAGTCCAATATTTGAGGGACCAAAAAGCTGAGCAAGGTAGGAAAGAATGCTCATTGCCCACTTTTCTGGTTCTATAAAGAGGGATTATCCCCTGAAGAGTCCTTCCACACCCACGCTCATTCATCCTCAGGGAAGGAACAGCCCCTCGTGAGGTGACTTTGGGACAAGTAATCCTCTTGTGACTTTCTCTTTGGGAAACTGAGTCATGCAGAAAGCATTGTCCTTTTAGGATACAATTTAAGATCAAGCTCTACGTCTCCAAGCAAGGTTTTATTGCTGAGGAACAATGTTGTGCAACTGAGGAAAATTCCAGTGAACCATGTTAGAAGAAAGACTGGGTTATCTTTGTATTCTTTTTACTTAAAATGATATAATAAAGTCTTTTTTTTTTTGTGAAGAGGTAATCGAAGAATAGGCAACAGTGTAAAAAAAAAAATGTAGAGGAGTGTCCAGACATTTATTTTAAAAAATAGTCATGTTACTTTCTAGTTTTGTAGTACCTGTCAGCTTTATAGAATTGTAATTTCTTGTGATTTCTTTTCTCACTCTAAATATTTACTTTTATATCTAATTTTGTATTCATAATTTTGTTCTTTTCCTTAAGAGAGTCCCCCATGGGGCGCCTTAGTGGCTCAGTCGGTTGAGCATCTGACTCTTGATTTCAGCTCAGGTCATGATCTCAGGGTCTTGGGGTCAAGCCCTGCATCAGGCTCTGTGCTCAGCATAGAGTCAGCTTGAGATTCCCTCTCCCTCTGCCCCTCCCCCTGCTCATTCTCTCTCCCTCTCAAAATAAATTTTTTAAAAAAGAGGGTCCTCCACATTGTATAAGCATCAGGCCTCACAAAACCCAGACCCATCCCTGTCCCAATTAACTGAGGTACTAAAAAGCTAAAAACCCATTCCCTCTGCAATTTCCCATCCCAAATTAGGCCAGAGATGTTGTCCACTATAGCCTACCGGGGTCCCACAATGACCTTAAATAACGTTATCATGATAATAAAATGCCAACAACACATCCCTCCTGTCATATGTTCACTGTGAATTTAAAGCTCAAAGAGGAAAATCCCAGAGAGGTCGAACTCCAGAATTTTGACGTTTAAGTTCAAAGGAATTAATCTAATATTTCTGCCCTTGGGAGTGAAAGTCTAAAGTCCAAATTCCTTAGGATAATTTTAAAAGAAATTTAACAGTCTCCCTAATTTCTTCTAGTCAGCTCTAACCACAGGGGTCCTGGGTGCCTGGGTGGCTGGAGGGGCTCCTCTGGGAGACCCAGCCTGGAATGACTGTGGTCCTCCAGGATATCCAAAATGTCACCCATCATGCCCCTTTTCAGAAAGTGGAAAGTGTTCACAGAAGACCAGGCTTTGAGTGGCCCTGGCCCCACGCCTACTCACTGGCAAAACAAAATCAAACAAACCAACGAGAAGCCACACTCTGGCCTTTAGAGCAATTATCCAGGCTCTCTGTAAATTAGGTTCTAGAAACCAATGCCTTGATCCATAGCTAAATGGAGAGAGAACAGAGGAAATCTCTGTGTGAACCTCTCCAGGGAAAAACTAGTTCATCCCAATTATCTACAACCCTTGAGCTGTCATTTATGTTTCCTTGGGAGGCGATTCCTAGCAAGACATTAGTTACGGCCCTCCTCACCAACTGCGGCCATGGGGTGGGGGTGCTCCCCGCTGTGTCCACTGCTTCCTTCCAAAGAGAGGCGTTAAAGTCATCCCCACTTTCTTGCAAAATTTAGAAACTTGCATCTGCCTAATTGTTACATCTTCTCAGTTTCCCCTTTGAGTCTCAATCATTTAAAGCTAGAAGCTGATAAATGCTCTGTACCACACCTGGAACTCACTCGTAGTTGAAGGTTCTGACCTGCCAATCTGGCTGGGAAAAAAACCCTAACAAACCACACACACACAATGAAAGGCAGCAAATGCTTGTTCCAACCATGACATTGTGCCTTTCTTCATAATTTGGCGTCTCTCCCCTTTGTTGCACAATAGAATCCGTTGGGAAACTTTAAAAAAAAATACTGCTTGTGGGGCACCTGGGTGCCTCAGTCGGCCTCTGCCTTTGCTGCTCAGGTCATGGTCCCAGGGTCATGGGATCAAGCCCCGGGCTCCCTGTTCAGCAGAGAGTTTGCTTCTGCCTCTCTCTCTGCCCTCCCCCCTCTGCCCTTGTGCTCTCTCTCTCAAATAAACAAAATCTTAAAAAGAATACTACTTGCTGAGCTCCACCCTAGAGAAATTAAATCAGAATTGGGGGGAATGTGGAGGAGTGAAGAGGTAGAAGGATATAGGCGTGTGTTTAATTGGTTTTCCCAGGCAGTTTGAGCGTGCCGCCAAGGTCAAGAACCGTGTGGCCTGCTGGGGCCTGCTGTCACCACCCATCACGCCCGCCTCTGCTGTTCTTTGGTGTACTTCCTCATTTTGATGGGGCACACCCTCCAGTAGCCTCTTAAGGAAGGTGCATAGGACGTAAATTTTCTGAGTCCTTAAATGCCTGCAATGTCACTAACCGGGTGAACCGGTAGTTCACTACTGAACCAATGAGCTCACCGTTTGCCCCTCAGAACTTTAGGCATTGTTCGGGAATCCCTGGTGGTTCTGACTCTTCGAGAACCTATGGAGCTGTCAAGAAGCCCCTGCCATTCTCAACGTCATTCATTTAATCGGAACCTACTTTCTCCTCTGAAGGCATTAGAATATACCGGGCCATTTGAGTCCGGAGACTCACATCAAACATTTAAAAAATATTTTCTTATTAATTACCTTCCCTCCATTTTCCCTATGTTCATTTTCTGGGACTCCTACTACTTTAACTGACCTCCTGAATTGAGCCTTCGGATAATTTTTTTCTTATTCTTCCATTTTCTATTTTGTTGTTCCCTGAAGATGTCTTTGACTGTTTTCCAACCTCATGACCAAATTTCTTATTTCAGTCAGCCTATTTAATGTCTTTTGAATGCTATTTCAATAAGCATAGTAAAAAATTTTCTCTGGAAGTACGCAAGCTGGTTTTGACATTTATATGGGAAAATAAACAAGAAAGGCCATAAAAAATCTAAGAGGAAGTACATTGAGAGAGGACAAAGCCCTATCAGATATTAACACAGTCACAAACGCTTAGTAATAAACACAGTGTGGTGGTATGTATGAAAAGACACATGGGGGCGCCTGGGTGGCTCAGTCGTTAAGCATCTGCCTTGGCTCAGGGTGTGATCCCAGAGTCCTGGGATCGAGTCCCACATCAGGCTCCTCTGCTGGGAGCCTGCTTCTTCCTCTCCCACTCCCCCTGCTTGTGTTCCCTCTCTTGCTGGCTGTCTCTATCTCTCTATCTCTGTCAAATAAATAAAAAATCTTAAAAAAAAAAAAGACACATGGATTTTTGGAGCAGAATAGAAAGTCCAGAAATAGATCCAACAGGTTATAGATACATTTCATACATGACAAAAGTACCATCTTTAATCAGTGGAGTAAAGATGAACTTTTTAGTAAAAGATATTGCAGTGACCGGGTACCCAATTGGAATAAACTACCGTTGGACCCATACTTCATACCATACATCAGGATAGACTCGAAATGGATCAAATATCTCCATGTAAGGAATTAAACTGTATAATATACGAGTATCTAACATGAGAAAACAGGGGTGAATTCCTTTATAACTAAGATATTGACAAGGCCTTTCTAATTATGTTTTTAAATTCACAAGTCATCACAGAAAAGATTGGTCAAGTCAACTACATAAATAACAAAATGTTTACATGGCAGACATAGCAAAAGCAAAATCAAGAGACAGAGTGGGAAAATATTTGTAAATTATATCACAAAGGGCTAATCTCCCTGAAACATAGATAACTATAGATATGTAGATAGACATATAGATATCTAGATACTTATCTATCTATCTATAAATATATATTGCTTCTAGAAATCAAAACAAAACGAAGGGCAAGGTGACAGGGAGTTCATGGAAGAAAGAACTATAAATACCCCTTTAAACATATGGAAATATAAACAACTTCACTTTAATAAGAAAAATATAAATGGAAACTGTACCAGGAGGCCATTTTTCACCTATCAGATTATCTCCCCCCAACCAAAAAAAAAAAAAAAAAACTAAGAATTTGCTATTATCATACTTCGTTGGGAAGCCTCGGAAGAAACGGGCACTCCCATATTTTATTGGTGCAAAATCATACAAGCCCTTACGGAAGGGAATCTGGCAATATTCACCAAAATCACAGACCTATTTTCCCTTTGACACAGTAGTCACTCTTCTGGGAACAGATCCTAAACAACTTTCTATGTAAGTATGCAAGAGCACACATTCTAGTTTCTTGATTGTGGCATAATTTTTAAAATTTACAGATTATAAACTACCCATGTATTTAGCAGTTAAGTACTAGTTCAATGAATGAAGGTACATCTATTCGATGGGCTAGTATGCACCTATAAAAAGGAACGTGGAAGATCCCTCCTGATGGGAGGACATCTATCTATAGGCCATACCATTAAGAAATGAAAAGAACAGTATACATAGAATGTTATTTGATTGAATGTATGCAGCATGCTACACTTAGTGCAATGAAACTATCTATTATGTTTGTCTTCATTTGTAGAAACACTGCAAAGATAAATAAGAAACTAATAAAAATATTTTCTTTGGGAGGAATAATTAATCAGTACTCAATTTCTCTCAGGATGCGAAATCGATTTGAGTGACTTGTGAGTTTTTTGTTTGTTATTCTGTTTCCTGAATTAATGATTTTGGTCTCTGGATCAGTTAGGAATGCTTTCAGCTGTAAGCAACAACAACAACAAATAAGCAAAAAGCAGTTTATTTTTCTCAGATAACAAGAAATATGGTGATAAGTGGATGCTGGGCATTAGCTAGGATGGGTATCTCTACAATTCTTTTGGCCTTTCCCTCATGACCATGAGATTGCTGCCACAACTCCAAGCATCACATCTGCATTCACAGCAAGAAAAAAAAGAATAGAATAGGTAATCTCATATATTCCTGATGCTTATATCAACAAAGTAAAGCTTTTCCGGAGCCCCTAACAGACTTCGCTACACCAGGTCATTTGGTTCTCAAAAGAGAACTGGATTCTCATCATTGGCTTGGACCAGCGATGATCGATCATCTAGAACCGGGCACGTTACTACCTTGAATAAATTCAGGGTTCTATTCAAAGAAAGAAATGGAGAATGGCAGGGTAGGTTATAGTTTCTTTCTGTCATATTGGAAGTTTTCCTCCAAAATCACTGGTTATCCATTTTTATCTAAGAGTAAGGTGTCAAAAAAAAAGCTGGTGGGAAACAGGAGTACGTTGGGGGAGGCTTATTGTGGGGCAGGCCTCATGGTAGGGTGATTAGCCAGAGAGTAGACATTACTAGTATGGGGCAGTGGAGTCTAGGGCTCCATTCTATTCCCCCAGGAAGGAAACCTTCTATAAGAGGTCTGCCTTGGAGCCAGGGTGGCTGGGGTGGGTGTCTGAGGGAGGGGGTCGGCGGTCAGACTAGTCGGTTCCCAGGCTGTCAGATTGATCAGGCAATCAATCCCCTTGACAACAACCCCAAGCCTCAAGACCATCCTCGGGTACCTGCTATCTTTAAGGCAGGGGTTTTCAACTGGGAGTGTTTTTGTTCCCCAAATAACGTTGCCAACATTTAGCAAATAAATATATAGGTGCCCCGTTAAATGTGACTTTTTTTTTTTTTAAGATTTTATTCATCTATATGACAGAGATAGAGATAGCCAGCGAGAGAGGGAACACAAGCAGGGGGAGTGGGAGAGGAAGAAGCAGGCTTCCAGCAGAGGAGCCTGATGTGGGGCTCGATCCCAGAATGCCGGGATCACGCCCTGAGCCGAAGGCAGATGCTTAACGACTGAGCCACCCAGGCGCCCCTAAATGTGACTTTCTGGTAAACAATGAATAATTTGTTAGTGTGAGTATGTTCCAAATATTGCATTATTTATCTGAAATTCACATTTAACTGGGTATCCTATATTTTATCTGGCAAGCTGGAGGTACCCAGGGGGAGAGTTGGCAACACCTGAGACATTTCTGGTTGTTACCACTCCAGGGGTGGGTAGAGGCCAGGGATCCTGCAATGTCCAGGGACAGTCTTCCCACTACAAAGAATTATCTTGTTCGAAATGTCAATAGTGCCAAGGTTGAGAAAACTTGCTCTAGTGCAAAGCCTTTTCTTTTCGGCTTGTCCAGAGAAGAAAGCTCCAGACTCTTGCCTGACATTGTATGCCCAGGATGGGGCACATTGATTTATTTTTCAAATCTCAGCCTGATCTATTTTCCGTGGTCATGTGAAAGACTCAAATGTTCTATCTTCTTCGTTTTCTTTTATTTGTAATAAGCAAAGCAAGGAAGTGCTGGCCAGGATAAGACAGCATTTCTGTTACGTTCAGGGACAGGAGGACCAGGCTGCATATGCCCTTGAGCCCTTTCTTGGTAAAGACAGAGTTCAGCGTCAGCCTCACAAGGCAGCCCTGAGGAGCTGGGGTGCGGGCTGGAGGGGGGGACTTGGCCGGCCTTTCAGGCTGGGGTTTCCACCTTCCTGGCTGTGAGGGGAGGGCTGTGAGCGGAGGGCTGTGAGCCGCACACAGCTGCACTTCTCATGAAGAGCCGCTTTCTTTGCAGACCCAGGGGTGGGAGGGGAGCAGGCGGCAGAAGGTGGGGATGGTATGACATGGCTGTTAATCAAACAATTTTAAGAGACCAGGGGAGGAAGGAAGCAAAGGGGTGGAGAAGGTTCTGACTGTTTTCTGGTTATGAGATGTGTATAAATCTGTGGGAGGTTATTTGAGGATACGTATCTCAAGCCCTATTCACAGTTGTCCTTGAAATGAATTCCGGAACATTAGAATTCAGGGGTCGTCTCTCCTCTTCTGCAACCACTGGCCCCCATTTCCTTCCCTCCCGACAGACCCCGTGTCTCACACATGTTGGTGTGTGTGCGAACAGAATGAACCCGGGCATTATCCCCCCAACCTGTACACCTTGATGTCCCTGAGGAAAAAAGTACTGCTAGGGTTTTTTCCCCTTTATTTTATTCATTTTTAGAAAAAGGAACATAAAAACTTTTTTTTTTTTTATTTTAACCACTCACTGCTGACTCAAGGGTAGAGATTAAGGGGTATTTTGGAGAATTTAAAAATAAAAAATCCATTCAGGCATTCATTAAGTCAAGCAAGATGATTCAGGCTGTTGGTTATATAAAAGCTTGGCTCTTTCTGGGAAATCTGTCTTTGCAGTTCGGGGCTTGCTGGAGAAAGGAAGGCATGGAGCCTAAGAGGGGCCTTACAGACAGCTTCATAACCACCAGAAAAGCCCCTTTTAAGGTTCAGCTATGGCCTCACCTGGCCTAGAAAATAAACCTGAGCGGGTGAGAGGCGGGAGGTGGGGGGGCTGGCAACCCCTCCCTTCGCCATGACCATTCATCATTTGTGGGTACAGTGAAGTCACTGAGTTGAGTGGCAATTAATGTTTGTCATTCCATGTCAACGTTAGTGACTGAATCTAGTTCTCCCATCTTTGGAAAGTATTATAAACTAAACTGAATTATATAAAAGAAAAAAGACTCTGATCTCAGCATACACCCTAAAGGTAGTAGAGATATCCAAGGGGGGGAAGAAACCATTTACATATGTATGTTTGCACGTAGGTTCCACACCAGTGTGGAACCCAACGCAGGGCTCGAACTCACGACCCCGAGACCAAGACCTGAGCTGAGATCAACAGTCAGACACTTAACCAACTGAGCCACCCAGGTGCCCCCCAAAGCTATCACTTATTGAGTAATTGCTGTTTGCCAGGCACATTGCACGGTCCATACATAATTCCACCTAATGATCCAACAACCTGATGGGGAAGATACTATTGTACTTCCCATCTTAAAAATGAGAAATGGAGTTTCTTACTAGCCACAGAGTTAGTAAGTGGCAGAACTAGGCGTAGTCCACGTTTTTCACTTAATATTGAACATGATCTCTTCCATGTTACGACTCAAACATGTTAATTGTCCGATGTTTTGAGTTGCTCTCTCACAATTTCTCACCTATCACTGGTCATTTGGATTACTTCCGATTTCTTTTTTTTCATTCTTTTTTTCCCATTGTATATGTATACCATCTCTTCTTTATCCATCTACTGATGGATACTTGCGTTGCTTCCCTATCTTGGCTATTGTAAATGCTAGAATAAGCATGGGGGTGCATATATATCTTTTTGAATTGAAGCTCTCCTTTTCTCTGGAAAGGAGTGAAATTGCTAGTAGTGAAATTGCTGGGTGATGTGGTATTTCTATTTTTAGTTTTTTGAGGAACCTCCATACTCTTTTCCACAGTGGCTACACCAGTTTGCATTCCCACCAACAGTGTGCAAGTGTTCCTTTTTCTCCACATCCTGGCCAATTCTTCTTATTTCTTGTCTTTTTGATATTACCATTCTGACAGGTATAAGGTGATATCTCATTGTGGTTGTCATTTGCCTATCCCTGGTGATTAGTGATGTTGAGCACATTCTCCTGTGTCTGTTGGCCATCTGTATGTCTTCTTTGGAAAAATGTCTATTCAGGTCCTCTCCCCAATTTTAATTGGATTATTTGTGGGTTTTGGGTGTTAAGTTGCATAAGTTCTTTATATATCTTGGATATTAACCTCTTATTGGATGTATCATTTACAAATATCTTCTCCTATTCCATAAGTTGCCTTTTCTTTTTAAGATTTTATTTACTTATTTTTGAGAGAGAGAGAGCGAGGGTGAGAATGAGAGCTCGAGCACGAGTTGAGGGAGGGGCAGAGGGCGAAGCAGACTCCCCCCTGAACAGGGAGCCCAATGAGGGACTTGATCCCAAGACCCTGGGAGCATGACCCGAGCCAAAGGCAGATGTTTAACCAACTGAGCCACCCAGTCGCCCTGCCTTTTTGTTTTGTTAATTGTTTCTTTCACTAGTCAAAAGCTTTTTATTTTGGTATAGTCCAACAGTTTAATTTTGCTTTTGTTTCCCTGTCTGAAGAGACATGTCTAGAAACATGTTTCTATGGCTGATGTCAAAGAAATTACTGTGTATTTTCTTCTAGGAGTTTTATGGTTTCAGGGCTCATAATTAGGTCTTTAATCCATTGGAATTTATTTTCATGTTTGGTGTTAGGAAGTGGTCCAGTTTCATTCCTTTGCATGTATCTGTCCAGTTTTCCCAACAACATTTGTTGAAGAGACAGTCCTTTTCCCACTGTATATTCTTTTCTCCTTTGTCAAAGATTAATTGACCATATAAGCATGGGTTTTTTCCTGAACCCTCAATTCTGTCCTATTGATCCATATGTCTATTTTTGTTCCAGTACCATACTGTTTTGATTACTATAGTTTTGTAATGTATCTTGAAATCTGGGATTGTAATACTTCCAGTTGTTTTCTTCTTTTTCAAGATTGCTTTCGCTATTTGAGATCTCTTGTGGTTCCATACAAATTTGAGGATTATTTGTTCTATTTCTGTGAAAAGTGTTGTTGGTATTTTGATAGGGATTGCATTAAAACTGTAGATTGCTTTGGGTAGTATAGATATTTTAACAATACTGTTTCTTCCAATCCATGAGCAGAGAATACCTTTCCATTCATTTTTATCAGGTTCAATTTCTTTCATTGATGTTTTATAGTTTTTGGAGTATGGCTCTTTCACCTCCTTAGTTAAGTTTATTCCTAGGTATTTAAGTTTTTTTGGTGCAGTTGTAAATGGGATTATTTTCTTCATCTCTCTTTCCGCTACTTCATTATTAGTATATAGTAATACAACAGATTTCTCTATATTAATTTTGTACCCTGTAACTTTACCTAATTCATTTATCAGTTCTAGTAGTTTTTTGGTGGAGTCTTTAGAGTTTTCTAGATATATCATGTCATCTGCAAATAGTGAAAGTTTGACTTCTTCCTTGCTAATTCGATGCCTTTTATTTCTTTTTCTTGTCTGATTGCTGCAGCTAGGACTTCCAGTACTATGTAGAATACAGGCAGTGAGAGTGGACATCTTTAATCTTTAATAAAGATTAGAGCAGAAAGAAATGAAATAGAGACTGAAAAAAACCAATAGAATAGATCAATAAAACCAGGAACTTGTTCTTTGAAAAGATAAATAAAATCGAAAACCTTTAGCTAGACTCATCAAAAAAAAAAAAGAGAGGACTCAAGTAAAATTAAAATCAGATAAAGACACTAAGAAAAGAAAACTACGGGGGCACGTTGATGGCTCAGTTGGTTAAATGTTTGCCTTCAGCCCAGGTCGTGATCCTGCAGTCCTGGGATTGAACCCCACATCAGGCTCCCTGCTCAGGGGGAGTCGGATTCTCCCTCTCCCTTGCCCCCCCCCACTTGTGTTCTCATTCACTCTTGAGTGCACATGTGCGCGCTCTCTTAAATAAATAAATAAAATATTTTTTTAAAAAAAGAAAACTACAAGACATCACCTCTGATGAGCATAAATGCAAAAATCAGCAACAAAGTATTAACAAACTGCATTCAACAATACATTATTTGCCATGATCAGGTAGGATTTATTCCAGGGATGCAAAGGTCTTTCAATATTTAAAAATCAATCAACATGGGGGCGCCTGGGTGGCACAGCGGTTAAGCGTCTGCCTTCGGCTCAGGGCGTGATCCCGGTGTGATGGGATCGAGCCCCACATCAGGCTCTTCCGCTATGAGCCTGCTTCTTCCTCTCCCACTCCCCCTGCTTGTGTTCCCTCTCTCGCTGGCTGTCTCTATCTCTGTCGAATAAATAAATAAAATCTTTAAAAAAATAAAAAAAAATAAAAATAAATAAAAATAAAAATCAATCAACATGATACACCACATTAATAAGAGAAAGTTAAAGACCGTATGATCATCACAGAAAAAACATTTGACAAAATACAACGTCCATTCATGATAACAACTCTCAACAAAGTAGATTTAGAGGGAACATACCTCAATATAATAAAGGGTATATATGAAAAACCCACAGCTAACATCATATTCAGTGTTAGAAAACTGAGAGCTTTTCCTCTAAGAAAATGGAATGTTTTTAAGGAGTTTCACGTGTAGAGAATCATTGGTGTCCAAAGAGGCCTGTTTCTCTGTATCCCTGATGAGGGAACAGAAGGCTGGCTGAGGAACAGCACCAGCTGACACCCTCCAACCTCCCTCCCCCACCCCACTCCTGGGTGGGATACATGTGACATTTCTCCAGGAAGCTCCCAACTGTCTTAATGCCTTACTAGATTGGAAAACAACCTTAACTTGACAATGCCAAGGCCTTCAGGTCCTCTTTCGCATATGAAGTTATTTTGAAAACCTCCATTTTCCCTTACCTCCCCCAACTCCCAAGTATATAATCAGCCACCCCCTCACTACCCCAATGCAGCAGCTCTTTCTGCCCTCGTGTCCTGTCCCCATCCTTTAAAAAAACCACCTTTTGCACCAAAGATGTTTCAAGAATTCTTTCTTGGCCATCAGCTCCAGACCCCACCCCACCAAACTTTACCTACACTCAAAACTACATCACACTCACTCCTGAGAGCTTTTTCTTATCCTTGCTTAATAAAACTCTATTACTATTACTTGCTCTCCTTTGTCCACGAGCTTCATTCTTCGACTCCATGGAACAAGAACCTGGCTCTTCTTCTTCAGCTCCATCAGCAACAGAAGTTATTACTGAAAATGTAATTTGTTAATTTTTTTAGAAAGAAATTTATTGTAAGTGGTTTGAATTTAATTTTGCTTTATAAGTAATCAGGTCAATTTTTTTGTTCTCATTCATTTCTTGGCCTGATAGAAATCTCCTTTTATGAATGTCCTTTACTCCAGTTATCTATTGGGGCGTTAATGTTCTCCTAACCAATTTCAATGAATAATGAGATAGCAAATATTTTGCCATTTGTTAGAGTCTCAGTATTGTCCTCAGGTTGCTGTTTCCTTTAGTGTTTGATGACTTCTTTCCTAACATTTGAAAATGTTTATTTAAACCTCTTGGTGTTTTTCATGGTGACGTCCTTCATTCCGAGTTCAGACACTCACTTCTGTTTTCTTCGAGGAACCTGCCCTCGACACGTCTGAGAACTCAGTCGTATTTATAAAAAGTAAGGTTCAAAATAACACACAGAGAAAAACAACATACCCTGTCTCCACCCGAGGTCTACAAACCACCCAGAACTGATTGGGGCAAAGCCAGCGCCCGTGCACTTTGGGCCCCTCTGTTTCCCTGGCAAGCCATCCCAGTATTTAACAGCTCTCATTAGGTGACGTTGAAAATTCTCCATGACAGCTAATTTGAAACTCTTCTTGTGCCACACAGATCCGTTTGCTTTTGTCCTATTCTCCGGCAGGGACAGAACAGCTAGGCATTGTTCCTAGGCAGTTATTTCTCATGGGTAACACTTGCCCAGTGCATGATGGGCTCTCAATAAATGCCTCTTGATTAAAGTCAATAATGAGAATCTCTCATTAGATCTATTCTCAGGTTTTGTTTCTCAAAGTTGAATGAGCTAACAACTCTTCCCCTCCCCCCCATCATCTCTGTCTAACTTACTTCCGGGAACTTCCGGTCCTCTTGAAACATAGTCTCCAAGTAGAGATGCGAAGTCTGTGTCCTCAGGTCACCCCTGCCCCAGCACTCTCCCAGGGTGGGAGCATCTGATGGGGGAAACAAAGGCAGAAGAAAGATTATTAAGTTTCCTTACTACTTGGAGCCCACTGACAAATCCTTGAAACAGGCAGAGTGACCTTCCTCCAGGCACTCCCCTGCCTCGATGTTAATACTTTGCTGAGGGCAAAAGTCAACCTTAGCCCGACCCCCATGATTCTGTAAGTCTATTATAATATATAAAATTTCCTTTGGAAACTTCCTTTATCTCTACCCCCCAAGATACAGGTTGGCAGTCATCCCCCAAGCAGATGACCAACTGATATACATCTGAAGGGTCTCCTGACTAAGGTTTTATTAGACAGTAATAAGTGAACTTTTCCCAACAACAGCTAGCCCCCTCAAGGTCCTGGAAACCTTGCTTCCAAAATTCCTTAGAGACATGCGCTCTCCCAAACCCCTTCCCAACTGGAAAGTATATCATGGGCCATTCCTCACGAACCCAGGGCAGCTCTTCCTGCCCATGGATCCTGTCCCCGTGCTTTCATAAAACCACCTTTTTGCACCAAAGACGTCTCAAGAATTTTTTCTTGGCCATCGGCTTCGAACCCTAACATCTTTCCTCCATCATATGGTGTCCAACCTGGGGCTCTGAATCCAGCATCTCAGCTGGACTCTGAGCCACAGAGCAAACTTGGTGAGTACTTCTGCCTTTGTTTCCCACATCAACATCCAGTTTGCCCTCCACCCCCCAAGACGTGGTGTGGACGGCCTTCGCGAGGGTGTTCTGCCTGGAATAGATACAGGCTGAGCCAAAACCGTCAGGGTGGTGGAGAGAGAGCCGGCTGGGGTAGAACTGAGCTCTCGGGTCTGGGCTGCCAGGCACCAGCTATAACTCTGTGGCTCACAAGCTGACCTTGGATTGAATTTTAACCAATTTCAACCATAACAAATCGTCATAGGTAGGGAAAATATTTATCATTGACACAAGAAGATATACTAAAGTCAACAGATAGTTTTATATGTATTATATATAACTCCCAAAATGATTAAGATCTTTTTTTTCCCTGGGAACAGCTTTCATTACCCAGTCCTTAAAGTACTCTCAGGAAACACCAGACTGAGAAAAGTAATAATTCTATGAGCCCTAATTCTGTGTCACCTTATATCTGAGTAATCTGATGGCAGAGGCCATCGTTATTACTTCGGAATGAAGGGGCTGTAGCCCAGAAGAGAGGTGGGCCTCGACTGACCCTTGTTTTTACTTTGACTGTATGTGGTTTTAATGTGGTTTTTGGAATAGTGTTGGTGGGGTTCAGAGCCAAAGGCCAAAAAAGAATTCTTGAGACGTTTTTGGTGCAAAAAGGTGGTTTTATTAAAGCACCAGGACAGGATCGGTGGGCAGAAAGAGCTGCGGCCCTGGGATTGTGAGGGGCAACTGCTTATTGACTTTGGGGTTGGGGGAAGGAAAGATAAGGGAAGTTCCAAAAGGACTTGCCTGTGCTGAAGAAGACTCACAGGATCCTGGAGGCCTTGCTATTGTCAGGCTAAGTTGTTTTTCCCTCTGGCAAGGCATTAACATTGAGACAGTTGGGAGCTTTCTGGAGGAATGTTATACTCCGCCTGCCTCAAGTATTTGTCAGGGGGCTGCTGGTTATAAGGAGGGTTAATCTCATCTACATTTTGTTCTGCCTTTGTTCCCCACATCAGTTTGAATTTTAAACCATTAGAACGTTCTCTTAAATCTTTTTTTTTTTTTTTAAGATTTTATTCCTTTATTTGACAGAGAGAGAGAGCAGAAGCAGGGGGAATGGCAGGCAGAGGGAGATGAGGAAGCCTGACATGGGGCTCGATCCCAGGACCCTGAGATCATGACCTGAGCCAAAGGCAGACACTCAACGGACTGAGCCACCTAGGCACCCCAATTAGAAGGTTCCCTTTCGGGATGCCTGCGCAGCTCAGTTGGTTAAGAGGCTGCCTTTGGCTCAGGTCATGATCCCAGGGTTCTGGGATGGAGCCCCACGTCAGGCTCCTTGCTCAGCGGGGAGCCTGCTTCTCCCTCTGGCTGCTCTGCCTGCCACTCCCCCTGCTCCTGTTCTCTCTCTCCGATAAATAAATAAATAAAATCTTTAAAAAAAGAAAAAGAAAGTTCTCTTTCTAAGGTTTCACAGCCTTAGTTGTTACTAAAATTGAGTTGACAATGCTCCGTGTGAGGGCCCAGAAGGTGTACAAAAGCCTCATTCACGGGGGAAAGCCATTACATCAAAAAGGAACTGTTCTGTTCTGTTTTCCTTATTTGGCCTAAAAAGAAACCCATTTCCCATCTCCCTCTTCACCTCCAGTTTAATTTTTTGTCAGAGGGGAAGGAATTAATGGCCTAATGAGAGGCTCCCCGTCACCCTCCTTGGATGCCACATAGAGTCCCCAGAAGAGAGAAATGCCATCTTCTGTCGCTAACTTTCTATTTCGTAATCGTCTTTGTTTATGTACATCTTTGAATCTGGAACAACGCCCTGCATATCAGATTTGTGTGCAAGTTTCGTTCTGCATCCTAAACAAAAGTTGGACCACAATCCCTCCCATCCTCTGACTGAACCAGCCAGGAAATTCCTCTGGGGAGTTCGTTGTGCTCTGTTAAAACTTTCAGGTAAGGGTCCTTTCCAAAGCCTGCACCTACCTACCTTTTGTGACCTGGACACTGAGATGTGGCAGAACCCCCCCAAAACCTTTTGTTTTCTTTTTGAACTAGCGGCAAGATGACTCGATAGTCCATTAGAGAAAATGACCTTTCAGCGAGGTAGCGATGGGTTTTGTTTCTCCCAGCATAACGGGCTTTGTTCCTACCTATTCAGATGACCATATGCTTGCCTTCTCCAGAATACTGCCTTCCGCTGCCTCGGAAGGTCTTAGAAAATTAGTTGGTGAACAAAGAAGTTGATTTAGGCGGAAGCTTTTCTACTCAGATTGAAGAATGATCCATTTTCTTGGATTCTTTCATTAAGCCACTATTGCTTAATTATTGAGCTCTCTGGAAGGCAAAGGAAACTGAGTTTGAATTCCTTTCCAGAGCTTTTTTTTTCCCCCCAGCCTTTCTGCAGAGCCTAAGAAGGGCCTTTGGAAGACAAGCGCTATCCTCACTCTAAAGCCCAGACGTAGCCACTATGGATTGTGCCTGGCAATGCACGAGGGTTCCTTCTAGTGCTTTTAACCTCTCCTGCCTTGAGTGTCCTACAAAAAGGTGTAGTATTTTTGCCACCTATATTTTAAACTGACCCTGTTATTAAGAAAAGAATAATAGAACATTAGCAACCAATTGCATTTAAGAAATGGCTACTACATTAAGCCAAAATTCTTTCTGTTTAATATCAATTTTACTGACCTTGGGTCTAAATCACCTCTTCCATTAATCCCTCAGAAGGTCATTTTTAGAGCATGAGTGTGAATAGATAAAACACAGGGAGAAATATCTCAAGTGACAGTTTTAGTGTCTGTGGTTACAGCGATGAACTGGATTGATTTAGAAGTCCCATCGCAGCAAGGTTATTGACCCTTCCCTGGCCAGCACTCCCTTAAGCCAAGCTTTGACACGAACCAGCTCAGTGCTTAATTAATCCTTCTCTTTGCTTTGACTTTTAAAGTGGACTTGATCAAGGTCAGTCTTCTTCCAATGAATGATACAGTGTTGGGATTTTCTTCTTCTATCAAATTATACAATCCCAGGTTTGACAGTGCCTCACCCCTGACTATGGGCCAGCCACTTACCCTCGACAACCAGGTGGTGCTCTTAAAACAGAAGATGTTATCGTTGACCTGAAGATTCAAGGACAAATAAGTTATTAATGATTTGAAAGCACTTAGGACCTATAAAGCTCCATAAAAATCCCTCCTGCAATAATATAGGGGTAACATAAGCAAAGCATGATAGCCATTCACCATAGTGGAAATGAACCACTTAGGCGCCATTTTGGCTTTCTGTGAAAGTAAACAAAGGAGGATATATATCCTTTTTCCACCTGAACGTTTTACCTTCTAGTTATTTCCCTGTGGCTGTAGTGTAATGATTTGACATGATTCAAGGCTGTCTTTATATGTCAACAAGCTTGGGGTATCCTCATTGCCTTTGGCCTGTTTTTGACCTAGAAAGTAGAAAGCAAAGCTTGTGTTACTAAACATGTTAGCAGAAAATGCTAACAAGTTTGGAGCATGTAAGGCTTTGTCTAGAAACTGTGGTGGGGTATGTGGAAGAAGAGATAGATAAGCAAGTGGGTGTCAACCACATCAGCCATCTTTGTGTTTTGGAAAATGTGTAGGTACTCTACTGTCCTGTGAAGCATTTCTAGACCAAAAGAGGCCAATTTAAGACAACACTATAAAGAGACAGTGCTTACTGTTGAGTGGACATTGTCCTCTTTGGCTCCTCAGCATCTGTACCTCTTTCCAATATTTGGGGAATTCTCCCACTTTGAGAGTTTTGGTGGGAGGCAGAGTCTACCTCCCACTCTAGAAGGTGAAAATGCAAGATACTGGCTTTCCCCCGGCACCTAACCACAGGACAGAGGCCTGCCAGACAGAGGTGCCTGCTCTAGACTTTGAAAACAGAACTGGTAACATGAAGAAAGGACCAGAGCAACTCTATGTGACAGTGGCAAAGGCGCCCACCTTCTCAGGCAACAGAGGGAGTGGTGCGTAGGCAACATCCGGATCCAGAATGAGCAGTCTGTGGTTCAAGTTCCGGTATGGTCCCAGCTTCGTATGTGTTCTTCCTGCAGAAGTTCTACAGTGGGATTTTGAGCATTGCTTCTGTCTGAAGGTCTCAGACCTGGTCGCAGTGATACTGTGAGAGACCCATACCCTTTCATTATTAGTAACTTTTTAATATGAAAAATGTTCCTCTTTTGCATATGTATTTGTATTTGTCCAAACATATTCAAACCCTTTATCTCCCCAATCCCCTAGTTCTCCTGATACAATTTACTTACCATAAAATTCACACACTGTAGTTGAACAACTCAATGCGTTTTAGTACGTTTATAGAGTTCCATGAACCACCACCACAGTCTAGTCACGTTTTTGTTCCATTTTAGCATATAGTTCTAGGAATTTCGACACATAGATTTGTCTAACCACCCCAGAGGACTTCTTCACCCCAGAGGACTTCCTCCTGCTTCTATAGCTATACCTTCACCACACCTAGCCCCTGGCAACCACTGATCTGTTCACCTCTAGAATCTTGTTTTTCCCAGGATGTCATACAGTAGGTAGTCTTTTGTGACTTTGCATAACACTTTAGAGGGTCATCCAAGTGGTTGCATGTGATATTAGTCTATTCCTCTGTGCTGAGTGGTGATATGTCGTACAGCTGGACCACAGTTTATCTACTTAACTTTTGATGAGCATTTGCGTTGTTTCTGGGTTTTGTGGGGAGGAATTATGAAGAGAGTTGCTACCCAATATCTTTTTTTATGTTTTAAAAAATGTTTTTCATTTTGGAATAATCATGAACTTACAAAAAAAAAGTTGGGAATACCATACAAATAACGTTTTTTGGAAACCATTTGAGAACAGTTGATAATCTGATATTATCCCCCGAAACTTAAGTATGTAATTTCTACACACAAGAACATTTTCCTACAAAACCACAGTACCACGGTCAAAATCAGGATGTCCTCCTTGATACATCACCACCACCTCATCCTCAGAGTCATTCAAGTTTATTCAGTTGACCCAACAGAGAATCGTATAGCAAACGTATCCAGGTCATAATCACACGGAGTATTTAGCTATCATGTTTCTTGTGTCTCTGTCTGTCTGGAAGAGTTCCTCAGTCTTTCAGTGGCTTTCATGACCCTGACACTTAACAGTCCAGTTCTTTTGTAGAATATCCTCCAACTTGGTCTGTCTGATGTTTCCTCAAATTAGATTAAGGTTATCAGTTTTGGAAGTGATGGTATCTTATAATGTCTGTCTGTCAAATTACCGAGGACATTCACTTTGATCCCTTGATTAGGTGGTATCTACCAGGTTGATAAATACTTAGTGGGGTGGTATTTGGAAACTAGATATCCTGTTCTGTATCAAACACACACACACTGCATACAAAATAAATGCAGATATTTAAATATACATATAATGTATCTATAGTCCTATGATTTCCTGTTTTATTTAGAAAGTTATAATTATTAATCTGGTGTCCTTCTGATGTCCCCATCATTCTTGGGGCATTATCTTGCTTTCTGGAATTACAAAATATCTCAGGATCATCTTGTTCTTTTCTTGTGCCAAGTATGTTAATTGATATTGGGTATTACTGCTCCCAGTCTTTCAGTAGACAGAACTAGGGAAAATATGTATGTATATGCACATATACATACACACATTTTTTAAAAGATTTACTTATTTATTTGAGAGAGAGAGAGAAAGAGAGAGCGCACAAGCAGGAGGGGCAGAGGGAGAGAGAACCTCAAGCAGACTGTGCTGAGTACAGAGCCCAACGTGGAGCTCAATCTCATGACCCCGAGCGGAAACCAAGACTCAGACACTCAACCGACTGAGACACCCAGGTGCCCCACATATACACATAAACATCTTTCTTTCATCTGTCCTCTATCATCATCATTTATCAGGGTTTTTATATATATTAGATGTTAATTCCTTATCACATATATGACTTGCAATTTTTTTTCTCGTTCCAGTGGTTTTCTTTCCATTTTGTTGATGGTTTCTGTTGCTGTACTGAAGCTTCTTTGTTTGATGTAGTCCCGTTTGTTTGTTTTTGCTTTTGTTGTCTTAGCTTTTGGTGTCAAATCCAAAAAATCATTGCCAAAACCAATGTCAAGAAGCTTACCCCCTAACTTTTCTTTCAGTTTTATGATTTCAAGCCTTACATTCAAATCTTTAATCCATTCTGAGTTGATTTGTGTACATGGTGTAAAATCGGGGTCCAGTTTCATTCTTTTGTATGTGGTTGTCCAGTTTTCAGTACCATTTACTGAAAAGACTATCCTTTCCCCATTTATATTTGTGACTATATTTCCCCATTTATATATTGACCACACACGTGTGAGTTAATTATTAGTGGGTTCTCTGCTCTGTTCCATTGATCTATGATTCTCTTTACATCAATACCATCCTGTATTGATTACTATAGCTTTGTCATTACAGTTTGAAATCAGGAAGTGTGATGGCTCCAGCTTTGTTCTTCTTTTTCAAGATTGTTTTGGCTATTTGGGGTCTTTTGTGGTTCCATGCAAATTTTAGAATTGTTCTATTTCTGTGAAAAATGTTTGTATTTTGATAGGGCTTGTGTTGTTTTTGTTGATTGCTTTGGCTTTGAGTAGATGGACATCTTCAATAATATTAGTTCTTCCAATTCATGAGCATAAACTATCTTTCCATTTATTTGTGTCTTCCTTAATTTCTTTCATCAGTGTACAGATCTTTCACCTCCTTGGTTAAATTTATTCCTAGGTGTTTTATTCTTTTTGAAGCAATTGTAAATGGGACTGTTTTCTTAATTCTTCTTTCTGTTAGTTCATTTTTAATGTATAGAAATGCAGCTGAGTTTTGCATATTGATTTTTTATCCTACAACTTAACTGAATTCATTTATCTTTTTTTTTTATAGTCTTTAGGGTTTTCTGTATACAATATAATTTTATCTATAAGTAGAGACAGATTTACTTCTTTCATTCTGATTTAGATACCTTTTCTTTTTCTTGCCTAATTGTTCTGGCTAAGACTTCCAGTACTATGTTGAATAGAAGTGGCATGGGTAGGTATCTTTGTTTTGTTCCTGATCTTAGAGGAAAAGCTTTCAACTTCTCACTGGTGAGTATGGTGTTAGCAGTGGGCTTGTCATATATGGCCTTTATTATATTGAGGTATATTCCCTCTATACCCACTTTATTGAGAGTTTTATCATGAATGGACATTGAATTTTGTCATATGGTTTTTCTTCATTTATTGAGATGATCATATGATTTTTATCCTTCATTTTGCTAATGTGGTGTATCACATTGATTGACTTGTGGATGTTGAACCATCCTTACATTCTTGGAATAAATCTCACACTTGATCATGGTATGTGATCTTTTGACTGTGTCATTGAATTCAGTGTGTTAATTTTTTTTTTTTTGAGATTTTTGCATGTATGTTCATTAGGGATATTGGCCAGTAATTTCTTTTCCTATAGTGTCCGTGTCTGGTTTTGCTATCAGTGTAATGCTGGCCTCACAAAATGAATTTGGAGGTATTTCCTCCTCTTCTATTTTTTGGAAGCATTTGAGGATTGGTGTTAATTCTTTCAAAAAAAGATTTTATTTATTCATTTGAGAGAAAGACAGAGAATGAGCATGGGGAGGAGCAGAGGGAGAGGGACAAGCAGACTCCCTGCTGAGCAGGGAGCCCAACATGGGGCCCAATCCCAGGACCTTGAGATCTTGACCTGAGCTGAAGTCAGACACTTAATTGACTGAGCCACTCAAAAGCCCCATGGATAGGTATTAATTCTTTAAATGGTTGGTAGACTATACCAGTGAATATATCCATCTTGTCCTAAACTTTTATTTCTTTCATTTATTTTTACTCTGATCTATGGTGTTTCCTTCTTTCCATTGCCTTTGGGCTTAGTGTGTTCTTCTAGTTCCTTCAGGTATAAAGTTAGGTGGTTTACTTGAGATCTTTCCTGTTTCTTAATATAGGCATTTAGTGCTATGAACTTCCCCTCCTTAGAACTGCTTTTACTGCATCCCATAAATTTTGGTATGTTGTGTTTCCATTTTCCTTTGTCTCAATACTTTTTTTTAAATTTCTCTTTTGATTTTTCTTTCATCCATTGGTTGTTTAATACCATGTTGCTTAATTACCACATATTTGTGAATTTTCCAGTTTTCTTCTTGTAATTGATTTCTAGTTTCATGTCATTGTGGTCAGAAAAAAAATGCTTGGTATGTTTTCAGTCTTCTTAAATTTATTTATTTATTTATTTATTTATTTATTTATTTATTTATTTATTTATAGATTTTATTTATTTATTTGACAGAGAGAGAGAGACAGCCAGCGAGAGAGGGAACACAAGCAGGGGGAGTGGGAGAGGAAGAAGCAGGCTCTTAGTGGAGGAGCCTGATGTGGGGCTAGATCCCAGAATGCTGGGATCACACCCTGAGCCGAAGGCAGATGCTTAACAACTGTGCCACCCAGGCGCCCCTTCTTAAATTTATTGAGACTTGTTTTGTGGCCTATTGTAAGATCTATCGTGGAGAATGTTCCATGTGTGCTTGAGAAGAATGTGTATTCTGCTGCTTTGAGTAGAATGTTCTGTATATGCCTGTTAAGTCCATCTGGTCTAACTTGTCATTTAAGTCCAATGTTTCCTTATTGATTTTCTATTTGGATGAAGGAAGTGGGGTATTAAAGTCTCCTGTTATTATTGTTTTGCTTTCTATTTCTTGCTTTAGGTGAGTCTTTGCTTTATATAGTTAGGTCCTCCTGTTATTGGGTGCACTAATATTTACAAATGTTATATCCTCTCGTTGGATTGACACCTCTGTCATTATGTAATGCCCTTCTTTGTCACCTGTTACAGTCTTTGCCATAAAGTCTATTTTGTCTGATATAAAGATAGCTACTCTGACTTTCTTTTGGCTTGCATTTACACGGAACAGCGTTTTCCATCCCTTCACTTTCAGTCTGTATATGTCTTTAAAGCTGAAGTGAGTCTCTTACAGGCAGTGTATAGTTAGTTGGGTCTTGTTTGTGTGTGTGTTTGAATCCATTCAGGCACTCTATGTCTTTTGATTGGGGAATTTAGTCCATTTACACTTAAAGTAATTGTTGATTGGTATGGACTTGTTACTATTTTGTTAAGTGTTTTCTGGCTGTTTTGTTCCTTTCTTCTTCTCTCTCTTCCTTTGTGATTTGATGCTTTTCTGCAGTGGTATGCTTAGACTCCTTTCTTTTTATCTTTTGTGTATCTGCTGTAGGTTTTTTCTTTGTGGTTGCCAGAGGCTTACATAAAGAAACTTACATTTATAACAGTCTATTTTAAGTGAATAACAACTTGTTCAAATGCTTTCTAGAGCTCTACATTTTTACTTTCTTCTTCCCCATGTTTTATGTTCTCTTTATCTTGCTATTCATTAACAAATTATCATTGTTATAGTTACTTATCTAATATCTTTTTAAATAAAATCATTTTTTCTTCTTTCCTTTCTTTATTACTTTTTTTTTTTTTAGAGAGAGAGAGCGAGAGCATGTGTGCATGTGGGAGGCAGGAGAGGCAGAGGGAGAGGGACAGAGAGAATTCTAAACAGGTTCCACACCCATTGTGGAGACTGGCAGTGCCTGATGTGGGGCTCAGTCCCACAACCCTGAGATCATGACTTGAGCTGAAAGCAAGAGTCAGATGCTTAACTGACTGAGCCATCCATGTGTCCCAATAAAATAATTTTTCTAATTAAACTAGCCAGAATTGGTTTCTGTGGCTTGCAGTTAAGAATTAGACCACTATTCTTCTATAACTGCAATGTCCCCAGACCTCACCAGCTGAGGATACAAATAAGGTCACTTTACTACTTACTTATTTTGTTAGTTGAACAGTCCACACCTGTATAACTACAGTGTCCCTGGGTTGTTTTTTCCAAGTGTTTATTGTTTGTCTTTTATATTTGTAGACATCTCCAAGCTCCTTCATGCCACTGCCCATTTCAGCAAGATGACTGAGCCCCACCCACCGCTTAACAGTCTACTTATTGTTCACATGTCATTTCTCCCATGTAATGGGTAATGACTTTTTAACACTGCTCTCCTTGGCTTACATCCTTAGAGGCCTCCAGAAGAGACCCTTAGCCCCAGGGAATCATCAAGTTTAAGGAGCTGAATGCTTTAATTTTACACAGGCTTGTCTCTCTTTAGAGCTCCTGTGTTGTCAAGGGGAAGGGCCTGAGGCAGGCTTGTATAATGACCGTGGTATTCTACCTGAAATCATTGCTCTCCTCCAAACCTTAGTCTTGTTGCTGAGTTCTGCTCAGCATGCCTGATTTTTATTCCCTTAGAATGAATTCAGTCTCGGAGGCTCTGTATTTATGGCTCCTTCTTCTTTTGAGCTCCCGTTCCCCTGCCAGTTCACCAGATATGACTTTCTTGGTGCTCCCTTCTACAATGCACATCCATTATGGAGCAGATGAAGCAAATTCAAAGGATTCTGAACCTGGGTGAAGCTTGGGCACATGGGAAGTCCCAAGAGTGACAGTTACTTGCTTCTTATCCTTCTTATCTAATTTTCCTAATCTGTGTCCAAAAATATCAGAGGGACC
Source organism: Ursus americanus (assembly GCF_024610735.1). NCBI lineage: Eukaryota > Metazoa > Chordata > Mammalia > Carnivora > Ursidae > Ursus > Ursus americanus. The sequence continues at coordinate 17,387,219 of NC_142158.1, forward strand.
CCTCTTTAACCTAGTCTGGTTGAACACCTTATCCCCTGCCTTGGAGATTCCCCGCTGAGCTCAGAGCGGTGAGAGGCTGTCTCTCTTACCAAATCCCTACAAGCACTAAGTTATTTCTCTTGATTTGGGCCCTTCCCATTTTCTCTCTGCCATTAATAAGTGTATTACTTGTTTATCTCTATGTGACAAATTAGCCCAAAGCTTAGTGACTTAATACAAACATTTATGGTCTCACACTTTCTGTAGGTCAAGAATACAGGAACGGCTTAGCATGGAGATCGACAAACTTCAGCCAAGTCTTCACATGACAGCAGCTCTAGCTGACATCTTAGCTAGGAGGTTGGAGCCAGAAACACAGAACTAAGCAGCTGCCAAATCCCTGGCCCACAGAAAGTGCGAGATAATAAGTGCTTGTTGTAAAATCATGAGTCTTTGTCATCAGTCTCTTACTCCATCCCAGTCCCCTGGCAAATGACCTACTGTCTTATGCCTACAGTTTTCCTTTCCCTGAGTGTGATATGAATAGAACCATAGAGTAAGTAGCCTTTTGGGTTTGGCTTTTTTTCCCTTTAACATAATGCTTTCAGGATTCCTCCCTATTGTTGCATAAGTTATTCATTTGCTCCTTTTTATTGCCGAAGAGTACCTCCTTGTAAGGCTGTACCCAAAGTTGTTTATCCATTCACAGTTGATGGATATTTGGGTTGTTTCCAGGTTTTGGCGATTAAGAATACAGCTGCTATAAACATTAGCCCTGAGATGTTTCTGTGGACTTATGTTTCCATTTCTCTTGAAATACCCAGGAGTGAGATTGCTGGATCAAAATGGATCACAGATCTAAATGTGAAACCCAAACCTACTAAACTTCTACAGCAACGTTTTCCAATAGAACTTTCTGTAATGATGAAAATGTTTTATTATCCTGTAACGTTCAATATAATGGCTAGTAGCCATATGTGGCTATTACGCGCTTGAAATGTGACTGATGTGACTGAGAAACTGAACTGTTAATTTTATTTAATTAGATTTTAATTGATTCAAATTTAAGTAGCCATATTTGACTAGTGGTTACCATATCAGACAAGGCACTTCTAGAAGAAAATACAGAAGAAAATCTTTGTAATTTCGGTTTAGGCAAAGGTGTACTTAGGGCACAAAAATCAAATCATAAGTCATATTTTTTTTTGATAAATTGGACTTCATCAAAATTTAAAAACCTCTGCTCCTTGAAAGAGGCTTGTAAAGAAAATGAAGAGACAAGTAACAGAGAAAATATTTGCAAAACAAACACCTGGCTAAGGAATTTCACAGTTTAATAATAAGAAAACAACCCAATTTTTAAAAATAGGCAAAATATTTGAACAGACCCTTAACCAAACAGATTTAGATAGCAAATAAGTACATGGGAAGATGCTCAGCATGGTTATTCATTAGAGAAATGGAAATCACCACCATGTGATACCACCTTACACTTAATAGAATGCCTTTTTAAAAAAAGATTTTATTTATTTATTTGAGAGAAAGAGAGAAGCAGACTCCAGAGAAATATTTAAAAGATGTCTTTTTTTAGTTGATGTATAGTTGACATACAATATTATATTAGTTTCAGGTGACAACATATTGATTCGACAATTATATACATATTGTAATGCTCACCATGATAAGTCTAATTATCATCTGTTACCAAGCGGGGTTATTACAATATTATTATTATTATTTAAGTACAATCTTTTAAAAAAAGATTTTAGTTATTTACTTTTTGAGAGAAAGAGGGCACACATGCGCATAAGTAGGGGGAGGGGCAGAGTGAGAAGCAGATTTCCCACTTAGCAGAGAGCCCAATACCAGCATGATCCCAGGACCTTGGGATCATGACCTGAGCTGAAGGCAGATGCTTAACCCACTGAGTCACCCAGGAGCCCTATTACAATATTATTGACTCTATTCCTTTCATCCCCATGACTTATTTTTTTTAAGATTTTATTTATTCATTTGAGAGAGAGAGAGAGAGAACATGAGCAGGGGGCAGAAGGAGAGGGAGAAGCAGGCTCCCCACTGAGCAGGGAGCCTGATTTGGGGCTCTACCCCAGGACCCCGGGATCATGACCTGAGCTGAAGGCAGACACCCTACCAACTGAGCCACCGGGCACTGTCCCCATGACTTATTTATTTTATAACTGGAAGTTTGTACTCTTTATCCCCTTCACCTATTTCACGGTTCCATAGCTTGACCATTGTAACTAATGCTGCAATAAACATAAGGGTGCATATGTGTTTTTGAATTAAATATATACTGTTTTTGAGTAGGAAAACTCAACATCATAAATTTATTAATTCCCCCTAAATTAGTTTATAAATTTAACTTGATCTCTTAAAAAAATAGCAGGAGAGGGGTGCCCAAGTGGCTCAATCGGTTAAGCGTCCTGTTTCGTGGACTTTCTGTCAGGGGAGAGATGGCCTCAGCCAGCAGAAACTGGCTGGGTCTCAAGCATGCCAAGAGGCAGAAACTGAGGGGGGCTTGATTACATCAGGGGAACTATGGCTAAAAGAAACCCCCAAACTCTACAGGTCTCCCAGAAAAGGAAGAATGGGCATCTGGACACTGCTGGCACTTTGAGCCTTATCCTTGAAGTATCTGGAGACCAAGCAGCAGGGTGAAGGGGGGAGATGTGCTTGAGTCTGGACCTTCCCCACCTAACCCCCTCCTCCCTCTTCTCAACAAGTGGGAACAGTCTTCTGTTCAAAGTAAGCACTAGTAAGCGTGGAGAACTGGGATGCCTGATCTCAGATGGAGGGAGGCACGAAAGGAGAGCTATCTCTGTGGATCAAGGCGGAAGTGAAGACGCAACTGAGAAATTCCCTTTGAGTGGGGCCATTGGGACACACTGCCATTCTTCCAATGGCTTTAAGAGGACAAAAGCTATACACAAAATAAAACACAAACAAACAAAAAAATGCAGGCTTTAAACATGAAAAGAAAGAACATGGCTCTTGGACGTGTTAACCTTAGAAACGAAACAGTTATTTCACCAGCAAAAATGGGTTTATTCAGGAATAGAAGCAGAGAATTGTAATTCAGGACACGCAAGCTGCCGCCAAACCACAGGCAAGTCCAACAAAAGAGAGGGGAAAATGTTATGTTATGGAGGAGGAGGAAGTTGGGAGGGGTTATCCTGAAAGAAAGTCCGTAGAACAAAGGCAAGAGTTCAGGGTGATGAAGGTTCCTCGCTGGCTGGGTTGCAGTGGATTTCTTGTAGGAGATGCAATGTACATCTTTTCCCTTTTGGGGCTGGTAATGGATGATTTTTTTCTTATTGGCCATTCTTCTGGTGGGGCCTGAAATTGACAATGCTTCCTGTAGTTGATGCTGAGCAGTAAGGCCCCCCTTCCATCCTCTGGACTCTACTTTAGTGAGGTTTCCCTTTATTAATAATGGCAGACATGAAGAATAAGGGCACCGAGTCCCCTACACCCTGCCATCCAACTACCAAAGGATTGCTGTCTGATGCAGCCTTTCCCTATAACCTAGCTTCCCTCACGGCAGAGCATGCAAACTCCTCCACCCCCCATTTCCTGTCTTCCACCACTCACAGCTCAGTTATAGGCGCTAATTTTATTTCTTAAGCGTGAGCTGTGTGCACTGCTGCTGTATCATACGAGGCCATGTTATATGCAGATGGGCCGACCAGTGGACAGAGGTGAGCCGCAGAGGAGAGCCAGTCCTCGGATGCTGTGGCTGCCGGATCCCTCCTAGGGCAGGGTCATTCTTGGTGTTAACCAGTCCTCCAGCCTCACACTGAATCCCGAAGAACCTGTGCAGAGAGGGCCTTGGTCTCTTCCCTTTCTCCATGAAAGGCCCAAGATGCATGGGGCTGGTGGAGTGGGGGTGTGGGGCTGAATGTTACCTTGGCGTGTTACTGTGGGATCAGGTGGGAGCTGGGAGATGGAGAATCTAATGGGGCTGGGATTTTGCCCAATTTCTTGATTTTTAGTTTTGCAGTCTTGATGTCTATTTTCTTGCTGTTCTCCCTTAGTATTGAGTAAAACCCTTGGAAAATTTGTCTTCTCCTAAGTATGTCAAAATCAATCAATACAGGACACCCACCCTAGATGTTTACATCCCCGTTTGCGTTTGTACCAGAGGCTTAAAGAGGGCAGTCCACCCCTGAGGGGCAGCGTGATAATCAGCAAAGGGAGTGACTTTAAGAGGATATAAAAGTCAGGGTGAGGGTGAGATTTTCTTCCCAGAGGTAAAGTTTGGCATGTCTGAATCTCACCAGAGGGAGGAGGCAATAAACACTACCTCCCAGCATACGTGCTCCTAAACTCCTGTATGCCCTTCTCGGTTATGCCAGGAAAACCTCTGTCAATAGGGTGAGTTATGGATAAACTGTTCTTGCTTGTTTATTTTTGGTTTGTTTTGTGTTGCAAGGGACCTATAAGCAACATGAAAGAAAAAGAAATTTGCTTCTTTACTTTAGTAAAGATAGCCAAGCCATTATCCTCTGAATTGTAGGCTGCTTTCCTGTGAGGTTTTGCAGGAAATATTTATTATATTTAATATATATTATTTATTATAATTTATTATAATAAATATATAATATTTATTATATTTAATATATATTAAATGAATTAATAAATTGGGCATCCACTGTCAGGCAGTGTGAGTGACTGGAAATTCCCTGGTGAGCAAACAGAGACAAAAAGGTCATCTTCAGGGAAGCTTACAGCCTGGAGGGAGAGAGAAAATGTAATCAAAAAACCAGAAACACATTTGAGATCTTCCCTGGGATAGCAGCTATGGTGTTGTCAGAGCCTGTGTCAGGAACAAGGGGTCTCACATAATGGGGGGTTACAGAGAGCTGGGGTCCGAGAAGGTTTCCTCGAGGAAGGGACAAGTGAGCCGACACTGGAAGGATCAGAGGAGTTACTCTGGAGGGAATGGGGAAAGAACATTCCAGGAAGAGGGGACAGTCTTTGTTTTGGAAGAACAAGGCCATCAAGAAATTAAGTTGGAGTTGCTTGAAAGATGGAGAGGATGGTGGTTGATGTTTCAAGAGGAAGAGTCAGCTCTTCCAAGCCTGGAAGAAGGGGTGGGGTGGAGGGGTGGGGAGGCGTAGGTGATAGACTCTGGGACCTTGATGGAATGCTATGCGTCAGAGGTGGCTGAGCTTGTGGGTGGTAGCAAAGGGCTACATGTCGGGCCTTCAGGCCAGGGAAGGTTGTAGTGAGGGGCACTGGGCCTCCTCCACTCCTTGCACCCCAGTGTCTGAATGAAGGGAAAGAGGAACACTTAATGGCTAATGTCACATGCACAAAAAGCAGTAGACCAACACCATCACGAGAGGCAGTAGGTGTGGTAGGCTGGACCTTCGTGTCTGGAGGCAAAGCACTTAGGTTCAAATCCTAGCTCTGTCAACAGCTTTCCTGCCTGGACACTTGCTTGATCTCCCTGGGCTTCAGCTTTCCCACCTGTAAAGTGGGGATTACAGTGTCTCTTTTATCAGGTGGTGGGGAAGATTTAAAATGGCTAATGCACGTTAAGTTCCTACAAGCGTCCGCAACAACGTCTGTACCATATACACGTTAGGGAAAAGAGAGCCAGATGTGAGGCCCTCCTCCAATATCCTTGGACCCCCTAACCCCTGAGGGGCTGGTACAGCCTATAGGAGAGAGAGGGGTTTCCAAAGTGGGCTGAATTTCCAGCCAAACTAGGAAGTGGTTGAGGTTTGAGAAGGGGAAAACAGATGTTAAGGTAACATTTTTCGCTCCCACGTTCTCAGAGCACCTCCGGTTCAGGTGCATCAGCGGCGCATGAGCAATTCCACCGTAGGAAACGTAGTGCAGACGGTAAGCCTGAATCAAAACTGAGAAAGATAAGCGATTTTAAGGGGAATCGGACACGTGGAGCCACATGCGTCACCGAGTCCTACAGACCCTCAAACTGTTCTCTTCGGACACAGGTAAAGATCACAGCGGTGGTGCCTGGGAACCCAACGAACCATCACTGGAAATAGCGTCTCAGGGAGAGCTGCCCCAACATTCGAAATGCCCTGTCCTGATCCAGCTGCGGGCTCAAAGACGAAAGCAGGTAATAATTCACGACAGATGAGGGATGCTCACAAAGGCGCAGCAGGACACCGGCCCCTGCCCCGCTCGGCTGTTCCGCTGACCAGCGGTCGCTGGGGCACAGGCAGGAGCCAGGAGCGGGGGTGGCCCCCGTGCTCGCGGGCGCTGCCAGGCTGGGTCTCCGGCAGGGGCCGCTGCAGCGGGGCAGGTGGGCCGGCCCGCCCCGCCCCTCCGCCCCCCACGGCCCGCCCCCGCGCCAGGGCCGCAGCCGTTCCCGTCTCCTGCAGGTGCGTCTCCGCGCGGCCCGGGGGCCCGGCTCTGCACGCTCACGGTCCGCAACCTACCCTGACCTCCGCGGGACGGGGCGGGGCGGAGGCGGGGCCGGCCGACGCATGCGCGCTTCCCCCCTTCCCGGGTCCTTGACCAGTGGGAGAGCAAGGGGGAGGGGAGAGGACCCAGCTTCTGCGGGAAGACCCCCCCCCCAACCCGAGGCTCCCCGGGCTGGGCAGCGGCACGTGCGGAGCCCTGAGCCCGGGTGTTCTCCGGGCATAGCCTGCAGGCAGCTGCCGCCCGAGAGACAAGGGAGGGGGCAGGAAGCGAGGTTCAAAGTCACGCGGCCGGAGCAGGTGGGCCTGGTAGGCCGCTGTGAAGGGGGAGCCGCAGGAGGGCTCTGAGCGGAGCGTCCCGTCTGAGGGGAGCCATTGTGGCCACTGGCAGCCCGGGTGGCAGATGGTGGTGGCTGCGTTGGTGGCTGCGGGCGTGGGAGGAGGGGTCGGAGCAGGGACGGAGTTGAAAGGTGCAGCCCTCAGGACTTGCCGACCAGCACGGCTGTGCAGTGTGAGCTGTGAAAGGGAGAGGTCAGGTTCAAGGAGAAGATGCTTAAGGCTGTGCGGGGAGAAGGTGTGGGGAACGTTCCTGAGCTCAGGCGTGGTTGTGTGAGGTGGGAGCCGTCTGTTGGACACTGGGGGGGGGGGGGGGGAATGTGGTCTGGAACGCTGGGAGGATAGGAGACCTCCCAGAGAGGTAGGAGGGAAACCTGGAAAGCGTGGTGTTGGGAAACCAGAAGAAGCAAACGTTTGCTGGAGACGTGATCAAAGGGGTCAGAGGCTGGACATGGCCAAGAAGGAGGATCCAGACGACCGTTGGGTTTAGCAAGGTGGATGGAGGTCTCTGGTGGCCTTGACAAGAGCAGTTGGTAGAGGGGAGAGAGGGAATGAGTGTGCCGTGTTCATGGCTGGGGACTGGCACATTGCACTTTCTTACCTCCGAGGGGTTCAAAAAATATTTATTTGTGTAAGTTTTTGCAGTGCCTATTTTAAATCACTGTTTTTCGTAAACATTTTTTTAAAATCTTGAATTCCTGATATAAACTTTTATTTATTGTATTTTTCAGAATTGGTAGGGTGCCACAGGGAACATGCCAACATTTTTCTTTTTTCTAATTCAGTAGGTGATTTCAAAAGTCCGGTTAACAGGGGACTGCCACTCACCCAGAGTAACCTCCATGTTTGGGGAACCAGCCCTGCACCCAGAAAGCTTCCAGTGACTGTTTGCTGAATGAGTTCATTTTCTCCCCTGTGGTCTGTCTTCCCACCCTGAAGATAAAAGGCCGAGTAATGGAGTTCTCCATTCCCTGAGTCAGCACAGTGGTGGACTGTGGAATTTGCTTTTCCACTTGAACAGGGCTGTAAGCTTGTGGAAGGTAGAACCACTGCTCCCCCTGACCCCCTAGAAAAGCAAATAAATGTTGGCAAAGAAGACGCTTCCAGTAAATACTTTGTGGGAGCATCTTGAAAATAGTCTTATGTTCTGAGCATTTCTGAACTTGGAAGTACATTTCAGGTGGCACTGTTCAAAAACATGTAAATGTTTTGTATTTATTTATTTAATTTTATTTTGTATTTTATTATTTTTTAAAGAATTTTTTTATTTATTTGAGAAACAGAAGGAGAGGCAGAGGGAGAAGCAGGCTCCCTGCTGAGTAGGGAGCCTGACGCGGGGTCTATCCCAGGACCTTGAGATCATGACCTGAGCCAAAGGCAGATGCTTAACTGACAAAGCCACCCACGTACCCCAAACATTTTGTATTTAATCTCTACTTTGTTTGCGCACATTCACTGAAGGACTTGCAGAACATCTTTTAAATTAATGGAAAATTCAGCAGAATGTTTCCCACATTCTTTAAAAAAAAAATCATGTGAAGTGTTCACTAATAAAACAGGAGGTAGAATGGTTTTGTGAGACCAGAAATTTTCTGATTCATTACTTAAGATAGACATGAAAAATGTAGATTCTACTAATAAATTAATGAGTTAGTCTGATAAAAGAGTTGAAATACAAATAATATACATGTTTAGAAGGTATTTTAATTGTATTATAGTCCATGAGTGTGTGGATACATGCATTTGTATATATAATACATGTGTAGGTCATTAGACATAATTTGTATATGATGAGAACTAAACTGTCTTACCAAGAAGTACTTGGTGATTGCATTTCCTAGGCCAAGAATCTAGAAACTACTGATTTTTGGAAATGTTGGAACACGGGCAAGTAAAACTTTTTCCTACTTTATTATTTTGAGTTCAGTGTTATGGTGAAAGTAATTTTATTACTCAATAATGAAAACTTTTGAATAGAAAAACTTAGATGAAAAATTAGTAACATTTTACCCAGATAATATGTCCTAATCTTGTCAATCATATAATTAAAAATTCCTTAATATTCTCAAGTTTTTTTTTAATTTTCTAAAGATTTTATTAAGTAATTTCTATACCCAATGTGGGGCTCAAACTCACAACCCCGAGATCCAGAGTTGCATGCTCTTCCACTAAGCCGGCTCGGCGCCCCAATATTCTCACATTTTTGACAACTGTTTATAATTTGCAACAAATTCAATACTCATGCTCAGAATAGAATGAAGATTTGTCTTCATTTCATAGCTGTTCAGTAGAAGACCCATCACTGAGACCCTCTTGCAGAAGAAGTCTAGACAAAGGGCAGTATCGCTGGCTGCTTTATATTGATGCCTCTCTTAACTGGATTTAATTCCTTAAATACTTTAAAGTTCTTAATGACTTTTAAAATCCTACCTTTATGTCTAAGAAAAAATATGGTAGTTTATTCAGGAGTTATCTAGAAGTCTTTGACAGTAAGTAGGAATGTTTGTAAACATTTGAAAACCTATAGAAGAAGAAAAGAATTTTCTGGAACACACTGATGTCTCCAAATTTATTAGAAAGCAACAGGGGAATCAAACATATTCATCCTTGAGAGAAGCATCTAAAGACATATATTAAGCTAAAAATGATAGCGTAAGTAATTTCACGTAATATGCGAGAAGGTTTTAGTCAAGTTAGGCAGTATTGGGAACTTTAATTTTCATAGTTTTTATCAAGATGTGCAAGTTTAACAATGATCAGCCATGGCAGTCTCTTAAGGCCTCAGATGGATCTGAGATCCTCAGCTGAATCTTTTCTTGATAATTATTGAAGCTCGGTGATGGGAATGTTAAAGAGCTCACTCTGCCATTCTGTTTTGGTATATGTTTAAATTTTTCCATAGTTAAAAAAAAATAAGCTAGCACAACACCTTACTTGTTCCTTACCGAGGTGCTTCAAATAATTTTTCCGAATAAATTGAAGTTTATCAAAAGCCTATCATGCCTGTGCTGGTTGAAAATCACGCCAAGCCATTTTCGCCATGCTTCCTTTAAATAGGGTGCTGGGCTGATCTCCTTGATGGTCCAGCATCCCCGTTGTTGCAGTCTGCAGGCTGCGCCCCAGCGTTCCACTGCATGCAAGTCAGCCCACCTTCTCCCCCAGCAGCCAGTCAGCCAGGGGCCTTTTTTGGTGTTCCCTTTGGCTCAGACCTGCATTCCTTCTCTGCAGAAACGACTCCGGGCAGCTAGAGTCTTGTCCCGCAAGGTTGTTCTGGAAACCAACACTACACCGTTTTTCTCTAACCTATTCTCTTTTTCCCAATTCCAAGCTTTTCGTCTAGTCTTTTTGATTACAGCAGAGACAGGTTATAACGAAAATTTGTCAACATGATTCTTGTTTTTAAGTAAGGTTGACTGAAATACAACTTATGTGTTATGAAATTTCACCCTTCTTATTATACAGTTCCACGAGTTTTTGAAAACCACCACAAAATAAAGACATAGAATTTTCCACTGCTTTAAAAAAGTCCCCTGGCCCTCCCTGCCTCCCCCGTCCCCTGTCCTGCCCGCCCAGTTCCTGGAAACTACGGATATGATTTCTGAATGTGTTTTCTGTACCTATAGTTTTGCTCTTTCATAATATCATATAAATGGTCTCAAATAGTATGTGCGGTTTTGGTTCTGGCTTCTTTTGCTTAGCATAATGCTTTTCTTTATTTTTTATTACTTTGAAATAATTTTAGGTTTACAGAAATGTTGCAGAAAGAGTACACAGAGTTCCCATGTACTTTTTATCCAATTTCCCCTAAGGTTAACATCTTACCGAACTAGAATACAAGGATCTAAACCAGGACATTGACATTGACAAAGTACTATTCACTAACTTGGCAGACTTCATTCAAATTTTGCCACTTCTCACACTAGTGTCCCTTTTCATACCTTGAATCCAGTCCAGAAACAGTGCATTTGTCGTGTCTCCTTAGTCTGCAATCTGGAGTAAGTCCCCAGTCTTTATTTTTCATAAACTTGGTAACCTTCTTGAAGAGTACTGGCCAATTTTGCTGTAGAATGCCTCCTCAATTGGAATTTGTCTTATGTATTCTTTTCTTTTTTTTATTTAATTTTAAGATTTTATTTATTTATTTGGGAAAGAGAGAGGGAGCACAAGTGGGGGGAGAGGCAGAAGGAGAGGGAGAAGCAGGCTGAGCAGGGAGCCCGACTCGGGGCTCTATCCCAGGACTCTGGGATCATGACCTGCGCCAAAGGCAGAAGCTTAACCGACCAAGCCGCCCAGGTGTGCCTGTCTGATGTATTCTTAATAATTAAATTGAACTAATGCATTTCGGGGTAAATACTACAGAAGTGATGTTTTGCCCTTCTCACCGTATCCTCTAAGGAGGTAGATGGAGTCAGTGTGTCTTTTTACTGGTGATGTTAATTTTTTGATCACTCAGTTAAGATAGGGTCTGCTAAGTTTTTCTACTGTCAAGTTCCTATTGCGTAATACTTAAAAAACTCACCCATGTTTTTGCATATATTAGCAGTTTGTTCTTTTCATTGTGGAATAGTATTTCATCGTATGGATGAACCACCGTTTTTTTTTTTTTTTTAACCTCTTTTTAAGTTGATGGACATTCGCTTTGCTTCCATTTTTTCTGTGCTGGCAGTATGCAGCGGACCCTGGTGTTCTGTTGAACATGGTGTTCACAGAACACCAACATCAGACAAGGCTCCCCCGTGACCACGGTGAATCAGCAGAAAAACAAGACAACTCCATAATTAGGTCTGAACACAGACAAAAACAAGAACATTTTCCAAACCACAAAAAATGACAAAACATCCTATACAGGCTAATAGGAGCGGCTGCTGCTTCTGGACCCCAACATGAGCCCTTTTTCCCTCATTGCACCTTTTAGGTAAGATGTACTAAGATCACCAAGGTCTCCCGTCTCCTGACGGCTTGCAGTCCAGAGCGAAGCCTTGCTTGCATGAACCCTCCCGAACCCTCCTGAACCTTCCCAAACCTTCCTAACACAAGCCCCGATCCTGTAATAAATCCTTTCTGTCACTGTTCCCGAGACCCTGCACGTGCTCAGTGTGTTTCTCTCTTCTTGCAACTTCCTTAACCACGGGTGTGTTTGTGGCCTTTGGAGAACATGGACACTGTAAACAACACACAAACACATGTATTGAAAATTCTTTGCTTCTCCTCCTGTCTCCAGACATCCGGTTTCCCACAGCACCTGCAACTCTTTTTACGATTTAATTCTTCCATTTTTTAAAATGCAAATGCAGATAAGTAGTACGGTCTATACTTCTATCTCCTTTCCTTTCTCTTACGAAACACTGTTTGCATCTGGCTTTTTCCCCTCAGCATTGTATATTCCGGAGATGTCTGTCAAGGTTCTAGAGAATGTCCTGGGATGCCTGGCTGGGTTAGTCGGGAGAGCATGCAACTCTTGATCCTGGGGTTATAAATTCGAGCCCTATGCTGGGTTCTATAGAGCTTACATTTAAAAAAAAAAAAAAAAGTGAAAAACTAAAAAGGTTAGAGAGAATGTCTATTTTATTAACAAATCTTCACACTGGAATGATGTGTGGAATGAATCTGATTTGGCACTAACAGGCTTTTTAAATTTATTTGTTTATTTAATATATTTTTCATTTTAGAATTTTTTTAGTAACAGGCTTTTGAGCTCATCTTCCAGACATTTATTTTCAACCTCTCCTAATATCCTCTGCCCTGCTGATACCAGCTGTCGCTTCTGAAGTCAGGAGCTGTCTGCTTATAAATACTGACTCGGGGGCCTGGGTGGCTCAGTCATTAAGCGTCTGCCTTCGGCTCAGGGCGTGATCCTGGAGTCCTGGGATCAAGCCCCACATCGGGCTCCTCCGCTGGGAACCTGCTTCTTCCTCTCCCACTCCCCCTGCCTGTGTTCCCTCTCTTGCTGGCTGTCTCTCTCTCTGTCAAATGAATAAATAAAATCTTTTAAATAAATAAATAAATAAATAAATACTGACTCAACCGGCAAATCACATTGAATCACTTTGTTCATTAATTTTTTTAAAAAATTGTAGTAAAATACGCATAACCTAAAAATTTACCATCTCAACCATTTTTAGGGGAACAGTTCAGTAGTGTTAAGTAAGTACATCCACGTTATTGCATAACCAATCTCCAGAACTCTTTTCAGCTTACAAAACTGAAACCCTATGACCCGTCTTTGAGAACCACAGCTCCAGGGCACCCGGGAGTGCTTGAGAGCACAAATGGGAAACAGGTGGTTTAGAGGATGAAAACCATCAAGATCCGTTACTCATGATTTTTTTAAAGGGCATTCTTACACACACACACACACACACACACACACACATACGTACAAATACAAGTTGATTCTGTTTCTGTGGTTTTTTTCTAAAGCCCATCTCAGGAATTAGTACCAGAAAGAAAACCTGATGCAACTTCTTCGGATTGTCCCCCGTCGACTACTTTACGGGCTGTATTGTGGACTGAAGTCTCCAGCTTCCTCTGGAACCCGGATTTGCCCAACAATGACTCGACCAAGTTCAAGTAGGTCTTTCTCAGCCTGCCACTCCTTGTCTCCGGTGAAGTTGGAAGTACCTGAGAGTTCCTGCACTTGGAGGGGGAATGTCTATAGTGGGTTCAGTGCTGGGCAAGATTTTGGAGAAAGCCACACTGCCATTCTCCCCTCAGGCAAACCCCTCCCAGGAGAGGTCCGGCATTATCTCTCAGTAATCAGGTTGAATCTTTTGGAGACATTTTATTGCTTCTCCCAGAATATTTGCATTCAAGCTTCTCACATAGGGTTTGTCTTTTAAAGCCCTCACCGCTCAGCAAGAGGGGGAAGCTGGAGTTTGTCCTACAGGGTCATATGGAGTTAAATGTGCTGCTGTTCAGATAGGATTCCTCTCTCTCCTGGGCCCTTAGTCTGTAGTGAATATAGAGCCTAACAGTTATACAATGAAGGATCTTCTGCGAGCCTGTTAAACATACGTTAGCATGGCATCGAAAGGCCAAGCTGCCCTCTTTTTGCCTATTTTTCAACTCTGGATAACTTTTTCTAATACTGCGAGTGTGCTCGAAGCTCCTCCTTCCATTTTGCCAAAGCTCAGGGTTCCTGGCTGTGGAGAAGAGGGCAGGCTGCTAGAGGCTATGGGGGACCACGGGCGCGTGCCTGACTTCCGCCCAGAGTGAGCTGTCTGGGCTTGGAACTGCAAAATGTCCTGGGGCGTTTTCCCTTAGTAGTTGGGAAATGCATTTTTTTCTTTTCTTCCTCTTCCTGTTCTTCCTCCTCCTCCTCCTCTTCCTCTTCTTTTTCTTCAAGATTTCTACCATATTAACATTACTATATTTACATCCTGCTTTCCAAGAACCAAACCTGAGTTGACCTGTGTGTTTCTAGAAGTTCCTTAAAGTGAGATCTTACTAGAAGTCACTTTGACCTAGGACCTATTCATTAGTAGGATGACAGAGTTTACATTTCAGGTGAAAAAGACATTTAGGGCTAGGGAAGGCTTTCTGGGTGAACTTCGCAGTCCTTGAGGACATTTGTAGGGTTTGGACCCAGGAGTCACACAAATAGTCCCTGGGAAAGTACTTGTACCTTTTCTGATTAAGCATCTTGTTCTTTCAGGAGATTAGATCGGACGGCACACGCTAATCTGCCCGGCCTGGGTTTCTTTTTTCAAGCTCTTCCTGGTGGGACAGCTATAGTGTGCCTCATTTGTCACACTGGTCTATCTCCAACGGGGGTGTAGCATGGACGGAGCTTTGGGATGGTTGGCAAACGGTTGGGCTGGTTATGCCCAAGGGGATGGTGTGCCTGCACCATTCATTCCTTTGGGATTTACGCTGCCAGAAACGTGATCCCAGGGAGCTTCGAGAATGTGGTTGGAGAGGGAGTTGGAGCCTCTGCTTCTTTGTTTCCGAGAGTCTGCTTTTACTCCCTATGCCTTCTTACCAGCAGCCAGAGAGGAGGGGAGGCAAAGGGGAGACGGGGTCTCTATTAAGATTCCCAGTCATGGGCCAGTCATGGAGGTGACTCTGGGCTTACGAGGAGAACGCCTCGGAAGGGAGGTGTCGAGGCATGAGAAACCAACAGCATCTGTCTTACCAGCTCGGGGTACAAATGAAGTCACATTCCCTTTCATATCTAAGTTCATTGTCTCTCCACCCCCGTCCCGCTATCTCTCCTTTTTTCCAACCTGCCTGTCCCGGGTTCCGTCTCTCAGGGGATGCTCATTCATTCCAGGGATCAACCGTGGTCGCCATTGCCTCTAGAGGGGAGACCAGAAAACCTGCTGCAGCAGCTGAAGAACTCACTGGCACTTTTGCCAAAATCTGCAGTGCCTTAGCCCAGATGAGAGGATGTCTGTGTCGGGGCCACCGGCAACTCTGGGCCGGCATTTGCTTCTCCTGGGGGAGAGCAGAGGAGGGAGTCTGTCCTCTCCTGGCAGCTTATACTCGGCTCTGTACTGCTTAGGCCCGGCCTGCTGGAGCCGTGGCACTTCCATACACCCCCCCACCACCACCAAATGAGGGCCTCCAGAGCCACAGCACCTGGGGGAGAAGGGTGTCGCTCAGCCACACGCCCTGCCCTAACCGAACCTGTGCTGCCCAGGAGGGACATGGCACTTCCAAGTCTAGCTCCTCACTCTGAACCTGGGATGAGGACATTTGTCGCAGGGGCGGATTCTGCCTTGGAGGTCGTGTAAAGTGCAGAGCCGGGGCCGCAGGGAGCCCTCGCTAAATGGTGGTTGCTGCCCCCGTTGGACAGAGATCGAGCGGGAGAATGCTTGGAGATGCAGAAGAAGGCGCTCCGTCCCAGAGAGCAAGCTATAGTGTGTGACCGTGGTCACCTGCTCTCATGGTATTCTCTGTGTTCGACTCTCTTCTGTTACCCCAAGGCTCTGGTGACGTCTTGTTGAAAGGTCCAGGTCTTACTTGTTTGTGAAGGAGAAGGTCACGTGTCCAGGTTTGCAGCAGAGCATCTGTTCACAGGGGAGGGGGCCTCACTCTCACCTTGTAATGATGCCGAGGGAGGCTGAAATCAGCAAGGTCCCCAGACGGAACAGAATTTGGGAAGGAAGGGAAGGCTTTGGAGTCCAGGGGGCGTGAGGTCAACCCCTCCTTCACTAGCTTGTTTTTACTGTTATGAGGAGGATGCTTTCCATCCATTAGCTTTTAAGATCTTTGTAACACGTGCTCTCGGGAAGGCACTACTGCGCACATCAAACAGCCAGGAGAGCAGAGGGCCCGTCGTTTCCGTCACTTCTCACAGGTGGATGGACGGGAGGCGGAGCTGGGATTCAAAGCCAATGTCATGTACCCTGCTTCTTTCTTTAAGATGCTGTGCACTCATACATCAGGCCGCATGGACAGTGTCTTCATGGTACAGGAATGATTTTTTTTAAAGATGTATTTATTTATTTTAGAGAGAGAGCACGAGCGAGAAGGGCAGAGGGAGGGGAAGAGAGAATCTCAAGCAGACTCCATGCTCAGTGCGGAGCCTGATGCAGGGCTTGATCTCTTGACCCTGAGATCATGACCTGAGCCGAAATCAGGAGTCCGACACTCAACCAGGTGCCCCTGGGACAGGAATGATTTTTTATTTGGGGGTCCTAAAGTATCGTTTCACGCAAGGTCAAGTCAAAATGTGAGCAATCGATACAGGATATAAATGTCCACACGGTACACTGGATTTATAAAGATTTTATTCTCTCTTTAGATATGGCTGATTTTCGGAAGTTTTTTGCAAAAGCAAAGCACGTAGTCATCATTTCAGGGGCTGGTGTTAGTGCTGAGAGTGGAGTCCCGACTTTCAGAGGAGCCGGGGGCTACTGGAGAAAATGGCAAGCTCAGGTGAGTGGTGCTTCCAGAATACCGAGGGGTTCTTCTGAATGAAGCCAGGGCGGAGTCTGACTTGAAGCCTGATGCCTGACCCAGGGGTCTAAGTTCTGAAATTAACCATGACTCTCGTCTTGGTTATTTTGGCCTCAACACAAAGTGTGTATGATTAAGGTCTCAGATGCAAGCAAAGCAGCTGCTTTCCTTACTTTCTAGATCTGTAGAGATTTTATTTATTCACATAACGACTTAGATTTCTTCTGGTAATTAAAGTGGAGTCTGAG
Organism: Ursus americanus; assembly: GCF_024610735.1. NCBI lineage: Eukaryota > Metazoa > Chordata > Mammalia > Carnivora > Ursidae > Ursus > Ursus americanus. The sequence continues at coordinate 17,404,101 of NC_142158.1, forward strand.
AATTCTTGGTTAGTGTAGTTCATCGCTTTTCTACAGATATTGAAATGAAGTATTACACATGTTTAAAGTTCCTGTGAACTTTTCATATTTTTAAAAAAGATTTTACTTATTTATTAGAGAGAGAGAACATGAGCAGGGGGAGGGGCAGAGGGAGAAGCAGGCTCCCTGCTGAGCAGGGAGCCCTAAGTGGGGCTTGATCCCAGGACCCTAGACTATGACCTGAGCTGAGGGCAGACGCTTCACTGACTGAGCCCCCAGGCGCCCCTGAGCTTTTCATATTTAAAGCCACAGTTGCACTGTTGAAGGCTTAGGGCTTCACGTTTAAAACATTATATGAAGGCCATGAGAATGAAAGCTCTATGGGCGGGGACTTTTTAAAAATTCAGCTTGTATTAAGGCAAAAAAGTAAAATAAATAAAATAAACTTCAGTTTGTATTAAGGTATGATATACAGTTGACCCTTGAACAACACAGGTGATTTTTTTCTGACACTGACACGTGGATTTTTTTCTAAATCTATTGTAAAATTTTTTTCCCTAGAGATTTGAAACAATTCGAAAAAACTCACAGATGAGCCGTGTAACCTAGAAATATCTAAAAATCTAAGAAAAAGTTAGGTATGTTGTAAATGCATGAAATGTATGTAGATTCTAGTCTGCTTTTTATCATTTACTGCCATACAAATTTATTGCAAAAAGTTAAAATTTATCAGACCTTACGCACACAAGTGCAGGCCATGTGGGTGCCATTCCCAGTCTAGAGAAATGTAAACACATGTCACGATGCAGTATTAAATCGTAACTACATCACACTAACTACTGTAATAATCTCGTAGCTACCTCCAGTTGCTGTTGCCGGGAGCTCAAATGTCGCGAGTATCTGCTTAAAATACCGTGTGACCCTAGTCATCTGCATGTGAGCGGTTTGTCCCCTGAGTAAATTTCGTATTGCAGTAAGGAGTGATCTCTTGGGGTTCTCGTGTATTTTTCGTCGTGTTTAGTGCAATACAGTCAACCCCGAATCATACCATGGGGCCACTCGTGCCACTAGTGATGTGGGAAGTGCTCCCAAGAAGCAGAGGAGAGTCATGACATTACAAGAAAAAGTGGAAGTGCTTGATATGACCTATAGGCTGCTGTCTGCAGCTGTGGTTGCCCACCATTCAAGATGAATGAATCCAATAAAGTCCACTGGGGGGGAGGGGAAAGAAAAAGAAAAGGAAATTCATGAAGTCATTGCCATAGCTACACCAGCAGGTGCAGCAACCTGCACTTTCTGTGAAATGCATTTTTATCTCATGCTGAAAATGCAGCTCTTATGCGGGTTCAGGATTGCTGTAAGACAGGCGCATCTGTAGGCTCCAGTACGATTCGAGAACAAGTGAAGCCATTATGCTGACATCTTAAAGTAAAAAGAAGGTAAAGGGTCTAAAGCTGGGGAATTCAGTGCCAGCTAAAGATGGTTTGATCATCTTAGAAAGAGGTTTGGCTTAAAAAAAAGAAAAGCCAAGCTAATAGGAGGAGTTGCTTCTGCCAACCAAGAGGCAGTGGACAAGTTCCCAGACACCATTAGGAAGATCACTGAGGAGAGAGTATGTCACAAGTGCCCTGTTCTGGGGGGGCAGGGGGGGGGATGCTACAAAGGATGTTTATTAATAAGAGAAGTGATGGGCAGGATTGAAGGCAGGAAGGGATAGGCCAACTCTATGGTTTATACAAATGCAGTCTGGTTTCTGATCAGGACAGCCCTTATCTATAAAGCTGATACCCTCCCTCCCCACAGTGTTTTGAAGGGAAGAGATAAATACCAGCTGCCAGTGTTTTGGTCGCACAAGAAGAAGGCCTGGCCTGCAAGAATCCTGTTTCTGGATGGGTCCCTTCAATGAAGTACCTTGCCAGTAAGGGACTGCCTTTTAATGTTCCTTTAAAATTGGACAATGCCCCCTGGCCACCCAGAAGCCCAGGAGTTCAACCCCGAAGGTGTCAAACTGGTCTGCTTGCCCCCAAACACAGCATCTCTAATTCAGCCTCTAGGTCAGGGGGCCATAAGGACCTGTAAGGCTCACGACACATAGTGCTCTATGGAAAGGATTGTCAATGCTGTGGAAGGGAACCCTGACAGAACATCGTGAAAGTTTGGAAGGATTACACCAGTAAAGATGCCATCATCATTAGAGAAAGAGCCACCAAAGCCATCAAGCCCAAAACGATAAATTCCTGCTGGAGAAAACTGCTTCCCAATGTTGTGCTTGACTTCTCAGGATTTACAACACAGCCAATCAAGAAAGCCATGGAAAAGACTGTGGCTGTGGCAAAAAAAAGTGCGGGACAAAGGGTTTTAAGATTTGGATCTTGGGAGCACCTGGGTGGCTCAGTCGATGAAGCATCCGACTCCTGGCTTCAGCTCAGGTCATGATGTCGGGGTGGTGCGATCGAGCCCCACGTCGGGCTCCACGCTCAGGCGGGAGTCTGCTTGAGATTCTGTCCCTCTGCTCCTCCCCCCCCCTTTAAAATAAATAAATCTTCAAAAAAAGAAAAAAAAGATTTGGATCTTGGAGAAATTCAAGCGCTAACAGACACCACGCCAGAGGAATGAACGGAAGACGACTTGATGAAGACGAGAGCTTCCGAACCAGTGCCAGACGAGGAGGAGGAAGACTTGGAAGCAGGGCAGAAAACAAACGGACATTAGACAGTCTGGCAGAAGGGTTCCGACAACCCCGGACGACTTTTGACTTCTTTTCCGACGTGGACTCGGGCACTGACACTAAAGCCAATGGTGGAAGAAAGCTTGGTACCACATAGACCCTTTGTAGAGAAAGGAAAAGGCAAAGCAGTCGGACAGAAGTTCTGACGACGTATTTCTACAAAGTTACACCCCGTGTGCCTGCCTCTCCTGCCTCCCTTCCCACCTCCCCACTGCCTCTGAGTCTGCAGCCCTCGGGACAGCAAAACCAGCCCTTCCTCCTCCTCCTCCTTAAGAGGAGTCGCTGAGTTAGAGAAGCTGGGGTGGGGGCTCAGGAGGCCTCAGGGGGCCCTTCTAGAGAAGAGAGGTGGTCAGTGGTGTCAGAGCAGCTCAGAGTTTGTGGGGAAGCAAAGAAGTCGATAGAATGTGTCCGACTCCAGCTGTGTTCCAAGGACACACGTAGACAGGTTCCCGTGGCACCCGTGGCACCGTAAGCTGCTTCAGGCTGCTCGTGCTGGGCGTGGAGCGCAGGAAGGACGTACGGGGTGGATGCGGATAATCCAGACGTTTGCTCCCCATTCACTCCCCACGTGAAGGCTGACTGTACTACCAGGTAGAAGGGGGTGACCTTTATAGTCCAACCAAACACCTAATACCACCACCGCCACAATCGAGATATAGAATGTATTTTTTTAAGATTTTATTTATTTATTTGAGAGAAAGAGAGAGCGAGAGAGCATAGCAGGGGGAGAGGGAAAGGCAGGCTCCCCGCTGAGCAGCGAGCCTGATGCGGGACTCTATCCCAGGACTCCAGGATCGTGACCTGAGCTGAAAGCAGGTGCTTAACCCACTGAGCCACCCAAGCGCCCCAAGATATAGAATATTTCAGTCATGGCCAGAGGTTCCCTTGTGGCCTTTCCCCATTGGCTTGCAGCCCCACACAACAACGACTGTCCTCTCTTTCGCTGTGGATGAGATTTTTCCATCCTAGAAGAGACATCATCCTTTAAAAATATATTTTTATATATTCTGTTAGTATATATCCTGTTTTTTATATGTGTAGCTGTTTGTATGTAATTATAGTGTGTATATAATTACAGTTATAAAGAACTGAGTTTCTCGGCTATGGCCATTGTACTTCAAGTGGGCACCTTGCATTGTACTTTTCCCGGGTAACTGAAATTGACCTCCTCTATTGTGGGGCTCCATGAAAAAGCGGCTTCAGCCTGAATCGCTTTCCTGCATATTATTGTCCATAACTTCCTTGACTGGTAAGTGGGACGGGTGGCAATAGCCCTGCCTTGGAAGTGGGGAAATTAAAACCAGTTTCCCCACGGTCTCGCGTGCGTCCTGAAACCGAGACTCAGGCTGGCGCCCGGGCCCCTGTCTGGCGTCTGCCACACTGCGCGGGCCTACAGCAGGTCTGTTCCAGCTTGCGCCTTCCAGAAGCCGCCTGCTTCCGTGTTCCAGAGCATTGATGCATCCCGGCTTTCCCCCTTTGACTCCTGCCTCTTCTCTCTACCCCCAGGACCTGGCCACCCCTCAGGCCTTTGCGCGAAACCCTTCCCTGGTGTGGGAGTTCTACCACTACCGGCGGGAGGTCATGCTGAGCAAGGAGCCGAACCCGGGGCACCTCGCCATCGCTGAATGTGAGGCCCGGCTGCACGGGCAGGGCCGACGGGTCACGGTCATCACTCAAAACATAGATGAGCTGCACCGCAGGGCTGGCACCAAGAACCTTCTGGAAATCCATGGTGAGGGGCCCTCATGTGGGGAGGGGACTCAGATGTCAAGACACAAGGCCTGCCATTTCCCCCTGGGACCCACTGAATGGGAATCTGCATTTTGACAAGATGCCCAGGTATCTGGTGTGTGCATGACACAGCAGAGGGACAAGTGTCCTGCTGGGCTGAGGGGAAATGGGCGGCTCCGGCCATCCGACCACTATGGCTTTAGCAGGAGGTGCCCGGGAAGGCTCTGGTATTCCTGGGAGTAGCCATGGACTTTCCCTCTGTCCCCAGTTGGCTCTCTCCCCTGAGGCTGTGCTTCTGCTCAGCAGGCAGACCTTTAGGGAAGCTGCCAGATCAGTGACCTTCATTGCAGCCAGCCCACCAATTTTGTGATGCCCGTGGAGTTTGTCTTATATCCTGCTGGCTTCCCTTCTCTGCCCTTGATGACATCCTCCTTTTCCTTCATATCTTCTGGAATCCTCTCCTCCGGCTTGGAGCTCACCAAAAATCGAATGCATTTGTTCATGTAAGAGCATAACTGGGTATGCAAGCTTTCTTCCCAAGGGCATTTGTATCTAAGAGCCTACAAAACTGCCATCCCAAGGAATGCATTTCTAATGGTGGAATTTCCAGAAGCAGTGATCCCGGGAGTATGCAGTGAAGTTGCCCATTTCTGCCTGGGGTAGTGGCAGAAATGGGCAATGTTCACTTGGGTCCCGTCTCGCTTTTGTGTCCTAGCAATAGTCAGCCACTTGCCGACTGCGTGCCTCGTGGGCACCTTCTTCCACAGGGTCTGTCCACGTGGCTCATTTCTTTGGAGTTTCAGAACGTAGGTGGTGTCACTTGCCATGTATAAATGTATAAAATGGGGATTTTTTTTTTAAGATTTATTTATTTGAGGGAGAGAGAGAGAGCGCGCCTGAGTGAGGTGAGGGGCAGAGGGAAAAGCAGACTCCTGGCTGAGCAGGGAGCCCGATGCAGGACTCGATCCCAGGACTCCGGGATCCTGACCTGAGCCAAAGGCTGATGTCTAACCGACTGAGCCACCCAGGCGCCCTAAAATGGGGATGTTAACATCTATCTTATAGTTGTTTTAAGGATTAAATAAGATAATATGTGCATCTTGTTGGAATTTCGGAGGTTGCAGACTGTTAGAACTCTCTTCTAACTTAGGTAAAAACAAAAGAAAGCCCTGCCTTTCATTAAACTAAAGATGCCACCAGTTTTAAGATACCTCACGCCCAAGACGGGGCTCGAACTCACAAACCCGAGATCAGGACCTGAGCTGAGATCAGACACTTCACTACCTGAGCCCCCCAGGAGCTCCAAGATACATCACATGTTTAATGTGACCCTTACAAAGAAAATAGTCTGCCCAAACCGTGATATTATATTATCCCGTAGAGTTGTCATTTTGTACTGACAGAAGCAGTTTGCAAACTTACTTAGACACAGAGTTTTAGAAACGATATCACATTTAGGCACATAAAACATAATATGCTTGTGCGTATAAAAACATCCAGAACTCATTTTCTTCCTCAAATGGCCCCTCAGTGGTTCGTCGGCTGAAATGGCCAGGGCTGGCGTTTGTCCCATCAGGCCACCGAGAGTAACAAGCAAGTCCCTGCACACCCCTCACCCATCACCGTTCCCCATTAGCAGGTGTGCGAGTGCGGGCTACGACAGCCACCGTGCACCTGCCGTCCGGCCCGGTACCAGTGGTAGGACCCGTGGTAGGACCGTGAGGGAAGACGGCTGTAGTAAGACGGACAACGCAGGGACACTGACTCACAAAACTGAGGAGTCTTAGGGTGGGGCTGACGTCGCTGTGTCCTCTGTCGCCCCGCCTCCCGCTCTCCCTCCCCAAGGAAAGCCCCACTTCTCCCCCTGCCCTTCTTCTGCCTCCGTGCCCCAGGCCAGTGAACGAAGCTGGGGATGGCCTTGCTTGGGTCACATCCCTCCCTTCGGCCAAAGGCTGCAAAGTGGATTAGGTACCGTGATTGGACCGGTCTGGAGCGTGGGCCTTAGCGTGTATTTTGGGATGGGACCGACAGCTCCATCCACTCGGCCTGGGGAGGGAGAGAGATGGCTCCCCGAGGAAGGAATGCTGGACAGAACGGAGCGACGCACGTGCACTCTGACGTGTGCTGGGCTCGGCGCGGTGCTGGGCACAAGGCGAACATCTGAGGAATTACAGTCACTGTTATCGTGTCAGCTCAAGAAATGGTCGCTAGTTTTAACAATTATTTGCTTCATGTAGTAATCGGTTATGTACTTACTGAGCTGCTTTTGTAGAAAAGATTCAAAATTTGTTAGATTGAAATTAAGATTTTGCAAATACATCCAAGGTATGGAAGGTTTATCAATCATATACTTGGTAAACCAGGCCCTTCGGTTTACTTTGGCGGCACCTACCCTGCTGACCGCTTCAAATCCACCTGCTCATAGGGGTCATTCGAGAGCTCCTTCATCAGGTGGTAAGTGATTTATCTCTCTCCTTCCAGATTGCAGAGTCCGGGAGGCACGTGCTATCAGCTTGCTCAGGACCGCTACACGCCTTTGCATTTCCCGATACCTAGGGCAGGCCCATCTGCTAAAATGAACCCATAAAAACGCAATCATTCTGTACCCTTTCAGACATGGAGACAATTGCTCTTGATTGTACCAAATTCTGGTCTTGTTTAATTCGTGTTTTTCAGGTAGCTTATTTAAAACTCGCTGTACCTCTTGTGGCATCGTGGCTGAGAATTACAAGAGTCCAATTTGTCCAGCTTTGTCAGGAAAAGGGTAATTATCCTGCCCTCCGGAACGAGTGTGTGCTGTTTTCTCTTTTCAGTTGAATATAAATGTAAGGGAATTGAACGTTAGCTTAGGATTCCTATGGATATTTGTGAGAAATTAGACTAGATACAGTACAGCCAAATGGTAAAAGAAATATCTTGCTCAGAATTTACGATGCTAAGTGAAAACCACAGGCTCTCTTATCTAATACGATCCCAACACAGACACACAACGCACCCCCTTCGTGTTGGTGTATCAGTATACAGGTAAAAGACCAGGAGAAAATACAACAAAATATTACCAGTGATTATCAAGAGTGGTGGGATGATGGGAAATGTTGATTTCTTCTTTATAACTTTCTAGACTTTTCTTACAATTCTGTGATGAACATGTACTATTATTATAATTAGGGAAAAAATAAGAGTAGACTCGGAATATTGAGAAAAATTTTACCTGGTCATTTTAAATCAGTATAAATTATACAAGTAATATATTAATACAGTATCAGTGCAGAAGAGTCTAATTATGAGGACGTATACAGTGCGTATCATGAAACTCCCCCTTAACACACCGGCTGCTCCATCCCCTCCCCACATAGAAGTTCCGTCTCTTGAGGTAAAGTCACAGTGGTTAACTGCTTGGTGTCTGTCCTTCTTGTGCCCTTCTGAGTTAACGTGTACTAATTATGGGTTTTGAACCATATGCTGCCAGGCAAATATCCAGACTTACTGGGTTATGTTATCTCTTTGTTCTTTGATTATACCAATGACAGTTTCTTTTCTAATACTGTTTACTTCAGTGCTCCAGACCCTGAAACTCAAGATGCCAGGATCCCAGTGGAGAAACTTCCCCGGTGGGTAAAAAAAACGTGGATCTGTGTTTGGTTTTCCAGATTGTGAAAAAAAGAAGGGAATCAAAATCTAAGTTCATTTTGTGAGGTGTCTCTTATTTTTTTTTTTAAGATTTTTTTATTATTTGAGAGAGGGAAAGCCTGAGAGAGCATGAGTAGGGGGGAGGAGCAGAGGGAGAGGGAGAAGCAGACTCTCTGCTGAGCAGGAAGCCCGATGTGGGGCTCGATCCCGGGACCCTAAGATCATGACCTGAGCCAAAGGCAGGCGATTAACTGATTGAGCCACCCAGGCATCAGTGCAGAAACCAGTCCTGACCTACGAGACCAAGGGCAAATAGGCAAAGGCGAACCAAACGCGGTGAGAAACTGCTTCTTTCTGGTCTCTTTTTGCTTTGTGTTGTGATGGGAGAATTTGAGGTCTGGAAGGTTCCTGGGCAGACCTGATGCTCCAGGTGCGTATCTGGTGTGTATAACGTGTAGAGGCCGGCCTCTTGTATTATCTTCACCTTCCTCGTCGTCATCAGTGTTATCAATCCAGGGGAAAGAAGGCAGTAAAAGGTCTTGCAAAGGTGAAATTACAGGACCAAACAGGATTTTTATAGATTACGATAAACCCTAGAGAGATTTTTTTATCTCAGTTTTTCAAAGCCAGATGTTACCACAGTGTTTCCTAAACTATTTCATAGAGCACTGGATCCATGTGATGTTGAAGGGCATTACTTGAAAAAAAGATGTTATGTGCTCAAATAAATCTGGAAACCACAGATTAAACAAAGTTGGAGTATGTTTGCTTTCCTGCAGGACTTCTCAGTGCATTTCATATGCTGAAGTACACTGTTCCTCCTTAAAAAGTGGTTATATGTTAATATTTCACTGGTTTATTTAACCACAGAACTCTCTTCATGATTCTTAGTAAGGGTTTTCATTATCGAATTCTAAAAAGACAGACAACAGGCCCTTGAGAGGGTTTTGGTAATTGGCCCTGGAGAACTTGGCTGTGGTTATGGCAAGAAAAAGGTGAATCTGAGGAGACAAGAAAGGAGGTCATTGATGAGACCAGCAGGTGGTTGGGGTGTTAGAGGCAGGTCTGTGCCAGGTTCCTCCCAGGCAGCCACACCGATGCATGTGGTGAAGTAGCTGGGAAAGAGAAAGCTGCTGTTAAAACCCCAAATCCAACCGCGTCAATGTTGGAGATCCAGTTGGCTTGATCCGAGCTTCACGGATCAGGCAGCATGCCATCTAGCAGACAGGAAGGAGCTCTGAGGAGCCACACACAATGGAAGACTTTCAAAGGCCGAAGGAGGCAGGGCAAGGAAGTCTTTCTAGCGAAGAGGTATTACGTCTTGGTTGACTGACGTGGGGCTTAGCACAAGTGACTCCATTTTGGGCCTGTTGTCTGTGTTTTTAAACACTGTTTAGAAAGGAAATGTGAAGGTTGGCCGACACACATTTGTCAGCAACCCAGTGCATCCAGACAAAATAAAAACTTGATGAGGGCCATTAAAATGAGTACTTTCTATTCAGGATAAGCTCACATGGTCTGGAAGTGGAGGAATAGACAATAAGAAGGATCAGAGCCACCCATCTGGATAGACTGGATCTGGGGTACCCCTGCCCTTCCTCTGATCCACCTGGGCAGACCTGGCGGGGCAGGTGTTGGGGTTGGGTGAAGGTCAATGTTCTTACAGGTGTGAAGAGGCAGGGTGCGGCGGCCTGCTGAGACCTCACGTGGTGTGGTTTGGAGAAAACCTGGATCCTGCCATTCTGGAGGAGGTTGACAGAGAGCTGACCCTCTGCGACCTATGTCTAGTGGTAGGTCATTCCCTTCCCTGATCCTTGAGATTTTCTGGAACACCAGGACTAGGGTAGGAGTTCAGTGTTTTTCCTCCCTCCCACCCCCCCTTCCTTTCTTCTCTGTTCCCTCTCCTTCCTTCCCCCTCCTAATTTGTGTGTTGAGATGTCCTGTGGTACCCTATGGAAAGATGAAGAAACCATGAATGTGAATTGATCTTGAATGCGAAACTATGTAAGACCATGTCTTGGGCTTCACAAAGCCTCTTCCCACCACAAAAAAAAAAAACAAAAAACAAAAAACAAAAAACAAAAAAAACCCATGATTTTGAAAGTACTCTATGCTCATTATTAAATTTGAGAAAATACAAAAAAACTACAAAATTATAAAGAAGAAATTAGAAATCACCAATAACTCTATCATCCAGAAATTGCCACTGTTAGCATTTTAGTATATATTTTTTTCTAGATCAGAAGTGAGAAACTATGGCCTTTGGGCCAGATCTGGGCTGCCACTTGTTTTTGTAAATAAAGTTTTATTGGAACACAGCCATGTCCATTCTTCTGTATTGTCTATGGCTGCTTTCACACTGTGATGGCAGAGTTGACTATTTGTGATGGAGACTGTCTGGCTTACAAAGCCTAAAAAAATTACTATCTGGCCCTTTACAGAAAATCATTTGCCCACCCCTGGTCTAGACCTTTTCTTATGCAGATATATACGTATTGTTTTAAAATTCAGAAATGGGTTCAGACTGTACGTTCTGGTTTGAAACAACCTTATTCATGTATATTCCATGTCAGTATATCCACAAATCTGCATCATCTTTTAATTGGCTGCATGGTGTTCTGTTGCTTGGCTGTAAAAGGAGATATTTCACCAATCCTCTGTTTTTGGACATTGAGGCCATTTCACATTTTGGTATTTTAAATAATGCTACGGTGAATATTCTTAGATATAACTTCTGAGCATGCTCTTCAGACCTTTTCCTTAGGGCGTACTTCCCTAGAAGTGGACGTAACTGGACAAAGGGTGTGCATATTTCAGCACTTCCTTAATGTGTCTTTAAAAGCAGAAGCGCTTTCTCATGGGCGCATATTCATTCAGCCAGTGTTTATTGAGCGCGTCCCAGTGTCGCGTCGGTGCTCATGACTGATGATCAAATGAGAAAAGCTGGTTCGTACAGCATAATCTGGTCTTTCCTTTCTTGGAAAGCACATTTGTAAATATGTATTTGTAGGGAAAAACCTGAAAGAATATATATGAAAATGTGGAAGAGTGGTTATCTTGGGGTAGGAGGATTATGAATGACACGTATCTATTTCTTTGAATTTTCTAATGTTAAAAAAAAAAAAAACACATGGATTATTGGCATCGCCTCCCAGAGCAGAAACAAAACCGAACCATTCGTCTGCCGTTCTCTCCATTTGTGCTCCTTGTCTTCCAGCACATTCTTCTAGTGATCAGCTGAAAGGGTGCCTCCCAGCTTTCCATCTGTCCCTCAGAAGCGCCCCATTGATCCCACCCTGCTTAGCTTCCCTCACATCTGTAACCGCAAACCGGCCTGAGTTTATGTAATGTTTTCTGAAAGAATGTTTCTTTCCCCTGTAATGAGGTCACTTGTCCGTTTCCCTTCGTTTGCTTCGTAGGTGGGAACTTCCTCCGTGGTTTATCCTGCCGCCATGTTCGCGCCCCAGGTGTCTGCGCGGGGAGTGCCAGTGGCGGAATTCAACATGGAAACCACCCCAGCCACCAACAGATTCAGGTACGGGGGTCACCAAGGTGGGAGATAGAAGGTACTGAGCAGATGTAGCTACGTCGTCTAAACGGATTTTACCTACTGTTCTCATTAAAACAAAAAGAGACACAGTTTATGTTTTCTAATTTGGTCTGTTTTGATGGAAGAACAAAATATCGTTACCTGTAGACCAAAGGCAGCTGTGCCTTTTTCCAGGGAATTTGCCTTAGGGCTTTTGTGGTTCACATTTTGAAAGTTCTTTGATGAACATTTTCAAAGTTCTTGGATTCTGTAGGCTTGGCTTTCATTTGTATTTTTCAGGGAGAGTCGGTAATGGCGTTTAGGCATAGGTGAGTTGAATACCCAGCACACAGCCGGGGAGGTGCCCGTGCGGACCTTCATGACCCGCTGTTCCCCCGGGGGGTGGCCTGGGTGAGCTCTTCTTTGGTTTTGTTGCCAAATATCTGCCAAATTGCCAGATATCCTCAGAACTAGTACTTGGGGCCATGTCGTGGTGCTGATCCTGTCTCCCATGTTTGTGTGGAAAGTGGAGACCATCAGACTATGTGTTTTTAGCCTCATTCTGAGTTCTATTTTATCCTTATCTTCATTTTGCTTTCTTTTTTCACCTTTCACCTTTTTTCACCTTTTGTCTTCCCTTTTTAATTGTTTATATATTTTTATCGGTCTGCTTATTTCCTTTCTAGAATAAGGTGGAACATAACCTGCATCAGTGCTCTTACAGAAAATACATAACTCGCAAAGAAATACAAATAAATAAAATACAAAACTTCACTGAAACTTGTTAGCATTACGTTAGCCAGTGGTTGTCACCTCAGCTTCATATTTAAAAATAACGACTGGTGGGTGCCTGAGGTGGCTCAGTCAGTTGAGCGTCTGCCTTCGGCTCAGATCATGATCCCAGAGTCCTGGGATCGAGCCCCGTGTCAGGCTCCCTGGTCACCGGGGAGCCTGCTTCTCCCTCTGCCCACTGTGCCTGCCGCTCCCCCTGCTTGTGCGTGCGCTCTCTGTCTCTCTCTATATCAAATAATGTATATCAAATAAATAAATATATATGTCAAATAATATATATCAAATAAATTAATTAAATTAAATAAAAATATGACTGGGCATCATGCATGAGATTCTGATGTACCTGGCCTCAGGTGTAGCCTGGGCATCATGATTTCCATAAACTTCCTAGATGATTCTAACGGGCAGCCAGGATGAGGGCCAGCATTCTGAGTCTTCACTGGGATAAAAAATGTGCCACAGACTGTGTGGAAATGCCCCTGATGACCCTCTTTGGGTGAGCTTGGCTCAATCTAATCTCCTCTGTGTCTTTTTAATCAGTACCATTTGTGTCCTTGGCCCACTTCTTCATTGGTAAGTGGTAAGTGGTAGGAACGAGGAAGACATCCTTTTAAAAACTTGCCTTCTATGTAAAACAGAGTCTTTGAAAACTATACAGTAAAAGAAATGAAAAGATCTACACATGTGGAAGGACACTTATGTCCGTGGACCAGACAACATCATATTGTTAAGATGGCGGTACTCCCCAAATTGATTTACAGATACAGCTCCTCTCCAACAAAATTGCAGCTGGCTTCTTGGCTAAAATTGGTGAGGTGATCCTAAAATGGGCAAGGGGCCCAGAAGAGCCAAAACGAAAAGAAGGATGAAGTTGAAGAACCCCAAAGTTACTGCGAAGTTACGGTTATCAAGACAGCATGGCACTGGCATGAAGATAGACATACGGACAGAATTGAAAGTCCAGATATAAACTGTCAGTGTATGGGCAACTGATTTTTGGAAAGGACATTTTTGGAAGACAATTCAGGAAAAGAGTAGTCCTTTTAACACATGGTTCTGGAGTGGCTGAAGTGCCACCTGCAAAAAAAGGAAATTGGACTCCTTCTTCATACCACATACAGAATTTAACCCACATGGATCATAGACCTAAATATAAGAGCTAAAAGTACAAAATACTTAGAAGAAAATATAGGAGTAAGTGCTTGTGACCTCAGGTTAGTCAAAGCCTCCGTAATATGACATCAGCAGTGCAAGTAACATGAGAAAAATGGGTGACTTAGCTTTCCATCAACATTAGAACCCTCTGTGCTTCAATGGGTCCCGTCGATAAAGTAAAAAAGACAACCCACAGAATGAGAGGAAATATTTGCAAGTTTAATATTTGATATGGGACTCGCATCCAGAATATATAAAGAACTCTAACAATTCAATAATAAAAAGATTGTCCAATTTAGAAATGGACCGAATATTTGAATACATGTTTTTCCAAATATATACACATGGTCAATAAGCATATTGAAAATATGCTGAACATTATTAAGATTAGGAAAATGCAAATTAAAACCACGATGAGATACCACTTAACACCCACTAGCGTGGCTAGAATTAAAAAAACAACAACAACTGTTGGTGAAGAAACTGGATCCGTCATCCATTGCTGGTGGAAACGTACAATGGTACAGCTGCTTTGGAAAACAGTCTGGCAGTTCTTCAAAAAGTTATATGCAGAGCTAACATAGGACCCTACGATGCTCTTAGGTAATGAAAACATATGTCTACACAGAAACATGTACCCGAGTGATCATAGCAGCATGGTTCATAATCAAAAGTGGGAACAATCCAAGTGTCCTTCATCTGATGCGTGGCTAGAGGAAATTTGGTATTTATACACTGGAATATTATTCAGCTGTGAAAAGAATGAAGTACTGATCTGGGCTACAGCATGAATGACCCTCGAAAACACTACACTAAGTGAAAGAAGCCAGGCACACAAGACCACAAATCCTAGGATTCCATCTATAGGAGATATCCAGAAATCGACAGAGACTCACAGTGGATGGGAGGCTGCTAGGGTTCAGGTAGGGAGGAATGGGAAGTGACCGTTAGTGGGGACAGGTTTCCTTTCGGGGTGATGAGAATGTTCTAAAGTTGATGGTGGTGATGGTCGTATAATTTTGTGACGATAGGAAAAGAAACCATTAAATTATATATTTTAAACAAACAGATTACATGTGAATTACATCTCAATGAAGCTGTCCTATTAAAAATTAAATTCTCTTCTAACTTATGCCCTGAAAAGTAGACACGAAGCGTCTAATATGCATTGTGGCACCTGGAGTAGCATGCGTCATTAGAAGTAACATCAGAGCCAGACAGCTTAGGCCCCTCGTGTGCCTGAAAGAGCATCGGGACCCTCCGAGAGCGGGGTGGCATCACCTTTCTGAAGGAGGGAATGAGCTGCATCCCCGGTCGCTTTCTTCTCATGTGGTTTATTTTTAGTCCTCGGATCTCCAGCTCACCTCTACTAAGTAGAAAGAATGAAAACAAATCATCACGGTAGAAAAGTAACAGAATGCAGACAGGGAAAAAGAAGGAAATAAAAGCAGAGTGCTCCCCGAGCCCAGAGCTGGCCTTTCATGGCCCAGCCTGACCAGCAGCTACGGGGCTTCCGTTGTGCGTGTCTTCAGAGGAAATTGAACGTGGTAGTTTTCCTGCGAGTTAAGAGACTCCTGGCATTTAAGAATATCCTTTCTTAAGCTGGGCCTCCTAAAAGTGCAGACCTGACTCGGCTGCTTCTCTTTCTCAGCCAGAATCGTTCAGCCTCACGTCCTGAAAAGCTGCCACGTCTCCTTTCAGACACACCGGCTACTTGCTCGTTAGAAACTTGGATCAAATTTGACAAGCTCCTCACTGACCGGCACTGACTACAAGAACCAGTTTCTGTTGGTTGGAATTTTCCCAGAGGAGCGTAACTGACCAGGGCAGACAGTCATGCTTTTATCTAGGGGTCAGCAAAGCTGATGCCGAGAGATGCAGGTGATCTTCTTACCCTTCTCAACTTTTCAAACGGGAACCAGGCCTAGAGCGATAGAGCGTTCGAACACACAGTTTGACAAGGGCAGAATTTTCTCTTCCATCTCATGCGTGATAGATTTGGGTTGAATTTTACGCGAGGTCGGGGCTCAGCAAACTGCTTCCTGTAGACCAAATCACCCAGTGTCTGTATTTGTAAATAAAGTTTTATTGGCACTCAGCCACGGCCCTGTGTTTCTGTACTGTTCATGCCTGCTTTTGCACCTGCAACCACACAACTGAGTCATTCCTGCAGGCACCGTCTGGCCTGCTAGGCCCGAAATATGTTCTCTGGCTCTTTATAGAAGAAGTTTGCCAACTACTGCTCTAGGTTAACGAGAGGGATGAAAACTGGGATAATACGTCCTTTTAACCTAATTTCCTTTTACCTGAACAGGGAGCAGGGATGCTGCCTACGCTTTCAACTTGGATCTCACAGGACACCTGAGACCCTTGCTCAAGTTGTTGAGATTCCTTGCCCCAATTCTAATTTAGAGACGGACTCACAGAATTTGCCTCCCACTGAAATGTACTAATATAGCTCTGGTTTGTTTCTGTCATTGTCCGCATCCCCAGTGGTTGTCTTGGATGAGTTCTGAGGAGCTGTCACGGTTAGAGTAGATCCGAGGTATTTTCAGATTGGGCTTCAAGGTTTTGACTGTTATTCAACCCCGGGGTCCTCGGCGCATGAACGTCTGTGCATTTGCTGAGACAGGAATGGGTTTTGTGCTCGCCTGAGAGATGGTGCGCAGGCCCTTGCAAGCACCCTGGGCCTCCCGTGCCCCGTGACCACCACGTTCATCTTTGAATTTCTCTAAACTTTGGAATTCAGTTGAAGTCCACAGCTATCTATTAAGTACCTACTATGGACTAGGTACTATGTACTCGGTCCTAGGTACTAGGTACACTGTTCTAGGTGCTCAGGATAGGACATACCAGTAAACCAAACCATCTACCATGTGAAGATGACATTCTAGTGGTGGAGGCAAACCGTGGACAGGAAGCATAATAAACGTGCAAATGCTATAGCAGGGGAGAAGGGCAGCAGGCTGTGGCAAAGGTAGAGCTGGAGGGGAGCGGACAGGTTGCAGGATTCAGCTGGGTAGTCAGGGTAAGCCTCACTGAGAAGATGTCTGGGCAGGCTTGCAGGAGGGGAAGGAGCTAGCTAAGGAGATCGTCTAAGAGTGTCCCAGACACAGGACCACCCAGAGCGGAGGCCCCCAAGCCATGCACGCCTGGGAGGTGGAAGGGACAGCACTGGAGGTCAGTGTGGCCGGAGTTGAGGGAGGGAAGGGCACGTCCCAGAAGAGGGGGTCAGTACGGTCAGGAAGTAACACGTTCCTGCGGGGGAAGAAGTGCCCCCAAAGAAAGTGACCTGCCAGTGTAAAGAGTTCTTAGCTGGACATGGTTTTATAGATTGCTTTAATTATTTGCTCATCAAGAGTGTAAAGAGTTTACTTGTAGTTTTCTATTTTTTTAAAAGATTTTATTTATTTGAGAGAGAGACAGAGATAGAGCACAAGCAGGTGGAGCAGCCAGCAGAGGGAGAAGCAGACTCCCCACCAAGCAGGGAGCCCGATGCGGGGCTCGATCCCAGGACCGTGGGATCCTGACCTGAGCCGAAGGCAGAGGCTTAACTGACTGAGCCAGCCAGGCGCCCCCAGGAGCTTACTTTTAATTTGTGGTTGACTGCAGTTGATAGGAAGTCCGATGCCTGGCTGGACAGTCAAGGGTGGGCAGTAGGGGCCCTACTCTTAGCTCGCGCAGCTGGGCTCCTGGTTGGTCTGTTCATCACGAAGTCATGTAACGTCAGAATAATTTTAAAAGGACACATAGATGCCTTAGCAAAATATACTTAAAGATACTTAAAAATACTTAATGTTATTTATTTAAAAATATGCTCATTTATAGCAGAACTCTGCGTTCGTTTTGCTTTGTTTGCTAGAGCTGAAGGCCTTTTATGTGAGCAGGTCCCCTGTTGTGTGTCCCTGATGCGCCTGATCCTCCCAGTGGTCCCCAAGAAGCCCCTGAAGATTAAGATCACCCCAGCCCTTATTTTGTAAGACAAAACAGCCCTCCCCCCAAAAGTCAGATCCCAAGGCGCTAGTCTAGACTTCCTGAATCAGAATTTCCAGGGCGTGAGGACTGTTTGTATACTTGACAAGTGGCCCAGGTGATTCTTATCATCTGGGAGTCTGGGAAAACACTGGATTCCAACCTCTGGTTTGGGTATTTTTCTGCTTTTTTTTTTCTTTTTTAAAGTGCCACAAGAACTTATGAAAAGAAATTTGTGAAGCAGCCTTCCCCCTAGTCTTTATTTATTTCTTATTATTTTTTAAAGATTTTATTTATTTATTTGTTAGAGGGAGAGAGCACACAAGTGGGGGGAGGGGTAGAGGGAGAAGCAGACTCCCCGCTGAGCAGGGAGCCACACATGGGGCTCGATCTCAGGACCCTGGGATCATGACCTGAACCGAAGGCAGATGCTTAACCAGCTGAGCCACCTGGGCGTCCCCCACCTACACTAATTTAATAGAATTATTTTTAGTAACCTGTCATGCTTCTCCAATGTATACATCAAATTTTCCTAGGAGCAACCATCTTTTAACAACTGTATTTTTTGGGTTTATTGCATAATTTGTACTAAAATTAGATAATCACATTAACCAGTAGCAGTGGCATGAACAGATTCCAGAGGAAACCCAGTGGTCCTGGTCACCCTGCTGCTGGGGAGATGGGGATGGCGTGTGTGTTGGGGGGCGCGGGGTGCTACAACATGAGTCTTCAAGCACTTTTCCTCATGTACCTCTTTTAAACTTGACATCTAAAATTTTGTTTTGAAAAAGTCAAAAAAGATGTGATTCCAAGTGTATTGGAAATAAAATAGTCATTTTATAATAAAACCACCATTATCATGGGTTTAAATATATCCGGGGTGAATGTCGCCACCACTGGACACACACAGTCATGTACTTACAGAGCAGATACACAAGCCCTTTTTAACAACCTTCATTGTTTTCCTCCTTGATCTTGTATTTCCGTTCTACTCTCACCACAGAAATGTATATTCATGTAATATATTTTTATGCTTAAAAATCTTTTGTTGACCATCCTATGATATTTCTGCAGCAAAATGTGGTCTGAATCATTTGTTTTCAGTTTCCTTAAAACTTAAAAAATGTTTTATTAAAAAATTCCTCCAGGTTGAACTATCACGAACAGTAATTTGTGGGATAGCTGTTGAAAACAACAAATAAATGATACATTTTAGTTAATAATTCCATAAAAGTGAAATCGTACTGGAAATGCATCTCTTCATAGATTTATAGGACATGAATTTTTCGGATTAGTTCCTGTGTCCCTGGCTGAGTGTGGGAAGGAGTCCGAGTTCACGCTGTTCTAGCCCGATCCACCAGAAAGTCACCAGAAACTAACCTGTAGTCAGCTCAGCTGTGCCCGCTCTCTGCAAATGAGGGAGGAACAGGGCGCGTGTCCCCAAACGAAGGAAAAGGTGCAGTTATTATAGGATTTGGAGGGAGGGTGGAGTTTAGGTGAAATTTAAATGAAGCTGTTTTTGGTAGTCTGAGCAGCAAGCAGGGCTGTGTGGGAGTCAAGTGCCGTCTGGCTGGCCATGTGGACGCAGGGTCCTGTTTCCCTGGAGACCGCAAATCGAAGGTAGACTGGCAACACTGCCCAGACGCCCCTTTGTGAAGCTCGGTCCCAGGGTTAGAAAGCAAGATTGCTGCTCGGTGGCAAAGTGGCTTCGATGCTTCAAGCACATTTATCCTTTCCTGCTGCAATTTCCAACGGCAGTTTCTGCTAGCTTATGATTTTAGACTATGGAATTCCTCCGTGAGTAAAAAAGCAGTAGTCACTCAAAGAAGGGAGTTGTCATGATACTTTGTACATCGTCTTGGGGAAAAAATATTGTTTCCTATTTGCAGTTGGCTTCATCTGTGTCTCTTATTCTACCCAATATGAGGGAGGGCAGGCCAGATTTTTCCTGGCCAAACTAAATTTCACCTTTCCAATGTTGATTGTAATTCTTAGCTTTTGCTCTTTAGAGACGTAGGTCCTGAGAATGTGAGCCACATAATTCACCAGGAATGAAAGGAATTTGATTATGGCATCGCCACTCAGATTTTGGACCTCTTTCCGAGTTATATGCCAAAATACACACTGTAATTTTGTATCGCAGTTAGGGATCTGTTCATTGACAGTCCTATCAGACCAGACCCTCTTTCAGTTTTATGGAAAGCAGGAACAAAATGGCCCTTCTTTGCCTAAGGATGCCTTGTCGCCCAATCTCTAGAAACCATTTGTTTGCCGAGACCTACACCAACATTTCAAACGTCCCTTTATCTGGCCCCTCATATGTTTTCACACTCTGTGAAAAGACATCGCTGTACGGTTTGGGGGGACGGGGGTGCGGGGACCAGCTTGCTCTTGCAAAGTGGGAGAAGGATGAATGTGGAAAGGAACACTCAAAAGTCCCTTTCTTAGGAAGGAGAACATATACAAGTTGAGGCTATGGGAATTTCTGGAAAGTTCTCCATGACAGCTATAATTTTGGGGAGAGCCTGGCTGTAATTTTTGGGAAGTCCTTAAGGGGCTATAACTCTGCATGTGAGGAGCTTTCTGGTGGCAGGAGGAGTGGAGATGTCACCTGGTTGGGGATGTCCATTAGTGGCACTCTGTCCAGAGAGAAGAGTATTTGAGGTCTCAGGCATTTATGATCTGTGTTGTGTCAAGAATAAACAATATGGGGGCTCCTGAGTGGCTCCGTTGGTTAAGCGTCTGCCTTCAGCTCAGGTCATGATCCCAGGGTCCTGGGGTCAAGTCTCATGTCAGGCTCCCTGCTCAGAGAGTCTGCCAAATAAATAAATAAAATCTTTAAAAAAAGAATAAACAACGTGAATATTGAATTACCTCGAGCATGTGCTTTTCCATTTTTAATTATGCTCAATTGGTTTTCCTCTGAATACACTAGAAAATCCTGCTTTTTCCAGGATACTCTGAATCCTGCATTCAGAGTTGGGCTTTTTTTTTTCTTCTTCCTGTTATGTTTTTCCTTGAAGGAAGCAGAAATGAATTTTTCTTCTTTCTCTCTCCTCTTTGCTCTTTTTGCTTGTTGCTACTCTCTGACTGTAAGTCAGGGTTAGTCATAAGGTCCAAAAGAGGACTTGAGAGTCTGTTCACTCAGCTAAAATGTTCGTGGTCTGCGTGGTGCACGAGGTTGTTTTTCTCGTGTCCTTAGTGCAGGAGAGTGCTGTTGTAATTAGTATATAGACTTCGTAAAATTTCAGCTTCAGTTACAAGGTTGGCCATACAATCACAAAATGTACTTTGCAATTCTGTCTCCCCTATCCCTTAAATAAAATTGTTTATAGCACCTAAATTCCAGGCAGTTGCTTTCCCAAATTCCCTTGATCACTGGGACCAACCCATAATGAAATGTCTACGTCTAGAGTTATCAGACACTAGGTGAAAAAAGGAAGAACGAAGTTCATAGTACCGTATTTGTGAGAATTGGGATTTTGCTTCAGATGTAACTAAGAAATGTGTGACTTGCTGGAGTAGCCCCTTCGTGTTTCTAACTCTGCTTATTGTCCTATTTCAGGTTTCATTTCCAGGGGCCATGTGGTACCACTCTTCCCGAAGCCCTTGCTCCTCACGAAACTGAGAATGTTTCTTAGTTGTCCTGGGGAAAGAAGACATTGTAGTATGTCTACGTACCGGGCCACAAACAGAGGAGAAACAGTCACGGGGACAGTGAGCTACATACTGGAAAATCTAAAAATACCCTCCGAGTCCCCTGCCTGGAATTCCACCTGATGATAAGTGACGGGGCCTAGAAGCAACAATAGCAAACACTCTTAGAGGAAGTCAGAGAAGAGTCGAGGTAACGCATCGTATTTTGTGTGGACTTAAACATAAGATATCTCTTATGTTTGGTTGGTTATTGGAAGGTGGAAATTTTGTGATTAGAGTATCTTTTTAAAAAGTAATTGTCCTGATTGAATGGTTGTGATCTGGACACAGGAGTAGAGGGGTAAAACCTTGGTAGTTCTGATTTTTGCCAAGTTTTGGTGGAAAATAAAATCACTCTTTATGGTAGGTCATTTATTGTATAAAGATCTTACCCCAAGAGCTGTCTTTGTTGGGGGCTTTTCCTTTTCATTGTTTACTGTGTTTGGCTGCCTTACCTCTCAGTGTGTGGGATAGCTTACAACAAGAACTCATGCAGGGAAGGAAGAGAAAAGTAGCATCGAGATAGAAAATCAGGGTGAGAAAAATAAATGATGCAAATATATGGACCCAAGCATAAACACAGCTGCCTAAAATTGAGCACTGGCCTCTTTAGCAGCCAAGGAGGAAAGAGAGAGGTGATGGTTGACTATTTCTCAATATCATAAACACAGACGCATACGGTCCCTGCGGGGGCCCACCAAGCTTTCCCAGACACTGAATTCTGGAGTTTTTTTTTTCCCCCATGGACTTGAAAAACTTATGTTCATATTACCTTGGAGTCAAGTAGTAAGAATACAGCTCTCTGCTCAAGTCTCACTACCTAATGCTGCCCCCAAGGCCCTTGGAATGCCTGCTGTCTGGTCTGACTGGGAGAAGTGGCCTTTAGTAAACAGCGTAGGGAGGTCATACATGCATAGGTCCCTCGGATCAGGTTGGCTCCCTGGGTCATTATACATGTGGGCCACTTTGCCTCAGCCCCTAACAAAATTGCATTTAATGATACCCCCTTGGCTTTTGTACGAGCGGGCAAGACACAGTCACATAAAACTTTGTACTGCATTTGCAAGTCATAACTTTAAATAAATCCCAGAGGTTCTTTGCATGGGCAAGAGGGATGCTCATAACTCCCGAGGGCTTGATTCACACTTTGCACGAGTGGGTCAAGACATGGACACAGAAGGGGGCCTTTTATAATGCAGTTTTTCTACCTGAAATACCATCATTCACTGTTAATAGGTTGTTGGACTTCTCGAAGTTAAATTCATACATTTTCCTAGTGTTAGCAATGATGAAAGTTAGCACACTGTCTCAGTGAGTCTGATTATATTTTTAATCTGTAATTTCCATCTGACCAAGGCCCCGATATTTCATAACTATTCTTTGCAACTCCTCTCATCCTGGGCCTTTGGTACCAGCGGTTTCTTTCTTTCTTTTCTTTCTTTCTTTCTTTCTTTCTTTCTTTCTTTCTTTCTTTCTTTCTTTTTCTTTTTTCTTTCTTTCTTTCTTTCTTTCTTTCTTTCTTTCTTTCTCTTTCTTTTGTTTGTTTTTGTGTTTTGCCATTTTTGTTCATGTTTTGGTTTTGTTAGAGAAGATGAAAAACTGGAAAATACAAGATGTATGTGATATTTAATTCAACTTAATATTTATTGAATGTCTACCCTATGACAGACATTAGAAATAAAATTATCAGTAAGATATGGACCTTACCCTCAAGGAGGTCACAGAATTGTTGGGACAACTGTCATGTGAACTATTTTACAGAATGGAAACTACAGTAAAGAAATTTGTGCAAGATTCAGAGAAGAATGCAATTAGGGATGGGCGGAGTGGGGATGGGGTCAATGTTAAGATGCTTGGAAGGCTTTAAGAGGAAGTCAGCCTGGGTGGCAGTTTTGGAAGTGTAAATGGTTCCACGTGGAGGGTTTTCAGTAGAGGAAACAGCACGTACAAATGCATAGCAAGTGTGCAACAGCTTGGTTTGTTGAGAGAGTGATGAGTCATTTCATGTTGTACAATGGTGGGAGAAGATAAACACAGAGAGGATGCCAAGAAATGAAATCTACCTGGGGGGTGGAGGGATAGAGAGCAGCGCTAGGGTTGCATTCACTAAGCAATGGAGAAGTCATTCTTTCACCAGATACAGGGTTTGCGCTGGACCAGCCACTGTTCAGGTCCTGGGGTTAGAGCTGGGCACCAGGCGGGCACCCTGTTCTCACAGAGCTTACATCCTAATGTGGGAGTCGGATGATAAGCTATTAGGGAGCGGTGTTGGTGTTAACAGAGGTGTGGACAGTCCAGGGACAGGTGGTCAGGGAAGCCTGGGAAACGGTGGCTGAGGTCACCAAGCACATGTTTGGTGCTGAGCATCAATTTAAGCCTGCATCTGTCAACTTGTTACTGTCCGTGCCAGAAGGACTGAAAGGCATCACGTCCTGTTGCTACAGAAAAATTTTTCCCTTCCAAGGAAATGCCACTTCTGTGGGGGGCCAGGGGGTGAAGGGAGCCGAATCTACAAATACTAATTGGATTCAATGTGAAAGTTAATAAGGGGAAATCTCACTAAAATGGAGTTGGGAGGTAGGGCAGGGGGAGATCTCACGCTTTACCACTTGCCCTTAATTGCAAATCCGACAGGAAGAGATGGTGGACCTAGTAGGTGGATCCCAGCGGGAGAAAGACTTTCCTCCTTCCCCAGCAACAGCCCAGCCAATGAGAAGCCACTGTATTTCTAATCCCGTTTACTCCAGTGGACTTTTTGTTTATGACAGCTTCTCCCAACTTCGCGGCTCCTCTATAAAAGAGAATCCACTCTTTAGTTTGGGGGACTTGCCTATGGTTTTGCCAACAGCTTGCTCTTCGGGCAACTCCCTGCGATTCCCGAAGAAACCCATTTTTTTTGCTGATAAAATAACTGGGAGTTTTATTTTTTAAGGTTAACAGGACCAAGTGGATCCCGGTGCTAGGTAGGGCCACCGGAGCTTGTGGTCACAGGTTTCTGTGCTCCTGGACGGCATAGCCCGTGGCAGCGGGACTGGAGGAGGGGAGACCCAGACAACCCTGCTGTCAGCTTCCCAGAGGTCTCACGATGGCTCTTCCCCTCCTAGAAACAAGCGCCATCCCGACCTGCTCTCACTGCGGGAACTCCAGTCGGTTATTCAGGGCCGGGTGAAATCCAGGTGGCGTCCCAGGCGGGGAAACCTCCCGGAGTAGGAGAGAAAACATTCCCGCCCCCGCCAACGCTCCGCTCTCCTTTGACCACGCCCTTCCCCGTCTGCGCATGCTCCTCCGCCGTCGCGCTGCTGTCTCCTCATCTGCACCTGCAGGGGGCGACGCAACTCGCGTCGCGCGCTCTTCACGTCACGCTGCGCTTGCGCGTTGCTTCCGGGTCAGAGGCCAGACGGTCAGGCGCTGCGCGGGCCATGGTGCAGCTCCGGCCGCGCGCGTCCCGCACCCCGGCGTCGGCGATGGTGGACGAGGGCCAGCCCGCCTCCGAGGAGGAGGAGGAGGCGGAGCACGGCCTGTTGCTTGGACAGCCCAGCAGCGGCGCGGCCGCGGAGCCGTTGGAGGAAGAAGACGAGGAAGGGGACGACGAGTTTGACGACGAGGCCCCGGAGGAGCTGACTTTCGCCAGCGCCCAGGCGGAAGCACGAGAAGAGGAACGGCGGGTTCGGGAGGCGGTGCGCAGGTTCGGAGCTCGCCGCCGGCCGGGAGAACCGCCCCTTCCCGTCCCGCGCGTGTCGCCCCGCACTAACTTGTCCCTCTTTCAGGGATAAAACGCTCCTGAAGGAGAAGAGGAAGCGACGCGAGGAGCTGTTCATCGAACAAAAGGTTAGAGGGTAGGGAGGCGTCTGCCTTTTAAAACACCGGGCCGGGTTTGATTTCCCGTGTGGTGCCCCAGCTGGGGGGGCTTAGGGGCGGGGGAAAGTCGCTAATACGCCTTCAGGCAACGGGGAAAACAAAGGCGCTTGAGCTCTTTGCTGTCCACCGAATGAAAACGGGAATGAAGAGTCGTGAATTCGAGATTCGGAGGGTTCATCCCACTTGGGACAGCTCACTATGACAGCCTAGTCGTCTAGCCTCGCGGAGGTCGTTTCTTTATCCGAAATTGGGTTGCAGTGAGAATTATGTGAGGTACTTTGTAAGCGGAGGGCTGTACGGCATGGAGTATGATCGCTTTGCTCTCTGACGCTTGGCAGATGGGCCGCAGAGAACGAACTCCAGGTGGACGGGACTTAATTGAGCTCATTGTAGAACTGTGGCCTTTGGGCTGGCCTGCGGTGGGCAGCCTTCCCAGTCTTCACCAAGTCTCCCGGAGAGTGTGGAATAGGTTGTTTCGTGGGCCCTGTCTTCCCACAACTTAGAGATAGTCGAGGCAGGGCTCACCCTAATTCATTCGTTTAGATGTAAAACTGTCCTTAAAATCAGAAACTTCAGAAGCAAGTCGGGGCATACTGTCATGTACCTCACTGCTGATTTTTAAATCTTTTTATCTAAGAAAAGAAAACTCCTTCCAGATAACATTCTAGAGAAGTTAACTACAGCTGGACCGACTATGTAAGTAGCGCATCTTGTTACATACACTTTGCTTACGTACACCTGTTACTGATTGGTACACAGGTTTATTTGAATCCACATAATAGAATAAAAGAGTAAAAAGCTAGGCAGTAGATACTTGAATTTGGTGGGAAAGGTGGAGGGAATTAACTTTCCACTTTTCAGCCTTTTACCACTTCTTTTTGTTCATTCCTATAGCTAACTAGCTTCTGAGTTATTGATTCCAGGGTGTTTAGTCAATAAATGCTTGTGCTCCTGTCCTTGTGCTAAGGGCAGGGTAGATGGTGCTGAATAAAATAAGTGTGGAGACTTAGCATTTAGTGGAGTAGCAGACACGTGTCCACAGGCTCCTGAAGGTCCTCTTGTCCCGAACTTGCCTTGGCTGCTACCGCTTCATTCATTTAGCAGCTTTGCCCTCTATTGAATGGTTAAGGGCAAATGCTGTTGTCCTCTTCCTCATCTATCCCATGAAATCAAACTGTAACAGATTTAGACTTCTAAATATGGGGTAATTTTTAATGCCCCAGGTGTCCCTCCTAAATGCGCTAAGTTCAGAAGTTTAGTCCCGTATTTTTTACCTAGGCCGGTGGTTCTTAAGTTTCAGTAAAAACTTTTCCGGAGTTACTCAGATCCTGAATGATATATACATTCGGAGGCACGTGGCGGCACACTCCCCTTTTCTCTGTAGAAACCAAGCTCAAATGTCACCTCTTCCTTCTCTTACCCCCCACCCCATCGCTTCCTCCTTTGTATAGCTTTTCTACTGTGCAAGTGCTTCCGTATGGAAATCTCCAGTTGTATTTTGTCGGCTTACGTTTGTCTCCATTCGACCAGTACTCCTTGAGGCTGGTCCTTGTCTCCATCCTCGTGTTTGTGCCCGAACTGCTGAATTAATCCTGTGATTTCTCCAAATTAAAGGATGCCATCCTACCACCTTTCACTTCATATTTTGAATACTCTGTATGTAACACGCTTTTTTCTTAAGTCTTTAACTGTTCAGTAGAAGCAGTTTGCTGTAGTCAAGTTTGCTCATATGCCTTCACAACTTAAATTCTGAGAAGACACTCCATCCTAGAATATACTAGCTTGGGAATTGGTAGCAATGCATCAGGAGGGACTTTCACTTTCCAAAACGGATCCTGAGTAAAAACTGAGGGTGGTGGTAATGAAAGGGGGTATCTTATTTGTAAAGCCAGATGAAATTGTGTAATAAGTGGAGTAATCTTTGCTATCTGCCATACTTATCAGTATTTTTATTGTTCGTCCTTAGCATAAAGAAACCATCAGGAAAGTTGAAAGAAGGTATGAACTGTTCTCATTTAAACAACTTGCTCATGTAAGTGTCAGTGCATCTGTAGATATCTGAAGCCAAATGTTACTGGCCCGGAGAGAGTGTAGCTTGGACCTGTTATCTATTTCTTACAAATAAAAATTGCACCGAAATTGGTATGAGTAGATATTTAAAGTGAACTCCAGTAAATGTTTCTGCTTTATTTTTACATAAGTACTAACTAGAAATAAAACTCAATTTTTTAGCTAATTTGCAGAAGAAAAAGGAAGACTATGAAAAAGGAAGTGATTCCAAGAATGCTAAAGAAAAAGTACAAAAAGTACAGTCTGTCGGGTAAGAGTCTTCTCTCTTTCTACAGAGAATGTAAAGGTGACGGAAGGGAGTTAAAGTAGTGGCTTATGTGGAGAAATATTTTAATTAGTAGTGGTTTCAGATTAGATTCTCTGTGGGAAAACCAATTCAGATGCTTATATAAGAATATTTGCCTACTAAAACATAAATGTTAGTCTATTTCTAGTAAAAGAAAATAGCCCTGTGATTTAGTTTTATTCATTATCTGTGCACATACAAAATTAGGATTTTGGTTTTTCACTATTTGAAGTAACAGCAAAAATGCTCTTTATTTTCAAAGTAAGCACGTTATCAGACTTGCTCATTTTGACCTTTTGTGTTGGTCACCAGCCAGAATAAAAGCTACTTGGCTCTAAGGCTAAAAGATCAAGATCTGAGAGATTCAAGGCAGGAAGCAGCGAAGGCCTTTATACAGAATTCTTTGTATGGTCCAGGAACCAACAGAACTACTGGTAAGTTCTTTACAGACTGTTTCTCTGTTTATTGCAAATTAAACAAAAATGATAAATAATTCTCTTTTCTAGTAAATAAGTTCCTGTCTCTTGAAAATAAGAGGTTACCAGTGAAAAAGGCTGCAGCCCAGTTTCTGAATAATTCTTGGGGTAAGATCCAGCTTTATTCTTAGTTTTGGTTTTTTAAATATCGAAAAATGCTCTTTTTTAAGGAAACAGTAAATAATTATGAAGCATCGACGTTTTCCTTATAATGCCTTCTGTATTAGTATGGGAAAGGTGCTTCTGAAAAATAGATCGGTGTGGTATGTACGTACATCTGTACAATCTGATTTAATAGACTTAATTCTAGTATTCATAGAATCTTAAAAACTTTGGAATTATTTCTTGGGAATTTTATATCTAATATTCTTAACTGCACAAAATTTTCTATTTTAGGAACCCAAAAAAAACAAAATGCAAAGAGGTTTAAAAGACGGTGGATGGTCAGAAAGATGAAAACGTCCAAGAAGTAAAGCAAAATGAAGAATGAGAACTTGTATGTACTTCTATGTATATAGTACTTAGTTATGTGGTTTAGACAGTGAGTTTTTCTGAAAAATCTAATAAATCATTTATAAAAATCGTTTTGAGGGGGGGTCATTGCAAAAGTCCTAGATCTTCTGGGGGAAGCCCCCCCACCACATTTCATCCTTCTGGAGTACAGGGGTGCCTTGCCATCTCTGAGGATTACACTGGAAGAAAAAGCAATTTCAAAGGAATTGTTTTCCTTTTGCTGAGTGTTCTTGCATTTAATCGGACGCGCGTCTTCCCCCCTGCAGTGCTGGGTGCGCGGCAGGGTGAGAGGGGAAGCGGACGGCTGGGGCTTTCCAGCTGCAGCTCTCAGCTGCTTTCATCTTGCACATGTTCTGGTGCTTTGGTGAGAATTTGTTTTACAGAATACAGAATAGGAAAGAAGTAACTGACAGAGTTTGTCTAAGTATAATTATTTCTTCTTAAAATTCAAGCCTCCGTGTACATACAGAGTTAAAAGTCAACCAAAGGATATGGTTATCTTGGTTACTTTACGGGCAACTCCCATGCCATACTGTAGTTTTTATAAAAATAGAAGATTTCCTGTTCTCTGCTGCAGCACCCACAATATCAGGTTTGACCCTAATCCAGGGAGGCCGATACACTGAAGACAGTCTTAGGTTGCAGAACTCAGATTTACAGTAGAAACCGTTCATTTTAATTGCTCTAATTTTATATTAATCAGAAGTATGCAGATACCTGATATATAAACTCGACACTCTAGTATCTGTAATAGTAAATTTTTAATGGCTGGTTAATTATATCACTACATTTTTATTGCAATATAGTACTCATTTAAGCACTTAAAAATGGAAGGTGTACAAAGATTAAATTAAGACACGGTAAATTGACTAAATATTTGGTTTTTATATAAATAAAGGTCATAACCACACTGTTGACATGTAATACTGTTATAATACAACAGTTAAACTGTGAGTCTACAACAGAAGTCGTCTGTAGTTGAACAGGAAACAAAGTTGAAAAAGACCATGTTAAAACAAAACTACTGGGACTAACAGGTCGGGATTGTAAGTAGCAACAAACATATTCACTCAGCTCCTGAGTATTTCAAGTTTTACAGTACACATTAAAAATGATTTCTTCCATCAACACTATAAATTCAAACTGTCGGATGTTTATGCGTTTTGCAAGTTACACTGATTGAATGCTTATATGGGAGTGGGGGTCGGAGCATCTCCCGATTTGAAGTATACGTCACCCACATGCTAACACAAACACAACTTGTTCCGGCTCCTTCCCCCCCTCTCCCCCAAACAAAGGCGGCAGGATTTTTTGGTTTCTTTTAGGTAATTCTTTTTAAAGGATTTGTGATGATCAATTTGAACGTCTGAAATTCAGTAATATTTAACTCTTAGACAACTAAGAGGTTAAAGATGGAAAATAATTTCTCCTAACACCAAGTTAGAAAATCATTTGCATCATGCTGTAAACTAGGAAGCAATGTAAAGCGACAAAAACCTGTCCCCAGTACATAATTAAAAAAATCTAAATTTCAAATCAGCAGAGCTGGTCTACTTCCGTGTTGACTATACGCCACAATATACGTGTGAGCCCCTTAAATGCATAGCTAATGTAGGTAGTCTTCCACTGTGGCAAATGCACAGGATCCGATTCCTGATCGAGCCATCAGTCCTAGACATTGTGTGGCCTGTCCCATTGCTAGGGCAAGTGGAGGTTGCTTTGGCAGATTGTGGGTTTCTGAGGAAAAATGATTAAAAATGTTAATAGCAATTAGCAAGACATTTTCTAAAAACTTCCCAGTTGGGAAAATACTGCATTTCTTTAAAGATTAGCAATGCCTACGCTGCTCTTAATGACCTAACTAGTGATGGTAATTTCTAGGCAAATGATTACTGTCGTGGACATGCTATTTTGACTAGATAATATGGGTGGTGGGTATTCATTTGTTAAGAAAAATTCTTGCAGAATTAGACTTTTTAAATTTTAGATACTTAAAAACTTCCATTTTAACTACGATGGGAAAGGTGTAATTTCTTCCTTGATATTTACAGTGAGGAGTAAGGAATATTTATTATTTCTCTTCAGCTTGACTAAAGTCAGTTGACTTACCAAAAAAAGACACCACGTTTTCAGTAGAAGTTTCACTGGTGGATTCTTCCCCTTCTGGGGGGAGAACCCAACTGAGGCAGTCTCCAAGGCACACTGGTGAGTGTTATTTGGTTTTCTAGGGGGCTAATGGTGATGATGGTGGCCATGAGTGACGACAAAAGCAAAACCACCCTATAATCTTGGAAGGAGTTAGTTTATAATTGGTAGATAAAATATTTTAAAAATTGCCAATAAATTAGTTTTCAGGGTCATACATACCCCAAATTTTCAATCATAGTACAGATGCAGTTAATTACCAAAATTTGTTCTTGGCCAGAGATGAAAAAGTGAACTACTGGTGAAAGTGGCCAACCACCTAGAAGCTGGTGATCTCTCCTTGGGTGGAGATTTCCACATTTTAAGTTTACGTAGATTCCCAATTTATCTAGTTACTAATTAGTCCTTTGTAGGCATACTTGATAACAAAGGGCAAAGACCATGATAATCCTGGCTGGTAAGGCTCCATATGTTTGAATTCGACTCTGGGTTCCAAGTTTGCAATGTGGTGGGAGAAAGAAAAGATCCAGGTGGAATGAAGCCAAAAAAAAGGGAAGCAAATTCAGGATTTAAAGGTGTAAGAGAAAAAGGATCAAGAATATAAGAATGAAAAATG
Organism: Ursus americanus; assembly: GCF_024610735.1. Lineage (NCBI taxonomy): Eukaryota > Metazoa > Chordata > Mammalia > Carnivora > Ursidae > Ursus > Ursus americanus. The sequence continues at coordinate 17,435,277 of NC_142158.1, forward strand.
CAAGAAAAAGGTACAAAGATTGGGGAGAAAGTATGGTTTAAAAAGCGGTCTGTGGGTTAGGATGAATAAAGTCCTGGCTATTTGGCAAGACACTAGTTAAACTTGGATGGTGATAAACATTTTTTTGCCAAGTCTAATCTTAAGCAGGACTGACTTTTACAGTTCTGCCTTGAGTCAAGAACAATTTTTTACACAAAATCAACGTTAACGGAATAAAAACTGAAAAGGAAACATTTTCTCAAAGATGTCTCTTGATGGTTTATAGGGAAGTAACCTTGCTCAAAGGTAAGCATCTGGAGGTACTCTGATAGAATTTTAATTGGGGGGGGGCTGGGGAGGCATGTGGTTATAAGCATTTTTACAGTTTTTCTGGATATAGAACTTGCTAGAATTACATACAATCCATGTAACAACCTTAAGCACTTATTAGAGATGAAACTACATAAAATAGCATGATATAAATACGCACATTGACCCACAGCAATTTAATCTTGTCATTAATTTTGTAGGAATTATATCAATATAAACTTAAGTACTCTTCATAGCTGCACCCACACTACGTAATATGCAGCACAGCATATAAGAACATGTGTATCTTGTATAATGGCCCCAAAATGTAATAACTGAATTCCTTTAAAGAACCCAAGATGAAAAAAAACTGTCCTAACTGGTTACTCCCAAAATTTTTTTCCAGAAGATGTGGCATGTACCATAGAATATTACTCAGCTGCAAAAGAAAGAATGAAACCCTGCCATCTGCAAAGACATGGGTGGAGCTAGAGTGTTATGCTAAATGCAGTCAGTCAGAAAGACCAGTACCACATGATGTCATACGTGGAATTTAAGAAAGAAAACATGAACATATGGGAAGGGGAAAAAAAAAAAGGGAAGCAAGCCGTAAGAGACTCAAAGAACAAACAGGGTTGATGGAGGGAAGGTGGGTGGGGGATGGGCATTAGTCCCTCTGTGGTGAGTACTGGGTGTCGTATGTAAGTGATGCATCACCGAACTCTACTCCTGAAGCCAATACTACACTATACGTTAACTAGAATTTAAATAAAAATTTGGATTTCCAAGTCTGAGTGATACCTATATATGAAGCTTAAATTAAGCCTTCGTGATTACCTATCATGTCGTAATTTCAAAAAGACAATTATAGTAAACCATAATTTGCCCTACAATCCCAGCATTGCTATTAAGTTCTATTTTTACCAATAGAGCTAAACGAATTTCATATAACCAAAGAGAATACAACACATTAAAGAATTCACATTATTTATTATATACAAACTCTAAGGAAACACCACAAAAAATGCTTTTTTATAAAATAACTATTCTTATTTCAAAACCCCCACTACTAGACCTTAACACAGTGAGCTGACAGTTGACCCTTGAGAAGCCGGGGTTTGAGCCGCACAGGTCCACTCCCAAGTGGCGTTTTTATGGAGATAGCACAGTAATGCAGAGGCATTTTCCCTTCCGGTTTTCTTCACGTCTTTTCTCCAGCTTTATGGTAAGAATCCAGTACGTTATGCATATAACATACAAGATACGTGCTAACCAAGTGCTCATGTTACTGGTAAGACTTCCAGCCAACAGCAGGCTTAGCAGGTTACGTTTTGGGGGAGTAAAAGTTACGTGCAAATTTTTGTGCAGGGGGGTTCGTACCCCAACCCCCACATTCTTCAAGGGTCAACTGTAATTAACTCTGTAAGAGCAAATAAATGGATTAAGGGTCAACCGTGAACACTTGCTTCCTTTACATTCTGGCCGTGAGCGCTGGCCCTCTACGTGTCTCCGTCTAAAATGATCTCGAAGCTACTCTGTGGCACTGCTCTCATACACCTAAAACGGTCTGAGACATGTTCCTAAAAGCCCCTACGTCTGACAGGGCCACGGTGCAAGAAAAGACTTACAAAGCGGAGTCTCATTTTACCTGGGGATCTAGATTCTAAAGTCAGGTGAAAAATCACTCTTACTTATAAATTACATTTAAAAAGAATTATCCAGAAATTAGAAGATAGTTTGACCTAAACAACCCTGTAGAGTTTATATGTAAACACGCTGAATGCGGCAGAGTTCATACACAAAAAATCAGGGCTGCAGCGAGTTGCAGTGAGTCACTCACAGGAACGGGAACCGGTAGCCTCTCTCTCAGGCTCGCCTCTGGCTCGGCCTCACTACTGACCCTCCTGTTCTTTCTTGCCCCCCCCCCTTTATTCGGTAAGGGTGTCTGGCTGACTGTGCTCAACTTTAATGCAAACAGAACGCTACTCCAGGGCTTGGTGCCGACAGGGCGCGCGCTCATCACCTGGAAGGCCCTTGTGTCTGCATTTTCAGCACCGTGGGAGCCGCGGTATGCGGGGCTCAGTCCAGAAATGCTTACATAACACGCACACAAAAATGTCTCTTTTCCTGACTTCCCCAGGTGCATCCCAAAGCACTGTGTTTTTATTTATTCCATCTGAATCCATTTCATCTGGAATTGAGCTAATGGAGGGGAAGGTTTCCATATTTCAAAATAATTTTAACTTCTGTAAAATGTAGAAAAGCATTTTCCCTTCTAGAAACCCCAGCACAAATACCGCCTCAAATGTTCAGAGAGTCCAGTTGAAGCCGTGCTCTACTCACCTAGTATTGCACTGTTGAGAGCTGAGCACACAGGTTCTCTCTGTATTGGGTCAAGCTGATTTCCAACTGGGCTGTTCCAGGGATCTGAATAAGCGAGTAAACTGAACGCATCCTGTTGAAAACATAGTTTGGTTTTTAATTCAAACATTTAAACTACTGTGATCCCCCACAGTTACAAAGGTGGGAGACAAGTAAAATATACAGCTTCATGGCCCGAGACTACTGTAACGTTTAAACCCACCTACCTCTGTGATTATGAAGCTATGTGTTTTTTAACTAGATTATGCAACAAAGCCTATGCTATTTTCATTTTTCTTTACTGTACACAGCCATTCTCATTAATCTTTCCCCATCCCTACACTTGCAGAACAGCAGAATTAAAACGAATTCTTCTGGAATGTGCTAATTAAAGAGGAAGACAAAAACATTCAGATGCTCTATAATTTATTACCGATACGAATCTGACATGAAAAGGATAGGGCCTCTCTATTTTTTTAGATAGACGTGGGAACTCGCTATATCTCACTGGATGTCATCTTCTCACTCAGGAATCAAAAATTAAACTGGCCCCCCCTTCACGAACATTCAGTAGTTTCAACTATCCTCAAGACATCCTTCCTAAAGGAACTGACACACATCTTTTCCATCAATCACTCTTTCTGTCTTCTTTCTATGGGAGGTGCACATTACAGTGGTTTCAGACACTAGTTTCAAGTTCAAGCTGCATTATCAGCTGCTGTGTGGCATCTGGCCAGCAATGGCCTAAGTGTCCGTTTCCTCATCTGTCTGTAGAAGAGGTCCTGAGAACGTCATAAGGACAAACAGCACAATGAAGTTAGCAACGTCAGTTCACTCTAATCTTTCAACACACGATTTTTCTTTTTTAAGATTTTATTTGAGAGAGAGCAAGAGCCGGGGGGGGGGTAGGCAGAGGGACAAGCGAACTTCCCACTAAGTAGGGAGCCCGGTGCGGGGCTCGATCCCAGGACCCTGAAGACTCAAAGACTCCACCCCCAAATTACTAGAACTCATAGAACAATTCAGCAATGTGGCAGGATACAAAATCAATGCTCGGAATCAGTTGCATTTCTATACACGAACAATGAGACTGAAGAAAGAGAAATTTGGGAATCGATTCCATTTACAATAGCACCAAAAATCATACGATATCTTGGAATTAACTTAACCAGAGAGGTAAAGGATCTATAGTCTAGAAACTACAAATCACTCTTGAAAGACATTGAAGAAGACACAAAAAGATGGAAAAACATTCCATGCTCATGGATCGGAAGAATAAACATAGTTAAAATGTCTATGCTACCCAGAGCAATCTACACTTTCAATGCCATCCCAATCAAAATACCAATGACATTTTTCAAAGAGCTGGAACAAATAATCCTAAAATTTGTGTGGAACCAGAAAAGACCCTGAATCGCCAAGGAAATGTTGAAAAAGAAAAACAAAGCTGGGGGCATCATGTTGCCTGATTTCAAGCTATACTACAAAGCAGAGATCACCAAGACAGCATGGTACTGGCACAAAAACAGACACATAGACCAATGGAACAGAATAGAGAACCCAGAAATGGACCCTCGGTTCTATGGTCAACTAATCTTTGACAAAGCAGGAAAAAATATCCAGTGGAAAAAAAGTCTCTTCAATAAATGGTGCTGGGAAAATTGGACAGCTATATGCAAAAGAATGAAACTTGACCACTCTCTCACACCATACACAAAGATAAACTCCAAATGGATGAAGGACCTCGATGTGAGACAGGAATCCATCAAAATCACAGAGGAGAACACAGGCTGCAACCTCTTCGACATCGGCCACAGCAACTTCTTTCATGACACATCTCCAAAGGCAAGAGAAACAAAAGAAAAAATGAACTTTTGGGACTTCAACAAGATAAAAAGTTTCTGCACAGCCAAGGAAACAATCATCAAAACTAAGAGGCAGCCCACGGAATGGGAGAAGATATTTGCAAATGAAACTACAGATAAAAGGCTGGTATCCAAGATCTATAAAGAACTTCTCAAACTCAATATACGAGAAACAAATAATCAAATAAAAAAATGGGCAGAAGATATGAACAGACACTTTTCCAATGAAGACATACAAATGGCTAACAGACACATGAAAAAATGTTCAAAATCATTAGCCATCAGGGAAATTCAAATCAAAACCACACTGAGATACCACCTTACGCCAGTTAGAATGGCAAAAATTGACAAGGCAAGAAAAAACAAATGTTGGAGAGGATATGGAGAAAGGGGATCCCTACTACACTGTTGGTGGGAATGCAAGTTGGTACAGCCACTTTGGAAAACCATGTGGAGGTCCCTCAAAAAGTTAAAAACAGAGTTACCCTATGACCCAACAATTGCACTACTGGATATTTACCCCAAAGATACAGACGTAGTGAAGAGAAGGGCCATATGTACCCCAATGTTCATAGCAGCACTGTCCACAATAGCTGAATTGTGGAAGGAGCTGAGATGCCCTTCAACAGACGAATGGATAAAGAAGATGTGGTCCATATATACAATGGAATATTACTCAGCCACCAGAAAGAACGATTACCCAACATTTGCTGCAACATGGACAGGACTGGAGGAGATTATGCTAGGCGAAATAAGTCAAGCAGAGAAAGACAATTATATAGTTTCACTCATTTATGGAACATAGGAAATAGCAGGAAGATTGGTAGGAGAAGGAAGGGAAGAATGAAGGGGGGGTAAACAGAAGGGGGAATGAACCACGAGAGACTATGGACTCTAGGAAACAAACTGGGGGCCTCAGAGGGGAGGGGGCGGGGGACTGGGCTAGCCCGGTGAAGGGTTTCAAGGAAGGCACGTATTGCATGGAGCACTGGGTGTTATACGCAAACAGTGAATCATGGAACACTACATCAAACACTAAGGATGTACTGTATGGTGACTAACATAATAAAAAAAAAAAAATTGAGAGAGAGCAAGTGCGGGGAAGGGGGGAGGGAGGCAGAGGGACAAGCAGACTCCCCACTGAGTAGGGAGCCCGATGCGCGGCTTGATCCCAGGACCCTGAGGTCACGACCTGAGCCGAAGGCAGCCGCTTCACCAACTGAGCCACCCAGATGTCTTCTTATTTTGCCAACGGTCAGTGCCCGGATCTGGAGGAGCAACGGAGACCTGGGAGAGACAGGCAACAGAATGCCTTCCCAGGTCAGAAGGCACACGGGGGAAAGTGCCGAGGAAACCGTGGATCGGTGAATTAAGAGCACGGCGCGCCCCGAGCGCTGCTCAGCTCTGCCGGCGGTTCGCTCCAGCCGAGGCGACTGACCGAGCGTGCACGGCCTGCGGCCTGCACAGCTGACCGACCCCTCACACCACTTCTGAAGGACTGATCTTCGCTCAAGACTTTCATTTACCCCACAACCACCTCACGGGGACCATCCCCACACTACAGATACATTTTTCAAGTAGACTAAAGAATTGGCTAAGGAGCAATGGGTATATAAAAACCCTTAAGCACAAAACTACCCCCTTGGGGCCATATGTCCGGACAAGCTAGCAAAAGGGAGAAATGGCGCAGCCCCAGATCTCAAATCCAGAGCAACCATTCTTCTGTTTACACCTTTCCTAGTATTTAAAACAAAACCTCATGGGAAAAGATGATGATGGTAATTTTCACACATGTGGATAGACTCCGTTTATCCTCCTAATAACCTCAGGAGGCAGATACTGTTGTGCCCGTCTTAGAAGCAAACTGAGGCAGGGAGAGCTCTCTAGTGCAGAAATCATTTTTGTAAGATGCAGTTTCTTTTAATTGCTGGTCTAAATATTAAGATGAAAAAGTCTGACATTTAGCTCTGATATTTGCAATACAATTGAATAAATTATTGCACACAGCTACCAGGCACTCAGGCCACAGCTGGCAACCACCAGGACCCAGTCACTGTTTCAAGGACTCTCACGGTCTTACAGAAAGTCAGACACATAATTAAGCAACGTATCGTGTCCCGCTTATTAACAGAGAGTATGTTGTCATGTGACATAATCGCAGAAAGAGACCCAAGCTCCATGGAAACAGGCTGAGAGAAAGAAAGGCAGGGATGGAACCACAGGTAAGGGGTCAGATCCTAAAATACCCCTAAATCACATTAAAAAGCTTGAATTTTTTCCAATATGGCAATAGAGTTTTAAGTCGAGGACCGACAGAGATAAAACCGGACTTTAGAAAGATCGCACAGCAGCATAAGAACAAAGCTGGGAAGTCAGGTGAAGCTCTAAGCAAGAAAACTAACAGAACGTTAAGAGGAAGAAAAAGAAGGTTTACACCACCAGGTTCCCTGTATCTATTTTATCCTTCTTTACAAAGGGAATGGAGTCAGGGCAGCAACATTCATGTTTTAAATCCTGCAGAACTAAACGGAGGGTTAAGCTTTGGTGGTGACCAGAGAAATGCAAATAAACCATGTTAAGGTCTGATGTGGGGCCCGCTGAAGCAGATGAATGCAGCAGTGCCTCTGGCACTTTCCTTTCCACCGCGGGTAAGCTGGTAGAGGTTTCTAGAAAGCAGCAGGGCACTAGATAGCAAACGCCACACTAATACCATCCTGGGACTCCATCGTTCTATTTCTAGGACTCTCACCCAGTGTTACCATTTTAAGGAAGAAACCAAGATACACGTATAAAAGCATTCACTAAAGCATTTGGATAAAAGCAAAAAGTCTAACAGAGCAACGCTTAAATGAACAGACGGAGCAGCACTGAAGAGTATGATGGAGCCACTTAAAAATAACTACATGCAAAGAAACTGGAAATAAGTGTTTATGACCGTAAGCAACAACAATACAAATCAGTGTCACTGTAATTACGAGGTAAAATATATGCGCGTGGGACTTAAGACACAAAACGGACAGTGTCTGTGCACGGTCACTGGATGCCGGTTTACTCTTCACCGCAGAAGGAAAGACCTCCGCGGGCAGAATTTCCGAGGCCCGCGTGCCGCCACCTCGGTGGGATTCTCAAACCGCGCTCAGAGGTGGCCCAAGACCTGCAGCAGCTCCTACACAGATGAGCCCGAACTGTTCTCTCTTTGCTTGCTCGCCAGCTGGGCCGCCGGCTCATACCGGGCTCTGCACCGGTCCCGCAGCCGCCCCGCGGCGGCGTCCACGGCGGCCCAACAAGTTCAGGTGCTTGTCCTGAAAGCCACTGGCAGGCGCGGGCAGGTGAGAAACCAAGAGAAGGGGAGCAGAGGAGCAGAGAGAACAGGGCGGGGGGAGGCAGCAGGTGCTGCTCCCCCACATTTAGCGCAGGCAGGCGCCCCCGTCCGCACCAGGCCTGCTCCCCCAGGGCTCAGGGCAGGCAGAATGCGAGGTGCGTCCCGGTAAGGCATTTAGGGGACTCTTACCTTCGCATTTAAACAAACCTTGCTCGCTCGCTCGCTCTCTATGCATGTGTGACTCCGACACTTACGCAGATCCACACAAAATGAAAGAGAAAAAATACCCACTATGATCACACGTGCCCTGAAGTGAAAAATAAAAGGAAAAGGAGTAATTTCTAAACCTTCTCAACTATGGCCAAGAAACTCTTCACGTCGTCCTTGTACCCTCCAGCTGTTTCAGGGGCTTCCAAGTTGGCTCAGTCAGCCAGCACATCCCTCTGTGGATCCAGGTAAGTTGAGGGAATGGGAAGGAAGGGGCTCAGGAGATTAAGAAAGTCTCGTGAAGCAGCTGGCATTTGCTCAGAAGTCAGAAGTGCAAAATCAAAGCCATCCGCATTCTTTAGATGAAGAAGATGAATTACATCTCTACATAATTCAATATATAATCAAGGACCCTCTTTGAGAAGAGGCCACATAATGCATTTTCGGGGCTTCCTGCACACTGGAATCAAAGTCAGTCAGCTGATGAGGCGAAATCCTGCATTTTCAAAGACATTACAGAAACCGCGCTCCTTCATCCTTCGCCATTAGCATCAAGTTTTAACGAGAAAACAGTGAGACGACCTAGTGTAAAAAGTGTAGGAACTCTTAAAAACATTTCGTATCCCCAAGTCTCCCCTAAAACAGCAGCTCTCCAAGTACCATCCAGATACCTGGGTCCAATCTGAGACCCTCTCAGGAGGTCGTGTGAGCTCCGAACTGTCTTCATAATGACACAAAGATACTACTTTCTCTCGTCTCACTCTCATGCTCCCACAACCACACGGTGGGGGTTTCCCGAGGTTACAGGGCGTGTGCAGGGAGGGAGGAGAATGCCGCTTACCACCCGCCGTTACACCCAGCGTTCAAAGTCACGCCACTGTTCGAATTTTTTGGAAGTTATTTTTCATAAGGATAGCCAATGGATTTATGATTATTTGTCAATAAATGGATCACAGTTTTAATTTCTAGTATGATAAAAATAAACATAACCCATACAAACAAAACTCTTTTTAATAAACACTCATTAAATAGCTCGGTGCTACCTGCATTAGATATAGTTCGAGGGGGAGGAGCGAAGACCTGGGCTGACCTCGAGGAATTCTTCATCTTAGAGGACAAATGTGGACGGCCATTTTCCTGATATAGGAATGCCTGATTTTTATTTATTTTACTTTTTTTTTTTTAAATTCCAGTATAATTAGAGAGTTACATTAGTTTTAGGTGTACAATACAGCAATTCAACAATTCTCTACGCTCCTCAGGGCTCATCGCATGAAGTGTGCTCTTGATCCCCATCACCTATTTCATCCACCCCCCACCCACCTTCCCTCTGTTCTCTGCAGTTAACAGCCCATTTTTTGGTCTTTTCTTTGTTCACTTGTTTTGTTTCCTAAATTCCACATGCGTGAAATCGTGTATTTGTCTCTGACTGATTTCACTTAACACAATACCTTCTTAGTCCATTCATGCTGTCACAAACAGCAAGATTTCATCCTTTTTTACGGCTGAGTAACATTCCATTGTGTGTGTATATTTATAAATACTACACAAATATACACACACACAGCACATCTTTCTCCACTCGTCTACCCAGGGACACTCGGGCTGCTGCCGTGATCTGCTACTGTAAACAGTGCTGTGGTGAACACAGGGGCGCATGTATCTTTTCGAATTACCGTTTTCATAGTCTTTGGGTAAATACCCAGTCGTGGAATTACTGAATCATACGGTAGTTCTATTTTTATTTTTTGGGAACTCTCCAAACTGTTTTCCACAGTAGCTGCACCAGTTGGCTGTCCCACCAAATGATCTGACATTTTAAATGAGAAATTGTTTAAGTGACATATTCCACCGATTTTCTTTTATTTAGCATAAAAATCATAATTCAGCCCCCCCCTTTTTTGGATGGCTGAGGGTGGCCCTTAGAAAGAGCAGCTGTGCTCTCCCGTGGAGGAAGTGTCACGTGCACGGAGCCCAGCTCTCCTGGTGCCCCAGCGACTGAGACGACAAGACCGCACACGCCATTTAGCTGGCGATGTACGCACGGGGCTCCTTATCTGCTCCTAGGCTAAGCGGGTAGGCTCCGTCTACGCGACAGGTGCCCTACTGAGGCTACAGTGCGGGCGGCTGTTTTATGTTGCTGCCCGCATGCCGCGTTTGCTGCTACCGGGCGGAGCTGGCGGGGGCGCTGAGTCTCAGTCTGGGTCAGGAAGGGGTGGCCGAGGCCTTGCGCTTTCCCACTATACCCAGGCATCGGGCTCAGGGCCAGCGCACCCATCACCCCACTGTCGTTTGGACTTCTTTCAAAACATTCAGGAGCAAATATTTATAACGAATCACCTCTGAGCCCAACCTAATGCAGGATTACAAAAAAATAAATAAATAAAAATACAGCAGCGAGGTTAATGTTTCACTGACTCACGGGGCTACTGGGACTTTTAGGAGTATGGAAAAAAAAAACTTTTAAAGAATCTTAACATCCCTACAACGAATTGCAGTGCTGACCTAAGGCGGGGGAAAACTCGTCCATCTGTAACTGATACAATCGTGGCTCACATGCTGAACAGCTGAGATCTCATCCATCTCACCTGACCCATCGTACACACCAATCCAGAAGAGATCTGCAAACGCATTTGAACTCTCCTGGTTTTGAAAGATGACCCAAGGCCTCAGCAATCACCACCAAAATGAAAATCACGTCGTAGACACTGAATTTGCTGCAGCCCTGAGCCATGTTTGCTGAATATCTCAAATTCATAGTTTTATCAGCAAACCCACACCCCTCCTAATAACTCTGCCAATTTTACAGCTGAGAAAACAAAACTAAACAAGTAAGTTGACAAAGACTATACAGTGCTGACAGGTGGCAGAACTGGGGTTTAATCTGTATTTTTTACTGGAAGTCCAACCAGAATTCCTGGCACTACTCAATGTTTCACAAAATGACAATTTAGGTCCTTTGACCCATTTCTAATTTTTCAAGGAAAAACAAATCTACCTTCAACATTTTTTTATTTGCTGTGTTCTTGCCACATTCTCTCCTCAGCTGTTCGCTCATGGCTTGTAGCTCTCTGCCGAAGTGAATCATTCTCTCTATGGCAGCTTGACTTCCTCCACACAGCTGGCGTCTTAACTGACTTGAATCAACTTCTGTAAGCAAAATAAACGAGTATTTTACTACCTTATGAAATGAAATACAATGAAGAAATGAACATAAATTGCTTATAACATTTTGTACGTTTCATTTACCAACTACTACCTAATAGTTTATCTAAATATGTAGATTTACTGTAATTCAGTGTGAAACTCTGCAGCTAAAAGGTATACTTTCTCTACGTCTCAAGAATCTAGGTCCGATCTCCAGCATGCAGCTGGAAGTCGGGTGACCACCTTTCAGTGTAGGGTGCACCTGGGTTATCAGGGAAAGGTTTATAAGAAGTTTAGCACATATCTCCCAACTACATTAAGCAGCATTAAGAAAAGAACACAGTCAGTAACTGCCTCTAGGGCTGCTCTGGCAGCAAACAGAGACGGAACACAAGGATGCCTCTCGGCTAAAAGCTAAATGACTCCAAAGAGACACAGAAGACACCATGTTATCGGAAGGGTTAATCACCCACTTTTACAGAATAATTGTATGGTATAGATCTTGGTGGACAACAATCACTGATCAATAATGTAACTGAATGGATGACTAATGACACAGAAATTGCTCATGAGGACAAGAACCAACATTTACTGAGCTCTTCCTTTGTGCTTATTAGCTTTTCATACACTGGCTCACTTAACCTCCACAATGACCTATAGGCGGCTGTTATTGTTACTGTACCCATTTTACAGATGAAGAAACTGAGGCACTGAGCTCTTAAGTAACTTGTCCACCGTTACACAGCTAGTAAGTGGCAGTCGCAGAATTAAGGGCAGAACTGCTGCCCTTAATCACCATGCTGAAATCACTCTCCGAAGGTTGAGGATGCTGGGATCTGACACAGTAAAACCAGGCTGCCTTTTAAATTAAATCCCTTGCTTGAAAAAGTGAATTCTACATTGAACACATAATCCTCAACAACAATCCCCAATAAAGACCTTCTAACCTCAAAACAGTCAGAAATCTCAAGTTGCCATGGAATTCAGACAAATAAGAATTTTTAGGCTCCAATAAAATTTTCATTCACCAACTGATGGGGAAGTTTGCTGACGGTTTAACTTTATGGTACAATGTACTACACAAGTTATCAACAAAACAAAATTATGGATGCTATTGTACCTTCCAGCCACACCATTTTTTGGGCGGTGGGGAGAAGGGTGGGTCACACTTAAGCCCCTACTACGCGCGAGGCACTGAACTACGCATAGTCACATACATTCACATTAAATAAAAGAAAATGATTAGAATTCATAAAATCATCTCTACCCATCTGGCCTTTACTGGTTATATTGAAATAAGCATAAAAACTTTTCACATCGCCAACCCCAAACATCCTCAAGAAAGTTAACACTACCAAGAGTACGGCCGCATTAACGACAGCACCGACGTCGAGCTCAGACAGCGCCGCACAGGGAACCGGCCAGCGCTTAACTTCAGAAGGCAATGGAAAGTACCTCTGCTCCCCCAGCAACCCGCTCGCACAGCACGGTTTAGTACTATGTACCACCGGCAGATCCAGCGGCACATACGTCTGTAAATCTGACTTATGCTCATCGGCTGTGAATCAATACAAGTAAAAACATAACCTTGTAGTCATCATTTTTTATTAAAAATGTAATAAATATCGCTGCAGACCCATTTCAGTGTCACAATCTTCCATCTCGTGGTCGTGTTTAGAGCTACCATTTAGGAAACCATTGGATGAAGTCTCTCCAACCCCATTGGAGTAGTGCTCTGTTTCCATGTCTACATCGTTACTGGAATGAAAAAAAAAAAAAACCTAATTTTAGAAATTGCATACTTGTAGCTTAGTTTAAAATAAATTACTACTCAACTACATAGCCTACTTATAAACTGACTTCATAATATAAGGCAATAGCAATCTGCAAAAAAAGGTGTTTAGTTCAATCTTGAATGTCTTCAAAGCCAATATGCAGCTCGCTCTTAACAAACATGTACTCTTGGATGGGGAAGGGGGAAAAAGTGTGTGCCCTAAAATGCAGTGGTTTTCCGACTTTATATCAATTTGGGCAAACTCTTTTTCACAGACTTCCCACGATTTTTCCGACTCTGATCTGTGCTTCGTTTTTTGTTATAATCAGCCTTTGCCCCAAGATCCCCCACGCTCGCCCAGCGTGCGTTTCCAGCATTCAAAGAAAAAAAGGGGAAAACTTCAAACTATTCCCGGATCCCGCTTCACCTCTTTCCTGCCCTCATATTCACCCCTCCTAAGACGATTTTTTTCTTTAAAGGTCCTGACATTCTGCATTTGTCCCCAATCCTTAATACACAGCCTCCCGCGAAGGTAAACGACGACTTGGAAAACCACTGGGTCCGGTCCTCTCAGACCTCGTCGGCACCCGACAGACTTTCCTCCCACAGGCTGTCGCATCGGCTTGAGGAAGCTAAAGCACTGCCAGATCTTAAGTTTAAAAATGCCGTTTCGGATCCTCAGGTTGCTCCTGACTTTCACTTGTGTCTCATTTACTGATGAACAGCCCCGTGCCAGTGGCCTTATCGGGACACGCCGAAGCTGTCGCCGGATGCCCCCCGCACTCTAAGAACGATAAACACCCACTCCCGAAGACTCCCCCAGTGAAGATTGACGTAAAGATTATACAGTCCAGAAGAACACACTTGATGAAAATATAGGAAATACATTAAAATGCACTTTTCTCATTTAAAAAGCAACGTATATTCATTTGTAGAAAAAAACAACACTGAAAGCAGATGAGCAAAAAGCGCTCTGTGTGTGATGCCCCCAGACGTAACACTGGCAGCGCCTCGGGGTGAGCGTGCGAGTTTAAGTATGCTCGCGTGGGGGCGCTGCTTCTGTCAGCAAAACACATCAGGTAAAAAGACACGGACCTAGGAAGAAGGGGGCAATGGCCCCAGGATTCCTCCATCGGTCAGAAACGTTTGTTTACTCTATGCTTGTTGTTTGTTTAAGTAGGCTCCTCGCCCAGTGTGGAGCCCAGTACGGGACTTGAACTCACGACCCTGAGACCAAGACCTGAGCTGAGATCAAGAGTCGGGTGCTCAACTGACTGAGCTGCCCAGGTGCCCCTGGTTTAGTCTATCTTGATGAATTCTGGGATAAGAAAAATCAAACTTTAAAAATAATGATGTTTAATTTAATGGAAATTCTTAAGATCATAGTTTTTAGTGATCTTAATAAGTATACTAAATTTTTTCTTTTTTTTGACAATACAACATAGTATTTGGGAGGAATTCTTTCATTCAACACACATTTAAGAGCTTTTGAGCCATGTTCTGTGTTAGGTGCTAAGGGTGCAAGGGAACAGCCTCTACCCTCCAGGGGCAAACGGGATCAGACCCAGGATGAAAGTTAATTACAAGGGGCGACACAACATTTGGTGGGGATGTGACCAAGGAAATCATCCTGGAAGAGTAACAATGGGACTGAGTTTTACAGCCTGCTTGAATGGAAGTTAGGAGGGAGGACGGGGAGGGAGGTGAGCAGCATTTCAGGTGGGGCAGAGGGTGGGGTGCAGTATAATGGAAAAAGCGCGTGTCTGGAAGTCAGAAATCCTGGGAAGTAGTCACGGTTCTGCAACTTACTAGCCACTAATTATTGAACTTGACCCCCCAGAAAGTCATTTACATTTCTGGTGTTCAGCTCTACATCTGTAAAATGGTTTTAATAGTTAATACCATCTTTGCTTACTTTGCAATCCCACAATCCCATTGTAAGGATGGCCTTTACCAGCTATAAAGTAACTGTTACTGTTTAACAGCTTAAGGCAGTTGAAGAGCTTCCTTTCTTCTCCTTCTTCACTGCACTCAGAGGAGGCTGTGTCACCAAACCCTTCCGGTGAGCTTGCTTGCCTGAACTCAGGTAGAATGGGGCTCTTTAGCAACTTCCTGCCATGAAGGGTATTTAATAACCCACGAACTGCCCGCAGTCCTGCCCCAACAATGGCAGAACCCTCTACCAACGATACAGTACTAACGTGCTATAAAGTATGGTAAGTACTGAAGGCTTAACTTTCTAAATTTCCATAATTTTTATTACAATACAGTCTTCTAATCTTCCATTTTCTAGTATGTCATTTCTACTGAAAGACTACCCTAATCTCCCTGCAAGGGACGGCCGTTCTTCCCACTACTCTTCTCACACCACTTCCGGGGACGCCCACCGCAGCCTGTACCACACCACCATCACTTCGGTAGCTCATCACTTGGGATAGATAATCTGGATATTCTGATTATTCTCCCTCTCCCAAACTGCAAATACAGATTTTTATACAGACTCCTTTCTCCAGAATCTTATTTCCATGAAGTCCCATGTGAAAAGTTAGCTTCAAATTTCTCCTCTGATGAGAAAGTTTTACACTGATGAACACTCCCCACAAATGCAGTGCAACCAATTCATGTGATAAGACCAAACCAACATCAAATTGATAAAATCTACCCATTATTTTTTATTCGTATTATTTTTATCATCCCGCTAGTCCTGAACCAAAGAGAATTCAGATGCTGGATGGTTTGGGCAGGCTGACTTCGTAAGAGCCTGCTGCTCTCCTACGTTAGTGTTCAAATGATTACATTCCACCAACCTTTAGGTCCGGGAACCTCCAACCCGAGTTATCAAGGATTTTAGTGTAGTCATGTGGACATCCCTTCTCTCAAAGCTCTTTGAAGTCAGACACCATGCTTAGCAGAATATCTGACACCCAACAGGTCCCCAATACTATGCTCATGCTCTATGTTTATTACCAAATGACTTAAGGTCCATCTGCTGCTGTAAGCAAGCTCCCTAAAGACAGGCTTTCAAAAAAGATTCTTCGTAAAGTTGTTTGGAACTCAGGAAACATTCTACACATTTACACCAAAAAAGCCCACACGCAAAGAAAAAAGAGTTGTAAACGTATTTTATGTTACTTCTAGAGAGTAAATATGCCACTGTGACTTAACTTGGAACCAGAAGAACAGCATCTACGTGACCATCTGTACAGGCTGGTGCCGGCAGGAAAACCAGAAGAAGGCAGAGCCCGGAGGGGATTCTTACAGCCCCGGCAGGGGGAAGAGGGAACGCAGAGTCAGAGGAAGGAACAAAGGAAAGAGGCTGTGTGCACATGGGGAGACTGAAAAGCTCTGGGGAACTTACTCCGTACCCCTCTTATTCTCTGGGGGCTTGGGAACTCCCAGACCCCCATTATGGACCATATAATTCAACTTTTCTGAATTACTGAAAATGATGACACTTAGGTTGCTTATACTAATGCAAAAGCTAGGGAGGGGAGATTACGTACCTGGTGAAGTTATTAACTTGCTGTGACCGTGACATGTTTATACTGTTTAGTTCTGGTACGTTCAAACTGGATGACGGGTGTTTACTATGGCAATATGACTGATGTGCTTTATTTGATATTACACCATTACTACAACTTTCAAAACCTGGGGGGAAAAAAAGAAAAAGACACACAGACACACACACGAAATTATTATTTAGTTGTAAACAACATAATCACATTCTGATCTTGCATTTAAAACTTTTATAATGTAGGAGAGTTAATGCATTACTTAAATAGTAAACAAACAGGTAACTTCTTTGAAAGGCTGTAAGGATATTAATTGTGGGCTGTACTTACCATCTGGGCTGTACTTACCATCTCCTCTAACATTGACTGAAGGCTTCATTATGGATCTTATTTAATTCCCACCACCCCCCTAGGAGGGCAGTGTTCTCATCGCTCCCATTTAATATATAAATACACCGAAGCTAAGAAGTTGTCCATGCCTGAGTCAATGTAGGGGCTTCAAGACGGGAGGTGGCGAAGGATACAAACCTGAGAATCATGGGCGTGCGCAGGGTGGTGATGTAAATAAAATGAGAGGCGCTAATAGAGAGAGGTATGCGCCGATGGAGGAAAAGCAAAGGGGTTATTACTCTATGAAAGGAAAGGAAACGGTATCTGGCTTCTGTTTCAGAAAGCGGAACATGCAGAGGCAAGAGAACCCCCTGGGAAGAACGGAAAGAGAGACAAGCAAAGACAGAAGACTAAGAAAAACCAGAAATAAACCTAGAGAAGTGATGTCATGAAGGCCAAGAAAGGCGAGAACTGTCGTCAAAAGAACACCGAAAGCCTGAGAGACAACGACCGGTGAGCCCAGAAAGGGCCAGAAGGAGAAGAACTGGGCAGAGCAGACTCTCGCAGGGGGCCGGGGGGGAGAGGACAAGAAAGCAGGCAGCCCAGCGAGGTGTGCTGACGGGCGGACTAAAGCTACCACGGCCGCGGTGCCACCTTCACGTTTCTACCTCCTCCGAACACACGGTGACCTCCTACCTTCACCGGATGTCTACGACTTCATTTCCAGAGACGACTCGGATGCTGACCTTTGTTTATACACATCTGCTAATAACCTATTCTCAGAAACAGCTCTTCTTCAAGTTACCTTCCTGGTACTAAAAACACACCCATCGGATCCACATAAAATTTTTCTTCCAGAACGTCGTAAGATCAAGTATGCAAAAGAGCTATGTGGAAACGTCCAGATTTTTAAACGTTTTTAAATTTTGGTTCAAAGGCACAGAGAAGGGTAAAAACTTAAAAGTACTGTCATCACACCGAGTCTCACCAGAAAAATGTGCAGAGCTCCCTTTGCCTGAGGCTAAGCTGTGGATGTTCATCCCGTGGCTGGGGCTCATGCTCGGACTGCTGAAAGGGCGAGGGCTAACAGGGTAGCTGTCCTGAGATTTTGGACTTCGGCCTCCCAGACAGCGCACTTCACTATCGGTACCATTCACCATTTCTATAAACTGACGCACTCTAAAAAAAGAAAAGACAAATTGACTTATTAGACGATTTTCAAATACCAGTTTGTTTATTTAGTAACGAGATTTCTGAGAGGAAATGTTTTAAGAACCAGTATTTATCAGTAAGTATGGCCTTTAGACAGTATGCTAAAAATATTAACTATGGCTTCATCTACCGTACTGCTTAACTTTGAAATTTTCCAGAAAAATCAGAGTGTAAAGCAAAAGACATTGAATTTCCTTTATTCAAGATTTACTGAGAAAATGAAAATCTTTCGGTAGTTATAATAAAATCAAAATGGACTTCATTTTTGGAAGTTAAAAATAATTTAATCAAACAATATTTGTACCTGATAGCAAGTCAAATAGTATGTAAGAACACAATGTGCTTTACTGGACAAATGACGCAAAGAGCACTGCTCCCCACTCTTCCTCATTCCTAGTCCCTTTTGCGACCTTTTCACCAAAATGGGCCACATTTAAAATTTTATTCTAAAGCAAAACAATTCTGACATTTGGCTTACAAAGGGCTCCTGGTACTTAAGAGAGGTGAAATATTAAGCTTAATAACACCTGAATTTTAAAATAACAAAGATTCAGAAGACCAATTAAAAAAGCCACATTACGATGGCCGTTATATAAAAAAAAAAAGATGCAGAAAATAAAGTGTTGACAAGGATGTAGAAAAACTGGAACTCTGGTACGCTGTGGGTGAGACTGTAAAATGGCGCAGGGCTATAGAATTCTAAGGATTAATTTCCTCAAAAAATTAAACACAGATTTACCATATGGTTCAACAATTCCATTTCTGGGTATACCCCAAAGAACCGGAAACAGGGACTCCAACGGATAGCTGTGCACCCCTGTTCCTGGCAGCACTATTCACAATCCCCAAAGTGGAAGCAAACCAAGTGTCTATCAGTTAGCCTTCAAAATGAAGGAAATTCTGGCACATGCTACAACATGGATGAATTTTTGAGGACATTGTGCTATGAGGAATAAGCCAGTAACAAAAGAACAAATGTTTTATGCTTCCACTTAAATGAGGTACCCAGGAGAGTCAAATTCAATTTTATAGAGACAGAAAGTAAAATGGTAGTTGTCAGGAGCTGGGGGCAGGGAGGAATGGGGAGTTCGGGTCTCCGTTTGGGATAACAAAAAAAGTTCTGGAGATGGATGGTTGGTGAGGATTGCAGAACAGTGTGACTAAATACTACAGAACTGCACAGGTAAAAATGGCACATTTTATGTTATGTATATTTTACCACAATTTTCAAAATTACACAGACTTACAATAAGGTACACTGTGGAAGGAAAAACAGATATCCATCTTCTAAATAAGCTTTTAACATTTTTGAACATATAGCCAGCATAACAGAAGAGCCAACACAGAGCAAAAGATGCTGTGTGCTTATAACCCTCAACACAAGTGTTTTTTTAATAATCTGTTACTTCAACGTGCTATATTACAAAATTGTATGTAACTAACTGAAACAAGGTGAAACAAATTAAAACTATTAAAACATGAAAATAATTCTGATTATACATAACACACACACATACATAACAGAGCAGCATTTTATTAAACTCACTTTAATGTGAAAAGGAGATTAGGATTTCTTTCAAGTAAACTTGGGTATAACTGTTGTGTTGTTTCAATGGCTTCTCCCATTCTTCCTGCTAACACCAATTTCTGAATTCCTATTGAGAAAAGAAAGCAAGAGATTAATTTTTTAAGAGTAGAAACATAAACAGTGGACCGTCAAAAAAAAAAAAGTTAGTTAAAAAAATCTTGAAATAAATTATTGCGATTAACTTCCATTTCTTTTTCTAAAATCATGGTTTCTATTTGGCAATCAAGGGGAAATTTCAGACATTAAAAAATTAGAAAAGTAAGTATTTCATAATTTATTTTTAAAAATCACAAACTACTATACAAGTAATACAGGAAAAATACTTGTTAAGCAATGCTGAAGTATTGAACGCTAAGATGAAAAAGACGGATGTGTTTATAGCCTACAATGTGGTGCCAGATTCACAGAATACGTTTCCCAATCTCATCAAGTTACACACACTAAAAATACGTACAGCTTTTAATATGTCACTCATACCTCAATAAAGTGTTTTTTTTTTTTTTAAAAGACCATAGCAAACATTAGAGATAACGTTCAAAATGTCTTAGCAAACATGATACCTTCTGCCCCCAGTACTACAAGGATGCTGGCCTTTGAGTAAGATCTGGATTCAAGAGACATTCACTGAGTGTTCCCTATGCGGTTAGGTATTTGTTAAATTAGACGATGAGTATACAAAAAGAGTGAGCGATCATCTCCTATTTGCCAGAGCTCGTAACATAGTGAGAAAGACAAGCATACGATTAGCGACAACACAAGGTAATCGGTGTTATCACAGCAAGTTGGACCTATTAAAAAATTGTTTCAGGCATCACGATTTCACCCATCACGTTGTGTTTTGATGCCTATCCTCTCACCATGTCATACCCTCCCTGACGGACTAATGCCCACATTGAGAAGGTGAACTGTGGAAGAGTCACATGCTGACTCGCCCTTGCTAGATCAGGCCCCAGCTCTGGCCACAAGCCCTAGGACCGAAGCAATAAAAACTTAAGATCAATACTATCTTAAGTTTAGATAGCAATTTAAATAATGCAAAGATTTACATTTCTTTTATATATTAGCTCTACTAATATCGAATCCTGGGACTTTTTTTTTTACCAACTAAAAAAAAAAAATTTTGTTAAATGTTTACTTCCTAAAATCTAAAGCAAACATTTTTTAAGAAAAAAACTGGTAAACATTTCTTATACGACGTTCTCCAAAATTATATCTTTCTATATCCAGAATGCTAACACACTCTTATGTGAGTTTTTTTGTAAGGTGGTCTTCAAAAATGTCAATGAGAGTAAATTTCAGAGGCATCAATTTTAATTTAATATATCTGAAAATCTTTCAATTTAAAAAATAAAATCTCTAAAAATCAATATAACCAAACCGATAATCTGAAAACAAGTATTATCCATGCACCACAGGGTCCTTACTTTGTCTATTCTTAATGGAAGCTAATTCTTCTAGAACGGTCTGGTCTGTAGATCTGGCAAAGGCCTCTGCTGTGGCACAGTACCCATGGTGGACTAAATAAGATGAAACCATTCTTAAAATAAAAAGAAGAAACACACAGCTTTTAGTCAAGAGAATACAGGCTTCATACTACAATTTATATAAAACAAGATCTACTCTGTTGTTACAAAACCAACCTATTCCCTTCGAAATACAGCTTTAAGAACCTCAACTTTAAAGTTAAAAAAAAAACAAAAACACCATTTGTTCTAATCATGTAGTATTTCCAAAAAGAGCAGTGCACACGCCATGTTAAGAGGACTCTCCCGAAGAGAACCTGTCACTAGAGAAGAGACTGACAGACTCTGGATTCTTGGCTCCCCATTATCCCCGGCTCCTTTCCTGGGACTTCCCATCCTTATATTCAAACTTACTAACCATAATTTCTGTTTCATCTTTATTGTACGACCTATCCCAGTGAAGTGCTGGCATTTTATGAAATACAACAATTTTTAAATAACAGATGAACTCTTTGTGTTATGGAGTTACACTCCTTTCTTCACTCATCGGTTACAGGAGATGGTATCTACAAGACGTGAACGCAAGAAATACTAGGGTGAACTGAAGAGAGGATCTTTCAGAACAAAGTCTACGAGGGTGATACTACTGACCAATGAGAAACTAACCCTTATAATCTAAAGCAATTAGTATCACTGTACCTAAAAGATGAACTACTCAAATATGATTTACATGGAAGTGCCACACTTCCAAAGAACAGGTTTTCTTAAAAAGTCATCAAGTGGTCAAAACACATTGACATCTAACCACAAAAGGTTAGAAAAACTATTGACTCAACAATATTAACCCAAATATCCAATATATCCAAATATTCAATCCTAAACCTGCCTGCATCTGGCATGCCTGAGGCCCTATCAGAAAGTGGTAGGAAGCAGTGATTCAGGAAAGAGGGATTGGGGGGCAGAGGGGAAAATCTCCAAGAAACAAATTTCTCATTTTATTTCATCTAATTGGTCAAATTGATTTAAAAGGGCAGGGAAGAACTTTTTAAAATGGACTTCCTAGGAGGTCATGGTGAGTGTCAATTTTATAAAGAATGGGGTGGGGGCAGGGACCCTCACTGGACTCTGGTTACAGAATTAAGATAAATGATGTTTTTTCTACTACTCTCCTGCTATGATGCTCAGCGGCAATCATTTTTAAAGGACGAAAGGGATGTGACCCCAGGAGAGCAACTCATGCTAGCTCTAACTCATGCTAACTAGGAGATCGTCAGGCAGGCTTCGCTCTTCTGTCAACTGGGCAGAGGTTCTGTAAGAGCTCCAGGGAAGAAGCATGTTTTCAGAATCATCATCATGTCTTCCAATCATTATCTCCTCCAAAAAACACACACAAAAATTTTTATTATATCTTTAAATGTACAATCATTCAAAGCAATTACACAGACATTTAAGACAAATTGTCAGATTGGTGGTATGTGCAAGTCTCTGCTATTTTCTTGGGTGAGATGACAGGAGTGAAAATGACTATTTAAATTTACTGGTACTTATTTAATTTTTAAGTCTGTACTATTTCAAGCTTTAAGAGCTACCATTTAGCACTACTGACACCCAGGAGTCATCTCCAGCCTTTTAGCAAAGGTACAGTCTAAAAAGTTGACTGTCATTGGACTTATATTTTCCTGCCGACTTCCACTCCAATGAAATTCTACTTTTTCATAAAGAATGAGTTGAGATAAAGGTCGTTCATTTTATAGTAAACCTTTACTGACACCCACTGTCTGCTCTGCTACCTACCCAGTCTGTACCATCGTTATTATGGAATCCTAAGTATTTATCCTGCTTTTAGGAATCCTCACTCCATACTCCTAACTCTTTGGTCTTATTCCTTTTGCGGGCTCTTAAATGTCTAATAATAACATGGAAAAGTAAATGACGTTAAAAATAATTAGTAAGATTTTAAAAAAACTCCTTCATAATTGGAGGCTTTTGCTCAGATTTTCCTATTTAGAATAGGGGCAACCATAACTTCCCTGAATCTACATGAAAAATAATAAATAGATTTAGCAAAAGTGGGATCCTAATAAGCAAAAATAGCTGATATTATTCTTACAGAGTAACCCATTCACTGGAAAAAAATTAGTCAAATCTTGAAATACAAAATGTACATACCTAGTCTATATTCCAGTATATTAACTATACCAGTATTTCGGTGCTTATTCTTACCGAGTAATATTTCTTCATCCCCATATATATTTGAACTACTGCTGAACTGCCAAGTTCATGTCCAAAATCCGTAGCTCCTGAATTACACAATCTAAAGTATCCTCCTGAATTTGTTTTTTGCGTTAGCGCTATTTTAAGAGAATCGAGTAACCTATCTATGGAAAGCATTAAATCCTATTACTAAGGATAGCAAATGAATTAACTAAAGCGATCTAGTGTCACTTCATTTCCTCCACCAAATTCACACGTCAGACTAAAATACACTTTTGTATGTGTGCCACCAAATAAAAAATGATTTTTAATTGTTTGAGTGAATTGCTTCTTATAGAGATTAATACAGTCAATACATGAAAATTATTAGGATATATAAGAAATTATTTTTAATTAAGAAGAGTAAATTACTTTTTATAAAGATTTAAATACAATCAAAGATACACTAAGATTGGTAGGATATCAATTAGATTAAAACGCTTCAGTAAATAGTCCATGCTACAAGAATGTTTTATAAAAAATGTATTTTGGAATAATAACGTCCATTCAAATTTCTTCACTTACTTTTGTATCATGGTTTGCCATTCGCCTTCCCGATCTCCAATGGGAAACCGGTCTATCTGTGCCTGTATTTTGGTTCTCCACTCTCGCATATAGTCTTCTATATCAAACACGAAAGGGTGCTGCCCGAAATTGGCATCGACGACCTCTCCTGGTGTTTGGAGCCCCACGGTAGGATATAAATTTGGCTGTAAGACAACATATTTCACTAGCATCTATCTATTCCTTTTATATTAAAGACTTATTTATTCTTTCAAAAGCGATCTTTACAATAACAAAATAAAATTTTACTTCTTGAATAATTTAAAATCGCAGTCAAAACCAGCAGAGAAAGAAAAATAACCTAAATACGATTAAAAGCAAATAATCTAAATACAAATAATCTAAACTAGATCATATGCTGGATGTAAAATACCACTTCCTATAATCTCATCACCAAGAAAAAGATAAACCGTAAGCCACCTATTTTATTTATTCAGAGGCTGTGTGGTGTTAGACTTCTAATAAACAGAAACATAAATCTTGCTCTTCAGAATAGGTCATATAATAGTTGCGAAGCTTTCCACATGTAACTCAGACTTATCTTTCTATATGTGATATGTCTGCTGCGTGTCTAGAAGCTGCCTGCGAGGACGAGTTAGTTACCACGGAAGTACAACCCTAACCGGGCACGCCCCACTTTCAGTTTCCTAATTTTATTTCTCGGTCCATCTGCATGCCACTAGAAAGAGACAGTGCTAAGAATGTCATTATAAGCAAAACACAGTGCCATTAAGAGTGGGGGTTCTCTTTATAAAAACAAATGACTCAAAATGCACATATTTCTGGAGTGGAAAAGGATTTAAATATTCAAATTCACAGAGAAATGCATCTAGATACGCTCCAAGATTTCGAGGCTAAACAATCAAGTTTAACAGCTTCAAGTACACAAAAAACACACAAGTTCTTTTGGCTCTATTACTATTTGTTATATCTACAGGGGGGACCAGTTACTGAATGTCTACTAAATAGCAGGGTTTAAGCATAATAATAATCCCGTGAAATAATTACTGTTTGCATTACAAAGATAAAGAAATTGAGGATTGGGGGTAATTAACTTGCTCAGGGTCTACATTATGACAGAGGAGGGACCGGAACACAGATTCATCTGACACCAGATCTAAGTTTAGTTTTTCTTCCTATTACCTCCAAATCCCACTTCATCACCATTCTCCGTACTTATGCCTTATTTCTTTGCCTTAACGGTTATCACAAGTATTTGCAGTACAAAATCAGGTGAAGTTTGAGAGGAGATAATTTGGATGTAAATATAAGATGCTTATTAGATTTCACAGCAAAAAGCTAAGAGGATGTATTTAGAAACAACTGATCAACCAAGCAACAAAATCAGAAACGAAAGGAATACTGTGTCAAAATACTGAGAAATAGAATTGCACTGGATTTGGGAAATAAATGGTAATGCAATGTGCGCAAATGTACTGATTCTTAATCAACAAAACTAGCAAGTTCTTACAGTTTCAAGCTGGAAAGTGAGATACTTGTTACAACCCTCTCATTTCACCACTGAGAAAACAGACCTAAAGAGTGAGAGGGATTTATCCGAAAGCACAAAACTTCTTAATGATACACATAAAGCAATTGATGCAAGCCTCTCCATTTCTAGCACAGTATTCTTTCCATTAAACTCCATTACAAAATTATGAAATACTTTAAAACAAAAGTATATGAAGCCAAAGACTCTTAATAAAGATAACAACAGAGTGCAAGGCAATCTTGTTAGGCAGAATTTATAATTCTGATATTCAGCATTGCCCAGAGATGCTTTAAAAATGTTTTGTTTGCTAAGCTAAATTTTTCTGACAAATTCAAGAAAATAATCATATCAACACTATAGAAGAAAACGGACATTCAGGATTACTGATAAAATTGTGCCATCAAAAAGTGTAAAATGTTCCTGTGACAAAACATGCCATAAATGTCAAGACAAATGGACTTCATAGCAAAGAAATGTGCTGCACATATAAGAAAGGATCAACATTCTCAAGTAAACAATATTTTCACAATACAGGACAAAGATTAACAGACCAACTCAATTTCTTTTAAGTGGTGACAGGTATACAGGCAATTTGCAGAAGGAATATAAAATGACAATAAAAATAGGAAGACACTTAACCTCAATTTCCTAAAATACAAATCAAAACAAGAAGAGCTTTTTTTTGCACATTAAGATTTAAAAGACTGAAAACACCCAGTGTTGATTGAAGGTTGAGACAATAAGCCCTCTCATTAACTATACACAGAAATATAAAATGATACAACCTTTTAAGAAAGAAATCTGGCAAAGTCTATGAAAACTGACAAAGCAATTTCACTTGTAAGAATGAAATCCGACAGAGAAACAAACATGTGCAAAGATATATATGCCCAGCAGCATTATTTTAATGGCAAAATATTAAAAAGAAATGTCCATTCACAGGTGGTATTACATACCACATTCAGTGAAACTCAGACTCTAATAACTGTAAGATATATCGTCATTTTATGTCAAAGGAAAAACAATGCCCATTAAATCTGACAGGCCATAGATTCTAACTAAGATGCACCCTTAACTGCATACTTTTCATGTCAAAGTATGAAAAATGTACATCTTAGAAGTTGTGGCAGTACATCATACAGTAAGATATTATACAAAAGTAAGAGTAAAACATCTGTATACTGACACAGAAAGATGTCATATATATTACTAAATGAAGACCGCAAGCTAGAGACCACACAAACTATGACCCTACCTTTTCTGTAAGCATTTAAATAATGGACAGACTGGCTAACGTAAGTTTAGAAACAGACCTGGAAGGATATACGCTCAGATCAACACGGTCATCTAAACAGGTTGGGATTATGAGAAACTTCTCTTTTGTACATTTCTGTATTTATAAACATTTATTATTTGAATACTTAACACTATATATTACTTCTGTAATCAGAATGTGATAAAAAACTAGAAGTTGTAAAGCTAGCTGGGGTCAATGAAAAGTAACTATTTTTTATACTACTTACTCAACTTTAAACCTGAAGAATTGGAGAGAAGGGAATTAGCCCTTAACTGGCTAAACTATACACATTTAAAAATATACATCTAACAGATTTTTTTAACTTGCTAGACTGTAGATTTCTAAAAATAGAACGATGCAATGTTTTTACTGTAACCACAGAGCTGTGCAACCATCACCGCCATTTAATTTTACAACATTCTCATCATTCCAAAAAGTAACCTTGCACCTATTAGCAGTCCCTTCCCACCCCTCCCCATCCCGTAACCCTCAAGAACCACTTTCTGACCCTACAGATCTGCCTATTCCGGACATTTCATACAAACGGAATTATATAATATGTGGTCTTTCTAATTTTAGCATAATGCTTTCAAGGTTCTTCCATGATGTAGCATGGATCTAGGCTGTGGATTTATGTAAAACAATGTTTTCTAGGAAACTTTCTAAATTTAAAAGAAAATCACCCCTTCTAGAATTAGAAAAAACAAAAATAACTTCCATCTCTATGAAGAGAATAAAAAAAAGATCTCCTAATTTCTATTAACCTATAAAAAATACAGATCCAAAAAATAGCCAAAAGCTATACACAAAATCATATTCTCAATAGCATAATTTTGTTCTATTTTAAAGATGTTTTCTAATGAAAATAGCAAATAATGTAACTAATAAAACGTAGATTTCAAATCAGCTGAAAGAACTGGAAAGCAGCATCATTTTAAATGAGAGAAGCTTCTGTAAAACGAATTGACCCAATCCCAAAGTGAATTAGTTTAGAGATGGACACTTCTCGAACTGGTGAGGTGAGCCGAGGAAGAAAGATCATTCTGAGACAAGGTTTTCAAAGCGGTGTAAACACCCCAGGTTCCATGATTAAGTGCACCACGGTCTAGATAAACTTTTGTTCTGTAAATATACTCTCAGAATTTAATGCTACAACTGGCTAGTGAGAGATCACAGGTACAGAACATACAAACGCTTCTTTGGTGGGGCCCTCAAGGGAAAGACTTTTTTTTTTTCCTTTTTAAGTAGCAGAATGTTGTGCTACATGCAGGAGTCCCAGAAGATCTCAGAGTCACAAAAATAAAAAGCTCTCAGAACCAGTGTATTAAAAAAACACAAAACCTTGTAACAACCACCATAACTGCCACTTTACCCACTGTTGTTACAAAGCTGAATATCACCACTGCTTAATTATAGACAAGGCAAAAAACATAACTAGTGATTCTAAAATGGGACAAAAATAATCAGAAGACTACACAAAAATAGTCAACATGTCTACAACCAGCTTAGCGTTTTCCAAATCATCACCACTTGTACAAGCAAGGAACAAAAGCTCATAAAACATCTGCTTGCTCTGACAATTGGTTTTACTTGTTTAGGGCCACAAAGAGGTAAAAAAACAAAACAAAACAAAAAAACCCACAACACCCAACAAGTTGAGCCCTTCAGCCAACTGCAAATGCAACACAGTGTTGCCCACAGCCTCTGACAGTTCTGAGCCACACCGCCCTGCACCAACCCACCGGCAGCCGCACCGGCAGCCTCCCCTCCACGAAGCACATGATCCCAGTCCCACGTGTCCACTTACGCCTGTGATGACTACGTTACTTGTCCTCCCTTTAGATTAACTTGTGTGCTTGCTACCGGAATCATTCTCATCAGCGAATAAACATCCCGGTAAATCAAAAAAATCTTTCATTGCCTATAGTTCCGCCACGAGCTACCATATCCCACTTGCTTCCTCCCTATTTCAGTTGAAATCCTCCACAAAGTTGTCCCTACTTTGTGATTTCCCTCCTCGTTTTCGCTCTTAAATCCTTTCCGATCAGGATTTCTTGATCACTCACTCTACTGAAACTGTGTCAAAGTCACCAGCACCCTCTACTCTGCTAAACCCGCGGGTCCAATTCTCCGTCCTTAGCCTACCTGTCGTATCACAGGGACATCTCACACAGTTGATTTTGCCTTTCTTCTAGAGATGCTTTCCTCCTCACTTGGCTTTGAGGACACACCCAATTCTATCTAAGTCTTCCTCCTACCTCACGGATTGCTCCTTCTCAATCTCCCTTTGGCGGTTGCTTCTCTTCTCCCAAACATGCATGCCCCTCTTCTCTGCCTACACACACTCCCTTGTCGATGTCATCTGGTCTCATGACTTTAAACACGGAAATGCCAAGGATTCCCAAATTTTTGTCTCCAGTCCAGATCACTCTCTTGAATTCTAGGCTTACACGGCCAACTGTACACTTGGGAATTCCATTTAACTTATCCAAGACTGATCTCCAGATTCCCCTCCCCCGCCCCCCCCCAACCTGCTCTGTCTATATACGGCCTTCGGCCTTCTCTGTATCAGTAAGTGGCATCGCCATTCTTTCCATTCCTCAGGCCAAGAATCTCAAAGCCCTATCCTCTCATATTTTCACATCCAATCCTTCAGAAAATTCTCTTGGCTCTCAGTTGGGATTTTTTTTCAAATGATATTTTTTAATTTTTTAATTTAACTCTTTAATCTACCTGAAACTTACTTTGGCATAAATATAAGACAAAATCCTAAGATTACACACTTTTTCAAAAAGATAAACACTGGCTCCATTACTGCTTATTAAATAATGCTTCCTAGTGAACACGTTGATTTTAGACTCCACATTTTCCTTGGCTTATTAGCACAGTTGTTCTCTATTATAACTTTGATTTCTTCTGGGTTTTTTTTCCTAGAATTTTCTTCAGGAATATTAATAATCTATAGATGGGATGACTATTCTCTGCCTCTGATTCTCCTTTGTCAAACATCTCTGAAACTGAAATGTGTCCTGTAAGCACTGGTACCTCACATCTGTCTGCTCAGACAGCTGTC
Source organism: Ursus americanus (assembly GCF_024610735.1). Lineage (NCBI taxonomy): Eukaryota > Metazoa > Chordata > Mammalia > Carnivora > Ursidae > Ursus > Ursus americanus. The sequence goes on from NC_142158.1 coordinate 17,465,025, forward strand.
AGTGCCCGCACAGGTGTGAATCTACTGAAATAAGCTCTCTCTAAACTCTGGAACTTGACTGTTTCCTGGTGAAACAGCTGGATAATTGCTACCTCTAAGACATTTTAGTCAACAAGTTATGTATGGACCAAATAAGAAAGAAATATCAGAATCCCGGTTGTTGTAGTGCCTTCTGGTAATATTAAAAATTGATAGCATCAGAGCCTGCACAATGCAATCAGAAGCTTGGAAGAAAATGCCAGAGACATAATGGAGAGCTCTTAAGAAGTGTTCTGGATGGCACAGAAGATAGCATCACATAGAAAACTACAGACATCAGCTCTAAAAAAGTGGTTTAAAAGACTGGACTCAAAACTTGAAGTTTGGGGAATACCTTAATCAAGCTCTATTCCTTATGTCATTATTTGCAGGTGTGCAACAAGTGATACTGATTAAAAACCTTTACTTAAATACCCCAAAATTCTAAGTGATAACAAAGCATCCTATCCTAGTTTGTTAGGTCTCCCCCCCCCATTAGCGTTATACATCATGCATGTTACAATGCGCAGTTTGCCTCGGTAAACAAGGTATCTAGAATCAAAGCAGTTCTCTGATCTCTAATGATGTGCGTCACCATCACCCGCTGCCCGAATTTCTGCAAGAGCCTCCTCACGGGTCCGCCTGCTTCTGCCCTAAATCCTGCCCCAGTCTACTGTTCAAGCAGCAGTCGAAAGCATCAGCGATCCTTTAAAACTGAAGCTACCCCGTGAGAACTGAGACTCTGCAGTGTCTTTGCACGTCACTCAAAGGAAATGCCTAGGTACTTACAAGGGCCCTCCGGGTCTCCATGATCTCGCTAACCACCCCCCGCCCCCAGGATCTCGGACTCAGCTAGCACACTCTGTCTTCGTCCCCTCTCTGGGCCCCTTCCTTAGTCGGGCTCCTCTAACTGTTCCTCTGCCTGGGGACACTCTTGCTCTCCCTACTCATCCCGTGGGCTCCCTCGCTTTGTCCCAAGTCTCTGCTCAAGTCCTCCTTGGCAAACCTTGGCCAAGGGGAGCAAACCGCACAGCCCATGTTCTGTCTTTGGTACTCCCACCTCCTTTTCCTCTTTCTTTAAAAAGTACCTGCGCCACCTTTTAAAATGTTGTAATTTGTTTTTAATGTACTGTTTACTCCTATTCCCCAGCTTGAACACTGCAAGAGGACAGAGACCTTCTCCGTTCTGATGCCTCCCCAGCGCACAGCCTTCCCCACAGCGGGCACTCAGTACGCGCTGTGTTGATAAATGACCACGACCGCTGTGCAGCTACTTGCCGAAAAGTTCAGCAACACCAAAGAAACATATTTCAAGTGAATGCGGTGACAGTGACATTACAAGGTGTATTGAAGTCATCAATTCTGATTTATTTTTTTAGCTACAACGAAATTCCCTTGTTCCAGGGCACCCGGTGCCCTTTGGAGCCTAATTTCTGAAGGTACACAGCAACGGTGGCTAGAGAAAGGATCTCTAGTCTAGGCATCGCCTATAAACTTGTTAGATATCAGGAAGACGGAATTCCAACCATGCTTAATACTAGTTTCTTTATACTTCTTTTAATTAAAAATACAAAACAGCTTTTAAAAGAAAGTATGTCTTACCGGTAGGTCGGTGAAAGCAATACCTAAAAAACAAACAAAACAAAACAAAACAAAAAAAAGTGGCATTAGACACGGTTTTTCAAAGGCAGACGATAGTGACAAGCTGAATTTATAACTGAAAACAAGGGAAGGAATGGCAAAGGAAGGAAAGGAAAAAATTTTAAAGCTAAATACAAAATAATGAGACTAGTATTTTTCTCAGTAATGCCAACAGAGGTCTGAGTGAAAGCTCTATCTCCTTTCAAGATCCGCATCCTTGTTAGTCACACACGAACCATATAAGAAAACTGGTTGCAAAATAGTCACATCTGATTTTTGACCAACACCCAAGCTGCTTTACCCAGTCTTATCACTTAATCTTCCTCACCTAGATTTCGCTTTTAAGTAATTTTGGGGGGGAGGGAAAGAAGAGATTTTTTTGTTACCAAGAAAAAAAAGTGAACGATGCAAAATACAGTACTTCTGTTTCTTAAAAAAAATTTTTTTTCTCACGAAAGTACATTGTTAAGTAACTTTGGACTATTCTGCAAAAAAACTCGATTTCTCATTCAAAGGATCAAGGTTTATACAGTTGACAATTTCTCATCAATGTCCTCTGACAGTAATTTCAGCATAGTCACGTTCCAGATACGAGTCACAGGAGTAAGTCTACTGGCATCCCAAAGTGATGACTTAATATATTATCTCTCTTCAAATATTTAAATATATTACTTAGCTGAAAATAAAATAAATAAACCAAATATTTCTGTAGGACCTCATTCATATGTTTAAAAAAGACTGAGCTCTAGAAAAACAGGAGATAGTCAGTTACTCTCAATTCTTCCAGTCTAAACACACATTAAAACAAAACAAAAAAACCACACCAGCACCACTACCTCTCCCATGTTGATCGCCATCTAAAATTTGAGGGCGTTTCTATCAAATTATCTTTTAAGGTCTCTTCCCACTTGAGATTTTATGGCTCTGTAAATGTGCTGTGCCATCAGAAAACAGAATTAGCTGACTCTACCAATCAAAGTAATAAAATTAAAAGACAAAATGACTATGCCACTCTACTATATGGTTTTTAATAAATGTGTAAAAATACTGGTTTGTAGTTAAGTCCTGTTTTTATGACTTTTAAAAAACTAGTAAATTCATGTTGGCTTGTCAAAAGAAAGCAAAGCTGGAGGTCCCCCAAGCCCCCCATAAAACATCAATTACTTTTAGCTTCATTAATAAATAGAAAGCAAAGTGACTACAACCAAATATGGAAATTTATTCTAAAATTTTCAGGAAACTAAAAAGGGTACAGAAAACAACAGAGAATATTTTAATCAAATATTACCAATCATATCTTAGTATCTTAATCATAATTTAGCAGCCTAAAAAAATTTCCCCAAAGAGGTCTATTATAGAAAAGACTGTCTACTTTTACAGTTTTAGCCAAAATTCCTTTTTGTTAGTAATTACTGAAATCCTGTCTTTACCAAAAACTCTAATGAGAAACACAACTCAATCCCACAGGTTTACATGTTTGAACACTGCCAAATCCAGCCACCACAACCTGTACACATTCAGACCACAGAAAGATGCCACTTTTGTAAGTTAGCAGATTTAAATTTTACACGGAAGACAATTGTTTTTATATTTCTAATTTTCTGATTTGTCAAGAGGCTTTTCAAAAAGTGATCTCCAATTGATGACATTCAATAAAAGTAAAAAATTTCCAATTAAGTTAACCAAGATACTGAACTGCTTCTCTATTTTCTCAAATAAAAACCTTTCCATTTCTATTTCTATAATCAGTAAATATGTATTTTGAAACAGAAACTAAAGATGTTTCAGCATTTGGGTAGAAATGATCCACTTCAGGAAATACAAAACAACAGTACGTATATTTTTATCTTCTAGATGCTAGAATTCAGACCAGAGGGAAGCATACTTCTGCAAAGACCCAGAGAATAAGTAAATCTCTTCTGCTCTCCAGGCTCTACAGTCTCCATCACAAGCACTCAGTTCCGCCACTGGACAGGAAAGCGCTGCCCACATTACACAAACGAATTGGTGTGGCTTTGTTCCCATGCAACTCGACTTAAAGCACAGACAGGAGACCAATCTGGATCACGGTCTGTGGCCTGCTGACCTCTGTTCTAGAGGAGTAACTTGTTACTACTGCATCCCCAGCATCCAGCCCAGACTCGGGCAATGAGAATAAACAACATGAATGAGTACTCACTATGTGCCAGGCAATCACCTAAGAACTTTGCATGGATCATTTCAGTCTAAAAAAGGGAGGTATTATAGTGGTCCTATTTTACAAATTGAGGAACAGAAATATTAACTTGCATACGGTCACATGGCCTAAGCCAGGAGACAAACCCAGGCAACTGAAGAACCATGTTAATGGCTCTTAGAATCGCCACTCTATGGGCTTAATAAACATTAAATATATAAATGAATACTGACAAACGCCTCAAAAATTTACTTAAAATTAGAACATGATTTTATCATTAAGTACCCTTTTCTTAAGAAGTATCTCACATTTTAAAAATAGTTCTCTTATTCAAGAGAAAATCTCAACATAAATGTTTGTGAAAGTCTAATAAGAAACAAATAAAATCACATCACCTATGATCTTTCCATCTCCCAAAACAAAATTTCTTCTCTGGAATAAAGTTTTAGAAAACTGTAAAAAGACTAATTTTGGTTTTAAAAACATGCCTTTTGCATTTCTGAATCAAAGATCATACCTAAAAGCAGATTTCTGCAGTTTAATTTAAGATCAAATATCTTAAGCAACCAAGGCAACTAAGACCATCCTGGGTTAAATGCTTTGATAAGTCAGAGCCAGAACAGTAACAAGAAATCAACTAAAGAGGCTGAATCCTTTGGGAACTGGTTGGCCACAGCAATCAAATCACATATACACATTCTTGCCTGGTGTCCTGAATCAACACTCTTGAAACAATGACAATAAAAGGGTCTACTGTTGACTTGGGACAAACTTTATGTCAGATAAGACAGGACTTCAAAATCAATATTCATAATTAGAAGGAAAAGATTTAAGCTGAATATCAAAGTGAAGATACTAATTTTACATCAGGAATATGCTGAGACACTAAAAAGGATATAGCTATTACCAATGTAGCCAGAAATTTAGAATTTTCTACTATGAAATGAAAGATACAACGGTTTGTGCGTTATATGAAAGAACACCTATTATATGCCTAAGGACACTATTTGCTGTCTAATTTTTAAGTACTATTTACGAGCACACTGAAATTTCTGCCTTCTGAGGCTAGTTTTTGCTTCCTTTTGCTTTACCTCATCAGAAGTAATTTGCTTTGAATCAAGACTTTTCAAATAACGTGAGACCATTTTATTTTTTAAGCATCAGTCTTACTATCCTTTATAGTTTCTGTATAAAAACAAAAACAAAAAACTTCTAGGAAAAGGGAGTATAACAACCACACAGAATCCTCAATTTGAAGAGCTGCAGGTGCATATGCAACTAAAAAGCCTAATTTTCTACTAGTCTTAGAATGGATAGGCTTCTTTGTGTTTTTATTACTTTATTTTTTTATTCGCCATCTGTCTTTTATCCTTAGAAATTTTGCTGTTATGGTTTTAATTCTGCTCCGTTCTGCAGAACTTTAGTCATCACTGTTAGCAGGCCTGTCCTTTTAGGTCAAATGCCCTTTGTTTGGTTGACAGCATCAAGCCTTTCCTTCGTTACTGCCCCATACTACACTAAAAACTGACAGCCTTTTTTCTCTCAGTACCTGTTACCTACAGAACTCAGTCAAACTATGAAGTGTTTAGTGTTTTACTCAAAGCAGAAAACACTTAGCATTTCTATTACTTGAATAAATATGTGAGCATGGGGATTATTTTCACAGTTATTCCCATACACGTGATACAACGTGGCTTTCACAGAACACAAATTTTCACCATTTCCTCAACTTCCACCTGGAAAGAACAAAGAAAGAATGTCCAGAGGCATGTATCTATAATCGAAGACTACATAATACACGTGACTACCATGCTGTAAGTACAATAATCACAATATTTGATTATTTTACATGCAATACATTATCTTAGTACCTAAACTATGTCCATTCTTGGTGTAGAAGCAGGTATTGTTGATAAGGTTAACACAACAGCCAATGACATCACCAGTCGTAAAAGTTGGTCCATAAGGTTGTCCCGTTCCAGAAGAACAAAATGAATGTCCATCATCCCCATGATAACCATATGAATGTTTATCCCAGCCTAAAGAGAAAGTTCCAGTATATTTACAATGAAAAGTAAGGTTCCTCTGTACTAGAGCTATTCACTAAGATTATGACAAGAAAAGCAAGAATGGTACAATAGATGATAGCACAGAGATAAAATTCCCAAATGTACATGTAAATTCCCAACAATTACACCACATGATTTCTACATTAAAATACTGTTTACAACACTAAGGAAAAAATATCTGCCACACAGAAGACTAAAACATGTATTAAACAAGACTCCTACCATTAAAAAAAAAAAAATAGCAAGACACATTTTCCATGCATATTTCCTTTGCTAACAGACCAAAGGAATTTTGCTCTGATTTGATTTAAACACACACACACACACACACACACACAGTTTAATATAAAGTAGAAGATTTTTCTATTTTCAAAAAGTTTCCCCCAAATTAATTTTTAACATTAGTAAATAGAATACCGGAAAGTATAATTCAAGAATCAGTTGCATCTGATGAATGGTTTTGGGAAACAGTTCTGCCATCTCAATTGACACCTTCCTTAGTTTACTTTTACTATTAGCCTACATTCCCAGAATATTACACAAATGAAAACAGGTTAAAAGCCAGGAATGTGCTGGGTAGCAAAGAGAATCAATCACATTAAAATATTTAAAGTAGTTGATATGACTATGTAATGTAAAATACCAAAACAAAACAAAGCAAGCAAAAACATAAAACAACAAAATGCATGGTAGATGTAAGTTTTGCTGAATAGCACAAAATTAAAATTTTTTAAAACCACTTGGCTTCCACTTTGAACTCATGACACAGGAGATTAAAAATACAGAAAATCAATGTATTTAACTATTTCAAATTATTACTTCAAATTTTTAGCCAGAAAAGATGTAGCCATAAGACAGTACTATAATTCAACGATAAGTACCTGGTAGTCTATTCATGTTCACACCTTGAGCAGAAAGACCAATTCCCATGTAACTGTTAAAAAAAGAAAGGGGGGGGGGGAGAGGAAGAAAAGCAGGTTATTATAACCATATATGTAAAAATTACCAAATACTCTGACACATATCAGAACCCAACCCAAGCTGAAACTCACAGGACAGCTACAAAAAAGTTTTACAATTCATAACAGCAAAAAAGGCAATATTAAGCAACAATAAAACCCAGATTCACAGTAAATTTCCATAGCACTAATTCATAAATACACCCAAAGTACTAGTAATAATTACGCACTCCACTAACAACTACAAAAACCTTTCAACTTATCTACATGTAAATATTTAGGATTAAGACTTCTAATAAAGAGTATAGGGGGACTTGTGGAAGAAAAAAGAAACAATAATTAGGAAACGATTATATTTCTAGAAAGACAGAGTAATAATCTAGACCATAAAAAAAGGGACATGGATACGTATTTGGAAAAAATGTCAAATTCATATAAAAACATCGGAAATATTTAATAAAATTACAAGTATGTACTATATGGTATCCATGTACTGGTTTTCTCAGAGTTTGGCAAAATGACAAAATCAAATTAGACATGGGATTCTTAGTTTTTAATTTATCAAACTAAAAGAATAAAATTACCTCCAAAAAAAGAAATATAAAAGGAAAAAGTAATTATTAAGGCATGCGATTCATTTTTAAAAGCTTGTAAGATACTAATAAAACCTGATAAAGATAGCAGATGCAAAAAAAGAAAAAGAAAGAAAGAGGCAAACCACCAACTAAATAAAAGAATAAAGTAAATCCAGTTTGTGAAAAGGTTAATTGACTATGATTAAAATGGCACTTGATAAATTTCAACTACCATTTTTATTTTTGCTAAGATATTACTTATTTATTTGAGAGAGAGACACACACAGAGTGTGAGCAGGGTGAGAGGAGCAGACCCCCCACTGAGCAGGGACCCCGATACGGGCCTTGATCCAGAGACTCCAGGATCATGACCTGAGCTGAAGACAGCCGCTTAACTGATTGAGCCACCCAGGCGCCCCTCAGCTACCATTTTTAATAAAAACTCAAGCAAAATAAAATGAAACTAAAATATGACACATTTTCCCAAATCTAATACAGCAAGATATTCAACAGTAAACACTGAAGCCATTTCCACTTAAAACAGGACATGGAATTGTCTACAACTGTTAAACATTATTCTGAAGGTTTCAGATAATTTAATAATATAATGAAAACAACCAGTATAATATTAAAAGATATAAAATAATCTTTATTTGTAGTTGCCATGATTATATACATAGAAAACTACAGAAACTACTAAAAGCTTTTAGAATTACAGTTGACCCTTGAACACTGGAGGGGCGGGAGGGGGCTGGGGTGCTGACTCCCATGTGGTCAAACATCCATGTATAACGTGATTCCCCCAAAACTTAACTACTGGGAGAGCCTGGGTGGCTCAGTTGGTTAAGCGTCTGCCTTCGGCTCAGGTCATGATCTCTGAGGCCCTGGGATTAAGTCCAGCATCGGCTCCAGGCTCCCTGTCTATGGGGAGTCTGTTTTTTCTCTCCCTCTGCCCCTGACCCCCACTCGTGTTCTCTGAGATAAAATCTTTATTAAAAAAAAAAAAAAGAAAGAAAAAAAAAAAGAAAGAAACCCCAAAACTTAACTACTAATAGTCTGCTATTGACACCTTATGGATAACACAAACAGTGAACTGACATGTATTTTGCAGATTATGTATATTATATACTGTACTATTAGAATAAGGTCATAAGGAAGAAAAAAGAAAATGCTAAGAAAATCATAAGGAAAATATATCTATAGCACTGCGCTGTATTTACTGGAAAAAAATCTGCATGTAAGTGTACCCATGCAGATCAAACCTGTGTCGTTCAGAGGTCAAGTATAATGAAGTTTTTCGGCAAAGTGACTGGATATTAAAAAAAAACACAAAAATTTAAATTTCTCTTCTAGTAGTACCAGGTAGAGAAAAAAAGTAGTGTAAACATACCAGTCACAAAACTACAGAAATCATAAAATGGGAATCTCAAGTATGGCATAAAAATAATATATAAAAAGCGTAAATAAATGGATATACTATGTATATCTGGATAACTTGACAGTACAAAAAGACTTATCTTTCCAAAATTAATATATACATGTAATAAGACTTAAGAAAGATTCCCAATAAATTTTCAAAACCAGAAAATGATTTTAAAGCTCATATGTAAAAATACAGAATTTTAATCAAGAAGAACAATATTTTCAAAAGGAAAAATAACTTTGTGTTTGCCCGACCAGATAGTAAAACTCTGAGCGAGCTGAACTCACGAAAGCAGTATTACTATCAAGAGCAGGTATCAAGTGAGATAAGAGTGACAAAACATCAAGAAACAACATTTAGATACACGGTCAGAAAGATTTATTAAGTGTGTATTTTAGCTCAGCCCCTCTGTTCCAAACAGAACCTACAATTTAAGTACTGGGAGGGAAAAATTACTTAAGAAGGTACAAGACTCAAGTCTTCGAGGAGAAGAAATACAAAGCTGCGAGCAGGGATACGGCTAGGGACCAGCAAAGCTCTGGGTTTATGAGCACTCGTGATGCCTACAAGTTTCCCCTTCTGAGGACACAAGGACTTAAAATGTTCCACAAGAGAACATCAGCCATGCTCACGGCTTAAAGCCAAACACTGGCTTTACGAAAGGCTCCTGAAAGAAGATGTGGAAACGCTGACACCACCTGTTGCCTTGGTTAAAGCTTGTCGGACACCACGGTCTACTTAAGAGAAGTAGATGTCTCTTGACTAATATGGAATAAAGCAGTCGAACAGATCAGTGACTGAATTGGCAAGGCTGCTAGTTCACCTTGAAAAGGGACCTGAGAACTCCAATGTACACCTGCTTTTAGTCTGGGGGCCCAGGTGTTAGAAAGTACAAACTGTAATAAAAAGAAAATAAGTATAGAAAAAGATGAACAAAATGAAGAAAACCTTTAGATTTCCCAATCAAAATGAGACTACAAAAGCAAAATTCTAGAATACCCAAATATGAAGAAGGCCAGGGAAATACGTAACTGCAACAAGAATGCATTCTAGATGACACGAACAAGTGGACAGTAAGACAAAGAGGATATTTTAAAAAGTACATTTAGGATATGTAGAAGAGGGGCGCCTGGGTGGCTCAGTCGTTAAGCGTCTGCCTTCGGCTCGGGGCGTGATCCCAGCGTTCTGGGATCGAGCCCCACATCAGGCTCCTCTGATATGAGCCTGCTTCTTCCTCTCCCACTCCCCCTGCTTGTGTTCCCTCTCTTGCTGCTGTCTCTATCTCTGTCAAATAAATAAATAAAATCTTTAAAAGAAAAAAAAAAAAAAGGTCTAACATACATGTAACCAGAGTCCCACAAGGAGAAAAAGAGAGTGGGTTAAAAATTTTGAGAAAAATTTCCCAGATTTGGGAAAAAGAAAAACATTTATAAATTCATAAGCCTGGCAAACCTCAGCAGGTTAAATGCAAAAAAAAGCACACCTAGGCACAAATCACAGTCGAACTAAAAACAAACAAACAATCAAACAAGAGAGACAGACACTGAAAGCAGCCAGGAGACAAAAAAAGACATTTTACTGTCACAGGAACACTGAGCTGAACACTCAGGTGCACATTTCTCACAAGAATATATGAAGCCCAGAAGACAGTGAAATGAAATCTCTACCAAACTGAAGCTGGGGGAAGCGGGACTCATGCTATATTATCACATTTAAGGTCCTTAAATTCACTGCACTATACAAAATCATGCAGTAAAAACTACAGGGTTTATGGGAAAAAGTGGGGTTAAGAGCACAAGATTCCAAAACTCCATTAGTAACACATTAAAGAAGAGAAGAACCCAATTTAAAAAACCCCTAATTTCAGTAAAAACAATTTTACACATGCTAAAGTGTTTAAAATACATCAACACTACAATAAATATGGCACTTTACACTGAAAAGACCTGAAGTTTACTTGGGGAAGTAGGTGACATAGCACTGTAGCTTGTGGGTTATTGTGAAGTGGTGGAAGCAAAGTTATTTGACGGGGGAAACCTGTACCAGCAGAGGTGGATGGGTGTGGCCTGTAACATGCAGTGAACCAACATGTTTGGTACATGTTTCAAGTGTGCAGGACATATAAAAACAAGCTCAAAGTCAACAGCAGTGAGGGAGTGACGAGATTTTTAAAGTACATGAACAAGGAGCGCCTGGGTGGCTCAGTCGTTAAGCGTCTGCCTTCGGCTCGGGGCGTGATCCTGGCGTTCTGGGATCGAGCCCCGCACCAGGCTCCTCCGCTATGAGCCTGCTTCTTCCTCTCCCACTCCCCCTGCTTGTGTTCCCTCTCTCTCTGGCTGTCTCTCTCCCCGTCAAATAAATAAAATCTTAAAAAAAAAAAATAATAAAGTACATGAACAAGAAATTTATTATTGTGGTACTATGTGTTTAGCAAAGCAAACAGACATAAAAAATTTTCAGATCAATGTATCAATACAGGTATTTTCAAATTTCACATTTATTAGCATTTTTTAAATTATGGTTGTACCAAATATCAAATAACAGAGACTAAGAAGACTAGTTTAATTCCTACTATAGATAGGTTTAGGTCTACTAGCTTGTTAGTTTCCCATCTGTTCTCTCCATTCATCCTTTCCTATGTTCTTTGTATTTTTCTATATTTAACCTTTGTAACTTTTTGCTATACACTTCAGTATTGTGTTAACAAACACCTTATAAGTGTGAAAAATGGCATCTTTAACATATTCTTGATTGAATTAGTATATTTATCACATGATGACAATGTAACGCAAAACTTCTTAAAGCCTGTTTACCTCTTCCCACACTTTTGCTACTGCTATCACTGTTTTTTTTTATATGTCGCACACTCCACAAGAATGTCACCATTATTGCTTTATATAGTTAATGCCAGTTTACTCAATTAGATACACAACACACTTCTCATCAGAAACCATAGAAGCCAGAAGGCAGTGGGATGATATACTGTTCTGCTGAAAGAAAGCCTGGGAAGCAAGAATTCTATATGGAGCAAAACTGTACTTCAAAAATGGAGAAACTAAGATATTCCCAACTAAACAAAAACTGAAAATTTGTCACTAACAAACCTGAATAAGAACTAATAAGGCAGAAAAGAAACTAGATAGTAACTCAAATCTACACAAAGCAAGGACCTCAACAGTAACAACATAGGTAAACATAAAAGTATAAATGACTTGTTTCTAACTCTCTTCTATCTAAAAAACATAAAGCAGTAATTGTAGCATTTTGGGTTTAAATTGCATACAGATATAATTTTATGACAATAATAGCAAAAAGGACAAGGGAGAAAAATAGATATACTATGGAGCAAACTTTAACATACTATTGAAATTAAGTTGGTATCAATCCAAATTATATTTTCATATTAAGATATTATCTGAGTAATCCTCCAGAGCAACCACTAAGAGAATAATTCCAGGGGCACCTGGGAGGCTCAGTCAGTTAAGCGTCTGACTCTTGGTTGTGGCTTAGGTCATGATATCGGGGTCCTGGGATCGAGCCCTGCATCAGGCTCTGCACTCAGCAGGGAGTCTGCTTGGGATTCTTTCTCTCCCTCTGCCCCTCTTTCTGTTCACTCACATTCTCTCAGATAGACAAATAAAGCTTTATATATTAAAAAAAAAAGAACTCAAGAACTACAAAAAAGAAGCCACAATGCACTTAAAAGTTTCACTAGAAAACATCTAATACACACAAAAGAAAGCAACAAGGGAAGAACAGTGAACACATTAACAATAAATATCAAAATGGCAGACTTAAGTCCTATGTTATCAATAATGATAATAAATGCAAATGGATAAATAAGATCATCCAAACAAAAGGCAGAGATCCACTGAATAGTCTTTTTCTCTTTTGAAAAAAGATCCAGTGATATGTACTCCACAGAGGACACTTTAGATTTGCACACACAAACAGGGTGAAAGTAAAAGGAAGGAAAAAGACATACTAAACAGTAATCAAATGAGAGACTAGATGTCTATACTTATACCAGACAAAATAGACTTTAAGACAAAAGTTGTTAGTAAAAATTAAAGAACATATTTTATCACGATGAAAGGGTCAATACATCAAGACATAACAATTACACACAAATACAAACCTAGCAACAGAGTCCTATTTAAAGCTAAAACTCAAAGAATTAATATACACAATTCACAATAGTTGAAAACTTCAATAACTCACTTTGAATGATGGGTGGAATAACTGGACAGAAAATCAACAAGGAAACGCAAAACTGAACACAAATGTAAACCAACCAGAACTAATAGACATCTGCAGAACTCTCCGCCAACCATGGTGGGGACGAGACATGCTTCTCAAGAGCACACAGAAGAATCTCCAGGATCTATTGTTAGGCGATAAAACAAGCCTCAATAAATTTAAAATAACTGAAATTATACACAGTATATTCTCCAACCACAAGGAAATTAAACCAGAAATTACAAACACGAAAAATTTCAATGTACACAAACACGTGGAAACTAAACAACACGCTCCTAAAAAAAACAAAGAAATAGAAAATACTTAGAAATGAATGAGAATGAAAACGTAACACATCAAAACTTGTGGGATGAGTCTAAAGTGGTACTCAGAAGGAAATTTATAGCTGCAATTGCCTATATTTAAAAAAGACATATCTCAGGGCACCTGGCTGACTCAGTCAGTAGAGTGTGCAACTCTTGATTTCGGGGTTGTTGAACTCAAGCCCCATGTTGGGTGTAGAGATCACTTAAAAATAAAATCTTAAAGAAATATCTCTATAATCCAACTTTCTACTTTGAGAAACGAGATAATTAAAAACAAACAAACAAACCTAAAAAACCCAAAGCAGGCAATGGGAAGGAAATAATAAAGATTAGAGCAGAAATAAATGACATAAAGATCAGAAAAACAAAAGAATCAATGAATTCAAAAGTTGGTTCTACTAAGAGGAAAAAAGACTCAATCAAATCGGGAACAAAAGAATGGTAATTACTACCAAAGTAAAAAAAGATTTTAAGGAAATAAAAAGAATTATAAGAAAATACTATGAACAACTATACAGCAACACATTACATAACCTACTTAACTTAAAATGGACAAATTCCTAAAAGTCATAAACTACCAAAACTCAATAGCAACCTTAAAACTTCCCACAAAGAAAAGCTACGCTCAGATGGCTTCACTGGTAAATTCTACCAAACATAAAGAAAAATTATCACCAATTCTCAGACTCCTCCCAGTGTTACCCTATTATCCAAATCAAAGACACCACAAGAAAACAACAGAAACTATCCTTTATGAATATATGTGCTCAAATCTTCAACTAGCAAACCAAATCTGGCAACATACAAAAAGGATTATTACACATCATGACCAAGGGGAATTTATCCTAGAAATACGGGTTGCTTTAGAAACATAATCAATGTTATACACCATACTGAGAGAATGAAAAATATAAAAGCAACATGATCATTGACACAGAAAAAGAATTAAGACAAACTCCATCATCCCTTCTTTATAACAACACTCAACAAATTAGGAATAAAAGGGAACCTCCTAACCCGGTAAAAAGCATCTATTAAAAAAAATCCATACCTAACATCATACTTAATGGTAAAGGACTAGGGGCGCCTGGGTGGCTCAGTCGTTAAAGCATCTGTCTTCGGCTCAGGGCATGATCCCAGGGTCCTGGGATCGAGCCCCGCATCAGGCTCCCTGCTCTGCTGGGAGCCTGCTTCTTCATCTCCCACTCGCCCTCTTTGTGTTCCCTCTCTCACTGGCTGTCTGTCAAATAAATAAGTAAAATCTTAAAAAAAAAAAAAAAAAAAAAGGTAAAAGACTAAATGCTTTCCCCTTGAACAAGAAAAGGATATCTTTGGGGCGCCTGGGTGGCACAGCGGTTAAGCGTCTGCCTTCGGCTCAGGGCATGATCCCGGCGTTCTGGGATCGAGCCCCACATCAGGCTCCTCCGCTATGAGCCTGCTTCTTCCTCTCCCACTCCCCCTGCTTGTGTTCCCTCTCTCACTGGCTGTCTCTCTCTCTGTCGAATGAATAAATAAAATCTTAAAAAAAAAAAAAAAAAAGAAAGAAAAGGATATCTTCTTTTACCATTTCTATTCAACACAGGACTGGAGGTTCTAGCTTGGGCAGTAACGCAAGAAAAAGCAAAGCCATCTGTATTATAAAGATAGGAGTAACCATCCTCTGTTCACATACGACACCGTTTTGTACGTAAAAAATCCTAAAGAATCCTTACCAAAAAACGAATACACAAGTTCAACAAGACTGCAGGATACCAAGTTCAGTATGCAAAAATTAGTTTTGGGGCACCTGGGTGGCTCAGTTGGTTGGGGGTCCGATTTGGGCTTGGGTCATTGCCTCGGGATAGTGGGATCGAGCCCTACGTTGGCCTCCATGCTCAGCAAGGACTCTGCTTGGGATTCTCTCCGTCCCTCTCCCTTTGCCCCTTCCCCATGCTCATACGCTCACACTCTCTCTAAATTAATTAAATAAAATCTTAAAAGAAATCAGTTTTATTTCTACTCTTTAGCAACAATTTGAAAATGAATTTAAGAAAACAATTCCACTTACAACAGAATCAAGAATAAAAAAAATCTAGAAATAAACTTAACCAAAAAGTGCAAGACCTGAACGCTAAAAACTACAAAACATTGTTGAAAGAAATTAAAGAACACCTAAATAAATGGAAAGATAACCACATTCATGGCCTAGAAGAATACTATTAATGCTGTTAAGATGGTAATGCTGTCCTAATTAATCTAGAGATACAAGGCAATCCTTGTCAAAATTCTAACTTGCTTTCCTGCAGAAATTAACAAATTGATCCTGAAATTCATATGGAAATGCAGAGGGCCCAGGAGAACCAAAACAATCTTGCAAAAGAAAAAAACCTGGTGGACTCACACCTCACAATGTTAAAACTCACTAGAACGTTAAAATAATTAAGAGAGTGTATTATTACTGGCTTTAGAATAGACATATATATTAATGCAACAGAATTAAAGAGTTTAGAAAATAACCCTTAAATTTATGGTCAATTGATTTGGACAAGGAAAGACACTTTAATGGAAGGAAGATAGACTCTTCCAACAACTGACACTGGGACTAGATGCATCTATGCAAAAGAATGAAAGCAAAGCAATACCACAACACCATATATAAAAATTAACTCAAAATGTTTTTCTTAGACAAAAACACCAGAGTAAATCTTCATAACCTTGGATTAGGCAACAGTTTCTTAGATATTACACCAAAAACACAAGTAACGACAACAAAAAGACAAACCAGACTTCATAAAATTATAAAACTTTTGTGTGTGTTGAAGAATACTGTCAAGAAATTTGAAACAGGAGAAATATATGCAAATCATACAGCTGTTAGGGGATTTCTATCAAGAATACATAAACAACACTTACAACTTAGCAATAAAAAGAAAATCCAACTAAAATATGGGCAAAGGACCTGAATAGACATTTCTCCAAAGAAAATCTACAGATAGCTAATAAGTGCATGAAAAGATGCTCAATATCATTAGTCATTAGCGAAATGCAAATCAAAACCACTATGAGATCTCACTTTACACACCCTAAGAGGACCAGATTCAAGAATACATGTATTGGCAAGAATGAGCATTTAGAATTTTCACAGTTGGTGACAATGAAAAACTGTGCAGTCACTTTGGAAAACTGTCTAGCAGTTCCTTTAAATGGTAATCATGGTTTCTTTATGACCCACCAATTCAACTCCTGGCATCTACCCAGGAGAAATGAAAACATATCCACACAAAACAAGTTACACAGCATCACTCATAATAGCCAAAAATATATTTCTACCTACTGACGAATGGATAAACAAACTGTGATATATCCTTACAATGCAATATTACTCAGGAACAAAACAGAACGGAATACTGATATATGCTACAGGAGGAATGAACTCTGAAAACATTATGTTATGATAAATAAGCCAGGGAGTGTCTGGGTGGCTCAGTCAGTTGAGTATCTATCTGGCTCTTCGTTTTGGCTCGGGTCCAGTCCTGATGTCTGATCTCAGGGTCATGGGGTTGTTCTCAGGAGAAATTCTGCTTCTCTCCCACTCCCCCTCTGCTCTTTCCCTCCTCTCTCTCTCTCTCTTTCTAAAATAAATGGATGGATTTGGGGGGGGGGGGATAAATAAGCTGGAAACAAAAGTCACATGTTGTAGGATTCCACTTATATAAAATGCCCAGTGTAGGCAAATCCACAGAAACAAAACAGGTTAAGTGGTTGCCCAGGACTGGGGGACATGACTGCTAATGGGTACAGGATTTCTTTTTTCAGGTGATATATCAATTCTAAAATTAAATAGTGGTAAGGACTGCACAATTCTGTGAACATACTAAAAACTACCTAATTGTACACTTTTAAGGATAAATTTTTATGATTCTGAATTTTGTCTCAATAAAACTCTCATTAAAGCATAAATAAGAGGTCTTTTGTTTTCAGCTCCAATATGTAAAGAGCTTGGAATCTGTCATTCCTTCCCCACAACAAGAAAGACAAAAGTTGAACAAATAGGAAAGCTACAGAGCTTACCGTGAGCAGGAGCCTCTGAAGAAAGTAACTGGTAAGAATACTTTATTAGAGTAACAGTGCATTCCTGAAGGCAGAGTATAAAGCAGCTTGAAGCTTTAAAACTCATAAAGGCCCAGTCTTAAGAGAAGCCTCCACATATTCATGAGTTTTACCATTAGTAGCTCTGCCAGATTATCAACCAAGAGGAGGATGATTTCTTCCAGTTTTGGGCATGGGAAGAGGAAAAGTAACCATTCTGAGATATGGCCAGAGCAATGTATCCTCCTATTTAAAATAATTAATTAATTAATTAATTAATGTATGTATTTATGTATTTATTTTTGAGAGAGGTGGGAGCAGAGAGGGAGTAGCTGAGGGAAAGAGAGAATCCCAGGCAGGCTCCACGCCCAGCCTGATGCAGGGCTCAATCCCACTATCCTGAGATCATCACCTGAGCTGAAATCAAGAGCTGGACGCTTAACCGACTGAGCCACCCAGGCGAACCACAATGTGTCCTTTTTAACAAAGACCTGCCTTCAAGGGAAACTACTTTATCAGAATCTTTTTTGAATTAGAAAAAGGGCATTTAGACAACTCCAGTTCCAGTCAGCCTTCATGACCAAAGAGTCGGAAGGAGAGAAGACTAAAATTCTTCTTAAGTTCATAGGAAAGGGACCCTAGTCCACTATAACAACTGAGATTTAATCATAAAATTATAGAACACTTCCTTTCCCTGGTACCTTATCCCCACATCAGCAAAGTTCTAGTATAATAGTATAATAACAGTAGATTACAACTTAGAGAGGTGCAAGACACAGACTCTATTTAAGGAGTTCCTAGGGAAACCCCAAATAATAGTGAAAACAAAAACAAGGAAACCTGAGAAAAATGAAGCCTCTGACACCGTCAAACAATACACACGCCAAGCAAACATTAAACACAACGTGACTCCTAGCCAGCTTCTAAAACTTCACACTAACGATCTATTTACCTAGGTTCCTATTACCCAATAAAATCACATAACATTTTCAACAAAAAATTACACTGAATGCTAAAAAAAAGCAAGAAAAATACATTCTGAAGAAACAAAGCACGCATCACAACCAAACTCAGACAAGACAGAGATTTTGGAATCATCAAACTAAGAACTGAAGATAACTGTTATTAATTAACTAGGCTATGAAAAACAGTTTTTTTTAATGCTAGAAGTTAAAAACACTACCACAAAAATGCTTTTGATGATTTCGTCATTAGACTAAACGACGACTTGGAGAAGTAATCAGTGAGCCTGAAGATATGTTAATAAAAACCTCCCAAACTGAAATGCCAAGAGAAAAAAAGTAATGAAAAACATCAGAGCAGAACATGTAAGAACTGCAGGACAACTATGAAAGATATAACATACACATAATGGACATACCAAAAGAAGAAGAAAGAAACTTGGGTATTTTAAGTAAATAATGGCTGGGAATTTTTCCAAAATTAGTAACAGGTATGAAACCAAAGTTTCAAAAAGCTCAGAGAACACTAAATGGATAAATTCCAAAACATCAACACCGAGGCTTATATTCAAATTTCAGAAAGTCAAAAAAGAAATTCTTGAAATAAACTAAAGGACAAAACGAAACAAAAATTTAAGGAAGAGGGTTAAGGATTACATCAGACTTCCTCCCAGAAACCATGCAAGCAAGATGACACTGGAGAGAAATATCTGAGGGTTGAAAGAACAAACTAATCTCGAATTCAGTATCCATCAAAATTATCCTTCAAAAGTTAAAGACAAATAAAGACTTTATCAGGCAAACAAAAGCTGAAAGAACAGCCAATAGACTTGCCTTGAAAGAAGTATTAAAAGTTCTTCAGAGAGAAGGAAAAAGCATAGGTAAGAAACTCAGATCTAAGTAAAGAAAAAGACAAGGAATAAATGAAGATAAAATAAGATCTTTTATCCTTCATATTCTGAATTGATCTTAACTGTTGAAAATAATAACAGTAACAATGAATTAGGTACTATAGTTTATGGATAAGTGAAATGAGAGCAACAGTACATGAGAAGGGAGGGAAGAGTTGATTATAATCTGTTATAAAGCAACTGCACTACCTGTAAAATGGTAAAGTGTTATTTGAAAATGGACTTGTATTCATTAAAAATGTCTAGTGCAAACTCTAGGACAACTACCAATAAAATTTTAAAAAGAAGTATAACTGGTATCTTAAAACGGGAGAGGAAATGCAATCATAAAAAATGTTCAATTAAAACCAGAGAAGGAAGAAAACAGATTTAAAAAAAAAATTAAGCAACAAGGAACAAATGCAATGAACAGAAAGCAATTACAAATAATGCTGACATTAACCCAGCTACAACAATAGTCACTTTCAATGTGAAAGGTCTAATTTGCCAATTAAAAGAAACTGACAGACTGGATAAGAAAACAAGGCCTAAGTATATGCCATCTGTAAGAAACTCACTTTAAATATAAAGACACAAATAGATTAAAAGTAAAGGGCTGGAGAAAGGTATACAATGCTAATTAACGCTAATCATAAGAAAGCAGGGCTAGCCACATTAATTTCAAGGCAGATATAACAAGGAAAATTACCAGAATTAGAAGCATTTCATAATGATTAAGAATCAATTCTTGAAGAAGACATAATAATCCTTAATGTGTATGCACCTTATAGCAAAGTGTCAAAAGCTGTGAGGTAAAAACTGATGGAACTGTAAGGAAAAACAGTTAAATCCACTATTATAACTGGAGACATCAACCAATCTGCATTAGTAACTGGCAGACACAGCAAGCAGAAAATAAGTAAGGATGGTCAAACTCAACAGCACCATCAATCAACTGGATTTCATTGACATTTATAGACTACTTCTATTCTGTTCCAGTAACAGCAGAATACACATTCTTCTCAAGCTCACAAAACCATTCACAAAGACAGACCATCTTCTGCTCCAGAAATCACACTCCTAGGTATTTACCCAAATGAGCTGAAACCTTATGTCCAAACAAAACTTGCACATGAATGTCTATGACAGCTTTGTTCATAACTGTTAAAAACTGGCAGTGACCAAGATGTCCCTTGATAGGTGGTGCATGGACAAAAACTGTAATACATCCGTACAATGGGGTATTGTTATTCAGTGATAGCAAAAAAAAAAATCTATCAAGCCACGAAAAGATACAGAAGAATCTTAAATGCATATTGCTAAGTGCAAAGAGGTCAGTTTGAAAAGGCTACAACTGTATGATTCCAATTATAACCCTCGAGAAAACGTAAAATTATGGAGACAGAAAAAAGGTCAGTGGTTGCCAGGAGTGTGGAGATGGAGGGTAGAAAGGAGGACGAAGAGATGGAACTAGAGAGGATTTTTAGGGCAGCAAAACTATTCTGTATGACACTGCAATGGTGGATACATGACACTATGCATGTGCCAAGCCCCACAGAACTGTACAGCACAAAGACTGAACCCTGATGTAATCTAAGAACCTTCATTAATAATAACATCAATGTTGGTTAATTATGACAAATGTACATTAATGCAAGATGTTAATAGGAGAAACTGGGGGAGGGAGGGGTATTTAGTAACTCTCTGTATTATCTGCCTAATTTTCATATAAATCTAAAACTGTCCTAAAAAACCAAAGTCCACTATTAAGGGGGGAAGAAACACCATAAATAAATATAAAGGGCAAACAAGTTAGGAGAAATATTCCAACATACATAATAAAGAATCATCCTTAATATACAGTATGCTTAAAAAAACTGTGAAGAAATGCTCACATGAAAACCTGTATACTTAGGGCAGCTGCACTCACAAATAACACACCACCAACACGAAGTCCCGCAACTGGTGAGGGAATGAATAGAACTACTAACGAAATACTAACTCAGTAATAAAAAGCAACAAACTAGTGGTACAAGCATCAATGTGGATTAAAATCAAATGTACTACGCTAAAAGAAGTCAGTCTCAAAGATTGCATATGATACAATTCCATTCATACGCCATTTCTGAAAAAGAAAACCATTAAGGGAGGAGAATGGTCCGGTGGCTCTCAGGAGTTACCAGTGTAGAGAAGATTAATTAATGGTCATTTCCTTTTAGGGAAGTATGGGGGGTGATGAAATTGTTTTATATCATGATTGTGGTAGTGGCTGCAGGACTCTGCCTTTGCCAAAACTCACAGAACTGTACAAACAAACAAAAAAGTAAATTTTACTGTATCTTAATTAAAATGCAGGGCTGTTTATGTTATTTAGAAGCCAAGGCTAACCTATATGTGTAACAACAAAGGAAAGTAATAAATCACCTTATATACATTAAAATGGGGGGCACTCGCCCCTGCATCTCAAGAAGGCCCCACCCAGGCCTGCGCCCTGCAAACAAGACACCTAGAAGGAGAGATGGCCCTGCAACGGAGAAGCCAGCACACTTCAGCCAGGCCCTGCTAGAATCCCCAATGCCTCAAACAAAACACATCTATGTGGTTATTATCAATGCTGCTATTAAAAAAATGTAATAAAATGTAAAGATATCAGACAACAATAGAGGAGGAAAGCATGTTAGGAAACTGTGTATACATTTCCTAGAAATGTAAAGTGACAATGCTTTTCAAAAGGGCAAATATAGCCTTTTGAGTGAAATAATTCAACTTTTGGCAGGTTCAAAAAGAGTGGTGAACTAGACATTTGTATCATATAGGATTAGTTAGCTTTTAATTCAATTTAATCTTAAGATTAAACTTAATTTATTTACAATAATTCATTTAACCAATGCCTTATTTGAAACTCAGAAGCAATTTTATCAATGTGACTTCTTAACAAAAGTGTTCATGAATTTCAGAAATAAAATTTCCTATTACACTAAATGTTAGCTGTTCAGTAAGCATTCACCTAGTGGGTATAATGGTAACCAATCAAACTTATTTGATGTCTAATTTTAAAATTTCAAATTCTGAGTAGTTTCTTCTTGTTATTTTAGGTAGAGGGATCTTTTTGTCTTGCAAGACTTGAAAATTACTTAATACCTTTTGAAGTGAAATGTCTTACTTCTGTCAGATCGCATAATGAATATAGTAAGACGCTTAAATTAAGAGCACGATAAGAGAATTACTGCTTCAAGATATACTGGTGTACGTATGTCTATTTCTACATATAGAAACTTATGACACGTGTCTGCAACCCACAAGCTACCAATTTTTTTTTTTTTTGGTAAAGATTTTATTTACTTGAGAGAGTAAAAGCAGGGGGAGTCACAGAGGCAGAGGGAGAAGCAGACTCCCCTGCTGAGCAGGGAGCCTGACCTGGATCCCAGGACCCTGGGATCATGACCAGAGCCCAAAGCAGACGCTTAACCGACTAAGCCACCAGGTGCCCCCACAAGCTACCAATCTTAGGTCTGTGTAAAAGATATGAACATATATCTACTTCTTTATGTGGAAAAAAAGAAAAACATGACTACTTTCAACCATTAAGAGTAAACTGCAGATACACACCCAATTGGTGATTCATATAGCAGTGCTATAAAATTAAACCAAAAACATTTCCTCAAAAGCTGCAGATGTTCCTGTGAAAATATTTCAGTCAGGTTTTTAAAAGATACATATTTCAGGGTTAAAAAACAATCATGAACCAAGTCAGTTAAGAACTTACAAAAAAAGCAAACAAACAAAACCACAATTGCCTAGAGAGTGAAGGTTCTAAAACATTATGAACACATCAGAAATGATGAGAGAAGAATCATATGAAACTTGACCATTAAACTGTCATGCTTTTTATTGTTTGTATGTTATATGATGTCCTGAACATCTTAAAAAGTCTGCTGGCCACGGACTTGGCCTGGAGCATCTCTCACGTACAAACCAGCCCATCCCGAGTCCTGTCCACAGCCCCAGCCAGCTTCTTCTCTCACTTTCACACACACACACACTATCACACCACTACTTCCCCTGACTGAAATCATCCCAGGGCCAGGGACCAGAAAACCAGAGACCAGCACAATAGCCCAAAGCCCACCCAATCCCTTCCAATTAGCTCCTCCTAAACCGTTCGGTCTGGCCCTGCTTTGCCCTTTCCTTGGGAACCCCAACAAAGGCTCTGACCTAGGCCTTTCCCTTACTCCTGCCTTCTGCCACCTGACCAAAACCCGGTACTTCCCCTGGGACCCTTCGTGGCATGTGAGACCTCCCTCTCTAGGATCTGTGAGTATAATAAACTTCCTTCCAAGCCTTGTTCTTGTTTCCTCCTGCAGCTGTAACAACTTCACCATTCCATATCCAACACGTACATTCTTAGAACAGCCACTATTACCATACAAAAGTAATTCAAGAATATGGATATTTAAAATATTACAAATTAAGTAATAATCACTAAGAACTACCTGAGCTAACAGAATTAAGGTAAGAAATTCAGAAGTGAAGTAAAGGAAAATGGAAATAATTATCCACAATACTACTACTCAAACCTAGAGCATTTTGATTTCTTCTCTATGACGCAAAATTTTGTTCCAATTCTAATCCTCCACTGACAGCAAAGCAGCTACCTCTCTTTCTCTATACTGTACTCCCCTTCCCTCATATCTCCTAAAGCAGAAGGATCCTGGAAAACAAAACGGGCTCTACCACTTGCTTCTGGAGAGCCCACAATAATATACATCAACCTCTGAGATGCATATTTCTCCCATTACCTCTAAAAAGCTATAAAAATAAACAGTACCAGGTCTCCTGGGTAGCTCAGTTGGTCGAGCATCAGCCTTCCAGCTCAGGTCATGATCCCAGGGCCTGGGACTGAGCCCTCACATCGGGCTCCCTGCTCAGCAAGGGGTCTGCTTCTCCCTCTCCCTCTGCCCCTTCCACCCCCCCCATAAATAAAATCTTTAAAAAATAGAAATAAAAAATAAACAGTACCTTAAATTAAGGAGTGGCTATGCTTACGAAGACAGCCTTCAAGTACCTATTCATTTATCCTGCCTTTTAAGTAATAAGACAATAAAACTTGAAGATCCACGAAAGCGGAATACTAGTTTGAGAGTTCTTCCAATGACTTTGTCAAGGAATCGCATCCGTGGTTAATTACAACAACAACAAATAAACATAACTTGGTTTCCTGACTTTTTAAAGTAGTCTGTTACAGCGTTAAACATAAAGTAAGGAAAATAATTTATCACATTTTATGTGTAAAAGAGATCCTTTCACTTCATAGGCACTAAATTATGACTCTATTAATAAAGTGAAATATTTGACTAACAAAATCAATTCTTTATATTGTACTCCATGCTTAAAATTCTTACTTTTCAGCATGTCCCTGCAAAATTGATGAACAATAATCATCAGCAATTCCAAATCATGCAAATAAATTAATAAGAAATTGCGTCACATTTCTGGGATGCCTGGCTGGCTCAGTTGGTAGAACGTGCGACTTTTGATCTTGGGGTTCTGAGTTCGAGCCCCATGTTGAGTATGGAGATTGCTTAAAAATAAAACCTTTAAGAAAAAAAAAAAGAAATTCCTTCACATTTCAATTTTATAAACTTAACAGGTATTATCCATCATAGCAAGTGAGGTGTACCTACAAAACTATACAGATTGTAGAATATTTTATTGTTTTTTTTCAACAATAACCTTCCTCTTCACAAGTGTATGAACTTAAAAATTTACATTGGATCTTTAAGATTTCTTAAAGATTTTATTTATTTGAGAGAGAGAGAAAGCGAGAGACAGAGCATAAGCGGAGGGGGAGGGGCAAAGGGAGAGGGAAAAGTGCCCAATGAGGGGCTTGATCCCAGGTTAAGCAGATGCTTAACCAACTGAGCCACTCAGGCGCCCCTCTTTAAGACTTTTTTTTTTTCTTAAAGATTTTATTTATTTATTTGACAGAGAGAGACAGCCAGCAAGAAGGGGAACACAAGCAGGGGGAGTGGGAGAGGAAGAAGCAGGCTCCCAGTGGAGAAGCCTGATGTGGGGCTCGATCCCAGAAGACCGGGATCACGCCCTGAGCCGAAGGCAGACACTCAATGACTGCGCCACCCAGGCGCCCCCCTTTAAGACTTTTTAATAGGAAGTCTCCAATTTATAATACAAATAAGTAGGATAATAGTGTTTTTACTTGCATCATATAAGAACTAGAAGAAAAAAGATATCAGAAGTGAAGACAAACTCAACAGAACATAAGAATGAACAGTCCCCACAGAAAAAGAACAGAACAGAGAAATTTTCAAAATAAACAAAGGAAAGTAAAAGGTTTTGTGAACAAATGATACAGAAGTTAGGCAAAGAAGATCCAGCATGTGATCATAATTAAAGAAACCTATGGGGGCGCCTGGGTGGCACAGCGGTTAAGCGTCTGCCTTCGGCTCAGGACGTGATCCCGGCGTTATGGGATTGAGCCCCACATCAGGCTCCTCCGCTATGAGCCTGCTTCTTTCTCTCCCACTCCCCCTGCTTGTGTTCCCTCTCTCGCTGGCTGTCTCTATCTCTGTCAAATAAATAAATAAAATCTTTAAAAAAAAAAAAAAAAGAAACCTATGTAATGGAACAGAACAAATACTGAAAATTATCATACGAGAAAACTTTCAAAATAAAAGAAGACTTGAAATTATCATTTAAGGCCATACATAAAAGTTAACACACTAAGAAATATTCAGTAGCAACTCTTTAAAGAAAAATCTTTTGGCCTTCCAAGTGAAAGACCAATTTCTTTTTTTTTAATTTAAGTATGGAGCCCAAGGTGGGGTTTGAACTCACAACCCTAAGATGAAAACCTGAGCTGAGAGCTAGAGCCAAATGCTTAACCAACTGAGCCACCCAAGCACCCCAAGACCAATTTTCTTATAAGGAAAAAAAGATGGCATAAGACTGTGACAATGATACTTCACATCCAAGTCTATGGAGCTCAAAAAAATATCTGCCAGGGATTTCATATCCAGTCAAACCGTAATAAAATGGATGTATTAGTCACAAACAGTTATGAACCAGAAAGGACTTAAATATTGTTCCCATGAGCTCTTCCTGAGTTCTCTAGTAAAGAATGATCTTCAGATGACCAAAAAAGACCAAAAAAAAAAAAAAAAAGAATGACCAAATAAAACCCTAAGAGAACCTTTGGCCTAAGGCCTGGTACAGAGCATTATTAAACATGTTGCATTTGTAACTAATACTAAATGATGAAGTAACATAGTTGTGTATGCAGATATTATGTGCTTTTAACGACATGTAGATACAACAGAATAACAAAACAGGGGAGAGTTCACCAAAAAAGAATGAACTATCAATACACTATGGACTACCCCATGAATCTCAAACGCACCACACCGACTGAAAAGAAAGCCTTACTCAAAGGGTTACATTTATATGGCATTCTGGT
This sequence comes from Ursus americanus, assembly GCF_024610735.1. Taxonomy (NCBI): domain Eukaryota; kingdom Metazoa; phylum Chordata; class Mammalia; order Carnivora; family Ursidae; genus Ursus; species Ursus americanus. The sequence continues at coordinate 17,491,845 of NC_142158.1, forward strand.
TTCAAATTAAAAAAAAAAAAAATACAGGAATAGAAAACACATCAGTGGTTGCCAGGAGTTAGGGGTGGGAGGAGGATTTGATTATAAAGGGGGCAGTAAGAGGGAATTTGGGGAGGTGAGGCAATAGTTCTGTTCTTGACTGTAAGCATTTGTCTCTAAGCATCTGTCAAAATTCACAGAACTATACATCCCCTTCCCAAAAAGTGGATTTTTACTGCAGGTATATCAGTAAGAAATTTTTAAATGCCTCCCCCCCAAGATACTACGGGAGAGGGGAAATGAAGAGGTTACTAGCTGATTTCATTATTGCTCACAAAAGAGATGATCTTAAAAGGAGGGGACTATAAGTGTTAGTATAAAAGTAATTTTCTAAATGTAAAACTACACTAACCTTTCCCCCAAAAGAGAGCAATGAAAATAGACATCATAAAAAAAAAAAAAAGTGACAAAAATGTTTCAAGTTTCCTTTCACTCCTATCTCCAGCTAACCACTTCCCCTATCTAGAAGCAACTACTGTCATCATTTCTTTGTGCTATCTGTTCAGAGTTTTCTAAAACATATTTGGTTATACAGCTGACCTTGAACAACATGGGTTTGAACTGTATGGGTTCACTTAGACATGGATTTTTTATAATACAGTACTGTAAATGTATTTTCTCTTCCTTATGAATTTCTTAACATTTCCTTTTCTCTAGCTTACTTTATTGTATGAATATAACATATATTACAGATATAAGATGTGTTAGTCAACTGTTTATGTTATCGGTAACAAATCTGGCCAACAGTAGGCCATTAGTAGTTAAGTTTCTTGGGAGTCAAAAGTTATACACAGAAAAGCAGGGGTAGCAATACTTCTAGCAGTCAAAACAGATTTTAAAACAAAGACTGTAACGAGACAAAGAGGTACTACATAATAAAAAAGATACCAACCCAACAAGAGGATGTAACAATTGTAAATATCTATGCATCCAACACTGGAACACCTAAATACATAGAAAACGGTCACAGATATAAAGGCAGAAATGGACAGTAAAACAATAGTAGGGGACTTTCACACCAACAGGCAGATCATCCAGACGGAAAGTCAATGAAAATGACATACTGACCAGATGGACTTAGATATATACAAAACTTTCCATCCAAAAACAACAGAATATACATTCTTTTCAAGTGCACATAGAACATTCTCCAGGACAGATCACACGGTAGGCCAGAAAAGAGTCTCAATAATTTAAGAATACTGAAATCATATCATGCATCTTTTCTGACCACAGCAGCATGCAACTAGAAATCAATCACAAGAAAAACACTGGAAAATACGCAGACACATGGAGCCTAAACCACATGCTACGGAACAACCAATGCGTCCATGAAGAAATCAAAGAAGAAACCAAAAGTACATGGAGACATATGAAATGAAAATGGAAACACAAAAGACCAAAATCTCTGGGACTCAGCAAAAGCAATTCAAACAGGGAAATTTATAGTGATAACGGCCTACCTTAAGAAACCAAAAGAATCTCAAATAAACAATCTAATCTTACACCCAAAGGAACTAAAAAAAGAACAAGGCCCAAAGTTAGTAAAAGGAAGGAAATAAGAAAGATCAGAAGAGCAGAAATAAAAAAAAGAGACCCAAAAAAACACTAGAAAACATCAAAGAAGCCAAGAACCGGTTCTCTGAAAACAAAATTGATAAACCTCTAGGCAAACTTATCAAGAAAAAGAGGGAGGAATCAAAATCAGAAATGAAAGAGAAGTAACAATCGATACTGCAGAAATATAAAGGATTATAAAACACTACTGCAGGGGTGCCTGGGTGGCTCAGATGGAACTGATTTCAGCTCAAGGTCATGATCTCACGGTCCTGGGATAGAGACCTGCACTGGGATCCACACTCGGCGTGGAGTCTGCTTGAGATTCTCCCTCTCCCTCTGCCCCTCCCCACACTTGTGCACACGCTCTCTCTAAATAAATAAAATCTTATAAAAAAAAAATTCAAAAAAAAAAAATGCCAACAAATTGGACAACCTAGGGAAAAAAAATGGGTGAATTCCTAGAAACATACAATCTTCCAAAACGAATTCCAAAAACGAATTAGGAAAAAACAGAAACTCTGAACAGACTGATTACTGGTAACAAAATTGAATCAGGAATCAAAAACCTTCAACAAACAAAAGTCCAAGACTAGATGGATTCATAGGTAAATTCTACAAAACACTTAAAGAATTAATGCCTATTTTCCTCAAACTATTCCAAAAAATAGAAGACGAAGGAAGGCTTCCAAACACATTCTACAAGGCCAATACCCTGGTACCCAAACCAGACAAAGACACTACAAAAAAACAGAACTACAGGCCAATATCCCTGATGAACACAGATGCAAATTTCTTCAACAAAATATTAGCAAACCACATTCAACAATATATCAAAGGATCATTCACCATGATCAAGTGGGATTTATTCCAGGGATGCAACAAAGATGGCTCAATATACACAATCAATCAGTATGATACACCATATTAACAAGGGAAAGGATACAAATCATATGATTATCTCAATAGAGGCAGAAAGAGCACCTGACAAAATTCAACATCCAGTTATGATAAAAACTCTTCAACAAAGTGGGTTTAGAGGGAACACACCTCAACATTTACAGACCATATATGAAAAACCCACAACCAGGGCGCCTGGGTGGCTAGGTCAACTGAGCATCTGTCTTTGGCTCAGGTCATGATCTCGTGGTCCTGGAATCAAGCCCTGCGTTGGGATGCTTCTCCCTCTCCCTCTGCCCCCCTCCCTGCTTGTGCACGCGTGCTCTCTCTCTCTCTCTCTCTCACTCTATCTCAAATAAATATATAAAATCTTAAAAACAAAAACAAAACCCCACAACTAACGTCATATTCAATGGTGAAAACTGAGAACCTTTCCACTAAGATCAGGATAAGACAAGGATGACCACTCTAGCCACTTTTATCAACATAGGCCCAGAAGTCCTAGTCAAAGCAATCAGACAAGAAAAAACAAAAAACAAAACAAAACAAAACAAAACAAGGCATCCAAATTGGTAAGAAAGAAGTTATACTGTCACTATTTGCAGATGGTGTAATACTATACATAAAAAACCCTAAAAATTCCACCAAGAACTATTAGAATAAACAAATTCAGTAAAGTTGCAGGATACAAAATTAACACAGAAATTGGTTGTGTTTCTGTATACTAATAACAAAGTAAAAGAAAGAGAAATAAGAAAACAATTCCAATTACAACTGCATCAAAAAATAAATTATCTAGGAATAAACTTAACCAAGAAAGTGAAAGACCTGTACTCGTGAAATACTATAATACACTGATGAAAGAAATTGATGATGACACAAATGGAAAACTATCTCATGCTCAGGGATTGGAAGAATTAATACTGTTAAAATGTCCATACCACCCAAAGTAATCTACAGATTCAATGCAATCCCTATTGAAACACCAACAGCATTTTTCATAGAAGTAGAACAGTACTGAAATTTCTATGGAACCACAAAAGACCCTAAAGAGTTCTCAAAGCAATCTTGAGAAAGAACAAAGCTGGAGTTACCATAATCTGAGATTACAAAATACACTTCAAAAGAGTAATCCAAACAGTATGGTGGCACAAAAAACATGCAGATCAGTGAAACAGAATACAAGGTTCAGAAATAAACCTACACTTCTATGGACAATTAATCTATGACAAAGGAGGCGAGAATATACAATGGGGAAAAGATAGTCTCTTCAGTAAATGGCGCTGGGGAAACTGGACAGCTACATGCAAAAGAATTTAAGTGGACCACTTTCTAACACCATATACAAAAATAAACTCAAAATGGATTAGAGACCTAAATGCAAGACCAGAAACCATAAAACTCCTAAAAGAGAACATAGGCAGGAATCCCTGACATCGGCCTTAACAACATTTTTCTAGACAGGTCTCCTGAGACAAGGGAAGCAAAAGCAAACTTATTGGGACTACACTAAAATAAAAAGCCTTTGCATAGTAAAAACAAAAACAAAAAACCATCAACAAAACAAAAGGGCAACCTACTGAGTGGTAGAAATTATCTGCAAATGATGTATCTGATAAGTGTTAATATTCAAAATAAATACATAAGGAGCTTATACAACTCAACACAGAAGGCAAAATAAGAACCCAATTCAAACTGAGCAGAGGACCTGAATAGACATTTCTCCAAAGAGGATATACAGACCGCCAAGAGAAACATGAAAAGATGCTCAACATCACTAATCCTCAGGGAAATGCAAATCAAAACCACAATGAGATTATCACCTTACACCTGTCCAAATGGCTGTAATGAAAAAGACAAGAAACAACAGGTACCGGCGAGGATGCAGAGGATAGGTAACCTTCGAGCACTGTTGGTGGGAATGCAAACTGGTGCAGTCACTGTGGAAAACAGTATGGAGATTCCTCTAAAAAGTCAAAACTGGAACTACCATATGATCCAGTAATCCCGGTAATGGATATTTACCAAAGAAAACAAAAACACTAATTCTAAAAGATGCAGGCATCCATATGTTAATTGCAGCATCATTTACAATGACCAAGATATAGAAGCAACCTAAGTGTCCATGAACAGATGAATGAATAAAGAAAATGTGGTACACATACACACAATAGATACACACAATGAACATTACTCAGCCATAAAAAAACAGAAACCAAAAACTGAGAACTTGCCATTTGTGACAAATGGATGAACCTAGAAGGCATTATGCTAAGTGAAATAAGCCAAAGACAAATGTCATTTCCTTATACATAGAATCTAGAAACAAAACAAAACAAAAAAACCCAAAAAACAAATGAACAACCAACCAAGCAGAAACAGACCCATAAATACAGAGAACTGATGGGTGCCTGAGGGCAGAGGGGTAGAGGGATGGGCAAAATGATTGAAGGGGAGTGGGAGACACAGGCTTCCAGCTACAGAATGAAGAAGTCACAGGGATGAAAGATACCAAATAGGGAATATAGTCAATAATGCTGCAATAGTGTTGTATGGGACAGATGGAAGCCACATTTCCAGGGAGCACAGCTTAAGGCACAGAGCCATACACCTGAAATTCACGTACATCGTGTGTCAACTACACATCCAAAAAAAAGATCAGCTAACTCTAAACTTACAACCATAACAGCACATTCCAGGCAATAAATAACTTTTGATCAAACAGGAAACAAAAAACCCAAAATTATCACAGATTCTCAACTGCACAGAGGACTTTAGCACCCCTAGTTTCCCATACTGTTCAAGGTTCAAATGTATTTTCAAAAGAAATAAACCAAGAACTAATAAAAATAATTACCTGCAGGAATGGGGAAGATGACCCAGAAAAAATTAAACTGCAAAGTACCTTCTTGTAAAGTTTTAATTTTGGAGCAATCCAAATGTTCAAATGTTCTACATAATTACAGAAAACAAAAAGAAAAAAAAGAAATCCCAGAAACCTAAGAAATTTAAATAAATGAAACTAATATGTCAAGTAAGCTGTAGAAACACAAAAGAATTACTTCAAGGGACTTTAAAGTTCAGTATTTTGAGTATCTTTCCCTAGTAGGATATATTCTAAAGACATCTTATAGTAATCAATATTCTTTTTAGTAATAATATTGGCATTTTAATTTAGAAATATATAGTTATGTTCCAATACAAAACAGATGAAAAATTATGTCGATAACATTAGAAACAAAGATTTTCAGATTAAGAAAAAAGAGATACAAGTGTAAAATTAGAGAATTCAAGTGAAAGTGATTTGAAAACTCTGCAATTCACCTTGAAATGCATTTAAAAAGAAGATGGGTTGGTGGATGGACATGTTTGTGATAAAGCCAATAGAGCAAAATTCTAACTTTAACATCTAAATGGTGGGTATATGGCTGTTCACCGTATTAACTCTTCTGTATGTATGAAATGTTGGGGAGGAAAACTGCTTAGAATCTGTCCTGTCCGGGCACCTGGGGGTCTCAGCTGGTTGAGCAGCCAACTCTTGATTGTGGCTCAGGTCATGATCTCAGGGTCCTGGGATCAAGCCCCAAGTGAGGCTCTGGGCTCAGCCGGGAGTCTGCTTGGGGATGCTCTCAATCTCTCTCTCTCTCTGCCCCTCCCCCTACTTTCTCTGTCTCTCTCAAATCAATCTTGGGGGGGGGGGGAAGGAATCTGTACTGTCTAAATCACAAAGAGAAACACTAGGATGAAGCTAGTGTTTAACCAGCCCATGCTTCCTTCCAAGAAAAACTACTCCTCCATAATCATTGTGAGCACTTCAACCACTCCTCCTGAAAACCCTATCCAAATCACCAGATGATCGACAAAGAGTCAAAAGGTCTAGAACCTACAGACCATTTCTCCTTATTCTGAAATGCTCGATTTCGCCTAAATGATTCCAGCAGTCAGCAAACAGCAAGCACTCCATATATCTGAGATAAGCACAGACTGGTTACAAACTGGTTTTCTGGTTCTGAGAAAGTAAAATTTGACTTCAAGTAATATATTCATTATGACAAAGCTATTCAGCCTTAGAGTTATATTGAAAGATTATGGGTATTTTCAAGACATTATTAAAAAGAGATTTTCTCTCTGAATTTTTCATTAAATTCATCCTAAGGTAAAAGTATAGGTAGTGGCCCACGTGAGAATAATAGATTTTATTATTCAAATACATCTTAAGTTTTTTTTTTTTTCCCTTAGAGTAACGTTAGAATTTGTTTGAATAGAGAAAAGAAAGTCCTGGAGAATACACCACAAACCGTCAATGCAGTTTAGTATATATGTATGGGTGGTAGGCCTGCAGATCCTTTTTAAAATAGTTATGCTTTTTTCCGCTTCACAGGATTTGTTTGACTTCTCCTTTTGCATTAAGAATGCATTACCTCATAACTACAAAAAAGGTTCTTAAAAAAAATCCATATGCATTTGCTGGATACAAGATAGCTGATGGGAATAGGGGGTGGGGTAAGGATGATCTGAGATTTAGCTACACTGAAGATAACCAACTCAAGAAGAATTTGAGAAACACGATGGTGATATATTTCTAGGTCACTTTTCCCCAAGTCACCAGGTACTTGGTTAAAGAACATTTTGCTCACCACCACAAACACAGTTCCCATCATCTTTGGTCGTTTCAAAAGGCAGGTAAAAGAAGTATTCAAATCCCTCCATCAACACCAAATCCCCACCTAACTGCACTCAGCCAACAGATTCCTCCAGCACCATTTTTGCCCAGCATTGCTCTACACACTAAGAATACACTACTGAACAAAACAGACCAAAAATCCCTTCTGCTTCTCCTCGTGTAAGTCGTCTTTTGGTCCTACACCCAAGATGGCATCTCCCGCAATTCCAGCTCAGAAATCCTCTTCTTCACCTCACTCTTCTCAAACCTCACTCAAGACAGCAGTAAGTACATCTCTCCATTTTGTCCGAGTTTATCAGCTCCTTACTGATTTCACTTCATTACCCAGCCTGAACTAAAACTGGCCATTTCAATATTGCCTCACCAGTAACCTCAGTCTACAACTGTTCTTCCAATTCACCTGACCTTTCAGTTCCCATCCTGCATCAATCATACAATTCAACTTTCCTGCCCGATCAGCTGAGTACATAGAGAAAAACGATGTTACGTATGTGAACTGTCACAACAAATTCCGGGTTTTAAATTTCATAGTTCCTCAATACTTCTACTTCTCTGGTCAGTGAATGTTTACTGAGTACTTATGTGGAGGGACAACACAGATTAAGCTGTGAAAAGTCTGGCTCTCATGGAGTTGACACTCTCACAGAGAAGACAGACCTTAAATAATTATGAACATGACGAAATGCTGGGAAGGGGCAGTACAAGAGGCCATGAGAACAGCTAACAGGAGCCTAACCCAGCTGGGAGGAAGAAAGGCTGTCAAGAAAGGCTTCCCGAAGTAGAGATATTTGTGTTCCAGTCAATTCCATACTCCATTCCATATTCCTAATTTATTTAAAATCCCCAACTCCACCCCCTTAGCAAAGGAATTCACCTCCTCAATCCTTCTTTGGACTCATTAGTGACTCCTCAATCAAGTGACTGATATAACCAAGCTTCTCCCACCCAGAAGGCAGTTGGACTCATCTTTCTGGAGAGCAAGTCGGCCACTGTATCACAAGTCTTAAAAATGTGTGTATTTTTTCCCTTGAGAGGATAATTCTACTTTGAGAAATCTTTCCCAAGGAAACAGAGACAGATTTCATGCAGAAAAATTATTTATAATTGTGAAAGGAGTTCACTTAAATAACAATTAAATAGCTATGGATATGCCTTAATATAGGTATGACAAACTATGTTGCAGCCAAGAAGTAAAGGAAAAAGAAATAGGAAAATGCTTATATCTATGCAAGAAATATGTAATGATATATCAATAATAAAACAGAATGCAAACCTCTGTAAGTAGAGAATAATTATGTTTAAAATATAAAAAAGTGTATTTATAAAAACTAGAAGGAAACAAGTTGAATTATTAATAGCAATTATACAAGATAATTTTCCTCCTCATATTTTTCTGTACTCTTTGAATTTGTCAATTAGCAGTGTATTATTTTGCTGAATGGATAGAGTATTTTTGTTTTCCACGACAGCAGCACAGCTCTGCAGTCTGCTGGCTCCGCCGTTCCCATTCTTCACCCCTGTATCTGACGTACCACACCCGCTTCCATCCCAACTTAAAGGTAATTGCTGTAACAAGGATGAACAGTATCCTAAGTGACAAACCAGTGGACACGAGTTCTTTTTAGTGACTTTCTTGGCTTCTGACACAATACACCCTCCAATCTACCTTCTCTCTCACCATTCCTTCTTAGAATCTTTAGCTAGATTTTTTTCCTGCTTATATATCCAATAAATATGTTTCAAGTGTCCGTCCTAGGCCTTTCTTTAGCTACATACTTATTTGGGTGATTGATCACATCGATCCCTATGGCTTTAACAACTCCCATTCTGATAACACCAAAACCCACCTATAGTTCTGCTCTCTCTCCAAAAACCCACAGCTCTGTTATTAATGAATCATCTGGATGTCCCAGAGCAATTCAAACCCTGTTCCCATCATCTGCAACTTCAAAGTTCCACTTCCCTCCAGGATTTCTTATTTTGTTTAGTCTCCAGAGACCTGGAAGTTATCCTTAACTCCTCTCTCAACAGCCACCTTCACCACTCCCACCTCCTAATTAAGGTAGGTTTTTTTTTTTTTTCATGTCCTAAATAGCCATCACAGCTGTCTACTTCTTCACCAACTCTTCTACACAGATTCAGCCTTCAATTTAAAATCATAATAGCCCACTGGTCCTCTTGATGTCAGTCTCAGCCCTCTTATTTTTTGTATTATCATGAGAATAACCTCATAAAATGCAAATCCAAGCATTATCACATCCCCTTGCTTAAAACTAGCACCTAAAAGACAAAGGACAATGCCCATTAGTATCAGAAGTCCTTTCACAATCATGTGTACACAAAATCCTCCCACAAAACTTCGTGCAGGCAGGCCCAATATTCGAATCTCCATCTGTCCAATCCCAAAGTCCTTCACCATATTTCTTGGCAAAAGTAACTAATCAGCTTCTAAAACAGCTATTCATCTTTAAAAACTCTGCTCATAGACAATCTCTGGGGAATCTTTAGGAAATTAGTCAAAAGAAGGTCAGTGAGGGCTAAAAGACAGGGAAGTGAGAGACTCAGCTTTAACTTTCTTCTTCCATAACTATCAGCAAGCTTTCTATGGAGGCTTCCCATTCCATCTTCCAATACAGTTGGTCACTTCCTCCATCATACTTCTCCAGTGTGTCCATATATCTATATCTGTGTGTGTGTATATTTATATATTTAATAACTTACTAACATGGCCATGTCCCTTCTTACCTGAGAACTTCTGGAGGGCAGGGACCCAATCCATCCTTATAAATCTTAGGTTTCTAGCGCATAATAGGTATCCAACAAATTAAACCACCACCTCTTCCTCTATTTTTTAAATCTCTATCACAGTCCATCCCTAGGCACCAGCCACACAACCCATCTCCTATCTCTAGTCATCTCTCACGCTGCCATCGCACACCATATCCAATGCCCCGCCCCCCACCCCCTGCCCCAGTCAGTACCGCCTCTCTAAAACAGGTATCCTATCACTGCCCTAACTAAAGACTGAAGGCTCCATATTACCTATAGAGCATTCCATCTTAGAACTATCATCAATGCTCTCTAGAATCTATTTCCATTCTTACTTCTGGAAACTCTTCACTATAATCCCTCAAGTCTCCAACAATACTGAGCCACAGACCTCAGCCAAAAACACTGCACAGTTCCACTCCTCCCCTGAGACTATTTCCACGACTATCACAGTCTGGAATATTTTTCCCCAGAAGAGCTCCTCAAATTCTTACTCATTTTGTTAGGCTTATATCAATACTACCTTCCTTTATAAATCTGCTTCCTTGAGCTAGAATTAATCACTATCCCCTCAGTTCTCCCATATACTCCCTTGTTCTTAAAGTGATTAGTGAGTCTTAATTTAGAGTAATTTAAGTTTGCTCCTTGCCCTGCCCCACTGTACCCTCCAAAGACTTCGACATTCCTTGCGGGCAGTGATCCACATTTAGTTTACTCGATGCATTTATTGAATTTCTACTAAGTGTCAGGTCCTCCCCTGGGAACTATGGATAAGACAGAGATAAATAAAATAATTTCAAATTTATATTCACCTGCTAACAATGCCTGACACATCATACGTGTTCAATATATATTTGCTAAGTTAATAAATATGTTGCTTACTTGATGCCTTTGTTCACTTTTTTCATTCCTTTGTTCACTGTGTTTCCATTTGCTGCTTATCACCCATCGAAACCAGAAGGAAAGACCTTTTAAAGCCTTTTAAAACTAAATGGGAAGAGAGGCCTCTATTTCTCTTCCACTCCCCCAAGAAATAATCCAGAAAGTCAGCATGTATAGAAGGAACACTCTAAGAATTACACTTTCTTATCAGCAGAAGAATTTAGGAACAGAACACAGAGACTGGATTACTTGCTGGTTTCTCCTGAATCACTGGCAGAGTGGCATCAATATTTTGCTTGAAAAGCTAAAAGTAGCATACTCATAATAAATTATAACTCTAAAAATATTCAAATAAAAAATTTATCGCCTCTCACATTTAAAATTATCTGTATCTTCACTGTGTTAGTATGTATAATTTAAAACTTGCACAAAATTCCTGCACTGAAAGTAGATTCATGAGACAAAGACTGCTTTTAGAAATCCCTCTTGATGGTCAACAATCATTAACAAGAACAAAAAATATACAGCCTTTAAATGTCTCAAAAAAAGTTATGCAGACACGGTGATAGGTGATTTAACTTTTTGTTATGAAATGCATTATAAATTTATTTTTAAATTAATTATAAAACTTAGGCTATTGTGTCCCAATAAATAAGCTTATTTTCCTGAACATATACAAAATTATGTTTAGTTTAAATGAAAACCCAAGGCAAAACCACAAATATATTATTTCTTTCACTCACTAAAAGGAACTTCCTTCAACACTTATTTCTTAGGCAATAAGGTACAAGTAATAATATCATAGCCATATTCCTAATTTTCCAAGGCAGACCCAGAAATAATGCATATCACAGACAAATGAAGAGGTAATTCATGCTCAACTCCAGCCATGTCCTGAGAAAACTTGCTGCACTGACCAATTTATCTTAAACCAAGATCTTGGACCTAAATATTTATTTACCTGCTCTAATCCTGAGTAAACACACTGTTTAAAAGAAAATTAAATTTCAAATGGAGTATAATTAAACTCTCAGATGAGCAGCTATCACTGCAAATGAAAAGTGACCAACAGCCGCTCCTTCTGGTCCATTCTTTACAAAGACGTTGGGATTTTAGGAAGGCATTTTTAGTTCTCATAATACAGTTAAACACATCTCCAGAAAGACATTACTTGCCCAAAACTAGCAATATGACTTGCTTTTCTTCCATAAATGAATCGTGCTTCCCTTTCAAAAGCATGGGGTTAGACCTGGAACTTTGTTCAAAGAGTGTACCAGAAAGACAAATAAGATCTGCTCAAAGATACCACAGTTTTCTCCAATAGTACATAGGAGGTAAGTACTGTTTCTCATTCATTCACTTATTCCTTCATGTGAATGCTAGCTATCAATTACGTACTGGACTTACAGAAACATAAAGGAGTCCCTCACCCTTGATTCTGCAGTTTACACCATCAGTAGGCAGACGACTGAAACACACAGATATTATAAATTACAGTCTGGCCAAAATGTAAAGGAAGCATAGTAAAGGCGTAATCCTATTTGGGGGAGGAGAAAGTGCCACCGAACAGGTCTCTTTAAACTAGGGTTGAAGAGTAATTAGTTAAGCTGGGCAAATGGTAAAGGGCCAAGAGAAGGTGAATAGAAGGAAGGAAGGAAAGAGCGTGCAGACAGAACTAGAAATACGAGCCGGCGTGTACAGTCAGAGAAGCACAAGCAGTACCTTATGGTACCACACCCCTATCTACCCAATGCATTTTTCACAGATAGCTGGTTCTGATTAAAACAGATCCTTGGGAGTATCTTCTAACCTAAAAAGTTTGTTCCACCTCTCTCTTTGGGGTCACTTTATGTTGATTCAACTCTGTTTAGCACCCTACCTTCTATTTTCCTGGGCTTATTTCTTCAAGCCTAAGCGTGCATCCAAGTGGAAATGAAGATTAACTGGATGCCCCAGTTAGAGCTTCCACTGCTCAGGAAAGAGCTGAGGTGTAAGGACCCTGAATTTAACTGGAGTAAATAACAAAATGAAAACCACCCCACGAACGTTCCAGTCAATTCAGTACTTTTAAGTATATCTGTAAGTCATTTCTTAACCACTTCCACAGCTGTTGACAAATGATGAATTTAAAACCAAAATAAAGGGGCGCCTGGGTGGCTCAGTAGGTTAAGCATCTGCCTTCAGCTCAGGTCATGATCTCAGGGTCCTGGGATCAAACCCCGCATCAGACTCCATGCTCAGTGGGGAGTCTGCTTCTCCCTCTCCCTCTGCGCAGCGCCCCCCCCCCGCCCCGGCTGACTCTCTCTCAAATAAATAAATAAAATCTTAAAAAAAAAAATCAAAATAATTATTTTGTTAAAAACAGGAGGGCAGATAAGAATTAAAGATTCTTTAACACCATTCGTCATTAAGGAAATGTAAATTAAAACCACAACAAGAAACCACTAAGATATATTATGATAGCAAAAAATTTTAAACAAAAAAACCTGACAATACCAAGCTCTCCTGAGGAGGCAAACCAACAGGAACTTTCTTACATGGCTGGTGGGAATGCAAACTAGTACAGCCACTCTGTAAAACAATCTGGCAGTTCCTTATAAAGTTAAAAATGCACTTAACACACGATCCAGCAATCCCACTCCTAGATATTTACCCAACTGAAACGAAAACTCAAGTTTACACAAAAACCTGTACATAAATGTTTATAGTGGCTATATTCCTAATTGCCAAAAACTGGAAACAACCCAGATGTCCCTCAACTGAAGAGTGGATAAGCAAACTGTGGTTGGCTCAACCACACAATCAGCAGTAAAAAGGACTCATCTACCAATACATGCAACAACAGGGATGAATCTCAGATGTATTACACTAAGTGAAAGATGCCAAAATTAGAAGGCTGCATACTATGATTCCATTTATATGCCATTCTAGAAACAGCAAAATATAGAGACTGAAGACCAATCAATGGTTGCCATTGAGAGATGGGGAAGAATCGTCTACAAAGGGGTATAAAGGAATTTTGGGAGGTGATGGGACTGTTTTGTCACTGATCCTTGAACAATGGATGGTGCTAGGACATCGATCACCCATCCCCCAGCCCTGCCACCACACAAGCTGAAAATCCTGTATAACTTCTGCTGTCCCCAAAACTTAACTATTAACAGCCTGATGTTGACTGGAAGCCCTACCAGTACCATAAACAGTTAACGCATATTTTGTATGTTGTATATATTTTATGCTGTAGTCTTACAATAAAGCTAGAGAAAAGGAAATGTTATTAAGAAAATCAAAAGGAAGAAAAACTATATTTCCAGGGCTGAACCGTAGTTATAAAAATTGTCTGCATATAAAGTAGACCCAGGCGGATCAAACTTGTATCATTCAAAAACCAACTGTATATTGATTGTGCTGGTGGTTACATGACTACACACATCTGTCAAAACTCACAGAGCTGCACACTAAAAATGATAAATTTTACTGTATGTAAAAATCACCTAATTTTAAAAATGAAAGGAAAAAAGATGAATGAGGGATCCTGGCAACAAAGAAGTGAGACTGAAGAGTTACGAAGGAGTTAGTCACATCATGTAGGACTCTGCTAAGAAGTTTTAGATTTTATCCTCAAAGCAACAGGTGTACCAAACGATCTCAAGATGGGGACAGACGCCAGTGAGTTGTGCTCGAAAGAACAACGACAACAGTCGCAGACTGAAGTAAGAGCAAAACAGGGAGCAACTGGGAGACCAATGAACCGACCACGTAGGTATTTAGGGGATAACTTGGCAACCCTAAGGCAGGGGCCGCAGAGGTGGACAGAGTAAGTTAGAGATAGGAAGGTCTCAAGTTTCTAGCAATAGTGAAACCACTAACCAAGCTGGTGCTGAGAAAAAGACTTAAAACAAGCTACACTGAAATACCTGTGGGACACTCAAATGCAAACCTCGGGTTAGATGGATTGGTCTAGAGCTCGAGGGAATAACTGGAGATGTAGCTTTAGATCTGACACTCATCGGGGTATTTGCAGCCATGAAAATATAAGGTCAAGTTCATGCAAAGACAGAACATGTAGAGTGAAAAGGTGAAGGGAACCCCAGGAATCACTGTGAGCAACAACAGCACGAATGAGGTTGACGGTATAATTTTAAATATAAAAAGAACTGGCTGAGTGTGCACGCAGTGGTAGAGTTAAAAATGGTTACAATCATGTGCCTGTTTCAATCTAGGGTCTCTCAACCACTTTACCCTTGGCTTCTCTGATTTTATCTTTGGCTTGATCACCCTGGGAAAACTGAGACAGTTCAATAAAAAGTTATCAATGAATTCCAAGGTTGCACTTTCTATCTACTTTCCATACTGTTGACAGTGAAAATCTTCAGCAAATAAAGTAGGAGGAATAATCTACTAAATATACTTATTTTGTCAGTTAAACATAGAAGAAGCACTACCAGGTTAAGTGATTCACTTCAAATACAGGTCAACTTAGTAACTCTAACTCAACAGGGCCAACTCACCCAGTAAGTTTATCTTGGGAGTTGGACTAAGGACTCTATGGATGTTTTAAAGGATCTCTGATACCACAATGAAATTATCAGGAAATGCCATAGGATAGATCTAATGATTCTTGGTAATCAGTTCTTAATCAGAGATATGCGCCAAAATTCCCGGTGGAGCTTCCTTAAGAATGCCTGTCTTGCCCAAGCTCTGCTTCTGCAAATAGTGATTTAGGAACTTTTAGGGTAAGGCCCAAATTACTATCTTTGTTATAGTCCCGTAAGTGATTCTGTGTACACACACATACTACACACAGACCCCAGGTTGGAAAGCAATGCTAGAAAAGCTGGTTCCAGGATCTACATGGAGTTCTCACTTGGAAGCTTTTACACCACATCCTAATCCCTGGGAATCACCTCCAACTGAGAGCATACACACATAGTTCCCTGATCTAAACCCATATTTCTAAGTCCCAACCCCTGTGAAATACCTATGAATCACCTTTTGGCCTTGGTTAACTAGCTCTGAGAAGACTGAAGTTCTCAGCAGAATTCAGAAAAGGGCAGTGTAAGACAAGGCATGGAAAATGAGTCACTGTCTCTCTGCTGTTTAATTCCAATTCTCCAATTTAATGACAAACGGACCAGAAAAACTTGGTTATTTCACCAACTCAGTATCAACTAGTATTTAAGGAGAACTATATCCAACCTGCTTACAGCATAATATTCAGATCCTACTTTACCAATTACCAGTATTTCCGAGATTCCAATTTTCCAATTACATCATAAATTTTTATAAATCAAGACAAAAATTATCCAAGAACAGCAAACAATTTATTCCACCAAAATGTCCACTTACCCATCTCTTCCCTTACTGACAATTTTTACTTCAAAATAATAAATCCCACAGGCTGCTGGTATTGGATGCGTGGCGCGGACAGATGCTGCATCCTTTGGGGTTTTGCCATGACCTGCATATGAAACAGGAAGGGGAAAAAAAATCAAATGAGATATTCAACAAAAATCTGAAACAATTCAGGAAGAAATGCGGTTTTCAGAATGATACACAGACATTTCTGCTCCCATCAGTACACATAAAGACTTAAACATTTGTCATCACAATCTAGTAGGCAAAGTAGCCCAGGGTTAGTCATGGGACTCTTGACACTGTTACTAAATTGAACGCACTTGCAGAACCTGAACACTCTGAACCTACCACACTAAATACTACAGGGTAGACTGGATGCATTTGAAGAACATGATGAAAATATGATCTTAATTTTATTAGATCCAAATATGCTTATAATTTGTATTATTCCCAAGCAACATTCTTTTGTCAAATGGCCTATTTTTTAAACCAGAAGCATCTATATTGTCGGGTATATTTTTAAGGGAAATTTTATATAATTAGATTGAATTGGCAAAGCAGCTTTCTTACTTAAAGAGTTTTCAAGTTTGGGTGGCTCAGTCAATTAAGCATCTGCCTTCAGCTGAGGTCATGATCACAGGGTCCTGGGATTGAGCCCTGCATGGGGCTCCATGCTCAGCGGGGAGTCTGGTCTGCTTATCCCTACCCCTCAGTCCCACTTCCCGACCCCTACTCATGCTCTCTCTCTCTCAAATAAATTCTTTGAAAATCTTAAAAAAAAAAAAAAAAAAAAAAGAATTTTCAAGTTTGTTCTTGGACATACTCTTATCAATTTTATACAAAGGCTGATCCAAAAAAATTTCTTTGGTCAATTATAGCCTACTAAGAAATATATCTAATCTCTAGTTGTTATTTTCTTTCTCTCTTTGTAAAGAAAGGAATGTATCATCATACCACTGCTGAAATCTTTAGGTAATCTGTTAGACGATGTCTTTTAAACTTTTTTAAAACAGCTATTCCTCAATTCTAATCCTGGCGCATTTGCTCCGCTCACAATCACCTCCCCTGTCCCTGACCCAAGACACAAATTAGCCGGAAAGCTAGCATGTGAACAAAAATCAGGTGAGCAACAGAAAATATGCCCATAAAACCACAGAAGAAGAAAAACAGAAGTTGAAGCAGCATGTCAGAAAGTACTCAGAGTAAGACAAGCCTCCACAATCCCCAAAAGGACTGCATGAGAAAAAATACTCTAAATTATTATTCAGTGTTCTAGTTAAATACGCTTCACCCAATAGAAACTTAGGTCATTAATCCTTTAGTCATACTCTAACATTACCTTCATGGGTAGAAAAATTCGCCTTCTCATATTTACCATTATTGTTTTAAAACTAAATATCTTCTTTTAACTCATAAACCATATCTTAGCTATACAATAATCAAGACACACCAATGAGATGATACCTTCCCTTCCCATAAACTTTATCAAATTACATCACTGAACAGTTAAGTTCACATTTGCAATGCAAATTAGCACATGTTCACATGGCCCAAAAGAAACTGAATGAACTCAACCACTCCCTTCTATTACCATGAAAACCTGTGTCCACAGATGTCTTAAGTATATAGGTTATGGGCAAAAGTTCTCAATCTGGTGACCCCTGGGAGGTGATAAAACTGGTCAGGAAGATAAAAACAAAAGCAGCAATAGCAGAAGAAAAAAAAACACAGCATAAGTCTGCAGAATGACACCGGTCACTTCTTCAAAACAGACATTTAAAATGTAAATACGTGTTCAAATAACTGAGTTGCCTGGGAAATGGTCAGATAAACTAAATGCATTTTAAGAATTTAGACAGTTAAAAAAAATCTAAAGAAAACCCTGATTAACCCCGGAGTCCTAAATCAACTAACTTTTATTTTTGGTTTTGTTTTTCTGGAAGGGAAGTGACCAAAACTTTTAGGGATAAAGTAGCCTCCAGGTATTCTTGATGATGATGATGATGATGATAAAGTAGCCTCTAGGCATTCCTGATGGTGATGGTGGTGGTGGTGGTGGTGGTGGTGGTGGTGGTGGTGGTGATGGTGGTGGTAAATGACAACAGTTACCATACATTTAATGCTACTGCTCAGAGAGTACTCTATTTGTTCACTTGTTTAGCCCTCAAAACAACTTCTGAGGTAGGTACGATTTATTATCATTTCACAGTTGAGGAAATTAGGGAAGATGAAGAAAGGACATACTGCTGTATGAGAATCCCAAACCAGGATTTGTGCTGGGATTTAAATTCGAGAAGTCCGATCCAGTGCAGGCTCTGAACCCACAGGAAGGATCCAGTTACAATGAGCATTCTGGATCACTTCACTAGTATTCCTACCTCCTATTCTTCCTACTTCTATGGGAAAAGAGAAAGAAAAGAAATATTTGAGGGTAAACACTCTCGCAAAGAATTAAGTGCTTCTGTACAGATTTTTCTCATTCAACATCTGTGAAATGGGTTTTAACCTCATTTTAAAGAGAGAAAACTCTTACAGATGTTATATTACTTGCCCCTAATTAGTAGAATCACGCGTTAAATCCATATATGAATTAAACTGCCCTACATTTTCGCTTTATGCAAAAATAACTATCAACAACTACATAATCATTAGTCTTCAAGGTTCTATTACATTCACTACGCTCTACAGACACTGCAGAAAAATTCCGTAAAGGTTAAAAGGATGTTTCATTTTTAAATTAAACTTAAATGTAAAGACCTAAGAAAAAGCTGAGATGTCAGATTAAAAGCATTCATACTCTTAGGTAAGACTAGTAATGTCAGAGTGAAGGGCCTATTTCCAATAACGCTCATCAGCAGGAAGCTTATCACCTTGAATTCTGTGATAACCAGAAAACAACCTCACACTACCAAAGTATAAACTGTTAAAACCACAAAGTCTTCAATGTTAAGTGTCTTCTATATGGTTCAAAAAGAAAATACAGGGGTGCCTGGGTAGCGCAGTCGTTAAAGCGTCTGCCTTCGGCTCAGGGCGTGATCCCGGCGTACCGGGATCGAGTCCCACATCGGGCTCCTCTGCTAGGAGCCTGCTTCTTCCTCTCCCACTCCCCCTGCTGTGTTCCCTCTCTCGCTGGCTGTCTCTCTGTCACATAAATAAATAAAATCTTTAAAAAAAAAAAAAAATACATTTACTAGCGAGGCTAGCAAGACCTCGCTCTTTCACTTCACAATCTATTGATTCCTTTTAAACGAAAGGAAAAGAGTCTGAATGAAGCTCACCTCCAACCCCCTCTCCACTCTCCAACACGCACTCCCAGCTGCCTTTCTGGAAATATAACTCAGTCCTCCTTGTACCACTATTCCCCCATACAACTAAAATTCCTTGACAGTCTCCCATTCAGCCACGGCAAAAAACCACCTTCCTGAAACCCTGCTCATCCGGCCCTCCTGCCACACTTTCCACAGCTCTCCTGTGCCTTCCTGCACCCGCCACACTGGCCCGAACTCTTCCCCGCCCCACACCAGAAAGAGCTGCCCTTCCTCTTTACTTAAGTCCTGCTCATCCCTTAGCTCAGGTTTTTCTTGCTCAATGGCTCTTTCTCTGACTTGGTCTAACCTCCTTTTTATTATGCCCTCACAGCAACATGTATCTGTCCCATATGACATTCACACACTTCCCAATTACCTGTGATTATCTTACCGTCCTCACATTTTAATTCCTGGACCTCTTTACTCCCACTGACCTCCTACTCTAACTTTAATCATTCCTTCCTGGAGCCACGCTCTGGATTCTGACATCACCTGAAACTATTCCACCTCAGAAATAGTAAATTCTAATGAAATCTGTTCTGCTACAGAACACATTTCCTGAAACACATTTCTTGAATACAAATTAGCTCCCATGTATTTGATAAATACAGGAATGATGTCAGCATAATAAAGAAATCATTTAGCTCCTAACACAGCTTCTCCCGGTACATTAACAAAAGTAAAGAGAAAAATCTAGCAACATATAAAAACCCCGAAGTCAGAAACCCGGGGCACCTCCCCAAGTGCATTCCTATCGCGTCCAGCGCTTAGTGGCTCCAAGAACTGCTACGCCGGCTACTGTACGAAGCCATCTGGAGAAAATTCAAGCCCAACACTGATCAAAAAATACTAAGACATTTCCTCTTTGTTATTATCAGTATGGACCCACGCATCTCTTGCATATTTACTTTATACTTTGGGTTGTAACTCAATACTACTTTATTTTGCTGCTCAAACTGCCCCCCTCATGACCCACTGGGAACTTTTTCATTTGGCTCCTCTGACATACCTGTATTATGGTTTTGCTTTCTGTTTGCTATTTTCTGGCCCCAGAAGACACTGGAGGCTCATCTTGCATGTTTCCTGCCCCAGTCCTAGAATCAGCCATTTCTCCAAGGAGCCCTGAGGCTCCTTTTACTGGCAAATGGCATTAGAACCCAACATCTAGCTACTAGGTATGCTCCTTGTTACTGGGGTGTCATTGCTTTTAGGCTTTCTCACTGATAAGAGCAAGGAAATATATGTATGTATACTAAACTCCTGTGTGTGTGCGCGCCTACATTTCTATATGTAACCGTCTGTGTTTGTATTAAACCAAACACGAGTTCTTACTGAGGTCTCCAACTTTATTACCACACCGATCATTCTAACCTTCTCTCTCTGCTTACCTGTAAAATTCCACCCCAGTGATAAGAAACTTAGCTCCCACTGGCCGCCATCCGTTTAACTGTTCGATTCCAGTATACATGTATAACAACATCTGAATTGCTAACTCATATCCCCACAGGATACAACTTTATCAGTGAGAGTTCGGTTTCCCTCACCTTTAGTTTTACAGACTACCGATTCCCAAAGTTACCTCTGTCAGCACCCGTCCCCCTTCTTCTCTGAGGCGGTTTCATATCTTTGTAACACAGCTAGATCGTTTTGTCACGTTCTGCATTTTATCCTGAGATTGGCCCCTTCCTCCTAAATGAGTTTTTTTAATTTGCATACATTAAAGTTCCCTCTATATAGCTGTCAAGTTCTGTGGGCTTGAAAATACAAGGTGTGATGCGTCCACTAGTACGGTATCATACAGAATACTTTCACTGCCCTAAAAATCCCCTGTGCTTCGCCTACCCCTCCCCTCAAGGCTCTGACAACCACTCATCTTTTTTACCATCTCTAGAGTTTTGCCTTTTCCAGAATGTCAGATGACTGAAATCATACAGTATGTAATCTTTTCAGACTGGCTTCTTTCACTTAGCAATATATGCACTGAAGATCTGTTTACCTATCTTCAGGGACAGCGCATTTCTTTATATCGCTGAATAACATTCTATTGTATGGATATACCACAGTATCCATTCACCTACTCAAAGACATCTCGGCTGCTTCTTGTTTGGGGCAATTATGACAGTAGTCACTATGAACATTCACATGCCGGTTTTTGTGGGGGCGTTGAGTTTCCAAATCAGCCGGGCAGGAGCTCAACTGCTGGTAAAACTATGCTTAGCTTTGCCAGAAACTGCCAAACCCTTTCCCAAAGCTGCTGCATCATTTTGCCTGCCCCCAGCAGTACGCGAGTTCCTGCTGCTCGGCACCCTCACCAGCAACCGGCGTGGTCAGGTCTTCTTTGGACTTGAGCCATTCTCATAGCTGAAGTCTGTGCGCTTTTTCCTCTTTGTTTGAAAAAGGGGGTGGGGGTTGAAAAGGGCTAAACCCTGAATCAGATATTTATTTTTGATCAAACAGCTGTCAAGGACTTACATCTCTAAGAAGGAAGCCCAAACCCCAGGGCTTAAGGCTATGAGGGATCAGCAGCCTGTGACGCCGGGCACAAATGCCACTGGAAATCGAACTGGGCTTCTATTTTACTAGGACTGTTATTTTCGTGGTGCTCTGGTCACAGAGTTCCACAGGTGTCAAGTGGTCTGCCCCAGCCCGATTTTTCCCATAAGACCCATTACTTTTAGTGCCCAATTCTGTGGAAAACATAAGGTTTTCCGAGGAACACATTTTTGGCACCGGAGCTGAAATGCCTGTATCTTCCTCTCGGACACAATTCCCTATCCTCTCCCCTTTCTAAACATGTCACTTCCACATTTCCTCCTCAATATCAAGGGAACTCGCATTCCCTGAACCCTGTTTCCCCCTTCCCCATTTTTCCTCTTCCAGGATAGGCTACAAGGTAATCACTTAAGAGCTCTCAAATATCCTCAATATTCCTCTCACATGCTTATCCTTCCAGCACAGGCGACCAGCAAAACCACAGCCTCAGATCAACAGGATAATCCACCTTCCCTGCTCCTGCCCTGGGCAGCTGGCTTCTACCGAATAAAATCCAAAAGCCTTGCAAACAGCCACCACTATGAACGAATGCTGTTAGCTGGGCTCTCCCACTGAGGAGCCTTTTGTTAGCTAGTTCCCCCTTCCCCTCGATGGCTGGGCCATGTTTTCATCACTCACTCGAAGCTTTAGGTCCTGTCCTCGAGTAAGCATACTACCTCACCGATTTTATCATATAATGGGACTCTGCTATTGTATATGGCCCTGTTCCACTCTCCACTCTTCTATTACAAAGAGGTCAGTGTCCCCCACCCCTGTTCACCTCTTCCCCTATGACCAGAGCAGTCACATGTCCTCCTCTCTTCTTCAGAACTGCCCTGTGCTCCTGAACGGCTCTCCTCCCTCCAAGCCAGCACTGTCAGCCTCCCAAGCTTTTCTCCACCCTTCCCCTCTTTACTTTCCTTCCCCTCAATCTCTCAATCTGTACGGGCAGTGTCCCCAAAATGGCCACTTTCCAAATCCTACATGCCTTGGTGCTAAAATCACTGTCGATAATGCACTGGGGTTGGTAGTGAGCATAACGAACTTTTTCTTTTTTTGGAATGTTAAGGTAATAAAAGCAAGTACTGTTACTGTTAATTTTATTTGTCAAAAGCTATGTTAAATTTTGTACACATTTACTGGGACTCCGTACATCGGACTAACATTACACTCCTCTAACTTAATGTCACTTCGGTCTCACCCGCATTGACAAGCTAAAACGAGACTGACTTAGAAATGATACAATAGTCTCCAACAAAGTGCTTTCCAAAGGAGTTTTTATGGGTAATTTTGATTCTGTGGATTTTCATCGTCTTTGCTGACACCAGAAACTAATCACCGGGCACAACATAACTCCACTATCCACCATTTAAAAAAAAACCCAATCCTACCTTAACCTCATCCTCCTCCAGGTATTGCTTAATCTCTTTCTTCACCTATGTTTCTCAAGAGTAATCTATAGTCGCTATCCTCTCTGCATGTCCCTACTACTGGCTCTGATCTTTGCCCCCATCGCTAAATTCAAACTGCTCTCCTTAAGGTCACAATGATCTAATTTCCAAATCCAGTGGAAAACTTTCTCTGCCCGGCTCACTAAACCGATCTGCTGCATTTGACACTAAAGGTCACTTCCTCATTTCGGATACTACTCCGCTCAGCTTCTGTGACACCACACTCTTCCCCTGTCCGGGTACCTCTTTAACTAGTCCTTCTTAGACTCCACCCAATCTTTTAACGTTGGCCTTGCTCAGGGTTCCAGCTCTGGCCCACAGCTCTTCTCACTTTACCTACTCTCTCTCATACCCTCTCCTTGAGTTTCAGCCACCACCTACAGGTGACTCCCAAATCAGTCATGACCTAGACCCCTCTCCCACACGCTCAGGTCAATTACGGTACACGCCCACCCTCCCTATGAGAAATGGCTTCACATGCTATCCCTACTGAAGGAAGTGGGGCCCAGACTCTCCTTGTGCTAGGAGGGTATTTTGTTTCATAAGTACCCTTGACACCCCTACAGCTGATTCAACACAGGTGAACACCTGACATGAAGGCCACCAATTTAACACCACAGCATATAATGAAAAGCTCTGCCCAACTAAGAATGATGGCAATTAGCTTATCCAATCTGTTAAATCCCTGAGGAATCTGGAATAGGAAGGAAAGGATGAACCAGTCAGGGGGGGAAAAGAGAAGAAAACAACCAGTAACTACAGCTGAGTCACTTGAGCACTAGAATAAAGTGAAAAGTCATGAACTCCAGCTGCTGCAATGCTTGGAGCCACCTCAACTCCAGAACATCTGTTCCTGCTCTTTCTGGAAGGCTTCTCTGGGTTCTTCTAGTTTCCGTGAAGTCAGATCATATGGCCGACATTCCCATTCCTACTCATCTCCAAATACACTGTAATACTTCCTTGTAATTATTATTTAATTCGTGGTTCACTGCAAGAACCTCACAGAGCTAGAACCCAAGTGTCATCCTCGATCTCTCTCTCCATCATTCCATCAGTTCCTATCAGGGTCACTTTAAAACATATCACAAATATGTCTGCTCTGCTCCACCCCACCACTGATCGAGTTCAGGTCCTTAATTCTTACACAGACTTCTAAACGAGTTTGCTATTTTCAGTCTTGTACTCCTTAAATCCATCTTCCAATTAGCTGTATAATACGACAAAAACGAAAATATGAGCCAGTCACTTCCCACTTAAAATCCTTTGACGATTCCCCATGTCCTACAGAATAAGATAAGCTCAGTAAAATATTCCGAAGGCCTCTCACGATCTCTTCCCAGCTGTTACTTGTCACACACGCTTAAATTCCAACACACCAGAATTGCTGGTAGACTCAAACGTATACAATAATTCTCACCTCTAAGCTTTTAGTTATGCATTTTCACTTGTAATGCCTAGCGCCCCTCCTCCATCTTTCAAGCCTGACCAGGGGCCTCATCTCTCCCCAAAGCAGTCCCTGACTCACCAACTTCATCACTTGCAGCGTCAGCCAGGGGTAGAGACGTTCCTCCCGTCTTCCACAGGACTCTTGAGAACACTTCCCTTCTACAACTTGTGTGTTTTACCTGCTTTGAGCTCTCTGAATTCAACGATGGTATCTTATCACCTTGGAGTCCCCAGAACCTGGCACCAAGTAAACATGCACTAAAAGCTTGTCGAATAAATGCAGGTACACGAATTGTCTAGCAGAATACCTGCCCTGTAGCAACAGCTCCATGATTTATCACTACTACTACTTTTCTGCAGGTGTGATTATTAGATTCACTTAATTCTTGCAGCCATCAACTACCATTTTTCGAAGCTAAATTTCCCATAATACTGACAAAGAGATTCCAGGGAAAAGCTCAGTTTGGTTTTTTAAATTCCTGGATTTTAAGGAATATTTTTAAATTATCTCCATAATTCCTAAAAGACATTTGCATTGGCAGGCAAGCAAATATTGTTAAGATATTTGTTCAACCTTAAGAAGTGCAAGAAATTCAGTAAGTAATTTAAGAAGTGTCAAAGGCCTGATGACTGGTGATACGGAGAGGGATGGGAGTGAGGCACACGAGAAAGTCAGCTATCTGGTTAGATGCCGTTAGTAATGCTTCAAGTAAAAGAGCAATTCACTAGTTCCTAGCTACCTATCATTTCCAACTTTCACTTCTCTTGTGTTTCCTGTAAGCTGCCCTAAATCAATAGAATCAAGGCGCCTGGACTTTTCCATGGCATTCGTATGTTCCAGGCATTTTTTTCTCCATAGGAAGTACTTTTAATGTTCAACTATTCTTCAAGAAGTTCTAAATGTCATTGCTGGATTTTATCTATTAGAGATAATTAAAACTCACACAAATTGAAATAGGCAATACTGTATGGCTTGAAAGAGCACTAAATTTAGAGTTGGTGAAAATTAGTTTCCAACCCTGGCTTACTTGTGACTGGGAAAATCTAGCCTCCAGGTGCTCCCACTCGCTCACATCGCAAATGAGAATTCCACCATCTTGTCCAAATCCACTAACACACTTGTGTGTATATTAAAAAGCTTTGTAAAGTATCCAAATGTGGTAACTTCACAGATAGAAAAATGCAATCTGTAACTGAAACATTTAGGACTAATTGAATACATTGTCACATGCATTAAAATGCTTTAAGTTGGAGTAAAGTCCTCATTATAACTAAGTCTAAACTTGTCACATTTGTACTTACTCAAAGCTGACAATTTTAAAAATAAAAGGGGCTATGCCTGAGTGTTTCAACGGTTGGTGTGTGACTGCTAAGGAAAAGGTCTTTTTAAAAATTTTAACATATAGTATATACACCCTGCTCTTCCTCTGCAATCCAATCAACTTTGTCTGCACGTCTGGCATTGTTTAACATTAATCCCTTCTAATCATTTAAGGAACCATATGGCTTCCAAAAACAGTAATTCCAACTTAGAAAAATAACATCTTAAAAAACAGAGCATGTTCAGAGCAAAAGAAATCAAGATATTTCTATTTCAAAGGTAAGAAAAATCCTTGCCATTCTGGAAAATAATTATCAATCTTTTCAAACTCTGTAACATGCAAAAACATCTTATGAAAGTTGTTTTAATGTGAAGTGTCTGAAAATGCTTAGGTAAAAATCAAAGTGGCACAATGAAATGTTAAATAAAATTCACTCTTATTTTGTGACTTCGAAGTTTTATTCTCCACCACCTATGACACTTCCCCGTTGCTCCCTTCCCCTAATACTGGGACAGAGTTGCCCAGGACTTTGGTGTGGTCCACTCAGAAGGCACACAGAACAACAACAGGAAAAAAAAAAACGCCACACACACATTAAAATAACAAGAGGAAGAGGCAGTAGAAGGGGGGAAAAGAACTGTGTTTGTGACAAGGGGGAAGGGAGAGACAAAGGGGAGATGACAGAGAGAGAAAAGAAAAAAGATGACAACAAAATCTGTTCTTCCTGAAGTAATGCTTTATGTTTATAAAGGAGTGAAGTTTCCAGAAAGTGAAGCTTAGTATTACACGACAAAAAGTAATAAAGAGGCCAACAGGAAAAATAATGAAGACAGCAGTGTCATAAATATACCAAACTCCAACCAATTTCTCATAAGCATGCACTTTTCTCTGACCCAAATAATAATTTTATGTAAAAGGAGTTAATAAAACTAATCAAGGCATGTTACAGTGCAAAAGAAACTCTCATCACAAATCCTAGCACTCACGGAAATTCAGAGCTGGAAATTTCCTTACCATTCAGCTCAACTCTCTCATCTCTCAGAGGAAGAAACTGAGGCCCTGTCCTGTATACACACCTAAAATCACAAATGACTGCAGGACTCAGCAAAGCTAGGATTCTCTGTTCAATAATTTTCCGTATCTTTTGCCTCTGATTTTATAACCTAATTGTTAACCATGAACCATAAATTTAAGATAAAGTTTCGTCAAGTCTAACAAAAAGCTTTCCGGTAGCCAGATGAGAAGTAAACACTTCATAGCACTGCATCGTTCACACAAATTAGAACACAAAATTAAATAACAGCCTTCACAGAGTATTAACAAAATGTCCTCACTTAAGAGAAAACAAAGGGTATTTTCGACCATTTAGATTAAGAAACATAATATTTAAACTGAAACTACTTCTCTGGATCTATGGATAGAAAGAAGGAATATTCAAAAGGCCTATTTTTGTGCGTGGTTCTTTCCAGCCAAATCATTTGGTAGATTTCTGTCGCCATTCTCCTTTCTGATTAAATTGTAGCTTATTTATCGAGGTTCTGCTCATATTTTAGTCCTGTACACTTGAAGAATGTAACCACAAGAACTGTTTATACCCTCTATATCCCTGTCACTAGGATCTGATTAAGACCCTTCCTTTGTAGCCAATCAAAAGGAGGCTGCTTTGAATGTAAAAGCTCCTGCCTCAGGTTTGGGGCCTAAAAACTGGATTTGTTTCCAGACAGACTGATGCATTAGACTGATTTTGTTTTCTCCCAGGCAAGTAAACTTGACGCATGCTATTAATTTGGGCTACATTTCAAAAATTCTCAGAGCAACTTATAATTTTCTATAAAAATGATCTGCTTAAAGCTTTGTTTCAACAGAGGAGAGGCAGGTGAGGGAGGAGGGGGACAAACACAAGCCTAAGGCTGTTTTGGTTGTGTGTGTGTGTGTGTGTGTGTGTTTTTAAACTGCAGGTGTAAAACATAAGCCAATTTTCTTTAAAATGCTATATAACATTTTAAGATATCCGTTTTCAATTAGACTTCATATAATACCGGCACGTAAATACAGGGCATTTCCAATCAGTAGTGGTAGGTTCCTGCTCCCCTAAGAAAACACCTACTTCTGAGGTTCACCTCTTACCCTCCCAGCTGCTTTGGGTAAGAAACATTGATGCCAAACTTGGGGCCCTTGTCCTTTTGTCCCCCTAGACAATCTCTGGCCTAATTTTGGACAAAATCCTCCACTGATTACCCCTCCCCCTTTATCTGCCTGCTCTCCCTTAATTAGAAATCATACCTCAGAATCGTGCCTCTCTTCCCCCTACGTAAGAAGAGAACGCCTGACCCACCGCCACCTGGAGAACAATGTAACCCAACTCCGGGCCCATGGATTCCTCTATCCGAGCCCTAAGATTTATCTTAAAGAAAAATCAGAAAGCGAGTTATGTCCTGTCATCCTGGATTCCCTCAAGGTGTCCTCCTCCTGGCCTAGGATTACCAGCTCCATTACACCTACGGGCATTCTACTCACCTGCCTTCCCCAAGAATCTGGCCCCCGTCCCCCCGACCCCGGTCCCACCCCCGCAGCAGCGGAACGGGCGGCGAGTCACCTCGGAGGGCACCGGGCCCTGGGAGGGAGGGGGTCGGGGGCGGGTCGAGAGTCGGCTGCGGCGGCAGGACACGTCGGGTCAGTGGCCCCACTCCCACCGCACGACACACGCCCAGTACCTTTGTAGTGCACCCGCAGGTTGTTCTGAGAGAGGCCGATGTAGCTGAACTTGTCCTTCGGGCTCCAGGACCGCGGTAGCGGCGTCTCCTGCTCGTCCACAGCCGGGTAGAGGCGCTTCAGCCGCCGCTGCAGCTCCTTCTCCTGCTCGTTCAGGGCCGAGTCCCCGTGCGGGAAGGGGGCCGCGGCGCTGCTGCCCGCCGCCAGGGTTGCGGCCGGGCCGCCTCCGGCCGGGCCGGGACCCGCGGCGAGGCCCGGGGGCGCTGGGGGTGCGCTGGCGGGGGCGGCAGCCGAGGCGGGCGGCGGGGGCGGCGGCGGCGGCGGGGCCGCGGTGGCGGGGGGCGGCGGCGGCGGCGGCGGGTGGAGGAGCAGGGCGGCCGCCGCGGCCCCCAAGCCGCCGCCGCCGCCCGCGCCGCCGCCGGGCGAGCCGGCCGGAGAGGAGCCGGCGCTGACGGCCGGGGGCGCCGGCAGGACGACTCCGGAGACGGGGGCCACGGCCGCCGGCGGTGGCGGCGGCAGCTGCTGCTGCTGTTGTTGTGGCGGCGGCGGCGGCGGCGGCGGCTGCCCGGACATCCCGGCCGCGACTCAGTCTGCGGCCACCTCCACCTCTTCTCTTCTTCCTCCTCTGCTTCCCGGGGGCGCTGTCGCTGCGGCCGCCGGCACCAGGCGCCCAGTCCGCCCGCCCCGGAAGCAGGCGGCGGGCCGCGCGCCGAGGGAGAGCGCGACGGTTGGGGGGCTCGGAGACAGGGGAGCGGGCAGCGGGCCGGGGGAGGCCCGGAGAGAACGTTGGCCGGGGTGCGGGCGCGGGCCCGGGACGAGGCGCCGAAGGCGGGGGCGAGGCGGGAGCGCGGGCGCAGAAGGCGCGCTGGCGGCCGCGGCGGCCGCTGCTCTCGCTGCTCTCGCGGCTGTTTCCCGGCGGGCGGGCCGGGCCGGCGCGAGACGCTGCGCGCGGGCGGCGCTGGGCGAGGGGGCGGGGACGGAGGCGCGAGGGGCGGGGGGAGCACGGGCGGCGGGGGGCGGGCCCGCGGGGGTCCCGGCGCGCGGGCCGCGGGGGCGGGGAAGGGGGGAGAGGCGCGCGGCCGGAGCGGCGGAGCGCTCCTCCGGGGCGGGGCGTGAGGCTCCCGGCGCGGGGTCCCTCCGCCTGTCCCCGCCTTCTCCCACGAGCCCGCCGCTTCCCGCCCCCCCCCAACCCCCGCCTCCGGCCCCCCGCCCGCCCGGGCCCTCCCGGGAGAATCTCCTCCTACTTTACTTCTTTTTGTTGTCATCGCCCCTCCTTCCCCCCCCCCCCCCCCCGCCGCCGTAGGGTTCCCGCTGGAGCGGCGGTGCTGCTTCTCGCCCAGGCGAAAGTAATCGAGCCTGGCTGGGGCCGCCGCGAGCCCGGCCTGCGGGCGCCCGGGACGAACGGAACGGGTCGGGCTCCGGGGGCCCAACTCAGACCCCGAGGTGCGCAGCCCCGGGAGTGCTCACGGACTGCTCGGGCGCCGCTTGGCCGCGCTTGTCGGAGTAGGTTCCCGTCCGCCGCCTCCTTCTCTACGAACCTACTGCTCTTTATTCCGCACGGAACTTAATGCCCTAACATTTATCACATGGGTACTGGAAACCATTTACGAAGGCAAAGTCTCCCACTTAAAACAGTGGTCATTTTATTAATTACTTTTATGAGGACTTAAAGTGAACTTGGAGTGGTAGAAGGTGCCACAGGAATACTAATAAAGACTGGCATGTCTTCAAAGAGCAGGAGCATGAACTATATGAATACAAGATTATGGTGTGCATTTAGAAAGGGCTTCTAGAGACGTCAAAACATTTTATAGGCTCATTAATTTTCATAACAGGTCTCTTTGTTAGGTAGCAAAGAATTATGCACATTTTTAAAACAAGGAAATATTCACTGAGGTCAGCAGAGTCAAAAATAGGACTTCCTACTTGGCAATTCCCAATAGAGTACTTTGCTTGGTCGACTAATTTGGCACAACTTGCCAAGTGTTGCTCTCTGACCCATCCTAGAATTACTATTTTGTTTTCACCACTTCCCTTTGTTTGGGTCATCCTTTCCGTAGCCGGCAAAATCGATCTTAACTCGTGTAAACTACATGCGATAAATTCTGGTATTTTGTTTGCTTCCAAAGATACTGTGATGGTAATTGGCCAAATAAGCAAGGAATGAATGGTTTGCTGAATAGAGAATTATTTATTTTGTCTTGAAGAGGGTAGGTAAATGATGATTTAATTGAAGGCCCCTAATGTCTGGCCAGAACTAATAAAGTCATTCCGTCTAATTTCTCCCTCAATTACCCAGACAACTTGATGCCCCCTTGTTCTTTAATAAAAATACCCGATAATTCTAACCTATTGTTTGATGACTTTTTCCAAGCCACTGCACTTTAAATTACATGATGTCATTGTATTTAAATTGTTCTAAAACTTTCATTTGTATTACAGTAACAATGAGTTAAGTGTAAGCCAAGCTCCTTTTAAATGTTGGCTAATCAAGGTTGAATAAATGGGCTCCAAACCTCATCAAACTTTCTTGAAATAGTCATCAAATTTACATTGATGAACATGTACTTTTCTGTCAGCACACTTAGAAACCATTTAAAACCTTACATAGGAGCATACTAGGAGCAGCTGAAAGAATAAAAGTATCTGACATTTTGTTAGAAGCTTTTTAAAGGAGTAACTGGTTGCTCTCCAAACAAGCGACCTCAAAAAATTAATGACTTCACCTTTGGGGGAGGATGCTGTGAAATGGCCACTTTTTCATACTAAAGCTGGCAGGAAACATAGAGAATATCATCTTAGAAAGCCACGTATTTGGTGATATTTATAAAGAGACATAAAGGTATTCGTGCCTTTGACTTACTCCCACCAAAAAGTCAAGGCCAAGTAACAAGTCTAAAATGTGGAAGAATCTTAGGCCTATACACGTTCAACAAGAACTAGATGAAATGTGCAAGCAAACAAAATGTCCAACAAGAAGAGCCTAGTTGAAGAAATTGTCATATATCCCACTTAAGAGGATTAGGAATACAGGAGCACATTTAGCACATTTGTTTGAATTTTTTTTTTTAATGCATTCCTCTGGGCAGTGGAATTGCCAAAAGAAGGAGGCCGACCAATCAGAAAAAGGCATTCCTTTCTCTTGATTTAGTCATTGGCTATTGGGCCCAATTTCAGACCTCCTCCCTCCGGGCGTCTTGCACAGGCTCAGTCTGAAATAAATATTACACGGCTCTTTAAAAATATGGTTTTGAAGAAATGGAAGAGAGATTATGATGCAATACATGGGAAATGCCTAGACAATAGTTATACACTGCCAAAATTGTTACCAAAAAGACGTGAAGGAAAAAAAAATCACAAAATGTTTCTGTAATGGGCAATTATAATACATCATTAAAAGTAAATTTTTTTGAAATATTATGAAAATATTTTTAAAAATTTTTTGTGAAAAAACTAGACATGTACATAGAGACATATGTGGTAAAAATCCAATAGCCTTGGACTTGTACACAATCTTTTTATACCTGTTTCCAGTCTTCACCATGTGTCGTTATAATATTGATATATATCTTCGTGATATTGATATATTCCTTTGCTATAATACTGATATATATCTACTGCTGAGGTTCTTGGTAGGAACCAATAGGAGCCAAATCTGGCTCTCTTAAGCAGAAGGAACTTACTGGAAAGATATTGGATGGTTCTCAGAATTGAAAACCAGGCCTAAAAACAAAGGCCAAAGGGGGTCAGGCAGCATAAATAGACTGGCCAGGACCCCACCACTGGTCCCAGCGGCCACCATCTGATGTCACCTCCACCACCTAACCTCTCATCTCCATGACCCCCAATCTTTGCATCGCTCACTCCAGTTTCAAAGTTGGCAAAGCCTCGATTGCATGACCATGCCAGGACTACCGTGAGCAGAGATTCCCAGCTTCTGCTATGAGTGGGTTATAGAGGTGCTGAGATTGATGCCCACAGCTGGGGGTAGGCCTGGAGTGCCTAGAGCCCGCAGAGCTGGTCTTTTCTGGCAGTGAGCAGCCTCATAGAGTATTTTACACATCGTATCCATTTTCTATGCATGGCATGACATGAAAAAGGTTATAGAACACATTGCCCTTGTGAAAAAGGGGCCACTGATGCCCATCGTTGAGGATTTCCCAGTACTAGGAAAGAGGGTCAGACGCTGGCCAGCCAGTTTCAGTAAATATCCATGACAGTATCCTTTCTGGGTACCGGAAAATGTGATGGCCAAGTATCCAAGATCCAGAGTATGGCTTTAGGGTCTGTATTAGTTATCTACTGCTGCTTAGTGAGCTACCCCCAAACTCAGTGGCTTAAAATAACAGTATATCACATAGTTTCTGTGGGACAGGAATCTGGCCCAACTTAACGGGGCCCTCTGCATTAGTCTCTCCCAGGCAGTCAAGGTGTCCACTGCGCTGCCCTCATCCCAAGGCTTGATGGGGAAAGGATCTACTTGTAAACTCACTCCCCTGGTGATGGGCAGGATTCAGTTCCTTGAAGCCATTGGACTCAGGGCCTCAGTTCCTTGCTGGCTACTGGCCAGAAGTGGCCCTCAGTCCCTTGGCACATGGGCGTCTCCAACAAAAACAGCTGTGTCATCAAAGTGTGCCAGCCAAGACAGCAGTACCAGCAGGACAGTCTTTTGACAGATAGATGAAGACAGATAGACTTCTGACAGTACAGAAGTCAGTCTTTTGTAACCTAATCACGGAAGTACCATCCCATCACTTTTGCCTTCATCTATTTGTTCAAAGGAAGTCACTAAGTCACTTTAGGTCACTAGGTCCAGCCCCCAATCAAGGGGAGGGGATGGTACCAGGGGATGAACAGAGACTTCGGAGTCCAAGGCTAGGTTGACAAAATCTAATGAGGAGATTTTTGCATCCTGTCTTGGCCAGGCCAGGGAGGTGGTGCGGGCTATGGCCACAAACCCCAAGATAGGATTCCTGGGGCTTCGGGTTCAGGGTGAAAAGCATCTGCAGAATCCCATGGAATTACACAAATGCATTATTTCACAGTCAAGGGTGAATAAAACAGTTACAATTCAGTGTTCATTAATAAAATAAATGTGAACCCAGAAGTTATTAAATTTAGAGGAAACTCCATGTTTTATTAATCAGGTCTAGAAGAATTTGAACAAAAACTGCAATTCTGGCTTAAAGAACCCAAACAAGTTAATCTACCATCAATCTGATTTTTCTCTTACTTTTTCCTTCTGCTTTTTCTAGTCTACTGTAACTCTTCTCTCATCTGCAAAAGTCCTATTTTTTCTTCCATATGGATCTCTACATTCCCTCTTCGTTTCTGCACGGTGCCATGAAAAGTACATGCAAAATGGAGTAACAGCAGGGAGCAAAACTTCTGGGAGGCTCTGAAACTCACTTCCTCTGCACTGTCTCCCTTAGTGCTACTGGGTAGGTGTGATCAGGTCCTTGATGGATTCATAAAATGGGAAGGCTGCCCCAGAATTTCCCCCAAGTTCCAGGCAATGCCTCCTATGAGCCTAGGAAACACCTATTAGTTAAGTGGATTCTAACGCATGCTAGTGGCCAAAGGCATGCTGTTTTAGTCCATCTGGGCTGCTATAGTAAAATCCCACAGGCTAGGTGGCCTATAAACAACAAATAGACATTTATTTATCACAGTACTGGAGACTAGGAAGTCCAAGATCAAAGAACCTGCAGATTCAGCGTCTGGTGATGGCCCTCTTCCTGGTCCATAGATGGCCATCTTCTCACTGTGTCCTCACATGGCAGGAAGGGTGAGGGAGTGCTCTGGGATCTCTTTTATAAGGGCACTAATCCCATTCACGTGGGCTCCACCCTCCCGACCTAATCGTCGCCCAAATGCCCCACCTCCAAATACCATCACTTTGGGGATTAGATTTCAACATATGGATTTGGAGGAGGCTGGAATACAAACATTTGGTCTATAGCAAATAGTTAGGAGGGAAGAGATAGATAAAAGGAAAAGAAAAGAAAAAGTAGAAAAAATAGAAGAGAAAAAATAGACGGGTCCTTAAAGGATAATGATGAATAGTTCCCCAAAGTGCTAGACATCACTGAGGACTATTACTTGCCTCCTAGTTCCCTAAGATGTGGGCTGCATGTCAGCCATCATTTACTGGGTACCTAGTATATGCGATACACAGTGCTAGGTAGCATGTGGATGTTTCTAGGAAAGGGGGAGGGGGAGTCTCAAGGTCCTTGCCTTAAAGGCGTTGCTTTTACACAACCGGTTTTTCAGATCGAGTATGAAAAGTGCTATAATAGAGACAAAAAGCAACATGGCTCTTTTTCTAATATCCCAAGAAACATAATTCTCCAGCCCAACCCATTGGTATAAGTAAGACAAATTAATTCTTCAGTCTGAGTTTCTTTGTACCTAGGTTACCACGTGGACATAATTACATGTATTTTTTTTCTTATCATGGTGATCCTTAAAGAAGGTGCAAGGTGTTATTTGCAACCTAAGTAAATATAAGAAGAAAGCAATTTAGTGAAGCAATTTATTTTACAATTCACTATTTCCTTCATCCTTGCTATATATCATTTTATGCTCAGTAATTATTTAAACATTTTTGTTTGTTTTTCTTAAGGGCCTTTAATGATATGCAAGGAAAAACATGCCAAGCACTATGTGAAGCTTTTTAAAATTGTTAATGTTTTGGGGCACCTGGATGGCTCAGTTAAGCATCTGCCTTCAGCTCAGGTCATGAGCCCAGGTGCCTGGGATGGAGTCCTGCATTGGGCTCCCTGCTCCATGGGGAGTCTGCTTCTCCCTCTGCCCCTCCTCCCACTTGTTCTCTCAATCTCTCTCTCTCTCTCTCAAATAATAAATAAATGACATCTTTAAAAAATACAATAAAATCGTTAATGTTTCAAAGATGTCAGAACATCCATATTTTAGGGGTGCCTGGGTGGCTTAGTCAGTTAAGCACCTGCCTTCAGCTTAGGTCACGAGCCCAGGGTCCTCGGATCGAGGCCTGCATTGAGCTCTCTGCTCAGCTGGGAGCCTGCTTCTCCCTCTCCCTCTGCTCCTCCCCCTGCTTATGCTCTCTTGCTCTCTCTCTCTCAAATAAAAAAAATCTAAAAAAAAAAAAAGAATATCTGTATTTTAAAAAGCAACCTAAACTATTTCAAAGACTTCTTTAGTAGTTTTCTCCTTCATCTGCAATCCGTCTAACAAATATTTAACTCATAAATGGATATCGATTATTTAAAGGAGTGGCATTTGCTGGGAATTACTGGCCTGTCCCCTGCTACCACCAAACATCTCAGTCCCTCATATGTGCTTTGTGCCACTATCCATCCGAAAACTTCCCCTAGTCAGCATTCTTCAGAGACCAAAGACCTCTCTAAATCCTTAAACTCCAAATCCCACCATCGTGTAGCAAGCCGCCCTATAAAATACAGTGAGTACATTGTGAATAATCTACATGGTTCGAGAACAGCAAAGCTGTGCTAAACAGGAGGATGCTGGGTGACTACTCCACGATCAAGTGCATATTTCCATGTAGTGCACTAACCCATCACACACGTGATGCAATTTGTGCTTGGCAAAATTACCAACGTGAATTATGTCAAGGATCTTCTGGGGTGCTTCTAAAGAGTCAAGACTGTGGGTGTTCAGGGGCGCCTGGGTGGCTCAGTCGTTAAGCATCTGCCTTCAGCTCAGGGCGTGATCCCAGAGTCCTGGGATGGAGCCCCGCATCAGTCTCCCTGCTCCACTGGGAAGCCTGCTTCTCCCTCTCCCACTCCCTCTGCTTGTGTTCCCTCTCTCGCTGGCTGTCTCTCTCTCTGTCAAATAAATAAATAAAATCTTAAAAAAAAAAAAAAAGACCGTGGGTGTTCAATGCCGAGTATAGTGGGTTAGATTCTCTAGTGGGGTACCTCCCTCTTTATCTTGGTGTGGCTGTGTCCACACACACGTGCACACTGTAGCTGACCTCAAAAATAGCACCCCAAAAGATAGCCACCCTTGGACCTGAATGTGACCTTACTTGGAAAGAGGGTCTTTGCAGATACGATTAAGGATCTTGTAATGAGATGATCCTGGATTGTCACAGTGGGCCCTAAATCCCACGGCAAACGTCCTCTGGAAAGAGGCAGACAGATGAGGAGGCCATGTGAAGACAGAGCAGGGGGACACGCCCCCGAAAGTCAAGGAATGCCAACATCCACTGGAAGCCGGAAGAGGCAAAGCTTCGATCCTCCCTTTCAGGCATGGACGAGTGCAGCCCTGCCAACGCCTTGACCTCTGACTTCTGACCTCCAGAACTGTGAGAGAAGAAAGTCCTGTTGTTTTAAGCCACCAAATTTGTGGTCCTTGGTCATGCAGCCTAGGAAAGGAAGCACGCATGTAGTTCAAACGTATCAGGTTCTGGGGACAAAAAGTTGCACAAAGTTGTTAAGAAGATGAAGTGTACTGTGTGTTGTGGGAGCCAGAGCGATCCATTAACACGTTTCCCTCCTCAAAACTACGGTGCTTTTGTATTTGAATGTACTTTGCTGTAAGATCCAGAGCTCCTGCGTCATGTTAATCTTATTACCTCAATAAGACAAATCTAGGCTCACCATTTTTTATAATTTTATAGCTTAGCCTCATTTCTCCCCCCACCCCTCTGGGTTCTGATTGCATTTCAGTAAAGGAAGGGGTTATAAGTACTCTGGTTGGATGGAAGCGTAATTTTATGATTGGGGTAGGAACTGAAATGGCACTTCCACTGGGCAGAAACACAAATGCCCTAAAACGGCCCTAAGGACGCTATCAGAGGGTCACCTTGGCTGCCAGAGCTGCGAGCTGGTACTTTTTAACCATTACATGCCTAATGTCACGTGTATCGTGCTTTAACGACGGTAGAAAAATCGGACCCCGTAAGGATAACTTTGTAGGATAGGTCGGTTGCCTTCTATCAGGTTTCCTAGAGGCAGCGCCTGAGGTGGGGTTTCTTTTTTTATTATTTATTGATCATTAAAAAAATTTTTAATCCCCATATAATTAATGTACAGTGTGATATTAGTTCAGGTGCACCATATAGTGAGTCAACACTTCTACACATTACTCAGTGCTCATGGCGATAAGCGCGCTCTTCGTCCGCTGTATTTCACCCCTCCCCCCACCCACCTCCCCTCTGGCAACCACCAGTTGGTTCTTTATAGATATAAAGTCTGTTTTTATGTTTGTTTCTTTTTTCTTTGTTCGTGGACTTGGGGTTTCTGACGCAAGTGGGGTTTTTGTTGAGACAGTGCTCTCAAGCGCCGTTTGGAGGGGAATAAGGGAAGCAGGATAGTGCAGGGGAAGAAGCCAGGCAAAGACCAGTGTCCCGGGACGCCTGGGTGGCTCAGTCGGTTAAGCGTCTGCCGTCGGCTCAGGTCATGATCCCAGGGTCTTGGGATCGAGTTCCGCATGGGGTTCCTTGCTCAGTGGGGAGTCTGCTTCTCCCTCTGCCTACAGCTCCTCCTGCTTGTGTTCTCTCTCTCTCTCTCTCTGACAAATAAATAAAATCTATTAAAAAAAAAAAAAGGCGAGTGTCCAGGGAAGTCTGGCTTCTGCCTGACCCCACAGGGAGCTCTGAAGCGTGTGCAGCATTGCAGCATTGTCCGCCCGCCTTGGGCAAGAGTCCGGGACTTTTATAACATGTATTAATTGCTCATTAGCTGCAGACTCCCTCCCTCCCAGGGGGAGCATAACATCCCGGCATCTCTGGGCCAGGAGACTCCCTTGAGGCAAGGACAATCCTCTGGAGAAGGGCTCAGTGCGAACTGCTGAGATGGGTGAGCCCGCAGGTGATGGAAACTGGTCAAGGTACCAACAGCTATTTAGGGATGTGTGGGCTCTCCTGCAGACTGCATTTCTGATCACACGGCTGATCACTTCCATGAATACCTATGCCGTAAGAGAACTCTCCGAAAGAAGAAAAAGAAATACCGTGTTTGCATTACTGGAGAGTTGGCAATCCACAAGTCTTGCAAATCATATTAGGGAGATATCATCAGCAAATACTTTCAAGTTCTAATAGGAATAATCTGGGAGGAGTGTCTTTTGAAAAGAAATCTGTTTTTAGGGGTGACAGGGTGGCTTAGTGAGTTGGGCGTCTGCCTTCTGCTCGGGTTGTGATCCTGGGGTCCTGGGATAGAGTCCTGCATGGGGCTCCCTGCTCAGCGGGGAGTCTGCTTCTCCCTCTGCCCCTCACCCCACTCAAGCTCTCACTCTCTCAAATAGTAAATGAATAAAATCTTTAAAAAACAATTTTTTTTAAAGAAAAAAAAAAGAACTCTGTTTTTAGGATGCATGTGGGAGCCCGGCCCAGCTGTGAGTTTGTGCTGCTGCGCTCGGTGCTGACCTCACATCGTGCTTATTTTCACGGTCTGTATGTCTTTTTCCACTCTCTGTTGGCCACATGAACGTCCGTCTGGGTCAGTGTGGTTTATTTTAGTCTGTAAGGTCCTAGTAGGCACAGGTCACATCTATTTATTGTTCCCTATGTGGCAACTACACAATTATCTGCCTAATAGCTGCTTCTTGTTGATGACGCAGTGTAGACACGTGACTATTGGCCTTTTGATGATGGCAATGATATTTTACTCAAAGGACCTCCCGGGCTTTAACCACATGACTAAGGAGTCATCCTAAGACGGATGTGCGCATTCAGATACCCCCAGGAGCCAGAGAGATCCTGTAAAACAGTGACCCAGGTTAGGCAGAAAACAATAGAGAGCAGTGGGAACTGTAAGAGATAGAGTGTGTAAGGCGATTCAAATCATCATGTTTGAAACACCACACGGGCGAAACAGAACACTTCTGTGGGTCAGACCTGGTTAATGGGTCACCAGTGAGTGGCCAAATGGCAGCTCTGAGTTCAGAGCTGGAAATTCAGGCCAATTACCGATGTCTTGGATGCGGTTGCCGCCTCCCATTGTCCTGGGTCACTGGAGGAGCCAAAAACTGTTATGATTTGCCTCTGCCCACCATCGACAATTGGAAGCACCCGGTATTTCCGTCACGCCACCCTGCTTGTAGAACCAGATCTAGAGATCTTGATAGACTTCGTGGCTTGCCAGGGAAGTCTGAGTCATAGATGCCCCATCTACTTAACACAACCGGGAGAAATACCTTAAGAGGGCCTGCTTCCTCTAGTAGGCCGTCAAGTATTTCCCGATGCCGCAAACAAGCTAGTTGGATAATCTTTGATTCCGTGTCTTTAGAAGCACCTCGTGGGTTTGATAA
Organism: Ursus americanus; assembly: GCF_024610735.1. NCBI lineage: Eukaryota > Metazoa > Chordata > Mammalia > Carnivora > Ursidae > Ursus > Ursus americanus. The sequence continues at coordinate 17,532,061 of NC_142158.1, forward strand.
AGTTTCTCACCATTTGATTATGCTGCAAAGATCACACGTACTCATCGCAAGTGTTGGCAGGAACGTGGAGAAATCAGAACCCTCATACACTGCTAGAGGGAACGTAAACCGGGGCAGCCACTGTGAAAACCAGTAGGGTGGTCCCCAAGAGGTGACACATAGAGGTACCCTGTGACCTGGCGATTCTACTCCCATGTACACACCCAAGAAGAAGAAAAACATATGTCCACATAAAAGCTTGTGCGCAGATATTCAGAGCAGCATGATTCATAATAGGTCAAAGGCAGAAACCATCCAACCCTCCACCAATGGAGGAACAGATAAATAAAACGTGGTTTATCCATACCACGGAACATCGCTCAGCAGTAGAAGGGAATGAGGTATGGGCACAGGCTACAACAGGGGTGGACCTGGGAAATGTTAAGTGAAGGAAGCCAGTCACAAAAGACCATGTATTTCATGATTCCATTCATATCTTTTTTCAAACAGTTTTAAAATCTATTCTACTTTCTTTTTCTCATATCCACTTTGTTGGCTTTATAATGGATCGCCAATAGAAATTGGGGTTGGGATTCAGAAAGCCCAATCTTTCTGTGTTCGATAGTGGGAACTCCACTCAAGACTCCACTGTTTGGAATAAATGGACCAGTACAGTGGGTCTCAAACTTTAGAATGCTTCACAACGCCCTAAGGCATAGATCCAGGGCACAGAGCGCATCAGAATGACCCGAGACATGGGTCTATGGGTCTATAGAACCACAGGTCCACGGATTTGTTACATTTCCAACAACTTTGTTACATTCCCAACAAAGTATGGGAATTTTGATTTGGCTAGTGGGAATTTGTTGCTGCTGGTCTGGGGACCACACTCGAGAATTACTAGACTAGAATTTCTTCTTTATTTTTTTATTTTGAAAAAGTCACAGAGTGGGGTGTCTGGATGGGTCGGTGGGTTAAGCATTTGCCTTCGGCTCATGTCATGATCTCGGGGTTCTGGGATAGAGCCCTGCATTGGGCTCCCTGCTCAGTGGGGAGTCTGTTTCTCCCTCTGCCTCTCGTCTCTCTCTCACTCTCTCTCAAATAAATAAAACATTAAAAAAAAGAAAAAAAGGAAAAAGTCACAGAGTTATAGGAAAGTTGGAAATACAGCACAAAGAAATTTTTTTCTTTTCTTTCTTTTTTTCTTTTTTTTTACTGAGCCATTTGATAATAAGCTGCAGGCTTAATGCCCTATTACATCCTAATACTTCAGTGTAAAATTCCTACAAAGATATTCTTCTACACAACCCAAGTAGGACCATCGTGATCAGGAAAGAAACACGAATGCATTACTACCACCGAATCTTCACGCCCTATTCAAGTTTGGACAATTGTCCCAATAACCGAAGGATCCAGATCAGAACCACACGTTGCAGTTAATTATCACGTTTCCATAGGAATGGGCCAGTTCCTCGGTCTCTTCAATGTTCTTGACCCTGATACCTTTTTACTTATTCCCAGGTATTTTTTGCAGTATCCCCCAATTTGGGTTTGTCTGGTGCTTCCTCCTGAGAAGAATCAGGTTATGTGTCTCGGGCAGGAATAACACACAAATGCCTCTGTGTTCTCAGTGTATTTGATCAGGTGCTGCCCGGTTTCAATATCCCCCGTTAATGATGACGTTGACTCTGATCATTTAAGAAAGGTGGTATCTGCCAGGCTTCTCCACTATAAAGTTACTCTTTTCCTCTTTATTATTGATTAATATTTTTGTGGGGAAGTATTCTGGAATGAGCTGAATAGTTCATTCCTTATCAAACTTCCAATTCATAAATTCATTATTTATATATCTATCAACGCATGCCTTCCCATTTTATTCAATAGATTCATAAACCGCCACGATTATCATTTATTCTGATGCTCAAGTTACCTCTGATTTGACTAGTGGGAGCCCTCTGTCCTTCTGACACACCCCCATCCTTATTTGAGCGTTTTCTTACACTCTTGCACAAGAAGATGTTCCAGACTCATCTTCTACTTTCCATGCTGCAGGTTTGGAAATCAGTCATTTTTCCAAGAAAAATAGTCCCTTTTGTTTTTTTTTAAAGATTTTATTTATTTGACAGTGAGAGAGAGAGAGAGAGAGCACAAGCCAGGGGAGCGGCAGGCAGGGGGAGAGGGAGAGGGAGAAACAGACTCCCCATTGAGCAGGGAGCCCGATGTGGGGCTCAATCCCAGGACCCCGAGATCATGACCAGAGCCGAAGGCAGCTGCTTAACCGACTGAGCCACCCAGGCGCCCGCCATAGCTCCTTTTGGTTGGAAATGACATTTGAAGCCCACATTTTGGGGAGTGTTGTTGCTCTTAGGCCTTCTCAGTGACAGCTACGGTGTATAGACTACACGTACTACTAGTTATCTACTGCTGTATAACAAGTACCATGAACTTAGCAACTTATACACACACTTACTATCTCACAGTTTCCGAGGTCAGGAATCCTGGCGTGGCTTCGCTGGCTCTTTTGTTCGAGGGTCTCACAAAGTGCCCGGGGTTGTGATCTTCTCTCCAGGCTTAGCTGGGGAAGGACCCACTTCCACGCTCATGTGGTGGCAGAGAGCCTCTGTGTCTCAGTTGGGCTGTTGGCTGGAGGTTGCCCTCAGCTCTTTGCCCCATGGGCTCCTCCATGGAACCACCGACAACGTAGCAGCTTGCTTCATCGAAGCCAGCAAGGGAGAGAGTCTCCAAGGAGGACGGACATGACAATCTTCAGTAGCCTAATCAATGAAACAGCATCCTATTATCTCTGGTGTATTGTATTGGTTAGAACAGGTCATAGGCGCTGCCACACTCGAGGGGAGGGGCTTCCACAAATGCATGAACGCCAGGGAGTATGGATGATTGGGGACCCTGTTAGGAGCTTCGTACTACAATCACCTAAGTGATAGAGGCCATCGGATAGAGACCATCGAATGATGGTCTGTCTGCCACGATACATATATGCATAGGTACATCTATGTTTATATTTCTATTCCTCCATCCAGTCTATCTACCTATCCAATCTTGCAGACCATGCTTCATCACTGCTACGTCCACTTCCCATATAACACCACGTTGTTCATTTTTGTTTCCTCCTTTTCCATGCTTGTGACTCCCTTCCCCAATGGTGAGAAACCTTTATGTATTTACTTATTTGATAAATTCCTTGCCTCTGTCGCCACTCCTCCATTACAGATGCTTTCCTCTCTGCTCAGGCTCTGCTATCTCGTGTCGGGCTTCTCTCACATGAAGATGCCTTGGTCATCATGCTTAAGACTCTGACCCACACATGGAGCCCCTCTGTATGGGGATGTCCCCTCATCCTCAGGGGCTCTGACTCCCTGTCAGTCATGCCTCCCCTTGTGTGGTGGTCTTCTTCGCCTTGTTTAAGATCTGACACACCACAGCTAACCCTCTCTCCCTGCGCCGTGGATGTCCAGCCCCATCTAACACCTTAGGTCTGAATCATTTGGGAAGAAAGGCAAGGAAAAGGAAGGAAAAGAGCACATTTCTCTTTAACCATTCCATTTTTTTCCTCCTTAAATACAATTCGACCTCTTAGTAATAACATCAGAAGTTTGTCTTATAATATAATCCCTAGTGGGGCGCCTGGGTGGCTCAGTCGGTTAAGCGTCTGACTCGTGGTTTCAGCTGAAGTCATGATCTCCAGGTTGCGGGGTCGACCCCCCTGCCGCCGTGGGGCTCCACGGTCAGCGTGGAGTCTTCTTGGAATTCTCTCTCTTACTCCCCTCTCCTCGTGCTCTCTCTCAAATAAATAAATAACATCTTTAAAAAAAATCCCTAGTAGCTTGCATAGGGGGTGGATATTAGCCATCACCACAGAACGTTAACTAGTTTGACCCACGTCACTAAAAAGCATCAGACCTGGACAATCTTGACTTCTGACCAGTTTTGCACCTTCCAATAGTCCTTGTGGAGATTACTGTTGTTTCACTTTATGTTGCTGGTGTTCACCATGAGTGCTAGCATAGTGGCTGGCTTTGGGTCGTGTCTCCTCTCTGGGGGATATTCTCAAGCCTTCCCTAATCACCCCAACCTAAGAGATCTAAGACCCGGCTGGTCAAAACAGACCCAAAGCAGAACATCAGGCCATCCCGACAGGACATGCAGTACCCCCATCCCGCCACTGCTGGGGTGCGCGGTGGGACAGGGCTCCTTTAAGGGCTGGAAGCAGGGAAGAATGCACGTGGGCTGCCAAAACAGCATGTGAGCCTGGTGAAGAGGATCCCAACTGCAAGCACGTGAAGAGGGCGAGGCAGAACTAAACAGTGCTCTTTCTTCTTGGCAAAAACAAGAGACAAAAGCCACCTCGGAGGAGAAAGAGATGCTATTTTTAGATGTGAGAGTGATAGCCATTTTTAGAGGATTGTCCCCTCAAACTGAAAATTATGTTGGTTTTTGGTTTTTTGGGTTTTTTTGTTTTGTTTTGTTTTAAAGTAGAACATCTAAGGCTGGCTCTGTAGAGTAATGGGACACACATGTACACGCATAGACCACTTGCCCATTTAGTTGGCCAGGGGATCTCTGAGGAAACCCGACTAGCATTTTGACTGTGTTATGTGTGTCAGGGATCACAGTGGGTGCTGCTGAGAATTCTTGTTCCTTCCGAAACACCAAAGGACAGGCTGCAGGGGTTTAGGACTGGGTTAGCTCTGTAAGGATCTCCTTGTCAAGGTGCTCCTTGTCCTCGTTTGCTTGACATTGGAAATCAACATACTCTTGTGCTTAGGAAGAGACCCCACGGAAAGGAGGCCAGGCAACAGCAGACGGTCTAAATCAACTCTCAAACACACAAGTGGTTGGAAACACTCCCTATCTGGAAAGCCGAGCAGCTTATACGCTCAAGAGAGGCTTTGCGATGAATTCTTTTGGTGAGCAAAGACCCCGATGATTTTGGTTATACAGCTGAATCTTCAGTTATCAGGTTTGCTTAATTTAAGTTCCACTTGCACTGAATCAGATTGTTGTTGGGAAACACCAACGATTGCATTTTTTTTTCCTTTGCCAGGCTAGCCCGGAGTGGAAAAGGGCTTGAACGATGGGAGTCAGACCTAACTATAATCCACTTCTGTCTCTCAACCCCTGAGTCACAGCAGGCAGGTCAGTGAGCCTCTCTGATCTCCAGTTTCTGCATGTGCAAAATGGGGGCCATTTTTCCCACCTCACAGAGCACTCTGCAATCCTCAGCACCTTTCCGGCCCAAGGCAGGTGCTCCGAGAAGAAAAGTGGCCATGGGTTTTGTTAATTACAGAGTCAGAAGCCAACAGAGGTTGCACATCTTAGAAGGTCAGCAGCCCTGACCTAATTCCTGCCTAGGTCATGGAGGGGGATCAACCACCAGCAGCTCGGAGATTCCAGGATTCAGACTATAACCTGCAGGATGTCTGCCTTCAAAATCCATGGGAGACACAAAAGGACAAATAGTGCACAATTCCACTTAAATGAGGAATCTAGAACAGGTGAATTCATAGAGACAGAAAGGAGAAGAGAGATTGTCAGGGGCCAGAGATCATGGGAGCTATTGCTTAATGGGTATAGGATTTCAGTTTAGGGTGATGGAAAAGTTCTTGAGATGGATGGTGGTGATGGTTGCACAACCACGTGACTGTACCTATTGCCCCTGAAATGTACATTTAGAAATGGTTAGAAGGGTCAATTTTGTTATGTTGATTTTACAACAATTTTAAAAGTGGGGAAAAAATGCATTGGATTGATGGAAATCAAGATACATCCCGGGGCACCTGGCTGGCTCAGTGGAGCAGCTCATTCTTGATCTCGGGCGGCTATGAGTTCGAGTCCCATGTTGGGGCTTGTGGAGATCACTAAATAAATAAAACTTATGAAAAAAAAGGATACATGCAATCATGGAATATCGTATAGCTGTTAGAAAGAACGGGATAGATTTTATTCTACTGACATAAAAAGATGCCCAGTAAAAAACCAAGTTGTAACCATATGTGTAGCATAACGCCAGTTGTTTTCTCTGCTTCACACTTATTAGCTCATCCTGTCTTTGCAACACCCCTGTGATGTATATACCTTTGTCATTACCCCATTTTGCAGATGAGGAAACAAACCCACAAGTGAGGTAAAGTGCCTTGCCCAAGACACAGATGTGATAAGTGGCAGAGCTAGAATTTTGATCCGGCTCCAACTATCTGGCTCCCAGAGTCTGAGTTCTAGACGCTTCTGTATCATCTTCACTTGAGAGCTTTTTAAATATGCAGGTTCTCTGGCCCCGGCCCAGACCTCCTGGATCAGATCTGCAAAGTACTGAGATCCAGGAAGGGTTCCTATGCACCTCAGAGGCCGAGAGGACCGCAGCACAAACCGCCAGGCAGTTTGTGCCTGTTTCATGAGAATAATAAATGTTAACATATGCATAGGTAGGGACGCCTGGGTGACTCAGTCGGTTAAGCATCTTTCTTCAGCTCAGGTCATGATCCCAGGCTCCTGGGATCAAGTCCTGCATTGGGCTCCTTGCTCAGTGGACAGTCTGCTTCTCCCTCTGCCTGCCATTCCCCCTGCTTGTGCTCTCTCTCTCTCTCTGACAAATAAATAAATAAAATCTTAAAAAATATATATGCATAGGTAAACTTTACTTGGAATTCCATGGACTTCTGTGTTTTTTTCTTTTAACCCAGCAGTTTATTCTGCAAAATAGAACCTCCCCAAATCTGTATTAAATAGGTTGCAAACAAGGTTTCGTCCTATCTTATCATTAGCTTAGGAGTTATTTTGTCAGTTTAGAATGCTCTTCTCTTGAGACTCCTGCCTACGACCTTCCAAACTCAGTCTTCAAGAATAGAGTAAAACCTTAGCAAGTTGAACTCGACGTATTCGTTTGGAATCTGGTGAAGTCTTTGAGAAACTGAAGACGTTGTTGAGTAAATAACTTGTCGAGCTAGTCACTAGACTTGTAGGGGGACATACTTAACCCGCTAAACAAAGCCAGCCTGGCTTCTTTTTTTAATTTTAAGGATTTGGGTATATTAATGATTTCTGATCGTAAATGAGACATCAACCTTCGGTAGGGGTCCAGGACTGCTTCTGGATAGATATTCTAGTAGTATCTTGGTTGGTTTGATGTAATTTAATGCACTAGAACTAATGTCTTGGAAATGACTCTGTAACTCGCACATTTTCCGAGTCATGTAAATTCTACCCCCTTTCCATACCCGCCATCACAACTGGGCTGATTCATGCAATTTTTATCTCATCAAGTCTTGAATATAGTATCATGTAGTGAGGATGCGTTTGATTAAACCCTGAACTAAGAAAGTTTCCCTGAGCCTCTCCATGCCTGTAAAATGGGTATATTAAGGGTTACAGGCAGGGTCACCACATGTGGTTGTGCAGACTGAGAGCTGTATACGGTTAGGAGGTACCCGCTGCAGCCTGCATGGTTGTAGGCCGCTGCTCTGCTTGGAGGGTTCCTGGGAGGGTAACCTGAGCTAATAGACACTGATTAAGTGAAATTGTGCCCAGCGCGGAATATGTGCTGTTTGAGTGTTTGACGATTTTAACGGAATAGGTCTTGATTCAAGGGATTATTGCCCTCAAATAAATATTGCAATGAATGACAAGAGAAATGAACTTGGAGAGTAAGATGTGCTTTCTTCAATCAAATCACTGATTTGGTATGCAATTAGTATATTCTTCCATTAAGAAAAAATTCAGAAAACCTACCTATCATACAAGATGGAAGTAAAATTTCTGCCTTCCAGGGGCACACAATGAAATGATAGACCCAGGAGTACAACTTGCTGGAGAGGAGGGGATCTTTGGGAGGATTTAGGTCCTGGGACCACATAAGCCTCAATCCCAACTCTGCCATCACCAGCTGTAAGACCTACACGCTCACCTCAGATGAACGCCTTTAAACCTCAGTTTCTTTATAGTGGACAGAATGATTAACTTAATCACTGAGCTGTCAGGAGGGTAGAAGGAGACAAGCACGCAAGGACTCACCACTGTTTGGGGCACTAATGAGCTCCCAGGAAGCCCTCGCTTACCTGCTTGTGGTCTTACCAGCGGCATCATTATTATTCCAGAGGCAACTCTCTTCTCTTTCCACTTTGCCTTCTACTTCCCCGCATGCCTACTCTTTTCCAGAGGGCACACATTCCCACCACTATGATGTCCATCCGTTGTTTTCTCCTGCCTGGCCTTTTCTCTCCAGCATCTGTTCTAAACCCTTGAGTTAAACTCGATACAAGACTCATCTCCTGGAACCAAAAAAAGGCTAAGAGAGATGGAAGGCCACTCGGATTACTTACCAACAGTTAGCCTCTGCTCCTATCTCTTAGGAATAACAAAATGACCATGGTTTTGTCCTAGGATGTAAAATGTGGTTTTGTCTTCATCATGTCCTCACTATGTAAATATCCTCAAAAATAGAAAACATGGGGCGCCTGGGTGGCACAGCGGTTAAGTGTCTGCCTTCGTCTCAGGGCGTGATCCCGGCGTTATGGGATCGAGCCCCACCTCAGGCTCCTCCACTATGAGCCTGCTTCTTCCTCTCCCACTCCCCCTGCTTGTGTTCCCTCTCTCGCTGGCTGTCTCTGTCGAATAAATAAATAAAATCTTTAAAAAAAAAATAGAAAACATGTCCTGGGTTTTCTTTGTGTCATGTTGAACTATTTCTTGCATCTATGCTTTAAAGTAGAAATACTAATGGTTGCCCCACTTCATAAGTTTTAAAAAATGGAATTTATAAAAAAAATCATTGCTTATTTGTTCATTAAATGAGTCTACCAGCTACATGTCAGCTGTAGACACAAAGAGAAATAAGGTTGAGATTGGTCCTCCAGGAATGTATAGCCTTGTAAGAAAAACGCAAGGGGAAGACAGTTCTGCTAGGGACCGCTAGGTTCTGAGGCAGAAATAAGGTCCGGACACTAAGGGGTGTTTGCCGGTCACCACAGGCAGGCGCTTAAGGCCTGCCAGCTTTCCCGGGAACTAGGAAAATGTTTGCGTCCTTGGGAAAAAAAAGTGTCAGGTCCAAAATATGAAAAGGAAACGACAATATCAAATACATATGTAACTGAATGTCTATAAAACATACCATATGTCAATTGCATCCAAATTATTTATAAAAGTGATTCCATCTGAAGATGATATGTAACCTGTTTTTTTTTTTTTTCTTTCCATTGCCTCTCCCCCAGTTCCATGGGGTTGCAGGCAATCTCTGGGGCTTCTTGGCTTGTGGCAGGCTGACTCCAGTCTTCCCATGATGCTCTCCTTGCGGCTCTGTGTCCAAATTTCCCCCTTTCCATAAGGACACCAGTCCTCTTGGTGTAGGGGCCCAGCCCACTCCAGCGTGGCCTCCCCCTAATTTAACTCATTACATCTGCAGTGCTCTATTTCCAAATAAGGTCCCGTTCTGAGGAAGTCGAAGTTAGAACCTCAGCATATGAATTCTGAAGGACACAATTCACCCCATAAGAGAGGGCGAAGTAGTCATGGGAGGAAGGCCAGGGAGGCACAGCAGAGGCCTGCACAGACTAGAGAGCACAGGGCCACATGGGGAAGAGAACCAAGATGAGCCTGAGGAGGGGGGGCCTGGGTGGCTCAGTCAGTTAAGTGTCCGACTCTTGGTTTCGGCTCAGGTCATGATCTCACGGTGGTGAGATCGAGCCCCATGTTGGGCTTTGCGCTCAGTGTCTAGTCTGCTTAAGACTCTTTCTCCTTCTCCATCTGCTCCTCCCTCAAGCGTGTGCTCGTGCGTGCTCTTTCTAAATAAATAAAGCCTTAAAAAAAAATGAGACTGACATATTACAAAGCACTTCATAAACCAAATACAAGTTTCATCTAAAGGCCAGGGTTTTCCAGTATGAGATTTTAAAATAAAACAATCCTCATGCCCCTCTGCCTTCCCTTGCCCTCCTTTTACCCAAACTCCCCTTACCCCAAGATCCTAAAAGCCAACCAGGAAAGAATCAAGCTTAAAGGTGTAGGGAGTCACAGGGCGTGTTCCCTGCACAACCCAGGGCAGAATCCAAGCAACTGGACCTTGTTCAAGTGGCCTCTTTCTATGCCTGCCATTTTCATTTGCCTCATTTAGAAGGTAATTCTTTGGTTGTTGTTGAATCTTAGATCATAATTTATTGGGTCCATTTTTTAAAAAACAGTATTCTGTAATACTCAATGAAACAATCTCGTCAATATCACTACCTGCATTAAAATGTTTTATGAAGGGGGCGCAGGGGTGGCTTGGTCTGTTAAGCATCTGCCTTTGGCTCAGGTCATGATCTCAGGGTCCTGGGATTGAGCCCCGCATCCTGCTCCCTGCTCAGCGGGGCGTCTGCTTCTCCCTCTCCCTCTCCCTCTGTCCCTCCCCTGCTCATGCATGCGCATACTCTCTCTCTCTCAAATAAATAAATATAATATTTTTAAAAAATAAATGTTTTATGAAGGTAGAATGACTGTTAATCAGGCATGGGAAGAAAACTGAAATGATCTGCTGATGTGTCTGTTTCCCTCACTACCCTGTAGGTACCTCCAGGGCAGGAACTATATCACTTCTATATCCTGTAGCATTCCTGTATCCCACTGCTAAATACCGTGCTCAGTAACTATGAAACTAACTGAAGGCCAGAGACCCCCTCGCTCAGCTCAGGAGGCCTGCTGTAGGTTGGGTGCCCCGCAGTGCCCTTCTCAGACCAAGGAGTTAATAGTTTACAGTAATGTCCAGGAGGCCCACACTATTCCAGAAACAAATCCCATAGTATGCCCCAGACCTAGCGATCTTGCTATAAAAAAGCCAAATGTGCATCAAACATTCTGAATGGAAAAAAATTTTTTGAATAAAAGGTATCCTAAAGGGGCGCCTGGGTGGCGCAGTCGTTAAGCGTCTGCCTTCAGCTCAGGGCGTGATCCCGGCGTTCTGGGATCGAGCCCTGCATTGGGCTCCTCTGCTAGGAGCCTGCTTCTTCCTCTCCCACTCCCCCTGCTTGTGTTCCCTCTCTCGCTGGCTGTCTCTGTCAAATAAATAAATAAAATCTTAAAAAAAAAAAACTATCCTAAAAAGACAGAATCCACAAGCCACACACACACACACACACACACACACACACTATATATATAGATATATATCTATATATATCTATATATATATATATATATGTAAAAAAACCATAAACTTCTAAGAAACAAAAGACATTCACAGACACATGACAGGCTAGAATAAAATATTTACATCATATATATTAGACTAAGGTTTAGTATCCTATATGCACAAGAAATTCATTTATTACAAATGGCTGGTAAACAATGAAAGGGTCGCTACTGATCCAAGACATGCACATTAAACAGCAATGAGTAACTTTTTTGCCTCCTGGGTGGACAGAAATGGAAAAGACCCAGTGTTGGTAAAGGTGGGGGTGAAAGGTGCTCTGGGAGAAAGTATAACCTGGTTTATTTCTGGAGGGCAATTGGCAGCATCTATCACAATATAAAAGGTAAATAAGCTTGTGTCCGGCAAGTCCAGTTCTGGAGATTGATTCCAGGGCTGTATCAACAGGCAGCCTTCACAGGGCACCTGCGGTGTGCCAGATCTCATGCCAAGTGCATCATGTGGACAACATCATTTGCTTCACACAATGACGTATCATCACTTCCATTTTCCAAGAAACTGAGGTTTAGGGAAGTTAAGTTTCTGCCATGAGTGATTAGTGAAGCCAGGATTTAACTCCCGGCAGCCCGACTCCAAAGCCTGTAACTATAATCGCTCCCTTTAGGATGCCTCACTCCTGCATGAGGATGCACTGTTGTAATACAGAGACGAAATCCAAGAATCTAACATTAGAAAGATGAGGGGTGCCTGGGTTAAGCATCTGCCTTCAGCTCAGGTCATGATCTCAGGGTCCTGGGATCAAGTCCCCCGTGGGGCTCCCTGCTCAGGGAGGAGTCCGCTTCTCCCTCTCCCTCTGGCCCTCCCTCCTGCTCGTGCTCTCGCTTGCTCTCTCTCTGAGGAATAAATCAAAAAATACTTAAAAAATAATAAAATAAAATAAAATCAGAAGGATGGTTTGATAAAGATGTTACAGTCATATCCTGGGGTACCCTGCAGCAAGACCAGGTAGTTTTGTACGTACTGATAGGGAAACTACTCGTGTTGTTTTATTGAGTAGAAAAAAAGCAAGTTGTAAAATGACACCAGCAGTAAAACGGATTGTTCCTTTTTTTAAAAAAACAACAACTATGTGCGTGCATAGGTACAAAAGGACACATACTGCTTCAACAACCCACCCCCACAGAGGGGCGTGAGAAAAAGGACACACACCAAGTCACTTACAGTAGTTATTCCTTAAACGTGGAAGGAGGGGGACTTTCACTTCTTTAAATATGTATCATTTAGGTCTCTTGACTTCCTAAGTGACGGAAAGCCTAACTGTAATTCGCTGAAATACTACAGGGGAACACTTGCTCATGCCACTGGAAGGTCCAGAGGTCTGGTGTGATCCGACAGCTTGACAAGGCCGGGCTTGGTGGGATATGGCAACGTAGTGATGTCTTCAAGGAGTTGGTTTCTTTCCATCTTTGTGCTGTGCCTTCAGCTGTGTCGGCTGCATTCATAAGCAAGATTCCCTCATGGTGGCAAAAAGGTTGCAGCAGTTCCAAGCTTCACATAAGCACCCCCATGGTATCCGGAAGCAGGGATGTGTTCATGTCCTCTGTTTCTCAGCAAAAGTCTTCAGGTTCAATATCAATGGAACCAATCCCGAATGAACTCCTGGGGCCAGAGGAATGGCAGGGGCATATTGGCCTGGGCCTATATACTCTAAATAAGCCACAGTGGCTTAGATTGATCAAGGTGTCCCCTAAAGCTGGGAGTGCGGTCGGCCCCATCAAATCACTCATGGCCGCCACATGATAGAGGAGGGGTGGAATGTTTGTTGTAGAAACAACACTATAATACACATCTGCATTATTTAAATTTTCTATCAGTTCAATAGACACCAAAGCATCTAATACTTTGGTGATTTTAAAAATATAATAATGGACCTTTTCTTTTTCATGAAAATATGTTGTAAATGATCTTTTTTTTTAAGATTTATTTATTTATTTATTTATTTATTTATTTATTTATTTGAGAGAGAGAGTGAGAGAGAGAGAGACTGAGCAGGGGAAGGGACAGAAGGAGAGAGGCAGAGAGAGAGGGAGAGAGCTCGAGCAGGGTGGGGGGGGCATAGAGGGAGAGAGAATCTCAAGCAGACCCCCTGCTGAGCTTGGAGCCCAAAGATCAGGACCTGACCCGAAATCAAGAGAACTGACTGAGTCACCCAGGCACCCCTGCAAATCATCATTTTTATAAATATTTTTATTTCTTCCTCAAGTTCAAATTACATAGCTAAACTTCCTGCATCAAAGGGTCATCTAAGAGATGTTGCAGCATGTTGTAGCTAGAGGGACCAGTGCTGGACTGAGAATTAGCAGCCTGAGCTCAAGTTCTAGGTCAGTCAGCAACAGTGAGCTCTCAAGACAGTCACAGACCTGCTCTGGACTCGGTTTCCTTATCAGCAAATGATGGCCTTGGAGTAGATGATCTTTAAGTTCCCTTCTATCTCAAGTATTCCTTTCTCTTTGTTTATAAGATATTCCTATCCATCCGTCCATCCATCCATCCATCCATCCAGCCATTCATTCATGTATGGCTTTTTTTTGGTAATAATACTATATGCGTAAGATGAAAATATTCTAACAATACAAAAAGCTTCACAGTGAAAAAGTTCATTCCTCCCGCGACCCTCGCCTCCCAACCTCTGCTCTGTGCCCCGCCCTCGCCACTGTTAACTATTTATCCTGTTTGCATGCATTCTCCCCCTGCCTCATTTATACAGGTAGTGACCTGCCGCCCCTGTCCCCACCCCAGTGCACTTTCCATCTAACTACCTATAATGGACCTCTTGGGTCAGAAGGTCTGTGCAGTTTGCATTTTGATCAAAACATGGCTAAATGACCCACCAAAGAAAGGATGATGCTTGTCTCCGGTACGTCATCAACACCTTATGTTATTACTTTTTCATTTTTGTTATTGTACAGGATCAAAAAACCACACCTCATTGTGGTTTTACTTTGCCTTTCTTTCATCCTGTTTGAGATTGAGAACGTTAATATGTCTAAAAGCCACCGATGGTTGTTATTTTGTAAACCTTCTGTGCAGGCACTTGGCCCTTCTCTTGTGAAGCTACCAGTTTTCTTGGAATGTGGAAGATGGGGTATTCTTTTTTTTTTTTTTTAAGATTTTATTTATTTATTTATTCGACAGAGACAGAGACAGCCAGCGAGAGAGGGAACACAAGCAGGGGGAGTGGGAGAGGAAGAAGAAGGCTCATAGCGGAAGAGCCTGATGTGGGGCTTGATCCCACAACACCAGGATCACGCCCTGAGCTGAAGGCAGACGCTTAACCACTGTGCCACCCAGGCGCCCCAGGAAGATGGGGTATTCTTAATACCCCTCTCCTGGGATGACGGAACTTAGAGGCCATCCCATTAAGCCACGGGGTTGCAGGTGGGTGTTGAGTGGGGGTGGTGGGCAGAATGGCCCAGGAGGGACCCACGGAGTGAAGGGGGCACCACATAGACCAGGAGCATGGCTTTTATATTGGAAAGTGTTTGGGATATCAACAAACAAAGAACTTTTTTTTTTCACATTCTTTTGAATGTGAAATAGGGAACTTATGGCCTCCTAGACCTGAAATAGTGCTGATCTGGCCTTTTGCAGAAAACGTTTGCAGGTCCTGGAATAGGAAGCTGGGGCAGGCTGGGAGGCAGGAGGGAACTCAGACAGATGGTAGCTCAGAAGGGAAGAGTCCCCAGTTCTCTTAGCTGGAGGGCTTCACGGTGTCAAGTTTGGCCAAGACTTCAGGAAGGATCAAGATTTAAGAGTGTTCTGGAACTTGGGGTGCCTGGGTGGCTCAGTCGGTTAAGCGTCTAAGACACCAAAGCATCTAATACTTTGGTGATTTTAAAAATATAATAATGGACCTTTTTTTTTTTTTTTCACGAAAATACATTGCAAATGATCTTTAAGCCTTCGGCTCAGGTCATATCCCGGGGTTCTCGGATGGAGGCCTGCATCGGGCTCTCTGCTCAGCAGGGAGTCTGCTTCTTCTTCTTCCACTCCCCCTACTTGTGCTCTTTCTCTCTCTCAAGTGAATAAATAAAATCTTTTAAAAAAAGAGTGTTCTGGATTCAGCAATGAGGAAGTAGGTCACTGTGACCTTTGTAGAACAGGTTTGGGGGAGTGTTGTTGGGCAGGGTTTTGAGTCACAAGAAAGAAAAAAAACAGAAAGGGAGGGAAGGCCCCGGGGGTGGGGTGGGGTAGTGGGGGGGGAGAGAGAGAGAGAGAGAAAGAAAGAAATAGGGAGGGACAGGCCTGGACACAAAACATGAGTGCTTAGCAAAAGTTAAGTGGAACAAAGAGAAAACTGGCATGACTTCTTTAAGACAAATAATAATTACCATATAATATTAAATAATCATAATTATTATTATGAATGCAAATACCATTTACAGCTTTGAAGCACACCTCAGGTCTATCTGACATAAGCTGTAGATTCCCCTTCTCCAATCTCTCACTCTGTAGGGAAGGAAATCCCCGACGGACATAAAAACAGTGTCAGCCCCAGGGTGGGACCTTCCTTGGGTGCGAGCCAGTCCAGCCCCCACACGTTTCATGTGTTCCTCACTGAGGAAAAGTGACATGGCCAGGCCACACAGTGAGCGGGGCGGGAGCTACAGCTCTGGCTTTTAATCTCAGCTCTTTCTCTGCCCCATGGCTGCCATGTCTATCCTCTTTGACGGCCCAAGAGCATCCACCAGCCAGCCAGCACCTGTGGATGCTCCGTCAATTTTTCCAAATTTTATATATTCATTTCCGTTTATATATTCACTTCCAAGACACTGTAGTTCATTCTTTTCCCACCTTCTATTTGGAATACCCTCTTCCATTTTTGTAAAATTAATGTTAGGGCAGTGTAATTTTTTGTTTGAGGTTTTATTTATTCATTCATTTGAGGGAGAGAGAGAGAGGGAGAGAGAGAATGTGTGATCATAGAGGGGAAGAGCAGGAGGAGGGGCAGAGGGACAAGCAGACTCCCCACTGAGTGTGGAGCCCAATGCCAGGCGCGATCCCATGTCCCTGAGATCACGACCTAAGCCTAAACCAAGAGTCAGACACTTAACCAATTGAGCCACCCAGACGCCCAGAGGTGGAATTTTTTTATTGTGGTAAAATAGACACAATGCAAAAATGACCATCGCAACCATTTTCAAGCGTACGGTTCTTTGGCATTATGTATGCTCACATTGTTGTTTAAAAATTTACATGAAGAATTTACAATTTACATTAAAAATGACATCCATCACCGCCATGAAAAGGCTGAACTTTTTCGTCATCCCCGACTGAAACCCGGTACCCATGAAACGATACCTCCCTGTTCCCCAGGTTGAGGTACAATTTGTATCCAAGAAAATCCCCATTTTAAGTGTACATTTTATTGGACGTTGACAAATGTATACTCTTGGGTAGTCACTCTCTAATCAAAATATAGAACATTTCTGTCACCACAAAATGTTCCCTTGTGGCTCTTTGCAGTCAGCCCCCAAACTCTGTCTCTGACCTCTAATCTAGACTTGTGTTCTGCTCAAAGCACATATTTTTGCAGTCCTGCAAGATTAAAAACCACACCTCATTGTGGTTTTACTTTGTCTTTTTTTAATTATTATTGTGTATGAGGTTGAGAATGTTTCTGTCATTACAGGTTTTTTTCCGCTTTTCTAGAATTTCATAAAAATGGGATCAGACAATATATGCTCTGGGGTATTTGGCTTCTTTCACTGAGTATAATGTTTCTGAAATTCACCCATGTCTTGTACACCAGTACTTTGTTCCTTTTTATTGCTGAGAAGTATTCTAGGATATGAATCTACCAGAATTTGTTTATCTATTCATTGGCTGACAGACATTTTGGGTATTTTCAATTTTGTTTTGTTTTGCTATTATGAATAAAGCTCCATAAACACTCATGTACCAGGCTTTGCGCGGACACATATTTTCAATTCTCTTGGGTAAAAAAAACAGGAGTCGAATTGCTGGGTCCTATGGTTAGTGTAACTTTATGAGAAATGGCCAAACTGTTTTCCAGCATGGTTGCACCATTTTGTTTTTCCCCAGCAACGTATGAGGGCTCTGTCACTCTGCGTCCTTGCCAACCCTTGGACATGGTGTCAGTCTTTCACATTTAAGCCACTCTGGTGCATGTGTAGTGTGTCCTTTTGTGGCTTTAATTTGCATTTCTCTGACAAATAAAAATGTTGAGCATTTTTTCATGTGCTTATTGGTCAATTGTATGTCTCTTGTGAAATGTTCGTTTAAATTTTTTGCCCATTAAAGAAATGGGATGCTTGTCATCTTCTTATTGCTTTGTAAGAGTTTTTTCTTAAATATATATATATCTGGGTACAAGTCCTTGGTCAGATGGATATGAATATCAGAAGTTAAAGTTTGTCTAATTTGCCTCCACAGAGGCAAGGGTGGGACTTCTCTTTTTTAAAGATTTATTTTATTTGAGAGAGAGTGTGCACCCATGTGCGGGGGAGGGGTGCAGAGAGAGAGAGGGAGAGAATCTCAAGCAGACTCCCTGCTGAGCACCTAGCCCAACGCAGGGCTCGATCTCACGACACTAAGATCAGGACCTGAGCCAAAACCAAGAGTCAAACGCTCAACGGACGGAGCCACCCAGGCGCCCCAGGGTGGGGCTTCTTAATTCCCCAGTAAAGCAAGGACATCCTCACCAGGTTTATACCTGTGGATGGCATCCTGTCAAAGAGTAACCAGGGATGGCTTCAGCTGGCGTTTTTAAGCCCTACACCTGAAGTGGTAATAAGCAGTGGCTTGTGGTGTTGGTGGGCAAAGACATTCTATGGCTCCCTGGCATTCCAGGAAGCAGCCTCAGGAACCCATCACCCAAGCCATGGAGAGTCTTTGGTGTAGGGTCTGAAGTATCTAAGCCCCGTTTGCCTTTGGGGGAAGGAAGACGTGATAGTGGTGTAGCAGGCCTAGGGAAGCGGGGTGCCCTGGCATGGTTTCTGGATAGGGCACTCTAACGTATATGGCCTGTATCTTGTCCTGATTACGGCGAGGGAACGCAAACAGCAAACAGCACCGATGCCGCGGCCTTGGAAGGTGATGGAAGGTGACAACCGGTGTCCTCACATTCTCGCTCTTCTCCTTTTCAGTAGAATACTTGAAATTGTCAAGGATGTGGGACCACATGGAGTCCTCCTATATGTTCCTTCTCTGCTGGTGCTTTAGTCAGAACCTCAACCAAACACAGCTCCTAAAATCCTACACAGGAAGTTCTCCACGCAGCAATGGGAAGTCTCAGGGTGACCTCTACACAAATCAAAGTGCTTCTCAGTGATTACCTGGAATATTTATCTGCAGGAAAATCTTTGGTCAGGAGACAGCAGACTTTCCTTGGAACATGACTAGCAAGCAGGAGGGCACCTTTGCAGGAACCAATAGGGCGCTGCTGAAATGTTCTGTCTCATAAAACAGGTGGGACAGACCTCACGTGGGCAGCTGGACCCAGAGCGGAGCAGCTGGAGACGGCAGCATGTGAGCACACTGCCGGTCGGGGTCTCGCTTTGATCTAAGGGGAACGAGGAAATCCGAGAGAAGAAGCAGGGTGGGCAGCAGGTGCGCAAAAACCAAGCAAGGAAGGAGAAGTCAGGAGACCACATCTGCACTACGAAGAAATAAAACGAGGTTGCAGGGAGGCAGTCAGGAAATCTTCGTCAGGTTTCAGATGAGACCTCAAGGATGAGTAAGAGTCAGGCAGGGGTGGAGCGGAAGGCGGAGTAGTCCAAGCAGATGGACCCCATGTCAAAGGCCCCTAGGTGGCCGGCTCTTCTTGGAGATGTTACTTTCACAGTGACACCCTACAGCTGTGAAGCTCCAGGCACAGGGTGGGCACCTTCTCCTCAACGTGAACCAAGGCTGTTACCCCCAGCTGCTCTGCACTACCCTCCGGTGCAATGTCTTCTGTCCCCCTGCCCCGTGCTGCTCTCCAGGGTCCTGTTCACATTAGATGCTGGTCCTTTAATTTTCAGAGCCCTCCCTGAAGCCTTGGGGCTCTTGATGTGTATCTATTTCCCTTGGGTCTGGAGGACAACTGGCCTTCTGGCCCCAAATTCCTGTTTTTTTGCTTCGTTGCCAGGCTTGGCCAGGCTTCCTCAGGGACATCTGGAAAAGAACTTTCTGACGCCATGTTTCAGCTTTTAAAAACGACCTGTTATTCTATAATCTCACAGTCATATTGGAATGGCCTCGGTTTTTTTGTTTAAGATCCTTTGAAGAAAAGATTGCATAATGATATTTAGTTTCATAACTAGATGTAGCCAAGAGCCCATAGTTCAATTATAGGGGTACCCAGTTTTCGGAAAAACTGATACATGGAAATTCTCCTAACACGGTTCTATTCAGAGAGGATTTTTCACATTAAAAAAAAAAAATCACCGCTGGTTTCCTCTAAATAATTTCCCCAGTGTAGTTAAAAGAAGATAAAGTTTTCCAAAGAAATTCAATTCATATTCAACTTCTCAGGGTCTGTACGAGGACAGTCGTTGTATAAAGGGAGGCCCGTCTGAATGCTCTGTTCTCCTTCCTTCCACTGAGCACATCAGGATTTGCATGACCTCCTCTTCCCAAAACCCTGCCATCTCCGGCCTTCAGTTGGGCCCCTCTGTGCTCACCCATGGACTTCCCCCTGCCCAGACTCTGGAGCTGCAGCTGTCCCTGAGAGACCCGGAGGCCCACTGGCCTTCTCTTGATCCCAAACGCATGCCAGCCATGCCCCCATTTCTCTGCTCCTCTTTCCAGCAGAACTCTTCAGGAAGTTGTCTGTACTGATGGTCTCCAAATCCTCTCCGTTATCCTTGAACGCAATTTCATCAGGCTTTCACCCCCCCCCCCCCGACACCGCTCTTGTCCAGGTCTCATGAACGCTGCTCCTCCTCCTTCTACTTGACCTCTCACTAGCTGATTCTTCTCCGCCGTGGAACCCTTTCCTTACTTGGCCTCTGGACCACCACTCCCCCATGCTTCCCCTGCAGCCTCGCTTGTCTCTCTAATTTATGTTCCAAAATATTCTGGAACTCAGTCCTCAGACTTCCTCTCTCCCCCCCTCCGCACTCACTCCCTAAGTGGTATCTGTGCTCATGTGGCTTTAAATGCATCGCGAAAACTACCAAATTCGTATTTCAGTTAGGACCTCTCCTCTGAACTCCAGGCTCACACAAGTCTTCCTACGTCCCCTCTTGCTCATCTACGGTCTATTCTACTCAACTGCTGAGTGATCAGGTTAAAACATAACTTAGAGCTTGTCGTTCCTTTCTCAGGACCTTCCATGGTGCCCCACCTCGTGTGGAATGAAAGCCTGTCTTTATGAAAGACTCCGGGACCTGCCTGACTTGGCCCCTGGATGCCTCTCTGAGCTTTGTTTCCGTCCACACTTGCTCACTTTGCTGCCATCTCTGGCATGCCCCAGCTGGCTGCTGGTGGACAGCCCTCAGGTGCTGAGGATGGCCTCGGGGCAGGAGAGCTGCCTCCCCCCAACAGCCCACCCCATCCCTTTCCCAGGGCAACCACTGCTGAATGACACGGGCGTGCAGGGACCCAGCCCCCTCCCCAGCGTGGGACAGCTCCGGAGGGTCGTCCTATCCTCAGAACTCCCCACGGGAGACAGCTCTTCATCCGCCTAGCCTTGCTCCCTTCCCCCTTCCCTCCCACAAGCTGATCCCCAGAGCACTCCCTCATGACACCCCGGACATCAACCGCCACCTCAGACATCAACCGCCACCTCAGACACTGCTTCCTGGGGAACCCCACCTGGGAAATGGATCCCTTTGCTATGTCTGGAACCTACCAGGCACCCTTTGCCTCAGGACTCTTGCCATCGCTATCCCTTCTGCCCTCAGAGCTCTTCTCCTAGATGTTCTCACAGCTCACGCCCTCACTTCCTTCCTGTCTGTGCCGAATGTCCTGTAGGGAGCGGCCCGTCCTGACTAGACTAGCAGGCACTGCCATCACCAAGTCCTCTCCTCCTGTTATCTCTTGGACACACTATAATGGGCTGCGTGGTTTTCTACAGTCTTCATCATGTGATAAAAATTTCCTTATTTATTTCTCCCATTGGACGCTTGCTCCAAAGGGCAGGGACCTTGCCTATTTTGTTCACTGTTATTCCATGGCTCCTGCCACATGGTAGAGACTGAGCACTAAGTCAGCCTGGTGCTGGTCTTGCTCTGACCTGAGGCTACTCATTGGCCATTGTTATATCCCCTGTGACAAAGTCTTGGCGTGTGGGTTTCCATCCTGACTCTTTTGATCCCTGTGATGCTGAGTCAATGTCTTCATGGCTTCCACGGTACCCTCCATGACTGAGGGTCTGCCTCTTCGGCCTTTCTAGAGATAGGATCCTGCCCCTACAGTCTATTTCCTCTGTATCTACTAATCGATTAGCAGGAATCCTACCTCTCACTCTCCAGATGCCCTTGGGTTGTTGAATACTGGAACCTCGCCCCACAATCCAAGTACCCATTCTCAACCGTGTGCCACCCATGGTCTGCTCAGCCTCCTGAAAGCCTTGTCCAGACTATGGGCCACACCTTAATCAGCAGCATCAGAGAGGGCCTTGCAAGGCAGCGTCTCTGCTGCAGGGAAGGAAGTTCGCGTTGGGGTGCGCACCCCAGCTCTGTCGCTAACCATGGGGCACCCTGGGGCACCCCAGCTCTGTCGCTAACCCTGGGTGCCCTCATTTCTCTGTGCTTTAGCTTCCCCGCACCCCTGGAGAGTACGGTCAATGACGTCAGCCTTGCAGAGCGGCTGTCAACAACACATGAAGATGTATGAAGGTGTCTGGCACGTCGCTGGGAGTCAGCACCCTTCTCCCAACCGTACTGAGACCCTCCGTGACATCCGGCCCGTTGTGCTCAGTGGAGTAGCATGTCCTCACCATGTCCTCAGCGGCAACTTGGAGTTTGGGTAGCTCTGCGCGCAAAAATATAGTATTTCCCTTGGGAAAACATTGGCATTACGTGAAGGGTCAGAATAATTTCAAACATCTTGAAACAATACAGCAGTAACCTGTGCTACGCTGTCAGCCAGGTGCCCCGGGTCCAGGCATTTAGCTCGTGTAGAGGAAAGCAGGGCTTGGACTCTGAAAGGCAGCCTATAACAAACAGGTAGCACTAATGCCTACCGAACACTCTCCTCGCTCTTGCCAGATTTAATGGAAACATTTATACTAAACCTTGCCAAATTCACAGACGCTTTGTGAGTTCCCATTACTTTGCTACTCAAAAGGAAGGGAGTGATCGTTTCGGTGGCAGGGTGTGGTATATTTAACAGAGCGCTGAAAGCAAGTTCAACACAAATGACCAATGTTGGCAGATTGCACAATTCTCAAGTTATTTTTGTGATGGGCAGTGTTTTTCTTTTTTTATTCTATTTTCCTCCCTCTTGAGTTGGCGAATGATTTCCAGTGAACAGCCTCGGTCTGGTACAATCCGGTTAGCTTGCGTTGCACAGAGTGCCAAAGAGAGGGGCCGTGTGGATACTTGTTATTTTAATGGACTCCCAGTATAGTGAAGACGGAGGAGGAAATGTTGGGGTGTTCACCTGTAATTTGTACTCTTGGTTTGGAAGCAGGGCATCAGCTCAGCAAAGAGAATGTAAAAATACACAATACAATAAGATCACCGCAATTTCTGACGTCTGAGCCATCATCTATTAGGGAACCGAAACATGTGTAGACACGTCATGAAGGTTGTAATACTCTTCTCTGTGACCTGGTACAGAGCTTCCCTGTCCAACGGCTCTGTTGTCTCGGTAAGACTGCCAGGCGGAATGTGTTTAAAGTCATTATTGATTACTACTGAATCTGACAGACTTGGTATCCTCTCAACATACTTTACCTATAGCGATGGCTAAGGGTGAAGAGTGTCCTTGAGAAAACGTAATGTGCATCCAAGAAAGCAGAGTCCTTCTTCACGTTCAGTCCAAGGTGGTTCAAAGATTCCCAGTTTCCTCGGGGGGAGCTGAGTGCCCAAGTCAAAGGGGATGTTTGAGTCCAGCGAATGTTTCCCAGGAGAAGCTTCAGCATTTATTATTATTTTATTTTATTTTATTCTATTTTTTAAAGATTTTATTTATTTATTTGACAGAGAAAGAAAGTAAGCCAGTGAAAGAGGGAACACAAGCGAGGGAAGCGGGAAAGGAAGAAGCAGGCTCCCAGTGGAGCAGGGAGCCCGATGAGGGGCTTGATCCCAGGACCCTGGGATCACGCCCTGAGCCGAAGGCAGACGCTTAATGACTAAGCCACCCAGGCGCCCCAGGCTTCAGCATTTAAACTCCAGTTTTCAGTTTTCTTTTTTTTTTAGAGGGTGGGGAGAGGGAGAGGATCTTAAGCAGGTTCCACACCCAGCATGGAGCCCGACACGGGGCTCCATCTCACAGCCCTGAGATCACGACCTGAGCCAAAATCAAGAGTTGGATGCTTAACCAACTGAGCCACCCACGTGCCCCCCCCAAGTTTTCATTTTTAAAAAATATTACATGCTTGTGTTAAAAAAAAAATTGAACAGCACACAGTGAAGAGTAAGCCTCCCTCAGCACACTGACCCCCCACCCCAGTTCCCTTCCCTGGAGGAAGCTACTATTACCATTTTTTTGTGGGTCCTTCCCGGTAGTGTCGATGCATACAAAGGGAGCTTTGATTTTTTTTGAAATGCATTTTTATAGGTTCAGCTGAAGTGGTTTGTAAGATAGCTTTTCCAAATCACTCTCCATGGTAACATAACTTTGGAACATACACAACAACACACACTCACACGGACACACACATGGACACATACAGTTGTCCTCTTAAGCATCCAAGAAATGGAGGGGAAATGATGCAACAACGTGACTAGTAGGTATATTCCAGTAAACCGCGCTGGTGAGAGGATTCTCAGATGGTTCCAGACAGCTTTTTGTACAGAAATAGCCCGGTGAGAACACCCAGCCTACTCAGACGGCAGAACAAATCCCAGGAACTTGCCTTCGTGCAACCTTCCCCTTCAAGCTCAAGTCTAAACACATCAGAGCTTGGCAGGGCTGCCCGGGTACGTTGCCGACAGACAGACGCTCTAGTACCTCAGTCTCTCCGTGCTTTTCCCTCCGAACCAGTACATTCTTACGGATTAGACGGCACCACCTCCTCCCCCACCGCCCACACACGGAAGCTGAAAGACCCTAGAGTTTCTCTCCGTCACGCAGTTGAATAAAAACCCAACTCACTCCCACTCGGAAGGAAAGGAAAAAACACCAGCAGGTATAAAGCTAACATATACGTGTACATGTTTGGCAGAAACAAGAAAAATCACTCTGTCTAGGAGGCCATTCGGAAGCTAGGTCCCGCACAGTGTTGCTCAGATTGGGAAGTAGTGTATTTGGCTTCAGGATAGACATGGCTGGATGAGAGTGATATGGAGTAATTTGAGAAATTGCCATTCTAGAGACTTTTCCATAATTGGCATGGGAGTGGGGGACCCTGGGGGACTCGCTTTTACGTAAATCCTGATACACCATACAAGAGCTGGCCTAATTTTTAGCAAACTCAGCCAATCTACAGGAACCTGAGTAAAAATCTCTCATCAAAAGCCAACACTCCAAAATAAGAAGCATATGGAAGGCAATAGAAAAGGAACATTTCCACTGTATAGCAGATACACTTGGGAGCGCAGGTCTTACTCCGGGTTAAGGGAAGAGTGACTTGTATGTTTCGGGGACACTGGAAAGACCACGTTCCCCAGAAATACTGCCTCACCTGCTGGCTACTGAAAATCCTTTCCGAGTTGAGAAAACCTTAAAGTCCTCAACAGCAGAGAAAGCGAAATAAGCAAAATCCCCTGAATAGAAGAGCGATCATGATAACGCTCATTTCCTGAACGCTTACTCATGGTAAATGCTTACATTCATACTCAGGACTTTACATGAATGATCTCCTTTAATCCCAGTGGTAGCTGGTCCCCAGGATGACCCCTCCACGACCTGGCCTCTACATATATAGATGCCCTGTGTGCGCCCTTGAATCTGGGCTGGCTCTGGGATGGACGTATAACCAGCAGAACGGGGCAGAAGGGATACTTGTGGTCTCTAAGGCTAGCTCAGGAGAAGCCTGACAGCTTCCGCCTTGGTTTCTTGGAATGGTCATTCTGGGGAAAGTCAATTGCCAGATAAGAAATCCAATTCCCCTGAGACTGCCATATTGGGAGGAAGCCCAAGCAAGTCACGTGGAGTAGTGGAACAGAGAACGAGATGCTGGCGATAGCCCTTGGCCATTCCAGCCATTCCACACCAGGAACCAGACACGTGAACCAAGAACCAGTTTCATGCCAGTCTTCAGATGATTCGGCCCCCAACTGACATCTGTTTACAACTGTATGTGAGATCCTCAGTGAAAACTGCCCACCTGAGCCCACTCAATGCACAGAACCATTAGAAATCATAATAAATCGGTGCTTTATCCCACGAAGTTTCAGCATGCTTTGTTATCCAGTGATAGACTGCTGAAACATTTACTCTCCAAGATTCTGGAAATCACAGGGAACTCTCCAACACCCATTTCACCCCTTCCTCACTGTGCAGTTTGGGGAATTGACCGCGGTCTAGGGGTACCCCTCATCAGACTACGCTAGTGGTTTTCAGAGTGTGATCCATGGGCTTCAGTGACATCTCAGAACTCATTAGAAAGGCAAATTCTGGGGCGCCTGGGTGGCTCAGTCAGTTAAGCATCCGCCTTCTGCTCAGGTCATGAGCCCAGGGTCCCGGGATCGAGTCCTGCATCAGGCTCCTTGCTCAGCAGGGAGTCTGCTTCTTTCTCTGCCTGCTGCTCCCTCTGCTTGTGCTTGTGCATACGCTCTCTCTCTGTCAAATAAAGAAGTAAAAAAAAAAAAAAAGAAAAAAGCAATTTCTCAGGCTCTTCTCTGGACCCACAGAATCAGAAACACTGGCGCCGAGGCCCAGTTATCTGTGTTTTTGTAAGTCCTTCGGGTAATCCTGCTGTGCGCTCAAGTCTGGGAACCAGAGCCTGTATACCAACCCTGGTAACCCTGCTCATACCTTGCTAGTAACTAGTTTAAAGACCCAGGTCTGAGTCAATCAGCACCTGGCATTCCCTTGGTGTCAGTCATTAGTCTGTGCTCGAGGGGGTGGTCCCTCCGTCCCGGTGACAGCCTCTCTGTGAAAGGAGCTGGCCTTAAGATGCGGCTGCCACCGAGGATGGAAGGCAGGGAGGCAGACCGAACCTGGGTCCCTGGCAGCAGGGTTCAGGCAGCCTGTGGCACCTCTGAACTTTCAATTAGGGCGGGGGTCCATCAATTTCCTTAGTGCTCAGACCCCTGTGAGTTGGCTCTGTGGCTGGCTCAAAGCGTACCGCCAGGCACAGGGAGCGCACTGGTCTGTCTTTTACGTGGGAGGGTCTAGCTGATTTGCAGTAGCTCAGACCCCTAGGAAGCAGAAAAGCTAGGGTTTGAACCTGGGTCTCTGTGCTGTCAAAGCCCACCCTCATCACGAAGCCCCGAAAGGGTGAGATTTGCCCTCTTCCTGAGAACCGAGGCCTCTGTGCCTATTTTTGGTGGGTCAGGGCATCTGACGGAAGAAGGGATACTGCAGAATGGGGAAAAGGTCCAGGGAGAGGAGGGAGGTTGCAGAAACGATAATCTTCTGCTGAATTCTACTCATGTCTGGCCTATGCTCAGGTATTTCTTCGTGTCCCTAAATTGAACGATGTCCTTTCTCCTCTCCTTTCCCCCCAGATTGTCATATTCTGTTGTTTTGCAGGGAAGACGCTGGGAGAGGGTAAGGCCAGAGTGTTCCTTTGGGGAGGAGGCTGATTGGTCCAAGTAGTTCTAAAAACTGCATCCACCCACAGCACGCTACTCCAAAGACAGTTTATAATCACAAAAGGAACAATCTGGAAGATTCCAGCTGTCAACACAGCTAAAATGTAGCAGCAGCAGACCTTGCACAGGAGACATAGGCCACGGCACGGGATTGGGGCTTTTTCTAACCTCGGGTATTCCCCAGGCTCTGTGCCCCCTCAGGGGATGCCAACACTGGGGGGGAGGGTTGCCTCTATTCCCCTACACTGTGGTCTGACCTAGAAGTCGGCTTCATTCACTCCCACCACATCCCTGCCTCTTCTGGTACCATCCGCGAGAGTGAGGTTGTAACCGACAATCTGGAGCCCAGTTCGGGGCAGGCCCGAGGTACCACGGCTGCAGCTAGAGGACACTTTCAGGGAAAACACGAAACGAGGCTTACGAGAAACAAGACGAACGAGGTGACAACTCTTTCCTCCAACGGTCACCTAGAGTCTGAAACACGGGCAGATCAGCCTTGATGACAGTTCCGATAAATGTTCTACTTTGAAACAGATCGCTGTGGGAAACAGCAAGCATTTCTTGAAGCCTCTGCTGTGTGTATGGCATTAATTCAGCAAAGGCCGTCCGTTAGGGGACAGTCCGTCCAGGGATGCTCAGAGACAACTATAAAACAACAGGTCAACAACGAGAAGATAGAGATGACGAGATGCGCGGATACTTGTTTCTAGGTACTGGGTGTGGACGTGTACATACTAATGTAATCCCTATATGAGCCTAGGACATAAGTCCTGTTATTAGCCCCATTTTACTGATAAGGAAACCGAGGCGCTGAGAGCTGAAGTCATTTTCCGAAGGTCAAGGGATTCAAACCGAAGCAGGCTGGCTCTGGAGGCCGTGCTCCTGACCCTGAGGCAAGATGCTAAAAGGGAGGAACGCAAAGAATGGGGTTGATCCTAGACGGCCTCCTGGAGGAAGTTAACTGTTCACCCAGAATGATGGGGATTCAAGGGCCATGTTGGTGGTAAGTGAGAATGAGAAAGATTTTTTTAAAAAATAGATTCCCCTTCTTGCTGTTTTTCCTTAAGATTTATTTATTTGAGAAGGAGAGACAGCATGAGTGGGGGGAGGGGCAGAGAGAGAGAATCTCAAGCAGAGGTCGTGCTGAGCATGGAGCCTGACAGGGGGCTCGATCTCACGACCCTGAGATCATGACCTGAGCAGAAGGCAGACGCTTCACCGACTGATCCACCCCGGCGCCCCTCCTCATGAAACATTTTAAAGAGAGGGATGCACTAGGTTATTTCATTTAGTTACCACTGAACCTTCATCACTAAGCAATGCAGGACTTATCAGAAGCCAGAGCATCATCTTGGGAGACGGGGCGGGAGGCCTGCGCCCTGCAGGCAGGGCACTGAAGGAAGCGTTGGCCCACTCCCGGCCCGGGTGGGGCCTAGCGAGCGGCCAGGAGTGTGACCCACGCGGTCAGCTGCACAACTGACAGTTGGCTTGGGCTCCTCATCCGAAAATTGAAGGTGCAGGATGGACATGTTTTTTTAAAAAAACAGTTTTAATGAGTTCGACATACAATTTACTGATTTGAAGCGTGTCCTCAGTGTATTCACGGAGCTGGGCAACCATCGCCATAAGCCATTTTTAGAGCATTGTCATCACCCCAAAAAGGAACCCTGTACCCTCTGCACTCACTCTCCACGCCCTCAGCCCCAGGCAAATACCAATCCCCTTTCTGTCTCTAGGGATTTGCTTATTCTGGTGAAGGGGTGTGTGTGTGTGTGTGTGTGTGTGTGTGTGTACACATTTTATACATACATAATTTTTTTAACACACAAGAAGCTGGGGTGAAAAGCACGTGTGCCCTTCAAGTGTGCCCCTTCTTTCTACCATCTGAGATCTAAAGCCTTGCTTTGCTTGAGAAGAGCAAGACATACATGGTTTCCATGGAAAACTGAAAGCAGGCAACAAGGGTTTTATGCGAATAAAACAGAATTGGATAAGATGTGAATACTTCCAGGGGCCCAGTCAGGATTTGGGCAGCCCAGCTTTCTGGGACATTTTGAAAAGTGGCTGAATTCTTTTTTCTCATGTAGTGCTACAGAGAGATGGTTGCCTTGGTTGATGAGGAATGAAATATCTTAGGGGCCCCTGCTGCTTAACTGGTGGAGTGTGTGACTCTTGATCTCAGGGTTGTGAGTTCGAGCCCCGTGCTGGGTGTGAAGATTCCTTAAAAATAAAATCTTTATAAAAGAGACAGAATGGAATATCCTAATTAATGATCATATCACCAAGAAGAAGGATACTAACGAAATAATAAGGAATTATTTAAGGCCTACACTTCGGATGAATCTAAGGCTTAGACTGTGGCCTTCAAGTCAACTTTAATCCTTTTACATAAAGCCCCCCAAATAAAATTATGAACATTCACAGTCAGCCTGGGATTTATATGAAGGGCTGGTATAGTATAATTCTGGAGAGCTTGTGATTATTTCCTCGAGGCTATCTATATTCGTCCAATACCTGCTATAACCTATACTCCAGCTTTTCAAAGGATTCGTGTTTATTTATTTATTTAAGAGAGAGAGCATAAGCAGGGAGAGAGGCAGAGGCAGAGGGAGAAGCAGGCTCCCCGCTGAGCAGGGAGGCCCATGCAGGAACTCGATCCCAGGACCCTGGGATCATGACCTCAGCCAAAGGCAGACAGTTAACCATCCGAGCCACCCAGGCGCCCCAGGACTAGCATTTTTTGCTAGGATAGTGTATCTTTCTCAATAGCTTTATCTGTCTTGGTACTCTGGGGAGGTGGCGAAGGAGCAGAATAAGGGAAATGTACTTATTTGGGTAGTGGTAAAAGCAACGTTACTAGTAATTACTAGTAAGTGATTCCAGTTACTACACGTAGGGTTTTATAGTTTATAAAACATTTTCATGTTTTGACCTCATTTGATCCTTACCAGGTGCTATCAGTGGGCAGGGTCTCTATTCCCGAGAGTCAGAATGCTTGGGTCCGAATCCGGAGTCACCGAGTATTAGCTGGGTGCTTGTGGGGCGCGTTACTTCGACTCTCTCTGCCTTGATTTCCTCCTCTGTAAAGAGATCATTTCAGTGCTTACTTCATAGGGATGTGACGAAGAGTAAATGAGCATGGAAAGACTTTAGAACTGTGTCTGAAAAATACTAAACCAATGCTCCACAATTTTCCCATTCTCATTATTATTGTTGCTGGTATTTTAGAAATGTGGGAACCATGGGCTTGGCAAGGTCCAGCGGTTTTCCCAAGAGCACAGCAAGTGGCCAGGCTGGGAGCTGAACCCAGAGCTCCTGACTCATCGCATTAGTGGTTGTGAAATTATCCGCCTGTAAAAAACGGATGGTTAGCAACCCGACTGAGACCTTGTGCCACTAAAACAAAATATAATCATGGTTTTATTAATTGGCAGGAAGATGTTAATAGACTTTTCCCCACCTTGAACTTTTTGCCTTAAGAGTTTGCTTAACCTTTGAGGGCTCGCTACTGTGCTGTCCACCAGCACTTGCGATGTTCGTAACCAAGTAAAGGCACTCCCGTAAATATTAATGGGGAAGACTTGGAGCCCCCTGACCGTGCTCAGCTCAACAGCTTTTCTGTTTTCACTGAGCACTGACCTTCTGCTTTAATTGCATTCACACATCCTAAGCAGACTTTCTGCAGGTACACCTGTCCTGGGTCGCAGGAAGGAACTGGATGTGCCGGGAATCTACACCGCCCCCTTTGCAAGCCTGATGGTCCCCAAATGTGCCACAGCCGTTCCTCCCAAACCCCAGCTTCTACCAGATGTAGACGCACTTTTTTACACTTTTCCCTCAACCAGAGGAAGAGAACAGATAGGAGAGAGCGGGGGACGTGTGCTTCTGCCACGCAGCCAAAGGCAACTGAGGGGAAAATAAACCTCAGGATACAGGGGTGGGGGTGGGGGTGGGGGTGGGGGTGAGCAGCACCTGTTGGAGGGGAGGGGAGCAGTATCTGGTATGCTGTGCTTTGGCCAAAATAAGACGGCAAAGCTGAGGGTATACTGCCCTGCAGATTGGGGAGGAGTTTTGAGAAATATGCATGTATATGAATTTGTTCATTAACAGATTTATTTTTCCTCAAATGTGCAAGTTATTTGGAACAAATCCTGGGAACTGGTTTTAAAATTAAAAAAAAAAAAGGAATTAAAGATTTGGTTGGAGAAGCAGTAAAAATATCCTGTGGCAGAGAATAAAATAACATTACCCACAGGTTCTTAGAAATAAAGGGAAAGGACATCCTGAAGCGTTACTAGCCACTAAAAGGTGGTAACTAAAAGCCGTTATATCCTTCTCCCTAGTACACAGCCTGTGTTATTTTTGCAAACACTGTAACCAATACCGTTGAATGTCAACCTAACAACCAATTCCAGCTTCTTTCTTCCTTGCCCCCCTCCCACCAGAAGGGCTGCAAAGCTAACATTCTCTTTTGCAAACTGTCTTGCTATAGATGGCCTATGTGACCTCCTCCTGGCCTAGAAGACATCAGGGCTCTTCTGTGGGAATGGGATAGATCTTTGTCCTTGATTAAAGGAGAGAGATCTATGAGAAAAGCCCTCGTGTACCTTGCTCTCTTTTTGCTTTGCGTGCTGCCAAATGAGGATGTGATGCCTGGAGCTGTGGCAGCCATTTTGTGATCAGGTAACACCAAGGCTGAAGCTGAAAGCTAACACACGGAGGAAGCTAAGAATGGGAAGATGAAAAGAGCCGGGTCCTTGCAGGCAACGTTGAGCTGCCAAACCAACCCTGAGGATGACCTGTATTTCTAGACTCAAGTAATAAGTCATTTGGTATAAACCACTGTTCGTTTTGTGTTACAGTTGAAAGCACCCAACTGTTACGATGCAAAAGAAAATTTTTTTTATAAATGCTCTCATGGGTTCACTGAATATCTTGATCCCCCACGCTTCCATCCTTTCTCCGTAACATCTCATCACCCTTTTTCACAGATAGCAGAGACACCACCTGTTAAGAGTGTCTCTCAATAAGATGTGAGGCTCGTGCACACTATAAACTTCTATAAAAGCAAGAGAAATAGTACAAAATGCTTCCGCAGTAGGCAAAAACAGCAACTTTCATGCACCCAGCAGCTGTTTCTTCTCGCCTGGGAGAAGGCACATTGTGGACAGAGTGGGCGCTGGCAGAGGAAGAAGGCAAACCCCTGTGCGAGACAGTTTAAACCAAGACTAAAAGAATTAGGACCTTGTAAAATGCCCATGCACTTCAACTCCTTATTCCTGAGAGTGCTGGCCTAGAACAAATTACAGGCCTGTTTGCAGCATGTAAAAGGCGACCCAAAGCTGAGTGCTGCCTGTTTACGTCCAGGATGCAGATACCCACCCCCGTGTGGTAGGCAGCCGCTGAGACCCCTCCCCAGCATCCTACTGTCCGGGAAGCTGCAAAATTAGGGGAGAGACGCGACCGGCCGTGCGATGCATGGTCAAAGCGCTGCTATGGAAAGCCAGAGGTTTTGGTTCCAGAGAGCTGTTTCTAGAAAATGTCATTCTCTGAAGCTATGTTCTTATTCTGAAAGACACCAAAGGCCCCAGGCAAAGATGTTCAGTTCGCTGCACCCTTGGATGTGACAGGACCAGGTGGGAGGTTGTACACGGACGCCCCACACCCTGTACCCCACACCCCCTCGGTAAACACAGAGGCTGAGTCTGCCAATCATTTGGGGCCTTTTAGGCACTTTACGGCTCACCTTCCAGTCTAGTTTATTTGACTCTCTAACTTCGGTAGATTTCTGGTCGGAGAGAATGAAAGGTATCTAACATTAATTTCTGGGCTATTTTATTCATCCACTTTCCCAGGGGGTTTGCTTTCCTCTGGAGCAGACCGGCGTTACACCGAAGGTCACTTGCACGGAGTGACTCACGAAGAGCTCCTGCTCCCTTACTCAGCGGGTCCGCAGGGAAGAAGCCCGCACCAAGGCACCGCAGCATCTCCCCCTGCACTCTTCGGCTGGCTGCCGCGGCCGCTGCTTGCTTCGGTTCCCTTCTTCAGGGCTTCGTCTAGGTGAGCGAACCTCCATCAGTAAGCGGTCGGGCTCGTGCTGGTGTTTGTTCTCCACAATGCAAGCCGGTCCGAGAGAATTCTGCCCACCCGACGGGGAGCTAAGAGGTGCAGAAGGGCGTTCTGAGGGCACCTGAGTTTTGCCCTTCCGGAACTTGGATTCTGTAAGCCAGAAAGGGCAAATTCCTTTCCGCTCCAGCGAGCCTGATTTGGATTTCGATCACTCGCAAACTGAGTCAGCTCAGCCACTTCTAAGCACTTCTAATTAAAACTCATTTTCCCTCGATGTAAGCCCCCAGTTCTAACCATCAAATTGCGTCACATTCTTCTGTGAATTCCAATGTACACAGATGAATAAAAAAACTCTCTTAAAAAAATAAAACATTTCCCCTCAAACAAGTAACGTATTTTACACGAGCATGGTAATTCCTTTAAATAGAAAATTTATTTTGCAAATCAAGTAATAAGCATTTTCAAAGTTACAGTCTATACAAACCCAACTTTTTAGGGTATTAAGCTTCCTCATAATACACCAGTGTTATCATATACAATGGAGGGAGTAACATTAAAATACAGTGACGGCAGAAGTTCTCAATTTGCCAACTCATTGACTAATTCGAATGAAAAGTGTAGTAGTCACAGAGAAAGAATTAAATATTTTCGATAATAAAAATAGTATACCCACTCTATTATATAACAAAATGTAACTGACTATTCGCTTAAGTGATAAAACGGTAAATAAATTGATCTGGGTTATAATCAGAAGAACATGAGTGTAAATCTGTAGAAAGACAGGTATTTTCAAAATAAAATTCCACGGAAGGGCTAAACATTCTCAAACATAAAGAATACATCAAGAACAAATGGTTTCTGTTTAACATGTTTTTGCTTTAGTGTCAGAAAAGCCACAAATGTGATAAACATATGGTAAAGCCCAAGTTTTCTAGACAGGAGTCCTGCAGTACCATTTATGTGAGATTTGTTCAGAAACGATGCCAACAGTATCAAGAGAGCATCGCAGGGTGGGGGCGGGGGAAGCACTCGCCCTTGCCGACTGGGCTAATTACCACGCAGAGGAGGCGGTGATGGAGGCGAGGAGGAGGAGGGGGAGGAGGAGGAGGAGGAGGAGGAGGAGGAGGAAAAGGAGGTGGAGGAGGAGGAGGAGGGGGAGGGGAGGGGGAGGAGGAGATAGAGGAGGCTGGAGGCTGGAGGCTGGGACACGGGAGGGAAGCTCACATCACGCAGTGCAGCTAGAGGGAAAAGCACGAGCTGAGCCGCGGACAACCCAGGCAGGGACATGTTCTCTGTGGCTCGGGATTTTTATTTTTAGAGTGTTCCAAGACAAATTCCAGCAAGATGTCTGGTTTGAGTCAAGGCTTTCTTCTTGAACTTGACTTCTCAACTGAGGTACTTGGCATACTTAAGGGAAAAAATGAACGCACTCGGATTTAGCTTTGTTAGATATTAAGCGAGAAAAGCAGCTGAAGGAATAAGAAAAGGCTAGAAATCAAAATCCTGTTTCCTGTAAAGAACCGTATAGACAGACAGGTTTTGCTTATTAATGGAACAGGAAAGGAGGGAGAACTGGAGTTTAGGCTCTTTAAACCAGGAAAGGGCAGGGGAGAGGAGTGTAGGAACGCAGAGGTACCCCCAAAGAAGGGACAGGAAGTCCGGATTCTGTCCATTTGGTGTTCTGCTCTGGGCGTTTGTAGCAGAGGCACCTGTGCCCAGAGGGTAGCATCTGCAGCATCTGGCGCTGGTTAATTTCCCAGGTGCTACACATGGGTTGTCTGGAAGTTGTGCCAGGCATCTTCCCCCTTCTGAAATCAGGCTAAGGCCTAAGTTCCTAAGCGATCGGAAGCCTTCTGTACCGATAGTTTAGTCCCAGCATGATGCTTCCGCTGTTCACAGAAGTCTGGGCCAGCCAGCAGCGGGAAGGGTATGCTTCTATTTCCGGCTCACATGCTTTTCAGATAGAATGCATTTGACCAAAGGGAACACAGTCCTGAACCTTCCTAACCTCCATATGCATGCAATCTGAGCCACCAAAGGGCGAATTCATTGTTCCCGAGGTTGCGGGTACGGGGGAGTCTGTTCTGTACTGCAAAAACTACCCACCAAAATCCAAGGCCCTTATTAAGAGGCTGCTGCAGCCCACTGTAAACTGACAGGAATGTCATTTGGAATACTTTTGGCAGGTCAAACAGTGTCGCCCCACTGAATGTTATTTAAGAAATATTTTATCAGGAAGTAAGGTCACTTCGCTTGTTTTTAACCTATACGAGTTAGAGTTGCTTTGAAACGTAATTGCATACAGTGCTTTTTCCTCTTGGGGATTCTTTTATTTTGGAGGAGTGTCTGTGCTCCAGGCCCTTTCTCCAAGCTCTTACTAACCACAGTTCTATCCATACTAAGTAGTTGCAAATGTGGTCTTAATGGGCTGTCATTTACTTAAATTGGTAATACTCAGGCGACTGCTCAATGTGCAGTATTTTCGGGGGATCCTTCTCTGAAAGGGGAAGCGCATATGGCTACAGTATTTTATGAAGCAGTTGAGATAATTCTGGATCAAGTTGAAGACAATTAAATCATCATTCACTCTGAAACTGATACCACAATGCCAAAGTACTGGATTCCCAGGCTCACCTGGGGTTCAGAAGCTTTGTGCTAAACATACGTTTAAAAAACGACAATCACTTACATTTTCTGAAGTTTAGAAACGACAACCAAAGGACAAAGGTAACTTTTTTGCCAGCGCAGTTAGAACAGTGACGATGGATGATTTATTCTGCCAGTTCGATCAACAAGTGCCTTTGTGGCTTCTCCACTGTACCAGATTCCGTGCACATGCGCGCATGCGGAGAAAGACAACATGCTCTCCGTGTCCTCGTTTTTACAATGCTTATTCTCTCCCACGCCAGTCATTCAGATAATATGAGACTGTGCTTCTGAAAAGAACCCCAGCTGCATCTAGGGATTTATTTGTTTTAAAAAATAGAAGTAAGGTAGGTATGAGAATGCCTTCACTAACCAAAGGAATCGATCTTGATGAAGATAACCCTGGCATGACAGGTCTCTGATTTTAAAGCCTACAATCTGAGCTTGGAATGCGCAAAGGCATATTCATTCAAGACTTTTATAAGAAGCGCGTACACGACCTAAGTATCTAGATATTGCTGCCGAAGGAAAACGGAGTGCCTCTCCTGTGATACAAAGCACATGAAGACCAGAAGCAAGTAGAGTTGGTCCCACAAGCTGAAGCGGACGTCCCTGCTGAGAATTAGCAAGTGTTCTAGGCAGGCAATGCTGCCAATGCCAATGGAGTATTGTTACAGTTCTCAAGCCGGGGAGGTGGGGGGGGGGGGGAACGAGGCGGGAGGGTGGGAGAGGAATCTAGCACTCTCCCAGGTAAAAAGAGAATCCCTGTTACAGTTACAAAACTTCATTAGGCAACAAGATTTTTCTGGCTGGAAGGCACACGAAAAATAACCATGACAATAACTTACTAAGACAATGGAAATTAAGAGAAAAAAAATTGCTTGAGGGAGACAGTACAGGTGAACCAGTAGCACACCAACCCACTGGGGCTGATAGGCAGCGCCGAACACGGGCACTGGCTGAGGGGAAGGACTGGGTCCGAGGGACAGAGGTTTAGTGCTCTTGGTTTAGTTTCGGTGATTCTTCAGCCCTGAGGGAAGCCATTGAGCCTTTTAAATGGAGACCCCCAATCCTCTATGTGACAGAAGACTGAAAATTGCAGAGTTATATAAATATTTATGTGGGTACGTCCCACGGGTTAGACCAAGTTCACTGGTCCGCCTGAGTGGGGTCTTCCAAGGTGTTTGTCCACCACCACTCAGCGGTACAAAGGCAACTACACAGAAAAGATGGAAGGAACCATTACGACTTCTTTCCTTGGTTCTATGTCCATAATCTGCACAAAATAAATAATACACGTTAAGTCAAAACTAGGGTTAAAATGTGGAAATGGCGGGAGGGGGGGAAGAGGCACGGCAATCCGGTGTTCTTAAGGCAAAACAATAGGGATCTCTTTAAACAGACACTTTATTATATCCACAGGCGATAAAATCCCAGAGCTACTGTGAGGCACGTAAATACAGATCCTGTAAGAAAAAAAAGATTGAGCATGGTATTAGCTGTGTTAACACTTACTTAAAGAACAACTTTTTACTAAGAAAACATACAGGCGCTTAGCCACCTCTCCACCGAACAGAAAAACAAAGGAAAGAAACGCTGATCGCCTGCTGCTGTGCCACGTTCCACGAGACACCTGCCCACTAAAACACTCCACTCCTCGCAATCGTCGTCTTCAAAGTAGAAACGTATCCAACAGTCAACAAAACTTTTCAAACAAAGTCAGAAATTCTGTGATCACAAAGGTATGCATGCATACTATAGGGGGACACACCCTTTAAAACCTCACCAACAGAATTCCACTTCTAACTGCTATTATAATTTGAAAATATTGATTAATCCAAAATGTTAAATGTGAGCTATAATAATCGCTAAGTTATTTTTATACCTGAATCTTCATTCCCTCTCTTGGTTCAAAAATGGCAAAACCACAATAATTCCTTCCGAGCAGTGTCACCAATTAAAGAAGAGAGAACACAACTCAAAACCCTTTCATTCCATCCATAAAACACTGTCTGGAATTTCACTAAAAAAAATTCCAAGTAACTACTGTTCAATGTCAGTTTCTTATTAAAACATAAGATTCCACCGGTTTGTAAAGAACATCATTTTACTGCTAAGGAAAAAAAAATACCAATTACTATATGACATTCCATCTATTGGAAATGATAACCAGCCTTCTAATTTCAGAGATGTTAAAACGTGAAAAAAATGTGTTAGAATCGATGAAACGCAGTATCTGTCTCTGACTTATTTTCCAAATTTTATTTATGTTCTGCTTGTTTGAACTACCTAGACACAAAAGAGCTCACCTGCTAAATATTTAATGTTATCGAGCTTGTGCGACTCCAGCATGGTTTTGAGGCCGGCGACCTCCGTGTCTATCTTCCTGTCTGTCTGGGTGACGGCCCGATCTTGCTGGGCATGCTTATAAAACGAAGAGATTTGCAGCATCAAACCATCTGGGAAATACCTGCCATGCCCTCAGCTCCCGCCATCCTACAGGCCCTCCCCGCCGGGGCGCAGTCCCAGGGAAAGATGGGGTACAATTAAGGAGACGTGGGTTTCACCTTAGCTCTCCTAGCCTCACATGATGTTGCGCTGCTCAGGGCCTTTACTATCTCTGGGCCTGTTTACTTTAATTTGAAAAAAGCAAAAAACCCCACCAAAACCCAAAAACAAACAAACACCGCTGGCCCTGCCTTCACACAGGGTAATCGAATGTGATAACGTAAAAAAAAAAAAGCTTCTGTAAACGATAGATTGCTCTACAAATTAAGGCCAAAGTTAAAAGGCAGTCTTTTCTCAAAGACAATAAAGGTACCTCATCTTTCTAAGTTCCTCTCAGAGAGGTTTACGAAAAATGCTTTAAAAAGTGAACACGGGGACACCTGGGTGGCTCAGTCAGTTGAGCACCTGCCTTCTGCTCAGGTCAGGATCCCAGGGTCCTGGGATCAAGTCCCGCATCCCACTCCTTGCTCAGCAGGGAGTCTGCTTCTCCCTCTCTCTACCTGCCGCTCCCCCTGCTTGTGCTCTCTGACAAATAAATAAATAAAATCTTTAAAAGAAATAAAAACAGGGGCGCCTGGGTGGCACAGCGGTTAAGCGTCTGCCTTCGGCTCAGGGCGTGATCCCAGTGTTATGGGATCGAGGCCCACATCAGGCGCCTCTGCTATGAGCCTGCTTCTTCCTCTCCCACTCCCGTGCTTGTGTTCCCTCTCTCACTGGCTGTCTCTATCTCTGTCAAATAAATAAATAAAATCTTAAAAAATAAAAAAAATAAAAACAAAAAGTGAATGCAATCTTAGATAATCTAAAAGCAACAGTATTTGCCTTGACACAATTCCTATTCACATTTTAAAGTTTTCTTCTTTCACAGTTCGAACACCAAGTATTTTATTTTATTTATTTATTTCAAGATTTTATTTATTTATTTATTTGACAGAGAGAGAGACAGACAGCGAGAGAGGGAACACATGCAGGGGGAATGGGAGAGGAAGAAGCAGGCTCCCAGCGGAGCAGGGAGCCCAATGAGGGGCTCGATCCCAGGACTCTGGGATCGTGACCTGAGCTGAAGGCAGACGCTTAACAACTGAGCCCCCCAGGTGTCCCACAAACACCAAGTATTTTATTAGTACGAGGTTTGGTTATACCGAAGGCCTATTTGTGTTTTTTTCCAAATATAATGCGGTTAAACTACATACATAAGCAACCCCTAAGGGTGGTGAGTTTGGCTCATGTTATAAAGGGGTTGTAACATTTCATTAATGCATAAAAATAATTCACTGAACATCCTAGAACAAATAAGTACAACTGACCCTTCAACAACGTGGGTTTGAAGTGCATGGGTCCACTTGTACGTGGTACAGTACTATAAATCTATGTTCTCTTTCTTATGATTTTAGTAACATTTTTCCTCTAGCTTACTTTGTTTTAGTGTACAATACACTAACATACAAAATACGTGTTAGTTGATTGTTTATGTTATCAGGAAGGCTTCCAGTCAACAGGCAGCTATTAGCAGTTAAGTTTCTGGGGGGTCAAAAGTTGGATGCAGATTTTTGACTGTATGGGAGGGTCCCTAACCCCCTATTGTTCAAGGATCACTTGTAGTTCCTTATGGCTAAAAATTCTGGTAAGGAATAAGGAAATAAAGGACTGGATGAGTAGAAAAGTATTCCAGAGGAATATTCTACTACTGTCTGATAGAAGGGTCTTACAAGTTTCTGAGGTCCTAAGTAACAGAAGATGGGAAAAAAATAATGCATGCTGTAAGTTCAAAATTAATTTTAAAAAATCTCCATTCCTTATTATTCTTCAGTCACTGGGATTTAAACTTTCATTAAGATAAACAAATACTCTATTAAGTGCCAAAAAAAATCCTATGATACTCCACTTCCGGGTACACACCCTAGAGAACTGAACACAGGGAGTCCGACAGATACTGGCACAACTTTATTCGCAATGGCCAAAAGATGAAGGCAACCCAAGGGTAATCCAAACGTGGTCTAGCCGTAAATGGAATGTTATTTAGCCCTAAAAAGGAGGGAAATTCTGACAGGCTACAACACGGATGAACCTTAAGGACATTACGTGGAGCGAAATAAGACAGTCACACGATACTATATGACTCCACTTCTACGGGGTCCCTAGAGTAGTCAAATTCATAGAGACGGAGAGCAGAACGGTGGCAGCCGGCACTGGGGAGAGGGAAATGGGAATTAGTGTGGGACGTAGTTTCAGTTCGACAAGATGTAAAGAGTTCTGCGAATGCATGGCAGTGATAGTTGTGTGAGGATGTGAAGGTACTTAATGCCACTCAACTGTCCGCTTAAAAACGGTTAAGATGGTAATTTTATGTGTCCTTTACCACAGCGAAAAACAAAACAAAAAACACCCTAGGACACAAAACTTGAGTGTACCCTCCCATAACACATCATCACAAGGAACAGTAACCACGCATGGAATGAAGCCAAGGTGAACACAATGACCAAGAAAAGTAGTCTCATTTCTTACCAATGCCACCATTTCTGTCCTCATTTCTAGCAGCTTCCTTTCATTCAGCGAGTACTGAAAGAAACAAACATGTAACATAGGTCAGATTCTGAATTATTCCTTCCTCCCTCTCCTCCTTCTCTGGTACCTTAAATATTCTGGTCTCGGAGTTTGCACGAATATAGGACACTAGAAATCACCTCTAGAATCAAGTAGCCTACTTGCCCCTCTCCTTTAGAAGTGTTTTCTTAAGTTTCTTATTTCTAGCCACCCAGTGCTCCAGATCTGGATTCCCCTTGTCACCCTTCACCTCTCTCTTCTGCTTTTGTCATCTGTTTGCTGTGATGCCATCTGGCCCCTCCCACTAGTGTAACTGCACTCCCTGGGGACCAATTGGCATGGCTGCTGAGTCGTGTGCTTTTGGCTTTGAGAGGGTTGACAAAAGTGGGGAACAATTTAGTCTGGGAGCTAACCCGTCACAATCACAAAATCGGTCACAACCTGAGGCTTAGACAAAGTTAGAAATGTTATAAAGTTGGGGAAAAAATAGTTTCAAGGAATATTTTTATGTGACATAGACATTGCCTAAAGATACAATATAAATACACTGGTACCAGAAATGCACCAAACCATCACATGTCGGTTTTACTTGAACAACAACAACCCACTTGGGTGTGTCGCAATCCAGTGTTAGTCAAAGTGGTATCTTGCCCTAACATTTATGCAAAGATTTAGTGCAATTTTATTGACATTGAGACCAAAATCAGACATGTCGCCTTAGCAGAGGGCATTAGGATTTAATTGAGCAGATGAAAATCTATAATTTAAATGAAAAATTAGCATTTAATTTTTCACTAAATTAACACTGTGATAGGGGAGAAAATTAATGCTTAAGTATCTAGAAACTTTCTAGGTATAAAATGTTCCCCTGGAACTACCAGGGCACTAGAGTATAAAAACAGTACTGCTCACAAATTCTTAAATTAAAAAAAAATTTTTTTTAATTTTTTAAAAAATTGGGAGAAAAAAAACCCCAAAACCCCAAACCGAGGACTAGTCTAGGACCAAAAAATGCTCATTTCTATCTTTAAATGTCAGGGTTTCAGATAAGGAAAGAGCTATGCATTGCATCGCCACAAGAGGGCAGGGTGGACTGGAGTTTTCTGCACACCCTTAGACTCCTGTCTTCCCTGAGTCAGTACTGACTGGGCCAGAAGAGAAAAGCCTAAATCTTGACACTGCTGTGATTTCTAAAATAGTATCTATGTGACTCATCTCCCTGCACCCCCAAAGTGGCTTACAGGCCATACTGCTCTGAAACTGGCTGTAAGTACCACCAGTTACAGAACTGAAACAGAACTTTATTCAACAAGGGGAGGGAGGGTCACGTACTCCCCCTTACCAATGCACACCGAATACAGACTGTCCTGTACTTCAGAGCCATGCAAGTTTAGGATGACCAAGAACCACGTCTCAGCTAGGTTAGTAAATCCCATCCCTTCACTGGCTTTCACCCATGTTGATCAGTCCCACATCCTCCTTAGCTACAGGCATCTTCCTAAGTCACGTGCATTCAGATTTTTTGCTACACACAACCCGTAAGGCCAAAGATAATTAAAAGAGTTTCTCCTTGGGGAGGGGGGATGGGAGGATGGGGTAACTGGGTGATGGACATTAAGGAGGGTACGTGATGTAATGAGCACTGGGTAATATACAAGACCAATGAATCACTGACCTCTACCT
The DNA here is from genome assembly GCF_024610735.1 of Ursus americanus. Taxonomy (NCBI): domain Eukaryota; kingdom Metazoa; phylum Chordata; class Mammalia; order Carnivora; family Ursidae; genus Ursus; species Ursus americanus. Next base: position 17,574,502 of record NC_142158.1, read on the forward strand.
CTGAAACTAATAATACACTATATGTTAATTAACTGAATTTAAATTAAAAAAATCCGTTAAGATGGTTAGAAAAAGAATATTTTAGAGGAATTTGAAATTAAAAATCTAAACAACAGTGCTATAAGAGCCATCTTGACACCTGAGGCAAAAGGAAAAATCAGTAATATCTTAAAGTTTAGATATTTCACCTGTCATAGATTTTGTTAATTTAAATATTTTTACTACAGCATTAAAATATTATTCATCCTAATTAAAAAAAAAGAGCTTCTCCTTTTCTAGAGACTAATCACATGCTACCAACTGTTAAATATTTTAGTGATACTAGGTGAATTAATCTTTATGGTTGAAAAGTGTTTTTTGAGACAAGACAGACAAGTGACATGGGAATAATCATTTTGTACAACAAAGCTCAGCTTAACTCCTGAAATCCAGAGGCGGTTCCAAAATAGAGTTAAGTACTTGTCTGAATTTCAGTATTAGCTTCATTTATCATGTAGCTCATTCTGGTTAAAAGCAAATTGTGAGAAATCGGAAGACAAGGCACAACTGTGGATACTGTTTCTACATGTGTATCCAGTTTCGTGTCAGTAAAAGGTGCTTCACAAGGCCTATTTCTCATTATCCTAAGAATAAAGAAGGTATCTAACTATTGCTATCAAATTCAAATAAAGCCTGAACAAGAAGATAGATGGGTTAAAAGTCACTAGAGGCAACTCAACATTTTTTTTTTTTTTAAAGATTTTATTTATTTATTCGACAGAGATAGAGACAGCCAGCGAGAGAGGGAACACAAGCAGGGGGAATGGGAGAGGAAGAAGCAGGCTCATAGTGGAGGAGCCTGATGTGGGGCTCGATCCCGGAACGCCGGGATCACGCCCTGAGCCGAAGGCAGACGCTTAACCGCTGTGCCACCCAGGCGCCCCATCAACATTATTTTTATTAGAACATTTTCACTGAAGCATTATTTACAGTCGCTGAGACACAGATGCATATGTCCACTGCTGGATGAGGGGATGAAAAAATGTGTACATATATAATGGAATATTACTCAGCCATAAAAAAGAAGGAAATCCTGCCATTTGGGATGACATGGATGGACCCTGAGTGACTACAATAAGTGAAACAAGAGAAAGACAAATACTGTATGATCTTCCATGTGGAATCTAAAACCAAAAAGAATCTCCCAAAAACCTGAGCTCACAGATATAGAGAACAGAATGGTGGCTGCCAAGGGTGGGACGGCGGGGTGGGTGAAATTGGTCAAAAGGTACAAACGTGGAGCTGTGAACTAAGTGAAGTCTTGGGCTGTAATGCAGGGCGTGGGGGCTGTAGTGAATAATGCTATACTTTCTATTTGAAAGTTGCTAAGAGAATAGATCTTAAAAGTTCTCATCACAAGAAAAAAATCTATGTGTGAGGACAGATGGTAACTAGACTTGCGGTCATTATGTTGTACGCCTGAAACTGATGTGATGCTGTGTATGTCGATAATAACTGAACAAAATAAACAATCAAAAAAAAAAGGTGTTGCTGTGCAAACTCCGAGGGGGAAGAGCAGTACTTCTATGCATTATTTGTGGAAAAGCATGGTCAGCAGAACTGCATCTGCACGGCTTTCTTGGGTCCTGTACACAATCTCACAAGTTAACCGTACAGGTGCAAGTACCCTTCTGCTTACTTACTTACAACCTACATTTCTGAGATTCTTTTTTTTTTAAAGATTTTTATTTATTTACTTTGAGAGAGAGTTTGTGCACAAGCAGGGGTAAGTGGCAGAAAGAGAGGGAGAAGCAGGCTTCCTGACGTGGGGCTTGATCCCAGGACCCCAGGATCATGACCTGAGCCAAAGGCAGACACTTAACCCAACTGAGCCACCCAGGTGACCCTTCTCAGATCTCTTCGGTAACAAGTGTACAGAAGTACTTTTCCTAATTAGAAATTTCAATTTAATGTAACTTAAAGAACCATTTCGAATTTGCATTTCAAAACAATACAATCAAGTCATTAAGATTTCTCTATTTAAAATTTAAAAAAGACTATATGGAAATATATTTTTAATCTTGAATTTCAGTGTAGAATTTAATATTATTTAACACAGATGATCCACTCAATTTTTGAAAAATCTGGACCTGTGAAGGTTTAGGCTAGATGAAATAGGGCAAGATTGGGTTTGATTTCTTTGGTAACGTCTAAGTAACACATAATTTAGTTTCTCTCTGAAATGAGATTCAAACTTGATTTGACCAAGAGTTTAATTTTTAAAAAAATTTTTTTTAAAGTTTTATTTTTAATCTCTACACAATGTGGGGCTTGAACCCATTACCTCAAGATCAAGAGTCAAAGGCTATGCACCTCCCAAGATTTTCATTTTACTTTTGAAAGCATTAAATTTAAGCTGTAAGATAAAATACAATCAAAGAGAAAACTGTGTCTAACAACGATGCCCAGGTAAACATTTAACAGTACTGGTGAACTGTCTGTATACTCAGACCAGACCGAGCATTCCGTCCTGCAAAGAGATGAATTCACACTCTGATTTTAATAAAGGAACATACCAATTCTTTCACTCTGCTCTTTTCTAGATTGAAGTCTAACTTGGTATCTGTTCGGACTTTGACCACTTCATCCTAGCAGGAGGGCAAACAAAGAGAGAAAGAAATCCAAAGTGAGAAATGGAAACCCTCTTGGGATGTGAAGGCTGGGACTTCCCAGTAATCTATTGAAATAACCCCCCTTATGCTTAAGTCAGCCCAGGGCGGGTTACTGCTGCTTTAACCTCGAGATTCCCAGTGTAATATCCTTATGGCATTTATGACTGAAGCTGTTCCCTGGACAACTCTGGAAAGCAGAGATGGACTCAAAGAAAGAAAATATGAAATTCTGGTTTAAATAAAGCCTTCTGACGCTCGTCAGGACCTTTCCTTCCTTAACGTCCATGTCCTTTCCATTTAAAATAAAAAAAAAAAATCGAACAGCTGGCACAGTAAACATTTTCAAATCACATGTAATTCTCTAAAGCCAGTCTGTTCTAACAGAACTGAAAGGCTCCCTATGTGGCAACTTCAACATTTTTAAATTTAAAGATGATTTCATTCATCCTAGAACACAATTTTCTTAATGAATTTGGTTAGATATCACCAATTTACTCACTGACTCTGTTCTCACCTAATCTTCCAGTGTGTACTTTTGAGACATATTACACAAATATTTAACATAGGATTAAGTTTTTAAGAACACCTAAAGAACTTCTGACATTGTATTTATTACTACATTTACGTAACTGCCAATAAGCACGCAAGCAGGAGTGAGGGTCTCACCATTATTTGTTGTTTTAACCGATGCAGTTCCACGTTTATCTTCTAAAAACACATTAAAAAAAACAAAAACAAGTCAAGGATATGGCTAGAAGGTTAAAAAATAAATAAATAAAACATAGTAATAAACCTACATTAGAACATGTTTTTGCGCACAGTTCTAACTGCATTCAGAATGAAACATAAGCTGAACCGTCTTAGGAGCAGACATGATTATCTGTCATGCCAGAATGGTATTATAATGCATACGCCTATCTTGAGATCAGTTTTAATTCATCTCGAAGGTTACATAAAATCAGTAACACAATTTAATTTTTTTTTTAAGTAGGCTCCCCAGCGTGGAGGCCAATGTAGGGTTTGAACTCATGACCCTGAGATCAAGACCTGGGCCAAGATCAAGTCAGAGGCTTACTGACTGAGCCACCCAGGTGACCCAGTAACACAATTGTTTTTAACATACACGTTTGCCTTCAGAGGCCCTGTCTTCCATACCTCCTTCAATTTTTCTTTGAATGAATTCTCCCTTCAAATAACCGATTTCAGGGCAAATGCGAGAGTTTCAAACTTTACTGTTTTCTAGCAAAAGCAATCTTTTGCTGGAAGGCCTCTCACAAGACCAAGATCAACTGGTAATAAATGGACTTCCTTTATGGGATTTTAGCCAGGACTGAAAACAAAAGGAAGGATGCCAACACAGCAATTACTTCAATGCTGAACCCGTATGCCACACTGTAGAAACCAAGGGATACATCTGCAACGATGTGGGTGGAACCAGAGGGTATTATGCGAAATGAAGTAAGTCAATCAGAGAAAGACAAATGCTGTATGATTTCACTCATATGTGGAATTTAAGAAACAAAACAGATGAACGTAGGGGATGGGAAGGAAAAATACAATAAGATAACAGAGAGGGAGGCAAACCATAAGAGACTCTTAATCACAGGGAACAAACTGAGGGTTACTGGAGGGGAGGGAGCTGAGGGGGTAACTAGGTGCTGGGCATTAAGGAGGGCACTTGATATAATGAGCACTGGGTGTTAAATATAAGTGATGAATCACCAAATTCTACCTCTGAAACCAACACACTATATGGTAACTAAATTGAATTAAAAACAAAAAAAAAGAAATCAAGGGATATTTTACAGCAGCGCTTGTCTGTGATAACCAAAAACTGGCAACAACTCTCCTATGCAGCTGATCCTTGAACAACGCTGGGGGTTAGGGGCACTGATTCCCCCCCCCCCGGTTAAATATCTCCATATATAACTTCTGACTCCCCCAAAACTCAACTACTATTAGCTCACCACTGACCAGAAGCCTTACTGGTAACGTGACACGTTCTTTGAATGTTATATGCATTCCACACCATCTTCTCAGAATAAAGTTAGCCAGAGAAAAGCAAATGTTACTAAGAAAATCGTAAGGAAGAGAAAACACATTTACTGAACTGTTCAAGTGGACCTGTTCATCTCAAACCCGTGTTGCTCAGGGGTCAAGTGTACATCACAGCGGAAAAATGTGACACAGTCATAGAATACTACAGACATCGAGCAAGAGCGAACTACTGTAAGACACACCACAGGACTCCCCCGGATGAAGTGCTGGAACAGGCAAAACCAGTCAACGGTGACACAGGTCAGGATAGTGGTCTTCCTAGCAGGGCGTTAGCAGGCTTCTGGGGAGCCAGGAATATTCTACTTCCTGATCTGGTGGAGGACACCTGGTGAAAACGCACCTGACTCGTGCACTTCTGTCCGTGCGCATTATGTCTCAGTGTCTCTGACAGCAAGCATTTTATTAGTATGAGTGGCTCTTTAGTTTTACCTCATTTTCTGCTCTGAGGGCTGAAAATTCGCTCTTCTCCAAAATAATCATATCTTTTTTCACATTAGCAATCTGAGACATTATTTGCTGTACAGTGATCTCCTAGGAAAAGAAAACAAAACATATAAGTAGGCTGGCCTAGGATGTCTGCCTCCTACCTGGGATCATCTTAGTGAGAAACCAGGAGGATACGGACACGAGAGGTTCCGCAAGGTCATCATCCTCTATTCCAGAATGAAGAAAGGAAAAGAATAAAGACTCAAGTCCAGTATCATCATCAAGTGAGCCAGTTCAAAGGGTGGCGTCTGCGGACCCGCAGCTCAAGAACACACTGCTGTAATTCCAGCCACATCTCCCTGTGTTAAGTACGGTGGATTGGAATAGTCCTTTTTTCAAGCATAGTTGAGTTTTCCAGCATGATTCTACAACAGCTGACAAAATAGCTTCGGAAAAAAAATATATATACATATTTTTTAAAGTAGGCTCCATGCCCAGAGTGGAACCCAACGCAGGGCTTGAATTCACAACCCTGAGATTAAGACTCGAGCTGAGATTGAGTCAGACGGTTAACTGACTGAACCACGCAGGTGCCCCTTGAATAAATTACTTTTATTTATTTATTTTTAAAAAGACTTTATTTATTTGACACAGAGAGAGAGACAGACAGTGAGAGAGGGAACACAAGCAGGGGGAGTGGGAGAGGAAGAAGCAGGCTCCCAGCAGAGGAGCCTGATGCAGGGCTCGATCCCAGAACACCGGGATCACGCCTTGAACCGAAGGCAGATGCTTAACGACTGAGCCACCCAGGCGCCCCTGAATAAATTACTTTTAATACCACTGGAATCATTTGCCTCTGAACTCTGAAGTACTATATGCTTTTTGGGGCTCCTGGGTGGCTCAGTCGGTTAAACGTCAGCCTTTGCGTTGGGTCGGGATCCCAGGGTCCTGGGATCATGCCCTGTATCGGGCTCCCTGCCTGGTGGGGAGTCTGCTTCTCCCTCTGCCCCTCCCCTGCTTGTGTTCTCTCTCTCAAATAAAATCCTTAAAGAAAAAAGTATTATATGCTTTTCAACAGAATATTATCCAAAAATACATATTACAAATAACATCCCAGCTTTAGACTTTAAATTTGCTGCTACGCCCCGACAAAGCTAACCTGCTGCATCTTGGTGACCATGTCCTTGTAGACGATATCCATGTTGGCGTCCGTGATCTTGACCAATGCGGAGACAGTGATTTCTGCTTGCTGGGTGGTGAACCCTAAGCAAACACATGAAGACAATCACACTCCGGAGACTCCATTTGTTGGGGAAAAAAAGAGAAAAAAACCCTTCACAGAAGGGGAGAGTATGTTTGAATTCAGAAAGACTAGAGTCCCAGGCTATGATGTGTGCGTCACTCTGGGCAAGCAAGACGCACCTATTTCTTCATGTGAAGATAAAGGGATGCGCTGGTGTCCTCTACCATCCTACCTAGCTGCAAAAAAATCCTGTTTCCTGAGAATGTCTCATGACATAGAGGAAGCTGAAATGTGGGGTCAAGGAAAGGAATGCAAGATCAAAATTACAGATGCAATTTACCGCTTTTGTAACTTAACAAAGACTCTACGTAATCTTTATTTCCCTCCCCATGGCCTAAATTTTCTATAATGACATGATTTCCTTAATTTAAAAATGTACACATTAGTGAAGAGTGATTTACTTAAGTAGGAAAGCTCAATTATTTCACACCCACCATAAATCCATCAGATCACTGACCATATAAAGATAACTAGTAAGTTAGCTACTAATTTATCTCATGTTAAAAGGCAAAATTCATTCTTTCATTTTTCCTCCACAAGTCTCTTCGGTCACTTGTGGAGAAGGGACCAGGCTGGAAAAAAAATATATTCTTTGATACTCAGCAAATGATGCTGACTTGAAAGATCTAACTCAGCAGTGTTACTGTTTTTATTTTATTTTTATTTTTTATTTTTTTAAAGATTTTATTTATTTATTCGACAGAGATAGAGACAGCCAGCGAGAGAGGGAACACAAGCAGGGGGAGTGGGAGAGGAAGAAGCAGGCTCATAGCGGAGGAGCCTGATGTGGGGCTCGATCCCGGAACGCCGGGATCACGCCCTGAGCTGAAGGCAGACGCTTAACCGCTGTGCCACCCAGGCGCCCAGTGTTACTGTTTTTAATACCTTTAGATAGTACTGCCCGAGAAGCTAATAATACACTGTATGCTAATTAACTGAATTTAAAAAGTTGGAATAGTAATTTATATTTCACGTTGGAAATGCTAATAAAATGCTTAAAACCAAGTCCCTGGAAAGTAATTTTTTTAATATTAAATACTTCCATCCATAAGAACTGCAGAAGAAACCACTGACTCTTGTAATTAAAGGCACATTTGTTTAAAAAAATTATAACTGATAAAATTTAGATGAAATTAAGCATAGACTATAATTTTTTTTAAAGTTTGAGTGAGTGCATGTGTGTGCCTGCACATGCCCGTGCACAGACACACACACACACACATACACACACACACACACACACACACACACACACACACACACACACGAGCTGGGGGGATGGGCAGAGGGAGACGGGGAGAGAAATCTCAAGCAGACTCCCTGCTGAGCACAGAGCCCAGAGCTCCATCTCAAGACTCTGAGATCAAAACCTGAGCCAAAGTCAAGGGTCTTAACTGACTGAGCCACCCAGGCAGCCCCCAACATAAGAAACAAAGACAAATATTTAAAAGAGACAAAAAGACCTCCAAAGACCTGCTCCCTTCATTTATTCAAAGTCCTTCGATTTTCAACATGTGGGTCACGTGCACCTAGAAAAATCATCCAAAAGGTTACCCACCAAAATGTTATGTTGTTTTGCTCTGGGGTATTGGGATTCAAAATACTTTTTCCTGTTTCTTCTCTGCCTTCCTAATTTTTTGAAAATGAAAATGCGCCTTGTAATTTTTAAAACTTTATGAAGAAATGTTCATAGTTAAACATAGTTAGGTTTGGCAATTGTTAAGAAAACAAGAAGAGACCAGAGGAGAACTTATGCTGATAACAAACTCCACAGCCTTATAATTTATAACCACCTATGGGAGGAGAAAGGGGTAAGAAAAAGCAGAAGTTGGGCCTGAAAACATACCAGGTTACCAGATACAAAATAATGTTTTGTAGGAATGAGAGAACAGGACACTATCAGTGTTAGCAAGATTACAGACATGCAGGAAGTTTCGTGAAGCAGGAGACGCAGCTCTGGAGAAGACATGGATGGAAGGTGGGGGTGCTCCTGGACGGGTCCTTCTCGGCCCCCTAAGGCATCCTAAGACATCCACCCTTCATCTAAGAGACCTCATGCCCTGCATTTCCGAGGGGTCCTCACAACGCCGGTCTTGAGATACGCAAAGACTCGTGCGTCAAGGTTTGAAATCAAGAAAAGCAGGAAGTACATCTATCGAAACATCACACTTTAAACATTAAACATGAACAATTTTTATCTATCAAAAATAAATAGATTTTCTGGTGGGGGAGGGGAAATAAACCCCACCTCTTAACGGGAGAAAGATCTGTGGCCATCTTGAGTCCACTGTAGCTACCCTGCCACTTAACAAGATTTATGATGCTCCCTTGTTCTCATCAAGCCCTAGTGTGTAGTGAAACACCCCCGTTCTCTCGAATATGGCTTTTTACAATGGGTTACTTTGAATGCAAGAACACAAGGTCCACAGAAAAAAGGAAAAAGTAGGAAGACTTCTGCTTATCTACGTATTTTCTGATGCCTCCCTTCTCAATTCCACTTTTCATTTTTAAATTCTGAGCTGAGGGGCGCCTGGGTGGCTCAGTAGTTAAGCGTCTGCCTTCGGCTCAGGGCGTGATCCCGGCGTTCTAGGATCGAGCCCCGCATCAGGCTCCTCTGCTGCGAGCCTGCTTCTTCCTCTCCCACTGCCCCTGCTTGTGTTCCCTCTCTCGCTGCCTGTCTCTATCTCTGTCGAATAAATAAATAAAATCTTAAAAATGAATAAATAAATGAATAAATAAATTCTGAGCTGAAAGGTTTGGTGAAAAAAAGGCCTGATGTTTCAAGCTTGAGAAGGAAAGCAGTGAAAATTTTGGGTTTTGTTGTTGTTGTTTGTTTGTTTTAAAGATTTAATTTTGATACGGTACTTGACAATTCTTCCAAAGTGCATTCAAGTACAGCCCATTTCCTTTAATACTCAAGGGAATCTTTGGAATTCTTCTTGTGCCCACCCTGCCCATGAGATGAGGAGACAGAAACCAGGAAGGACGGGGCGCCTGGGAAGCTCAGTCAGTTAAGCATCTGCCTTTGGTTCAGGTCCATGATCTTGGGGTTCTGGGATCGACCATGCCTTGGGCTCCCCGCTCAGCGGGAGTCTGCTTCTCCCTCTCCTTCTGCCCCTGCCCTCTGCTCGTGCGCTGTCTCAAATAATTAAATAAAATCTTAAAAAAAGAAAAAAGAAACTGGGAAGGATGAGAGAACTTCCTAGCTCCGCAGCTGGGCTCTGGCAGAGCTTGAACCCAGGGCGTCGACTTCCCCAGTGCAAGCACAGAAGTCACTCCACCCGCTTGTCCTGGGCAAGGGAAGCAGAGCTACAGAGGGTAGCTCTGCAGATACGAATATGTACAACTAGAGAAATATCTATAGTGTCGTGAAGAGTACAATACAGAGAATTAGAATCGGTCATCTGTTTAGAGAAGAGTCAATGAGAATGTTACCTAGGTACTGAACGCACGTTCAATACATGTCAGATATGTTAGAGCATCTTTTACATTAATTAACAGCAATAAGGAAAAATATTAGTTGGACTATTAAAAAAACACAAGTTGAAATTATTAGCAATTGCTGCTCAGCAACATTTTAATTTCATAACAATTTTAAAAGCACACAACATGCACAGTAACAAAACTACCACTTCTGTGCACCAGGCAGGTGTCATAGGAACCATCCCTGAGTTTTGCTAACTTGTGTCTAAATCTTTATCTGTAACACTCCACCTCCGAAGGGATGTTATAAAAATACACTTTTCACGGACAAATAGAAAACATGTGCAAAAAGTTTCAACTGTTACTGGCGGAAGCAAAAATGTCCTTAAACAAAAAAATAAGAACTTAAAAAATGGAGCCTGACCAAAAGATTATCTGTAGACTTAACCGTCAAAGAGAACTAGGAGAAGTTAGATAAGATCACGAGGACTTATAATTTAGTGTTTCTCCGTGGCACTGAGTGACTCACGAAAGGATTACCATTTTCTTCCAGTAAACACACTAAGGCATGGGTGTCAAAGTAGAGCTTCCTGTTTCCGTAAGAGGTGAAATCTCTCCTTTTATGCTCCAGATCTCTCCTGTGCTCCAGCTGCAGGCTCCCGGCAGACAGGCTCAGCTCTAGAATGCAAAGGGCAAATTAGGCTCAAAACAGGATCTGGTGGTAAACAAAAGAAATTTAAAGAGTATGGCATACCTCAAAAGTCTACCTGGTTGGGGCTTTATCGAGATGAAATTCACATACCATACAATTCACCCATTTCAAGTGTTCAATTTGATTTTTACTATAGAGTCGTGCAACCTTCAGCACAGTCAACTCTAGAACATTTTCATCATCCCAAAAAGAAACGCTATACCCTTTAGCTATCGTGCCCCAATCTCCCTACTCCCTCAACCCCCGGCAATCCTTTATCTACTTTCTGTCTTTACGGATTTGCCTACTCTGGGCATTACGTATGGATAGAATCATGAGGGATGTGGTATTGTGTGACTGGTTTTTTCACTTAGGTAAGGTTTTCAAGGTTCATGCACCTTATAATCATGTGCACTTTATATATTTTTATTTCTGAATCACATTGTTTTAGGAATGTGCCAATTTTTTCTTACCTACTGATCAGTTGAAGGACATGTGAGTTGTTTCCACTTCTTCACTGCTATCAACAATGCTGCTGTGAACATTTGTGCATGAGATTTGGTGTGAACGAGTTTTCAATTCTCTTGGATATATACCCAGGAATTGTTGCATCATACAGTGACTCTGTGTTTAACCTTATTAGGTTATGCCAGACTATTTTCCAAAGTGGCTACACCATTCTTCATTCCCAACAGCAGTGTCTGAGGGTTCCAATTTCTCTACATTATCAACACTTGTTATTGTCTGTCTTTTTTATTATAACCATCCTAGTGGGTATAAAGTGGTATCCCATTGCAATTTACTTTATTATTATTTTTTAGATGTCTCTTCAATTATGGTATTTACTTATTTATTTGTTCTCTATAATGAAGTGTTTCTTGGCTTGTCTCTCATTTCTTCCTTTGTTCATTTGTTTCTTAAATCCCACATATGAGTGAAATCAAATGGTATTTGTCTTCTCTGACTTATTTCGCTTAGCATAATACCCTCTAGCTCTAGCACTTCATTGCAAATGGCAAGATTTCATTCTTTTTTATCACTGAATAGTCTGTGATGTGTGTATATATTCATCCATTCATCTATCGATGGACACTTGGGCTGCTTGCATAACTTGGCTATTGTAAATAATGCTGCAATAAACCTAGAGCTAGCTCACTGCAGTTTTGATTTGTACTTCCTTGATGCCTAGTGATGCTGAGCATCTTTTCATTGCTTATTGGCCATTTGTAAAACTTTGGAGAAACATCTATTCAGACCCTTTGCCCATTTTAAAAAACTGGGTTATCTGTGCCTGGGTGGCACAGTTGGTTAAGCGTCCAACTCTTGGTTCCAGCTCAGGTAGTGATCTCAGAGCTGTGAGCTTGAGCCCCACATCGGGCTCCAAGCTCAGTGCAGAGTCTGTCTGAGATTCTCTCTCCCTCTCCCTCTGTTCTTCCTGCTCACGCTCTAATAAATAAATACATATTTAAAATATCGGGTTATCTTTTTATTATTGAGTTGGTTGTTAAGAATTCTTTATACATTTTAGCGGCATCTGGGTGGCTCAGTCGCCTGACTGTCTGCCTTAGGCTCAGGTCATGATCCCCGAGTCCTGGGATCCAGCCCTGCGTCAGGCTTCCTGCTCAGAGAGGAGTCTGCTTCTCTGCCCCTCCCGTGGCTGGTGCTTTCTCCCTCTCACATAAATAAATAAAAATTAAAAAAAGAATTCTTTATACATTTTTTTTAAAGGTTTTATTCATTTGAGAGAGACAGTGTGTGAGAGAGAGAAAGCAGGAGAGGCGGGAGGGTCAGAGGAAAAAGCAGACTCCCTGCTGAGCAACGAGCCCGATGCAGGACTTGATCCTGGGACTCGTGACCCCAGGATCATGACCTGAGATGAAGGCGATGCTTAACTGACTGAGCCACCCAGGTACCCTTATTTATACATTTTAAATACAAGTTCCTTATCATATATATAATTTGCAAATACTCTCTCCCATTCTGCGGGCTGGCTTTCACTTTCTTGATGGTGCCTTTCGAAGCACAAAGTTCTTAATTTTAATGAAGTCCAATTTATTTATTTATTTTTGTCCCTTGTGCTTTTGGTGTCATATCTAAGAAACTACTGGCTAATTCCAGGACACAAAGATTTAAACCAATTTTTTTCCTGAGAGTTTTAGTTTCAGCTCTTACAGTTTGGTTTCTGACCCATCTGTGTTAAGTTTTATGAGGTGTGAGATGAGGGTTCGACTTCTTTTGCATGTGGATATCCAGCTGTTTCAGAATTATCTTGGAATCTGTCAAAAATCAGTTGACTGTAAATTATCTCTGGGTTCTCCATTCCATGCCACTGATTTAGATCTGTCCTTATACCAGTGACACATCTTCTTGATTACTTGTAGCTCTGTAGTAAATTTTTGTATCAGGAAAGGAGTCTTCTAGTTTTGTCCTTTTTCAAGATTGCATTGGTCATTCTCAGTCCCTTGCATTTCCATACGTATTTTAGGATCAGCTTATCAATTTCTACAGAGAAGCCACCTGAAACTTTGAGAGAGATTGTTTTAAATCTGTAGATCAATTTGGGAGGGGTACAAACTCTTCCAATCCATGAACATAGGATGTTTTTCCATTTACTTAGGTCTTTAAGAATGTTAGGTAGATTTCACAGTACAGCCGCCCCTTGAACACAGGTTTAGACCACACGGGTCCACTTATACACAGATTTTTTACAGCACAGTATTTCCACTTCTTTATGATTTTCTTAATAATGTTTTCTTTTCTCTAGCTTACACTATTCTAAGAATACAGAATATAACACATATAATATATAAAATATGTGTTAACCAACTGTCTATTATAGTAAAGTTTCTGGCAAACAGTAAGATATTAGTAGTTAAATTTTTGGGAAGTCAAAAGTTATACACAGATTTTCAACTGTGTGGGAATTGGCACTCCTAAGTCCTGTGTTGTTCAAGGGTCAATCGTTTAAATTTTGTGAGTTTTTTTGTTAAATTTATCCCTAAGTACTTTATTCTTTTTGATGCTACTATAAAGGGAATTGTTTTTTAGAGTGTTCATTCTAGTGTAGAGTAATGCAACTGATTTTTGTATTTCATTATATTTTTTATGTTGATCTTGTATCCTGCAATCTTCTTGAACTTGTTAATTAGCTCTAACGGTTTTTTAGTGAATTCCTTAGAGTTTTGTATGTACAGGGTCATGTCACCTGTGAACAGTGATAGCTTTACTTTCTCCTTTCCATTGTCTTGCCCTGGTTAGAATTTCTATGTTGCATGGCTGGTGATGGCAGACATCCTTGCTCCTGACCTTTGGAGGGAAAGCAGTCGTCCTTCACTATTAAGTATGATGTTAGCTGTGAGTGTTTCACAGATGCCCTTTATCGGTGAGGCAGTTTCCTTCTATTCCTAATTTGTCAAGTGCTTTTTATCATGAAGGGGTGCTAAATTTTGTCAAATTCCTCTTCTCTGTCTTTTGAGGTAATCACATGGTTTGTTTGTGTTTCTTTTTTTTTATATATGGTGCGGAACAGGAACTGATATTCAGATGTTAAATGAACCTGTTGTTTCTGGGACAGAATCCTCTTTGGTCATGATGTATACTTCTTTTTTACATATTGCTGGATTTGATTTGCTGAGAATTTTGCTGAGGATTTTTGTCTTTATTCATAAGAGGTATTGGTCAATAGTTTTCTTTGTGATGTCTCTACAAAGTCTATCGTTAAAGACGTGTTCTAACAATGTGTATGTTAACCTTTCCTATGAATTTCTGTGCATTTAGCCACAGATCCAACACATTTTGTAAACTTGTTTCAAGGTGCTCATTTGAAGAGGGTAGCATGGTAATGGTTCTCTGGCTTTTGTATTTCATGTACCATAAAAATAGTTAAAAAAAATATGTAACAATTGCAATGCCAACTAGTAATTCTGTCCGGAAAGGGCATTTAAACACAATAGCTCCTTACTATTACAAGCATACTACAGAAGACATTTGACAGCAGCAGAAAAAAAAAGAGATGGACACTATAAAATAAAAAACTTGCATTTAAATGTAATAAACACAGCTATATGAAAATTTTGCTACATATTTGTCTTTGCTTTTCTATGATGCCCGGTTTATAGGAGAGTGGTAAAAGAGATAACAGGTTTTACTAACTCAAAGTTCAAAAGTTTGAGGTAAATCCCCTAAATGACCAGAAAGATACTTCAGCTAATCAGCTCCTATTGTCAATCCTTCACCTCTAAACACTCTAAAGGAAACTGCATGTAAGCAAAGACGTGACAGGGACAGAACCCTACAGATCTGATGTTTGCCTAGAAGCTTATAACAGTGGTTCCCACCTTGGAAAGAGGGTCACAGTCAGTGTCAAGGTAAGTACAAGAAATCCAATCATCATTTTGTACCAAGCGCTGTTTGCAGACTGACAAAATATAAAATGCAACAACTGTTATATGTAAGTGTGACCTCGATGGTTAAAAAAAAGGCCCTCACATTCAGAGAACCACTGGCCTACAGGATCGGGTCCTTGGCAAGGCACACAAATACAAAGCCTGTCCTAATTTAGCCCACACCTACCCTTTCAGCTTTCTTTCCAGCCACCTAAGTTATTCCATGTCCTATACTCACCCACCTTAGTACTCCACCCGTAAGTCTGGCAACTGGGCAAGGTTAAGCATCATTTTACCCCTCTTCATTTAATTTTACAACTTGCGAAGCAAACATTATGATCCGGGCAAGGCACTATGCCACACTGTGTGGTTCGGTCTGCTAGTCCCACCCAGGTCAGAGGGCAGCCTTGATTGCTCCTTATCTGTGTTCTCAGCCCAGTTCAGATAGCTCTGTCACAGCACTTACCATCCTGTTTCCACATCTGTATCATCTGCCAGTCCAAACATCCCAAGAGCAGCCAGTCTTAGTCATTTTCACATTGTTAGCACCTAGCAGAAGGCCTGGCCAACTGCAGGCCAGAAATAATTTTGTAAGAGAACTCTATGATCTGATCACGAGACTGTCCAGGAAGAAAATTTGAAATCAACCCCTCTCACCTCTTCACCTATGATCTTCCCTTTTTA
Source organism: Ursus americanus (assembly GCF_024610735.1). Classification (NCBI taxonomy): domain Eukaryota; kingdom Metazoa; phylum Chordata; class Mammalia; order Carnivora; family Ursidae; genus Ursus; species Ursus americanus. The sequence goes on from NC_142158.1 coordinate 17,590,123, forward strand.
CATAAAATAGCTCAGTTAAATCTGGTCCCTCTTTTTTCATTCTTTATCCCCAGTCCTGAGACAAAGCTGGCCTCCAGGAGAAGAGACCCCAAATGTCTGCCTGATCACAGAACAGACCTAGCTTGAGAAACAGTGGTGGTGAATGAATGAATGAATGAATCTCTCAAGGGGCTCTCTAGAGGCCAACCCGCCCATCTTTAAACTGTGCTCAACTGTCCCATGGGTCAGGGAGCTTGAAAACATTTAAGTCTAGAACTGGCTGGTGAAGAGAGATGGGATTTTTCTAGTACCACATTTGTTTCTAACAACAAATTAATCATTTGTGTGATTTAAAACCTCTCTCTCTCTCACACACACACACACCCCAAAACTAAACTATCACGACTACTTTCTAAGCAAGAGCTGATTCCAATTTCGATGCTTATTTTTTTTTTCTCCTCCAAAACAACTGGAATTCATTTCAACTACAAGCTTACTTCAACAAAATATGTAGTATCATCTGAAAAGTGGAGAAAAGGGCTGGCCGCTTCTCACTTGGCAGGCCCACCCCTGCTGATGGAAGTTGAATGCCAGCTTGCCTTCTGTCAAAGGACGAAGCCTGAGGAGGAGCAATACTGTGGCATTTACAATACCTCTGACTCATTTTTTCTCTTTTATTGTGACAACAAAGTGAGGCCCAAGAACCAGGAATTCCCGCTAATAACCAGGAAGCAAGTAAACTGAGCTATGTTAAAGTGCAATGCGTAATTCTCCTTTGAGGGACCTTCAGGATATCAAAAGGATATTAAAACACACACACAAAAGAAGCCCAAAGTTAGCCTTGAACAGAGGAGGAAACCAAGTAGAAACCTGCTACTCATACCATCCTTAAGTCTCAGTAACTCTACTGAGAACCCTGGCACCAAACAAATCACTAGGCTGAAAGTAAAGGAACAAAACTCATTTGCTGATGATTGCTCCTTACCAGTCTTGCCTGTTTCCCCGTATTTATGTACCCATCCTTGCTCTGTGAATAAAGAGATCCTTTGAGCCTAATCCAGTAGTACCACCATCCTGATAAAATCAGAAAACTCATGAGAAAGAATACTCTTCCCTTTTGCGCCATAGTCTTGAATGAGGAGATGAAAATAAATCACAAGTCACCAGCTTGTCAAAAGAAAGAAAGAAAGAAAGAAAGAAAGAAAGAAAGAAAGAAAGAAAGAAAGAAAGAAGAAAGAAAGAAAGAAAGAAAGAAAGAAAAGACAAAAGTACTGAAATAAAGACCAAAGTCATCTCTAACTCATAATTCCTGCAGAACACTGACAGAGTTCGCAACTCATTGCCCACCCTGTGTGTGCAGAACTTCCTTCCTTCACTTTTTTGCCCTCCCAATCAGTCTCTTCCCCAGCCCCGAGTACTTTTATATTTTAGAACCAGTCAACATTTACTGGGCCTTTCTATTAAGAAAAACGTGAAAAAAAAAAAAGCCATCAGTATGGTTACTGATGGTTATTGATTGATACGAAAGACCACCCAAAGTGGCATTTTTGCCCTTTGCTAATAAAGATTATCTCAAATGATATTTTCATCAACAATTTGCTATCTAGTACATTGAGCCTGTTTCAGACTTCCCTAATCTTTATGCAGGGCAGTGACTGCTCTCACCTCCTTCAAGTATTTAATCAAACGCCACCTTCTCAACATAAACTATTCTGATGACCCCATTTTAATTCCTTGCTGGAGGCCCACCTCACTTCCTAACCCTTACCACCTCCATTTTTTTCCTGTGGTATTTATCACTTCCGTACGTAGATTATACGTAAATTATAAGTGTATGTACGTAGTTATAGCTATCTACATCATCTCCTGTACTACAGTGAAGGTCCGAGATTGTGCTGACAGTACCCTGAAAAGCGCCAGCCAAGCCCAGAACAGGCAACTAGTGTTCAAAGAGTTAATAAATCCACTAGAGCCGAAAGTGAAATTGCAGTTCCCAGAGCTCCGCTCCTCAATCTCGCAAGCCCCCCGCAGCCGCCCGCACCCGAAAGCCGACACGAGGGACGCGTCACCGGCGCCCACGCGGCGGCTCCACGCCCCGGCGAGCACCAGCTCCCTGCCCAGCGCGCACGGCCCTCCCGGCATCCCGGCCAACTGCGCTCCACACACCTTGTGCCCAGGACTCCGGGTCACCAGGGCGGAGGCAGACAGACCTTCGTCCCACGCCCCAGACGAGGCCAGCGACCTCGCCTGACCCGACCTCTGGGTCGCCGAGCCTCCCCCTCCCGCCCAGCCCGGAAGGTTAAAGCCAAAGCTGGCCCCGCCCCCCGCCCGGCCAGGCGAGCCCCCTGCTCCCCCGGTACGCGGCCCTCACCTCTCCTGGACGAAGTCAGGGCGGCCACTCGGCCGCGGCACAGGTGGAGGGCGCCGGCGGCCCAGGCGACGCCCGGGGCGAGGCCCGGCAGGTACCTCCCCGCGCCGCCGCGGCCGGCCGCCGGGACGGAGGACGCCGGGCGCGAGTGCTCCCGGTCCCCGAGGGGCCTGCGCGGGGCGACGGCGGCCAGGCGCGGGGAGGGCACGAGCAGGAGGAGGAGCAGCGGGGAGGCACGTGACGCGCCGCCGCGGGCCGCCGGGGCACGAGGCCGCAGTGCCCCCAGACCCACGGACAGCGCTGACAGGCCGTGGCGCGCCGGGACGCCCCGGCCGCCCGGGCTTCCGCAGCGGGCTGACAGCAGGAAGAGCAGAAGCCGCCGGCGGTCCGGCGGGCGCTTCGGCGTCCCGCCCGCGACGAAGCCGCAGTCCATCGCCACGGCGGTCACCGGCCGGGGCGCGCGCTCATGCCGCTAGCGCGCCGCGCCGGCCCGAGTCGGACGGCTGGAGCGAGCGTGGGCAGTGGCGCCGGGCCCGCCCTTTCCTGCCGGGCGGGCGGGGCTCCGGGCGCGCGCCGGGGCGGGGCCAGGCGCGGCCAGGAGGGGCGGGGCGGGGCGGGGCGGGGCGAGGAGGGGCGGGGCGAGGCCCCGGGCCCCGCGAAAGAGGAGATCCCCGGTCTTGCGCGAGCCTGGGACCAGCTCAGTGCGGTGGAGGCTGCGGGCACTCCCGCATCTGCGATGCCTTCCTGGCTGCCACGATTTGCATATTCATTACGCTGGTGTCCTTACGAAGACATTCATTACCCTGCCGCCCTTCAGAGTCCCAAGGAAAGTCCCCGCACCACCCGGCTGCCCTAGATTTTACTATCCCCGACTGAAGTCCCCCAAAGTGTGGCGCTGGGGTGCATGTTAGGGAATTAACAGGGCCAAGGGAGCGGCGTTTACACAGTCAATACATTTTCAAGGCTGAACTTCAGAGTTTTGTTTCCGGATTAGCACACCAAGAAAGGAGAAAGTCTCAATCTGAGGAATTTAAAACGTGGGGCGTGAATGTTAACTGAGATCTCTTGGCGTAGGAGATCTGAAACTAGTGGTGTTCAGTTCAGGGAGCTTTTTGAATGCCTAATGCACCCGTCTCAATTACGGGTCCCTTGTGTGAAGTTAGTAGATGTTCCTTGAGTGAAGGAATGAAGTATGCGCAGGGCTGCAGGCTTGGAGATAGAAGAAAAATGAGATTGTTCTTGTCCTCCAGGAGTTTTCTGATACACTTGACGTTTGTCCACATGCTTGATGAAAGAAAAACATGTTATGAGCCATAAGAGCTACAAAGTGCTGATTAGACAGAAGAGAGTGCACAAGGCTATGGAAGAGGTGGAAGAGATGTTTAAGCGGCTATCAAAATATAAAGCATTAGAAATATTAAGGTGCAAGTAGACATTTCCATAGAATGTAGGAGTTACACGTTTGTAGAACTGGTAGGGAAAGCAATTTAGCAATATGTTTCAACAGCCTTTTACGTTCACAGATTGATGGCATGTGGTTTGTTTCCAGTTTTTGGCTATTATGAACATTCTTGTATAAGTCTTTGTGTGGACATATGTTATTTATCTCTTGCTAAAGAAAAAAAATTATTCAATGACATTTGTTAATGCACAGTAAGGAAGACTTTATTCAAGGGTGGGGGGCGATCTTGAGAGGTATCGGGAGCAATGCTGTGGAATTTTGCAATGGGGAAGAGAGAGATTGGGCTCAACTTCAAATACAGCAGAGATAGGTGGGAATTTATAGCCACAGAGCAGGATGGATGGGGAATTACTACGAGGGAGCATCAGGACTAACATTCTGGCTGGATTCTGGCTAAACCAGCCTCATAGGATTCTTACTAGAGGCAAATCAAGGTGATCAGATATACAGGATGGAGGATCCTGGTTAAACTGTTTTATGGGGAATTTTACTAAAATCGGACCCTGCAGAGAGGAACAGGAAAGTCCAAAAGTCAGGCCTAGTTGGAAAGGAGTTCTGTAGGTTAATGACAAAATCTTTGTCATCCTCTTGGGAAAGGATCTAAGAGTCAAATTGCTGATTCATATGTTAAGCGTAGCTTAAATTTTTTTTAAAGATTTTATTTATTTATTTGATAGAGAACACAAGCAGGAGGAGCAACAGACAGAGGGAGAGGGAGAAGCAGTCCCCCCAAGGAGCAGGGAGCCCGATGCAGGGCTCAATCCCAGGACCCTAGGACCATGACCTGAGCCGAAGGCAGACAGTTAGCTACTGAGCCACCCAAGTGGCCCTAGTTTAAATTTTTTTAAATTTTATTTAAGTCATCTCTACACCCTACATGGGGCTCAAACTCATGACCCTGAGATCAAGAGTTATAGGCTTTCCCAACTGAGCCAGCCAGGTGCTCCGAGTGTATGTTAATTCACAGAAGATAACAAGTTGTTTTCCAAAGTCATCATACCCCTTTATATTCTCACCAGCAGTAGCTGAATTTCAATTATTCCATCTCCTAGCCAAGTTATGGTATCTTCTCTCCTAATGGAATGGTATCTCATTGTGAATTTAATGTACATTTTCCTGATGAATAAAGATGTTGGTTACCTTCTTGTGTTGTTTTAAAAACTGTTATTGTCAGTATGAAATGCAGTGATATATGTCAAGTGCTTAGCGCAGTACCCGGCATGCAGTTGAAGCCTAGTAAATGTCAGGACTAATTATAGGTTGGATAAGACTTTTCCTTGGATAAAACATGACACATGTTACCTGCTTTCCAAAGCATGTCTTTTTTTTGGTCTCAGCACCCCAGTTTCCCATGGGGAGACACTTGTCCCTGCTCTCAGTCCATGTGGTTTGGGTTGGCCAACCTTTCTTCAGGCCACAAGCATGAGCATGTCACCCAATGAGAGTCAATGAGCTTTGAGACTGGGAGTTTTCTAGGAGTTATGGGGAAGGACAATGTCTTATTTTATGCTGGTACCTAGGTGTAGGGTGTTTTGGACCTTGAGCTCTTGGGGTTACCATGTGGCCTGAGACTGAAGCCATTATGAAGAAAACAGACCTGGAAGATGAAGAGTTCTAGCTTAACCTGAAATTGACATTTTTATTTATATAAACCAACAAACCGCTCTTGTTTAAACCAGTAAGGTTTGTGTCTCTTGTCCTGACTAATAATGGGAATCTAATGAATGGAGAGACTAGACACAGAAATCTAATGGCCACATAAAAAAGAAGTATCAACATATCAAGGCTTCAGGCAGGGGCCAAACAACTTCCAAGATTCAGGACTTTCTGGTGTTGCAGAAAATAAAAATCAGACTGGTGAGAAACCAAGCAACACTAGGAGAAGTAGGAGAACTCGGGTTTATTTTACACTGGCAGACCCAGATGAGCTCACCCTCGAAATGCTGGACCTAGGGCAGCAGGTTACGGAGGTTTTATAGGGGAGTGCAGGGGGTCAGGTTTCAAGGGCTTTGCTGACTGCTGGTAGGTGGGTTTAAACTGAGGGGGGGGGGGCTTGCTTTAGGCAGGAACAGAGGTCAGTACAGGGAGCTTGTGGCAGGAAGGCTGTTTACAGAAACAGAAAGGGCTGGTTATCTCCTGCTCCTAGCGGGGCTTCTGGTTATCTAGCTATTGTTAGTAACTTTCCATCTTCTGGGGCCTACCGCCTGGGCCTGCTCTGGGTAATTTTCCTCTTCGCTGGCAAAGTTGAATTGGAGAATATGCTTGGACCTGGAGCCAAAGTGGAGCCCTCCTACTCTCACCCCACATCTAGACTTGGAGACCTTCTATGAGCAGAGTTGGCTTCATGGAGCAGACCCTCTGAGACACTACAGCTATGAGAACTCTAGGTGGGCCTCACACACTCTGAGGTATCAGGAGAGAACAGAGGAAGGATGGGCAGAACTGTCTCCGGAAAAGGCCCCGGGCCTGCCCTCTGTGTGGTTACCCAGTGGTGACAGAAAGATCCAGGGCTCGTTGGCTCGGTGCAAGCAAGTCAAAGACAACAAAGGAGCTGGAGCATGTGTGAGTGTGACCTTTAACGTAATGACCCCATTTGCAAGTAAACATTGACCAGGAGAGATCAGCTTCCACTCATCAGATTAGCTCTTCTCCCTAATGGAAGAGTAGTAAAGGGTGAGGAGAGGATTCTGGTTCTAGGTAAGATGGAGTGAGCACACTCCATCCTGTCTCTTCAACTCAGTGCAGCTATAAAATCTGGACAGAAAGCATAGAGCAGGAATTTGAGGACTCTGAAAACTGAATAGTCGCAAGCAGATCAGTGAAGACAAAAATTCAAAGTACCACCAAACTGATGTTGAGTCCACAGAATTTTTTCCCCTGTGGCATCCTTCTAGCCTTTACTGTCAACCCAGAATCCCATCTCCAGCAAAAATTCCATCAGGAATGGAGTTGGAGTAAAAATGCTCTCAAATGAAGGAAATCTAAGATGATTTTTTTGCCAGCAGACTTGTTCTAAAAGATTTGCTAAAGGAAATTCACTAGGTAGAAGGAAAGTGATACCAAAAGGAAGCTTGGAACATCAGGAATGAAGGAAGAGCAATAGAAATAGTAAATACCTAGGTAAATGTAATACACTTTTCTTCTTCTCTTTCTTCTTTAAAATATGCTTAACGGTTGAAAGCAAAAATGATAACAGTGTCTGATGGAGTTTTCAGTGTTTGTGAAAATAATACATAATACAAGTACAAAATAAAGGGGCAAGAATAAAGAGATTTATATGGTGGTAAGTTTTCTGCATTGCACTTTAAGTGCTAAATACTGATTCCAAGTGGACTTAGAAAAGTTAATATGAATAATGTAATGCCTAGAACAACACATAAGCACAGGTTTCAAAGAAACAAAGTTATGGGGTGCCTTGGTGGCTCAGTCATTAAGCATCTGCCTTCGGCTCAGGGTGTGGTCCCGGATCCCTGGGATCGAGCCCCGCATCAGGCTCCTCCACTGGGAGCCTGCTTCTTCCTCTCCCACTCCCCCTGCTTGTGTTCCCTCTCTCGTTGGCTGTCTCTCTCTGTCAAATGAATAAATAAAATCTTTAAAAACAACAATAACAACAACAAAGAAACAAAGTTAAAATACACAATAGATAAAATGTAATAATAAAAAATGTTCAAATAACTCAAAAAGAGACAGGAAAAGGGAAATAGAAAATTAAAAAAAAAAAAACCAGAGGGAACCAACTAAAAGGAAATAATGAAATGGTAGATCTAAATCCAAACATAGCAATAATTACATTAAATGTGAATGATATAAACCAGAGGTCAACAAAGTTCTTAAAAAGGCCAGATAGTAAATATTTTTGACTTTATGGGTCACATACAATTTCTGTGGCATGTTCTTCTTCTCCAAAAACAGGTGGTGGGCTGGACTTGACCCAGGGGCCATTGTTTGCCAACCTCTGGTCTAAGCACACCAATTGAAAGACAGAGATTGTTGGATGAATTAAAAAGTAAAAGAAAGGGGAGCCTGGGTGGCACAGCGGTTAAGCGTCTGCCTTCGGCTCAGGGCGTGATCCCGGCGTTGCGGGATCGAGCCCCACATCGGGCTCCTCCGCTGGGAGCCTGCTTCTTCCTCTCCCACTCCCCCTGCTGTGTTCCCTCTCTCGCTGGCTGTCTCTCTGTCGCATAAATAAATAAAATCTTTAAAAAAAAAAAAAGTAAAAGAAAAAGAACCGATGACCCAACTACACAGTTACAAGAAACTCATTCTGTTGGAAGGATATAAGTAGGTTGGAGGGGAAGGAGAGAGGAGATGCTCCTTAGTGCTTCACTAGGAGGTAAAAATCCCAATGAACGTAATTTCTAATGTGTGCTGAGATGAGAACTTGACAGAGAGAGGGAGTTCTCCTTGCTATTTCCGTCCTCTTCCCTTTTAGAGAAGCCAGATTTCTAGCAATTTCAGAGTTTAAGAACATAACCCTGAAACCGAAAGTGAAGGATGGCTCTGAGATATCATCAGTTACCCCGAAAAACCCTGAGCTCTTTATGCCACACAAAGGCTTTTGGATGCTCATTCTGTGCCCATTTACTCTTATTTTACATATGATATTGAATACATTACTCCGTCCCACCATCTTATCAAGTAAGAAACAGTAAGTTAAAAGGATGGAGAAATAAGGAACTAATGGGTAAGGTAGAGTAAGAAAGGTATGGGACGGTGATGTGGGGAACAAAGGCAGAAGGAAACGTACATGAAATTAACTGCCCTTATAACCTGCAGCCCATTGACAAATACTTGAGGCAGGCAGAGTATCAAGTTTCTCCAGGAAGCTTCCAGTTGTCTTAATGTTAGTGCCTTGCTAGAGGGAAAAACAGACTTGGTTCCACAATAGCTAAGCCTCAGGCTTCCTGAGTCTTCTTTTAGCATATGAAAATCCTTTTGAAACTTCCCTTAACCTTCCCCCAACCCCAAAGTATATAATCAGTTACCCCTCACAATCCTGGGGCCACAGCAACTCTTTCTGCCTATGGGTCCCATCCCTGTGCTTTAATAAAAGCACCATTTTGCACCGAAGACATCTCAAGAATTCTTTCTTGGCTGTTGGCTCTGGGCCCCACCAACCCACCAACCTCATCAAAAAACATTCAAAAACTACGTCAGGGGAACCTGGCTGGCTCAATCAGCAGAGCGTGTGGCTCTTGATCTCAGGGTTGTAGGTTCGAGCCCCATGTTGGGTGTAGAGATGACTTTAGAAAAATAAAATCTAAAAAAAAAAGTTACGTGACGGTACAACTATCACTGAGGAATATGATGGAAACTTAGAGGATTCGAGGATTAACCACCCTTGGCTGAGTTTCTACTTCAGGGACAACTATCTATATATTGGATCACTTTTATACTCCGTATCTATTCTAGTCTTTGGAATAGTGTGATTGTTTGTTATTCCCCCCCCCCCCCCCATTTACTTTGATCACCTCAATCCTTCTTCTCTGGGAGCAATCTAATTTTTTACTCTACCAGTTCTGTTCCTTACTCTGTGTTCTCTACATTTGTAGGGATCAGAGCAAGAGGACAAATGAAAGAGCCATTAACCGTATATCCAAATATTTAGAAGTTCTCAATCAAGCGAAGTGACTATTAATTAAAATATGGTCCAACCTTCTTTTTTGCGGAGGGTAGTGGACTATGCCACCCCCAAAATATGCCGCTTTGGCATCAGGATTGTTTTGAACAGAAGGCAACTGAGAGGAAGTCAATACAAGAAAAGTTCTCTGCTCTCCCCACTATTTGCCTAAAAACAGGACAAAGATCTGGAAAGGTGCCCCCTCTCTTTTCTCTACCAGGAAGGACAGAAGTGAATCATCAGAGGGAACTCCAGGTCAGTATCAGCCCAGAGACTGAATCAGAGGAATCTACATGACAACCCTTTTCTACAACTAGCCCTTAGCTACCATTACTTCCCCATAGCTTTGCCTTCCTACAATTCGCTGTCCCTGGAAGCTCAAAGTCCTTGCCTTTTATCTTGCCACTTCTGTACAAAGTAAGGGTTCTTTGCTAAAATGCTGTATAAGTCCAAGTTCTACCCACTCCTGTTACTCATTTCTGACCACTCCCGTGTGTGTGTGCTTGTACTTGTTCATAAACTTCTGTTTGTTTTTCTCTCATAGATCTGTCTTTTATCAATCTAATTTGGGGACCGAACCAATGAACTTAAGATAGGTGAGGGGAAAACGAGTTTTTCCTCCCTTACGCTTGACAAATATGCTTTCTTACTGACAAAATACAAAATATGTGGATAAACAATGGTTTTTCGTGGTTTCATATTGTTTCTACGTGACCGAAATTTGGCAAATCAACGAGGATGATGAATGTCACTATCACTGGGCACACGTGGGAATTCTGTTCCTGGGCCAGCAACATGCAGATGAAAACTAAAAGACTTCCCTAGTTAGTGCCTTTTTATCTACTCTATAAAATCAATTTCTTTCTTTCATTTCAGCAATATCACTAGGTATGTTGTTATAATGAAGATTTTTACATAATTTGTTTTCTTAGCGATGAGGGAGAACGCCAGCTGAGGACAAAGCACAAGCTGACACTTGCAACCTCCTCTCCCCCCTTCCTGGGTGGGATACATGTGACATTCGTCCAGGAAGCTCCCAACCGTCTTAATGTTAATATCTTGTTAAGTGGAAAAACAACCTTAACTTCACAAAGGCAAGGCCTCCTGTACCTTGTAGGTCCTCTTTAGCATATGAAAGTGCTTTTGAAAACCTCCCGGATTTCCCTGTTCCCGACTCCCAAGTATATAATCAGCAACCCCTTACAACCCCGGGGCAGCAGCTTTTTCTGCCCACGGGCCTTGTCCCCGCGCTTTAATAAAACCACCGTTTTGCACCAAAGACGTCTCCAGAATTCTTTTTTGTTCGTCGCCTCCAGACCTCACCCCACCAAACCTCACCTATATTCCCAAATTACATCCTTAGGACAGGAAAGAGCTAAAGGATTAGAAAATCGAATGTACTCAAACTGAAGAAAATCTGAATAATTTACATAGAAAACCCAAAGTGAATGGGAAAAAGTTTCAAAACAAATTGCTTCAATGGTTTGCATAGTTTTCTCCAAATTATTGAAGTTTCTCTATTGAAAGGCAACGTAGTTACAATGAACAAAAATAAAAATTAAAGTTGACAATTTTAGTTAATACTTAAAAATTTTAACACAATTGGGATGCCTAGGTAGCTCAGTTGGTTAATTGTCTGCATTCAGTCCGGGTCATTATCGCAGGGTCCTGGGATCAGGCTGGGAGCCTGCTTCTCCCTCCCTCTGCCTGCAGCTCCCCCTGCTTGTGCTCTCCCTCTCTGTCTCTATGTCAAATAAACAAATAAAATCTAAAGATTTTTTACTATACCAAATAATCTAAAGATTTTTAGATAAAATAGATAAAATCTAAAGATTTTATTTATTTATTTGACATAGAGACAGCCAGCGAGAGAGGGAACACAAGCAGGGGGAGTGGGAGAGGAAGAAGCACGCTCCCAGTGGAGGAGCCTGATGCGGGGCTCGATCCCAAAACGTTGGGATCACGCCTTGAGCCGAAGGCAGACGCTTAATGACTGCGCCACCCAGGCGCCCCTAAAAAATTTTTTTAACACAATCATAGTAAATATTTTTATATTGATAAACTTTTCTCAGTTTTGGTGTTTAATATCCACATAAGTACCAATGTTAAGAATTAAAACCGTGTTTCACATACGTGGTGTCTTAAATGTATGTAGGTACACATTTAAGAATAAGATGTAATATGGGTTGTTTAATACTACAAAATGTTCCTCGATACCATGTGCCATAATTGTGAACAGTGCGCTATTTTTTTAGTGTTTCTCAACCAAAGAACTGGACGCAAAGAGAAAGGTGAAAGGATGCTTGGCCTTACCCGCAAACGACACTGCTTTACGCAAGAGTCTCATGGATTCATCGTATCTGAGACTAAGTATCGGACAAGTTAATTAATTGGTCTTTTATTTTTCCTAAAGACTTCAGCTCAAATCCTTCCCATACTCCTGAGCAGCGTCCCTCTCCGATGCTGGCAAAGACACAAAAGGCTTCCTGGCATTTGGCCTTCTTCAGTGCATTTGAAGAAACATTTCCTTGGGGCCTGAGAAGGGTTATTTATGGGGGCAGAGTTTAGGTTTGTGGGTTCCACTGCACCAGAGCAGGGCACTGGAGGTGACTGTGTTCTTTACTAAGTTTGTTTTCTTGGATATTTGAGATATCATCCGTCCTCTAAAATCAGGGGCCAGGGTCTCCTCTGTTCATATGTAAGGGTATATATAAGAAACTGAATTTATTAGTTATGGTATTCTTTCTGTCCTTAATTCATTTAGTTGACATGGAAAAGTCCCTTTTTTCATATTATTGCTCTTATTTCATCTTGTCTTTGAGTTCTTATTTAATAAAACTCGTATTTTTATTGAGTTGCTTTATAGAGAAACCATTACAGAAAATTATCCTCTCGCCTTTGAGTTATATTTTCTTTGACACTTGTTTCTATCTTTCTCTCTTTTAAGGATTTAATCAATTGATTTGAGAGAGAGAGACAGAGAGAGAGAATGAGCAGGGAGGAGGGGCAGAGAGAGGGAGAAGCAGACTCCCTGCTGAGCAGGGCACCTGACTCGGGGCTGGATCCCAGGACCCTGAGATCAGGACCTGAGCCGAAGGCAGACGCTTAACCTACTGAGCCCCTCAGGCGTCTTCTGTATCTTTCTTTCTAGTCTTGCTTGTTTCTTTCTCTTCCTTTAAAAAACATTTTTGTAACGCATGCAGCATGTTTTCATGTTGTTAAAACTTAACGTAGGTGGCTCTATCCAGACCTTTAATTTCCTTGGATAGAGGTGATCTTTCCTCAAAAATGGTTTTCTCATTTTCATATGAGACCTGTTTCTCTAACCCTCTGAACTACACCTTGAGGGTGAAGTTCTCGTGCTCTGCTTTTCTGTAGCCTAAAGTCCTGGTTCTGACAGGGGAGAGCTCAACTGAGATTGCCTGTGGCCTTTCTTAGAGAGACTGCGCTAATATCTTTTTGAGGTTTTATTGATTGACAGATCAATCAACAGACTTTGCTTCGCCATGATGGACTGGGAGGGGAGGAGGAGGTGATGGAGGAGTAATTGTATTTCCATTGGAAAGAAAAATTTCCCTGGAGTGTGTTTCTGTTAGAGAGTCAAAGCTGGCTATTCAGTCCTCCATTTTACCTGCCTTCCCCCAATAGCTGGAAAATGGCATTTTTGGAAGATTAGTCTGGCATCGATACTCAGGATGGATTGAAATGGAAGAGGTTGGACTCAGGGAGACCAGAGAGGCAATGGGAATGTATGTGAGAAATGAATTAGGTTGAAAACATTGAGTGGGAAGGAAAAAGAGTAAAACACATTTGGAGGGGGGAGAAAATCCCCAAGTCTCCAGTGACAGAAGAGACGTAGATAACCCAGGATTGGGAAAAGACAAAATGTATTTAACTGTGGGGACTGAAAAATTGATAATGCTGCTTGCTGTGTGATGAAAACTGTATTGATTTTTTGAATGTGCAGAAAAAGATGAACTCGGTTTGGGCATACAACTCCTTCAAAAGTGAAAAAGCAGGCAAATAATACTGCATGTATTGTACAGTCTCGATCTGTTATATATGTGTTAATAATGTAATATATATTATATATACTATACCACGATCTATAGTATTATGTATAATTACTATATTATTAATATAATGATAGCATTTATTATTATTACAAGTATCCCCCATTTTTGAAAAGCTCGTGTCACACCATTTTGCGTTTATGGAAGCCCTACATTAGTACCTGCGCTCCCTAAGTGAAAGAAATCTGAAGAGGCTTTTTGCTTTTACAGAAAAAGGTAAACGCTAACAGTCATTCAGCGACTGTTCTGCAGGGAACTGTTCAAGAGGCAGCACGCCTTCCAAGCAGCCAGAGTGGCCCCACCAAGCTTCTTACCCCAAATAACACCCAGCATCTCAGCATCAAGCTGCCAGAGTTTTCAAAGAGCATCTGGGCTTTACCTGGATTTATTCTGTGCGTCCATTAGCAAGATGTGTCCGAAGGTCTTTTTAATTCACTTTTTTTTTTACAGATTTTATTTATTTATTTGTCAGAGAGGGAGAAAGAGAGAGAGGGAGAGAGTGAGCACAAGCACGGAGAGCAGCAGGCAGAGAGAGAAGCAGGCTCCCTGCTGAGCAAGGAGCCCGATGCGGGATTCGATCCCAGGACCTCGGGATCATGACCCCAGCCGAAAGCAGATGCCTAACTGACTGAGCCACCCAGGTGTCCCTGAAGAGGTCATGTTTTCGGGTCTGGGAAGGCTCAAAACCTTTTCCATGTGAATTAGTGGTATTTGCTTCACTGTTGTTTGGGATTCTGGCTTACGAAAGGTTTCGTAGGAGCGCTGTACTTCTGGATGGCGGACGAAAACTGCAGATTGTACACTATATATAACGATATATCGAGAGTAATATGTATAACTTTAGAAGACTACATATTAAAATATTTAACAGTGTTTACTTCTGAAGGGGGATTTATGGATGGATTCATTTTTTTCTCTTGCTTTTATCAACTTTTCTACAAATGAACATAAATTACTTTTATAATGGAGAAAAATTTGCAAAAAATGGAGACATCAAAGTAGATGATACTATATTTCATGCGAATTGCCACAAAAATTGTTGAAAGTTCTTTTAACCCTTCTGGAGATAAGTTTCGTTGCCATTGAACACCGAGATGGGGCTCGTCTACACTGATGAGCTGTATAAAATAGATTTCGAAGACTTAGTACAAAAAAAAAAGAATAAAATGTCTTAAGCACTTTTTAACATAACATACGTGTTGAAATGATAATTTTCGACGTATTAGGTTAAATAAAACATTATTAAAATTAATTTCATGCATCTCTTTTTACTTCTTAAAATGTGTCTACTGGAAGGTTTACTACTGGAAAGTGTAACATTACATATGTGGTTCACATCCGTGGTTTTGTTCCTATTAGACAGTGCTGGTTTGGAGTATTATCCAATTTTTAATAAACCAGCAAAAACCAGGTGACTTCAAGGGCTCTGGCTACCCAGTATCATCTTTTTCTGTAACTTTATCCTCTCTGGAGCATTTGTACTTCCAATATTTCTGACACCAACTTCCCAGAGTTAGTGTCACACATTAAAGGACTCAGTCCCACAAGGCAGCTCCCACTTGAAATGCCAGTCATAAGTCCCAGGTTGTAACCTGTAATTCAGTCCAACTGGCGATCCATTGGGGGTTCAATAATTTGCTAGAATGACTGACAGAACTCAGGAGAGTACTTGTTATTACTGAGTGATTATAAAAGGATACAACCCAGGAAAAGCCAAATAGAAGAGATGGCATAGGGCAAGGAATGGGAAGGGTCTTGGGGCTGCCATGTCCTCTCTGGGCACACCATTCTCCCAGGGCCATGATTGTGTTCACCTACATAAAAGCTCTCTCAGTCCTGTTGTTTAGGGGTTCTATGGAGGTTTCCTTTCTTAGGCACGATTGATTAAATCATTGACCATTAGGGATTGAACTCAACCTCCAGCCCTTCTCCCCTACCTGGGTCTTTTTCTACTCCTTCCAAGGGTCTGCTAGATCTGGTGTACCTAAGAAAATGACAGAACCAGTCCATGGTGCAGCCGGGTTCGCTGTTGGAAACGGCCATCTCATCATTCCTGGGAACTGTGTTCATTTTGTTCTTGCTCACTCTGGGCTGATTTCTGAAACTACGACCCCTTCTCTTCTTTCTCTGAAACAGTGCTAAAGCAAGACTATTGCACTGGCAGATGTTTCTAAAGCTTCAGAGGAAACTGAAGCGTAAGTAGAAAGCAGCGTCACGCTGTGTGCTGCTCATTCCTCTCCCTATAAGCTTTCCTGCCCTGCCCTACTAGAGGGAATTTCTCTCTCCTCCAGCAAGCCCTGCCGCCACTGTGGCCCCTTCCACTCTGCCTTCTTTCTTCCAGAGTCCAATTCCCTCCTCAGCACCCGCTGACAACTCCAAAATTTCTTGAGAATTTACCACGTAGAATACTTTGTTGAAACATTTTCTATCTGGACAGCCCAGGCTCCCTTGCCTTTCAAAGCCAAATAGTCCCCTTTTGTTGGTTTCTGAAAGACTCAACTGCTCAAATTTCCGTGAGCTTTTTATGATCGCACTGCTTCCCTAGGTTTCACTAGTTTTGTTTGTGGACAGGTGGCATACCTCTCATTATGAGCCAAGCTCTCTTGTACTGACAATTCTCAGGTATCAGAAAAGCTTTAAGCCTGGAATGTTGTTGACCTCCCGCAAATTGAAATCTGATACCTGGAGTTATTTGCAGGATAGCACAGTGGGGGTGGAAGGGGTTTAAGACCCTGGGTGGTTGCTCTGACTGTTAGTAGCTATGTGCCTTGAGGTGAATTTCTTCCTCTCTCTCACACTGAATTATCCCATTCTTCAAGAGGATTCTGTTGCAATAATACTGTCTACCTCTTAGGTGAGGATGAAGATGAGAGAATGAATGGTCAAAACCTACTACCATTCTTGGTGTATAGTATGTCTCAATAAATAGTACCTATTTTGGTCATTTTACATATATCTATATCTATCTATATCTATATCTGTATATCTATCTCCAAGGAATCTGAGGTGGTAAGAAATGCATACTTCCATAGTGTAGTGTGTCTTTTAGGAATCTTTTGGGTTGCAAATAACAGGTATCTTAGCCTATGGTAGCTCAAACAATTAGGGGTCTCTTTAACCTAAAGTACACAACTGGAGATTGGTCATTTGGGACTGACGCAGTGCTCAGCAACGTCATGAAGAACCCAGACTCCTTTTGTCTTCCTGCTCTACACAGCTCAGTGTGTGGTTTTCATTCTCAAGCTTGTTGGATTCATGGTCACAAGATAGCTGCAGCATCACTAGACCTCACGACCACATTCCAGTCTGGAAGAGAAGAGGAAAGTGAAGGGGCCAAAGACCTTCCCATTGTAATAATTTGTGTTTTATTTCAGAAAGTGATGCCCTCCCCAGGGCTTACTGCTCATGTCTCACTGGCTGGAATTGACCCACATGGCATGCCCATGCCTGGCTAGAAGGCTGAAGAGTCAAGTATTTACTTCCTATACCTCAAGAGGAAGAATAGAGCATAAGAGTGAAGCAAAAGTAGGGAACGGACATTGATGTGACCTATGTCATCTGTCACAAAGAGCTGGGATGATTGGGAGGGCAGAGATGATCAGCTTCTATGGAGGTGGCATAATTTCTACGCCCCAGGGACATAGGGAATCTAGGGTCTAAGGACGTAGTACATGCATAAGTGTTTTACTTCCATCTAAGTCCCTGGGAGAAGAAAAGGGGCTCTGCTCCTTTTCACTAACATTTATCAAGTGGCTGTAATGTTCCTGGGACTACACAGTTGAATAATATTGGCACGGTCACCGTCTTCAGTGATGTAGGAACGTATACTCGTCCGACTGTATGATATTCCATCCACAGGGATATGCAGGTGATGCTATGGGGGAAACACAGAGGAGGGGGTATTTGCTTAGACTGGGACATCAAGGAGGGCTCCCCAGAGGAGGTGACCCTGGAGATCGGTTTTGAAAGATGACAAAGATTCTAGAAGGTGAACAAAGTTAAAAAGGTATCGTAGGTAGAAGAAATGTGTGCAAAGGCCTGGAGGTAAGGAGACCACACAGACGATTCAAAGAATCCTGAAGAATTGGTGAAGACTGGGCCTTAGGATCTACGTTGGGGTCTAAAGAGAAACAGGGCTAGAGAGATAGGCAAAGGCAGGCTCAAGAAAGCCTTATTTGCCACATGAAGAAATTTATATGGAGCCACGGAAGGATTTCAAATCAGGGAACAACAAGATCAAATTTAAATGTTCAAAGTAGCTGACAGACAATGAAAAGGACAGACTGGAGGAAGAGAGGATGAGATCAGAGGCAGAACGATTAGAAGGTAACTGAGAGAATCAGGGAGAAACAACCAATGTCAGAAATAGCAGACAGTGATTTGCAGAAGAGCATGGGAACTGTGGGGAGCGACTTCCTGTGTAGGGAGGGCAGGAAAGGACGAGATGACCGAGTTAAGTGACTTTGCCACAGCCCAGACCTAAGGGGAGCTGGACACAGGCTTATGATTGGTTTAAGACTGACCAGGATGTTGCAGTTACTTCTGCCGTTTTCCCCATATACCCCAACCCTAGGTGGATTTAAGCGTCAACAAAACTCAAGGGACTTGTGAATTCAGAGTGAGGTTTAACCATGGTCCTCTGAAAGCAAGCAATGATGTGAAGGTGTGTCTGGTAGCTTCTGTCCATGTCCCTACATCCTCTCAGCCTCCCCTCTGGTGTCAGTAACGGCTGGAGCAAATAGTTCCGTGAGGGCTTTGACTCATTTCTCCCTGACAGCCTCTCACCTCGAGCATGAGCTCTGTGTGCCTCCTTCAATGCAATGGGACAGGATGACAGTGGGGATTGGCTCTGCCCACCCAGATGAGGAACCCACCAGATGCAAGGAGCCAGGCTTCCCAGGGCACCACGTGGAAGGCTGCCTGCTGACACATGACTAATCTGTGGCTGTGGCAGCAGTGGCAAATACCACCTCTGCTATGTTGAAGTCTCTGAGATTTGGGGGACATGTGCAGATTTGGGGGACATTTGTAGAGCCCCCCTAATCCGCCCACCATCCGCCTCCATGGAGAGCTGCTCACTTGACCAGGTGGGACATGGCGGCCTTTAGAGTGTCCCATGCATAGCTTCCATGACTGTGTGGCGGCCCTACTTGCCTCTCCAGGAGAGAAGCCAGACTTTCACAGGATCCCTCGCAGTTAAATGTGTGACCTCATCTCCACCCACCAGGTACATGTGTCCTGGTGAGACTTTGGGCAGTGAGCCACGTGAAGGCAAGCACCGCTGTTCGTGTAATGATGGTGGCAGAGCCATTGGTTGGGGCAGGGGGCTAGTGGTTTGGTGTCTCATGCACAGCACCAGGTGTGATCTGCAGGGTCTTTGCAGGCAGGCTGCTGTAGTACGGGTTCAGCAATGCTCCCAGCTCTGCACCCTGCAAGCCTGACTCCACTCCTGCTGCAAATTTTGTAGACTACTTAAGATTCTTGATTAAATTAATTTCCTGCTTAACTAGGGGTGCAGTGGTATGGGCTGAATGTATGTGTCCCTGTACTCCTAATTCTGAAGTTGAAGCCCTAACCCCCAATGGGATAGTATAAGGACATGGGGCTTTGGGAAGGCAACTGGGTTTAGATAACACAATGAGGGTAGAGTCCCCTGCTGGGATTAGTGCCCATAGAAGAGGAGGAAGAGACACCACACCCCTGTCCCTGCCACATGGAGACACAGAGAGAGGGCAGTTCTCTACAAACCATGAAGAGGGGTCTAATCAGCTCCCATCTTGATCTTGAACATCTGGCTCCAGAGCTGTGAAAAAGCAGATTTCTTTCGTTCAAGCTACTCCGTCTGGGGCATTTGGTTATGGCATCCTGAGCAGGCGAATACCCCAGCTCTACTGGCTTATTAGGGTACAGGCTCGGCATCTATAACAGAGACCCGCAAGCAAGGTAAGTAGTATAGGGTTGATAGGGTGCCTCTGTGGTGTTGACAAACTGGTTGACTCACCCTGGAGTGTTGCTAGTATCTGCCAAGATAAGCCACTGACATTCTGACGTTCCAAGCAGGCAGAAAAAAAGGGGAGGCTGTGCCTCTTCCCTTCAGGGCCACGACCTAGAAGTTGAACATATTACTTCCACTTACACGGCGTTGGCCAGAACGGAGTTAAATGGCCAAACCTAGCTGACGGAGAGTCTGGGAAATATAGTCTTTATTTTGCGTGGCCTTGATCTCGCTCAGATCTCGCTCAGATTTAGTCCCATCAGAAAGAAAGGGAGAATGAATGCTCGAAGGACACGAATAGTTCTGCCACAAAGTATAAGAGAAATTTTTTTTATATCGCCAGAAAAACAAAACGCACACATACACACACACACTCTCGGTTCCTTAGTGAACAATATGACAATCTGTTTCTTTTAATTCTGATCTCTCATGAAAGCCAGGTTTGGAAATCTCATTGCTGTCTCCAAGTGCTGATCAATTTCATTTCATGGCCCCCTATTGATTTACTTCTAGATTCAGCTGATTGTAACTGGGAGCCTACCCACATCTTGACTTTTCAGGGATTACCACCTCTGGGCGTTGAGTCCTGGAGAAAATGAGCACCCAGCGATACATCTTATAAATATTAAAGTTAATGTGACAAGCACAAAATACATATTTTTAGCAAAGGGGTCAGAAGACATCAGGATGGACTATATTTCATGAGCATGGCTTTCTTCTTGCCCAGTGCTCTCATCGGAGATGCACTAGGCTGATGGTCATGTAATCTTCCCAACCAGGGCCAGGTCCTTTAAATCATGGGAAGCCCTGAATAGGAATTTACCAAGTCCCCTATAACTCCAATCGAGTCATCTGGAAACTCGGGCAAAATAATCTTAAAGGGTCGCACACACATCATTTGGATCTAATGTTTAGGTCCCAGGCACCATTTCTTATAACCCTATTGGTGCCATTTTGCTCTATTGTTTCAAAGATTATATATTCTGAAAATGATTAATCATCACACAGGTACAACTACATGTCCCCTATCTCACCATGACCTGTCTGAGACATGCGCACCAGGCCATCTCCATTACAAGGCCCAGGAGAGACCTGGCACAGCAGGCTTGCCAGAGCATGCCCCACCCCCACTCCCAATGACCTTTTCTACTTGATTCATTAGCTCCTGTAAACTGGGCTGGGCTCAGAACAAGGAATCACTTCCTCTCTGTTTCTATCCCATTTTGTCCTTTGTACTGCTGCTCTCTCCAGATAAGAATAGGGAATCTGTCAGGGATAAAGGGGACTGCATAGAGGATAGGTGAATCCTGACCTTTTGGGGAACTTGACTGATGCTGGATACAATCTGCTGCATCTCAGGGTATGCAGAAAAGAGTTAATACAGCAAGCTTAAATTGTAGTCCTTGGAAAGTCCCGCTTTCTCATTTGGCACTTGGGTGGTGTCGGAGAACTTAGGTCTCTGGAGGAGTCCCATTGTTAAGTGACAAGAGGAGCTCTCGCTGTGCCTAAGCTGATTGTAGAAACAGTAGGGTTTACGTTGAACACCTGCTTTCTTTCTGGGAGTCTGGAATTTTGTTTGGTTCATGTGAAGCAGAAGCTGTCTACACAATCAGTCCCTAAAGAGACCCTGGGCGCTGAGTCTCTCCTGAGCTTCCCTAGTAGACGACACTTCACATCTGTGGTCACAGCTCGTTGCTAGGGGAATTACGCATAGCTGTGTGATTCCAATGGGAGAGGACCCTTGGAAGCTTGTGCCTGGTTTCTACCGAACTTCGCTCTCTAAGCCTTTTTCCTTTGTTGATTGAGCTTGGTATTCTTTTTGATGCAGTACATCAGCGGTGAATATGACTGTGTGCTGAGTCCTCGGAGTCTTCCTAGTGAACTACGGAATGTGGAGGTAGTCTTGGGGATCTCCCATGCTCAGAGTAGTAAAAACTTATTAACAGTTTTGTTACATCCACCATACGTGTAACAATTTAACGTCCATCCTTCCATTAGAATGCAAACTCCATGAGGTCAGGGGCCATGTCCTGTTCATCCCTCTATCTTTAGCGCTTAGGTATAGTGCCCATCACATAAATGATGATTAACGACTTTTTCGGAAAAAATAGGCTAAACAGGGCGGAAGGAGCAGGTTTTAGTAGGTTAACTGTGGAAAAGTGGATGCTATGGATTTGAGCCCAAATTTGATTTCATTTTCGATCATACAGATAAGCAACCCAGGTTATGGGAAAGTATTTTAGGATAAATATCACATCTTACATTGTATCCCAAGCTTAGACTTAGCCCATATCCCTATGCCATGAAATGTGCTTCTAGGTATTTTCACTCATCTATATTTCCCCCTGGTACTGGGTTAAATAGTGTCTCCCCTAAATTCATGTCCTCCCAGAACCTCAGAATGTAATTTTATTTGGAAATAGGGTCATTACAGGTAGCATTGGTTAAGACGATAAGGTGGGCCCTGACCAATGACTGGGGTCCTTACAAACAACAATGCACAGAGACACAGAGAGGTGGACAGAGAGAAGGTGATGTTAATAAAGAATCATGTAGTGAGGAAAGGCCACGTGAAGACAGAGATTGAAGTGATAGGTCTACAAGCCAAGGACACCAAGGATTGTCGGTGATCACCAGTAGCTAGGAGAGAGGCATGGAAGAGATCGTTCCTCCGGGCCTTTAGGAGCAATCAACCTTGCCAACACCTTGATTTTGGACTTCTAGCTTCTGGACCAGTGAGAGAAATAGTGCCTGTGATTTTAAGTAACCCTGTTAATGGCACTTGTTAGAACAGCCCTAGAAAACGAATACACCCCTTAAATTTCACGTAACGAAGATGCTTAAATTTCTTTCTTTTTTCACTTTGGCAATTGGCAAGAACACAGCGGTACAACTTTTATATTTTGTCTCTATAACTTTACATAATTATACATAAATATACATATTTAAATCTGTAAACATAGGCCTTTATTCCAGCATACAATTTCTTATTTCTAAATGAACATGTCTAGATGGTTTCCTTCAGCCAGCTCTGGAGCTGAAAAAAAATTACCAAAACCCATAATCTTGTGTGAATCTGTCTGGCTATTTTGAACTTAGATATTCTTTATTTGAATATTTCTCCTTTGGAAGAAATGACATGATACAAATCTGGTAAGCATATACTCACAAAAGCACAGTATAAATATTTTCTCTTCTGAGAAATCAGTGAAGCCATTTATAGAGAGTAGAAGAAGAAACCCACAAATATTTACAGCCGTAAGTTGATCAAAACGGATTTCAATTTGTTAAAAATACTGAGGGGCACTTGATCAGTGGTGGGGGGGAAAGGAGGGAAATAAAAGCATATTTACTGGTATCTATTAATGAAGAAAAGTTTACTTAAGTTAACTTGATTAATCAACGAAATTGATAAATCAACAATATTTACTGGGTACTTACTCTGCACTTAAGATCATTATTATTATCATTAGCATGAAATCATTGCTGAGATGGGGTTTTTTCCTATAGAACTTGCTTCACCCAACTCAGGCTACAGGGTATTCCAAATTCAGTCCCTTAGGGAAGAGTTGTTTATAGTAGCAATATAAAGAAAAATGAAAGTAAACCTTAGCTTTTGGGTTTCAAAATAAACTTCTGTTTTAAAATGTAGATTTTATTATTACTCGAGTATGGTAAGACCAGAGGTAGCTGTCTGCCATTGAAAAAATGATTTGTTGTATTTGCAGGTTCCAAGAGAAGAGGGCATTCCATTTAGGGCCACATGGGGAAGCATGAGGGGCTGTCAGGAGGTGGAGGGAGTGAGGGGAAGGTGTGGACAAGAGGCTTGACTGTGGTTTCTACGGGGGAGGAACAGGAAGGCAGCGTAAGCAGGCTTAGGGCTGGCTAGCTGGAATAGTTTCAGTGGGCTTTGGGTGGAGTTGTCCTGAGTCGTCTAGCCCCTGGCCCCGGGGTGCAGGGGAATATTGGTCCTGAGTAAGCGAGCCTGATAGAGAGGGTCGTGGGGTGTGTGAGCTCTGGGTTGGCTGGTTTGCCCTTGAAGTCACTCTCCCAGGCAAGCCATTTACTATCTCTAGGAATTGGCTAATCGTGGGAGGGGCAATTCCTCTGCGTTGGCAAGTCCCAAGAGGTCAAAGCATAAGAAACAGAAAATTAAAACGCATGATTAGGGGGCACCTGGTGGCTCAGTCGGTTAAGCGTCTGCCTGTAGCTCAGGTCATGATCCTGGAATCATGGGATCCAGCCCCACATTGGGCTCCCTGCTCAGCTGGAAGTCAGCTTCTCCCTCTGCCCGTCCTCCCTCTTGTTCTCTCTCTCTCACTCTGTCTCTCTCTCTCAAAAAAAAAAAATAAATAAATAAAGAGGCATGATTAACATACCTCGAGATTTTTTTTTATTATCAAGATGTTCAAATGGATCCCCAAATAGGTAAAACACTATAACGATCCCCCATTTAGTCATGGTTCAACCTAATTATCAACAAATCCAGCCCCTTTGTCCTCTCCATTTCCCTCACCATTGGACTGTTCAAAGCAAATTCCAGATGTCTTATTTCACCCATAACTACTTCACTATTCTCTAAAAGAAAAGAATTCTTTTTTTTTAAACCCACACATAACACTCTTCCCATACATTATTAAATTAATGTGAATTCTTTGCTTTCATCAGTGATCCAGTTAGCATTTACATGTTCTCACTTGCCTCACAACGTTTTTCAAAGTTTATTGGTTCACTTCAGGAGACGATGAAGGTTCTAACATTGTACTTGGCTGACAGATCACTTAATTTTTCTGTTAATTCTAAATTGTCTTCCTGAAGGGATGTTACAGTAGCAACATACAGAAAAGATTAGTCAAGTTTCGGCTTATGAGTTTCATGATAGACCTTTCAGTCTTGCCTCAGAGAGAGTGGTTGAAAGCGACTTGAGCCTCTGAAGATTGTCTTTTAAGCATTCAGAATATAGTAGTCATACTATCAACAGTGCACATGGAGGAATGCTTGCGGCGCCATTTTGTCCTCCTGCCTCAGGGGAGCTGAAAAGATCCAGGAGCTGGAAGAAGGGTCTGTGTTGGGTGAGCTTGGAGCCTGCTCTGGGGTCCTCTCCGCCGTGTCTGCCAGTGGAGGCTGTGCGGAGAGAGAAGTCCTGAATATGTCTGGGGGTCAGGGGTGCGGAAAAGGTCTTCGGCCACATGAGAAAATGGAAGGCGATTCATTCAGCGCTTGCGACGGTAAGAGACCCAGCCACCGTGACGTGCATTTTGGCAGAGACTCAAAGGCCGGCGGAGACCTGAGATGGGTTGATGGTGCGGAAAGAGGACAACTTCAGCTATGGCCTCCTTGGAAGTGGTTGGCCCGGGGAAGCTGCAGGCAGCTTAAGGACAAGTGGAGCTTCCTATGTGATCGGAAAGGGACACATATTTGGTTTCCTCTGTCTGGTCCTGAGTTGGAAGCAGGGACAAAAATTAGGGAAGCTGTCAGTTATTCATCAAGTCCTGGCCATTTGGGGCTGATCGACGGGCTTCCTGGGTTGTTGCTCGAGATCGCCAGCTGACTTTCTGCAGCTCTGCCTTCGGGCAGGCTGACTTCCCCCGGGCTGGTGACTGTAGGTAAGGGGTTGGTGTCCGGGGCAGGTGGCTGCAGGTTGTGGGTCAGAGTTCTAATTTTATCACTAGTCTGGTTAAGTCTGTTTGTCTGTTCAGTCTCTGAGAGGGCAGCAAGGACACCTGCGTGCGCTCCCCATGTGAGCCTTGCGAGAGGCATGGGAAAATACCCCACGTTCCCTGGGTCTCCCTCCGAGCGCCCAGAAAGAGCTGAGAAAGGCATGCTGGGAGGCTACATTCTCTGAGGAGAAAAGAGTGACCCGTGTGGTTTAAGGTTCAGAGACCAGATAGAAACACAGGACCTTCTCCCTCAGAGCTGAGGCTTTGGTTTCTAACCGTCTTAAAGAAAATGTATTCTTCTTTACCCTTACAAACATTGCATCATTTCAGTCTGACAGTAGCCTTGTGTCTTGCCTATGTGTTCTTTTTTTCTGTATTCTTTTTTTTTTTTTAAAGATTTTATTTATTTATTCGATAGAGATAGAGACAGCCAGCGAGAGAGGGAACACAAGCAGGGGGAGTGGGAGAGGAAGAAGCAGGCTCCCATTGGAGGAGCCTGATGTGGGGCTCGATCCCACAACGCTGGGATCACGCCCTGAGCCGAAGGCAGACGCTTAACCGCTGTGCCACCCAGGCGCCCCTTTTTTTCTGTATTCTTGATGCCCTGGGATGTGGGCCTCGAACCTGGAGAGACTGCCCCTCCCAGGGCTAGCTAATTCCTAGAGATAGTAAAGAAGTCCTCTACCAGCTTGCCTTTGATATACAAACCAACCAATCCCATGCTCTGACCATCTCCTTTATCAAATTCTCAAACACCAAGCCAGTATTTCCCTGCCCGAAATCCCCCAGGGCTAGATGCGGGACAACTGGGGACCACCCCTAAAACCCAGAGCCCGCTGAAATTATTCAAACGATCCAGTCCCAAACTTCCTCCACCTATGGACCCTGTGAAAACCCCAATAAAGGCCCTAAGCTATGCTCTTCCTTCTCACCCCTCTTCTGCTACCTGACTGTCCCTGGTGCTTCCCCATGTGACCCTGCATGGCATGGCCTCCTGTTTGCAGAGCTCTGAGAGTATAAACTTCTTTCTTCGTTACAGTAATTTCTGTGTCTGCATGTCTTATTGTATCTGATATTTCAGGGCTCTCTGCCAGAGGGTTTCACTGTCCCCACTTAAAGGTGAGTGAACTGAGACTTGGAGCAGTTTAAGTTCTGGTGCTAAGCTGGCAAGTTGTGGAACTGGAATCCCAATCCAGACCCCTCTCTCCATTTCCCCGCGTGCATCACAGAGAGAGGACAGTCTCCACCATGCCTTCGACGGAGGTGGGCGCTTGCTTTCACTCTTCCAGATCTCAGAGCTCTGGTGAAGGTCTTGTCCTCTGGGTGCCCTGAGGGACACCGGCAGGGGTGGGTGAGCATAAACCCGCCGCCCATTCCTACCTCCCTGTGTCCTTGGGTTCTTTCCTTTACATTATGTGAGGGAATTTCTGGCATTTCAACTTCATTTGGTCAAGTCTGCCCTTGGGTTTGGGCCAGGGGGCAGGCAGGGAGACTCCCTCCTAGCTGCAGGGACTGTCAGGTACCACGGGTGGGAATCTCAGGGAAGGATGGTCAACAGAGAGATGGTGTGAGCTCTAATTGTGCTCTTCCCTTCTGAGACAAGCCTCTTCGGAATCCGCGTCCACACCCACTCCCCGAGGGTTCAGAACCTTCACAAACCAGGTGTTCCTTTTGATGTGAGACTAACTCGTTCCTGGAACTGTCTTTCTAATTGGCTCCTGGGGGGCAGAGTGGGCTCCGACTCCACGGAAGTTTGGGGGTGTGATAGTGGAGTGGGGTATGAGGGCAGCGTCCAGAAGAGTTTCTCCAAAGAGGCTATTCCAGGGTCTTCAGACAAGGTAAGGTCAGCCTCATTAGGCAGGGGAGGAGGGTTGCTTCTCCAGAAGAGGGAGACTCGGAATTTTGGGAGGTTTAAGTACACAGAATCATCCACATTTTCAACATCCATATTTTAAATCTTTTTTGTTTTGGTTTGGTTTTGGTAATTCTGATTTTTTGAGGGGTCATTTTTTTCTTGGTCAGATCTGATTAGATGATTATTATTTTTACCTTGAATGATGACTAACTAATAAAGAACTTGTATGAGGAAAGCAGCAACTCTGTCATTTTCTTATGATGCCCTTGCTTTAATATTAGTCATAAATAGCATCTGTCATCTGAAGTTTATTCGTGGACTGGTGTTTCAGTTTGCTAAAGCGTCTGTAACAAAATGTCACGGGCTGAGTGGCTTAAATAACAGAAATTTGTTGTCTCACCATCTGGATCAAGCTGAGATCAAGACGTCAGTAGGGTTGGTTCCTTCTGAAGGTTGTGAGGGAGAATCCGTTCTATGCCTTTCTCCTTGGCTGGTACATGACCGTTTTCTCCCTTCTCCTTCTTCACGTTGTCTTCCCTCTGTGTTTGTCTGTGTCCAAAGTTTTCCTTCTAATAAAAATGCCAGGCATGTTGGATTATGGCCCACTCCGATAACCTTGCCTTAACTTGATTACCCTTGCACAGACACTATCTCTAAGTAAGGTCAAATTCTGAGAAATGAGGGATTAGGACCACCACGCACGGATTTGGGGATGAAAATTCAATCCATAACAGAGGATATCTTCTTAAGACACTGTGTATTTAGTAAAGATTAATGTACTTAACATTACTTAAGATAATTCTCTTTTTAGAAGATTTTTAAAAAAGATTTTATTTGTTTGAGAGAGAGAGCATGAGCATGAGTGGGGGGAAATGGCAGAGGGAGAGGGAGAGAGAATCAGATTCCCCGCTGGGTGCAGAGCCCCACCCAGGGCTCAATCCCATGACCCTGAGATCACCACCTGAGCTGAAAGCAGGAGTTGGACGCTTAACCAACTGAATCACCCAGGCCCCCCTACATAAGATAATTCTTTTTTTTTTTTTTAAGATTTTTATTTTATTTATGTGACAGAGAGACAGCCAGCGAGAGAGGGAACACAGCAGGGGAGTGGGAGAGGAAGAAGCAGGCTCCCAGCGGAGGAGCCCGATGTGGGGCTCGATCCCGGAATGCCGGGATCACGCCCTGAGCCGAAGGCAGACGCTCAACGACTGCGCTACCCAGGCGCCCCATAAGATAATTCTTAAATCGACTTACCCAGCACTGATAAACTGTAAGTCACAGCCATGTTCTGGATGTGAATGAGAGGGTGAGGTGTTACTACAAATCCTCTTGCTGGTGAAATTCCTACTTTTCCTTACCTACTACATACGACGTGTCATCTTACTGTCTGAGAATCAAGTTGGGGCAGAGTCAAGTCATATACTAAACATTAGTAAAGTTTTAGTTCTTCTTTATGATTTCAAGTTCTAGTGTTCAAGTTCTAGTGTTTTCTTCCAACTTTAGAGACCACTACTTTATTGAAGTGTCATTCTGGCCCAAATCAAGGGGTCTCTAACTTGAAAAAATGAGGATAAATTTTAGAGAGAATGAAAGAATTCTGGCTGTACATGGCCATTAGATAACTCTAATAATTAAGCATATAAAAAGGTATCCCTCCACTTGGGGTGGAAGAGTCGTGACCATCGATTTGAAGGAGATGGACCAATGAAGAGCTTGGCCAGTGGCTCGATGAGCAAAATAGGCCCCCGTTTGAAGTAATTCCCAATTCAAAAAAGTACTATTCTCCCACAATCCCTTGCACAGCTGACCGAGCTTGGGTTGACAGTGCATTTGTACATCACTTGACTAATACACAGCACTATTTGATGAAATAGACCGTCACATGAACAAACTTTGAAACTTCAAGTCTAAAATCAACAAAATAAAGACAACACTCTGCTAAAGCAACAGTGGTTTTTGCTATTATTTGACATTAGGATAAATGACAACAACTTCTTCAGTTTTCATTTTTTCAACTATTGGGTTTCTTTTTTTTTTTTTTTAAAGATTTTATTTATTTATTTGACAGAGATAGAGACAGCCAGCGAGAGAGGGAACACAAGCAGGGGGAGTGGGAGAGGAAGAAGCAGGCTCATAGCAGAGGAGCCTGATGTGGGGCTCGATCCCAGATCGCCAGGATCACGCCCTGAGCCGAAGGCAGACGCTTAACCGCTGTGCCACCCAGGCGCCCCTCAACCATTGGGTTTCTATGCCGAGAAGTGCGAACTGTTTTTTGGTTCTTGTCCTACGGGATAGTTTTTTAAAAAGAATTTTGGATTGTTTTTATTTAGCGCAGTGGTTCCCCAATTGTAGCATGCGTCCAAATCACTGGAGAGATTAAGAAACAGACTGTCAGACCCTACTCCCTTCTGATTCAGCAGGTCGAGGGACGCGGTAGGTGAGGACTTACGTTTTAACAAGTTCCCAGGTGGTGCTACTTGCTGCTGTGTGCGGACCACACTTTGAGAACCACTGCTCTAAACCATTCTGTTTGCTTTACTTATTGGTTATTTTTGATAACTTGTTATCTAAAACTGAAGCAATTGGGAGAGTCTAAATGCATACTATTTTATATTCTTTTAAAAAATATTGCTTTTTAAAAAAGTTTATTTATTTAAGTCATCTCTACACCCAACGTGGGGCTCAAACTCATGACCCTGAGATTAAGAGTCGTATGCTCTCCTAACTGAGCCAGCCAGGCGCTCCTGAAAATATTGCTTTTGATTAATTTTATATGGAGCTGTAATTATTTTTTTTAAAGATTTTATTTATTTATTTGAGAGAGAGAGGCAGAGGGAGAGGGAAAGGGAGAAGCAGGCTCCCTGCTAAGCAGGGATGTGGGGCTTGATGTGGGGCTCGATCCCAGGACCCTGGGATCATGACCTGAGCTGAAGGTAGACGCTTAACTGATTGAGCCACCCCAGCGTCCCTCAGTTACAATTTTTGAGGTAAAATCATTGCTATTGCGTTAATGCTCAGTAAGATTTTTCCATTAGTATTGTAAATAAGAAAAGAAAACTTTTGAGTATTATTGTTAAAACAAGCAACCAAAGAACTTTCATTGTTTTTGTTAATTCAGAGATTTTGTACAATGATTTTAAAGCAATTACAGATGTAATGGGACCACTGATTTGTCTAGCATTTTTGCTTATTTATTTGAGAGAGAGAGAGCACAAGTTGGGGAGAAGCAGAGGGACCAGCAGACTCCCCACTGAGCCGGGAGCCCAATGCCGGGCTCGATCCCAGGACCCTGAGATCCTGACCTGAGCTGAAGGTAAACGTTTAAATGACTGAGCCACCCAGGTGCCCCTTAATGTTTTAAATACAGAAGCAAATCTCAGAATTGCTCAGAATGTGAGGCAAGTCTCAAGAATTGACAAAGTAGGTAAACATGTGCCTTTTGAAAATGCCAAAATAATGAGATGCTTCTGATACTTGCTTACTGCCTTGTTACTAAAGAAATTGGGATTCCAGACCAGCTAGTGTGTGCTGCCTCTACGCCTGAATATACTCCATTTATTGTGTTTATTCTACCATAGTCCTGCTTATGACATTTTGAGTGCTGAAGATTGCTAAGGTCAACAGTACCTGAAATTAATGTGATTCCAGCAAGTTGAACCATCCTCCCTAGCAACAAAATCAAGAAATGGTTCCCTGATATCTGTTTATTTCCATCTCCAAATAAATGGATCTTTTGCAATTTGGATGTATTTGCACACTAAACGTAGTTGAACTATTTGGAAATATTTCGAGTTGTGTAAGCAATGCAAGAAAAATATAGACGTTCTTTAATCAATCTAACTAACTATTTTCCTAATTGGCTCAAGTATTTAATAACTTAATTTTGCATCTTAATACTATGTCATAAATCCAAAAGCAGCTTGATACCCACGTTATATTCCATGAAAAGCCTAGTGGTCAATAAACACTTTTCCACATTAAAACTTTAAAGTCTTATTGGTTAAAAAAAGTTACAGCAACATTAAATGCTTATTTCAGTGAGGTAAGCAATAGAGGGGTTTATAACTCAGGTTTGAGGTTTCCTGCCTTAATCCTGCCCTTTCGAAGTTATGTTCTCTATGGTCAAAAACTACGTATTTATATACCATAGTAATTGAAGCTTTTAAAAAATGATGTGATGCTAGTCTTGTTACTTTGTGGTTTGATTTTTTCACTTAACATTATACCATGGACAGACCCTCAGGTCAATATATATTGTTCTAGTTCATTACTTTTCATTGCTGTGTATTTTATTATACCATTCTTATAGCCAATGACTTTTTGTACAACTTGAGAATGAGCTGAATGAGTTTCTCAGAGATTTTCCTCCAAAAATTGTATCTTACTAATCATGATATATTTTCCTAGTTACATGTTCCCTTTTATTGGTTTAGAGCAATTTTTCATTTTTCTCTATGTTATTAGGGAAACATGCCCTTTATCCATTCATCCACTTGTCCATTCTTCAACAACTAGTTATGGATCAGTCAGAAGGTGTCCTAGGTCTCAATGATTCATCAGTGAACAAAATAGTTAATGTCCCTGTCTCCATGGATCTTACATTTTAATTGAGAGGGAGGCGATAGACAAATATGACAGGTGATGACTGACGTTGTGCAGAAAAATAAAAAAGAACAAAAGGAATAGTCAACACCAGGAGGTGGAGAGGAGGTATGCTCTTTTATATAAAGCAATCAAGGAAGGCCACATGGATGAGGTAACTTTTTTTTTAATTTTTAAAGATTTATTTATTTATTTTAGAAAGAGAGCACAGGGGAGAGGCAGAAGGCGAGGGAGTGAATCTCAAGCAGGCTCGACTTCCTGCTGAGCACAGAGCCTGATGTAGGGCTCAATCTCACCACCCTGAGACCATGACCTGAGCTGAAATCAAGATTTGGACACCTAACTGACTAAGCCAACCAGGTGCCTCAGATGAGATAACTTTTAAGCAGGACCCCTAACTCAGTTTTGAAAAGAATCTAGCAAACATCTGAAAAGAATTTCAAGTTGTGAGAGCAGCGAGTGCAAAGGCCCTGGGGTAGGAGTGTTCTTGGTTTTTGTGAGGAACAGGAAGGAGGCCAGTGTGAATGGAACCGAGGAAGAGGGAGAGTAAGCAGAAGATGAGATTTAGGGAGGGTTTTGTGGATCCTCCCAAAGCAATTAGGCTTGTATGTCAGTGAGAGGGGACGTCCCTGGATGGTTTTAAGCAGAATGACATGATCTGACTCACCTTTAAAAGTAGCTCTCTATCTGCTGTGTGGTAAATAGACTGTAGTGGGAAGCAGGGAGACCAGCTTGAGGGATTTATAGTAATCCAGGGGACAGATGACGGCATGTAGAGCTGGTCAGGCAACAAGGGATGTAGTGAGAAGTGGTCAGATTTTGGATGTATTTGGGCAGTGGGAGCAACGAGACTGCTGTTGGCTTTGTTTGGGTGAGTGCTGTGAGAGCAAGAAGAAGTCAAGGCTGACTCTGAAATTAGACACGTCAGGATGGAATTACTTTTTATTGAGGCAAGGTTGATGGTGAGAGGAGCCGGTTTGGACGAGGGTACAGGTAGCAGCTTGTTTCTGGATACGCTGGGTTTGTGATGAATTCAGTGGAGATGCTGGGTAAGCAGGTGGATATGATTCCGGTGTTCAAGGGAAAGTCCTGGACCGTCGGCCTGTGTCTATTACAGCTGCGAGCTGAGGGTATGAATGCAGATGGAGAAAAGAAGAGGTTCGAGGTCTGAGCTGTGAAACAAACCAGTGAGCAAAGGACACTGGCAAGGAGTAGCCCCCGAGCACACAGAGAACCCAGTGGGAGTGACATACACAGTGTCAAGGAGGGAGAAGTCAGCTGGGTCAAATGATCCTGACCCAATAGCTAAGATGAAGACTGAGAGTAATGTTGACTTCAGCATGAAAGTCATTAGTGAGATTGACAAGAACTCTTTCTGGCGGCGTGGCAGACGAAAGCCAGATTGGAGCACATTTCAGCAGCATGGGAGAAGAGAAATTGGAGGCAGCAATTATAGTAACACTTTCCCAGTCTGACTCGAAAGAGCACAGAGGAATGGGATGGAAGCTGGAGAGGTGAGATCAAGAGACGCTTTAAAAAAATTTTTTTTTTTAGGGGCGCCTGGGTGGCACAGCGGTTAAGCGCCTGCCTTCAGCTCAGGGCGTGATCCTGGCGTTATGGGATCGAGCCCCATATCAGGCTCCTCCGCTATGAGCCTGCTTCTTCCTCTCCCACTCCCCCTGCTTGTGTTCCCTCTCTTGCTGGCTGTCTCTATCTCTGTCGAATAAATAAATAAAATCTTAAAAAAAATAAAATAAAATAAAATAAAAAAATTTTTTTTTAAAATGTGAGTAATCATAGCAGGTTTGAATGTTCTAGCATGTTGCAGGTGCAGGGGTGAGATGGAAAAAATACTGGACCGATGCTGTTGAGTAAGGGTGAGGATCTCACCCTCACTTTCAAGTGTGACTGTGTTTTGGTCTGATTAAATGTCATTTTTGGCAGGTGCTCATCAGAGGTGAAACAGCCACCACATGCATCAGACGGTAAGCCCGTATTAAATGAGGCATTTCTTCTGATGAACTTGAAGAATTTGGGAGTTTGTGGGAAGAAGGAAGAAAAGAGCACCAGCCCTTTCCCCAGATGGAGGGTGTGACTTTTGGGCAGAATCACCGGGCTGGCGGTAAGAAAAGCCATCTGTCCTGGCAGTTCGGCTCTGGCCTTTCCCCAAGAAAGTGACATCAGTGCCATAGTCCCCTGCGTAGCTAGAAAAGAGAATTAGACTTTCAAACTCCTTTGTGTTTTCTCCAAGGCGATGACTTTGATTCTATACGAAAGAATACACATTCGAAAAACTGAAATCGGGGTGAAGAAATGTGTGATGAGTTTTCACTTGAGTGTAAGGGTTAGAAATCCGAATTCTAGAGCCAGCGCGTCTGAGTTTGAGGCCTGGGTTCTATCACTTACTAACCTTAGGTAGGTTACCCTAATCCTTCTGTGCCTCTGTTTCCCCATCTGCGAATGGGGGAAGACAACAGTTGGTATCTCAGGGCGGTGCAAAGGGAATGGAATTGTGTAGGCCGAGCATGTAAAGTGCACAGTAACACACAGTAAAGGCTATCCCTATCGACGTGGTCTATAAAACGGGCTCATTTTTTTCATGTTTGAAATATAAGGATTGCGGGACTTGGATTCAGAATCAGTGAGTTTTGATCCCGGTCTTACATGATTTCCGTGGGATGCCCTGAGCATGCTGCTGAATCTTTCTGGGACAGAGCTTCTTTATCTATAAGATGGGATAAGATGACATCTCAGTGCTTTTTTTTTTTTTTTAAAGATTTTATTTATTTATTTGAGAGAGCAAGAGAGCTCACCAGCAGGCGGGAGGGCCAGAGGCAGAGGGAGAAGCAGACTCCCTGCTGAGTGGGGAGCTGGACTCAGGGCTGGATCCCAGGACCCCAGCTGGGATCATGGCCTGAGTTTTAGGCAGACCCTTAACCAACTGGACCACTGAGGTGCCCCCTAAGTGCTCTTTCAACACAAATATTATTTGCCTCTTTTTATGACTTTTGCTAAAGTAGCTTAGAGCTAACTCAAAATTGTATGGACTCCTTTTTCAGATCACAATGATACCTCCCTGCAGAAAGTAACTCGGGCTGCGTGGTTTAAAACACAGACAGAACAAACAATTTGGATGCAGTTATTTTGTTGTGTGGGTAAGGGAATGAGAAAGGCTCAGAGACGGGGTGAGGCTCAGGGTTGGGGGGCAACTGACAGGGGTGTTTGTTTAAAATATTAGTAAGTGGGGGCGCCTGGGTGGCACAGCAGTTAAGCGTCTGCCTTTGGCTCAGGGCATGATCCCGGCGTTATGGGATCAGGCCCCACATCAGGCTCCTCCACTGGGAGCCTACTTCTTCCTCTCCCACTCCCCCTGCTTGTGTTCCCTCTCTCGCTGGCTGTCTCTCTCTCTGTCAAATAAATAAATAAAATCTTTTAAAAAAACATATTAGTAAGTGGAACACCTGAGTGGCTCAGTCAGTTAAGTGCCTGTCTTTGGCTCAGGTCATGATCCCAGTGTCCTAGGATTGAGCCCTACATCAGGCTCCTTGCTTAGTTGGGAGCTGCTCCCCCTGTTTTGCGTTCTCTTTCTCACTCTGACAAATAAATAAATAAATAAAATCTTAAAAAATACATTACTAAGCAATAAAAATCATGTTTCTTCATTTTGAGGCAATGTTTTGACCGATTGACAAATGGCTGGTCAAACATCTTCTCTTCACTCTCTATGTTACAATGGCCTGCCTGCTCTGACCAGCAGGGTAAGCACCCCCCATCTAGTGGGATGTAAAAGAATTGGAATGTAAATGGATTTGGATAAGGTAAGATTTATGCCCAGGCGTGTGCTAAAAAGGCAAAGATCCGAGGCAAGGCAAATTTGGGTGCCAGATGTTCTTGCTGTCGTACTAGGAGACGGATGATTGATAGTTTGATACAACCATTTTTTTAAATTTATTTTTTTAATTTCAGTAGGCCCCAATGTGGGGCTTGAACTCACGATCCTGAGATTAAGAGTCGCATGCTTTACAGACTGAGCCAGCCAGGCACCTGTTGATACAACCATTTTGACGATGGTAATTTGTGGCACGCTAATATTCCATTATATGTATATATCATGTGTTGCGAATGAATTCCCTGGCTAGACATTTGGGCTGCTTTCATCTTGGCTGTTGTGAATAAGGCTGCTATGAACATGGGTGCACAACTAGCTCTTTGAGCTCCTGCTTTCAATTCTTTTGGGTATACACCTAGAAGTGAAATTGCTGGATCCTATTGTAATTCCATTTTTAATTCTTTGAGGAACTGCCATATTGTTTTCCATAGTGGTTGCACCATTTTGCATTCCCACCAAGAAGGTACATGAGCTCCAATGTCTCCACGTCTTAACCAACACCCGTTTTTTTCCATATTTTTGGTAGTAGCCATCCTAATAGGTGGGAGGCATCCCTTCCCTTTTCACCGGCGCAAGAATGTGAGGATTCCAATTATTTGGGATCTGTTGCCTCGGGGAGCCTCTGGGTATAAGAAGCCAGTGGCTCTTGGCAGTGGTGAAGGAAACAGAGCACGAGATAGGTGGAGCTAGAAAATGCCTCGCCGTGCAGAAGTGAATTGGCATCAGGCCCACGGATTGTGCTTTAAGAGACTCAATTAGGATGAAGGGAAAACAAACCCTATTCAGCTCTGGTGTTGGGATAGGTGTGAAGAGAAGTTCATACTTTCGCTTTGCTCCAGGAGTTCAGCAAGAAGCAAAAAGCCATGAGGAAATGTCCTGGAGGAATGGCTCTGTGGGCACTGAGAGTCGCTATGAGCTTCGCTTTGCTGAAATGCTTCCCGGAACAAAGCCACCTCTAACTCTCATTAATGCTTATCAGGGAGCCTCAGGCAGTGAAAGAAAAATGTGCAGCGAGCTGGTGTAATCCAAGGTGGGGCTCTGGGGCCCAGCCAGCTCCAGCAGCTCGGCTTCTACTTTCATTTTTTCCCTTTACTTCCGGTGAGGATGATCCCAGGGACTTTTTAGTCTCGTGTCTGTACTTGGGGCGTCCTCTCTTTGCACGAGCTGAGTTATTTCCGTGTAAGAGAAAGGTCTGTTCTCCCTCCTAACTCCCACATTTTGTTTTACCAGGGCTCGACCACTGGAGATGAGTTTATGGACCCATCTGAAGTCGTCGAGAAGGAGCTTCTCGCCAATATTTGTGAACGAGGGGGCTTCACTATGGGCCATAGAGACGGCAGGTGTTCAGCGTGGCAACAGCTTAAGGGGAGCTTGTGCCCAGAGGACAGACCTTGAGAGGACACAGGGAGAGGGCAAGCGCCTGTAGGCCAAGGAGAGAGGCCGCAGAAGAAACCAACCCTGTGGACACCTTGATCTGGGACTTGCAGCTTCCAGAACTGCGGGGACATACGTTTTTGTTATTTAAGTCTCCTGGTCTGTGGTGCTTTGCTAGGAAGCCAGAGCCTGTTATTAGAGCGACTTTGTCCTGATGGGACAAAGTCGAGAAAAAGCGGAAAACCAATTGGTCTTCTTTTCTCTTTTGTGTGTGTGTGTGTGTGTGTGTGTGTGTGTGTGTGTGTGTGTGTGTGTGAGAGGGAGAAGGCAGAAAAGGGAGGGAGAAGGAGGGATGGAGAGGGGGGAGGCGGAGGGAGGGAGAGAAAGAGAGGGAGGAAAGAAGGGAAGGAGAGAGAGGTGGAGGAGAGAGCAGATGGCTTGTCTTTTGGAGATCGGAGTTGATGAGGTGGCCACAAGTCCCTCCCCCGGCCCTTCCTGTGAAGAGGGGAGCGGTCACCTGTCTGCCCCGTCTGTCTTGCGCGAGTGTTCCCGATCGCCCCCTCTAGGGCTCCGGGCCGGGCCCCAGGAGAATCCCCGAGGGAGACTGTGCGCTCAGCTGCCGGGGTAGGTGGCACGGCCGCGGGGATGGGGAGGAGCCTGGCGACTGGCAGAGGCGCGTCGAGGGCCGGGCGGGCGGAGGACAATCGCGGAGAGGCGGCCACCCCGGCGGAATTCCTGCACTGCGCGTGGAGCAGGCGCTCCGTGGGCAGAGGCGGCCGAGGTCCCCGCACTGCAGTGCGGGTCCCACCCCTTCATAGTCCGCGGAGCACATGCCACTGGGCACGCGAAGAACACCCACAGCTCCCGGGACCACGCCGGCCGCTGGCGGTAGCGAGCGGCGGGTGACCGGGCGAGGACAGGTGCAGGTGCGGCGCAGGGCGGGGCCCCAGGCGCCAGGGCCTCCCACCTGCTGCCGACGCCCCAGGGGCACAGGTTCACGGCTGGCTGAAGCTGCAATCTAGATGTACTCGACTGGCCTGAAATCCCTTCCAGCTTCCAGAAACAGTCAGTGACCTCAAGCTTTCAATTGTCTTTCCCTCCCGCCCCTAGGGCGCGGTGGCGGGTGGGGGGTGGACAGAGGGCGGAGCTCCCAGGGCAGAGTCATTATCAGCTACCAAGAAGACCAAAATCGCTCCATCTTTGTTCTGAGCTGAGAACCCTGTATCCTGAGAATCCTTGAAGCGCTGGTTCAAGGACCACGGTTGGACAGTAGCTATTGTGTAATCAGTACTTCCAGAGGCTGGATTCCAGGACTAACACAAAGAAAGCTACTGCGGACACGAACACCAGAAAAACTAGACCTGCAGGCAGAAAGAATGGCTAGACATAAAGAGGATCTCTTCATCATGATACAACGTTAAATTTACCAGAAAGAACTAACAATGCTTGTCTGCACCTAATTTCCTTTAATACACAAAGAAAAAAAAACATTAGGAGAAATAGACACACCCACCATCGTAGTGAGATAGGTTAACATGCACTTTTCACTTCTCGGAGACCAAAAGATAGTAAAACAATAAGGACATGAAAGATTTAAAAAAATACTACTAACAATATTATGACACATTATAAACTCTTGCATCCACAAATTGGAGAATACATATTTTTTATAGGAACATATGTACAGAAATTGGCCATAAATGGATCCTAAAATCCATCTTGACAAATTTCAAAGATCACATTTTCTGAGCACAGTGAAATTCAATTAGAAATTAACTAGAAAAATGAAAAACTCCATACGTTCAGAAAGTTAAACACATTTCTAAGTGGCTCATGGATTAAGGAAGAAAGCACGATGGAAAATTTAAAAATATTAAAAATGGAATGATCATAATAATTTACATTAAACTGAAAGCCTATAACTTAAGAGATATTTTATGAGAAATTTTTAGTCTTGAAAAGAAAGATTCAGGGCACCTGGGTGGCTCAGTCAGTTAAGCATCTGCCTTCTGCTCAGGTTATGACCCCGGGGTCAGGCTCCCTGCTCAGAAGGGAGTCTGCTTCTCTCTCTCCCTCTGCTGCTCCCCCTGCTTGTGCTCTCTCATTCTTGCTCTCTCTCAAATAAATAAATAAAATCTTAAAAAAAAAAAAAGAAAGGCTGAAAAATCAGGAAGGGAAAATTCAAAAAGAGAAAAATAATGAAACAGAAAATGAAGAAGCAGTAAAGGAATATATTAACGAAGTTGAAAAGTGGTTCATGAAAAGACAAATTTTGGGGTGCTTGTGTGGCTCAGTTGGTTGGGTGCTTGACCCTCGATTACAGCTCAGGTCATGATTTTGGGGTAATGAGATCAAGCTCCCTGTCGGCTCCATGCTCATCACTGAGTCTGCATGAGGTTTTCTCCCTTCCCCTCTGCCCCTCCTGCCCCTCTCTTTCTCTCTCTTTCAAATAAATAAATAAATCTTAAAAAAAAAAGAGGTGATAAATTTCTGGGAACGGTAAATGAAAGGAAATCTGCAATTAGACATATGGTAATAAAAATTGCAAAACATCAAAGACAACACCAAGTTCTTAAGGCAGCCAGAGAGGAAACACAGATTACACACCAAAGAACCAATTTAGACTAGCAGGGGAGGTCCCAAGAGCAAACCAGAAGCTGCAAGAGAAGGAAACACTATTAAGTACTGAAGGAAAATAATTAACAGCCTAGAACTAAATATTCAGCAGAACTGTTCAACAAGAAGCCTGAAATATAGACAATTCTGATAAACACTGGGAGTTTATCACCAACACATTCTCATGCAAGGAATTTCTAGAAGACACACCTCAAGAAGATGGAAAACCACTTCAAAGGAAGAGCTGACGTGCTTATCTGTATTCTTCCTTCTTATTTTTTATCATAGACTTACCACCATCTGACAAATTGTATATGTTTCGTGTTCGTTTGATTTTTGTCTCCCTTTCCCTCCAATGGAATATAAGCTCTAGAATGCTAGAGAGTCCCAGGCAATAATCCAGAGTCCCTCCATAAATACTTCTGTGGGTGGTGAGAGTGTTACTTACATCATAAAAAGGATTTTAACTTCAAAGAAGAATTTGTAGTGATAAAATAAAAATACAGTGTTTTAAAAACGTTTCCTATTATCCAAAGTTATTACAGGATCAGTTCCCTAATGGGCAGACTGTGTCTGATTCTCAGGGCAATTCTGTCCTGGCTTGCTGTCCCCATCCCGCACAAATAGCATTGCCATGTATTCTCTGCAGGCAGAGAGCGAGAGCCTCTGGTTTGGCTTGTTGTGGGAGACACTCGTAAAGACAAAGCTTCAGGAGCTAGTTGGAGGTTAAAATTGAGATGATGCGGGGGCACTTGGGTGGCTCAGCCAGTTAAGCGTCTGACTCGGGTTTCGGCTCAGGTCATGATCGTGAGATCAAGCCCTGTGTCTGGCTCTGCACTCAGCCCAGAGTCTGCTTGAGAACTTCTCCCTCTCCCCCTCCCCGGCTCCTATGTGCACCCTCTCTTTCTCTAAAATAAATAAATTAAAAAAAGAAAATTGAGATGATGCATTCTGATTAGGTCACTCATTTTTCCCTCCCTCCCTTACTGTAGTTTATAGTAACAGGTGTTTCCTTGGATTCCTGCTGGAATATTCATAGTGGTTCCAGCGAACAGTGACAAACAATGACTTTGAGGCCCCGAGCAGTCCAGCTACTTCTGGCTAGCAACCCCTTGAAGTTCCTCCTTCTGGCTAAGCGTGTAGGTGAGAGTACATGTGTGTACATATGAGCACGTGTGTGTATATATAAGCATGTATGCATATGAGCACAGAAGGTGTGTGTGTGAGGGTGGGCATGTGTGCATGGGCGGTGTCTGTGTGCACCTGTGGGGTGTGTGTATGCGTTTGTGTATGTGTGTGTATGTGTGCATGTGGGGTGTGCTGGGGGGAGACTTAGGGATGCCTCACGGTGCCTCTCCTTCCTGGCTCCTGGTGCCCAGGTCATCGTGGAGACTGTCTCTGCTCCACCCCCCTCTCTGTACCCAGGGCTGCCGAGTGTCACGAGAGTCTGCCTGCTGATCGTGGGCAGGAAGCGCTGGGTTTCCCTGACTCAGGGCTGCCCATCCTCCTCCTCATTCTGTCGTTCCCTTCAGTTTTTGCCCCCCCCTTTTTAAAAGATTTTATTTATTTATTTGAGAGAAAGAGTGAGTGAGAGAAAGAGCACGAGCAGGGGGAGAGAGAGAGGGCAGAGCAGGGAGCCCGATGCGGGACTCGATCCCAGAACCCTAGGATCATGACCTTAACTGACGGAGCCACCCGGGTGCCCCGGTTTTTGCCTCTTTAGAAAGATGTTCTGTGCCCTCACTACTGGGCTCTTCCTTTCTGTTTTGGAGTTTGGATATAATCATATCTTTCCAAAAATACATTGACTCCACAGAATAATGTACAAGTGGTCTCCTTAACACAATAGTTATACTTCCATTTTACAGATGATATTTTCGTGACTGACATAAATATTGCCCTCTTTTGTGACTTCGAACTTTAGCTGATTAAAACAAAAAGCTTATACTTGGTGACTGAAACACGCTTCTTCTCTAGAGCATTTCTTTTTGGCTTTTATAAATTCCCCTTTGGACACTTTTTCTCCCTATCATTATGGAGCAGAGTATGTTCAGGTTTTGGA
Source organism: Ursus americanus (assembly GCF_024610735.1). Lineage (NCBI taxonomy): Eukaryota > Metazoa > Chordata > Mammalia > Carnivora > Ursidae > Ursus > Ursus americanus. Next base: position 17,631,678 of record NC_142158.1, read on the forward strand.
AACAATACTTACTGGGTTTATAATTTTACTAGTTCTTTTCTTAATTGCTCTTTGAATCTTTTCCAAAACGTTAACATTTATCTCCAATTAAACGGCACCAAAACCACGGCCATATTTCTTCCCTAGCTTGGATCCATGCTAACTCACTTCATCATGGCGTCCTCATCTGGCTCTGAATCCAGCCGCTCTGTGCTTTCCCCCTTTCTCTTGGGAAGGGCGCCACCCTCCCCCTAGTTTCCCAAATGACTCTTCCTTTGGGAAAGGTGGCCAGTCAATCACAAAGCCTTCTTGATTTTGATTTCTACTCAGTTATGGCTCAGATAGGGAGGGCTTGCGATGTCCTCACAGCTGATTCCCTCTAAGAGGCTGCCATGCTTTCTCACCTGATTTCCTGCAAGCGCCCTGGGATTGGTCTCCCATCATCAGACCATCCCTCATCAATGCTCCACCTGCAGCCCATCGTCCATTGAATCCGCTCTACAGCCAGGCAGTTCTCTGCAAAACCAAACTTATCTCATCCTTTCGCTTTAGGTCTTGCAAGTGTCTCCCCATCGCTCTTTGTATAAGGTCAAAACTCCTTGGATGGCCCAGTCACGCTCTACCCCCCAGCTCCCTCTCTGTCCACTGTGTCCCCTCCCACCCTTCTGTTGTAGGCTACACCATTAATTCTCACTTCCTGGCCTTTATTTCCTGGATGATTCCCTCTCCCACTCAGCCTGATGTCTCCTACTCATCTGGAAGTCCTCTTGGCCACCCAAGTCTAATTAATCGCCCCACGTCTGCACTTCCGTGTTCATGTTCATCCTACGTCATTGCACTTATCATGGTATTATAATTACCTCTTGTCTGTGTCCTTCGAGAGGGCAGGAACCGTGCTAGCAGGTGAACTGTTGTACTGTTAGTACATAGCATTGTGCCTGACAGAGACAAGATGAATACTAGTATTATTTTTTAAAAGATTTTATTTATTTAATTAACAGAGAGAGAGAGAGCATAAGCACGAGCAGGGGGAGAGGCAGAGGAAGAGGGAGAAGCAGACTCCCTGCTGAACAGGGATTCTGAGGCGGGACTCAATCCCAGGACCCTGGGATCATGACCTGAGCTGCAGGCAGACTCTTAACTGACTGAGCCACCCAGGCACCCCCATAGTAGTAGTATTATTATTACTATTTTTGGTGAATGAATGAAATAAGTTGCTGGTGATATAAAGGAATTATGATGATGGAATTTCAGGCAGAATGAGATACTGTTTGATGGAAAGAAGCCTGGCTCTCTATATTAGTTAGCTCGGGAGGCCATAACAAAATACTACAGACTGGGTGTCTTAAACAACAGAATTTTATTTGCTCACAGTTCTGGAAGCTCAATGACCATGATCAAGGTGTTAGAAGGTTTGGTTTCTTGTGACATTCTCTCTTCTTGGCTTGCGGATGACTGCCTGCCTGCCTTCTCACTGTGTCCTCACATGGCCTTTCTTCTGTGGTGCTTCTGGGGTATCTCTTCCTCTCCTGATAAGGACACCAGTCCTACGGGATTAGGATCCACTCATATGACTTCATTTAATAGTAATTACCTCTTTAAAGCCCCTGGCTCCAATTACAGTCATAGTCTAAGGTACTGGGGGTTAGGACTCCAACATATGAATGGGGGGGGCACAGTTCAGTCTCTAATGCTCTCTTACCTCAATCTGGGCAATCTGAAGGGTCATGCAAACTCCAGAGCTCTTTGAAGGGTGGGCCGAGGCCTCTGCCAAAAATGCATTGCAAAGTGGCCTTTCCCTCTGTTCATTTCCTGTCTTCCCCATGTTTTTTCCCAAGTGTATCTCCTGAGAGCATTTGCAAATGAGCCTACTTCATACCCTTTTGCTCTAGAGTCTGTTTCCAGAGGGCTTTTCTCAGACCCTCAAGTTACAGGACACAGACCTATTTGTTTCGTCTGCATATACTGCAAATTCACATCTCTGCGTCGGCCTTGCTCAGACTAAGTGTGATGGCAGGATTTCTCCTCTGAGAAGCACCACTGTGAAGAAAGATGTGATAATATTACCGGCTTGAAGAATAATATGCGTATAATCCTTAGTCATTGAAAAACTACGGAACAAAGAATATCAGATGAAGTTTCAACCATGGTGGCCTATTTTATAAACCCGTGTTCTATTTCTTCAGGTTCATTTTGGAGTTACAACATTGCTAACACCACGCGGAAGCCATTTTAACTTTCAAGCCTCCTTTCCAACACACTACCCATTTTATTGCCTCTTTACAGAACTGTTCACCCAACAAAAACATAAATATTGACCATTGTGCATGTATGGTACGGTTGGCATGCTTTTAGGGCTCAGATTTTGAGATCCCAGGTTATTTGGCAACTCTTTCACGATGAGAGGGATTCCATCAGACCAGCAGTTGCATTGTAGATGGAAGAATAGCTCAGAGTACTTCGGAAGCAGTTTAATGAATTCAAAACCTGCATTTTTATGCCTCTCTTTGAGGATTTTCCTGAGAAGTATTCCTGGAAGAATGGAGCAATCAGTAAGTTTCAAAACATTAAAATTCTTACCACGTTCCCAGGGGGATGACGGATTCAGTGTCTGTTTGGGTAAGCATGGAAGCCTCTAGCATCTAGCACCTGCCCTCCTGCTTTCCTTCCAGGTGATGATTTGGTTTTTGGAGGGCTGTTAGCTATTTTGTGAGGAAGCGTTAGCTAGTCACAGCTGGTCCTATATGCACTGCGCCAGGAATTTGTGTAGCCCTGTAGACATTTAAATTATGAATTCAATTTTGGATTGACAAACTGTGTTAAATACGACTTTGGCCAAACTATACTTATGGAAGCAAAAACTGTGAAAACTTGAAAATTGCTAGAGCTAAAGTACGCTGAATCACGTAATCACCTAGCATCGAAATAACAGAGTTGTTCTCCTCCCAGTGAAAAAGCGCCCAGGACCAGCTGGTTTCATCGGCGAATTCTACCAAACATTTAAAGAAAAAGCTAACACCAATCCTTCTCAAACTCTTCCAAAATATTGAAGGGGGGGGGAACTCATTTTACGGGGCCAGCATTACGCTGATAACAAAGCCAGATAAAGTCACTGCAGGAAAAGAAAACTAGAGTCCGTATCCCTGAAGAATACAGATGCAAAGATTCTCAACAAAGTCCAACCAGCAAACTATATCCAGTAGCACATGGAAAAGATCATGTGGGATTCATCCCTGCAATTCAAGGATGGCTTAACCATGCAAATAAATAAATATGATTCATTAAATAAAGAGAATGAATGACACAACACATATAATTATCTCAATAGCCATCGAAAAAGCCTTTGACAAAATTCAGTATTCTTTCGCGAATAAAAAAAATTCAACAGACTGGGTATAGAAGAAATATACCTCAACATAATAAAGTTCATATATGACAAGCTCGTAGTTAACTTTATGCTTCATGGTGAAAGGTTGCGAACTCTTACTTGAAGATGAAAGCGAGACAAGGAACGTCCACTCTCACCACTCCTGTTCAACATGGTCCTGGAAGTCCTCGCCAGGGCAATCGGGCAAGAAAAAGAAATAAAAGTCATCCAAATCAGGAAGGAAGAAGTAAAATTGTCTCTGTTTGAAGATGACATGATCTTATATATGGAAAATCCTTAAGATTCCAACAAAAAACTGTGGTCTCTGCTTTTCTGACTCCCGTGGACTGGGCTTCTTGACTCTAAATGCTGGCTGTTTTTTGCTACATGAATTAAAAAAAATTTTTTTTTTAAAGATTTTGCTTATTTATTTGTCAGAGAGAGAGAGAGAGAGAGAGAGCGCACAAGCAGGGGGAGCAGCAGGCAGAGGGAGAAGCAGGTTCCCCACTGAGCAAGGAGCCTAAAGCGGAACTTGATCCCAGGACCCTGGGATCATGACCCGAGCCAAAGGCAGATGCTTAACCGACTGAGTCACCCAGGCACCCCAAAAATTTGTTTTTGAGAGCTGGGAAACTCTCCACTGAATAATTCTCTGATATTAGAGATTTGGCTCCAGTTTGATTGCCTGTACCCGTGTTTAGCTCCTGCCACTACCTGAATACTCAGCTTTCTTGCTGTTGGGTTCTTTTGCTTTAGTGGATGGCAATAAGAAATGGCTCACGGCTGACTTCCTTCCAGAGAAGGGCACTCCTGTGTTCTTGTTGTGCCAGAGGGTAGGAGGCAGGCTGGCCCCCTGCTGCTATCTCTCCGCTTTACCTTCTCATTCTTGTCATTATTGTAATTATTTTAACAATATGCAATTGGAGCTTTACTTAAAATATCCAAGAACTGGAGATGGATCAGATTTCAATGATAGGGAAAAGGTTAAATGGAATGCAATTCAATTTTACAGTGAAATACTTTACAGTCATTAATAAAAGAGTCATGTTTTTAAGGAATAGTTAATAGCATGAGAAAATGTTCACAATATAACAATAACAGGAAAAATAGTTAATAATATACAGTAAATCCCAATTTTACTTAATACACACCTGTGTGCATGCATACACACACACACCAACAGCCACACTAAAAAATCCTGCAGAAAATATGAGACAATGTTAACAATGGTTTCACCTGGGTGGTGGGATTATAAGCGACATAACGTTCTTTATTATAGTTTTTTGTTTGTTTTGCATTCCTCCAATTTTTGGTAATCAATATATATAATTTTATAAGCAAGGGAAAAATTTTAACCCTGTCTGAATTTTTAGCAATTTTATCATGAGTTTGATAATTTTCTGCCACCTGTAATAAGGGCCATGACCTAAAAGACTTTTCCATTGGAGACCATGTAGGAACCACTGTGCAAAGAAAAAGGGATGAGGATGGGCAAAGAAATGCCTTTCCATGCGTTTCACCAATTGCTAACAGGAAGGCTCTGTGGTTTACAGCAGGCACTGCTCTGTTATTTGTACTTGTGATATATAATAATGATCAAATTCACTAGTAAATTGAACATAGTTCTCATTCCATAATATATATCCAGTTATTCTCAGTGAATGACTGTCATAAAAGGGTTTGATGCTGAAAAGTTTTGATGTCTTAAAAGGGTTGATATTAAAAAATCTTTTCTGTTGTCACTATGGATTCCAATTACGTTTTTAACCAACAAATTTGTCTTCTATGCAGACGTTGGACCTCCTGTGAGATGCTCTTTACTACCCTTTCTTGCAGGCACCCTCAATCCCAGTGAGACAGTCTCTTGGGGAACCTCTCACTTGGCTTCAGGGTGATGGTGAAGAAGAAAGCGTCTTCCCCAGGAAACTGCTTTCCCCAGAATTCCAAAGATTCCCTCTCCCTGTCCTCTTGGGAGAGAGACTGGGGTGTGGTGGGGAGCGACAGGGGCCAATTCTGCATCCTTAGAAGATCAAGGAAACATCTAAGTGTTGGCAGGTCTCTTTAGAAAGAGGAGGTCTTAGCTCTTCTTTGTCCCACCTTTGGGTCCTGATTGTGGATGCAGGGTCAACAGGAGAAGACCTGAATGTCCTGCTGCACTCTTAGTCACTATACTGCATAGACTCTCGGCTCTTTTCCTCTCCTCACATCATATTTTACTGGAGGCACTATTAAAACTTATTGCTTCCCAGAGCAAATGTCTTCTCACTGAGCTTTTGGAGCTCTCTGAGTCAGAGGCTCTCCAGTGTTGCTATGTGAGCCATCAAAGGATATTGTAGGTAGGTAATACACATGAAGGGTCTAGCACAGAGCCTCCTCGCTGACACTATAAAAATCCTATCGTGAATCCCTTTATATTTTGAAGGCAAAAGGATTGCACTACAGTTCATGCCTGTTGAACTCCTTTGATCAATTTATAGAGATTCAGAGTTCTTCCTTTGGATAATGACAGCTCCCTTTTTTGGGGGCACATATTGTTAGGAATAGTTTTGGCCGCAAGTAAATAATACTGATGACTAGTTGCTCAAGCTGTGATGCAATTAATTATCTTATTGCGCATGAAATTTGGGGGGCAAGCATTTCCAAGTTTGGTGAAGCAGCTCAACAGGGTCTTCAAGGACCCTTCGAGGAGACTTCTTACCATCATTCTGCTCTGCCTTCCCTCTTCTGTTGCTTTTCCTTGCTAAGCTGGGCTGCTTGCAGGATAATCCAACAGCTCCAGATGTTGTGACTGCATTTGAAGGCAGGAAAGAGGAAGTGGGGGAAGTGGAAGAGGGGGAATGGTATTCTTATGAGTGGTCCATTATCGGCTTTATCATCCCCGCTCCTCCAAGGAGATTTCTCTTGCAAACCTTGGGCCAGAACTGGCTTGTTAAGCTACCCTGGCTACAAGGTAGATTGGCAAAACAAATTTCTGAGGTATTCATTCTCTGTCGTTTGAGATAGGTAAGGGACAAACAGGCAGGGGGTGAGTTTGAACTGGGCAACCTGTAGGATCTGCTACAGTGGGGTTGTAGGGCAGAGGAAAGAAAAAGTAGTTGGACCACTCCATTTTTCCAATTAGATGTTGTGATTCAATTAAATGGTTGGAGAAATCATGCTTTCTTTTTAACTACAGTTTAGGTGATAATTTTAGGTCTGAAGTGTTTGTATTTATTTTATTTTAGGCATGTGTCATAAGCAGATCATACATATCTTCTCCTGATAACAAAAAATGCTGACAGCAATATCTCATTTGGTTGCTTCCTGGTGTCTGATTATTACATAAAAGTCAACTTCCAGGCAGGGTGCAAATTAGGAAATCAACCCACCTCATGACTGTCATGTCTGACCTCCCGTCCCATTCTCCTAAGCTGTCCAAATATGAAAAACAGCTTGAGAAAAGAAGGGGCACTGAGTTTAAGTTTCTTCCAAGAATGGTAAAATACAAGGAGTGTGGCTATACTCCTTGGGGCTGCACATTTTGGGAGAAGTGGTTCCCTCTTCACGTGAAGGGGTATTGGATATTCAAGTCAAGTCAACATATTTTTAACCCTTGCTAGGTGCCAGGACTATGTACCCTTATTGCAAGATGGTGGGGCGGGGTGGGGGTGGCGGGAGAAATCCAGTGTTCTCTGGAAAAGCTCACTATCTTAGAGATCTTATCAATGTCCAAGGAGGCCTTAGAAAGGCTGCAGTAAAATTGCCTTGGACTCTGGAGCCTGATAAGTCAGGGACCTAAGACAGGCCCCTGCTCCCTCCCCCAACCCAGCCTAACTCTGGGGATGCCAGAGAATATAAAGCAGCATGTGAATCTGGGAAGCAAAGAGCAGGAAACCCTTAGGGAGAGAAAAGGTTGTGAGAGGTGCTGGGGAAGAAATGGGATTGGAGTAGAGGAGGTTTGTACTCTATAGTTTGGGACAAATTGAGCACACCTTCTCCATGGGTTCGCTGTCCCCCCACCCACCACCCACCGCCCCGGCCTTGGGAAAATCACAGCCTGCCTCTTGGTGGATAAACAGCAGCATCTGTCCTGTGCTGCGGTCATGGGGCAGGGATAATGTCAGGGAGGCAGTGGAGCCAGCCTACTGGTACACCACTGAGCATTCCTTCCTCTTTCTTCCCCCCAGACCCCGAGCAGTAGGTGAGTACACTTAGGAAAACATCATGAATAACAGTGCCTGGGGCAGAGAATGACAAACATACCTGAGGGACAGGCTTATGGTGAGAGAGGGTAGTTGCCTGTGAGTGAGAAATAAAGCTCTGAGTTAACCATTGACCTATCCAGGAATACTTGTTACTGCAGCACCTCCTATCCTATCCTGACTATCACATTACTCTAGGAATTGGAAATAATCGAATAGATCAAGAATTCCAAATAGCTCGATACACAGCCTCACAGAGATGAGAGAATGTCTGTGACATGATGCAGGGACAAGATGGTACATAGGAGGATATACTGACTATAGATAAAAATGTGGTTCCAATATCAAACTCAAGAGATCGGATACGGAGTAGAAAGTACCTAGTTGAAAAACAGGTTGGTGAACTGCAACATCAGGTCCACAAACACTCCCGGAAGGCAAATCGGTGAAGAGAGGAATGAAAGGGAAAAATAAAATAAAGCAAGAGATGGGAAGTACTGATAACTGATAATAATGAACTTGTAAAAATATAGAAAGAGGAAAATGTAAAGTGGACGTATGACTGGCATCGAGAGACGGGGTCTGCCTGGCGCTAACTGGCTGCATGCCTTGGACAAACTGTTCATCCCTCTGAAGCCTCACTTCCCTGCCCTACAAAATCGTAGAGAGAAGGATTCCAACACCCTGGCCTGAACCCTAGCTCAGTCATCGCTTTGGCCAACTTTCTCAGTCCCTTTATATGTTTGATTCTTTATATGTTAAATAAAGGTGAGAATAACTAATACATTCCAGCACACAGTTGGTACTTTCTAAGCCCTTCATTTTAGGACAACAATTTTTTTTTAAAGATGCTATTTATTCATTTGAGAGAGAGAGAAAGAGAGAACACAGGCAGGGGGAAAGGCAGAGGGAGAGGGAGAGAAACAGGCTCCCCATTGAGCTGGGAGCCCAACATGGGCTTGATCCCACCACCTGGAGATCATGACCCGAGCCGAAGGCAGACACTCAACCATCTAAGCCACCCAGGCGCCCTGATTTTAGGAAAATTCTAAAACCAAAATTTAGATTCCAGTTCAACACAGTTATTTCACAAGTGAAAAAGTTGAAAAATGGAGAAATTAAGTCACAGAGGGTCTGAATTGTGATGAACGCAACTCTTCTGACGTTGGCCTGCAGATTCCTGCGGCAATCCCTGGGTGCTCATTTGTGATGCTAAGCTTACCCATTAGAAAAATAGACCTTTTTGTGGGTATTTCATTTTTCATAAATTATTTGATTTCTCATTTAGCCTAGTGAAATAGTCTAATTTTATAGCTATTGAGTGGAGAGGTTGGTGGGTCATTCTAGAGCGCTGGGAAAATTAGGGGCAGCTGAAGGATTAGAACTCGTTTTTGGTTGTTTTTTTTTTTTTTAATGAACCCAAAGGTTGAGTGAAAGAAAAATGTGAATAAATTCATACACCAGGCCAGTAAGAAGAATGTTGCTATCCACAATATCCCATCAACAGGAGTGATTGCATTATTTTCCATTACAAATGTAGTAAGTGGTTACTCAGAAAATTGGAACATATGAAAAGGTATAAGGAAGAAAAATAACAAGAGGGCGACCATCTAAACCACATTATTCTTAGCGCTGGTAAATTTCTTTCTGTTTTATTCTCCATTCAGAGATCCTACTGTACGCATTTGAATAGACACTTCTATGTCTTGCCATTTACTCTTAACATTATTACCATTATCATTACCATCACCCTTAATGTGAGCATTTCATATTGTTTCGTAGTCTTCTTAATGCTTCTTAATAAATAGTTGCATAATATTTCATAGAGAGTGGCAGTTAACTATTCCTCTGTCAACCACTTGGGCGTTTCCAGTTTTCTGCTGTTACGATAGAATTATGAATAAAGGCTCTCTATGTTAACCATCAGTGGACTAAAGAATATGAACAATGCAATGTTTATAGCTCACAGTAATTGTCGAAAAGGAGTGTACTCCGTTGACGCATTAACTTCCATTTCAAACTTCCAGTTTATTAATGTGAAATGTATTTATTACGCCTACTCATATTTAAAATGAGATAGAAGCCTTTTTCATTAGAGAAGCAATACGTGATGATTTTGAATAAGGTTGAAAATGAAATTGTTATTTCCCAGAGTAATTACTGTCTATATTTTGTAGATACTTCCAGATTTCTCGATATGCACATACGGACATTTATTGCTGTTACTGCTGGTATCAGAAACATGCACGGCATTTGCATCTTGCTTTTTTTTTCATGTATTTGTGGATATTAAATATCTTGTCACTGGTACACGTAGGTCTCCTTCTTCTTTTTAATAGCTGCGCAGTACGAACACAGCACAATTTCTTTGCGTCATCTCCTTTGGTAGACATTTGGGTTAGTTTCCAGTTTTCTCCCCTTACAAACAATGCTGCAACAAGAGCTCTTGGATATACGGTGTGTTTTTAATGAGCATTTACTGCTGTGAAAATGGGACTTTGAAAATCATTGTTGGCAAGATCATTCTCTCTCAGTGTGCTGAGACATGCAATATTTAAACAGCATTTAAATTTTAAAGTTTGGATTGAGTCATTTCCATTAAAACCAGGTTAAAATCACAATGATCTTTTTTCTCTTATATCGGACTGAATCCTCCTGCTCCAGATGGGACCCAAAGCTCCTTAAATTGAAATTCATTGCACGGGGGCTTTGATGGCCCTTAACAGATGGACGAACAATCTCGTTTGGATGGTTATGTAAGTCGGTGATTATCATGGAACCCTTCAGATCGTCTCAGACAGAAGGTGGACAGTAAGTAAGGCAGGTGAAGAGGTCGTGCATTCACTGTATTTGCTTCTTTGTGTGTATTTCTTTGCTGGTATCCGCAAGACTGGAATCTGAGATCTGAGCCAATAACACGGTCCGGTCTAATAACAGACCTCGGGATCTCAGAAATCAAGTGTTGGATACCAGCTGGAATTCCAATAGTTTCTTGTTAAATGACCTTGGGAGGATCATTCCTTCTCTCTGAAGGCCTCATTTTCACAAGTAGGCCACATAATGCCCCTAGTAGGAGGGTATGATTATAGTGTTCATTCATGGATATTTACGGAGCCCTGTGTGCCGAGAACTGTTCCAAGTGCTGGAGATACAGCTGTAAACAAAATAGATGAGAACTGATGTTTTCCCCCCAAGGTGATGTTGCTACCTTCCTCAGCTGGAAGTAATCACCTGCTCTACTCGAATGTAGTCGATATATCCCACCAAAATTTACCTTTTATGCATTACATTTTAGTAATACAGGCTACACCATGGCACACTTACTAGTCAAATCAAACGACGTTGTCTGAACTCACACATTCAACAAGATACTATTTCTCCTGCCTTATATCAGCCTGCATCACTAATGTTAACACTCGTGTTTTTTTTCTTAAAGATTTTATTTATTTATCTGACAGAGATAGAGACAGCCAGCGAGAGGGGGAACACAGCAGGGGGAGTGGGAGAGGAAGAAGCAGGCACCCAGCAGAGGAGCCTGATGTGGGGCTCGATCCCATAACGCCGGGATCACACCCTGAGCTGAAGGCAGACACTTAACGACTGTGCCACCCAGGCGCCCCAACACTCGGTTTTTAACACACACTAAAATCCACCCATCCTTCTTTCCTTTTACCTGTGATAGTAAAAGTATCTAGAAAATAAATTTTTGTTGACTAAATATTCACAAATGCTTGTTGTTTGAACTTTAGGCACTAGGCATAGCTTTGGAATATACAAGAGCAAATAAAATAGGATTGCTGCTTTCAAAGATCTTACATCTAGTTAGGAGATAGGAGTATCGACCAGAAATATGACGAATGCTTTAAGAATTGTGTGCACAATATGTCTGCCTCAATCTCTCCAAATAAAGTTGCCATTTCCTATTTTCCTGTTCTAGTCATCTACCTCGGACTTTCTTTAAATTTTTTTTATAAAGATTGATTTATTTGTCAGAGAGAGAGAGCGAGAGAGAGAGCACAAGCAGAGGGAGCGATCGGCAGAGGGAGAAGCAGGCTGCCCGCTGAGCTAGGAGCCCCATGAGGGACTCGATCCCAGGACCAGGGATCATGACCCAAGCTGAAGACAGACACTTAGTGGACTGTGCCACCCAGGTGTCCCTACCTCGGGTTTTTTAATTTGCCTAAAATGAGTAGACCAGATTAAGTCAAAACAAGTTTTTTTTGTTTCTGTTTTTTGGCGAATCAGAGATAACAGTTTCTATCTTTTTCAAGGATGTGTTTGGAGGTAGAACTGGTAAATGTTTTATACCGAATTGCAAAGCTGGTATAAATATTTCAGGACACAATTGAGTTTTCTCATTAAAACCCGTTCTTCTGTCTCTGTATGCATAAGTTTCTAGCTGTGGAGAGAAAGTACTATTTTAAAATAATTGCAAAGTTCCTAATTCCATGGTAACCACGACAAATAGACCTTTGTTGTAATAGGTTTTGATGGCTTATTTTTAGTTAGAACAAAGGCAGTTTTTGTTATTAAAAAAATCCCTTAACCTAACTTGATCTCTGTTTTTTAACTTGCTCCCGGTTGAAGGCCCTGGTGGGTCAGACAAATCAGAATCGTTTTTCAAACCAATAGCATCATCTACGAATCACTGTTTTCAGAGAGATTTGAAGATATTTGTTGGAGGGCTCCTAGAAATCCTAAATCTTTTTTTTCCTTATATTTCTGCATTTAGGAAAATCAGTGCAGAAGCAAAAAACTTCTTTGGTACTCGCCATAGAATTACATTGAAACACATGCTAACGGATAAGAGAAATTTTCATTTTCCTTCTGGTCACTTTTAATGTCCTACCCATAGATGGCAGCAAGAGATCACTCTGCCAACCCTGCAGGCCCAGCCAGTTGGGGCAGGCCCAAGGGTTGTAAAACCGTGATAAAGGGAGAAATGTGGAAGACAGCTCGTCACATCTCTGGAGGAGTCTTTATTCAGTTGTCTGAGCTGCGGCTCCTCTTTCCAGAGCTGGAGAATTTTGTTCTGTTTCGATTCTTCTTCTGCGGCTTGAGACAAGAACCCCTAGCAACACTGAAGGAGCAGCCAAGGCGGGGCCGGGAGGGTATGTGGCCTGGGGCGTCCCTGGATGGCCCAGTGCCTTCTGCCCCCTCATTCAACTTAACTCATTCAACTCCAATGTGGTGAAATCAAAGTTCTTCTGGCAATTCAATCTTATCCATTTGGTCTCTATGGGTCTGGAGTCTCTTTCTCTGATCTCCCAGCCTCCCAGCAAATTGTACTTTGGGGTGGTCCCCAAGTCCTGATGTACACCAGCGGCCCCGCGAGGTTGGAGAGTCAGCCTGCAGGTGTTTTTAGACAGAATCATTTAAATAAGCATAAACTGATTGATAGGTATACACATGTTTTTTCTTTTATTTTGTGCTTATTAATTACGTAACACAAATATTTTACATACATCTCATTTAATACTCACAAGTGCTCCATAAATTAGAGATTATGAATCTCATTTGATCAAAAAGGAAATGGAAGTGAATGAACTTGTTCAAGTTTACGAATCTGGTTTAAACTGTTTTTGCTAGTTTAAGGAGCCTTCTTCTTGAGAAGCGGTAAGACTTTGACCTTCTTGGCATGTACAGGGTACTTCGGTGTGCATTATGAAAGATATAAACTTTCCAAACCATTGAAGACTTTGTAATGAGAAGGCTTACACACAGGAAAAAGATGTCAATGTAGCAGAACTTAAAATTATGGTAATTGGGGCCTTTGGAAGACACTGGAATAAAAGAGTTTTCATGACAATAAAAGAGGCCTGGGCAGAAAAACAGAAGCTAAACAGGAGCCTGGTGAACTTCAGATGTACTATCCTGTTTTTCTAGTTTTCCTTCATTGGTTTAACATTAAGAACATGGTCAGTACCCTCACCTTGCAAGGGCCAGTTTGTATGAACTGGCTCTTTTCAAACTCTCATGGGAACCCAGGATCTAGAGCTGCTCTCAGAGTATCTCTGGTGGTATAAGGTCTCCTGAAGCATCGACACGAGGTATTTTATAAGGATCCATAGCTTACAAATGGCCACTACACACATGCAAAGATGTTCAACATCGGTGGTTATCAAGAGGATACAAAGCAAAGCCACAATGAGATACCATGTCACACCCATAAGAATGGCTACAATCAAAAAGTCAGAAAACCACAAATATTGGTGAGGATGTGGAGAAATTCCAGACTACCTGTGGGAATGAAAAAAAAATGTGCAGCTGCTTTGAAAAACAGTCCGGTGGTTCCTTGAATAATTAAACATGGCGTCACCATGGGTCCTAGCAACTCTACTCCTAGGTTTATACTCAAGGGCAATGACAATGTTTGTTCACACAACAACACGTACATGGATGCTTTTAGCAGCATTGTTCATAATAGCCCTAATGTGGAAACAACCCGAATGTCCATCAATGTTGAATAGTTGTATCCATACCATGGATTAGCATTCAGCGGTAACAAGGAACGAGGGACTGACACATGTCACAACACAGGTAACTCTTGAGAACACCACACCAAGTGAGAGAAGCTAGTCACGAATAACCACACTTTGTATGAGTCCATTTATATGAGATGTGCGTAATAGGCAGATCTATAGACAAAGTAGATTAGGGTTTGCCTAGGGCTGAGGGTGGAATGTGGGAGGATGGGAAGGTGATAGCTAAAGAGTACGGGGTTTCTTTCGGAGGTGATAAAAATGTTCTAAAATTGATTCCAGTGAAGGTTGTACAACTCTGTAAATATATGGAATTATAGTTGAAATTATAGTTGAAATGGTGAATTGTATGTCTATAAGTTATATTTCAATAAAGCTGTTAAAAAAAAAAGAATCCAGGGGCCACCTGGGTGGCTCAGTCGGTTAAGTGTCTGCCCTGGGCTCAGGTCATGATCCCGGGGTCCTGGGATCGAGCCTCACCTCAGGCTCTCTGCTCAGCGGGAACCTGCTTCTCCCTCTCCCTCTGCCCCCTACCCCCCTCCTCCTCCCCCAGATTGTGCTCTTACTCATGCTTTCTCTCTCTCTGTGTCACATAAATAAATAAAATCTTTTAAAAATGATCTAATTTATTCATAAAAAGATTTTATTTATTTATTCATTTGAGAGAGAGAGAGAGAGAGAGAGAGAGCATCAGCCAGAGCACAAGCAGGGGGGAGGGGCACAGAGGGAGAGGGAGAAGCAGACTCCCCGCTGAACAGGGAGCTCAAGGTGGGGCTCCATCCCAGGACCCCAGAACAGGATCATGACCTGAGCTGAAGGCAGATGCCCAACTGACTGAGCCACCAAAGCACCCCTAAATAAAAAAATCTTAAAAAAAAGAATCCATAGTCTGCTACAACTAATTGTGTAGAACTTATTTACCGGGTACTTTGCTAAGCACTTTGCCTATGTTAATTCTTGTAATCTCACAACAATCTCATGAAATAGGTAGTTCGATCTTCCCTATTTTACAGTTAGGGGGACCGAACTTTCGACACCGGGGATGAAGGATATTGGCTAAGGTCGCTTAGCTTGTGGGAGGCTGCATTAAAATCTCTTGGGTAGAACTAAGAGGGTCCCAAATCTCTGCTCTGAGTCCTAGGAATTCTGCCTTGGAGAGAGGAAATCTTTGCGAGTGATCACCTAGTTAATCCTTTCCTCATTCTATATATGGGAAAAAAGGGCACGCTTACAGTGCAACTGACACAGAAGCTCTATCTACCGCTCCCTGTCGGATTTTGCACCATCCCGGGGCAAAAGGGTTAGCGAGGAGAGAATCCGAGCCACCGCGGCACCCAGGAAGACAGTTTTTTTCTGAATTTTATTATTTTTGCATCTGGAAGGAGAGGCAGGTCAGAACACCTAGAAGGTGGTGGAGGAGTGTTACAAAGAAGAAAATGAAGACGCGGTCAATGAAATTGGTTGGGGATTTGGGGATTTGGGAATTTGTGAGACGTAAAGTGAAATCATATGCAAGCGTGCCCACGGAAGAGTGCCTGATTCGTTTCTCATTATGTAGAACAAGGAGATTTCAAGGGACTAAATGTGCAGAGAGATCTCGCCTGAAGTCAGAGTGGTTCTTATATGACAAATTATTAGGTCTTCCATATTCCATTTCTGCTCGGCTGTTACATTGAGGGAGGTGTTGGGTGGATGGCGGTGGGGACAGGACACCAGAAACAAACGCTGACATTCTATGAAAGTGACTTAAAGTCATAGCGTGTCAAAGAAAGCCCTCCGTATTAGAGGACAATCAAATCCCCCATCACTGTTTCTCCCTGGAACTCTCCTACACCAGCATCCCCTTATTTACCTAAGTCAGCCTTCTGGAACAGACCTTCGACAGCTTCTGCGCTCCTCCTGTCTCTTTATGATGTTGGCAGCCAGTTTGGCCCACGGTCTTCTGAGGTTTTTTTTTGAGCCCGAACTATGTTTCTGCTGCCTGACACTTCAGTCATCCCTTCTCAAATTGCTCAATTGCTCCGTTCATTCCCACTGCTGTCTCCGGAATGGCTCAAAGCAGAGCCCGGCTTCAAAGAGCCCTCTGCTCTTTGTAGGCTTATATCGGATTTGTAACCTTGCAGGTTTCCCTCCGGGGAAGGTGGAGATCTGTGGGCCATGGGAGATGGCAACATGTTCAGAAGAACATGGCAATGGCCGTGAGAATGCCAGACACCAGGCGAAGAGCAATCCCTGGAAAAGTAAATAAAGTAGATTTGAGGGGAGAAAGGACAACGACAAGTGAGGCTACAAGAAAGCGTACTGTGAAGCAGTGATAGAAGGTGAATGACAGCTGTCCTCGGGCTGCAGGAAGGGACAAAGGTTGGGGGAGTCAGTTTGAGCGAAAGCTCCTAGTAATGGACAGATGGGGAGGAATTTTCCCACAAGGCAGGATAAGCCTCCAGTCATTATACATAAGCCACCATTTACTTAGCAATCCACGTGAAAAGAAATGAAGAGCGATAGCCCTTTCAGCTTCATTGACGCAAACAGAAGATAAATGTTTTCAGTCACAGTGTGTGAAGATACCCGGGACAGTAAAAGAAGCCACAGCTGAAAGGAATCGGGCAGACTGTCTTGCTTTTACAGGTGCAGCTCTTCTTCATCATCTTTTTGATAATGAAAAGAATAGCAGTAACAGTTATTACCATTATTTGATTAGGTTTGGATTAATCTCTATGGAATGCCCTTCAGTCACTCTTATCAGTACCGATTTCCCGTCTACATATAATATCCTACAGGTACTGAACCAGACAGAGAGCTGCACCGGCCCTTGTTTCCTGCCCACCAACCCCCTTGCTTTTCTCATCGGGCACTGTGCTCCCCTCCAGGGCATGACGTCATTGGCCTACACCAATCATGGCTTTAGAATTTCCCTTTAGCTGTGATTGGCCCGGGGATGAACATGTGACCCAATGCAGTCCGCTAAGACTTAAGCCGCTGAGGAATTCTGGGAAAGACGTTCTTCCCCTGATCAAAGGGAGTAATGTAATGAGAGAGGCCTTTTGTCCCATCCCACTTCCTCGTGTTTGGAGGTAGTTGAGTGAAGACGTGGAGTTTGCAACCACGGCAGCCATTCGGTGACTGTAAGAGGGGCCACTGCCAGCTTACTGGGAGAGGAGAGCAGAAAGATGGCAAGAGTTCATCCTTTGTTGGCATTATGAGGCTTGTCTTGCAGAATTGTCTTTCTCTGGATGTCCTGTTTTATGAAATAAATACCTGTTATTTGGACTCTTTTTTTTTTTTTTAGATTTTATTTATTTATTTGACAGAGATAGAGACAGCCAGCGAGAGAGGGAACACAAGCAGGGGGAGTGGGAGAGTAAGAAGCAGGCTCATAGCGGAGGATCCTGATGGGGGGCTCCATTCCAGAACGCCGGGATCACGCCCTGAGCCGAAGGCAGACGCCTAACTGCTGTGCCACCCAGGCGTCCCCTGTTATTTGGACTCTTTTAAAGTCAGTTATTTCCTTCTTTGCAGTGGAAAGTATCTTACCTGATCCAAGGTTCTATGATCTGAATGGGTCCCCCTAAAATTCATATATTAAAACCTAATCCCCAGTATGGTGGTATTAGGAGGCGGGGCCTTTGGGAGGAGCTGAGATCCTGACAGTGGACCCTTCATGAATGAGATTCTTGCTTTTATAAAAGAGACCCCGCAGAGATCCCTTCCCCTTCTGCCATCTGAGGTTGTAGCAAAAAGACCTCGGTCTCTGCATCAGGAAGGGGGCCCTCACCAAGACGCATTTGCCAACACCTCCATCTTGGACTTCCCAGCCTCTAGAACTGTGAGGAAGGAATGTTCGTTGTTTAAGCCACCCAGTGTAAGGTCTTTTTGTTGTAGCAGCCGACACGGACAAAGACACAGGTACTTGAATAATTTAACATTCCACAAACGCGAAAACGGTCAAGACACCCATCTGGGGTAAATGCCGTTAGTTTGTTCCAGGGTCCCCTGAGGCTGAGCTATCTTTCTGCTCCCTGGCATTTCAATCACTTTAATCATCTGATTTTGTGCACACACATCCCAGTTTTACAAATAAAGTCCCTGAAGAGAAAACAAAACCAAATTAAAAGTTTGCTTAAACAAATTGATCCTATAAAATCCTTTTGGAGTAAAAGCTGATGGAACAAATGCGTTTCTAGCGCTAGGGTGTTCAGGGCTGTTAAACAGGGCAGAAGTCCAAGAAAGGAAAAAACCTGCAACAAAAGAAGCCCACATGAGTAATTAGGGACACAGGAAAGGAAGCTCAGATTAAAACTCCAAAGCTGTGCTTTTGTGCCAATAAGAGTGCCGTCAGAGCAACGGGATGAGTTAATTTCCAGGCCCTGTTTTGCAAATTGGCACCTCTTCAGTTTGCCTTTACCCCAAACCCTGAACAAGCAAGCGCCACCCCCCATAAGAGCAGAATGACAAAAGAAAGCCTTCATGTGTATGGTCATTTGACAGCTAAGCACAATGCCACCGCAGTGACCCCCGTGCAAGTTACATCTGGACTGGGAGTTCTACCTGGGGTTCAACAAATGAACTCCCAATGGAGGGCACGACACTGAGTCAGGAGGGAAGAGGCCATGCAAGGGGGTACATGGGATTCAAAGGTAAGACACCCAACTTTGTGGTTTGGGAGTTTTTATTCCTGACATGCAAATACCACTCTAGCACAAAATGCAAGGTGGTAAGTTCTAGGAGAGAGATACAAGGTCATGTGCTATGGGAAGCATCAGGTGGGAGAGATTCTATCCCAGCAAGAGGATGGGAGATCGGGGTGCCTGGGTGGCTTAGTCGGTGAAGCATCCACCTCTCGGTTTTGGCTCAGGTCATGGTCTCAGGGTCCTGGGATGGAGCCTTGATTTGGGTTCTGTGCTCAGTGGGGAGTCTGCTCGAAGATTCTCTCCCTCTGACTCTGCCTTCACTCCTGCACTCCCCCTCCTACCCTCCCCCCCCAATAAGTAAATAAATCTTAAAAAAAAAAAAAGGATGGGAGATGCTTCATGGAGATGGGGGGGCATTTCAAGTGAGCTTTGAAGGGTGGTTAATATTTGAATCTGGGAAGAGTCCGAGAAAAGGGCACTCCAAACAGAATAAACCTGTCACTCCGGAAAGACACTACATTTTACTTTAGCTATGACATGAAGACAATGTAGTAGGCGTTACCATGGGAAAAATAAGTTAGTGCCGGCTTATAGAGAGCAAAAGAGTTGGGAGAAGCTGTCATTCTGTAGGCAATTGGGAGTCACAGAGTGTTCGGGAGCAGAGCATGGTGGTACATTAGGAAGCTCAAGCCAGCAACAATGGGGGAATGACTAAAGGTGGGAGAGACTGAGGTCACTATGACCAGTTAAGAAGCTATGGTGACATTTCACGTACAATATAGTAAAGCCCTTACTAGGGTTATGGAAGTGGAAGTGAGGAGGAGGCTGGGTTCGAAACTTAAATATTTTAAAGATTGAGTTGATAGAACGTGGTGAATGGCCAGTACAAATGGCAGAGAAAAAAGTTCACCCAGCCTTTCTTCTATCAAGTGAGTTTCTAAAAGGACCGAGTACCCTCCCAGCCTATAGGTTTTGTTTTTATTAAGGTCAAACTGTTCTAATGAACGTCTTGCCTGTTAGATGAGTTAACTAAAGTCCCCCGTGATCCCACAGTCTCCATCAGCCTACACAACAGGCAGTCTTGGAGGATTCCTGGCTCCCTGCCGCTCCCCGGCAAGCTGTCATTGATGAGGCTAACAATGGCTCTGGTCTTGGCGACACTAGATATCCATCCATGGGAACCTGGACTGGGACCAGCAGGCCTCTTAACTTCCAATACCCTTCATTATTAATCACAGTCAGCTGTAATACTTGCTAAGGTCCTTTGAAGGTAGTCTCATAGAGGATGTCAGACAACATTTAAGGCAGGGTGTGTGTGTGTGGTCACTGAGGGGATAAAGTCCCAGCTCCTCAGCTGGAAGGACAAGGGTCCCCTGGGACTGTTCATAGTGAGAATGAATATTGCAGGAGGCAGGGAAATCCAGGGGGGACGGATTAAGGCTCTGTGAGGGCCTGTTCACCAGGAAAGTATTTTTCCAGGGCTATAGCTTTTACTACCTTGGGTTTTAATTTTACTAAAGAAAACGACTTTTCCTTACGCAGTTCCAGACAATCTGCTCTTTGCTACTGTCCCAGTATCATTTCCTTCCGCGAGCCCATGAACACCCTGAATTCTGGCCACACCGAATCAAGGTCTCAGAACTTGATCTGCTGGCTCGGCACCTCAGAGCCTTGCATCTGTCGTTACCTCTACCTGGAATGACCTCCCTTTCTTTGTGGCTTTCCAGGCCAGTGGGAAAATTGCCTCCTTGGTGGCCCAAAGCAAGATCTGTGGATTGCCACGGAGTGCTTCCCCTCTCTGCGGCCACGGGCTCTCCCCTTCTCTGCCTTCTGCAGCCCGCCTTCCCTCGTGGCTAGGCTGCCCTTCTCTACCTCTAGGTCTCTCAAAGAATAAAATCTTTGAATTGTCTAATGTTCATCAACAGGTGGTAGGTTACTATCTTAGTGGCTTATTCTTCTCTTGACATATCTGTTCTCATTTTTAAAAATCTGTGGCTTTTCTCCTTATTAGAGGTTGACATGAAGGCTCATTCCCTAGCCTTCCTCCAGCCCCTCTGCTGATTGAGATTTCTATGTGTGTTCTTAGTACAGCCCTTTTGTTGGTGAAGAACAGAAGCCGGTCGAAGAAGATGAAGGAAGAGAAAAGGTGGTTATGAGGACGTGGCTAGAAACAAACTCCAGCTGGCTCCCTGTGAGCTAGAACCCGGAACTGGGAAGCCCTCTGCTGAGAGACCCCTATACTAGGTGTTTACTGGGTTCCCACCGTGCCAGGTGCTATTCTAGACGCTGGGGAGTCAGCGTGAAAGGGACAAGTCCCTGTGGTCTGGGAGCTTGCATTCTAGAGGGTGGGGTCGTGGCCAGTACACACATCAACCAGTGACAATGTCAGAAGATGGTGTTTGGAAAACAACAAAAGAGGGCCAAGTGAGCACGAGAAACTGGGTGCTGTTTCAGGTTGGGTGGTTGGGAAAGTTCTCTTTGAGTGTGTGACATTGAGTGAGTAGCCGAAAGACACAAGGGAGGTCGATCTTGGGGAAGAGCATTCCAAGTTGGGGAAGAGCAGGGCAGGGGACTTGGAGGGGAATGTACTTGATGGGTTCAAAGACCAGAAAGGGAGCTTGTGAGACACCCCGTAGGCGTCTTGGGGGCCACAGAACTCTTGTCTCTGCTTTTCTCTTTGCACTTACTTATTTTCCTTTTGCCCCGAGATGGGTAGCAACGCTGACGCTTAGCTGTGTAGCGGGACATGTCAGCCGCAGCCATTTCTACCTCCTTCAGCTTTTTTTTTTGCCAGAAGAGATCATCGAATTGGCCAGGGTCTTCTCCCTCAACACAGAATCCTTCATGGCAGGCCAGACACCTAGGACGCGTTCTTCGCACTGTCCTCTTCCTCCTGCCCTGGAGGAAACCCCTTAGTAACATTTCTCTGTTCTTCCTCCTCTTGAGTGTTTTCCTTCTCTCCATCTCGACTGCCACCACCCATCCGCTCCAACTCACAATCATCTCTCACCTCATCGACCCCCTCGTGTATCGTGGGCCTCCCTGCTTTCATCTCGCTCATGGCAAATCCGTTCTCCCTCAACTAGAGTCATCTTCCCAAAACTGCTGATTGCTAATTGCTCATTTGCGGTGGTGCATTTTTGAGGCTTTGGGGTGGGTTTTTCAGATCCTATCTCCTTGTTGGGCAATTTGATAGGCCTCTGGGAAATCTGAAGTGAAGTATGCCTAGTTGCAGGGTTTGGTTTTGTGAACGGTCTGGAGGCAGGAGCACTGAGAGCCATGCCTGCAGCCCAGTGATTTGGGATTCAGCACCAGCTTCCTCTTAGTGTGGACTTGATCTTGTGCCCAGTTCTAATAACTGTGCTCTTCCTCTCCCCAGCCTCCCCACGTCTGTCCCCATTTCCTTGGCCAACCACTTAGCTGCTCTGCCATTATTAGCCATGATTATCATGGTGTTGACTAGAGCCCTTGTTCTGCCCACTAGAATGGGTTCTTCCCAGGAGCTGTTTCTGCCTCGGGTTGCCTGATTTTGCAAATAAAAACAGAGGATGTCTAGTTATATTTGAATTTCAGAAACACACAAAGAATACATGTTTTAGCATCCGTATATCCCAAAGATTGCACATACGTATTTTATCTGGCAACTCTAGCCTGCCCTTTGCCTAGAGTCCTCCCCACTTGTTCCAGATCTCTCTAGTACTGCCTAGGCTGCCACATCTGGCTACAGTCAACAAGCCTGCATCTGCTCATTTTCTGTGATCCCTGCCTATCTAGCAAAGCAAGGCATGCTCTCAAAGTGATGGTGAGGCAGCTGTGGAAACGGCGCCACGCGTCCTTCCTTTGACATGTTGCGTACCTCAGCCATGAAGAGCCTGTCCGGTCATAACACCCTTGGCTTGCCTTTGATGGGGTTGAATTCTTCATTCATAATGTTCAAAAGATCTAGTCACAAAGAAGGCCTTTAAAACGATTTTACTATTGGAATGATGTATACAGCGCATAGCTTCCCTTTGATACCGCTTCTAGGCTCTCGCTCCAATGGTATTACGGCATTAGAGTCACACTGAACCTTTGATCAATGAGCTTTACTAAACGATCTCATTCAAACTTATGAAATCCATTACCGGGATAAGGGCGGGCTTCAATACCCTTATTTTGTAGATGAGGAAACTAGAAACAAATCATTTCCATTCTGCTAAGAGCTAATTTGCAGCTGTATCAGGGATCAATAAGTAAATGAACTATGAATTTAAAACAAATAATATCCGATCTGGTTGATATGCTGACCCACTTTTGCCACCGGAACGAGATAAGCTGTGAGAGTGGGGGAGGTCTGATGCCAGGGACCCCTGAAAAGAGATGTGAGCTGCTACTGACCAACTCAAGCAAACGAAGCAACACCGTTGCACAAACTCCTTCAATACAACATTTTGAACAAAGCAGGAAGTTAATTGACTTCAAACGAAATTTATTTAAACCAGATTAAAGCACAGCAAAAGTTTAATGTGATTTGATCAATATCACATTATACTTTTGGCGGAAATACTGTGTTGGATCTCTCCATGGGGAGCTCTTGGCAAAGAACTGTGATGCATTTGTGTCTCTGATTCTCTGTTTACCTGCCATTTTCCCCACTGGCACATCGTACGTATATATTTTTGAATGGGCCACACAATAAACACAGTAATAAATGATGCTGAAGACAGTGTTCTCAATCCCATCTACTTTTGGCTGTGTTCTTCGGGATTCTTCGAGGATACATTCCTTTAAGGAGCAGCAGCTTTTGTCATGCTGATATGGACACGTCAGATAGCTCGGTGGTTCAATGTATGGCCACTACCAATATTTTTCGCAATACCCGGGGAAGTAGGAATGTATTTTCCAAATTCATCTTATCTTTGTGCAATGGATTGCGGGGACAAGTTAGTCTCCTTCCGTTCTATGAGCACTTATGGAACCGATAAGAAAGGTGGATGTCTTATCATTTCTTTACTTGCTAAAGCCATCAGGAGAGTCTGTAGTCTCTGGGCGCCTGGGTGGCACAGTGGTTAAGCGTCTGCCTTCGGCTCAGGGCGTGATCCCGGTGTTCTGGGATCAAGCCCCACATCAGGCTCCTCTGCTGTGAGCCTGCTTCTTCCTCTCCCACTCCCCCTGCTTGTGTTCCCTCTCTCGCTGGCTGTCTCTATCTCTGTCAAATAAATAAATAAAATTAAAAAAAAAAAGGAGAGTCTGAGTCTTTTGTCAAGCAACACTTATACAGGGAGCTCATTTCAAGTTAGCGGATGTGCTTGTGATTTGGCTAGATCTTTTATTTCTCGAAGAGATTCACTATGATGAAGGAATGGAGAATGTAAACTGGGTGTCTCTTGGAGCCTTGGTTTTTAGTTCAAGGCACCAAGGATGCCCATACTGCTTAGGAGCTGTGTATAAAGGAGTGCCTTTTCCTCTCCTTGCAGGGATAGGACCGTCCGTACTTTTTAGGGCAGATTGTCTGTGTCCTGGTGGGGTTATGGGAAGAGAGGCATTTATGAGTTCCGGATTTTCAGCTTGTATAGACTCGGCAGGGTGTTTGCTTTTCTTTTTCAAGCCTTCTTGAAAATGGCTGGAGTCAAAGTTTAAAACTATCCAGGAAAAAAACTAATTTTAAGACCTAGACAGCAGAAGTATTTTTTTTTTCTTGTGTTTTGAATGCGTTCATATCACCTCGTTAAACAATGTCAGAATAGGCCAGGAAAGCAGGGGTCGAGGAGTCGTTGCTTAATGAGGTTGTAATGAGGACACACTGAAGTTTGCTTTTTTTCTCTGCCTATTCCAAAACTCGTGGCTTAATGGAATAAAACATATTTGAGCTCAAGCTCTCAAATAATTTAAAGATATTTCTTAGTGTGTGGGTAAGAGTCTAGTAATTCTGCTTCTAAACACCTGCATGACCCTGTACCCAGTGTGTAGTGAACATCAGCTCTTATTATGATTTATAATTGAGAAAAAAATAAGGATTTGGAAAGACTGATTCCAGATTATCAGAACAGGAACATTTTTATGCAAGTGTTTCATGAGCAATATCTTATTTATTTTGTACATTAGGGATTTGATGATAATAAACAGAATATAAACCACTTGAGGATAGTTGTTGCATTTTGTCAAACCTGGAAATTTTAATATGTATCAAAATTATTGTGAATGCTGACCTGGTAATTGAAGCTTCGTTCTTATTTTGCTAACTTAAAATAGATCAAAATATCTCTTTGATTTTGATAGTAATTTTATAACCAGCTCAGGGTTGAGGAGAATTAAATTTTGATGGCTCAGCCACAGTTCCAATCAGCTTATTTAAAGGAAGATGAAAGATCTGTTATAAATATAGACTAACCTGAATTGAAGGTTAATAGACTAGGTGACAGAGCTCTAGTTTAAGAAAAAAGTAGAGAGACAAAGTATAAGAAAAAAAACACTAAAATTTATTTAGCATTTATATGGTCAGGACTTATAATAAGAGTTTTTCATTCACTTACTTATTTCATTCTTACAACTACTCAGTGAGGTAAGTACCATTATTACCTCCATTTTACAGATGGGGAAGCTGAGGACCAGGTGTATGAAACTGCTTGCCCATGTCATGTAGCTGATGAACAGTAGAGCTAGGATTCAGGCCTGAGTCATCTACGTTTAGTGCCTGGTAAGGCTTTCTAAAATATAAGCAAATGAGCTAATCTTTGTAGATAACATTTTTTAAAATAAGTGGACATTATTTCACTTTATAAATTGCTATATTATAGCACATCTAGGAGTTGGGAAGCGTTTATGAGGTAACTATATTTTGTTTTAACTAAAAATTAAGAAGAATAGCTAACTTTGGGCTTCTTGATCTTTTAGCAGAAACACTTATTCTAACACAGAACTAGCCAATATGCCACATATGTAATCTTTAACATTCTAGTAACCACGTTATAGTGAAAAGAAGCAAATGTAATAATTTTAAAATTAGATTTTATTTAACCCCACATAGTAAAAACATTTCAACAGATAATCAATATAAATATCCTTAATGAGATATTTTGGGGTTATTGTTCCAAGGCTGTGAAATCTCTCGTGTTTTATACTTACTGACCATGTCAGTTTGGACCAGCCCCATTTCAAGTGCTCCACAGTCTCGTGTGGCTTGTAGTGGCCCCTGAGTTGGACAGTGCAGCCTTGGAAAATCTTTTGAGGAAAGTCAGTCTATTATTTTACATATTTCAAAAATGATGAGAATAAGAAAGGCGAGCCATGCATCCCCACAAAAATTTCTCAACTTTACTACCTTCATTTCTTTTTTTTAAATGTGTTTTTATTATATTATGTTAGTCACCATACAGTACATCCCCTTCATTTCTGACTTAACTAAATTGGATTAATGGTTGCCATAAAATCCGTTCAAATGATACCCCCTGCCAGGTAAGGTGACAAATTTCAGAGGGTAGTTTCCTTACAATTTTGTCATTTTGTCTAAAAGTTAGAATGGAACAGACCTGAAGATAAAACTCAATCTCCTTGAGAAAGGTGAATGTCTGCAAGAATTCCTCACAGAATAAGACAGACGCAGGTCCCTAAGGGATTCACTAAGTGTGGGCCCACTATGGACTCTTCCCAGCTTTTAGCATCTGAGGGCAGGGCTCATCAACTTAGTAGGCCTTCACTTCTCCGTATTCTGTTCCGAGCCAGGCAGTCATGTAGCTGTCAACAAACATTCAGTAAGGACCTTTTTAAATTCTTCATTGAAAAATCGCAAATACCTGCTCATTGGAAAAAAAAAAACAACCGACAACAAATACATCAAATAATTCTGAGCTGTGTATGTCCTAACAAGTAAGAATTCCTTCCGTTTTCACCCTAGTTTCAGAGATAACCACTGTTAACAATTAGGTCTGTATTCTTCCAGACCTTTATCTGTAGGACCATTTCTATGTGTCTATGTATCTATCTAGAAATTCTCTTGCACAGAAATGGATCACCCCATACACATTGTTCTTCAGCCCCTATTTTTTAACTAAGAAATCTTTGTGTGTATCCTATATATTTTATCATTTGTAATGGCTGCAGAGTATTATACGGTATGAATGTGCCAAATTTATTTAGCCACGTGATTATTGGTGGATATATGTGTTGTTTCGAGTTTCTGCTATTACAAAACTGCTGCATGGTATATCCTTGTCCATCTATGATTGCACACCTGTATATTTGTGCATGGCAGATTTCTAAGAATTGAGACAGCAGGGTAAAAGGTATGTATATCTTAAATTTTTGGTTTTTTAAAAGGATTTTATTTATTTATTTATTTATAATTGAGAGAGAGAGCATGTGAGAATGTGGGGAGAGGCTGAGCGGAAGGGAGAGGGACAAGCCGACTCCGCACTGAGTGCAGAGCCTGTCTTGGGGCTCCATCTCACCACCCTGAGATCAGGACCCTGAGATCACGACTTGAGCGGAAACCAAGAGTCCGGAGCTCAACTGACTGAGCCACCCAGGCGCCCGAACACATCTTGAATTTTGACAAATACTGCCAAACTGCTTAACAGCCTGTCGAAAAGACCTTGTCTCTTGACTTCATCTGGAAGTACCAATGTTCCTGTTACAGGAAACTGGCCAACCTTCCTGAGGAACAAGCTGTTTCTATTCTCCACTATAAAATGGATCTTATACTTTCATTGATTAATATGTATGGCTTCAATTGGTAATAACATCGTTCTGCTTTATAGCTTCTCGGATCGGTAGCAAACCCAGAAAACATCAGCTACCCTGGATTTTTTTTTTTAAGTTATTGACATTCCTTCGGTGATTCACAAATGCCAGAAAATAAATGCCATGCTCCCTGGGGTCTAAATGGAGACACTGTGGGTTTTGGATTCAGTAACATCTTTCAAGAAAACGTAGTATGGGGTGATGACTCACTCACCCCATGATAGCTGTCCTCTAGCTCTGTCCTTTAGAGGAAGCATTACTGTGGGTCTGCTAGTACTTTTCCTCCCTCTCCAAGAATTTCCTTAAGAAGGGACGCCTCGCATGTGCCAAGGTCAGCCCCGCCATTCTCTTCTGGGGAGGGCCATGCCATGGTCCCTAGTGCATGGCAGGTCGTTGGCACAGAGCAAGCCGGCGGTCAGGGTAGATGCTTAGCGCTCACAGCCAATAGCTGAGCAGTGCAGCCGCTGAGATTCACAATGCAGCCTGAAAGTTGAGTTTTAGCTTGTGAGGTTCCAAGTGTATCCTGTTGTTTATCATAAAAACCAAAGCCCACTATCCCCGCCCCCCACCCCCCATCTCTCCTACTGGAGCCCTCCACAGGACCGAGGCGCAGTTTGGAGGGAGTGAAAGCAGACCCAGGTGGGGCGATGCTGGTGAAAGGGGAGCGGGGGAGGAGGAGGAAGAGGTTTGGTGTCCCTTGGCAGCTCCAGGCGTGCTGCGGCAGTGGCAACAGGAGCACGGGGTACCAGTTGCTCAACACTTTATCAGTTTGCACCGCTCTTTCTTCGCTCTTCAGTGAATTTCCATTTTGAGGGTACAGCTCCATAGAGGAAAGGTGTGGTGGGGGGCCTTGGAATGTCCAGTGCGGGAAATCAAGGGCGGGGAGGGGGTGTTGCCTACCAAGACGGACAGAAGAATTGGCCCTGGGCTCGCTGGTCTCTGTCCCCTTCCCCTCTCGCTGGGGTGAGACAAACGATTTGGTGAAAGAGAGACTAAGGGAGACTGAGAGAGGGGTGTGTTTGTGCTGGTGGCGGCTCCCTGTTGGGGGGGGGTCCCTTGTCCCCTCGGAGCACCCAGACTGCAGAGGAGGAGGGCGGGGGTCGCGGCGACGGCCCCGCGCTCCCAGGACTCTGGGTGCCGGGGGGGGGGGTCCCCACTGCGCCCCGGGCCCCCGGCGGTTGCCATGGTGACGCAGGGTCGGCTGCTCCGCGCAGTGGAAACAAAGCCGCCCGCCCGCTCCTCGCCCGAGCTCCTCCTCCGCCGGCGCCTCCCTCCCCTCCCAGGCCCCGCCGCCGCCGCTGCCGCCGCCGCCGCCGCCGCCGCCGCCGGAGCGGCTCCCGGCCCCGCGCCCGCCGCCACCGTCGCCGCGGGCCAGGTAAGGCGAGCGCGCCCGCGGCCGGGGAGGGCTCGGGCGGGGCTCCCGGGGATGGGGGGCCGTCCGCCGTGGGGAGCGGGCGCCGGGCCCGGTGGCGCCCGGGTCCCCGAGGGGCGCGTCCCCGCCGGGGTCCGACCGCCTTGCGCCCCCGACGCCGCCGGGGCCTCCCCCGCGCCGGCGCCTCCCGCCCGGCAGCCCGCCGCCCCGGACGGCGCCCGGCAACCGGCGCGCTGCGGCCGGCGGGGCGGGCGGAGCCTCCGCGGGCTGGCGCACGGCCGGGGCTTCGACGGGGTGCGCGGCGCGGGGCTTCCCCGAGCGGCGGTGCGCGGAGGGCTGGTGGCGCCCACCGCGGGGCTGTCCTCTGGTTTTGTTTGGCGCCTTCGCCAGGCTTTTGGGGGGCGCGGGGTGGGGAGCAAGATAGGACGGTGTTTCCCTTCGGACTCGCCTGTTTCCTAGTTGGTCCTCTTGGAGGACGGAATGGGGAGGCTTGCAGGGGGAAGAAGAGAGACATTTTTTACAGTCTCTGGAAAGTGAGCCCAGACTTAGGTGCCTGTGACCGAAGCATTCGGGTGCTTCTGAAGTTCGTGTGGATTTTGAGCATAACGACCTTTATCTTTGGAAGGTGTAGTTACACCTGTAACGGAATGGGAGGGGTAGCCTGGGTTTCCCATCCAGCAATACCAGAGTTAATAGCAGGACTAGTACTTTGTGGCTTAGGTGCTTGGCACGGGTGTCATTGCTATTGTTTCTGGAAGGTATTGTGTTCATGCTTTAAGGAACTGCAAAATGCCTTGCGTGTTTCTGTATAAGGAAGCAGTCCAGAGCACCTCTGGAGGCAGGTAGCTGGGCGGTGTTTGCACCTGTGTTTTGAGGGCAGGGAGAGGGTTAGAAGCTGTTGCCAAGGGCGTAGGGGTACTGGCTGGGGAATTGCTCAAGTTCTGGGTGCATCCGTCCTTTCTCAACGGCCCCAAGCCTTGCCATCATTTCATGAGACTGTTTGTTGCAAACACAAAGAATGAATACGATTGTAAAGACTGTTTTGTGGCGACTTCCATAACATGTGTGATCATGTGAAAGACAGTGTTCATTTTCAGAAACAGAGCTCATCAATCCTGAAGGAAATAATAGAATAATATTATTTGTTTTAATTGGGGAGAGATGTCGGTTGGTAACTGGAAAATGATTCAACTAATTAAATTGTATTCCCAATTGAGTAAAATAATATATAAGTTGGAATAGATCAGCCAGAGAACATTAAATGGAATGTGAGAAATCATGTTTGCTAAAAGGTAGTTGGTGAAAAGAAACCAATGGCACGGATCATTTTGAACTGCAGTTAAGTTGATTAGAATTATGGCTGTTAAAGCTACTTGAGGTGTCAGGCATAAAGTGATTATCTAATAGTCCTCTTCTCTCTTTTGGGATTTCTACACCTGTTAGCCTCCTGATTACTAGGTTTCTAAGTCAGTTTGTATTTGCTGGCAATTTTAAGTAATGCGACTTCATTAGAAGATTTATTGAAAACTAAAGGATTAAGTTGCAACAATTTGCAGATTATTTCACAATTGGGTTTGTGTTTAAACTGCTCTTACCTGTGGAGTGATTCACAGATGCTCTGCTAAATACTCTTTGATGGTGGTAATGAAACAGCACATTGATTACAATGAAGTAGATCTGTTTTGAGAAGGTAACCAGAAGAGAAAAGAAGTGTTTCCTCATTTAAGCATGAAAGGCGATCAGAATATTGAAGCCTAGGCATATTATATAGACACAGAATGTCGTTCCAAGTCTTGTAGTACAAATAATTATTTTGTGCTCGAAGGCACCAAGAATCCAGCTTTGTTCAGACAGTTGTTAGCAAATCCAGTGTTCAGGTGCAAGGACTCTGGACCTGCTTTTCAGCCGGATGGAACCCTCGCTCTGGGTTCTGGCCTAAAAGCACTTACGTTGTGGTGCTTAGTTTGTATTCTGAAGGGTGGCGGTATCCAGTGTTAACTCAGCCCAAGAAGGACTCACTCATGTTTTGCCTTTGCTCACTCAACCCAAGGCACACGATTCAAGAGCGTTTGGTATTTTTAAAGCTGTCTCTCTTTCTGCCAAAATATAAAGTCGGTAAACATCAGGAATAAACAGTCATGGACTGCAGGCACGGCCTTGTAGTGGTTTATTTACTCAAGCTCTGAGGCATGAAATGGAGCATATCCCGGGGTATGTGCATACCCCGATAAGGAAAGAAAACGTACCTGTCATCTCCGCAGTATCTCCCTAGGAAATGCGGAGGAAAAGTGTGCTTTATGGCTTTGAGTTACACGAGCCACCTGGTGGAAGTAAGGGCCAGCACAGCGCATCCTCGGGTGTAAAAACTCCTAGTTGTCATCCTCGCCTTTTCACAGTAGCGTGACTCTCCTGCATGTCTAGGCTTGAGACCCTTACTTCTATCAAGTAAAACTGGTCCTCGCTTTTGGGCTGAGTTGTAAAATATAGTCTGATCATTGTAATCACAGCCGTTATTCTACCTGAAGAATCCTGTAACTTTACTCATCAAGCCCGTCCACAGATGGAAAACGAGCCAAGAAACATTCTCGGTCAATTTCGGATGAACGGTACACTCGTGCCATTGAAAGTCAGTTGTTTTGTAACCGTGGTAGCGAGCCGGCACAGGCAGCAGAAGACCCCTGAAGCCCTCACTGGCTGTTTCTGGGTCAGTGTTCTCCTGCCGTTTCTAGTTGCCCTGAGCTAACATGCTGCCTGGTTGGTACACTGGCATCGAGTACCATATGTTGTGGCATTTACAAAGGTACATCTGTGAAGGATGATAGTGTTTTCATGCTTGCTCCATTACCAAAACACGTAGGCTCGGATTTGTGGCTGGGGAGAGGAATATGGGCCCTGAGACCTGGAGGAAGAAATGCTATAACTATAAGGTTAACGGACCTGCTGTGCAGGGTGGGCATTGATCAGAACGATGGTGCTGAGACGAGCCATGAGAGGCGCATGGCGGTGGTGACAGGAAGTGGTGTTTTGTGACGTGGATTATTAATAGTGAGTGATGGAGATTGAGAAATGTTTGTTGGACCTATGTTTCATTTTTTTGTGCTCCCAGTTAAAATGACGATAAGATGTCTTAACCCTTTGGTAAACCACAAGTGTTTGGGGGAAAATATATACATTTATACTGTCTGGCACTTGATGGGAGTGTTACAAATACAGTTCAAGGTCAATGATTGATTTCCTTCCCTGTCAGTTATTGGTAGAAATTGGATAGTACACTTTTAGACATTAGTCAACAAATGTTTATCTGGTGTTTCCTTCTGTATATTCTGTATTGTTTGATCAAAGTTATCTGAGCTCTAGGGGTGAGGAATTACTTGTTTCCAACTATAATGATTATTTCT
Source organism: Ursus americanus (assembly GCF_024610735.1). NCBI lineage: Eukaryota > Metazoa > Chordata > Mammalia > Carnivora > Ursidae > Ursus > Ursus americanus. The sequence goes on from NC_142158.1 coordinate 17,663,806, forward strand.
GGTATTTTATCTCTAACTTGTGATGTACAAAATCCGAATATTCTCCTTTGGCCTAGTTTTCAGCCCTCTTTTTTCTTACGGGGAAAAGTTGATTCCTTAATCTTCTTAAACAACTTTATATCCCCAGAGCTTTAAAAAAATATGATTTGGTTAATTTGTTATTTACCCAGAAGAATATTGGAAACTTAGTTTATAATAGTGTGCATTAAAAAAAAAACAACAACCCAACACACGTTGTAATCTCACATTTTGGATATTTATAGAGTTGTATGGTGAATAGGAAAATTTGGGGTTCTGTAGGGTGATGAATTGTGCATTTCCCTGATTGTCTTACATTGGATCCCTGCTTCTTCACCTTATAATCAGTTGAAGTGAAAACCAAAGGACCGTGAGGTGGAGTCTTCAGTGAGTTAAAAGATGTTAAAAAAGGAGTTGAATACATACTGAAAGGCTGCAGGGTTTGACGCTCCAGGGGACGGGAGGGGAAAAAGACTCTGATGGCATTAATAATCTCTTTATCACTTTATGATCCAAACTCCTGAAGAGATTACCGGAGGGCTGTTTCCCTGTTTTTCAGAGGCTGGCCACTCCTACACCAGAGAGACCGATCCTGGTCACTTACCCCCACCTTCTCCCCTGACTCACCTAAAAGTGACTCCCTTGAACTGTGGCTAAGTGCACTTCGAATATTATAAACCACAAATGAAGGTACGAGAGTAAAGGTTTTCTGCGTGGGTGTATTATGTAAGCTAATTGGTCAGGTAGACCAGTTAGATAGCCAAGATAGTAATGGAACTATAAGAATACGTGTCTGTCTAACATATTTGATGTATTTACATGAGAAATTGTGTTTCTAAGGATCAGTCCATTATGAACCTTCTTCCCTTTCTGATAACCATAGTCATTCAAAGGAGACATGGCATTTTACACAATTTATCATTCTGTGACATGTCAGACATAATTATATTGAAGAACAGCTGCTTACTCAAACTCTTGAATTGTAAATCTACAATAAAAGGTTTCTGTGTGGTCTTATCTGGCATTTCTTCTTGTTACATATGGTTTCCTCAGCCCTTGTTTAGTATGATTCCAGTTGCATCTATCTTCTGTCAATCAATCAGACCCTCACTAGAGCTTCCTATGAGCCAGGCGCTTTCCTTTGCACTGCACAACTATTAGCTTATTTAATCCTCATGAGAACCCTATGAGGGAGGTACTTTAATGATCTCCAGTTTGAGGTGGAGAAAACCGACGTGATCGCTCTGTTACTAACTTAAAGGTACACAAAACATACCAGAAGCCTAGTTTTTTTTTTTTTTTAATGTGAAGGAAAGCTCGAAGTTTTGCTTTTATTTAGTTCACTGGTGTGTGTGTATATATATGTTTGTAGGAAGTGTAGAAATAATGGCACTCATTGTTATGGCACTTGGGCTTTTTTTCTCATTTTAATGATGAGAAACAAAGCGTAAAGTCATGAGACAAGAGGGATTTCTTCATAGCGTATTGCGACATGTACCAGTGTTCTTTTCTGTATGTAGAAAGTACAATAGGTTATACCTGGCTGGTTCAGTCAGCAGAGTACGTGACTTTTGATCTCGGGGTTGTGAGTTCCAGCCCCACGTTGGGTGGAGAGATTACTTAAAAATAAAATCTTAAAAAAAAAAAAAAAAGAAATGAGCATAGATTGATTTCCAAAAAAGATACTTTCTGAAGATAGTTGTCCCTTCACTTATTATTTGTATTTAATATTAACAGAATACGTATTTCCTCCGGCGTTAACTTGGTGTATATACATCAATATATCTTTGAATGGTTGTCTATTTTGCGTTGCCTTTTGTGGGTTAGCCTCCATCTGAGCTCACCTGTTTATTCCTTAGCTAACTTCCTGCCCTAAGGACTAAGAAGCGATGCTCCTTTTTTTACTCTCTTCCAAGAGAATTCTGTGTATACTTAAAAAAAAAAAAACCCAAACCAAAACAAGTTATCATGTTGTGTTGAAAAATACATATATCTGCTTTTTCATGCTAGACCGTAAGCTTCTGAAGCACAAGAACTATGTCTTACTCATTTCCAAAGATAAGGTAGGTGCAAGTATGCTTTTCTTAATTGAATACTTAAAAGATTTTTTATGTGATATAACATTATTACATTTTGCTCTACTTCCAAAGTCAGTAGGGAGGGCTTTAAAAAAAAATCAATTTTAGGGCCTTAGGAAACTGACTCAAGTTTAATGTATCATTAAGGCACTATAAAATTAATTTGTGCTTTTAGTTATTTGAAATACAACATTAGAAATCACATATCACAGTTCTGTTTCAACTTACATGGATTTCTGATGTTCATGTCTCAAATATATAAAAAGCATAAAAAATAGTAGCTAGCTTGTTGTATGAGCACCGGGTTTGTACGTAAGTATGGAATCACTAAATTGTACACCCGAAACTAACCTAATATTGTATGTTAACTAACTGGAATGTAAATAAAAACAAAAAATAGTAGCTGGCTTAATTTTATTCTAGCAATTATGAATAAACTTTTGATTATTCTAGTCAAAGAGCAAAAAAATGGATCTTTGAAAATCATTTACATTTGTTCTTCCAATCATTTCAGTGTTTTGCCTCATAGTGCCCCTCCCCCACTCCATTTAAAGTGATCGACTGCAGTGGTCTTTTTTTTTTTTTTTAAAGATTTTATTTATCTATTTGAGAGAGAGAAAGAGGGAGAGAGAGCGAGAGCATGAGAAGTTGGAGGAGCAGAGGGAGAGGGACAGGCAGACTCCCTGCTGAGCAGGGAGCCCAAAAGGGCGGGGGTGGGGGGGGTGCTCAATCCCAGGACCCTGGGATCATGACCTGAGCTGAAGGCAGATGCTTAATCCACTGAGCCTCCCAGGTGCCCCTCAGTGGTCTTTTCTTATTTAAGCTACATGAAAAGTAAGATTAAAGGACAGGTGTCCATAAAAGCATGTCATGAAGCAGAATTCTGTATGTTCTTTTAATAAATATTGTAGTGGCTCCCATTTATTGAGCACTTACTTGGGGCCAGGTAATCTATAAAGTATGCTACACCAGCAATCTCTTTTGATTTTCACAGTCACTCTTGTTTCCTCATTTATAAGATGCTAGTAAATAGCTAATCCAGGGTTGCATAGAGTTGATAGATTTAAAAACATGATTCGTGTGAATAAATCACAATCTGAAGTTGTTGAGGACTGCTTTGCTGATGATGGGCAGGCAAAGGCGGTTCCTGCTGCCCTAAAGATGCCCTTCCCGTGCAGGTGCTTTGGGAAGAAAGGCCATTGAGGACTGCCTGGGCAGCCCGCTTCTGAACGGTGGGTGTGGCCCGTTAGAGGAAGGAGGGAGTTCTCAGGAGAAAACCAAGAACAATACATCCTTGCTTATGCTTACCGTTGCAGACACCAGGTGGGGTTTGGGGTAGAAGAAGGGGTGAATGCTTTCTTTCAATCTATTTTTATTTATTTAATTAATTAATTAATTTAAAGATTTTATTTATTTATTTGACAGAGAGACAGCCAGCGAGAGAGGGAACACAGCGGGCGAGTGGGAGAGGAAGAAGCAGACTCTCAGCAGAGGAGCCCGATGTGGGTCTCGATCCCGGAACGCCGGGATCACGCCCTGAGCCGAAGGCAGACCCTTAACGACTGAGCCACCCAGGCGCCCCTCAATCTATTTTTAGAATTAAAAACAAAATTAAGTGGAGCTATTGTCTATCCCCTGAATTTATTTTGTTTTATCTTATGAAATGAAAAAAGTCACTCTGCACACGTCGTATACCCCAGAGTAGACACCTCAGAGGGTCAGAGCAACATGTTCTTTGTCACCTAGGGAGAGGACCTTGTCCTCGGATGCTGGAGGTCCAGATGAAGTTCGAAGCCTTGATCTTTGAACTTACCAAGCCTGCTCGGGTTGCCAGACCTTAGCACTGCTGTCCGCTTTGCTGGGACCGCTCTCTCTCCAAGCAGGCATGTGCCTCACTCCCTTGTTTCTTTCAGGTCTGTACTCTGATGTTGCCAGAGTGCCCGCCCCTAAGCACTCTGCAAATTGTGGTCTTTGTCTCCAGTACTCTCTCTCCCCATTATCTGTTCTTTCCCACAACACTGTTACCCACCTGGCACATCATGTAAATTAACAAAAAGTATGTTTCTGTTTGTCTTACTCTTCCATTGTTTCAAATTCCATAAAAACCATGTTCTTTTTTTTGGTAAATTTTTAAATTTTTTATTTTTTATTTTTTGCTACTGTATTCTTAGCCTCTAGAATGATGTCCAGAACATAGTAAGTGCTCAATAAACACTTCCTGAATGAATAAAATAATTTTGTATGATGCCTGTTTCCAGCAGGGGGACTAGTTTTAGGAAAACCCCAGAATAAGATCTCCATGGGTAAGCCTCTGGCTGCTTGGTGTGGTCAGATGGTTGTCTCTGTAGTTTATTAAGTGATCCCAGAGAAGAGCACAGAAAATGCCACCCTCTATTCTAGTAAGCAGATCTGAATTATTGATTTTAAACTTGAGACCTCTATAATCACAGACATGAACATTTCCATGGCAGAGACTTTTTCAAATCGGTGGAGAGCTTTTAATAATACCTTTATATTTGAATTGTTCTGTTGAAGTCTTAGGAAAGTGTACTGTATAGTTCCCTTCTGTTCTCAGAGGGTTTGTAAAAATGAATACGAACCATTTGGAGATAATTTTTGAACCCCTGCTAATGTTAACATGAATTAGAATTTCTTATGTGCAATTGTAGTGCACGTAAATTTAAGCATAAATTTAGAAATAAAAGGAAAACAGAAAGCCCACTGCTCTCTAAGCTTGAATTAGCAGTTTTCTTATAGATATTCAAATACTAATGATAATAATGAGCATTTTAAAAGACAGGGCGTCCCAAGAGCTGGACGCTGCAAAATCAAGTCAGTCTAGGGGCGCCTGGGTGGCTCAGTCTGCCTTCGGCTCAGGGCGTGATTCCGGAGCCCTTGGATCGAGCCCCACATCAGGCTCCTCCCCTGGGAGCCTGCTTCTTCCTCTCCCACTCTCCCTGCCTATGTTCCCGCTGTTGCTGGCTGTCTCTCTCTCTGTCAAATAAATAAATAAAATCTTAAAAAAAAAAAAAATCGAGTCAGTCTAACAGGTTTCTGATTTACCTACTTTTTTTTCAGCCGAAGTAAGTGTATTTTGAGAGGGGGGTTGCAAAGTTGTGCTTTAGCAAAGCTTTTCAGTGTCTCTTCATCAGTGACAAAGGGACAGGACTAGAGAAACTACAAAACATTTCCCCATACCCTGGGATTTAAGAAATTCTGCTATTTGTTGTACCTGGGGCGTCTTCGTCATTTATGAACGTTTTCCTTTTGAGCTTGTATCCACGCTGCTGAGAAAGCGAATAGACTTAGTGGTGATCATTAGATCAGCTCTTAGGAGGTAAAGATGGAAATGAAATCAAGAGTTATTCCTCGGTGCGCGGTCTGACCGGCGGGTGCACGGTGCCCCTGCGGCAGGGACAGAGGAACCCAGGCTTCCCGGTAGTCAGATCCAGGCTGGAACCCTGCCTTTGCCCTTCGCGTCTTGCAGCTGGTACCAGTCTGTGGGTGGGAAGTCATTAGATTTAATTCTACCTAGGACGCATGATGGACCAACGGCCGCACGAAAGGTACACCACACGGATGACGGATAAAAAACACTTAATAAAGGTAGCCCGATGCTGTTCGGTGTCTTTTCCCTCCATCCTATGCCCTCTCATTTCTGCCTTTTTCCCTTAAGAGGGGGAGGCTAGTACTTGAAGATCATTTTAAATCATTTCCTCAAAAAAGATAATCCTGGCATTTTACCTTTTTCTTTTCTCAAGTTCTCTACAGCTGTGTTCCAATATAGAGAACTCTATAATTTTAAAGCTACATTGTAAGTCTACTTAAAAATAAAAAAATTTAGGAGTATCTGGGTGACTCCGCCGGTTAAGTGTCTGCCTTTGGCTCAGGTCATGATCCAGGGTCCTGGGATCCTGTACCCCGTGGGGCTCCCTGCTCACCGGGGAGCCTGCTTCTCTCTCTGCCTCTCGCTCCCCTGGCTTGTGCTCTCTCTCTCTCTCTGACAAAGAAAATCTTAAAAGAAAACAACAAAAAAAGCCATTTAATAATGTAACATATTAAGATGTCAGATATACTATAGTGTCAGTAATATTTTAATGAATAGAATAAGGATTTCTTATTAAACTATATCTACAAATAGATTTTCATCAATTGATGTGCATTATAGGACATTTTTCGTATAGCAGTTTTTTTTTTTTTAGATGGAGCAATCTACTGAAATCAGGACACAAAAATAAGAACACATAGGATTAAATTGTGGCATGTAGGTTAAATATGTTATGGTAGCTCCTTTTCTAAAATTATTACTAATTGGGGGCATCTGGGTGGCTCAGTCATTAAGCGTCTGCCTTTGGCTCAGGTCATGATCCCAGGGTCCTGGGATGGAGACCCATGCCAGGCTCTCTGCCTAGCCGAGAGACTGCTTCTTCCTTTCCCTTTACCCCTCCGCCTGCTGGTGCTTGCTCTCTTTCTCTCTCAAATAAATAAATAAAACTTTCAAAAATAAAATTATTACTAATTGAATACATTTTTATACCTTATTTGATTTTATTATTATGAAATAATTCTTTAGTGATTTTTTTAAAAGATTTTATTTATTTATTTGACAGAGATATTGGCAGCGAGAGAGGGAACACAAGCAGGGGGAGTGGGAGAGGGAGAAGCAGGCTTCCCGCTGAGCAGGGAGCCTGATGCGGGGCCCAATCCCAGGACCCTGAGATCATGACCTGAGCCAATGGCAGACGGTTAATGACTGAGTCACCCAGGTGCCCCGTGATTTTTTTTTTTTTTTTTACATTTGGCTTTTGTTTTTGCTCAAACCTGATAAGCATATTAATTTCAGCGTAATATTTGCCTTTGTATTCTTTATACAGCTAACAGTTCTAACATCTTAGCTTTTTGTACTCTGAACTCATCTCATGGGGCTTCTTTTTTTCTTTTAAAGATTTTATTTTTAAAGTAATCTCTACACCCAGTGTGGGGCTTGAACTCACAACCCTAAGATCAAGAGTTGCATGCTCCACGGACTAAGCCAGCCAGGTGCCTCATGGGCCTTCTTTTAGTCCCTCATTGGTGCAATGCTGTCTTCTGCCCCTGGGCCTTTGCACTGGCTACTCCTTCTGTGTGGAGGTTTTTTTCTTCTCTCTTCACTTAGTAACTCCTGCTCGTTTGTCAGATGTTACTTGCTTAGGGAAAATTTCCCTTACATTCTTTTTTTTTTTTTTTAAAGATTTTATTTATTTATTCGACGGAGATAGAGACAGCCAGCGAGAGAGGGAACACAAGCAGGGGAGTGGGAGAGGAAGAAGCAGGCTCATAGCGGAAGAGCCTGATGTGGGGCTCGATCCCATAACGCCGGGATCACGCCCTGAGCCGAAGGCAGACGCTTAACCGCTGTGCCACCCAGGCGCACCCCCTTACATTCTTGACCAGGTCAGACACTTGTACTCATTCAACAAATATTTATTGAATGGCCACAGTGGGCCAGCAGAACTCTGAGCTTTGGGCAAAATTAATAGAAAAGTTTCCTTTTTTGCATGCACATGCACACACACACACACACACACACACACACACACACACACACAGAAATCCAACTAGAAAAATTAGCAGGGACAAATAGAGCACAGATAACTGAACTGAGGCAAGTGAGGGGATGCTACCTTAGATTAGGAGGCCAGTACCATTTAAGCTGTGATCTGAGTGACAAGGGGAGCCTTTATCAGGAGCAGAGGAATTTCAGACAGAAGGAACAAGTACAAAGGCCCTGAGGTAGAGAGAAGGCAGGACAGTGGTATGAGATGATGTCAGAGAGGGAAGGAGTGGCCAGATTGCTCAAGGTTTTGTAATTTGTGGCAAGGACTGGGTTTTACTCTATGTGCCATGGGAAACAATTACAGAGCTTTTTGCGGAGGTAGCAGTTGGGGAAAGGAGAATAATTTGGTTTACATTTAGAAATATTCTTGCACGTAGAGGTTGGATCACGGGTGAGCAAGAGTGGTAGCAGGCAGGATTATCAGCGGCCTCTTGCACTAGTCCAGGTGAGGTGCGGTGTACGTATTATAATTACAAAATGTAATTTTTCATTTATGTGCTTATTTGGTTGATATTGCCCTCACTAGACTGGAAGCTCCATGAGAAAGAGGCAATTTCTTTCTTTCTTTCTTTTTTTTTTTTTTTTGGTCTTAAAGTTCGTTCCCAGTGTTTCTTTCGGAGCCTGGCAACATCTGGGCACTCAGTGCCCTAGGACTTGAGTAACGAGATAAGGATTATGAGAAACAGTGAATAAGATGTAATCCCTAAATTTGGTGTAACTATTCAGTGTTGTTCCGATATTATGCGTAGAAAATCGAGGTATGCGTCATGGCCAAGGAGATTATTACAGCTAGCAGGAAAAAACCCCGTGAAGTCATATGATCAAGGTCTTTATTCACATCTTCAGATTGCATGGCCTCCTTCACTCTGACTATGGTCGTAGAACTGCGACAAGCCACGTGTTAGTGAGTGGAAGGTATTCTCACAAGGAGTCTCTGAGAACATTTGGTAGTCAAAAATAATAGCACGTAAGTTATAACCATATGATGTCACTGAAACTACTGAGATTGTTAACGATCTCTTCATTGTGGTAATTTACGAGTACAAAAGTTACTTTGGGTATCTTACGTTGAGTATATACCAAAGATGTTTTAAAACATTTAACTGGAAAAAAATCAGACACAGGACTGTGATTTATGTAAGACCAACCTCACTTACTATAATGGGGCATTCGAAATGAGCCATCGTGCTGATTTACGCTGTAATGGTATGGAGCTAGCAACATAACAGATTAAATGTTTTCTCTTCTCCTGTCTTTATAGACAATGATGGAAGAGTTTGAAACCTTTAAACAATTTTACTCAGACGGTGAGACACGTAATTAGGAAGAGCTTAAAGCATTTTAGAGCTCTAATTTATATTTGGACTGAGATCCAATTATTCTTTGTTCTGCAGTAAATTTAAATGGTTTGATTATTAACCTCTAGGTCATGGTCGATTGGTCTATAAATGAAAGATTTTTCTGCCAAAGTCAGCTTAAAAGAGGAGAAAATTTAGACAGCCCATGTAAAACTCTTGCGTGGTAGAAAGGAGGAATTTCTTTGGTAAATGCCTTAAGGATTCTGCTGACTTTACTAAATTTTTTCAGTAAGTACTTAGTGAATATCCACCACATGTAAGGCCCTGTGCCGGGCACTCCTGACCCAGAAGTGAACACCTTGCTGGAACTGACAGTGTAGTGACTGGTCGTTACACCAGAGGGTGGGGTGAAGGGCATATGATGCCTGGGGAAGCACGAAGGGGAGGCATCCAAACACGATTTGGGAATAATTAGTATCTATGCTGAATGAAGGATGCCCCAGCAAGGCCAGATGAGGAAGACCTTAAACTCTTTTCAGCAGGGGAGTAAATGATCAGATTTGAGTTCTAGAAAAATCTCTCTAGGGCCGCGTGTAGACTTTTCAAAATCACAGCATTCTTTTACCTGTTTTATGTTATATGTATCATGTAAACATATAAGGAGGCATCATTTTTTGTTTGTTTGTTTGTTGATTTATTTAGTAAGTAAATAAGTAGGCAGGCAAGTAGGCTTCATGCTGGAAGCCCAATATGGGGTTTGAACTCACAACCCTGAGCTTGAGACCTGAGGTGATATCAAGAGTTGGATGCTTAACCTACTGAGCCATCCCGGCGCCCCAGCATCATTTTTATTTTTAAGTAAACTTTGTCATTGAAGAGTAACACGCATAGAAGAGTGCACAAGTCATCAGGTGATAGCTCTTTGCATTTTCTAGAAGTAAGCCACCTTTGTAACCTCTGCTCACATCAAAACATAAAATATTATCGTTCTCCTAGAGTCCGTTCGTTGCTTGCTTTCAGTCATTACCTGTACCCACAAGGTGACCATTAGCCTGAATTCTGTCACTACTGATTAGTTTTGCCTATTTTAAAAGAAATGGAATGATTTAAAACAAATGGAATCCTTTATACAAATGAAACATGCAATATGTACTTTTTTTGCTCACTAAGCATTTCTTTGTGATGTTCGCCCATGCTGCTGGACGTAGTAATATTTGGTTTATCTTCTCCCACGCTTTGGTATTTTATTATTGTATATTCCACATTTTTTTCATCCATGTATTGTTGATAGCCATTTAGATCATTTTTGGTTTTTCTCCGTTACAAACAGTAATGCCATGAACAGGATCATAGGTGTGTATATGGGCATTTCTGTGGAGTGTAGACCTAGGATTGGGATGGGCCTGGGCTTATGTGTATGAGTTACCACTGATAACTGCCACACATTTGCCTCCAGTGGTTGTACCAGTTCACATTCCCAACACCAGTGTATGAAAGTTCTAGTTGTTTCTCATTTTTGCTCACACTTGGTAACAGAAGACATAGTGGTGGGTTAAAAGTGATACCTCATTGTGGTTTTCATTTGTACTTTCACAGTAAGTGATGTTCTCCTATCTGGATGGGCTTGCTTTTTAATCTTGTAATGTCGTGTCTTTGATGAACAGAAAATTTTAATTTGAAAGAATTCCAATTTATAAATCTTTCCTTTACGTTTTTGCTCTTTGTGTCTTGAGAAATTTTTGTTTGCCTCAAGGTCATGAAGATATTCACGTGGGCTCTCAAGAAGTCTTAACTGTGTTACCTTTCACATTTAGATCTTTAACCCTCTTGGAATTGTATTTTGTGTGTGGTGTGAGGTAGGAGTCAAGATGATTTTTATCTATGTCATTATCTTGTTGACCTAGCATTACTTATTGTAAAGATTGCCCCTTCTCCACTGAATCACAATGGCACATTTATCCTAAATCAAGTAATTGTGTTTGTGAATCTGTTTCTAGACTTTCTGTATTCTGTCCTATTGGGCTATTTGTCGGACAAAATACCTTAAATTATTGTAGTCCTAATACCGGGTAGCCTAAATCTTTCAATTTTGTTTTTCTTCTTGATTTCCTTTTGGCCTTTTCTTGGCATTTAGCATTTACATATAAACTCTAGAATCACCCTAACAATTTTCACAAAGACACTGGCTGAGATTTTGACTGGAATTGCATCGAATCTGCAGATCAATTTGGGAGAGTTGACATCTTAACACTATTGAGCCTTCTAATCAATGAACACAGTATAGCTGTCTGTCTAATTAGGTTGTCTTTAATTCCTCAAAGTGATGTTTTCAAGTTCTCTCTGTAGCATTCTTGCACATCTTTCATTAGGTTGACTCTTCTAGTTGTTCTTGCAAATGCCATCTTTAAAGTTTTACCTCCTAATTTTATGTTGTCTCTGTATATAAAATACAATAGATTTTGGTGTATTGACTTGGATTCCAAGGATTTTGCTACACTGACTTCTAAGTCTTAATAGTTTATCTGTAGAATCATCCATCCTACTTAGGAATTTACTCTCAGCACTTTACTTCCCTCACCATGCAGGATTCCAAGAATACTTTAACTCTGTAAGAGCCCGTGTTCCTTCTCTATTGTTACTGTCATTTATTTTAATTTCACGTATGAATAAAACCGCACAACATACTATTATTGATGTTTTGGGCAATTAGTATCTACTTGTGTTTACTATTTTTTTTATTCTTTCATGTAAGTGAGTCTGTTTCCCTCTGGGATTATTTTCCTTCTGTTGGTAGACCTCTCTTGAGCATTTCTTTGTGTTTTTGTTTGAAACTTTCAACATTTTCTCTTAATTCTGGAAGTGTATTTTTGTTGCATGTGGAATTCTAGGTCGTCGGTTTTTTTCCCCCCAGTGCTTTAAAGATAAAATTTCATCATCCTCTGTCTTCTGTTATTTTTGTTTAAGAAATCAGCTGTCAGTCTCCTTGTTGTCCTTTGAAGATGATGTGCTTTTTTCTCTGTTTTAAATTTTGTTTTCTATTTCTTTGATATTGAGGAGTTCTGTTATAATGTGCCTAGGCATGTTTTTCTTACTAGTCATACTGCTTGAAGATCATAGAGCTTCTTAAATCAGTTTTAGAATATTTTTGATAATTATCTCGTTAGATATTACTTCTTCCGGTCCAATCTCTCTCCTCTTCTCCTGAAAGTGCAGTTTTATATATAGTAGACCTGTTCACTATGTCTGATTTGATTAAACTACTTTCTGTATTTTCCATCGTCTATTTTTCCCTTTTTGCTTTAATTTGGAAATTTTCTAATGATCTATCTTCCAATACACTAATGCTTTCTTCTTAATGTTTAATCTGCTCTTAAAAAACATCTATTGAGCTTTTATTGTTATAGCTTTATTGAGGTATAATTTACATGCCATAAAATTCACTCTTTGTAAGTGTACAATTCAATGGTGTGAGTTAAATTTATAGAGTTCTGCAACCATTACCAAATCGAGTTTTAGAATATTTTGTCCACCCCCAAAATTGTCTTGAGCCCATTTGTAATCTCTACTCCCAGTCCTAACCCCAGGCAACCACTGTTTCTTTTCTTTTTTAATATTTAATTTTACATTTAGTTCAAAAATAATGATGGTATTTTGTACAAGCTTTTAATTAAATTTACTTAATAGGGTTTTATTTTATTTTTGTTTATTTATTTTTAAACTTAAATTTTAGGTAGTTAACATACAGTGCAATATTGGTTTCTGGAGTAGAATTCAGTGATCCATCACTTACATACAACACCCAGTGCTCATCACAACAAGCGCCCTCCTTAATGCCCATCCCCCATCTAGCCCATCCCCCACCTCCCTCCCTCCAACAACTCAGTTTGTTCTCTGTCATTAAGAGTCTCTTATGGTTTGTTTCCCTTTCTTTTTTCTTTTCCCCCTTCCCATATGTTCCTCTGTTTTCTTTCTTAAATTCCACACATGAGTGAGATCATGTAATATATATATACATATATGTGATATCTATCTATCTATCTATCTATCTATCTATCTATCTCACATCTTCTTTATCCATTCATCATTGGATGGGCATTTGGGTTCTTTTCATAGTTTGGCTATTGTTGATAATGCCCAATGATAAACATTGGGCTTCATTGTACCCCTTTGAATCTGTATGTTGGTATCCTTTGGGTAAATACCTAGTAGTGCAATTGCTCTTTCATAGGGTAGCTCTATTTTTAACATTTTGAGGAACCTCCATACTATTTCCAGAGTGGCTGCACCAGTTTGCATTCCCACCAACAGTGCAAGAGGGTTCCCCTTTCTTTGTATCCTTGCCAGCATCTGTTGTTTCTTGTGTTGTTGGTTTTAAGCCATTCTGACAGGTGTGAGGTGATATCTCATTGTGGTTTTGATTTATTTCCCTGATGATGAGGGATGTTGAGCATCGTTTCATGTGTCTGTTAGCCATCTGAATATCTTTTTTGGAAAAGTGTCTGTTCGTGACTTCTGCCCATTTCCTAACTGGGTTATTTGTTTCTTGGGTATTGAGTTTGATAAGTTCTTTGTAGATATTGGATACTAAACCTTTATCAGGTATGTCATTTGCAAATATCATCTTCCATTCTGTAGGCTACCTTTTAGTTTCGTTGAATATTTCTTTTGCTGTGGGGCAACCACTGTTTCTATAAATTTGCCTTTTCTATGCATTTAATATAAACTGAATCTTACAAATATAGTCTTTGTATCTGGCTTCTTTCACTTAGCATAATGTTTTTGAAACTTACAAAAGTCTTCTCCATATTGTAACATGCATTGATTGGTATTTTATTCCTTTTTATTGCTGAGTAGATTTATATTGTATGGATATACTTTGGTCTGTTTATCCATTCATCAGTTAATGAAAATTTGGGTTGTTTCAAGATATTGGCTACTCTGAATAATGCTGCCTTGACAATTCATGTAAGTCTTTGTGTAAACCTATGCTTTCATTTCTCTTGGGTAAGAGAAGTAGAGTAGAATTTCTGGATCGTATGGTGTATGTATGTTTAACTTTTTTTTTTCTAAGATTTTATTTATCTATTTGACACACAAAGAGAGAGAGAGAGAGCAAGCGCACAAGCGCATAAGCAGGGGGAGCGGCAGGCAGAGGGAGGGGGAGAAGCAGACTCCCTGCTGAGCAGAAGCCTGGGATCATGACCTGAGCCAAAGGCAGATGCTTAACAGACGGAGCCACCCAGGTGCCCTGTATGTTTAAGTTTTTAGGAAACTAATGAACTGTTTTCCAAAGTGGCTGTAACATTTTATATTCCCGCAGTGTATGATGGTTTCATTTTCTTCACATCATTGTTCAGTAGTTATTGGTTATAGTCATTATGGTGGATGTGTTGAGTTTAATTTGTGATTTAGTTTGCGTTTTCCTAATGATTAATGATGTTGAGTACCTTTTTATGGGTTTATTAGCCACGTGTAATTTTTGTTTGGTGAAATGCCTGTTCAGTTCTCTTGCCCATTTTTAAAATTGGGTTGTCTTCTTATTGATTTGTAAGAGTATTTTATGCATTCTAGATACAGGCCTTTTATCGGATATATGATTTGCAAATATTTTCCCCAAATCTGCGACTAATGTTGTCATTTTCTTAATGGTGCCTTCTTTTGAAGTGCAAAAAGATTTTAATTTTGATGAAGTCCAATTTATTAATATTGTCCTCTAGGACATGCTTTTATTGCACCTAAGAACTTTTTGCCTAATCTGAGGTTTTCTAGATTTTTATGAGATACAGTGATTTTCTATATTTTATTCCAGAAGATTTGAAATTTTATTACAGTTAAGGTTTATGATCCATTTTGAATTAATTTTTTGCATTTGTTTATTTATATTTTACATGTAGATGTCTAATCTTTTACCAGCACCATTTGCTGAAAAGACTATAATTTCCTTATTGAATTAGCATCCTTGTCAAAGGTCAACTGATAGTAAATGTAAGGGTTTATTTCTGAACTTTTAATTCTGTGCTATCATCTGTCTTATCATCTGTCCTTACCCGCCTCTATCACACTGTGGACTTACATCAAATTTTGAAATCAAATAGTATAAGTCATCTTCCAACTTTCTTTCTTTCTTTCTTTCTTTCTTTCTTTCTTTCTTTCTTTCTTTCTTTCTTTCTTTCTTCTTTCTTTTTACAAAATTGTTTTGGTTAATTGAAATTCTCTGCATGCCTATACACATTTTATGTTTGCCAGTTTCTAAAACAAAAAACCCAAAAGCCAAAAACACCCCCGCCTACTGGGATTTTGTTAGAGATCGTTTTGAATCTGTAGCTCAGGTTTGGGAGAATTTCCATCTTAACAACGAGTCTTTCAATTCATGAATAGGCAATGTCTCCGTTTACTTAGTTCTTCAATTTCCTTCAGAAATGTTGTGTAGTTTTCAGTGTGTATGTCTTGCACTCCTTTTGTTAAAATTATTCCTAAGTATTTTATTCCTTTTGATGTTATTATGAATGAAGTTGTTTTGTTAATTTCATTTTTTAGATTGTTTGTGGCTGGTATGTAGCATATTAACTGGTTTATAGCTGATAGGAAGAAATATAATTGATTCTTGTGTTTGTTCTTGTGTATTGCAGTCTTGCCAAATTCACTTACTTGTTCCAGGAATTGTTTGTGGATTCCATATTATATTCTACATATAGCACTGCATAATCTGCAAATAAAAAAGTTGTTTTTTTTCCTTTAAATCGGAATGCCTTTCTTTCCTCCTTTTTTTTACTTCTCCTTCCTTCTTTTCTTTTTTTTCCTTTTTTCTTCCTTCTTTTCCTTCTTTTCTTCCTTCGTTCTCTACATCTTTTCTTCTTATTATAGTACCCAGAATTTCTACTACAATATTGTAGCAAAAGGGGACAACCTTGCCTTGTTTAGTGGCAAAAGCAGACATCCTTGCTTTGTTCTTAAACTTAGGGGTGAATGCATTCAGTCTTACAATATTATATATGGTGTTAACTCTAGTTTGTTTTTTTTTTTTTTATAGATGCCCTTTGTTAGGTTGAGGAAGACCCTTTCTATACTTAGTTTGAGAGTTCTAAACAATTATAAATGAGTGTTTGATTTTGTTAAATATTTTTCTGCATGTATTGAGATGATCATGTGTTTTCCCCCTTAATTAATATTAATTTCCCTCTTATTAAAATTGTGTTTACAAATATAGTTTATTACATTAATTTGTTTTTGAATTTGAAATGAACTTTGCTTTCAGGGTTAAATCTCACTTGTGTTAGCTGTCTTTTCCTGTATTGTTGAGTTCAGCCTGCTGGTACTTTTTAAGCGGATTTTTGTGTCTCTATTAATGAGGTGTGAGAAAACCATAGTTTTCTTGTGATATCCTTATCTGGCCTTGGAATCAAGGCAATACTGGCCTCATAGAATGAGTTGGAAAGTGTTCTTTCCTTTATTTTCTGAATGAGTTTGTGAGGAGTGGACTTTGTTTTGTCTTTAAATTTCCGATAGAGTTCACCGGGAAGCCATCCGGGCTGGGGCTTTTCTTTGTGGGAGGATTTTAATTTACCAATTCAATTTTTTTCCCTTGTATTGGTCTATGAACATATAGTTGTTTGTAATATTCTTCATAAGCCTTTCTTTCTTTTTTTTTTTTTTAAAGATTTTATTTATTTATTTGACAGAGATAGAGACAGCCAGCGAGAGAGGGAACACAAGCAGGGGGAGTGGGAGAGGAAGAAGCAGGCTCCCAGCAGAGGAGCCTGATGTGGGGCTCGATCCCATAACGCCGGGATCACGCCCTGAGCCGAAGGCAGATGCTTAGCTGCTGTGCTGCCCAGGCGCCCGCGTAAGCCTTTCAATTTCCATAGGGTCAGTAGTGATTTTGTCTATTTATTTTGATAATTTGGTAATTTATGTCTTCTGTTCTACTAGGAATAGTTTAAGTAACTTAGTTGGCTTGTCAATTTTATTTCTTCTTTACAAATCAACACTTGGTTTCAGTGGTTTTCACTATTATTTTCTGTTTTCTGGTTCATTGATTTTCTTTCTATTCTTTATTATTTCCTTCCTTCCATCTACCTTGCGTGGTTTATTTTTACCTAGTTTCTTGAGGTGGGAGCTAAGGTTGTTAAGACCTTTCTTCTGCCCTGATATAGACATTTGAAGCTATAAGTCTAAGCTTTGCTTTCAGTACATCTGTTTCAGTTTGGTGTGTTGTGCTTTCATTTTCATTTAGCTCAAAATATTTTTATAGTTCTCTTTTGATTTTCTTGATCCGGATGTGTTACTAATTTCCAAATATTTGGGCTTTTCCCTTATTTATTTTTGTTGTGGATCTCGAATATAATTCCATTGTGATCAGGGCGTATACTTTGTTGATTTTAATTTTTAATTTCTTGAGTCTTGTTTTGTGGCCCAGGCTGTGTTTTATCCTGGAGAATATTCCATGTGTGCTTGAAAGGAGTGAGTATTCTGTAGTCACTGAATAGAGTTTGCTACTAATATCAGCTAGGTTAAGTTAGTTGATAGTTTTATTTATGCGTTGGCTGTCATTGCTGATTTTAGGTCTAGATGTTCTATCAATTAGCGATGGTGTGTTTTGAAATCTCCAGTTGTTGTTGAATTGCCTGTTTTTTCTCTCACGACTGTCAGATTGTGCTTTCTGAGTTTGGGGGTTCTATTATTAGTCGTATGTTCATTTATAATTGTTATGTCTTCCTGATGTATTTATTATTATGGAATGTCTCTCTTTGACACTAGCAATATTTCTTGCATTATAGTCTGTTTTATTTGACATTATAACCATTTCAGCTCACTTATGTTTGCCGTTAACATGATATCTTTCTCTACTTCTTTTTTTTTAAAGATTTTATTTGTTCATTTTCTCAGAGAGAGAGAGAGCTAGAGCGCACAAGCAGGGGGAGCAGGAGGCAGAGGGAGAAGCAGGCTCCCCGCTGAGCAGGGAGCCCGATGCAGGGACTGGGATGACCTGAGCTGAAGGCAGACGCTTAACCAGCTGAGCCACCCAGGCGCCCCTCTTCCTCTACTTTGATTTCCAATCTATTTGTATGTTAGGTGTGTCCCTTGTAGATAGCATCTAATTCAGTTGTGCTTTTCCATTTTGTCCGACAGTCTCTGCACTTTGAGTGAAATGTTTAGTTCATTTATATTTAATGCTGTTCGTAATATGGTTTCCGTCTGCCGTTCTGCTGCTGGTGTTCTGTGTGTCTCCTATGTCGTGTCTCTCCTCCTCCTTGACTTGCGTTTGCACTAACTGCTTTTTTGTCAGTTGTTTTGTCTGTTGATTTTTAAATCATGCTTGTTTTTTTCCCCTGTAGTTATTATCTTAGTGGGATTGCAATATGTGTGTTAATTGATAACCGTACTTCGGATTCATACTAACTTAATTCCAGTAAAATATAGAAACTTTGGTTCTCCTTTTCCTCTCCTTTCCTTGGGGTTCTTATTGTGATATGTATTATGTCTGCATATATTAAGAACCAAACAATGGCATCTCGAAATACTTGAAACCCAGCAATGTTATAACTATTACTTTATACAATTTTCTGTGTTTTAAAGAAGATAAGAGAAAAAAATGAGAAAAAAATTTTTTTAAACATTTATTTCAGAGAGAGAGAGAGAGAGAGAGCAATAGAGAGTGCCTGAGTGTTGGGGGAGGCAGAGGGGGAGAGACTTTTAAGCAGGCTCTGCACTGAGCAAGGAGCCCGACACAGGGCTTGATCTCACAACCCTGAGATTGTGACCTGAGCTGAAACCAAGAGTCAGATGCTTAACCGACTGTGCCACCCAGGCATCCTGAGAAGAATATATTTATAATACATTTTGCATTTACCTACGTTCGTAGCATTTGGAACCCTTTTCATTTTTTCTTGCCAATTCAAGTCAACGTCTGATCTCATTCTCTTCCAGCTTGAAGGATTTCCTGTAGTATTTCTTGTAAGACAGGTCTCCACTGAGACAAAATCAGTCTTTTTCTGGGAATAAATTCATCTTCATTTTTTTTAATTTAAAAGGTTTTATTTCTTTAAGTAATCTCTACAGTTGAACTCATGACCCTGAGATCAAGAGTAACATGTTCCTCTGACTGAGTCAGCCAAGCGCCCTTTTCATCTTCATTTTTGTAAGATAGTTTTGCTTAGTTGGTTGACAGTTTTTTTCTTCTCAACACTTTTAATATGTTATCTGCTGACTTCTGGCCTCTGTTATCTCTCTTGAGAAATCAGCTGTTAGTCTCATTGTTCTTTTGTACATGATGAATGTTTTTTCTCTTGTTACTTTCAAGATTTAATCATTCTATTTGTCTTTCAGCAGTTTGACTGAGATGTGTCCTTGTGTGGATCGCTGTACTTATCTTAGTTGGGATTCATTGAGCTTTTAGAATTGTAGGTTAATTTTTTTCAAAGATTTTATCGTTATTTATTTGTCAGAGAGAGAGCACAAGCAGGGGGAGAGGCAGGCAGAGGGAGAAGCAGACTCCCTGCTGAGCAAGGAGTCGGATAGGGAACTTGATCCCAGGACCCTGGGATCATGACCTAAGTCAAAGGCAGATGCTTAACCGACTGAGCTACCCAGGTCTCCCTGTAGATTAATTTTTACATCAAATTTAGAAAATTTTTGGGCCAGTGTATCTTCAAATACTTTTCGTCTGCTCCTTTCTCTACCTCCTTACCATTTGATTCCCCCATTACATGTATATTGGTGTACTTATGTTGTCCCACATGTCCCTCAGGCTCTGTTTGCTGTTGAACATTTTTCTGTCTGTTCTTCAGATTGGATAATATCCCTTTATCTTAATATTACTGATTTTTTTTTGCCATTTCAAATGTGCCATTGACTCCCTCTGCTGAGTTTTTCATTTCAGTTATTATAGTTTTCAACTCCCAAGTTTGTATTTGGTTCTTTAAAAATGATATCTTTTTATTGAGAATCTGTTTAGCCACCGTTGTCATACTTTCCTTTAATTCTTTGAACTTTTAAGAAAAAGTTCTATAAATGTTTTTGTAATAGTGGCATGAGGTCTTTGCTCTTTGTAACACTTGGGGTCACTCAGAGACCGTGTTTATTGATTGCTTTTTTCCCCCCTGACTATAGGTCATACTCTCTTGTTTCTTTGCGTATCTTAAAATTTTTTGTTGCGTACTAGACATTTTGAATAACGTATTATAGCAATTGTGGATTGTGATTTACTTCTCCTTGAGGGTG
This sequence comes from Ursus americanus, assembly GCF_024610735.1. Lineage (NCBI taxonomy): Eukaryota > Metazoa > Chordata > Mammalia > Carnivora > Ursidae > Ursus > Ursus americanus. Next base: position 17,684,016 of record NC_142158.1, read on the forward strand.
ATGCTGATGGTGGTTGCTTTATTTTGTTTGTGATTAGTAACGTAACTGGCCTAAATTTGTGAAATCTGTCTTCTCCCTATAACATGCAGCTGATGTCTCTGTTCAGTTCTTTTTCTCATCTTTTATTTTTTACTATTTATTAATTTTAAAATATTTTATCTATTTGAGAGAAAGTGAGCGAGAGAGCACAAATGGGGGGGCGATGGAGAGGGAGAAGCAGGCTTCCCACTGAACAGGGAGCCCAACGCAGGGCTCGATTGCAGGACCCTGAGATCATGACCTGAGCTGGAGGCAGATGCTTAACTGACTGAGCCAGCCAGGCGCCCCTCATCTTTTATTTTTTAAAGCCTGGCTTCCTAGGGATCTTTCCTGCCTCTAATAGCTGAAGTTACAGCCAAAGCTTAGTCAGAGGTTGTGCTCGAATATCTCAAGTCAGCACGGCGTCCACTCTCTACAGACGAATCTGCGTGTGGGCTGGGGAGTCCATTCAAAGTTCAGACAGCTTTGAAGTTTGCCTCAGTTTCTCCTTCCACTGGGCGCACTCTGAGGTCTCCTCTGTGCATGTGTCCAGGCTCTGTTGGTCATGAATGTGTTAGTGTGTTAAACTGTCGTCTCTGCCATGGGTGTGCTCGGCCTCCGGTCAACCCAGGCCGCGTGGAGAGTTTTTCAAGTCTGCTTTGGCTGTCGTCCCTCCTCAAACGCCATATCTGGCTAGTCTGCCCATTTATGGGCTCCAAACAGAGCTGTGGTCTCAGGCTAGTGAAGCCATTGTCTCCCTGTTTGCTTGTGACTAAAATGGCCACTTTATTTTATTTTATTTTATTTTATTTTTAAAGATTTTATTTATTTATTTAACAGAGATAGAGACAGCCAGTGAGAGAGGGAACACAAGCAGGGGAGTGGGAGAGGAAGAAGCAGGCTCATAGCAGAGGAGCCCGATGTGGGGCTCGAACCCAGAATGCCGGGATCACGCCCTGAGCCGAAGGCAGACGCTTAACCGCTGTGCCACCCAGGCGCCCCTAAAATGGCCACTTTAAACAGCAGTTTCATACCAGGGGAGCGTCCTGGACAGTAGCAGTGCAGCTCCGTGTCTCACAGCTGGGTACGGCCCTGGCTGAAGAGGGATGCTGGCTGAGGGGAGCGGCCTCAGGCGAGAGGGCTCCCGTATGTATGGTAATTGCAGCTAAGGTCACTTGTTGTCACGGTAAATGCTTCTCAGTGTGTTGTGGGCTGAAATGTCCAGAGCGCTGACACGATTGTCTTCGACAGTTTTGAGCAGCTTTATGGTTGCTTTGTGGGGAGAGGATGTGTCAGCCTCCTCACTCTGCCCTGCCGAGGTCAGTCCGTTCTAGTTACGGTATCTTTGAGATTTACAATCTTTATTCTATTCTTACTCTCTTTTTCCACAGATCGCTGTTCTCTGGTGAGATTCTTCACTTGTCATCTCTTTTCTCGAACATATTCATCATGTCCATATCTGAGAACTTCAGTATTTGAAACACCAGTGGGTCATACGTTCTCTTGTCCCTCCCGGGTTTTAGGCATTTGGTCTCATCCTCTAACACATGTGATATTTGGGATAGAACACCAGACGGTGTATTTGAAAACATTGTGGAAACCCCGGATGGTACTCTTTTTCTTCTGGAAGACAGGGTTGGATTAGCCTATTTTCATTGGGTCAGGGATTGAAAAAAATCTCATTCTGAGTTTGATTCCCTTTGAGGGATGTTTTACTCTTGGCTTTCCTTCATTCCAAGGGCATAGCCTTTTAGAGATCCCAACTGCAAACATGAGGTGTTTAATGTGGCCTTCCTCTTTGGTGACTCTGAGCTCCACTTTCTTTTTCCTGGACCCTACAAATCTGCCAGAAACCCTGCTTAGTGTTTTAACTTTGTGCGTGCCACTTTCTCTTTGGTTTTCTGGCTTCTTGTGTCATATAGTTACGGAAGCTTGAAGGGACATGTTATATAGAATGTTGGCTTTGTTCTCTGCACTTCCCTTTTTTGGGGGATCTTGGCTCCTCCAGTCCCACCCGCTTTGGTAAAGCTGAACTTTTATTTCTAAGCATAGCTCAGTAAGCCAGAATTTTTGAGGTGCTGCTTTCTTCCTGGCCTCCTGGCCCCTGAGTGTGCAAAGCAATTGGCAAAGGTCTTGATGATTGAAAGTGGCAGAGAAAGTCAGGCTCACCTCAGTACATTTCTCTTCTCTCCAGGGTCTCACTCTGTCAAGTCCTGGTTGCTTTGGTTGCTGTCGGAAAACTTGAACAGTTTCTTGCTTTTGCAAATTTTATTCGGCTTTTCTTCACAGAGGATTGGTCTGATATAAACAACTTCTTTAATGGAAGTGGATCTCCAAAAGCATTTTTTAGCATCATTACTTTATTTGACCTAAGTTGACAAAGAGACGTGATCATTGCAATTTTTTTTCTCTAGATTAGGGTCTTTCCTTAGAATCATCAAAGGGTGTCTTTTGAAGATACAAAAAGTAGGCAGAAAGGTTAAAAAATTATCTTGTAAAATTTGAACTAGGGAACTGTTCAATATCGATTAATAGCTAAGAGACTAAACTTTTTTTTGCATAAAAGGATAAACTGACTTGCAGTGTTATTATAATATTGGTCTTTTGAAGAATTTCTCTTGAACCAATGAATTCTTTATTATTTCTTACAGTAAAGTCAATTAAATATATAAAGCAATTTTACAAAAATTTGATAATGACTTTTTTTTTTTTTAAAGATTTTATTTATTTATTTGACAGAGAGAGAGACATCCAGAGAGAGAGGGAACACAAGCAGGGGGAGTGGAAGAGGAAGAGGCAGGCTCCCAGTGGAAGAGCCTGATGTGGGGCTCGATCCCATAACGCCAGGATCACGCCCTGAGCCGAAGGCACACGCTTAATGAGTGAGCCACCCAGGCGCCCCTGATAATGACTTTAAAAAAAAAAGATTTTATTTATTTATTTCACAGAGAGAGAGAGAGGGAGCACATGCAGGGGGAGTGGCAGGCAGAGGGAGAAGCAGGCTCCTCACTGAGCAAGGAGCCTGATGCAGGACTTGATCCCAGGACCTGAGATCATGACCTGAACCTAAGGCAGATGCTCAACCGACTGAGCCACCCAGGCGCCCCTTGATAATGGCTTTTGGTGTAGATCTTTTTTTGTAATTTGTGGAATATTAAGACCAACTATATTTGAATTTATTATTAGGAAAACACAAATATTTAACTTAACTCATTAATGTCAGTTTTTTTTTTTTTAGTTTTCTAGTGAAATGACATAGAATGGTTAATTTTAAATTCCGATTTCTCTAGGATTTAATACTTTCCCTTACATTATAAAAATCAGTCTTGATAATAGCTTTACAAATTATTAGGTAAGATTCATTAATTGTATATAATATACCACTCTGGTGGGGGATGTTGATAATGTGGGGTCTGTGCATGTGTAGGGGCAGGGAGTATATGGGAAATCTCTGTACCTTCCTCTCAATTTCTCTCTGACGCTTAAACTGCTCTAAAAAAATATAAAGTTTTCAAAAAAAATTACTAGATCCACAGAAATTACATTTACCTACTCTGATGTACCAGTGTTATGCTCATATGGTGCTAGATACATTTTAATTATTAACTCTAAATTAACAACCTAAATACGTTAGTTGCTGTTTTTCTATATACCCCTATAGTAAACAACCAATATAATGTTGAACTCTAATGATCTTAAGGATGTGTTTTGGTAGCTGTTGGTTTTGAATTAGCAGAAGCTCAAAAGTTGAGGCTATAACATTTTAAAATAAATTTTGTTGTTTTTGTTGTTCAAGGTATTAAGTTTATGGAAATACGTATAGTACACTGGAGAGTAAAAAAGAGATAAATCAGTGACTTCCTAGGAACGTATGAAAACCTTTCCCTGTTCTCGGTCTTTTTTTGAAATCCTTAGAATTAGTCAAATTCTCCAAAAAACAAGTCCATGGTTCTTTGATGGAGACACAGAAACAGAACGTTTTACAGGCACTAAGTTATACTATGAGATAGATGAATATGGAGATGGCAGGAGATGGGTACAGTGTCCTCACTTCTCTCACTGCCTCCAAACTGCTGTATCTTGCATGTATTTCTGTCCCTGCCGGTAGATTGTGAGCCCTAGGAGGAAGGTGACAGCATCGTGCTCATTGTTAGACATACTGTACCTGGCACGTGGGAGGTATTCCATAAACACTGGCTAAGTAAATCATGTCTAAGAAAAATTTTGTACCAGACACCTGTTAAAAACGGCAGGGACAGGTTTTAGTCATTTCTACTGCAGTGGGGGAGAGAGACTTCAGCGCCCACTGAGCTCAACACCCCTGAAACAAAAGGGGAGAGGCCTTTTCCATCCAGGGGTGCGCCAAAGGAAAGGTACCAAAAGGTCTTTAAGAGGGGTTGGTCTGTATAGTTAGGCCATCTGGATTTGTTCATTGGCACTTATCTGGAAGAGGAACAAATTTCTCATCTCTTTAGGACAGGAAGTAGTTTTGCAAATTGGATGCAAGGTGCCCATCCCAGTTAGGCTGCTACCCTCCCACAGAAACTAGGGGACAGGAGAGCTACCTCCCTGGATGTTTGCATTTCAAAGAGGATTTCAAGGAGACATTTCAGGTGGTAGGAAATTAACATCTCTCAGGGGGGCAGTACAGGGATTTACAATTGCAAGCTTTTTTAAAGTAAGCATTCTAAGGAAGGGGAGGTCAGTGGTCTATGATCAGGCTTTGGCCAGAAGAAACAGTAAATTCTTTCAGTGAGCTTTCTCAGGCAGATGATTTAGGGACCCGAGGTCCTCATTCTAGGAACACAGCCTTGGGCTGGGAGAAACTTTGCTAGTGATTGTTTTAAGTATCCTAGGGTGGGGGATGAAATCATTTGTGCTGAAAGTTGCAGTTTTCATAGACCAAGGTTGAGGCCTGATTGAGGGCTTAGAGGAGCCTGAACAAAGCTTGGTCAAAGAGAGAGTCTTTGCCAATAACACAGGGCAACAAGGGTGTTTTATAAATGGGAATGTAAGATGAAACCAAAAATGAGATAGAAATCAGGGATACCTAGAATTCAATGTCCAGTACTAGCTAGGGGAGAAGGAACTAATGTTTGTTTAACCAGGCACATGCCATCTGTTATTTTTACTTAATCCTTTTAATAACCCTGTGAGGTCAGTGTCTCCATATTAAATCGCGAGACAGGGGCTCAGACATGTTAAGTAGCACGATCAAGGTCATGTCATTAGTGTTTGCTGGAGTTGGTGTTCAGACCCAGAGTCATTTGACTTCAAAGTGCCAGTACATGATAGTACATGCTTATCAATGTGTATTTTAGTTTTATATAGCAATTTGCTTTTCTTAGCAATAATTTACAATAATAAGAGCTAGCATTGATGAGCTGTTTACTGCGTACCAGATACTAAGAAGAACATTTAGCAAGGCTTGATCACCACTGAGTGAGAAAGTAGGAGGGTTACTAGTGCTTTGCTTTGCCGGGACATAAATGCTCTCAGGAGTCATTGGAATTACTGCTAACACCCCAATGCATATGGAAAAGCTGCTCCTAATCACAGATCCCGGTAGTGCTGCAACAGAAGGGGTCTCTGTAGCCGTCCAGCCCAGAATCTTAATTTCTCAGATGAACAAGCCATGACCCAGAAAAGGTTAAGTGATTTCCCCAAGTGATTTACTCAAGATCCCAGAGCTTGCTCGTTAGAGAAAGCTGAGGTTGGCTTAACCAAAAATGATTGTGGCCCAATTTGGGGATTTACCCGAAGATGTCCTGATCACAGAATGTATTTATCCAAGGTCAAACTGCCACACTGTTGCCACTGTGTTCTCTTAGAAAATAACCTCAGGAGGCGAAATTGCCTGTAGGTGGAGGGGACAGTGACTCAGCAGTGTCCCTGCTGCTCCATCACGTGACTTAGCAGAGCTCTCGGTGTCAGACTCTTCTGCCTGAATCCGCTAAGTCTCTTGAGTGACCCCCACCCCACACTACAGTTTCGGCAAAAATAAAGTAACAGCGATATGACAGTGATAACAAAACAACACAGACCTAAAAAAAAAAAACAAAAAAACCTTTACAAACTTTTTGCCTAAATATGTCCACTACAGTGTTTTAAAAATTTCAAAGATTGAAGTAATAGCTCTCTTACTTCTGTCAAAACATTAATTTATGCTGTTTGGGGTATTAAACAGTAAATTGGTTTTATTGGTTTTATTTTTCTCTCGTTGTTTCCCCTCTCATTGTTGTGCCTGGATTTCATCTTGACAATTTTCCTCTGCTTTTTTTGGTGCTAAAATAACCCTTTAGAAAAATTGTAGTAAGAACACTTGACACGAGTCCTACCCTCTTTACAAAGACTTCTTAACTGTATAGTGCCGTATTGTTGACTATCGGTTCAGTGTTGTTCAGATCTGTAGAACTTACTTATCTAACATGTGCCTGTTGACGAGTGACTCCTCATTTCCCTCTCCCTACTGTTCCACTCTGGTTCTACGAATGTGACTACTTCAGATACTTCATTTAAGTGGAATCATGCAGAATTTGCCTTTCTGTGTTTGGTTTGTTTCACATAATATAATGTGGTTTATTTCACTTTGTATAATGTCCTGAAGGTTCATCGTGTTGTTGAAAATGGTAGAATTTCCTTTTTTAGGTGGCTGAGTAGTATTCCCCTCTCTCTCTGTATGTGCCTCTTCTTCATCCATTCATCTGTCGATAGACATTTAGGTTGTTTCCGTATCTTGGCTACTATGAATAGTACTGCAGTGAACAGAGGGTGCTAATATCTCTTCAAGATCTTGATTTCAATCTGGATGAATTCCCAGAAGTGGGATTGCTGGATAATATGGTAATTCTGTGTTTTTTTTTTTTTGTTTTAAGGTCTATTTATTTATTTTAGAGAGCGAGAGAGAGAACGCACGTGCATGAGCAGGAGGGGCAGAGGGAGAAAGGGAATCCCAAGCAGACTCTGTGGTGAGCATGGAGCCCCAAGTGGGGTTCACTCTCACAACCCCAAGATCATGACCTGGGCCGAAACCAAGAGTCGGGTGTTTCACCGGCTATGTCATCTGGGCAGTTCTATTTTCAATCTTCTGAGGAGCCTCCGTAATGTTTTCCATAGTGGCCACACCATTTTGCATTCCATCCAGTGGTGCGCAGGGCTTCCAATTTCTTCACATCCTCGTCAGCACTGGATGTTTTCTGATTTTTGCTCCTAGCCAACCTGACAGGGGCGAAGTGATATCTCATTGTGGTTTTAATTCGCTTTTCCTTGGTTAATAACATTGAACATTTTTTCCTATACCTGTTGTTCGTTTGTATGTCTTCTTTGGGAATGTCTCTGTTCAGCTCGTTAGCTGATTTTTTGTCAGGTTATTAGTTTTTTGCTGTTGAGTCAGGAATTCCTGACGTGTTTTACATATTAACTCCTTATCGGGTACACGGTTGGCCAACATTGTCACTCATCCTGTAGGTTGCCTTTCACTCTGTTGTCTCCTTTGCTGTGTGGAAGCTTTTCAGTTTGACGTAGTCCCACTTTTTCCTGTGCTCTTCTGGTGTTGCTTTCGTTCTGGTGATACCAGGGGAGATGTAGAAACCTTGGGGGACTCTTCATACTGCTCAGTCACCCAGCGGACAGGTGAGTTAGTAGTGAAGATGTGGAAAGAGGGGTTAGCACTGCACTGGGTGTGAGTGTATGAGTGTGTGTGTGTGTGTGTGTGTGTGTGTGTGTGTGTGTGTGTTTGTCAGTGACCAGTGAGCTGAGTTAGGACAGCAGTGAGCAGCGATAGGAGTTTAGGGTCCTGAGAGTCCATCACCACAGATATAAAGGGCCTACAGGGAACGGGGTGGAGGTAGAATCCAGTCTTTAGCTTTCATGGAGTCATGGAATAGGAGTTCAAAACCTCTGGGTTCTAGGATGGGGTAAGTCAGGGTCACTCAGAGAAGGGCAGTTTATTCCTTAGGCGAGGAAAGTAGAAAATCAGGATAGACTATTACCAGATAATATTTAGGGGTAAGAATGAGGAACACAGAAATGTGTAGCTCTCCTCCTTTGCCTTGTTCTCTTAGAATACTTTGGGTCCTTCTCTTGCAGCATTTATCCTCAGTAGTGTGATAGCTGAGTTGCTGACGGGGCTCTACCTCTCCATTGTAGATCCCTTGAAGGGACGACCGTTGCCAGCACCTAACACAGGGGCCATGATGTAGTAAGTATTCAGTAACTATTTGGTATGAACAGATCTACATGGCAGATGGACAGGGGGAGAAACAAAACACCCATGAACACATATGTTGGAAGTAAAGACAGAAAGCTTTGTTAATTGTATTAATTTATCCTTTTATTATGAAAAAGTTTAAACATATTCAAAAGTAGAAAAAATGGCAGAATGAATCCCTTTTTGCTAATTACTCAGCCTTAACAATGATCAACATATGGTCAATCTTGCTTCATTTATATGCCCCTTCCCCCGCTGGATTGTTTTACACAAAGCCCAGATGTCATATTATTTCATCTCCGAGTACATCAGTATGTGTCTTTAAAACAGTAAAAAGACTTGCCTGTTTAAAAAGTCTAATCACAACACTGTTAACACACCAGGAAGCAGTGCATTAGTTCCCGCTGCTATCAAATATCGGATTAGTATTCAGATTTTTCATTGTCTTGTAAATTTTTTGTCCAGTTGGTATGATAGAATCAGAATCCAGATAAGGACTGTACATGATTTAGTTGATAAATCACTTAGGACTTTTTTTTTCTTTTAAGTTTTTTTTTTTTTAAGATTTTTATTTATTGGAGAAAGAGTGAGCATGCGTGCGCGTGCACGAGAGAAAGAGAGAGAGAGAGAGAGAACAAGCTGCAGGGAGGAGCAGAGGCAGAGGGAGAAGCAGACTCTTCACAGAGCAGGGAGCCCAATGCAGGGGCTCGATCCCAGGACCCTGGGATCATGACTTGAGCCAAAGGCAGATGCCTAAGCCACCCAGGCACATCTCTTTTTTAAGTTTTTATTTAAATTCCAGTTAACATACAGTGTAATATTAGTTTCAGGTGTACAATATAGTGATCCAACACTTCCATACATCACCCGGTGCTCATCACAAGTGTGTTCCTGAATCCCCATCCCCCCACCCACCTCCCTTCTGGTCACCATCAGGTTGTTCTCTAGAGTTAAGAGTCTGTTTCTTGGGGGCACCTGGGTGGCTCAGTCGTTAAGCGTCTGTCTTCGGCTCAGGGCGTGATCCTGGAGTCCTGGGATCAGCTCAGGGCGTGATCCCACCATTCTGGGATCGAGCCCTGCATCAGGCTCCTCTGCTGGGAGCCTGCTTCTTTCCCACTCCCCCTGCTTGAGTTCCCTCTCTCGCTGGCTCTCTCTCTCTCTGTCAAATAAATAAATAAAAATCTTAAAAAAAAAAAGAGTCTGTTTCTTCGTTTGCCCCTCTCTCTCTTTTTTCCCCTTTGCTCGTTAGTTTTGTTTCTTAAATTCCACATATGCGTGCAAGCATAAGGTATTTGTCTTTCTCTGACTGGCTCATTAAGCTTAGCATTGTACTCTCTAACTCCATCCGTGGTGCTGCAAATGGCAAGATTTCATTTTTTTGATGGCTGAGCAATATTCCGTTGTGTGTATACACCACCTCTTCTTTATCTGTTCATCATTCGTTGGACACTTGGGCTGTTTCCATAGTTTGGCTATTGCAGATAATGCTGGGGTAAACATCGGGGTGCATGTACCCCTTTGAATTAGTATTTTTGCATCCTTTGAGTAAATTCCTAGTAGTACATTTGCTGGATACAAGGGCAGCTCTATTTTTTAACATTTTGAGGAACCTCCATACTGTTTTCCAGAGTGGCTGCACCAGTTGGCCTTCCCACCATCAGTGCACGGGGTCCCCTTTCTCCGCATCCTCGCCAACACCTGTTGTTTCTTGCATTGTTGATTTAGCCATTCTGACAGGTGTGAGGTGATATTGTGGTTTTGGTTTGTATTTCCCTGATGATGAGTGATGTTGAGGATCTTTTCATGTATCTGTTGGCCATCTGTATGTCTTCTTTGGAAAAATGTCCCTTCATTTTTTAATTGGATTATTTGTTCTTGGGGTGTTGAGTTTTCTTAAGTTCTTTATATGTTTTGGATACTAATGTTTTATCAGATATGTCATTTGCAAATATATTCTCCCATTCCATAGGCTGCCTTTTAGTTTTGTTGATTGTTTCCTTCACTGGGCAGAAGCTTTTTATTTTGATGTAGTCCCAATAGTTTATTTTTGCTTTTATTTCCCTTGCCTCAGGACACATAACTAGGAAGAACTTGCTATGGCTGATGTCAAAGAGCTTACTGCCTGTGTTTTCCTCTAGGATTTTTTATGGTTTTATGTCTCACGTTCAGGGTCTATAATCCACTTTGAATCTATTTTTTTGTATGGTGTAAGAAAGTGGTCCAGTTTCATTCTTCTGCATGTTGGTGTCTGGTTTTCCCAACGCCATTTGTTGAAGAGACTGTCTTTTTTCCTTTGGCTATTCTTTCCTGCTTTGTCAAAGATTAATTGACTGTATAGTTGTGGGTTCAGATCTCTTAGGGCGTCTTAATCTTTAGGTTCACCTTTTACTCTTCCTTGCAGTTTATTTATTGAAGAAGCCAGATCCTTTGCCTGTAGAATTTCCCGCAGTGTGAATTTTTACTAATTGTATCCCCATGGCGTAGTTTAATTTGTTTTTCTATTTGCTATATTCCCTGTAAACTGGTAATTAGAACCAGAGGTTTGATCAGATCTTTAATTTTTTGTCAAGAAGACTTCAGAGGGTGGGGCATGCGCTTTCTAATGCATGGCATCAGGGGCAGTAATACCTTGTCTCCCACCTTTGTGGGGTAAAGTTTGACCAATGAGCACAGGTGTTGTCAGCCCGATCCCTCCATTATAAATGTTCTCATCTGCGTCTTGCCTAATGGTTTTAGCCACCATTGATAATTCTTGTCAAGATCAGGCGTTAGCAGACTTTTTCTGGAAAGGGCTGGGTAGTGACTCTTTTCAGCTTTGCAGACCATATGGTCTATGTCATTGGAGTGGGCCAGCAGCTTTAGGCAAATGTACATGATGGGCATGGCTGTGTTCCTATAAAACTTTATTTACCATCTTACATTTGGCCTGCTAGCCTGACCTACACCAATTACTTTATTAGGGGTTGGAAAATAATATAACAATTCTATCATTCTTTGTTTATTAATTGAAGTGCTTCCATAAAGAAGAATTTCACCTCATCAACTATTGATTACTCTAAGGACTGTTTGTAAAGGAAAGGCAGGATAAATGCTCGAGTCTTTCCCTCTGTATATTATCTTTTTTGGAATAAGGAGTTGGTTTCTCAGCATCTTCCAGAGGTGATCATTTTGGTTTAAGTATCGTCGTGAAATTATGGATATTAAATGTATTTGATATTTCAGTCTTCCTAGACTTAGGCCCTGTAGACACACGGGAGAACCATGTCTCAGTTGTAGTTTTTTTTAAAAATTGGAGTATAATTAACATACTATATTAGTTTCAGGTGTATAACATAGTGATTTGACATTTGTGTCCATTGCAAAAATTGTCGTTACAGTGAGTCTTGTTACCGTCTGTCACTTTACAAGCTAATAACAGTGTTATTGACTATATTCCCCATGCTGTCCATCACATCTGCATGACTTATTTATTCCATAACTGAAAGTTTGTACTTCTTAATCCCCTTCACCCAGTTCACCCCCATCCTCAACACCTTTCCCCTCTGGCAGCCACCTATCTCTGTATCTATCAGTCTGGGTTTTGTTTTGTTTTCTTTGTTTTCTTTGTTAGAGTCCAATATAAGTGAGATCATGTGGTATTTGTCTGTCTTATTTCACTTAGCAAATTCCCTCAAGGTCCATCCATGTTGTCACAAATGGTAACATCTCATTCTTTTTTATGGCTGAGTAGTATTACACTGTATATGTATATATCACATCTTTATTCATTCATCCATGGATAGGCACATAGATTGTTTCCATATCTTGGCTATTGTAAATCATGCTACAGTGAACATAGGAGTGCATGTATCTTTTTGAATTAGTGTTTTCATTTTTTTTCAGCTAGATATCCAGCAGTGAAATTGCTGGATCCTATGGTAGCTCTATTTTTAATGTTTTGAAGAACCTCCATACTGTTTCCATAGTGACTGCACCAGTTTGCATTCCCACCAACAGTGTGCAAGTATTCCATTTTCTCCACATCCTCACCAACACTTGGTATTTCTTGTCTTTACGATACCAGCCACTTTGACAGGTGTGAGGTGATGTCTCATTGTGGTTTTGATTTGCCTTTCCCTGATGATGGGTGATACTGAGCATCTGTTCATGTGTCTGTTGGCCATATGTCTTCTTTGGGAAAATGTCTGTTCAGATCTTCTGCCCATTTTTAAATTGGATTCTTTGGGCTTTTTTGTTTTCTTTTTGCTATTAGGTCATATGAATTTTTTATATATTTTGGGTATTAATCCCTTATCAGATACGTGATTTGCAAATATCTTCTCTCATTCAGTAGGTTGCCTTTTCATTTTTTGATGGTTTCCTTCACCACGTAGAAGTTTTTTAGTTTGATGTAGTCTCATTTATGTTTGCTTGCCTTTTTCTTGCCTTTGGAGTCAGATCTTCAAAAAAACATCATAAGACCAATATCAAGGAGCTTTCTGCCTAGGTTTTATTCTAGGAATTTTATGGTTTCAGGTCTTACATTCCTGTCTTTAATCTATTTTGAGTTGATTTTTGTATGTATGGTATAATATAGTGGCCCAGTTTCATTCTTTTGCATGTAGTGGTCTGGTTTTCCTAACATCATTTGTTGAAGACACTGTCCTTTACATATTGTATATTCTTGCCTTCTTTGTCATAAATTAATTGTCCACATAAGCGTGGGTTTATTTATGGGCTCTCTATTCTTTTTGGTGTGATTATAAATGGGATTGTTTTCTTGATTCTTTTTCTGATAGTTCATTATTAGTGTATAGAAATGCAATACATATTTGTATATTAATTTTGTATCCTGCAAACTTACTGAATTCATTTATTCTAACAGGTTTTTTTGATGGAGTCTATAGCGTTTTCTATCTATAGTGCCATGTCATCAATACAAATAGTGACAGTTTTACTTCTTCCTTTACAATTTCTATGCCTTTTATTTCTTTTTCTTGCCTAATTGTTGTGGCTAAGACTTTGAACACCATGGTGAATAACAGTGGGGGTAATGGGTATCCTTGTTTTGTTCATAATCTTAGAGGAAAAGCTTTCAACTTTACACTATTGAGTGTGATACTAACTGTGGTTTTGTCATTTATGACTTTAGGCATTTTCTTTCTATACCCACTTTGTTGAGAGTTTTTATTGTAAATCAATGTTAAACTTTGTCAAGTGCTTTTTTTTTTGTATCTATTGAGATGATTATATATTTATCTTTAATTTTGTTAATGTGGTATATCCCATTGATTTGCAGATGTTGAACCATCCTTGCATTGCTGGAGTAAATCCCACTTGATTATGGTATACGATCCTAATAATGTATTGTTGAATTCAGTTTGATGGTATTTTGTTGAGAATTTTTACATGTATGTTCATTAGGGATATTGGCCTGTAAGTGTGTGTGTGTGTGTGTGTGTGTGTGTGTGCACATGCGTGGTGTCCTTGCCGGTTTTGGTATGCTGACCTCATAAAATGAGTTTGGAAGCTTTCCCTCCTCATCAGTTTTTTGGAAGAGTTTGAGAAGGATAGGTATTAAATCTTTGAATGATCAGTAGAATTCATTACTGAAGCCATCTGGCCTTGGACTTTTGCTTTTGAGGTTTTTTGATTACTGTTTCAATCTCCTTACTAGTAATTGGTCTATTCAGATTTTTTGTTTCTTCATCAATTAGTCTTGGAAGATTGTAAATCTAGGAATTTATCTATATCTTCTAAGCTGTTCAGTTTTCTGGCATAGAATCGTTTTTTCACAGGTCTTTTATGATCCTTCATATTTTTGTGTGTGAGTTGTAACATCTTTTTCATTTCTCATTTTATTTATTTGAATCCTCTTTTTTTCTTGGTGAGTGTAGCTAAAGGTTTGTTAAATTTGTTAATCTTTTCAAAGAACCAGTTCTTAGCTTCAGTGATCTGTTCTATTGTTTTTTTGTCTTTATTTATTTCTGTTTTGATCTGTATTTTTCTTTATTTCCCTCCATTTACTAACTTTGAGCATTATCTTTTCTTATTTTTTGATTTTTTTAGGTATAAGGGTAAATTGTTGGTTGAGATTTCTATTGTCTCTTGAGGCAGGCTTGTATTGCTATGAACTTCCTGCTGAGAACCACTTTTGCAGCATCCCATCAATTTTGGTATGTTGTATTTCTTTTTCATTTGTCTCTAGGTATTTTTTGATTTCTCCTTTGATTTCTTCTACGACCTAGTAGTTGTTCTATAAAATGTTTAATCTCCACGTATTTGTAGTTTTTCCAGTTTTCTTCTTATAATTGATTTCTAGGTTCATACCATTGTGATGAGAAAAGATGCTTGATCTGATTTCAATCTTCTTGAATTTACTGAGACTTGTAATATGGTCTAACATGTGCTCTATCTTGGAGAATGTTCCATGTGCACTTGAGAAGAATGTGCATTCTTCTGCTTTTGGATGAATGTTCTGTATATTTTCGGTTAAGTCCATCTGGTCTAATATGTCATTCAAAGCCATAGTTTCCTTATTGATTTTATGTCTGGATGATCTACCCATTGATGTAGTAAGTATGGTGTTAAAATTTCCTAATATTACTTTATTACCTTTTAATATTTGCTTTATATATTTTATATATTTTGGTGCTTCTATGTTGGGTGCATATATATTTATAAATGTTATATCTTCTTGCTGGATTGATCCCTTTAACATTATGAAGTGCCCTTTTTTGTCTTTTGTTACAGTCTTTGTTTTAAAGTTTATTTTGTATGATATGAATGTAGCTATATAGGGCTCATTTCATTTCCATTTTTGTGGGGTATTTTTTTTTTAATGCCTTCACTTTCAGTCTGTGTGTCCTTCTGAAGTAAGTCTCTCGTAGGCAGAATATAGACAGATCTAGTTTTATTTTTCATTTAGCCATTCCATGTTTTTTGATTGGAGAATTTAGTCCATTTCATCTAAGGTAATTATTGATAGGTACATACTTATTGCCATTTTGTTAATTGTTTTCTGGCTGTTTGCGTAGTTCTTCTCTGTTCCTGTCTCCTCTCTTCCCGTGTGGTTTGATGACTTCCTTTAGTATTACATGTCAATTTCTTTCCCATTTTTTCTTTTGTGTATTTACTATAAGTTTTTGCTTTGTGGTTTACAGTAAAGTTCACTTATAACTTCCTAGGTATACAACAGTCTGTTTTGAGTTCAACTGAAATTTGAACACCCCCAAACACTACATTTTAGTCCCCCCAGTATGTCTTATGCCTTTGATGTCATTTTTTACATATTTTTATTTATGGAACCCTTAACTAATTATTGTAGTTTTAGTTAATTATACTTACTTAATTTATTTAGTTAATTATACTTAATTAATATACTACCTTTACTATATATTTACCTTTTCCAGTGAGATTTTTACCTTTGTATGTTTTCTTGTTATTAATTAGTGTCATTTCTTTTTAGCATAAAGAAATCTCTTTAATATTTCTTGTAAGCCTGGGTTAGTAGTGATGAATTCCTTTAACTCTTGCTTGTCTGGAAAACTCTTCATCTCTCCTTCAAATCTGAATGAGAGCCTTGCTGGGTAGCATATTCTTGGTTGGAAATGTATTCATTTTGCACTTTGAATCTGTCATGCCACCCTCTTCTGGCCTGCAAAGTTTCTGTGGAGACATCTCCTGATAGCCTTATGGGGTTTTCCTTGTACATAACCATTTTTCTTTCTCTTACTGCTTTTAAGATTCTCTCTCTCTCTCTCTCTTTTTTTTTTTTTTAAGATTTTATTTATTTATTTGACAGAGATAGAGACAGCCAGCGAGAGAGGGAACACAAGCAGGGGGAGTGGGAGAGGAAGAAGCAGGCTCCCAGCGGAGGAGCCTGATGTGGGGCTCGATCCCAGAACGCCGGGATCACGCCCTGAGCCGAAGGCAGACGCTTAACGACTGCACCACCCAGGTGCCCCTAAGATTCTCTCTTTATCGTTAACTTCTGATATTCGAATTATGGTATGTCTTGGTGTGGCTCTCTTCGGGTTTCTCTTATTTGGAACTCTTTGGGATTCTTGGATCTGGAGGTCTGTTTCCTTCCCTGGTTAGGGGAATTTTCCATCATTATTTCTTCCAATAAGTTTTCTCCCCCGTTTTCTTTTCTTTTTCTGGGACCCTGATATGTGACTATTATTCCACTTGATGTTGCAGAGATCCCTTAAATTATCTTCGTTTTTAAAAGTTCTTTTTTTCTTTTTGGTGCTCTATCTGGGGAAGTTCCATTGCTTTATCTTCCAGCTCACTGATCCATTTTCTGCTTCATCCAGCCTTCTGTTGAAGCTGTCTGATGTATTTTTCAGTTCAGTTACTGTACTCTTCAGCTCTGTGACCTCTGTTTGGTACTTTCTTATGCTTTCTGTCTTTTCGTTGAAGTTCTCATTGTGTTCATCCATTCTTCTCCCAAGTTCAGCAAGCATCTTTATGACCATCATTTTGAATTATCAGGGATAGATTTCTGATCTCTGTATCATTTAGGTCTTTTTCTGAGGTTTCGTCTTGTTTTTTAGTTTGGAACATGTTTCTCTATCTGTGCATTTTGCTTGACTCTCTGTGTTTGTTTCTGTGTATTAGGTGTAACAGCTTCCTCTCCCGGTCTTGAAGGAGTGGCCTTCTGTTCAAACCTGCCCTAGCTCCTGGTTGTCTTTCAAACTTCTGTGACTGTCGAAACGGCCTGGATTGGCCTCACTGATGTGGATGTGCCAAGACCTGCCAGAAATCCAAAGGGAGGAATCTTGTTTAACACCTAGTTTCAGGCTGACTAGAAGCCAGACCCTCAGACAGCAGCTCTTACAGTTGCAAGTACCTACAGTGCTGTGGGGCCATAATCATAGCCGTAGCAAGGCCAAAGGTGTGTGCAAGGATAGTGTCTCCCGGCTTACGCTCCCTGTGTATGCTTAGCCTCTAGATGTTCGGGAAGCTTCAAGCCTGTCCCTCAGGCTGAAGCTCCAGGCTGATTAAATAGGCCTTTTTTTCTCAGGAAGATTGGGGTTGTGTTTCCTTCTGTCATCGTAGTAGTGCCTGGAGGGGGTGGCCTGCCAAGAGCCGTCTGTCCGTCTGTCCGATTGTTACATTGCTGTGAAGCTCTGGAACACCAGCCCTCTTGGCCGCCAGGGCTAGGTGCTCGGGAGGTGGCTGCTGCGTGGATTGCACATGCCTGCTGGCTTTAGCAAGGCAGCTGGAGTGTAGGGGGTGGGGCATGCTCACTTCAGAAGGGCAGTGGGCAGATGTCTTATCTGTGTGCGCCCACAGGCTTCAGCAATGCAGCGAGAGCCTCGTCTGTGCGCGTGCGTGCGCTGTGCGTGCACAGCGGCCTCTTTCTGCCGCTGTAAAATCCAGGATGCTACAGTTTTCAGTTTTATTAGGTAAGGAAAACATTGAATGTGTTTTAAACTCAAAAATGAGATTCTTTTGTGCAGTTTAACATATTTTTACCTAGGTTAATGTACTTGTTTTTATCATGACTAGGTCACTGTTGTTGAGCCAGATCGACATTGAAAAGTTCAAAAAGCAACATTATTTCATTAGCCTACAATGTGAAATTGAATTTAATACCATATGTTTTCTCATTAGTGCCAAGTAGGGAAAAAAAGGACATATTTGAAAAGCTTAAGTTTTGGTACATACCAAAAAACTCTCTCCTGGTTTATTATCCATATTTCTCTCAGCTCAGTTGGCTCTGATAATGTTCTTCCTTGCTTCTTTTCTCCTTTAGCTCCCCAAATTCATTATCTGTGTTTTCTCTGTGTGACCTGGCCGTACTTTCACCGCAGACCCACCATAGCCTGTCTTCTTAGATGTTTATGTTCATGTGTGGTCTCCTCTGAGCACTTGTCCAATTGGCAGCCTTGCTGCTTTGACGCCTCCCTTCTCCCTTTCTTTCCTTGGATTGACAGATGGCCTTTTATTCGTCTCATCTTCTTCATGATTCTTTTTCTCTCTTCTCTTTTCCTAGCCCGATAACAATGTTCCCAGATCTTGTTTATATATTCTCAGCACTTTTCTCTTTCTAAGTTACTCTGACTTCCTTGGGAAGCTCCTGGTTTGCCCGTCTTATTTTCATGAGTTCAGTTACTCCCCACATGCAGATGACTTTTAGACTTCAGCGTCTCATTCTGAGCTCTGATGTTTCTATTTCTGTATTTATTGTGGAATATAAGATGTTTTGGCTTTGACTTTTTCTAATAAATAAAAATAAAACCCAAGGGAAGAGAGCACATCATGTTCTTGAGGTACTTTTTAAATGTACTTGTGTCACTCGTGGAGCCCCTGGCTGCTGGTTGATCAGTGAAAAGATTTTGAAGATGGCTTTATTTTATTTTTGTTTTTTTTAGATTTATATTTTAGGTGGTTAACAGACAGTGCAGTATTGATTTCTGGAGTAGAATTCAGTGATTCATCACTTACGTACAACACCCAGTGCTCATCACAGGTGCCCTCCCTGATGCCCATCCCCCAGCTAGCCCATCCCCCACCCACCTCCTTTACCCCTCAGTTTGTTCTCTGTTGTTAAGAGTCTCTTATGGTTTATTTCCTTCTCTCCTTCCCCGCCTCCCATATGTTCTTCTGTTTTCTTTCTTAAATTCTGCATATGAGTGAGATCATACGGTATTTGTCTTTCTCGGACTGGCTTATTTCTCTTAGCATCATACCCTCTAGCTCCACCCACATCACTGTAAATAGCAAGATTTCATTCTTTTTGATGGCTGAGTAATAATCTGTCGTGTATATACAAAATTTATTTATTTATTCATCATTTGATGGACATTTGGGCTCTCTCCATAGTTTGGCTATAATTGATAATGTTGCTGTAATCATCAGGGTGCATATATCCCTTTGAATTAATATTTTTGTCTTCTTTGGGTAAATACCTAGCAGTGCAATTGCTGGATCGTAGGGTAGTTCTATTTTTTAACTTTTTGGGGACCCTCCATACTGTTCTCCAGAGTGGCGGCACCAGTTTGCATTCCCACCAACAGTGTAAGAGGGTTCCCCTTTCTCTGCATCCTTACCAACACCTGTCGTTTCTTGTGTGTTAATTTTAGCCATTCTGACGGGTGTGAGGTGATACCTTATTGTGGTTTTGATTTGTATTTCTCTGATGATGGGTGATGTTGAGCACTTTTCACATGTCTGTTAGACACCTAGATGTCTTTTTCGGAAAAGTATCTATTCCGGTCTTCTGCCCATTTCTTAACTGGATTATTTATTTTTTGGGTGTTGAGTTTGAAAAGTTCTTCATATGTTTTGATACTAACTTTTTATCATATATGTCATTTGTATTTAGATTCTTGCATTCCATAGGTGCCTTTTAGTTTCGTCGATTGTTTCCTTCACTGCGCAGAAGCTTTTTATCTTACGAAGTCCCAATGGTTCACTTTTGCTTTTGTTTCCCATGCCTCTGGTGACATATCTAGTAAGAAGTTGCTATGGCTGAGATCTTAGAACACAGGTTACTTCCTGCCTCTGTTTTCCTCTAGGATTTTGATGGTTTCCTTTGTCACATTTTGGTCTTTCATCCATTTTGAATTTATTCTTGTGTATGGTGTAAGAAAGTGGTCCAGTTTCATTCTTCTGCATGTTGCTATCTGGTTTTCCCAACACCATTTGTTGAAGAGACTGTCTTTTTTCTGTTGAATATTCTTTGCTACTTTGTCAAAGATTAGTTGACCATAGAGTTGTGGGTCCATTTCTGAGTTCTCTATTCTGTTCCATTGATCTATGTGTCTGTTTTTGTGCCAGTACCATATTGTCTTGATGACTACAGCTTTGTAATATAACTTGAAGTCTGGAATTGTGATGCCTCCAGTTTTGTTTTTCTTTTTCAAGATTGCTTTGGCTATTTGGGGTCTTCTGCAGTTCCATACAAATTTTAGGATTGTTTGCTTGCTCTGTGAAAAATGCTGGTGGTATTTTGATAGGGATTGCATTAAATGTGTAGATTACTTTGGGTAGTACAGGTATTTTACCAGTGTTTGTTTTTCTAATCCATGAGCGTGGAATGCTTTTCAATTTCTTTGTGTTCAATTTCTTTCATACGTGCTCCATAGTTTTCAGAGTACAAATCTTTTACCTCTCTAGTTAGATTTATTCCTAGGTATCTTATTGTTTTTGGTACAGGTGCAGAAAGGATTGATTACTTGATTTGAAGACAGTTTAAAGCTTTCTGAAAGTTATCTCAGTAGCTATTTATTTTATTTTATTTTAATTTAATTTGTGAGCAATCATCTGATTTATAAAAAGATGCAACAAATTTTAAAATGATATGAAATATTAATTTCAAGACAACATCAGAAAGTGAGTGTATTTAAGCATACTCAGCTCATAACAAAGCAAACGAGTAAGTGGAATAATAATTCATGCTATAGCATATTGCTGTAGGAAGTAGAATAGAGAAAGTTGGTAAAAGAAGGCAGAGGTATGCTATTAAGAATTAGAACCGAGGGGCTCCTTAATCAACTAGCATCTGCTCGGTGTTGTACCTGTGGTTAGAAATGTCCATGATGGGGGTGCCTGGGTGGCGCAGTTGTTAAGCGTCTGCCTTCGGCTCAGGGCGTGATCCCGGCGTTCTGGGATCGAGCCCCACATCAGGCTCTTCCGCTATGAGCCTGCTTCTTCCTCTCCCACTCCCCCTGCTTGTGTTCCCTCTCTCGCTGGCTGTCTCTCTCTGTTAAATAAATAAAATCTTAAAAAAAAAAAAAAAGAACGAAAGAAAAGAAATGCCCATGATGGGAACGCCAGGGATCTTCCGGATCCTTCCCTTAAGGTCCTGGGCAACTGTGGCCACAGTGTATCACTTGTGTTGAGTTTCTCTCTATACTAAGCAGTCATCTGCTTCCTTTGTGTGTGCTCGGTACTCCTTTGCAATCCTTAGAGCCACTCGATACTTCTGCCCCATTTTCTCATTTTCAGCCATGACACAGTCAGTTATATAAGGGATACACTTGACATACAGACAGTCCATCTTCGACTGTCAAGTTTGGCTTTATTGGAAAAGTTGATAAAGTTAGTATCAGCCAGGACGTGCTAAGGTGCCCCAGCTGTGTGTTATATTGGAGGAATAAGTAGGACGGATGTTGGGGAACTTCTCTTTCCTTGAGTGTGCTGGGATCTTTCTTTTCTTTCTTTTTAGAGGTTTTAATCTCTCCTTCTCTTTGAGCCTTTCGTCTCTGAGACTAAGCATTCACTTCATGGTTGCATATGTCCTTGCTTTCTCTTGCTTCCCCGTTTCACGCTGCAGTCTTGTTAATAGCTATTTATTTTCATCTTCCACTACATCCCGTCTGCGCTGGCCCACTCTCTACTGGCTGTCCTTTGCTTTAGACTACTCTGTGACATTACTTCTGTCTTTAACATAGCTTGTCCCACTACCCTTTTCCCTCCTTTCCATGAAGATTTTCCAGACTTAATTCTGACTATCTTCAGGGACATCAGCAGCTGAGCTCTATTTTTCTCTCAACCATAAAATTAAGAGGAATTTATTTTTTTCATAACTTAAAAGCTTCCCTAAGCCAATTATTTTCTGGGCTGATAAGAAAGAAAACAGAGCTCTTCTGGGTTTGCCTTTCGAGAATATGAGTGTTTTATATGTCAGTCACACAAGACAAAAGCTTAACCTTAATATGTAATAAATATAAAACTATCTTCCCTAACAGTGTGCTGCTTTTCCTGTACAACTATCACTTTAATGTCATCAAAAAAACATTGCAGGTTTTCACTGTACCCTAATCTCCACCATCGAGTGTATGTCAGTCCGTAATGCTGCATTACGCAGTCGTGTTGCACAGTGACACGTTCATTAACATTGAGTCTGAAAGGCCTCTTGAGAAAAGCCATTCAGGGCAAATAAATGCAATACAATCTAACTATAGTTCTGTTTCTCCTTGCCAATCTTGGATTAAGACATATAGTAAATGTGGTAGGATTTAGAAAGTGATTTTTTTCCCCTTTATAAACTTTTTTGCCCATTATTATTTGAAGCATTTCATCAATTGGATTGTTCGCATTTTGCTGAGTCAGAGCTTGGACTTTGGTAACTATAAATATATTCCCTTGTAGGAGATATTGTAAACGTTTTTCTTAATACTGGGGAAGAGATGATACATCCTTTAGAATTATGGGAAGTGAGCAAAACACTGGGGGGGGGGAGATGAAAAGGAAAAATATTTTCGTCGCTTTGTTTTTATTTTAAAGTAATATTATGAAAGTAACGTCTTTCTGAGTTTTCTTGTGTCTATAATAATTTTGAGAAAGCTATATTTAGATATAGTAGTGATGACTATTTTGCTAAGTATATAAGGATCCATTTAGAGAAAATTATAAAGTCTTAAAAACAACGTATACCTTCTCAGGTTGATGTCTAGACATTTACGGAGAAACAATCCTAAAGGAATTGTGTTCTATACGTTGTGTTTATGCACGTCTTTGATGAGCCTACACCTCAAGCTGGTAGTAACCAAATAGATACGAAACTGCAGATTCTCAGTGATGAAGAAAAAGAGAAGAATTCATTCGTTTGTTCAACATATATTAAGGGCTTCCCAGATGCAATGGTTTATGAATATTTTGACATACATATTTTATAGTTAAAGATTTTTTGGGAAAGTCAGCTGATCAGATTCAATATTTCTTTATGGAAATGATGGGGTATTAGATTTATAATTTAAAAATCTAGATTAAAAATGTATAGCATTCAAGAATATCAGACAAAGTGCTGACTTTGTCACACCCTCGCAGGGTGTGGTGCACTATCCCGGGTGGGTGGAGAGCGGAGGAATCTTGGAGATCCTTCAGTGTGTTTATTTATTTGGCAAGTAGTGACTCTGTGCTGGCTTCTGATAGGTGCTTGTGCTCTAGTGGGAAACAACGTATCAAAGACTCTTGTATTCTTAGAAACTACATTCCAGTAATAGAGATTGAGGGCAGGCAAACAGATTAATTAGTTAAATTGGGCTTGTGGAAGATTGTTGAAGAAAGAAAACAGTGCTATAATAGAAAATAAATGGTAAGGAATTTTAAAAATGAGGTAAATAGGGAGGTGCTCCTTGAAGACTATACTGAAGTTGAGATCTGTAAGAGAGAATGAGCTCGGCAAGGACATTTCACATCAAGGACATAGCCTAAAGCAGGAAAAAGCTTGAACTGTTCACGGAACTTAACAAAGGCATATGTGATAGGAAGGCAGTGTGGACAGTGGTTCAAGGAGGGACTGGATGGAAGGCCGAGGCCACACCATAGTGCCTTGCTATATGGAGTTTGGATTTTAATCTGTACTTAACAGAAAACTATCGAACAGGCAACAGATATAATCTAATTTATATATATATATATATGTATATATATATTTATTTTTAAAGATTTTATTTATTTGAGAGAGAGAGAGAATGCACAAGCAGGGGGAGGGGCAGAAGGAGAAGGAGAAACAGACTCCCCACTGAGCAGGGAGCCTGATGCGGGGCTCAACCCCAGGACCCTGAGATCATGACCTGAGCCGAAGGCAGCTGCTTACCTGATGGAGCCACCCAGGTATCCCTCTAATTTATATTTTTAGAAGCTCACTTTGGCTATTGCGAAGAAAGCAGTTTGAAGTGGGGGCAAGCTTAGAGGTGAGAAGATTAGTTAAGAGGCAGTTTTATAGTGGACAAGGTCAAAGGTCAAATGCAGGCGGAAGATTAGAGGCACACTTTGGAAGCAGAGTTGACTTGACTTGCTAATCGATTGGATGTGAGGATGAGACGCAGTGTAGAATCGAAATGACTCCTAGCTGGGAGTTATTTTTGGCCTGGAAAACTAAGAGAATGGTGGTGCTATTGTTATGATGGGGAAACTGTGTTGGGTGGGAGCCAGAGGTGAAGACTAAGACTGGTCTTAGACTTACATTAAATTTGAAATATATTTTTTAAAGATTTATTTATTTATTTTAGAGAGAGAGAAAGAGTGTGAAAGCGGGGATGGGGTACAGTGGAAGAGGGAGAAAGTCAAGTAGCTTCCATGCTGAGTGTGGAGCCCCACTTGGGGCTTGATCTCATGACCCTGAGATAAGCACCTGGGCTGAAATCAAGAATTAATTGCTTAACCGACTGGACTACCCAAGTGCCCCAAATTTGAAGTATTTATAAGAATACAATATAAGAATACTGTCCAGTCGGCAGTCTGGAACTCAGAAGAAAGGTATGAGCTGCAGATACAAAACTGGGGGAGTTGTCAGATGGTATTTAAAGCGTTGGAGTAGATGAGACAATCCAAGGGAAAGATTGCAAACAGAGAACGAACAGTGGCTCAAGGCCAAGTGCTAGGATGCACCAGCATTTAGAGATTTGACAGAAGAGGAGCTGGCAGAGAACACTGAGAAAGAGCTGGAATGGTGCTACATCACTGAAGCAACGAGAGGAGAGGGTGTCAGGAGGAAAAGGGTGGTCTTTTGGGCAGAAAGCTCTTGAGAGGTGAAACAAGATGGCAGAAAAGGATCCATTTACCTTTATAATCAGCTTCTGCTCTCAGAAATCTCATCGTATTTGTCTTTGGATCCCCAGTATCCAGCAACTGGCCTGACACAAAATAGGCATTAGGAGAATACTTGTTGAATGATTAAATGAAAGAGATAGTGACGAAAAGAGCTAGATCATGAGTCTGTCAAGAATTAAATCCAACTGTTGCTCTTTTGAGTGAGTTTCCATAGCAGTTGATACAACTTTTCCATCACTTACTAATACACTGATAAAAATAAATCGGAAGTCTTTGATTTTCAGAATGGTTTCAGGAGTATAACTGTACTGCTTTTTGACAAGTAGATATATAAAAGGTAGTTACATTGGTTTGGAAGAAGAGAGGATATTTGCTGTTTGTGTGTGTGTGTGTGATATTAGTTTCATTTGGTGGAATTGGTTTCACAATAATGAAGCTACTTCCGCCTAAGTTTGAAATTGTAGAAATGGTACAAGTCACCTATGTCAGTTTCTTTAGACATTTTATTCTTTCTTGATATGGTTAGAGAGTTTTATTAAGCCTTAGCCAATGGAAATTATGGAGGAAAGCATTAATAGCAAAGAGATCTGTTTAATGGGAAAGGATTCAGTCACTTTTAATAATGTAATTTGCAGCCTGTATTCTTAATAACCCTTGATCTTCTTAAATAATCTCTTTGGTGCTTCCAAGTAAAGAGGAAGGTACAAAGCAAACTATCTAAACTTATAAGACTTATTCATTATCTGTTAATGCCCCGTGTAGATAGAATAAATAAGGAAAACGTAATGAAATTTCTCTCACAATTCATCAGGTAGTGGAGAATATTATGAATTGCAAAATTGCAAAAGATTATGCTTTACTTGCAGTTTGCTCTATCTAGAGACCGAAAACCTGTGTACCTTTTGGTACTGCGTTCAATGGAGAGTCTTTTATGTATGACCAGTTTAGAAAACTGAAGTACTTTAAAAATATCAATGGATACATTATTTCTCAATTTCTGATAGCATCCATATAGTGCTTATTTACGCAAAATATTTATGCCTGTATGATTTCATTGAATCCTCATGACAACCCTGTGAGGCAGTGTTCGTGATCTCTTAGCCCGAGATCACATAACCAGTCAATATCAGGGCCAGCCCACAGATCCAGGTCTCCTGCTTCCAGATTCCTATGTGTTTCCATTTCAGACTGCCTGAGAGTGATGGTCATGCTCCTTCCTACACATCCAGGGCCCTGAGGTTGCAGATATAGATAACTATGCACGGGCTGGGGAGTACCTGTTTTTCCCCCTTGTTGCTGGACATTCATTGGTTTGAAAGCCTAGCATCGTAAGATCGTAAGCATCAAAGAATGCATCATTAATCTCTTCATATGTATAAATAGTGGCTTCTGATCCAAAATGAATAGCCTGGAATTCTAGATCATTAATTTGGCTGTATTATATTAGATTATGATTCCCCGTCAAATTAAATGGCTTGGTCTTGGAGGAGGGGTAAAATAAGAGTTTTAAACTTTGAGGGAAGTTTCTGGAATTCTCGGTATGCTGCCAAACAACCGTTAAGTGTTATTGGTGTTGCAGGTTAAATTCATTTAGAGTCAGCTGTTGGTCCTTTAAGAATGAATGCTTACCATCTGTTGAGCTTATTCTTGTAGAGTTTTCTGTTATAGCCTTTTATTAGAACAATAAAGATTGTTTTTAATGAAAAGGCATTATAGCAAAAACCTGAACTCTGAGACTATTATGCTATAATAAGAAAGTTCAAATATTGCTAATGTTTCCCAAGGGAGAACTATAACTGGGGCTGAGACCAACATATTGGTGATTCATAATTATTAATGGTAATGAGAGTTTTTCAAACTTTAATTGGAATCCAAGTTACAAATCTCTAGATGAAAAAACTGGACTTTTTTTTTTAAGTTTTTTTTTTTTATTATTTGAGAGAGAGCACAACAGGGGGAGTAGTAGATGGAGAAGGAGAAGCGGGCTCCCCACTGAGCAGGGAGCCCCACCTGGGGCTCAATTCCAGGACCCTGGGATCATGACCTGAGCCGAAGGCAGTTGCTTAACTGACTGAGCCCCCCAGACGCCCCAAAGCTGGACTTTCGCGAGGGTAGATGCCGCATGTGTGGTTTCAGCTTAATTCGAGATTCGAGTACCACAGACACTAAGATTTGGTTTTTGTGAATGAGAGATTTGGTATTAGAGAGATGGCAAGGGTGTGTCATTTGTCATTAGCTGAGCTTAAAAACCAATGTTTTGGGGGCACCTGGGTGGCTCAGTTGGTTAAGTGTCCAACTCCTGATTTTGGCTCAGGTCATGATCTCAGGGTCCTGGGATGGAGCCCCGTGTCAGGCTCTGTGCTCATCGGCATGTCTGTTTGTTTCCCCCTCTCGGTCTCTCTCTCTCAAATAAATAAATATATATTAAAAAAAAAAAAACCCAAACCAACATTCTCCCTTGATCATTCACAAAGAAGAATGATGTTCTAGTGCCCAAATCTTTCTGATATGTTTGGGATAGAATTATTACGCTGTCATAAGAAGCACTGCTCATGAAGTGACAATGTTTGAAGAGGGAGGCTCAATTTGCAAAAGAAGAAATTAAAGGCAGAAGGAAATCGTTAGCACCAAGTCTAAAAACAGAAACCATAGGTCATGGAAAGGAGGACCCCTTAGATTGTATCAGGTTTTTTTTGTTTTGTTTTGTTTTGTTTTGTGTTTTTTTGTTAGAGAGCCCTTGAAAATATCTTGACTCATCATGTAGAAAGCAATGTTAATAATATTTATTTTCCAGGATGGGAGGAGAATCCAGGAAATGAGAGTTGAAACTTGGCAGTTGTTTCTGTTTCATAAGGGGAAAAAATATAACCTGTCCTGTCGGTGCCAAATTAAAATGGTTGATGGACTCTGGGAGCGTGATTCAGGCTAAATGAGACCCGTGTGAGAAACACTTTGAAGACCCTAAGCTCACCCTGAGCCATGGAAAAGTAACTCGTACGGACAGTAGAGTGATACACAGGACAAAGCCCTGGATAGGCAAAAATAGGATCACAGTGACACCTTGTTTTCTGAGCTTCCTTTGTCCTGACTTAATGGAATCTTGGAAAAAACACTTAACTTCTATGGGCATTTGCACCTCTATTAAATGGGAATTATCATTGTCCTTCACTGTTAGGAAGGTTATGCAATATTTCTAAAATTTTTAAGCTTCTTAGAGAGATTCTTTCAATTAGCAGAAACTATGCACTCGCTTCTGCAGCACATATACTAATAACCAGAAACTCTGATAATAACAATTATAAAAGTTTATATATAGAAAAAACACAAGAACTATATTTTGACCAAGAATTTTTGAACACAAACAAAAACTGCAAGAGCTACAGGTTAGGGAGCTTCGGAGCACGTAAAAAAGTAAATCTTCTAGGTAGGAGTGATGGTCACGATAAAGGAGGAAGATGATTTCTTCCGACAGAGATTAGTTCTGAATTAGGTCAGAAAGGGATAGTTTCGCATGACATGTTGGTTATCTATTACTGTGAAGCAAACCACTTCAAAACATGGTGGCTTAATATACCAGCCATTTTACTTGCTCATGTTTCCGTGGACCAGTATATTCTGCTGGGGTCAGTAGGGATGTTTCTTTGGCTGATCTGTCTTGGGGTCAGTCATGCAAATGGCTCTAATCCCTGGTAGTTCAACAGAGGCTGGCTGCTCCATGATGGTCTCACTCACATGACTGATGTTGGTGTTGGTGTTGGCTTTTGTCTGGGCTTCTCCTCTTCGGGGAGACTCGCCTGGACTTCTTCACACAGCCATCCCAGGGTTCCAAGAGGGCAAGAGCAGAAGCCGCAAGGTGCCCCGAGGTCAGGGTTCAGAACTCTCACAGAGTCACTCAACTTTATTTTGTTAGTCAAAGCAAGTCACAAGGCCAGCCTAGATTTCAGGGGTAGGGAAGCAGCTTCCTCCACCTGTTGATGGGATGAAGGAAACGTTACATTGCAAAGGGCTGTGGAGAATTATTACAGCCCTATTTGCGTGCAAACAATCTACTACACGTGATGGGGGAGGGGCAAAGGATAGTCAGGTAAAATGGTCTACTAATAAATTTAAAATCGAAATGGAAGTGTTATATCATTAAAAGTTGGGAAAGAAGACCGAAAATAGCCCAAGACCCAAACAGTAAAGACCACAAAGGGTCTTCTTAAGTTTTTAAAAGTATATGTGAATATTTGAAATAGAAAAATATGAAGAATTCTTATCTAGTAGCTTTTTGATGTGACTGGCACGTGCTAATACAACTCTCTGAAATAAAAAGTAGAACTTGAGTGGTATTATTTAGGCAAGAGAGCCAAGGAAAAAGTAAAAGGATTCTGATACTCTTGGGTGTCAAGTGTATGTGTTCTTGGGGTAAGACAGTTTGCTATAGATGAAAGAAAACAAAAGAATATGCAGAAGGGAGAAGTTTTTTAAAAAAACTGATTTTCAAAAATAATTACGAACTTAGAGATGAATATCAGTTTGATAGTATCTTTACATAGTGGTCGCCGAACGTGATGAGGACTGCCATGTTTCCCCCCAGTTAAGCTTTTATCACAAATTCCCCACACTTCCCAACTGGATAAGTATTTGAAAAAGAAATCCAGGAGTTGTAGTTGGTCAAGGATTCTGGGGAGATAGCAAGGTAAAATGGCCACTCTCCTGCCATTCTCGATTCTACTCCGCCTCTCCTGACCCAGACCATTCCTGGAGCCAGCTCAGCTCTCAGTATAGGTGAAGCCCTGAGCTGTGTGGAAGTTGAGGGTGAAAGGGAACAGGTAGGGGCTTTCTTCCTGCCCTGGCTAGGCTGGCAATAAAGACGGGCATTTGATGAGTCCTGAGGGAGAATCAGAATGCTTGGGATACGATATAGAGCTTATCTACAGAGGTTGAGGGACTCCTGGGAGAAGATGGAAGATCTCCCTCACTCCGTTGTATGTGTGTGACTGTGTGTGTGTGTGTGTGTGTGTGTGTGTCCCATAAGAGAGCAAGGAGAAAACGAACACTTGGGCTAAGTCCTCCCTGTTTGGGAGGCTGGGAGGGCATGAGGAGACTCAGGAGCATAA
The DNA here is from genome assembly GCF_024610735.1 of Ursus americanus. Classification (NCBI taxonomy): domain Eukaryota; kingdom Metazoa; phylum Chordata; class Mammalia; order Carnivora; family Ursidae; genus Ursus; species Ursus americanus. The sequence continues at coordinate 17,713,836 of NC_142158.1, forward strand.
AGTCCTCACTCCCGGTGCCTTGGCAGGGCCCCAGTGCCTGCCTCCTGTCATACTGCTACAGGAGTGGCTGGACAGGAATAGAGACCCCCTTGCTCCCACTGCTTATAGAAGTGCAGCCACATGGGTCCTCCAACAATCAGACCCGAGCCCCAGGGAGAGGACAACGAGAAGTAATGGCTCCGGTAATGGCACCCCAGCCAAAGAGAAGACAGTCCGTGAGAACAGAGAGAACACATGGTTAACGGGATAGAGCAGGAGCTGGAGACAGATGACAACCTGACAAAAAATAGTGAGAGCACATGAAAAGTTTTAAATGCAGCACAAAAAGACTTCCTAGAGATGAAGTGCATGATTTTTCAATCCAGTGTTTCAGTCAGTGAATTAAAGGAAGTGATGATCAATCCTGAGACTTGAATTAGTAGCCTGGTCAGTCAAGCGAAAGAATCTGAAAGCACAGAACAAAATATTAAGGGATGGAAATCACAAGAGAAAAGGGATCTAGGAAATGGAACAGGTGAAAAACAGGAAAGCCAGAAGGAGGAAAAGAAAGGGATGGAGGAAAGGCAATAATTAAATAAATATAAGAAACAAATTTTCTGAGCTTACAAATCAGGACTTGAGTCTATAAATTCAAATGGCTCGTCAAGTTCCGGCCAAGACTTATGAAAAAAGACATCTCCGTAGATACTGAGGAAGTGCTTGTACTCTTAAGAATAAAAAGCAAAATCTTAGAAGCTTCCAGGCAGAGAGAACAAATTACCTACCATTAAGAAGTATCAGATCAGCCCCAGGTTTCTCAGGGATGACACAGGTGCTAGAATGGTACAGTAACTTCTGTAGACCGTGGAGACAAAAAGTCAGCGGCCTGAAAGCCACATCCATACCCACGCTGCCATTTCCCTGCCAGGGTAAATGAAATTTGCTGCCCTATTAGAACACAACCGCCATCACCTATTTTCTAATCAGAACACTCAAGAAAGTATCAAACAAAAAGCACCGGAACGAGAAGTTCATCATAAACACCGCAAGGTGAGGGGAGATCATAGCAGAGAAAATTTTTCTAAATGAATCAACTAACCCAAGTGGGAAGGAAAGAATAAGTTCAAATATAACAGTCTTGGCATTAAATGAAAATGAACTAAAATTTCCCCATAAAACATTTGATACTGTTAGACCGAGTTAATAAGCAAAACCCAGTTATCCGGTGTTTCTAAAAAGCACTTGAAACAAAATGATATACGCCAACATGAAAGGATGGACAAAGATGCCAGGCAAAGACAGAGCCAGAAGAACTGGCAATATGAAGGTTAGACAGGCATAAGTCAAGGCATAGATAGGATAAGGAAAGACATTACATAATACTTTTCAAAAGGCACATTTGAGGGAGGTAAATAAACCTGTGTATATAGGATACATAGCCACTGAATCTACAAAGCAAAAGTATTCGAAATGCAAATATTGTTAGGTGAGACAATTTAATAAACATCTCTTGCTTGTCTCAACCTGTATTAACCTTGTATAGAACCCTAAGATGGAGAAATTGAACAAATAAAAAGAATTGGATTCAATGGATATGTGACACTTTAGATCCCATCAATACAGAATATTCTTTTTTTTTTTTTAAGATTTTATTTATTTAGTTGACAGAGATAGAGATAGCCAGCGAGAGAGGGAACACAAGCAGGGGGAGTGGGAGAGGAAGAAGCAGGCTCATAGTGGAGGAGCCTGATGTGGGGCTCGATCCCATAACGCCGGGATCACGCCCTGAGCCGAAGGCAGACGCTTAACCGCTGCGCCACCCAGGTGCCCCCAGAATATTCATTTTCTGGATCACTTACAAAACTTACCATATACTTGACCACAAAGAAGACCTTAGCAGTTTAAAGGGAAAGGGGATTTTAATAGATCCTATTCTCTGATCCTAATCCAGTAATATTAGAAATAATGAACAGAAGGTAGTAAAAAGAACCTTTACTATTTGGAAACTTAAAAACATTCTTTGCAACCTTAGCATCAAAGGAGAAAACAAAAGTCAATTTACAAGATATCTAGAAATCAATCAAAGGAACACAATTTATTGTAAAAGCCGTGGAATACAGTGAAAGTTGCAGCTAGTGGAAATTTTACAGCCCTTAGATGTTTTCATTATTTAAGAATAAAGAGAAAGTATACCCTTATTATGAAGTGAGAAAAAAGAATGACAAAACTAAACATAAATTAGAAAGAGGGAATAATAAAGATAAAAGCCAAAGTTAATAAAACAAAAAATAATGTAAAGGACAAATACATATAATAGTTCTTTGAAACAACAAAATAGATACAAAGATTTATGTGTTTGATTAGGAAATAAAGAGTAAAAAATTTACGAGACCAGAAATAAGAATAAACATGTAATCAGAGAGGCAGGAACGAATCAAAAAAGACAGCAGAGATAACTGTATTCAACGCTATGGCAACGAACTTGAAAAACCAGAAGAAATGGGTTATTTCCTTGCCAAAGATAAATGTCCAAATTTGGAAGAAAATAAAATTAGGATTGTATCTGAAACCGTATATAAAGCTGAAAACAAGTTAAAAATAAAGCAAGACAAACTTTGTAAGAAAATAACCGCACGCATAATATTAGGAGCAGTATTAAGATTGGAGACCTAGAAACCACAAGAGAAGGATAAACATATGACTATCCAAAGAGTAAGATATTCTGCATTTCAGAAGATATTAAACAAAGCCAATAAATGGTAACATTTGAGGAAGTGTTTGCAATACAGAGGACAGAGTTTAGTATGTCTTGTGACAAAGAACGTTAACGAATTAACCAGAAAAGCCCAGTAATCCAATAGAAAAAATAAGCAAAAAAAATAAGAAAGTGTAGTTCAGAGAGGAGCAAACACAGAAAGCCGATCCGTGAGAAGGTACTCCAGTCCAAATCATGGCTTGTCACCTGTCAGATGGGCAAAACTTTATAGTCCACTAACATCCATTGCTGTTGGGGGAAAAAAGTCCTCTTATTACTACAGATGAAAGTCTGTGTTATACCCGGTCGGAGAGCAGTCTGGCAGCATAAATCAGGGTAATATCTGTTTGACTCAGGAATTCCACTCCTTGTCTCTTAAAGAAATAAAAACACCCGTATGTAAGGGTGTTGCAAGGTTGTGCTCTGCCGTGATGTTTGTGTTGGGGAGACATGGAGATAAATGAATGTTTGCTAAGAGAGGAATGGTTGGCTGTATTACAATATATCCAAATGGTGAGATATGCGTTCATTAAAAAAGGAATTTAAGGCTCTTATTAGTTGAATTGAGAGCTTGCCATGAGCCATTGTTGAATGGGAAAGGCAAGACGCAGAAAACTGGGTATTCAACAGTAGTCAGAAAACAATGGAAAATTGTGCTTCTATGTGCCTTTTTTTTTTTTCAGATTTTTTAATTTATTGGACAGAGAGAGACACAGCGAGAAACAGAACACCAGCAGGGGGAGTGGGAGAGGGAGAAGCAGACTTCCTGCTTAGCAGGAAGCCCGATGTGGGGCTCAATCCCAGGACCCTGGGATCATGACCTGAGCCGAAGGCAGACGCTTAATGACTGAGCCGCCCAGGCGCCCCTCTATGTGTCTGTATAATTACATGTACATGTAATTACATGGAGTGTCCATGGAAATACATATGGAAGAAACATACCAGGTAGTTACTATGTGTTGCTGGGGGAAGAGGGCGGCATTAAGGCTGGTATTGGTGGAGGGAGTGAGGTGGAGACATTAACCAAATAAACACACACACACATACACACACATGCTACTAATAAATAAACAATGATATTTATGATGACATTTGCATATTTATTAAATTTGAATATGTATATGTGCATATACACACACACAAATGAAATTTTAAAAGTACATTTATTCAATTTTACTATTTATATTTTTTGTACTAGTAAGGAGGAACCTCAATCTAAAACCATAAATTCTCAAATCAAATATAGCATAGTAACTGTGTCCAGGGCTCTTTGGGTTGTGAGTAAGTAGCAGAAATGCAACCAAAAAATTAGCATAAGCAAAAAAGGGAATTTATTGGCTTCTGGGAGCCTTCACACAGGTCCAGGGCAGCGATGAGCAGGTGTCTGTCTGTCTGTATCTCTGCTTTCTGCTTTCCTGTATGTCTCTTTTTATTTTTGGCTTTATTCTCTCTCTTGATGGCATGACAGTTCCTTGAAACATCTTTTTCTGGTCTGTGTTTCCTCCCTTGGCTCCTGGCTTGTTCTTTCTTCCCTTGGTTTCACATAACAAAGTCCTAGGGAAGAGCGTTGACTCTGGTCTGAGTCACCTGCCCACCCTGACTAATCCCTGTGAGCCGGGGAATGATGGCATACTGGGATGAGTCAGGCCTGGGTCACAGAGTCACACCTTTGGAGAGAAGGGGGGGGGGTACTGCGGTTGGTAGACAATGCAAGCACAGTTGTATGGCTTGAGTGAGTGGGAGAACACTTCCCCAGAGACGTGGTGGCAGAAGGGGGAGCAGTTGGGTCTCAAGGTGAAAAAAAAGATCCTAGGTAGACAAAAACAACAGGTGTCCACCGGAGGGCTTTGCTTCAAGTACAAGCCAAGTTTGCATCTTTAATATCAAAGGAATTAAGTAGTGAAGGAAATGGATTTGAGTCAAACAGTAAGTATCGTACATTTAGGGCAGGGAAAATAAACATTTGTCCGATATTGCCAAGATTTATAATACGTAATTATTTACGCGTATAGTCTTACCCCAGATGTTTCACAAGAGGATGAACACCTGTTAAGTGTGATGAATAAGGAATATCAACTTCATATATTTGAACATGGGTTTTTCTAGGAAAAGAAAACCTTTTATATTTTCCCCCAGCTTTATTGAAATGTAGTTGACTTCTAACATTGTGTAAGTTTAAGGTGGACAACGTGATTCAATACCTGGATATATTGCAAAACGTTTACCACAATAACAGTTACACATCCATGGTCTCAGGTAATCACACATATTTATTTTGGAGGCAGTTTTAACGTGCCAGATTTTTCCCCTGTGCCCGCTGAGACGGACCTTTAGCAGTTGCTCTCATCAAGGAATGCGTGCGCCAGATGCCCTCATCTTAGAGATTCCATCCATTTTAATACTGACTTACAGGAGTGCCTGGATATTTAGGTGATTAATAAGTGACACTTCTATTCTGTAGGAAAAAAAAATTAATGGAATTACAGACCATAGAGGAAAAGATGATAAGTTGATCCAAAATACCTGACAGAAAAATTCAGGTTATAAAAAATACCTAAAATATTTAGCCAGAGATTTCTTTTCCCTCCCTTCCCATCCCCTCGACTTTCCCTCCCCTCCACTCCTAAATCCTCCTCTCCCCTGCCATTCCCTTCTTTTTTTATTTTTTACTGTGATAGATAACACTTTAAACAATTTTTTTTACTGTGGTAGATAACACAGAAAACATATCGCCCCGGGGCGCCTGGGTGGCACAGCGGTTAAGCGTCTGCCTTTGGCTCAGGGCGTGATCCCGGCGTTATGGGATCGAGCCCCACATCAGGCTCCTCCGCTATGAGCCTGCTTCTTCCTCTCCCACTCCCCCTGCTTGTGTTCCCTCTCTCGCTGGCTGTCTCTATCTCTGTCAAATAAATAAATAAAATCTTTAAAAAAAAAAAAAAAAGAAAAAAAAAAAGAAAACATATCGCCCTGTGGTGTATCACAAACCTAACACTCCTGAGTACGGCCCGGGTCAGGCAGCGGAGCGCTGTCAGTCTGTCAGCCAGCGCCCTCCCCACCCTGCTTGCCCCGCGACCTCAAAGTCATCAGCGATCCCAACTTCTACGTTACTAACTTCCTGGCTTTTCACCTTAGTTTCACTACCTAAACTCTCATCTGCACAGCTTAGTTTTCCCTGGTTTTTGAGCTTTCCAGGTGGGGAATCATTGCGTATGTGCTCTTTTGGGTCTTGTTTCATTTACTCCGCATCACAGTTGTTGTCCACGGCTTTTGTTAGGAGTGAAGGGAGGGTGGGAACACACAGCGTTTAGAGGACCAGGTAACTCTGACTCATGGCAACCCTATGAAGTTATAGATTTTAGGTCATTAATCGAGTCCTTTGAGGGACCTTAAGAGTCACAATGAGACAGATGAAGTCTTTATTTTTTAAGAACTCTTGCAGTTGGTACCCAGCCTTCCCGAGAGGAACAATCACCATGCTGTTTTATGCCATTCCAGGAAGAAACACTTGTGCTGGCTGCATTTCTAGGGACGTACCAAAGCTCAAGGCTGTCAGTCAGTCCTGCCCAGAAGGGCCTCTCTCACAGGCAGGACTTGAAGTATTTCAAGCTGGTGGAGTGGGTTTGCTGGAGTTAGTCTTAGAATTAAAGTAGGGGTCTTTTCTTTTCAAGATTTATTTATTTCTTAGAGAAAGAGAGAGAGTGCGTGCATGTGCACTTGTGCACGCATGTGGGGAGGGGCAGAGGGAAAGAATCTCGGGCAGACTCCCCGCTGAGCATAGAACCCAACACAGGGCTCAATCCCACAACCCCACAGTCATGACCTGAGCCGAAATCAAGAGTTGGACGCTTAACCGACTGAGCCACCCAGGCGCCCCTACACATAAGCCTTCTGTTGGTGTTTCTAGATGCATATTCTAGCTTCCTATGCTTCTGATATAATTTTGCTTGTTTATCTTCTCTGCATATTTTACTCTCTCTTTTCTGGATGTCTTTATGGATATGTTCACATACTGTCTTTTCCTTTTTCACACACCTTCACGTACACCTGTCCTTTTGATGGCAGGCAGTAGAGGCGATCACTGCTGTGAATTCTACCCTTCCCATCAGTTTCAGGATGTCTGGATTTGACTAGGCGTTAAGACTGGGTGGGAGGGTAGCCGCAAAGAGAACAGAACATTCCATTTGGATGCGTCGTGGGTCTGCGTGTGACCACCAGGGGCCTGATGAATGGGAGCTGTCCAGGAAGCGGGTGTGCAGTAACCCGCCCAGGGCCCAGGCCCATTCTGGGAAGGTGGCGTGGGCTGGGATTGGAGACAGGGATAGAACCCCTTCTTGGTCCGTGACTCACCTCCTGGAGATAGATGTTCATCCCACAGGAGAATAAGAAGCCAGCTTTGTAGGACTGTGGGCAAGATACAGTCACATTTTGTGGCCATATGGGCACATGTTCCATGAACAGGATCAGGAATGAATGGCTGTCAGGTGTCATCTGCTTCCTTCTTCTTCCTTATCCTTAACATTTTCCTTCTTTTCTGTATCCTAAGGAATTTGGGTATTTAGCTAACTGGTATTTACACTGTTGATACTCTGAATTAATCAGTCTATGTTGAATGGAATTTGATTGCAAATGTATCTGTTTCTGATATGTGACCCATTCTGTTTTCAAAGAGGCCAGAATTCGCTACCAGTCGCAGAGAGAAAATCTCTGTATCTAGTCCTACTTGTGGTGCTCTAGAATGCGTTTACACCAGTAGGAATCTTCATTCCTCCTTTACTGTCATATTTGTGGATTGAGAAAGCTAAGCGTGGAGACAACCCTTTCCCGTCCTGGGCCTCTCACCTTTAAACCTATTGCTTCTAACCCCTGGAGCTCAGAAAATTCCATGAAGCACATTTCCGTGAACTGTTCACGATATTAGAATCTCTTTTTTCCTTTGCAGACCCTTCCCGTGGCCTTTTTAAGCATGTGTTTGAGACGGAGTCACTGTAGAAGCTGAAAATGCCTGGAAGAGTTCTGGTTTCCGTCACTCCCTGTCCTGCCTTTTTGCCTCACCGCCCGATTTGGATGATGTGATATTCAGAGGGACGCCTTAATCGAAGTCGTTCTTCAGCGAGTCGCCTGTGGCGGGAGGCCTTGGACACGACTCACGATGGCCAGCCAGCCACCAGACGAGGCTGCTGAGGCTCAGGTGTCCGACGAACTCGAGTGTAAGATCTGTTACAACCGGTACAATCTGAAGCAGAGGAAACCCAAAGTGCTGGAGTGTTGTCACAGGGTTTGTGCCAAATGCCTCTACAAGATCATCGACTTTGGGGACTCCCCGCAAGGCGTCATTGTCTGTCCTTTCTGCAGGTTTGAGACCTGCCTGCCGGATGAGGAAGTCAGTAGCCTGCCCGATGACAACAACATCCTGGTGAACTTGACTTGTGGGGGCAAAGGCAAGAAGGGCCTGCCGGAAAACCCTACCGAGCTGCTGCTGACCCCCAAGAGGCTGGCGTCTCTCGTCAGTCCTTCTCACACTTCGTCCAACTGCCTGGTCATAACCATCATGGAGGTGCAGAGGGAGAGCTCCCCGTCTCTGAGCTCCACTCCCGTGGTAGAATTTTATCGGCCTGCGAGTTTCGACTCTGTTACCACCGTGTCACACAACTGGACCGTGTGGAAGTGCACATCCCTGCTCTTTCAGACGTCTGTCCGGGTGTTGGTTTGGCTGCTAGGTTTGCTCTACTTCAGCTCCTTGCCCTTAGGGATCTACTTACTGGTGTCTAAGAAAGTCACCCTTGGGGTCGTCTTTGTCAGCCTCGTCCCTTCGAGCCTTGTTATCCTCATGGTGTATGGTTTTTGCCAGTGCGTTTGTCACGAATTTCTAGACTGTATGGCACCTTCTTCTTAATTAATATGCAGACTAAGAAATTTGACACACATTGCCATCTTTGAAGTTAGGTAATTTATCGTTTACTTATTTTGTATTCTCCGTGACTAGGGTCCATGACATGAGCAAAGCCGATTGGCCAAATGTTTGCGGTCTGTTTTCCATCAAGATTTTGACTCAATTGGTTTTCCTGTACGGTGGACACCATTTCTACTTAGGTGTTAGCAAAGGCGCAAAAATGCTCTTCTTGTGAGTCTTCCCACGGAAAGGGCTTTCACTTAACCCTGCTGCACAGGCTCCAGGGGGTGGGTGGGCTAGGCTGTGGTAGGGGTCTTTGTGGAAGGTTAGGGATGAACTGGTTCCTCTAATCCTCGGTAATCTATGATGGAGGGTGGACACCAGGGGAAAGCTGTTCCAAGACACATCTACTTGAAAAGTGTGACCTGCCGGTTCCCTGCACCCCTTCCCACACCCCCTCATACCTCATACCCTCATCCTGCACCCCCTCCCGTACCCCGTTGTTGGCTCTCCCCTGAATCGTCTTCAGGTGTTCTCTTGCAAGTTATCGCCACTGTCTGTGGTCTGCTGCCCAGGTGAGGTGCTTCTTCCCTCTGCACATGCTCCTTCACCAAGACGAAGCTTGGCCTCATGCCCTTGTGTGGTTTCAATTAAATACCCGTTTTGCCACATTTCTAAAGAGAATTAAACATACTGTGGAATGTGCATCAAAGCAAACTTCATGACAGAATATGGCCACTTGTCTTTGAGACCATTTCCTCCATATTTATTTTCTTCTCTCCTCCATCTTTGCAGTTCTCACAGAGCAGGTACAGTTCATGGAAATCTTCATTTGAGTCTTGCCCTGAAACAGTTCAGTTGAGTTTTGTTAAGCACCTTGTTCAACAAGCCCCACCCCTTATCCTGAATGAGGTTTTTCTTCAATTAGTTGTTAGAAGCATATGAGGATTTTTTCCCCCCTTTCTATTTCAGATTCTACTAGGGACTTACTTAACTTAATCCCGTAACAGTTTGGGGTAAATCGTGGCAGTGGAAACCCAGAAACAATTATTGAGATGTTCTAGCTCACAGATGGAAGTGCCGAGAACCTAAGTATTCTTGCTGTACTCTACTGAATTGTACCAGAACAGAACGGTTTAGGCTTCTGTGCAAAATGGGGTCACATTTGGCCCAACAGAGCGATGGGCAAGAGACAGAGCCAATGTGCTGCTTGAGAGGACGCTCTCAAGGGTCCTCTCAAGGGGCAGTCAGACAGAGGTGGCAGAGCTCAACTCGACCTGTTGCTCTTCCTCTTGTTTTTAAGTCCATTGTGGCACGGATTCACATTCTTACATAATTTATTTCAAATAAAAGCATAAGCTATGTGACTTGAGTTAATGAACTCCTTTTCGTGATGTAGGGGAAGTTGAATGTATATATTTATGAGAAGAAATTGTTTAGCAAATTTTAGGTTTGAGGGAATAGAATGTCCACAGAAACTGGGCCAAAAAAAAAAAAATAGCTTTTCAGTTCCTAAAACCCATTACTGATGATTAACATTAAAATATTTATTACCCTTAGAAAAGGGCATTACTAAGATGACTTCAACTTGTTTGTGATGAAACATTTGTTGTGTGACACAGCTGTGGACCAGCCTAATCTCTTTCTTCAGGAAGAATTGACACTTATTTTTAGAATAGCAGTTTGGTTGTAATCGTATAACTCCTGACTTGGAGAATATGTACGCCCAAGGTGAGTATGATGGGAAACCGTCCCTGGGCTGTGGTCCGATGAATGTAAGCCCCAAGTCAGAGCTAAATACATTTATAATTTCATCAAATCTAGGTTAGATAGCATTGTGAATGCAGTTTCCAAAAATCCATTTGTACTTAGAGTAAATATAATGTTTAGGAGGTGTTTTGTGGTTTGGATTTATATATTTATAAGGTTTTTTTAAAAAATGTTCATTTTGTCTGACATGTAACATCAAATGAATTGGTGAGTTATATGATGAGATTTCTAGAAAGCTCTGGATGTGGGTACTGTGTATTTTGCTTATTTGTATAATGTCTGCAGTGCTAAATTTGTGTTTCTTTGTATATCGTGATAGTCTTTTTTTTTTTAGTTGCCAGTAAATTAATTTGGTTTTAAAGAGTTCTAAATGTAAGACAACAGAAAACTCTTTATGCTGTTGAATGAAAACAGGACAATGCTTCAAAATTTTATTCACTGTGATAATATTTTGTTTGTCCATTAAATTATTGTTTTGACACCAGAAGTTTGATTTCTCTGACTCACCGTTGAGATTCAGTTATTACTTTGGATTTCTGTTAATGTTAGCTAATTGCAAACCTGAGCTTTCAGAATCACTGATGAAGCTTGTGCCTTTTTAAAAATCATACACATGAAGATTCCAGAACTTTCCGACAAAGTTGATCTAACCCATCCCACCTCTGAAAGGCCTTACACTTAAAAAAAAAAAACCCAAAAAACAAAAACAAAACAAGGGAGGGAATTTGGGAAGATGAAACAAAACCACTGTCTTTATCTTTATAAATAAATTTTTTGGTTTTAATTTGTTTGATTTATTTTCCAGAATCTGCCCAGCCACTCAGCAAAACAGTGTCCATTTTAGTTGGGGAATCACTAGCCTCCTGTGATCTGGGCAAATTCTTAGAATTACCTGATCTTTAAATAGGACCATTGTTAGGCAAAGTAGACATCACTTGGGAGTATGTAACGGTTACATGCCTACGATAATTAGTGAACTGGCACCACATGTTAATCAAGAGTAATGGTTTTCATTCACTTCTGAACTCTTTGCATAAATGAGCAAGGAATGTGGTTAAGGAAAGTCATTACCTGTGCCAGTCATAACTTAGATGAGTTATGCTTACCCGCTGAGAGACCCACAAGTGATGAGCACGTGCCTGGTTGTAAACAGACACCCCAACTTCGAAGCAATGTTCTAATTGTCATCCGGGTAGATGCAGATGCCAAAGGAATCCCGTATTAATAGGGAGACTGATACCACAGTGTAAGGACCAGCTCTGTGAGTCCTGGGTACAGAAGGTGTGAAAAAGAGTTAACCTGAGTGGAATGATCTGGTGAAATACTGTTCTCTGTGTTTCTACATTTTTTGAAGCTTGTTCTTTTTTTCCTTTCTTGGCAAAAAGCAAATAGTTGCCTTAGTTTCTTCGAAACACCACAGAAATACCACATATTACTCCACAGTTTTCCTTAAAACCAATGGGAGGCTTGGTTACGGGTAAGATCTCTGAAAAAGTTTCACCATTGGCTCTTGAAGCTTGAGTTGTGTGGTATTTTCCACATCTCTGCCCGTTAGATGTTTACTTCTCGGCCTCTTAACGATTTATGAATTTTTACTCTTCTGTGGGGGAGCTTAGAATTGGGTCCACCCTGACAGGTTTACTTTTGTGTGATTTTTTTTTTTTTAAAGAAGTATGTGGATAGCTGGATGTTGAAGCTTGTATAAATTCCAGTGAGTCCTAGAGGCAATACAGATGCCACTCAATTGTTTATGTCCCGTAACTTTGTGGTATAACCCAAATCTCAGGAATGCTCAGTATACAGATATTTATGGCTTTTGACATGAAGGTGCTTTAAGTTTAGGAATAAAAAAAACATCAAAAGTTAAATTATGCCCTGCACACGGTGTATGCGAAGTAGGGCTATGTGGTAATGTATTTTTAAAAGTGGTTGAAGCTTGATTTAATGAAAACATTCACTTACCTGGAACAATCACTCGACAAGCATTTTTAATCAGCCAGTTTATTAGATTTGCACCATATTAACATTTTCCCTTAAACTGAGATGGTGGGAATTTTATAAGAGAGAAGAGTGTGCTGTGACATCATAGGTCATGTCAGATCTTGGTTTTCCCATGAAGTTTAGTGCTTTGGGTAAGAAAGATTTTGTTTTTGTTTTTTGCAGCATTCAGATCCATTTCCCACAGATCAGTGGTCTAGCCAGAACACCTACGTTTGAGAGTCTTTGGTGTTTCAATAGCAAACAGAAGCCAAGAAAGTGGAGAAAGGGAGAGTAGGAGAGAGCAGAGGTTCAAGGTTGAGCTCGGTGAAGTTCTAACTTTGAATGATTGGTAGAGGAGTCAGCAAAGGGACTGCATTGGTGCAGCCAAAGCCCCAGGAAAGAGAGCAGCAGACATTGGAGGATGTGTGTTCACAGAGCCGAGAGCTGGGAGGTGGCATTAGCATGATGAGATGAACACAAACAGAAGCAGATGAAGATTACTTTATTGAAAAAAAGGCTTGTCAGCCTTTCCTCAGAAAGAAAAAGTTCAGAGAATTGCACAATTATCACTAGTACGCTCACCTCTTAGAGTTGGCACTTAACCTTCTGCCATATTTGTTTTTTCTCTCCCCCCTAAAAATAAGAGACGTCCTCTAATTTGACTAAAATATCATTCTCATATCTAAGACAAAAATACTTCTCTAATTGTTTAATATGCAGTCTCATTAAATTTTTCTAGTCCCAAAATATCTTTTATAGCTCAAAGCACAAAACACAAGCCAGGCGCTAATCAAGATTCACACGTTGCATTTGGTTATTATGTATTTTACTCCTTTTTATGCCAGAACAGTCTCCCCACTTTGTTTTCCCTGTGATGTTGACTGCTTGAAGAAAGGAGGCCCGTTAGCTTGTACAATATCCCATGTTCTGGATGTCTGTTTCCTCGTGGTGAGGAAATGGTCAGACATTCTTCTTCTATCCCTTGTATTTCCTGTAAACCGGAAGTTAGAGAGAGGATTTTGATTGCATTCAGATCTGGGGCAGGGATTTTTCTTAGGTGGTGCTGTGTACTTGGTATTACATCGTATCGGGCGGTGTGATTGAAAGACCGCTCCACCATTCAAAGTGCTGTCTGATCAGTCAGGTAAGGTGGTGACATCCAGGCCTCTCATTTCCCCCTTATCTGTGGGGGCGGGGGATACTTGGGCATCGTGCAAATATCATCTTCCTTGACAATTTCTACCTGACGGTCTTAGCATCCAGGGATGATCCTTGCTTGAATTGGTTATTTCATTTCCCAAAGATTTGGAATGTGTTATTCTGTGAGAACTAACTTCTCGCTCACTGGAAGATTTCAGGAGGGGGTGGTCCAGTTGCCTGTTGGCAAGTATGCTGTGGGGGACTTAGACACATAGGAGCCTATACCTGTCTAAAGCTTCAGTGAATATTAAGGTTGAAAGGCATCATGAGTCCTTCGATTATTGAAGGAATACACTGAAATGGATAACAATCTTTCATCTCCTGAGATACTTTCTATAATCTCAGAGAAGGAAGAAACCCAAATCTTCTGTGAAGTAATGTTTTGGAAAAGTTGTAAATAATGTGCTTGACTAGCCTCAAACCTTCAAAATACCACCTGGATATTTAACTACTCGTCAGAAACACATGATAACTCTCTGGCTTAAGTTACTTCACCAACTCTCTGGTTATCTTCCAGTCATGTTGGGCCTACTTATCATTTCCCTTAAGACTCCATAGTCCTTTGCCTCAGTCTTCGTCAGATCTTCTTGACCGCTTCATTTCAGCTAGCTCTATTTTCTTGTTTTTCTAATAATTAGTGCACTCCTCAGTTTATCTTTAGAGTCATCCTGTTTGGCCAGAATACCTCTCGTTTATTGTCTGACCATTTCCTCGCTTCTAAATTCCTTTCCAGGCAGTGGATTCTTCCATAAAGTTCACAGTATTTTCCTAGTCATGATACTATTTTGGAACTTTTCTGTATGCGCCCTCCCGTTTTTAGAGTTTTCCATCCCTTGGGTGGCAAGTGGAATGCACCCAGAGCTTCCATCAGCCCACGTAATAAATTCCGTAGTCTTTAGATATATTTGAAAAGCTTTTAATAAGCATTATTCTTAAGTAAAATGTGTGCTGCATGATTCTAAACTTAACATCTCCCCTTAATCCTTGCCAATACAATTCCAGTTTGGTTGAGCCAGTCGTGAATTACCCTGGCTAATAGGTGTGTACTGGACTACGGCAAGGTAATTCCTAGAGCCGGCTTCATCTCAAATTCCTTCTCCATAGTTTAGCATAAATGAAGTTTTTTATTGTTCTGTATTTATAGATAAGAAAACTTATCTCCCAATATGGAATTTTAATTGGATCAAAATGACACTCTAGCTATGAAATATTATTTTTCATGCTAAATAACATCTCTAGTCAACAAACGAACATCTGTTTTTGTTATGTCCTGAGCCAGAACCTCCAGCACTCTTCCTTCTTTCTTATTTTCTTTGATTCCTTTAATGCCACTTATGGAAGAACCTAGTACTCCTCACTGTCATCGTCCACACCTCCTGCATGTGTGCATGTGCGTGTAGACACACACACACACACACACACGCACACACACACACATCCCAAGTCTTCACATTTTATGAAACAGATTTGTGAAGGAGAACCACATCAGTCTTTTGCCTGTCGGTAATGACCCATTTAAGAACTGTTTCAAAATATTTTTGTGACCTCTAACAAACTCCATTTCTGACTTCTCATACAATAATGGATTCAGCTGCTTGTCTTGGAGATAATTGGTTCCTCCTTCACAGTGCTTACCCTTACTAAGCAGCAGATTACTGGAGCTTCACGAAGGACAGATTGTTGACCATGCTTCTGTTTGCTGTGGTTTTTTCAAGATGTTTCAGCTAGAGCAATGCATTTCTGTGGTTAAATTTGTTGTTATTACAAGTTTTATCTTTGGTTAGAGTTTTTAAAATTATAAAACTATTTCCAGCCTGTAATTTGACAAACTCTAACCACCAGTTGAAAGGGAGCAAAACGTACTGTAATTTTGTGGCCTTTTTCTGCTGTGGTGGTGGAGGGTAGAGTGAATGGCACCAGGCCAAGAATACTAACTTCTGTCCTCGGAGCCAAGGATGAAGACCACGCTGCTGATGACTTAGTCCTCTTCCTTACCTATAGCTTTATATTCCAAGTGGGAATGTTGTCGGATTTTTTGATCCAACACTTAGACTCATTATTTAACCGATATCATTAACTACCTAGTATGCATAGAATAGATATTCCTTGACTCTTTGACAGAGTCCATGCACGTCATGCTTCAGTGAAAAAATATACAGACAATCACGGCGTTTGGATAGAGTATCATATTAAAGCTGTGAATTCCAGAATGCACGATGTGGAACACATTCGAGTAGATGGCTCAAGAAGAGATGGCTTCGTGGCTGTGTGTATTTCAGCCGCGCGGACTCTGTCTTCCTCCTAAAGATCCCCGCTGAGCGTCAGCACAGTAAAGCTCCTGTAAGACAGCCCGTTAAAGAAGCCTGTTTAGTGGTTTAATCCAATGTTTTCTCAAACTTAAGAAACCATCAACCTTTTTCTCAAACATCGATTAATATTTCATGGAATTAGTGTTCTGTGGGGACACATTTTATGAAATTTTCACTAGAGAACTGATAAAACAGTCATGTGGAATCTGGCTGCAGATGTAAATCACTGAGCCAGCATGTGAATTAAAAGGACAGTCAAGAAGAAAGTCGTAATTTGGCAGTGGGTCCAAGTGGGACGCCAAAATGCACAGGAGGAAAGGAACAGGCTTCAAGTAGCAGACACAGTAAAATGTTGATAATACCACTGGTTTCCAAATTAAGCAATTTATATTCTTATCAGAGTTGTGTGGAATGACACATTGAAACTCTGGCTCTATGCCCTCTGTCAGCATCAATCTTTATATTACAAGTAGGGAAATATCGAAATATATGCAGAAGGAGGTCCCCAGCAGAATAATGAACTACTGGCTATTTTTTGAGCCTACGAAACTTCCACAGTTAATTCTGAAAGAATGGAACCCACTGTTCCAAATTTTGAAAAACACGTACCAGATTCCAGTTTTTGATCATTGAATGTCAGGGCTGCAAAGATTTTGGAGATCACACAGTCCAACTGCCTTATTTTACAGATAGTAAAACCTACGCCCTGAGAAGTGATCGAAGGAGTCCCATCACAAGTGCTGGAACCGTGTTTGAGGTCTAAGCTTGCTTTTTACCCTACACTTTCTGATAGTCAATATCAGTCAAATTATTTTTTCCATATGCATTATCAAATTATGGGCAAAAATATACACAGCTGGATGGAGCTTATTGTATTCCTAGAAGCTACGTCTAGCTGCAAAAATTTGTCATGAAGATAGGAGATGATCATCGGAATTATTCAACATCCTTCTTTGTTCTGGAGAAGAAAGATCAAAGCAGTGGAATGAGTACTGCCAACTTATCCATACAACAAACACTAAGAGCCTTATCACACACAAGCAGACAGCTGTCGTCTTTAGGAAAAGCAAGAGGGTATTAAGGGAAGAGGTCAGTACGTGCGTGATAAATCATCAGAATCTGCAGACTCTCATATTGATTTTTTCTTTCCATATTCTTATAGAAAAAATATTTTTCTAACTGTTAAGGAAAAAATTATTCAATGACACTTGTTCAAACATGATCAAGTGGGGGGAGCCACTGGATGGGGGAAGGACCCACGGAATGGAGTCTTGTAGTGGGGGAGAGACACTGACCTCAACTCTGGCTTCACAAGGACAAGTGGGGATTTCTATCCAAGGAGCAGGATGGGGGTCAGTGGATAGAAAGTTGCTTAGAGGAGACATCAGCGGTAAAGGGGATTCTTGTTAGACCCGCTCAAAATAATTCTTGCTGAAAGCAGGCCAGAGTGATAAGATAATAAAGCTGGTCAGACACCAAAGGTAGGTGAATTTTCTTGTTCCAAATGGATTCTACAAAGACCGAGAGGAAATCCCAAGTGGGGCTGAGTTGAGCAGAGGCTCAGAGGAGCCTAGTTAAAGACAGACCATGGAGACAGTCTTTGTAAATACGCACCACCTTCATTTTCCCCGTTACCTGGATAGTTGCAGTAGTCCTGGAGGCGTGGTGTATAGGGATACTCTGCGGTTTGACGTCCTCAGGATCTGGAATCATTCTTAGATCCGAGGAGATGCTCTTCTGATGCCCTGGTCCTGCTGTGCCTGGACCTCAAGTCCCATGATTGGTTCTCTTCCCCCTCCCCATTCCCACGTCCTCACCACCCATCATCCTCTTGCTCACATCAAATCTCACACATCTGGCTTTTACCACTGTGACTGTGATGGAACTGTTTTCTCAAAGGGACTGATAACTTTTTTAAAAAAATAACTTCTATTTTTATCAGTTAAGCATGTTCATGGCATCAAAAGCTGAATGCTTAAGGTCATATAACGAAAAACAGATGCCCCAGACCCATCCTTCCTGATCCTCGAAGGGCAAACGCTTCCTACTCAAAAATCTTTTTAACTCTTTACTTCCATATTTTGGAAAACTGTACTTATATGATAATTCCTTATTTTTTTCATTTTACTCATTATTTTCTGTCTTGGAAAGTGAGGATTTCGTTTCTTATTATTTGCCCTCCGCCACCACTACCACACACACACACACACACACACACACACACACACACACACTCCCACTCCCACTCTTCTCAATGTAGTTCTATCGCAAGTTTTGGTAAAATAAATATTCAGGGCTTAGATTGTGAATGACTACACAGTATTATTCACAGCTGAGGTTCTGGTGTATTGTGAATACATTTTCTCTTTTTAGCAGCTTTTCTTGAAGTATAACTGATATGTAAAAAAAAATCCCCTGGACGTATTTAATAAATGCAGTCGGATGAGTTTGGAGATGTGTGTATACCTGTGAAACCATCTCCACGCTCCAGCTAATAAGCATATCTGTCCCCTCCTTACCTGACGTGAGATCTACTCCTAATGATACTGAATTGTTAGCTACAGGCCTCATGTTGTACAGTGGATCTCCAGCACTTACTCATCCTGTAGAACTGGAACTTTATGCCCATCGAACACCAACTGCCTGTTTCCTCCACCTCTCAGCCCCTGTCAACCACCACCATTTTCTTTCTTATTTTAATTTTTTAGAAGATTTTATTTATTTATTTGAGAAAGAGTGAGCACACATGCAGGGGGAGAGACAGAGGGAGAGAGAAAGGGAGCAGCAGGCTCCCCACTGAGCAAGAAGACTGACGTGTGACTCGATCCCAAGACCCTGGGATCATGACCCGAGCCGCTCAGCCGACTGAACCACACAGGCCTCTAATTTTCTTATTTTAATTTTCCCTGGAGTTAATTGCCTCATTTAAGAACTTACTTCCATTTCTCTGTACTTACCACTGAATCATCCCGAGAGTCTCTGACTCAGGAAAGACCTTTCCTTCCCATCAAACATGGTACCTAATTTTCCAGTTTGCCCTCCTGGAGCCCTTCATCGTCTCCATGCAATCCCGATTGGTTGTTTTCTGCCCGGCTTGTCTGCAGGGACTTGCTGTCATCCTGGGAATTCTCTGTTTCTGAATTGCGTGCCATCTTTTTCTCGCTTTATTTATTTTGGAGTGGGGGGAGCACATTCTCCAGCAGCTTGCAGGAGAAAAAAAAAAAAAGAGGCATAAGAGATAAAAATCTTAAGACCTTGTGTGTTTGAAAAATCTCTCTATTCTAGCCGTAGGCTTGATTCACAACTTGTTTAGAAATCATTCTCCCTCAAAATAAAATAAGATAAAAACAGAGAGGGAGGCAAACCACAAGAGACTCCACAGTTAAGAGAACAAGCTGAGGGTTGCTGGAGGGGAGGTGGATGGGGGAGGGGCTAGAAGGGGGATGGGCCTTAAGAATGGGCACTTGTCCCACGAGCCCTGGGTGTTGTATATAAGTGATGAATCACTGAATTCTACTTCTGAAACCAAAAATACACTATATGTTAACTAACTTGGATTTAAATTAAAAAAAAAAAAAAAAAAGAAATCATTTTCCCTCATTGCTTCAGCACCTTGTAAACCCCAGTTTGCTATGGAGAAGTTCTATAGCATTCTAGTCTCGGAGTCTTTGTATGTGATCTTAATTTTCTCCATTGTGGAAACAATTAGGATCTTCCTTTTGTCCTGTTCTGAAATTTCCCGGTGAACAACTGTTACACGGCTTCTTTCCATTCATTGTGCTGGGTGCTCAGTAGGCCTTTTCCACATGGAAATTCATTTCTTTGGTTCCAGAAATGCCCTTGAATCATTTATTTATTTATTTATTTATTTTTAATTTTAAAGAGTTTTTTTTTAATTTATTTGTCAGAGAGAGAGAGAGCAAGCAAGCAGGGGGAGCAGCAGAGGAAGAAGAAGCAGGCTCCCCGCTGAGCAGGGAGCCCGATGCGGGACTTGATCCCAGGAACCTAGGATCATGACCTAAGCCAAAGGCAGACACTTAACTGACTGAGCCACCCAGGTGCCTGCTCTTGAATTGTATTTAATGAAATATCCTCCCCTTCATTTTTCTCTTCTGGTTTCTAGAACTCCTGCGGAATCTTCTTGGCAGTTCTTCTGATTTGTTTATTCTTTCTCTCCTATTTCTTGTCTTTTTCATTTTTGATCTGATTCCCGAGAATCGTCCTCAATTTTACCTATCAGCTTTTCTCTTTAATTTTATAGTACCTGCCATCATTTTAAATTTCTTAGAGTGCTTTCTTGTTCCCTGAATGTTTTGTTTTAAGTAATATTCTCTTCTCACTTCATGAACACAGGATCTTATCTTACTTTAGTGAGAATCTTAATTCTAGAGTTTTTATGTGTTCCTTTGCTCCCCTGCATTGTCTTGTTTCTTTCGAGTTAATTTCGTCAGTTTATTCTGGACTCTGTCTTTGGTGGAGAACCTTCCTCAACTGTCTTTTCAGTTTAGTGAGGAGATCGAGGAGCTGGTTGGAAATTGTATGCATGGCTGGGGCTTGTCACTGATGGGCCTCTGGGGAAGGTTCTTCTGTTTTACTGGCCAATGTTCAGTTCTTACTCTCGGTGGGTCTTTTACGTTAATGAGTCTCTCCGCAGAGGGCGATCCTGGCTGCCTGTGATTTGGAAGCCAAGCTAGGGGGCGAGGGTGTCAGACTCCCTTTTCAATATAGAACCTAGCACTTATTTCACCCTCTATTTTCAGCAGGACTCCCCATCTCTACCTCGGGGACTCCTGGTGTCGCTGGGGACAGGCCCTCTCTGATACAAGCCCTCTAGAAAGTGAGCCTCTGGCCTTTGGTGGGCTGGAGAAGAGACAGGAGGACCCAGGAGGCTAATATCCTCTGTGCCAATGTTCAACCAGTCTGTACCCCTATCTCCAGAGGTAGCTGGTGCCTCTAATTCTCAAGCCTTTCCCAGCTTCTGTTAAATGAATGAACTTGCTTCTTCTTCTTCTTTTTTTAAATTTTATTTATTTATTTGACAGAGAGAGAGAGAGCACAAGCAGGGGGAGTGGCAGGCAGAGGGAGAAGCAGACTCCCCACCGAGCATGGGCTCCATCCCAGGACCCTGAGATCATGACCTGAGCCAAAGACAGATGCTTAACCGACTAAGCCACCCAGGTGCCCCAAACTTGTTTCTTTTTGACATTCCTTCTTCTCCTTGCTGCTTCTGCCACTTGGTCCGACTGCAGGCTTAAGGGCAGCTTTTGATAAAATGTATGCTCACGGTATTTGTTAGCTGAGGTGATGCCAAATGAGCTCTTATGGGTTCTAGAAATTTGAGAACTTTCTCTTAGAATGTGGTCGAAGTGTATATATCACACAACGAGGGTTAAAACATTTCAAAAACACATGCGGTGCCCGGGACTGATTCTGCCTGATGCTTGGGTGGGTTCACTTGGAGTCCAGAATCACAAGAGACACACACATCCTCACTAGCAATCCCACCAAGGGGAAAGATTCTTTATCAGTGGGTGTTACTATCTCTATATTAGAATGTGGAAAAGGTGCAGAACAGCCTGGCTGGGTTTTTGTTTTGAAAGCCTCCTCTTTCTTATATTTAATGGACAGAAGGAAAAATGATTGCTGGTTTAGAAATTATTTTTAATAAAATTTGAATCGCTATGAGCAGACATCATTTTCTTTTTAAACTTCAGTCTAATAAACATGCTATGGCCCTAAGGGTATAAAATAACTCTCTGGCAGAAATGAGACATAACACTTGCGATGATGAAGGACCTCATAATCTGAAAATCTCAGATCATCAAAGCCAGTATTTTTCTTTCCAAAGGTTCGCCGTGGCCAAGTTATTCGTCAAACTCTGTTTTGCACGAGGCTGACATTGTTCTCATATAAAATTCAGAAATAATTAAGCATTTGTCAGGCATCATTTGTTTTCAATTACGCAGGTAAATATGAGACTGGAGTCTGTTGCCTCTGAAAGTATCTGACACTGACACCAGCCAGTTCAGCTTCCCGTTGGGTTGGGGAATTATAACACGCTACGCGTGACGCGGTGCTGAAGGCGAAGAGATGTAGTCTACGGAGCAATAAAGTTGTTTCCTGCACTTCCTAAGCTACCTCGTGCTTGTGAATTAAGGCCCCTACGGACTCTGAGCCCCGGTGCCTCCTCCTGTAGCCTACGTTTCTGGAAGCCCTGCGATGCCAAGCCCGCGTGGGATTTACTGAGCCGCGCCACGTGCCACGCTCGGGGCGAACTGCCTTCAGTGCGTTATTTCAGCCACTTGTCAACAGCAACCCGATTATCCTCAGCTAGCGGCTAACTGCGAGGTGCTACCACGTGAAAAATAAACGTTTTCTCTTCCAGAACTCAGCTCTACTCTCTCGAAGTATTGCCTTTTTTTTTTTAAGATTTTATTTATTTATTCGACAGAGATAAAGACAGCCAGCGAGAGAGGGAACACAGCAGGAGGAGTGGGAGAGGAAGAAGCAGGCTCCCAGCAGAGGAGCCTGATGTGGGGCTCGATCCCAGAACGCCAGGATCACGCCCTGAGCTGAAGGCAGACGCTTAACCGCTGCGCCACCCAGGCGCCCCTCGAAGTATTGCCTTTTAACTGTTAAAAAATTAAAAAAAAAAAATCTCCCTAACACAGTACTTGATTCCCTTCTCTAAGAGGGGAAGTATTTAACTCACATGACGTTTCACTTAATCTCTCTCCAGTTTTCTTGGTTATGCTTTTGGTGATTTTTCTGTTGATTATGTTAATAACTTAAATAGTGCACTTCAACTCCTAACCTTATTTCTCTGTGACTGGCTGACCTCTGGTTCTTAGAGTCTAGCTTTTTGTTGATTTGGGATGGAGACTCTGAGAGATGTGTATTGCCATGCTTCCGAACAGCAGGAAGTTAGTATTTGTCTCTTTTTTAAGATTTTATTTATTTATTTGAGAGAGAGAGAGAGTGAGAGAGAGCGAGAATGGGCTGGGCGGAGGGGCAGAGGGAAAGGGAGAGGGAGAAGTAGGCTCCCTGCTGAGCAAGGAGCCCGATGTGGGACTCGATCCCAGGACCCTGAGATCATGACCTGAGCTGAAGGCAGATGCTTAACCCACTAAGCCACCCAGGCACCCCAAGTAAATACTTCTTAAATCAACTTTTGTAGTTTAGAAGAGCTTTAAATTTACAGAAAAATGTAAATGACTTAATCTAGAGAATTCCCATATACCCTACACCCAGGTTCCTCTCTTCATATCTAATGTTAATATGGTATACTTGTTACAATTAATGAGCCAATATTGCTATCTTATTATTAACTACAATTCATGTGCATTTACTTTTGCCCTAATTCTTTAGTAATATTCTTTAGTTTTACCCTAATGTCCTTTTCCTCTCCTGGAAACCCATCCAAATTAGTGCAGTCAGTGGTCATGTCTCCGTAGGTGTCCGCTGGCTGTGGCAGGTCCTCAGAATTTCTTTGTTTTTGAT
Organism: Ursus americanus; assembly: GCF_024610735.1. Lineage (NCBI taxonomy): Eukaryota > Metazoa > Chordata > Mammalia > Carnivora > Ursidae > Ursus > Ursus americanus. The sequence continues at coordinate 17,737,219 of NC_142158.1, forward strand.
GACCTTGACAATTTGAAGGAGACTGACAAGTACAGTTGACCCTCGAACAAATCATTCAGGTCTGAACCGTGCAGGTCCACTTACATGTGGATTTTTTTCAGATAAATATGGCACATTACTCTAAACGTATTTTCTCTTACATGTGGTTTTCTTTTCTTTCTTTTTCTTTTCTTTTCTTTTCTTTTTTTCCCTTTTTCCTTTCTTTCTTTTTAAAAAATAAGCTCCATGCCCAACGTGGAGCTTGAACTCATGACCCTGAGATCAGGCGTCTCATGCTGTACTGCCTGAGCCAGCTAGGCGTCCCTCCTCCTTAACAACATTTTCTTTTCTCCAGCTTACTTCATTGTAAGAATACAGTATCTAGTACATGTAACATACAAAATATGTGTTGGGGCGCCTGGATAGCTCAGTCAAGCATCTGACTCTTAATTTCTGCTCAGATCATGATCTCAGGTTGTGAGATGGGGCCCCAAGTCAGGCTCTGCACTCAGCGTGGAGTTTTCTTAAGATTCTCTCTTTCCCTCTGCCTCTGTCCCTCCCCCAGCTCACACACACTCTCTCAAATATTATAAATAAATAAAATCTTCAAAATGTGTATTAACTGGTTGTTTATATTATTGATAGGGCTTCTGGTCAACAGTAGGCTATTAGCACGTAAGTTTTGGGGGAGTCAAAAGCTAGATGCAGACTTTTGTCAGTGCAGGGGATTGGTGCTCCTAACCCCCGTATTGTGCAAGGGTCATTTGTAGTGTTAAGGAGACCTTGACAGCTTTAAGAGTTTGAGCAGTTTTGTACAATGTCCTTCAACTGGGATTTGTCTGATGTTTCCCTCATGATTAGACTTGGGGTTATGGGCGTTTGGGTGGAAGACCACGGAGAGAAAGTGCCATTTTCACCACGTCACATAGTGGTACCTGCTTTCAATATGACTTATCCTAGCTGATATTGACCTTGATTACGTAGCTGAGATTTCTGTGTCAGATTTCTCAGCTGTACACTTACTCTTTTTCCTTCTTTCCTTATTGTCCTGTTTGGAAGATGGTACTGGGGGCAGCTCGCACTGAAGGAGCAGGAGTTGGGCCCTGCCGCCTGTAGGGTGGAGTATTTACATCAATTATTTGAGGTTTTTTCTTTGTGGGAGATCTGTCTCTTCTTCATTTATTTATCCAATCATTTATTTATTTCAGTATGGACTCGTGGATGTGTATTTTATAATTTGGGCTATAATCCAATGCGACTTTATTTATTTAGTTTCTCAAATTGCTCCATTTTCAGCCGTTGGGAATCCTTTGAGTTGGCTCCTGCTTCCCTTTGACATACCCCCTTCATTGTGGATTTTCGGTTGGTTTGGCTTTTGAGCACTTCCTTACTTCCTGGCCTTACAAGATGGTCCAGGCTCATCTTGGATATTTCCTGTCCCAGTCCTAACATCAACCGTTCTCCAGAGAACCTGGTTCCTTTTTGCTGGAGACTGATACTGGAAACCAAGCCAGAGGTACTAACCATGGTGTCGTGACTGGGGTGTTGTTAGCATCTAGGCCCCCTCAGCTGACAGAGCAAGGAAATACATGTAGGTATACTAACCTTTCTATACACACAAATCTATAAATATTTCTCTATGTAACCATCTGTACATTAAGTTAAACATGAACTCATACTGTTGTCTCCAATGCCAATCCATCACCGCAGGGGTCATTCCAGTCTCCTTCCTTTGCTCAACAATGAAATCCCATTTCAGCGGTTAGAAATCTGGCCACCACCATCCACCATCCATGTGCTTCATTGTTCAGTTCTAGTACACATGTATAAATTGTTAATCCATATCCCCATGGGGTATAACTTCATGAATTAACCACATACCTTGATCTTGCACAGTTCCTTTTGCTTTATTCTTTTCTTCTTTTTAAAGATTTATGTATTTATTTATTAGAGAGGTGGGGGAGGGGCAGAGGGTGAGGGAGAGAGAGAATCCTTAAGCAGACTCCCTGCGGAGCATGGAGCTCGACAGGGGACTTGATTCCAGGACCCTGAGATTATGACCTGAGCCAAAATCAAGAGCAAGCAGCTTAACCGACTGTGTCACCCAGGCGTCCCCCTTTTGCTTTATTCTTACTGACGCTGTTTCCTAAGTATCTTATGTTGCCATCTTTCCCTCCGCCACCTTCTTCTGAGAGGGTGTTTCAGATATTTATAACACAATAATGTCACTCTTGGCCCTTGAACAACATGGGTTTGAACCGCATAGGTTTGAACGGCTGCCTATATTTTGGATACATGCCCTTTATCACACATGTGTTTTGCAAATATTTTCTCCCAGATTGTGGCTTGTCTGTTTCAGAGCCTAAGTTTTTAATTTGAACAAAGCACAATTTGTCACTGGCCTCTTTCATGGATTGTGGTTTTGGTATTGTATCTAAAAACTCACCACCAAATCCAAGATCGCCTAGATTTTTCTTCTTTGTTTGCTTCAAGAAATTTTATAGTTTAGTGGTTTACGTTGAGACCTATGACCCACTTTAAGTTAATTTTTGTGAAAGTTTTAAAGTCTCTAGGTAGTTTTTGTTTGTTTGTTTGTTTTTGGGTTTTTTTGTAGATGGACGTCTATTTATTCCAGAACCATGTGTTGAAGACTTTCTCTATTGAATTGCCTTTGCTCCCTTGTCAAAGATGAGTTGACTATGTTTATGGTTCTTCATTTCTGGGAGAAGGCATTCAGTCTTTCAACATTAGGTATGTTGCTATGAAGAGTTTAATAGATGCTCCCCATCAACTTGAGGTGATTCTCCCCTTTCCTACTTTACTGAGTTTTCATCACGAATGGGTATTGGATCTTGTCAAATGCATTTTCAGAATCAGTTGATATGGTCAGATGTTTTTTCTCCTTTAGCTCGTTGATGTGGTGGATTACATTGATTTTTCAAGGTTGTTGAACCAACCTTGTATACTTGCAATAAATCCCACTTGGTTGTGGTATATAGTTGTATACATCATTGGATTTGATGTATTAATATTTTGTTGAGGATTTTTGCATCTATGTTCATGAGAGTTATTAGTCTGTAGTTTTTCTTTCTCATAATACCTTTTATTTGGTTTTGGTATTAGAGCAGTGCTGGCCTCATAGAACGAGTGAAGAAGTATGCCTTCTGCTTCTATTTTTTGGATGGGATTGTGGATATTTGGTATAATTTCTTTTTAAAATATTTGGTAGAATAACCAGAAAACCATATAAGCCTGGTGCCTTCTGTTTTTGGAAGGTTATTCATTATTGATTCAATTTCTTTAATAGATATAGAGGCATTCGAATATCTATTTCTCTGCATGTGAATTTTGGCAGTTCTGTTGAAAACTGGACATTTTGTATTGTATACTAGGGACTGTGGTCAATAGGCCTTCAGTGTGAGGACAAATTAATCTGGCTAGCATTAATACTAAAAATAAATATGTATTTTAATATACTTATGTATAAAAGCTACAAAATGCAAGCCTTCAAGTATTTCCTATTATCAGTAAAGGGTTTCCTTCATCCTGGCAGTCAAAGCCTTCCATATTTTGGCTTCAACCTAACTTTTCAATTTTTTTCTTCTAATAATAATGATGTTAACATTTATAGAGTCCCTGCTATTTATAAGTGTTTAACCCAATAACACTCACTGCAAGGTATAAATAAGTATGTCCATTTTACAGATGTGAACTCCAGATGCAGAGAAGTGGGAGAACTTGCTCTGGTCACATAAATCATAAATGATGAAGCCAGGATTGGACCGCTGGTCTATCTGGTTCTGAATCTCATGCTTTTTCTCACTAGATTTGAGTGTTTATTGCTTTTATCAAGCTCTCTAGTTTACCTGGTCAAATTTGTTGGTTCATCATCCCCCAAACATGCTAATAGCTCTTGTTTTTTGCCTTGGAATTCCTGAGCCACCTCTACTGGTAATAGAATAGCCAACTAAAGCATTTTAAGTAATAAAGGCATAATTACTTCACATAACAGAAAATTGGGAGGTGAGCAGTCCCAAAGTTGACAGAGGGGCTCTGCAACATCACCAGTGACCCAGACTTATTCATCCTTGTACTCTACTACCTTCATTGTCTTGGCGATGCCCCCAGTAATGTTCACAAGAGGGCTGATTCAGCTTTCAGAATCGTATCTTCATAGGACAGGGATCCTAGCAAGCAAGAAAGGGAGTGGGCAGACAGCAAGATAATATTTCCCAGAATTGGAGCAAAACTGTACCCTAAACCCATCCCTAGATCCATCAACTGCAAAGACAACAGGATTACCATAAGACATGACTTATTTTCCAGAATGGGCACCTTGCGGTCCAAACATAATCAGGGATCTAGAAGCAATGAGGAAGGGATGAATGACTTTGGAGCCAAACCTCTGGGCTGCCAGACCATCCATCCTTTAATGTCCAGATCAAGCACTGTTCCCTGCCCCAGTGATCTCTTCGGTCCACCATGCAGCTTGATCTCTCTTTCCACAGGATTCTCACGGGTATCATCTCTCCAGGTGATCAACTTTAACTGTCTTGTATTATGAGATGTCTTTTTTTTTTTTTAAGATTTAGTTATTATTTGAGAGAGAGAGAGCACAAGCAGGAGGGGCAGAGAGAGAGGGAGAGAGAATTTCAAGCAGACTCCATGCTGAGTGCCGAGCCCGTTGCAGGGCTTGATCTCAGGACACTGAGATCATGACTTGAGCGGAAACCAAGAGTTGAACTCTCAACTGACTCCACCACCCAGGCGTCCCATGAATTATCTTTTTAAGCCTCTATTTATTCTTCAAAAATGTCTTTTAAGTGTCTTGTGAATAGAGGCTATGTCTTATGCACTGCTTTATCTCCAACACATCAAGTGTATGGTAGACACACTAAACATTTGCTGGAGGCACAGAATGTGGTCTGGTCAGCAAAACCGCCTGAGAGCTACTGTGTGTAGAGTTCCTTATCACTTGGATCTCTAGACTCCTCATCTCTCCTTCTCACATACATACAAGAAGGGATTTGAGAGCATAAGGAGTTTTGAAAATGGTCAATGTATAGGGGCGCCTGGGTGGCACAGCGGTTAAGCGTCTGCCTTCGGCTCAGGGCGTGATCCCAGCGTTATGGGATCGAGCCCCACATCAGGCTCCTCCGCTATGAGCCTGCTTCTTCCTCTCCCACTCCCCCTGCTTGTGTTCCCTCTCTTGCTGGCTGTCTCTATCTCTGTCGAATGAATAAATAAAATCTTTTAAAAAAAATAAAATGAAAATGGTTAATGTATAATATTGTTTTTGTAGTACATGGTATGCCGAACGAGTAACAGTAGACCTTGAAAATAGAGTCCCATCTTCTGAAGTCAAGAGAAGTCTCATCCATGAGCAAGGTAGTTTAAAAGATTGCGGCTTTGTAATATGGCATCCTTCCCTCTATTGTAAAAGACTTAAAAAAAAAGAAGAAGAAGAAAGAAAAAAGCGTTTTCCTTTCATCGCTTCCATGGTGTTATTTGTCACATTGAGATAATGATACCAGTTAAGAAGAAATATTGAGAGTCCAGCAGACCAAGTTGTTGGCTGAAGGGCTATATTTTGGGTATAAACATGCAATTGTGGCTTTTCAAAATTCCGAGCACGCTTGGGTAAGATAGGCTGAGAGAGCCGCAGGATTATAGGCTGTTTCACAGTGTAGTCAGGGGGAAGGAGGAGGAGGAGAGAGGGAAGACTAGGGCACAGGGCGGAGGATGGTGTTAAGACGCCCAGCCCACTCCAGGGATCTGAGCAATCTGCTTGGTGTTCATTTCTTGTAAGATCAACCAGGACAGTAACAAATGTTCACTTCCATAAAATGCATCGGAATTTTGTCAATCTTAAGGAGAAAAACTACTTACTACTGCTATAAATCCGGTACTGTGCTGGGTAATTTATACACATCATGCTTCTTTAATTCTTCCAACAGCCCCTCAAAATAAGTGTTAGTATCTGCATTGTTCTGGAGAACCTCACGGATTCTAGAACCTGAGTTCTTCCCACCATTTCTCCTAAAGCACTTGTTCTCCACATTGACTGCACTTAGAATCATCTGGAAGCTTTGAACTCTCTTCACACCCTGGCCGCATCCCAGGTCAGTTTACAAGCATACCTCATTCTGTTGTGCTTCACTTTATCGTGCTTTGAAGATACTGTGTCTTTCACAAATTCAAAGTTTGTGGCCTCCCTGTATCCAGCAAGACTATTAGCACCATTTCCCAACAGCATTTGCTCACTTCATATCTCTGGGTCGTGTCTCATGTCTCATGATTATATCCATTATAATGATCTGTGATTAGTAATCTTTGATGTTACTATTGTGAGTGTTTCGGGGAGCCACAAAGCACACCCGTGTAAGATGGCAAACTTAATCGACTAATGTTGCGTATGTTCTGACTGCTCCTCTGTTTCCTGTCTCTCTCCCTCCTCGGGCCTCCCTAGTCCCTGAGACACAACAATATTGAAATGAGGCCAGTTAATAACTGTACATTGGCCTCTAAATGTTTAAACGAAAGGAAATGTTTCTTCCTTTAAGTCAAAAGCTAGAAATGATTAAGCTCAGCGAGGAAGGCATGTCAAAAGCCAGGATGGGCTGGAAGCCAGGCCTCTTGTGTCAAGCAGTTAGCCAAGCTGTGAATGCAGAGGAAAGGTTCTTGAAGGAAATTATAAGCACTACTCCAGTGAACACACACATGGGAAGAAAGCAAAACAGCCCTACTGTTGATATGGAGACGGTCTGAGCAGTCCGGACAGAAGGTCAAACCAGCCACAGCATCCCTTAAGCCAAAGTCTAATCCAGAGCCAGGCCCTGACTCTCTTCAGTTCTGTGAAGGCTGAGAGAGGTGAGGAGGCTGCAGAAGGAAAGTCTGAAGCTGGCAGAGGTTGGTTCATGAGGTTTAAGGAAAGAAAGCATCTCTAGAACACCAAGTGCAAGGTGAGGCAGCAAGTGCTGATGGAGAAGCTGCAGCAAGTTCTCCAGAAGATCGAGCTGAGAGAGTTAGTGAAGGTAGCTGCACAAAACAACAGATTTTCAATGTAGATGACGCAGCCTTCTACTGGAAGAAGACGCCAACGAGGACTTCCATAGCTGGAGAGGAGATGTCAATGCCTGACTTTCAAAGGACAGGCTGACTTTCTTGTTAGGGGTCAACGCAGCTGCTGACTTGAAGCTGAAGCCAGGGCTCATTCACTATTCCGAAAATCCTCGGGCCCTTAAGAACGATGCTAGATCTACCCTGCCTGTGCTCTGTAAATGGAACAACAAAGCTGATGACAGCACATCTATTTACCACATGGTTGACTCTTTTAAGCCCACTGTTGAGACCTACTGCTCAGGAAAAAAAGATTCCTTTCAAAATATGACTGCTCATCCACAATGCACCTGGTCACCCAAGAGCTCTGATGGAGATGAACACCGAGATGAATGTTGTTCTCGTGCCTGCTGACACAGCATCCATTCTGCAGCCCACGGATCAAGAGTCATTTCAACCTTCAAGTCTCATTATTTAAGAAATTCATTTCATAAGGCTACAGCTGCCATAGACAGCGATTCCTCTGATGGATCTGGGAGAAGTCAATTGAAAACTTTCTGGAAAGCATTCACCATTCTAGATGCCAGTAAGAGCATTCGTGATTTATGAGAAGAGGTCAAAATATCAACATGAACAGGAGTTTGGAAGAAGTTGATTCCCACCCTCATGGATGACTTTGAGGGTTTCGGGATGTCAGTGGAGGAAGTGGAAACAGCAAGAGAACTAGAGTCAGAAGTGGAGCCTGGAGATGGGACTGAGCTGCTGCCCTCTCATGATCAAACCTCACGAGGAGAAGCTTGTTATGGATGAGCAAAGAAACTGGTTTCCTGAGATGGGAGCTACTCCTGGTGATGATGCCGTGAAGATTGTTGGAATGACGACGACGGATTTAGAATAGGACATAAACTCAGTTGATCGAGCAGTGGCAGGGTTTGAGAGAATTGAATCCAATTCTGAAAGAAGTTCTACTCTGGGTAAAATGCTATCAAACAGCATCACAAGCTACAGAGAAATCATTCATGAAGGTCTGAGTCAATTGATGAGGCAAACTTCATGATTGTCTTATTTTAAGAACTAGCCACAGCCACCCCACCTTCAGCAACCAGCACCCTGACCAGTCAGCAGCCAGCAACATGGACGCAAGACCTTCCACCAGCAGAAAGATTGCAACTCGCTGAAAGCACAGATGATGGTTAGCATTTTTTAGCATCATGCTCTTGCACACTTAATAATCTGCCATAGAGTATAAACGACTTTTCTACGCACTGGGGAACCAAAAAATTCATTTGATTCTCTTTATTGTGAAATTCGTTTTATTGGGGCGGAGGCTGTTCTGGAACCGAATCTGCAGTATCTCCAAGGTATGCTTGTGATCAGAACCTCCAGGTTTGGGACCCAGGGACCCCAAAGATTCCCACGTGTAGAAACCTTTGAGAACCTCTGTCTTTTTTTTTTTTTTAAAGATTTTATTTATTTATTCGACAGAGATAGAGACAGCTAGCGAGAGAGGGAACACAAGCAGGGAGAGTGGGAGAGGAAGAAGCAGGCTCATAGCGGAGGAGCCTGATGTGGGGCTCGATCCCACAACGCTGGGATCACGCCCTGAGCCGAAGGCAGACGCTTAACCGCTGTGCCACCCAGGTGCCCCTGAGAACGTCTGTCTTAAGAGACTGGCTTATTCAAAAGAGGTACAGAAATGTTAGAATTAGGATTTACTAATTTTAAGTTTATTAACATGAGTGTGGGGTGGTGAGTAAAACAGTGTTCCGAGGTTTATCTTGTCGTTTGCTCATAGGAGGTCTTGGGAAGTCATGGAAAAAAAAAGCGTTCCATCAGGGGAAAAATAGAGAACAGCACGATGATCATCTGTGACCCCCTTCCAACTCGATCCAATCTCAACCCAGTCTAAATTTGCGCTGTATTAGTTTCAATTTTCCTTAATAATTAAAACAATATGTATGCATCAGAAACCTATGTTCCTGACCCCATTACCTGCTCTCTGTGACTACAGCCATCACCCCCATGCAGGTTTCCACATCCTTACCATGTGTTACTTGCATACATATCTATTTAAGTGTACCTATTTTCACACTTTGTATAAATGGCACACACGCCATGTGACTTTTGGCGACTTAACTGTTTCTGTTGTTTCAAGTTGTGCTTTTGAGTTTTTTGCACGTAGATGCAAGTAGCAGTGTATATTTCATCCTATGTATCACATATTACTCATCTACTCCGCTGATGGTGGGTATTCGAATCGTTTCTAATTGCTCATTAAAAACAAGCTTGCAAAGCATGTTCCCCACTACATTTCACCTTGCGCAAAAGTGCAAGGGTTCCTAGGAAATGCGCTGAGGGCAATGATCATTCTTGACTTGAAAACTATGCACGTCCTCAGCGTCACTAGATTTGTCCAAATTGCTCTTCAATGCAGCTTTTCCTTACATCCTTGACAACCCTAGGTATTTGCAAGATTTTAATTTCTGCTAAACTGACCGTGTGAAATGGTTTAAATCGCGTCATTGTGCATTTCTTCAAGGATTAAATGATTTCAGCAGTTCTCCTGTGTTTCTTGTCTTTCCATATTTTTGCCCATTTTTTCTCTGCTGGCTTGTTTGTCTTTTCTTTAGTGATCTTCAGGGTGTTTTTATATACGTTCCCCGCTCATCTTTCAGCAGTTACACACACGGCAAGTATCCTGTCCAGTCTACGGCTCATCTGTTCAGTGTGTGGTGTTTATTGGTGAACAGAGGATTTTGAACTGGATGCAGTCAAATACATTGATCTTTTCCTTGATGGTTTATAATTCTCAAAAACTTTAACACAATCCTCCTGTACTCTGTGGTCATAAAGATCTTTGCCTGTATCCTTTTCTAAAAAATTTAAAATTTCCACATCCAGGCATTTGATCCCTAGGAGGGTTTTTTTTTTCTTTTAAGAGATGTATTTATTTGAGAGAGAGAGAGAGAGTGAGTTGGGGGGGCAAGGGAGAGAGAGAGAGAGAGAACGAGAATCTCCAGAAGACTCCTCACTGAGCATGGAGCCCAGCACGGGGCTCGATCTCACAACCCTGAGATCATGACCTGAGCTGAAATCAAGAGTCAGCTGCTTAATCCACTGAGCCACCCAGGTGCCCCTAATCACCATGAGTTTAATTTTGGGTTTATTTTTGTATTAGGAGAGGCTACGTTATGCTAAAGAAACAATCCCAAATTCCAGAGGTATAATCCCAAATTTATGTCTCATTTACCCTGTTGTCCACTGTGGATGGGCAGAGTCTCTGCTCATTACAGCCGCTCAGGGACCCAGGCTGATGGGGGCTTATCTAGACAGGGGCCTCTGGGATCCCTGCAGGAAGGGGGTGAATGTGGCTCTTAGTGCCGTGCTTGAAGGTGACACAAATGTCTTCTGATCACATTTCAGTAGCCAAAGGAAGTCACGTGCCCAGGTCTAACTTCCGAGGAGACAGGGAAGTGCAACCCCCTCCTGGGCTCAAAGGAGAAAAAACTGCAGTATTTGAGGGATGAAATTAGTTTTTTTATTGGACCACCATTTTTTCAAAGAGTCCGTGATTTCCAGTTGATTGGTAATGCCACGTCTGTCCCATCACAAGCTCTCACACTGCCGTGTGTTTCTGGCTGGATTTCTCTCGGGCATTGCTGTTCTACTCATTCAGTTCTGCTGTGATACCCCCTTGACCACTTTGTGTTAATCACGACAGCTCTACACAGCCATTAATCTGATATCTTGCAGTAAAGACCCCTAACCTTGGCTGTCCCCTTTCCAGTTGTCTCAGCCAGTCCTGATCCTTTGCTTTTCTTACGAATTTCCAAATCAGTTTGCCAAATTGGGCGAAATCCCTCCTGGGATTTGGCCTCGTGTTCCGCAGCAAGCAAACACTGGTACCAGGTATGAACTCGGGTCTCTCTGCCTCCCATACGAAGGAGAATTAGAAATGTCAGCCTATGAACTGATGAGTGACATCAGCAAGTGAAGATGGAGTAATTGTCTTGCTCCCCCCACACCCCACCCCCCCCGAGCTCCTTCAGGGCATTGGGTCTTCTTTTCGTAGCGTCTACAGCTCCTAGCATGGGGTTTACCCAGAGTGGACACCACTCAGTGAAACATTTGCTGAATTATACTGAAGGTGAGTGTGTGAGACAAGGGGTCTGGGCGCACCCAGGGGAGAGGGGGCTTGGGACATCCTTAATAGGCCCGACTCTTGCTTCCCACTAGGAGGTGGCTTGATCTCGTCACTGGGTATTGGTGGGAGGCCATATTACAGAGTAGCGACAGGATTTCTCATCAGCAGCCCGAGCCAGGCATTCTGGAAATGAAATCTGCTTGCCACTTCTTCCTAAAGCATGGATCTCAGATCATGAGTCATGCAGCCTCCGGGCACTGACTCTTAGCTCTAAGAGTTAGTCCACCCCATGGCTCCAGCTGTTTCTCCCTGGGGCGGCTGGTGTGAACTCAGCAATGCTGTTGGTGTGAACTCAGCAATGCTGTTGTCCAATGGCCTGAAGGGGAGATGGCAGGAGTCTAGCTCTCAGTCATTTCAGCAATGTGGCTGGTTGGAAATAAAGACTGTCATGGAGCACGTCACCGTCCCCCTTGACTACTTCAGGGGGACTTTTCCATTGCCGGCGTCCCTCCATGACTCGGTGCTGTCTCCTTGCCTGTTCTTTCATAGCCAGAGAGGAAGATGCTGTGCCCTGCCTCATGCGTTGTGCTTTCTGACTCAGTCGGCCAGCCTGTTACCATTGATTTGTCCTTCGTGGGCACCGTGTCGGGCAGCAGGCTCTGCGAGCCCCAGGGGAGAGTGGGAAGTGAGCTCTAGCCTTTTTTGGTTTGTATTAGGGAGGCCAGAGCCTCCATCGAAAGCCCTAGCACTTTTGTGGCCTCCGAGCAAATGAGGGTGCCTGGGTTATAGGCTAAGCTGGAGATTCATACATACTTTTCTATAAATCACCCTTGTATTGAATGTTAAGGAGAACTTTATGTAAGAAATAGAAAAGGCACAACTGAATGTCAGCTAGCCTTGCTGATAATTATGGTGCAAAAGCATGCTATCCCGCACGATGACATAACTGCAACTCTTCAGTAACTGAATGTGTTGCCCTGAGGAAGAACGGCGGCCTCCGCATCCCTCCTAGTGTCCCGTGGAGGCCTGCTGAAGTGAGCGTCTATGCATACGGGGAGGGAGATCCGCATTCAATAGGAAGCTGGGTGAATGAAGTCACTTTCAGGATTCCTTCAGTATTCCTGGGGCTCCATGACAAAGGACCACAAACTGAGCGGATTCGACAACAGTTTTGGAAGCCGGGTATCTGAAATCAAGGTGTCAGCAGGGCCATGCTCCCTCTGGGGTACCAGGGAAGTGTGCATTTCAGGCTCCCCCAGCTTCTAGCGTGTTCTCGGGCTTGTGACTATGCAACTCCGATCTGCACCTGATGCTCCCCTGTGCATCTGTTTCTGTGTCCAAATTTCCGCTTTTCATGAAGACCCCCGGTCACAGTGGTCAGGACCCACCCTACGCCAGTATAACTCATCTCAACTAAAGACATCTGCAGCAACCCTATCTCCAAATACAGTCACATTCTGAGGTCCGGGAGCTAGGATGTCAATGTGAATTTGGGGCGAACACGATTCAACCCACAACAACTTCTGAGTCTGATTCGATCAGAATTCAAGAAATAGAAAAGTCTAATTAAACTTACTAGCCATTTACACTGTTAGCAATTGTGCATCTAACCCCGTTACTCCCCATGTCTGGGCTTGGAGGGAACACGGGCTTGTGTTAACCCCGAAGTTCAGAAATCCTTTCACTTTCCTGGGTTTCTGTGGCAACACAGAGGACTAACCGCCTCCCGACCATGCTTACCTCTAACTAGAGATTCTTGGACCTGATTGTACTTAGTAGACGTGTAATCTGGCCTCTAGATCAGCAGTAAATTTGATTTTCTCAATAATCCCTCCACGGTCTTTTTGGCTCTGTGTTTGCCAGCCCGACATTCTGGCACTTTTTCCAGTCGGAAGGGAGGATTCTTCCCTGTCAACGTCAGCTGCTTGCCCTTTGAACCTCGTGTGTGTGTGTGTGTGTGTGTGTGTGTGTGTGTGTGTGTGTGTATGGTCCGTTCCCATCCATCTTATTCGTAAGATTTTAAAACAAACTCGCATGAAACTCAGTAAGCCCAGAGCATCACTTTACTTAATCAGAACCTAATGAAACTTTGAAACAAAAGCATTTACACTGTGATGAATGAATCTATCACAGGAGGACGAAGGCAAAACAATGAATGAGGAAAATGTCGTGCCCACAGCGTTTCTCTGGTAATAGAGGGAATATTCTTCTTATAATGTTAAAAGGAAATAAGAAATAAATTTATGTATTCAGTACAATTTCAACTGCTGGGGGGGAATCAGAAAGAGAGTTCGAGTGGATTAAGGGTAGATGTTCACCGTTATTGACAGATCTTAGAGTAAGGTAATTTTAGTTGCTTTGCTCTATACCTGTCAGTATTTTCCAAATGTCTTTCAGATAGCCTGTGTTTCTTTCATCCTGTATCTTTCTTTTGTTAACTGAGGCACAAGGATATGAGCTCCTGCTTCTCAAAGGGTGAGCTGTGAGTCACATAACCTATTGGACTTGGTTCTCTGCCAGTTGAAGCCATTCACTCGGTATTTGTTGAGTAACTATGAAGACAGATGCTTTGCGCTGCGGAGCTTTGTGCGAGAAATAGTGTAGGGGAGCCCTGTTTTCTCATTTCTTTCTTTCTTTTTTTTTTTTTTTAAGATTTTATTTGACAGAGAGAGAGAGACAGAGAGCACAAGCAGGGGGAGCAGCAAGCAGAGGGAGAGGGAGAAGCAGGCTCATCGATGAGCAGGGAGCCGGACACGGGGCTCTATCCCAGGACCCTGAGATCATAACCTGAGCCAAAGGCAGACACTTCCCCGACTGAGCCGCCCAGGCATCCCTGTTTTCTCATTTCTTATCCCATGACACTTCCGGTGGAGATCATATGCCATGGTCATCATGAAGTTGTGCTTAGGAGCCCAAGTTTGGATGAAAATAGGAGTTCGGGTTGAAGGCAGGGAATTATCCTGTAACCTGCTAGTGACAGAGGCCAGTTACTCATGTTGCTGTCTTCTGAATCATCCTGATCAAAGAAACTTGTGGATTTTGTTGCTGGAAATCAATGAGCTGGGGGAACGTGAATGGAAAGATCTGAGGAATAAGCCTAGGCGCTCAGCTTACTGCATCTCTTCATTTATGTAGAGCTATGTGACATCCAAGGCCTAGATCAGAATACAGAGTCTTATTTCAAATCCCAGAGTGAAAGCACAAGCCGGGGCACTTGCGTAACCCCACTGCAAATCTCCATAGCAACGGAGAATGCCAGGCCTCCCAGGTAGGAATGGAGAGGCACCATTGACCGTTGTAAGAAACACTGCCCAGCTGCTGAGACTTTTCTCAGAAAAACCTGCTGTTCTTGCCCCAGGGACTAACTCCACGATAAAGTGTTCTGAACACGAGTGAAATGAAAAATCCTCTTGCAGCGTACCTGGGTGGCTCAGTCAGTTGGGTGTCTGTCTTTGGCTCAGGTCATGATCTCAGGGTCCTGGGATCGAGTCCCCCATTGGGCTCCCAGCTCAGCGGGGAGTGTGCTTGTCTCTCTCCCTCTGCTGCTCCCCCTGCTTGTGTTCTTTCTCTGTATCAAATACATAGATGAAATTGTTAAAGAAAAAAAAAAAAGAAAAGAAAATCCTCTTATTAAGATTCCAGTGTGATAACCTGAACAGAGGACTCCGGGCTACTTTCAAAGTGAGTGTAGGTGACCAGCCCAGAGAGCTCTAGAAGTTAAGGTGTCAGGGCAGCGCTAAGAGAATGCCTCGGGTGTGTCCATCCATGGTCACGGGCCCATAGCCGTGTTGCTTGCTCTCCCTGATGCTTCTTTTTACGCAGCATAGAAATAAGGACCACAGACATCCCTAAATTTGAGGGACGCACCGTCAGTAGAAATTTGGTGTCTTCTTTTTGCTCCCATAATGACTCATCAGTAGAATTTCAAGGCTCTTGTAACTCATCACAGGAATTGCTCTTTGTCCCAAATAAAAGGCAGATCCCACGGTGACTCCATGGGAGACAAAGGGACGCCCAGAGCAGAGGAAGTAATTTGCACCTTAGAACGGGGGACTCTCTGTATCCCAGGTCTTGCATTTTGTTGAGATTTTACTCCCCATACCTGTTTTCTTTTTCAGGCAGAAAAAGACCCATTTCTAGCTTCAAACTGACCTGAGAATGGAAGATGGGTAGAAGTCCGCAGCGGCCCTGCACACGGTCTTTAGACAAGTCACCTCCTGGCCCTCCCTCACTTTGGGAGGCACCTCCACTGGTCACCCCATTGGTCTTCTCCTGCCACCAAGGGGCCATCAGCTCCACACCCCGATCGGCCTTTGTGCTCTTGAAAGAGAAGATGCCCTGCTCTCTGCGGAATCAGAGCTGAACACACACCCTGATCACAGAGTGTCCGCTTTCTTCTTGTGAGTCTGTTGGTTTTTTCAATACACAAAAGATTTACGGATTTGTTCTCTGGGATTCTCGTCTCTCCTTTTCGGTGTGCCTCCGCCGGACCCGGCAAAGCAAAAACAAGCGAAGAAGATACTTTGGGAAGGAGAGTTATCCCCACCTTGTCTTACACCCTCACTTGAATGTTCCCGAATGTCCCCATGATACAGATGTCATTTCCAGGACTCTCCTTCCCCACATCCTGTACAAACCTTTCCCAGAGCCTCCGTTGGTGATCTTCTTCACCAAGTGCTTGGCTGGTGGCTGGGGGCGACTGGAGGCCTTTTTGGGGTGTGGGGGGGGACTGCCCGATCTCGTCACCGAACACAGAGCCCTGCCCATGGTGGTTCCTGCTGTCACATGTGAGCGGCACTAAGTGGGGTGGGTTTGGTTTTTTTTTTTCTCTCCTTATTTCTTTCTGTCTTCTCTTTTTAAAACTGACACTTTTCTCCAACTCGCCTGAGATTTAATTTGAACTTCACGATCCTTTACATGTTTTGACATTTTAGAAATCAAAACGCCAGTGAGACGATCTCCTAGCGGAGTGTGAGCAGATATGACACAGACTTTAACCAAAACAGCCATTAGTCCTGCCTGTCTGTTTTCTGTCGAAAATGCGGGCCTTCGAGGATGGGTTCAGCTGAGTCCCTCCACCTGGGCGGGGGTGGGGGTGGGGGTGGGGGGAGGAATCAGAGCCGAGGCCCTGTTTGACTCTGCCACATGCTGCTGCTGTGTGCAGAGACGGCCATTCGCCTTCTCTGTCTCAGTCTCTCTATCTGTATAATAATCACAAAGATCCCTTTTTTTTTCTTTTCAACACATACCCTCCCCAATGTCCATTACCCAGCCACCCCATCCTTCCCACTCAAAGGTCCCTTTCTCAGTGCATGTTAGCGCCATGCTCATTTTTTATGTAATAGCAAGTCTTTCTTATTTTATTTTATTTTATTTTATTTTATTTTATTTTATTTTACTTTATTTTATTTTATTTTATTTTTATTTTATATCATCATGACAAATGCTTTCCTTAATCCCCATCACCTACGTTGACCATCCCCCACCCACCTCCCTGCTGTAACTATCAGGCTGTTCTCTAGAGTTAAGAGTCTGTTTCTTGGTTTGCCTCTCTCTCTCTTTTCCCCTTTGCTCATTTGTTTTGTTTCTTAAATTCCACATATGAGTGAAATCATATGATATTTGTCTTTCTCTGACTGATTTATTTCACTTAGCATTATACTCTCTAGCTTCATCTGTATTCTTGCAAATGGCAAGATTTCATTCTTTTTTTATGGCTGAATAATATTTATATATTACATATATATTTATATAAATGTATTCTATATACATATATGTTTTTATATATTATGTATTTATATATAATGTGTATATATATATAGTGTTTGTGTAAGAAAATTATATATATATATTTATACATGTGTGTATATATTTATGCATACATATATACATATTTAGAAACCAAAATGTCAAATTATATATATAATTTGATTTATACATACAATTTATTTTTTAATTTATTTTTATATTAATGTATTTATTATTAATAAACATTTAAAATACAAAATTTTAGATTTCTTTAGTAACACTGTTTTTTTAATAGTAATTTTTTATTATGTTATGTTAGTCACCATACAGTATATCCTTAGTTTTTGATGTACAGTTCCATGATTCATTATTTGCGTATAACACCCAGTGCTCCATGCAATACGTGCCCTCCTTAATACCCATCACCGGCCTATCCCAATCCCCCACCCCCCTCCCCTCTGAAGCTCTCAGTTTGTTTCCCAGAGTTCACAGTCTCTCATGGTTCATTCCCCCTTCTGTTTACCCCCCCTTCATTCTTCCCTTCCTTCTCCTACCAATCTCCTCGCTATTTCTTATGTTCCATAAATGAGTGAAACCATATGATAATTGTCTTTCTCTGCTTGACTTATTTCACTTAGCATAATCTCCTCCAGTCCCGTCCATGTTGCTGCAAATGCTGGGTAATCGTTCTTTCTGATAGCTGAGTATTATTCCATTGTATATATGGACCACATCTTCTTAATCCAGTCATCTGCTGAAGGGCATCTCGGCTCCTTCCACAATTTAGCTATTGTGGACAATGATTTATATATACATATATAAATATTATATATATATCAGTGTGTATATATATATGTAGTGTGTAAGAAAATTGTGTGTATATCTAAATCTATAACTAAATCTATATTTATCATCTTCTTTGTCCATTCATCTATCAGTGGACCCTTGGGCTGCTTCCATATCTTGGCTATTGCAGATAATGCTGCCATAAACATCAGACTGCATGTATCCCTTTGAATTAGTATTTTTGCATTTTTGGGGTAAATACCCACTAGTGTGATTACGGGATTGTAGGGCAGCTTTAACTTCTTGAGGAAACTCCATCCTGTTTTCCACAATGACTGCATCAGTTTGCACTCCCACCAACAGCGCGAGAGGGCTCCTTTCTCTCCACATCCTCGCCAACACCTGTTGTTGCTTGCCTTGCTGATTTTCGCCGTGCCGGCAGGTGTGAGGTGCTACTTCGTCGTAGTTTTGATTGCATTTTCCTGATGATGAGTGACGTGGAGCATCTTTTCATGTGTCTTTGGCCATCTGGACGTCTTCTCTGGAGAAATGTCTTCATTTGTTTCTTGGGTGTTGAGCTGTATCAGTTCTTTGTATATTTTAGAAACGAACCCTTTACTCAATATGTCATTCGCAAATATCTGCTCCCATTCAGTAAATTGCCCTTTAGTTTCATTGTTTCCTTCCCTGTGCAGAAGCGTTTTATTTTGATGTAGTCCCAAAAGTGTATCTTTGTTTTTGTTTCCATTGCCTCAGGAGACATATCTAGAAAACTGTGGCTATGGCTGATGTCCAAGACATTTCTGCCTGGGCTCTCTTCTAGGATTTTTATGGTTTCAGGTCTCACATTAAGGTCTTTAATGCATGGTGAGTTTATTTTTGTGTGTGGTGTGGGAATGTGGGCAAGTTTCATTCATCTGCATGTGGCTGTCCAGTTTTCCCAACACTATTAGTTGAGGACACTGTCTTTTTCCCACTGGATAATCAATTCTCCTTTGTCGAACATTAATTGACCATATAACTGTGGGTTTATTTTTGGGTTTTCTCCTCTATTCTATTGATCTATGTGTCTGTTTTTATGCCAGTACCATACTGTTTTAATTCCTACCACTTTGTAATATAATTTGAAATCTGGAATTGTGAATCCTTTAGTTTTGTTCTTCTTTTTCAAGATTGCTTTGGCTATTTGGGGTCTTTTGTGGTTCCATACAAATTTTAGGATTGTTCTATTTCTGTGAAAAATTCTGTTGGTGTTTTGATGGGGATTGCATTATATCTGTATGTTCTTTTGAGTGTTATGGGTATTTTACCAATATTTGTTCTTCTAACCTATAAACGTGGAATGTCTTTCCCTTTCTTTGCAACATCTTGAATTTCTTTCATCAGTGTTTTAAAATTTTCAGAGTGCAGGACTTTCAGCTCTTTGGTTAAGTTTATTCCCAGATTTTTTTTTTTTGGTGCAATTGTAAATGGGATCGTTGTCTTAATTTCACTTTCTGCTGTTTCATTATTAGTATATAGGAATACAACAGATTTCTGTACATTGATTTTGTATCCTGCAACTTTACTGAATTCATTCATCAGTTCTAGAAGTCTTTTGCTAGAGTCTTTAGGGTGTTCTATATAGAGTATCATGTCATCTGCAAATAGTGAGTTTTACTTCTTCCTTACCAATTTAGATGGTCTTTGTTTCTTTTTCTTGTCTGATTGCTGTGGCTAGGACTCCCAGCACCATGTTGAATAAAAGTGGTGAGAGTGGGCATCCTTGTCTTGTTCCTGATCTTAGGGGAAGAGCTCTCAGTTTTTCACCATTGAGGATGATGTTGGCTGTGGGTTTTTCTTACAAGGCCTTTATTATGTTGTGGTATATTCCCTCTAGACCTACTTTGTTGAGGGTTTTTATCATGAATGAATGTTGTACTTTGTCAAATGCTTTTCTGCATCTACTGAAGTGAACATATGGCTTTTATCCTTTCTCTTATTGATGCGACATATCATGTTGATTGTTTTGCAAATATTGAACCACCCTTGCATCCAAGGGACAAATCCCACTTGATTGTGGTGTATGATTTTTTAAATATATTGTTGGATTTACCTTGCTAATATTTTGTTGAGGATTTTTCATCTATATTCATGAGAGATATTAGCCTGCGGTTCTCTTTTTTTGTGGTGTCTTTTTTTTTTTTAAAGATTTTATTTATTTATTTGACAGAGACAGCCGTGAGAGAGGGAACACAGCAGGGGAGTGGGGGAGGAAGAAGCAGGCTCCCAGCGGAGGAGCCTGATGTGGGACTTGATCCCGGAATGCCGAGGTCACGCCCTGAGCCGAAGGCAGACGCTTAAGGACTGCACTACCCAGGCGCCCCTGTGGTGTCTTTATCTGACTTTGGTTTCAGGGTGAGACTGGTCTCATAGAATGAATTTGGAAGTTTTCCTTCCTCTTATATTTTTTGGAATAGTTTAAGAAGAATGGGTATTAACTCTTCTTTAAATGTTTGGTAGCATTCACTGGTGAAGCCATCTGGTCCTGGACTTCTGTTTTTGGGGAATATTTTGGTTACTGATTCAATTTCATTGCTGGTCAGCAAGTCCTTTCTTGCTCTCTGAAGCATCTCTCTGAGATAAAGTCAGTGTCTAGAGAGTCAAGAAAGAAAGTTAGGGGAGTTGACAATTTTCTCAGCCTTGATTCGGAGGCCCCTTAATTTCCTATCATCATCAGAAAACATTTTGAGGTCTTGTCTGCAGCAGGCTCTGGGCTACCTGTTACCTCATTTCTCCTGCACACTGTGCCACTGGGCTTTGGGAAAGTCTTTTCTGGGTTTCTCGTTTCCCATTTGTAAAATGGGCATGTTGGTTTCTACCCGCCCTATGGCATAAAGCTGTTAGTAGGTTACCGGAATGTGTTAAAATGCTCTGAGCTCATTAAAAAAATTTTTGTTCTGCTTTCCTGTTGTACAAACTCTTGTGGGCTTGATAAAAAAAAATGCATTCCCTCAGATAGTTGTATTCAGTATTACTGAGATCTTTGAATCAGTCTTTAGCCTCAGAGAGCATGCAAAGATGTTTCTGGTCATATGAAATATACCACATGGCAAGCTAGAGAAATAAATGCTGGAGTCAAGTTTATTGTTGTTATTGTTTATAAAGATTTATGTATTTGTTAGAGAGAGAGTGAGAGAGATAGAATAAGTGGGGGGAGGGGCAGAAGGAAAGGGAGAACCTCAAGCAGACCCCCCGCCCCCCGCTGCTGAGCACAGAGCCCCATGTGGGACTCGATCCCAGAAACCTGAGATCATGACCTAAGCTGAAACCAAGAGCTGGAGGCTTAACCACCTGAGCCACCTAGGTGCCCCCGTTGTTTTTAAGGAGAGAAAAATTTCTCAGTAGTGTGCTGCAAACGGACACATCCCCATCATTGAGAGTAAGTTGCTTCACTGAAATCCCCGTTAAGACCGTTACCTTTCCCTAGTGTGGCACCTTTCTTTAAGTCCTACAGGAGACAGCAGAGACCAACCTGGAGCATGACAGCCTCGGGTCTTTTCCTGCACCTGCTCTCAGGGCTATCTCCCTTCCCACTGGTGGCCTCTGGGAGACACAGCCCCAAGCTCGCAGCACACCCAGTCTCACCTGCCACAGAGGTCACAGCCCTGGGGGGCTCCCACTTCTGCTGCCCTTTCTGTAATGCCCACCCCCCACTCCAGTGCTGCCTCTGCTGTATTTCCGAAGTCCTCACTACGCCTGTCTCTGTTAAGCCTCTGTGCAAGTTTGCGGCACGCAGGGAAGTCAGAGACCCGACTCTGCTCTCATATAGGCACTGCTGTGGCCCTCTGCCCCACGACGGCTGGCTACGAATTTCCTCTAGAAAATGGGCTCTCTGCCGTGAGATTTAGAGGCTTCCCCTGACGTAGGACTGAAAAAGCATGTTATGAGCACAGGTGCTGCTCAGACACCCTCTTCCTTCTTTACCCCGAAGCCCTTTGCTGCATTTTTATATCCTGCTGCTCACCATGGTTAACACTCCCCCCACCCCACTTCCTCGGGTTCCCCTGTCTGCAGCATGCAACAGTCGGTGGCAGGAATGAGCAGGTCCCGCACTGCACATCAGTCCGCAAGAAGGTGACAGGTGTCGCAAGAGGATCACATTTAGTTACAGTCACCTGTACAGGGAATCAGGGCCCATGAGCTTAGGGCTGCTGCACAGCGTTGGAAGCCCGGAGGAGAAGTCAGTGTCTACAGATGTGGACGTGAATAGGCAGTTCATGCTGGTGTGTGTGTGTCTGTGTGCATCTGTGTGTGTGTGTGTGTGTGTACGTGCGATTTTTCTCTTCAGTCTTCCCAAGGAATAGTGAATTCACTAGTAAACCTATTACACAAGCAATTTGAATGAATACATACCTGTTGATACAAATTAGCAGCAGCCATTGTTGACCTGTGTCTAGACCTTTACAGGTTACAAAGCATCCCAGCATTCCTGCAAACAACGGAGTACCCAGGAATTGATTATGCAGTGATTTTTACCAATGATCTGGGGTTATTCACTCAGCCTTAAATACTCAAAAAGTGCTCTAGGTCTTTACTTCTTGATTCTGTTGCTCCTTCCAGAAGAAAACTGGACTGGCTTTCAAAGTTAAAATTGCGGAGCCTGCCATTCTGGCAATACTTGGGTCAGTTCAGAATGAAACCCGGTAGGTGTATCTCTCTCTCTTCTGCTACAGGGTGTGGAAAGCTATCCAGCCACAGGCGGGACCTGCCCTGCTGTCAGATCCTTCATTGCTCATTTGGGCCCTGAGCATACTCCTTCGTTTCCAGGTAGGGATGAGGCGCCCCTGCCTGCAGGAGTTCAAAGACAGGTATGCCATCCGCTTATAGGTGATTATGGGGACAAATGAAAGTGTCCCAGGGAACGATCGTTCAGCTTGGCTGGTGGCTTATCAGTCTGTTTTCTCTTCTTCCTAGATATCCACCGAACCACCTTTCCCTACCGCCCGTGTGCATTTACTCTTCTTTGAAATTATTGAGATTTCTGGGTTTGTTTTAGCAGCTTGTAGTTACCTTACCTAACATGATAACCTTTAAGGTTCCACCCAGTCCTGAGATTCTTGGATTCTAAATCTTGAGACATGGGGCACCTGGGTGGCTCAGTCGGTTAAGCATCTGCCTTTGGCTCAGGTTATGATCCTGGGGTCCTGGGATCGAGTCCCATGTCAGGCTCTCTGCTCAGCGGGCAGCCTGCTTCTCCTTCTGCCCCTCTACCCACTCGTTTTCTCTCTCTCTGTGTCAAATAAATAAAATCTTAAAAAAAAAAATCCTGAGACACTACACTTGGTTATGATTACTTGTCATTCTCTCACCACTTACAACCGATCCTTCTCATGCCTTCTGGTTTTCCACAGGATTTCCATTCCTTGTATTTTTAGAGGGCTTTGGATTCACTCATGGACAAGGAAATGGCTAATGTTGGCTTAGCCGCTCCGGCTAGCCGGCTCCTCAGCAAGCGGGCTTCGTGGGCATGGGCGGTTTGCCTCATGGGCCGGGGGCAGGCTGAGCACGTGAGGCGAAGCCTGGCATGGAAACAAGGGTGACAAGGCCCCAGGATGTGGGGGTAACAGATGGCGTTTGCCCCGAAGTGGAGGTGGGCAGGGGCGGAGGAATCAGTGGGCTCGTGCTGCCCGCTGAGGGAGTTACCTGCAGGAGCTGCGGGCTTCGAACCTGGGGCCTTGGTCCCTCCGAGCAACCCAAGTGAGCGAGAGCCAAAGACTCTCACATTCCCTCTGGCGTTTCCAAGTGGGTCCCTAAGACCGTGTACAATTATTAACTAACTAATAGAAATGGAGGGCTCAGAACTTTGGAGAAGGACTTAATGAAATTTGTTTTTAATGGTAACTACTTATTGACAAACCAAGGGGCTCAGATCAAATTAGCATGACCCTCTTCCTGAGAAATGGGGTGTCGGGTTTTAGAACAAGTTTGACCAGGGTTCTCTTTCAAAGGGAAAATTATTTTAAAGTGCATTTTAAAATTTTTTTAAAAACATTTCTTGATTTGAGAGGGAGAGAGAGAGTGAGCAAGGGGAGGGGCAGAGGGAGAGAGAGAACCTTAAGCCGACTCCGCAGAGCCGGAGGCAGGGCTCCATCCCACGACCCTGAGATCATGACCTGAGCTGAAGCCGAGAGCTGGACACTTAGCCAACTGAGCCACCCAGGTGCCCCTTGAAAGGCATTTTAATGAAAATTTCTGTTTTTGTTCCAAAACCTTCTAAAAATTATCATCATCATCAGCAGCAGCAGCAGATTTATAATCCGAATGAAGTTTAGAATTCTGGCTTAAGAGACTGAAACTCTTGACCAATAAATACCCCGATTCTTCTTTTTAATGTATATGATAGAGTGTGAAGAATGAATCTATTGAGCCTCTCATCTGGGCTGGTGTGTGTGTGTGTGTGAGAGAGTGAGAGAGAGAGAGAGAGAGAGAGAGAGAGGATTCCATCGAAGACTTAGATATAATCACTTTTAATCACATAATCTTTGTCAATTACTCTTGACCCAGTCCATGCGTGATCATATCCTGATACACACACGTGAATAGAGCAGTGCTTGATTTAAAAGTCTGCATTGTTTATTTCATTCACCTGGAGCTTTTTAATGAAGTGCTTCTTATGCAGAATTCGATTATGTTAATAAGCACTGGAGCTGAGGCTGTTACTCGCTGCGGCATATAGTATTTGAGGGGTTTTCCCTCGTCTTCTACTCTTTGATGTTGCATAAGCTATTCACAAATGTCACCTGCTGTTGATGTCCAAACCGACAAATATATTTAGCACAACGCACCAGAGGCTGGAAAGTAAAGCTTTTAATTAACCTACAGGGAATTCTCTAAGATCATAGGTTTTAAAAAAAAAATGAGAGGCAGGAAGTCCCCGGAGAAAGGTAACATTTGCATTTTCTCCTGACTTTTTGGATGTCGCCCTCAGAGCAGGTGACCTCTGCCCCACCGATGTAAGGCAGTGGATTGCCATGAAAAAAAAATTTATTCACATCCTTTGAATAACCCCATACAGTGACCCCGCCCTGCGAAAAAGAACAGTAACGTCCAAAAAAGGTGTTAATACAATTAGTTTGGAATTTCAGAAACCCATGAGCCCCAAAGTTGTGAGAAGTTGTGCTAGGTTGGATCCTTCTTTTTGACACCTTGTCCTCAGGTAGGAAAGCCTCCTCCCCTGCCCCAGGACCGGGTGTGGCCAGGGAGCCCTGTCCTTGCAGGTGGCCCGTTCCCCCTCCTCTCCCTTCCCCGGGACCAAGCTTAGCTGTTGGGTCGCCCAGCCCTTGCTCTTCTACTTTCCAACATAATGAGCATGTGTCCATTCCAGACGGGGTGCTGGGGGTGTGGCATTTCCTCCCTAAGCCCACACTGTGATGCAGCCGGCATTAGTCTTCCTACTGGAGAAGCCAGGAACTGGGTGAGAGAGGCCGGAGCCGGTCAAGTAAATCACTTGAAACAGGTGTTTGGGGGAGCTCTTCCTTTGCAATCATGTTTGAGACTGAACTGCGGTGGGGAGGGGGGTGGTGTCGGAGCCTGGGGAACTGGGGGAATTAGCACCCAAAGAAGCCAGCCAACAGCACCTGTCTGCGGCTGCTCGGGCGAGTGAGCCTGGGTCGGCCTGGCCCGAGGCCCGGGGGGCACACACCCAGCCGCGCAGGGGCTGGCAGCCTAGGGCAGCGGGGGAGGCCGCGGTCATCCTGAGTCTGCGAGGGGAGGCCTTTGGAGCCCAGCGCCCTGGACCCGAGGACACACAGGCTCCAGCCCCAGGCCCCAGAGCCGGCCTTTCCACGCCCATCAGGAACCGCATTGATAATGCCATTCCACCCATCCTTTTGCTGGCTTGCATTTGCGGCCAAGACGAAAGGCTCGCCCTTGTTTGGGTCTTTCAGCTCTGGAACATTTTCCTTGACTTCTTTCAGACAGTGTCTAAATGACACCACCAAGTGAGACTGGAGCAGTCGGATCTCTGGCCCTGTCTGGGGTTAGCAAATGAATGACACCGTAGGTGGCTTCCTCGCCCCCCCCCCCCCCCGCCCCGGCACTTAACTCACTCAGGCGTCAGTGAGCTCACCCCTCAGGACTGGCACATTAGCGACCTTGAACTCATAACTTTCCTGGCAGAGGCAGAAGTGACAGCCCAGCTTGCACCGTCAGGTCACTCCCCAACCCTTGCCAGTGTAGACGGCCTTTGATGCTTGACGGCCTTATCTGAATCCATCCAGGTAGTTACGGAGCCCTGCATGGCTGCATGCCATAGTCTGGCCCCTGCTGCCTCCCCAGCTTCCTTGCCCACCCCACCGACCTACCTCACCTTTGTGTAGCCTGTGTTCTAAGAAAACCCAGTCCACTTTCCTGAACGTTCTCTGCATCTTCCCACTTCTGTGCTCTAACTGAAGGCCTTTATTCACTGGAATGCCCTTCCCCCATCTCTACCTGTTGAAATCCCATGATTCTCCAGCACACAAGGCAAACGCTATTTCGAGAAAACCTCCTATGATTTCCAGAGCCAGAAGGGAATCTGGGCATCGTTGTGGCTTACCAGGCTCTCATCACCTCGTCCATCTCAGACCACGGTTAATGCCATCAGCCCTCAATCGTGGTGGGGGGTCTTTAGCATTCTGGACTCATTTTTGTTCCATAAAGATCCATTGATGGTCTTTGAGTTCCAACCACTGTGTTAGATGCTGGCAGCATGAAGATGAACAAGAGACTGGAAATGTCTTCGAGGCTGTAGAAAAATCCAGTGAACAGACAGGCAGGTACAGACCTCATTACAAAGTGCTAAGACACGAAAAGAGGGTCTGGGAGTGCACCAGGGTGGACAAGGTCTACTCAAGGCTACTCGGGTCCTGGCATATCCGAGGAAGAGTTACTAGCCTCTGAATGACCAGAAAAAGGGCCCATGTTTGAAAAAGAAACTGGAGAACCACGTTGGTGTTGGCTAATTTTATGTGAGAACTTGGCTAGGTCATGCTACTTACATATCTGATCAAACACTAGTCTACGTATTTCTGTGATGCTATGTTTCAGATGAGATGAACATTTAGATCAGTGGACTTTGAGTAAAGCAGATTACTCTTTATAACATGGGTGGGCCTCACCTAATCAGTTGAAGGCCTTAATGGGAACAAGAATGGCTTTCCCCAAGGAAGAGGAAATTCTGCCAGCAGGCCGCCTTTGGGCTTGAGCTGCAACATAGCTTCTTCTTTGGGTCTCAACCTGCTGGCCCACTCTGCAGATTTAGCACTTGTCAGCCTCTGTATCCACATGAATCAATAATTCAAAATCTCTCTCTCCTGCTCTCCATGCATGCTTGAGTGTGTGCAAGAGTGTGCACACACACACATATGTATACATGTACACACACCTCTTGATTCTGTTTCTCTGGAGAGCCCTGACACGGTATCAATCCCCACCGTGAAGGGAGCTGAGGAACAAGCTGTTTTGCAGTAGAAAGCTACCGGAAGTCATTAAGCAGGGGGATCATGGGTCAGAGCTGTATTAATAAAGGGTCCTTTACTTTTTTTAAAGATTTATTTATTTTTAGAGAGAGAGAGTGCACAAATGGAAGGGGCAGAGGGAGAGGGAGAGAGAGAATCTCAAGCAGACTCTGTGCTCAGCGTGGAGCCCGACTCGGGGCTCAATCTCATGACCCTGAGATCACGACCTGAGCCAAAACCAGGAGTCGGATGCTTAGCAGACTGTGCCAACCAGGCGCCCCAGTAAAGAGTCCTTTATTAAAGGAGCAGGCTCTAGTCTGGCTGTTAGCTTAGGGTAGCCAGCAACCTCAGGGTGCCTCGCCCCCTCCCTGGCCGTGGGGGCGGGGGGAGTCCTGTCATGTCAGTCGTCAGTAAGGAGTTCTGTCCCATTACCTGCAATGTCAGGGAGGCTGTTACCTTCTTTCCATTCCCACAGACCCAGTTTGGGTATTCATCGTCAGGAACTGCTGAGACTGTGTCCTGCCTCAACTCTTTTGCTCTCCGCCTTCCCCCATCCAGCAGAAGGAGGGGGAAGAAGGTTCTGTTCTGCGCGGCCTGCCCTGGGGAGCTAGCCACTGCCTTCTGGAAGCTAGGTGAAGGAGGTGAGCACGTGGCTCAGGAGCATAGCCAGGCAGAGACGCTGGCCCCGGGCAGCAATTGTAATTCTAGACAGGCCCACCTAGGGCTGTGGAATCTTGTTTCCTTCCTGATGGGCATTGAGAGACGAGTGGCCCTCCACTGGGGGAGGGGGTAGAAGCCAAGCTATGGCTTCTGGACTACAGACTTTAGGACTGCCCTGTTTAGGGTGAGTGAGGGACTGGCACCGAGGGGGAGTATGCAGGGCCAAGGGGTAGCCCAGCTCCGTGGAATGCATCCAAGCGGCAAGGGCAGGGGGTGCCCAGACTTCAGGCAGCCAGAGCTGGCAGGAGCCCAGAAGTTCAGGGTTACTGGTTCCCCGTTGGGGGCAGTCCCTTAGTTCCATGCCACACGGGCTTGTGTGGCCAAGGATGCTGACTTCTTCCTGTTGCTGTGAGTTGGGGCTCCGGGGCAGGAGGGGACCGGTCGGAGCTGTGGCTGTGGGTGGCTGGAGAAGGCGAAGGCACGGGAAGGGAGGCAGGACTGACAGTCCCGGTATCATGCAGACTTTCTTAAATTAGCTGTGGGGAGAGGAAGTAAGAAAGAAGAGCCAGAAAGTCAACAGTCAGACTTTCCTGGACCATCTGTGATGGGAAGCAGAAAGCTGCCAAGAAGAACTCTGAGCTTGAGCTAATGGGTAGAACTTGAAAGCAGAAGTAACACACCACCCCCCGAAATCGAGAGGCTTTTCTTTTCTTCTTCTGCTTTCTTTCCTGCCTTCCCTCTTCCGTCCCCTTCCTTTTCCTCTTTTCTTGCTTTCTTTTTTCAACACATAGCTCTACGGAGCCTCCAAGAAATGGTACTGCTAAGCAAATCCAGATCCGAAGGTTCGGTACCATCAGAAAGCACACATGAAAACCGGTGAACCAGGATTCAGCTGAGTCCCGTTTCCTGGGTTAATGCAAAGCAGGGTGGAGAAGTTCGGTTTTTAACAATGCTGCTGCATACGGAATTCCCAATCTGTCATACCATTTTAAGGGATATTATTTTTTGGAGAAACTAATCACAGTTGGGTCACTGCATGCCTGCCTTCTTACTTCTTTTTATTACTCGCAATACGCAATAGTTTCGCTGTGGAGCCTCTGCCACCGTGACCCACTCAGCCAGCCACCCGGGGCGGCAAGCGCTCCATGCGTTGAAGGGAATAAGGAGTCTTTGGATGAGTGCTTGAAGCTTTTCATCTTACCCAGATCCTTCCAAGGCTGCAGAGGGGGTTTGCATTTCTCAGGGGTGGAGTACTTCCGCTGTCCCCAATGCAGATGCGGGCACTTGTCTCCGCAGAGCCGCAGAGCCGTGTGACCTGAATGAAGTTGACAGCCAGTGGTTTGCAGAATCAGCAGCTAACCAGGCTTGTGAGACTCAGAAACCTGTTCTCTTTCTCAGACTAAGGGGCTAGTGGATCTTACAGGCAAGACAGTAAGGAAGCTGCCTAAGTGCTCGCTAGGGGCTCAGGGTGGGGTGGGCAGGAGGGAGGTGGGAAACGTTGACCCTGCTTGGCTTACATGTCTCAATCCTGTGGCCGTCTGCTTCTCTGTGCACTGAAATCTCTGCCCCGAGCCAGGCCCTGGCGGCATTATGCACAGGTGCGCAACACCTGAGCACGGCAGCTTACCTTTAAGTAAGTGTGGCCCACACGTGCCCTAGCTCTCCTGGGGCCCATGACCATGTCCCAGGGCAGCAGCCCAGCCCGATAGCCCCTCCCCACTCCACCTCCAGGTGTCTGCTTTCGTCTTGCTCTTCCTTTCCTGCACGCTCAACAGGCCCGCCCGAGGATGCATGAGCTTGTCGCTGTGGACTGGAAGGGCTCACAAGTGTGGTCCCCACTCCCTGGTCCGGGGAGTCTTCCCTTTACCAGCTTGATGCTCAGCGGGCATCCTCAAAGGGCCTCTCCTGCATTGGCAGCACCAGGATACTTTGCTTTTTGTCTCCAGTTGATCTGATCACTTCTCAACATTCTGTTGACTGTTATTGCATATGGCATAAGTAGAATTATTGCCCAGGGAGCCGGAGAGATCTTGTTCTCTCACTGCTGATGCATCACGTCTGTGACTGCTGTCTGTTTTGGCCATATAGACTCTTGAGACTTGAAAAATTAACAAAGACCATTGTGTTCTGCGACACGAAGACACAAACCAGCAATGTATTTCTACTCGTGGTGAAATGGAATAAGTCCTGGGTTGAGAGTGAGAAAACCTAGATTCAAGTTCCAGCTGCTTGACCTTGGATGGGTCATGTGGCTTGGTTATCCTCGGTTTCTTCCCATGCAGATTGGAGATGCCTAGTGTGGACTCCTGTAGGCAGCTGTGAGAATCGAAATGAGATCAGTATGTGAGAGAGCTCTTCACTCTATGAAAGCTTAGACAGATGTCAGGCACGGAAGGTTAAACAATATTCCACATGGTTTCTCTTCCAGAATCTGCAATCTGGCAGCTAGGTCCCTCTCATCCTGGTGGTGAGAACTTATGGGTTGTACACTAGATCGGGCCCCCAAATACAACCTGGGAATTGGTACACTCTCACCACACCCTGCCTCCATGAGAATCAACAACAAAAGACTGATAGAATTATGTTTCATTTCAAATGGTATAAAGGAAGGAAAAAAATAATTGCTACCTTAACATATTTTGTGCATGTTATTCCTTCCTTCCTTCCACCCATCCATCTACCCACCTCTCCATTCATCTCTCCATGCTGCTCCTTCCTCCCATTCATCCATCCAGCCACACACTCAGCCATCCATCCATCCATCCATCCATCCATCCATCCATCCATCCACACACTCATCCATCCATCCATCCATCCATCCATCCATCCATGCCATTCCTTCCTTCTATCCATACATCCATGCATGCATGTATCCTTCCTTCCATCCAGCCATCTGCCCATCCGTCCACCCATCTGTCCAACCATCTGTCTGTTCGTCTGTCTGTCCATCCATCCATCTGTCCAACCATCTATTTGTCTATCCATCAATCCATCCATCCATGCACCTGTCACTGACCACCTGTTAGGCCCCGTTAAGCATATGGGGAGATACAACTGATCAGGAGACAGTTTCTGTCTTTATTTGTTTGCTGTAGTGAGAGACAAATGAGTAATCAAAGAACTAAAATGCTATATGACCAAGTGCTGTAAATTGATCAAGAGCCTTCTCTCTGTCTCCCTCCCTCTCTTCTTCCTTCTTTCCATCCTTCCTTCTTTGCATATAACAGAGTGTTCGAGGGGAGTCTAGTGTTCTTTTTCTCATTTCCTAAGAAACGGCAATATAGGAAAAGGAACTGCTCTTTCTGAAGCTACCTGTAGTGTTTCTTTTTCTGCATAGATAGAGGACGGTCTTGTTCATTTCATGCAGAATAACACTTTAATGGACTTTTTGGTTATGAAACTCATAAATCCCAGATCGTCTTCTGGAATAAAGTGGTTTAAGACTAAAAGAATCTCAATGTTTTACATAATTAGAATGTTTCAGTGAGGACAGAATTGCAAATCTCAGATGATTTCATTCTAGCGACACCCCCCCCCCCTTCTATAGAAGCCTCAGAAGAGACCCATCTGGACTCCAAGTTAGAAAGACATAGTCCCTGGGGAGCTAGGTTGGGCTTTTCCTCACAGTCATAGAGTAGGGCCTAGGGAGAGCAGTGTGCAGCGGAGACCAGAGGAAGCCTTGGCCCACTGGCTCCAAGAGCAGCCAAAGCTTCCACCAAAACCCTGTTGATCATTACAGTCCATAATTAGAATTAAGGGCTGGTCTAGGGTTCAAGCTTGGGCAAAGTGGTTCTGGAAACAACAGAAGCCCTGGGAAAGCTAGAGTCCTGTCCATGAAAAGAGTCTTTTCAGAAGTAATTATGTTAAGGATCTCAAGATAAGATCGTCCTGGATTATTCAAGTTGGCCGTAAATCCGGTGACAAGTGTCCTCAAAAGAGACAGAAGAAGAGCAGATACGGACAGACACACAGAGAGGAGGCCACAGGACAGGCCACATGAAGACAGCCACAAGCCAAGGAAGGCTTGGAGCCACCAGAAGCTGGAAGAGGCAAGGACGGGTCCTTCCCAAGAGCCTTTGGGGAGAGTGCGGCCCTGCCGACGCCTCCGTTTGGGACTTCTCGCCTCCTGAACTGTGAGAGGATACATTTCTGTTGTTTGCAGCCACTCACTTTATGGGAATTTGTTACAGTGGCCCTAAGAAACCGTTACACCAACACACACACACACACACACACAGAGGCACACAATTCTGCACCCCTCCCCCGCCCCCCCCCCCCCCCCCCCCCCCCGCGCAAAACTGCAGAAAGCCAACCAAGTAGGGAGAAAGACTGAGGTGTGGCTCTTCCCGGGTTCTTGTCACTCACATTGTGAAAAATTCGTGCACACAGAAAAGTAATGTCTCCACTACCCGCGGGAGAGATGGCTGGGAGGGGCTGATTCTGTACTAACCCTTTCTTCGCTCGCGCCGCTGGGTCAGAGAAAGGCTGCTGGATTCGTTCAGCTTTACGCAGTTGCCCATTTGTACGGCCTCCAAACGCCTGTGCTCAGTCACGGGAGGCCCTTGCTCAACAAAGCCTGACATTCTTGAGTTCTTGGGTCTGCGCCTGGAATCAGGCACCCTCACCAGGCAGGCTGAACGAATTCCCAAGATGGCAGAATTCCCTGGGCGGCCAGGATGTGGCCCCCGGAAGACCGTGTGGTGTGTCTCGAGGCTCCATGTGAGCAGTGGAATCGTAAAGGCTGCTTGGGAAGCCTCGTGGCTTCAGGAGGCTAGAGGCCAGGGTCGCCTGCACCCCCCCACACACACTCTGGGTGGCCAAACTTCTAAGAAACATGAGTCAAGGGTGTGGAGCGGCTTTGTTTACTGGCCCAATGTTAACCTCCCCTGAAGGCCATGTGAGCAGCAATCCAAGATGTCAGTTTTAGGCCTTCAGGAACAGCCTCCCTTCTAGGTTTAATCCAGTTGAGTCTAATATCAAAGCGAGAACATGGCAATGGGGTCTGCTCTGCTCCCTAGGCCGGCCCGGCCTCCCTGGTGAGGTGGAGGCAGGGAGGAGAGGCAAGGCCTAGGAGCCATCATGCTTGCCGGCCTCAGACAGCACCAGAGGCCCAAATGCTAGCTCTGACTTTTGTGAGTTCATTGACGTTGTCCCTCTGGGGTCCCCTGTGGGGGCTTTCTAGTCGCCGCATGGCTCCCTGGTGCTCCCTCAGACTGGTCGTCTTGATTTCCCCTCTCAGCTTCTGCCGCTGAAGCTTTACCCTTCGGAGACCCTTCTCTTGCAGTCACTTCCTGTCCCACGCACCCGGTGGGAGGGTCTCTTTCAAGGCAGTTCAAGCCTTGTGACCTTTTGCAGGGCCCACTCTGCTCTGTGGAAAATGCTCTCTCACTCGTCCAAGCTCTGGGAGAGCAGACCACTCCCACCGCTGCCCCCTTCTCCCCTTGCCCTCAACTTACGTCAAGGTGCGACTGGTCGGGCTTCGGGTTTCAGAATGCTGCAGGCAGACGTCAGGCACCAGTCCCTATCTGGGTCCTCCAGACTCCAGGGTCTTTTCAGTTTCCTCAAGCAGGTCCCTTACAGGCCCCTCATCTGGCTTCAGGAAGGGAGAAAGAACAGGGAGCCCTCTCCCCTTCCTGCTGGGAAGTGGGGAACACAGCTCCCCCCACCAGACAACTGGAAACCCTCTCCTCCACTCTTCTCCCTCATCATCCCCCTGCAATTCCAGAGCCTGCAGGTGACAATAGGCTTGAGTCACAAACTTAGTTTAGGGTCCCCCCCTGAGAAGTCCCACGTACATGGTGCAACTCCTTTCATTGAGCGTGGAGCCATGGTCAGCTTTCAGCCCCCTCCTTGGGCCATCAGCAGAGGATTCCCTGATTCTGCCTTCAGAGTGTTCTTGGTTCTTCAATCGCTCATCCCCCTGCCCTGCTTGCTGTGGTTCCATAGTTTCTTTGAAGCCTTCCCTGCTTGGGGCCCATGTCTTCTCCTTGAGGGCATGGCACGCTTCCCCATGGGATCACAGTTCCAGTACGAAGACTTTGAGACTTGGGAACTGCCTCACCAGGCTGTGGCTGGCCGTTGAGGGTCTCCCCCTTTGTTCTGGCTCCTGACGGCTTCTAGGAGGGAGGGCCGAGATGGGCTCAGATCCATGGGAAGGGAGACCAGGGCAGGAGGCCATGGGTACCTCCATTCCAGTGAGGTCTCTCTCCACCAATGAAGGAAGGGCCACCTGTGCTTCTCAACGTGCAAGAGAACGTAGGGGCTGCTTTATGGCGCGCTTGTCTGGCAGGAACCCCTGGTCTAGTCTATATGAGGGAAGGCACGTTCCTCTTAATGGCTACGTTCTGACCCGATGCTGACCAAACAACGGCCCAGGGCTCTGATGCTAAGTCCGGTCAGATGAATGGTGCCATGTTTAAGTAACTTTGCTTTGCCACGGAGGAGCACACCTTCCGCCCCGTCAGAGATGGTGGGAAGTGATGTGGGAAGGGGGAGGGTGCGAGGGGGCAGGAGATGGAAGCACACAGAGGAGACGAGCCCATCCGGGGTGAAGATGAAGCCGTGCTCCTCCGGGAAGCTCGAGTGGGGTCTGTTACAAGGTTCTGAGCAGGCGGTTGACATGATCAGCTCTATGTTTTAGAAAGCATGCTCTTGACTGCAGCGTGAAGCACAGAAGAGATGAGGAGACACTAGCTGGAGGTGGGAGATTGGGTAGGAGGATGTTACAGAAATCCTGGGGCCCATGTTGGGCCTGGACTAAGGTCAGTGGGTAGAGAGAGTGGGATGAACGAGAGAGAGAGAGAGAGACAGAGAGAGAGAGAGAGGGCTGGAAGTGGAATCCTTGGGGTGGGGACCCTGCAGGGGAGAGTGAGGCTTAGGCAACTGGACTGATGGTGGTGCCCTTCCATGGGGTGGAGACACAGGAGGAGCCCATGTCATGTGCCGGGGTGCGCAGTGTGATTTGGTCCTTGCTGGAGTCCCTGCACTGTGCCAAGTGTGGTCCTGGACCCCCACATCCTTCAGTAGAGGTGTCTAATCTAATTCACTTCCTAAAGTCCTGGTTCCGATTTCACGAAAGAACACCCTGCTCATAGAATAATTCGCAAGGCTTTTTCCTTCTCTCTCAGCCAGGGCCCTGTGGATTCACTCACCTCCGGGCTTGACCACTATAGTGTTCCAAGGGCGCCCTCATATCTTGGCATGCTCCTTGGGTACCGTAGTTCCTGGGAGCTGAGACTTCCATGTACTTTGGGAAAAAAAGTAACTTTCTAGGTTTGTAGAGTGGGTGTTTGTACCTTGATTTAGCTCTCGCTGGGTCTGGCATTTGGGGATATTAAGGCCAACCAAAGGCCTCACTGAATCAGACTAACAAAAGTTTGTTTAGCCCTTTCCTTCCTCCCTCCCTTTCCTCCTCCCTCCCTCCCTTCCTCCTCCCCCTCCCCCTCCTCTCCTCCTCCTCCTCCTCCTCCTCCTCCTCCTCCTCCTCCTCCTCCTCCTCCTTCTTCTTCTTCTTCTTCTTCTTCTTCTTCTTCTTCTTCTTTTCCTCCTCCTCCACCCTCCCTCTTCCTTCCTTCCTTCCTTCCTTCCTTCCTTCCTTCCTTCCTTCCTTCCTTCTTTCCTTCCTTCCTTCCCTTCTTCCTTTCTCTCTTTCTCCCTTCCTTTCTTTCTCTCTTTCCTTCTTTCTTTCTTTCCATTGCCTATTTAACACATTCAAAGTTTAATAACTTAATAGCCTGAAGAAGACATCCCCTACGGCAGACACTGGCTACATTTCAATCGTGTTTTCTCTTCCCGGCACGCTGGGAAGACGCATTTCCCAGCCGCCCCTATAGTTAGGCTGGGACCACATGACTGGGTTCTGGCCAATGGAATGAGGCAGCAAGAGAGATGTAGGCTGCTTCTAGGCCTGGCACAAAACCCTGTGTGCCATGGTCCATGCTCTCCTTCTGTGACAACTTTGGAGATGGTGAAAACACAAGATGAGAGAGGTGAATTCCTGAGCTACCTTGTGGAATCAAGCCAGGGATCTCCCTTGGATGTGACATGAAAAAAAGAATAAACCGACACTGTATCAAGCCACTGAGAGTTGGGGGTTACTTTTGTAGGGTTATCCTGACTAACGCATGAATACGGCATTGCATCAAGATTTTTTTTCTAGAATCAGTAAATCTCTTCTGCTGATTTTCTGTACTGAAGTTGAACCACCTCGTCTCTTTGTGAGAAGACAGACAGCACATTCACACAACGGTCTATGGCAAAGCACGTTGATCCCTGCTTGTAATACTTTGAAAATAGAAAATATGTATATTCTCTTGTATATGTAATGTATCTAATATTATGTATGTATATTGTTTTGTTTCTTCAGCTAATTCTTGAAGCAAGCACCCATCAACAGGCACTTGCTTTGGAGAAAGAACTAGACCAGGCACAAGAAAAGTGAGGTAGAAAAAAATCTTCACACTTAAGGACAGGATTGATTTTTAAAATTGGAAGTACAGGGGCGCCTAGGTGGCTCAGTCAGTTAAGCGTCTACCTTTGGCTCATGTCACGATCCAGAGTTCTGGGATAGACCCCCGTGTCGGGCTCTCTGCTCAATGGGGAGCCTGCTTCTCCCTCTCCCCCTGCTTGTGATTTCTCTCTCTCTTCCTCCCTCTCTCGCTCTCTCACATAAATAAATAAAATCTTTAAAAAAATAAAAAATAAATAAAATTGGAAGTATGGCCACGAGCCCCTCCACCCTCCCCAGTGCTTCTCTTTTTGGGGGGAGTGGCTTTTTGTAATACGTCATGTTCTCACTGCCATTACCAGGGGACAGCTGAGCATGTCCTCCCTTTCTGGCTGAAGGGCCAGTGTGGACACGGGCACGCAAAGGTCAGAGCGACTTGAGATGCAAGTAAGCTGTGAAGAAACCAAATCCATTGTGTGTATAAACAGAATACTGAAGTTTCAAAGTTTGATTATTTTTCTCTTTTGTAATGGAGGAAATGTTAATTTCGTCCCCACTCTCAGGGTTTCATGATGTGGTCTCAGCAGAACGGAGGGAGAACCAAATCTCTATCAAGGGCTCCTGAAGCCACAGGGGGAAGAAACATCAGGGAGACTAAGATTCTTAAAAAATTGTTTGAATAAAAAAATAGATTAAAGTTCATTTAGCCTAGTTTGTAGCCAATGAGGAGGAGTTGAAGTGGGCCCGGTGGGGTAGGGGAAGGGAGGGAGGGCGGCTGTGTCCCGGCAGAAACACAAAGAGATGGAAAGAGAAAGGGGACATGCCTCCAGGAGCAGGCTCTCTCTCTCTCTCCACACACACACACACACACACACACACACACACACCCGTCCACATGTACACACACCGCACTTACACATATAACTCATATTTTATAAGAAGAAGACATTTTCTGAAATTTCTCCAAAAAACTTTCTCCCCAAGATCTGGAAACTCATAGGTATTTCAGAAAGCCCATGTTTTTCCCATTTTCCAATATAAATTTCAGGTTAAAAACAGCTAGCTACCTGTTTATTTTTTTCTTAAGATTTTATTTATTTATTTTAGAGAGAGAGAGAGTGTGAGCACATGTGAGCAGGGGGAGGGGCAGAGGGAGAGAGAGAATCTCAAGCAGACTCCACGCTGAGCGCAGAGCCCGACGCAGGGCTCGATCTCACGACACTGGGATCACGACCTGAGCTGAAACCAAGAGTCGGACGCTTAACCGACTGAGCCACCCAGGCGCCCGCCAGCTACCTGTTTTTAGCTGACCATGCATGAGCTGTGGTAGTCCTCATTTGTTAAGCATAAAGCCATTCCCTCTTTTTGCCATTTGAAAAACACTTTTTGGCCTAAAGTCATAAACTGGAGATTTAACTTCTGCTTATCATTGCTGAGAAAGCCCAGCAAGCCTCGTAACGCGTCCGGATTTCCGCCGCGGGTGTTGGCTGCGATGTAGTTGGGGCTGGAGCTAACTCATGGTTTGGAGGTCCCCTAGCCACAGTCTGCTTGTTTTTGTTTTGTTTTGTTTGGGAGAGGAGGTTAGCCACACTGGATTCCAATCCATCAAGCAGCCGGGCGATCGGGGTCCCTTGGTTTTACTGTCCCGTCGTGAATCTCCAACTGATTATCCACGTCTAACACCCAAAAATGCGAGGCCCCGGCCCGGCCCTCAGCTGGGCAGACCTGCCCTCATTTGTGGGTCACCTTTATCCTCTTGCTGTCTTCCACTTTCCTTTTTGGGCAATGAACTTTCTGTTGCTGGACCACTCGTGATCACGAGGATGTGAGGGGGCGGGGGGGGGGGGGGCAGCTAAGGCCGTTCACTGTGTTGAACACAATAAGCTTTGGTAAAGGGTTTGGAGGAGGAAGTTGAATGCTGTCTATATTTAGATGACTTAGGATTCAAACCCTAGTTTTATTAGATTATTTGTAGATTGAATTTCTAAAGTTAATTCAGTCTAATGTCTGGGAAAAACATTTTAAAATCAGTTATATCAACACAGTTTGAATTTGCTTTCTCTTTATAGGGAATCATGCCACCCTTTATAGAGATTTTGGCCTTGCACAGTGAGGAAGTTAAGGATGTCTACCGTCCAGCGAATCCACAAAACTTAAACGAGAATCTCTCATCAGCTTCAGTTTCAATATAATGAACATATTATGCATTACATGCAAATAAGGTATAGTTGGTATATTTCAACCTCTAAAATATTTGAACAAACAGATGTCCTTATAAATAAGAAGTTGACTTCTGAGAGTATGTTATTATAAAAATGCACATTACAAACGCATTTCCTTTATTACTACTTTATTTTTTTATTTTTTAAAATTTTTCATTATGTTCAGTTAGCCAACATATATAGTGCATCGTAAGTTTTTGATGTAGTGTTCAACGATTCATTAGTTGCGTATAACACCCAGTGCTCATCCCAACATGTGCCCTCCTAAATACCCATAAAACCCCCTAATATTAACAGTTATTCTGCCTTGTATCCTTTGAGCTGTATGACAACAAGGGTATAGGGTTAGGACAAAATAAGAAGGCAAAAAGATTTGAATCCT
Organism: Ursus americanus; assembly: GCF_024610735.1. Taxonomy (NCBI): domain Eukaryota; kingdom Metazoa; phylum Chordata; class Mammalia; order Carnivora; family Ursidae; genus Ursus; species Ursus americanus. Next base: position 17,776,124 of record NC_142158.1, read on the forward strand.
GTAGCTGGACCATGAGTTCTGGAGGTATTTACACTCTGCAAAGAGTGGTACTCTGTGCTGTGTACATCTATAAATCGTATTTCAAATTCTGCACCAAATGAACTTATCAACAGCCTTTGCTCATGGCTTTCATTGCCTCCGACAGCTCTGTCCCCCAGCTGGTGTTGATTCCTCCCTGCGCTGTGGGGAGATCATTAATCTTGCATGCTCTCTTCCTCTGTGGGGTTTTTTTTTTTTTCTTCGCTGAGATTTCAAAACAGATTGTGCCCGTTTCCACTGACCTTTGAGAGATTTGTCATGTGTCCTTCTTTCAACAGGCTCTGTAAGAACCAATTCCTTGAGTAGAGCTGGGCTCAGGGGCAGTAGTGCTGTGAGTTGGGTGGCTGCCTTGATTTCTGTCATCCTTCCCTGGGTCAGAATCAGGGGGAGGGCACTGCCACCAGAAGCATTTATGATTGAGCATCCGGAGAGATGCTCTGGAACCATCCTGATTAGCGATTCTTCTCCAGGCCTTGTGAAGTCACTTCATCCTGCCTCCTGAGCTGTGTGGATAAGGGTCTGGAGATGCCCCCAGCCCAAACTGATGGCCAGTACCAGGCGAGAAGCGGACTCCTGAAGGACCTCTGTAGTTGTACCTGGTAATGGGCAGTGGTCTCTCGGTTGGGGCCAGGGAGAGCAAGGATTGTGTCTGCACAAGCAGGAGAGAGAAGGGCAGTAGAATGATCTAGCGAGGACAGATGTTTGGAGAGATATCAGCACTTGCGGGATGAAAGAATGGGTGTAGACCGTAGGCTCTGTAAACACTTCCTTCTCCGTGGCTGGTTATTTGTTTTTTTCATTTTGAATTATTTAAACTGCCCGTTTTGTATAGAGTTGCCATTTGCTGCAGTAAAAAGACTGTGGCTTCTGTATAATTACTTACAAGTGGCAAGGACACAACATTTCTTGAATGTTTAGACTTCTTCTCACCCCACATTAAAGCTCTTTGTGGGGATTAAAAGCAAACGATGACAAGCCTACAGAGAAAAACGTGCATGTTCCCATTGACTCAGTCCCCTACCAAATCTCTTCCCTGTTGCATTTACCCAGGGCCTGTGAGTGGGAGGTGACTCCTTGGGTGCCCCGTCTGTAAGCTGCATTAAACTCTCCTGCTCACGTCTGGTATGGGCACCAAATGAAAACACCGCTTTTCCACCTTTACAAATTCACGCTGAACCCTCCTCCTGTCCTCAATCCTGACACCTTAGTCGGACTCTTCCAATCACAGACATTGCTCCTTGTTTCCAGATTTCCATCCTTTCTTCTTTCGGTGGGTCTGATGGGATGCGCTGTGTGTTCTCTGGCTGTGAACTTGGATTCTCTTACAGCAATGTTGGCTCTATACTGGCTGCACCTGCTGGCTGCCTGAGCGCACACCCTTCTGGTGATATTTGGTCTCAAGACCTTTCCAAGCCAGTGCTGTCCCCTCCAGCATTGATATTACCTGGCTCGGCCCAACCCTTTGGAAGGAGACAAAAGGCCCAGCTAAGAAGGAGACTGAAAATAAAACGTTCATGATTAAAAATCTATTGCTAATACATTGGAAAGAATCCAATAATATATATACAGTACTTGTTTACTGTTGATTTCTATACGCTTTAAAAAATGCCATTTTGGGGGCGTCTGGGTGGCTCAGCTGGTTGAGCGTCTGACACTTGATTTCCGCTCAGGTCATGATCTCAGGGTCGTGAGATGGAGCCCCACGTTGGGCACTGAGCTCAGCGGGGAGTCTGCTTGATATTCTCTCTCTCTCTCTGTCCCTCCCCCTGCTCACATGCACACACTCTCTCTCCCCAATAAATAAATAAAATCTTTAAAAAAATACCGTTGTTGCTCATAAGGACAATAATAAAAACAGGTGGTTGCTGGGTTTAACCAGGTTTATTTATTTGTGTTTTAACTGTAGTGGGGATCTCTGCCTGAGTAAGGCTAAGAGACAGAGATTGGGTTCTCATCACAACCTCTGAGCTACCGAGGGAGCACTTGTCTACAGACAGGGGTGGTGAGTCCTTCTCCAGCCTTTGCTGAGCTGCTTGGTGCCTGGAGGGATTAGAGCCTGCAGCTATGGAGACAAACCAGAGACACAGAGAGCTTGGGCTCATAGAACACGTATTTCAGTGGGAGAGGAAAAGAATAGAGAAATATCTACACACAGAAATAAAAAAGTCACAGGTGGTCTACCACAGGGGAGGTTTCTGAGCCCTTGGAGGGGAGCTCCTCGGTCTCCTTCACCTCTAACTCTCCCCCTTCTAGAAGCTGTCCTGCAATCAACCCTCTCCCTCTGAGCTCCTCTCCCCATTGTGCCCTCCCGACAGCAACAGTCAGCCCCAGTCCATGCAAGCCCCTGATGCTGCTGTCACTGAGGCTCCCTGCGCCTGGTTTTGCTTGTCTATGGAATGGGTGTTTCAGACTCAGTCTTCGAGGGTGTTTCTACTTAACAATTTTGAGGCAATAAGTAACCGAGGTGGGGAAGGGGCAAAGGTGAAAATTTTCCCCCCTCCTTCTATGCCTAGAAAGATGTGTTGTGGGTATTCTTTTGGGTGGATGTTTTTAAGTTCCTTGAAGTCACAGACCACATGTGCCCTCCCCTCACTGCATTTATTTATTTATTTGAGAGAGAGAAAGTGTGCAAGTGGAGGGAGGGGCAGAAGGAGAGAGGGAGGGAGAGAATCCCAAGCAGACTCCCTGCTGAGCACACAGCCCGACCTGGGGCTCAATCCCAGGACCCTGAGATTATGACCTGAGTTGAAATCAAGAGTCAGATGCTCAACCAGCTGAGTCACCTAGATGCCCCTCCCCCATTTAAAAAAATAGTACCTGGTATGGGATGAGAGTCCAGAATATGCCTAACTAGGACCTGCTTAACTAACCAATCTCCCCTTCCCATCTTGTCTTAGCTACTTCCATATTTTCTCTCTTTAGAGCAGCACGAACTCCCGAGTAGGATGTTTGTTGTATCTGTTGACCTTCTCTCTCTCTCTCTGGCTAGAATGGAAAGCCCATAAGGGCGTGGGCTCTCTTTGGTCCCACCTAGAACGGGGTCCGACGCCCTGCAGCTGCTCAGCAAATATGAATGAATGAGTGCGTGTGAAGAGAAAAGTCTGGAGAAGGCAGGAGAGCAGCACAAGACCTGGAACAGAAATGCACGAGATGTAGAGAGAGTGGGAGGGAGGGACCCAAGGGGCCAAGAGGCCGGAGACCCTGCTTGAGGAAGGGTGGCGGGCGACAGGACAGCCGGACCCCACCCCCAGCCACTCCCTGGGGCATGTGGAGCAGGGAGATTCTCTTTGCACCCTGGCTGAGTTCCACCGAGTGGCAGGCAGCAGAGCTCCCTTGTCACCAAAGCTTCTGCTATATGTCTCTCCCTATACCGCGCAATGAGGTTTATCTTTCAGAGAACCAAGGCCAACTCTACGTCCTGCCCCTTGGCTGGCACGTGTTGAGGACAGACCTCCTAGAGCACTCAACCAAAAATGGGTGACCCAGATAAACGCATTCATCTACAAGGAATGTGCAGCCCTTGAATGCCAGGGACGCAAAGCCGGGCTCGGTGCTCCACGCTGATCTTCTCCCAGGTTTCCTCTCTCCCCAGGGAAGCACGGGGACCCCAAGAGGCTGGGAGCGGAGGTGACACATGGGCGTAATGAACAGCACGAAGACTTCAGGGGCAGAAATCACCAGCTTGTTCACAGCTATTTTTGAGGAAAGCCTTATTTTGCTTTTGTTCCACGGGTTCATTTATTTAAATTAAATGAGACGATGGGGGGTGTGAAAGTATTTGGGGAAGTGCAGAGTTCCAAGAAGCTGTGGGGGGGTCGATACTCTGACTCGAAGAGGGAACGTGTGCCGTCTTTTAGCGAAGCTTTGCACAGGTGCACGTCAGTGTTTGTTGGCCGCTGAGCTGGAAAGGGTTTTGTGCACCTGGGGAATAGACATGCCCTGGTTACTGATGATTCCTTTTAAGGAAGCCAGGACACTCAGCCCGTCCTTCCCCGGTCCTCCAGAAGGGGGCGCCGCTGTTCCAGCTGCAGGTGCCTTCCCCAGAGTCTCCTGCAGACGTCCTCCATTTGAACTGGAGATTTCCCTGGGGGCCAAAGAAGCTTCTGTCTCTGTGGCTTGTCCAAAATAGCCTTCTCAAGTGTGGACGCAGGGTAGGGATACAGGACGTCGGGAAGATAGGGTACCACTGAAACCGAGTCAGTCCTCGGTCACGTGAATACATGCTTCGCCACTCGCCAAGTGCCCACCCACGCCAGTGGCCTTTGATGATACTGTCCTGTTCCGCCTGAGCAATACGAGGTCTTTTGAGCAACTACACATCAAAAATGGATGTCTTATGTTCAGAAAGGACAAGAAAACAATGAAATAAAATGCCCCACCATTCCGTGGAGGGCCGTTCTCTTTCGTGAAGTATGATTTCTGTAGTGGGTACACTGGGTTGATGAAGAAAAGCATGAAAAAGAAAAGAAAAGGTCGTTTATCCTTTCTCATCTTCTCCAGGGGCAGGTCCACTCCACGCCAGTCTTCCCTTCACGGCTCTGAGCCATGACTCTGTCTAAGTTATAAGGCCCGTCCTGTTCCACAGAAGCTATGTCCCTCAAAAAGTTGTTGCCCTGAAAAGTCCATCAACTAAGAATCAGGAAGCGATTTAAGTCCAGGACTGATAGCTTTTTATGGAGAGCCTGAAACCCAGGCTCTGCCACTAAGCCACCCACCTACCAAAACGTTCTGAACCTCTATTATTTTAAAATGGGTATGAAGGTCTGTATTATTATTTTTTTTTGAAGATTTTAATTAATAATTTAATTAAGAGATCACGAGCAGGGAGAGGGGCAGAGGGAGAGAGAGAATCTCAAGCAGACTCCCTGCGGAGTGTGGTGCCCGGTGTGGGGCTTGATCTTACGACCCTGAGACCATGACCTGAGCCAAAATCAAGAGGGGGATGCTTAACCGACTGAGCCACCCAGGTGCCCCGTCTCTGATTATTTGATGGTGGTGGTGGCGGTGGTTGGGGGTGGGACTAAATAGGATATTGCCTGAACAGTAGCGATCGTAGTACACAGGAAGTGCTCAGGAAGGGGTGGTGATGATTAAAGTTATTATCGTGCTTCAGCGTTGGATGTGTGTTTTTTCCATCGAGCACCTGTAGTCCAGTGAGGCCAGCGGGTGGCGTTCATGACTCTGGGAGATAACCGTAGGGGCTGAGCCGCAGAGCTGTTAACTGGATCTACTCCAGAAAAAGGGCACGTCAGTCCCGAGACGGTGCATTAGATGCCCACCTTCTGTCTTGCAGTAAAAAGTATGTTCTGAGTTTTTCCTATGTGTGCTAAACATGATGGGGGGCATATGGAGGCGTGGTCCCCTTCTGCGCGTGGTGATTTTGTGGGTCGCGAGTTCTCTCGAAACTTTGTTAATAGTGACTGGGTCAGATGTGACTCCGAGTTCTAGGATATTTTAACAATGGGGTCACTGCTGTAGGTTGGCGGCAATAAGAATATAATTTATTATTCCTCTTTTGCTCCCTTCCTCCAAAGAATTTTTTTGTTCCGAAATTGAACTCTGCCGTTCCATTAGTTAGTCTGCACTACCGGTTCTGTGCAAGGAAGGAAAGAAAATTCCCAACAGAGTAGAAGTCCTCTTGCAGCCTGGTGATATTTCATAATAAAAAAATATTAAGAAGTTTCTCCTGGCTGGGGGTTAATTGACTCACTTGACAATGACTGGGGTGTGTGTCCCAGGGAGATGCTTTACTCAGCTCAGCTCACAGCAATATGTCTTGCACTCAGCTGCCCTCTATTGGCTGGAATATGAATTGTTCTCCCCAAGGGGCTAAGAAAAATGACCTGTGTTCACGAATATTCCTCTGGTGCATTTTGTACATCTGGACCAAAATAAAGGTCTGTTTGGATTTCAAATTAACACAATTTTATTAAACACGCCCTCTCCTCATTACCTTATACCCTAATGTTGCCTAATTTCACTTCTCAGCACTTCTCCTGTCTTACCTATATCTATTTGTTTGCCTTTCGTCCGTCCCCCTGACTAGAAGGCAAGCTTCATGAGATCGGAGACTTCGTTCGGTGTATGGCTGTCCTCTTGGGCTTAGGAGAATGCCTGGCACACAGTAGGTGGTCTGTAAATATTGGTTGAGTACGTGAATGAGTCCCAAGTGTATCTTGGAGCTGTACTGTGATGAAAGGTCATTATAGTACGTGGTCTGCCCTTCTGGAAGCCTACAATCTAGAAGAATTGTACCAAAAGGACTGTGGTCGTAGGAAGGGCTGTCAACACAACTGGAGCATTACAATCTGGAGGAGATCGGCCCTAAGGTGTCATTCCTACGTATCTTTAGTATTTGAAGATCTGTCAGGTGGAGGAAAGATCGGACTGGTTCAGTTTGTTTCCAAAGAACATACCGATTGGTAAAAGGCACAGGGAAAGAATTTTGGCTTGAACAAATTCTCAGAATCGTCTGAAATAGTTTTGGACTATTTTAAGCATCATCAGAGGCATTTAATCACAGCCTTGAGCAACTTCTGTCAGGAGATGTTATCAACCGCAGTGATTCTCAAACCTGGGTTGTTTTTAAAGACTCGTTTTCCCGAGACCTTTCCCAGACAGAGTGAATCAGAATCTCCAGGAGGACGTCCCAGGAATCTCTATTCTGTGATAAGCTCCCTGGTGAGTCGTACGCAGCTGTCTGCATCACGGGACTGGGGGACTGAGGCATCAGGGGGGTAGTTGGGCTGAATTATTGTAAACTTCTAACCATGAAATTTCATGGCTCCAGAAGATCATAGAAGTTTTTTTCCTTTTATTAATGGTAATAATGGTGGGTGTCGTCTATCCCAAGACAAGCACCAAAATAGAAAACCAAATCAAGATCGTCAGTTATGGAAGCCTGGCAGATATTTTAATCAAATATAGAGCAAAACTCCATACATTCTATCACCCCGCAGAGGATAGAAATGACTAATGCTCAAATCCCATGCCCAAATAATTCACCTTACAAGTTATCACGGTCAAGCTCGTAATGCATGCTTCTGTATGTTTCATTCCCCATCTTTAGGGCTTTGAGATGAAACTGAGATAATCGGTCAGCTTTTTTTTTTTTTTTTAAAGATTTTGTTCATTTATTTGAGAGAGATAGGGAGAGAGCACAAGCAGGGGGAGCAGCAGAGGCAGAGGGAGAAGCAGACTCCGTGCCGAGCGAGGAGCCTGATGTGGGACTTGATCCCAGGACCCTGCGATCATGACTTGAGCTGAAGGCAGACACTTCACCAACTGAGCCACCCAGGCGCCCCAATTGGTCAGCTTCTTTAGGGAGAATGATCAGATGAAGAAATGTATTTTGAACCCTACCGAGGATGAAGGAGGTTTTCTTGCTCACTACACTCTACCCCCCCACACCCTAATCTTTGTGTCACGTCCTGGACCTTCGTGTACCTGTTTTGGTCTTGTGGGAGGTTTGGTAATTCATATGGGGACTAGAGAAAGAAGTAAAAGTTAATTGCTCTTCTTTCTTAGTTTTTAATGCGAACAATTTTTATTTAGGAACGTGGAGGCTTCTTAGACCAGCCCTAGTCTGCGTTGGTCCATCCACCCGATAAATACCAGTTATTGTGATGGTTCTTTGCTGCTTGTCAGGTCGAGGGTGTGAACATAAAGGTGAACAGTCTGCGGGCCCTGCTCCCAAGGGGTCTGGCTGCTATGACACAATCACAAAAATGTGACGAGTGTTCGACTAGAGTCGTTTCCGCTTGTGCAAAGGTGTGTGTGTTGCTGGTTTTCCCAGTTCAGTCTGAGCAGACTTGTATGAACAAAGCCTGTTACTTCCCCGGCTCAGGTGATTACTTTGCATTGGGTCATAGGCCTGGTTGCTTTTGTGTTTTTTTGTTTTTGTTTTTTAACTAGAAGAAGGAGGAAAGGCTTATGCTTGAGACAGCCACCGAGAAAGGGACCACAAGCAGGGGGAGTGGGAGAGAAAGAAGCAAGCTCCCAGCGGAGGAGCCTGATGCGGGGCTTGATCCCAGGACCCTGGGATCATGCCATGAGCAGAAGGCAGACGCTTAACGACTGAGCCACCCAAGTGTCCCTGGGCACCAGGCTTTTGAAGAGACAGACAGGAGCATGGAAGGGAATGCATGGCATCCTTCTCCCACCTGGTCCGGGAGGCTGGACCTACAGGTGGGGAGAGAACAACAGAAGGTTGAAGGGGGCTGTACAGACTTGGGGTGCACACAGAGTGTGTCTTGGCTCAGGTGCCGAAACCAGGCACAGAGTGGAAGGAGAGCTATCTCCCTGTGCTCTTCCACAGACCAGAGAAGCCCAGTGAAGCAGAGGGACCTGGAATGAATGCGTTTTCCAAAGGACATCTGCTGGGCAGAAGAGGGGTGCTTTCCCTAAGGGGACTCAAGCTACCATTTCTCCAGGTGAAGACCAAGACTGAAGTTCAACCATGGAGGTGTTGCTGAGTGCCCTTATGGTACCGTTTTGGGGACCCACAAGAATAACGGGGATACTTTGAGGGTGAATTTAGGACCTGGGTCAGCAGGTTAACAAGCTACTGAAACTCAGGTATTTTGGTAATTGTTTTGTATCACAGGTTGGGGAGGCTATGCCCATTTCTGTTCTAAGGAGACAGGAAAGTGTCAGGAATCTATGAGAGGGGCGGGGTAGATGGGAGCAGGGAATCTGCAATAAGGGGGACATTGTGAACCGAGCTTTGAAGGAGGAGTAGGAGTTGGTAAGCTGACACGGGTGGTGACATTTCAGACAGAGAGCATTCTTTTTTGAGCTTCTCTCTAACACCTTCTGATCTTCTCTCCACCTCCAGTGTCAACCCGACCTTGCTTTCTAGAGACACAGAGCAGCACAGTGCAACTTTGGGTTTCTCTCCAGCCCAGTCTTCTCAAGGGCATGCCCCAGAAGTCCACTGTAGATTGCTGAACCCATGATTCCCTACTTGGCCCCACATGGAGCTTGGGATTGGCCTCAAATGCTAGATCAGGAAGCGGGAAGCCTTCTCTGTCCTTGTCTACACTCATATTACCTGTCTATATATGCACATACAAGGGAGAATGATTCCTTTTTTTTAAGATTGTTTTTTAAGTAATCTCTACGCCCAACGTGGGGCTCGAACTTATAACGTGGAGATCAAGAGTCACATGCTCCATCGACTGAGGCAGCCAGGCGCTCCCAGGGAGAATGATTCTTACTAAATGCAACACGGGTTCTGCTTGAAGGCCCCTGGTCCTCCGCGCTGCTTGCTGGCACAGTGGCTAGGCTGCGGGGCTTGGAGGAAGGGGGGACAGAGGACAGCTGGATTCCCAACGGGCAGCAGGGGAGGGCCAGTGAATGAGGGGCATTGAAATGAATTGAGCAGGGAAACACTCTAAGGACCAGCCACCACCCCCTCCCCTGACCCCCTAGCCAGGCTTGGGATGGCTCTCCTGGGGAGCTCACAGGCAAGGGGGTGACGGATGGCTGATCACATTGAGCTCTCTGCGGCTAACAGGAGGCTGGGGGTGGTGACTTTTGCTTCAGGGTATCAGGAATCGAATAGACTGTCCGGTATGAAGCATCAAGCTTGGGAAGTTGAGGCCCACCCCCTCCCTGCCCTGACCAACACACACGCTTCAGTGCACCTGTGCGCACGCGGGTGGGCACCAAGCGGTTCCCTAGCAGGACTTTGGGCACACCCGCACTGTCCGCGGGGTGCATCTTTCCTTTTGTAGCTGCAACGGGCAACTGTCCTTACATATATTCCGGAGGGTTAGGCAAGCATCTGCAAAGATTAGAAGATGTTCTCTTTCTTCTTAATCCAAAAAGACTCCGTTTTGCTAAAGTCAAACAATTCTCCATGCAGTTGCTCTGTCGGTCGGGCAGGGGAAGGCTCTGCCACAAAATGAAAAAGACATAACCATTTCCTCTTCCGTTCGCTTCCTTCCTGCTGTCGCTGCACCTGTTCGGGGGGACCCCGGGGGCTTGCCATCCTGATAGTCATGATCCCGCAGACGTGAGCTATGGATTACGCTAGCGTGCCCTCCTTTGGGTTCCCAGACATTTTCTTGCTGTGTGGAGGAATTAGAGAGTGCCACGGCGATGTGCGAGGGGAACGTCCGTTCATTGGGCTTGCCAAGAATCAGACACTCCGTGAAGATTAATTACGGCCTCTGTCTTTTATGCGCTCCGTCGTTTGGCAGACATCTCTGTTGCTCCTAGAAGTCAATGCAAATAATGAAAGCCAACCTGTCCTCTGTTTGGGGGCCACTCCAGCAGGTGTCCTGCTCTCCACCACGCGGGACACACTTCCCTGAGCGAGCCCGGGAAACAGCCAAGGACAAAAGGAGAAAGTGAGGGTGGGACAGGGTGGGGAGGGAGTCGAGTGGGGAAAGAGTGTCGCTCCCTGTCCCAGCGGGGGCACTTGGGACTCTCCTGCACACACATGGTCCTGCTCCTGCCAGAACACCAGCAGAGACTCGCATGTGGTTTTATTACTTGGCAGGGTGACCTCACTGGGAGAAATACTTCCCATAAACCCTGCTGCCTGGAATTCAAATTGATTTCTTTCTGCTGTGCTACTATTTAATTAACTCCACGCAGACTCCGGTACACGGAGAAGTGAAAGATGAGTGTTTGGGGGGTGGGTGTGTGTGGGTGTGTGTAGCAGGATTCGAACCACTCAAAGCCAACCAATATCAATGATGGCATATTTGGGGCTGGCGGAGAGGATGGGAGAACATGTGCTTTGGGTTTTGTTTTTTTTTTTTTTTTAGTAAAATGGGCATTCTTGTCAACATGGGCTATTTTTTAAATGTCTGAAAAAAAAAACTGGTTTAAACATGATAGTTAGTTTCTGACACTAGCCCACAAGAGCTTCTTAATTTATACGATCCTGCACCACAGAGCTGGTCCATTGGTCTGCTGGAAACACGTCCCATAGCTCTTGTTCAGCGGTGGCAGCCCCATCGGTCCCTAATTGTCTGACACACATTCTGGATGCAAATGAGTTCAATGGCTCCAATACAATGCACGTGTCTTTCATTCATTCTTCTTGGAGCACCCAGCCCGTGCCAGCCCCACATCCGACCAGATGAGGATACCAAGATGAATAAGCCAGTGTTCCTGCCTTGAAGGAGCCCACCGTTTGGTGACAAAGGTAGGTGAGCAGAATCAGCTCTTCCGAGGCAGTGTGAACCTTTCGTGCTCAGGGACTGCTCAAGATGCTTTGGGAACACAGCAGGGATGCTGTCTGTGGGGATTCTCCCGGTCAGAGGGGAGAAGTCAAAGTAGGGAGCAGGGCAACGAGAGCCCAAGAGCAGATCTTTAATGGCGGCACCTACTAAAATCGTAATTTAAACAGCTGTGAGTTTGCAAAAACACTTTATATACATTCCGATCGATTGCATCCTCGCAACAACGATGAAAGGCCGAATTTGTAGTTCTCATCATGGAGTTTGTTTAGCAAACAGTAATTGAATGCCCACCACGTGCCAGGCACCATATGAGGCTCTGGAGAAAGCAGTGAACAAAGTCGGTCCCTGCCCGTGAGAGTTTACCCTCTGGTAGGAGACCAGGTTACCCGCACTGGTGACTTACTTGCGATCACACAGCGGCTCAGTAAGGCAACAGCGAGTACCGTGTCTTCGGTGCCCAACGACCAAACCAAGGACACATTCTTCCGGTACCTTCCCCAGCATCCCCCAAATAACTGATTATTCCATTTAGAGCATCGATGCTGAGCAATAGATGTTGTCACTAGAGATGTAGTAATGGGGGATTTTCAGCAATGCTTAACCTCGGGAAGATTTCAGGTTCTCGAACACCAGTGTACATGAACGGAAGAGGTGGGAGAAATGAAGTCATCATGGAGAAAAGGGAATATTTCTTCTTATATCCTCCTGTTATTGAAGACTTGAAAGTGACTGATTTAACTAGCCAACAGCGTGCCCTATTATATGGCTCATGCCATCTACAGCTGTGGTCTCAGATTTTTAATGATTATAGAAATTTCCAAAATATGTTAACTCATTTTTATTTTGGTGGTTGATACATAGGTGAGGTTGGGAGTGTGGGTACACTTTGCCTTTATTGGAGCCCCGTGCAAAATGGAACATCGGTAAATGTCCACCAAGAGGCTGTCCAGAGAAAAAGAAGGCAAATATACAAGTTTTACTGGTATAAAGGACTAGAGCACACAATTTACAAGTAATTATAAAATAATAAAACGCTCTTCAAAAAGTTGTAATCCAGTACAGGTAACATGAAGTATTATGTTAGTTTCAGGTGTACAATATAGTGATTTAATAATTCTGTACAGTAGTCAGTGCTCATCCTGATGAATGTACTTTTAATCCCCTTTACCTACTTCCCCCATCCCCCCACCTGTCTCCCCTCTGGGAACCATCAGCTTGTTCTCTAGAGTTAAGAGTGTTTTTACCATTTGTTTCTATATTTATTTGTTTCTTAATTTCCACGTATAAGTGAACTCATACGGTATTGGTCTTTCTCTGACTTATTTCATTTAGCTTATACCCTCTAGACCTATCCATGTTGTTGCAAATGGCAGGATTTCATTCTTTTTAATGGCCAAGTAATATTCCATTGTGTGTGTGTGTGTGTGTGTGTGTGTGTGTGTGTGTGTATATACATCTCACATCTTCTTTATCCATTCACTTGTCAATGGACACCTATCGATGGGCTGCTTCCGGAACATGGCTATTGTGAACAATGCTTCCACAAAAAGAGGTGTGTGTGTCTTTTCAAATGAGTGTTTTTGTATTCTTTGCATAAATACCCAGTAGTAAAATTATTGGATCATGTGGTAATTCTATTTTTAACATTTTTAAGGACCTCCAGACTGTTTTCCACAGTGGCTGCACCAGTTTGCATTCCCAGCAACAGTGAACGAGGGTTCCTTTTTCTCCACATCCTCTCCAACACTTGTTGTTTCTTAAGTTTTTGATACTAGCTGTTCAGACGGGTGTGAGGTGTTATCTCACTATAGCTTTAATTTGTATTTCCCTGATGATAAGTGATGATGAACAGCTTTTCATGTGTCTGTTGGCCAACTGGATGCCTTCTTTGGAGAAATGTCTGTTCATGTCTTCTGCCCAGTTTTAATTGGATTATTTGTTTTTTGGGTATTGAGTTGTCTAAGTTCTTTGTATATTTTGGATACTAACCCCTTATTGGATATGTCATTTGCAAATATCTTCTCCCATTCAGTACTGTCTTTAGTTTTGTTGATTGTTTTCTTTGTTGTGCAGAAGCTTTTTATCTTGATGGAGTCCCAGTAGTTTATCTTTGCTTGTGTTGCCCTTGCCTCAGGAGACATATCTAGAAAAATGTTGTTATGGTTGATGTCAAGGACATTGCTGCCTGGGCTCTCTTCTAGGATTTTTATGGTTTCAGGTCTCACATTCATGTTGACTTTATTTTTGTGTATGGTGAAAGAAAGTGGTCCGGTTTCATTCTTTTGCATGTAGCTGTCCAGTTTTCACAACATTGTTTGTTGAAGAGACCATCTTTCTCCCATCGCATATTCTTGCCTCCTTTGTTGAAGAATGATGGACCATGTAACTGTGGATTTATTTCCTGGGCTCTCTATTTTATTCCATTGATTTGTGTATTGATTTTTGTGCCAGTACCCTACTATTTTGATGATTACAGCTTTGTAGTATATCTTCATATCTGGGATTGTGGTACTTCCCATTTTGTTCTTCTTTTTCAAGATTGCCTTGGCTGTTTAAGGTCTTTTGTGTTTTCATACAAATTTTAGGATTGTTTGTTCTAGTTTTGTGAAAAATGCTGTTGGTATTTTGATAGAGATTGCATTAAATCTGTGCATTGCTTTGAGTAGTATGGCTATTTTAACAGTATTTGTTCTTCCAATCCATGAGCATGGAATATCTTTCCATTTCTTTGCATTGTCTTCAATTACTTTCACCAATGTTTATAGTTTTCTGAGTACAGGTCTTTCACTTGTACACCTTTGGTTAAATTTATTCCTAGGTATTTTATTATTTTTGGTGCAATTGTAAATGGGATTGTTTTCTTAATTTCTCTTTCTGCTGTTCATTATTTGTATATAGAAATGCAATGGATTTCTGCACATTACATTGATTTTGTGTTCTGTGACTTCACTGAATTCATTTATCTGTTCTAGCAGTTTTTTTGGTGGAGTCTTAGGGTTTTCTATCTATAGTATCATGTCATCTGCAAATAGTGAGACTTTTGCTTCTTTCTTACCAATTTGGATGCCTTTTATTTCTTTTTGTTGTCTGATTGCTGTGGCTAGGACTTCCAGTACCATGTTAATTCAAAGTGGTGAGAGTGGGCATCCTTGTCTTTGTTCCTGATCTTAGGGGAAAAGCTCTCAGTTTTTCACCATTGAGGATGATGCTGGAGGTGGGTTTTTCATATAAGGCCCTTACTATGTTGAGTATGTTCCTTCCAAACCTACTTTGTTGAGGGTTTTTATCAAGAATGGATGTTGTACTTTGTCAAATTCTTTTCTGCATCCATTGAAATGATCGTAGGGTTTTATCCTTTCTTTTGTTGATAAAATATATAGCATTCTTTGTAAATTCCATATAGCCAATTGATACGTGATACAGAATGATAGCCAATTTGATACAGAATGTCTTTGTTGATTTCTGCTGGACCCTTGTATCCATAGCAACCTATGGTTACAAGTAGATCATGATCTGAGAAAATTGGACTACAAATAAATGTTGGGATTACTCTCTAGTTCAGAAAAGTCACTTAAAGCATCGACAAATGAATGTAGTTTAAACATGAATGATGGTGGGTGTTTTTGTTTATTTTGAATGAGACAAAAGGGGAAAAAAATGAAGACCTAGGTAGAAAACTCATTCATTCATCAATACGTCACTTCTTCACTGAATCAGATCTTGAATACGAGAAGAATATTTCCTCAGTGTTTCATGTTATTCACAAGGTAGCAGCTACAGATGTGACATGTGCTTTTATTTAGTCTACATCATTAATATCTCCTCCATCATCTTCAGTCTGAACAGGTGACAAAAAAGAAAAAAAAAATAAGTCAGGCCTGACGTGTAGTGTTTGCCAATTTCCGTGGTGTAAGTACTCCCGCCATGGCTGAGTTCATGCTACCAGCATGACCCCCCTGAGCACACAGATGTGCGGGAGCATCTCGTTACATAACATTTCCACAATACAGGCACAACAGTCGAGAATAAGCTTGCGAGCGTAAGGAATAGCAAAATGTCATAAAATAATTAGGAGTGGGGCATTAGGAACGAGTATTTATTTCCCTTATTTTAAATGTAATTTAGGTGTAAGCTTATATAATTTACTTTTTAATAATGGCTGTATTTAACAACTGGCTTGCAAAAATCCTGAAAATGTTAACAACTGGTTCTATTTTTTTTTAAGCTTTTATTTATTTATTTGACACAGAGAGAAAGAGGGAGAGGGAGAAGCAGTCTCCCCGCTGAGTGGAGAGCCCGATGCAGGACTCAATGCCAGGATCCTGAGATCATGACCTGGGCTGAAGGCAGATGCTTAACCGACTGAGCCACCCAGGCGCCCAACAACTGGTTCTTTTTTTTTTTTTTTTTTTTTAGTCGTTTTAGGGATTGCTGCTCTCACTTTCTTTTTTTTTTAAATAATAATATTTTTTATTGTATTATGTTAGTCACCATACAATACATCCCTAGTTTTTGATGTAAAGTTCCATGATTCCTTACTTGCGTATAACACCCAGTGCACCATGCAATATGTGCCCTCCTTAATATCCATCACTGGCCTATCCCATTCCCCCACCTCCCTCCCCTCTGAAGCCCTCAGTTTTTTTCCCAGAGTCCACAGTCTATCATGGTTCATTCCCCCTTCTGTTTACCCCCCTTCATTCTTCCCTTCCTTCTCCTACCGATCTCTCTGCTATTTCTTATGTTCCATAAATGAGTGAAACTATATGATAATTGTCTTTCTCTGCTTGACTTATTTCACTTAGCATTATCTCCTCCAGTGCTGTCCATGTTGCAGCAAATGTGGAGAAATTGTTCTTTTTGATGGCTGAGTAATATTCCATTGTATATATGGACCACATCTTCTTATCCAGTCATCTGTTGAAGGGCATCTCGGTTCCTTCCACGATTTAGCTATTGTGGACAATGCTGCTATGAACATTGGGGTGCATATGGCCCTTCTCTTCACTATGTATCTTTGGGGTAAGTAGTGCAATTGCTGGATCATAGGGTAGCTCAATTTTTAACTTTTTAAGGGACCTCCACACTGTTTTCCAGAGTGGCTGTACCAACTTGCATTCCCACCAACAGTGTAGGATGGATCCCCTTTCTCCAACAACTGATTCTTAAGAGCAGGTACAAATCGGCCCCAGGGCACCCCTGCCCTGTTATCACTTCCCTTTAGGTGGGAAAGATTAGTTTCTTCTAAATGCTGTGACACTTGGCTGCTGACGTGGAACATACCAACAGGTGCTCAGCACATGTTATGTTGAATGAATGAAGAAGCTTGGAAGAATAGCTATTTGCTCTAATCTAAGCGTACTCTTGGTTTTTTGGTGTTTTTTTTTTTTTACAAGATCATACAATTAGATATAGAATAACCTAATTTGAACTAGCAAATTCCATACTTACTGCAATCAGTTCTGTTTCTCTGCCACAGTGTGATTTTCTACCGTTCCTCTCTGATGGCACACCTTGCATTTTGAAGCCAGGCTCCCACCATGTGATCCTACCTTGTTCGGTTTAGAAGATTACCCATAACAAAACTAATTAAAACAAACAAACAGGGGCACCTGGGTGGCTCAGTGGTTAAGCCTCTGCCTTTGGCTCAGGGTGTGATCCCGGCGTTCTGGGATCGAGCCCCACATCAGGTTCCTCCATTGGGAGCCTGCTTCTTCCTCTCCCACTCCCCCTGCTTGTGTTCCCTCTCTCGCTGGCTGTCTCTCTGTCAAATAAATAAATAAAATCTTTAAAACAAACAAACAAACAAACAAACAAACATACAAAAAACCCCAGCAGGTTCCTTAAGGCCCCAAACATACCTTCTCAGATGAGCACTTGCTAATTGCTAGCAGGGGTCTGGTCTTTGGGGAGTTCTCTCACCAGCTGCCCCAGGGTGTTTCTACCAGGAGACACTCGCCTTTCTCCCTTCATTTAATTAGGGGTGTGGTCTTCCAGTTTTGCTTTGATCACAAAAGCCATACAACTTATCCCTCACGTCCCACTCCTGTCTGAGCTGTTCTTCTGAGAGTGATCTGGTTGGCGGCTCAGAGAAGCAGGGACAGAAGGCAAGCCTGGTGCTGGATTGTAGTCACAGCTCTGCGAGCGCAGAAGGCAGCCATCCATCCAAGGACCGGGGACAGCGTGCGTGGCGCTGCTCCTTTGGCATTCATCCGTCCTCGTTTATCCTCACTCACCTGCATGGCCAATGAATAAGTACCGAGTGCCCACCTGGAATCTGAGCAGGGTGAATTTTCGAAGAGCTAAAATCCTTTACTGACGTTTTCTTACAGAAGACAAACATATTCAAGGCAGAAGACAAGAGTGAGAGGCAGAGCAGTGAAAACAAGAGAAAAACATCCACAATTCACCCCGTCAAAGCTGTCCATTGCCGTCTTCCAGACTTTTCAACGCATGTATACCCGTGGTTGCAAAATTGGGATCAGACGTAATGGAATGCTTTTTTATTTCAAATTGTATAGCGAAGAAACAGCTTTCATTTCAACAAGGCTTTTGCGCTGGTCCTGGGAGGGGGACAAAATGTCCCGTTAGACTCATTGGAATGGAAGGAAATAAAATTCCACCCCGTGGAAATCCAGGGCTGGCGGAGAAGAAACCAAATGACTAGTGCCGTTCCTTCCATCTGGAATATGCTATCCCTGGGACAAGGGAATCTGAGGTCTGGGACTCTTGTTGCTGTATTTTTTTTTTCTTGTGGTCTCCTTTGAATTAGAATCTTTAATTTTAGAAATTGGACTACTGTTAATAAATGCATATTTCTGTAATTATTTCCCTCAGTTTGCTCAGTTAGTGGTAAAAATATTTTTTTAAATGTGAGTTTAAGTTATCTATGCTGAGAGGAGATGCAGAAAAGAGCTTCAGCGTCCTCTGTGTCTAAAATAGAGGAAGCAGGGGTGCCTGGAGGCTCCGTCAATGATGAAGCGTCTGCTTTCGGCTCAGGTCATGATCTCTGGGTCCTGGGATCGAGTCCCCACGGCAGCCCCCCTGCTTCTCCCTCTCCTCCCCGCTCGTCTCTTGCCATCTCTGTCTCTCTCAAATACATGAATAAAATGTTTTAAAAAAATAAGAAAAAATAAAGGAAGCAAAAATAAAATAACATAACATAAAATAAAAGAAGCAGCGATTTGCTGGGACCCTGACAGGCGGAGCCAAGATCAGGCTCTCTGCTCTGATATTGGAGGCTCACAGTAAGAATCATCTTCTGTCACTGAGCAAGCAACCCCCTCCTGCCCCGAGATGCTGGGATTTGCTCTGAGCCCAACCACAGGTAAACACGAAAAAGGAGGGAGCAGCCTGAGGTGGGAGGGGGGAGTGAGGAAGCCGGAGAGAGCAGATGGATGGAACGGGCATCCCGAGGGTGTCTGCACCCCCACCTTTGTTCTTTTCTCTGGGTGATCACACCCCACACCCACCAGGGGCTTTAGCCCTGACCGCTGTCTCCGCTGAGCTCCAGACTCTCATGGCCAACTTCTTACTGGACGGATCTACGGATGGCCTGCCTTCCCTGTTCACACTCCTTGTGTCTAAAGCTGAACAGCTAGAGGGGACATCCTCCCCCATTCCTGCTCCTCTTCCTGCGTTCTTGGGAACGGTGTCCCCACCCCTCCAGCCGGTTGGGTCTGTCCCCTGCCTATCCCTACCATCTCCTTCTTCCAGCCCGCACCGCCACTGGCTTCATACAGGCCCTCGTTATCGCTCCCAGGCACGGCCACTGTACCCTCCTTTGCCGTCCACGTCCTGGGCCCCTGCCCTCCCCTCTCCAGCCAGCATCGTTACTGTGATCTCGCTACGGCCTTCTTCCTGCAGGTGGGATCTCTGGACAGCAGTACCGGCATCACCTGGGAGCTTGTTAGAAATTCAGACTCTAGGGGTGCCTGGGTGGCTCAGCTGGTGAAGCCTCCGACTCTTGATTTCGACACAGGTCATGATCTCAGGGTTGTGGGATCGAGCTCCACGTTGGGCTCTGCTCTGGGCCTGGAGCCTGCTGAAGATTCTGTCTTTCTGCCCCTCCCCCTGCTCCTGCGTGCTCTCTCTCTAAAAAAAAAAAAAAAAAAAAAAAAAAGAAATGCAGAATCTCAGGACCCCTATGCTCTATCAGTAAGGACCCAGTCTGTAGACAGAAAGCACCATTAATTTGACTAGTTTCAATTAATTTGAAATTTTAATGTAATACATGAGTGAAAAGACAAATGAGTTTCCACACAGTGGAAACGACCTTAGGGAACAGCATGAACGAAGGGCAAAGGACGAGGCTGAATGAAACGCTCAAGTCTCAAGAGGTTCCAGATGGTATGATTCCATTTTTGTAACATCAAGAAAAGACAAAACTCTAAGGGCAAAGTTCAGAGATTGCCAAGGGCTGGAAGGAGGGGAGATCTGACTACAAAGGCGCCGCATCGGGAAGGTTCTGAGGTGTTGAACGTGCTCTGTGTCTTGATCACGATGGCAGGTACGCTCGTCCGTATGCGTGTTAACACTCACAGAACTGTTCGCCAAAGAAAGCCAAGTGGACTGTATGTAAATTTAAAAATCATAACTAATTAAAAAAATTAACGATGATAGTAATGTTATAAACCATTGAATAAAATGGAAAACCATGAGTTCCTATGGACACAAGTAAAGACAGAATGTATCTCTCCCCCAACGCTTACTGATGACAAAGGGAGGAAGATGAGCTTTATGGTGGAGAAGCCTAGCTGACCCACCTTAACGGAAGGATTAATATTAACACCATCAGCGATGGACGAAGCTGGGTTGTGTGCTGTGGGATTGAGATACAACGTGAAGAACATGGGCAGGGCCAGCTCTGTGGGTGTGTGACCTGCACAGCACACTTGGCTGAATGGTCTGCTGTCGCCATCTTGAAATTCTTAATATTTCGAAACAAAGGGTCTGCGTTTTCATTTCATTTCATTTTGCACTGAGCCCTGCTGGTCCTGAACAAGGCCTCACCCTTGTGATATTCCTGCCAAAGAGGTAAACCTGAACTCGGTCCTGATGAAACATCGGACAAACCCACATGGGTTGGGCATTCTTGCAAAATTAGTTGCCTGTGCTCTTCAGTGTCAAGGCATGGAAGTCCCTGAAGACTGGGGAACTGTTTCATGTGGAAGGAGACTAATGTACTGGGTCCTCTGGCTGGAAAGGATGTTGTTGAAACAGCTGGTGACTCTTGATTGGGGTCTGAGCTTAGATAGCGGCACCGTACCACTGGTAGCTTGCCCATCCTGACGGCTGTGTTGTGATTGTGTCCAAGGATGTTCTGCTTGTAGGACTTCCACACTGAACTATTTAGGGGTGATGGGGCATCCTATTGATCTCAAACAGTTCAGGGAGGGAAGCTCTTTGTATTCCTTCGGCAACTTGCCATTATGTTTGAGATGGTTTCAAACCAGAAAGAGTGATGGTGGAGTAGAGTTGGGGGAGACGGAGGACCTCTTTGATCAGGTGACATTTGATCTGAGAGCTGAAAGAAACGGGGGACCAAGCCACTGGGGATCTGGAGGAAGAGCATTCCTGACAGAGGGAACAGAATGTGCAAAGGCTTTGAGGAGAGGCATGCCCGGAGTGTTTCACCAAAAGCTAGGAGGCCGCTACAGTGACCAAAAAGTGACGCTGTGGGAAAGTGGCAGGTGACGAGGCCAGGGAGGTAATGGGAACCAAAGCAAAGTCCCAGTAAGGATTTTGGGTTTTGTTTTCTGTGCTGAGACACACTTGGGGGAGGGGGGCAGAAGCCCACTATGTTTTATAAGGATCACTCTGGCTGCTGTGTATAGAGCAGCAAGATGGGAAGCAAGGAGATCGGTTGGGAGACTGTGGGAATAACATTCTCAGATCTGGGCTGCAGGAGCTTCCAGGAAGGCTTCGAGGAGCCATCGACTGGGCCACAGACACAGCACTGGGATCGTTCAGCCCCAGCAGCAGCAGGCCCACCTGACTTCTTCTATCTCTCGTGCCCGTCTTCCTTTGGAGACCTGCCAAGAGGGCCTGGCACAGAAGCTGCTCGCCAAAGGGCAGCTCTGAGCATGACTTGCCAGGAAGGTTGAGAAGCCAGCTGGTTGTGTTTTTAATCTAATTTGTCTATTATTTGGCACAAGTGCTAAAGTGTCGTTTTTAATTAATTATCGTAGAACCACAGACAAGCTCAGGAGAAATATTGTAACTGTCAGATCTTGTCTCCCTCTCTGGGGCTGCGTGACCCTCCTGGGGCTGCACTGTTGTCCTGGGTAGAAGGCCTCAGATGAGTGGGTCTTGAGGTTTTATCTAGTTCCAACCGATGAAGAAATCTGTGCATTGACTCCTGATTTTTGAACCCATAAAGGACCTCGGAGAGGAACGATTCCAGTTCCCTCTTTTCCTGGACCTACCAGTAAGTGAAAATTTATAGCTTGGTTAGTTTTGTTTGTTTTGCCCCAAACTTGCCCTCAATAGTCATCAAATCCCAGTGAAAGAAACCCAAGAAACCTGGATTTGGGTCCCAGGAACTATGTTCATCAGGATTTGACATCACATGTTCATTGTGATGAACGCAACTCAGACCTGCTTCCAGGTCTTTCTCTTCTCGGAACCACCAGTGATCTCAAGGACATGGCTAAAAGACAATCTGATGTCTCCTTTGTGTTTGTACAATGATGTTTTAATCTGTGGCTTGATTCTTTTTAAACATAAAGATACGCTTACAGTACTAGGTTTAAAGCACACCTTTTTAAATCCAAGAACGGGCTCTTGCTTGAAGAGCAACATTTCAAAATGTTTCTACCTTACCTTTCATAAACACATTATCTATTTTTTTTTAAAGATTTTATTTATTTATTTGACAGAGAGAAGGAGAGAGACAGAGCATGAGAAGGGGGAAGGGGCAGAGAGAGAGGGACAAGCAGACTCCCTGCTGAGCAGGGAGCCCAAAAGGAGTGGGGCTCAATCCCAGGACCCCGGGATCATGACTTGAGCCAAAGGCAGATGCTTAACCAACTGAGCCACCCAGGCGCCCCGACACGTATCTAGTTTAAAGTGCATTTCAAATGTGATCCTAAGCCTCCGATAGTTAATCCCCAGCTTTCAAAGCAGCGAGCTGCATGATTAGTGGGTGATCTGTTCTAGGACAGAGACAAAGCCAGTGACTTTGGCAACGAGGCAGGTAGTTAGAGTTGAGTGATTTCCAGGTCAGGACTCAGGACGATGCTCTGCCAAACAGAGGTCTTGCCACGAATTTTGTTGGCTTGATAATGACTGAACTGGCCCTTCTTTGGCCCATGGTGCCCATCCATATATCCACTAAGTACGGTCAGTTCCAAATTTTATTCAAAGAGATTTATACCATTCCAAGGGTAGAGATGAAAATACGGTCTTCTTCTTTCGGGACTTTTTAGGATTATGATTCTGGGGCTGATAAAACTCTTCCTTCTAAAAATGCGACAGAAAGAGCTCAGCCTTAAAAGAAAAGCGCTGCCACGAATTTAACCTTTCCAACCATTTGCGGAAGACACGAGGCATGCTGCAGTGCTTTCATCCGTCAGATTTTTCGTAGCCCTTTCAGAATCATTGGCATTTTCCGTGACCGCAGCTCATCTTTTGGTCTTACTTCCTGACAACCATTCACGGGTCTACTTACTTGGGATACATACTTGTGATATATATATATTTTTTCTTTCTTAATAGACTGAACAAGAAAACTCAGCAGATCTGGGTCGTGAGTGTACAAGCCATGTGACTTTCAGCTTCTAGACACGTTAATAGTCTCCTCTGTGGGTTTAATTCTCATTGGCGGGTCTCCTACCTGTTATTGGCTGACTTGAGTCCTTCCCTCAAGTATCTCTATTGAAGTTCTAACCCCTCAGTATCTCCGAATGGGACTGTATGTGGTGGTGAGGTCTTTAAAGGGGTAATTAAGTGAAAATGAAGTTTCTAGTATGGGCTCTAGTCCAATGTAACTGGAGTCCTTAAAAGAAGAGGAAATTTGTACACAGACACACATGGAGAGAAGACCCGCATGAGGACCCAGGGAGAAGACGGCCATCTGCAAGCCAAGGCAAGAGGCCTTGGAGATAACCAACTCTGCTGACACCTTGACCTTGGCCTTCGAGCCTCCTCAACAGTGAGAAAATTAATTTCTATAGTTTAATCCACCCAGTCTGTGGTAAATTTTTATGTCAGCCCTCGTAAATTAATATAGATTTTGGTGGTATTGGGGGCTGGGTTCTGTTGGTACTAATATCAAAAAAGAAAAAAATGTGGAAGTGGCTTTGGAACCGGGTAATGAGTAGAGGCTGGAAGAGTTTTGAGGCACGTGTTAGAAAAACCTAGATTGCCTTGAAGAGACTGTTGGTAGAAATATGAATGTTCTAGGTGATTTTGTTGAGGACTCGGGTGGGAATGCGAAGTATGTTATTGGACACGGGGAAGGCTATCTTTGCCGTGAAATGAACTTGGCTGACTTGGCTCTAGAGTTTTGTGGAAGGTAGAACTTATAAATAATACACTTGGATGTTTAGCTGAGGAGATTTCTAGACAAGGTGTTGAAGGCGTGGCCTGGTTGCTTCTGACTGCTTATGGTAAAATGGGAGAAGAAAGGGAAATTTAAGAAGGAGTTGTTCAACAAAGAGGAACTGGAAACTGAAGATTTGGAAGGCTCTGAGCCTATCCATGCACTCACTGCTTTTTATCTTATAGGGTGGCTCTGGGGGCCAAAGGCATTAGGTCACACGGGGTGTAAGTACTTTATAAATCGCAAACTGTTATACAAAGACGAGCTACTATGATGTTATTACTGCCTTATGTATTTTGGTAGCTTCCTCAAGGGATGGAGGGAGAGGAAATGTCATCGTGGTTATTTTTTTTATTTGGGACATTTGAAGTCTGGAGAGAAGAAGTGATTTTTATTTATACAGTAATGTCATCAGGTCACAGAACCTGGATGAGGTTGGAATCTTCAAAGGCTTCAGTCAGCACTCATTCCAAAATAACATCCTCTCATTCCAAAATAACATCCTCTCATACCAAAGACTTGTGGACTTCCAGCAAATCAGATCAACAAGCATGTAATTACACCCCCTGACCAGCACGCTAGAACCAGCGAGGAATACAAAACAAGCAGGAGGCTTGTCTCTATATCCTCCGGAAAGCAAAGAATAAATACATGTTGTAGCCAGCAGACTACGTAGTGATCGTGGGGTGATAAACACCCAGCTTTCTGCACTAATTAATTGGTTAACCTATAAAAGCAGTTGGCTAGCTCCCTAACATTTTTTTTGGGAAAAATAATAAACACAAGTTAGATTTAGAGTTCTAAAAGCTTTTATTTTTTTGTTAGTTTGCCAGCGATGCAATTTTTTCCCCTTATAACTTCAATAATTGCCTTGGAAGGAAAAGGCTTTCAAATTGGAGGCTGACATCACCGGCTGCCCCTCCTGCCAAACCTAAAAGGTTATGATGGGGGAGTATTTGTGAATTTGGTCACTGATTTCATTAAACATGGTCCCCAGTATGAAAATGTTCTCAGGAAGAGTAAAAGTACCATTTTGCAGATCCCATTTGTGCGGTCGTGAAGTGGTCTAGAAGGCTGAGGGGTAGTGTCAAGTTCAACCCGGAGAGAAGCTGCAAGTATGGGCGTTCTTTTCGAGCTCCTCATTCAATCTTCCCATTGCTTTTGTAGCAAAACCACGTCTGCCGGAACAGAGGTGTTAAAATTCTGTCTCCTCCTTTTACACAGAGGTCAAATCTTTTGCAAGACCATAACAAGGATATTAATGATGATGATAATGATGATGATGATGATGGGAAGCAAAGGAGGGGAGGTGGAAGAGAACTGAAGGACACTCAGTAACCCTTGTCATCCTGTTGACCATTCACCAGCTGCACAGATGCGCCAGTATCTCTATGCTGGGTTATGCCAACTGACTAATCCTAATGGGAACGAATGCTTTCTATAAACCCCTTTGCTTTCTAATAAATCCCATTTCAAGAAGAGGGTCCTCAGTTATACGCTGACCCCCCAATACAGTTTTGCAAGGCGGCGTGGGCACGGAATCGGAATCCCGTCGGTGATGTAAAGCAGTCCCGTGGTGAATTATCTTGTGAAGCGCAGAATCTTTTTTTCCTATTTGAAGACTCTCCCACTCACTTTTGATGTTTCGGTTTGGATTTCCATGTATTTGGTTGTGCCAAAGTAGGGGACCTAAACCAACCCATGACCTCAAAGCTGTGGGTGGGCTCTGGACAAGTCTGCCCAAGAGAGCAACTCTATTCTGATCACATGGCCCATTCCATTCCTGCTGCTCCCACGGTACGGGACAGTGATATGCCTCTGATTGTTTCCAGAAAGGCCACTTTAAATGAGTTTGGCTATGCCACCAGACACATGGCACGCACGTCCTTGGGATTGCAGATATTGGGGAAAGAAGAGCTACTTCCCTCAAACAAGATTTGTGGGCATCTCAGTTCATGATCCCTCTCCTCTTCTTTTCTCTTTCTGAATCCTGAAAACGAGATTTACAATTCAACCATTCCTAAGGTCAATTGCTAAGACCTCACCACACCTTCTATGGGCTTCCATTTTTCCCGTTGACATCCTTATTTATCTGGTTCCATCTGTGCCTGTATTCCAGAGAGGCTGTGTGTGTGAGTGTGTGTGAATGTATGTGTGCTTGGTGTGCACCCGTGCAATGTGTGTGTGTGATGTGCGTGCATGTGTGTGATGCGTGTGTGTGTGTGTATGGACAGACAGACAGAGAATAGAAAGTACCTATAGGAGAAGGTTTGGACAAAGCCCTGTAAACAATAATTCCTCTTTTTATTCCACTGGACCCTTCGGAAGAGACAACCGCGGAGGGCTGATCTGTTCACAGAGCACAGGGCAGCCTTGGCACCCAGCAATCAATCACGTGGAAGCGGTCCAAATGTCCCTTCACAGCCTCCAGCCTGGAAACTTGGCCGGCTCTTTGCCGCCTGGCGAACCCCGGGTCCCGGTGGTCCGTGGCTGCCACCTAGCGTTCGTACATCATAACAGATTCTGGACGCCGCAAAACCGAGAACAAAGAAAAACAGAAAGTGACCCCAGCCCTGTCCTAAAGCAAGATGATCTGGTCTGATTGGTTTTTAGATAAATCATTTAGATATAACGGACTTTAAAATTCAACTCCCTTCCTCGCAATGGTACATTCTGAAAGTGCGCTCTCATCCGATAAAATTATTAAAATTTAAAAGCTCAAGTTTGGCCGCTCTCAAAATAAGGAAGAAGGGGAGAGAGACACACAGAGAGAGGGAGATAAATTGCTTGGAAAAATAAGCCTTCGTGTTTGTGTCTATCATCACCATCATATCATCATCATCATCATCATCATCATCATCATCATCATCTCACAGGTGGGGAAGTTGAAGATCCAAGAGGTACCAGATTTCTCGTGGTCCCATAGCTGGTAGGCGGTGCTGACAAGATTGGAATGCAGGGTTTGTCTGGTCTTTTATTCCAAAACGAACTAGTCACGTCAAATCAAGAGAAAACTTTGAATTTCTTCCCCATACATGGTTGGTGGCCTCAGTTGCTCCGGCAGCTCCTCCCCCCGCACCCCCCCCCCCCAGTCCCAGGAGGGCTATGCCAGTGCGAGGCTCTGTTCAAAGATCAACAGTGTAAGAGCTGGTGGAGTTGAGGTCGTCTACCCGGGAGCGCTGGCTTTTCTCTGCATACATCCTCCCCCAGCAGCACACACGTGTCAGATGGTGGCTGAGGTCAGAGGGAGGAGTCTGTGATGGTAGAAATGGGTGAAGTTGCTCATCTACAAGGGAAATGGCCCCACAACCACCACATGCTAAAGGACCCCTTCTCAACCTGACGGGTGGGAGGAAGCTGTCCTTCAGAAGCAGAGCTGTGACCCAGATGGAGGCGCTGACGGAAAGGGGAGTGTCCTCAGGCAGGGCTTTGTGATGTGTCTTGTGCCACGGACCCCTCTGGAAAGTCTGTGTGGACCCATCCTTAGCATAACACTTTCCAATACATAGAAAGACACGCGCAGGATCATAAAGGAAACCAATTATGAGCAAATCAGTTATGAAATTCTTTTAAAGTGTGTGCTATGGTATAAAATGTGTGTCTTAGTCCGCTAGGGCTTCAACAGCAGACATGTTGTCCTGGAGGCTGGAGGTCCAGGAGCAAGGGGACGGCAGGTTCCATTGTCAGTGTCAGATGGCTGCCTTTGCATCTCCACCATCCTCACATGGTGGAGAGAGAGCTCTGGTGTCTCTTCTTCTTCTTATAAGGGCATTGGTCTTAGGGTGGGGGTTCCACCTTTAGGACCTCACTTAAACCTAATTAAAGGCCCAAGGCCCCCCCTTCTAATACCATCACTTTAGGGGTTAGAGTTTCAACAGAAATTTGGGAGCAGGAGGGGGAGGGGACACAAAGAGTTCATGAAGGGTGCGTCTTTATTGATGTTTTAGATGACAAGAGTCAGTGGCAGACCGACTCACCACCGTGCTTGTGAAGAGGTAAGGAGTATAACTGGTATTTTGAGCTATTTGCCACAATGTAATGTGATAGGAAAATGTTGGTGATTTCCATTGGTGATAATGTCATGGGCACTTAGTAAAAGTAAGTACCCATCCATAGTCAAAGACGCTTACGGTTCATCCATTGGACCTCACTTGATAAGCGTCTATCTTCAAGTATCTCAGCAAATTCACTGGGCTTGTATTCACTGGACTGTGAGGGGTTGAGGAACATCTAAAACTTGGTGTATTAAAGAGCCCTTTACTGGTGTGCCCAGAGAGGTGCCTGTGATGGTTAGGGAGAACCCTGGGGCAGGGGTTCCCACCACAAGTCACCGTTGTCCCCAGTATTTACCTTTCCCCAACCCTATCTTCTTTCCAAAATGGAGGACGTGGACGGTTGTAGGGACTGTACTAAGTTCAGTGTTCTTTTCTCACCATCTGGCCTTGGGTGACCCAGTGAAAGAGAATATTAACAGGTCGAGTTGACCTTTTGGCCCCAAAGTGCTGACCTCAATATGGAGTTCTTCTTTTTTTTTTATTTATTTATTTTTTATTTGAGAGAGAGAGAGTGCATGCGCGTACAGGGGAGGGGCAGAGGGAGAGAGAAAGGGGAAGCAGACTCCCTGCTGAGGGGGAGCCTGATGTGGGGCTTGATCTCAGGACCCCGAGTTCTCAACCTGAGCTGAAACCAAGAGTCAGATGCTTAACTGACTGAACCACCCAGACTCCACAGAAGTTCTTCTTAATTTCATTTCCTTTCTGGAAATATTAGGGAATCCACAGATTTGTGTTTCTTAGGGAAATGGCTTGTGTTTCTAGTATTTAAGGCCAAAAGAACCCTTTTGTAAGTAAAGTAAAAATGAAAATGAAAAAGCAGGGAGAGGTGGAATCAGTCGGAAGTTTGTCAAATCTCAGTAGAAATGCCTTAGTAAACTTGAGGCAAATTTTCTTGAGTAGTTTTAATGTCTAAACTGATTAAAGATGGATCAAGAAGTCCTTTCTTTCCCTTGGGAAAAACTGTTGACAGATTCTAGAATAAGTATCTTAAAGCCATGCCTTTTGGGTCTATCCTGTGATCACAACATCCAGGGAGATGTTTTAGTTGTACTTTCTAATCATAAGGGAAAATGTCCCATGTTGCTTTATTTAGATACTTCCTCTCCCTCCAAGATAATGGCATTATTGGTACTTGTACAACATAGAGGAGTCGAGGCCCACATAAGGCCCCCAGTCTACGTAGGTTTGAGGGCACTGTGCTCAGATGGTCACACTGTGGCTTTTCTGCAACGGGTCGGGGGAGGACTCTACCAAAGGGGAAATTCTGCCCGGGGGAGCATTCTGCCAAGGGGAGGACAACAGCTCTGTCCTGGCTGCAGGCCAACTCAGAAAGCTGGCTCCCCCGTGGGCAACTCTCCAAAGCCAAGCCTGGTGGTAATGGGGTAGGGAGGACGATGGAGAACACAGGGCAAACAGATGGTGGAAAGAGGAAGGAAGGGCAGGGCAGCTTATGGAATTCATTTGGAGTTTTAAAAAAGTTAGTGATGTTGATGATTCTTGATGAAAAGGGAAATTCTCAGTATGATTCAGACATACACACTCATTTCCCCAATTCCATCCTTGTTACCAAAAAAAGCCAACGGGATTTTTAAGAGCAAATGGGCCACATGCAGTAAACACCCTAGACATGTGCTCGGCTCTTTCCAGCGTTAGACTCCTGTGCCTAAGACAGACCATGAGATCTCCCCAGGGAAATAAGAGTGTTTCCTGATGCAAAAACCCCTTGCTCTTTAAGTGTCTTTATTGGGTTTAGATGATAGACACTAAAATAATTTGGACTGAATAAATGAAGACTAGATCAGAGATATGAAGCTTTTTATAATTTAAGCATTTCATTTTGACAAATACCCTTCTGGTGTGTCTACGTAGGCATTTTTATGCAAATCTAAACAGAGCATACCTTTTTAGGTTCCACATTACACTGTGTACATTTCGCACGATGGCTGCCGTCTTTGTAAGTCTCAGCTGGTTGTGTATGGACATAACATACCATCATTTCTTAATTATGCTATTATTGCATATGTGTTTCTTTTCCTTTTTTTTTTTGTTGTTGTTGTTGTTGCTATTTTGAAATATTTCCTTCCTAGAGCTTTTTTCTTCATTTGGATTAAGGATAAAGTTTTGGGACAAATTCTTAAGAATTGCATAACCAGATCACAGACTATGAATAGTTCCTGTAAATCAATGTGTATTCGCATGTGGCTTTGCAGAAGAATCGTACAATTTGACGATTCCACCAGCGGTGAGGGATGTTCTAACTTCATCACAAATCCACCAGCACAAGGTTCTTACCAAAAAAACAACCCAAACAAAAAAACCTTTGCTATTTCAGAGGGTATGAGATAGCTGTTCTTAATTTTTTAAGGATTTTAATTAATTAATTAATTACTTTAGAGAGCTCGAGCAGGGGGAGGGGCAGAGGGTACGGAGGGAGAGAATCTCAAGCAGACTCCTGCACTGATCTTGGAGCCAGATGTGGGGCTTGATCCCACCTCCCTGAGATCATGAGCTGAGCTGAAATCACGAGTCGGGCACTCAGCAGACTGAGCCACCCAGGCACCCCGAAATAGCTCTTCTTTTAATTGACATCTGCTTACTGATGAGATTGGACATTTTCTCAAGTATCCATTTCCTTTTATGTTTTCTCCTTTGGGGAATTATCTGTCGCTCCCTCCCCATTTCATCTGGTGGGTACTTCATGTCTTCCCGCTACATGGGAAGGACTTCTTTAAGATATTAACCTTTTGCTATTTATATTTGAGGAAAATAATTTTTTATTATCAATTCACATATTTTAGATGGTCAAAGGTGTCAATCTTTGTATTGCTGTGATTCCTTTTAATGTGTCAAATCTTAGAAAAGTATTATCTCCACAGATTCGTTTCATGTTTTACTCTCATCCTGGATTTTCAAAGCAATCTTTAATATTTTGTACATTGAGGGGCACCTGGGTGGCGCAGTCAGTTAAGCGCCTGCCTTCTGCTCAGGTCATGATCCTGGAGTCCTGGGATCAAGTCCTGCATCTGGCTCTCTGCTCAGAGGGGAGCCTGCCTCTCCCTCTGCTGCTTCCCCCGCTTGTACTCTCTCTCTGTCAAATAAGTAAATAAAATCTTAAAAAAATTTTTTTGTATATTGAATTCTTTAACCTTCCTGCAGTTTGTTGTGCTGACTAACAGTATTTCCCATATATTGGCCATCTGTATCAGAACCACTTGGAGTGCATGCTGACAATCGAGATTCTGGGACACCCTAGCTGGATTGAACCAGAACCCATTGAGATGGCCACATTTCCATCATGAGAGAAAACACTGGACAAATCAAAATTCAGGGACATTGTACGTAATACCTGGCTATTTTCCTCCAGACAAATACCTGACCAGTACTTGTCGAGAGAGTCAAGATCCCGAAAACAAGAAGACTGAGAAATTGTCATACACCCAAGAAGCCGAAGGAGATAGGATGACTAAGTCAATGTGGGTCTTGGAACAGAATGAGACCTTAATGGAAAAACTGATAAATTCCAAAACAAGTCTCAGTTCAGTTAATAGTAATGCACGAACGGTAATTTGTTTTGATCAAGTCCTGCGGTAATAATATTAGGTAATGACATTGGGTGAGGGGTCTACGGGAACTCCTTGTGCCATCTTTGCAAGTCTTCTGTCAATCTAAACTTATTCTCAGATAAGTTTATTTAAAAAAAAATGCATTGAGATGGGGCTCAAAGGTCTTTATTTTAATAAGCATGTCAAGTGATCCACACTGGTGGAAGGATGGGGGCGCTGGGATGGGTGAGTGTCACGGAGGTGGGTGGCCCATTGGGGGACAAAAGCCATCTTTTGTTTTGAAAACGTTCATCGTGTCTGTTTCTGACCTCTGTATTCTGTTGTTCGGGTCTGTAGTTTGGCTTTGGAGCCTTGGACGTGTTCTGACCCAGAGCTCAGTGGCAGAGGCTGTCGTGAACTAGTTGGGCGAGGGTTGAAAATTAGAGGAAGCCAAGCTGGGGCAAGAGCATTCCAGTCCTGCTCCCAGCCTCCCCACCCCTCGTGGCCTCTGGTTTTCCACCTCCGGCCTCAGAGCCCTGCCTGTCATTCTGATTTTTCAATTTTTTCCTTCGCTCAGTTTCAACCTCGTGCCCCGCGCTCAGTTGCAAACACCCAAGGTGGGAGGCACCCAGGCGAGGGGGACTAGCTGTTCTCTCTGAGCACACTTCAGGAGAAATTTTAAGATAGGAGATGGTTAGGACGTTGGTTTAAACTATGGCAAAATGACCTGAAGAAAAACCAGGAGAAAGGAGGAGAATGAGACACTGAGGGAAGGTAGACCGGGAGCGCTGCCTTGACTCCCACCCTGTGATTCTGTTCGGGTGAAATGTCCCGGCTGGCCCAGCCCAGACAGGCAGAAAGCAGACTGATGGGGGGGCTGGGGGAGGGGTCCGGGGAGGGGCTGCTTCTGGGTGCAGGTGTCTTTTTGGGGTAATAAAAGTGTTCTGGAATGAGACGATGGTGACTATTGCACAGCTTTGTGAACATACTAAAAACTCCTGACTTGTACACTTTCAAAGGGTGGATTTTATGGCATGTGAATTACATCTAAAAAAAAAAAACAAAAAACCAGAGTGGTGTCTTTTGAAATGCATTTCCTGCCTCTGCCCCTACCAAAGGAGCAAGGCTGTCCACCCCACATTAGAAGGGACCTCTCTAACCTCACTAGGTAGGGACCTGATGCCCGTTAATGCCCAGCAGAGAAAAATGCAGACTGGATTTCAGTCTTGGCTCTCTCTCTCAGTTGCCAGATGGATGACCTTGGGCAAGTGACGTGACCTCTCTGAGCCTCTGTTTCTTCACTGTCAAGTAATGATGATAATACTATTTATCTCATATGTTAGTAGGAGGATTAATATGCTCAGAATAGTGCCTGGCATGGGACAGGTGCCGTAGAAAGTGTCAGCAACTGTCATTCATTCATTCATTCATTCATTCATTCGACATGGAAAATACTTTGTCTGTTCCTCTGCCCCCTTGTCTGCTGGGATAGAAAGGCGAATAGGGCTCAGCCCCTGTCCTTGATACGCCTGCTGTGGGATTAGGGCAAAGCATATCTTACTTGCTCCTGAGGGCTGCCCAGAGACGGGACCTGAGGTTTCCTTTACCCCGAGGATCGGGGACGGACTGACAAGCATCATCTGGGGTATTCAGGGGTATGTCCTGTGCAGTAGGAGTAACCTTCTCCTTGGTAAAAGGGAGGCGTTTCAATAGGATTCCGTGGGCTTTAGCCTACAAACTCCACAAACAACTATTTTGTAGGGGATTAGAGGCCAAGGAAGAAAACCCGAGGCAGACGTTTATTTCCTGGGGGGACTGCCAAGTCTGGGGGCCTGGAAGAGACAACAGCCCCAATCCCAGGTTCCAGTGTCACGGGGAGTCTCTGTGCCCCTGAAGCCCAGAGAAGCGAGGCAGCCCACGTGAGCGAGCAACCCTGTGGCAGCTCCCCGGGGTCTGTCGTGGGTCTGGCTGACCATCAGTTTCGTGCTCTAACATCAAGCTTGCGGGAGTTACCGCCTGGCGAAAACCAGCCTGCGGGCCCCTTACTGGGCAGAGTCCTGACACTGGTTCTAGTCCTAGTCCTGCCAGAACCCTGCTATCTGGTTCTTGCCACACCACTCAGGATTTCAGAACACTAGCTCGCACTGGGGCTTTCGGTCCCTCAGAACCTCCCTTCCTTTCTAGAAAAAAATAAGTTTACATTGGCTCAGGGCTTCTCAGACTGGCCTTTCCAGAATCCCTGGGGGGACCAGGCACGGAAGATGCAGGCAGGCCACCGGGCTCACCTGAGCACCTTCACTTCATGGGGGCTTGTGTGGAAGTTTCTTTTTCAAGAAAGGCTTCTGGGCTTTAAAAGCACCAACAGCCACAGGCACAGAACCCTTTGAGGTTCCTTCTTGCGGCTGTGAGCAAATAGCAGGTGGAACTCTGCTTGTCATTAGGAGGGATGTGTGTAGGGACACTCGTCACCCTCTGTCCCATCCTCTGTCCCATCAGTCCCCAAGACTTCATGCGCTTGACCAGGCCCAGCAGGACCTCTCCGAGGGCTGGGCCCTGGGTGGGAGGGAGGCTGTTCCTGGCCCGCTGCCTGGGGCCTTCCCCGAGGCTACAGGGGAGACATTGACCTATAAGTCACAAGGGGGGGCTTTCTGAGGTGGTGCTGCTTTCAACACGTTATTTTCAGGCCACGAAGGCTGCATCCAGCTCATGGGAGTGGCTTTCTCAGCACTGTTTCCTGCAGAGGCCTATTGAAAGGACTGAAATCTTCAAACCCCCACGGGCTGGAATTTGCCGGATGGATTACCATTGTCTTAAGCCCCTGAGTCTGTGGGGGTTACAACAATGTAAAGTTAGACTTTTTATCACCTCCATCCTTCCCTGCAATTTTAAGCAAGCTGACCCATGAAATCAGTTCTTAACTCTGTTTACACTTTGATATCACCTGGGCCAGGGGCCAGAAAAATGAGGAGGCCTTGGCGGCCGCCTGAGAAGAACTGAGGTTATTGGTCGGGTTTTTAAAGATCTATATCCATTTTAGAGAGAGAGAGAGAGAGAGAGAGAGCACCAGTGGGACGGGCCGAGGGAGAGGGAGAGAGGATCCCACGCAGACGCCCCTCTGAGCGTGGAGCCCAACTCGAGGCTCAATCTCACGACCCTGAGCTCATGACCCGAGCCGAACGAAACCAAGAGTCCAATACCCAACTGACTGGGCCACCCAGGTGCCCCTGGTCCAGTTTTTAAATTCCCTCATTCCTGGGCTCCTACTGTCCCGATGAGTTTGAGAACCAATGGGCTAAAGGACACGTACTGAGAGGATGAGAAGGAAACACACACAGACACACACAGACGTACGCTGGACTTAATGTCTAAAATGTGTCTGTTCAAAATACCACCTGATAATTTCATCTCTCATTGTATAAAAGGTCACAGGCAGAAAATTTTCGTGAAAGGAACATGACTTCTGAATCGTGGGAAAGAGAATATAAAGGGAATAGCTAAAGAAAAGTCACGGTCTAATTTATAAATGAGGCTTATACCCTCCCCAGTTCTGTCTTGCATTTTAAATCACGTAATAGATGGTCACAAAAGGATTGTATTTTCTTGCAGGGACCCTGCTTTCATTGTTGACTGACTTTATTTTTTATCTTGGAAATTGGGAGTCTTCTTTGTATGTTTACAACATAAATTTTTTTAAAAAAATTGAAGTAAAGTTGGCATATAATATTATATTAGTTTCAAGTGTATAACAGTGATTCAACTAGTATATACATTATGAAATGCTCACCACAATAAGTACGGTCAACGTCTGTCGTTACACACTATTACAATATCCTTGGCTGTATTCCCTATGCAGTACTTTAATCCCCATGACTTATTTATTTCATAACTGGAAGTTTGTGCCTCTTAATCCCCTTCACCTATTTCACCCCTCCACCCCCTTCCCTTCTGGTGGCCACCATTTTGCTCTATTTATGAATCTGTTTCTCTTTTTGTTGTTGCTTGTTTTCTTTTTTAGATTCCACATGTTAATGAAATCCTACGGTATTTGTCCTTCTCTGACTTATTTCACTTAGCGTAATATCCTCTGGGTCCATTGATGTTGTAGCAAATGGAAAGATTTCATTCTTTGTTATGGCTGGGTAATATTCCATTGTGTATATATACGCCACATCTTCTTTACCCATTTATCCATCAACGGACACTTGGGTTGCTTCCATATCTTGGCTATTGGTTGACTCTTGATTAAGGACCAAGTGGCACGTAAATTAATCAGAGATACGAGTTGTAGTCTATCAGAAGAAGCAGGTGTTCATTGGTTAAAATATCCTTATGACATATAGTAAACCAGCATTCAAATCCAGTACACGGGCGGAACGTGTTGTACACACGGATATCTAAGAGGTACCTGGACTTCCAATGAACGAAGAGCGGGTATCTACAAATACCAGCCCACTGTGCTATAAATTTAACCTGAAACTAACTATGATAATTACCTCAGAAGATTGGTCTGAAAATTAACGTGGGGTAATGTTTGTGAAAGAGTTCGTTCAACCGTTATAAGCGCTACATTTCATATGTTGACTATATGCCCGACCCTGTGTCTGCCCACCAAACAGACCTCATCTCATTTCATTCTTATGTCAATCCTTCGACAAGGCACCGGTTCACCCCTCATTCACAGCCACGTTGCCAGGAAGCGGTGATACCAGGACTGCACCCTGCTTGGCCTCACCCATGCTCCTTCCCGTAGACTCTGCTATGCTCCAGTCCCCTACAATTGGATGGCATTGTTATTGGATACTGTTCTCTTAGAATTTAGACAGTAACTCACAGGCTTATTTGGGAGACCCAGATAACTTTAACAAGTTGCCTAAGGAAGTATGAGCTGACAGTTCCGTTTTCACTTATGAAAATCTTCTGACACCAGTAGGGACATTCCCTTTTTCTGTTGACCGTGGAGCTATTAGGATAAGAAAATGTTTTTGTGTTTGAGGATGAAAGTCATTAAAAGGAAGACCTCAATGTTCAACTCTTTCTATAGAGTGATTTCTAGGATATAGTAAGTGAAAAAAACAAGTTTTAGAAAACATAAAATCCTAAGCAATATATGAGGAAGAGAGGAAATGTACGTATACACAGAGAGAGAATCCTGTTGGCTGAATTTTTTAATATAGTAGGATAAAGCCTGAACTAATAAAAATGGTTTCTTGTTGGAGGGAGGGGCAGGTTGGAGAGGTGGAATTGAAGCCAGCCTCTCTGAAATTTCCTGGTTTTGTTGATTTGACTTTGGACTTATGGAAATGTTTTATATAATTACAAAATGATATTAAATCAAAGTAGAAAGCAATCCTTAAAAATTGAAAGCCAAATGAAATAAGTTAATCGGACCATGTATTGAGTAGATGGTTTAACCACACCAAGAGGACCTATTTCATGTGACTCTAAAGCACAGTAACTTAATTGTACGTCCCTAGTGGGTTATACCTTAAGGGACTAGACAGCTACTAATAAATTTCATATTGTGTTAGTGATAACAGTTACTAATCAGATGCTTATTTGGTAATAAATTGGGATTGTCCACCTGACATATGTGTGCATATATGTATATGTATGTATACGCATATGCAAATGGGTAATTAACATTAAGGTTATTAGGAACTAAGGTTTTCAGTTTAAAAGAGATGCAAATCTAAAATTAAAAAAAATAGGGGCACCTGGGTGGCGCAGTCATTAAGCGTCTGCCTTCGGCTCAGGGCGTGATCCCAGCGTTCTGGGATCGAGCCTGCATCAGGCTCCTCCGCTGGGAGCCTGCTTCTTCCTCTCCCACACCCCCTGCTTGTGTTCCCTCTCTCGCTGGCTGTCTCTCTCTGTCAAATAAATAAATAAAATCTTTTTAAAAAATTAAATTAAATTAAATTAAAAAATAGCAAAAACCCTTTCATTTTCAATTTTAGTTGAAAATATTGATATGAACTCCTGATATATTTTCTCTTAAGAAAGTATTTCCCACCGCTGCCCACAGAAAGGTCTAGAAATAACCTAGCAGTGAGCATACCTAGCACTCAAATGTTTGTCTCTAAGTACCAATTTCCAATAAAAGGAAGCAATATTCCTTGGAGAAATGGCCGATTGTAAGTATGGGACAAGAAATGTCCAAGAAGAACCTAGAACACACTGATTTATCAGAAAGCAAGGAGACCATCAAAGACTTTTGGAGTTGTGCCAAAACAGTTCAGAGCCAACGTGAAGGGGCTTTCACTATGTAAAAATGGGACATCTCGAGCTCAGAAAGAGTTTTAAAAGGATGTTACATAGATGTTAAAATCTATGAGTTAATTATAATAGTAAAAAATAATCCTGTTTGGTCATTTTTTTGTTTGTTTTTTTGTTTTAAGGATGTTCAGAAACCAACTCATTATTTTGAAAGCCAATCAATAAAGGACATGAATGAGACATTTACTCTGTCTCGCTTGAATGAACTGTACTTCAGGGTAAGTAGCTGATGTCCAGACACTTCGTTATGGACGATTTCAGATCAATGCGGAAGAAAGAAGAGAATTCAAAATTACATTTTTCGACCCTTAACAAAATAACGTCTCTCATCAATGGTCATCAATGGCTATTAAAGCCATTGAATGAAAGGCTGGTGGATACCTTTCTATGGATGGCTCAGGGTGCCGTCCTCGAGCCTGTTGGTAGTCATAACCTCATAAAGGAGACACACAGACATTAAGGGCCGCCAGGTGTGCTCTCGCTAAAATAACTACCTGAATCTGGTCATGGGTTTAGGTCTGCCTCTTAGTTTACAGGAAATACAGCCTTATAGCGGGACAGAGAAACATATGGATCATGAAGAAGAAATCAGCAAAATACAGAAGGAACTGGATGACATCCTGGATTCCTCAACAAATAAACCGCAAGGGGGAAAAAAAAAGACATAAGAAAATTGTCATGGGTTGAATTGTGCCCCAACCCTCCAATCCATGTGTGGAAATCCTAACTCCCTTTCCTTCGGAATGTGACCTTATTTGCAGACAGGGTCTTTCTAGAGATAATCAAGTTACAATGAAGTCATCAGGGTAGGGTCCTATTCCGATATGACTAATGTCCTTATAAAAGGGGGGGAAATTTGGAGCCAGACATGCACAAGAGAGAATGCAGTGGGAAGTTGAAGGTAGAGGTCAGGGACGGGGAGGCGATGCTTCTACAAGCCAAGGAACGCCAAAGATGGCCACAGACCACCAGAAGCTGGGAGAGAGGCATGGGACAGATTTTCCCTCTCAGCCCTGCCAAGTAACCAATGCCGCCTGCAGACAGACACATTTATCTCAGACTTCCGGCCTCCAGGACTGTGAGACAATGAATTTCTGTTGTTGAAGCCACTTACATTGTGTGGCCTTGTTACGGCAGCTGCAGCAAACTAAAATAGAAACTACTGATTCAAAGAGATTCAAGACGCATGTTACCAACAAGCACTATGTGACTCTTGCTGGGGTCTTGCTTCAAGCAAACCAACTGTATAAAAATATTCTGTTGGATATTTGATAATGTTAAGATATTATAGGGTCTTTGGGGTGTGATAATGTTATTTTGGATGTGTTTTAAAAGAGTCCTTATTATTTGGAAATGTAGATTGAGGGCCACCTGGATGGCTTAGTCGGTTGGGCCTCAGAATCTTGATTTTAGCTCAGGTCTTGATCTCAGGGTCGTGGGTTCAGGTCCCAGGTTGGGCTCTGCGCTGGGCGTGGAGCCTACTTAAAAAAAAAAATAACTATATATTGAAGTACCTATAGATAAAATGGTAAGATGTCTGGGATTTGCATGAAAAAAGCCTTCAGGGATGAGAGAAGGAGTAT
The DNA here is from genome assembly GCF_024610735.1 of Ursus americanus. Classification (NCBI taxonomy): domain Eukaryota; kingdom Metazoa; phylum Chordata; class Mammalia; order Carnivora; family Ursidae; genus Ursus; species Ursus americanus. Next base: position 17,815,358 of record NC_142158.1, read on the forward strand.
AGGTGTAGATAAAAATACTATCTCATAAAAGTTATTGTAAAGATTCCTTAAAGTAACATAAATGGCTTTTAAAAATATCCTGTATTGTTATCATGGCCATTATTATTGTTGATTACCCAGACCAAGACTTAAAGAAAGTAAATGAGATGAAGACTTGACAGGAGACAGCTATTAGAATTTTCTAGAGTCCCTTGAAAATCAGAAAACCATTACTGAGTCATTGGCAAGAACTTCCTAAAGGGATCTTCCAACCCTCTTTTAAATCACTAATAAAGGCTTTGGCAGTGTGGCGAGGACGTTCAAGGGACTGTGGGAGCAAGGGACGGTGGCAGCAGGGAGCCTCAAATAAGTGGAGTGTGAGAGACCAAAAGATGGGACAACCTGGATGGAAAAATACCAGCCAGGACCCCAGAGTGGGGCAGGAGAGGAGGGAAGAGCAGACGACTCCTTTCTACGATGCAACTGACCACGCATACTCCAGGGCCCTTGGGTGGAATCAGGTTAGAATAAGTAGCATGAGCAGTCCTCCCTTTCCTCAGCTTGCAATCCCGTCTGCTTCCCTGGTGAGTAGCCCCGTTCCCTGGCCCTTGAGATGGCTCTGACTAGCGCTCCCCAGCAGCACGGGTCTGCAGAAGGGTAACTGAGAGTGAGGGCAGTGGATGGACACCACCGGGAACAGTCTGGAATTGACATTCCTCCTATTAGGTGCCCCAACCCTAAGAAACGATCCCATAAGTAAAAAGATGGCTCCCAGACTCCCAAGCTGGATACTGGATGGAGAACGTTCTAGGGTGAAGAGCGACGAAGCCCTGAAGGCTGGCTTCTCCCCTGACATCCACCTTCCTTGCCCAGAGCAGGGCTGGAGAGCAGGGCTGGAAGGAACCCTGGGCCGGGCCCCACCTGCCACCACGATGCTGACCACAGGGGGCGCTGTTTGCGCTGTGAATCACGCCCAAAGCAAGCGGATGGGAGTGAATTCATCAATCCTCAGCCTTGGGTGGCATTAAGCCCTCCCCTCCCTTTAATAAGTGGCACTTAAAGAAGGAAAAGGCTCCAGGACAAACAAAAACAAAACACCGACATATAAAGGCACAGTGACAGGAGAGGGGCGTGATGTTTTGGGGCCCAGACTCTGTTGCAACCCTTTCAAATCATGACTTTATGCAGGGCTGGCTAAGGGCCACTTGGAGGTTGCAGATATCTTAGCAAGGGAGGTGCTTTTCATTCATTTGTTCATTCATTCATTCAATAAAATAAAACCTTCATACACGCCTCAGCTCTTGTACACCGACGGGCAGACCCCAGGGACGCGGAGATGCAAAGAACACGGCTCTGCACAGCCTAGCGTCTAGAACCAGGCTGCTGTGTGGCCTTGGACATGTTACTTGATGTCTCTGTGCATTGGTTTTTTTTTTAGTGATGAAGAATGTAATAGAATCTCCTCCGGGAGATGGGAGGAACGCATGAATAAATGCATGAAAAAAACAGAACAGTGTCAGGCACTTAACATTCACTCAGCAAATGCTTTTGCTATCGTTATTATTGCTATTATAATTACTATCGATAACAGCAATTCTTTCTGATTCCTGGGTATCAGAATAAATTGAAAAAACACTCCGTCTGTATAAGCGGTTTCTTCAAAAATCCATGTACTGCCCCATTGTAGGTCCTGGCATGTGGCCCCAGAGGTGACATTGGGATGGCTAGGAGAGAACTGGGTTTCAGATTGGGCGTGTTCTATTCAAATGGCTTAGCTTCCCAGCTAGCCCTCAGTGCAACACTCTGGCACATGAGGCTTGTGTGGACACACGGAGCGGCCATGGTGAGACCGCTGCTAGCCACGCTACTCCACCACTTTCTTGGGCTCAGCATGTCCGGCACACTGCAGTTTATTGCTGGGCTCAGCCCAGAGCACGTGTGTGTCTTCACTCCTCCAGCACCCATGTCCTTGTCCTGGTTTCCTGGCAATGACCCAGCCCGTCACAGTACCCACAATTTTCTGCACATCTGTGTCCCTAAAATCTCTAAAGCTCCTACCTGTGAGGATTTCAGCTGAGAAGGGGAAAGATTGCACTCCATCATCGTGCACCAGGCCAAGCTATGTAATAGAGGCGTGTGCAGAGTTTGAACAAAGAGAAACTCCCAGCCTGGGGGAGCATAGGCAGTGTCTCTGAGCTAGGGGGTCTTCGGATTTTACCAGATGCATGGGACAGGGGAGATGTGAAGGGCTGGGCCACATGGTGGTTGCCTCTGGGGAGAGAATGAATAGCCCAGGGGCTCTGGGGACAGGTTTTATAGGAGCCAGAGAACAGAGCATCCCCTGGTTGCCATGGGGGAGCGCGATTGGCTTGTTTGAATAATTCCAGAAGCTGGCAGGGAACTGAGGACCGCTACTCAAAGAAATGCATTGTTCCCCTTGTAAAGGAGGGTTGTTGAGCTCAGGGAACTTATCCCCAGGAGCAGAGTGGGCAGGGAAACTTACTCTTAGAGCATTCGAGGTCTTCCCAATTTTGCCAGATGTCAAGGCAGCTCATAATTAGGCCTTACACCTGTTAAAAGCAAGACAATAGGCCCCAGATGGAGTCACTTATGCTAAGCCCTACATCATCCAAGTGAGACTTAGTTATAGTTTTGGCTCTTCCAGAAATAGAATCTTAAACCAGTCAATCAGGAATCACCTGAACAGCACAACTTAGGTCATCCACCTGGTCGACCCCTAACATACCCTAAAGGAAGGTAACCAACCCACTTTTTTGCCTGGTAGAATCTCCTTCTGCCTATGAAAGTCTCCCATTTGTACAGCTTCTTGGAACTCCCTTCTATGTGCTGGATGGGGTGCTGCCCCCTTCATGAATCACTGAATAAAACCAACAAGATCTTTATCATTCACTCAATTGAATGCTGGTTTTTAACGCGGCACGACATCATCCTCTCAGTTGCACAAACCAGAGAGTGGGTCTCATACTTGACCCCTCCTCTTTCTCCCAAATGCGATCAACCATTAAATCCCGTTACTTCTATCTTTCCCACATGGAAACCACCTGCTTCTCACTGTCCACCACGTGGGGCTTCCAGGCACTTCATCTCTCATGTGCCTTTCTTTAACTGCAATTTCTTCCGTATTAAAACAATTTCATTTTGCATCCAGCTCTCACATTCAGTTGACAACTTTTCCTGTGTGGAGGGAGAGAAATACACCTAAGTTTACTTTGAGTCTTCCTGCTCTAGCGGCTGATCCCTATGGACTTCCTCCTCGCCGGGGCACCCAGCCTGGTGAGCACGGCTGTCTTGGTTTCTGCCCCGCTCACCATCCCTCTGCAGCACCGTCATGCAGGGCACACCTTGTCCAACCTCACCCCCTGGCCTTCCTTCTAAGCCTGCCTCCCCTCTATAGCTGGAGAGCTTTGGAAGAAGGAAATATGATGAAATCACTGTCTAATTGTTTCAGGAAAATCCAGACCCATCGTCTATGCTTTGAAGCTCTTCATAAACTGGCCCCTTCTTTCCTGCTTTGGCTCCCATTCTTTCACTTCTTGTACGTTTTATCTGAGTCAACCACCACGAGCCACTTCCGGTTCCTAGAGGTGTACCTCCCACCTCTGGGTCTTTGCATGTGCTGGGCTCCTGTTGTCCTAACACAAGCTCCTCCTCCTGGTCTCAGGGGAGACCTCACTTCTCCCACCAGTGCCCTTGGGCTTGGCCAAGCTTGGCTTGGACACCTCCTATGCACCCTTAGGTTAATCCAGCGGTAGCACTTTCCACGCCTTAGTATTTGCTGCCCTCCCCACTAGCCTGTCAGATCTTTGAGGACAGGAACTACATCTTATCCCCACCTTGGTCCCATCACCCAGAACAGTGCAGGGCCCCTGGGCAGCACTCAGTAAATCTCTCTGTTGACCAAATAAGAGGCATCAAGCGTAGGAACAGTGTTAGCCTCTCTCCGCAATTGAGGGTTTATCATGGACCTGATTCTGTGTTTCCTTAAAAAAAAACAACTCTGGGAGGTGAATACTATTTTCATCCTCCTTTGACAGATGATGGTAAAACGACAGGCCCAAGGTCTCACCACCAGTAAAGAGGGGAGCCCGTTTTTAAATCCAGGACATCCTGATTTCAGACACTTGCTCTTAACCACCACTCTGTCCTGCCTCTATGCAAACATAGAGCTGAATTTAGAAAGGATGGGGAAATAGAAAGTGACGTGCCGTTCAGTGTATTTCCTGCATAGGGTGTGTGCAGGAAGGGAGGGGGTGGGGCTGTGGAAAAGGCAGCCCGAAGTGTTCTTGGGCTGGCCGGAAACCATGGATGTTAACGGGGAAACCAACAAGCTCTCACCTGTGTCCTTAGAAAGATGGGTGCAGAGAGGGGGGCAGCCCAGGGCTGCCTCTGGAGGAAGGGTAAGATGAAGTTGTTATGGAGAGAGTCCCCCTTGAGATGGACCTGGTGTCAGAAGAGTCTGGAGCACAGATTCTGGAAGTTTCTAGAGGAGACTTTGGGATTTACACCTTAGCGAGCTTCAGGCTTTAATTGTGGAGTTTTGAAGCACAGCCCGAGAAGAAAAGCTATTACTTGAAGCCCATGTTTTATGAAACACAGATGTAATATTGATGCTCAGAGCCACTTAAGGAGTAATTCTGTGCAGGTTTCCCAAGCGATTTATTGGGCAGGTCTGGAGATTTGCAAAAATGGATTTTATTCTGTTCATATTTTGGTTCCTAATCCCCTTTTATGCCAAATACTTCACATTTCAATTTGGAATTTCAGAGCCTATTTAAATAAATCACGAGAGCTTAATGAAAAATCAAAATCAAATTAAATAAATGGGTTAACTGTTCAGCTGCTAGGTTTTACTTCAGCCATTACAGGGTTAGGAAAAACCACAGAGCAATTTATAACCAACCCGTCTGCTCAGGGAGAGACCTCTATATCACCATACCCTCCTGGGCATACTTAACCCATCTCAAATGACACATGGAGAAAACATCTGTTCTTTGACAAATACCTACACAAGAACAATTCAAATCACAAGCCCAAATCAATACCAAACGTACATCCTGCTGCATTTTAAATAGAAATAGGAGATCTAGCAATGTAGAATTCATTGCAAGTCATTAAAGTTTATTTACCAAGCATAAAGCTCAGAAGGGAGTTAAATTCTTTGAAATGGAGAGAATGGTCTATAATGCTGAGCAGTAAAGGAGGAGAGAGCCTGACAGGGGAGAAATGTGTTTTCCTGAACTCATCCTTCTCTTTGGGGGTCCCTACGGCTCTCACACATCTTCAGGACCCTCTATTTCCTCTCCCTCCCTGTACCCCCGTTTTACCAGCTACGGGGTTATTCCACTCCATACTAGCATTGCTGGGGAGGGTTCCTGAAAAGACAAGTTGTTCCCATTTCCTCAAATTTCCCTGACCTTGTTTCTACCTATCCATCCTTCTTGTCTTTGCTTCCATATGCTAATGAGTGGTCTTAGTTGGTAGTATAGAAGTGTTTTCTGCAGTAACGACCCCAAGTTTTAATGGCTTATGAAAACAAACATCAATTTCTCGTCATGGGACCGTAGTTCGGCTGAGGCTTAGCATGTCTTGCTTGAACTTGGCTGGATTCCACTGGACTCGAATAGGCTTGGTTCCAAGCCTCAGGTCAGAGTCAAGTCTGCTCTATGCCATTCATTTGGAGCCCCAGGCTGGAGGAGTAATGGCTCCCTAGGGTATTGTTTGCTCATGGAGGATGGTAGGAATGCAAGACAGGGAGGACAAAGACACAATGCCTGCTTGGGTCTCTTCTTAGTGCTAGCATGCTACCATGCTTACTGCATTCCACTGGTCAAAGCAAGTCATGTGTCCAAGCCCAAAGCCAAGAGAATGAGGATCTCTACTCCATCCGGGAGTGTGGGCAAGAAGCATGAACATTGCCTAATTGTTGGGAGTATGGGAGGGTGTGGAGTGCAGAGATCTCTCCATCATGAAAAATCAAATATTTCTCCAGCTTTTATCAGTGCTCCTGGCTAGTGCCTTAACTTCTCTGGAGAAAGAAGGCAGACTGAAATATACCTAGTCAATAGTAATCATGGTGATACTTAGAATCGATCACGCAACCGCCATGTGTGTAAGTACTTGATGTCTATTCATACAGTGAGCTCTCATTTCAGGCTTTGCAAACAATGCCACTGTTTATGTCTGCACTTAATTTCTGTTTCAGCATTCAGTTTAGTGTTCCTATTCCAAAGGGTTGCAGAAACCTAATCTCAGTCACTTTGGGGGGAAAGCAGGTGGTGTGGGGCATGGTGGGGTATCGCCTATCAGAGCTGGCCCCCTCCCGACCACCTGACCTCCAGTCAGTGATGTGTATGGCGTTGCCACTTCACCAATCTTATTTGATGAGACCCTTTAGGTGTGGCTCCCCCTCAGCCACTCCTCTGCCTATTTTGGGAACGTGGAAAATAGTCCCTTTGTTCCTTGATAGGCCATCCTACCAATTTCTGCTTTACTGCTTCCCATCATGCTAGGCTCAAGGGACTTTGAGGTCTCCTGGACCTCGAACATTTTATACATGTTCTTGGGTCTTTAAAGCTAGTTGGGGTTTCCTTCTATCATCTTCCCTCCCTGGGCTTGGCCTGAGATGGGATTGGGATGGGGCAGGAGGGAGGGCTCTTTCTGGAAGCACACTGCAGTGATCAACTCTCTGGACTTCCATCTTTTTTGCTTTTCTCTCAACCTACAGGCTTTTGCCTGGGTTCACTTGGGCCGACCCAGCTTTAGGGAGTCTTCCCAACTGTGTTGTTTAGGGCATAATTTTATGCTCTGATTCCTTCACCTTTGTCACATGTAGAGAAATTGATTTTGAGGCAGATGAAGTCACTTCCCAAAGTTGACTGAATTGACTTAGTTGACTTTCCAAAGTTAATTAAGGAGGGTCTGTGGGATTCGAAGTCTACCATTCCTCCCCCAGGTTAACCTGGCCCTGCAGACAAAGACATTTTTTAAGGAAAAATGGGCAAAATGGGGAATCTTTTGACATCTCAGCTCCAGTATGAAGATCGCAATGACACGTGTAGGACCAAATCAAACAGCATTTCTAACTCAGGATTTTCTGTTGGGTGGTGGGAGACGCCCCCGTTGTTGGGGCAAAGTGTCCAAGTTTCAAAATGGCGCATTTTTAGCTCTTGTTTCTAAGTCTACAGAGCCCAGTCCAGATGGAGAGAGTAAGAGGCGAAGTATCCCCCTTTCCTAGAACTTGATCCACAAGCGTTCAGGACAGTGGTGGGCCACCCTAACTAGACTTCCAAAGTCTCTGTACTGGGAGAACGTTGCTTACACATGGCATGATTCCTCCCACTTTTGGAGAGGACCTGATGAACGTAAACAGTCATTCCATCTTCTCTGATCTCTGCTACAGGTGGTGTTTCCTCCATCACAAGAGATTTTATTCTATTGCCGAGCACCAGAAAAGAAAGTTTTGTGACTTGTAATTGAAAGCCATGTTCACACACACACACACATAGATGGGTTATCTACACAAATGACTGACTTGGGTGAGACAGCCCATTCTCTTTATTCTCTGTTAAAACCACATAATATCCTTCTCTCTCACTCTTGGTTTCTCTGTCAGCTGTCATGCATTGTGGTGGTATACCCAAATATTATTCATGCAAGATAATATCACCAAGGAAAGAGAAAAAGCAGACAACATTCTCGTAGTGTAACTGTTCATTTTTTTCAGCCTCTGCCCATTTTGAAAGACGTTAGAAGGCAGGACACCCCTTGAAGTATAACTCTCTGTTACTTACCTTCTTTGAACGTCATGAAATGGGAATAATAGGAACACTGACTGGAGATCAAAGGCGGGGGGGATCCAAGCTGCCTCTATGACATATCCCATTTGTGTTAAAATCTATAAATACACAACCTGCTGGAAGAAATGCGTTGATGGTAGTTATCTCTGAGTTGTAAGATTATGGGCACATTTGAATTTCTCCTTTTATCACTCAGCTTAATCTCATCTCTTGCTCTGAAATGGCTTTTTCTGTATCCAAAACATATGGATTCTCAAAGGACAGAGACTGCTGCCTTTAACAATATATTTTGTAATTGAATTTATGTAGTTGATATACGTAGTTTTTTTAAGTGTACAGTTGGCTCTGGCAGAAATTACAAAAAAGATTTTCAGCACACGTTTGAGCACTGGAAGTTCTTTGGAATAAGTGGATAAGGTGACTGATTTGAAGGAACAGCATACATTTTGGTGTATAATTTCTGGCATATCACAAAATCAGTCATGGTGCTTTGATAGTTGCCCATAGATGGGAGGAAAAGCTAGCTTACACCATTGTTCAACTTTTTTTTTTCACCTCCAGATCAATGTACTAGGCAAATATAATTTGACCAGTCATCTGGAAAGTTCCCGTATATGAAAAGTAAATATGGGTCTTAAAAAAAAAAACCAGTTCATTGAATGCTTTAATATAAAACAAGTCTTTCTGCTTACATTAATAAAAAGAGGAACTAGATTGCCTTTGAAACTAAATTGTGAAAAAAAAATGCGATTCTGAAGAATTTTCTCTGCTTTCAAATATAGAATATGAAAATCAAAGATTATTGGCTTTCATACACAGAAGGACGTTTTTATTAATAAAAGTTAAACATGCAGAGCTGCCAAACTGGGAGTGAATATTTGCTTTTCAGAAGGTTTTACTTCGTAGGTATTTTAAATAGGTGGATTCTTTAGCTCAAAGTCACAGGGCAAGGTCATGGGTATTGAATTCTGTAACAGAATGGGAAAGAGTAATTCAATCTGGCCCAGTCACATATTTGAAAAACAGCAACAAAACTCTAGACGGTACAGATCAGAACCCCTCACCGTTTAGGACCCAGGTAAAGAACACGGGTATAGACCATTGTGCTTTTAGGCCTAGAATGGAAAGACCGACCATCACACTCTCTTCAAGATTTTGGAAATTTGCGCTAGGACTGAGGCTGACTAGTTCATCATCCTGGATGAAAAAAATGTTAGTAGACCAAAGTTAAATAAAAAGTTGACTTGTTATAAACTCCTCTCTCCTTGGGAACGAAAACACTGGTAGAAAGTACTAGAGAAGCCGGAGCAGCCCTCTCTGGTCCTTCAGGGAGAGGGGGCTGTGTCTCGTCTTGTAGAGGTGTGTGGAATTGATGACCCCCAAGTCTTTTTTCCAGTTCTGTGTTTCTGTGATGTCAATGCTACTTCCTCTCCCAAAAGCCCCCAGCAGTGGCCGAGTGTCAGAAGCCACAACCGACAAAACCCGTGACGGTCTTTGTTGAGTTCTTCTTTTGGTTTCTCTGGCAGGCGTCTGATGGAGGAGGAGTGAAAGGCTCGAGGTCTGCTTTGGGGCCGTGGTCTCAGGATGGTTGGCTCATTGATACCAAGATGCCACCTCCGGACACCTGGTCGCCAACCTCTGGTGGCATCCCTGTGCTCAAGAGTGTTGTGTGTGGGGAACCACAGATGCCTGATTTGTGTGGACTGGACTTCGTCAAGGGCCAGATTCCACTTCCAGAGTTTTCATACAGATCATAGGGCCCTTGGAAGTCATCCAGGGGGAACGAGAAAGTTATTGAAACTCACTCTGCCTCAGTATCCTTGATGTGCAGTGGGGATGGTACCAGCTACCTCACAGGGCTATGAAGGTTAAACACAAATATAGATGTAAAGATCCCAGCATAGCGTCCAGCACATAGTTAAGTATCTGTTAATGGTAGCATTTACCTTCTTCTTTTTCCTCCCCCTCTTCTTCTCCTTCTTCTCCTTCTTCTTCTCCTTCCTCTTCCTTTTCATCTTCTTCTTCTTCTTCTTCTCCTTCTTCTTCTTCTTCTTCTTCTTCTTCTTCTTCTTCTTCTTCTTCTTCTTCTTCTTCTTCTTCTTCTTCTTCTTCTTCTTCCAAGATAACGCCAAGGGAATTTCATTATTTGGAAACAATCAGATAATGTTTTTCTTTTTCTTTTTTAAATTTCTTTTTCTTTTCTTTTCTTTTTTTAAGATTTTATTTATTTATTTGAGATAGAGTGAGAGAGAAAGAGAGAGAACCCAAGCAGGGCAGAGGGCGAGGGAGATCCAGGCTCCCTGCTGAGCGGGAAGCCTGATGTGGGGCTCGATCCTTTCCACGACTTGAACTGAAGGCAGACGCTTAACCGACTGAGCCACCCAGGTGCCCCTAATGTTTTTCTTTTTAAAATTCAGTTTGGTATTATATAGACACTGCTAGCCTTAGGCAGCCCTGATGGCTGTGGGTTGAGGTCCTAGTAAAAAAATTCCTCAGATGCTCCCACATAGGGAAATCTGGTAAAAAAAAAAAAAAATCCCTTCTTAAGAACTGTTTATCAATAGACAATATTATCTGGCCTTGGGCCCCATTGCAGAAGTGTGGTAGGTAATTTGGGCAGGTGTCCTCTACTCTCATTGGTTTTCTGACCCCAGACACACGTGACCCAACTGGTTTGTCACTTGCTCCAAGGTGAAGGTGACATCTTACCCATTGTCATGGGCTCCATAGTGTTAAGCCTAATGGAGGGTAAACTCCACGTACTCAGTTAATGAATGTTTGCCGAGTGAATGAGTCCATCCAGAATCAACCTACATCCTCAGTGCATATCCACCACCCACATCAGCTCAGGTGCTCCACCGATGTTCAAATTATGGGCTAAAAATTAACATGAAGTGTATGATTATACCTTATGGTACAGGAGATGTTTTATCTCATGAGACCATCCCATCAGCTGAGTTTGGGAACGAGGACTTGGTGTTGAATGAGTTGTAAAATGAACCCCGCCTACCTCACCGGCCAGGGGCCTCTGGTTGAAATTTCATGAAGCTTTGGTAGACCTTTCATCAAATTTACTGAGAAATCTTATTTCCTCTGTCAAAGCAGAAAGCTCCATTGAAGGGAACTTCCTCATCTGTGTGTTAAGACCAAACCCAGTCTCTTGTGGGTTCCACATGGGAACCCATCAGAATGTCACCCAGCCTTTGTAAGCTTCCGCCTGGTTTCCTATCCCCCCACCAGCTGTACCTGTTCCCACTACCAGGAGAGCAGGCCTGACGTGGAAAGCCATCAACGTCACTAATTCCCCTACCAGCTACCCAGAGGCTGGATTGTTTTCTTGCTTCTGAACTTGATTTTCTCTGTCCTTGACCCTGTTCCTGTACTGACCTGCCAAGTTCTCCAGTCCACTTGCTTTCCCTCTATCTGGGTAGGCAGTCTGGATTTTCTATCTCGACCAACAGAACTTGAACTTGAGTCCTAATTCTCCTTTCCTTTCTTTAACCCATGAACTTTATATAGCAATTTTTATTTCTAGTTGTGCCTATAAACTCAGATGCCCCCCAGGAGATCATGTCATGAGTGAAGCTGGTGGGCAGTGTGGAGGTGGGGGATGGGAATGACAAAGACCTTCAGTGGCTAATATTTTGTTTTCCCACTTTGGAGGACACACACGTGCTGAACACTAGTTCTCTGCCGTGAGACAAAGAGTGGTGTGAGATGTGACGTGGCCACGGGAACCCACCCTCAGGTTCAGATGCAGGTGGGTGATGGGGAGCTGGTGGGCGCATTGGCCTCTCATGCGTGGATAAAGGGCTCTTTATCCACAAGTCTAGCCAGTGTTTCCAGTCTTGTTTGTTTATATTCAAGAGAAGGCAAAAATCTGGATTTGCATATAAAATACCAGAATTTTTCAACCCTGGCTGGCTTATTTAAAAAAAAAAACCACAACAACAAACCTCTGTGCTGGCCAATTAAAACAGCCAGTGGGCTGTGTTCAGGCCTACTGGCTACTGATGGAAGGACTCTGGCTTACAGACGCCTTTCAGAAGTGGCACTTTTCTGATTATTTGGGGCATTATTGTTATTTTCCTTCCGTATCTGCACAAGTGAATGGAAGAGTCAGGATCTGAACCAATATGTTCCGGCTCGAAGTCCATGGGTCTTGCTGCCACAGTGACTGTTTTCCCAGTTGCTGAGGTTCTCAACACACTCCCTGATGTGCTTATGCTGGGATAACAGAATCTTCATTCTACTCTTACAGACACTGCATCTACTAGGCCCCTGGGCTGGGCCGAGAAGTCAGTGTTCGCCAATGAACCTCCTCCCAGCACAGCTAGAACCTTGGAGGCCATGCACGATGGCCTCAGAGCATCTCTTGTCTCCACCCGAAAGAGAGCTGAGGCCCCTGATCAAATCCACTGCCTGCGAGCCACTGGGGGCAGGTTGGCGGCACGCTGAAGGTAGCCTGGGGCACATTCTTCTGGTGTGGTTTTAGGCCTCTCTCTTCACCTCATTGGGCCTAAGATTCCACATGTATAAAAGGAAAGGGTTGAATTAGTCTATCAGTTGAGACTGAACGCATGTGACGGAAAACCCACCTCAAGCAGGCGAAGGCAAACACTTGAAATGGTTGGTTCACGTAATTAAATAAAAATAGCAGGTGTTTGAACAATATTTCCAGAAATTGGTCAACTCTGCTCTCCTCCATTTGGCTTCATTTCAAGATGGCAAGAGAGCTCCCAATTATTCCAGATCTACCACCTCCTGGATTCAAGCCCAGAGAAAAAGAGAAAGGTGGCCTTTCTCTGAACAGTGGCCGCTAGAGCCTTGTGGCATATGACTGACTCCATCTGTGATGGGTGCGCAACCCTGGACCAGTCCCTATGGCCAGAGAAGTGCAATAAACAGAAATGTGTCCCATGACTTCCCCACCTGAAATACCTGTGGGCCAAGCAGGTGGGAGGAGTGCTTCCCTAAGGAAAATCAGGCCATGACCAACCAAAGAAGGGCAAATGGGTACTGAGTGTTAAACTTCATTAGTGATTTAATATGATTTGGTAATAAGAACATTGAAATTCTACCCAAAGTCAGAACGATACAGAAAGATACACTCAGAGAAGCATCACCCCATGCCATAATGCTTTTACCCCTCTCTCCCATACTCCTTGTAAGAAACCAACAACATTATTTTTATATTTGTTCATCCTGTGCTTCTTTGGAGAAATATGTATGCAAATCTTCTTGTTCTCCTTCTTTCTTACAGAGAAGAGAGCAGGCTACATATGCTCTTCTGCACTTTGCCTTATTACTCAACGGTGTCTCCTGGAAATCACTCTGTAGCAAACTGTATCAAAAAAGAGCCACAGAACTCCTTCTTGTACCTTTTAAAAAAAAAAAAATCTCAGTACCTCATTATGTATACATACCATATTTTTTTTAACCAATCTCCTGTGCTTGGGCATTTAGGCAGTTTCCAATATTTTGCAATTTTTAAAATAATGCTACAATGAATAACCTTGAGTATCTGTGTTTTTACATTGTTGGAGGTATATATTTGGGATGAGTTCTTAGAAGTGGAATTTCTGGATGGAAGGATAAATGCAAATGGTGCTTTGTTAGATATCCCTGGGCTCCCCTCCATGAGGATGGCACCATATCACATTCCTACCAGCAACGGACCCAGGTGCCTGCTTCTTCAGCCTCGCCAATAGTAAAATAACAATTGTTAGCTGTTAATGATAACAGAGGTTACTGTGAAGCTCTTGAAATTTTTTTTTTTGCTAATCTGATGCATAAAAATTGGTTTTTAATGTGGATTTAATTTGCCTTTTATATTTGGAGTAAAATTGATTGTAGTTTTATGTGTTCAGGGAGCAATTTTACAGCTCTTTAATCAATTGTCTTTTCATATCTTTAGTCCCCTTTTCTACTGGATTTTTTTATCTTTTCCCCTCAATTTTTAGAAGTTTTTAAAAAATATTAGATATTGGTTCTTTGTGATCAATGCTGTAAATAGTTTTCTGCCAGTTTTCATTTGTGTTTTGACTATTTTAAAACTTAAAAAAAATTTGTTTTAACGTTTTCTGTTGTCAGATTTACCAGTCTCTCATCTAGATTTTTGGTCATGGTGCACTGGCTGTTATACGCAACTAGCGAATCATCGAACTTTACATCGGAAACCGGGGATGTACTGTACGGTGACTAACATACTATAATAAAAAATCATTAAATGAAAAAAAAATAAAATAAAAAGTCTTCCTGCTCAGATTATATAAAAACTCATCCTTGTTTTCTTCTGATACCTGCGCAATTTCATTTTGCAGCTAGGTTTCTGATACCTTTGGCAATTATCCCTGCCGGTAGTGCACGGAATAGATCTAATTTTATTTCTTTCTTTATAGATTTTATTTTTTATTTATTTGAGAGAGAGACAGAGAGAGCATGATCAGGGGAAAGGACAGAGGGAGAAAGGCAAGCAGACTTCCTGAGAAGTGTGGAGCCTGATGCGGGACTCAATCCCAGGGCCCCAAGATCATGACCTGAGCTGAAATCAAATGCTTAACTGACTGAGCCACCCAGGAGCCCAGATCTAATTTCATTTTTTAAAAAATGACTATTTGGTCAGCCTGATACCAGTCAGCCCCACTGATTTTGGAATATCACCTTTATCACATTTATCATAACCCAGATTTCTACAAGTATTTGAGCCTATTTCTTGACTTCCATTTTATTCCATTCATCTGTCTGTCTTTTTTTTTTTTAAGACTTATTTTTTTGCTTTAGAGAGAGAGAGTTCTGTGTGTGTGTCGGGGGAGGGGCAGAGGGAGACAAGTAGACTTCCCCGCTGAGTGTGGAGCTGCGGGTCTTGATCTCACGACCCTGAGATCATGACCTGAGCTGAAATCAAGAGTTGGATGCTTAACCAACTGAGCCACCGAAGTGCCCCTCATCTGTCTGTCCTTTTAGGTGCTGGTATTAGGCTGTTGTGATGACGAAGGCTTCTTTGTGTGTATTAATATCTAACAAGACCACTCCTCTTTCACAGATGACTTTTTTTAGGGGGAAGAGTTTGCAGAATATTTGCAGGCCGATGGCAATGACCATGTAGTCAGATGAGTCAGGAGAGAGAGGGAAAAATTCCAATGGCCTTGAATAGGCGTGAGTGGAGAAGTCTGAAAAGAGCCAGAGAATACAGATTTGGGAAGTTGCTAGCTTTGTTGGTGAGAAGAAGAATTCTCTTCTGATTTTGTTTTCCAGTGAAACAAGGACCAAGGTCATCAGCTCAGAGTGGGGAAAGGGATGAAGAAGAGAAGGAGCCATCTTGCAGAAGGGGGTTGCAGGGTGATTAGGGAATTACTCAGGCGACACAGAGGGGCCACCTGAAGTTTGTTGTCACGAATACCCGTCCACAGAATTGTGTGTTTTTCTCTAGCCTCATACAATGGCTTGAGTTTGGGAGCTGAGTGGGCAGGGAGTTCAATTTAAACAAAGTTGGAATTTAGTCAAGCAGATATGACAAATGGAGAGAGGGGTAAAGTGGTAGTGGGAGCCTGGACGCAAGTGAGCACAAGGATGGGCCAGGGATCCAAGCTGGGTAAGAGGGAGATGTGGACAGTGGGGTGGGGGCGGGGCATGGATGCAAGAAGATGGAAGTGGTCTAAGAAATGTTGGGGTCTTTGGAAGGGGAGGTAATGATCCTGGGTAATGATCTATGGTATGATCTTGGGAATGGGTGGATAAGACGTCAACTAGGACATAAAAATAACAGAAGGCCAGAATGTAGGGTAGGTTGTCTTTGCTGTTGTGATAGTAGAGAGACAGTGAGCCAGATCCAAAAATCTTCATGAGTAAGGGACAGTGGTTGGGAGGCTGGAGATGATTGTGGTGATAGGGGTAGAGGGTGGTGTCTTCATAAGTCATCCCTCAGGGACCTACAGGATTGCAGCATGGGAAGCTCTAGTCCCCATCGCCCCTAGAAAATCTCCTCAGGGTCCTCTTCAGTCTGCTGCCCTGGCAACCTTCCAGGGTTGGATTTAGCTGTGAAGTCTGAGTCTAAGAGGCTTGCCTAAGAGACTTGTCTTTCAGTTTGTAGAGCCTGCTGTTTCTTAAAGCTCAGAGGCCATCAGGGAGCCTTGAGGGAGATGATAGAGAGCCAAGTGGGGCACTCTGTGAAGGGCTGGCGTGAGTTCCATCATAGGTCCTGGAGTTCCTCTGCAGTGTAGACCAGGTGAATGGAGATGCTACTTGTTGTCATACAGGAACTCAAGCTTAAATGCTCAGAGTCAAATAGGCAACACCCTGTGGAAACCAGGGGGATCCCTGCCAACAGGAGGGGTCACCGTATACCCTCAGGTTGGCCTACCCGGGCTCCAAAGCCAAAGCCTTAGCTCTTTCTTCAAGAGTTCCTAAGTGCCCCAAACCACCCTCTTGCTTCAAGCTTCCTTTCCCATCCAGACTTCCTGGGAATCCCCAAGCATCTGCAGTCACTCCTGAAAGATGATGTGTTCCAGCCAAGGGAACTGGGCCTCAGCCCCCTTCAGAGGGACCAAAGCTGTAATGAGCTCTGGCTGAAGGAATGACCCCAGTGTGGCTTCCGACATGGAGCTGAGGCTCACTGTACCTGAGGCCTGTTGACAGGCAGGGCCGCAGGTCTCCACGAGGGAAAAATAGATAGTGTCTGAACTATTAACCTTCAAGGGCACCGGCATATCAATGGACTTAGCATGGGGTCCCTGTCTGACTAAGCGGACACATGAAAATGTAAGATCTGGATCTTTGTGAAGAATTCAAGATTATGGCCTGTGACTAGTGAAAATATTAGAAATAAAATTCAAATTGATGTTATTTTCAGTCATGTACAGTGATTTGGAAGTTGGTGTAGAGGGAGGAGAAAAGTGCATACTGGACTTGGGGGCCCCCTGACTCACGCTCACAGGGACCAAAGGGATGAGGTAAGAACTCATCTCTACTTTCATGTGGTGTCCCAGGAGGTCCGTGTGTGGAGGAAGGGCAAGGTCCTACCAGCTCTTACTCTCAGGCTGTGCTTTGCCCAGGACTTTGGGTTCCAAGGTTGGCAGATGGAGCCTGGATTGGGGTAGAAAAGTGGGATGGGTGAGGGTGGTTCTTTTGCTCAGAGAAAAATGGTGCCTCAGGGTTCCTAGCCCTGAATCCCTATCGAAAAGAGATGTCTCAGATCTTGTAAGAACACACACAAACCCACTCCTACATGGGTATATCCTCAGACCCACAAGCTCAGAGTTGTGATTTTTTCCCTCTCGGATGGAAGCAGCTGCATACCTTCTATTTGCTCAGCAACCGGAGGTCCTGGGTAAAAGAGGAGAGCCTCATCACATAGAAAATGTGTTTTGAACCTCAAGCACTAAACTTTGTTCAAATGTACAGAGCAGCGGAGATGCCCTTTGAGGAATGAAGACTCCCCAAATCCTCCACCTTCCGTGGCTTTTGGAGGGTTATGTGTCTATTCATCACCCAGCTCTGGGCTTGGGAGCAAGTCTGGGGACCCCGGGTGGGAAGCTCTGCTCAGCTGGGGCACTCTTGGTCCTGCTTGATTCTGGCCGAGGGGCTCAGAGTCCTCAAGGTCAAGGGTCTGTCCCTGTTCCCAGCTTGACTTTGCTGTCCCAAACCGTGGTCTTGGCCCCTGCCACATACACACTGTCATATCCCCGATACCAGTGATCTGTCTTCCTGACCTCCCCCCACAGCATACACACAAACGTATACACTGCCTGCCGATTCCACCGTCTGCTGATTCCACCTTGGACCAACTTTCCATACGTATTTCAGACCCCACTGAAATCTTGTCTTTTGTCCCCCAGACATCCCACCTCTCTTTTTCCTGGTTGGCAGACTACCTTTTACAGAAATACTTTCTGGACTCATAACCCCACACAACCCTGTCTTGGGGATAGCGGACAGCTGAATGTCCTACCCTGTTTTGCTCTTTAGATGAAGTCTATTCTGTTTGCTGTGAGACATGAGAAAGCCTGTAATTTAGTGACGCCATATTACTTTGAGCTCAAGTGGGCAACTGTGTGTGTGTTCCGAGGAGCCTCCATTGCCTTGTCTGGGTCTCTATTACATAAATGACCACAGACAAATTTGGATTATCTCTTTTCTTTTGCCTCGATGCTCACTTGAGTTACCTAGAGCGCAGTGGGGCACTAAAGAAGCATGGACCACGGGGCTCCTTACTGGTGGAGCAAAGGAACGAGTGCAGATTTTGAAGTCCCAGCCAGGGACCAGGTTTAAGTGTGGAAGAGAGTACTCAAAATTTGCCAAGTTCAAGACATATGCTTACCATCTCTAACCGTGGTCTTTTGGGTCGGGTCTAGCTGGGCGTCAATTCCCTGGGGCACAGAAGCAGACATTTAATATCACCTATGGGAAGCATTGTAAGGATGAAACGGTGTGCTGCATGCGTGTGTGGTGAGTACCACTCAGGACAGCTTACATCTTTTCTCTTCCTAGTCCTAGTGGAATGTGCTTTCTGGGGCACTGTTGACATACATTCTTGAGAGTAAAACACTTGGGGCTCCTGGATGGCTCAGTCGGTTAAGCGTCCAACTCGGGATAACCGATCTGGCTCAGGTCATGATCTCAGGGTCATAAGATCGAGCCCCGTGTCAGGCTCCACACCCAGGGGGAGTCTGCTTGAGATTCTCTCCCTCTGCCCCCCTCAGAATAGCTAAATAAATCTTAAAAAAAAAAAAAGGCAGTAAAATCCTAAAGAAACCTTAGACGTCTTTGCGCGTGAACACCTTTGCTGCCATGACAATCGGAGATGAACACTCTGACATATCAGCTCTTCCTCTGGCAGCTGCTCCCAGGTCTGTTCGGGTGGGGGAGCCTCTTCCTGGCCTTCCACAGCACCATCATTTGTGCAGCATCCCCAGGGCGACAAACAGCAAGGAAATGAGGGAAAGCAAGCAACATCTGCTGCAAAACAAATACCGTCATCTTACAAATGAGTTGTCTGTGGGATAATGATTCCTGCATATGTCGAGCAGAGGGAAGTCAACACCCGGACCCGATACTAGACAACCAACACCTGACAGGCAGGCCTAGGGCTTACTGATGGCTCCGCTATGTCTACAGCTAAATTCCAGGAGAAAGCTAAATTTGGAAGAAAGAGCAGGTGCTAATGTTCACAGATTTCAGTCACACCAGACGGAAAGCCCACCTCTTGCTCTGTGGTTTGAAGAGCAGAATTCTGCAGGCACGGAAGCATGAGACTGGGTCAGCGCTTGCAGGGGTGCCTAGTGGAGGGTGAGCTCGTGCGAGCCCCGGGATCATCTCTCGTCTTGCTCCCTCAGCCTGGCCGAGACCATTTCCATTGTGTGTGCCACGGTAGTTGGGCGCTCCCGAGACGTTCTCCAGCGTCCTACAGAGTTATGCGTGTAAATGACTAAGACAGATGCCTTATGACTTGTCTGGTTCTTATGGGGGTTATACCCCCAAAGAAGAAAAATGTTAATGAATCATTCAGTTACACTTAACTAACTCCAATCAGGCTGTGATGGGAATGGCCTGGGGACAGATGGTGATGGAGAATTTTGTCTCTGGTGTCCACTTGTTATGTCCTCTCTTCTCTTAGCATGACTTTTTCTCTCTCACCTGAAATCCCAGGCCATCAAGGATCCTCTCTGAAAGGTCCTAGACAAGCCTGCTGCCACCAGATGTTGCTCACCATGACATAAAGGAGAGGTTGCATGGGGACAGCCATAGAGGGGTTCGGTTCGTCTTGTGTGCTGTTTGGACAAAAATCTATCATTTGCAGCATTTAAGAGATTTCATAAATATCTAAATTCACAGCTTCTCTCTCTCTCTATCTTGCACGTGTGAGTGCACGCGTGTCTGCATGCACGTGCGCGTGTGTGAGCACAAACACGCCCTGAACGATTTGGCAAGCCTGGGTTAATTTCGTATTAGCAGCCATTGGCTGGTGCTGACTAGTGGCTGCTCCTTTTAGATGGGCTGCTGCTGTTCAGTTTACCATAGTCCCCACTATTCCCTATTGCCTCATTCTCACTTAGTTCAAATTTATAGTCAGGCAAGTGGCTCTTTTTATTCACTCACACTATCCTTCCTGGTCCTGTAGGTGTTTGAAGTCTCTGCTTTGGATCTTCTGAGCGTTCTACCTCCTCACCTGTTTCCATACAAACCTGGTCAACTCGTGCCCATTTCCACAAGTTACGCTGTTTCAGTGGCAACCAAAGCAGCTCTGATTGGAGCAGCAAATTCACAGAACAATATTAATCGTCCTTAATAATTTGATAACTTCATCAGTTAATGATGGCCATGATAATACTACTTAAAAACTAACTGCAGCTGAGTAATATTCCATGGTATATATGGACCACAACTTCTTCTTTTTTTTTTTTTAAAGATTTTATTTATTTATTTGACAGAGACAGCCAGTGAGAGAGGGACACAAGCAGGGGGAGTGGGAAAGGAAGAAGCAGGCTCATAGCAAAGGAGTCTGATGTGGGGCTCAATCCCATAACGCCGGGATCACGCCCTGAGCCGAAGGCAGACGCTTAACTGCTGTGCCACCCAGGCGCCCCTGGACCACAACTTCTTAATCCAGTCATCTATTACTCAGCTATCAGAAAGGACGAGTTCTCAACATTTGCTGCAACATGGACGGCACTGGAGGAGATAATGCTAAGTGAAATAAGTCAAGCAGAGAAAGACAATTATCATATGATTTCTTTCATCTATGGAACATAAGAACTAGGAAGATAAGTCGGAGAAGAAAGGGATAAAGAAAGGGGGGGTAATCAGAAGGGGGAATGAAGCATGAGAGACTATGGACTCTGAGAAACAAACTGAGGGCTTCAGGGGAGGGGGTGGGGGAATGGGATAGACTGGTGATGGGTAGTAAGGAGGGCACGTATTGCATGGTGCACTGGCTGTTATACGCAACTAATGAGTCATCGAACTTTACATCAGAAATCGGGATGTACTGTATGGTGACTAACATAATATAATAAAAAAACATTAAAATAAAAAAAAAGAAATATATGCATATTGACCTTCCATATTAACCAAAAAGTCATAGTGTGAACAATTGTTAAATCACTTTAGTGAAACTAAATTCCTTGTTTACACGTGTTAACATGAATTTCCAGTCAGTTTTTATAAAGAATAAGAGTATCTTCAGATCCTAAAAACAAAAACAAAAACAAAAACAAAAACAAAAACTAATTGCAGACTCTTTTCGAGGATTCAGCAGAAGGCATTCACTTTGCTCAGTGGATAAATGTTCCAGGTTGGGTTAAGCTGGAGGGGAAAGGGGGATTGGCTCTATTCCATGTTTCTTATCTTCTTCCTGGGACTCATGGGCCAGCCTAGACATGTTCTTCTTACAGTGATAGCAGAGGTATGGGAGAGAGAGTGAAATTGGCACATCTTGACTTCTGCCTCATTCTACCAGCCAACAAGTCATAAAATGAAACCCAAGGTCAAGAGGTGGAGAAGCATTCCCACCCACAGCTCAAGGGTATGGACAAGTTACAAGGCATATATATATATATAGTAACCTGTTAACCTTACCCCAAAAAAGATCTGGCCTTTGCCCTTGGCTATTGGGAGGTGATTGCTAGGCCCTGGAAAGCCCCACTTGATAGGATTATCTCTGTCAGCCTGGGGGTTTTGGCCACTGGAGAGAAAGTTTAGCAATGCGATTTTTGGTGGAGGCTTGTGGTGGAGGTAGTGTCTCTATGACCCCTCTGGAGGGACTGGGCACTAAAGGTGAGCCATACACGTAGTATGTGATAGAACCCAGTGAAACTTCTGGACGCTGAGGCTTGGGTGAGCTTGCCTGGATGGTAACATTCCATGCATACTGTCTACATCACGGCTGGGGGTGGGGGGTGATGCCGTCCATGGCTACACAGGGAGAGGATGCCTGGAAGCTCCATGCTTGGGTGCCTCCCCTACTTTGCTCAGAACCCCTTCCTGATTTTCATCTACATCTTTTCCCTGTAATAAACCATAGCTGTGAGTATAAAGGTTACCAGTGAGTTCCGTGAGTGCTTCTAGTGAATTTTCAGAACTGAAAGTGGTTTGGGGAACCCCCTTGAAGTTGAATTGGTGTCAGAGGGGAAGGCAGCCATCTTGTATGAGCTCTTCCCTGACTTTGCAGTTGGCCTAAACTCACAGCACAGAAACAAGAAGGGATGAAAATTGAAGCTAATAATGCAAATTGCCACAATATCCCTCTCAAGTATATCTTTATCCGTTTAGCAAACATTTATTGAGCACCTACTGTATATGTCTAATGCTATTCCAGGATCTGAGACTAAAAGAAATTAGTAACATATAGGCTTAAATTCTAGCAGCAGAGACAAAATATAAAAAAGCAAACAAATATATGAGATCATGTCAGATTGTGAGACTGACTGTGGAGAAAAATAAAGCAGGGGTCAGTAGGTGGTGGAGGGCGGCTCTATTTATATAGGGTCGTTAAGAAGGACTCTTGAAGGGGCACCTGGGTGGCTCAGTAGGTTAAGCATCCGACTCTTGGTTTTCACTCAGGTCATGATCTCAGGGTCCTGAGATGCAGCGCCATGGCAGGCTCTGTGCTCAGCAGGGAGTCTGCTTATCCCTCTCCCTCTGCTCCTCCCCCCCCCCTCTTTCTCACTCTCATTCTCTCTCTCATAAATAAATAAAATCTTTAAAAAAAAGGGAACTCCTAAAGTCCTGGAAAGGTGACATTTGAATAGATTTGGATGAACTGAAGGAGAAAATTGGGATATGATTCAGGGCAAGAAGGTTCTAGAAGGGTGGATGAGCAAGCCCAAAGACATAGGACCTAGGAGCATGTAACAGGGTGCTCCAGCAGAGATGTTACTGTAACACAAAGAATTCATCCTACAGAAGGTTTTCCTCCTGTGTCCTTGTGCCTGAAGGCTTTCCTTCTAAGCGTCTCAAGTCAAGCCTGAGGCCTATTTCTCTGTGTTTTGTTTTTGTGCACCTTGCTTAAGTGGTGTGGTTCCTTCTGCATGGTCAACATGGGGACCATTTCTCCTGCCTCTTTCCTCCCTCACAGAGGATGAGCAAGTGTCTCCAGAGGCTTCCAGCTTCTCAGAGAGGGAGAAAAAAGAAAGCAGGAAAAGTACAGGAATACAAGTTATTTCTGTTTATTTTGTCCATTAAGTGAACAAATGAGCACATCGCTGGAAAGTACAGGGTGACTAAGGAGCCCAAAGGGAAAAACCTAATGGGGGAATTTTATTAAAAGGCATAATTTACATATCCACCCTTTGGGCTTCCCTCTCAGCTTCTCTGTGGTTCTCAAAACCCCAGGGGGTGGGAGGGGGGTTGGTGGTAGAGGGGCTGATACCAGAAAAAAAAAAAAAGAGTCAAGCAGGGTGTGCACGAAGGTCTTTTCGGCTTGAGGGAAGGACCGTGGGAGTGAGACCCAGGACCTTGTGACCAGCTGATAAGAGCTCCCCACATAGGGCTGTGTTGGGGGCTGAGATGCAGAAGGTGCTTACCACAAACCTCGACTCTTGACAGGGCTCCACGATTGGTAGCCGCCGTGGTAGGTTTGTTGGCAGAATTAGTTCAAGTGTATTCTTTTCTCTCAAAACCCCTTCTCTGGAAAGGTTCAGAAGGCACCCTTGGGGCAAAGGGGAACCCCGTCTTCCCCTTTTGTGGGACTTCCTTATCTACCAGGTCTGTCAACCCAAGGGCGAGAGACTGGAGAGACAGATGGGTGCACAGAGTGCCAAGGCCACATTTTGCCCCCCTCGACTGGCAGCAGTCACCAGACGAGCTACTCCTGGTCGATCTCAAGCATATTCTGCGGATTTGTGACGTGCTCAGCATTTGAGAGGTTCCTGAAGACTATACCACAAATGTGCTCACCGGCCCCTCGTGCAGGACTTTTCCTTAAAGGGTATGCCTTCCTCTCAGTTCCTTTCCCCCTTATCCAATCTGTGCCATCCCTGAAGCTCTCCTGACTAGTTCCTTCCCTCCTTGTAGGGCTGCTTTCAATCCCCCCTCGACCCCAGCATCAGACTGTCAAAGAGAAATGGTGTAGAATCGAGACACAAAGCAAGGTCTACCTTAAGAAGTCGTGTCTTCCCACGTCAACTTCTTGAGAACAATCTTTCGTATGCACAACTTCCATGCTGCTTAGTAAATGTTTAACTATGAGCTAAGATTTCCTCCTGGCCCTGCCCATCTCCCCGTGTCCCTGCCCTGGAAGGGGTAGGTGAGAAGAACTCATGGCACATTCTAGAATTTTCTTCTCTGGGTCTCCAGTCTCTGACCAGTCTCTCAAATGTCTTGAGTTCCAAATGTGACTCTTAGCTTTTACTGGCATGTTCTCTGAGAGAAATAAAATAACAGAGCCACAGTCCTGATGTGAGGAGGAAGGAGAAAGGAGGCTTTGAGGGTCAGCAGAAATGGTGAAGGGCACGGGCTATCTTCATTTTTTTGCCCACGGTTAATGAATGCCTACCAATGACAGTGAGGATGTGTAACCACGATGTCTTCTAATGATTTAGGGGTTTTCTCTTTTTAAAGTAACGGAACAGAAAAAAGAAAGATGTGAAGGGGCCAGCTAGTGGCTTCAGGAAGACAATAAGCACTTTGTATTCACTTTCTTTTCTGTCTCCAGTCAAAGTGGAGATCAACACGCTTGTAAACTTCTCTCACTTGTTCAAAGAGGCCCCCAAGCTAGTGCTTGGAGACGTGGCTTTCCCACGTCCACCGCCACTTAAGATCCACGCTGTGGGGCACTCTGGTTTTGCAGTGGAACGTGGCCTATAGCTAACCTGAGAAGGTTTCATAAGGAATGGCCTTCTCAGAAATACGTTCATGCCTCAGTGCGAGGGACTGTGTAGAAGATGAGGAAGACTAAGCGTGAAAATGTACTTGGGTACTTCAGTGGGTTAAGAGCGAGTCGCTGTAAAGTCACACTGTTAAATAACTAACGGGTTGGGTATTTCTATTTTTAGCAATATGGTTTTCTGTGTAATTAAAAAAAAACGCTTTCGCAAATTTCTAGAACTAAAGAATAAAGTCTAAGCGATGTCTAGATGTACGTGTGAGAGAGTAAAGGCAATTGAGGGGGGCAGAAGGAAGGAAGCTTATGAAACCTCATGAGCTGTCTTGGGGGCAGGGATGGGGGGCAGGGGGTGCAGGTGGGGAAGAGCAGTAGTGCAGGCTTGGGAATTAGCTGTGACATCCAGGAGCTCAGGTTTGAACCACCAGCAGGCACACCAGAGGCGGGAGCATAGAAAGGCAAAACGGAGTTCCCCTGTCCCCGCCCCCCAGTAGAAGGATAAATGAAAGCAGCTGCCCTCTCACACTCGAAATGACAAGAAAGCCTGTAGATTTTTAAACAAGAGCCCCCCCTTAAAATTCATAACCATAGAGATGCCCTCACGTGAATATGATATTTAAATTTATATTACCAGAGTAATCTAGCCCATACCTGACCAAGAAATTAATAGAAAATGCTGTCACAGGCTGGTAACGCCTTTAGGGCACCTGGTTCAAACACACATAAACTGTCTCTGGGAGTCCACATCCAGGATTCCCTTACGTGAAGTCCCAACTAGAGATTAATTTACAACTAAGAATTACAAAACATAAGGAAACAAACAATCCATGGAAAATAGGAGTTAGCAATGAAAACAAAAATCAATATTCAAGAACTTCAGATAATAAAATTGTCAGGTAGATTATCAAATAAACATGCCTAAAATTATGAAAGTCTCAAAAGAAGTAACAAAGAACACCATAAAAGAGTAAGACCAGACTTGAGTTAAATAAGAAATCCACTCTAACTGCAGAAATTTAAAAAAAAAAATTTAAATTTAATATGTTAAACTGAAGATTACATAACATTGAATAATTAACTAGTAGAAGGGAAGATCAATTTGAGGAATGTTCAGAGGTCTGCACAGAGAAACGAAGAGGGGTGACACGTGGAGGAAGGGCTTACTGACATGCGGTATGCAATGGGAGGGTCCAACACACATCTACCAGGTGTTCCAGAAGGAAAGAGCAGAGCAAATGGAGATCAGGCGATAGTCCAAGAGAATAAAAGAGAATTTTCCAGAACTAATGAAAGCTGCAAACCTTAGCAGGTTAAAGAATACCACATTCTCTGGTATCTGGTATTCACCAGATACAAGGCCAAATAGAAAGGGAAGATTTTAGAAGCATTTGTAGATAAAAGACCCATTGCCTACAAAGGAATGAGAATCAGATTGTCCAGAACTTTGCAAAACCAACAACAGAAGCCAGTGGACAATGGAATAATATCGTCAAAGCCCTAAGGGAAAATAACAATCCCTTTACATTACAACTAAATTATCATTTAAGAATATGGGCAAAAGAAATATTTTCAGACAAATGAAAATGAAGAGTGTTTACTGCTAACAGGCTTTTGCTGCAAGAATTACTCAAGAATATACTTCAGAAGAAAATGACCCTAAAAAGCAGCAGTGAGACTTACGATATTAGATAGATTTGAACAAATATATAATATATAAAAAAGACTAACTGGGGAGTAGAGAAACAGGGCCGAATGAAGGTACTGGTCACACCAGTATTCAAAATGGGCAGTGAACGGGCAAAGGTCAGGCATTTAGATATTTTGGGGAGAAATGTGGCAATATTGGTTAACTTCCGACTTTATTAAATCAACTATGCTTATTAAAATTGTGTAAAGATAATCACATCAGATGAGAAATTGTATGTACAACTTTTTTTTTTTTTTAAAGAAAGAGAATGTGCTTGTGCAAGCAGAGGGGAGGGGGAGAATCTTAGCCTGGGGTCCGATCTCACGGACCCTGAGATCTCGACCCTGAGATCACCACCTGAGCCAAAAGCAAGAGTCAGATGCTTAACCAACCGAGCCCCCAGGCACCCCTATATCTTTCAAACCAGTAGAGAGAACACCATTGAATACAAAGAAATGGGTCAATATTAAATAGATGCAAGAAAGAAAAAAAAAGACTCAGATGGAAAGCAGGTTAAGTATACAATATGAAATCAGATGACTGAACTAGATTCAATATAGCAGAATTCAGATAAATATAAAAATAACCCTGAATTAGAAAGACATTGTCAGTTGCCTTGGATTAGAAAAATTTAACTATATGCTTTAAAAAACACATTTAGAACTTAAAGGCAAAGAAATAGTGAATTCAAAAGTATAAAAAAATAAAATAAAAGTATAAACAATACTGGCGTGATACTAGCCCAAAGAAAGTGGTGTGGCTGTAATAAGAGTGGATAAAATTCCTTGAAGCAAAAAAGGAATATTGGGGGAGGGGGAAGGTCACAAAACAAAAATAAAAAGAACAATTCACTGCGAAGAAATCATTATAACTTGCTGTCACCTAAAACATAGCATCAAATCATAGGAGGCAAAAAAAATTGATAAAATTGCAAAAATAAATGGACAATTTCATAGTCCCAGAGGGGTTTTTAACATACCTCTTTCAGGAATTGGTAGTTTCAGATCACAAAAAGTTAGGACCGATATAGACCCGTCATCCAATGAGCAAGCTTGATTCAAGAGACCCCTGTGGGGCATTTGGGTGGTGCAGTCAGTTGAGAGTGGGACTTTCGGTCTCAGCTCAAGTCTTGATCTCAGGGTGGTGAGTTCAAGCCCCTTGCTGGGCATGGAGCCCACTTAAAAAAAAAAGAGAGAGAGAGAGACACCCATGTGGAGAATGCACATTCTTTCCAAGAACACATGACACATTTACCAAAAGCCCACATCTTAGGCCACAACAATTTCTTGAGAACTTACAATCACACAGGCCACATTCTCAAATATCCTCAAATATCAGTAGCAACAATTAAAACCAACCTACATATTTGAGATTTTTGGAGAAAAAAATACTCTAAATAATTCATGACTATGAACATGTCTTAATGAGAATCTAAGAACAGATTGCTAACATTAACCAGAAAGTTCAACAAGCTTCCTAAGTATACAAAAGTAAGTTTTTCTTCACTTGTAATGGGCAACTAGAAAAATTTAGTTTAGTTTAGAAAATTTTATGTGAAAATAGCAATCCAAAATATAAAGCTACCTAGGAATCAATCTACCAAAAATGCAGAAGACTTTCATGCATGAAATTTTAAAAGTTCTTGAAGACCTAAACAAATGGAACAATAAGCAATATTGATGGATTTGTAGAATCGCTTTTTTAAAAATGTTAATTTTCTGCAATATATAATTTGAGTGTGTTCCTTTTAAAATTCAAAAGAAGGGTTTTTTTTTGAAATTCACAAGTTGATTATAATATGTATAAGGTAGAGCAAAGAACCAAGAATTCCAGACAATTATGAAGGGGAAGATCAACATTTGAGAGCTCACCCCTCTCCACCACCATAGCAAGACTTAACTCTGGTTTAAGTAATAAGAAAATGATATTAGTACAGAGACAGACTAGGGAAACACATGGAAACTTGTATATAACAGAGATGCTATTTCAAATCGATGGGGAGAAGAAGGACTTTTAGCAAGCAGCACAGGAAAACTGGTTATCCATATGGAAGAAATAAGTTAAATCTCTACATCAAACCATATTTAAGTGGATTAAAGACCTGTTTACGAAAGAGCATGACTTAAAAAGTTCTGAAAGAAAATGAAGGAGGATTTTTTTATGTTCTCAGGGTAGGAAAAGATTTCTTAAACACAGCACCAGAAGCACAAACCATAAATGAAAAGACCCATACATTTGACTACATTAGCTTATTTTTTTAAAAACCCTTTTGTACATTAAAGACATCATACACAAAGTAAAAAACACAAACCCTTGACTTGGAAAAGATATTTGGCATGCATGTAACCAAGAAAGGATTTGGCCCAGAATTTATAAACAGCTCCAACGGAAAAGGCCAAAGGATATGACCGGCAATCTTCAAAAGAGGACACCCAAGGGCTTCAAAACGTAAGCAAAGACGTTCCTCCCTCCCGTAATCAGCGTCATGTAAATTAAACAAAAAGGATCTGGTATTTCACACTCATTAGATTGGTGAAAATGGAAAAAAAAGAATCTGATGATGCCAAGTCCCGCTGAAGAGAGCATAAATGGGCATGTGTATTTTGGAGGACAAGGTGTCATGTTTAATAAGGTGGTAGGATTGCTTGGCCCGCGGATTTGACCATGTCCAGCTTCAGGCAACATTGTTTATCACAGTAGCAAATTGGAGAAAGATATGCTCAGGTATGGGGTCAAGCAAGAGACAGATGTTTTATTAAGAATATATTGCATACAGATGTGTTTGATATTATTATTTTCTGTACTTGCTTAAAAATTTCCTAATTAAAACATTAGGTTGGACGAAAAGCACTTACACTGTCAATTACTGTAACCGCCTCCAAGGGCAAGGGGGAAGTTTGGTAACAATTTATGTTGGCAAGAAACAGACACCCTCATACGCTGCCGGTGAGAACACAGATTGAGAACGCCTCCGTGGAGGTAATTTTGGCGATATTTAACAAAACTGTGAATTCCTTTTGACTTAGCACAATTTCCTCTAGGTATTCACTCAAAGAAAATAAGCCATGTTAGAGCAAAGGTTTATCTCCAAGGAAGTTCATCATAGCAATCACAGCACCGTTTGGAATGTTAATAATAAAAAAGCAACCTACCACTACCAAACGTAGTCTACTAATGATAACATTAGACTGACCATGTCTCACATGATCTAATTGATTCTAATTTACGAGGGAACTGCATGACAGAATATTCTGCAGCCATCAACATGATGCTGTGCAACTTTTTAATGATGTGGAAACTCTTGCAAAATATTAAGCTAAAAGGTAGGTTACAAAATAGTGTATAGCGTGTCCCATTAAAAATACCTACGTATGCACCGAAGCTAAGACCCCGGAATGTCAACAGAAGTGACTTCTGGACAAGGTGATTCCTATTTTCTTCCCTTGTGTTGTTTGGTTTTGGTCCTCTCCCCCTCCCCCGCCCGCCCCAAACTCTGTGTGTGTGTGTGTGTGTGTGTGTGTGTGTGTTTCGTGTTAATAGGAGAGGTTCTCCTGTGGCTGAAATAGTTTCGACAGTTGGGCCTGATAGCCCACGCCGGGAGGCAGGGAGCCGCGTACTAGACTCGCGGAGTTCCGTGGGAAGCCTAAGGAGTCTCTGGTCACAAAAGAATCTGGAGAAGAGTGAGTCCTGAGTTCCCTCTGGCGTCCCCGGCCCCGCGATCTCTCTGAGTCTGGGTTCGTCTCGGTGGAAGGAGGGGACACCCCCCCACCCGGGGCAGGCCCCTCACTCCCCCTTGCGGGGAAGGTCAGCGGGGCGCCGTTACGCGTGCCCGCGCCGTTTGCAAAGCCCAAGCGCGCCGCGTCACGCGCGGGTGGCGATCCCCGCGGCCCCGCCGCCGCCTCAGCCACGCGGACTCCGGGCGCGCGGGGGCGGGGCCGCGCGCGGGGGCGGGGCCCGGGGCGCCCGGCGGGTGGCAGGCGCGGGGGAGGGCCCGGCGCCCCAAGCTGCCGCAGCCCGCTGGGGATTCCCCCAGGCCGGCGCCCGGGGAAGTCCCTGTGCGCGCGGGTATAAGAGCGCGGCGCCAGCGAGCGCGCCCCAAGCTGGCAGTCCCCAGCCATGTCGCGCGGCCTCCGAATCCTGCTCCTGAGCTGCGGTAGGGCCCCAGACGCTTGTCGCCCCCATCCCCTCCCGGCGACCCCCCCCCCCCCCCCGCTGGCTCACGCCCCTCTCTCTCTGTCCCTCTTGCAGTCTGCAGCCTGGCGCCCGCGACGCGGGAGGTAAAAGTGGCTTGTTCCGAAGCGGTGGACTTGCCGTGCACCGTCCACCTGGACCCTCAGGGCCCCTACAGAGTCTTCTGGGTCAAGGTAAGCACGGCGATGCCCGCGGTCGAGGGCTTGGCGGGCTCCGCGCTCCGCCGGAGGCAGCGGGGACCACCTCCCTCGGGCTGGCGACCCTGTGTAGCCCCGGCCCGGCCTCCGAGTCCCTGGTCTTCCCGCACGCCTCCCTCACCCTCCTATTCCCCCCCCCCCCCCACGCATCTAGGAACCACGCGATTAGATTCCATTAGATTTTGTTCCCCAAGGACCCGATCCTCTTCCTGCCCCTAAAGGTAGCCTGAGATGAACGATCCAAATAAGCCTCTTTGGAAGCAGAGACCCTTTTATTTGGATGAATTCTGGAGGCCACCTGTGGTTGTGGCCAGTAGGCCACGAAGAAAGCAGCTAGGGCAGATCTGGATATGGGACAGGAGGCCTGTCCCCAGATTTCTGATTTCTGGTGTTTGGGGACTGTGATTGCCCAGAATTTGGAGGCAGGGAGGGAACTTGGAGAGGAAAGACTAAGAGATCGTCAGAGGTGATTTAGGCTTGTTTCCCAGGTGGGAGTTGTCTGTCCGCCATCCCCTTTGTGGGTTCGCCTGGCCCCTCGCTGGTCCCTGCTGCTTGGCACTCAGGCAGGCAGTCCTGGGAGGCCCAGCAAAGGGGGCGTCTGGGAGGGGGCCGGCGTCACTGTTAGAGAAGTGAGTTGCTCTGGGGCCTTTTTTTAAGGATGCCTCTGAACTGGAACATTTTCGGACGCTAAGACGGCGGTTGTGGCGGCTTTGCCAAGCCAAGCAATCCCTGGTCTTTTGCTCACCTCCGTTCACGAGGTTAGGGCCACAACAGCTCCTCTCCTTTCAGCCAAGTGCATGTGATATGCTAGGCTAACTCTGTGCTCTGATGGAACGTCTGACCTTAGAGGAAATCTGTGCGTTTGCCGCTTTGCACGGAGTGCAAGGTTTTTCTTCTGCCCTCCAAGAAAGATGCCATAAGAGCCTGCACCTGGCCATTTAGCAAGGCAGCATGGGACAGTTTGCGTGTGTGTGTCTCCTCTCCCGACCAGATTGTCAGTTTCCCCCCACTGTGTTGCACCATCGATTTTGTGTATTCTGCACAGCACCCTGTGTTTGCCTCGCTAATTGCGAAGGTGCTTAGTGAATTCAGGCTGGTGCTTGGTGAGTTACGTGCCCTGGCTGTGTTGCTCATGCCTGGGAGCAATGTACTGTGTAAGAAAGTAGGTTTGTGATGATTTCCCCTTTTATTCACTGTGGGATCAGAGAACGTAACACTTCCCAAATTGTTCTTGTAGCAAAAACAATAGCACTTAAAAATATCGTAAAAACATTATTACTTGAGTGCTCACTCCATGCCCAGCTCTGAGGTGAATATTTACCTATGTTACCTGTTTTAGTCCTTCCAGTGGACGTAAGAGATCAGTCCTGCTACTGGTGTTCCCATTTTACAGATGAGGAAACTGAGTCTCAGGGAGTAAAGGAACCCCGCTCACTGTTACACTTCTGGATAAATGATGGGGTGGATTTGAACCAAATAGTCTGATTCCACAGCCTGAGTTCTCAGAGGCCTATCTTAATGTCTCTGTTTTCTACCCCAGTTACTTAAGGTAAAGAAAATAAAAGTGTCCTTGGTCTAGCCAGGCAGAGACTTAGTTATCTTAAAGAAGGGGGAACATGAAACCACGGTCCCCTCCCGAGAGCAATTTAAAGAAGAAAATAATATTAATATCCCCAGGGGAGTAATTAAAAAGTCCTCATGAAACAAGGAGATGGGGTTTCAGACTGTAAAGTTCAAACAGTTGTCAAGGTCAATCTTCTTGCACAAGGTCACTTGGAATGATGCAGTAAACCATAGCAATTAACCTTTGGCTTCTCCTTGGATGTCAGCTGAAGACGTAACTCTATCATGTATGTGTTTGTTTATTGAACACGGTTCTTACGGATTTACCCTGAAGGTCTCTCAAAACTCTGTTAAAAAAAAAAAGACAACAGTCTCTTGGCATTTTTTTTCTGTTGGTTCATGCAATAGGGTCATTGCAAAATCATGCCATAGTAATTTTTTTTAAAGAGGTTAACAGTGATCAGGTCATGGTGGATAGGGAAGCTTTGTGATGCCAATAAACTATTCGGATACCTTGAAAACGAAATGCATTGTTCCTTCAAGTGCTGTTTAACAGGTCTCGGCGTGTTCTGTAGATATTTATTCTTTTCCAGCCCAGTAATTATACTTTTGTGCTGATTGTGTTTGTACAACTAAAGTGGATAGAGTATTCTGGAAATCAGGTCAGTGGTGAAATTCTGAAATACTTGGCTTTACAGAAGGTTGAGCATCTTGTCATTCTTTCCCCACACCTCTTGTAAAATGTTTCAGTGGACTGAAGAGGTGGCTGTCAAAGGAGGACTTTAAGCCCGATGACCACAGCCAGCCTCGCTCGTGTCACGTCCCTCCTCATCCCTAGTGTGGTATGTCAGATCTCTTTGCGCACTTGTGGGCTGTGAGCTGGACGAGGGAAGCAGAGAATCTCTTGGGGTGGGTTTGTCGTGGATTTTTTGTTCTGTTTCGGTTTGTTTGTTTGTTTGTTTACCATCCACCAGATCGATTCACATTCTCACAGGACTTCTGCATACCACAACTATGGTTATAATGACTCACAATTTAAAATTCCGTGTACCACTCGCTTCTCCCACACCATAGGGCACCCTGCCACTGTCCAATTGGCACTGATTACTTGTGATTACCAAAGGACCCATGGAAACCATGTATTTCTTATCAGGTGCCTTTTACAGAAAGACCCAAAGCAGAGGGCATCCAATTAACATTTGTAACATTAGGGCGAGTGGGGAAGAAACAGTGTCCGTTTTACCCTCTGTTTCAAAGGCACAGTGAGAAGGGGCCGGAGGAGGGTTAATACAGACATGCACAGGGGGCCACAGGGGGAGCCAGGAGTGGGCAGAGATAGCCCAACTCCTGTTCGCCCAACTCTTATTTCCCATGGACCAGTGTCCTTCTAACTGGGATCCATCCATGGGTCCTCCTCTTACCCTTTCCTGCATGTACCTGTTAGGGCAGGGTGCGTGATTGAGAAGACATAGAAATGTGTATTCACATAGCCATTAGAATAGTAGCTAAACTTAGCCTTTGGAGTTATGAATTGACTGTGGTTGTTTAGGGAGGTATTTTGAGAAATGATGCAAGCAGACGTTGGTCCAGCACTCTCTCCCATTGGCTGCGAGCGTCTTGGATCAGAGGGCATAGCATCCCATGTCTGCTGGGAGTAAGCACATCCATTAAGGGGCTACTCCTGAGCGTCCTGCTGAGCGTAAGTGGGGTCACAGTCTCTTCAATGAAGCTGCACTAGGTCTGGAGGGAGAGGATGGTACTGGACGGAGTGTTTGAGCACGGTGATGTTCGCTGCCAGTAGCAAGTGGTTATTTATCAGAAAGATGTCCTACCATCTTGTGGCATGCTTGGAGCCCCGGCAGACTATGTTGATGCATAACGAAAGAGGATATATAGTGTCAACCTAGGACGACATTGCGGGGGTGAGGACAGAGACGCGTCACAAGGCAAATGCCCTTTTCAGATTATTTCCAACGGAAGGGAGAAAAGGGAAGTAAGACTGATTTCAGAGGTCAGTCTTGATTTTGTAACAGTGAGAGGAGCCCCCAGCTGTGGCAGATCGTGGGCTATCCCCTGGCCCAACGGAGCTGGCAGAGGGCAGGTTAATGGCTTGCAGGAAGCGACTTCAAAGTTCAAGGACGGTCACCACGTGGCTCTTGCTGGTTCTGAATCTGTTAGGAAGCTGTCTTCCGTGCATGTTGCGAATCTCCTCTCCAGTGTAGTTGTATTTTCTGTCTCGACTATCTTGTGTGATGAGACACCACAGAGCAAAAAGCCCTGTGAAAGCAGAATCCCCTAGAAGGGGCTGGAGTTGATGAACGGTCTGGGCAGATGTCATCTGTTCGGCCACAAATGCTGATGGACCTGTGAAGGAGCCAGTGTGCGCCCCTCACTAGACTTCCTTGATTCTAGAATTTTATCTGCTGTAAGATAGATTTAAGAGCATGTTTTTAGGAGAGAAGGGAAACATTCCTGTCTTAAACAGAGAAGCCCCGAAACATTGAAATGTGGAAACGGTGTGTGTGCTAGCATCAAAGCAAAGTCCTGCTGTCCACATCGGCACCTACAGTACTTGACCTGGTTGAGTCACTTTTATGGGCTCTACCTTAGGTCAGACCATGAAGGACATGAAGTTGGTTTTCAGAGGTCTCTTGTATTTACACTTTCAGTAGCCAATATTTCTGAAGTCCCAAATGTGTTCCAAGTCCTGGGCCTCATGCTGGCCATCTTAAAATCAACAGGAAACTTTTGCCAGAGGACCATCTTGAGCAAAGGCATGGAAAAGGATTCCACAAGCATTTTGGGGAACCAGTGATCTGGAAGGGAGAATTATGCAGGAGAGGGCTGGGAGATGTTACAAAGAAGGCTGGGAGCAGATGGTGAGGAGCCTTGAATGCCTAGCTACACTGGCTTGAACTCCTTTTGGCAGCAAGGAGTCATTGAAAGTTTTTAAGCAAAGAGGATGACCTAATGACACGTATTTGTAAAGAAGAGCATATTTCTTGTGCTGAAAGACACACTGACTCATCCTGGAAGATGAGTCCCAGAGGGAGGCCTTGTTCTCTCACTGCAGCAAAATCCAATCAGGTCATCTCAGCCAAGACCTCAGCACATCTCTGAGATTTACCTTCCCTTCTTTCTTGGCCACACATTGTGTCCCCACAGTTCGACAGAGGGGTGGGCAACACAGCACGTGGCTGCCTCAGAGGGGCTTTGGAAGTCTCAGCCAGCTGCAGACGGGCCATCAGTGAGATTTGGGGACAGTGACAAATCAGAGCAAAGTTGCCACAGTCTTGCAGGGTGCAAGAGGGTAAGGAGGAAGAAGGTAGCTGGGAGTTAAACAGAAAGAAATCAAACACTTATTTTCCATGAATAAAAGGGGGAACCTAGGTCATGTGAGAATCAGCATTATCTTAGTTCTGTATTTGGTTATGTCACCACACAAAGTCAAGAGGAAGTTCGGAGAAGGTCTCAGTGATGTAAGGGAAAGTCTAGCGTAGAGCAGGGCTAAAGAGAGATTCATTACCTAAAAAAGGGTTTCTTCATCTAAAATGGTTTGCATAATCTTTTCCTGGGGACTCCAGCAATGACCCCAAATTTTCTACCAAAAGCCCTAGCTCGACCCAGAGCTGGACCCAAGTACTTCCCTAGGATTTGAAGACCATTCATAAACCTACTTTGGATTTTTGTCTTTGCTCTGGGGTATAGTTGGTTAAAATCCTGTCTGGGTCATGTAATAGCGGTTCCGACTAGGGGCCCCAGGCTTATTCCTGTCACCTGGTGTGCTGTGGAACACCAGCTAGTCTACTGCGTGTTCTTGCCCCAAATCTCCAAGAGATGGTAGATTCCGGAAGAGGGGGTAGTTGTTCAGGATTATAGGTCCAGGTGGGGAAAACCCATGAGAAAAAGCAGGAGGCCAGCTGCCATAAGGAATTCATGATCACCTTGGACCTGACACTCTGGGTCAGTTCTGGAGCACAAAGGTTCTGAATCACATTAGGCCTGTGTGTCTCATTCCCTGAGGAGAGGGAAGCACGTGAGCCCGAGCGACGAGCAGGACTGGTCTACAGGCTGGAGCCATGTGGAGAGAGCTCCCTCCATGCCACATTAATTTATGGGGCGGTTTGAGGTGTCCCTGTCAGTGAGGACCCTTTCAGTTGTGAAGCTTTGTAATCCAGTCAAAACTTGGTTAAATAAAGGGAATATATTGGTTTATGTAGTTGAAATGGGGAAAACTTGCAAATTATTATTCATGCTTCAGTGTTGCTTGGTGTTGTGGGTAGAATTGTGTCCCACAGAAAGATTATCTCTGGTATCTGCAAATGTGACCTTCTATGGAAATGAGGTCTTTGCAGATGTCGTCATTTTAAAGTGCGGTCATACAAGAGAGGGTGGGCCTTGATGCAATGACTGGTGTCCTCATAAGAAGAGAAAACCGATACAGACGTAGACACACAGGGAAAACACCATGTGAAGTAGGGGCAGAGACCGGAGGGATGTGTCTACAAGGAATGACAGGGATGGCTGGCAGCACCAGAAACGTCAGGAATGAGGCACGAAATAGATTTTTCCATAGAGCCTTCAGAGAGAGCATGGGCCCGTCAGCCCCTCGCTTATGGGTTTTGGCTTCCAGAACCATGAGAAAATACATTTCTTTATTTTTTTTTATTTTATTTTTAAAATTTTAATTCCAGTACAGCTACCATGCAGTGTTATAGTCGTTTCTGGTGTATAATGTACCAGTTCAGCAGTTCCGTGCTTGACGTTCATGGTGGTTAGTGTGCTCTCAGCCCCTCACCTGTTTCACCCGTCCGCCCACCCACCTCTCCTCCGGTGACCATCAGTTTGTCCTCTAGAGTTAAGTCTGTGTTTTGTTTGTCTCTTTTTTCCTTTGTTCATTCATTTCGTTTCTTAAATTCCACATATGAGTGAAATCATATGGTGTTTGTCTTTCTCTGACTTATTTCACTTAGCACGGTACCCTCTAGGTCTGTGTTGTTGCAAATGGCAAGATCTCATTCTTTGTCATGGCCGATAATATTCCATCGTGTGTGTGTGTGTGTATACACACATACCATATCTGCTTTATTCATTCCTCTATCGATGGACGTTAGGGCTGCTTCCATAGTTTGCCTATTGTAAATAACACTGCAGTAAACATAGGGAGACCTCCATCTCTTCAAATTAGCCTTTTCAGCTTCTTTGGGTAAATACCCAGTAGTGGAATTACTAGATCATTGGGTAATTCTTTTTTTAATTTCTCGAGGCACCTCCATACTGGTTTCCACAGTGGCTGCACGAGTTTGCATTCCCACCAGCCATGCACGAGGGTTCCGAGAAAATACATTTCGGTTTTGTTATGTTGCTCAGTTTGTGGCACTTTGTTATGCCGGTGCAGGAAACAAATACAGCTGCATTTCGAGGTTCATGACTATCCCCAGGGCTTGGTGACTTTCCGTCCCTCCGCTCTTCCTTTCTCCGTATTGGTTTGATCGTCAGCCTCCATCCACGCGGCAGGGAGACAGGGGCTGATAACTGCAGTCTTGCGGACCCTCTCAGGATCAAGTGCAAAGGAAAAGATTGCGCCTCTCTTCTAATATCTCAACAAGTACCTGATTATATTTAAGCGGCTTTGATTGGGGCGTGTGGCCATCAGAGCCAGTCTCTCTGGTCACAGATGTCAGGCCTGAGTTACGTTGCTTCCACGAGACCCACAAGATGCAAATGGAAGAAGATGCTTGGCGTGAACAACGAATGGGCAAATCCCAGTTCCAAAGGGTTTTGCCACATATATTACCACGATGCTTTAGAAAATTGAGAATGTTGTGGCTATTTTGGACACATTGTGGGTTGAAAAATAATTTCTCTTTAGAGCAGAGGTTGGGACTTCTAGAAAACTTTGCCAGGGAGGAAACAGGAAGTTATCAGCCATGAAGAATGACGGAGAGCATGGATAGAGTGGAAAGCTATCAGATATAACAACTGCTATGACCAGCATGACCCATGATAAAGCACTTTCATGTGTTTTCTCTTTTGATACTTACAATAGCTCCCCGTAGCAAGGAAGAGAGTCACAGGTGGGGAAATGAGACTCAGAGATGAAGTGCTTTACCAAAGAGAACCTAGCGCATCGACTGCGAATCTGGACTTCGGGCCTTCGATTCCAAAGCCAGTGCCCTTGTGATAAAAATTCACTCGTTCACTCAGCAAATGCTTTTTTTTTTTTTTTAAAGATTTTATTTATTTATTTGACAGAGAGAGAGACAGCCAGCGAGAGAGGGAACACAAGCAGGGGGAGTGGGAGAGGAAGAAGCAGGCTCATAGCAGAAGAGCCTGATGTGGGGCTCGATCCCAGATCGCCGGGATCACGCCCTGAGCCAAAGGCAGACGCTTAACCGCTGTGCCACCCAGGCGCCCCTCAGCAAATGCTTTTTGACTAATTCCAGTGTGCCAGGAACTATTTAGAATGCTGATTGAACTGTGGGCTGGGAAAATGAGCGAGAATAGTAACACATTCAGGGTTCTCTGTGTGATAGACAGACGCTATGCCCTACGATGCACGCCCATCATCACAGGTGTCTTCACACCACCCTCGTGAGATGCAATCACCCCCGTGTCCGCAGAGCAGATGGGGGCTGCTGGGTCAGTTGGCCAAGAGCAGGACTAGCCGTGGTAGGACTGGGCTTTGCTTCCAGGTCTGTTCCACTCCAAAGCCTGTGCTCTTAATTACGTTACCTCTGCCATACTCATAACTCGTAGCAGCCATCAATTCAGCTCTGTCTGTTAGACCCAGTAAATTTCAAAGTGGAAAATCATTTTTCCAATAAAACTACACTTAGAAAAAAAACGATGTTAACGTGCATACATTCTACCCTCATTATGACATCAACCTCCGAGCCAAACTATTTTGCACGTTATAAAGAGCTGTTTTTATGATGAATGGGGATTATATTGGCACTTTAATTGAGTTAGAAACCAAGGTACATGGAAGTTAGTGCATGAGAAATGCAATAAAGAAAAAGCTGTTCAATGTGATTGGAATATATCAGATTACTTTCATACCACCTTTAAGTACATCGAGTCCATACCTTTAAATACGTTTAATCAAATTGTTGCATTAAATATTTAAATGAACATAGAAGCACACACATTTTGCTCCTCAAAAAAATCTCTTCCCTTTCCTTTAGATTTCTATCACATTCTTAACAGATCTCATGTATGATAAATTCGGATTCCAGGTTTGTGATCAAAAATCTTTCTTTGCAACAGGCATGGAACTCTTGCTCTCTTATATTCAAATATGGCAATCTACAAGGTGAGCATGTATTTGGATAAAATTATTTAAATGAAAAAAATAACTTGCCACAATAATAGGGTTTTTGACTAAAGTATCGGTTCAATTTCAAACATACTAATTCTTTATTTGGTTTCTTTTATTCTAGTTCACATTTGTCCATCATTAAAATAAACACTTAATTCACATGCCCTTAAAATTAATACTTGTATTTGCTTGCTTTAGTATTCAGCAAATTAAAAAGTTTATTTAATTTGGGGCTTGTGGTTTCCTTAAGGTCAAATCTCCATTTTAGAGGAAGAACATATTACTTAAATTATTTAGTCACATCGAGGGCCTTGAGACAAATCACATGTCCCTCGGCTTTCTGAAAATGAGATGTCTTGTATTTTACCCTTCTCTAATCCAATCAAAAATATAGAATTGTCAGCGTAAGAGTTAGTGCACGAAGCGTGGATTTTTAAAACATAATTGGGATGAGTGTTTTGAGGAATTAATTTTCCCAAATCGTGTTGCGGTTTAGCGCACTACAATGTTAGCTTTGTAAAGGACGCATTAAATAGTCCCCATCAATTATGCGTGGCTGTGAATGAATCCGAGGGTTCCTTTTGTTATAAATTACTATTTCCTAAAATGCTTTTGCAGAGAGGCAATGAAACCCTTTTGGATTTGGAATGTTTAAAGAGCCGTTCTTTGCCAGTGGCTGATTTTGAGCCAGTGCAAATGTTTATAAGAACTCATAAAACAAAGCAAGGTTGAGGATGGCCCCCTTGCTGGTTGCTTCATTTCCCTCTTTCTGGAATTCTCCTTTGGTTCATGAACGGTGCTGCTTTTGCCACAGCGGACTCAGCGATAGCTGCTTGGCCACAGCACTGAAGTTAATGATTTGAACCTTCGCATAAAAAGTCTCTTGGTACTGCTGGTACCCGCTCGCCTTTTGAGCATGCAACGTTAACGTAAAATCGACAACTATTTTTGCAGCTGTAGGCAAATCCCAGAATCCCCAGATGGAGTCACATGAGAAGATCTCTCTTGGAATGGCATCAAGAAGGGGAACTAGGTGTTGTGTGTCCCAATGGCTTGAAGCTAGAGGGAGTGTTCTGAAATATTTCCAGGTGCATTGTGTGAATTCACAGAAGGTTCCTTTTGCTATAGTCAGTCATCAGGCAAAGACCACTGCTCGTGACTTTGGCAAGAGTTCCCAAGTTCAGCCAGTAGTTCGCTCAGGCCATTGGAAGCTGGCCCCATGAGACTTGAGATATTTTGCCATGATCCCACGGATGGCTGTGATGGGTCAGGAAATCAAAATTCTGCAGGTTGCTTCGGGGTTCTTTGTTTTGCCTTTCCCCTGCTTCTTCCCTCTGTCTTTCTCATGATCTCACTCTGCCTTTGTTTTGCCTTTTCAAAATAACTAGAGGCCCACGGGAGGTTTTGCCACAGGCCTGTGGAAATCTGGCCATTGAATAATGCCTTCGCTGTTGTTACTGCTGACTTTTAAAGTGAATTCTGCAGATAGGCAGAAGGCCCCCGCCAGCCCGTTCTGATCACCGGCACACCCTGGCTTCAGCCCGTTCGGCGGCCGACGGGATAGTAGGGCCACCTTTCTGTAAATAAGCACAATAGTTTATGTTTCCACCCCCTCCAGGGGGGGCCGCCGTTTTGATCTTGACTTTCAGTTGGATCTTTCTGAGTTGAGAGAGGGATCACTGGATGGGACCAGAGGCCCCCAAGGAGGAAACCGGTGATTAATAATCTCAAAATGGTTGTTGCAACCAGGTTTCCGTCCTCTCAGATGCAGGATTTCTAGCAAGACAAGGTCTGGTGAAATCTATTAGAAATAAATCTGAGTTGACGCGTTTGGAGGTTAATTCAGAAAAGAAAGGCAGGAGGAGACATCATCGTGCAGGCAGCAGAGATTGGGCTGCGACCCTTCAAAGTGGCCTCGTGGAGATGTGAGGGTGGCTCTCGGGACACGTGGTCC
The DNA here is from genome assembly GCF_024610735.1 of Ursus americanus. Classification (NCBI taxonomy): domain Eukaryota; kingdom Metazoa; phylum Chordata; class Mammalia; order Carnivora; family Ursidae; genus Ursus; species Ursus americanus. The sequence continues at coordinate 17,856,886 of NC_142158.1, forward strand.
CTGGAGGGCCCTGGGCACACGCCCCTCAAAAGCTCAGGTAGGAGGGAGCCCCTCTGCTGGGCACGGAGGAGGGGCAGGCGTGAGCACACAGTGAGGCTGCAGTTTGTGGTTTAATTAGGCTTGGAAAGGGAAAAACTGGGCTAAATTAGATGCATCCTAGAATCAGTTGTACGGCGTTAGCTCCCCCGAAGTTTCCTTGGGCGCTCTTTGTATTTTGCTTTACTTTTAAACACCGGAAGACACCAGTCTGTAGTGGTGAACACCTTGATGATTTAGGAAGGACCCTTTCCACACAAGAAGAACCGTCAAGAAGTGGGATTTACTTTCGTAGACTGTGCCTGAGAAAAGCCATTTGTCTCAGCCGTGTTTGCCGGCCGAGGATGGAGCCGGGCTTCCTGCAGGAGCGGGGAACCTGCCACCAGATGTCTCTGCAGCCCGCCCGGCGGAGTGCGGACGAGCCCCGGCTTCCGCTAACCTCCGGCTGCAGCCCCTCGCCCCGCACAGGAAGGACAAGCCGCCCAGTGTGTGTAGTGTGTGTGTAGTGTGTGGTGTGTAGTGTGTGTGTATGTGGAGTATGTGCATAGTGTGTGTGGTGTGTGTGTGCAGCGTGTGTATATTGTGGGGGTGCATGCATGTGTATACTGTGTTTTTTGTGTGTGTGCAGCGTGTGGTGTGTTTGCAGCGTGTGCAGCGTGTGTGCATTGTGTGGTGTGTGTATAGTGTGTGTGTGCAGCATACGTGCAGTGTGTGGTGTGTGTGTAACGCATGTGCAATGCGTGTGTAGTGTGCGGTGTGTGTGTGCATGTATGCAGCATACGTGCAGTGTGTGGTGTGTGTAGTGTGTACGCACAGCGTGCGTGCAGTGTGTGATGTGTGTGCAGCGTGCATGCAGTGTGTGATGTGTGTGCAGCGTGCGTGCAGGTGTGATGTGTGTGCAGCGTGCGTGCAGTGTGTGATGTGTGCGCAGCGTGCGTGCAGTGTGTGATGTGTGCGCAGCGTGCGTGCAGTGTGTGATGTGTGCGCAGCGTGCGTGCAGGTGTGATGTGTGTGCAGCGTGTGTGCAGTGTGTAGTGTGTGTGCACAGTGTGTGTGCAGTGTGTGATGAATGCACAGCGTGTGTCGTGCGTGTTCCTCCCTGGGCGTGCCGGCTCCCTTGGCCCCTGACTCGCGCACCGGTGCCCTGGCGGGTGGGAGAGGTGCTGCCAACCCCCAGCAACTAGACGCAGGGAAGGGCAGGTGAAGGCAGGGCTGTGAGAGCTGCTGACCGCCGTCTCTCCGGGAGGGGCTCGTTGGTGCTGTCCCATCGCTGGGGACAGGCAGGGCGTGCCCCTGAGGCCCAGGCTCCTGCTGGTCCCTGGCTGCCCCCGAGCTCGGAGAATAGTGACTTGCCTTCCCGTGTGTGTAAATCAGTGTTAGAAGCCGGAAAACGTTTCCGTGGAGGACCGGCGGACAAGCCACTTGGGCAAACTAAAAATCTGTCTGGGGGAATGGGATGGTTGTCTCATCTTTGAAGTCATACATGCAAAGACTCCACCAATGTCACCAAAAAGATAGTTGGGGGAGAGAGACCCAGCCTGATTAGCGGGGCTGGATCTGGCCTCTCCTGCAGTCCCGCTGCTCTGTGCAAAGATCGAGGCTCTCCGTGTCCTTGCACGTGCGTCTTGGTGTGAGCAGCACATGACCGGACACACACAGTCCGCACACGGCGCCACCGTTGCTGCCTCCTGCCGTGCTGGAGAGTCAGAGCCCTACGTGCGGTGACATCATGCGCGGCCCCGCCCACGACACAGTTTTGGCAGGACACGGTGTCCATTTATCGGAGGCATGGCTTACGCAGCTCCGGGCTTTCCGCTGAGTCGTCTGGCCGTGGTGTTCAGTTTAGGAACATTTCCAGATAAAGGGCCGAGACACAAAACTAAGAGTCGTTCCGTGGGTGAGTTGGTATCTGACGAAAACAAGAGAACATTTGATACAGAACAATCAGCCACAAAATATGACTCAAAGTGATTCATGCCCTTCCTCTCGTCACCCTCGTCAACGCTCTGTCCTTGCGGAGGCTGGAAGCTGGGCTGCACCGAATCATAAAGTGTAGGCTTGAGCCTATTTCAGAAAAGATAGAGCCGGAAAGAATTTTCATAGATTTTTCTCCTCCTCCCCCGAAGGTCACGCATGCATAATATTTTGTTTTAAAAAGACTAGTGAGGATGGCAGAGCCTTGATGGTGGGGGGACGTGGCGGGCAGTGTTTGCAGCCTCCGTCACGGCATGACGCGGGGTGATTCTTCTTCAACAGCTGACGGAGCGGGGCGAGGAGAGGCTGGAGGTGCCCCAGGAGGGTCTGCAGGACCACCGGCAGAAGGAAGACTCCTTTGAGGCCCCCGGTGAACGGCTGCACCTGAAGATCCAAAACGCCAGCGGCTGCCACTCGGGGACGTACAGGTGCACCGTGGAGGGGCTGCACGGGCAGAGAAACCAAAGCGGCACCGTGACCTTGAAAGTGACAGGTGAGGTGACCTGCTGCACCTGTCTCCTTGCCAAATGCGTGTGCTCTTGCAGTAGGGCCCTAAAACCCATCCCCTCAGCTGGAGTCTAACTGGGAGTTTTGCATCACGGCTATGGCCGAAAGCTAGATTCTCCTGCAAGAATGTCATAACTTTTTCTGCTCTTTCTCTCCTTCCCTCCTTTCCTCCCTCCCTCCTTCCCTTCCTTCCTTCCTTCCTTCCTTCCTTCCTTCCTTCCTTCCTTCCTTCCTTCCTAACAAAGACAGATCTGCCCAGTCAGATAGATGCCACATGTAGCCAGACTATGAATCCGGGTGTCGTTTATTCCTGCGGGAGTCAAGCAAAGAGGAAGTACCCAAGACTGATTTTTGGAGGACAGAGAAACTGTGTAGTCCCCAATGCGTCAGGCTCCTGTGGGCTATTCCGCTCATTTGGGCCTTTCTAACCTGGCCTAAGGGGGCTGTGTCATGTTGCCACCTTTTTACCGTGAGAACAGCGTTTCCCTCCCATTTGCGCTGATGACATTGCCCAATACCTCAAAGAGGGCCGCAGAAAGAGGACACAGCGAGAAAGCAATGCCCCAGTGACAGAACACACAGTTTTGCTCTATGCAGTAATACCAAGAATCGAGCTCTACGATGAGGATTTCCTCTTTGGATTTTTCCCATATCTTCCTTTATGGAGCTTAAAAGATGCCTTGCCTTTGACTTTGCCCAATCTCGTTAGTGGCGCAGGCTTGAAATGACACACACGCTGTTCTCATAGAGTTTCCCGATTCTTGTACCATAACGACGTTTTCCTTTTATTGGGAATCCGAAAGCAATTTGACTTAAGAGAATATTCCTTTTTTCACAAGAACGGGATCTCTGTATAGGGCTCAGTGTTTGGATTTGGTTCACTGTTACACACACACACACACACACACACACACACACACGTAGCCCTCGTGCCCTTCTCATCTCGAGCCTCTCGTGCTGCTTTGTCTGTCTTCCTGCACTTGCTGCACCTGACCAGACACGCTCTTGTGCTGGTCTCCGCGGTAGCCGGCTCGCGGGAGGCTCTGTGTGAAAATGCACGCTCACGAGTGCCGGAGGGAGAGCAGAGAGACGAGGCCTGTCGTGCAGGGAGCGGAGCCGAGAGATGCAGAGAACAGCTGCTTTCCTCTCCTCTCCTCTCCTCCCCTCCCCTCCCCTCCCCTCCCCTCCCCTCCCCTCCCCTCTCCTCTCCTCTCCTCTCCTGAAAGCCATGTTGCCTGCAAGTTAGCTGGTTAGACAACAGAGTCACTTGGACCTGGCTCAGTTAGGGGCAGTGCTGCTCGTTACTGTGTGACCTTGGGCAAATCACTATCCTCTCATGTCTAAAATGGGGGCGATTGCCTCTCCAGCACACGCTTGTGGTGACGGTTGAAGGGGATATTGCACTAAAATGCTTCGTCCCGTGCCTGGGATACACTGAGTGCCAGATCAAGGTTAGGAACCATTAGGACAATGGCTCTCCACATTTCTTTCTTTGAATCACAGACCCTGGCGAGAACCCATCCCTACCGCTACTCGTGAGATGTTCAGTCCAGCCTCAGGGCTTTCCAGCTATCTCTAGGCCCATTCCTGGCCCCAGGGGAGGGCCTCCCCAATCATCTGCACTCCACCTGCCCCTGCCTGGACCTTCTGGGAGGCTCCGCACATGTGGGATGTCATGTCTGAGTGAGGAGAGGCCGTCCCTTCCATGTCTCCTGCTGGGCTGAAGGCCTGGCTCCTCCTGCCTTTGCGTCCCCCAGTGCTGCAGCCACAGCTTTTGGCGGCCCCTGGGGGAGCCCCTTAGCCCACCTTGGCTGCCGGCCTTGGTGGAGGAGCTTTCGCGATTCCATAGAGACACGCTGACATCTGCAGTACTGGCCGGGCAGCTCGCCTGCCTGGTTCCTTCAGCCCCGGTCCTCCTGAGGGCAGAACACCTAGCATTCTCCACAGCCCCGCCGAAGCTAGATCATGTCATGCACAGAGCACAAATGGTGTGTCATCTGGTGTGAGGACATCAGATAAGCCAGGAAAGGCCCGGCCTCTGAAATGGAGGCAGATGGGCAATGGGGTCAGTCTGGCCCGGACACCTGGCTCTAGCCCCTGCCTTACTCCCTCTGCCTCTCTGCGCCCCAACCCCTTCATCTGTAAGATGGGGAAACGCACCCCCGCCTCCAAAGATCGAGTGAGATGCCGTGCGTCAGGCCCGTAGCACACGGCCAGGCACAGGTGCGCGTGAGCCCCAGCTGCCACCGTAACCACTGTTGCTGCGGTCACTTGCGCTCTTCTTCCCGATGGTACAGACGTGAGGTTAGGAGTGGGAGACAGGCAGGACTCGATACAAGCCGGCGCAGAGCATTCTTAGCTTTTTATCATGATCGGAAAGGCCTGTTAAACAGCCTCATATTTTACTCATTTTTTTTTAAGGGTGCCCTAAGGAGCGCAAAGAAGAGACTGTTCAGAAATACAGAGCTGAGATCGTCCTGCTGTTGGCGCTGGTCGTCTTCTACTTAACACTCATTATTTTCACTTGTGTAAGTATCTTTTTAAAAACACCTATTACGATGAAAAGATCACCCGGGGCACCGATCCGAATATATTTTGTAGACAGTGTGAATCCTTTAATGGTGGCGAGAGAAGTTCTTCTCTGAATTCTGCACTTGCCCAGGCGCCCGCACTGTGAGATCCTTGCGGGAAGCGCCCAGCTTGTTTACTGGTTTCAAGCAGAGTAAGGCGTGCAAGGGAGGTTTGGGAAGATCCTGGTGGGGACAGTGGTGGAGAGTGCAGTACCAGCTTCCCAACGTCCTGGGGCCAAGGCACCACTCTTGCCATAGGCTAGTGGGCCCGCGCAGCCATGGGGGTAGACCGGTGTCCTCCTGACCTTGAACTGTTCCCTCCTGGCGGGTTCTCCTCTTATAGTTACGAACTTCCACTCCTTGAGAATGAACCCTGAGAAGCCAGGGTAGTGGGGCATAGAGGCAGTGTCCCGCCGTGGAAGATGGCTGGCCAGTGCTTACGTGTCCTTGACATGCCCTTGAACTGTTGGTAGCAGGCTCTCCAGCTTCAAGACCCTGAGCCTCTTTTCCGCTTGGCCACACACCCGGATTGACCAAAGTTGTCGGGGAGCAAGGCCAGCTCTGGGCCTGACCCACTAGGAAGGGCTCCGTCCCATATATCTTAATAGCATCAGGAAGGACTGGCTACTTAGGGGCCAGGATAGAGCTCCCCCAAGAGCTATCCCGGAGCCAGTTCCTGTCACTCACTGGCCCCCTCTATTCACTTTCCTGGCCTCTCTGGCCATGGACTCATCTCTCGGGTGCTATTTTGGACATCAGTCAACCCAAAGACTCTAGTATGGCCTGTCCTGCGTACAGGCATTAAGCTAGGCGCTGGTAGGGGACATTAAGCTAGGCGCTGGTAGGGGACATTAAGCTAGGCGCTGGTAGGGGACATTAAGCTAGGCGCTGGTAGGGGACATTAAGCTAGGTGCTGGTAGGGGACATTAAGCTAGGCGCTGGTAGGGGACATTAAGCTAGGCGCTGGTAGGGGACATTAAGCTAGGTGCTGGTAGGGGACATTAAGCTAGGCGCTGGTAGGGGACATAAAAAGGTTACAAGACGTAGCTTCCGCCCTCAAGGAGCTTGCGATTTGGTCATTAGAGTTATTTACACACAAGATAATTAGAATTGCTGGAGAGCAAATTTTAAAACTGAGTGACTTTAGTTTCTTGTTAGCAAATGCCTTGTCTTTATGGGCACTGATTTTCCGTGTAGATAACTAACAGTAGGGGCTTGAAATGGCCCCAGTCCACAGTCAGGGCATCTGGTGGTCAGTTTGGAGTTGCCAGTGAAAGAGTGTGAGCCCACTGGTAGACCGAGCGAGGCCTCCAGCATGAGCTGTCCAGCCAACTCTTAGGGAACGATGCATTTTCCCGATTACTCATTTCTCAACTTACCTCTTTTATTTTTTCAGAAGTTTGCACGACAACAGAGTATTTTTCCAGATTTTTCTAAGCCTGTCATGGAACGAGCTTTTCTCCCAGTCACCTCTCCACATAAACATTTGGAGCCAGTGACTCTTCAGAAGACAGAACTGGTATGAGCAGGATTTCTGCAGGTTGTGTTTCCTAACGTCGAAGAAGGCTCAGTGGTATGCCTGTACGTCCACAGGACAAGAGAAGAATGAGCCCCACACCGAAGAAAGCATCCTTCCTGTGAAGTCCTTCTGAAACCCCTGACAGCGGGTCCCAGCCCACTTTTTTGTGAGCAGGACTTGGGAAGCCATTACATGACCACGTAGCATGGGGACCCCTGCGGGGAGGGCCTAGTCCTGCGGCTTCACAGCTACCTTCTTCGCATTTTTCTCAGCTATCTGGTCAACCTCTTGGAAATCTTTTCAGTCATATACAAGCTATGGTGAGACGCAGTTGGAAAAGGGTCTTGGGAAATATGGATGCCCGGAGCCGGCCCTGTGATAGACTCTCGACGACCGCTGTCCTCTGCACATCTGGAAAACATCCCTTTGAATGTGCTGTGTTTTCTTATACTAGCCCAGATGGTTTCTGTCTGGGAGAAATCGACAGGCCAAACTGTGAGACAGTGGGGAATATTTAGCAAATAATTTCCCACTGTGAAGGCTCTGCTATTATTAAGGAGTACTGTGTGTACGTAGAAATAACAAGTCGATGAACTGTTCCGCAATGGGGCCTCTCCATCTGGGAAAGACACCATAAAGAAGCAGTAAAGAACAGTGCCACGTTTATTTTTATACCCATAGATACCTGGCAAAGAAGGATTTGTCTTTTGTTCTCCTTTTGAAATCTACATCCATAGTTAGGTGTCAGGGCTCACGGACGTGACCTCAGTATGGAGAGTGAGTGAGAGGTCAGAGAGCATGACCACAGGACAGCCAGCTAGGTGATGACCTGCTGGAAATGCTGGCCCAGTCATGCAGTCCGGCTTCGAGCCCCAGTCGTCCCACTACCTGGCTCTAGGATCTTGAACAGGGTCCTCATGATTTCTACTTTCTCAGTTGTAAACCGTAAGGTGTTGTCTGAGTTGATTGCAATAATGTATGTGAAAATGCTTTGGAAAAGCATAAAGCACTATAAAAATTTGAAGCTCCATTGGGTCATTATCCTTATTATTACAGTGGTGTTTTGGGCATGAGAGAATGCCTTTCATTCTTCGTGTTTTCTATCATTCCAAACAAAGAAGGCCGCAAATAAGACTTTTCCATCATCTTCTATGAGTTCTTTTGGGGAAGCGAGGAAGTCAGGTCAGTGACCCAGCAGCCAAAAGTACTCCAAGATATGGACACACAGGAACCACTGGGCCATGGGGAGAAAGGAGTCCACAAAATGTCACATTGACATTTTGCCAGTTGTTGGACTTCTCTTATCAAACTTGGCCCTTTCCCAGCTTGCTTTCCAAAGGGATTTTATCCCATTAGTAGTGTGTGCGTTGCCCACACTGATATTAGGGAGTCAGAGGGGAGCCAGGGTAATTCAGTGTTCCTCAGGCTTTGTCATACCCTTCATGCCATGAAGTGACTGCATGTGAATAGGGAGTGTTTTTCTTTTTAGATTTAAAACTACTCCTCAAACTTTGGGATCAGTGCTAGGACGTCTGTAAACTAGTTTGAGAATCAGAACCCAAGATGAAATTCTGGAGATGTAACATTGGCTGAGCCCTTCCTCTGAGAGAGGGGGCATTTATGGCCAGCGGACCTCTACGAAACAGCACCCCCCTTGTTCCCAAGGATGCCCTGACTCCGTCCTTGAGTTGACCTGCCACCAGGAAGTCCATGATCAACTGGACCACATGCGTGACCACTGGTCAGGGGTGAGGGATGGAAAGAAGGAGGGTCTTGACTTCAGAAGGATATGAACAGTCAGGGTCTCTGCACCTGGGTTCCTAGGGTTTCACTCAAGATTCGCAGATATGTCCATTACCCTCAAAACGATAAGAACAGTCTAGTACAAGTGTCTATAATAGTTGTAAAAGTATCATAGCTGAATCTTCTTTGGAAAATGGCTCTTTATAAAGATGAATGCTCATAAAATGTCTGTAAAAGCTATAGATTCCCTTTCGGTGGAATCAACTCCATCCTCAAATGCTTTCCCAGAAGCGCTGGGGAGACCGCTGGCATGGTAATTACGAGCTCCCTCCTCAGCCGGGTTTGAAGCCCAGCTCCAACACTTGCAAGTTTTACTCGTAAAACTCGGGGCCAGGGACTGCCCTGTCTACACCTCAATTGGCAGATCTTTAGAACAAGAACAGCATCTGCCTAAGAAGTTGGTTGTGAGGATTAAATGAGGTAATATGTCTAAGAGCTGAGCCCAGGGTCTGGCAAAGAGTTAGCCTTAGACTAACAACAGAACATGAAAGAACAGAAAGGCAGCAGAGACGGTGGCAGTGACCATGGATCTTTGACAGACAAAGTGGTTTTGTCAAAAGCAAGGAGTTGACCCGGTGTTCGAGTCGTGTTGCTTTCAGAGGGTGCATACACAATGAAACCGAATGCTTTGTGGCCATTGGGACTACAGTTCAGGGAAGACCAGGGAGGGGGCCGCCCTTCCTTAGCTTGAACTGACACAAGCGAAAAACACGGAGATTTGAAATCAGACTCGACATTTTATACCTAGTGTTTGGTCTGAGAAAAGACGTGTGTGTGTGTGTGTGTGTGTGTGTGTGCGCGCGCGTGTTTGTCTGTGGGAGAGAGAGCGCAGGGTAAGTGGGTAGGGCAGAAAGTATGAAGGAGAGGGAATTGCCTTGATTGAGGAGGGTAGATGACCATGGAACATACTTGTTCTTTGTCTCCACTGCCAGGGAAAGCTTTCTTCTCAGGGCCCTCCTTGGTCGATGGAGTTAGACCCACAGTTCAAATAATTTCACCTTGGGATGTCCCAAGACACAAAAACAGGCGTGAGTATCCACTCCACATCTTTCCAAAAGAAGGCCTGTGGTTTTGGTTTTCATGAAAATTCTTTGCAGGTTTCATCATAGAAAACACTGAGCTGCACTCACAGAACCCAACGGAGCCCGATTATTTGCCAGGGTTGCAGGAGAAGAGATCCAGCCGCAGCCTGTGGACATAGAGTATGTGAGGCTCATGTGTTCGACCCCATAGCTTAGGGACAGTGGGAGTCTCAGAATAATGCTGTCTGCTTCTCCCGCCCTTCCCTTGTTGGCAAACTTCTTTGGCTGGATTAACTGGATCATTGTTCGATACTCCATCTTTCCTATGTAAAAACAGCCAAAGGCCTAAAAATCCTAGGATAGGAACTGTTTGCTTAATTCAACGGCAATTATGCCTCATAGTTTAGCAGCTGATTGTTGGCAGAGCCAGATTTGATCGAATTGGTTGATAAGATACGATCAATCCGTTCTTTGCTGGGAGTCTATGATTGCTATATATTATCCTCTGAAGACTGTGTTTATATTTTAATTTTCATTTTTAAATTCCATGAGAAGTTCAAATTCTACCACCCGTAGAATTCTACCACCTGCTGTCTCTTGTGTGTCTGTGTGTGTCAAATGGGTAAAGTTAAACACGAAGGGTATTTGCTAAGCATTTACACTGGACAAAGTACTATTGTAGGAAGTTTCTGTAATACTCAGAAAAAGCAAGACACACCCTTGCTTTCAAGGGCTTACGATCTAGTGGAGGGAGGGAGAAAGGAGCTCGGAGCAGTAAGCACAGGGACCCCTTAACATTAGGCAAGTATATAAAGAAGGGTGGGAACACAAAGGAGTGTGGGACAGTCCACATTCACGTGGGAGCACCTGAGAAGGCTTTAAAGAACGATTCCATTTGAACTAGGACTTGAAAGATAAGCAGGATTCTGAATGGTAGTAATGGGTGAGGAAGGGCGGTGGGAGTGGCAAAGACGCGATCTTTAAGTCACGAGACAGAGCATGGACTCGAACGGCGAATCGCATGGGAGTCCTTTAGGCAGAGGGCACCCAGAGCCCAGGCCACCTAGGGAGGAGGCCATCATGGAAGGTGGACAGGTTTTTGCAGAGAATTTGTACAGAGGGCAAGTATCGAAGGATTCTGAGCCAGGCAGCTGTAAGATGAGATCCATTTCCAGGACGGTAACCTGAAGGATGAAACAAAGGAGCTGGAGGAAGCAGGAAGCAGGAAGAACATCTAGGAGGCTGATGGAAGCCCAAAGAAACACAGCATGGAAAGGAGAGAAAGGGAGGAACGGAAACGAGCTAATTCTTAGGTGTTGTCTTTTCTATCTTCAGTGCTGGGTTTGCTTATGGTCCTAGCTGCTGAAACTTGGGTCCGCTTTCTATTTGTAAAATTATAGACTGGAAAGAAAGAAGTATCCCTTCTATCCTGATCTCTCCATCATCTTAGACCGCAGGGAAGACCCTCATGTGTCACAGCCATTGTGATAACTCCTAGGACTCTGGTGCTGCTAGTACCAGACATCGCATGGGTAAAGCTGGTTTTATCCATCTTTGTGCCCACTCCTGCCTCAGTTTCCCTGTCCCAGCAGAATAGTCCAGGGTTTTCCCCTTTTAGAATCGGATACTACATTTGGTCCATAGCTGGCTGGCTCAGGAAGCAGAGCGCACCCCCCGAGCTCTGTAGGCGAATATTTTCCTGTGCTTATGGCCCCATAGTGGACGTTTGCTTCTTTCATTGTGTCCGAGCCCTTAGACTTTTGTCCAGCTGATGACATGTTACGCAACTCTCCTTAGCAAATGTTTACAAGTAGAATCTTCCAGCAGCTGGCTGATGAACAGACCCTGCCAACAAAACGCAATTAAACCAAAAAAGATACCTTCGAGGGAGCCCAGCAGGTGGGGTATGGTCAGTGTGGGGGGTATGAATATGTCTACATGGAAAATGGTGCCATGTAACATGGCTGCTTGTCCCAGAGCTTGACAAATGCCATACGAGCCTCATTCTGTCGTTCAGAGACAAGGCATTTCACTTGCAGACATAGTCTTGCTTTTCCATTTCTTTATGCCATTCTCCCCATGGGACCCCAGGCAGGCGCACAGTTAGGGTAACAAAGGACTATCAGGAAAACATCGTCTAGGCGGGGTGTATTTGTTTCCATGGTTCCTGAGAAGTTAGGGTGAAGGGAGGAGGCAGAAGTTGGACCCTTCCAGCAAATCGTCTCTTCTTTTCTCCTTTCAATGCACGAACACGTACAGAATCCCTCTGGGCAAGGGAGACAGGCCTAACTTAGTGGTTCATTTAGATTCTGTATGAGAAGAAGATATTGTTTTATTCCTCATGGTAAGAGGGCCTATTTCTTCAAATTGACCATTCCCCCCCCCCCACTCTTTTCCGAAGTAGCCTGTTTACAATCTCCTCTTGTAGATTATGGTACTTAGTAGAGACAAGTAGAGAGAAATCCAGACACTGAAAAGCTTCAAGACATCCCGCAGAGCTGGAATGCTTTTTACAAAGGGGAAAAAAAAAATCTCCAAATGTGTATGTACTTGCCTCTCTACGCCAAGAGCCAGCTGGACAGCCTATAAACGGTTCCCATTCAGGAACAACAAAAGCTCGTGTCAGAAGTCAAGGGACAGGAGGCTGAGAACTAATAATAATTTTGCACTTACACAGCAGTTTTCATCCGAAGACCTCAGAGTGCTTTATAAACATTAATTAAATTGCCCCGCAGCCCCGTGAGATGGCTGTGTATCAGTATTTCCAATTTTCAGGGGGCTGGAGGGAGGAGAGAGGTATGCATGGGGTGAGGTTGGAACAGGGCCATGCGACAATGCACGTGGCTTGTGGATTCAGAAATAGCAACAGGACCTCATCCCCCTGTGAAGCCAAGGCTAGGGCCGTGCGCCACGGTACCCGCTGGGCTGGGAAGGAGATGGTCTGGCAACCGAGCAGCTTAGGACCCCTCCCCAGTGGGAGCCACCTTGTGCACAAAGTGAACAGCTGCCACCTGCCCTGAGCTTGAAGGGTGCGGACACATGCTTATCACTGCAGGCCGGGCTGCTGTTCCTACAGACTCATTCCTTGAGTGACACTCAGGACGGCAGGTCGGGTTCCCCAGTGATGTTGCCTTTGGTTACTTGCTGTGCAGTGGGGACAGCGCTGGGAAGGACTGTGATGTCCACTCCGCTCAGCGGAAAACTCCTATGATCAATTACTGATTACCTGGCCTGCATGTGGGAAAAGGTAGTTGCGGGTTAAATTGTGTCCCCCCCCACCCCACAAAAGATACATTGAGGTCTTAACCCCAGGACCTGTGCACGTGACTTTATTTGGAAATAGGGTCTTTGTAGATGTCATCAAATTAGGATGAAGTCATATTGGATTAGAGTGGGTCCTAAATCCAATGACTAGGTTCATGAGAAAGAGGACATTTGGACACGGACACAGAGAAGGCCATGTGAAGGTGGAGGCAGAGATTGGGGGGTATGAGTCTAGGAGCCAAGGAATGACTAGGATTGCTGGCGACCGCCAAAGCTAGAAGAGGCAAGGAAGGATTCTCCTCTAGAGCCCTCAGAGGGAGCATGGCCCTGCCAACACTTTGATTTCAGACTTTGAGCTTCCAGAACCACAAGAGAATCAATTTCTCTTGTTTGAAGCCACGCAGTTTGCGGGATTTTGTTACAGCGGCCCTAAGAAATTCACACGATAGTCTAAACGTTGGAAGTTCCAAATGTAGGATCATAAAATGGTCATTGACTTAAAAGCTCATCCCACTGCTGTAAATAAGTGAAGGAAGTTTTCCAGGAGAGATCGGGCAGTGACAGGAGAGGTGAGGACGGGGTGGGTACATTGTAATGCTGGTGACACTGACATCACCGTGTCCTCTGACATGCACACACTGACGGTTCTCAGTCACTTAGATGTTTTGGCAGGTCAGTCCTCTTATAATGTGTTGAATTGCAATTGTGCAAATGTATTTAATACATCCCATTTCTTTCTTTCTTTTTTTTTTTTAAAGATTTTATTTATTTATTTGACAGAGATAGAGACAGCCAGCCAGAGAGGGAACACAAGCAGGGGGAGTGGGAGAGGAAGAAGCAGGCTCCTAGCAGAGGAGCCTGATGTGGGGCTCGATCCCATAACGCCGGGATCACGCCCTGAGCCGAAGGCAGACGCTTAACCGCTGTGCCACCCAGGCGCCCCCATCCCATTTCTTAATCCCTATAAGGAAATAGAAAGAAAATCAAACACTGCATCCAGAAGTCAGATCAAGTGTCTCAAGAAGGAAAAATTATCTACAGGAATTAAGATCCAAAGCCTGGGAAAATTAGTCTGGCATGGGTGAGGCTGCTGACGTTTGGGGCAAGAGACCATCTGTTGCCTTTGGGTTCAGTATTGCCCTTTTTGGGCTGCTTCTTTAAAAAATGCAGACAGTCCTGGGAGGGGTAACACATAAAGCAATCCCATCATGCCAGGCTACATACTGTCCTGGAAAGAAAATGGTCTTTGGAGTCAGACGGATGTGACTCGGAATCCAGGCTCTATCAGTTACCAGCTCTGTGGTATTAGGAAAGTCGCTAGACCTCTCCGTGCCTTGATTTACTTATCTGCTGAGTGGGCGCCATGATATCCTCATAGGCTTGTTGTGAGAATTCAATGAGTTGGTATTTGTTTCAAAACCTGCCATCTGGAATGTATAGTCCTATTAGAAAGGCTTGCGTCTGCTCAGTAAGTGGCCCTCCTTCCCGTGGAGAGTGGATGAAGGGAGAGAGGCAGGCTGGGGAGGGGCAGAGAAGGAGCTCGGGAGAGACCACCGGTCAACCGATCCTGCATAGTTGAGTCTGACGTCGGACTGTGGTTTGAGGAGTTGCTCCCTTCTTTGCTTGGCCTCAAGTGAGCCCTGTTCCTAGGATTCTTCTTTCCTCCTTGTCCAGGGTCCAGAACTGCTGGGAGTGAGAGCAGCAGCCTGCCCATTGTAGGCCAGCTGTGGGCGATGGGGGGCTGCTTCCTTGAATGCCTTTGCTCTCTAGGGACCTGGAGGCGGGGAGCCACTGGAGACAGCTCCAACTGTCGATGGAACCCTTTTCACAGGCCGGGAGCTAAGCAGAGCAAGAGAAAAAAAAAAACAAAAAAACAGAAGTTGCTCCTATTAGACTGGGCCAAGGGAGAAACCAGCAGCCTTACCTCCTTGGATAGTGATCTCTGAGACCCAGTTAAATGCGTCAGCTCTAATTTACCCAAACCAAAACCATCTTTGCCAAGTGGCTCATTAGCTTTTCATTTTTTTTTTTAAACAACGCTAACAAGTTTTGAGCATAACTTCTTATCTCCACCCCCCATGCTCTATACAGCCAAAGGCATGAGTATCGGCCTTGATAATGATAAAAATATCTTTTTAAAAAAGAGATTGATTGATTGATTGATTTTTATTACATTATGTTAGTCACCATACAGTACATCATTAGTATTGTAGTGTTCCACGATATTTATTTATTTTAGAGACAGAATGGGGGGTGGGGGAAGGGCAGAGGGAGAGGGAGAGAGAGAATCTCAAGCAGACTCCCTGCTGAGTGTGGAGCTTGACAACATGGGGCTCGATCCCACGACCCTGAGATCATGGCCTGAGCCAAAAATCTCTATTCTTGTAGAATCCAGTTTGAGCAAAGTGGTCAAAATCCTATAAAGTCAGCTTAGTGAAAATTCCCCACCTGCTGTCTGACCCCTCTTGACAGTACGCTGGTATCAGGCTGGTCTGTCTTCAGCAGGAATTCTATGGAATTGGTCTAGCAAGAATTCCCCCTACGGCTGATGTGTCCTCTTCGAATTTTCCAACCACCGATCCCCACTCTGCTCCTTCACTGCAAATCCCCACTAGTCCTTGCTGGAGGCAGTGTCGAGTCCAATCTCCCTCCTGCACGGCAACACCCCACTGTCGTAGCCCCGGTTGGATGAGAGCTGCCCGACCATCTTCAACAGGTGTGATCCATAATTTTTTTCGTGAACACACCCCAGCTGTCACTGCAGGAGACCTGCCCTACCCACATGGGGCATCACAGGCTGGGGCAGACTTTCTCTCTCTTCTTTGAGACTCTTAATCCCAGGAAGGGCCGGACCCATCAGAATTCAGGGCTCTCGAGGATCTCCTCCAGGAGGCCTACTGAGGTTGGCTGCCGTACATCGTAGATTTGGATGGGCATTTGTAATTCCAAACCATCTTTCTCACTGCCAGCAAATGAGTCTGAGTTTTTTTGTTTAAGAAGAGGTCTCCATGCAATATGTGTCCTCCTTACTACCCATCACCAGCCTATCCCATTGCATGGAGCACTGGGTGTTATATGCAACTAATGAATCATGGAACTTTACATCAAAAACCAGGGATGTACTGTATGGTGACTAACATAATATAATAAAAAATATATTATTATAATAAAAAAAGATAGAAAAAAAGAAAAAAGAGGTCTCCATACCACATCACACCAGTCAGAATGGCTAAAATTAACAAGTCAGGAAACAACAAATGTTGGCGAGGGTGTGGAGAAAGGGGAACCCTCTTACACTGTTGGTGGAAATGCAAGCTAGTCAGCTGCTCTGGAAAACAGTATGGAGTTTCCTCCAAAAGTTAAAAATAGAGCTACCCTATAACCCAGCCATTGCACTACTGGGTATTTACTCCAAAGATATAAATGTAGTAACCCGAAGGGGCACCTGCACCCCAATGTTCATAGCAGCAATGTCCACAATAACCAAATTGTGGAAAGAGCCCAGATGTCCATTGACATATGAATGGATAAAAAAGATGTGGTCTATATCTACAACGGAATATTACTCAGCCACCAGAAAGGATGAAATTTTACGTTTACATCCACATGGATGGAACAGGAGGGGATTATGCTGAGTAAAACACATCAATCAGAGAAAGATCATTATCATATGGTTTCACTTATATGAGGAATATAAGATACGGCACAGAAGATCATAAGGGAAGGGAGGGAAACACAGAATGGGAAGAAATCAGAGAGGGAGACAAACCATGAGAGATTCTTAACTATGGGAAAGAAATATGAGGGCAGCTGGAGGGGTGGGGGATGGGGGGATGGGGTAACTGGGTGATGGGCATTAAGGAGGGCACGTGATGTGATGAGCACTGGGTGTTATATGCAAGTGATGATTCACTGAACTCTCCATCTGAAATTAATGGTGTTCTGTATGTTGGCTAATTGGATTTAAATGAAAAAAAAAATTCTCCATATTTTCTGCTCAGGTATACTAGGGCTTCTGACCATGCTAGGAGTATTGTTGACAATCCCTGGGGCTGCTACACCCTCCCTTCTGTGGGAAGAGGTGAGACCAAGAGCCCAGCCATCTCCTTGAGCCTCAGAGCCTGCCTGTCCTTCATGACCCTCCTGATGACTCAGCTCGGAAGGGCAGCCGACTGGCTGGGATGTGGCCAGGAGGCCTGCTTTCTGAGTTTCCCAGGTCCTGGGGACTAGATAGGGGCACGAGGGGACATGGGAGAGGAAGGGACGTGCTTTTGTTCTCATTCCTCCTCCCTGCCTCCCTGTCTAACCTCATCCTGGCTGGGAACGTGATGCACGAATCTAGGTATTTTTTTTTCTTCAAGAAAATCCAATCCCGTGGTCCCCACTTCCCAAATGCTTGGTAGAAAGAGGGCTAGGCCAAGCCTTGAATATGATGGCAGGAAGCAAAACAGGGGGTGCCTGGGTGGCTCAGTCATTAAGCGTCTGCCTTCAGCTCAGGTCATGATCCCAGCATTCTGGGATAGAGCCCTGCATCGAGCTCCCTGCTCAGCGGGAAGCCTGCTTCTTCCTCTCCACTCCCCCTGCTTGTGCTCCCTCTCTTGCTGCCTGTCTCTCTCTGTCAAATAAATAAATAAAATCTTAAAAAAAAAAAAAAAGGAAACAAAATAGCCCTGAGATTCTGGGCATTAAAATGAGAAGGAGCTGACAGAAGCCCTGTGGCAAGTCTTTGTGAGAACGGGGGCTGGGGTACACTCGTGGGGAGCATGGGCTTTGCGCCAGGCACTTCACATCCATTAGCTTTCCCCCACTTTATAGATTAGGTAACTGGACCTCAGAGAGGTTAAATCATGTCCCTGGATCATGAGTGGAGCCAGGATTCAGACCTGGGTCTGCAGATCTATTTGACTTCCATGCTCTGGCTCTTTCCACGAAACCCGACTCCTCCCACTGGGGGGAAAATGTGTGTGCTCCTGGGAACAGGTACGCAGCTCTGACACATCTTCTACAGAAGAAGCCTGGCTGTCTCCCTCTGCCGCCCCCTCCGAGCCGCAGATCTTGTTACTGTTCATGAGCTTTCCAATAAAATATTTGTAATAATCTCCGAGGTGACAGAATGGCACCAGCCCACAGACATCTGGAAGGGCTCAGGACTGCCAGGACCACGGGTCCAGGCTCCAAGCTCCGCCTGTATCCCGCTGTAGACCACAGATGGTCTGAATCTGATACCTGAGCAGGGAAGGGCGTAAGCACAATGGCAACCAGGCCCGGGAGGTTTCCCTGAGATACAGCCATGAGTTATGTCCCTGTGGTAAGGCTGATCCATGCAGCAAGCCTTTGGGGAGTAGATAACCCAGCCTGACAAGTGACCTTGACAGAATTACAGCAGTAATATTTTCAGTTGGTTGAGCCAATCTTGGCCAATTTCTCTAGAGCGTTAGGTGCAAACATAAGTCTGTGACTCCACGTTGCACGGGCACGTGTCTGCCTCTTCCCCTTCGCTGTTTAAAGTATTTATCCTGTGGCTTGTACAAGCGACATCTTTCTCTTCCCTGGTGAGAATGAGAGTCTCCAGTCTTCCCTCCTCCCTCCACTGGGTGTGCAGCGAAGCAGTGCGGACAAGGATCTTGTTCCAGGCCCATTGAGCAGTGCTAGCATTTACTGACCTTCTGCACCAGTAATTCTGTCCTTTGGGGATTGAAATTGATTTTCCTCCTTTCTGTGTGTGAGCCCGACCCGAGAGTACAGCTCTGTTACGAACACTGATCTCAGGTGTGTATTTAAAGGTGAACAGCAACACTCTTGAAACAATAAATGAGAAGAGTTGTTTCAAGAATGCCCACTCTAACCTCTATAAATGAACAGTATGTGTGCTTACGTTTCCGAAGAGTAGCTTTTAATTTCTCCATGCCACTGTGTGTGTGTGTGTGTGTGTGTGTGTGTGTGTAGGGATGGGCGGGGGTGGGTGATGCTGGGAGAGAAGATGCCAGGCGGAGAGTCAGGCAAGCAAGGTGCTTGCCTTTGGTATAAGATTTAAGGAAGTGTCCAAAAAGTCAGTACTGGAACAATGTTTTAATGTAACATATTTTTAAGAATAAAAATTAACGCAAAAAATCCACAATGGGCAACATCAAAATTTCAAATGCATAAACAATTGATGTTACCGATCTTTTTTGCCTCAGTCTCCAATGTGACTCAGCACAGCCCTTTTTCATAAACTTTTGCTCTGTCATTCATTGTTGACTTTCTTCACAATAATTTTGATTTTTAAAATATCACATGAAGATATAATTTATCTTGATTATTGAGTTTTCTGGCATCTCTTTAGGTTTTGGATGCTGGATGAATGGACCTCTACCTGGTCCCAGGCCCCTTCAGGCATGGCCCGAATCGGAGGCAGGGCTGTTTTTGAGACTGGCTGAAGATACTAGCTGGCATCTGTTTTCAGCCTCCAAACTGAGAGTGAGTGGATGAACTATTCCTCTAGCTGGTAACTGGTTAGGCCCAGAATGGCATTCAGATTTTGTCATTTGCTCGGTCATAGCTCACGTCCTTGCGAGGGCCAAGCGGGAGTTAATAGGAGTTGGTTCTCTGGGGGGTAGTGTCCATTCTGTCTGTGCCAAGGATGGTCCAGGAACTATCCAGGCCATGGGAGGAGACAGCGAGGGTCTCGGTAGGGACTCAGCTTTCACTTCAATGTCCAGTCCTCGCTGCTGATGTTTGTGGAAAAGCCTCAGCATCCTCTCTCCAGCTACGTAGCTCATGGCATGTGCTCAGCTATGTGCCCAGAGCTCTTCGCCCACACACATCATTGTCATGGCGCGCTCACCAGCGAGAGGCTGTATGGGTATCACTTCGATAGCTGCCCTTTAAGGACATGGCCTGATGACTTCTGGTGCTTCCGGAAAAGCTAGTTATTTCATAACTGCACAACTGACCTCCATTCCGCAGCTCCACTCTACAAGGGCATGTTTCCTGGCAAATCCATTGTACCCAAAATTAAATGACATTTCCTGGCGAGGGATGGGCAAGCAGTTGGAAATATCACAGGAACTACTGCACTCAACCCCTAATGCTCCTCTACGATCAATAACCCAGCTCCTTCCTGGGTCTATTAACTGGTCATGTTCAGGGGCAACATTGTGAGTTTGGAGTTCTGCCATTTGGAATAGGTCAGTGAGAGGATGTGTGACTCTGGTTTTTGGTTTGAATTTTCCCAGTGTATGCTTTCCCATCTCAAACCTGTTCTTCCCCCTCTTGTATGCCTTCTTTGAGTTGATATCATCGCTTATACCCAACCAATCACTCCCAATATTACCTCTTTCACCATCTAGATCCCACTCTGCTGCCGGAACGATCTCGTTCAAATGCTGATGTGATCTCGTTGCTTTGCTTTTTAGAATCCTCTGCAACTCCTTCTAGGCTAGAAGATGAGGTTCTCAGATTCCCTAGTTTGGCTCTACCTGCATCACTGTGCTCCTGGCTGACTGTTCCTCCCATCTGTCCACTGGCAGCTCTTTCTCAACCCCTGGGCCTTTGCACACATCCTTCCCTCCTGTCACACTCTAGTTTCTGGTCTTTGGGTAACTGCATGGCTGCCAGCCTTCTCAGAGTTGAGCAGCTGACGAGGTGGCAGTGGGGTCTCAGGGTTCAGCATGTAGACTTTTACCCAATGCCTTGACATCAGTAGGGTGCCACTCTCCCACCCTCCAACATGCCTGTGGTTTTGGTTTTGGAGCCCCTCACTTCATCCCCCAGGTAAGACCCGTGCTCCACCTGCTGGGAGGGGTTGGGGAACCAAAGGCCTGGCTGGACAAGGTGTTGGAGCCTCCTGGAAGATCTTGCCTGTCGTGACTTTCAATCAATCCTTCTGTTTCCAGTCTCCTGCCTCTCTCCTGCGATCAACGACACTCTAACTTCTGAATCTTTCCAGGATTCTAGAGAGCAGATCATTGTTCATCCTTAATATCCCTTTTTGGAGGCACTAAAGATAGAGCTTTCTGGGGCTTGTAACACCCTTGGTTGGACTTCATTTTACTTACCCATACAATGATAAAAATTATACATCGTGTTCAATTCCCTAAGCCCTCAGGTGACTTCTCAGCCAGGATTATCTTACAGTTAGTCAGGGAACTAATTGGAGGAATGTTGTGACATTTCTCTTTCTTTCCTAGCTGACGGTGATCAGAGGGAAATCAGGCATTGTTGGCTCAAGGTAAAACTGGCCAATTCATGTACATTTGGTTTTAGATGAAAGTAAGATGCTTATTGATTGTACATATCAATCTTTTTTTTTTTTTTTACAATTCCTCATTTTACTAGACTTTTTGATTAATTGCCTGACAGCAATAGCATGGATAGCGTGTTTTTTTTTTTTTTTTAAGAGACTGCGTGAAAGGAAACGATCAGGGGCTCATTCTGGGGAAGATCTCGAAGGGCCTCCTTAGAGAGGCGTGAGTGACGTCACCCTCTGGCTGGGGGAGTAACACATTACCTGTGTCCCCTCTGTGACTTGGTGGGTAGTGGCGTAAGATTCAGGGAGAGATGTTATTGTCCAATTCAATAGTTCAAAGCCCTTAACAAAGACCAGCTTTCCTTACGCTCTCCAAGAGGGGCTGTAACTTGTACTTAAGCACAAGCCAGCCACGGAAGTCTGAAACACATTACGACTCAAAGTATGTGTTGTTGTTAGGTGTGTGGGACATCATCCTGAATGGCTACTTGGGGAGCTCTGTGTGGGCACCGCTGGCCCCAGCCAGTTTTCCTGGCAAGCGTGGCTAGGATCTTGGCGCTGTGATTATTTTGGAATGGTGAAGGAGCAGACGTGCCCCTCGCCTGCCTCCCCTTGGGACTCATTTGCACATTCTATGGGGCTCTGATACCCCAAGGCACATAGTTGCTTTGGGTTAATTGTTATTACTGTGTGTAAGAGGAACTCTGGCTGAAAGTGCCAAGTCTCTCGCTAGGACCAGAAATGGAAAACTCTTTCGAACAGAAAATGAAGTTTAGTTTGGCATTCTAATAGATCATTAGCTAGAAACCGTACACTTGGCCTTGAGGTTTGAGGAAGGGAATAGTGTGACGCAGAGTTTATGGGCTCTGCCGTTCGAGGCCGAATGGGACCCATAGAGCCCTAGGTCTGGCCAAAGCTCTGTTTCAGATCGGCGTTCCTGCCCTGTCTCTTCGCTGTCAGGGGAAGGGTTAGTCCACCCCCAGAGTCTCGTTTAGCCAGCATGAGCATGTGGCTCTGTTGGATATTACACTTGGTCTTTTCAAGTCGTACTGCTTCCCATGGCTGTGCCAGCTCCATCTGACTGGCCCTCACTTCCCTGCGTGACTTGGCCTCACTTCTGCCACTCTGCCTGCCTGCTCCCCTAACTCGTCTATTACTGGGAAGTTCAAAATAATACTCCTGTGATTTCTTCCTCTTCTTCTCCCTCTCCTTCCCCTCCTCCCCCTCTTGCTCCCCTTCCTCCTCCCCCTCCTCTTCCTTCCCCTCCTCCTCCTCCTTCTTCTTGAAAGATTGATTTATTTATTTTAGAGAATGAGAGAGAGCACGAGAGGGGAGAAGGGCAGGCAGAGAGGGAGAGAGCAAATCCTCAAGCGAACACCATACTGCGCGTGAAGCTGACGCGGGGCTTGATCCCAGGACCCCGAGATCATGACCTGAGCAGAAGTCAAGAGTCGGACGCTTCACTGACTGAGCCACCCAGGGGCCCCAAGCTGTGATTTCTTCTAAAGTCAGAGTCCCTTCTTGACAGGCCTGTGCCTGTTGAGGATTTTGGCTGATTTTGTTGGGTCTGTTGCATGGTTCCCACAGAGGCTGTTTACCCAATTTCTGACGTGGCTGAATTTCATCCTGAGTGCAGAGAAATGTACCAATCTTTGGACATTCACAGCTGGGTTTGGAAGCCAGTTGACCTCATTGATGACGTAGGGGTTACGCAGATTTATGTGACAAGCTCGTGTAATAAGCCACACCAGCAGGGCCTCAAACCCCCGTCCTGTCCAAGCTGTGGCCAAAATTCATCCGTCTCCCGCAGTGTTCTTCACGTGAAGGTCACGGACTCTAATGAGGTGCCGAAATCAAAACAAAACGTTCAGTCATGAGTTGACTCTGTATGTGAGGGAGGGTGAGCAGGAGCCAGGGAGGGCAGAGCGAGAGATACCCAGGCCTTGTGGACGGAGAGAACAGGGGCTGACAACTTGAGTGCAAAAAGAGAGAATTCCAAGGAGACAGAGCAGGCTATTTCAAGACTGGTTTCTGGGATCTCACACTGGCAGAGCTCACAGAGGAACTGAAAAACGTGAACTGGGATGGACACGCCTTTAGAGTCAAATATGTGGGGTCTGAACCCTGAGCATGCCACTAACTTCGAGACTTGACTCCGTGCCTCTGTTTCTTGTGTTGTGGGCACCGTGAAGACTAGACAGTCAGCCCTCGTGATTGCTCCCTGGAACTTGTAGGAGTCTGTTTCCAAGTGTGGAGTGAGGTGTGATTGCAAAGACCAAGGCTGTGTCCAGGACTCCATGAGCTCTCCCACATAACTGGAGGTCAGGTGCTGGACGTGACCCGGATGCAGGAGGAGAGGCATCATTTGCTCAGGGCCCAGAAGGGATAGAGCCTGGGCAAGCAATAGGAGAGAAAATACCTTAAGAAGAAATCCCAGTCAGAGCCATGCAGGCCATCCTTAGGGCCATAGTCTGTTGTGTTTACTGTACCTCTCAAGATGTGGCCCCAGAAACCCCTAGAATGTGCAACCCCACGAGCGAACTATAAGGTAAGCTGTGGACCTTGGGTGGTACTGACATGTCGGCGTGGGTTCATTGATGTTCGCCATCTTACCACTCCGGTGGCGGCTGTTGGGAATGGGGGAGGCTATGCGTGTGGGGGAGCAGGGGGCATATGGGAAATCTCTGTAGTGTCCCCCGATTTTGCTGCAAGCCTGAAAGTGCTCTAAGAAAGAAAAGTCTTACAACATTAAAACAAACATGGCCCCAGGAAGCAAGCTGTCTGTATAGCTGGATACTGTCTAGTCAATGACAAACCGGCCCCTGCACTTGGATCTGGGCATTTAAACCTTTACGAATAACAAAGTGCTTTTTTTCCTTTTCTTTTTAGCAATCATTTTATGTTAGTGGCTCACATTGGCTAGAGATTATTTGAAGCTAGAGGTGAACATAGAGTGAGGCGTCTCTCTGAAGTTGCAGTTGCGCGTTTGATTTCAATAATTCGCAATACACTATTTTATATTCAGTTCCACCAAATCTAATCGTCTTTGATTTAGATCATTACTCCAATTTGTCAAGCTCTTTTGGAGACTGAGGTCTGTCTTCCAATATGCTCTACGTTATCCCCAGCTTTCTGATAAATGCAGATTTGATATTCATGTTTGATATGCTGTTACTGACAGAACGTGTTGAAAAGATAGGGCGAGGAGCCATTTCTGTAGAATTTCACAATGATTTCTTTCTAGCTTAATATCAATCCATTGCAACCAGCCAGGGGTTGACCATTCTAGCCAATGTGCCCGATACAGAATCTATTTCTCCTTCGTGGTGAGTGGTCACGCTGCCGAGGCCACCCTTGCCCTGTCATCCCGAATCTACCGCCTCTCTTTTAAGGGAAACTCCCTTACCTAACGTCCTTCGTAGGAGCCTTACTTTGTATGTGTCACCACTCCCCCTCGCTGGCTCATCCTAATTCAGGAGCATCCATCCTATCACCTTTGGCCTGATGCAGAAAAGCTGGGCCAATCTGGACGGACGAAAATGAGAAGAATTTTATAATTTGCAATAGATCTGGAAGTGAAAGGATATCATCAGGTTGCCAGGGAGAGAGAGAGGTGAGGAGGAGGTCTGAAGTCTTCCTTTGTGTCTGGGATCGCTCTGAGAAAGTCATAAAAGTGTGGACTCTCTCCCAGAGCAATGTACAAATGAACACATATAAGACATTTGGCTTAGAATTTAAGACATTTATACACCTTCTAACTCTTGGGGTAGTTCGTCCTAGAAAAGAGCTAATAAATCTGGTTGGTCCTGAGTGTGAAAAGAGAGAATTCTAAGGAGACG
Organism: Ursus americanus; assembly: GCF_024610735.1. Lineage (NCBI taxonomy): Eukaryota > Metazoa > Chordata > Mammalia > Carnivora > Ursidae > Ursus > Ursus americanus. The sequence goes on from NC_142158.1 coordinate 17,881,650, forward strand.
GAGCAGGCTATTTCAAGATTGGTTGAAGAGGGTGCACAGAGAGAAATGGACCTGGAGAGGGACAGAGACCCTTAGACCTGCCTCATCTTCCGTGGTCTACAGGTTGGGTCCTGGTCCACCTGACCTTTCCAATAAACCTCACTTTTCTTGAGATAAATTGAGTGAGTCTCTGTTCTTGCAACTGAAGATGCCTGACTTAAATAATGAGGTCATCAGGCAACCAGCCATGCAAACCACACACCCTAGAGACATCTGTGTCTCCAAACATCACTTTCCAAGGGCGTCATGCTTGACCTTCCATCCTTCTCATTGTGCTGATATTCCAGGGGCAGACTCGTCTCTTCTCTATACTTATTTGCTTATATCCTAATGATTTTTACGCTTCTTTCCCAAACCGTAGACCAGGTAGCCAACCACTTCCCGAACATCTCTACCTGTTTGCCCCATAAATATTGCAAATGTAACTTCAAAACCAAAATTGTAGCGTTTCACAGAAAAGAAACAGAAAGCAAAAACAGAAGCAAGGCATACAGAATTGCTCTTCTTTAAATATGCTTTGTCCTTTTTAAAAAATTTTTTAATTTGCCCACAGTATCCATTCTAAGGAGCCTAAGAAGCGTCCCTGACACCCTTCTCTCATCAGACCTCAACCAAGCCAGTCATTACAGCTTGCTGATTCTATCCTCTGGAAAGTTCCCACACCCGTGTGTTTCTTTCACTCTCCCTCCATGACCCTCCTCAGCCTTCCTCATCCCTTAGCTGGATGAGGTTTGTTGTAAAATAAAAGTCTAGTCTGTCTCCCCGTCTCCAATCTTGGCCACTCTGAGCTGTCCTTCAGCTGCAGGCACGTGGTCAGTGTCAGTGACAATTCGAAGAAACTCCCACTTGACACTCTTTGGCCGTTCCCCATAAGCTACGAGATCAAGTGCACACGTCCCCCAGGGCACGGGGACCCCCACGACGTCTCCTGCTTACTGTCCTTCCAGCACATCTCCTGCCCCTCCCTGAATGTCCCTTCACGCCCCAGCCAGCTGACTTGCTTACGTTCCCATGTCTGCTGGGCGTGCTCTTCCCTCGCTGAAGGTTTCTCCTAGGTCCTCTTCCTAGGTTCAGCTAAATTCCTTTCGGGGGTCAGAAATATAGATATACAAATATACAAAATTACTGATGCTTTCATGAAGAAATTGAGAAGAATTGCACATCCCACACCACATGGCCAAACATCAGAAAATTCCATTTAAAGATATATAACATGCTAAGCGTACCTAATGTCTACTCCCTAAGGTCCCCAGGGTCCTTCTTTTGGTGATGTCTTCATGGCTCCTTTCTGCCCCCAGTGACATTTACTCTTCGACCTCTCCAGCCATGCTCACCTCAGCCTTTGCTGGCTTTTCTATTTCTATCCTTCCTTCCTTCCTTCCTTCCTTCCTTCCTTCCTTCCTTCCTTCCTTCCTTCTTTCTTCTTTCTTTCTTTCTTTCTTTCTTTCTTTCTTTCTTTCTTTCTTTCTTTCTTTCTTTCTTTCTTTCTTTCTTTCATAGAGACAACTGTGATTCTCATTTACACTTTCTGACTATCCTCCTCCCACTTAACACTCCATCAGCAAAAGCAACATTTTTCCTAGGAATGGACCTTCATTGGAAGGCAGTGTGAATCTGAAATATATGAATTTAACTAATACGTGAATTTTAAATATCATGTAAATTTTAAATAACATTTTTTCCCCTAGTTTTAAAAGTAATTTCTGCTCATTGAGGAAATATTAGAAATTACAAAGGACTATAAAGAGGATCCCAAAAACTACCTCATTGCTCACTACCACAGACAGAACATCCCTCTCTCTCTCTCTGGTTTGGCTAGGATCCCCACCAGAATCCAGGGAGAATCTCTCTTAGGACCCCTTAGAAGGCTGAAATCAACTTGCAAAAAATTCTGAAGAAAGGTGAAATTTTCTTTTCTTTTAATGAAAACAAACCACTGCAACCAGGAACCCACAGGTATTCACTCTCAAGAAATGGCTCCCAGATGGCTGGGAGTCCGACTCTTGACCTCAACTCAGGTCTTGATCTTGGGGTTGCGAGTTCAAGCCCCACGTTGGGCTCCATGCTGGACAAGGAGCCTACTTCTGAAAAAAATGATTGATCTACTATTTGAGTAGGTGGTATATGACGTGGTTCAGAATTCTAGCAGGATAGAAATTTTGTGGCATTTATTTATTTATTTATTTATTTATTTATTTATTTCAGTGTGTCTCTTTTATTTGAATTTTCTTTTTTTTGATAATAATATTTTTTGTATTATATTATGTTAGTCACCATACAGTACATCCCTAGTTTTTGATGTGAATTCCATGATTCATTACTTGCGTATAACACCCAGTGCACCATGCAATACATGCCCTCCTTAATAGGTCTACAAATTCTTTTCCATTCCTCCCATCAAAAGATACAGTCTAATTTCTCCCCCCTTGAACATAAACTGGCCCTAGTGATCCGATTTCTTGAAGGTCCGTCCAGAGATTTTTATGCACTTGAATAAAATATAAATATGTATTCCCCTCCCTCCTCTTTACATATCGTTTCATACTTTGGTTTTTTTCAACCATCAGGACATTTTGGAGATCTTTCATTCTTTTTTGCAGTTGAATAATATTGTCTTGTCCGGGTCCCTTTTTCATGGACATTTAGGTAGTCTCCAATCTTTGGCTCCTACAGTGTTGTGACAAATAATCTTGTATATACTTCACTTTGCATATATGTGGGTATAACTACAGGATAAAGGTCTTGAAATGGAAGTGCTGGGTCAAAGGGGAGGCACATTTGTAATTCTACTATATTGCATATTGACCTTTGTAGCCTTCCAATCTATTCCCCCTCCAGTGATAAATGAGATCCTTACACTTCAGGCCTCACCAACCCCGGACATTATTGGACTTCTGGATCTTTGCCAATCTGAGTGACCAAAAATAGTATCTCAGTGCATTTTTAATTTGTATTTTTTAAACAAGTGATGTTGGACGTAGTTGGTATGTTTAAGAGCCTTTTTATATTTACTTTTCTATGAATTGTTTATATCCTTTGCCCGCTTTTGAATGGCTTGATAGTCTTTTAAAAGATTAACTTGAACTTTCATAGTAGGGGAATTGAGACTTCGTCTATGATGGAAGAAATAAAGTTTTTCCCAATTTGCTGTGTGTCTTTTTGGATTTGCTCATAACATTTATTGCATGGAGAAATTTTATTTTATTTTTCCATAGTGGAATATATTGTCTTTCCTTTACGGCTCCTGAATCTTATGTCACAGTTGGAAAAGTCTTTCCTTTTTTTTGGAAAAGTCTTTCTTATTCTAAAGTCACTAAATAATTCCCTTAAGCTTTTTTTTCTACTACTTTGGGGTTTTAATTTTCTACATCTGGAGTTTATCCAGGTGTAAGGTGTGAGGTGTGGATCCAAATTTCCTTCTTCAAGATGGCTTCTGTGTTGTTTCAACACCGTTGATCGAGTAGCCCACTTTCTCCTCAACCACTGGAAATGTCACCTGCAGATGGTTTACTGCTACACTCTCTTTTGTGCTCCGTTGATATGTCTGTCTGTTCTGAGGTAGTAGCATGCTTTTTCGTTGTTACTGTCTCAGAATATGTTTTTATATCTGGTATACATATTCACCATTCACTGCTCTTTTTATTCATAGTTTTCCAGATAAATCTTGTTTATTTGTCACTGTGAAATTTTGGATCACCACATCTCCATTTTTAGAAGTGATGTCTGAAGTGAATGTCTACATACACCCTTAAGACTTCGATGATAGGACCGCCTTCTTTCAAAGTTCTTATCTCTCTCACATTCAATCTTAAGTGGTTCTTACTGTTTGGTCAGAGGCATTTCTAAGGGACACATCTTCCTCTACCTTCTGAAAATGAAATTATTAGCAAGATGAGGCAAAGAAATCATGCAGCTAGTGGACTTGCACTTTCGCACCTGTCTGGAGAGTTTAAATCCATCACTAGTAACGGGCAGATCTTAGGAAAGCGTTAGTGGTGTCCTCTATCTGGCCGGGCAGTCTGTAGCATGGCGCAGTCTCTCCCCACACACCTTCCACTGATGGTTCCCTTTCTATGCATGAATTTCCATTCTTATTTATTCATCAGCTCTTTGGGGGAACCCACCATGTGCTTGGCACTGTTCTAGAAAATGGCAATGCTGTATTGTACTAAAAAAACTGTTGTCTCTGTGGATTGTGGAATTTACTTTCTCGAAATCCGATGGGCACATATACATACCAACATGCAAGTATAAAATAAAATTGTATTACTCTATTACCAAACCCAAGTCAAGAACTCCTGACCAATGTCCCAGACATCTGTTGTTCTTGGCGACTCAGACTTCCTGGCCTCTTACTTTGACAGCAGCACTCTGGCTCTCCTTTGGGGAACCATACTTCTCACTTCTCGCTCTCCAGGAGCCAACAAGAGTGCTTCAAATCCTCGAGCTTTGTGACTGGTACAGGCATATGTAACATATTAAACAGGAAGAATAAGAGACTGGGACTTTTTCTGGAATCATTGAGTAACGGGAATCCTTTACACCAGGTTTAAAGCTCATAGAAGGCAAACTGTGCTTTCTGTGGCTATTTCAATCACCCTTCCAGGGTGGAACTTTTATTTTATTTTTTAATATTTTATTTATTTATTTGACAGAGAGAGAGAGAGGGAGACAACTAGCAAGAGAGGGAACACAGGCAGGGGGAGTGGGAGAGGAAGAAGCAGGCTCCCAGTGGAGGAGCCTGATGTGGGGCTCGATCCCAGGACTCTGGGATCATGCCCTGAGCCAAAGGCAGACGCTTAACGACTGAGCCATCCAGGTGCCCCCAGGGTGGAACGTTTTTAAAGAATGAAGACAACGCAGAAGAAAGCAAGACCAAGACACTTTACGTCTATTTTACTGATTGAACTCCTTGATCCACCTTGTTTGTTTGTTTGTCTATTTATTTATTTATTTTAGAGAGGGGAGGTGGGAGGGGCAGAAGGAGAGGGAGAATCTTTTTATTTTAATTTAATTTTATTTGAATTCAATTAATTAACATATAATGTGTTATTAGTTTCAGAGGTAGAGTTCAGTGATTCATCAGTTGCATGTAACACCCAGTGCTCATGACATCAAGTGCCCTCCTCAATGCCCACCATCCAGTTACGCCATCCCCCCACTCACCTTCCTTCCAGCAACCCTCAGTTTGTTTCCTGTAGTTAACAGTGAGAGAGAGAATCTTAAGCAGGCTCCATGCCCAGCGCAGAGCCTGACGTGGGGTTCGATCTCACGACCCTGAGGTCATGACCCTAGCCAAAACCAAGAGTCAGGCTCTCAACTGACTGAGTCACCCAGAGGCCCAGATCCACCTCATTAAAACCAGATCTACCCTTGGACTTTTTAGTTTCATGAGCCACCGATTGTTCGTTGAACCCATGAGATCATATTTATTTCCTATTCTTAGAATTTTATTTTTTGACTCCTATTCTGGGTCCTTGCATATGACCTGTGAAGCTATAAACATTGTTTTAAGTGTTCTTCTCCACTGTTCTTTCCCAAGAGGACCTGGAGGCCCACCTCACCACCGTTCGTTCATTCTGTGTCATGTCTGTTTTTGCTGTGCCACCAAGACTAAACCAAGATTGGGGGAGGACTGCCTGGCAGGACCCTGCCTGAGTGTGGCTGTTTCCAGGGCTGCACTGAGCACAGCCCAACCAAGCTATGTTTGGGAGGTGCAGCTGGCGGCTCAGTGAATGGCAGTAGAAGAACCAGCTAGAAAGTAAGATGAAATGTAGGGCCAGGATGGAAATGAGGCCGTCAAGGCCTGAAGTAGGGCATAAGCAAGTGAAATGGCCAGGTCTTAGGACCTCAGTCTGTAAACTCTGGGATGAAGTGAACACTTGAAGGGAGCAAACTTGGCTGGGCAATGACATAGTGCTTGTCTGAGTTTTTCTCTTTTCCACACTTGACTGTCATTCGGTTATCTTGAACACATTATCACGTCTTGCTAAGTAGGTGAGTCTGATATTTACAGGCTAAACCCTATCCTTTTCCAAGATCTTATCATTTTAGTACACCAGACCATGATCCGGAAGACTAAACAAGTTCCTTGGGAGAATCCAGTACTACTCAACTGGATACCACGCCCCAGGAGGGCAGTTGGAATTGTGTTGAGGCATTGGCCGGTTGTCATTGTGACTGTGGGGTGTTAACTGGTGTTCGATGGGCAGCAAGCGGGACTGCACTGTGGGTCTACAAAGTGAAATATTGTCCGGCCCAGACTGAAAACTGTGTTCAGCCCCCAAATGGAAAAGTCCGAATATACTCTAGACAGTAACTTCCACTGTCTACTTCCTAAGGCTCCTTTACTTCGGGTCATGGATTTTTACCTCTGCCCCAAACTCAAGCTTGCCTCTCCTGTGGAGGTTATCTGTTTACACCTGAATCAGATACGCTGGGTAGTTCTCAGGTTGTCTGGGGAATGCCTGTCATGTTTCCTTTACTTCCCATTGGCTGTCCCACCTGTACTCACAACTCATCTGCAATGGGGAGATTCCAGCTACCATGATGAGTCTCTTCCTTCCAGTTTATCTGCCCATGCATTATGAAATGTTCATTTTGCTTCCTTTTGAAGCTCCAGATACACCTTCTGTGGAAAGAGGCTACTCCTGATTAAACAGATCAAACCTTTCCCACTTACTCATTTAGACTTTAGCTTCTTTGGTCGCATCACGGAGGAAGTATTTTGTGCTGTGCGCCATGTTAAGGGCGTACATGTCACGTGTTTTCCACTCACTCACTTCTTGACATTCTTTTCTCTTCTATTTTCTTAGAGTTATTTTTCCTCTTAATGCTTTTGGCACTCATTTTGGCCATCGAATCTAAGAACTACTTATCCTTTCTAGTCAATCAGAATTTAGGAGACCAGCCCCCAAACCCTTTTCTTTCCAGCAAAAAGGTTTGTGTTTATATCATACTCAATCCACAGGAGGACAAACATGAGCATGCCCTGCAACTCCCTGAAAGAGCTCAGTCCTCAGGACGTCCTTCTGGACCCTTGCCTGTAAGCTGGAGTCGTATTGAGACCACTTGCCATATTTGTTCACTGGGTCACTTCTGGTCTTGAGGAATTACTGGAAACTTCTACTTAGAGGCAGCAGTATATCTGTCTCCAGTTAGTATATACAGCGCTCCAGCTAGTTGCCTGTGTGTTTGCTTGCTATGCAAATTATATAAATCATCATTATTTACTTAAAAAAATTCCCCAACTCTGCTGATGGCAGAGTCCCCTTCTCTGACAGATCACCAAGTATCCCCTTCAGTTCACTTAGTTTCTTTTATGAGGACTAAATCTGTCCCATTCTCAAGGCTTCTGACTCTAAGGTTCCTGCATTTTTTAATGGCCAGAATTTGTCTGAAGCTTCCTCATCAGGGTAGCCTAACAACCATCGTTGGGAGAAACTTCAGCTTTTCTAATCCTTTAGTCCTTGTTTATCTCATCCCGAGTCTGGTTCCCCATGCTGAACAAGTGTTGGGGTTGGAGGCTGGGCCGGGCCATGGTTCACAGGGAAGGCAGAGGTCATGGAATCCCACAGTGGATACCCCAGTCATTCTGCTCCTACAAGTAGCAAGTGTCCAGGCGCCAGACCCAGCTCCGACAATAAGAAAGCTCACAGCTCAAAATTGTGAAACTGAGCAGCAAAGAGACCAGAGTGTGCCTGTATTTTTAAAAAGTTGGATCCATTGCAAACATACAGCCCTTGTGAGGGAAGATAGAGTTATTAAAGCCATCTGCCGAGGCTTGATCTTCTTCAGTCTCACATTCAGAGTGCTCATAGAATTGAATTCTCTGGGGTGAAAGAATTCTGCTTTGTTCAAAGAGAATGCCCAGTGCTCCTCCCCACTGTCAGGGGCAGCCTTCTCCTGGAGACTCCCGGGTCTAGATGACGGACACTACTTGGTTGTCCCCAGAAGGGTCTACATGTGGAAAGAGGGCACTTCCTAAAAGTACATTTAAGACATTGACTCGGGGGCTCTGGAAAGATCTGGCCTCTCAAGGCCTCACTGGGGAAAGGTAGAGGAAGACATGAAGGAGAGGAAGGGGAATTTCTTGCAGGAGGCAGGAACTCAAAGCAAAGACTGGCAGGAAGCAGGAGTGGGAAGCAGAGAGACATCAAGCTTATGAAAAGAAAAATGGAAAATTTTTGAAAAAAGAGGACAGAGAGCTGCTGGAAGCCGTGATAAGGCAAGAAAAGTAGGAGGCAAACCAAACCAAACCAAACCAAACACTGAGCAGTAACAAGAAACAGAAATCCCTTTTCTGGGGTCCCCTGAAGTGTGAATCTTGCTGTAAGTAATTGTGCAGTTGACAGGTACAAGCTGATTTCAAGGAGTGACAACATTTATTTATTTATTATTCACTTATATTTTCTGGAACATCTGAATCTTCACAATTCTCTTCTTGGCGTGTGCAGAAGTGGCTCACCTTGCCCGAGATTCATAAAACAAAGTGGAGGCATTCTAGTTTCCGATGCATTTTGGTGGTCTTGAAAACTTCTAGCTCAAGGCCTGGGCAATGCTAAGTGCCTGTTCATTTACTGTGCTCTGGGTAAATAAATGAGGGAAGTGATGTCAATGTCATTTCCAATGATGACGGACATGTAAACAGGCTTGACGCCCGGCAGTAACACAGCCTGGTGTAATCAGGGCTGCTGGCGCTTCTTACAGATCGTAATTAATTTGGGCAGAATAGACTCACAGAATCTTAAAATCGTTTTGGGGCCTGAGAGCAATTGTCTTTGAATCTATGCACATAACTGAACATAATTTCTGTGGTTGCTGTTGAAACTGGGTCTCTGTTGAGCTCCTGCCTGAACGGTGGAGACACTCTTCCTCAGGACAACCCAGCATGGGAGTTGAGTTTCTACTACTGGCAGAAAAAAACCTTTACTCATGTTACGGACTGAACTGTGTGCTCCCCACCCCCCACCCCCTGCAAGTTCGTATGTGGAAGCCTTATACCCAGTGTGGCTGTATTTGGAGACAGGGCCTTTAGGGAGATAATTAAGGTTAATTGAGGTCATAAGGGTGGTACCATGATCCAATAGGGTTGATGTCCTTATAAGAAAAGAAGGGACAACGGGGGAGCTTGTGGACAGAGAAGAGACCATGTGAGGACCCAGAGAGAAGGCAGCCCTCCACGAGCCAAGGAGAGAGGTCCCAGGAGAAAGCAACCCTGCTGACACCTTGGTCAGACCTGTGAGAAAATAAATTTCTGTTGTTTAAACCACGTAGTCTTTGATCATTTGTTATGGTGGCCCTTGCAGACTTAGACAACCATTAGCCTCCCTTCTATGGTTTTTCTGCTTCTGTTGGAGCCATACGGGGGCTTGAGCTCCAGCTTTGGCTGTGCCATTACAGCTTTGGCATATTCATAAATGAAAAAATACAGCACAGGAGAGAAACCGAAGCTTGACCCCTGGCTCAAACTCTGACATACTGTAGGTGCTCAGTAAATGCTTATGGACTAAATGCAGAAGCAGATGGAAATGACTTTTCATAAAAAGTGCCTCTGGAACTTCCGAAGCAGCAACCACTTAACCTTGACCCAAAGAAGAGATTCAGAGGATCCAGCTGGAAAAAGGGCATGGAGAGCAAGACCAAAGAGGCTCCAGCAAAGAAGGGTCTGGATCAGGGAGAAGCCCCCTAAGGGAGGAGCAGAAGTGTCTCAGAAGTAATGACGAAAGTGGCAGAAAACTTCAGGGGTCTTTTTGTTGTTATTGTCTCATTTTTTTGTTTTTTTTTGTGTTTTGGGTTTTTGTTTTTTTTTTTTTTTGCCATGAGTGGATGAGCAGATTAGGGCCCAAGGAAGGGGCTTAAGGTCAAAGGACCCCAGTGGCTGGTCCACATGGGGCGCCGAAGTAAAAAATCATTGTCATTGTGAACCTAGAGGCTTGCAGTGGGGAGAGTGGAGTGTGGCCTGGGGAAGCAGGGTGTCACCCCCTTTTCCCAGCCTGCCCAGAAGCTTCATCTTTGTCTACACAAGACTCTACTAAAAATTGCTATTCTGTGTACCCCCATGGCCTCCTAGTTCCATGCTCATCTTGGGCAGTGACGGTAATACACAGCAAGAGGGTCAGCCAAAAACAGTAAGTGAAACGCGGAGCTTGGACAATCCGGAGTGGACAAAATGCTGGTGAACACACTGTGGTGCGTGGCATCAGAGCCGTTCTGCTCCTGGATCCCTCGGTAGGACAAGAAGAGGCTTTCTTCTTTCCTTCTCCTTTCTCTGGATCCTCCGACGTCATTCCATGCAAGATGCCAGCCCAGCATTTCCCACTTCTCCTTTTCTATGAGACACAATTCATCTTTATCCTTCGAGAGTTCTCGCTGATGCTGAGTTCCTACTCTTCCTCCTTCCATCCTTGTTCCCAAGCCCTACCTTGTCTTTTCAGAACCCTTCTGAGTGCTCCAACCATTATTTCCAACTGTCCCTACTGCCCCATGCAGCCTTCAGGAACAGTCTGTGTTGCTCAGCTACTCGAAGAAGCTCCCGGTGGAAGTCCATCCAGTTGCCTCCTCTCTCCCAGGAGCTATCCCAGCTCCAAAGGCATGTCTCTCCCACCATTAACTCTCTGGCTTGCTTTGCGAGCACTGACTGCAGCTGCATAGAGATACCATGAGCCTCACCTCATGCCCTTCCAGGTTGGCTTTTGATGCTCTTTATATTTGACCCATTATCTGTAGAAACTTCACATACCCTTGACATTGTCACTCCAAAGCTAAAAGCAATGTCTTGACCATTGCAGAATATTCTGTGACTCGTCTGACTCAACCCAGATGAGAATGTCTAATTCCAGCATCACGAGGAAGGATGAAAGAACATAATTTCCTTAAAAAAAAAAAATGAAATCGTTAGAAATACAAGCCCGTGAGCCCAAGAAGCTCAGTTTCAAAATGGAGAAAGCAGAGAGTCTGAGAAGGCTTTCTGGAACCACAACAGCTGCTATAAATGTTTTACAGTCTGCAAGAATAACTTTGAAGAAAAATAAAAATCGACACGCGAGGGGGAACACTCTGTGTATATAGCAGTTTTTAAAATATGCATTTGTTCACACTCAAGAGTCCAAAACCTCTTGGGTTCCTCTTCCTACAATGGCTTTCTGTCTCGCTCTAACTCAACAGCTGAAATGGCTTTGGTTAAGCGTGCCAGTACATTTCCATTAACATTAGCAAAATTTATGTCAACGGCACTGACAACAACTGTCAGTCTTTAAAGACCTTAATCTTCCCTCGCAAGAGAACACACATCCGTGTCACACCTACGGCTGCTCATGCGCCCTGGTCCCATTTGTCTCTCTCGTTTCCCTTTTGTTCTACTCTGGACTCCGAAGGCTCCTTGCTCATCAATCAGCTTTAGTGTCAATGAGGTATATTCTGACTCGGTACAGGCTCCCCTATTATTCCCTCCTCTGGCACAGCTGCCTTTTTACACCAGCGAATGAGGTTTTCCTCGCAGAGCGGCCACGGGGTGTGCTGCAGAGACAGAAGACGGATTGATTTCGAGACTGCGTTATGCTGCATAACCGCGGGGTAATGTCCATGATTCCATAAACAGCATTTTTTTTTCCTATGGAAACATATACAAGGGCTTACGACTCCCACCCATCAGGAAGCATTACCCCAGGTTTACAGTTTTTCCAGAAAGTCACGTGATGTGGACAGTCCTCAAGCTCACAGCCTGTTTTGTAGACTGATTGAGCCACCCCTACGTTTGATCCAGCGGAGAACTCACCTGGGGCTTCTCATGCTCTTTGTGGTGATGGGCCAGTGCCTTTTATTTCCAACACGTCACGGGCTGCGACCTTTATAAAATGCAAAAGCAGACGTTGGATGCTGCGGCCACGTCAAATTTCAAATAAGTTTCTAGGTGCTTGTTCTCACGTTCTATGCTTATTGCAGATGGTGAGAGTTCACGGAGCAGCCCAGATCTGTGGACCAAACTTTGGGGAGCATTCGGACGGGATCTCTGGTCACATGATGCTAAGACTCACCCCGGAAAAGCCATCATGTGACACAGGATGCGTTCTCCTGTTTTCTAGAGCAGGGTGGATTTTAGACCTATGAGAAGGGAAATAATTTAGACTCGCTTTTAAAAGAACAGGTGCAGTGGGGCGCCTGGGTGGCACAGCGGTTAAGCGTCTGCCTTCGGCTCAGGGCGTGATCCCGGCGTTATGGGATCAAGCCCCGCATTGGGCACCTCCGCTATGAGCCTGCTTCTTCCTCTCCCACTCCCCCTGCTTGTGTTCTCTCTCTCGCTGGCTGTCTCTCTCTCTCTGTCAAATAAATGGATAAAATCTTTAAAAAAAAAAAAAGAACAGGTGCAGAAAGCATTTATCTTTGTTGGAAGCCTGAGTCACGGCGCTCAAAGCGTGATAATGCACGGCTTTCAGGTGGGAAGGAGAAAACGAACCAACTTGCCAATCTATTCAGTGGCTACTCAGAGTTGGAAAGGGAATCACAACCAAAAATACAAATGAGTTAGAGAAAACAGAAAAAAAAAATTAAAAAAATGAAGTGTGTGTATTTGTCCATTCACTTGCCAACAAATATTTGAGTACCTACTGTATACCAGTCTGGGTGCTGGACACACAATGAACGGAGGAAATCCCTGACCAATCCATGAGGAGGCATAGCTAAAATCTGACTCAAGGATAAAACCCAAAAAATGACCGCACAACCAAGCCAAACCAAAGATGAAGCCAGTTTTTCAGTACAATGTGTTATTTAAAGGAAGCGGTGGGTAGTCCTCATATCGCAGAGAGGGCCGTGAGGTGACAATGCTATGTTCTCTTAAGCATCCCTTGGATGATACTTTAAAAGGAACAGCACTGGTTGGGGTGACCCGCTGAAACAGCCCAGGGTATAGATGAGTCGTGTTTTCCAACTGTAGACCTAAGTCCTTTCAGAGGGAAAATGGTACAGGACAAATAAAATGGTGGAAACAATGCTAACCAGTCAGTTAGCAATCAAATAGTAGCCTGTTCTGGGCAGAACCATGTCCTGAGTCTGTAAATATTGAACAATGATATATTGCTTGCTTTCCATGACTCATTTATATTATTTAATTTTATTTTTGCAATAGTCCTATATTAGATAATATTATATTCCTATCAGATATGAGAAAACCAGTTAGAAATGGATGCAGCTGGGATTAACACCCAGGGTCGCCTTATGTCAAAGCCACTGAATTTTCCATCCTACTACATGGTCATCTCCGACCAAACTGTCGAAAGACAAAGACACAGAGAGAATCTTGAAAGCCACAAGAGAGAACGGACAGGCTGTGGTGTAAAAGGGGTCCTCAATAAAATGTGAAACTTACTCTCATCAGAAACCTTGGAAGCCGGAAGACAGTGAGATGGCCTATTCGAAATGCTGAGAAACAAAAGTCGTCAACCAGGAAATCTGTATCAGACAACATTATCCTTCAAAAACAATGGAGAAATGAAGACATCCCCAAGTAAACCAAACACAGGAGAATCTGCTTGTACCAGATGTGCCCCACAAGAAACGTTCGAGAGACATCTTCAGGCTGAAATTAGAGGACACTAGACAGTCACTCAAATACACATGAAAAAATTAAGAACATCAGTAAAGATAGCTACATTAGATAATTATAAGACAGTATTAATGTATTTTTTTGTTTGCAACTCCTTTTTTTCCCCCTATCTGGTTTAGATGATAACTGCATAAGGCGACAAGTATAAGTCTATATTGATATGGACACAATATATAAAGATATAATATGTGACAATAACAACCTGAAGTTGTTTTAGTATGCTATTGAAATTAAGTTGGTATTTATGTGAACCAGTTTTGTACAACAAAAGAAACCATCAACAGCACTAAAAATCTACTGAATGCGAGAAAATATTTGCAAATGGTGTATCTGAGAAGGTATTAATATCCAAAATATATAAAGAGCTAATACAACTCAACACCAAAAACCAAACAATCCAATTAAAAATGGGCAGAAGACCTGAATATACCTTTTTTCAAAGAAGACAGATAGATGCCAACAGACACGTGAAAAGATGCTCAATGTCACTCATCATCAGGGACATGCAATTCAAAACCGTAATGAGATACCACCTTACACTGATCAGAATGGCTAGAATAAAAAAGACAAGAAACAGCAAGTGTTGTCAAGGACGTGGAGAAAAAGCAACCCTGGTGCCCTGTTGATGGGAATGCAAACTGGTGCAGCAAAACAGTATGGAGGTTCCTCAAAAATTTAAAAATAGAAATACATTATGAACCAGTAATTCCAGGACTGGGTAATTACCCAATGAAAATGAACACACGAATTTGAAAAGATACACACACCCCTATGTTGATTGCAGCATTATTTGCAACAGCCAAGATATAGAAACAAGCCAAGGGTCCACTGATAGATGAATGGATAAAGAAGATGTGGTGTATGTACACAACGGAATATTACTCAGCCATAACTCGGGATGAAATCTCGCTATTTGTGACAACGTGGATGGAGCTGGAGGGTGTTATGCAAAGTGAAATAAGTCAGACAGAGAAAGACGAATGCTGTATGACTTCACTTATATGTGGACCCTAAAAATCAAACAAATTAATAACCAAACAGAAAACAGAATCAGACCTAGAAATGCAGAGAACTGATGGGTGTCTGACGGGAGAGGAGCGGGAGGATAGGCAAATGGGAAGGAGAGAGGGAGATACAGGCTTCTGCTGATGGAATGATGAAGTCACGGGAATAAAAGGCACAGCATAGGGAATATAGTCAATGGAATTGTGATGGTGTTGCATGATGACAGACGGGAGCGACGCTTTGGTGAGCGTCGCATAATGGAGAGAGTTGCTGAATCACTCATTTGTACACCTGAAACGAATGTAACACTGGGTGTCGCCTGTGCTCAAATAATAATAATAAAAAAAAGATGTGAGTATTATTTAGCCTCAAAAGAGAAGGAAATCTTGCCATTTGCAATATGGATGAAGCTTGAGGACATTAGGCTGAGTGAAATTAGACAGAGAACGATCACTGTTGTATGACGTCACTTATATGTGGCATCTAAACTCACCAAACTCATGGCCACAGAAAACAGGCTGGTGGTTGCCAGGGGCAGGGGTGGGGTGTGGGTGGCGGTTGATGGGAGAGTAACATGGGTGAAGGTGGCCCAAGGGCACCAACTTACGGGTTCTAAGCTGAATAAGGGATGTCATGCACACACGGTGTGGTGACTATGGTTGCCATCGCTGTATTGTACACTCGAAAGCTAAGAGGGTAAGTCTTAAACGTTTCCACCACACACACAAGTTGTGACTATCTGAGTTGCTGAGTGTATAACGAACCTTAGTGTGGTCATCACAACATGTATCAAGTCACTACCGTGAACACCTGAAACTTACACTGTATGTCAATTCTATCTCAGCAAAGCTAAGAAAATGAAAAAAAATTAAAAAAACAATGTGAACCTTGAAGAATTGTATGCAAATTTGAATATTTAGGTCCTCTGGCTGCAGCTGGAGAACGGATTGCCAAGAGTAGGAGGGCGGAGACCAGGCAAGGGACGGTCAGAGGAGCACAGGTGGGGGCCGGGGCCGTGAGCAGGTCCAGGTTAGCTGTTCAGCACAGCAGGCCCCATGCTCATGGCCCACAGCACGTTAGTAGCCCGTGAAAATGATTAATTTGCTTAGCTTAAAATCAGAATTTAAAAATGAATATAATAATGATGAACATATAATAAAGAATTCGGCTTGGATTATATCTGTCTTTATATGAATGAAGTGGTAAGACGTAATTTTAAATATATTTTTTATGGCAGAAGGGATCCATGAAGGCAAGAGTGCCCATAAGGTGGCATCAGACTGTGGATCTGTACTTGAGAGCAGGAGGAAAGTGACCCAGAAGATAAAAACTGATAGGGTTGGTGATGGGTTCTGGCGTTGAATGTGCGGATCACACAGCCAGTGGTGCCCACAGCTAAGATGGGAAACAGCGGGGAGAAGACTGAATTGGGGGGAATGGTGATGAGCTCAGCTTTGGACACTTTAATCCAAGGTGTCCGTGGGACCTGGAGGATTACAGATGGACAGTCTTGGTGCCTACTGTGTTGCAGTCCGACCAGCAAAGTTTCATTTCTTTGGTCTCTGCCACTGGGACGAGAACATTGCTTTCCCGAATAGAAGCTTCTTTTGTGATGGCATTTATGATGCTGGGATTTTACCTGTCTTACTTTTATGATAGTAACTGGAGGTCTGGGGACTGTTTGGAGAGCTTTGAAGGAGTATCATTCTTTTGCTGCAATGTGTAAACTCTATCAGTACTGATTACATTTTGCAAGATGCAGAAAACCCTCGCTGATTTAAAAATTAAAAAAGAAAGAAAAGAAAAACAAAAACAGCTATTCACTCAGCCCCTCTTTGCCCATTTAGGCAGATAATACCATGAATGTGGGAGCATAAACAACAAATTATATTAAACAAGAGACGCTCTGCGCATCTCCATTGGAAACACGTTAGAAAATACAACGCGACAGCTGCCAAACGTACTAAATGATCAAATCAGACGGAAGCGAATGTCTTTTTGAAGCTCTCCAAAAGGATTTACAACTCAAGTGCTAAAAAAATCAGGACGTTCTATGCTTTTGATGGTGACCCTAGAAGCGTCTTAAGTATCTTTTGACGGCAACTTCGGTTCGTGTTTTATTAAAACCTTTGTTTCTTCAATTACATCTTATGATATAAAGCATTTTGCACATTAGAGAGAATCTGAGGTCTTTTGCCCGTATTAAAAAAAACACATAAAAGATATGACTCCAATTTAGTCTTTTCTGTAATAACATGAAACTTGACCCAACACATCGTAATAAAAGAGCAGTTGAACCAGGCCAGAAGATCGACCTCTGAGAAATGCACGAGTCATCATTTTGATAATTTCTTCTTCCTCCAACATCAGCAGAAGTGGGTCTTTTGTAAAAATTAACTATGCTAAAAGTCTCTTCTCTTTAAATTTCCTCCTGACAATTATTAATTTTTAGATCAACCAGAGCCATAAAATCTATGCACATCGAGATCTCACCATCTCCTTTTCCTTTTGCCTCTGATGCCTGGGGTCACGGTCAAGCCAAAAACAATTAAGCAGAATGTAGGTCAGTTCACCGGGTGATCAATTTACCCATTCCTTTGGGTCGTCACTCTGAAGATTCCCAGGCTAACACCATGGCAGGTGCTATTTTGAACAGAGTTGAAACAGGAAGATCTTCAAAGAATGATTGCACCGTGAGCAATGTTCCTAGAGCATCTGAGGGAAAGGTCTGTGGGAAGGGATTCTTGGCTTCAAGACCAACCAGGAGACTATGTGACTACACATGCTGACACATTTCTTTTAAGAAGGTGGATACGACATGCAGTGGAAGACACTGGCTGGAAGGAGAACCTTGGGCTGCAAGTCAGTTGCTGGATTGTCAGGTCATTAACCAGTTCATGTGTATGCGGTAAGTCTTTCAACTTCTCTGGGCCTCAGTTTCTTCTTCTGCAGAGAGGGTGTCAGTTCATCTTTCAAGTTCACTTCATGCGCTTCCATGAAAATCTTGGTGGCCTAACAATCTTCTGAGAACTGCTCTTCCCCTTTCTATGTAGGGTTATTTTGTCAGTTTGGACATCTTGTCTTCTTCCCTAGTGTGGCAGGCAGAATAAAGCCCCTCCCCCCAGGATGTCCTCGTCCTAATCCCTGGAACCTGCGAATGTGTTTCCTTGCATGACAAAAGGCCTTTGCAGATGGAATGATGGATCTTGACGTGGAGAGATTGCCCTGGGTTCCCCTGGTGGGCTCAAAGGCACTGCAAGGATCCTTATAAAGAGGGAGGTATGAATGTCTGAGTTACAGAGAGAGAGAGGGAGAGAGAGAGAGAGAGAGGGATTTGAAGGTGCTATCCTGCTGGCTTCGAGAATGGAGGAAGGGGCCATGAGCCAAGGAATGCAGGTGGATTCTAGAAGCTGGAAAAGGCAAGAACACAGATTTGCCCCCAGAGCCTGCAGAAGGAAGCTTTGCCAATCCATTTTAGACTTCTGACTTGCAGAACTATAAAATATTAAATGCATGTTCTTTCAAGCCACAGAATTTGTGGTAGCCACGAGGAAACTCCTGCAGCTATAGAGGGAGGACTTCCTGGTCTGTCTCGTCCCTCTGGTGCCGTGGTCAAGCAACATAGTAACAGCTCGGCTGCTTAGCATCTATCCACGCTGGAGGAAAGATTTTTCACTTACAGGCTAGGAAACCACTGTAGAGGATTGGCCGCTGGCAGGAGAGAAGAACGAACGATTCAGGCAGCACTCAGTCAAAGAACTCACTCCTTTACACTTGAAGCCATGCCTATCAACATCCCTTCTCCGTGGAAGCAGGAGACCTGCCACCGGGATTGACATCTGGAGGCGGCATCATCTTCAGATGAAACCTTGTTTGGATTTGTGGAGTATCAAGTGGCTCAGAGCCCAAGAGCAATAGAAACACTATTGCAAAGTGGGTATGGCTGCAGAAGGAAATTCCCTTTCAGGTATGGATTTCAGAAACAGACAAAGTCTGTAACAATCACACATTGATCGATATCTCGCTCGCTCCTGGGTAACACAGGAAGGTTGGGGTGTGTCTGTGTTCATCTGAGCTGGGTTGAGATCCCCAGGGCAGAGGCCCAAGGAAAACTCTAGCCAAGGTACTGTTGAGGCTCACATGACATAATGCATCCAAGTCCTGTCCACCAGTTGTGACTGGCAAAGGGACATTTAATGGTGCCCTATGGGAATGATCATGGCGATGGCTCCCCCAGATCTTCCCGACTGAGGACCCCACCTCCCCAGCTCTAACAAGGAAGCCTCCACACCCACCATGCCCTGCATCGCCACAGTGTCCTACAGAACACACCCCAGAGGAAGAAGGGCCAATGCACAAAACTCACATTGTCCCAACGGGGACAGATGTCGAAGAAAACACTTGGCGAGGCATATACTGGAGGGAAGCAGATTCCTGGAGAAATTGATTTGATATTGAGTCAGCATTTGAAGGCCCTTAGTAAAAAGGGCTTAAGCCAAGACTTCGTCTTATTGGTAACAGAGTCGATTAAGGAGACATTCCAGAGAAGGCCACATGGCACGAGGCAAGGCTGGCACAACACTCTGGATTATTCTCAGAGCCGCGCTGCTCATCCCCGAGATGACCGGAAGAGGCATGTCAGAATCCACTCGAAATTGCTTAGCTTCGAAAATGTATACAAATTCACAAAGCAAAGGCCACCGTTCTTGCTCATGGAGCCCTTCTGCTGGCTTCTCGGTGAGGTGCCGAGTAAAAGTACTCTTTGTGGTGTTCATAAGTACAGGCAGCTCAACTGCGGCTGCTCCGGGGTGCTGGGGGCTTGGGTTCGGTGCTCTCAGGGAGATGGCATCACCTGGTGAGGAAGCACGGAGCTCGGAACCCCGAGATCTTGGATGCACGCGTTGTTTCTGCCACGGGCGGGCTCTGTAACGCGAGGCACTTGCTTTGCTCCTATCAGCTTCAGGGCTGCGGATCTTAACACAGAGGTTCAAATAGTACCACCTTCTAAGTGAGTGGATATAAAAACCTAAGCCGAGGAAGTGCCCCGCGCAGAACCAGCGTTCGCTGTGTCCTCGTTATTAATAATAATTCGTCCGCCTGTGAGGGATGGTCAGGTAGCCAGCAGCTGTGAGCTCAAAATCATCCCTGGGAGCAGCTGCTCCGTGGAAGAGCCGAGAACAAAAACAAAACCCCAACCACCCTGATATTCACTGAGCCTTGAGCACCTGTGTTTTGCTCTCCTGGTTGGCAGCTTCCAGCAAGTTCTCTGGCAAGAGCCACTCCGTTTTGTAGTAGAGATTTAAACTACCTTCCCATCTGCATGGCCAGAGCATGCCTTGGGGCCTGTGGGCTGATTAAATATGAAAACTCTAGAACTGGGGAGGAATTCTTCCTTCCTTCCTTCCTTCCTTCCTTCCTTCCTTCCTTCCTTCCTTCCTTCCTTCCTTCCTTCCTCTCTCTTTCTTTTCCTTTCTTTTCCTTTTTCTTTTTCTTTCCTTTCCTTTCTTTTCTTTTCTTTTCTTTTCTTTTCTTTTCTTTCTTTTCTTTTCTTTTCTTTTCTTTTCTTTTCTTTTCTTTTCTTTTCTTTTCTTTTCTTTTCTTTTCTTTTTATCAGTGAGAAGGCCCAGCAGGTGCCCATCCAAGGCAGAGAGCACAGATGCCCACCGTCAGTCCGTACTGACAATATCAACAGTCCTCAAGGGTCCTGAGGCCCAGGGATCACCTCCCAAGGCAAATGCTGCTCTTTCATGGACCAAAGGAGCCCACAGGATGCCAGGAAGAGGATGCTACCTAGGCTTGGGGACAGGGTCCCCCTCCCTGTGAGACCAAGCTCTCAGCAGTCCTTCTCCCGTCCCCAGTTTTGTATTGCACAGGACCTGTCGTGGTCTTGAAGAGGTGAACACTAATTTCCTCTTCAGTGGCACACCAGGGTCTTGGCGGGGGCGGGGGGGGAGGGGTGGAGGGGAGGAAGTCTCCCTGTCTGCATCCCTGTCTCTCCGGGTCGTGGAGTCCCAAATGCCTGCACCTCCAACAATGGCAGATGGGGTCTGCCAGGGAAGAAATGACAACAGCTCGGCCTGTGGGGATGGCTGGCTCAGCTTCCCGGGCAAGACTTTGTGTCTTCTTTGACGACTTGTCTGAAAGCTGACGGCCCCTCCATCTGCCGGAAAGCTGTAGGGTTTGGCCAAGGCACGAAAACTGATTTTATTCCTTTTCGTCTCTGCGGGCTAACGTGCTTGGCCGGGGCGAGGCAGGTGCAGTAGAACATAGCAGCGGCCCCGCGGCCCTGGTGGGGTCCTGGCTGCCCCCAGGGTCTGCTCCCTGAGTCTCCCCACACCCTGCCACAGTCAGAGCAAATGCCTTCTTTTCAATAACTCCCTGGACCTCACCAGGCAGATTCATAATTTTTACCTTATTCAGTTCCCATGAAAATCTCATGACATGGGAAAGGAAAATCAGTGGTTATTGGCTGTTCCCTCTCACATCCGTGCTAGGTACCAGTACCTAACTAGAAGAGTGGGTGGTATTGACTGAGCCGCCATATGCCCAGTGCTATTTTAAACACTTCCCAGATTTTCGTTGTCACTGTTGCTGATTCTCATTATAGTCTTTGAAGAAGTGTGTCACTATCCCCCTTCTACAGATGAGAAAAGCGAGGCCATTACAGGAGGAATCATTGAGCCAGGATCACCCAGCTGGTAGCTGTCCAAGCTCCGTTTAAACCCAGCTGTCCCAGGGCAAAGGTCTTGCTCTTCATTCTTCTGATGACGGATCCTTTGCAGGACTCCCAAGAAATCTCATGACAAACGTATAATGCAGGAATCATTATTTACATTTTACAGATGAAGACGTGGGTCTTAGAGAGGAGAAGGAATTTCTTCGTGGCTACACATTTTCTGTCCTTGAGAATATGGGTGAATCTAATCTAAGACCTCCATTCTCTCTTGAGTCAGGGATCCAGTTTTATTTTGCTCTTCCGTTGGCTCACTGTAAAAATGGTGGGCTCTTAGAGATATGTGTCTTCTTTTCTCAGATTTGGTTTCAGGCCATGAAATGGTGCTGCTACAGTGATTTCTAGAAGACACCATGAGCCCTGGAATCATTGAGATCCCAGATCCATGTATGGTGGACCTGTGGCAGGCACAGGGGCCGCCCAGCTCCAGCCTCCACATGCTGAAGCTACCACAGCCACTAGACAAAGGAAATAAATATCTGTACTTTGTTTCCATCTGTGTGGAGATGGTCACACGGAGCAGTTTGAGCCAATAGACAAGCCAAAACTCATATAATGAGGGAATGGTTTAAGAAAGCTTTTACAAGGGGCACCTGGGTGGCTCAGTCGTTGGGCGCCTGCCTTCAGCTCAGGGCGTGATCCCGGGGTTCTGGGATCGAGCCCCGCATTGGGTTCTTCCGCTGGGAGCCTGCTTCTTCCTCTCCCACTCCCCCTGCTTGTGTTCCCTCTCTCGCTGCCTGTCTCTATCTCTGTCAGATAAATGAAATAAATCTTTAAAAAAAAAAAAAGAAAAAAAAAGAAAGCTTTTACAAGAGGAACTGATACAACTGGCACTACCACTTCCTCATTCTTTCACTCTTAAACCTAAGTGTGATGCCTGGAGGTTCAGCAGCCCCATTGTGACTATGAGGCTGTCAACTGCAAATGGCAAAGAGGAAAGATGAAAGAACATGGTTGTGCTTTGGATTGTCTGTCTCTGGACGAACTGTGTGAGAAAAACAAACTCCTTTGCTCCTCCTTTTTTAAAAGCCCCTCTTTGTTGGAGTTTCTGTTGCTCTGTGGATGATACAAGGTCTAAACACCTAGACTAGTTCCAGGAACGCAGTATCCTTGTGTCTGTTGGGGTCAGCTTAGTTCCATGCTGTTTCCTCTCTTCCTCTCCTGCCCAACAGCTTCACAATTTTTTCTTCCTCCCTCAGAGTCTCTTGTGAAATGTGGGTACTTTGTCTCCTGTTAACAACGTAGGAAGGATGCACGAAGGGCAGCTTCAACCATATCTATATATTTTAAAGATTTTATTTATTTATGTGACAGAGAGACAGCCAGCGAGAGAGGGAACACAGCAGGGGAGTGGGAGAGGAAGAAGCAGGCTCCCAGCAGAGGAGCCTGATGTGGGGCTCGATCCCGGAATGCCAGGATCACGCCCTGAGCTGAAGGCAGACGCTTAACGACTGCGCTACCCAGGCGCCCCCAACCATATATTTTAATCTCTGAACAGGGAAACTCAAAGTTCTTTTTTTTTTTTTTAAGTTGAAGATTTAAACTGAGCATTCTGCTTTTATGCGGTGATGGCAAGAAAGCCTATGTTCCATATTTGGGGTTGTGTGGGTTGCCCTGGAATTAGAGGGGATTTCCCCCAAAACGTGTTATGCACTGGTCTGCTCCTATCTACCAAGCTGGCTGCTGAGACGGATGTAGGGTCTGTTGTTCATTCCCTCAGCTAAGCATGACCAAGACCCCCTGCTCTTTCTTAATTTGGTGCAGTGATTGCCTTGATTAGTTAAAAAAAAAAAAATCATGGTGTTTCCAGGAATTATATTCTTCTTCTATTTGAAACAAATTACTGAAAATCATTCTTTTGGAATCAAATGTAGGTGATCATTTTCACCTAGGGGGCCTGGACGTCAATATAGGCAAATTTAAGTGGAGTAGTGTAACACGAAGAGTTTCTGTAACCAACACACACTCACGCACTCACATGTGTGTGTGCGCACCCGCACGCACGTGTGCACACACACACACACACACACACTCAGTGCAGGGATGCGTAGTAGAATGCCTAGAATAGTTATTTCAACTAGTTTAAGAAGTGTGCATGGGATCCAGGAAGCACATTCAGGCGATAGGGGCAAACTGTCTTTAGAAGAGGCGCTGTGGGCAGCAGAGAGCCCGAGCTGGGCCATAGGCGGCCTGTGTTTGATTTCTGATTCTGCCGTTTCCCCACTGGGTGGCCTCGAGTGGGTTACTGAATGCTTCTGGAGCTCTGGCCCTTTACCTGAAACACTGGACATTGAACAGGATTTTTTTTGTGGGTTTTGTTTGTTTGTTTGGGGGCTTTGTGACTCTGACATTCTGTGACTCTAACTACCCCCCATGGATTATACTTTTCTAGATTAAAGAAATGGTATCAAGAGCACTGGCTTTCACTTAATGAAAAGTAACCTCCGTACTTTATACGAGTTATAAAAATATAATCAGGATGGACTATAGATGTAATTTTTAAAATTATATGAAGAAATATGTGATTTTGTTTATAACTCCGTGTAGGGGACACAGAAAACCAAACTACAGAAGTCAACATACGCAAATTTAACAATATCAAAATGAAAACTTCTGTGTTATAAGACAGAACCTGGAGACCAGAGGACTAGCTTTGCCTCCGTGAAACAGACGAAGGATTGGTATCCAGAGTACTTGTGTGTTGATACAGACAAATCAATTTATGTTTCAGGGCTCCCCTTGTGGATCCGTTCTCAGGGGTATCATAGTTTTGCATTTATAATTCTATCAAGACTGAAAGTTGAAGTCTGCTTAAGTTAATAAAACTTCAGTTTCCACAAGTGTGGAAAAGAGGGTAATATATACATATATAGAGAGAAAAGATTCACATAAGAGGAAATAAAAATGACCAGTATGCATATGAAAATTGGCTCCACTCTTTCCTTATCGGGGACATTGAGATCAAAACTAGGAGATCACACATTCCATAAGGTGCTGGTGAACGTAAAGGGAAATAGGGAAAAAACACTATGTAGTTGTATAGCCATTTTGGAGGGTGATTTGTTAGTGCTAGAAATTAAAATCTTGCCTCTGCATTTCTTTTTCTCTACTTTCTCTATGGCCTCAAATGTGGAGATTTGGATTAGTTATAATCTTGGTTTGTGGCTCACTTTAAATATGGTTCCATGTATGTCCTCATTCATTTGTTCGTGTTTACTTAATAAGCACCTGTGAACGCATCCGCCAGTGTAAAACCATGACCTTGACCGTGACTTTTATTGCATCGGCAGCCCCAGGATAGCACAGCTCTCTACATCTACCCAAGGAAAGAACATCTAAAACCATGTGTTTCTCATGTTGTCCTTTAAACGTGTATACACCGCTTTATGTCATCTATATGAATTCTTAAGAGGTATATTTTAGCATTCTAGTGTGTTTTTTTTTTTTAAACTTGCCATAGACGGACTCAAAGCCATCCAAAAAGAGAGGAAAGGCCTTTTCCAGGAAGCATTCACACACAACCAAGACTTGGTCAAGACCAAGGAGAATCTGGTTTCACGGCTATGTATTTATAGAATGATTTCCATTTGAAAATTGTTTTCCAAATATTTTGGGAAGCCGCCGTGGGAGACTTTTTGGTGAGTGGAAAAGAAAAGAACTCATCCCTCGGTGAAATTTTTATTAATTGAGAATTACTGTTGAGAATTCGGGAGAGCTTATGTGAGATTTGAAATGGAAGGAGGTTTTGAAACATTCACATGAGGATTCCATTAGAAAGTTTGAAAAGGCTTGAAAAGACATGTTAAAAATAATTTTAAAAAACAGAGAGAGGGAGGAAAGGTAATTACCAGATAAAGAGGTATTTTTTTTTTTTTAAATGTGGCGGGTGATAAAACAGGCTGGTTATTAACCTGGCAGGTGGGGGGACAACCCACTGACGGTAATTGGGGAAATGAGGGCTCAGGATAGCAATTCTTCCCTTCTTCCCTTCTTCTGAGGAAATCATTGCTTAATTGAAGCGGAGCCACGAGAATCTTTACAATTTCTTGAAAGAATTGGCGATTCAAGAGGCTTTTGTGACTACAAAACAGTGATTTAAATCATTTCCTGAGGAAAGACATTTGGAAGAAGATTAAAAAAAATTAATGCCAGTTTAGCTATTAGTGTGGAAAACAATCAGGACAGAAATAGACGTTTACCAGCCACACTGTGCTTTTTATGACTTTAGAAGTGAAGCCACATCTTGGCTCACTTGAGAGCAGAGTTCCATTGTGACAAATGTCCATGGAATGCCCCAATGTAATTCTGGGAATGCTGCAAAAGATATAATATGTGTGTCAGAGTTTGTGGTAGGGGAAAAAAAAACAAGGAAAATCAGGGGGTGGGAAACAGATATCCAGATCTAGGAAAAATACTACTAGAACTGATAAATTAATTCAGTCAAGTCACAGGACACAAAATCAATGTATAGAAATCTGTGGGGGGAATGAAACATGAGAGACTATGGACTATGAGAAACAAACTGAGGGCTACAGAGGGGAGGGAGGTGGGGGAATGGGATAGACCGGTGATGGGTAGTAAGGAGGGCACGTATTGCATGGTGCACTGGGTGTTATACACAACTAATGAATCATCGAGCCTTACATCGGAAACCGGGGATGTACTGTATGGTGACTAACATAATATAATAAAAAATCATTAAAAAAAAAAAGAAATCTGTGGCGTTCCTATACACTAATAAGGAAGCAGCAGAAAGTGAAGTTAAGAAAACAACCCCATTTACAACTGCACCAAACAATAAAATATCTAGAAATAAACATACTGAGGGAGGTAAAAGACCTGTACTCTGGAAACTATAAAACGCTGGTGAAAGAAATTCAAGATGATGCAAAGAAATGGAAAGACATTTCATGCTCATGGATTGGAAGAACAGATACTGTTACAATGTCTATCCCCAAAGCAATCTACAGATTTAGTGCCATCTCTTTAAAAACACGAATAGTGTCTTCCACAGAAATAGAACAAACAATCCTAAAAATTGCATGGAACCATAAAAGACCTCGAAGAGCCAAAGCAATCTTGGAAAAGACAAAACTGGAGGCTTCGTGATTCCAGACTTTAAGTTATATTACAAAGCAGTAGTAATTAAAACAGTATGGTACTGGCATGAAAATAGACACATAGATCAATGGAATAGAATAGAAAACCCAGAAATAACTCCACAGATATATGGTCAATTAATCTTCTACACAAAACAGGAAAGAATATCCAATGGGAAAAAGAAAATCTCTTCAACAAATGGTGTTGGGGGGGCTGCCTGGGTGGCTCAGTCCATTGAGCAGCTGACTTGACTCATGATTTCAGCTCCGATCATGATCTCAGGGTGGCGAGATGGAACCCTGAGTCAGGCTCCATGCTTAGTGGGGAGTCTGCTTAAGTTTCCTCTCTCCCTCTGCCCTTTCCCCCTCTCCGCTCTCATGCTCTCTCTCTCTAAATAAAACAAAACAGAACAAAAAACAGATGGTGTTGGGAAAACTGGACAGCCACATGCAAATGAATGAAACCAGAGTACTTTCTTTCACCACACACAAAAATAATCCCCAAATGGATTAAGGACCTAAATGTGAGGCCTGAAATCATAAAAACCCTTGGAAAGAGCCCAGGAAGTAATCTCTCTGACATTGGCTGTAGCGACATTTTTCTAGTTATGTCTCTTGAGGCAAGGGAAATAAAAGCAAAAAATGAACTATGGGGACTACATCAAAATAAAAAGCTTCTGCTCAGTGAAGGAAACAGTCAACGACATATCCCATCCCTATGGAATGCGAGAAGATATTTGCAAATGACCTATCTGATAAAGGCTTAGTGTCCAAAACCTGCAAAGAACTGATACAACTCAATCCCCCAAAACCAAATAATCCCGTTAAAAAATGGAACACAAACAGACTTTTTCTCCAAAGAAGGCCAGATGGCCAACAGACACGTGAAAAGATGCTCACCATCACTCATCATCAGGGACATACAAATCAAAACTACAAATGCGATAGCCCCTCACACCTGTCAAAATGGCTAAAATAAAAAAATGCAAGGAACAGCAAGTGGTGGTGAGGATGTGGAGAAAAAGGAACCCTCATGCACTGTTGGTGGGAATGCAAACTGGTGCGGCCACCGTGGAAAACAGTGTGAAGGTTCCTCATAAAATTAAAAATAGAATTACCCTCTGATCCAGAAATTTCACTACTGGGTATTTACCCCCCCAAAACTAATTCAAAGGCATAAATGCACCCCCATGTTTACCCCAGCATTATCTGCAATAGTCAAACTATGGAAACAGCTCAAGAGTTCATTGACTGATGAATGGGTAAAGAAGATGTGTATACACACAATGGAATATTACTCAGCCATAAAAAGGATGAAATCCTGCCGTTTGCAGCAGCATGGATGGAGCTAGAGAGTATAATGCTAAGTGAAATAAGTCAGTCAGAGAAAGGCAAATACCATATGCTTTCACTCACATGTGGAATTTAAGAAACAAAACAAACAAGCAAAGGGGGGAAAATGAGAAAGAGAGAGGCAAACCAAGAAACAGACTCTTTTTTTTTTTTAAAGATTTTATTTATTTATTTATTTGACAGAGACAGCCAGTGAGAGAGGGAACACAAGCAGGGGAGTGGGAGAGGAAGAAGCAGGCTCATAGCGGAGGAGCCTGATGTGGGGCTCGATCCCAGAACGCCGGGATCACGCCCTGAGCTGAAGGCAGACGCTTAACCGTTGTGCCACCCAGGTGCCTCCAAGAAACAGACTCTTAACTCTAGAGAGCAAACTGATGGTGACCAGAGGGGAGGTGGGGGGGAATGGGGGAAATAGGTGATGGGGATTAAGGAGGGTACTTGTGATGAGAAAAAAAAACCAAACAAACAAGGAAAATCGAGCTAAGTGACTTATGTTTTCCTTTCTAAAAGATTAGTTTTTGAAGACAAAGACAGGTTTGTTTCACTAACGGTTCGCTGAAAAATGCTTTGAGTCTAACGAGGTTGTACAGATAATGAGAACTCGGGTGATAGCGAGGAACAGTAAAGTCAGTTTGGGCAGGACCTTAGTGCCGTGAATATACAGTACATAGAGAATGGATCGAGCAGTCCTGGGAAAGAGTCACATAAACCATTGCTGGACTGAATTTATATGGTTTCTCAGATACATAAATTAAATAATGTGAAATGTGATTTCATAAGATCATTAGGGATCATTAGGTTAAGTCAGTGTTTTCACTCTGCGTAGAGAAAGTGAGTTATCACGTATTTTTTTTATAAACGCTGACTGAATGATACATCATTTGGCTTAGCTTTTAAGGATCCTATTCTTAATTTCCTTTTATAAAGAAAACAGCTATCTGCTTATTTAGGCTTTCTTTTAGTATGAAGTGCACCTTGCTGAATTCTTTTAGTAAGAAGTGTGTGGATGGATGATTTCCTTTCTATATCAGCATTTCCCCGTGCAATTCTTCCAGTGGCATAATGTCCTTGTGTGTGTGTGTGTGTGTGTGTGTGTGTCTGTATGTTTGTGTGTGTGTGTGTGACATCATGGCCACTTGGAGAGTGATGAATTGGGTGTCACTTTGAAGCAGTCACAATGTGTCATGTTAGTACTTTTGCATTAAGTTGCTAGTTAATTAAATAACCTGTCTTTGACTGCAAAAAAAAAAATCTTGGGCTTTATTAAGTTAGAAAATTTACAACCAATAGCATGATCAATAAAACATTAACAAACATGTCACCCCCAACAAACCTTTTGTATTGATTTTCACATTCTTACAAACTCTGCCTGTAGCCTTGAAATAAAAACACAACCGTGGTAATGGGCTGTCACCACATTGGCCAAACACACAATTCCACGGGGCCATCGTGACACTCTTGGAATTGTTGTTGGTTCCAGTTATTTGGAAAAAAATCCACTTGCAGATGCTTTTGAAATGGTCTCCCTGCTGGAATGAATTTAAGTCCCGAGCCCACCAAAGAAAGGTAGAACTAACAGCAGGGATGTCACTCGAACCTTCGTCTGTAGGTGGTTGAAGATTGAAGGAAGAACTGAAGCCATTTTCTTGCTAATTCTGGTAACAACCATATAGGTCTCCACCTCAGTTGTCTGAATTTTTCAGGAGGCTCTAATTCTTTTCAGTCTGAAATATCCAGATGACAGCCTCATCTCCCCCATGGGAGCATGCGGAGATGACCATGCTATGGGCTCAGTGTTAGGGGGCTGGGGTGGAAGAGTTGCTGGAAACGGGTGATGGGGCTTGAGCACATTGTTGCTTCTGCATGGCTTGAATGTCCTTGAATATGGATAAGGAAAGGTCTGCGTCGCTCTCTGAAAAGGCAATCTGTGGCCTGGATTTGCAATTCTGAGATTAGGTAGGCTTCGGGAAGGACTCGGTCTTGAGAGGCTGGCTTCCCTGGAAGCAGGAGGACTCGCAGGTGGGGCGGCAGCTTTAATACCACAGGTGGGTGGTTAGGCACCTCCCACAGACACTCAGGAAGCCTGTTGTCAGATCCTGCCCTTGGTGCTGATTCCATAAACACATCCCAAGGCAGACGGACTCATTGTGGCAAGTAGCAGACACGGGGCTCCCTCTGGCCAGTCTGGTTTCCCATTTAGAGAAAACCGTCATAGGACGGGGGGTGGGGTGGGTGGGAGGTGGGGACTTATATATTTGAAGAAGGTTCATAACTTGTCTGATGAAAGTATTATTCCTTGAATTCTTGAATTTGACTCTCTCAAAAATCACAAACATATTCTTTCACTCATTCATGTCTTCATTCATTGGACAACACATGCTGTGCTCCTACCAGAGGCCAAATCTGTGCTTACATCTTGAAGCACAACTTCAAACAAATCCTCTGTCTATTCGAGGACCTTACGCAGTTACAAAGAAAGGTTGTTCTTTGAGCTTCTGGAAGCAGAGGGGAGGTATTTGGTGGTGAGGAAGGCAGTCCATCCCCTGAGTTTGGAGAGCCAGTGCTAGGCAGCCACGTGGTCTGGAAGACCACTCGGAAGATGTGGTTGCCTCCCTGTGCCCTTGTGAGGATGCCCTTGTGAAAGGCTGTCCTGAAAGACAGATTGTTCTATGCCTAACATCAGCCTTCTCTCCTATGCCCTGTGGAAAATAGTGATTTGTTAGACTAATGCAAGATGGCTGCCAGGAGAAAGACAAGACAGGGGGAATTCCGTAGGTTAAAATGGCTCTGTGGGTTCACTTTTACTGAATCTTTTATCTGTTAGGACTTGACGCTGTCTCCCTCAACCTTTCTTCCTATTTTCAGTGGTAACCACGGTGAACTGAAATGCTGAGCCCCTTATTAACAATGGTTTTTGTGAAGGATATCCTCAGTAGTAATAATAATAATTCGGTTGGGTTGGAAAGTGGAAAGCAAGAGGCTTCTATCCAAGCAACGACCTTTAGAGAAAATTCTGGAACAGTAGCTTCCCAGAGAATGGAAATGAGACAAAGACTATACTTATTACGTGCTGTGTGCTATTTTAAGTTGGATTATATAGGTGGTAGTGGGTTGAATGGTGCCCTTCTCCTCCAGAAAGATATCTCTAGTTCTTAAGCCCTAGTATCTGTACGTGTGATCTTATTTAAAAAAAAAAAAAAAAAAGCATCTTTGCAGATGTAGCTAAGTTGAGGATCTCGAGATGGGATCCTCCTGGATGACCCAGGAGAGCCCTAAATCCAACGACAGGAGTCCTTATAAGAGAGAGAAGAGGAGAACGCACATAGAGAAGTCCGTGTGGAGACTGGAGCAGGGATTAGAGAGAGCCTGAAACCACCAGTCGCTGGAGTAGGCCAGGATGAATTCTCCTTTGGAGGCTCCAGACGGAACAGGGCCAGGCTGACCCCTTGATTTTGGACTTCTGGCCTTCAGACTACATTTCTATTGGTTTAAAGCACCCAGTGTGTGCTAGTTTGTGTTAGCAGCCCTGGTAAAAATATTACGGATGCTAATTCCCTTCACGAAGCCTCACAACCACCCTAGATGAGCGACTATTACTATCATCATCCATCTTCTAGATAAAGAACCCAAGACTCAAGGACAGACTCAAGGACATGAGGTTGTTGGCCTTGGACCTGGCCAAGGCGCCCTGGGGCTGGAACCCAGGCTGATTGGGTCCACAGTCCACGTGTAGTACCATTGCATTGGAGGGGGGTGTCCCCAAACAGACACAGCTTCCTAAGCTCTAGAGACCAAACATCTGCCTTCTCTAGGCTCCTCCAGCTCCAACTTCAACTTATCTTTTTAGTGCCAAATGCTGAAAACTTGGACAACTCAGAAAAGAAGAAAACGCTGGAAGCATCCACAGTCCCACTTCCCAAAGGGAACCATGGTTTATGTGTAATTTACACACACCCCTAAACCACACACCCACACATAATATTTTACGTGAAAGTGGTATGTGTTAGCATTCATCATGATTCCCAGATTTCCTAGTAAAATCCCCCAAACCGCACATAGGATTACCATACCAACTGTTTATTTTGCCAACTAAGGGCACTGAAACGGCCACAAAACAACAAACAAAACCTACCATCCAGAAATCACCATCATTGTATAAAAGAAAGTTTAACCCCGTAAAAGCAAGGTCATAATCTCGGAAGAAAGAATAGTGCTATAAATTAAGTTTATTTAACTTTGTGAAAAACTCAATATGTTGAGTTTTCTCCCCCATCTCAGGGCCATGGGCGGGGGTGGGGGGGGATGTCCTTGGAGACGAACAGCAGGAGCAAATTTCCACGTGCCTTCAGAGCCTTTTGATGCAGTGGGTTCCGGTTGGGCCCTGAGATTCGGCTTTCTAGCAAGCTCCCTGGAGCTGCTGCTGCCAACCCCAAGATCGTCCTTCGACTCATGGTTTTCAGGTGCCTAGACAGGGGCACATCTTTGCATAGTAGGATTTTTTTTCCTTTCCGGAACCTGCTATAAACATTTCCACGTCTTGAAACCCTGTTCTTTCTAGAAGATGACTTTGTACCTAGCCACTTGAATGCGTCTCGATTTGGTTATCCAATCTCTTCTTGCTGATTGTCTGTGTTTTTCTTTCTTCTCTCTTCCTCCTCCTTCCTCCTAGTATAAACAGGGCACTGATGAACATTTTTCTACCTACCTATCTGTGCACTTCTCTGATTGGTTCTTTAGGAAATATTCTAGAAATGGAGCAGCTGGTTCAAAGGAAAAGAGCATTTGACGAGACATTTGCAAGGCATGAACATGTTTCCTTTCATCCTAACCCAGCCCCAGAGGTCAGAAATCGGAGCCAAATGGTTGTCTCATGACTAACTAGCATCGACTCAAGGGCCCCAGTCATGCAAAACAAAACAAAGGAACATAAGAGAATTTCTAACAATTTTTTAGGCCTCTGTGCATCTACAACCTTTAAGTAGGTCTAGGCAAAAGCAGAAGAAATTACAGAATCTATAGTAATTCATGGGCTCAGGTGACGAGGCCTGGCGTCAAGCTTAGTTCCTACTTTCTCTTCCTTAAAGCCAGGACCGCCTGTTTTCCTCCTCAGACTAACCTAGAAAAGGCTTGAGAGAAGGATGGAATATTCTAACGGGCATGGTCTTCACTTGCTTAGTCATGGGCCCAGCTACCATCTCTCAAATACTGTAGAGACGACGGGGCCTGGAGCCTGCAGGGCGGCCAGGAGGCTCTTCCCTGGAATTCCACCAGAGCACAGACCCTCGTTCTCTCAGGGGCCGTGACTTGGCCAAAGGCAGCAGAATGACCCACAAACACACCTTGAGTTCCTGCCTCTCTAGTCGTCAAGGGGAGTCAGTGAATACCCTGTAAGGACAGCTAATGTATAGCCGAGCGAACGGGTCCTTGGCAATAGAAAGAAAAAAATGAAATGCAGAGTCGAGAATGTCAGTATGCCTTGGTCTATGATAAAAGGGATGACAAAACACTCAGGACCGCCCAAGGGACGCTCTTGTTTCCGTTGTATTGAAGGAGGATGGTTCTCTTATTTTATGATTACCTTTGCATCGCTCTGTCCCAACTGTCCCCGCTTTTGTGACACGACGCTGGATCGTTCCCACGAACAAAGCATGTTAGTTGGCAACATGGAAAGGTGAGTGTATTTCTGATGGTTTTTCAGCAGAAACGACTAATCTATGACTCAAACACGTCAATGGCACCCCCGCCCCCCCACTGCTGTCTTCCCATGCTGGTTGATCTCTGGGCAGTCACTGCTAATTGATCACTACACTCTTTCTAAACCCATCCTAACTCCCAGGGCCTGGAACTTGGGGCTGCTGGCTTGTACCCCTCCAGGAGGCACGGGCCGTATGGAACTCTCTGGGAGTGTAACCCACACTCCCACCGAAGTCATAAAATGAAGCAACCCCATATTGTGCATGGGGCATAGGAGGCCCAAAATAAAAAATGTTGAAGGAACCCAGATATGACCTCTGAATCCTTCTCGACATAGCCCTTCAAACAGCCACTACACACTGATTGGATCTGGCATGCAAGAGGAACCTCTTTGCTATTCCTGCTTTAAAGAAACGCACGGAGAGGCTGCCAACACAACATATTTAATCAGCTTTGCATGAGTGTGTGTTGGGTACACGCATAATGTGTATGCAAATACAGTCTGCTTAGAACCTGCAATTCTCTCCCTCCCCTCCCTCCCACTCCCTCCCGAATGTACGATTTCATGAAAACCACACCTGCGACTACTTATTGGAACGGGAAGGGGTCCAACTTATGTTCTTAAATTTATAACACTTGCCTGTGAATTTCTAAACCATGCTTCCTGTAATAAACTACAGTGCCTGGCAGAAAGGTACAAAATATTTATGTTTGGGCCTAACGACATTTTCCCTGGCTTCTACAACTAGAGTTGATGCTACCCATGTTTGTGGACATGGCTCTTTTCTTTCTCTCTCTCCCAGGCTGTCCTTCTCCGCAGCCCAGCTCATTAGACCAAGAGAAGAAGGAGATGCGATCCATACCCAAGTGGACTTAGAAAATGCCATTGGTTGTTAGTATTTCCACGAAAATCAATGGGAAAGGAACACAGGAAAGAGAGGCAGAGCTGGTGCATTTTGTTTTCATCTCCCAGGATTCACGATGTGATAGGAGACGCACTATTTTACTTGCCATCTGAAAGGGGTGCTGAAATCCTGATATAAAGACAATTTCACAACACACAACCGTTCAGTCCTATTTCCCCATTTTGCCCTTTTCCGAAAACTAGCATTTAGAAATGGTCAGTTCCTAATCTATCACCTGGAAAATGATCTTACTTTCCCATGTATCCTTCCCTTTCTTTCCACACCCCTCAGAAACCTTCAGGATTCGTGGAAAGCTTCCTAAATGATTTCATTCCATTATTTTCTGAAACTTATATTGGATTTACAGTTTTGATGGCACAATTGTCTAGTCCTGCGTCTGTGGCCTCTTTTGCTAAAGAATAGGAGGTAACCTTCTTCTCTTGGCCAAAAAAAGAAACAGTAAGAGGCAATGGTAGAGCGGAAGGAATATTTGGGAGAGATGAACGATGGTTCGATTCGGGCAGGATTGTGGCATTGAGTTATTAAAAAAGCCTCAACTGGAGCCAATTTGGCAGTAGATTTTGTGGTGAGGTCGCCGCTACACTATGGGAAATGCAAAACACTCTTCATTTATTCCAGTTTCGGAGAACATCACAGGAAACAAACTTAGAGTCCTTGAAACTCTAACTTGACAGAATTTCATCTAGCGAAAGACTGGGTAAAAGCAAGAGCTTAAAGCTTTCTATCCATTCAGACAACCTTTGGCAGGAGTTGATATTACGAATTAAATTAATCAAAGTGGGGAAAAAGCTAATGACCCGTTTGGGAACAAAAGGAGCTCCTTAATGAAAGAAACAGAGTTAAGAAATTTCTAGAATTTTGGCTGATGTGCCTTTTGGAAATTTTACATTTGCAAAGTCCCCTTATGTAGTTATTAGTTGGAGCTGAATTATCACCAAATGTGGCTCCAGAGATGCCATAGGGTGGAGCCCGTCCGAAGACGCCAAGTGTTACTCCGTCTTCGGGCTCGTTTTCTCACCGTTTGCATTAATGCTTGTTGACTCTTGGCTTCCTTCCTCTCTGGTTTCTAGACATTGTGCTCTTGGGAGCAGTAATCTTCCAGTCAGGCTTTCTGAGAAGGTTCCCGTCCAGGAGAAACATGAATTTTCCGAGCGCATTTGACAGACAACTGGTCTGGGTAGAGCTCTTGCTTTACGGATGGGTAGAGAGGAAGCTGAGAACGTGACAGCGCCCAGCGCAGGGAGAAGATTCCAGCTGCTGAGGAAACATGGAGAAGCAGGTCACTTGGGACATGCAGAACTTGTCCTGGGGGTGGGGAGTGGGGGGTGATAGGCAGTGGAGCGTGGTTCTCCCATCACATTCCCCCCACAACCTTATCACCAACCACTTGAGAATTTGGGAGTCACAGCCAGTGGCACGCACGGTCTGAGAATCAAGTTTTCTCTGTCTCGTCTCTCCTGAGTCCCCAGCCTCCAGAAAGCTCTGGACGCTGGATTTCCTCAAATGTTGGAAAGAACACACGTCCTGGTGAGCACAGCCCTTGCTTCCCCCTTTACAAG
Source organism: Ursus americanus (assembly GCF_024610735.1). Classification (NCBI taxonomy): domain Eukaryota; kingdom Metazoa; phylum Chordata; class Mammalia; order Carnivora; family Ursidae; genus Ursus; species Ursus americanus. The sequence goes on from NC_142158.1 coordinate 17,917,661, forward strand.
AGGGGCCCTGGGTCCCTTACTGAAATTTGCAAAACTTCCACGTTTTTTCTTATAAAATGAAGTCATAATACCGACTTCAGAGGGCTGTTTTAAGAACTAAATAACACAGCTAGGTAGAATGCCTATCACAGTCTCTCAATAAATGTGCATTATTTTCATTATTAAATATTAAGTGAGTGGCTACTACTACTAATAATGAATCTATATTGTGGCTCGGCACTGTCCTAAGCATTTAGAGGTGGACACCCTCATCTGATCAGTGGAGAAGTGCAAGTTCTGAGACAAAGAAGAATGTACAGGGGCCAGAGGAGGGACTGTGGCTGAAAAGAGAAACTCCGTCTCCTGTGATTGCCGGAGGAGCCCAGGAGAAGACGCTGGCCGCGGGACCTTCACTTTGGCAGGAGCCGGACCCTCTTTTCATCCTGGCCAGCCAGCCTTCGCAGACCCCGGGACTGTGCAGAGTGAGAATCCAATGAGCTGCCTGAAGCTGGCGCTGACCAGAATTTATGGAAGATTTTATTGCTATTTCCAACTGAGAACTTTTCTTCAATCATTTATGGAAAACATAAAAGCCAGTGGGAATCAAATAGGATAAAACAAGGTCGGAACCACTCTTGCAGATGCTGCGCACAGCTGTTTTTCGCTTAAGCAGTGGGAGCAAGAAAGGAAGACATTCGTTTACTATTTGGGTCAGAGACAGCACCGTAAAACCTCGCCTCCATAATTCATCTCGTCCCGAATAGAATGTGAGGTCAAATTTCAGACCCTCAACCTTTTTGTCAGTCTTCTATTTTTTTAGCTCGTGGGACTGGTATGAAAAATAGTAAGGATTCTATTCCATAAAGGAAAAAAAAATGATCTCTCTGGGGTAGTGGATATCACAATTCCAGAAACAAGATGGAATGTACTGAGGGCTTCCTTCTGTGCCAAGATGCGGAAGGTTCTTTCCTCTGACTCCATATCCTAGAGCCAATGGAGTCTTAGCTCTGGGAACAAAGAGAAAAGTGGGAACAATCCCGCTCTCAGTATTATTAACTCATGTGTAGGCTGAAAGTTTTTTTAAAAAATAAGTTGATGGCCGTCCTTTGAACTCACAATGCTCCTTTCACCCAAGGGGCTCTGGAGGGTTTTGAGAAGATCCAGCCAGCCAGATCGCTCTTCCCTCCTCATGACCTACAGATAGAACTCTCTCTGGGGACTCAGTACAGAGAAGGCATCTGTCCATCCCACACTGGCTCTCTATGAGTCCAGAAGAGCATGACTCCTTCTGCCAGCAACGGAACCTTCCTGGGCTGTCTGTAATCCCTGTGTAGCTGTAGACAGGACCACACGCGGGGGTTGATATCAGATTGGCACAATCACACATTTGGTGTTCTCATCGGCTGTCCGAACACAGACCCCATTCCTCCTACTGGGAATACACCCCGGAATGACCCAGAGAGAGGCCTGCCCGTGGTGGTGTGGGATGGGAAGGGGTGGCAGGCATTGTCTCCTGCGAGGAAGCTGAGTTGTCCGATCCTAGGCACCCTGCCTCCCGAAAGCAGAGGGAAAGCCTGGGTCTCTGCTCTAATCATCACCATGCCTGAGGGGATTGAAGAGAGGCCAGTGAGCCACAAGTGTGATTATTTAAAGGATACAAGCATTTGCTTTTCAAGTGAGGGAAGGGAAAAGGGTGGAATTTAAAATGCCCTTGAGTCTGCTCCTGGGAAAGAGCTGAGGGCCTGACGGGGAGCAGAAAGAAGGCTTTTAGGAGAGGACCACGAGAGGTCTTCACTTGGTTCGTTTTGGGAATTCTGTCGAGCTATTGGGAAAGAGAGGCCGAAGAAGAAAAAGCAAGGGTGGGAGAAGTCTGAGGAAGAAAGACAAGTGAGTCATTTGGTTAGCAGAGTGGGTCTCAAACGTCAGCATGCGTTAGAACCAGGGGGAGGCAGGGAGGTGCCAAGCCAGGCCATTTTCCCAGGACCTGGGCGGGGGGTGCAATGCAATAGGTCTGGGCGGGGTTTGGGGATCTGCAGACCACACATTGAGAAACACTAGATTAAGCGCGATAGCTGAGCAGACAAGGGCGTAGAAGCAAAAATCCCAGGAAAATCTTGGTAGACGCCAGAATGACTGAGGGGAGACCTGGAAGGGGCAGCAGGTGCCGATGTGGCCGGTGGGGGCCTTGCAAGTGCTGGTTGCCATGCTCACGAGGAGGAGGACTGTCCCGGGTGGACCCGGGATGGGCACAAGGCATGAAAGGAGGCTCCGGGGCTCCCACCTCTACCAGCGCGCACATCACTGAACGGTCTGTGACTGATTCCACGCACCAGCCGCCCAGGTCGGGCTTCCCAGGCTAACTTGCCTCCATTCCCACCGCAGAGGAGCTGTCTGTCCAAGGGCCAGTGGGCAGGGAGCCAGGGGCCCTGGGTGTTCTGGCCGGAACCTCTCTGGAAGTGACAGCGACAGAGTTAGTGCTGAGAACGGACGGTAGTTACTAATTACGGTCCGGACAACAATGAGGGCCACGCGTCACTCTTTCCGTGGGCTGCCTTCTGCCTGCGGAGCTCATTTCTCAAGCCTCTCATGTGCCTTCGGATAGTCTTTCCTCCGATGCGCTTTTCTTCCAAAGTCAGTTACATGTGAAAAAGGACTAGAGGGAGAAATATATTTATTTTTAGCCAAGAGGTGGCAATACTCAACTTTTCTTTCTGGGAGTAGTGCTTAGTTCTCCTTTTCTACTTAAATATTTAAGTCCATTGTTATATTGAACTGAGATTTGGCTTCTTTATTCAGGTAAAAGTAGCTAAATAAAGATACACTTAGGAACTCATAATATCGTACATTTAAGTGCTGGAATAAGGTCTAAGTTAAAATGGAATTCTTGGTTTTGCTTGTTTGTTTGTGTTACCATGGATAGAGTTCAGAAATGCTAGCAAAGCAAAAAAAAAAAAAAAAAAAAAAAAAAAAAAAAAAAAAAAAGCTCCAGGAGAAAATGAAATACCGTGATACAACAGATGATGCTTATGATTTTATCTAACACTTTAATCTTTACCCACAAACACAAAACTACCTGAGTGGAAGTTGGCTTCATAAAAAGAAGAGAGGTGAATATTATAATAAGCGCCCTTAAAACATCCCTGCTCATCACACCGAATCTTTTTCCAATGTCTCATTTAGCTTTTGCTAACATCAAGTGGGGGGTTTTTAAGTCACATCGCAGCTCCCAACTGCTGTGCTTAAATTGCTTCTGGAAGCACAGAGCCCTCTGTTGCTGCTTCACATTTCGCTGTGGGCTGGGGAGAAAGTGGGGAGAAGTCATTTGCATCAAAAAACACTAGCTGTCTATTCCCATTAGAAAAAACACTTGGTGTTTTAGTGCAAATTATTTTAAAAGGGCAGATAACTTATGGATGCAGAAAGGGTGATCCACAAAGATGTGTGCAATTTTGTTCAGTTGGCTGTCCTCAGGGCAAAAACATCAAGGATAACAAGTGTCCTAAATACAAACAGACACAATCATAAAATATGACACCCGTGATTAAAATACCCTTTTCAAGGGTCCTCTGCGTTTAGGAGGGAAGCTGCCTTGTTAATATCAACCCCATCATTTCTGAGCTTCAGAGGCAGGTTAAGACAATGATATCTTTTCTTTCTCGACTGTATTCTTAGGAGGTTATGAAATTCTTTAATCAGACCAGCCTAGAATCACAGAACTGGTCAGCGAGGAGTTTCCTAAAAAGGTTAGGAGCTCAGGCTCTGGAGCCGGGCAGATCAGGTTTTGAATCCCAGGTCTGATACAGGGATGATAGCTATCTTCTTTGAAGTCTAGAGGATTTCATCTACAAATGGGAAATTGAGTTGTTGAGTGGATTAAAACCACAACAAAACCAGAAACCCAGGGGTAAAGTGCTTAGTGTAGTGCCTGGCACAGGAAAAAAAAAAATGTGTGCATGTGTGCGTTTTCCTTCCCTTAAAGCCTGATTACAGAAAAGCTTTGAAAGTGGAAAATCACTAATATATCATAGGAAGAGACTTTTATGGTTTCAGATATTGGTAATTTAACAGTAAGAGGAAAACGAAATCTCATAGCTGTCTAAGTTTGTGGACAGCATTGATATAATAATTGTTCGTTGTCAAGGCTTAGGTTTATCTACTTCATTCATCTGAGAGTAAGAGTTAATGGCTATTCAACACTTACTTGGTGGGCGCCTGGGTGGCTCAGTCAGTTAAGTGTTCAACTCTTGATTTTTGCTCAGGTCATGATCTCCGGGTCCTGGGATGGAGCACTGTGTCTAGCCCCCCACTCAACAGGGAGTCGGCTTGTCTCCCTCTCCCTCTGGCCCTCCCCCAGCTCGTGTGCCCTCTTTCTCCAAAATAAATAAATAAATAAACATATAAATAAATCTTAAAAAAAAAACCCGGAACACTTACTTGGTGCTGGGTGCCTTTGTAAGTGTTTTACATGCATTGTTTAATGAATCCTCACATCTTCCTGAGTCGGTCCGATTATCCCCATTCCACAGCTCAGGCCTTATAGGAACAGAGAAGTTAAGTGACTTGTCCAAGGTCACACAGCTAGTAAGTATTGGAACCAAAATTTAAATTCAAGTACTTATTACAGAGTCTTCCTTCTTAGTCGCTATGTTTTGTTTACTTATTTTTAAATTCTTCACAGCATCGTACGTAGTGCTTTGTACCTAGTGGGCACCCAATATTTATTTAATGATTATTTAAAGAATGCAAAAACTTGCTTTTCAAGTGGGATAGAATGAAAGGGTTGACTTGTTCCTATTGGATTTTGGAAAAATAAAGTCCAGGAAACTGTCCAGCCAGAAGGTAGATGGTATCTTACCAAAGACCCATGGGATAACACTCTGTGCAGCCCTAGGGGCAGTGAGCCAGTGACTGCACACCAGGCTTAATTCTTCAATTCAGACCCAGAAGTATGTTAGCTGATAAAGAATCTCCCTCAGTATGGTATCTACAGAACGACCTAGATAGTTTAGATCAACATAATTGCTAAAATTTTGTGACATTATCATGGTGTATTGGAGAACCATAGGGTGTGGTCTTCAGACTAGACCTAAATCAGATACTTGGTTCCACCTCTTAATAGCTCTGTGACCTTGGGTAAATTATATAGCCTCTCTGAGCCTTAGTTTGTCAATATGAAAAGAGGGATAACAAAAATATTTGCTCCCAGCTTTCTCATATGAGATGAATTATATGAAGCTGCTGTGTTAATAATAAAACACTGAAGAAATATGCATTATTAAGGCAATCCTAGCTACTCTAACAGAAAAACCCCGTATCTCTGTGGTGTAATGCAATAGACATTTTTCCCCCCAATGGGTCTCTCTAACCCTCAGGTAACTCTACTCTATGTGGAAACTTAGAGACCCAAGCTCCACCTTGTGGTTTCTCCCTATCTCCACATGTTTGCTGTGGAAGGGGAAACAATGTGGAGGAACTCCTGCAGGAAATTCTTAGGGACCAGGAAGTGGCTCAGTCGGTGGTCACACCTGAGTGCAAAGGATGCTGGGAAATGTAGTCTAGCCATGTGTCCAGGGACAAAGGGAAATGGTTTGGTGATCAGCTAGCAATCGCAACCCTAATCTTTTCACAGGGTTGCTGTGGGATCAAATGAGTTAAAGCATAAGAGAGGGTTTTGTTAATCATAAAACACGATAGAAATATCACTATAGCTGATTGCTTATGTAGATGTCTAAGCAGAGAAAAATCCCAAATGATGGCAATTTTAAAGCTCTCATTCATTTGTTTGTTTGTTTGTTTGTTTAAATACCAATACCAAGGGGTGGCTGGGTGGCTCAGTCGGTTAAATGTGGACTCTTGATTTCAGTTCAGGTCATGATCTCAGGGTCGTGGGATTGAGCCCTGCATCAGGCTCCTCACTGGGCATGGAGCCTACTTGAGATTCTCTCTCTCTCCCTCTCCCTCTCCTCCCCCACCCCCCACTCACACACACTCTCTCTCTCCCTCTCTAACCCCCCCAAACAAACAAACAAACAAACACCTCAAAACCAAAAAAACCACGATTGTAATAGAGTCCATTTAATCTTATGAAAAGCTCACAGATCTCAGAGAAAAATGGTCACTGACTGCTGAACAGTAGACTCATCAGATAAAGAGATTGAGAGAGAAATTTGGAAAGAAAAGCATAGCAAAGGTCAACCAATGATATGGATAATTTTTTTTTTGCATAACAGCCATTACCTCATCTATGAATGCCGTAACAATACTTTCTGAGAATAAGTGAATTTGCCATTCCTTCGTGTACAATCAGTAAGGATTTCTTTTTGTCTGTTCATCTAGGACATTCCTAAGGAAGTGAGTGTGCACCGAGTATCCCAATTTTCCAGGAAAGAATTGAAAAATGACATATATTCATTTTGGTTTCATCACTAAATATTGTTTTATTTTCCATCACTAAATGCCTTAGATTTTCTTTTTAACATGTTATTTTTGTTTTAAGGTAAACCCAGAAGTATTCAATGGATGCAGAATGAGGACAGATTTTTAATACATGAATTAATACATTTAATACACTTTTAATATATTCTTTGGTAGATTCGAATGATACGTGTATATTATATAAAGAACATTCTAAGCTATCCTGTCATTCTGCTTTGCTGCTTTTTCTTCTCAGCCTAGATGTATTTATGTGTTTATTGCCAGTCTATACCTACTAGAATATAATCTCTGTGAGGGCAGGGACTTCGGATGTCTGTGTTCCCTGTCTGCCTGGTCCCTGGAATAGTGCTTGGTACCTCGTAGATGCTCAGTAATATTGGCTTCCTATATGCATACATGGAAATTAGGTCTTGGACATTCTGGATCAAATGATCTTCTACTGTATATTTGTTCCCTCTTAACATAAGGAATTTTCATGGTTTTTTTAAAAAAAGGCATTTTTTTGGGGGGAAATCTATACCAAGATACTGAGAATCTTACGTAGTGGGAGGAAAATGGAATCTTATAACTAGGTTTGTGGATGGCATTGATTTATGACAATTGTTCACAATCAAAGCTTACGTGCACCTGCTTCATTCATCTGAGAACGACGGTGAACAGCTCTTGGGCACTTCCTTGGTACCAGCTGACCTTCTAAGTGCTTCGTACGCATTGTTTCATTAAACCTTACGACGCCTTCAGGAACGCAGTGTCTGACAAACATATCCAGGCCCTGCGTAGCCCCCTCCATGGAGGTCACCAGGAATGGAGCTCACGGCACCTTCCTCTTCCTGGCATGGATATCTCCTTCTGGGAGTGGGGCTCTGGTTTCTCTCCCCAGACTCAGCCAATTTCCGAGCCATGCTGTCTTTCCGCACAGCCCAGAAAGAACAAGACAGGGGGAACGTGAGGGCTAAGCGTCCATAGGAACAGGTAGACTCATGGGCTTCTAAGGAGTAAATGGTTTCACAGGAAAAGGGTGCTGTGATATTTGGTAGGGAGTGGGGAGAATTGGGAGAAAAATTTAAGGAACTGTCAGGCTTTACAGTTATTTAAAGTGTTTCCTTTTGCTATCATGAACCAATAAAGAAAATAGATAGGTATATTGATAAACCATAAAATAAAATTTTTAAAAACTTGACATTTTTTAAAAAGATTGACTAGTAATTCCTCAGAGAGAGAAAGAGAGGGAACTGCTCTGGAAATGCCTATTAGGGGCAAGTGAGCCTCTGCTGAAATGGACAGAAGACGAGGATTAAAGGGGCAGGTTCAGGGCTTTAAGGGGAAATGTTGAGTGAAGAAGAGAAAGAAGGAAAAGCTGATGAGGTGGTTGGAAATAGGAGAGTGAGGTCCAGGAAGGCCCCGTGGGAGTTGTAGCCAGCCGTCAAGATGACCCCCAACTTATCCCTGCTTCCTGCTAATCACATCTGGTATTCACACACTATAACCATCTCCCGTGCTGTACCACAGTTAGGTCTAGGTGACTAAATAGAACATAGCAGGAACGATGCTATGCCACTTTCTTTTTTTTTTTTTAAGATTTTATTTATTTATTTGAGAGAGAGAGAGAGAGCCTGAGCAAGAGAGAGAGAACGAATGGGGGAAGGGCAGAGGGAGAGGAAGAAACAGACTCCCTGCTGAGCAGGGAGCCCAACATGAGGCTCGGTCCCAGGACCCCAGGATCCCAGGATCATGACCTGAGTCGAAGGCAGACGCTTAACCGACTGAGCCACCCGGGTCCCCAGCTATGTCACGTTCAAAGATTAAGCTATAAAAGACTGTCTTAGACTTCGTCTCTCTCTCTCTTTCCCTCCCTGCCCCCATCTCTCATCATTCACCCTTGAGAAAGCCAGTTGCCACACTGCGGGCAGCTTTTGAGAAGTCCATGTGCAGGGGAACAGAAGATTCCAGCCAACGGTCAGTAAGGAACTGAGTTCTGCTTACAGCCTCCTGGGCCAGTCCGAAGGCATGTCTGTCAGCCGCAGGCAAGTCTTGTGATGCCTGCGTCCCTGGCTGACATCTGACACAATCCCCAGCTAAGCTGCTCCTAGATTCCTCAAGTAGAAACTATCTGCACTTTTAAGTTGCTACGTTTGGGGTCATTTGTTATGTGGCAAGAGCTAACTAATACAGTAGCAGAGGGGCCGCCATTACCCATAGTGACACCCACTGTTTAAAGGCCAGTTCTTGAAGGAAAATGGACTCTGATCCACTCCTATTTCTAGACTCTGGGACACACTTTTTAAAAAAATTATTATTATTATTAGATAAAAATTAAATTATTATTATATATTATTATATATTATATTATATATTTATATATAATTACATAATAATATAATTATGTTATTAAAATATTAATATTATTTTTATTTTTGGCAGGGACACATTTTTTGTACTTGGACAGCAAAGAGAATAGGAGAGGGAGACTTGAGTGCCTTAAGGAACTTGGGACTCCACGCTTTCCCCTGGGATGATTTAGATGGGCCTGAGTTGAGGTGAGGATAGTCTGCCCTAAGACACAATGGCCAATAAATCTGGCTCAAATCGGCAATGTGTCACCATGTAAGGTGGCATTTCAGTTAGGACTGTGTTGCAACCAACAGAAAACCTATGCAAATTGCCTTCCGCACAACAGGGACTGACAGGTCCAGAGATGGGTAGGCTTCAGGTGAGATTGGATCCAGTGGCTCGATAATGTCCCCCGGTTGGTTCCCTCCTGCTTCTCTGCCGTGCTCAGGCTCCACGTCACCCCAGCGTGGATCCTGTCCTGACCACAAGACAGTGCCAGCTGCAGAAGGAGTCTGCCAGCTCTCTTGTTCGTGTCCAGCCGGCGGAGAGACCTTTCCTCTCCCAACCATCAAACAGAAGTCATAAACGCCTCGTTGGCTGGATGAGATGAGGCTGTTGTCCAACTCTGACCCTGAGCTCCCTGGACTGGCTGGCTGCCTCTCCCTATGCCTCTGGGGCAGTGGGCAGGGATTGTGCAAGCGGGTCAGGACCGGAGCTGGAGGCGGGGTTGACAGTGGAGCAGAGGTGGAATGGAGGCTGGCACTGGGCTCCAGGGAGGTCCACTGGCTTGCCCAATGCCACGTGATGAGTGAGGATCAGAGTTAAGTTTGGAGCCGAAGACCGTCTGGCCCGTCCCTGCTTGCCCATGCTCCGCTGCTCTCGTCTCGTGGCTGACCTCCGGGCAAGGTTCAGAAATGGCAATGTTCCGATCACCTCCCACGTGCCTGGCACTGTGCTTTTTCTGCGTTCACTCACTCATTTTCACAATCGTCCTCTGAGGTGGGTGTTGTTGCTGCCACTTCTCTGGTGAAGAAACTGGACCTCAGAATGTGCGACCTTTTCAAGGGGAACTGGCCAACTCTAGAGGGGCTCCGTCTGAACAGGTCGGGGAGCAGAATGCTCCACATAACCCTGCAGAGGCCTCTCCTTGCTGGGGAGCCCCGAGCTGTGGGGCCTGGGGTGTCAGGTGTGGAGGGGTAGGGGCAACAATCAGGTTGGAATTGTCAAGCATTTTGGAAATATTTGAAAGCTGTCCTTCAGCCCAGAGCATTCCTCAGTCTTAGTTACCTCCCTGTGAGCCCTTATACCACTGCTGCCCCATGGCTCCCGCCCGCCAACACAGCCTCACACACAGACACACACACACACAGACACACAACCTCACACACAGACACGCACACAGACGTACACACACAAACTCACACACACACACAGAGACACAGACACACACAGACTCTCTCTCACACACACACACAGACACACACACATAGACTCAAACACACAGACACACACAGACTCACACACACACACAGACTCACACACAGACACACACAGAGACACACAGACTCACACACACACGTATGTACACACAGACACACACACAGACTCACACACAGACACACAGACTCATACACACACACACACACGCAGACTTACACACAGGCACACACAACAGGTGTGCACACACTGCTCTTCCTCTCAGGCTCAGGCACCAGACTCCTGATTTCTTGCTCATTTCCTTCTCTGGTTTCTTACCATACTTTTTCCTTTCCCGGGTCAGAGGGAGCAGTCTTGCAGCTTGTCCCCTGCTCTCCTATCCCCGAAACAAGTCCTTTTCCTTCTGAACATTTTCCCAACGCTTTCCTGTTAGGAGACACATTCTAGAAAGTTCCCGTCTCTCAGAGATGGCATAGAGAAAGCCAGCGCTTAGGCCAAACATCCTAGCTTAGTAAGCCTCCCCATTTACCCCCAGGGAGGAAGCAGGCGTCTGACGGCACCTAGTTCTAAGAAGATGAGGCAGGGCCTGGAAGGCTGTGCAGGTAACTGTTGTCCTGGTGGTGGGGGAGGGGGGTCGAATCTTCTGGGAGTGGTATCAGTGGATAGCATCCATCTCTCTGTCCTTCTAACCCTGCGTCACTGTCAGGATCTTTCCAGGCTCCCACCAGCTCCAGGATTAAGCGAGGTGGGCTCTGGCTACTGGAAAGACCCCAGGGGAGTGGCGACTGCAGTCTTGAGATGAGAAGACAGGAAGCCCACAGCTGGGCTGGAAGGGGTTTCTCAAAAACCAGTCCTATGTCGCCTTCATTTATATGTGTATGTAAAGGGCTGCTTGGTGGTACAGAACATTCTCACTTGAGCCTCCATGTCCAGACACCAAATCATGACACACCAGCTGTTAATATGTCAACATAGGCATAGATCACACCCACGCTTGTCCCCTGTGTTTCTGGCCCCAGTTTTGTGAGACTTCTTGGCTGTTCGGCCACTCGTGGACTGTGGGGTGAGAGGAGACCACAGGCTCTAGAATCCGAACTCGCTGTATTTGTTCGGTTCCCCAGCCTAAGTAAGCCACTTTCTCTCCCAGAACCTCTGTTTCCAGATTTGCTAAATTTCTGTTTTGTTATTTGGATGATAGTGGAGCCTGCCCCCCTGTCGTGTGGAAGATTAAAGAAGGTGATGTGTAAAGGTATGGAGGGTGTGAATCCCTGACTCCCATGGAGTGTTGGAGTGTCGCCATTACAAGCATACGCGGTAACCCGGACGTCACCAGTGGTCACAGGAAGATGAGACAGCTAGAAACCACCCTGAAATTCCTCAGGAACACAATGTTTTTGGTGAATTTTGGGCAATTCCTCTTTTCCCTCTGCATTTCAACTGAAAGCATGGATTTGCAAAATAGACCCAAATACAGAAAGTCCACAAATCCTGGTAGTTTTCAGGGCGGTAGAAATGAACCTAGCTCTAGCCACCTTGACTCCAGCCTTCTAATTGGGAGAAAACGTTCTGTCTCTTGGATGTTTGACTCAGGGGCAAGTCCTGGGAGATCAAAGAATGTCACCACCAGGGTGGAATAGCACATAGAGGGGTAGACAAGGTCCTGCTTGTGGGTGACAGGAAGGCACGTTAGCCTGAATGTAAATCCTTTCTGTTCTAGGTCCTAGGAACCCAGGGAGGGAGTCTCATGAGGACAAACATTACATGTGAAGTCTCCATGTGCCGACTCACTGGAATTCACCTTCCCTCTTCCTGAAGCTTCTTTCCCCTCTATGCCTGGGATCTAGAGGGCTCCTATGTCCCCTTTGTGATTGTGAAGTTTCTTGGGTGAGGCTCTTTGGTTGCTGGTGTTTCCACGGCTATCTTGCATTTAACGCAGGCATTTCCAAGAGGTCAGGCTTTGCTGTGGGGGCCTGTGTTGACTTACTGCTCCCATCATGACAAATGGGACACGAGAGTCCTTCAAGGAGCCTCCACTGCCACCGGGATGGAAGATGGGTCTCTGCTCACCAGAGGCATCATTCTTCATGGAATTCCTCATTCTTGTTGCATTAAAAAACAAACAAACAACAACAACAACAACAAACTATCCCTTCTCTTGATGGAAGTATTCCTGGCCCAATGAGTAGACAATAGATGGTCTACTCGATGTCACACCCCAAAGGATCCCACTGCACCAATCTTCAGTATGTACTTCTGGATGAAACAAGGAACTTCTCCTTCTACCTAGAATCCACCCAGAGAATTTCCTGGGAATCGGGCAGCAAACCTTTGTCCTTGGCTCTTCTTTACGTGCTCGCTTCCAGGGTCCCTGGAGTCTCTTCTTTCCCATCCCTGCCAGTAGATCCGTGTTCTCATGCAGGAGGGAATCCCTGCTTTTGTTCATGAGAGTTGGACAAAGACAGAATTTCAGAGCTGGAAGGGAACTTAGAAAAATATCATCTAATAATGTTTCCTTACTTTACTCAGAACTAGAGAAGCGAAGTAATTTGTCTCTAAGTTCACATCTAGTTCGGGTCGGAGCTACAGTCAATTCCAGCCTCCTGGTGTGGAAGTCAGAGTTCTTTCCACTGGATTATTCACTCATTCCCCAAGAGGGATTCCCCAAATGGTAAGTATTAGCTCAAGGAGCTGAAAGGGGGTTCATAAGATATATATGTGGTCAGCAAAATGTGGGGCAGTTTTCAAGCAACTAAAAATAGATTGGAAGGGAAGTACCTCATTATGTGCGAAATTGAATTTATTGGAGGAAGTATAATTTATATCCACAACACAGATTCAAGATTAATCTAATATAAACAAGTAATGGAGAATTAACTCTTCCACTGTTATTCTTGAGAATATGAATAACTGCTTCCTCTTTCTTGATAATGGATGAGATTCTTTTCTAATTGTTTCTGACAGCCCCACTATTTCAAGACAAAATGTGCAGTTTCTTGAGGTTGACATTCCTCGGCTGATTATTTTCTGTCTACTCCTTAAATATATGTTAATAATTTGTGTACTTTAAAAAAATTATATTTCTTTCTCATGTGCCTTTTTTCTGGTCTTGGGATAACTGGATTAACCCAAGAGGTTCTGAGGGGAAGGTAGCTCCCAGGGACCCCAGCACACACGGAGCTTTTCAAGAGCAGGGACTGTATGTAATTCCTCCTTAGATTATCGCTGCCCCTCCCTATATAAATTGCTATTTTTTTGGTCTGTGTTAAACATCATGGAAAATCAAAGCATTCCCCAAGGGCTATGAAGATTCCATTTGCATCATTGGGGTCATTTCATCCCAGGGTCTCTTAGTCTTTGGTCACTTAGCCTCTGATGGAGCAGGTGGACACTTCGCAGGTGTCCATGCAGGAGCAGTGACCCCAGGTGTGGGGGAACTAGGATCCAAACTGAGCTGCCGTGTCCTCCATTCCGGACACCCCAGATCCCTGAGAAGGCGGGCTCTGCTGCCGTCTCTTAGCGACACTCAGCTGCATACATGGCACTGTGTGGATTGGGCAGGAGATTGAGAAGCCAGGCTTGGTCTAAAGGGTGTATGAGGGGAAATGACCGGAAGGTCTTGGCCAGGCATCCTTGTTCCTCCAGCTAGATCTTTTCTGGACACCTGTTGCCTCATGCATTCTGGACACTTCGGCATGGTCACTGACCGAAAGTCTGGTCTCCTACCCAATCCTTATGGGGTGGGCCTGCTGTCCCCTAAAGTACCTCCCTCCCCCCAGGCAGATGTTTCTGTCCTCTTCTGCTTCACAACCACTTCTGGGTGACGAGATTGGAGAGTAGTAACCAACGTCAGGGGGATTGCTCTTAGTGGCTCTGAGGAAGTTGAGTGAAAATCTGGTAGAAGTACAAAGCAAGGTTGCTCTCCTTCTTGGATGAACTCGAAGGTGGTTCAGTGATGTGAAGTAGTTAAGTGCCACTTGGCAACTGGGGGAAAGCTAGGGACAAATGCCGGATATGTCAGTCACTGTGTGACCTTGGACAAATTTCAAAACCTCTCTGAGCCCAGTTTCCTTATCTTAAAAATGGGAAAATAATAACACATACATCATAGGGTGGTGACGAAGAAAGAGAGGTAAAGAACACACAGTGCTTGTCTCCGTAACATTCACTATTGTGATAGTTAGTGATAGGAAATCTGACCCAATTCGAACTCCCTTATTTTTCAGATAAGCAAAAATGTGACTGTTATGGTTCGACTGCCGCACAGCTACAGATAATGATAGTCAAGAATAGCTCTGTGGCTTCTCGAAACTCAGTTCAATGCTTTTTCACATTATACTGTGAGTCAGACCTGCAGTGTGCCTTCCCCAAATCTTGGGGGGAAAAAATCAAGTGAAAAAAAATGTATGTTTTGAAATCTTTCTGGCATAATCTTGTTTTATTTGCTGCCTACGGCTTTGGATGGCGTGCTTTATAACACCAGATGATATGCATGTATGGGCTCAATAAATAATGGTTGATAACTGAAGAATGCGAAAGTTCCAGCTGATATTTGGATAAAAGTTAACATTAAATATAATGCATTGTTTCCACCCAAAACAGACACAGTGAAGAACAAATCTTAAAGGCTGGTATTTTTAATTTATTTTTATCCTAAATATTTTGCTGTTCCAAGAAAAACAAGATTAAAAACAAGTTTTCTTTTGAGCCAGTATAGTGAAAGTCTAACTGTACCAACTTGTTTGAATTGTGAGATCAACCTACAAGCTCTGCCTGCAGATAGGGTCATGGGGTTAAAGGTCACAAGGAAGGCAGATGGAGTGTGTGGGCTGGATACCATATTGTTTAAGGCTTGGAACAGAATCCCCTCCACTCCCACTCTAAAGCACAGCTTCATACCAGTTACTCAGGTCCAAAGTTTACTTCCGATTCCACCCTTAACAGACAAGTGCTGAGCCCATCAAGTTTTATTGCACTCAATACATCTCCCTTCCAGAAGCAACTGGTCACAGCCATTTCCAACACAAAGCTGGTTGGGCCACTCTTTCTTCTTTTTATAGTCTGTTTCCAGACACTCGGTGACCCATAAAGTTAACTTACAACCAAGTCACAGCCATGACCACAGCTGTTGTTCTTGTGTCTACCCCTAACACTCCCTGGCTTCCCAGGCAGGGCCCTGTTGCCTTTTCCCAGGACGTGCTTGTTTGGAGGCAATGAATCATCCTCTCTGTCCCTGGTGGGGTCATTCCTTTCGGTCCAACCCCAGGTCCTGGGTCCTTAACCCAGACAGTTTCCTTTAAACATTCCCCACAATCTGGGATTTTCTGGTTTGCCCTCACAAATGCCATCCTGCTTTGAATGCCTGGCAGACCCTTAATAATGGAGCTATAGCTCCTGGTGAGTTAACGTCAAGGCCTGCCAGGGGCTCCCACCACCTGTGCAAACACAACAGTGGTTTGGTTGATATTTCTAGCTTGATGTCCTGGTGGTGTCATTTATAACCTAATTTGTCTTCCTCCCCTCCCCTTCCTATCTAAATAGGGTGAGAAGATGTAGATATCATCAACATACATATCCAAGAGCCAAGTGATGGAGTCACTTGGCACGTAGGCAGGGTGGAATTTGAGAATTATTTAACTTAAAGAAACTCATTAGAGTCTGGGGTCCAGAAGTGATCATATGCAATCCCGTGATGACTAAGTTACCCAGCTTCCTAATTTTATAGCCTTGGATAGGTTAGTAAGATTCCTTGAGTTGATCAATGTTGTGAAGCTAGTTAAAGGCTGGGTTAGAGCTGAGGTCTTTTCACTCCGCACCTGGTGCATTTTTCATTACACAATACTATGTTTCATCAGAATATGATTTTGTTTGGGGGCAGAAAGACTGGCTTCACAAATAGGGAGAGAGGAATGACATGCATTTTGATTTTATAAAGCTGGTGCCTATCTCCCACACCCTATTAATAAATGAAGGAAGAAGATAGGGGTTAAATCTCCTCACAGAAACACACAGAGTTGGAATATTCTGGATATACAATTTTGATGTACGTGTTTTAGAACTGGGAGGTACTTTAAAATAACCATCCTGCACAGTGAGTTTCACACTGTGTTCCACGGAAGCCTACATGCCTCGAGGGCCTTCTATGGATAGAGGAAGAGAAGATGTAGGACACAAGGGAAGCCTGTCTTCACCTGTTCTATAAAATGTTGAGATTTTATGTTAGATTTGATTTTAAAAGGGGACTCCACTTCTAAAGATAGTTTGCAAACCTTAAATCTTAGTCAAATACCCTAATTTACAGAGAAGAAGACCGAGGCCTTGAATCTTCACCCTGGGGAGGGGCAAAGCAAGGACCATCCCATTCGAGGGCCATGGGAACCAAGATTCAATTCTTAAGAATCTGTAGAAAGTTATGAATTTCACCATGTGGTAGAGCCAAGGCTAGAACCAGAACAGACGTTGTTGTTTTTTGTTTGTTTATTTGTTTTATCCCCAGCCTGTGACTTTCCCGATCAGGTCACATTATTGAATAATAGTAAACACGTGATTGACTTTAATTGCTCTGTGATCGAAGGAGTCCCCAAAAGAACAGAGGACTAAAAGGGAGGAGGTCGAGGGAGCAGAGTAAGAGAGGCAACAATCAAGTAAGTGTGGGGCGGATGACGTACTCCCAGACTATGGAAGCAAGTTGACCCATTCTCACGTTCTTTCCCCATGAGTCCATTTCATTATGCAAGTTTCCTGCTGCGATGTTATATGCCCGGGACTTGAACAAAGGCCTGGCTCGTAGAGTTCAACAGATATTTGTTGAATCTACCTACCATCTTTGGAACCCTTTCCTGATCAAGAACTTGAGTAGGATATGTTTAAAAATCAAATACTATATCCAGTTCGTATAAACATAATCATCCCGTAGAGGAGGTTCTAAGTGCACCAGGCCTGTTTAAGGAGCAAATCAATGAACTCAGTTGGCAGGGTTGGAATAAAAGAAGAAAATATGACTCAGAGTGGATCACCTTCTCAACACGGCCCTGGCAAATCCCCAGAGTGCCTGGGCACCAGGCAAGTTTCCCAGTGGCAGCTGGCACCGCTGATCTCTGTTCCTGACAGAGGGAAGTACACATCCTGACCATAAGCTGCTGGGCAGATGTTCAATCACCCTTTGGGGTAGCCTGACCCTGGATGAGCTTAAATAGAAACAAATAAAACCTGGAATCAGAAGGTTCTTATTATATCTCACCCAAAGTGGTTCGCATTTGTGGTAGGTTATCAAAGAGTCCTGTAAAACATCTTTCCCTAGGGAATTTTAAGAACAGGATGGCTAGATCCTGCAGGTCTTACGATATTTTTGTCTTTATAATAACACAACAGTGTTTCTGTTTTTGGTCTTTCAACGTGCCTTGAGGCAGGGCAATGGATTAGGTGCCCTTCTGTGGTCATATGCTCCTTGGATTCGTTTCAGAGGAAGAAAACACGAAGCGAACTCCCAAGCGACAAAATAACGTTAAGAGCACTTCCAGGAGAACATTATAAGGCAATGAAGGAGAGAAGGGGAAAAATGCCCTATTAGCCGCACGAAATGTGTGCCCGACCACGGAACCAGAAGTGTGAGAATCGGATGGAAACCATGTTTGCCTCTGATGGTCCTGGTGTTGCCCACGTCCTGGGATCCACCTTTGGCATTTTGTGTTGTGGTCTTCTCTGCGTTCAAGGGTGGGCTGTTTATGTCAACGTGGTGCGATTACCGTAAAAGTCATTAGACGCACTCTTGGATGTGGCTTTTGCATTTACAGTACTTAAAACCAACTACTAATCTGTCTTTTTCTTTGGACCCAGTTCCTTGCGCTGTGGCCTCTGAGGTCGAGGTCTCGGTCTCGGACGCGGTTCCTGCGAGGAGCTACCGAGGGCGTCGGCTTCCTCTACCTGCTGCAGGCACGGCCAGGCTGCCAACACGGACAGGCCACTGCCAGGAACTTCATTATTCTTTTTGTTTTAATCCTCTTATGTGGATCCAAGTGGCAGTTTCAGTCCCAAGGCTTTGGCACAGCAACAAGTGGCTGGCCTGGGAGGGGGGGGGGAGGCGCCAGACCCGGGGAACTCGGGATGGGGTCCCCGCCTGCTGTCCCCCCGCCGCCGCCCACC
This sequence comes from Ursus americanus, assembly GCF_024610735.1. Taxonomy (NCBI): domain Eukaryota; kingdom Metazoa; phylum Chordata; class Mammalia; order Carnivora; family Ursidae; genus Ursus; species Ursus americanus. The sequence continues at coordinate 17,935,982 of NC_142158.1, forward strand.
GTCCCCCGGGGGTCACTGCTTTGGAGCAGGCCAGTGGGAAAGTCCTATTTTAAAGCACTCTGCTATTTTTAGTCCCTGGTCCGTCCCCTCGGCGGTCGGGGGCTCCCTGGCCCGGAGGCGCACCCCGGCACGGCTTCCTCCCCGCCCCGCTCCGTCCCCGGCGCTGGGCGGCCGCCCCTCGCAGCTCGGCCTCTCTCTCCGGCAGCGGGCGCACGCACGGGCCGACTCGCGCTCCCATTGGCTGCTGCCTGTTGCTAACCCACGTGACCGGCGCCGGCGCGCCCCGCCCCCGAGCCCCGCCCCCGCGGGCTCCGGCTCGGCCGCGCGTTCTTGCTGGCTGCGCCGGCCGCGCGGGGCAGGCTGAGCTCTGCCGCCCGATTCGCCGACTGCGCCCTCCGCGCGGCGTCCGAGCGGCCGGCGGCGCCCACAAGGTGGCAGTGCCGCGCTGTTTGTGCCCTGGCCGGGTCCGCGCGAGCCGCCACCGCCGTCGGTGCCGGTGCATCCCTCCTGCAAAAGTTTTCATGAATGCAAACGCACTGGGTCCTGGGGCTCCGCCTGGGGCTCCCCGAGGCCCTCCGGTTTCGGGTTTCGGGGTACCTCGGGAGACTTGCATTTCGAGGCCCCGACGGCGTCTCTTTTGTCCCCAACGCAGAGAATGGGAATCTGGGGCCTGTAATTGAAAGCAGGTCTGCGGATGCTTTCAGGAGTGTTTTATTTTTCTGCCGTCGGGCCCGTGCAAGGAGAGAGTTAATTCTTATAGAGACAGACAGACACCCCGATAATTATTCTTTGTCTTTCTTGCTGAGGGCCTCCCTCACCAGAGAAGCAATCTGCAGCCTTCCTTTGCACTGGCGAAAGACCTAAAGCAGCAGCATTTCCGAAGGTGCTTGCTTGCGCCGGAGCCCTGGGATCCTGACCTGCTTAGGCAGAGGAGGACACGGGGAACCTCCCTCTGTCCCGGGATGCCCTTAATTCCCTGCACATGGAGAGATAAGCTCCTCCGACCTCATCTGACCCCGCTGCAGGCACCAGGCGTCCTCATTTAGCATGCGAGGCGGGCCTCGGAGGGTCCACTTTTGTCTCTGCTCACTGGAAAACTTCTTTCTTCCTTCACCCCACTCCTTGGACCGCGGCTGTCCTAAGTTCCCTACTGCAACCTTACCGCTTCCCCCTTCCCCCATGGGCCCATGTTTGCCTCTGTCCTTTTTCATTTTAAACAATATTCTGAGGGCTCTCTGGGTCCACAGACCCTGGGAAAGAGGCAGATTTGAGAACGGGGCGGGGGGGGGGGCAAGACAGGAGCTGGGGCTGCAGTCACCTGTAGGCGGAAAAGGGAAGAGAAACACCCCCCTCGGTTTTGCACTGTCAGTACCATGGAGCCCAAATTCCATTCCCTGGCGGTCAAGCCCTTCTCGTGGGGTAATCTAAGGTACCCTCCAAGCAGCTTCCCACCATGCACCTAGCCGGCTTCAACCTAGAGCTCATCCACTGGTAAGAGGATGCTGAAGGGGAACTCTGTCCACTGGGGCTGGAGTTTCTGCTGAGACTCAGAGGCCAAAGAGTACGTTCCAGGTAATGCTGCTCACATTCTCAGGTGACCCTTGGACCACTCTGTGGGATCCCTGGCAGAGCAGGGCCATCATCCTTTACCTGCGTGGTCCAAGGACCCAGGAGAGGCCAGCAGTGAACAATTGTTTAAGAAAAATGTGCACTGTTGTGCTTTTCCATCTAGGATAAAATAAACGAGGCGGGCCTTGGAGGAGCTTTCCAGGTGTCTCTTGGGGTTTGGGGGCCGCGTCAGGGTGGGAGGGGTGGGCACAGGGACAGATACGACCTCAGAAAAGAGGGAGTTGTTCACCGTTGTTGGAGGAGGTATTTGGAGCAGCCTCTGCTTCCAAGAGGTGGCAAGGCAAACATACACTAACTAGTCTTCCTGTTGGCAGAGTGGACCTACTCCCCCAGATGAGGGTGGGAGCAAGGCGAGCAGCAGAAATGAGGACCTCTGGGGACAGAGTGAGTGGCCAGCTGGTAGAGGCCATCCGTGGAAGGGGACCTCTGACAATGGGAGAAAACCCACAGCGGTACCTGACAAGAGAAAAAGAGCCAGCATTTGTATTGTCTGCCACCAGCCCCTCATCACGGCGGAACTCTCCTCGAAGAGCTTGGTTCTTTGGGTTGCGAGAAACCTGAGCCACCAGCCAGTGATTGGAGAAGGTGCAGGATCCAGGAAGGAACAAGCTTTGATCGTTGTTTCCCTCCCAACCACAAGTTCCCCAACCTAAGCCGGCCTCCAGTGGTTGGTGAGAAGAGAGAAGCACTCGTTTCAATGCGACGGTCAAGTTTTTGCTTTTGATGACACTGAATTTTTTAATATCTAAAAAAAACGAGGCAATTCATGAATCCCTGCACGTGACCAGGTAAGCTGGTTGACAAGATGTCCCTCAGCGGTGGGGAATAATAATAATAATACGACCACCGGCGAGCATTCACATCATCCTATGTAGCATTTTACGTCTGTTAACTCATTTCATCCTTGCAACAGCCTTGAGGGATGAATGGTCTTATTCTTTCTGTTTCATTGGTGAGGAGGCTGAGGCCCAGAGAGGTTAAATAGAGCAGGACCCACAGCTAGTAAATGGCAAAAGTAGGATTTGAATATAGACTTCAGAGTCTAAGTATGGAACTAAATTCCTTCCCTGGGGCTGACCTTACCTGACTCCAAGGCCCAACTCTGTTCCCATCTAGAACCCTCCTTGCCAGCGGATGGAGCCTCTCTTGCTCTAGCATGTTTTCAGGGGTGTAGTCATGGCAGCAAAGTGGCCGTCGCCCCAAACAGTGGGCACATCTGTTGAGGAATGGCCCCGGCCCCTGTGGCACGTTCGTTAGATCCCTTCAGTGCTGGCAACCACTCCTCTGAGGGTTGATGTCTGCTGCCGTCCTGAAGTCATGTGCAGTCCAGTTTAAAACCAGCGATCGAGCTGGTTTACCAGTTTTGGTAAAAGGAAACAGGACACGCTCACTGAATGCGGCTGGTTTTCTTCTGTGGTTTAAAAACTGGATCTGAATGTCGTTCTCGAAAGGAAGTTCCCCCAAAGGGTGAGTCGCGGCAGCCCTACTGGGTTACACTTACCTTCCTACTGGAATACGTACTTGGAAAGCTTATATTCCAAGGGATATAGGCAGCATAAGACTCCTTGGGAAATATAAATTCTTTTAAAATATATGTATATATTTTTTCTAATCAAGCACGTCACTTTATACTCAATTTTGTTTATATTCTTTCTGTACAACTGGATTATAAAATGTGAGGAAAGAGCCTGTCTTTTACTTCTTTATATTCCCGTTCACACCAAGTATATAACTTGGTGACATGCATGTAGTAAATGCAGAGTAAGTATGTTCGACTGACGAGGAGACTTGTGTATTGGGGGAACTTTCTAGTTGAGTAGAATTCTGAGGGGAGTCCAGGCCGTGCAGATGAGCTGGGGTGCCGGGTCGAAGAAAAGGTACAATGGTAAAGAATAACATGAGAATTGGCCTCCTTGCATAGCACGTCTCATGGGGGTAGAGTTTAGTTAGCAGAGTCACGGGAGATATGATTAGAAAGGGATGTTTTATGGGCAGGTTGGATCTTTACCTTCTAGGTCAGTGGCTTCTAATTTTTTTAGCATTAGAGATTTCCCAGTGCTCCCCCCTGTCAAGCCCCGCCCCCCAACAGAAACACGGTATATAGAACAGATAAAGATAAAAGCTATCTGGCTAAAGTTATGAGAGAGGGGGCTTGGGGTTGTCTCCCTTAGTGTGGTCCTTTGTACACACACCAGTTACTTCTGGGGAATCCCAGGGCTCTTGCAAAGCAGTTGGAACACTGGCGTAGACACCAGGGCGTCCCTGAACACTGTGTCCCTTTTGCATCTCTATAGAAGTATGTAGCTCCTAGCCTCCTGACACTTCCAGATCTGCTCCTCACAACATCAAACCTCTCCTCTCTCCAGGGAGTCTTGGGGGGCCCTATCCCTGTAGGACACCCTGCCCCACAGCCACTCCCCTTTCTTGCTTGCTAATGGAACCTGAGTTTAATCTGGGCAGCTGTGTCCTGAGTCACACTGATGAATCGTGATTACTCTAAGGCAGGGATTGGCCAAATCCAGCTGCCAACTCTTGTCATAAATAGAGTTTTATTGGAACAAAGACACTCAGTAGTTTACCTCTTGTCTATGGCTGCTTTCATGCTGCGAGAGCAGAGTTGAGTAGTTGTGGCAGACTGGATGGCTTGCAAAGGCTAAATTATTTACTATCTGGCATTTTACAGAAAAAGTTTGCAGGCAACCATGGCAATTCCATTCTCCTTTGTCAGGATTAGGGGCAGACATGTAGTCACTTTGATCAAGGACAGGTGAAGTCAGTTGGAGGTATCTGAAAAAGATTTTTCTTCCTGATAAGCGAGGAACATGAAGAGAAAGTTCTGCTGTCATCCTCTTCCCTTGCATTCCAACACATGAGGATGTGATGTCTGGAGCTTCAGCAGCCATATTGTAACCATGAGAAATAATAGATGAGCCTGATTTCTTGATGGTGTCATCAAGTCCCTAAATCTACCATAGGGCTATTTAGTTTTAGACTTCTTGTTAAGCAAACAATAAAAATCTCTATGGTTTAAGCGACTCTTCATTGGGTTTTTGTTACTTGCCACTACATGTAGAATAAATAGGGCATTTTGTTTAAAGCCTAACAGCAAAGGGCAGAATGTTTTTATGGCAGTTGTGCAATGCAGTGGAATATTGCAAATCTAATGGATACTAGGAATGATAGCTAATAAGTCCTGGAAACTTACAGCATACTGGTTGCTATACTAAGTACTTTACATTCATTTTCTCATTATTACAAAACCCTGTGGGCACATTTTCCTTATTGTTTCCACTGACAGATAAGGAAGAAAGTGAGGTTTAGAGAAGTTTAATGATTTCCTCTAAGTTATACAGTTAGGTGGCAGAGTTCAATTTGAAGCCAGGTCGGCTGACTTCAAAAGCAATGCTCTTTTTTTTTTTAATTTTTAAAATTCAAGTTAGTTCACATATAGTGTAGTATTAGTTTCAGGGGTAGAATTTAGTCATTCATCAGTTGCATATAACGCTCAGTGCTCATTCTATCATGTGCCCTCCTTTTTTTGTTTTTTTAAAGATTTTATTTATTTATTCGACAGAGATAGAGACAGCCAGCGAGAGAGGGAACACAAGCAGAGGGAGTGGGAGAGGAAGAAGCAGGCTCATAGTGGAGGAGCCCGATGCGGGGCTCGATCCCACAACGCCGGGATCACGCCCTGAGCCGAAGGCAGACGCTTAACCGCTGTGCCACCCAGGCGCCCCTATCATGTGCCCTCCTTAATGCTCATCACCCAGTTATCCCCTCCCCCACCCCCCAGCAACCCTCAGTTTGTTTCCTAGCGTTAAGAGTCTCTTATGGTTTGCCTCCCTCTCTGTTTTTTTTTTTTTAAAGATTTTATTTATTTATTTGACAGACAGACAGCGAGAGAGGGAACACAAGCAGGGGGAGCGGGAGAGGAAGAAGCAGGCTCCCAGTGGAGAAGCCTGATGCGGGGCTCGATCCCAGGGGACCCGGGATCACGCCCTGAGCCAAAGGCAGATGCTTAACAACTGAGCCACCCAGGCGCCCCCTCCCTCTCTGTTTTTATCGCATTTTATTTTTCCTTCCCTTCCCCTATGTTCATCTGTTTTGTTTCTTAAATTCCACATGAGTGAAAGCATGTGGTATTTGTCTTTCTCTGACTGACTTACTTTGCTTAGCAGAACACCCTCTAGTTCCATCCGTGTCATTGCAAATGGTAAGATTTCATTCTTTTTGACGGCTGAGTAATAGTCCATTGTGTATGTATACCACCTTTTCTTTATCCGTTCATCTGTTGATGGACATCTGAGCTCTTTCCATAGTTTGGCTCTTCAAAAGCCACGCTCTTAATCATGAGTTTATGCTGCCATTTCTGCCCATAGACCTGAGTTCACGATCCATGTTGGCCACTTAGCAGGCAAGTGACTTAACCTTCTTGAGCCTCCGTGTCCCTCTAATGATGTGAAGGTCATGCTCAAAGTAAGAATGCCCCTGCCATCGTGCCTGAGACATGGTATTTGACTGTTTTCAGTGCATGTGCTCGGTTCTTTCGGGGCAGGTGGATGGCAGTAAATGAGCTACCGGGGGAGCCAAGAAACAGCCAAGAGCATAGCTAAGACGTGAATATAGGCTCAAGTGAGTGGACAAAGGCACACGGGTTCCTGAAAAGTTAAAGGAGGCTGGCCTCAGTCCTGGAGCGTGAATGGCAGCTCGAGAGCCCTTTCTAGTCCATTCTTCTGTCTCCAGGTGCTTTGAAAAATTGTAAGGAACTAAACAAAAAGAAGTTCCTTGAGTTATTGTCATCATTCCCCTTTGTGTGAAACAGAGCCACTGTGCAGGAGCGAACGTTCTTCAGAGTGTGGGTCCCTGGGGCCGACGGCCATCAGGACATTGGTATTTTCCTTACTGTGGTAAGGCCACGGGCCCACGAAGAATGGAAATCTGAAGACTCTGAGGAAAGATCAGAGATTACCTCTGTGGTTCGGGTGTTAGAGTGATTTCCTCTCTGAGCATTACTGTACAGTTTTTAATGGGAAAGGGTAATCAAGACCAGTTCACTCAACGACCTTATGGAAAATATATGAAATATAGAGTTTAAAAACCAGATTTAATTGTCAGGACTCTTTTTAAGAGAGACCAAGGAGAGCAAGAAAAACGACCCCAGTGGCTTGTTACGCAACATCCAGATGTTTGGCATCAGACAGGCCAGATGAGGGAGTGACTTTTTCACTCTTCATCTGCTTGCTTTGGCCTCACTCTAGACACAGTGAAAGAGAGGGTTATATAAGAAGCCTGCTGGAGCGGCCTCGTCCTTGCTCTCCCCTTGCCCTTCAAGAGACCTGTGAACGTTCAGCAGCATCCTTAAGCTCAGATGTGGCTGATTCTCAATGAACACATTCCTAAGACCCAGCATGGGCTCGAGAAGCTTCTGGAAATCATTTAATGACGGCTCCAGGTAGACAAAGAAGTGGGTGAAAGAGATTTTCCCTTCTCCTTCAGAGGTTTTTAGGCTCAGGTAGACTTGGAGTTGTTTCATTATCAATATAATAATCTAACATCATATTAAAATACGCTTGCGGGCTTTTAAAAGGGGACAGCTGCTCTTGCAAATGCTAGATAGGTGTCCACATTTCAGCTGGCTTTGTTTGTCAGCACGGATGTTTGTTCTTGCCAGGAATGCCAGTGAAGGGCAACCTGCACTGTTCTGCTGGAATACAAACACCAAGACCTGATTAGTGTGAGCGTTTGTTGAAAAAGCATTTTCCCTGCGCGCTAATCTCCACATATCCTGTGGGGAAATCCTTTCAATCCCATACCTGATAAATAAATCTGGCAAGTGAATAAACACTCTGTAAGTCTCTTACTGATACATAATTCCACCTGTTATGTGAGTTCCGCTGGCCTCTGAGCTCGGCCAGCCTCATGCACCTTGCAGACTGACCCAGAACAAAGCCTGCCAACGCAAAGAAGTGTGCCTCGACCCAGCCCGGCACCGAGCATTTGACCCCAGCCTTTCATAGGAATCAAGGGGGGGTGTTGAGGGCTAACGTAGACGTCCTGGGTTATGGTTGTTTCTCTTTGGTGCTTTTGGAAGGCTTGAATACTTCACGAGGCATCATATAATGCTACAGGTCAGGAACACCATGCTCTGTGTCCTCCTGGCTTTCCACTTAGGGCAAGGGGAAGGGTCCTGAAGCGGCTACAAAAATCCTTTTTAAAAGTTAGAATTGAGTGCCAGTGCAAATAGTCTGTTCTTTAAGGCCCGCGCCATCTCCCCACCCACCTGCAAGAGTCTTGGAATGCTGCTAACTATGTTAGCGTGATTTTCCTGTAGGTTCCTAAGGGCACAGTGATGCCTTCTCATGGGGGCCTGGTGCATTTGTGACTCATTAACTCTTTGTTAGTAACTAATGAATGCTGAATGAATGAACTTCAGTTCTTTGTAAGTTTGTGCGTATACGTATGTGAGACGTTGCTAGAGAATGACAGGTCGGTCCTCTTCAGTTAGGGATTTACTTAAAAACGAATTAGGAGAATTCTTTGTTGAGTCCTTGATAGGGGGCTGCCTGCCAGATGTAGTCACAGGGCACACGACAGCAGCACCCTCCTGGGGCATGCCTGCTGTATCCGAAAGAGAACTCCCTAGATGTATCCCCAACCGTCTGGATGGACATATGCACACATTGAAAATACCTTTATAAACCCCAAAGGACTCAGGCTCACTGCTTGATATGTACCATCAGTCATCTATGCATGATGTTGAAACAAGTTTCCAGATGATATTAGAGAAAGAATCAGACTGACCGATATCTTAGCAACAAAAGAGCTTCTATTAGTCTTCTATTGTTGCATAGGAGTTCACCCCCATGCTTAGTGATTTAATACAACAAACATTTATTATCTCACAGTTTCTGAGGGTCAGGAATCTGGGCATGGCTTAGCTGGGTGGTCTGGCTCAGCGTCTCTCAGGAGGCTGCAGTCAGGAGGTCAACAGGGGCCGTGGTCATCGGAAGGTTTGACTGGGGCTGGAAGATTGATCTGCTTTCAAGATGGCGCCCTCCCATGGCTGGCAGAAGTCTTCGTTCCTTAGGACATGGGTCTCTCCTTAGGCTGCTTGAGTGTCCTAGCAATGTGGCCATTCATTTTCCCCAGAGTGAGTGATCCAAGAGAAGGAGCAAGGAGGACCCTGCGGAACCCTTTATGATTCAGTCTCTAGAGTTGCACGCCATCACTTTTTCTTTATTCTATTCATTAGAAGCAAGTCCTAAAATCCAGCCAGTACTTGAGGGGAGAAAGAGTAGGCTTCGCTTCTTGAAGGGAGGAACATCAGAGACTTTGTGGACACGTTTTAAATCTATCGCAGAGCTGCTGTTCTGATTTGCCAGGTATGTTTTTGAGCACTAGCCTGCCTTTCCACATGTGTGCGTTAAGTATGTAAATCCTGCTAACATCTGGAGGGAGTCCACATCGAGTTGCTTGATAGGAGAAACAGGTTGTCTGAAAATCAGGAGTTTGATTTCTGGGGTTCTGAGGGTTTGATCGCAGACCTTTGCTTTGAAACTATTTCTGTTCTCTGGAGTATGAAGTCTTTCCCCCAAATCCGTGTGCTCCCTCTTTAAAGAGGACCAATAGCATTCACGAGTAGTCACGCTTATGTGTTTCACAAATTCATTAAATTCTCACAACTACCCAATGGGCTAGATGTTCTTAGCATCATCCTTATTTTACAGATCGGGATCCTGGGGGCTGACGTCATTTGCCCAAAGTCACCTAGACAGTAAATAAATGGTAACACTGGGATGTGAATCAGGCAGTTTGGCTCCAGACTGCAGGCTCTTATTTTTGCCACTATGTGCCTCCTCCTTCTGCTGAACTGACTCTCTTCACCCAAGACCCTAAAGTTGGTCATACGTATGTTATGTAGCTTCTTCTTCAAGTCAGACCATGTCAGAAATTCTCTGCCAAACAGGAAGGTGTGGAGGTCTGGTATTTCCAACCATCACCACCACTGGGCCCCAGGTTAGACCTCCCCAGAGCCATGCCTCATTCTGGATTCTGGAAACCATTCTGTTTCCTGCATCTTCAGGCCTGGAAATAATAACAGCTCCTTACTTGTGGTGGGTAAAATAATGACCCCCCCCCGAAGATGTCCATCCTAATCTCTGGGACCAGTGACTATGGCAAAAGGAACTTTGCAGGGGTAATAAGGTAAGGATCTTGAGATGGGGAGATTGTCTTGGATTATCCAGATGTACCCACTATGCAGATTCGTAAGAGTGAGGCTCAGAGTAGGGCGCGAGCTTGAAGATGCTCTGCTGCCGGCTTTGAGAACATGGGAAGGGGCCACGAACCCAGGAAAGTGGGCAGTCTCCAGCAGCTGGAAAGGGCAGGGCAATACCCTCCCCTAGAGCTTCCAGAAGGAGTGGCGCCCTGCTGACATCTTGATTTTAGCTTAGGGAGAACCATTTCAGACCTCCGTCCTCCAGAATTCTAAGATAATACATTTGGGTTGTATTAAGCCAAAAAAAAAAAAAAAAAAAAATTCTTCAACGAGGATGAAAATCCACTCTGCTGTTTTTGTATAATATGATGACAGATGAAGAGACTACAGAGGTACTTCTTATCAGAGATGATACAATTATATACATGTGGCACATGCCTATGTTCCAGGCTGTGGGGTACAAACCCTGCCTTAGAAACGCATTGGCAAGCAAAGGTGCACACACAGGAAGCAAGCAAAGCGTCTTTATTTCAGGGCAAATGTGCGCGGTGCTGATAATGAGCCCTGGGAAAGCGCGGAACTAGGTGTGATGATCAAGGATGGCGGGAGCAACGGAGCGTCTTCCAGAACACTTGCTGTCATCCTCTCACCCGTCCAAAAGGCCAACAGGAAGCCAGAAAATAACCTTGCTGAGAGGCAGTCCCCCAGGCACACAGCATCCCAGAAGGCAGGAAACAGTTCTCTATTTTTCTCGGTGGTCCCCCTTTCATCGATGGAGAACAGCCTCCATCGAGACCCCACTGCCTCTGCTATCCTGGTTTGTCTGTCTTACGCTCCCACCTTCTCTCCCCAGTGTCTGTGTCATCCCTGCCAGGGCCCGTAATGGTCCGGAGGGGCAGACTCATGCTCCCAGCTTGGGGCTGGATGGCCCAGAGATTCTGACGCTCCCTGGCTCCCCTCAGTCCTCCCCTGCTCTCAGCAAGATAACAAAGCTTCCTGTTCCCCATTGCAGGTCCCCCGCAGCCTGACGCTTACTCACCCCAGGGGGTGCAGAGGGCTGAGCGGGATGGCGAGAACAGACAACAAAGCCACTCGTCTGCACGCAGCACGTGTCCGGGTCTCATGGGCTCTGCAGAAGGGCTGGGCTGTGAGTTGTCAGGAGGGTTTAGGAACATTCGAGACCAGGACAAAGCACGCCCTGGATATCCTGCTCCGGGAACCCTAAGAGTTACTGCCAGGCCTTGGAGAGAATTAATATACCTACTAGTCAGAATCACATCCCCGCGTACACACGGAGGTCCCAGGGCGTGCAGCTTGGCTATTTGTCACATTTTCCAGGAGGCTGCCCGGAGCCCCACGCCTGCTGTGAGTTTTGTAGCTGATGGCACAGGTGTCCAACCACGTTAGTGTGGAGCCTGGGCCCGGCTGTCACTAGGCGTTTCCCCCCAAGAAACATTAGTCTGTTTTTCTAATATTTAGAGCTGCACCCTGTGCCCCCTGCTATGTGGATAGCAAATATAAATGATTTCAACCCTGGTCTTTGAGTGGAGACCACGCTACGAGCATGAGGATTTCAAGAGGTCTTTGCAGCCTTGCTGGTTCTTGTGTTGTTCCTCTCTGATACATCACGTCATTTCTTTGGTTTCTCGGTGCTGATACGGAGAAGAGGATCTATCTTGGTGCCAGTATCTCAACCAGAATTTCTATCACTTTTGTAAGTGGGAAGGAGGAGATTCACACGTATTATAAATACGCTGGGTCCCTACTAAAATATTTTTTAATTTAGAGTGGAATTTAGTATAAGAAGTTTCCTTCTTGGACTCCAGCCAGTGAGTTTTAGGGGATTACCCGAAGGATTTTGTTATAAGACGGAGCCACTTACAGATTGCTCTTACGCGGAGGGGCTCAAGGAACATAACGGAATTGCCGAATATACCCAAGATGTGAGAAGAGGTTTTGGGAAGTGGTCCCAGTCCATGCTGCAGTGAGAGGGGAGAGCCTGCGAGGTAGAATTGGGTTCATTAGGTCACATGGCGACTGCTTCTAGTCTTCTGTAAAGGGTGAATTTTTCTGCTCTCCTGCTTTCTGATCTAGGATGTGGCTTCCACAGTGAGACAACGACTCCTTCTGTCTAAGAACGTGAGTCCCAGAGTCTGCCGGCTGGGATTTGGAGCCCAGGCCTGTCTTCCTTGGCTGGGAGACCCCTGCCCAAGTGACTTCCCATCTCTGAGACCCAGTTTTATGAGCTGGGACATGATAATACTACCAGCGACGGCCACCACCATCATATCGATCTCCAAGGCTTATTTAAAAAATTAAATCGCCATAATTCCCACGAATTGTGTGGTACCTGGCACACCATAAGCAGCCAAAAGGCTATCTCCTGTTGTTTGTAAGAGTAGCAGTACGATGGTCCTATTTTTGTAGTGAATGAGAAGATTCAGGGTACACAAAATAGAGATAGTGCGGAGGACGGCAACATTTTTAAAAAGGGGATAAGCCATCCCGAGTTTTAGATAAAGATCAGGAATGAAGGATTTGCTTTGTCCCCGGGAGGCGCTAGCATGGTAGTGGTTTAGTGCCAGCTACAGAAGGAACCAGCACCTTCTTCGGCTCACACACACGTAGAAGCGTGTGTGTGTGTGTGTGTGTGTGTACATATGTATCCTGCTTCGTGTCGCACACCACTGCAAGATGGAGAGAGAAGCATTATGGCTGTGAATAAAAATGTCACAGAAAAAAAGAGATTTCTCTTCAGTCCTTTCAAACGGACCACAGCCCACTGAGGGGCCTTTTCTTCGCTCAAAAGCCAGCTAAAGGCATTGGGGCTGATCATTTTTCAACACGCTTTTTTCTTCTTCTGTTTGGATTGTTCTAAGCATGGTCCCCAGGCATCTGGAAAATTAAATGAGAGAAATAAAATAATTCATCCTTTTTTCCCTCGGAGTGAGGACCTACAGAAATAAAGGAAACCAAGATACTTACAATAGGATCCCTGTAGGTTTCAGGGAACAAAGAGTGACAACAAGCATGTACGGCTTAAAATAGCTACACTTCAGGGTGGACTATTATACAAGAGAAATTATACCGGTGGTATTCGCAGCCGCGTAAAGGAAGACACGGTCTCCACTCACCATCATAAAGAGATTCGCCCTCCGATTGCCAATCTCTCATTTCGACTATAGAGACAGCACTTGCCGGCAACGTGGAAGACAATTGAATTGGGAAGGGACAGGGAAGTTGGAGAACAAAGAGGTGTATTAATGATAGTAATTGGAGTTCGCACCTCTGATTCATGAGGTTTTCAGTGTCACCGGTCAGGCCTCTTCAAAGAGTGGGCACAGCCGTGATCTGCAGGCACGCTTTGGGGAACAGCTGAGCAAGACGGAGAGGGATTCCCCTGGCACTCGTCTGTGCTTTCCTGTCAGTCCTGAGAGCTGAAATGCCCTCGCGGGCAGCTGAGAGCACGATGCTTCTAGCACCCCGTCTCAGGGGAGCCCCAATGCTTCCGGCAGGGTCTCTCACACTGTGGAAAATAAAACAGGTGAAGAATCGAGAATATTTGAGAAAGAAGACACAGGAATTGTGGTCTCTAACATAGGAAAGCTTCTTTATGCCTTTGGGAAACTGGAAGGAGACCAGTATGAGTGGGGCAGAGCGATCAAAGGTGGGGGGAGCTGGGCAGGACCCGTTCATGCCACTCCTCACAGGCCACGGGAAGGAGCTTAGATTTCTGTTATAAGGGCGTTGGTAAACCACGGAGGACTTTTCACCTGGGGAATTACCAGTTATCTGATACAATTCCTAATTAGGAAGATCTCGAAGGAACTTCAGGGCAGTCTCTGAAATGATAAGTTTTTAATAGTCCTCATCAATATTCCTCCCAGGCAAGTTGGGATAATCGAGGCCAGCCCATCGGCCAAGGTCATCAAAACTGCTGGAGGGACTTGCAAATGAGAAATGTGGAATTTCTATCATTAGATTCACAATCTGATGTTTTTGTTAAACTATATTTACAGTGTATAGACCCTAAAATAATTGTAGGGTTAAGTGAGAAGAGTAAAGGGTAGAATGTGTAGGGTTATTAGGGCACATTCTCATGCAAAGGGTGGTTTGATATTAATCAGGGGGTATGCATATGTGCCCCGTTGGGTTAGTATTAGTACATAAAGGGAGCAGAAGGCAATGACGTCTTTCTTTACCATCTTCTAATGCCAACGGGTCTTTATTCAAAGCTGAGCTATTTTCAGGAGGGTAGGGAATTCTTCTTTATCCCCGGCTCCAGGTTAAGACATTAAAGGGGAAGTTCACAAATGAAATTCCACCTTCAAAGATTTTCCCGGATTAGAGAATTCCAAAAGTATACAATTTAGAGAGCACTTGAGACTTTAAGAAGTCTTGCAAATGCCACTAAGGTTTTCTCTGGGTCCTTTTAGCACTGGATCCAAATCCCATTAGAATGATTTGTAAGACAGCAACAGACCCTACTTTCTGGCTCCACCTGTTTAAAGTAAAAATGGGTACAATATAGTTATATACCTTTATCAGTCAGCCTGGGTTTAGTTATGCTGCGGTAACAAACAGGCCCCAGTGCTCAGCGTCTTAACAAAAACAAGGCCTTTTTCTTCCACAAATTGTAGTTTGCAGGCAAACTATGGGCTCTGCTCTGGGCTGTTTTTTATTCCAGAACCTTGACTGAAGGAGCAGCCCCATCTGAGACATGTCAGCCTCATGGTGGAGGGAAGGAGCAATGGCTAGACCATATGTTGGCCTCGAAAGTTCTGGCAGAAGCAGCACGGGCCACTTTAATACACATCTCATTAGCCATAGCCAATCAAACGGTCAAGCTCGAAGTTAGCAAGAAGGGAATAAGCATTTTTCCGCAGAAATGCTCTGTAGGGAAGGGCATTGAATATCATAAACAAATAATGAAGGTATGACAATGACATGTTTTACTTTCTGCATTTTTTAAACCAGCTTTAAGGTGGAAATCCTGTAACAATTTTACATCAATCGAGCTGAAAACATTCAGATATCATAATTCAGAATATGATCCAGTCCCTGAAAATTAGCATCACAAGTGCTGCTTTTGAAGGGTTACTTCTGAAAGTCTGATATGAGCAGTTTGGAAGTGATTAAACACAATTCTACCAGAAGAAAAGAACATTCAATAAAGCAGAGTTCTCAATTCCTAATCCGATCTTGTACCAATCTCTCAAGAATTTGAGACTAACCGCTTGGAGCACTTTTACGCAGAAAAGAAAGGAGGAAAAAGAATCTTGTATCTCTTTCTCCAAGTCTGGGTGAATGGGATGCAAAGACTATATCGGTAACATAATTTAGTCAACATTATGTTCTATTTAGGAAAGTTTGAATTATGTGGTTAGCTAAGGAATAAGAAACTTTATCTTCACCAATTAGGAAGAGAAAACAGTTTCATGTGAGTCCAGGAAAATATACGCCAACCATCAAAAACACGTCACGTCTAGTCGAGGGTCCATTGCATGATTACAGTGGCCCCTTTTATCTTGCTCTGGTCCCCCAGTCTATTCTCCATTCAGCAGCCAGACTGGGCCTTCTAAAACTTAGAGTATGGCACGTTCTGCTCAGAATCTGCACAGAACCCTCAGAGGAGCCTTCCAGCTCCCTCTGAATCATATCCATTTCTGTGGTCCGTGGCATTGTATGTGACCACCTTTCTGCCATCTGCTAACACTCACCTCCCTCCTTGCTCCACGGCAGCCACACTGGCCTTGCTCCTCTTCTTCCTCTAACCTGCCAAGTCTCTGCTGCCACAGGACCTTTGCATGGACTGTCCCTTCCACCTGGGGCACTCTGACTCCAGAAATCCATGTTCCATATTCCTTTGTTTTATCAAAGAGGCCTTCCCTAACCACCTTATATAAAACAGCACCTACATCTTCTCTGCCCCTTACCCAGCTTTATTTCCCTCCTCAGCATGTGTTGCTACCTGACACTATATACATTCTCATTCTCCATCTCCTTTCCCTCAATTAGAATCACCAGGAGAGCGGGGACTTCATTCCATTCACTGTTTTACTCTTGGAGCTAAGAACACCAGGTGACTGGCACATAGGAGATGCATAATAAAATTTGTCAGATGAACCAAAGGAAGGAACTATTGCTACTATTCTTAATTCCATCAGACCCATGTAACTATTTAATGGGCCATTAGTACAAGAAACTAATAAAAATGTATTTTCCTGCCTGGAAGATTCACTCCACAAAAAATGTGACATTAAAATGTTTTGAAACAAAACAGAAAACCACAATCCCTATAATTTCTCCTGCTTTCTGTTAATTTCCTTCTGTAAAGTCTCTGTGTTTACAGTACCAGGAAGCGTGACTGATCACAGAATCCTGAATGAAGGGTGGGATGAAAAGTCGCTGGATACATTTCCCCACGAACGATGAGTGGCCCTTTGTAATTTGAACGCAGTGGATTATGGTGAGAACAATTAGGAGAGCAAGAGGAATAGCAGATTGAGGGGCAATGGGAAGCTACGATAGGTGAGCCTCTTAAAAGCAAACCCAGGGCCTAGACAGGTGGATGACACCACTATTAGAACAACTGTATGAAAGTAAGAAATGGCCACCAGGCCACACACAGCTGGCCACCGTCCAGTGGACTTTCTAACATGGCCCGGAAAAGTGAGTCCCAGATCGGGACTTCCGTAACCCTTGAAAAATCACATCTCGAGTTTCCCTGCTCTTCTGTTTCCATCACGACAACTGCCGCCCCTGTCCTGCACCTTGCTGTCACCCTCTAATGACCTGCCACCACACCATGATTTGCCCTGTCTGCCGCTTAGGTCGCATGGAGAGCTGGCGAGGAACGGCCGGAGGGGCGGTACTGGGTCCAGCTTCCCATTCTAACTCTGAGTTCCTGCTGCGTAAGGCCAACGTTTTATATTAGTTTTCTCCATCCTTTGGCTACCCGTGACGACACACGGTGAGCCCTTATGACATACTTGTTGAAAGAATGCACGATGGAAAGAATGAGGTGAAGTTTTCTTTGGAGATGTACTGAACCCATTTACAGTGGTGATTAGTGATCAAGCTGCTTTAATGGTCGAGAGTGGGGGTGGTTGATCAGGGCCTCGGAGCCCGAAGCTTAGTGAGGTGCCACCCGAAAAGGGTGGCCTGGGCTAGCAGGATGAGTGGATTCTCAGAACGCAGCCTTGAGGAGCAGATCCTGGGTCCTGCGAGCCTCCGTGGCCTTCCTTGCTAAGTTAGGATGCAAGGTGTGCTCAGGGTTTATCATTGGCTGGCGGGGTCAGGAAGTGGTTACCTGAGCCTGCGTCCCACCCACGAGGCATGTGCTTCTCCGCCAGCTGTAAGCTGATAAAAACCTCTCCTCCAGAGGCCACCTGGGGTGGCCAGATCAGGTAGCTCTGGAGGCTGAACCCTGGTGATGGGCTCCTAGCATCATCTCTTGCAGCAAGCCCAGGGGCAAGGTGCTTGTTGTAAAAGGCAGAGAAGGGGAATTCAGGTGTGTAAATGACGTAATCTAGTTCAGCTCCATCGTGGCACCCAACAGACGTGGTCCCACTGAGCCTTGGCACAACCTTGCTCAGGCGGTGTGAGTAGCCTCCTTGTAGCAGGGAAGAAGTCACCACTCAGAGAAGTTACTAACTGTCCTTATCAGCGGGGGCCCTGGCAGGAAGCCCACAGCCCCTCACGAGGGTTTAACAGAAGAGAATTTGAGGAAGGGTGCTATTTACTGAGGTGTGGGCCGGGCTGCAGGAGAGAGGTAGGAATGGCAGCTTCTGGAGATGAAGAAAGGTGGGAAGCCAGCACTAGCCCCAGGCCTGAGCACTCTAGGCGGTGGGGGTAGCAGGGCCCTTGGGCACAGATGCAGAGGGAAGCTACAGCCACCCAGGATGCCCTGTGGCCCAGACAGACCCCTGTCCTCACCACCACAGTGAGGAGGCCGCCAGGGGAGTGACCCCATCACCTGTCACCACTGTCCCTTTGGCCACAGGAAAGCCAGAGGAGAAGGGGGCAGCTGATCCAGTCCCCGGGATAGGGGCAGGGCAGAGAGTGGATCTGAGGTGGCAGTGATCAGAACATGGCTTCCAATGGCCCCTGTGGGCAGTGGGATACGCAGGGAGGGTTCGCAGCCCGCCGGGAGGGCGCCATCTTGCATTCTTGGCTGAGAGAGGAAAAGGAAGCGCTAATTCTTTCTTCTCCTGTTATCCTTCACACTTTCCTCTTTTAAAGCTTTCTCTTCTCTCCTTTCCTCCCTCCTGCTGCCCACCCTGCCTCCCTCCTTCGCCCCCTCTGTCACAGACCCACTAGGCCCTGGGACACCAATAAATAGGGCCCGACTCCCTCCCTGAGGTACTTACAGCAGCGTTGTGTTATTACAGAGCTTGGTCCATTCAGGGCACTCTGTGTTTTAAAGCCCAAGTGCAATTTACTTCAGAATTTCATTTTTTTAAAGGGCTTCGTACGAGAAGTGTTTGGAGATGCCCCAGGCAAGAGCACCACCTCAGGCCACAGCTCCTTTCTGCAAGGGGCCGCGCACACCCCAGAGTTACCTCCATCTGCTGACGGAGCCCCAAGCCTTCCCTGCTGTGTTCATTCATTTATTTTTTAATCGATTTTCCACTTTGCCTCACATCTAAATGGACTTACATCTTTCTGGGGCCCCTTTTTGGAGTCTTGTATACCCATGTGTGTTCTTGGAAAGGTGGGGTGCTTGGGACCACACCCTGTCACCAGGTCTCCCCCTACCCTGCCCCCCATTGGGCCAGGAATACCCTCCCTGGGTTGGAGCAGGTCGGTGTCCCTTCCTCCATGTGCTCCGAACCGGGGCAAAGCTCTGATGCCTTTCTCTGCACCCCCGTTTATAAAATGGACATAATGACCCCTTTTCCTTTTAACAGGAGTGCTGGGAGACTTTGGCGCATTTCTGAAGTACTCAGAGCCCCTCATTTGGCGAGCAGAGAGAGCAGAGCACTCTGTGGTTCTCATTATTCGCAGAGAGGCACACTCACTTCAGCTCACCCCGCGCTCCCGTCATTTCCCGGTATTATTGACTTAAGTACTCTTCAAGAAGAATTTCTCCGAAGCTCCCATGTTGACATCCTACTAGTGTTTTGAGAGCCGGGCTTGCTCGCTGTTTGTTCCCTTGGATGAAAGCCTACAACCGCTCTGTTAAACAGTCTGCATTCAATGGGAAGAAGGAGAAGTGGGGCACCGAGCAGAAATCCAATAGCCGCTTACAAAAAAAAGAATAAATGGTCATCTTTTTGCATCTCGGCTTTTCCCACAAGGCAGGGTGATGTAAAAATACCTCGGTGCTGGGTGAGGCATGCTGCCGGACTAGCTCTGGCCAGGGCGGGGACCCTGGGTTGCAGTGACTCAATCTCTCTCACCTTTCCAAGCAAAAGCATTTGGCCTTACAATTCTCCTTCTCAAATTCTCTGACACTATTTCCCCACATCAGTCCTTGCTTCTTGACTTGTTGCCAGAGAAACCAGCGGACAGAAGGAAACTTGGAGACCACAGGGTGCATCCTCTATGCTTCTTGGGGGAAAGGGATGGATACTTGTGTGTAGTGGAAGCCAGACTTCTGGACATTTGGGGGCATATTAGGGCAAAGCAGCAATGCCTTCTTCCAGCAGCTCATTAGCACCCTTGGTAGACAACGTAGGGAGGTAGAATGGGTACCCATCCAAGAATCTGGGCTTCATCTCAAGCCAGCTTTGTGACTTTGGACAAGTCATTAAACATCTCCAGACCCTAGTGTCCCCAGTTCTAAAAAATGACATAAGAATATTGGTGTCACAAGATTTTTGTCAGTATCCATTCATTGACTCAGCAAATATGAAGTGAGTGTCCGCATGTCAGGGGCTAATTTTGAGGCTGTTGTTGTCTTTGCTTTCAATATGTTTCTGGTCTCAGGGAGAAATGGATGTAAAAGAGGCAAAACCACTAGTGTTTGATGAGTGAGTACAGTGTGACACCACAGGGGTGCGAAGAGAGAGAGGCTCTCAACCCCATCAGTTAGGAAAGGCTGCCTGGAGGAGGCCACAACTAAAATGAGAACTGATGAGTGGAAGAGATTGGCAGGAAAAGGGGTGCAGAGACCCGAGAGGGCATCACCCATCAATTCAGAACATCTGGAGTAGAGAAAGAGGTGAAGAGCCATCAGGGTGAGAGGCAAGGGTGGGGAGGATGATGCCTGCCTGGAGATTTAGGCAGGAACCCCATGCAGGGATGGTGTTAACAGGTTCAAGCATCATCCCGAGGAAAGTGTGGGGACGACCAAAGTCAGATTTGTGCCATAGAAAAGTCGCGGGAGCAGCAGTGCGGAGAGTGAGTGAGAGAGGATACACCGAATGTTTTCTGTTTGCCTCTCCAGACCCACTTGCTACCTTTCCCCATCCTGCTCCACGTCGCAGTAGGCTGACATTCATGGACTGCCACAATAGGCTGCTCTGCACTCATTTCCAGGCGGGTTCAGCCCACAGGAAGCAGGAGCAGGAGATGGGAGGGTGGGAAGGGAGAGAAGTCAGGGTA
The DNA here is from genome assembly GCF_024610735.1 of Ursus americanus. Lineage (NCBI taxonomy): Eukaryota > Metazoa > Chordata > Mammalia > Carnivora > Ursidae > Ursus > Ursus americanus. The sequence continues at coordinate 17,956,380 of NC_142158.1, forward strand.
CCTGTTCCCCAGTCTCTCCCCATGATGGACTCAGATGGGCAGTGGCTGAGTGGCCAAGCTCCTGCCTGGCAGACCTTTCTCCCAGCTTCGGCTCTCTCTCTAGCGATATATAAAAACAGCTCCCTTTAGGTCCAGGCACCTACGGCTCCCCACTGTTGCTAGCCCTAGATGCCTCTCCGTCCCATGTTGGTTTCTCTTAACTCTGCCAAGAACCTTTGTAAATAGGGGTTCTTCAAGTGCCCCGTGGCAGTGTGCTGTCTGCTGGGCCCCTGCCCCATACAGAGGATTATGGCTGGGGCAGTGTGAGGCTGTTTCATCTACACCAGCCAGACAGCAGATAGTGGGGACGTGGTGGAAGGGAGTCAGTGGATTCCAGAGATATTCAGGAAATAAAAATGATGGAATTTAGTTGCAGGGGTGAGGGAGGGAAAGCTATGGGTGGCTTTTGTACTTGGGAGGAGGGTGGTGCTACTCATTGGGACACCAGGAGGGCTGGAGTAGCAGGAAATACTGAGAGGCTTCAAATGGCAATACTCAACAGACTTGAGAGTATGAACATCTATGGTTCGGAAGTGGAATCTGGGTGGGAGATTCATTAGTAAGTACCGGAAGGGCTGGGCCAATGGACGAGAGGTCTGAGGCTAGGAGGATGTCCAGGAGACTGAGCTGCTGTGACAGTTGTAGGAAATGGTACAGAGTAGGAAATGGGACAGAGTAGGAAATGATGAGTGTTGGCTGCAGACATGAGTGCTGAGAAGGTCCCCTGGCTACAGGAGCAAAGGCATGGTTGACTTTGGTTGACCTTGGCTAAAGCCATTTCAACAAGTGGCACTGGAGACTGAAGGAAAGGCTCAGATGCAAATAAGTTCGTGACGTAAGGGTGGACACTTGGTGGTCTGTCTGTTCTCTGTGAAGGAGTTGCTGAAGTCTGCTGGGGGGCAAGGAGGTGACGAAAGAAAGGACCCTCACGAGGCATGAGCCTGTCTTGTCTTTCCTGCTGTTTGGCAGGAGCAAGTTGCTCCTTGTATCGGGGACTCTGTTTTCCGGGTGAAGAGGGTTGAGGTAACAGGAGCAAAGGTAGAAAACTCCAGAAGCTGATCGATTCAGTGGTGGTCCCGGCACTTCCACTGTCCCCCCACTCCTTTGCTTGTTTGCACTTTGAGGGCCCTGGTTTCCCTTCGTCCCTCAGAGATTATTCCAAATATCTGAAAGGTGATGTGGCCAGTAGCCTCATCATCCAATCAAAGCTCTCTTCTGTGGCCAGAGGCTTCTTCCTTGGCCAAAGCTCCTCAGAAAGAAATGGAAGCACAAGATAGTATTTCAATTCCATAAATATTGATTGAGCGTTTAGTATACGTAAGTCTCAGAAACTACCCTATAACAAAATGGCCTCTGGGAGTCCATGATGTGCACACAGCTCCTATTTTGCTTTATTAAGCTATGGTGAAATGCATGTAACATGCAATATATCATCTTAATCATTTTGAAGGGCACAGTTCAGTGGTGTCGAGTATACTCCCGTTGTTATAGAACCAACCTCCAGAACCTTCTTCATCTTGCAAAATGGAAATTCTGTATCCCCAGCTCCTGGCAAGCACCATTCGACCTCTACCTCTGAGAAGCTGATTATGCTAGCTACCTCCCATAGATGGAATTGGACAGTGTTCATCCTTTTGTGACTGGCTTATTTCCCCAGCATGTCTTCAGGGTTCAACCATGTCATGGCATGTGTCAGAGTATCCTTCTATTTGAAAGCTGAGCTATTGTTTTCAGTAGATACTGCGTGTTTATTCATTGACCCATCCATGGACCCTTGGGTTGCCGCCATCTTTTGGCTGCCATGAGTAATGCTGCTATGAACATGGATGTACAAATATCTGGGGGAGTCCCTGCTGTCCATTCTTTGAGGTATATACCTGGAAGTGGAGTATCATAGGATTTTTTTTGCACTTGACAAAACATTTGATTATCTTTTTCTTTCAAACTTTTACTTAAATTCTAGTTAGTTCACATACAGTGTATTATTGGTTTCAGGAGTAGAATTTAGTGATTCATCACTCACTGATAACACCCAGTGCTCATTGAAATATTGTCATTTGCAACGACGTGGATGGAGCTAGAGGGTACCATGCTGAGCGAAACAAGTCAGAGAAAGACAAATCCCATATGATCTCACTCATACGTGGAATTTAAGGAAAAAAAACACTTGATTATCTTAATGAATGTTTAAATCTCAGTGATTGGAGATTACTAAAGAATGGAGATTTTTAAAATTATATATACATATATATTATGAAGATTTTATTTATTTATTTGTCAGAAAGAAAGGGAGAGAGAGTGGGGAGAATGGCAGACAGAGGGAGAAGCAGGCTGGGCTCGATCCCAGGACCCTGAGATCATGACCTGAGCCAAAAGCAGACGCTTAACTCACTGAGCCTCCCAGGTGTCCCTAAATTATATTTTTCACTTACCGCCTGCAATACTTCTTTTCCATCCCATGTTACCTGGGACCTCTGAAGCCTCCAAGAGACTTCCATGAGAGAATTCTGGAATACTGGAATATTCCTTTGGAGCTTTTTTCTCCTCATCTAGGCATTTATTTCTTTATTCACTGCCTGAAGGGGTAGCCACAGGGAGCTATTTCTTTTGCGACAGGCTTATTTCATTAGCAGAACGACACGGTTATCTGCCTTGTAATGTGTGTCTGAATGTCCTTCCTTCTCAGGGCTGCACATCCCTTGTTTTCCATGGTAGCGTGTTTCTCAGCTCACAAAGGTGTTTCATACCCGTTTTTTCCTTTCTCCCTCATTTTCTCCACGTGGCAGCCAGGGAGTGGTTATGACGCTCGCCTTCTAGCTGAGGAAACAAGCCCCGCCAAGCCGCCCCAGGAGCACACGGGAAGCACAGGCCTGGGACCAGGACACAGGCCTTTGCCTTGTGGAGTCCCTTGGAACTTCCCAGGAGCATGGCTGTGTGTGCAGAGCCCTGGCCCCGTCATGCATGCACTCTGCATAGCAGGCCCTGGAGTGACCAAGTGGGGGGGACCCCTGTGAGAAAGAACAGGTCCAGTGACAAGTCAGTGACAAGACAGTAGTGGAGGGAAGGCCAAGAGTGGCAGGGGACCCGGCAGTGAGCCCACTCTGGCCCCAGTCCAGGCCACTGGGAGCCTCCTCTCCCTGGGACACAGGCAAGGGGTGTCCCCAGGCCAGTCCCAGGAGCTGGGTGACGGCAGAGCGCTGGAAAACCAGCCAGCCCAAACAAGGTGAATCTTCAAAGTTCATCGTCAATGATTAGAGCAGCCCGACAGGAGAGTCAGGTAATGAAGTAGGGATTTGAAGTATTCAGTGCCTCATAACGCAGTCGGTGGTGTTAGAAGCTCTCTGAATTAAGTGAACTACCATCCTTTGGGAAGAATTCTATTTGGGGCATCTTGCTGGGGTTGGTGGGGATTACCTCTGAAGCCAGCGTAATCATCTTTCTCTTAGTATTCACGTGCAGTCCTTTCAGGAAGAATAAACCTTTGTGCTTTGGAGAGCACGCCCATCATGAGCACGAGCTGTGTTTTGAAGCTCCTGGCAGTCAAGCTTCTCCGAGCTCGAGCTCCTATCCCGGAGACAGCCGGATAACCCACAGGACGTGGGCGTGGCCGGTGGAGGAAATGAGCAAGGGGATGCTGCCTCTGGGTTCCCACTGGGAAACAGCTTCCTACACTACCCTCTTCGATCTTCCCATCCAGAGACTGTTCCAGAACTTTTGCCACTGGTCATATATTCTGGTTCAAGGTGAGCTACTAGTTATCATTCACGGAGCACACGTTTTCAAAAGAATTAGAAAGTTGCAAAATACTCTGAACAGTGAATTGCAAGAAACCTAATCCAATCAAGCTTTTAAAACACCGGAGCCCTTTTTATTTTCTTAGGAGCATCATTAGGAACCTGGTGCACCAAGGAGTTGGTAACACATGCAAACGCTAGTCAAGAGAATGCTGGATCAAGAGCTTTTAAGGAACTTGCCATGTCTCAATTCAGTCATACATTAATTTTCTTAAAAGGCACTGCATATGTTTGAAGATGATTTAGATTCAATAAGCTAACAGAAGAGCGACCTTAGAGGCAACTTAAACCAGCTCTGCTTCCAACACAGAATTCCCCTCTCTAAACTGTCTGACAATTTTTTTCCCCTGCTTTTTCTCAAAAACCTCTGGTACCAGGTTGGGGGGCGGGGAGGGAGGGCTCACAACTCCGTTCCATTTATGAGTTTACTATTGGAAAACCCCTCTTAATTCCCACCTCTAAAGCCATGGGGGAATAAGACCCATCTCTGTTTTACCGGCTCTTCAAATTAGGAAATTCACACATTTCTTCCCCAGTTTCCTTTTAACTAAATCTGTCACGTCCAGATCCTGCAACCTTCCGCAAATGCTCGCTAACAGTCCTTTGAATGTTCACTTGCTCTGGGGCTGCAAAGAGTAGTATAACAGCAGGTGTGGTTAAGTCCAGCACCAAAGGCTGTGGGACCGTCCCTTCCTTCCTATCTTATGATAGTGCTCTGAGCTCTGGCTTTCTCCAGGGTCGTCATCTCCCGGTGCAAATCCTCGCTCTGCCACTTTCTCCTTCAGAAACTTGGGCGAGCGAATTAACTCTAATGCCGGTTTCCTCATCTATTAAAGATAGGGGAAGTATAATATGGACCCCACAGCCTCACTGGGTTAGGGCAGTTGAGATCATACCTACAAGTGCTTAGCATAGACCTGCAACATAGTAAATGCTCAATAAATGTATCTGCTTGGGATACACTGATCATGAACGCAGATGCTGCAGGCGGAATGGTGGGGTTCACGTGTCAGCTCAGGTTAAATTTTGATCCCATCACCTGTGAGCTAAATAGCCTTGGGTAAGTGGCTTCAACTCTCTGTGCCTCAATTCCCTTACTTGCAAAAGGGAGACTTGAGTTGTTCAAAGGATTAAATGAACTAATATATGTAAGGTGCTTGGAACAGAGCTTGGACAGTAAAAAGGGCCATGTAAGTGAGAGCTATTATTGTATCTTGAAAACACAGTCTATTTTAAATGGAGTCACATCAGAGGTTGGCCGATATTGAAGCCATGGGTACCAACGTGTCAGTTCCTATCACTTTCATCATCTTATGGTCTGTATATAGTGTTCTCACTATTTATATTTTTGTATCTCAAACTATCCCCTTTGCAGAGTATCTTGAACATGGTAATGCTTCCAGAATTCCTGATCTTTGCAATCTCATCTATCTTTCTGCTGAGCTGTTTGAAATCTGCTTTCTTAGCTTCTGGATAATTTGACTACATTTCTCTCCAAACTTGGCTTGAGGATTGCCCCTTCTGAAAACTGCTTGGATCCTTCTAGTGGACTCAATCCTTCATCCCACCACACCTATGTCTAATATGCTGGAGGCACTACACTGCCCGTATGTGTTCTATATCCTTACAGGGCCGTGCTAATTAACTTTTCTATATTTATTGGGTCCATGCACTTAAGAGTAATGCCTCATTTCTTTATTGCCCCCAATGCCAATTGGTAAGGAATTCTTCCTTCAGAAGCACTTAGCGTAGAGTAGGTACTTAAAAATGATTCTAGAACAAATGCCATTCTTAACCTAGCCCAGCATTCTCATCTATGATAAAAGGGATAATGTTGGAGAAACTTGTTTGAAGTGCAAAGTATTTCCAGTGATTATTATCATTACTTCTAAAGTAGCAAAGTTACTTTTCCAAGACCATTTTGTTTTCAATACCCCAGCTGGCATTTCTCTGAAGAAAAATCAGAATTCTTTCTGAAGAAGAAAATATCCTTCTTTATTTTTCTATTTTATTAGAGCTTAAAGATTCAATTATTTACTAACATAAAATACAAACTTATATTTCGTTTATCAATGAAATGAGGCTTATACCAAGCGTACAGCTTCACATTGCTCCTGTATATTTCCTTCAGGTCAGCTTTATCACTAAGGGAAGCATTGAATTATTTCTTCCCATTGTCACACCTTCCAATTTCCCACTCCAGCCTCTCCACATGATTATTTTAACCTGATTTCAACAGTAATGGAAAGATTAAGCAAATGCACTCAAAGTCAAAAGTAAACAATTGGAAAATATCTGCAGGGTATATTATAAGCAATGTACTGATATCATTCAGTTAGCAAAACAAAGACAACACCTCAATATAGAAATGGGCAAAAAAGAGGAATGGGCAATTCACAGAGGAAGAAATACAAACATTTAACATGTATTTGAAGGTGCTCTACCTCACTCATGATCAAAGAAGTGAAATGTAATACATAACGAGGTAGTTTTCACCTATTGGGTTGACAAAATTGAAAAGAATGAAAACAGCCAGCGTTAGTGTGGAGTTGGAATCACAAATCTCAAGAAGTAGTTGAAAAGAATATAAATGAAGATGAGCCTCACGAATCAGTTTAGCGATGTTCACTGAGAACTTTCAAATGTTCATACTGATGATGGTACAATGTCACCGTAGAAGTGCTCTCTTAAGGAACAAAAATGCCCATTGTGCAGGGCGTATGTCGGACAGCCCTTGTAGCACTGTATAACAGCGAAAAAGAAATCTGAAGCACTATCAGTTTCCATCAGTATGAGATTAGACAAATAAATGGTTGAACACCATAAAATAGAGTACTATGCATCCATTAAAAAGGATGACGTGTAGGTGTGTGTCCATAATAGACACGTTAGAGAAAAAACAGATTATAGAAAATGATATGGCATAGTACAATAAGATATGATGAATCCTTATTTGATAAGGATTTGATAAGAAACAGAAAAAAAAATAGCCATGAATACTTAAGAATACATTTATTTTCTGGCTGATATACTTCTGTGCTTTTTGATACTTTAACATATATATCTTTTAATTTAAATGTGTTTTATAACAGAAGATAAAATATTTCTATTTTGAAAAACAGGACTGGGGAACCGCTAGGTATTTGTATGTGTATGCATGTGTCTGTGTGTGAGAGAGAGAAAGAGAGAGAGAGATTTGGAAATGGAATCGATGCTTATATGGTAGAAAATTAGCATGATGGAGATTCCCTCTGGAATATGTGAAACGGTGGCTAAAGAGAAGTAGAGGTTGACAGTCACTGGAGTTTAACTACAGCATCGGATGGTTCAGCTGCAGAGCACTCATAACTGAATCCTTGATGTATATTGGGCTGGGGAATGACTCGGAAGTTGGCAGGTAGGCTGTAATAATTCCCCAGTACTTCAAGCTTTAGGGGAAGTCTGCTCTCCTTGGACAGGCCTGGCCCTTTATTCTTTCTTTTTTTTTTTTTTTAATTTTCTTAAGATTTATTTTTTTATTTGAGAGAGAGAGCAAGCATGTGAGTAGGAAGAGGGGCAGAGGGAGAAAGAGAATCTCAAGCAGACTCCCTGCTGAGCACGGAGATGGATGCATGGACACAGGGCTCCATCTCACGACCCCGAGATCATGACCTGAGCTGAAATCAAGAGTCAGATGCTTAATGGACTGAGCCACCCAGATGCCCCTAGCCCTTTATTCTTATGGGCACAACTGTCAAGATGCTAAATCTTAAGAAAGAACAATGTCTAGGCATTCACACAACATGCATTTCAGGATATAGTAACAGGATTTTTATTATCCCAAATCGGCCTTCACCAAACAGTCTTCTCTACCTGTCCATCCCCACCACCAGTTCCACATCTAATTTCCTTCTGGCCATCTTTTGGGCATCCCCCAATGATCCAAAACATAACATGGCAAAAACTTATCAAACTCCTCTCTGAACAAAGGATTCTTTCCCACCTATTTCTCATTACCTCCTTCTAGTCCTCTTGGCTCTTGTTGACAATTACCGTGGCCACCAGCCACATGTGGCTACTGAACACTTGGGACGTGGCTGATCTGTGATGCGGTGTGCTGTAAGTGGATAACATGCACCAGATTTGGAAGAATTAGCGTGAAAAAAAATTAGGTAAGATATTAATTTTACATGATGATATTTTGGACATACCGGGTTCCATGAAAAATATTATCAAAATAGTGATATTGGGGCGCCTGGGTGGCACAGCGGTTAAGCGTCTGCCTTCAGCTCAGGGCGTGATTCTGGTGTTACAGGATCGAGCCCCACGTCGGGCTCCTCTGCTATGAGCCTGCTTCTTCCTCTCCCACTCCCCCCTGCCTGTGTTCCCTCTCTCGCTGGCTGTCTCTATGTCTGTCAAATAAATAAAATAAAATCTTTAAAAAAAATAGTGACATTATTCATCTATTTCCTTTTACTCTTTTAATATGGCTACTAGAAAATGTATAGTGCTGTATGGGGGTTGCATTACATTTCAGTGGCATGAAGAATACCGTAGACTTTACTTTCTTGCTCTTGGGGTTCCATAGCAAATCTGTCAAGAAGCCTGGCACAAGGTCTCTTGGCCTTTCATTCCTCCTCTTCCTTTCCTCAATCACTGGTCCAGACAAGCCCTCTCCTCTGTCACAGCACCTCCCGCACCTGCCTGCCTCCAGCTACTCTCCACTCTGGGCCCAACACAGCCACCAGCACACAAACCGAATAACCTGAATAACGGAGAGTTCACCTCGTTCAGATCTCCCTTGAGGTTAAAAAGAAAACAAATAACAAAATGCACTCTGTGAATAACTGCACTCTATAAGAAGTCTGATGTGCTAGAAACGAAATAACCAGCCACTCACTTAATTTTATATGCTGCTGTTAACGTAAACAAATGCCTCTCGCCCACAAATGAAATGCTCCTTGAGAAAGGAGCGGGAAGCCGTCCTCGAGCTCCAGAGGAAGGAAATGGAGTCTCTGACCTTCTAAACCACAAACAGATACACAAATTCTCTTTTCAGCTTGGCTTCAGTCTTCGAGACACCGCCTTCAAGGGCCCACGCTCCCTTGTAAGAAAGTCTATGTACAGCACACACACATTTCTGGCCCCGGGCTCTGAGTTTGGGGAGCATGACTTGACAAAAAAAACATTTTTTTCCAGGAAAACAACCCCCTCCCCACCCAGTGAAAGAACCACTGGCAAGAAGTTAAGAATGGCCATGGCCACGCAGTAGGTTAAATCCTAAGGATGACTCCGAATGAGTGAAGGTGAGGACTGATCAATTCTGATTCTCTTCATCCATTTCCGCCTGTCCTGTGGCACTGGCCAGTGCACGTGACGGACTCCAACGTGAAGCAAGCACATCCGGGCTGGGGCAGAGACTGGAGACCCCCCGTAGAACAGAGCATCTGTTCTCTGGCCAGCTGTGCTTCTCTTCTTCTAAACGGTTGGCCAATCCTCCTGAAGCCCTTGACCTACCACCTCAGTGAAGGTTGAAGGGCACCCTTGACCTGTGCAAAGAATGTGTGGTCTCTTAACCGGCGCAGATCCTCTGGCTCCTGGCTAACCCACTGACTGACCAATAGCCACTTCAGCAAGAAAGACGAGCCCCTAACTACCAGGAACTGTCCTCTGTTGGGTCCCCAATGGATGACTATAGAACAACAAGATCGATTCTGCAGGTTATAAACCCAACTCACCTCACCATCATTTTCAAACTTGCACCCATAAGTGTGTCCCTCTGGCTGGTTGAACGTGCTGGGCTTAGAGAGCAAAGCTGTCACCATGACCGTAGATCTTCTTTTCAACAGAGAACATCAAATGCGGTTGAGGAGAGTGCCATGCAGAGCTCAGAGAAGAATGTCAAGGGATTCCTTCTGCTGCATCTCAGACATGAGTTTCCTCACGTCCATGTGCACACTGACAGGAACACTCCAAATCTCCATAGATGGGAAGCTAAGCAGGAGTGGAGGCCCAGGTCAGCCTGAGGGGAGTGTGCGGCGATAGAGGGAGGATGTCCAAGGCCGGCCTTGGTGTGGCTAGCAGATTTATAGGAGCCTTATTTTTTCTTTTTTTTTTCTTAATCACCAGCTGGCAGAACCAATGCCTCTCTTCCCAGGGCCGGCTCTGTGAGTCACTGCCCCTCTGCCAGGAGCAAGACAAAGGAGAGGAGCATCACACAGAGCCCTGGGTGCTTGCCCCGATTTTCTGGGGGGTTGCTACAGCTCCCACAGTAGTACCAGCAGGCTCAGCCTGCACCGCACTCACCCTCTAATGCCTCCCCTGACAAAGGACAATTCATCCTCTGCGATGGGTCCCTCTTGAGACGGGCTTGACTCCTCATGCTGACACCGATGTATTTCAGATGATATTGGATTTGCGCCGAGTGTATCACACTGACTGCAGTGCCTGGGGGACTGAGATTGTACTAGAAGCAACCGGACCTTGAGATCATAGCTGCCTAAGAACAAAGAAGCGATGCCTCCTCTAATAGGACGGTCTTAGTCCCATTTTGCAGATGGCGGCACTAAGGCTCAGAGAGAGTATTAGCCAGAAGAGGCCAAGTTATGCTGCCATAACATTCTCAAAATCTCAGTGGCTTAAGACAATGAATGTTACTCCCCCTAGCCTGCAGGTTTGGGTGGTTTTTCAGGGCAGCTGTCCTTCTCAGGGGGGATTTGCATACTCAAGCTTCTTTGATGCTGTTGGACATGCCGTCTCAATACTAGTCTTAATTTGCCCCAGCAGGGGAGGTGAGAGGAGAAAATCCTTGCAGAGGACTTTCACTGCCTGTGGCCATGAAACTACAATGTGTCACTTCGAGTCACATGGTCCTGCTGAAATGCTGGAGCTGGGAGACATAATCTTGCCCTGGCCGGGAAAGGAGAGGAGAACCCGGTATTGGTGAGCACTGCTGTGGCTGACAGAGAGGTGAGCAACGCTCACTGTCCTCGTTCCATCTCTTACTTTTGCCCCATTCAGTCTGTCTACATCATTCCTCGCTCTTGCACTCTGGCTCCCTTGAAGTTTTGTGGTCCCTACGTTAAAGCAAGGACAGTAACAGTGAGCAGTGTTAATGGTATAGTTTCGGCACCTGAGGCATCAGAGAGTTCTCCCCCTCTCTCTCTCTTCCTCTCTCTCTGTCTTCCAAATTTCCCAATGAGAGGACAAGTTGGATCAATTTGGGCTACGTGGCCTCTCTAGACAACTCAATTGTGCCTGGGAGAGAGGGGAGGAAACTGCGTGATAGGAATGTGGCACCTCTTGCTGCAACCTTGCAGATGGAAAGTGGGTAAAGGGTTATTAGAGATTCTAAGTGACAGAATGAGGTCCATCCAACTCCAAAACATTTACTACATTTACTTTACATTTACTACACATAGAGCCTCCTAGATATTTTAAAAGTCAAGTAATTAGGAGAAACAGTGTCTGTATACACAAAAACATGGATACTACAGAAAACCATGTTATCTTCGGACTTACTATGGCATGTATGAGTTACTCTAAAATTAAGAGAAATATTAGTAGGCTTAGCAGATTCTATGGTATTCCCAGAATTTGGGGTAGCCATCCCAATGCTATATCATAAAGATTATTTCTTTTCTCCTCAAGGGTCTAGCATCTAGATCTACTCTCCAATAAAGTAGCCACTGGACATATATATATTTACTTAACTTTAAGTTTATTAAAATGAAAATTTCAGTTCCTCAGTCACATTAGTCACATTTCAAGTCATCAATGGCCACATGTGGCCAGTGGCTGCCATATTGGACGGCTCAAATATAGAACATTTCCATCATGCCAATACATTCATTGGATGGCACTGGTCTAGACCTTAAACTTCTGAGTTTCTATACAGAGAAAACATACACTGAGGTATAGAAAAAAAAAGTTAAACTAGAATGAATCATGGTTTCATATTTAAGAAAATAAGTTGTCAATAATAAAAACTCAACCACCCCAAGACTCCAAAAGGAAAGATGGCAGAAGAGGCAAAAGGAGTAGACCTCACTGCCCAAGATAAGAATGGTTTGCACATACTGAAGGGAGGGGTAAGCCACATTAATTATCTGCATAAAGGTTATTGGCCCCATTGTGGGTGAAGTCCTACCCCATCCCTAAGGAATGACCAGTTTCCTGCACAGGCAATGTTCGTCCTCTACAGTAAGTGTGCTTATGTGTTCTCCCCTCTTCCCCCTTTCTCCTTCCTCCACCACCACTCATCCTATCTGTTCTTTCCACTGCAAAACATTTATCTTCCTTCCATCCTCACTTTCTTACCTATCAAGCCAGGTCAGAGGCCTAAATGTGATCCTTTCCAGAGGGTGCCCCACCACCCATGTAACCATGAAGGCGAGGTCAGACCGAAGGGTCTTGAAGGATGGTTGTGATAACCAAATATTGACTGGCCCCCTGAGAGAGGCTGGATTCCCTCTTATAGGATGCACCACTAAACATATAGGGTATAAGGGACACAGAAGGTAAAGTGACAGTGTCAAAGTGTATTTTGTGGAATGAGAGTTAAGAGGAGTTAGTCAACCAAATCATACCAAAACAAACCAAACCAAAACAATAGTTTCCACGGTCCAAAAACTCAAGGGCAATGCTAGATTAGAGTATAGGGATATGCAAATGTTTCTTGTGAATTTCCAGGTGGGTGTACTAATATGCCACCTTCCTAAACTTATTTGACCTCAGCTCCTTTTAGTTTTGCAGGGTTTTCTCACTGGGCACAAAATTCAGGCCTGAAGTGCCAAGGCTGGTTTTCACGGATGACTTGACCCTGAAGATAATTTCAAAAGAATGCTTCTTTCAGAGTATTTTGAGATTTGAGCGTGTCATTGTAATGAGAATGTTCCCTAGCTGATCATGCAGAAAAGTCTAGTTTGAGCTTATGTGATGTTGTAATCATCAACAAAAGTTACTTGCCACATAAACTTGGTATGTTTACTTGACAGAAAAGTCTGGAAGTAAAAAAAAAAAAAACAAGGAGGAAAAATAAGTTTAAAGTATGAAGCTGCAGACAGTAAAAGCTCTCTGGAAGCTCGGTTTCAAGCATTTAAGGGTCATGTCTAATGATCTGATGGACATCATCTTTTGAGACTGACAATTGTTGAGGGAATAGTATAAGAAGTTTTTAGCAATCCTTGGGGATGAGTTAGTTGTTGTTTTTCTAGCCAAATCTAGGCTGGCAAGGACATAACTTCCTTTCCAAACTGCCCCCTAATGCGTGTGGTTTGGTCAGGTTGATCCACAACTAACATGGTGCTTGGATGCCCCATAGCACTTCTCAGTGTTTTACTTCCTTTCTTGGCTGCATGGCTTTTGATACAGTGGAAGGGCCGGCGAAGTTTCTGCATTTCTTCAGATTGTGAATTGATTCTGATAAACAAGTGAAGTTCTGAGGCTTTTGGCTACGCTTACCTCAAGAAATGGGATAGGTAAAATGAATTGTGCAGTAACTATTTCTAATAGATGTGTAATTCTAGAATAATTTGCCTCTGAATTAGGAGCACTCCCATCACGAACACTATTGAGTGAAAACAGAAGCTACCACACAAGGGTACAGCTGTCAGGAAATACCAGATTTCCGTTGTGTCTTATGAATCCAGCTTCATGCTGGGATGGGCAGCAAATTTGCCTAGAAGACTGCACATATTAGGACACACTAAATAGCTGGCAGAGATATTTGGAACCCAGGTTTAGACACAAAAATAGGTAAGAAGATGAAGAAAAGGCATTTCACGAAATTCACCAACCATTTATAGAGAAAAATTTTTAGCAAAACAAGAAGAGAACCTCTTAAATCTGAAAAAGGGCAAAGACAAAAAACCTAGAGTGGACATCATACTTAGTGGACCATTGAACATATTGCACTTAAGATAAGAAACAGGACAAAATTATCTGCTTTCATCACTTCTATTCAATGCTGTACTGGCTGTCCTGTCCACTGTAGTAAGGCAAGAAAAAGAAACAAAAGGTATAAAGATTGGAAAAGAAGAAATAACCTGTCCTTAAATACAAATGACATGATTGTATACATAGAAAATCGTAAGGAATCTATGAAACAACTGCTAGAAATAACAAATAAGTTAATCAAATTTGTAGGATACAGGTTAATGTATAGAAATAAATTTTATTCTTATACACTAATAGCAAACAATTTTAAAAATGAACTTTAAAAATTTATTTACAAGGGGCACTTGTGTGGCTCAGTCAGTTAAGTATCCAACTTTTGGTTTCATCTCTGGTTGTGATCTCAGGGTCATGAGATCTAGCCCTGCATTGGGCTCCACGCCTAATGCAGAGGACTTGGGACACTCTCTCACTCTCCCTCTGCCCCTTTCCCTTGCTCTCTCTCTCTCTCTCTCTCAAATAAATAAATCTTAAAAAAATAAAATAAATAAAATTTATTTACAATAGTACCAACACATAAAATACTTAGGAATAGATTTAACAAAACTATAAAATAATGTTAAGAGATATTTAAGAAGACTTAAATTAATGGAGAGATATGCCATATTCATGGACTTTCTTTCTTGATTCAAGACTCAATATTGTTAAGATGTCAATTCTCTACAAATAGATTCAATGCATTTCTAATCAAAATCTCAGAAAACTTTTTTGGGGGACAAAAATTGACAAACTGGTTCTAAAATTCATATGCAAATGACCTAGAGTAGCCCAAACAACTTTGAAAAAGAAGAGCAAATTTGGAGGACTTATGCCATCTGACTTTAAGATTTAAAGTCTTAAGCTGCAGTAATTAAGTTATTGGCATTATGATAGACAAATAGATCATTGAAATAAGAGAGTCCAAAATAGACCCACAAATATACGGTCAATCAATTTTTTATTACAAAAGTGCCAAGCACATTCAGTGGAGAAAGGAGAGTTGGTTCTGTTTTGCTTTTTTCAACAAAGGTACTGGAAGAAGTAGATATTCACATGTAAAATAAAAAATTAGCTTTGATCTGTATCTCATATCACAGAAAAAAAATCAACTCAAAATGGATATCATCAGCTGAAATAAAACCCTTAAACTATTAAACTTTTAGAAAAAATGTAGGTTGAAACCTTTGTGACTTTGGTTTAGGAAAAGATTTTTTAGTTACAACAACCAAAGCCCAACCATGAAACAAAATGGTATACGGGACTTCATCAAAATTAAGAACTTCTGCTCTTAGGAAAAGATTGTTGAAAGAATAAAAAGACAAGTCATGTACTTACAAAAAACATTTAAAAATCCCACACCTGATAAAAGACTTTTATCCGGAACATATAAAGAGCCCTCAAAATTCAAGAAAACAGATAATCCAAGAGCAATAACAATGACTTGTTAAAAGACCTGAACAGGCATTTCACCAAAGAAGATAGAGAGAGGGCAAGCAAGCACAGGAAAAAATGCTCAGCATTGTGAGGGAAATGCAAAGTAAAACCACGATAAGATACCATTCCATGGAATGCCTAAGATTAAAATCTGACAACATCAAATGTAGACAAGGATGTGGAGCCTCTGGAACTCTTGTTGTTGGAAAAGCACTTGGGGAAACTCTTCGGCAGTGCCATTTCAGTTAACACACGCCTCCCCAACAACTCAGCATTCCACTGCGAAGTAGAAGCTCAAGAGAAATAAGAGCACATGCCCATACAAGTCTTGCATGAGGATGATACGTCAGCTGCATTCATAACAGCCCACGTTGGATACAATCCAAATGTCCATCAAAAGGAACATGAATGAACAAATTGTGGTGTGTTTGTATAAGGAAATATTACTCAGCAGTAAAAGGAATAAACAGTTACCTGCCACAACATAGGTGAATCTCAGAAATACACTGAGCCTACGGGTGGTTAAGTGTCTCACTTAGGCTAAGCCATGATCTTGGGGTCCTGGGATCGAATGCTGCATTGGGCTTCTCGCTCGGTGGGGAGCCTGCTTGTCCCTCTCCCTCTGCCCCTTCCCCCTCTTGTGCTCTCTCTCTCAAATAAATAACTAAAATCATTAAAAAAATATGCTGAGCCTAAGAGGCAAGATACAAAAAGGTACACCATATGATTCCAATTATATGAAGTTCTGTACTAGGCAAACTAATCTACGATGATAGTGATCAGAATAATGGTTGCCTGTGGGGTAGGAAAATGCAAATTTCTGGGATGATGGAAATTTCTGTATCTTGATTGGGTGGTGGTTATACAGGTGTGCACTTTTGCTAAAACTCACTGAATTGCACACTTAGGATCTGCACCTTTTACTTATATAAAATGTACCTGAAAAAAATAACTATTGACCCTAAACACCTACTTTCTAATTCTTACTTAAATGCTCCATATTAGATTTTTTTTTTCTGTTGCTGGTGCTGTTCTTGTAGCTTTCGAAGGAAACTTTTAAGAACCGACACTAAGTCATATATAAAACTGCATCCCACTATGCCGAGAAGTCACTTGTGCGAACCAATCTTGTTTCGTTATGGACACAGTTCATTACGCATAGAGGGAGCAGAGTGTTTGGTAATTACACTACCGTCAGAGCCAGTCAAGAGCTAAGGCTTTGGGTTCAGTGTTCCCCAGCCATTTGACTCTGGGTTAATTACTTAGCTTCTTTGTCCCCTTTGTTCCTCACCTGTAGACAAGAGGCAGAACGCCTACCTCCTAGAGGTATTAGGACATCAGATAAGAAAATGCATGTAGATTATTAGCACGGGGTCTTTTGACAATATTAAGGATAAAATGAAGATTGGTTTTAGTATAGATATGTAATACTCACGAGGATTTTGGAATTTTACTTAGAAATCTGTCTGAAAGTACCCAGAAACATTTTCTTAGATGTCTTTCCCACTAAATGAATAAGTTAGTTTGTGATAAAGAAAAAGAATTTGGTCTCCTGGATTCATGTCTCTCACCCTTCCACACTATCATTCTCACACCTCCCTCCCATTTTTATCTCCCAGGCTCACCTCTTACCTCCCGAGGACCAGAGAGGTCCCGAGAGTCTGGTTTCATACAACTGAGATGCAACACTTCATTAATTTTACCTGTCATTGAGACCTGGGTTACTTCAAGATAGTTTAAGGCCTTAGATGGAAAAGTGTGGAACCCTAGCATCCATCCACAGAGCAGGTGAAATGTGCCCATCTCATGGGGTTTTGGGTATCACAGTCTGTGCCCATCTGAGGTTCTTAACAAGAGATAAGCTTCTAGAATTCAAGCTGTATCCTGAGCTATACTGTGTCCTCCTTTGATCCCTCTCCTCAAGACCAGAGTTGGACGCCTCCTTGTTTACTTACCACCTTTCACATCTCGGGGTCCCTGTGACATTGAAGATTTGCTTACCTTTTCGGTCTCACTCAGACAGATGTGGGAGTGGAGCTCCAGCTGTCCAGAACTCACAGTCTTCCCACATCGCCAAACTCGCGCCCAGCTGCCAGAGTTTCCTCTTACCTTGGTCCCACTTCAGGCCAAGTTCAGAGCACTCCCGGTATGCTGCAGTGCACCTGGCGTCCCATAGCCTTCCTTGTCCGGAGCTCCGAACCAGCGCCGCACAGCCTCGGTGCCTCTCACTGACACCTGCGCAGAACAGGGGCGGGGCCTAAGAGCTCTGAAGTCAAGCAGACCTGAGTTCCAGTTTGTCTTCCTGACCACAGGACCTTGGGCCAGGTCAAACCTCTTAATTTCTGTTTCTATAAAATCAGTCTAATAGCAGCACTTGCCTGGGCTCCTAAGGGTTTACTGACATAACTTATGAAATAATGCCTACCGAAGGAGGACCTGGGATGGAATGCATGCCAGCCATTATTCTAATTCTATTTACTAATTATAATAATTTTTGCGGTATTCTCCAATTGTCACCTACAGGTAAGAACTTGGCTCCTAAGTTAAATTGTCATTTATGTGAGGGTGAAGACCCTTTGTCTATTCTTCCTACATAGCCCACCGAACTGGGTTAATGCTGGGGGTGAGGGGCAGCACCAAGAGTAGCTTCCTAAGTGACTGTGGGTGACCTGATAGACTCCTTGATCTGATGGGACTTGCTACACTTCTCCATATAAGGCTTACCTTACACATAACGAGCAGGTGATCTGATCTAATTACCTTTCTATTGTGATGCTCTTCCCCAAAACCTTCCTTGGGAGACGACTTCTCTCCACGTAGGGTAAATATTTACATGTGTGGCTGCTTTGTATCCCACTCGTATTTTCTTTAAAAAGAAAAACTTTGTTCCTTTTTAGTAAGCTCAGTTAAACTGCATTGGGGTATTAATTGTGTTCTTCCTTTTTAAAAGAGGACAAGGGATCAAGGCATCACTTAGCAGGTTACGAAGATTTTTTTTTTTTTAGTCCTCCTAACTAGTTCAGTTACACTGTATTTGTTGCAGGGACAAGATGGCCATCACCCCTGGAGGGAACACAGGGAATCGGGTGACACAAAGGTAAAGGCCAGCTGGGTTGCTGCAAGAAGTGTCCTTAGGTGACCCAGGCTTTTTTCATGAGAAAACAAGAACGTCCTCACTGCTGAGGACAGCAGAAGGTGATGTGATTCATGTCAGGCTCAGCGGTCACTGGTGACAGCATGCCCAGTGCAGGGCCTCCCGTGGACCAAGCTGCTGGGGACTGGGGCGAGGGCTCCTTTCAGCAAAGGTCAACGTGGGCCAGTGTGCCTGGTCATTGGCTTCCCGCCTCACACCGTCAAGACTAGAACAGAGCCAATGACCCCTCAGCCTTCAAGACCCCCTAGTGTTCTTATATCCCCGAGGAGAGATGCTCGAAACACTTTTACAAGCTTTTCACATCCTTTTAGAAGAGGCTGGAGGAGGGTGACAGAATGGACAGCAAGCGTTTGTTCCTTTGCTGGGGGTCTCTTCCTCATCACAGGCCCCAGGACACTCAAGAGACCAGGGCAGAGGATCCCGAGATAAAAACAGGACACCCAAGGATTCCCAGAATCCATTTTCTTCTGTCCACCCATCGCCGGTGCCTTGAAGACACAGTGGCTTCCTGGAGCCCTTGTCTGTTCACATTCTCCAGGATTTCTCTTGTTGCTTTTACTTGAGCCTCTGCTATGAGCTAAATCAAAATGGAGATGTGCAAAACATTGCAGTTTTTAAGTTTCTCTTTTGGTATTTGGTCACGATTTAACTTCTGTTTTGAGGCCCCATTTAGCCAGGTGGTGAAAACTTACTCTTAGCCAAATCGGGATCCTCCTCTCTTTCTTCATGGCTGAAGCTATTCTCCAGAAGGCCTACAGCACCGAGAGGTAGGGGCTTGGAGAGCAGAAGGTCCTCTTAGCCTGGCTGTTCTCCCATCTGGCCTCTGCTGAGATGCCTTTCTTCCTTAACCGTGTCTCTGCTGGGATTCTTCATTTCTGATGACCAAGCCTGCTAGCCTTCTCTCTCTCTCTGTCTCTTTGTCTCTCTGTCTCTGTCTCTCTCCCTCTCTACCACACCTCCACCACTCTTGGGAGCAGAGAGAACACATCACCGGTCCCCGTCGACCCTGAGGGAAGGCTTCTGAGAGGTGCCTCCAGCCCAGCCACCTTGATACACTTCACAGATGTTTCTTCCACTCCTCACCTCACCAGAAATGGCAGATGGACGCTGAGGTGGGAAGCCATGGCAGCTTGTCCTAAGCCCCAGGGTGCAACCTCGCTGTCACTCAGGGGTTTCTGTCAGTGCTTGCCCTCACTTCCCTACTTGGCTGAGCAGGACTCAGGACCCATTAACATCTTACCTTTCTTCCCCTCCCTTTTGACTCCCCTCTCCCTCCTCCTCAAGCCCAGAAATATTTATCTTGCTTTTATATCATCATGGGTTTTCATGCCCTGAGTCTGCAAGGTTGTATTGAGTTCCCTGGGTTCCCCTAGGACTGCCCTAAGACCTGGATAAAGGAAACCCCTGCCCCAGGCCCTTTGCCTCAGGGAGCCCCACACTTTGAAATGTCTTCTTCTAACCTTTCTAAATCCTCCTTTGGTCCCTGAAAGGTATGCAGGGCCCCATCCCCATTTCTCTCCTTTGGAACACTGTCTGACCCTTTATGCCGTGTGAGGGTCTACCAGATACCCGAGGGGTCCCAGATCTTGCATTTAAAGGCTTAGCCAAGGTTCCCAGTGTGCGGCTGGGATTCTAGAAGGGTAGCTTGGTGAGGAAATCACTTCCATTGGATGGAGCAGTATTTCTTTGTTGGAATTATATGAGATTGGACCCTCATGCTGGTACCACTGACATGCTGATTTTGGGGGGTTCAAACAGTTTATATGGACAGTTGCCCACCCCCTGCAGAAATATTTGTCTGGCACCTGGAATACTCTAAGGGTGAAGTTGTTCTTGTATCTTTTTCCTTCACTCAGGCAATCAGCAAAAACTAGCAAGGTAGTTCTAGAACAAAGGGAGGAGACATGGGCTAACAGAAAACACAGGAAAAAGGGCATCAGCAAATTTACCCAAATATTGTGTTCCATTCTCATGAAAAGTAGCACAGTATATAGTCTGTATTGAGAGTTGGAAGGTGACTTGCATTTTTTGTTCTAGACCTGACTCTGCTACTCACTGTATGCTCTTGAGCGAAGCACTACACTTCTTTGGACCTGTTTCTTCGTCGTTATTTTTTCAAGAAAAAATTTTAAAGATTTTATTTATTTATTTGAAAGAGAGAGAGAGAGCGCACACAAGTCGGGGGAGGGGCAGAGAGAGAGGGAGAAGCAGACTCCGACTGAGCAGAGAGGCCGACGGGACACAGGGCTCGATCCCAGAACCCTGAGATCATGACCTGAGCCGAAGGCAGCCACCAACCTGACTGAGTCACCCAGGCAACACCCCCTTTTCTTTTTAAAGATTTTATTTATTTATTTGAGAGAGAGAGAGTATGTGTGTATTTCTTCATCCTTAAAATGGGATGGATGGATGGGCGGATGGATGGGTGGGTAGATGGATGGATGGATGGATGGATGGATGGATGGATGGATGGATGTGTGAATGAATGGATGGGAGGATGGATGGATAGATGGGTGTCTGGGTGGATGGATGGATGGATGTATGAATGGATGGATGGGTGGATGGATGGGTGGACGGATGGGTGGGTGGATGGATGGACGGATAGGTGGGTGGGTAGAGGGATGGATGGATGGATAGATGGATGGATGGATGGATGGATGGATGGATGGATGGATGGATGGCTGGATGGGTGGATGGATGGATGGATGGATGGATGGATGGATGGATGTGTGAATGAATGGGTGGGAGGATGGATGGATAGATGGGTGTGTGGGTGGTTGGATGGATAGATGTATGAATGGATGGATGGGTGGATGGATGGTGGCTAGATGGGTGTGGGGGTGGATGGGTAGGTAGGTAGGTGAAGAAGCTTGCCAGACAGACTGGGGAGAAGGAGGAAGAGCTGGCTCCTGCAAATTTCCAATTACCTCAGTCATCTTCCCTGCCTCACCTCTTTGCCTCCTGCTTTGTTTCAAGAGCAGCTCGGTGAGACAATTGAAAAGATTGATCCAGGTGTCAGAAAACCTGATTTTTTTCTTCTACAATGTTTGATGTACCTTGGGTGGCCTTTGGGCAATTCAGAAACTCTCAAAGTGTCCTTATCAGTAAAACAGAGTTAGTGATACTGGTCTTGTCTATCCTGCATGGTTTTGTGGGGATCAAACACGATGATGGGCAAGGAAAATGTTCTGCAGTCAGGAAGCCCACATACAGGGGCTCATTTCGCTAGGTATTATCGGGTCGTTCTTCTCTCCTTATTCTCCTCTACAGCTGGCCACCTGTGGGGCACATATGCGGCTTTCACAAAACGTTGCGGGGAATTTCAGAGCTCCTGAAAGAAGCAGAGTAACAGAAATCACAAGACAAGGTTATGTTACCATGTTGGCTCATCACGAGTCAAGGGAAAGGACTTTTTTTGGGTTGTTCTATTTTTGCTGTTAGGGCAGGGAAGCCAGAAGGTGTACAATTATTGCAGGGAGAGTAAACACCAGGGGCTTCTCTGTATGAATATGTGTGGTTTCCCGCCTGAACCAAATGGGGCAGTGGAAAATTTCCAGCGATACGCTGAGCCGACGTGTGAGCATTTGTGGGATAAATCAGGTTATCTGCGGAGAAACGACGGCGCTAAAACATGGAGACTGAGTTGCGCTCTTGTTAAGCACCCGCACGGAGTCCATAAGAGAACTGTCACACCTTATCCCTCTGCCCTGAGCTGGTCACTCTTGATCTTCTTAAATAATTCCTATTTTGTCATATCGTAAAATCTTTAACTGATCTGTGCTGGCCTTCCCCTCAGCTCGGTGGTTTGCCAAATGTGTCCTTGGACCGGCAGCATCAGAGCGTTATGGGAATGTGTTAGAAATGCCGTTCTTGGGCCCGGCCTCAGAATTACTGAATTAGCTAGCAGCTCTGGGAGTGAGGCCGGGCAATTTGAGAACAAGCCTTCTAGGTGACTCTGATAGACCTTAAATTTGGGAGCCAAGGTTCTAATTCATCACTTCCCTAAATAGCATACCTGAAGGAGGATCTTCGTGGCCTTTACTTGAATACTTCTGGTGATAGGGAGCTCATTACTTCACAAGGTATCTGATTAGAAGCCCTAATGATTAGATATTTTGTCACTATCCTGAGATAAATCTGACTTCTTGTCACTTCCACCTGCTGGCATTGGCTCTATCCTCCGAATGCAATTCAGTGTGATAGCTGAATGGAGATCACTGGTAACTCGGCTAATTACTCACCTAGCAGGAGTTGGGTAAAAGCGAATACAAGAAGATAAACTGGGAGGGAGGCCAGTGTGTCACATTTCCCTCTCAGCCAAATAAAACAGCGAGATTAAGGGCTGTCCCTGGTATTTGTGAGATTATGATAAATATCAGTATTAATAACAATAGTGACAGTAATAATTACCCACAGCTCGATTTGGATGCAGGTCAAGAAACCATCGAAATCAAATTACATGTAAGGAAAATATGTGTATTCAGGGCTGGGAACGTTTTCAAAGAGGAAGAGAAATGGATGTTGTGAGACACATTTCACCTTCCAGTGGGAAGAGCTCCTTTCTCTTCCAGGGAGGGTGTAAGAGAAAGGAGTCTCCCTGCGGGGTAGAGATATTTTAGGGTCCCAGCCTCCCTCTGACTAGTTGTTCGTACAGTAAGCACAAGGCTAGTGGGGCACAACGAGCCTTTTCCCGGTCACCCCTCAGCCAGGGATGCTTTGAGAAAGTGGTGGTCCCTTCTGTTTGTTTCTGGCAGTTATTTGGCAGACGGGAAGGGGAGAGAGTGTACTATTCTCACCCTGGGAGGCTGGGAGGGTGGAGGCCCCTGGCCTGGAGGGAGAGAGGCCACTCCAGACTCAGCCTCGCCGTCCCTGAGCCCCCTCTTGTTCTCTCCTGACACCAGGCTTTCCCCTCTTCGGACTGAAAGCTCCAGAAGCACTGAGCATTGCCAGGGCACTCTCTCCAGTGATTTTTTTTTCCTCCTCCCCCCCCCCCCAGTCTGAGCCTGGAGAGTGTTTACTTCCTGTCAAACCCCAGGGACCTGCTGATTTTTCCCATTACTGCAAATTGCTGCTCTCGGGTGCTTTACATTCGTTAGGAAGATGCAATCAGGGTCTCCTAACTGATTAGCAGCCTCGCCCCCTGGCCCCCCAGCCCTCACACCTGACTCGGAAGGCAGCGGCAGTGGAGAAGGGGAAACCCCTCGGCTGCTGGGTGTCTGGGGGGGGGGCTCTGTGTTTTGGGGGGGCTTGATGGGGTGGGCAGCACAGCTCGGGAGGGCACAGGAAGGAGCCAAGAGGTGCCGAGCTCCTCCCTGGACCCTGAGCATGCTGAGAAGGAGCTCGGGGTCTCGAGGGTCCCAGGAATTGTGCGGGGTGTTGGGCCGTGTGACAGGCTTCTGGAATGCTGACGGCTGATGGCTGTGAAGGCCTGCCCGAGGAGGCAGAGGCCAGCCTGCGCCGGGCCTTCCGGACGAGTAAACACGGTGCGTGTCTGCGGGCTGAGTGGCAGGAGGGCGGCAGGGCAGGGTGGCGGCCTCCCGGACTCGTGTGTCCGTCAGCCCTGAGCGCCGCCGCCGGACGGGCCCCGCTCCCCCTCCTCAACCCCGGGCCCCTTCTCCCGGCCCACCCGCCCCGGTCCAGCCCGCTCGGCCCCCTTCTGGGGTTGTGTCCACGCTCGCAGCCAACCACGTACACACAAACACGCATTCACACACTTCCAGAGGCTTCTGAGCTCACACACAATAGCAACTCCGGGGCCAGAGCTCCTTTCCTTGCCCACAACTGTGACCCTTCCTCCACGCTTGGGCTTGTGTTGTGTTTTAAGGGTCTGTTTTCATCAAACCGGTGTCTTGCCCTCACCCTTGGTTGTGTGAGGAAAGGAGCCCTTGAGGTTGGACCCAGAAGTCTCGCTGAAGCACGGAGGAGGGAAAGGGCGAGCGGCTGGAGAAGCCCAGGGTGGCAGCCGTCGCAAATCCAAGGGTGGGGGCCAGGACTCCATCGCTGGCCCAGCCGGGGTGCCGCTCCTTGCAAGTCAGAGCTATGTGGGGGGTCCCTGCGGGCCGAGGGCACACAGGTCCTGTGTCACCTGATTTTCACTAGATCCGCTGCATGTGTTTTGGGAAGAAAAAAAAGAGAGAGTCTGGAAGGGAAGGGAGAACAATAAGGAGGTGGGATTTTCATGCAGTGCCTGGACTTGAAAAGAGTCGACAATTCCGAGTTCAGGTTCCACTTTCCCCACTTTAAAATGGAGATAATAAATCTATGTCACTGGGTTCTTATGGGCCAAACACAGGGAGATATATACAGAGGACACAGGATTGACTTTCTTCTTTTTCTTTTGTTTGGGGAACGGGGCGTTTACGACAATGGTTTTTTTTAAGAAACCAAATCATGTTTGGCATCATTTAAAGACCAAGGTGAACCTTCCTGAACATGGGAGGGGCTTGTGGCTATCTTCTGTTCCCATGGTGAAAAAAGTTCAGTTGTTTACTTCCAGGGTCGCATTATTTTAGCCTCCCTACTAATGATACTGCTTTTTCTTGGCGTGCTACTTTGACAGCTCAAAACTGACAAATGCAAAGCCTTGACCCAGGACCCTCCCTGGCTATTCAGGGAACCTGCCTGGGAACAATTGTATAAGCAGGCTGCAGGCCACAAAGGGAGAGCAAGATGGTCCCTGTCTTCGGCACGAGGACATATTTTGGAATGGGTTTAAGGAGAAAGGCAGAGGATGGACATTGGGTGAAGCCCAGAGAAAATTTATGGAAGCATGTTCTGAAGAGTGTACATGGTGAAATGGGTTACAAATGTGCCAACAGGTCCTTTCTCCTGGGGCAGGTAGAGGCACTGAATTTTCTGCACGTATAAGCTGTGAGGCATGGGGAAAAGGCCTCACGGACATGCAGTTGAAGTCCCAACTTATAATTAGAATCCCAGAAGGAGAGGAGAGAGAGAATGAAACAGAAGGAAAATTTTCAGAGTGAATAGCCCAGAATTTCCCTAAATTGAAAGAAAAGATCAAGCCACAGATTCCAGGAGCTTAGTAAACCCCAATAGGAAATATACAAGACAAATGCATCTATAGATGTCATAGTCTGATAGACCCCTGCTGAAAACTAAAGACAGAGGAAATCTTAAAAGTAGCCAAGTTAAAAAAAAAAAAAAAAGATAACTACTTTCAAAGGAGCAACAGGAACACCTGACTTCTCTAAAGAAATGATGGATGTTGGAAGGTAATAAAATATCTTTAAAATTCTGTACAGATGAATGGATAAAGAAGACGTGGGGCATATATACAATGGAATATTACTGAGCCATCAAAAAGAATGAAATCTTGCCATTTGCGATGACACGGATGAAACTAGAGGGTATGATGCTAAACGTAATATATCAGTCCGAGAAAGGCAAATATCAGATGATCTCACTCATATGTGGAATTTAAGAAACAAAACAGATGAACCTAGGGGAGGGGAAGGGAAGGAAAAATAAGATAAGATAAAATAAAATAAAATAAGATAAAACAAGATAAAAACACAGAGAGAGGCAAACCATAAGATACTCTTAACTCTGGGAACCAACTGAGGGTTGCTGGAGGGGAGGGTGGTGGGATGGGGTAACTGGGTGCTGGGCATTAAGGAGGGCACGTGAAGTGATGAACCCTGGGTGTTGTATGCAACAGAGGAATCACTAAATTCTATCCCTGAAACTAACAATACACTATATGTGAACTAAATTGAATTTAAATAGAAATAAAAATTTTAAAAGATCCTGTACTCATCATGGGAGATTTGGCAGTGCAAGTGAGTGGTAAACAATCAACAGTCAGTGAGGGTTTAGAGCAACTGGAAAACACGTCCAACCATTTGACCTAGTAACACAGCGAGAAGGTGCGTCCGAGAAGGGCAGGGCATACATTCTTCTCCGGTACATATGACACATTTTCCAAAATGGATTCTATGCTGGGCCATAAAGCAAATTTCAACACATGTTAAACAGTTGAAGTCACCATCTTTGGCTACAGTGGGATTAAGCCAGAAATAAATAACAAAAATGAGTGAAACGATGATAAAATATGGCCTATTAGAGTATGTGCTTAAAGGAATTATATAGCCTCGACTGTATATATTAGAAAAGAAAAAGGCTAAAGAATAATGATGTAAGTATTTGTATGAGGAAGTTAGAAAAATAAAACACAACTAAACGCTTATGTAATAGAGATAAGAGATAAGAGATAATGAAGTAGATGACAAATGAATAATAGAGAAATGAGCGAAGTAAAAAGTTGGCTTTTTAAAAAGATGAATGAAATTGATAAACCCCAAGGAAGACTATGTGTTTGTGTGTGTGTGTGTGTGTGTATGAGTGTGTGTGTGAGTGTGTGTGTGAGAGAGTGCATATGTGTGTGTGAGAGAGTGCGTATGAGTGTGTGTGTGAGAGTGTGTGAGTGAGAGAGAGAGTGTGTGTGTGTGAGACAGAGAGAGCTTGTGTGTGAGCTAGAGAGTGAAAAAGTGTGTGTGAGAGAGAGAGTCTGTATGTGTGTGTGAGAGAGAAGGAGAGAGTGTGTGGTTGTGTGTGAATGTGAGAGAAATGGATAGAGTGTGTGAGAGTGTATGTATGTGTATGAGAGAGAGGGAGAAAATGTGTGTGTGTGTGTGAGAGAGAGAGGGCTGGATGAATACAAATTATCAACAACAGGAATGAAAAAAGGGAGATCTTACAGATTCTCCTTACATTAAAAAAATGAGATGATATTATGTTCAACTTTATGCCAATACATTTGATAATTTTTAAAAATAGATCTTATCCGAATGAACACAGAGAAATAGGAATTCTGAAGAGCCCAAAATCTATTCAAATTGAATACATTATTAAAAACTTTTCCCTGAAGAACTCCAGGCCCAGATGGTTTCACCAATCGGAATTTTTCTAAACTTTAATAAATGAATCATACTGATCTCACACAGTTCTTCCAGAGAATAAGAAAGCAAAAGACATGTTAAAACTTGTTTTAGAAAGCCAGATACAATTCAAAATAATGCAAGAACATCACAAGACAAAAAAATTACCGGTGAATTTCTTTCGTAAGTGTAAATTTAAAATTCTTTATTAAAATATTTGCAAGTCAAATCCAGTGATGTCTAAAAAGTACAAATCACAACCAATTTGGATAAATTTCAGAGATATACAAATGTTTAATAATCAAAAGATAGAGATTGTAATTTAATCACATTAATAGAATAAAAGACAAACAGATTGAATATCAAATAATAGAGAACGGAGAATAGTAGAAATAGACTAAAGAAGACATGGCCATCTCATTAGATGAAGAGAAAGCAGTCGATAAAAGTCCATATGGATTCCTGATCAAATATTTATCAAAACAAAAATAGATGTCATTTCCTTAATCTGATAAAGGGTATCTACACAAAAATCCACCACAAACATCATGCTTAAAGGTAAAATAGTGAAAGCCATCCCCTGAGATTAGGAATGAGAAAAAAATACCAGAATCACTTTTCTTCAGTGCTATACTAGAATTTTTAGCAAGAAAAAACAAATGAAAGCAATGAGGTTTCAAAGGGGAGATATAATACCATTGATATTTGTAGATGACGTGGTTGTGTATTTAGAAAAAGACAAACGAATTTATAGAAAGATATTGGAATTACGAAGTAAATTCAGCAATGCCGCTGAGTCACCGTGAGTATGTAATAGTCAGCTGTATTCTTATACACTAGCAACACTCACAGAGGAAATAAAACCCATACTGTTTACAGTAGCACCCCCAGGGGCGCCTGGGTGGCACAGCGGTTAAGCCTCTGCCTTCAGCTCAGGGCGTGATCCTGGCGTTATGGGATCGAGCCCGACATCAGGCTCCTCCGCTATGAGCCTGCTTCTTCCTCTCGCACTCCCCCTGCTTGTGTTCCCTCTCTCGCTGGCTGTCTCTATCTCTGTCAAATAAATAAATAAAATCTTTAAAAAAAAACAAACAATAGCATCCCCCAAACCTCAAGTATCTAGAGTAAATCTAATAAAAAAATGTGCAAGAAAATATTATGAGAGAAATTAAATAAGATCTAAATAAAGGAGGAATATACTATATTCATGGATTAGACGATGCAATATTATAAAAGAAGCCAACGGATCTTAAATACTCAGAATTTAAGATGTTTTATTTGTTTTGCTTTTTTTTTTTTCTTTTTGGGGAAAGTGACAGGCTGATTATAAAATTATATGAAAATACAAAGGACAGTAGCCAGGTGCTCCTTAAATAAGAGAAATAAAATTAGAGGGTTTAGAGATTCTAAAGCTTCAGTAATTAAGAGAGCATATTATTTATGAAAAATAGAGATATTAAGCAATGTACCAGAGGAAGAATATTAAAAACAGACTCATTCATATAAAGTTACTTGATTTATGACAAAGCTAATGCATCAGTGCATTAAGAGATTTTTTTTCCCATAATGGTCTGAGTTAATTAGATATCCATATGGAAAAAAATCTTGATTCCTATTTTATACTATATATGTATATATAACCAGTTCCAGGAAAATTACAGAGCTAAAAGTGAAAGCTTAAATAATGCAACTTCTAGATGAAAAATGGGGGCCTATTTTCATAACCTTAAGGTGAGCAATTGTTTCTCAAACAGTACACAAAAAAGCAATAACCATAAAATAAGTAATTGTTAAATTCAACTACTTAAAAAAAAAGTATTTCTATTCACGGGGAAAAAAAAAGTTAAGACCCTGAAAATCAAGCCGGAGAGTGGGAAAAGATATTGGCAATATATCCATTTGACAAAAGTCACTTATCCAGGGTAAATAAAGAAAAAAAAAAAAAAAAAAAAGAAATCCTTTTAATTCATAAGAAAAAGATAGACAACAGTAGAGAGAGGGGCAAGATACCTAAAAGGCTAATATGCATATGTAAAGGTGTTAAATCTCGTTACTCTTTAGTGAAATTCATATTTCAATTATAATATGACATCACTCCACATCTACCATAATGGCTAAAATTAAAAAGCCTGACAATACTAAGTGTTGATGAGGATAAGCAGTACAACTGAAATTCTTATATTCTATATACATAGTGTAAGTTCATGTGATGTCTTGAAAAACAACATGGCAGTTATCTGCCAAAAGCTGAACCTACCCACACCATGTGACTCAACATTTCTGTTCCCAGTGTCTGCCGAGCAGCCCCCCCCTCATCTGGTTCTGCTCCCTTGCAAATGTCCAGTGCTTCTGAGGGCCCAGGAGAGCGGTACCTCATTGTGGCCATTCTCTGCCCAGGGTGCCATCTCTGGGGACCTGCAAAGCTACAAGCCCTCCTGGTGACCCAAAAGTGCTGCATTTCCTACCATCTTAATTGGCTGGAGCCAAGCTGAGCTATTCACAGACATGGGGAACAGGTCCCTTCCAGAAGCGTGTGCTCTATTTTGTAACTGAGACACCAATGTGGTTCTGCTCACACCCCCATTCTTACAAAGTCCCTTGGCTTTCTAATTACTCTTTCTGCCTGCTGGCATCTCTCCAGAGACCAAGGTCACAGACACCATATCTACCCTTCCACCTCTGTCTTTGCTACTAGGCACCTGTGATCAACTTCAAAGTGCAAACAGATGCTTATAGGTTACTTGCAATACTACTTTGTCAGACACTTGGTTTCTACCAACTACGTTGGGCCCATTAGGACCTCTGCTCCCTGGAGTGTCAGCTAGGAATGCTTTGGGCTGCAAGTAACGGAAATCCCAAACAGTACCTGAAATCCATAGGCATTTCCTTTTCTACTTAAAAAAATCTAGAGGGGGACGCCTGGGTGGCTCAGTCGGTTAAGCGTCTGCCTTTGGCTCAGGTCATGACCTCAGGGTTCTGGGATTGAGCCCCGCAGCAGGCTCCCTGCTCAGCCGGGAGTCTGCTTCTCCTTCTCCCCCTGCACCCCCCACTCATGTGCACGTGTGCATGCACTCTCTCTGTCTCAAATAAATAAATAAAATCTTTTTAAAAATCTAGAGGGAGGTGGAAGCTGGGGTACGTTCAGTAGCTCAGCTGAATCTTCAGAGAGCCAGGTGTTATTTCTGACATCCTTAGTTAGTAGCTTTCTGTCCCTTGTCCTTGCCATCTTGAGGTTGCAAAATAGCTATTTCAACTTGTACATCAAAACCATATACAGGACAGAATCAAAGGGAAGAGATGGGTTAGCTCACCTTTTCCCCTTGCCGGTCACTTTTTAGCAGGAGGAAAGCCCTCCCATACGCCAACCCTTATCCTCAGCAAACTTACTTCTGTCTCCAAAACCAAGTCCTGCTGGTACCTCTATGGCAATGGACAGTGGAAAGTGGGTATTTGGTAGCTCAGAATAGCTTTTGCATCACCAACCAACAGTGCCATGGGATAGTCACTCAGAATGACAAATAGAAGCAACCAGGTTGGATAATCGGCCTACAACTGAATAATCTAGAATTGGAATTACCAGCTTGGTTTGTCTTTCTTTGGGGACAGATTATGTGTGTGACTAAGAGTTCCCATGCAGCCTTTGAAATTCTTTGATTTCACTGTGTTTGCAGTCAAAATGAGATTTTCCTTTGGTAAATAGAATGATTTCCTAACAAGAGTGCCAAATTATTTCACTGAGTGGTGGCTCTGGACCGTCCTCTCTGCTACCAATTTGATTCAGAGTGAATTCCTCCCATGTCATGACAGACAGTTTGATGGAAGAAAGGAATGAGAAGTCTCTTCTCAATCAAGTATCTGATTAATACAGGTGCCATATGCAAATTGCTGACTTTCTAAACGTTTGAATTAGGTAAGACATGCTTACCACCACTCCTAAAGTCTCTGTTCCCTTTCTCTAAGCCTCTTAACATCTTCCTAAACGCTACCTGTTCTGTGTGGTGGGATGTTATCTTTTCGAGACTATTTTGATTTTTTCCTTTTTTCTTCTTCACCCTAATTGCCTTCTCCCCAGACTTCGGTGGTTCTCTGCCACTCCGTGCTGACTGTCTTATGTGGCTGCAGCAAAACACAGCCAAGAAAATGACAGGTTGCAGAATGTTTACACCACTATTAAATCTCATGGCAATATATACCCTGATCTGGACATTGCTCCTGGGGAGGAACAGATACTCATTTATTGATAAGACGTTTTTACAGCTTGGTTCTTCCATTGTGGCGAGGTGAGTACCACCAATCCTCTTTCACCGTGGCTGTCGGACAAGGCGTAGTGTGTCAGGAATTCCAGATTACCTTCGCAATGGAGTCGGAGGAGAGAAATTGACAAGTTGCGCATGTGTTTGTGTCTACCTGCATTTCGTGTGTACAAACACAGCGAGGGTATTGAAAATTGTTGATGTTTGATGACGCCTCCAGTCAAAACATTCCATGGCCCTGCTTGTAACTCTCAATATGGTAAAGGTGTGATGTAGTGAAAAGTTAAATGCTTAAGGGGAATCTGAGGAGGGAGGGAAAGGCTTAAGACATGCAGGATGTGCTAAGTAGGAGAGGAGAGGCAAAGAAAAGAGCCTGCATATGGAGTTTTAGGGCATCATAAAGAAAGGAAATCAGATTTTTAAGATCTGAGTCTAAGACATGGGCAGCTCTACTGAGGAGTCAGGTGGCTAGGAAATCCAACTTCCAAAGCCATGTGGTTCTGTCCGCCGCCTACCACCGTCTCCTGCATCAATCAGTCACCAGAAGCAGAGCTCTGGGCTTGAGATCCCGACCTAAGTTCCATCTGTAAGGACCTCTTTTCCGAATAAGGTCATACTCACAGCTTCTGGGGGTTAGGGCGTGGACACATCTTATTCGGGAGCTAACATTCAACCCACTATGCCCCTTTGTGCCCTGGGCTGTCTGTAGTGGAGAATAAGCCCTTTGAAACTTCATGGTTGAGACTCAGTGCTGTGTCACCACTGTGTATTATGTCAATGGCGGCAGGTCCAAGGCCCATGGTTGATGCCATATTGGCCATTTCTGAGTGACACGCTCATTTCCATATGAGGTCTAGAATACAGGACACAACATAACATTAATGGGCTTACCACTGGGTGTGTTCCTACGCCAGGACCGTGGCACCCTCAGAGGGAGACATGTGACTTCCTGGTTAGCTGTGGAATGATGGCGCTGGGTTAGCTGACATATCTCCTCAGGTGGGAGCTAGACATCACCTCGCCTTGGGCGGAGTTTGCGGCTCTTGGAGCTCTTTCTCGTCAATCCTTGATAACTGAGGGGCCAGTGGAGGAAATGCTTCTTTACACAGCTTCCTTTCCCTCAGAGCCACGTAGAAATAGCTCCCTTCAAGTCGGGTGCCTGGGGTGGAGAAGGTGGGCCTGCCAGCTGCCTTCTCCAGCTTCCCAGGACGTTTTCCTCCCCCTTTTCTCCATGCCTTCCCGTCCTTTATTTCAGGGAGGTGAGCCCTGAGCAGAGCTTCCCTGGAGGCTCAGAGCCTGCAGACATCGAAACCTGGGAGAGGGGCCGGGAGAAGGACTCTCGGCCTTTCCCACATGTTTCTGTAAAGAGAATCCTACAACTTCTTCCCTTAACACACATGTAGCTTCTCCCTTTTCCAAGGACCCACTTGCGGGTAAGCAGCGTCTGAATGAAAAGGAGTCACAGAGCCTCGGGTAAGGCAGAGAGCGGGCAAGAGGAGGGTGGCTACCAGGGTTTGTGAGGTGCTTAGTGGCGCCTACAATATACATATATTACAGTTTGGAAACAGTGAAAGGTAAGAAAAGGAGCAAGGCTGTCATGGGCTCTACATACACATGCAAACATAACTGAAACAGAATTTCAAGAGTTCAATGTAAAAAAAAGTCCGCTCCCCCCTCTCCCCCTGGAGAGCTAGGTCGTGGGCTTCCATTTATGAGGAAGAGCAATGGTTGACAACAGGAGCAAGTTTTCCACGTTGGGGAGAAGGACATCTAGGCAAGAGCCTAGATCCTGGGAGGCAAGAACGAAGGGGCTAATGAGGGGTAAACACGTGCAAAAGAAGAACAGAACTAAACGGGCATCTTCGACGGTGGACCGGTGGAAGTTAAGAGCAGAGTGCAAGGTGGGCTGTTGAGCAGAGCGTGGAAAGCTCTAAGGCTCTGGTCTGCACGGCGCGAGTGAATGCTGGTGGGAACCCATGAGAGCAGAGCGGGGACTTTGCGGTGAGGGCCGCGTACATCGGGGAAGTCTGTGGAATCAACTATTTCTAGTCTTGCTTCTCAATTCAGACCTGTGCTTAGAACATTCAGCCTATGAACGAATTTCTGCCTCAAAGGGCTTGCCTCGAATGTGTAGGGGGATCTAAGATGTGACAAGAAAGCCAATATTTCCTGAGCACTTACTATGTTTCAGGCACTGTGTTAGGTAGGGGTGTGTGTGTGTGTGTGTGTGTGTGTGTGTGTGTGTGTGTGTGTACATGTGTCATCCTATGTCATTCTCACAGTGAGTCTTTGATACAGTTATTGTTGCTGCTGGGGAAACAGAGAGGTTCAGTGAGTTGCCCAAGGCCACACAGTTAGACTCACGGGCTTGGGTTCAACCTGTGCCTGCTGGGCTCAAGGCTTGGTCCTTTGACATTTCCTACAGGTCGACCCCGAGCCTGAGCCTGGCTCTCTCCCCCCGGAGCAGGAAGCGGCCCTGCCCCTTTTTGGCATACCCGGGCCTGGGCGAGGCTGAACGGACACGCCACCTGGGTTTTGTCCCGGACTGCGCACCTGGGAAGTTTCCACCCTGGCTCACGGTGACTCCGCTTTCCGTAGAGCCTGTCACTACTTGCGTCTTTGCTTCTCGCCTCTCCAGCGGCAGGCAGCATGTTGCCTTTGATCAAAGCCGCGGCTCATTCCTGCGATGGCCCAGGGCGGCGGGGGGGGGGGGGGCAGACCACCCCACGCACGCGCCCTGAACAGTGGGTGCTCCAGACTCTCGTCCCACACATCGTGGCCACCCAGAAGCAGCACTGGGATTTCTTTGGTTTTAAGGAAATGCATTTGAATTTCAAAGGTGCCCCTCTATCATGCCGAAGAAAGGGTAAAAAAAAAAAAAAAAAAAGAGTGATCCCCAATGTAGTCTGGGCTCCAAATTTGCCTGGCAAATTTGGAAAACGTTCTTCGGGAATAGCCTATTGATAATGTTGCCAACCATGCCTTCCCGAGACTGGAGTATGACATGGGGTCACAGTGTGACCCAACGGACCACAGGACCTCGAATAAGGCAGAGAGCGGGCAAGAGGAGGGGCTGGTACCCTTCCTAAATCAATGGTCCTTCTAAGATGTTAGAGCCAGCCTTTACTGAACCAGTTTCACAGGGCCACTACTCCCTGTTGGCTTACTAGGATCTTTATTTAGAGTTCAAAGCCCACCGTCACAGCCAGTCTTTATCACAAGCGATATTGGATAACAGGTTAAATTTTCAAGCATTTTTTGTGACCTTAATCTTGAACGTAAAGGGAAGCTAGAAAGTGGCATTACACTGGATTTCTGGTTCTTAAAAAAAATTTTTTTTCTGCTTCGTTGATTATAAGGATCATTCAAAATCTTTGATAGAATCACCCCTTGCTTGGCCCCCAAGCAGTTGTGATCAAGGGTTTGCAGAGTTGGGGGACCTGAGAATTCTACCACTAAGAAGGGGGGAGTGCTGGGAATGTGGAAGCTTCTCCCCATCTGAGCTTGCTCAGCTCCAACGCAGCGGGGACGACACTTCTTCCTCGGGGAGGGGACGTCCAGGCACAGCACGGCTCAAGGGGCTCTAACCAACCCGAGCACAGGGATGCCCTTGTTCCTCGCCGCCATGTCCGAGCCAGCATCACAGAAGCTTGTCTGGAGGACCCTTCTAGACCTGCTACCTTTCCTCATCTCTCCTTTCCTCCTTCTACAGGATCCGGATTGGGATTTGTGTTTGGATGTCACGAATCTCCTCCACATCCCCACGTGTTGTGGGAAGAGCCCTGCCTCCAAAGAAGGGTTTGCTTTGGGTAAAGCCACACCCATGCGGTCGAAGTCAGGAAGCAAAATGACAAGGGGAAGAAAGTGGGAACACTCCCAGAGGGTGGGAGGGCAAGCCAGGGAGGGTGCCAGGGCAAGACTGAGCCCCACCCGAAAAGCGATTAGCACACATGCAGCTTTATTTCAAAGCCTGCCAGATACCTCTTGCTGTGCCTCTGAATGGAAAATGGGATAGAACAACGAGCTGAATGTACAGCGTCTTTGAAAAGCAACCACTCTGAATATGCCAAGTCTTGCTTTCAGACCAGAGGAGCCTTTTCTGGGGCCCTCATGGCCCCATGGCAGCCAGCGGAAAACAGCAACCCTACCCCGCTGTGACCTCGAGCTCGGCCCCTCTGGTCCGTGAGCGTTCTGTGTGCTAACAAAGGTCCGCGTGTTTCTAGAAGGAAGGTGAGCTCAAGGTATAAGTTTCATGAATTATGTATCAGTAGAGTGTACATTTCAAGGCTTGAGTTAGCAAAGATGTGTCTGTAGGTCTCAATCAAATTACTCAGACACCTGAATATGTTTCTGATTTGATACTGACGGAGTCAGGCTATAGAGATTGCTGAGACTTGAACTTCAGGCCTGGGGCTGCTCATCTGTTCTAAGCACGCTCCTGATGTCAGTGAGTGGTGTCGTCCTCCGGTCTCGAGCTGGAGAAATCCAGAGCAATCCGTAACTCCGTCCTTTCCCTCCCCTCTCTCCCTCCTCCACGCTGTTTGGTCCCCCAGTCCTGTCCTCCTCTCTGCAGTTCAGGTCACACCTCTCCATCGTCATCACTGCTTCACGAATGATGCAGTGAATTCACCCCTCTTATCTTCTGATCTTTGCTTGGTTCAGTTCAACCTCCTCAATTTTGCCAGGTCTGGCTTTCTTTCCCCAAATCCTATCACATCACTTCCATGTCGCAGTCTCCCCGGGGTCCCGCTGAACCCAGGAGGAGACGGGGAAGCATTTAGCCAGCCAGACGAGGGGAGGGCAGTGGCGACAGGCCTCGGGCCGGCCAGGCCACTGCTTGGAGCCTTAGAGAGGAGCCACTTCATGCGTTCATTTAGACAGCAAATTGTCTTCAGTACTGATTATGGGCCGGTGGTGTTCTAGGCGCTGGAGATGCAGTGTGGAACTTGAAACCCCACCCCTGCCCTCCTGGGACTTACTTTGCTGTGGACCCATGAACAAACAAAATCCCAAGGGTGTTTCCAGAAATCTCTGGAAGCCTTGGCTCCCACTCCGGATAACTCTTCTGATGGGAAGGCCCAAACTCTGCCTCCGAGCTCTGAAATGCACCTGTGTCAGCACTGGATCAAAGGTGCTGCAATGACAACTGCGTAGGGACCAACCAGAAGAGCTCTGAATGGAGACAACCGGGCCAGACACTACCAGCCCATCCCCTCATAGGAAGGCCTTACCATTAGAGATCCAATTACGATTGACATCAGCCCTGAGCACCCGAGGCCCCTTGTTCCCCTGAGGGGGCCCCTACTGCCACTTTTGGGGCTCTGCTCTCAGTTCCTTCGGCTGCATTTGGAGCCCAGCAGCCCAAGGATGCTCTTGGGCCTCTAGGGACTTGAAAAACTCTGGGATCCTTCAGTCCCAGGCTCCTTGCTCATCCCAGTAATGGGGAGCCTGGCAAGGCCAGAAGTCTGAAGACGGGCCCAGGAGTGTTTCCCGTGGCTTGTGTGTGGCAGCTGGTGGTGAAACCACAGATTGCTACAGGGGCCGCTCTGCTGTAACAGACAGAGACACGTGTGAGCCTCCAGGAGGGGAGTGTGCTAACGGAACAACAATGTCTGCGTCCATACACCCCCCTGAGCAGCAGGGACACGCCTGTGTGGCTGGGTTGGGGAGCTGTCTTGGGAGCCCTGGCTGCACTGGAAGGACCTCCCTGTGGGGTCAGTGAAGAGTCTGGACACTGGGCAAGGGGAAGTTTCTCTTGGGGAAGCACAAATCAGAGGCTGGGCCGGTCTTAGTGCCTTGCCATCAGTCGGAGAGGTGTCTTGGGGTAGGTCCCCCTGGGATGCAGACACAGGCGAGACTTCAGAAGCAAATGGTTTATTTAGGAAGTGATGCCAGGAAGCATGGGTGGGGAGTGGGAAGAGAGACAGAAGGGAAGGAAGCCAGTGAGGGGGCTTTAGTAAGCCATTTGTCTCTGTGGGCAACTGGAGCTGGAGCCCACCAGGAAACTCTCTAGAACATGCCTCAGACTGACTCCAACCGAGAGGCAAGGAAGCTGGGCATTGCCCAGCAACTCTCTGCTCATCAGTGATCAACAAATGTGTTCTGAGGCATTCTGGCCTTCTGGGTCTCCTTGCACGGGGCCTAGAGGAATTCCACAGGCAGAAAAACAAGAACAAAAAACAACAAAACCCCAAAACCCAGATTCACAGAGTTTGCAATAAGCAGCCTCAGGATATCCAGAGGGATGCTGTGGGGTCATGCGCGGAAAGCCGAGGGCATCTCAGCAAAGTAAGAGAGACAAAGCCCAATGCCACTGGTGAGGCCAAGCCAGAGTAGAAGCCCAAAGAGGGTCAGACTGGCAGGTGGAACATGGGGGAAACCCCCTGAGTTAAAAGAAGATAATCACTCACCTTTTTAAATGGGGCGCCTGAGCCTCTGCTATGGGTGGGGACGAGGTACCACCTGCCCAGATAATGTGCCTGGTCGCTCCAGTCTGAAGGGGAAAAACAGGACTGTTGTCTCTCCTGTCTGCTATGGACTGAAGTGTGTCCCCAGGTGTGACTGTGTTTGGAGCTAAGACCCGTGAAGACGTAATTATAGATAAATGAGGTCATAAATATGCGGTCCTAATCTGACAGGCCCGGTGGCCTTAAAAGAAGAGGGAAACGTGCCAGAGATCTCTCTCCCTCTGTGCGCACATGGAGAAAAGGCAACGGAGGACATGGAGGGAAGGTGGCCATCTACAAGCCCAGGGGAGAGCTCTTACCAGAAACTGAATTTGCAGGCACCCTGATCATGGACTTCCAGGCTCCGAAACTGTTAGAAAATCAATGTGGTTTAAGCCCCCCGGTCTGTGGCATTTTGTTACGGCAGCCCAAGTAGACTAACACACTAAGCACCCCTTGGGAGTATCTGGAATATGGAATACATTCTCTTACTCCCAGAGTTATGGGATGAATTTTAATTAACAGGAAATGCTGTGGCACAAGGCATGTATATCAAATGTTAAGTCTGTAACTAATTAGAGACATTTTGATGTTCTGAATGACCCAAGTCTGCAATTCCCATTCTATATACCCACAGACAGGTGGAGTCAGAAGCAAGAGACAGGAGAGGTCCCGAGGCTCTGGTTTCCAGTAGGTCCTCTGCCTTCTCTTCCTCCTCCTCCTCCTCCTCCTCATCTTCCTCCTTCTCTTTCCCTTCTTCTGCTCCTCCTTCTCCTTCTTCAGACTGGTTGCCATCTCTAACATTACAATTTGCTTGGGGAAAAAACCCAATAACAACCAATAACAATAACAAAACCATAAGTTTATTTAGAAATAAACGAGAAGGGGATGCAGCTTATTTTGGTTTGTCTTAGGTTCTGGGTGCATGAGCCAGGGCTTACTTACAGATCAGTCCATTCCCTTTTATGTGTCCCACAAGGTGCATATGTTTAACTCGGCCTCCTCAACGGGCCTCTCCGTGAATAGGGAAGGAGCCCAACTATAAAGATAGTTAAGGGTTTTAAGGCAGCTAAGTGGACAGTTGGGGTCTTTTCAACTTAAAATCTTTAAAAAATGATCTGTTTTTATCAGGTGACTGAAAAAATCCAGGAGGTGGGACATTCTACCCCTGGTATTTCATGGGCACGGCCTATCAAGTCTTCTCCTTCAACTGTTCCAAGATTTCACTACACCTTAGCACTGTCCTCTATTGTAAGCCACCATCATCTCCCACCTGGACCTTTGTTGCAGTGTCCCTTCAGTCTGCTCTCCACAGGGTGGGTGCCCTGGGAGAACATGCAAGAACAGGTCTCTCCTGTGCTCCAAGCCTTCCAGGGCTTCATGTGTTACAAGGGTTGCTCGGTGGCTGCCCTCACCCCCATCTCTCTCACCTCCTCTGCTATTACTTTCCCCACTTTTGCATCTCCTGTGGCTTGGTCCCTTTGTTACATGCCTTCGCATGTAGCACCCACAGTTTCCTCCCTCTCTAGAATTTTCTTCTCCCCTTTATCTACACATCTCACTCACGTCCTCAGGTCTTTGCTGACATGTTGCCTTTTCACTGAAGCTTTCCCCAACTTCCCTCTTCAAAAGTCGACCCCATCCCATGGTCCCTGTTTGTCTTCGTCTTATTTTCTTTTTCTTTGAAGCATTTCTAATATACAGTGTATTTTTCCTACTCATTTCATTTATAGTCTGTCTGACTTCTGTGAATGTGGTCAGTTGAGGGCAGGTCACCAGGTAGTCTGAATTCCACCTGCAGTATGCCCAGGCCAAAACAGTGCCTAGCCCATGGCTGATGTCCAAAGACATGCACTGAGCGAGTCTGTGGAAAGCCTCGGGGTGGAGGACAGAAAGAAGAGCACCCACTGGGTTTCCCTTAAACCAGAGGTATAGCCTAGAAGCCCACAGACACATTTTATTTAGCTCGTACACTGTATTTCCAAAACTCGTATCAGCAACAATTCTTCAGAAATTAGCAACTTCACATAACATCCAGATAACTGGCGTCACTTGAAAAATATGGGAAAATGAGATGTGCCTCCCTCCCTCTGACAATAATGAGTGTGAGCATTAACCACTCACTGTGCACTTTGACGGGGCACACCCCCCCCTGCTTTGCTCACTTACCCAGCCACTGGTCTGGTCAACGGTTGAGTTCAAGGAGGCAGGAGAGGGAGGGCATGGGGTAGGGCGGGAGGGAGAAGGAGCCAGCACGTGTCCCTGATGTGGCTTTCCCAATGAGAAGAAAGTGTCCCTGGCATTGGGCTGTCTAGATTCCCACTGGCTGCTGCTCCCAGTTTCTTGGTCCCCGTGACCTCCAAGCTCCAGAGCCCTTTGTCACATCCTGCCTCCCTAGCAACGCAAACTTAAAGGCATGTGGTCAAAAATGGATGGGCGAAAATGCTGTGTAAAAAGAGAAAGGAAAACGTATCATTGGTAAAGTGCCCAGGAATCTCTACATACGTGGTAGAAGTTTAAAGTGGCCAGAAATCACCACTTTTGCTAAATTGGTAAATCTTACAGGGTCACTGGCTACGTACACTGAGCCCACCTTACACGTGTTAACCAGGCTGCTCCCTGTATAAAACTAATTAAAGAAAGAAGGCAAGGAAGACACAAGCTTCGAACATCTAAGGAGTTATTGTAATTAACAAGAACAGGGAAACTGATATTACTTCTTCCTCGCCCTGCATTATGTCCTTTTATATTATGCTCCTTACTCTGGCTTTAGAAGTAACCAAGTCACCAGCCTCTGTTGGTAGATTTGGAAATAACAAAAGACCTGTCAATTAGTTGTATTATTTAGAAGGATTTCTCTTTCACTTTCACCGTCAAAAAGATACAGAAGAAAAACCTATTAACACCTGCAGGTTACTGTATCTCTTACCCTTAAGTTTTTTCAAAATTTAAAAAGCCCACATCCCTCGCACCTTAGCATCCCTCCTCATTCGAGATGGTTCTGCTTTAAAGCCTAAGCCTTGAGATACAAGGACCTCCAAGCATGAGAAGCATGAATGTCTGTATTTGATTTCTTCTCTCAGGTTATTCGATGTATACACTGGAAATATGATTAATTAGATTTGCATGCATAATGACACAGAACCATTTGAAAAACACGAAGACTGTGTTAAGCTACTGGGACCTTTGGTTTGGTTCTGCAAAGAACAGATTGTTTCACCTTGTTCAGCATCTTGTGTTTCCGACAGAAGATGCTGAAAATGTATTTATGGACTAATTATTGGGCCACTGTTTATTTGCGGGGGAGAAAGACTTCGAGCGGTCGGTCAGCAGGTTTGCTAAGCACCTTTTATGTAACAATCACTGGGCCAGGCTGTCTTACTCATTTCGGGTTGTTACCATAAATTACCACAGAGGAGGTGGCTTAAATGACCTACATTTATTTTTCAGTCCGGGGGCTGTGAAGGCTGAGATCAGGGTGTCAGCTGATTTGGTTTCAGGTGAGACCTTCTTCCCGGTTATGCGCTCACATAGCCTTTGCTTGGTGACTGCAGGGAGAGAGCAAGAGACTTCCTGTCTCACCCTCTCTTTACAAGGGCACTAATGGCACTGTGGGAGCCCTACTCTTACATCCTCATTTAACCCGAATTTTCTCCTAAAGGCCCCACCTCCAAATGCCATCACACTGGTGGTTAGGGTTTCTGAATTTTGCAGGGAGACAGACATTCGGTCCACAGCACAGGCTACAAGGAAGCAAAAATAAACGAGACAATGAGATCCTCTGGGACCCATAGCTCATAAGTGACATACAAGCAAATACGAATGTAGAAAACAAAAAGAATTAAAGTAAAGTGCCCTGAAGAATTGTAGAAGGAATGATGG
The DNA here is from genome assembly GCF_024610735.1 of Ursus americanus. Taxonomy (NCBI): domain Eukaryota; kingdom Metazoa; phylum Chordata; class Mammalia; order Carnivora; family Ursidae; genus Ursus; species Ursus americanus. Next base: position 17,998,191 of record NC_142158.1, read on the forward strand.
CTCTTTATGAGCAAAGGAGCTAGAAAGAAGTGTTGCTTTCAAGCTACTGGTGCCCAGTTGATGATGGTGGTGGTGCTGGCAGCTGCCCCCCTTGGCACACTGTTGGACAGTTGCTGCTCCCATTTTTGCTGTCACACTCAGCCTCACCGACCAGTCCTCTTGGGGCACAGTTCTGCCCACTGAATTCAGCCTCCACGACTACCTCTTTGAGGAGCCAAGACGAGTTCTTCAGAAGCAAGAAAGGAGGGTACATTGAGGTACCTGACCCAATATGGCAGCCATGCTCATTCCTCCCAGCTCTATTCCAAATGCTATGGATAGAGGGAGTGCTCTTCAGCCACCTGTAGGATGCTGGGCAGTCTTGGGGTGTGACGAGTGGAGGAATGCTGGGCTGAAGGAGGAGCCAGCAAGGTATGGCAGGCTCTGGGGGAGCAAGGATGCTCCCACCTCCACTGGAAGCAAGCCACAGCTCAGCGCAGATAAACCGTGGGGATTCTGGCCCTGCTCCAGCTCAGCTCTAGGCATGCGCCAGAGGCCAACCTCAAGAGAGAAGGGAGAGAACGGGTTTGGGAGCACAGAAGACAGGGATGGCTCCATTTCAAGTCATTGAACAGGAGTGGTGCCTTTATGTGAAGTGCAAGAAATGAATGAGAGAAATACCCCCTCCCCCAAAATCTGTCTTGCTGAAGACTTGCGCTAATGAGATAAGGTAAGAGCAGTTTCCCACGTCTGTCTTTCGTTCTTTTTTTTTTTTTTTTTTTTACCTCTGGCAGGTCCAAGGCCTAACTATCCATCCCCTTTTCTCCTTTTCTTTAGGAAACATCAAAATCTTACAGCAAACTGGACATCTGCTGACACTTTGTGAAGTCCCAGCATTCCCTGGGGCTCATATGTAAATCAGGTCCTTACCACCCGCATCTTCTTTGTTGTGGGACCATCTCATTTCTGCTGAGGTTTGGGTCCCAGCAAACCGTAAGCGCCGAGGACCCTCCCCATCCCACAGTGTACTTGATGATCATCAATGCTTCCAGAAGTTTCCTGCCACGGTCTCTTAAAGGAGCTTTGTCAATCACTATGGCCCTTGGAGCAGATCCCTGAGTCTCTAGTGTCTAAATCTGTAGCAAGAGGGGGATAGAATGAGATCATTTCTAAGATCCCCGCCGAGTAACGCGAACACTAGCCCGGACTCCCACTCCTACACACAACGGATGGCGTACAAAGTAAATGGAAAGGAAATGGGAAGGAGAGACATCACGTATTGAATTTCTCATTAGCCCCACTGCCTGGTTCTCATTAGCGAGCCTTCTGGGTTCTGGGCACAAGGACCTGGATTTGTTTTCATGGCTGAATAGCACGTGCGAAATGTAGGCAATTTCTCCTCCATATCATGTGAGCTCCACACTTTCCTATCTTATAAAGTAATGGGCAGCGCTCACGGAAAACCCGGCCAGAATGACGGGCTAATCCTTGAGGGGGGAAAATATTGCCGTTCCGCCTGCGCTTTTGCTCTCTGCTTAATTAATCCCTAAAACTTTCAGGCCTTAATGAGAATAATTAGACTCCACAGTCCTGAGCTTCGCGCACAACTACAGACAACAAAAACTGTGTTCAGTTTACAAGCTTCCCGGAGCTCGCTGAAAGACAGGCTAATGTTATTTACAGCACCCCCCGGGGGGGCCCGGCGCGGGTTTGGGCTCGCAATGTGCCGGGAGCTCCCTGAGGACAATTTCTCTGAGGAGCGGGGCACGCTGGCCCCCCTCCCTCCGCGGTTTTCACTCCCTAACAAACCGTGGTCTAGACAGGACCTGGCTAGAAATCCCCTTATTACCACCCGGGCCAGACTACATTTATCATCACCTTGAACGTAATACCAGCGCAAAACCTCCAGGCCTCTCCCGTTCAAATAATGAATCGAGGGAGCCGAGCACTGCTGAGCACTGACTACGCTCCAGTCAGTGTCTGCCAGCTTCTGGAAAGACCTCATTTTCCAGAAAAGCGTTCATTTGTCAACAGAGGGATAATGTTAAAACCTTAAAGACACATCAGACAGAAGGCTGGGGCGGGCGAGGCGGGCAGGGTATGGCCTGGGAGAGGCGGCAGCTTTGGCTGAGAGCAGTTTCTTGGAGTTGCGAGCCTCGTGCCAGCCTCTCCCTCTTCTCCAAGAAAAGGTTTAAATCTCCTTTGAAACAGTTTGGGTTCATCGTCCCCAGATGGAGTCTAGAAGCTTTCCTCTGGCGCTGCCGCAGGGATGACGGAGTTGATTAGTCTGCATCTGGGGGAGGCTTCTTCAAGGGGCAGGAACCACCAGACGGGGGTTCTGGGCCTTTCTGCAGCGGAGCGGCTGGAGCTGGGCACATGCAGATGCGGAGAAGGGGGATGTGGGTGCTTCCTACCCGGGGAGGGGACGGCTGGGTCCCCAGCAGTGGGGACAGATGCCAGCACCCTCAGCAGGTGGGGAATTATCTGCAGGAGGCCTGGAAGCGGTGAGCCAAGCTTCCGAAACCATTCCCCAGGTCTACGACAAGAGTTATGACATTCATTCGGAGAGACATCCTTCTCAGAAATGAAAAACACCAGAGATGCCAAATGAGTGCCCCGTGCTTCTCCTTTTTAAAATAATGGAAGACTCCAGAATTCTCGTAGATCCAAGGAGTTAAAGTGAAGGGGGTGTACCAGGTTATTAGAAAACCAGCGTGTGGCCCTTTTAAGAACAGAACTCACACACACACACACACACACACACACACACACACGCCCCGATGTGAGGACAAGAGCTTTGACCCTGTAAATGGCACTAGGCTAGAGACTTTGTTTTTAATTTTCAATCAAGGATCTAAAACAGACTTCAAAGGGCATTTAAGCTGACAGTTTTATTTTCTCCTTGAGGAAGAGGAAAGATGAATAAGCATAAAGCCAGATCATTCTCAAAATAATTGCAGCCCTGACATATCTAAATGAGTTTGTAAAAGAAAATACAGCGGCAATTGATCTTATTAATTAGAGATGTACCAGGATTGTAATACCCACTTTTCCACAGACTGCCTGCAGCTGCTAAAATAAAATAAAATAAAATAAAATAAAATAAAATAAAATAAAATCATAACCTAACCTAACATAATATAAAATAAAATTAACCACTTTCTCTTGGGGAACACAATCTCTTTCCCTCCCTGCCATAGAAAGTCAGTTGGAAACCCCCCCCTGTGACGGCTTTTTCCCACCACCGTGGGTAACAGCCTTCGGAGAACAGCTTGGATTGGTTTCCTTTCTGCCCATCGAGCCCAGGGTTTACACTGGATTACGTGATATCTTGCATAGTGCTGCAGCTTGTCACAATTGATTGAACATGTAATCTGACAAACAAACAGAAAAAAATGTGCTCCGAGAAAATGGGAGAGTTGTTTTTTTAAGCCTGTATGTGTCATTTACCTGTGAAGGATGGCAGCGGGAGCCCGTGGCAGGTGGGCCCCACTCCATCAATTGCTCATTCTGTCTCCATCCCCCCCATCCTATTTCTACTAACAATCGCTTAGCATATGGAATAGACTGGAAAGGAGCAGCTCAGTGATAAATGCTGAGTGACAGTGACCTCTCAGTGTGGCCTGGCCCTAAACTATTGGAGATGAATCTTCAGGTTGGCTGGCTTTAAAGCTAAGACAAACGTTCACCGTATTATTGCAAAAGGGAGGGAGTGGGAGAGAGAAAGGAGGAGGAAGAAGAGAAAAAGGAGGAGAAGAGGAAGGAGAGAAGGAAGGGAAGAGGTGGCAGTCGAATGAATGGTTTAGCTCTGGAAGAAACATGGTGCTATTCCAGTGATTTCAAAGTGGGTGTGTGCGCGTGCGGGGCAGATGTGAGCTGGGGAATCAAAAGGAGAGTCCAGGCACAGCTGTGCTTACAGCTGTAAGGTGATGGGAGCTAAAAGCCAGCATTGGGGGGCTCGCCGGGATGGGTACCCTGGCAGGAGCCTAAACCCACCCATTAAGGTGGGGGGCTTTCTCTCATTTGTGTTAAGTGCAGTGGGTGCCAGAGTGGTCCCTAGGGAGAAGCTGGGTGTCATGTGAAAACAAAGCCCGGCCACAGGTTTGCAACTAAAAGTGACCCATGTCACACTTTATCTTCCAACCCGTCAAGAGCAGAGAGAGGCATGGCCAGCAACCTCCATGCACGTACTGGTGTCAAGTGCACGAAGTTAAAGAAATAGGTAAATCGACAGCATGAACCTTTCAGAAGCAACATTTACCCTAGTATTGCAATGGCTGTGATTTGATGATACGGGAGTAACATGATCAAATGTCTTATGAAATTCTGGATAACTTAAAGGATACCCTGGCAGCCTCTGTGGGGGTACGGGGTGGGGGGGTCCCAAGCCCCATCCCGCCTCTGTCTCACCTCCTGGAATAGGGTCTTCGTTGAGGTGTGAAGAACAAACGAGACTCCGCGTCCCCTGGTGGAGGGACTCAGCAGTTCTCACCTCCAAATTAGCTAGGGTGACTGTGGATATAGGAGATGCTGCCAGGGAAGGCCGTGGAAAAATCCAGGCTCTGAGAGTTCTGCCTGGAGTAGTCGATGGGCCCCAGTCAAGGGAAAGGAAAAGAATGCTCCCAACAGATCAAAGCCCTGAGTCTCTTAAAATGGAAATGAACATTTAAAAAAGGCCTTTCTCAGGGGAGAAATATGCAGTAAATCAGAGCTTTTGAAAGACAACTGGGGCCTGTGCTGGTTTTTTAATAACTTGCCATTTAATAAATGTTCTATTTTTGACCCTTTAGGGAAATATACAACCCCATCTGAAACTTATGGGCCAAAATAATTTAACTTTTTTTTTAATCTCATTTTTATAAGTTTTGAGGTGGAGACAAATGATCTAGAAGCTTTCTTTTTATGGTTTCCCGATGAGGCGAAGTCATTTAACGAGAGAAATGATTCGCTTGGCACACGCGTTCAGACTTGGTGAGTTTCGGGCAAGGTAAGCCCAGAGTCCGAGGTCCAAGGATCCATGAAAAGAGGCTAATGCATGCAGTGTTAAGGAAGTCTTCTTGAATTTTCCTTTGTAAGACCTTGCTGATAATAATGTAAAGTGCCAATATACTTACATACTTAATACACTGCCTCTCCCAATACACGTGCACGCACATGTAGAGAGAATTTAAAGCCAGACACTTCATTCTGTGCCTCCCCAGTGCTGGTGAAAAGCAAGTAGTCAATATATGTTTGAATTCAGTTGTTCACTATTTCACCTCATCTGTCTTAATCCCCACGGTCCTGGGTACACCGTCCATTCACAAGACTCTTGCTGCTTTGTAAAATCTTACCTGTTCTTGACCATCTTTGGACTGGGGCGGATTGGACCAGGAAAGGCAGCATCCTACCAAGGAGAGAATTAATTATTCTTAAAAAAAATACGCGGGCTCATTTGGCCTTTGTTTCGGGGATTGGGTCCTATTTTCATGAGTGGGTGTAGCAGTCATGTCCCTGGGAGCCTACGCCCCCTCTTAACTCAAACCAATCCATCACCCATCCTTTCGGCTGAGTCTGGAGAGCAACGCTCTCCACGGCATCCAGCTGGGATTCCCACTAACCCAACTCAGATTCAAGGGCTGCGAGAATTCAGGATCTGAGGAATGACTCAAAGACCACATGGAGTTCAGTTTTGCATGTTTTCTTTGAGCGCAGGCCAGCAAAGACCATGGCCTCACATAATTTTTCTGCCGGGTGTGGAATAGTGCCATAGAAAGATGATTCATGAGAAGAAATTGTCGAGTTTCTGCCTGAAACTGAATGGAAAAAACTTGGTTGAAAAAAATCTCAGACATGCACACAAAAGACACATAGAACCAAATTTATATCTTTAGCTTTGGGGAACTACATTCATTATTTCTCTCACTTGACTTGAAAAAGGGTAAAAATCTGGCCGCAAAGCTCTTGTTGGGTTATAAATAAGATTTTTGATTATGCATTAGAGTCTGGGCCATAATAGTAGCTAATATTTGCTTTGTGTTTCTGAGTTCATAAAGTGTTTCTCCTCTGTGCTTAAGCTACCGATTAGGCCTGAATATAGCTATTATTCTTTTACCAACATTAGTCAATGAGAAAACTGAATCTTTATGAAAAGCCACGTGGACAGCCCCCAGTACGAGCCATTTAACCGGAGCTCTCTGCGTCCTGGGACCTACGTTTCAGCCACAGCGTGACTTGTGATCCAACACCAGCTGGGTGTCCATAATTCAGTCCAATCCTGCCACAAGCTATCCAGCGCCACCACCACAGCCCACAAGCTAAAGGGCAAGGTCCCCAAAAAAACCGCCCTCGTATCAGATGTCAACCGCGAGTGACTACAAATTCAGAGCTCCCATGACTCCTCCAGTTCAGGAATTTACTAGAATGACCCACATACTCAGGAAAGCTCTAGACTTACAATTACATTTTCTTATAAAGGACGCAAAGGAGCGTCCAGATCATGAGACGCACGGGGCAAGGTCTTGGGGAGTGGGCGTGGGAGGGCGACTCAGCTTCCACACCCCCTCCTCAAGGAGTCCGGGCGTTGCCTTCCTAGTACGCCAATATATTCATAACTATGGAGCTCTCTGAGGCTCCTGGTTTGTTTGTTTTTTTAATCCAGGTTGTATTATGTAGGTGTGGTTGATTATATCATTGGCCGGGTGACTGAACTCCATGTCCTATCTCTCTCCCATGCCCACAGGCCTGAAATTCCAACCCTCTCATCATGTGGTTGGTTTGTCTGGCACCAGTCAGATCCCAAAGCTATCTACCAGTGCTGTAATGGGTCACCTTGCTAACATAAACTCAGGGCTGGTAGAAAGAGGCTCATTAGGCATAACAAGAGGACATTCCTATCACTCAGGATATTTCTATAATAGGTGGGTTCCAACTAGGGCCACCACCAACACCTACCCACCACCACCACTACACCCGCCACCCCCGCCCTTGCTAGCGCAAGTGGCCCCCAACCTTAGAAAATGGACCTATCTCCCCTCCCGTGAATGTGGGCTGACTTGCTTTGACTAACAGAATGCAAAGAAAGTGACATTCCAAAGCATCCGAGGCAAGGTTTTTCACTTTTTCTCTCTTGGAACACTTTATTTGGAAGTCAGTAGCCATGCTTTCAGAAAGCTCAGGTGAAGATGTTTGAACGGCCCGACTCTATTAAGAGACACCCTGAAGGGATGAGAGCCCATCTTGGATGTTCTGGCTCCTGCCAATCTCCTGGTGGAATACAGCCCCGTCAGTGACCCCTCCTATACCAGGGAGAGTGCAAGAACCTTCCAGCTGACCCAACTCAACTTCCAGCATTGTGAGAAATTGTACATTTTGTAGTTTTAAGCCATGACGTTTAGGGCTGTTTGTTATACAGCATGGACCCAAGGAGACCTTTCTGATGGTTTAGAGTTTGGGCAACAGAACCTCACAAAATGCCCTTTCCAGAAACATCTCAGTTATGCAGAGGTTTGTTACATAGAGAGGAGTGCCAAAGCGAGGCTCACTCTAAGAAAAATGCAGAGGATCACGTCCTGCATTAAAAAAATTACCATATGGAGCCTGATTCATGTTGACTGTGCTTTCTTGAGTTTTTCTTGTATCTGAATTCCTTTCATTGCCTCTGCACTTTTCTGTGTCCTCCTGGTTCACTCGCTTGGTGAGCCTAGTGAAAGGACCGACTGTAAACGAATGAAATGTCTTCCCGCACACTCATGCAAGGACTTACTGACTCAAGAAAGTCTTGTTACTCATTACAGTTACAGTTTCATTGCTTATATTTAGTAGAACCTATAATCAAAGGCCCAGTGATGCAGTGGTACTTAAAACAAACCAAAAAGGACCTTTATATTTCTCTGAAGCAAGTTCAAGGGGACAGAACCTGGTTGGCGGGGCAGATCTTCTCGATGCAGTCATTCAGGGACCCAGGTCCTATTTGCTAGGGCGTGATCAGTGCTGGGTCTCTATGGTTCAGGACGATGGGAAAAGTCATGGAGGAACTGGTGGGCCATGTTTTAATCTGGAAAGGACCCAGACCACTTCCATGGTCCACTGAGAATTTAGTCATGTGGCCAAACCTGATAGTTATCAGCTAGGTAGTCCTGGGCCCCGGGGCCTTTTTTTTTTTTTTTTAACTACGGAAGCCACACACTGGGCTTCCAAACTTCTCCAGAACAAAGAATGGGTTTGGGTAGATAATTAGAAATATATGCCACCGATGGATTGCCATCTTTGAGGACAGTCTCAAAAAACAAAAACAAAAAATTGGCATTTCAAAGAAAACCAGCCGTCAAACCACAGCAGCATCCTTGTAACAATTAGACGGGCTATCAGCAAGGCTCAGACTTTAAAGGGGCTAATCCTTTTGTGTAAGGTCTGATTATTTTTTAAAAAGCCCACCGCTTTGCATTTAGGTCGACCTCATAGTCTACCCTGTTTATTGCCTCTCTCTTCTCGTGAGAGCCAAGCCGAAGAGAGGCAAGAACTCAACAGCCTCGGGTCCCAAGGACGTGGGGAGTCATTGGCACACAGGAAGCCGTTCTCATTCTGCCTGCTACTTACTTCAAAATGACTCCTCGAATAAGTAAGCAGAGCCGTTTCCTCATTTTCTCGACTTCTAACAGCCCTTGGCCACCCTCGTATTTTCACCAGGGTTAACTCGTGAGGGAAAGCTTACACCTCATCCTCTTATTTTGTGTGACTTACGAATCGTCGCATATCAAGTGGACATCTTTGATTCAGCAGCATACATTTCAATGTTTAAAATCTGAGGGGTGTTCAAGGGATGCCATTTCACTTAGCAGTCAGCGCTAACATCATGTTTTGAAATGCTCCCCATTTCCATGATATAGCCAAAGCTTTATTTATCATCAGATTTGCATTTCGTGATGTATTCTTAAGCCAGCCAAACTCATCTAAAAGCAAGCTCATTTCATGCAAAGTAGATTTAAATGTGGCTGCTTTAAAACGGACCACCCTGTTTAAACGATCCTCCGGATGTAATTACAAGACACTTGAGTTCTATAGAGAGGAAAAAAAACAAAAAAACCAAAACCGAACTGTGATTTCCCTCTCCCCGGGTCATTTCTGACCACGCACCAATAAAACTGCTTATCAAGAAGTGATTTATTTTTAATGTAACTTTCCCACAAATAGTTTAATGGGAGGTAGTTTAAGAATGCCCCACCCCATTAGGACAGACCCTCAAAGTGTGCAAATCACGGTGTTTCCAGCTTCCAGAATCCCTTGTCTCTTCAGGCAAGAAAAAAGAGAGAGAAGGAGAGAAAGAAAGAATAGGCAAAAAGGGAAAAAAATCAAAGAGTTATGAGACAGTCTCTAATTTTGACTTAGATTCAAAAGCATCTTGTGATCTCATGAGTGAACTAAGATTCTGTCACTTAACTCCCATTTCCACCCCAGCCACAGTGACTGATGGAATGTGATTTGGGAGCGAGTCACATAAAAAGTCACCATCCAAATAGGATCTGGTAGTATTAGCATGCTTGTCAAATCTCCCATCCCCTACACAATGAACCTCAGAATGGAGCTGCCGTTTCCCAAGTGCTGGCAGATCGAAGCTTGGTGCCAACCATTAAAAATAAAAGCCCGTTAAACTTTCAGGACATGCTTGCACATTTTTTGGGAGCCGCCAAGTTTCAGGAGTTGAGCCAGTTCAGTGGTGATATCACCAGACCAGCGTCGCCTAGGCAATGAGAGTAGTTGCCATGGAAACTCTAGTGCGGCGCCCATCAACAGCTTTACAATTTTGACAGTTCAGAAAGTGACTATTTAGGAATTTCAATTAGAGCAGAAATATATACATTTAGGTGAACAAAATGCCTAAAAAGTCTCTAGGAAATAATTTAGGTTTTTTTTTTTTTTTTAAACATCAGGAAGTAGATCCCTAAATATATTCGTGTGGAAATGAATTTGGGAAATAATGTAAAAAGCACTCTGCAAAGAGAAAAAAGATGTTAAAGTTCTTTTATCCCCTTTCCTTCCTTGGAAAGGAAATAGGCACCAAGAATAAATAAGTTGTGAAAAATGATCAGCGGATTTTTTTTTAACAGGATAGCCACAATATGCCATGCTTGTTAAGTCAGAACTCGTGCATATTATTAAAAAATTTTCTAGAATTTTCTATCTGCCAATTCCTCGTATTTGCACAGTTCTGGCAGGGTCTTCTTTTTCACAACTCTGCTGTAAGAGTTAGGGCTCTCCCTCCCCCCTTCGTGTTAAGGGAAATTGAGGCTCCTGACATTGGGGAGATGCGCTCCAGGGAGGGGAGCGCCTTAAGATTCCAAATGAGGACCACATTCCAATCCCTCTGGGCTCTGGTTGCTCCTCAACTCCTGGCAGCTTCCCATATGAAAACAGCGAAGTCAACAAACACATCCTTCCAACGGAAAGTCAGGCCCCACTTAAAAACAGGAAAATACGCGAAGCCGGTTAAGAACAAAACTCACATCCATAACAAAAGAAATGGGTCCTGTTCTCTGCCATACCCGTGTTAATACTATTAATTGGCCCTGGTTAACACTAATATTAATTAACACCCAACTCGCCCCTCAGAATGGCTGTGTGAGTTATTCTTGGTTTGTTTCTTTCGTCGGACCCCTGCTCTGTGCCCCCCCAAGAGGGTCACCCCCCATGGATGCCATCGCCTGGCCCTACCCTCAGCTTCTGGCTGGTGTGGGTAATGGGGCCACAGGCAGGACAGCAGAGTGGGAGGAGAGAAAGGTCGGATCGTTCCCTCCCTCAGTCTCTGCCTCACCCCTTGCACAGCTGCGGCCTTGGACTCCCGCTATCCCGGGTTATTTTACCACCCCTCAGGCGCTGCTGAAACCTGCCACCACTTCTGTGAACAGTCCTGACATTCATAACTCTTCAGTGACACTTTTGGTGCCATCTGTGTCCTACCCAGGCCCGTTAAACTCGAGAACATTTATATAAATGTTGACTCAGTCTTTGCCACTGTTCAGAACACTTCATGTATATTAACTCTAATCCCGGCAATAGCTCCGTAAAGAAGGCGCTATGGCTGGCTAGACCCATTGTACAGAGGAAAGGTTAAGGCGGGATCGGTTAAATGCCCACATGGCTGTCATTTCCTTCTATCCTCAGGAACCCCCTGTGGCGGGGGGTGCGGTGGGGAACCTGCTACAGGAGAGTGAAGGGAGGACAGGACGCAGAGGCACTCTTCTCTCCTTGTTCAGTGGATTTTCTCTGTCACTGATCTCGGGGTTTCTCCCCCGAAAGGCATACGTAGGGTTCGATGATACTGTTTTAATCCTCGGCCCCGCCTTTCTGCCACATGCCCTCACTTAGAGAACAGGAGACTAGAGACATGCGGCTTCTGCTGGCCGAGAGGAGAAGGGCCTCCCGGCCTCTTTTGGCTCGTGGGTCCTCGCTCAGGGTCGTACCTGGAGTGCAGTGTGGGAGCCAAGGGCTATTCGATCCTGGCCGGGTGATCGGTGGGCTCCCTGGGATGTTTCAAACAGGCAGCTAGAATTACTTTGGGGTGAGGGAATGGGGAGAGGGTGGGGGGAGATCCTACTTGAAAACCTGTTCAAAGGTATTAAAAGTTCCCGAACTTTGCTCCCCAGCCTACCAATGACACCTTCTCCTCACCCTAGCCCCACCCCATGCTCCTCCACCCGCACGGTGGGCTGCAAGGTGTCCCTCTGGAACATTTTCTTCTCTTTCTTTCCCCAAGTTTTCTTGTTGTTCCTTTAAATTAGATGTTACCTCCTGGAAGAGAAGGGAGCCGAGAAGCACTCTTGGGAGGTCTGGTTTGTCTTGGGTCTAATGCCCCATGTGGGTGCCCTGGCCACTTGCAGTAGTAATAACCGGGACACCCTGCCCCACCAGCAAGGGTCAGTTACCATCCAGGCACTGAAACAAACAAATCAACAAGATTCCTGGCCTGGAAAGATCTTGAAGGTGAAAAGGGATCTCCTGCACTATTGTTCTCCCAGCGCCTGGCCAGGTACCTGTCATGTAGAAAGTGCTTAATAGATATTTGGTATATCTATCAGTAAATAAACAGATGCATCTTCTAGCATTCACAGATAAATACACGCCTCTGGACATAGGTGATGAGGGAAGGAGAACTGGAGGAAGAAGTTGAGACAGCAGATGACTGCCTGCTCCTGGCAGGCCTCTTGACTGCCTCAGAAGGCTGAAACTCAGGTAGGACTTCCCTCTATGTCTTCAGGACTTCCTGGGGCTCAGAAGTGGGGTGCTCAGAGGTGGGGGTTCGAAGGTGTGGCTGGGAGGTTGGTAAGGAGGGAAAAGTTGTTCACCACCCTGTACTCCTCTCTCCAAATGGTGGGGAACTGCCCACCTGGGAGGGGATTCCTTTGCCCCCTTCCAAAATCAACATTATGGGGCTGAGAGCAGGATAGCCCACCTCCAAAGCCAAGGGATACCTGCAACGGCTTGGGGCTGTAGTCATCAAGCTATGTCCAAGGTCAGTCTGCAAGTTATAGCTAGGAGCTCAGTCCCCTACTTCTCTTAATATTGTCATTTCTCCAGCAAAGAGAGCATTTAGCAACCTAGCATCGTGGCCAACATTACCCCAGATCCTTCTTATTCATTGCAAAGATGATAACAGGAGGCAAGAGGCTCGGTCTCTCCAAGGCCCTGTCTTGCATGGTGATAATTCCAGCAGAGCGTTCCATACCGCCTCCAATCCCACCCACAGCTGATGAATGCCCGGGGAGTCTTAGAGCTTCAGGTGTACACGGACCAGGAGAACCGCTTCAAAGGTCAGGCTGATCCGAAAGCTGGAGGATCTCTTCCTACCTTGACCTAAGGGAATCTTGGGAAGGAAACAGAATAGGAAATCAACCCTGCTTTATTTTTTCCTCTCTGGTGAGGACTGACATCCAGAACTTTCCTTTAGAATTAGAGAGGTAGTTGAAAATATGCATCTAGTCAGAAAAAGGGAAGAACTACTGAGTTACTTTTGCAATCCATGCGGCCCCTAGACCTCTGCCGTCAGACTCTCTACAGTCCTAACATGGGTTCTCAAATCCGTCTTTAATGTAGACTCCAACCTTTCTCTTTTAAACTAGGGTGGAAAGACATTATCAATTAATCTTTACTTTTAAGCAACTTTGACGTTTTTGGACTTAAACAGCTATAAGACTTTAGGATGAAAAAAAATACCTTAGAACATTTGCTGCCTTGAAAGAAATTCCTTACATTTTTTAAAACACCTGCACTGTTCTTGAGTTTATCTCTCAAAGGTTTACAATTAGGTAATGCATTTAAATGTACTTTCCCTCCTAAAGTGCGTTCATATTCTGGTTCATGGTCACACCAGAGCCCACGTGTCGTAGCTCAGCAGAGGTACGAACCCCATCACAGAGACCAGATCACAGACCCCCTGCTGTGATCACTGGCCTCCCTAGTGGTGGCGGAGAATTTGAACCCCAGCTGGTCTGACTCCAAAGCGCGTGCTCTTTCGTTGACACTGCTGCATTGAAAGTTGAGTTTCCTGTAGGAACATCTGGTAAACCTCATTCTGTAGTGTCATCATAGCCCCATTTAGCCGGCATTCCTTCTGTCCCTGCCAGGGAGCAGGCTCCATGTTAGGTCGGGGGACACGAAGATGAGTAGCTCACAGGCTCCTCGAGGAAACAGACACTCAAAGGAAGAGTTAGCAATGAGTCTTCATTCTTCACCCAATTTCGCTTTGCTGAGAATCTTCAGAGTCCATGTTGGACACATCAGTGGGAAAACCCACAATACACACACACACACGCACACACGCAAATGACCACCCCGTGGGAGAAGGCGAGGTCAAGTGCACTTATATGAAGCAGAAGAAAAGAATTTCCTGGGCCTTGTCTAATCAGTTTCATCGAGGTTTACGGTCTACCTTCAGATATGATGCTGCAATGATTCCATTTCTCTAAGGAGGAACTGATGTTAGTAAAATCATTACGGGCTGTTCTGAGATTCCCAGAGCAGTTAATGGAAGAAGGATGGCCACTCAGCATCCTCTCCCCTCGGTTCCTTCGGGGACTCCTGCCAGACCGATTTCCAGAGCTTCCACCGTCCTTCTGCAGCCTCTCACTTAGTTCTGGAGTGAGACCTGTGACAGGGCTGATTTTCTTTTTAGCTTTCTATATTGGGAAACTTTAAATATACGCATAAGTAAGGAGACGAAGGACCCCATGTACCATCACCCAGGTTCAGCAGGGATCAATATTGTACCACTCCCATTTCACTTCTCGTCCCCCTCCACTGTGGCGTTTTTGTTTGCTGGTTTAATAAGATAGTCCACTCCTAAATACTTGGAGGACGTCAGCATTTCAGACAGCCGTTAGGTACTAGGACAAGAACCTGACCCAGCATGTACTAGCTTCTTCCATAAGTCCTCAGTCTGGTTCTGCCTGAGCTGTAGGGGCCTTGGTTTCTAGGGCATTTTCACAATGGCCCTGCCCTACTTCGTTACATTACATCTATTAATCTGGGTGCTGATTTTCACAATTCCTTCTCAATAGTTCTTACTATGTTTGCCTTGAGGATCTGTTTTTGCACCTCTGCGTAAGGATGAGCCTGGAGAGCTTCATTTGGCTTTGAGAGAAAAGCAAAGGAGCCCGTCCACATCATGAATGAACAGAAGAAAAAAACAAAACAAAACAAATCAGATAGGCGTAACTCAAAGTCACTGAGTAAAGATGAGCACAACTGAGAAACAGGGAAATTTCCCAAACATCCCGATAAATAGATACTGTTCCTTGTACAACATGTCCAGAACGGCCTGCCAACCATTGTTCGTGCTGAATCACTGATTTGTAGGACCAAAAATAACTTTGGAGATGGCCTCGCCTGTTCGCCCTTCTTCGGATCCAGAGATATTAAGCAATTTTCTCAAGATCACACAGCTTGCTTTCTGAGGCTAAAGCCTGAGCCCCACTTGGCCATGCTGCCTGCCTCCAAATACTGATGACGATACCAAGGGATGAGGAGTGATCCTTCCGGGAATGTGGCCAGGGGTGAGCTCCGTTAACTGTTGACGTTTTCTTCCAGGAAAATATTTGCTTCATTTATGACCAATACATACTAGACCGGTACTAGACACCTGCTAGATCATAGCACAGAACTCCCTGTACTATAAAGAAATGAGCATTTTCAGAGAAAGGGCCCTCCCCGTGGCATGCTTGGCTCGGGTGTGAGAGGGGACCATGGTGAGGCTGGGAAGCGCGAGTCTCTCTCCGCCCTGGGAAAATGGCAAGCCGCAACTCCTCCAATGTGGGAAGATCATTCCAGGCGTGTATTTACCTGATGGCAGGTAAGGCGCAGTATCTATAAAGGTGAAAGAAAATAAGCTCCTTCAGGATGAACGGTTCAAGGATAGGGGTACGCAAAAACCCCCGGGCACCAGAAATCCGCTTTGCCCGCTCTGGAGCCCGGACTCGCGTCTCGTGCGCTAAGTGTGAGCAGTGCTCACGTTGATGGGAATCAGAGGTGGCGTCGAAACTCAGCTTTCACTGCGTAAGGGCGTGGTGGTAACTGACCTGTGGCGGCTGCTACTGAGGAAGGAAAACGAGCCGCACGGAGACCCTCTGTGCGTGGGGTCCTGGATGCCACCGAGTGAGAAGACAGAAAAACAGCTCTCTATAATATGGGTTGTTGAGCATTACAGGCTGGCTACCTCCGTTTGAGTTAAATTCTCTTCTGCGGCTGACCATAATTCACTACCATGACTCCTCTCCTAGGTATGTGTTCTTGCAATTACTGGCAATGCAGAGATAGGCCCGTCTTGGAACCTGTCATGGAGTTTCTCCCTGAATGAGCTCAGGTCCCAAAGGGACAAGGTGCTGTTTTTGACCTGTTCCAGGGAATACGCTTTACCCTGAAAACTAAGCCTCAAATATTCTCGGCTTGGCATCTCCAGGGTAATTAAAGGGAGAAAGTAAATCACACACTGAAAAACAGCCCTGCGTGCTTAAGTACGTGTCAGTCACCGAGACTGGCATCTACACAGAGTGGAGGGGACCTGGGGTTTGCATTACACACAACACCCCATGAGATCATTAGGACTACTTCAAGTCCATGGCTTTCTGGGTAGCCAAAGCCCCTCCCTTTTGCCCGAGTAAATGCCATCAGATTCAACTGGGAGCAAATTAGGGAGGCAAAATAAAGCAGGCTCACTGAAAACCAGCAAGAAACTCTACTGTCTACTATTAGAAAAATTAGAGACCATTTAACAACGCGAGACCATTTTGTGTGGGAAATAAAAGAGGCCTGAATGGAGAGGGCCAGGCCGGAGCTGAGGGCTGGCATCCAGGTGAGATCAAATGCAGATCAAGGGACCGGCCCCGGACTAAGGTGGGTTCACGTAAGTCCTTATTAGCTGATGAGTGGAGACTGCCCGGCGAACCAGATGTGTGAAAATTGGCCAAGCACCAACTTTCCAAATCCATGACATGTTTTCTTGGTAGGCTCACTTGTATAATTTCCCATGTAAGAGGAAAAAGAGCACAGGCAGCATTTGCTGAAAGACTGGCACGATGTCAATTTCAGCCTTTTAAAACTTGGAGTTCATGGCCAGTCTTTCTTCTTCTCCTTCTTCTTCTTCTTCTCCTTCTTCTTCTTCTTCTTCTTCTTCTTCTTCTTCTTCTTCTTCTTCTTCTTCTTCTTCTTCTTCTTCTTCTTCTTCTTCTTCTTCTTCCTCTTCTTCTTCTTCTTCTTCTTCTTCTTCTTCTTCTTCTCCTTCTCCTTCTTCTTCTCCTCCTCCTCCTCCTCCTCCTCCTCCTCCTCCTCCTCCTCCTTCTTCTTCTTCTTCTTCTTCTTATTCTTCTTCTTCTTCTTCCTCTTCTCCTTCTCCTCCTCCTCCTCCTCCTCCTCCTCCTCCTCCTCCTCCTCCTCCTTCTTCTTCTTCTCCTTCTTCTTCACTATGTTTTTGCATCCCTATTTCCTCCTAGACCTCATAGTCACACCTCATGTATTAAGATTCTAATTCGCTTAACATCTAGGAGCTTAGCATAAAGGCACCACTAAACACTGATGGATAGGGTAGCTACTGGGGAGACATAAATGGGAGTGGGGGACATGCAAAGAGAGAGAGAGGTACACAGATGATTTTCATTCCCTAATATGCATTCTGCCTGGAAACCTGTATAAAGACCTGAAATATGTATTGCTCTAAAGGCTGTGAATGTTTAAAATGTCATCTTAAATTAGTAAGTGTCTTTAAATCGTCACCCTTTTGTCATGTTTTAGTAATGTTTATTACACACCATAAATCTTATTCATATCCACATAAATCGAGCCCCCTAGCCATGAGGGAGATAAGTCCTCCTTGCTGATCTAGAATTCTGGAGTGGTGGATAACATTGAATATTATGACTGGGGGGAAAAAAAAGCTCTCCAGAGGCAACTGGTGTGGGGAGAAAGAATAACAACTTTCTATGTGCATTGGTGAGAAGAAATTGTAAAATCTCTAGAAAGTCGGCTTAGTAATTTTAGGGGTTCAGATGAATGGTCATGCTCCTAATGCGAGTTTAAGTAAGGGGTTTCGGAGATGCCTACATTCAGATTGATTTCAGGAAGTACAGTAAGAGTGAATCAAATTAGTTGAAAAGAAATAAAAATTCATTAAGATACTACCCCCCCCAAAAGGAGCAGATTCTAAACGTTCGGGGTTATCTGCTGTGTGATTTTAGGGATCATGAGAGCAAAGGGTAGAGCAGAACATAGTTCTACCTAGAAGATGTGGAGTGGCTCTTCCCAAACTTCTGGGCTTCAGAGACCATAAAAGCCTTTCATGAATTTCAGGCACTGATGTCTGACGGACAACTCTTAATTTTTTCCAAATAGGGACATTTAGAAAATGTTATTAACCGTCAGTTTGTATACTCTAAATAGTAGAGACCCTTTTACTCAGAGCCTTAAAAATGGAGTAAATTGGACTTTAGGGAAAACTCACGTCTTTTTCCTTTATTTCTAATTTTACCATGAGTTAGCAAGGGAATGCAAACCATTATTATTTTGGACTTGCTGCTGTTTCTAATGCCAGCGAGACCGATTTCTAATGCCAGCGAGATCTCTGATATTTTAGGAAGACAGTGACCACTCCCGCACCTTGGTCTCAGGAGCCCTGCCCCAAAAGACTTTAGTCTGCTGACCGCTTTGTCCCTGGTCAGAGACGTCTGCATCCTGAACGCCTAGGCGTTGGGTATGGTGACCCATCAGCTTTTGTTTTGCCAAGGAGGTCAGAGATAGGCCTGGTGGAGACAACGACTGGCCAAGGAACTTTGGACTAAGCTAGGATCTCCCTGACTGTCTGGAAAATCCTTCTTCAGCTTTCAAGTTTTAGTGCAAGAGATACTGTGCTTCGAAATCAGTCCTGACCAGCCCCCTTACCCCTGGGTAGAATAGAACAATGGTAGCCAAACTTGGCTGAACTTGGCCGAACAATGTAGAAAGCATTTTAAAAATGAAGCTTTGGGTTTCCAGCTCTGGAAATCCCAATGCAATGGCTCTGGGATGTGCACTGGAAGCTGTATTTTTTAAAAATAAGGCTCCCTGGATATTTCTGCAGCCCGGGGTGCAGATCCAGGTGGAGAGCCCACTCTCTCCTGGGCTTCGCACTACTGTGGGACAGACTTGGTAGCATATCCCTTATAACAGTGAATGTTCTAGACTGCCGTTCTCCCTTAGCAACTGTCCCTGCCCACCCCTGCACCAACTACACACACACACACACACACACACACACACACACACACACACACACACACACCACACCCTCCAGATTATGAAACTTTAAGCCAGGAAATGACTTAGTCACGTTAGCTTCCATAATATCTAATGTAATACTGGCACATCACAGGGGTTAGCTAAATAAATGTTTATGCGATATATATCAGTAAATGAGTTCTTTCCAACTCTAAAATTCTGCATTTCTCACTTCGCCATTGATAAGCAGGAGGATAAGGTAAGGGAAAGCTCAGACTCACAAAGAATGATAAGAAGAGAGATAGGAGGCCAGGACGTTATGGAAAGATCGGGCTCTGGGTACGCGTGGTGCCACTATGGCTGCGGGACCACGAGCCAGCACTGAACTTCCTCAGTCCTCAGTATGCTCAGGTGTCAGACAGGCCAAGTGATATCTGTGATCTCTTTTTAGCCCTCAAATTCAATGACAAATAGATGAGCGTAATTTTCTTTCGAAAATTAGAAAACTGGTTTACATGTTCCTTAATACTTAAATCACGGGATTACATAATTTCAATGAAAGCACAATGTCAGCCCACAGGGCTGCTCCCTGCATTTCCTCTTTGTAGGATTACTATTTTGAAACAAAAAGGTCTTGGGTT
Organism: Ursus americanus; assembly: GCF_024610735.1. NCBI lineage: Eukaryota > Metazoa > Chordata > Mammalia > Carnivora > Ursidae > Ursus > Ursus americanus. The sequence goes on from NC_142158.1 coordinate 18,017,525, forward strand.
TTTTTTTCTCTCTGCTTCCCCCCTACCACAACCCATTCCCCTACTGATGAAACGGTTACCAGAGAAATCCTACATAAGACTTTCCCTGAGATCTTACGAAAGACCTTCCTTTCAAAAATACATATTGTGGGGGCGCCTGGGTGGCACAGCAGTTAAGCGTCTGCCTTTGGCTCAGGGCGTGATCCCGGCGTTCTGGGATCGAGCCCCACATCAGGCTCCTCCGCTATGAGCCTGCTTCTTCCTCTCCCACTCCCCCTGCTTGTGTTCCCTCTCTCGCTGGCTGTCTTTCTCTGTCAAATAAATAAAAATAAAATCTTTAAAAAAAATACATATTGTGGCTGACATTATCAGCTGTCCTAAATCAGCTGACAACCTAAAAGGAGGGAAAAGAAAATAGTAAAAACACATGTCAAAAAATTAAAAGCCAGGAAGCTCACGATTGAAAAGTGAGGAGAAATTTTAAGACTCTCCCTAGCAATCCACACACACCCAGACTGTAATCTGAACGTCGCCTTCTCTTAGTGGACTATTTTCAGCATAAACTGAAGTTATAATAGATTGTTGTCGACTACCACCTGTCAGACAATGCTGGAAAGCCACGTCACCAGGAGAAATGGACCAAGAGAAATAAATAACCTCCAAATGGTAGTCTACAAATATTGACACACATGGCCCGGATTCTACACAAATGATAGAAAACATGGCACAGACATAAACTTCAGGGCTTGCCCGTTTCTATCTCCTAGATGATCTGCTTCTCATAAATCTGCTTAGCACTAATGACTAGGATGCATTTTTAATAAATTAATTTTGAATAGATGGTGCTCTAGAGGGAAGTTGGGACTTGCCTTCAGTTATTAATAGTTAAAATGGAAGCATCAATTTCGGAGCGTATCTGCAGCTGCTTGAACAGAGAGTCCAACCGACATGACCCCCACGACAGATGACCCCCATCGCAGTGTAGATTTGTGTCGTCCTTCAAACCGTTCAATGGGTTTTCACAGACATTATCAGTTTTGACAAAAGACCCATTCTGCTTCGAGTATATGTTCTAAGCTGTTGATTGTATAGTCATGACAAAAATGGTCTTATCCACACACGTCCTTTGTGCGTCTCCTATTACCAACCTGCAAGGCAGCTGAGCGAGGCTCGCGTTAAGCGCGGTCTGGGACGACGTGATAGAGGAGAAGGGTTTAAGCAGGACAAAAGAGGGTCGGGTCGGCGTGCCTGCTTGATCCGACTGACCTAAAAAGAACAAAGTCTGCATCAATGCCTGTAGGTTAATCCCGAATGCTGAGCCAGAATGTTTACATGAAAGTCAATGCTTTTCTAGGTCGCCAATGCCTAAAATTGGGTGACCCGAGTGCGAGAAGCAGCGAGAGACCCGTTGGGTGGCTGCCATTGCTCCATTACCCCCGTTTTCTGCCTCCGCGACCTAATTGGATCTCCTGAGACCTCATTCTCGGTGGCCTAAAGAATATAAACTCTCGGAGGGCAAGGCTGTTTCTGGCTTCTTTGGCTCTGAACGCATAGCACCTCTCCGAGGGCCGGGCACTTAGTAGGTACTCAACACCTGCTGTTCATGGAATGAATGAATGAATGAACGAACGAACGAATGGATGGATTCTACCATTTCTGCAACACACAAAGAGCCTTCATGTTCTGCACTTTTTTCTTTTTTTTTTTTATCCCCCACTGTCACACTCCATCCGTCCTCTACTTTGCAGTGACCTATCTCCTCAGACACCCAGGACTGGTGTGATAATTACCATTTGCCTTATATAAATAAGAGATAATTGTTTTCCCTCCATTCACCCAACTCTTAGGGACAGCCAGGGAACATTTTTCTGCGCAAACATGCTGACCTCATAATATCACCATCAGCCTTGTATTGAAAATTAATGACTATTTCATAAAATATTGAGACCTCAGACTGGCACTTAAAACAAGATTACCCCCTTTCTTTTCCCTTAAAACCGCTCTCGATTAAATAACTGCCAGACCTCGGTAATGTTGTGAAATAAACCTGCAAACACTCTGAGATCAGAGTGACACTGCGTGCCTGGCTCTCACACGAGCGGGCTGGTGGCTGGTTGGTTACAGCACCCATTAGCATGAGCTAATGAGTAAGCATTCCCTTTGCTGTCACATTCCTCTCCTGTTATTAGCCAAAACCTGAACTTTAGCTTAATTGCAGAAACCAGCCCGCCCCTGGCAGATGAGGGCATGGTCTCCATTGTTGTGATTGCATTCAAAGTGCTAATTGGGGGGACCGTGACAGATAACACGCCCGGCACCGGCACGCAGAGAGCGGTAGGTGGGGTGCTGGGAATACGGATTCAGAGATGAAACACCGCATCTTCAAAAGCCCCGAGGATTTGATTTTCCTCACACTTGCTCGGCCTTGCACACTAAACTAGATTTCCCAAGTACAAGAGAATCTTTCGTCTCTCGAGTCTCGAATTTTCCTTTATTCCCTCTCCAACTTTTCAGAATTTGGAATTGATCATTTCGCTGACTCCCAATACTCCCACCTCCCCTGCTGAGCCCCCTTGAATCCCCCCCCCTACATCTCTCCTGAAGCTTCCGTCTGTCTCTCCAGAGATTTTGCTTCCTTTAGCACCAAACCAACTGGAGAATCTGGAATATCTGAAAAGGAAAAGACCTGGGTTTTTGTCCCTGCAGCTCTAACCTCTGATATTTAAATGTCGTTCAAACTCTTTTGTATTTGCAGGGCGCTCTGGTTTGGGAATATTCAGGATCTGCCCACCTTTCTGTGTTTAATTTACACGGTCCCCCTGCTGACTGGGCATGATTTCTTCATGCTCATATTTCTTCAACTTAGAAATGTACATATCATACCCAACGTCCACCTGCTGCCTGTATCGCTTGGTATTATTTCGGCTACAAGCAACAGCAAACAGCCCAAGTGGGGGAAGCAGAAAAGGGATTCTTGACCCGTCTAGTTGAAAACTGCAGGGAAAGGGCTGCTTTCGGACACCCTGCGATTCTGAAGCTGGGACGTCTGGAGCGCTTTTTTCTCTCCTACTCCAGCTGAGCTGTGCCCTCCAGGGTAGACTGCTCTCTCTCGGGGTCCGCAGATGAGGCTGGAACCCCACCGTGCCTTCCTCTGAGCCAATACAGAGAAGAATAACTGTGCTTCCTCCTCCGGAGTCTCCTTGGGCATCCTGGGCCAGCCTGGGGTCCTGTGCCCACCTTGGAATGAATCCCCGTGGAGAGGGTGTGGGTGGAGCACTCTGATTGGATGATCCTAGATCACGTACTTCCCCCCTGGAACCTAGTGGCGTTTCCTTTATGAGAACATGGTGGGCAGGGAGTGTTGGCTGAGGGTGCTCCCCAAGCAAAATTGGGGGTACTATGGCCTCAAGATGGGAAAGTGGATTCTGGGTGGCTGAAACAACAGATAATCATCAAACTACCCCAGAAAAGGAGCGACAGTTGAAATAAGTAAAGGATGTTGAATCTTGAATTTAAGAAAAAATGAATTTGTGGGACTTCATCAAGATAAAAAGCTTCTGGGGCGCCTGGGTGGCACAGCGGTTAGGCGTTTGCCTTCGGCTCAGGGCGTGATCCCGGTGTTGTGGGATCGAGCCCCACATCAGGCTCCTCCGCTATGAGCCTGCTTCTTCCTCTCCCACTCCCCCTGCTTGTGTTCCCCCTCTCGCTGGCTGTCTCTCTGTCTGTCAAATAAATAAATAAAATCTTTAAAAAAAAAAAAAAAAAGATAAAAAGCTTCTGCACAGCCAAGGAAACAGTCAAAAAAACTAAGAGGCAGCCCACGGAATGGGAGAAGATATTTGCAAATGACACTACAGATAAAAGACTGGTATCCAAGATCTACAAAGAACTTCTCAAACTCAATACATGAGAAACAACTGATCAGATAAAAAAATGGGCAGAAGATATGAACAGACAATTTTCCAATGAAGACATACAAATGGCTAACAGACACATGAAAAAGTGTTCAAAATCATTGGCCATCAGGGAAATTCAAATCAAAACCACACTGAGATACCACCTTACACCAGTTAGAGTGGCAAAAATTGACAAGGCAGAAAGCAACAAATGTTGGAGAAGATGTGGAGAAGGGGGATCCCTCTTACACTGTTGGTGGGAATGCAAGTTGGTACAGCCACTTTGGAAAACAGTGTAGAGGTCCCTTAAAAAGTTAAAAATAGAGCGACCCTATGATCCAGCAATTGCACTACTGGATATTTAGGTCAAAGATACAGACATAGTGAGGAGAAGGGCCATATGCACCCCAATGTTCATAGCAGCATTGTCCACAATAGCTAAATCGTGGAAGGAGCCAAGATGCCCTTCAACAGAAGAATGGATAAAGAAGAACTGGTCCAGGGGTGCCTGGGTGGCATAGCAGTTAAGCGTCTGCCTTCGGCTCAGGGCGTGATCCCGGCGTTATGGGATCGAGCCCCACATCAGGCTCCTCCACTATGAGCCTGCTTCTTCCTCTCCCACTCCCCCTGCTTGTGTTCCCTCTCTCGCTGGCTGTCTCTATCTCTGTCGAATAAATAAATAAAATCTTTAAAAAAAAAAAAAAAAAGAAGAACTGGTCCATATATACAATGGAATATTACTCAACCATCAGAAAGAACGATTACCCAACATTTGCAGCAACATGGATGGAACTGGAGGAGATTATGCTAAGTGAAATAAGTCAAGCAGAGAAAGACAATTATCATATGATTTCTCTCATCTATGGAACATAAGGAATAGCAGGGAGATTGGTAGGAGAAGGAAGGGAAGAATGAAAGGGGGATAATCAGAAGGGGGAATGAAGCATGAGAGACTATGGACTCTGAGAAACAAACTGAGGGCCTCAGACGGGAGGTGGGTGGGGGAATGGGATAGGCCGGTGATGGGTATTAAGGAAGGCACGTATCGCATGGAGCACTGGGTGTTATATGCAAACAAGAAATCATGGAACACTACCTCAAAAACTAAGGATGTACTGTATGGTGACTAACATAACATAATAAAAAAATTATTATTAAAAAAAAAAGCAGCATGAGTTTCAGATGCAGCAAATTTTCTTTTCTATATCCTGACTTAGGGAGAGAGAAGTAGCATGCTGCATGAACTGTTACTTGGCATTTGTCTGAGTGAGAGTGTTAGGATTCAAGTGATAGAATGTGACCAAAACTAAGTTCAAAACTGAGAATAGGCTCATGCCAGACTGAGGTCCTCCTCTGCAACTTTGTATTTACCAGCAGGGGCTATTGGAAGACACAAGTTTGTTGTAATAAACTGATCCACATTGTCGAAGCTGCTGTTGCTCTTGCCTACTATGGACTTTGGGAAGAAGTCAATTAGAGAACTTCTTTAGCCAGTATCATAATGAGTAATGGGAGCATTTACATGATTGCTAATGGCTGAGTTTACACGACGCTGAAAGCATCAGTGGTGATGTTTGGCAGCAGCACATTACGACTGTGATTATCACTATAAATTAAGTTTATGTTGATATAATTAGCAGTTAAAAGCTAAAGTAATATTTATACTGATACAAGTTTTATCGAAGCCATACTAGTGCAAACAGACTGTGAATGTTGATATGGTGGGAATAATTTGATTTTGCAAGGCAGGATATTTCTAAAAGTGGGATATTTCTAAAAGTTGAGCAAATTGTTTTGCATATTTAGAACCCATGATGTAGCCAAGCAGCCCCCACGGGGGATCCTCTCCACCTTGGGGGTCATCCCCGCCCCCCTTGGCAGCTCTGGCTTTGAACCGTCCAAGCTTGAAAGAGAGAGGAGAACTGAGAGGGAAGGGGATGTCTAGGGAACTGATTGTGAGGACCAGACAAGTGATGACGAGGACAGGGTCTTGACAATATGAATCATTTGTCGCAAGGGCCACCGGGTAGGAAGATGAGTTGTTCCATTATAAGAACATCATCTGCCTTGAGAAACTCTGGTTGGGGCCAAGAATTACGGACGTAGAGGCTTCCTTCCGTACCTTGGGGGGGGGGGGTTGAAAGGTGCACAGCACTTCAAGGTCACCAGCGTTGGGATGACTTTTGTCTTCCAGGAGAGCGGGCCAGATCTTCCTGACTCCAGGTCCCCAAGCCCACTATGGAAGGGTACCCCTCTAGATTCTTCTCAGTTGCTCCATGTTTCACATGTACTGTTCCCAATCTGTAAGACTATCCTCCATGTTGGTGGGATTTTCTCTTCTTTGGGCATGAGAGAACAGGGTGGAGTAGGGTGAGTCCAAGAAGCCTCTCTGCTTATAAGCGGTAGAGGTGGAAACCAGATCTGAGGTTGGTTGCCTTTGAAGCCATCCTGCCCCTGAAGTAGCCAGTTAGTCAGCAACTAATTATTCATTCAACCCATATTTTTGAGGACCTACCATCTTCCAGGCACTCTTCTGGATATTCTCTATATAATTATATATATAATTATGCATATCAGCACATCCAAGACACCCAATATATACATCGGTGACAATGACCCGGCAAAGATGTCCATCCCATGGAAGCCTCTATTTCAGGCTTCTCATGAAAACTGTGTGATTTAGTAAGGAATCCTAGAATGCCCTCATGGGCTGGCTCAAAGCTTTTGCCCATAAGTCTGCCCTGGTCAGTTGCTCTCTAGAGGTGTTCACGGTAGTCTTCTGTCTCTCTTTGCCTGTGACAACTGGAGGTGCTGGTTACTTGGCCCTTTGAGTACCCAAATGGAGGTGGTCGGTGGCTCTTGCAAGTTGACTGAAGTGGGAAATGGTGGGAGCATTGGCCTTCGGTTTCATCTTGGGGCAAGAGAAGTGGTTTGCTGTGTCTCCGATGGAAACAGAGAGAAAGAGAGATGACGGGTGTCCTAAACCCCCAAATCAGTCTTGGCCCCTCCCTCTGCTGTAGGCTACGGATAGAACCAACATTTCCTGAGGACCTATTAGGGGCCAGGCAAGTTCCATACACCATCTCACTTGATGCTCACAACAGACCTTACGCAGTGGACATGAGGATTCTAATTCACAAGTAAAGAAGCTGAGAAGCCACTAGTCAACCTGTCCACCTAGATTCTAGGTGCTAAGCTGGGATTCAGACCGTGGCCATCTCACACCCCACTGGGATGCCTTCTGAGCCTTCTCACTGGGGGGCGGGGGCTCTGGGAGGAAGACTGGCAAGCAGCTGTCCTGCTCTCCTCCACCGTGCTCCCTCAGGATGAAGCAGAACTCCTGTGGGGGAGACAGTTCCCCCAAAGGGACACAAGTGACTAGACTTTGCATAGGAAGCAAAGAGAGACTAGAGTGGTGAACCCTGCAGGAGGGAGCCTCCCCCTCTCTGCTTTAAGAATGTGTGGGGTGCTAGTGGTCTCTTAAGTCATATGGGATAGGTTCCCCCACCAGAGAGCAGGAGATAAAAAGAACAGTGGCTGGTGTTTAAGAATAACTAAGAAAATTCACTGAGAGAAGATATTTCCTCCTAATGTTTTGAGGTTTATCCAAACATCAGAAATCTTGGGTCCTCTGGCAGAGAAGTCTCTCTGATCCCTCTCCAGAGGGGTATGGGTGTGGGGGAGAGCATATATGTATTTATATATTTATATTATCTCTGGGTGACCCCTGGGGTAGGGGTAGGGGTGGGGCCTATATTTATTCTCAGACTCCAGGGCGCTGGGGAGGAGTGGGACTTCCAGGCACATTGGAGCAGTGCCGAGACGAAATTTGTTGACATCACTTTCTCCTAATTAAACCTCTTTTAAAAACGAGAACGTCTGAGGGGCACCTGGGTGGCTCAGTCGGTTAAGCATCTGCCTTCAGCTCAGGTCATGATCCCAGGGTCCTGGGATCGAGCCCCGTGTCGGGGTTTCTGCTCATGGGGAGCCCCACTTCTCCCTCTACTCCCAGCTCATGCTCTCTCTCTCTCAAATGAATAAATGGAATCTTTAAAAAACAAAAACAAGAAGGTTTGTAAGTCAGCCACAAGGACTTATCCAGGAGGGTGGGTGGCCCATCCTAGGTAATGATGGGGTGCTCAAGTCAAGTGAAACATAACACCCCCTTTATGTTCCTCCCGTCTGCCAAAAGTAACACATGTGTTTCCTACGTAAGGGTTAGAATGTGCTGGAAGGCCGGACAGCCACAAGTCCAGACACTATCGGCTAATGTGAATTCCCTCCTGGATGGTGTCATCTGGTCCTCCCTCACACTGAGGCAAACTCCGCCCCCACTTGTCTTCCTGTCAGAGGCACACCTGGGCCTCTGGGCAGTCAGGAGAGCTCTGGACTGACGTAGGACAGCTGGGTGGCAGGCCCTGCTGTGTCACCAATAGGCTGTGTGACGTGGACTGTGGACAGGTCACCTCATGCTTCTGGACCAGATGTGTTCTTCCCAGTCTTTTCTCTTCAGTTCTGAAGGCCTCGAGGTTAAGCATGAGGGACAGGCAGGCATGACACACGCCCTCCCCGTGCCGTCATACCCCAACACACGTGCTTCCTTTTAGTGCCCAAGTCAGTGGATGAATTTCTTTTCAGACTACTGTTTCCTTAGAATCTGCTCCGGTTGCCCTTTCTTCTGGGCTCCTCTGTGGCGGTGGAAGGGGAGTGGGCCAGGGCTTGCTGGCTGCAGACCATGGTGCTCAGTTACCTGGGTCCGTACCCTTCCTCCAACCCGTCCCATCTGAGTGCCTATGGCGAGCCACTCCATCTCTCGGGGCCTTGAGGTCCCTTACAGTGAAAGTGGGGTAGCAGCGGTTCCGGGCTCGCAGGGCTTTGGTCAGGATCACTGTGGCATACGCAAGAAGCTCCTAGAATAGGGTCTGGCACCTACTGGGCAAGGATCTACTGTTCGTTCTTGTCACCTCATCGAGCCATCTTTGGGTCAGCCTCTGGCTTCATTTCTGCTGGGATCTCTTCTCTTGTCTCACCTCTCGGTCCTGCCAACTTAGGCTAAGAAATGCGCTGACAACAATCTTTGGAAATTCCTAGCGCGAGTCTCTTTCCCAGCTCTGCATTAGGAAAGTTACATTCTTCAGTTTCAAAAACAAACAAAAACAGTCTAAGCCTCCCCCCTGAAATCAGCCGGAAACACAGAAATGAAAAGCATGGTCTCTGGGTATCAGAGATGTTGTATGGTTCAGGGCTGGGTCCCCCTCCCCAGTAATAATCACAGAAGAGGAAGGGGGCACTGCTGGCAGGAGTTTCTGATGGAGAAGGTTCTGCTAACAGTGGCCTTGCTTAGGGGTACTGCCCTTCGAGCAAAGCGTGGGGGGGCTGACGTCAGCCAACCCTGGGAAAGCTCCGAGAGGAGACCTGGGACAGGCGCCATCTGCCTGCAGCTTTGCCATTTAGATGACCAATCAGTTGGTCAGTTCGCTGGGGCTGAGCCAGCAAGACAGCGTGGTATTGGTATTTGGGAGGAGGAAGGGTGCCTGGCAGTTCTTTCCAGGTTAGATTTGCACTCCTTGGCTGTCATTTGCTCTTGCTGCTAGAGAAAAACAAAGGTGTATCTTGATTATTAAATTTCCCTTTGATGATGTGTTCTGTTAGCTTACAAATAAGTCAGATTTGAACCTAGTCTTACATACACACACTCCCCCCAGTAAAACCCCTCCAACAAATTGCTCACACGCTGAGGTCCTGCATTACAGCAAGCCTTCAGTTGATTTTAATGGACAAATAATAAATCCTTCCAAAGGGGGTATTTAGAATGGAAATGCTGATGGGTCCTGTAATGGTGACATGCTGCCAGGCGCTGCATTGACACGGCGAGGTATGGTGCCTGGGGGGTTGGATGCCGCGCATTCAGATGACGGGCTGGGAAGGGGTTGCTGAGCTCAGATGCGGTGCCTGGGCCCAGGGGGTCTCACATCTGTGCTGTAATCGGCGGCACGAAGCCATGTGTCCTGGGCTCGTCAGAAACATGTTATAAAACTTGTTTCCAAGGAACGGACGTTGTCATGGTGTTTATGGCGTGCACTCGGATGGACTTCCTGCCTCCCCAGGTGGGCTCCTCCTGGGGGTTTTGCTCTGTGGAGCGCTGTGAATGTCGCAGTGCCGAGTCAGAGGACGTGGAGGTGGGAGGAACGTCCCAGGTCATCTAAGTTCTTAAAGCCTGACCACAGGCTGTGGGAGCCTGAGGGGTCCAAGGGAGAGCCCCGGAGGCCCTGATTTCTGTGTCTTGGCACATTCGCTCAGGTCCGGCCCCCAAAAGTCTCACCCGAGGCCCCATCTATTGGCTGTTCCTCATTGAGCATCTGCCGTCTCGCTCCTCTCCAGTCACCTCCACTTGGTGACAGGCGCTGCCCCCAGAGTTGGGCGAGGATCCCTCCCCACTGCCGCTGCCCCATGCTCCCTGGGAAGTGCCCACGTCCCCCAGTGCTCCCAGAGGCCTGGGCTTGGGGTGCCAGAGGGGAGCCTCCCTGCGGTCATTGGGGACCCCTGATCGCAGGTGGGGTGTCCCATGGCCCTCCATCAGGACAGCCCCTCCAGAGCTGTGAGGTAAGTGACCCAGCAAATTGACAGCTTCCTGACTTAGCCCCCTGGCTGACATCGTGCTATGGAGGGAAGGCCAGGCAGTGGTCTGCTTACACACTCGTTCTCTGTCCCTGGGGTACCTGCTGTCCTCCTTCCTCCTCCTCCTTAGTTCCACACAAAACCTCCTCAAGTCTTGTTCTGCAAATCAGATCATTCTGGACTTGCCCACAAGAAATCACACAGGTTAAACTCTGTTGACGTTAAACATTGCATTGCTTGAATCATCAGGAAGGAGTCCAAGGCCCAGAAAGGTTGAAATGTCATCTTAGGTATCAGGAACTTTTTTTTTTTTTTTTTTTTTTTTTTTTTGCACTGCTCTCAACACCCCTTTCCCTGAGGCTTTGATGGCCTACAGTGCAGCAATGAGCGTCGGATGCCAAGGCTGCCTTCTGGGACTGGTCTCCTCTCTCCGGATCGCGTGGCTTTGAGTGTGGAAGCTCGTTCTTCTGTCAAGACAGATCTCAGCGCACCAGCTCACGCATCACCTTCTCCCTGCACGCAGAGGTGGGGGCGTCCCACATCTCTGAACTCCCTGAGTGTCTGCTCTTGGATTCTTGACAGCTTCTGGTCAATCCATAAATAAGGAAACAGGTCACAACTGACGGTGAAGAAGAGACTGCCCCGAAAGACACTTGCTGTCTAACGCAAGTACTGATGCTGAGTGGACATAGCACGTGGGGTGCAACCTCGGGATGGAGGCGGTGAGGCTGGCAGTGGCCGTGTCTTCCCGGGCCACATCCCCACTCACGAGGAGCACAGCCTTCTGCAGGTCACTTCTGCGAGGACCAGTTTCATCCCCTGTAAAATGGGGACAATATCTCTGCCGCAGGGTCACCCCAAAACTCAGGGGTAAAACGGGGGCACAGACTTGCACATCGTTGTGCACCACAGTGTTATTCACGGTCGCCGAAAGGAGAAGTAACCCAAACGCCCATCGGTGGATGAACGGATAAACCAAATGTGGTCCATCCATACAAGGGAATATTGTTCAGCTTTGAAGAGGTGTCATTCTGGCCCCTGGAACAGCATGGATGATCTCTGAGGACACTAAGCTGACCAAAATAAGCCACATGCAAAGGGACAGATCTTGTATGACTTTAGACGAATTTGAGGTCTCCAGAGGAGTCAGATTGACAGAGACAGAAAGTCCAGGGGAGGTTGCCAGGGGCTGGGGAGGGGGGCTGGCGGGGAGGTGAGTGAGGGGCTCTTGTCCAAGGAGTGAAGAATTTCACTTTTGCAAGATGAAGAGAGTCCTGGGGATGGGCGGCCGGGATGGGGGCACAACAGTGTGAACGCGCTTCATGCCTCCAACCATCCACTTGAAATGGTCACTATCAAGTTATGTATATTCTGCCACAATGAAATAAAGTGACACGGAGCGCACGTGGTATCTAGCACGCGGGTGGACGAGCTGCAGGTGGTCGCTGAGATCACCGTCTGCGGGACAGTGGACGCTTCCATCTGGCTCCACTCCGACCCTCTCGGACAGTGGCCGTCCCCTTCTGCGGAGCCCATGCTCCGTGAGCGACAGATCACTGACCTGTCTCCCCTCCTTCCTCTGCGAGATCCAAGGGAGATGGTGAGATATCTAGGGCATAGGCAGAGAGCTGTTTAAGGGAACAATAATGATAACGGAGCAAACATCCATGAGGAGCTTTCTCAAACGCGCTCTTCGGAGAGTCTGCGCCCCTCCCGCCTGCCTGCCCGAAGCTGGATATTTTAGACTCAGCGTCATCCAGACGAGGCCGGGGAAGGGGGCGTCCGAGTCTCCGCGAGGACCACTTGTTTTGTCTTGGCTTGGAATCTAGTCTCTTTTTTGGCCCATGGAGGCCTTTTTCTACCAGAACGTTCCCCCAAAGTGAGAAAACAGATTTTCTTCTGTCCTAAAAAATGTAGCCCCAGCCCGATCCTCCCTCAAAATGGTCACTAAGAAAGCAGAGTGTGTCTAAGGCTAACAGAGGCCCAATTCATTGCTTGCAGAAGCTACTGTTTTATACTCACTCTGCGAGCATAATCAAGGGAGTGATTCTGAACCTTGTTAATCAGAAAGGGCCCTTTAAAAATGTCATGCTGTCAATATAAAACTTTGCTAAATTGCATTATAAATGCCAGATTCAGTCAACTAACACATTTAACACCGTTTCTTAAGTACAGTTTAGATTTTATCCGTGCCAGGGAGAATGAGAAAAATACCTCAGGAGAGCCAAAGCCCATGGATTCATTGTGCTAAGCTCATTGCCCCCGGAGAGGGATTATAAATATTTTATTCCAAATCCAAGCCACACTTCTCCTGCCACTATTGTCAATAAGGTGTCCCCTCAAAGTTGCTGGCTTTCGAATTGTACGATTCTCACAGCTGAGAAGGTTACGAGGGGGGAGTGTCTCAGACCAGCTTTTCAATCAGCAGACAATCCCTGTTGCTGTTGTTTTCACCAGAAAGGAACGGTTTCTTGTGAGTCTAGGGCTAAGATTGTACGCACCCACCATGGGAGAAATGGCCTCATTGTCCACATTTGTAGAATCCTAAACCACACTGTTTTGGGGAGGATTCGTTGTCAGATACAAATTAACAGAGAACTACCCTCTGCTTTCTCCTCCCCTCCCACCAACGAAAGCTATTGCTACACGATTTGGACTAATTTGATGATGTCTTTGTCCTGTGATCCTGGTCAAAATGGCACTGGTCAGAGCTTTGAGGGTGACTAAACAGCACAAGAGAAACCATGGTAAGGATCTGAAAATGGTCATCAAACATTATGATTTCTGATTTTTTTTTTTAAAGCTTCTCTCAGGATAACTAGATGACTTTTTCCATGATACATGCATAAGCTTAAACTAAGATGAAAAGTTCTGAGTACAGATACTTTGAAATATTAACCAATTCCCGCCTTTTCCCCTCGACCCCCCCCTCTTCTTCCCTTCACCTGGTTCATCCTCCAGAAGCAACGACATAGGTGACCCTTTGAAGCATTTCCTAGGCTGCCGAATTTCCAAAGTCTTGCCCTCAGAAAAAAATGCAAAGACTTTATACGCATAATAAAGTAAGTAGCATTTCCTGGAAACTTTCTACATGCTAGGTGCTATTTAAAGCATGTTTTTATCTCTTGCTTTTCATCATAACTCCGTGAGATAGGTACTGTTACCATTTCTACTCTACGGATGAGGAAACAGGTACAGAGAAATGGAATATTCTGCTCAAAATGGCATCTCTGGCACTCTAAGACTAAGTGTTTGTGTTCCCCCAAATTCAGTGTTGAAATTCTAACGCCCCCTCCCTCCCAGGTGATGGTATTAGGAGCTGGGGCCTCTGGGAGGTGATTAGGTCATGAGAGTAGAGCCCTCATGAGGGGGACTAGGACCCCTGTGAAAGACAACTCCCTCACTCCCTCTGCCATGTGAGCTTACAGCAAAAAAAAGGATCCCAACCAGGAAACAAGCCTTCGCCAGACACTGAAATCTGCAGGTCCCGTGATCATGGACTTCCAGCCTCCAGGACTGGGTCACTATAGCAGCCCGAATGGACACACACACCTGGCGCGCAGCTGAGCGGGCTCACTAATACACCGGTGTGTCTCCAGAGCTACTTTCCTAATCCCCACGCGGATCTGCTCCTTCCCGGGCAGGATGTATCGGAGAGAATACACTCAGTGTGCCCCCTGTGAAGGGAGGGACTTCCGCAGGACTGGGGAGGAGGAGAAATTGCACAGAGGGGAGTCTCTGTGAAGGCCTCAGCTGCCCACAGGGGGAACTCCGAAGGTGAAGGGGCCCGTCAGCATCGTCCGGAGCTGGGGGAAGGCATTTGGGTCTTTATAGTCTGGCATCAAGCAGTCATTGGGTGAAGGTTGCCCTGCGGTGGAGCATGGCTTTGGGTGGGGGCAACTTTTCAGCCGTGGCAAATCCCTCAAGGGCGCTGGGCCCGGGGCTAGCAGCTGGCAGCACTCCCAGTAGCTGAGGGATACGTCCTGCAGTCCTGAAGGGGGTCTGGGTGACATACTACGGTGTCCACTACATCCAGCAAGAGTGGGATTGCTCGCCTCAGCCTGATCCCACAAGGGAGCTCTGAGCAGGAATCATGCCTCAGAGTTTGTGCCAACTTGAGATAAGAGAGCTGGGCTTTCATATCCCCTCACGCATCGGTCTTGGCTAAAGACCAGGTTAGCTGGGTGAGGTTTGGGCATGAACTTCTAGACATGGCAGCTTCCCTGCATGTGCGTGAGCTCAGACACCGCGGCTCCAAGAGTCCCAGGGTGGGACCCAGAAGGGGGTCACAGGTGCAGCCCACTAAAAACAAAGGCACGCACAGCCAGGAGATGTGCCCAAAGGGACAGGGTGCCTAGGCACCCAAGGTACCCATGACAGCTTCTGTAGATCTGAAGGGATTCCACAAGCTGAGGGAAGCGCTGAGTCAGGAGAGAGACGGGGTCACTAGGAGAAAGCCCTGTGCTAAGAGGGCACAGAGCCTCCGTTGAGTCTGAGGGAAGGGGGAGGGGACACCTGACTCTCAGGGGAGCCTTGCAGGGAAGGTAGACTCTAGAGCAGAGAAGGCTGGGTAGGGAGTGCTCTTACAGTGGGAGCCCCGAAAGAATCCCACAGACCTGGGAGAGGCAGGGAGACTGTGGGGGTTTTCCAGAGTGTTCAATGTTCCAGGGTGGGTAGGAGTTGTAGAACAAGCCCGTGAATGGGAGAAGGCAGAACAATGGGGTCATGGGAGGTTGCAGCCATCTGTGTGGATGGGTATTCGGGGTGTGGGCCAGCCCATGGGCACCTCAGCACGTGACAGTGTGAATGCAGAGCAACGGGGACTCATACCCCACCCGGTGTCTTGGTAGGACAGAATTCCAGAACACCCCGGAATTTACATGCAGCCTTGGGGGAAAGAGGGGACCCTAAACTGACTGAGAATACATTCCAACTACCTGGACAGGTGGAGGCTCAGAATAGAAATGGAGTTCAAGGGAAAGAAAGAAAATGAAATTTCTTACCCATATGCATTTACGGGCTCAGTTTGTTGCAGCCACATGTAGTAACTATAAAGGAGGTCTTCTAGAAACCTCTGAACTCTATACGTTGGATGCTTCGCATGACAAGTGTTTGTAATGCCTGTTTTAGCTCAGCATAATTACTGTTTTGTGACAGTGTTCTTTCCCTTACGTAAAGGAGGAATTATACCGTGATGCACCACGCAAGGGCTGAATCAATTGACCACGGCACAGAGGATCACTCAAGTACCACACAGGCCCCTGAGGCAGAGGAGAGACTTCACGGACATCGCTTTGAATCTATGTCTGCAGTCCTGACATCATAACGCCTGTGCCTGACACAGAACGGGGGGCGGAGGGGGGCACGAGACACACACACACACACACCTGCACCTCTTCTGAGGCCATGACCTGGAAGGACAAAAAAGCTAAGGCATACATGCTGGCTTGGAGCCGTGAGTGTGTGTGCGTGGGTGTGCGCGTGCGTGCGTGTGCGTGTGCGTGCGTGTGCGTGTGCACGCTCTGTTGCCAGCCAGGGTCTGGGAGCTGCGGTTTCCGGGCTTGGAGCTTTCCTTGTGTGTTTCAAAGCCCCCTTCAAGGTTTAACTCCCCCCCCCCCAGGAGAACAATGGAAAGTAGGCTGCAGCTTGTAAATGAGCAGGAAGACGCAACTGACTTTGGGCTACTCTGGTGGGGCAAACGGACTATAAAATGCAATTTTTAAATTAAATAGGTGCTTTATGGACAACACAATATTGATTTTGTTTCCACAGGCAGATGCTGAAGAATGGCGTGCAGCCCGTTTGTGGGTATGAGTGTGTGTGTGTGTGTTGGAGAATTTGGGGAGAATAGAAGGGTGAGTTTTCATTGAACTTAACTGCCCCGAAAGGACTTAAGGAGTAATACCTTTGGTCTTTCAACTCTTAGTTTTGAAATAAGGACTCTTCCCCCTGCTAACCTGCATGCTTTTATAGCCCTTGTCAACCCCTTTCAAAAGAGTCCCGCTCCCCCACGCTGGTGACACTTCTGACGCTCTTCCTCCTCACGCTCTTTCCTTTCCTTGCAATGGGGTGACAAGACAAGCAACTCCTGACATCCAGAAGCAGAAAGATATGGGTGCCTTTCCATCATCTTGCCACCAATATCCTATCCACCTCTCCAGAAAACAAAAATAAGATGTACCAGGTCACATAGAGAGGACCTAGGATTCTTCCTCCGAATGGCTCCTTGAAAGATGCCTTTGGTTACACATAAACATCTCCAACATCTGAAAGGCAGTGCTGGCCCCTGAGAAAAGCAGAGAAATGAGAGATGTCTTACTGGCCTCCCCTGTCCACACCTTTGAAGGTTTTGTAGCAAGTCTTGCATAGCTCCAAACTGAGAGGCTAAAATTTTCTAGAACATTCCATTGAGCAAAAGAGTGATCGGATTAACTCATTCACACTATGCATTTAAAGCATTTGAAGTTAAAAGAAAAAACCCTTGAAAGATAGGTTTAATCATTGGCAGGGATGGGAAGAAGAAGCATTCTCTTTTACACTGCCTGTGGGGGAGAATTTGGTGTATTAAAGTCTTAATCTCTACGCCCCTTGACTTACTAATTCTCTTTCTAAGACTTTATCTAAATGAAATAATTGGGGATATGTACAAAATTGGGTGTACTTGGATTCACTGTAGTGTGATTTACAATGGCCACAAATTGAACATAACCTAAATTTAAAAAAAAATAGTGCATTAAGATTCTATAGAGTCATGAAACAGAGGCCAAGACAAGCGAGCCTAAGCAGAGGAGTGGGGGTTGATGACATAAACATGTTTTGTGGTACCGAGGTTAGGAACACGCAGGGGAGCCCTGCCTTTGTTATCTGTGGCCTGGGACAAGGGGACAAATGAAGGTCCACATTCCAGATGTCTGATTAGTTAAGAGTTATACACCAAGCAAGCATAATGTTTTGACATCCTACCTTGACAAATATGCCCTCAGAACAACCTGCAGTGCTAGACTTCTCAGAGTTTTGTTCCAGAAAGTGCTGCATATGGAAAGCCAGACTCTAGCCCTGGGTCCCTGGGCCCCTGGACGTGACCTGCCCTGTTTCTTTTCTCACCTCCTGGTCTGCCTTGAATCCTGAGGGACCTTGCTTACACATCGCACATGTATGGACTTACCAGCCCACCCATTCAAGTCCGTCCTTACCCCCTGCAAAAACCACTCCTGCCTACTCTTTGGATGTAGGGGTACATATACGAGCAAGGTGACATGCCTTTGAGAGGACAGATCCACCCAGGGAAGGGGTCCACACTGACCCTCGAGTGGGCTGGGCCATTTGTGCTGGGAATTCAGGGATCCCGGTTACCTCAAGTGTGGTCCAGAAGAGTGTATGGGTTTCAGATGGGCACATCCCTTAGCCTCCATGGGGAGGGCTTGGCTGGAAGAGAGATGGAGGAGAGATCCCAAGGCAGGGGTTCCCTCTTGGGGGAACCTCAGGAAAGGACTTGTGTTTAGTTTCCCGTGGCTGTGATAGCAAAGTACCACAAGCTAGATGACTTGAAGCAAGAGATTTATTCTCTCCCAGTTCTGGAAGCCAGAAGTCTGCAACCAATGTGTCAATAGGGCCATACTCCTTTTGGAGGCTCTAAAGGAGAATCCTTGTTTGCCTTTCCAGCTCTTGGGGGCCTCAAGGTGTCGCCTTGGTTTGTGGCAGTGTAACTGTAATGTTTGCCTCTGACTTCACATGGCTTTTTCCTGTCTCTGTGACCCCTCCTTTTCTGACAAGGATATAAATCATTGGGTTTAGGGCTTGCCTTAAATCCAGAGTGATTTCATCTTGAGATCTTTAACTAATCACATCTGCAAGACCCTGTTGGCTAAATTCCAAGGTTCTGAGTGCACACGAATTTTGGGGGGACACTGTTTGGCCCACTACAGTGCTAAAAATAGAAACTGAGAACTGAGATAGGAAAAAAAAAGGAAATTGAAAAATCACAGAGACTCCAAGAAGTTACTTTTTTTTTTTTCCATTTCTATCCCTGCTTCACTCTAAAAGTCTGTTCCATGCATCTGTGTCTTAGTCAACTGTTTGCTTCTGCTCTCTTACCCCACGGGAAGGTATGATTGCCCCGCAACTACCAATAATTATGCACAAGCTCACATAAAACTGGGAATCCGTAGGCCCCAATTCCATTCCTGGGAAAAAGACTCTTCCAGGCTGAACTTAGAATATGGGTCCACTCCAGGCAGACAAATTTTGATGAGAGGGATAGCATCAAATCTGTATCATAGCCAAGGAACAAAGGCAATTAATTCTCTGGGTTGGCTTGTGGACTGAAGGGGCACCCCAAACAATGTCTAATATACAGAGAATTGGTTAAATTATGCTCTGGCCATAGGAAGGAAGACTGTACAACTATTGAAATACTATGTTTTAGAACAAACGCTAATGGCAAGGCAACATGCGAATAATTAAGTGGGAAAGAAGGGATGAAGCAACATATATAAAATGTACCCATGTTATTAATAAGCACACACAGACATGCACTTATAGAGTTAAGGATAGAAGAATATACATCACCACATTTACAGCAGTATCACTGGATGATAGATTATGCATGGCTTTTCCTTTTTCCTTTTTCCAAAGTTTACTTTTAAAGGGCTTAACATTTTATTAAGTATGTCCAAAGAAGGATTTTTAACACAAATGAATGTTTTCTTAATAGTGGAATTTGAGACAGTGAGAAAAAATTGGGGATAATAAGTCGAGGGGACATTGATTGGGTATTTGCCTAATACACAGTTTCCTTTTTTCCCAGACGTTCCCTGTCACTATCACCTGTAGACTCTGGATCCCAAGGGGCAGCCATATTCTTCCACATGGACCATAGAGGCAGAGAAGGTCAGCCTGCAGAGAGGAGAGAAAAGAGTGAAGCTGATGTCAAAGCAGGGCCAAAGATGAAAAACGCAGATCTGGACAGCCCTTCAGTGTGATTTAAGCCCCTCCAAGACCTGTTGACATTTTTGCTCTTGAGTTAGTTCTGATGCTTTATATCTATCATAAATGTCTTCTTGTGTTTAAATGAGCTTGAGTTGATTTCTGTTGCTTGCCAACAAAGAGTTCTGAGCAATACCACATCCTCCACAGTTCTTCCAAATCATAATTCACAAGTGAGCCTGGTCTAGGTTTTAAGAAGAGATCTTCAGAGCTGAGACCCAACCCTGCAGGTCAAGCTATGCCCTTGGGTGTCTGAGGCTCAAGCCGACGAGTGAGGAAAAAGTAATGAAAGTGAGAGGTGATGAGAAGAGAGATGAGCAGGAGACAGATCAAAGAGAAAGCCAAGGAAAGGGCAAAGGAGGGTTGTATGAGGACAGAATTCTAGACTCTAGAATGCCAACAAAAGTCATTTCAGAAGGCCCTTCATCCCTGACCTTTGGTTATCCTCAATTTATAGTTCCATGAACAGTGAATTGCCTTCCATGCAGATCAAACGAGTTCCAAAATTAGTCAAGATTTTATGGACTTGAACTACAGGGCCATCAAGTTGGCAAGTACATTCAACCCAATGTGCCTAAATTCCTTCACTAGCCATGGAAACCATCCCAAATCTTGGATATCTGGGGGAGACATTATTTCTTAACACCACCTGCTATGGAAAACCACAGACTGGGTAATTGTGTGTGACCACAGCCCAAACCAGCATCTCACCAACAACAAATTCCATTTCTTAGTACTTTCTAAGAAAATGTATCTCAGGGACCTTTGAAAAAGTCAAGTGATACTTCCGTATGGCCTCTCCGATACTAATGTATTCCTGTCAGTGTTTAAAAATAAATTTCACCTTAACAGACTATGATCTATTGAATAAGAATCCACCAGTCCACACTGATATAAATAATTTTTTTAAAATGGGAGAGAAAGGAAAGTGGAACACCAACTAAGAAATGTGGAAAGAATGATGAACTTATGAAATTATCATCTGGCAGACATCAAAAATACAATTGATACAGGCAAGAAATGTCAATGGATGTTAAACCTGGTCGGTATGAGCTTGATTACAAACAGGATACTGACTTAATTGTTAAGTATCTCCTCATAAAATTATTAGTAACAACAAAGAGGAAAACAGCAACTTTATACAGTGGAGAAATCCAGCAGACTGAACTTTAACCCAGTGATCAAAGTTATTAGCCTCACTGCTAGTCGGACAAATCGATACCATGTGCCTCCTGATACAATGTATGAGGGGGACACATCCCTTCTAAGACATTCCTGCCCAAAGTAACGTAATCAGGATCTAATCATGGGGAAACGTGAGACAAACCCAAATTGAGGGACATTCTACAAAACTACCAAGTTCATGAGAGACAAAGAAAGACTCTAGAACTATTCCAGTTTAACAGAGGATAAAGGAATAGGACAATTAAATGCAACACGTGGTCCTTCTTCCTCTCCCACTCCCCCTGCTTGTGTTCCCTCTCTCGCTGGCTGTCTCTCTCTAATAAATAAATAAATAAATCTAAAAAAAAAATAAATAAATGCAACACGTGGTCCTTGACTGAACCCTGAACCAGAAAAAAACAATTGCAGTATTTTGCTACAAAGAACATTATTAGGGAAGTTGAAGAGAATTGAGCAAGGTCTACCAGTGAGATATTATCTAAATGATTTTGGGGCGAAAAGACACAATTCCTACACTGTAATCTTAGTTCAGAACAGAAAAGTATATATCTTATTAGATATATTATTAAAGTTTTAGACACACATACACACACATATATATGTGTATATCTCTATCCATCTATCCATCCATCCACAGGGAATGACAAACAACCATGGTAAAGACAAAATAGTAACATTTGGAGAAGCCAAGTGAAACTGTTATGGGAATTTTTTGTTCTATTGCAAGTTTTCTCCAAGTCTGGAATTATTTAAGAATAAAAATAAATACTGCACAAATCCCTGGGGACCAACAGTAGTGGCCCCGTTTTCCCAATAGTTGATAAAATGTCATTTTGTCCCAGCAAAGTGTCAGCCTCGACTTCATCATGAAGGTGACTCAGTTCACTTCCCAAGTCCCACTGTTACTTTTCTGGCTGCTTGACGTTTGCCAGCACTGGCGGTGTCCCAGGCTGAGTGCACCTGGAGGCCCTGGTGAGCAGTCGTGGCTTGTCGGGGCTGGAGCACCCACAGTCCTGACTCTGGAAGCCAGGGGGCTCCTCACATCCTCTTCCCAGGACCTCGGGAACAAGGGGCTGCCCTGGGCTGGTGGATGGCAAGGGGAACTCTGCTCCTTTCCAGTAAGGACCTGAAGCGGATGCTGATGGAAGGAGGTGAGCTGGAGGGGATGGGGGAACATTTCAGCCTTTATCCCTTTTCCAGGAGCAACCTGTCAGGATTAAGTCAGAAATGCTTTTTAAAGTTTTTTTTTTTTTTTTTTTGAACTTCTAACCAGGGGCACCTGGGTGGCTCAGTCAGTCAAGCATCTGCCTTTGGCTCGGGTCATGATCCTAAAGTCCTGGAATTGAGTCCTGCGTCGGGCTTCTTGCTCAGCGGGGAGCCTCTTTCTCCCTCCGCCTGCCACTCCCCTAGCTTGTGCTCTCTCTCTTTCTCTCTCTCTGACAAATAAACAAAATCTTAAAAACAAGAACAAAAACAAAAACACCACTTCTAACCATTACTATCCTAACCATCACTAACAATTAACCTAACCATTACTATCAAATATTTCTTCTCCTGGGTTCCCTAGCACTTCAGAAAAATTAATCCTTCCCTACTAGAATTCAGAATGTACCCTGCCTCATACACACACACACACACACACACACACACACACACACACCAAGGACATCTCCCATCTCGGTCTCCCATTACTCATCTATCACCCAGATCCTTCAGCTTTACTGTTGCTCCCCTGGGGAACCATGATGCTCCCAGCAAAACCTTCACCTCCAGAAAGAAAAAAAGGAAACTGAACATTACTGGTTAAGTGTGACATCTGGGTACCATTGCCAGTCAGGAACAGTTAGCAGGGCTCCAGGTGGGAGCAGGGTGGTGCTGGTTTTCTGGGAAATTATAAATGCCCCATATAAGATATCTGTGTCTGGTTCTGTCAGACACATCATAAAATCCTGGAACTTACATGCTGCTGGTAAATGTCCTTCACAATTAGTTGTCTCTCCTTAGGGTTCTCAATGGGTCCTTCATTGAGGGTAGGAAAAATATATATTGATGTCCCTGAAGGGAAATAAATGAAACACTTCAGACATGATGCCAGACTGTGTGGTCATCAGGCTGCTGTTCTTCATGGTCTAATTTGGGCAGTGATTCAGAAGTGTCAGAGCCAGCCTTCGGGTACTCAGGGAT
Source organism: Ursus americanus (assembly GCF_024610735.1). Lineage (NCBI taxonomy): Eukaryota > Metazoa > Chordata > Mammalia > Carnivora > Ursidae > Ursus > Ursus americanus. The sequence continues at coordinate 18,040,372 of NC_142158.1, forward strand.
GAGAGCTCAGAGGGACCCTCCACGTGTCACTGTCTGGTTAAGGTTTGGCTTTGGATGGAATTGGCAGGAGCTCAAGGGTGGTAGAGAGTTGGTCGTGTCTGGGAACTGGCTAAGTCTCCAGGTGGAAGCCTACTGGCCAATGGTAACTGGGTGTCCTGTAACAGCTATGTGGGGCTCACAGACAGGACACGCCATCTGCGATGGGAGTAGAAGGGAGACATCAGGGGGCCGGGGACGTCACAAGTAATTTGTGAGAGCAGTGGTTGCCAAGGGACCTTTCAAGAAAATGTTTTTGCTTGAAATGCTGAGTTCACTTAGAGCTGTGAATGGTTCACCAGGTCTGCATGGCAGATGGCGGGGGCGGGGGGGGGATGTTGATGGACACCCAACATGGAGGAAAGCGGGTACAGTGGACGCCGGTGAAGAAAGGCCATGCTTACTTGCTGGGGAAGAGTTTGGTCCCTCTGCAGGAGCAATTGGGCAGGACTGACTACTGATTAAAGCTATGTGATTTATTGCGATTGTGTTCTCAGGAGGTTCTCCAAAGCTTTTCTTAATTTGTGTTCATGTGGATTTCCATCCTGGCCATCCATTCCATAGAGATGGTATGTTTCAAAGTCAGACTTGGCAAAACCCCTGGGCCATGCACCTTAGCCACAGGACATTGTAAAATCCTATGTTGGTGCCAATGGCAGAAGATGCTTTCAAAGACTTGGATGAAGTTTCCTTTGGAGATTTGTTTTGAAGTGCCTGGGAAAGGATAGATCATCGCAGAGCAGTGCTGGAAGCTGCTGGTGCCGTTAGCTACTGAGCCAGATTTTGCTCTCAAAGTTTGGGCCCAGAAACCTTTCTGGTAAGCAACTTAGTTATTCCCAAAAAGAGGTCAAGCATTTACCCAAACTGCAAAATCTCGAAGTGAGTTCTTTAACTTAAAATAATGTTTCACAAGGCTCAAATAATTTGCCAAATGCATTCTCGTGTCTCCCTCCCGAGAATCTTTAAGAAATGCTGCTATCTTTCAACAAATATTTGAGTGCCTCATTGGCTTCGTAACTGGGGATCACATGGTGGGGACAGACAGGCTACGGTCTCTGCCCTCACAAATGTAGCCTGTTCTGGAAGAAAACAGTAATTAAGAATGTTACTTATTTCCAAAGCAGAACCGGAATGCCTTTGGTCAATTTTACTGAGGAGAAAACTCAGGCTCCCTGAGGGTCGGGGAAAATTCTGCACACTCGGAACTAGGGGAAGGAGCTGTTACCTTTTCTATTATGGTATCCTCTTTCTTAGGGCATGTAACTTCAATCTGATTATTTTATTAGATAGCATTTCTTTGTCACAAAAATGTAAATTCAGGAGAAAATTTGCAGTGTAAAAATAATTAATATTATAGGCATTTATTCAATCTAGACAAGTTCTTCTGCTTATTTTATTTTTTGGCCCATTTTTGTGGTACCTGTAATTTCTGATAAAATAGAGTCCGTTACGTACAATTGCAGGGGCCGTACAACTTGGCTAAGGCATGACTAAATAAAGCTTCTCAAATGTGTCCTCCTCTACATCAAGTGCCTGTTCCCCAAATAACCATATAAAGAAGACTCACAAGAGTAATTGTTCACTCCTTCCTGTCTGCTCCGTGCTCAGCACAATGACTAGCACATAATCGCTACATAAATGTTGAATAAATTAAGGATTTGTTTCAATATTGTTTTAAAGAAAGAAAACCTTATGTTTTTCTTCTTTCTTCAGGTACATGATCTTAAATTGCATGAACGGGCCTGATTTTTCACTTGAACCTATACAATCAATAAAAGCCAATGTCAAGGTGAAATATTCTTAATCTTATATGTAAATATTTCAGTCAACCAAGCTCATTAAGGAGGGTTTATTCTTAGATAATTTCAGAAATTTGGCAGGGCGCCTGGGTGGCTCAGTTAGTTAAGCATCTGCCTTTGGCACAGGTCATGATCCCAGGGTGTGGGATCGAGCCCCAGATTGGGCTCCCTGCCCCGAGGGGAGTCTGCTTCTCCCTCTCCCTCTGCTCCTTGCTTGTGCTCTCTCTCTCACTCACCAGTGCTCTGTCTCTCAAATAAATAAAATCTTAAAAAAAATTACAGTACCTTAATTGTCATAATAGTATGTCTTAAAAGATATTTTCTAAAAGGGATGGTATAGTTGAGAATGAGTTGAATTGTATACAAACATATTTGGAATCGTCTTGAACCATTTTCAACGTGACTGTTCACTGTGTGTCTTTTATATGACTTCGATTTCATTAGGCTGACCACAATATTCACAATTTATAGCCAATATTTTCCGCAGTGACCAGATTATAATTCTTGAACTTTTTGTTTCTACTGGGGGCAAATAAAGGTCTGAGTTAAAAACAAAAACAAAAACAAAAACAAAAAACAGCAGCCAAACAAAGAGGAGGGCAGAAGGTGAAGAGTTTTAACAGAAGAGGGACAAGATCACTTTGGGCAGAAGGCAAGTAAACATGTTTTGTGGCCTTTCTAAGGAGTTCTAGCTTCAGAAATGTTTCACATCATTGTGTAATGAACGCTTGAGCCTGTCCATGGAGTTCTAAATTGTCACCACTTGGCTTTGGCCCATCCCAATGGCTTGTGCCTCTTGTCCAACAATACCTTAGCTCATGTTGTATGGTTGACCCACTTGGAAATCCAGAAAAGGAATAAGATCAAGTCCCGTGGCTGCAGTGATTGGTCCGAATTTGTAGCATCGGGCAGTGGTTGGTTCCATTCCTGGATCTTTTGTCCACATGGATGGTGGTTTAAGACATTTGATGAAGTTGAAGCATCATGTTGTGGGTTTTTTCTAAATCCAAGAATTAGTTCCACCACCAGAAGGGAATGCTTGATGAAAGATGGGTCAGAGTCATTCAAAATGTCAGGCTATATTTTGCAGAATAATCTTGTTTTCTTCTTTTATTTATTGCTCAATAAACTGAATGTTCATGGGAAAGAATTTGTAGGCATCCTCGTATTTGTCTTTGGAATGCATTTTCCTACATATGGTAGCAGACAGCATCCTCATAAAGGACTGTAGACAGAAATCTTTTACTACAGTTCTTCATTACAAATATAAGAACACTGAAGGACGGAGAGCTCAAGGAACTTGTTCAAGGTAATCAGATTAGTTAGTAGCCAAAGCTAAAACCCAGGATTCAACATTCCAAGTATTTCACATATAATTTCATAAGCCCATGCAGACATTCCAAATCAGATTCCTCTCTCTCTCCCAAGCTCAATCTTGATTTGAGTATCCTTTTTTTCTGGAACTAATTACAAATTTACAGTTTAGGCACCAAGCCAGGTCCAACTATTATTGCTTCAAGCTCTATCAGGGTAAATATAGGGCGAGATTTTCTGACTCTGCTCCACAAATCCTCCCCAAGGGTCACAGGGCAAATCAAGCTCACGTGTGTGCACGGCCATGAGTATGCGGCTCATGTTCCCACGTAGGGATGCGTGTGAGAGAGGAAGACATCTTCTTCTCCAACTTTGACAAGATCACTTCCTTCTTTACCTACTTATATCTCGGGCTTCTGGGAAGATTATTTTTTTGGAAAAGCAACAGAAATTGCCGTTGGTGTTGGGTATTCCTGTCACACACATCAGCATATCCCATAGTGCCTTATCCGGAGTCCCAGAAGGAAACATTCTCTTTTAATTGTAAATTATTCTTCATGGTATAGAGTCTATGTTCCTGACACTTCTGTAACTTGGGGCTTTCTGGTCCAACTGCCCCATTCGTTATGTAATGACCGGTTTTTATTTGTTGGCTTACTTGCTTGTATGTTTAATGATCAAGATAGCTAACAGACATTTTATATGCAGATTCATTTTATTGTTTATGCATTAATGAAAGTCAAACTCTACAATGGAGCAAATGTTGATGCAGAGAACTTATCACTTTAGGGCACAGCTTGGCTCCTTCAGAATAACACATCAGAGAAAGCCACATCAAGATATTACTTCTGGTAATAAATGTACAGACTGGACCATCTCGATCCCCAATCTGTAGACCCGAGTAGAATATCATGGGTATCTTTTCCCCTGACCCTGCCACACCCCCAACACGCCTTTTGGTCTGAAGGCAGGTCCTGACTTGGGGGTGTAGAAAATGTAGAAAGTATTAGAATTTAAGCAGAGAATTCAGATGAAAAAAAATGACGTGGTGTCTGTAGCTTATGCTTAAGAGAATAACACACCTGAAGGAATCTGAAAATCATCTCTCATCTCCGCATTTAGTTTTGCTGGCTCTGACTCAAGGCAAACAACCATGGGAGAGGTAACACAGACAGTTCTTATTAGGCGATTTGCTATAACAAGATAGACTAATTAGCTCCTTCCAAAGAGTTCATTCTGAGGTTGGAGACACCATAGAAGGCAGTGGAAACTGAACTGGGAGAGGAGCTGTTACTCAGAAGGGAGGCCAAATACAACTGGCTGGTGATATGCGGGAGAGAGGTGCCGAAGACACACTGAGCCTGTTATGAATTTTAAAAAAATAAAGGAATAAAGAGCTAAAATTCGGAATTAAGCAATTTTGCTTCTGATTTGCACGCTTGCAACTAACCCAACAAAAGCATAGAGTATATGCCATAGGCTTCTTAAAGGCAAAGATCGTGTCTTATTAATTTCTGTGATTCTGGAGCCTAATATAGAAAGTGGCACACTGTAATCACTCCTTCAATGTTTATTGTTTCTGAGTAAATAAATGAATGCTTAATGAAAACACATGTGTATGTATGTTTCTGTACCAGAGAAAGTTCCCTGTTGTTTCAAGTCGATGGATTCTATGGCATTACATATGAAATTAGATGCCCTTTTCATCTGCTATGCATTGGGACTGACCATCCTGAACAAAGAAATTGGTCTTCTCCGAGTTCTGATGCACTTAGAGAGAAATTGAGATAAATATTTAACCATCCTTCCCCGTGCCCTTGCGGATCTGTGTGGGATCTGTGAGCCGGCTAATCGAACACTGGGTGCATAAGTTCAGCTACTCATCCCTCAGCCACAGAAGAGGTTCAAGTTAGTACAGAAAGAACATTCTTCTTCTTCACCTGAAACATAAAGCAAAACAAAACTTGGCAAGACCGTTTTAAGGTATCAGGTTTATAAAGAGCGTTGACACAAATCTATTCATTTTACGATGAACCATTGACATTTGCGCAACTCTGTGCTTATAAAGTTGCATCAGAAACTCGTTAAAAAACAACCACCACGTATACATTTTGCTGTTAAAAAAAATAGGTACACATATTTCCTAATCCATGGATTTTCTAGTCACAGAAAGGGCTAAGTCAGAAAAGAAAAAGTCAGCCATAGAAAAGCATTATATTAGCCAAATGAACCAAATCAGGAAAGGAGAACACTATTTGTAATTTCACCAGCCAAGTTAAACATGACACAATTACAGCCAATCTTTGGGGACCGAGTTAGTAGTAATTGTGCCTTGTTTAACTTGGCCAATTAAGGACCAAACCCTTTTTCTAAATTGCCTATTCCAAAGCAATCACACCTTTGCACCCAGAATTTTTTTCAGCTTGCCATTTTTAATTTAGGTATTTTACTACTTAATGGATGTATGTGTACATGGACCCATACCTAAATATTTGCACATAATACAACATTAATATGCATTGGAATTGGGCAGAATAATTGGCTTCTTATTATAAGAGGCTGTTTAACCAGATCAGGGTCATATATGTTTTTACATGTCCAATAACTTCTAACATCTGAAGAAAATATCTAAGCTGTGAAATAGATTGCCTGAAGGAAGATTCCTGGAAAATAGCTAATATAACGTGGGAAAGAAAAAAGTAACTTCCATTAGGGCTCCAATATCGAGCAAGAGTAGAGAAGAGAACCACAGTTTCGTGAGTCTATCAACCATGAGTGTTCATTTGTTTTGTCGCCATGAGCCAGTTCATACTTACCGAATACCCATCCTGTGCAGAGAACTGATCTTAACTGGGCCCTGGGTGATTCCAACCAGAGCTCTAGAAATGATCCCTGTTTCAAGAAGCAGCTACTCTAAGAAGAAAGCAAGAAGAAACCCAAATTGTGTGGGGCGTAAATACAAGGGACTGGAAGCTGAAATCAGCCGCTCAACTTTCTACAGTGGGATAAAAGTCTCAGACATAAGCTTGAGCATTAAGACTTATAATTCAGAAAAGGAGAAAAGAAAACATTTGCCTGCAGGACACAGGCATAGCTCTATGAACTGAGTCTTACGGAGTTAGTCCAGAAAAGGGCTTCTGGGGGAGTGCAGGAGAGTCCAGGAGAGTGAGCACTGGAAAGAAGGGTAAGAAGCCTTACAACCAAAGGGACTGAATGAAAGTTACCTTGGTAGGAAAATACACACACACACACACACACACACACACACACACACACACACACACACACAGGAGGTGCTGTAAACTAAGGGAAATGTATCTTTCCAATGCCTTTAGGAATTAGGGACAGATGTGTCTTTACGTGAAGTGTGGACCTGCGTACGTAGGCTACAGTAGACTTCCATTTTCAAGATCTAAGGACATTTTCTGCCTAATGGAAGGAGCAGTTGCTTAACAATTTTGATACCAGGGGCGCCTGGGTAGCTCAGTTGTTAAGCGTCTGCCTCCGGCTCAGGGCATGATCCCGGCGTTCTGGGATGGAGCCCCACATCGGGTTCCTCCGCTGGGAGGCTGCTTCTTCCTCTCCCACTCCCCCTGCTTGTGTTCCCTCTCTCGCTGGCTGTCTCTATCTCTGTCGAATAAATAAATAAAATCTTTTTAAAAAAAAAAAGAATTTTGATACCATGTTGCATGTATTATGGTTAATTTTATAATCGGCTTTCCTGCACACACATTCTAGCCTTTGTGAAGATAGAAACCTTAACACTGTCCTCTGTTATGACCAGTGCAAAGACTTGGTGACAGAGGGAGGTCATCTGAGTGTAGGGTAAAGTCATGGCCAAAATGAAATGGAAACTCCTGAGCTGAGGCGGTGTGGCTGGCATGGTGGGGTGAGGGGGCAGGAGAGCCGGACCCTTGGCAGGCCCATATCTTGTTGCATGAGACATTCACAGAAGAAGTGGCATGGAGGTGGAGGGCATGAGTCGGCTGAAAAAAATGTTCTAAAAGAGAATTAACTTTGTGACCAGTAAAGGGAAAGACATGGAGAAAGAGAAAGACAGTGGTACATAAAGGGGTGTGTAAATGGTGTCAAATGAACAAAAGTTCTGCTCTCTAAGTCTTTGCCTTTCTTTAAGTATATGAGTGTAGTTATCATGTCTTTTTATTCTGATGATTTTTATTGACATCTTGGGGCCTTGCTGGGCTGGAGGGACTGTTCCTCCCAGGACTGACCAATTCCTGCAGATAGCAAAGAACTTACCAGCAAGCAAGCATGCCTTGTCTGTGCAAACCAACTGGTCCAGAGCCCACACCCCCACCCATGTGCTCTATGGGGTTCTCACACTCTGGGCCACTATCCACTTGCCCTCAGCATCCTACGGTCAGTACCATGGACTAAATGTTTGCATCCCCAAAACTCATATACCAAAATTCTAATCCCGGTGGGATGGTATTTGGAGGGACTTTGGGGGAAGTAATCAGGTCATGAGGGTGGGGCCCTCATGAATGAGATTAGTGCCCTTGGGAGAAGAGGCCTGAGAGTTGGCTTGTTCTCTTTCTGCACTGTGAGGACACAATGAGAAGTGGCAGTCTCTGCCTGGAAGAGGCTCTCACCAGAGCCCAACCCTGCTGGCACCCTGATCCCAGATTTCCAGCCTCCAGAACTGTGAGAAAGAAATGTTCAAGCCACCACCTAGTGTCTGGTAGTGTTTTCTAGCAGTCCAAACTGATGACAACAGCCGGGTGCTGAATAGCTGGGGACAACCCCTATGTCTCAGAGCCCATGGAAGTTACTCAAACTAGCCAATCTGAAACCTGCTTACCCTGCCTCACCCATTTCTCCTCGCAGAAACCACAATAAATGATATGCCTGCATTTTCCCCTTATTCTTTCTGTCTCCTGACAGATTACTGCAGCTTCCTCCTGTGACCTCCTCTGGGCCCCACCCTGGGAACCGTAACAAACTATCTGTCCAATGGCAAGCATCTCCTCATCCGTTGGCCTCACCATGTGTGAATAAGAGCAAAACCTACATTCTAAACAGTGAATGATGGGCAAATACGAGATGGGAAAAGGCCACAGGGAAAGCGACATCTCCAAAGAAAGAGTTGAACAGGGCAGCTGGGAAAAGTGGGAGACAGAGGCCACGTGGGAGGTGCCTGGACAGCACAGTACCAGCTTCAGTCACTGTGAGTGAAGGACCCAAATGAAAGACATCTGAAAAATGGAGCTAACATTGCACAGGCAAATCCTGCTTTTGTATTTCTTTTCTTGCCTTACAGTTTGTTATGTGTGATTTCCCGGTAAGTATGTTTGTGTCTTCTAGTCTTATGATCAGATAGTAGCAAGAATTGGTGGTCTTAACTGCAGTGTATTTCAGATAGTCTCGGGATTGCTAAGATAAAGAGAGGGTAGTGGTGGGCTGGAGAAGGGGGCTCAGGGGAAGGGAGAAGGATACACCAGCCATGGAAACTTCCTGCCACCCGTCACTCCATTAGACCAATGTTGTCTTTGCCTTCTGAAAAATCAAATCAAAGCACAGCGCTGTCCTACCTGAAATACTTCGATTTCTGCTACTACAATGTCCGGTGTGCAAACGCATCCCCAGTTGAGTTGGAACCTACTTTTTCGGGGCTCTCGCTCAGTTGACCTACTGAACCTTCAATTTCATGGAATTGTTCACCATTTCTTGAACAGACCATCCCTTTGTAACCAGTGGAGCACAAACTGAAGACCAGTAGGGGAATGGGAAAGTCATCTTATCTTTAAGATGGACCAAACCCTGGTCACCAAAAAGGTAAGGCTGATAAGAACATGATTGGAAAACATGGTTTCCTCTAGATGCTGAATCTGTCCCCTCGTCATCCCAGAGAGAAAGATGTGGATGGAATTGCAGACCACATGCAGATTCCCTTATGCAACCGGCTGCCCAGGCACAGAAAAACACTGGGAGAAACAAAAAGAGAGAGAGAGAGAGAGCCACAAAGATGGCCAGGCTGCATACACCGTTTGCTACAGGGAAACTGGAGCTACGAGAGAAGTCGGGGCTCCCCTCCATGCCTTTTATAGCAGGGCTGAGGCATGGGTCAGCGAATGTCAAGTTCTGATTCACCATGGGGTAGAGGGCATCTGTAAATACAGTTCTCTTCCTCCAGCCTGAATCTGGGAAGGATTGAAGTACCTCCCTTTGATTCTAGGAGTAAAAAGCAGAGTTTCTCCATTATCCTTAGCAAGTAAGCTCTTTAAAAAATAAAAATAAAAAAAATCTCTTTTCCCCATTGCTTGCTTCCAGGATGGGAACCATATTATCCACCAATGTTTAGCACAGTGGGTGGTTAGCAATAATAAGTTATTATTTAGTGAATAACGAATGAATGGATGGGTCCCAGGCAGAAAGAAGAGAATGTATAGAGACTTTGATATCTTTATAATAAAGACCAAAAAATAAGCCATCATGACTCTCACATGCCTCATATCATTAAATCCTCGAAACAACCCTGGGACTTGGGATTATTCCCATTTTTGTCATGAGAAAACTGAGGGTCAGAGAGATCAAATCAACCCCCTACGTGCACATAACTGGCAATGTGACAGCACTAGGACCGGACCCAAGTCGTTCAGCTCTGAGCAGATGATCCCAGAGCTTCTAGTTAGTCTCACGCACATACTCGTCCATGAAGACGGAAAGATAACTGGAGAGGGAAAGAATAGGGGTCTGGCTACCAGGTTTTACTCTGCCTAAGAAGGAACCAAAGTTCATATTCGAAGATGTTAGTAATACCCATGAAGCAGTAAGAAAAAGACAGAGAACTCAAAAGAGTGAGGGACAAAAGTTATAAATATCCAATCCATGAAAGAGAAATGCCTCAACGTTTCTAGGAATCAGGAAACACACGTTAAATCAGAAAGATGTCCTGATACCCAACATGGTAAAAGTTTAAGAAGTCTGATGATATCAAGTGTTGCCGAGGACAGGAGGATATGACATGGGGACCGTTGTACACACTCCCGATGGGACTGTAATGTGGGACAGCCACTTAGGAAGACAGTTGTCAGTTTCTATTAAAATTTAAGATGCATAGATGCATATTTTCTGTGACCGAACAGTGATCTAGAAAGTGGACTCTGTGTATCTCAGGGGACACGCATGATTCATTGAGTATTGGGAAAGTATGATAACTTCTATTTATGTTTAACTTTATGTCATCCTCTTAAATTTCTTGTTGAGAGGCTGGTTTGTGGAGAAAGTGCTCTTTTAGGGCAAAAGCACTGGTTCCCAGCTGGTAGGAAGGTTGGCTGCCAGAGACTCATGGCTCAGCATCTAGGGAATTGCCCTCCACCCTGCGGGGCTGCCTCGCCCACCCTGCGCAACTTGTACCTAATGACTGTCCAGTATGGGGGTTGCCCTCATCCCTTGCCTCAATTCTAGTTGGCTCTAAAGGGCCATCCCAGCCCCTGAAACCCTGAGGGATCAGCACTCTGTAGTAACTGCATTGCAGTTGACCTTCGGTCTGCCTGCCCTACTTTCCCTGCTAAAATTCCGGCTTGCAAATCTCAGGGCCTCAGTGATTTGTTTCTTGGGGAGCTGACCGAAGGGAGTTCAATAACGCACACCCTGGTATAAAAGCGCATACATGTAATTTACAAATATTTAAATGCCCATCTAGTTTTGGTACCTACTCAAAAATGTGTTTTACTGATAACGTGCCTGATGCCAGAAGTTTCCAGATGAAGGCCCATTGTAGGGTGAGTGGTGACCCCTCAAAAGTCCTATGTTGAAGTCCTAACCCCCAGCCCTTCAGAATGTAATCTGTTTGGTAATAGGGTCATTCCAGTTGTAATTTGTTAAGATGAGGTCATATGGAGTAGGCTGGGCCCAGTATGAGCGGTGTCCTCATAAAAGGGAAATGTGGACACAGAGACACGCACAGAGGGAAGCCGCCGTGTGATGGCTGGAGTTATAGTCGCACAAACCACGGAGCTACCAGAGGCTAGCAGAGAGGCCTGGACAAGATCCTTCTCTCGTGCCTTCCATGGCAGCCTGACCCTGCCGACACCTCCATCTCGGACTTCTAGCCTCAGCAACCCTGAGGCATGAAGCTTCTGTCGTGTGTGGTTCTTTGCTCTGTCAGGGCGAGCAAACGAATCCAATGCCTGAAAGAAACAGTCACAAACACACACGGGGACACACTCTTCGCAAATTCGCAATCGCAAAGCAGAAAAAAAATTATAAACGACTGAAACGTTCATCGGCAGCTAGATAAAATATAGCATATTCATGTTAGCGATACTTAACCGCAGTTTAAAAGAATGCGGTAGGTTGCATCACAGAGACACAAAACACTCGGTGAACGCTCTTACTGAGTCCAAAAAGGAGGGAGCTGAATGACACGCCTAGAACAATACCACTTAATTTATGTTTAAGAACTAGAAAAGAATGCCGCATCCTTTCATAAATGTGTCTTTGAATATGAATACACAGAAAAGGGACTGGAAGGATGTGGTCTCAACTCAATTAATTAAAAAAATTATTAGGCACTTTAGTCCATAAAATGCAGATTCCCAGGGCTCTATCTCCAGGGATTCTGACTCATGGGTCTACAGTGAAGCCCAATGATTATCTTATTTTTTAAAGGTTTTATTTATTTATTTTGAGAAAGAATGAGAGTGAGAAAGAGTGTGAAGGGGAGGGTAGAGGGAGAGGGATGGAGAGAATCTCAAGCAGATTCCCCGTTGAGGGCAGAGCCCGATGCTGGGCTTGATCTCAAGACCCTGAGATCATGACCTGAGTGGAAATCAAGGGTCAATTGCTTAACAGACTGAACCGCCCCAGGTGCCCTAGGATTACCATTTTTATGAAGCATCCTGGAGTGATTACCATGCTCTGGGTTACCATAGGCTCTAATACGAATCAGAGAAAATGCAAGCACGCCCATTTGCTAACAAAGCTGACTCCTGAAGTCTTTTCACAGTTCTGATTGAGGAGAAAGGAAAGAGAAGAGGTGATGTGGAGTGTCTTTCCCCTCTGGGAGAGGTGGTCCCCGAGAGCAGACCTCCCTGTCGCGAGGGCCTGGCAACTGCCGGCCAGGACCCCAGCTATAATGAGCAGCCTCTCCCCCCGCCTGTCCCCATGGCCTGGCATATGGTTGGTTCTCCGGTTTTTAACTATTTTGAGAATTGTGTTATAAATAATTTATCCCCCAAATTAAATATGTTTTTCTTTCAGTTAAAATTTTATGTGCGACTTGACAAGATGGCATATCCAGGCCTCCCTCTCTCTCTCCCCTCCCCCTCCCCACCCCACACACCACTGAAGTTACTGTTCCTTGTTCATGTTCCCATTGGACTTCACACATACACGATCGTAACAGTTATAATAGATCATAGGTGTGTGTGTGTGTGTGTGGTTTCCACTGGCTGCAGCCTCCTCATCGTGGTGAGCAATGGTGCTTGGCACCATATTTAGCACGTGTCACTCATTCATTCATTCATTCACTCATTCATTCACTTATTCTACAGACATTTGTGGAAAGGCTGTTGTGTGATGGGCATTCTGCCAGGCGCTGGTGAGACAGCTGTGAAAAAGAGTAGGTTTGGCCCTTAGAAGTTTACACTCTGGGAAAACAGTCATGGTTAGTTGGACTGAAATGTCCCTCTCAGTCTCTACGATCTGATGAATGAAGTCACAGAAATGTGTGATAAATTTATTATAAAATAAGACAAGGTTCAAACTGAGGGCTTCAGAGGGGCGGGGGGTGGGGGATGGGATAGACCGGTGATGGGTAGTAAGGAGGGCACGTATTGCATGGTGCACTGGGTGTTATACGCAACTAATGAATCATCGAACTTTACATCGGAAACCGGGGATGTACTGTATGGTGACTAACATTCTATAATAAAAAATATTATTATATTAAAAAAAGGACAAGGTTTTTAACACAGAAGGACTTGATGACGAGAGCAGACATTGAGATATTCTTCAGAACACGTTCTATCAAAGACAAAGGTGTCAGCCGCGCCTCATACCCGCGCTCGCCCTCCTGTTTCCACGTCGGGTTAGTGCTATTTGAATTTCGCCACCAGGTCCCAGAACGGCTGAGCCAGATCCGGGGTCCCACAGCCAGGGACTGCCCGGTGACACCATTACCAACATCATCATCTGTAGGACTCTGGAGACCCCTGGCCTCATTTTGGGAGAACACACCGAATACAGTAGGACTTTATCTTCGAAGCGGTTGGAATAGTAGGAAGAAGAAAGAGCCACACATCTATGCTCTGATTCATCATGCCTCAAACTGGAGGAAGGTCATAAACCAGAAAGAAAGCCGGAGAGCTTAAACGGTAAAGCAAATAGGAATACTGAGGCGAGAAGCTCATCCCAGATGCGGCTTCCAGAGGCCTGGAGAAGAGAGGAGGGAGGAGGAAGGTGGGGAGGGGGAAGGTGGGAAAGTGGCAAAGGGACAGGAGTGGGACGGGGTAAAGGCGGACAGGGAGTGGCCAGGGAAGGAAGCAATGGTCCGCACTCGCGGAGGAGTAATGGACACACATCTGTCATGGCAGCTACACAGCAGGCTTTGAAATGAGAACACTGAAGTAAATCGAAGCTTCCCAGTCCCCTGGGGGCTGAGCCTGGCCTCCCCCCAGGGGGACTCCCTTGCCTCAGGGCTGCAGGCGCAGAGCTGCTGAATGAGCCAGGACCACAGCTCTGCTCTCTTTCCCTGAGGACAGGGAGGCGCCTGTGGTCGCTTCCATCCAGGTGTCTGCGGGGCACTGTGGTCATGCCCTGGGAGTCTGTGCGGGGATGTTCCTGGCTGGCCTTGTGTCTTTCCAGTGTGTTTTACTCAGGAGCAGATCTCTGTTAGCCTATGTAGCAACCTTGTGCAGGTCTGAAAAAGGCAGCCTCTCTGCGCAGACCAATTAGAAATAGATGTCCCTTCCTTGGGGTCTGTGAGCCGAGCCCCAGGCAGAGCACAGGGCTCGAGGGGGCCCTGGCTGTTTTCTTCTATTTAGGCACCAACTGCAGAGCCCTCATGGGGCTTGTAGGGCTCTGCACGAGGGAGAGGGAGAGAGTGGAGACGAAGGAGCCAGGCCCAGGCATCCGTCTGGGTGGAAGGACAGCTCGAATTTTCTCCACGATGTGGAGAGTAAACCGCATCAGGGAGCAACTCTCCTCTTTTAATATCAGGCATTGAATTATTCAATAGCACTTTGATTGGGAAGCTGGTCGGCCCCACTCCTATTAATCAAATGGCCAAAGCATACATTGGCTTTCAAAAGGTAGTTAGAAATGAATTTTATCCTTTAAAAAGGACGAAAAAAAGATGAAGTACCAACCGGAAATCTTTACAATGGAACACCTAAGAAAGAAAGACAGTCATAATAATGGGTAAAACCTTCATATTGATGATATGCCTATCTGTGAGTGGTCCAAAATCTCTTTCTGTATTTTAAATGTACCCGTGCCTCTCCACCTGTCTGTGAGATCGGGTGGGCAGGTATTATCATTCCCATTATTACCAGAACAGACACAGAAAAAGGAAATGCTTTGTAGGAGCTCACATAGCCCATTAGCGTCTGAGACAGAGGAGGATTCGGCCTCCTGCTGCCCAGTCCTGACAAGATCATGTCACTCGAAAGTGACCCAAAGAGGAGCAGAAGAAAGACCCGCGCTGCTTCTGAGTCTCTCTGTCTTAGATGCGCATATTTACCAGCTGAAATGAATGATGCTCGGTTTATCGTTATTAGTAGACATCCCAGTGTCCACATCACAGACAGTTACGTAAGACAGACCTTACTGCTTACTCCGCTGCCCGGGACTGACCAGCTTCCAGAAGGAGCCGACGAGGCAGGGCTCAGGGCCTCGGGGATAGGCACACCACGGATGCCTGAATTACTGATGAGACATTTGTCTGTTATTAATAATAACTATTTCATTAGGCGTTCACTGTTTGCAGGGAACTGTGCTCCGTGGTTGATGTAATTTGTCTCTTGAAAGTCTTATCACAACCTTGAGAAGGAAATATGATTGTCCTCCATGACCACAGATGTTAGAAGACCCGTCCAAGTCCATACAGATATGGATTCTTTTCTATATCCTTGCAAATACTAACAAATGCTGCTATGAATGAAATCCATTTATTCGGGTTTTCCAGAGAAACTGAACCAATGAGATATACATGTATGTGTATATATATATACATATATATATAGAGAGAGAAAGTGTATATATATATATATAGAGAGAGAGAGAGAGAGAGATTGAGATTTATTATAGAAATTGGCTCATGTGGATATGGCCGAGAAGCCTCATTATCCGCTGTCTGCAAGCTAGAAAGCCAGGAAAGTAGTTATACAATTCAGTCTCAGTCCGAAGACATGTGAATCGGGGAGCCAATGGTGTAAGCCCCAGCCTGAGCACAGAAAGGCCCAGAACCAGTAAGACTGATGTCCAAGAGCAGGAGATGGATGTGCCGGCTCAAGCAGAGAGAGAGAATTTATCCTTCCTCTGCTTTTTCATCCTATTTGGGCCTTTGGGGGATGCCCACCCCCGTTTATGAGGGGCCGCCTTCTTTACTCAGTTTACCCATTCAAACACTCATCTTTGCCAGAGAGTCTCTTACAGACCCACCCAGAAATTATGTCTCCCCAGTTCTCGGGACATAGAGCCCGGTCAAGTTATCACATGAAATTAACTACCATGTCAATTTACCTCCCCACCTGAAGTTTTCATGAAATAGAGTAGATTAGCCTAGAGAATATTAGAGTGCATCCCAGACAGGGAAACAGTTGTTTCAAGCGTGTGTGTGTGTGTGTGTGTGTGTGTGTGTGTGTGTTCACATACCGCTGGGTGTGACGTAGTCTGTTTTTTGTAGGTCACAGCAGAAAAGCCTGAGAAGCACCAATTAAGGGGGGACAGTCCTCTCTTGTCACTCAGCTTCCTGGGCTTGGCCTTCTTCCTGATCATGGCCTCTTCAAAAAGACATCATGCATCTTGGAACACACTGACTTGCTGAACTATGGACAGCAAAACCTAGAAATCTTCCCGTCAACTGCCCCTGCCTCCTGGGTTTTAGCTCATTTCAGTTTTTGGATTACATGTAGCCTCGTTGTAAGGGCCTGTGTGATCTGAAGTTGCGGAGGCAGACCTGGAGTCCACAAGTAGGATGGTGAGAGATGACATCATTAATAATTCAATCATTGAGGCTTGGAGCAGGCTTGGAACCTGCAAGAGTAGAAGGAGCACTTTTCAACTTTAAACCAAGGCCATCAGAGGCTTTGGCGTTAGTGAGTGAATGTATATCTGAGCTAAGCTGGCTGGGAGCATGAGACATGCAGTCAATCGAATTCAAAGGTGGCCACAGTGTGACCCAAGGCTCTCTTCCACTGCAGTCAAGTTTAGCGGGGAACATCTGGGCTGCAGCAGAGAAAGGAGAAGCAGGGGGTCCCGCTGGGAGGAGGGAGATTGAGTGCAGATACACACATCTGGGAGAGGATGTTCCTACCCCTGGTCCTGTTTTCAGAGTCCCGGGGGTGGGGGCGCAGCAGAGAAAGAAATGTGAATGCACCGTCAATGGGCAGGGACAGGGATGGGAGACAGCTGAGCTGGGTTCAATACTTTCCCTCCCCTCTGTCTCAGTCAACTCGGGCCGCCAACACAGAATACCATGGACAGGGTGGCCCAAACGATAGATATTTGTTTTCCTACAGTTCTGGAGGCTAGCGTCTGAGAACACGGCACCTGCATGGTTGGATTCTGATGAGAGACCGCTTCCTGGCTTGCAATGGCCTCCTTCTTGCTGTGTGTTCATGTGGCTGAGAGTAAGCAAGCTCTCTGGTGTCTCTTTCTATAAGGCCATGGATCCCATAGGATCAGGACCCTACCCTTATGACCTCATTTAACCTCAATTCCTTCTGTAAAGGTTCTATCTCCAAACACAGTCCCACTGCAGCTAGGAATTCAACATACGGATTTCGGCGGAGGGACATAATTCAGTCCCTAGCATCCCCCCTTGGGCACATACCCGAACACAACACTGACCCCTTTGTCCTTCATTCACAACAGCTAGGACTCGTGGGAGCCCTACCAGCAGAATATAGGCATTATCTGGGTAGAGAAAGTCGTTAAGACGTTGGAAGTGTCCCATTGGCAGGGATGGAGACCGCTTGGTGTGCTAAGAATTACCTGATTCTGTTGTGAATTTCCTTTCCATTTCCCATCCAGGCAGCCATCCTTTTGTTTCCCCCAGGACTAAGAAGGAAAAATGAAAAAAACAAAAAACAAAAAACCCACATGCATACGTTATATAGATCCCCAGAGGGTAGGATTATTGGGGTCTTTCAGTCTCTAACTTATAACACGTCTTGAATGCTTGAATTTTTAACCAATGCCATGAATGACTTTGTAATTAAAAAAAGTAACACTTTATAAAAACAGCATAAAAACACTTTATAAAAACACACATAGTAATAACACAAGCAACTCGCTGAGTAAAGTACACAAGGGTGATGCAAGCTCTTGGCTCACATTCTGTGAAGGGCTATGAAATGGTGGGATCTGGAGAAAGGGACGTCTCTGCGGGGGCTCTTTCCCAGCCTATGACATGACTTCAGAGGGGAGAGTAAAAACACTCTTTCTCTACACGACAAGAAAGTCAGAGAAACACCTTGGGTATGATTGACGGTGGTGATGATGCCCACCTGGACTTCTGGCTGGAGGTGAACTTGGTCAGAAGCCACCCTAGAAACTTCTAGAATAGAAGTCCTGTCACCTGATTGGGCTGGGGCCTGGCTTCTCAGGACGCCATCCGGCACTTGACTCCCTTCCCTCACCCCAGAAGGGTGGCTGAAATTTGGGACTGCTTTCAACCATGTCCTGAGTGCTAATAAAGCATCCTTTCAGTTGGGCAAGCCTTCCACAGACGCTGGGGTGGAAACCAGCCGTGGAGCAATGAAAGGGTTTTATTAGAGTCCAAAGTGTCGGTAGTGGGAGCCCTGGGCTCGGCTGTATTAAACTGTAGCTCTTCCCGCGGCCCCCTCATTCTCGCCAGAGCTATTGCCGGCCGGAATGAGG
Organism: Ursus americanus; assembly: GCF_024610735.1. Lineage (NCBI taxonomy): Eukaryota > Metazoa > Chordata > Mammalia > Carnivora > Ursidae > Ursus > Ursus americanus. The sequence continues at coordinate 18,058,590 of NC_142158.1, forward strand.
AGCTCACGGGGCTGAGGGGAGCGCTCTAAGAAGGAAAGATGAGTCCAGATCTGGGAGGGGTGCCTCTGCTATCACTTTGCAGAAGAGCTTAGGACCAACGGTCGTATGAAGCACACGTTATGGAGAAACTCAGGGCCCCATGTGCTGTGGTTGCTGAGGAACTGGGCCGCGTTCCGCTGCAGCCGGCATTGAGCCCCACGTTCGGGAACAGGGCTCCCTTGTGCATTTAGAGAAATAACAAAGCCCTGGTGGGAGGGGCCTCATTCCCACAGGGGTTCTCAGCGCTTCTCAGCCAAAAAGCTGTAGATCCTTCTAGCAAGGATGGTACCAGTGACCCAGTCAGCGCCCAGGTTCCTGAGATGTATGTCTATAGAAAATCCTCACTGCTGCTGGGAACTCTCCACCATGCAGCAGAGGCAGGGGAAGGGCTCCGTGATCCCAGAGAAGGATCCAGAAGGGTCTGGCTAACCGTCCCATGCTGTCTGTCTCCCCAGGTCTCCTTTGGTTCCCTTTCTCCTGTTGGCTCAGAGGAGTCCGTGCAACTGTGGACAACCCGGGTGTGTCCCATCCTGGCCACCTGGTGCAGCCCTGGGCCAGGGCCGCGGATGGGCTGTCCTCCCCTCCCCCTCGCCAGCTGCAGGGAGCTCTCTCTGCAGGCAGCAAAGCCCCTGACAAAACAAAGGGCTCAGGGATTGGCCTGAGGCTAGATACCGATGTGTGGGGGGGGCTCTCTGTTCCTGGGTTGAGGCTCAGGATGCCCAACACGGGCAGTGGCACACTCCCAGGTCTCTCGTGTGTATGAGTCCCCTGTGGCTGCTGTAACACACGAGCACAAACCTCGTGGCTTAAAGCAACAGACGGGTATTTTCTCACAGCGCTGGACGCCAGAGGTCCAAAATCAGTGTCAGCAGGGCCACACTCGCCCTGGAGTTTCGGGGAGAAGATCCTCCCTGGCCTCCCCCAGCTTCCGGTGGCCCCAGGCAGTCCCCGGCTTGTGGCTGCCCCACTCCAGCGTCTGCCTTGTCTTCCGCCACCTCGTGCACACGTGGCTTCACCTCTCCTGCCAGTCTCCCGCCACCCTCTGCCTCTGCCTGACAAGGACATTTGTCACTGGACTTAGTGCTCACCAAGGAATCCGGGATGATCTCATCTCAAGATCCTTAGTTTCGGGGCGCCTGGGTAGCGCAGTCGTTAAAGCGTCTGCCTTCGGCTCAGGGCATGATCCCGGCGTACCGGGATCGAGTCCCACATCGGGCTCCTCTGCTATGAGCCTGCTTCTTCCTCTCCCACTCCCCCTGCTGTGTTCCCTCTCTTGCTGGCTGTCTCTCTGTCACATAAATAAATAAAATCTTTAAAAAAAAAAAAAAAAAGATCCTTAGTTTCATTGCCTCTGCAAAGAGCCTGCCTCCAATTCAGTCAGGTTCGCGGGCTCCAGCGGGCATGTCTCAGGGACCCTCATTCAAGCCACTGCCATATGTTGCCTGGAAGGGAAATCAAGTCCTAGAAAGCAGAGGAGGCCCACTGCTGGGGGGAGGATGTGGGAGATCCGGGAGTTAGTCAGCCATGGGTGTGAGTTCCGGCTTCATCAGTTATTAACTGTGACGTCAGACTTCTGTTACTTAATCTGCTAAAGACGCAATTTCCTGGGAGCGGGGAGGGCAGTGCATTGGCTGCTGTGAGAATTAAAGAATATTTATACCCTTAGCTCAGTGCCTGCACCTGGCTGATGCTTAATAAATAGTAGTCACTTGAGTATTGCGTTCTTTCCAGAAGAATACAGGGATCAACTCCCTATCTGTCCTGGTGGGTCTGCCCTCTGAGCAGGGCCCTGCGTGGCGGCCGTTCCCCCCAGGCTCTCCTGGCCTGGGCCCCTCCTGGAGACTTGTGCCGGCTAGCGAGAGCCTCGGGGCAGAGTCTCTCCCCGACCAAGAATGAATGGAGCCACGGCTGTCCTCCCCTGAGAGTGGTGGCGAGCAAGGTGTGCATGCTCAGAGAGCTGAGCAGGTCCAGCGCGCCAACCTGCAAACGCAGTCATGATGGAAACGAGAGCGGGGAGAGGAAGAGCGGTTTGGCCGAGACCAGAAGCTGAGAGGAGCGGGGTGCTTCACAGGAAGCCTCGGGACAAACGTGCCCGGTTTGATTTGCTGTGAAAATGCATCCAGGGTATCAGAATATGATGTTGTAAGACTGGGCGTCTCCTATGCACACCGTTCTTTTAAAGCCAACAGGACACCTGTGGCCATTGAGCTTCTAGTCCCCGCCGGGTACCTGGTGAATCCCTGCCAGGTACAATGCCAAGCAATCAATAAATATTATCATGAGCCCTTCATAAAACAGTGTGAAATAGACATTATTATCCCACTTCCCAGTTGAGAAAAGCCATGTTCAGAAGGAGTCATTGTCCTGGGTCGCCCGATAGGTGGCGGTAAGGCCGGGAGAGGAAAGGGTTCTTCCCAGTTTCTGAGCACCCCCCGCCCCGATCTGTCCACTTATGTATATTGTCTCCTGTTTTTGCTCTTTCCTTGTTAATCAGAAAAACATCCTGTTCATCTATCGTTGCTATTCTTAAGTTAGTAAGCTTTGAACTTGCACACCCCAAGTTTGCTCCTTGAATACAGACACTGAATCCTGTCATGGGCCAGGCACCATACTAGCATGGAGGCACCATGGGCCCTACAGAGAACAGGAGAGAAAGCTCATGTCCCAGGTCATATCTTCCCCTGTTATGCCACATTGCCTCTCCTGTTTGGGCCAAAGGGGATAATCGGAACTAGCACAGATCAAGAAGATGGAAGACCGAAAATTCCTTTCCTAAAGCATCAGGATCATGTGGGTCTCTTAAGAAAATACCTGCCATCACTGTAGATTAAATAGTGATTTCTCCAATGGTCAGGACGTCAGAGAACCTGGCTGTGGCAGCAACATTGCTACATGAGGAGGCCGTGTGGCTTTCTGACCAGGGGGTCGGGCCACGTAATCACCACCCCACCTTCTTTGCTCTGACATTTAACCAACTGACCGAATTCTCCACTGCAATCCACTGTCTAGACAAATGAATCCCAAAGCCCATTTTGAAAGTTTGAGGTGTGGAGTTGTTTCTCATCCCTATGTTCTCTTGGTGATACGTTACTTAGGCAATTGTGCTTTGTTTCCGGACCTCTGATTCATTTGTCATTTGCAGACACTTGACCTTGGCCTTGGTTAGTATGTTCACTTCTGTAAGAGACAGGCACACCTCTAAGATCTAGAGGTGTACTTAATTATGAGCTCTATGTTTCCCTTGAAAAGTGACAAATTGAGAAACTGGAAATTGAATTCTTCTTTCAACGTAGTACACGAGGATGTGTGCCTTATTATAAAAAGAGGATGCAACCTATTTTTATTTGGTAAATATGAATTTTTATATAGGCAGATTACTTTAATGTGAAATGCAACAATTTTTAAAAACCCACGCAAGTTGGTCTTGTTTGTCTATGATAGAGGCTGGGCACAAATTTTCTGTTTTTCTTAGAAACGTCAAGAAAGGTAGTTTTCTCTTCCTGGTTGATTTGCTGACTATCAATGGCTGTATTTATTTTGTGATAAGTACAGGAATTCTACATTTCTTTTTCTTTTTTTTTTTTTTTTTAAGATTTTCTTTATTTGCCAGAGAGAGAGAGCACAAGCAGGGGGCACAGCAGGCAGAGGCAGAGGGAGAAGCAGGCTCCCCGCTGGGCAGGGAGCCCGATGTGGGACTCGATACCAGGACCCTGGGATCATGACCCGAGATGAAAGCAGACGCTTAATCAACTGAGCAACCCAGGCATCCCAAATTCTACTATTTCTAATCCTTAAAAAATCCTTCAAGAGCAGTTATCATGTGCCCATTTTGCGGATGGGGAAAATGAAATTCAGGGAAAGTATGTCATTTCTGCAAAGCCATTTGAATGGAAAGTGGCAGCTGCAGGTTTCAAGCCCAGTTCAGTCTAAATCCAAACGGTTACACTTTTTCCATGACATATGGTGCCTGGAAGAGAGAAAAAAATGGACAATATGCAGACGGTTTAATAAAACATGCCCAGGAACGAGCAAGGAGGAAGTGGTCTGTAAGACTGCTTTCTCCACAAAGCATGGAAGGTGAGTGGACTCAGTCCAGTTCACACCAAAATGTCTTTGTGTGAATTAGAAAAAGGATACCCCCTCCCTGATGGGTACGACCCAACATGCACGTGGCTTATTGCATAGGGGAGCCCGGCCATAGGGAACACGCTGCACACAGCTGCCCTATGGATGGAGAAGGGTCAGCACACATAAGCAGTGTCTGCAGGAGACCAGGAGGGCTCTTGGGATGTTGGACTGCCTAGTGATGAGAAAAAGGCTGCATTATTTATTTGATGATCTCCAACAATGGAGATTTCACCCTCTCTTTTCTTTTGCAAATAGTTCAGCGGCCAGAGAAGCTCTTCCTATGGTTTAGCCTGATTTCCGAGTGCCAAGTTCAGTGAGAGAGACTGACCACGCTTCCCAGAGCTGGTCTGGCTGGAAGCCAGGGCAGAAGGAATGCATCATCCTTATTGTTACTAAATTGTCCCAAAAGAAAGTTCAAGTAGTCTTCTCTGTAATGTATTTACTTCTCACAACTTGGCCGCCAATCTGATAACGTGCACCCTGGACCGCTGTCTCTCAGCTTCTCCATCTCTTCTGGGTCTCTGCTCAAACTACAATCTATCTGTGAGGTCTGGTTAGTAATAGTCAATAATAATTAATAATAGTAATAACAATAATGCAAAGACGGAGACAAAGGAGAAGGAGGAGGAAGAGGGGGATGAAGAAATCAAAATCATACGAACTAAGATAATAGAGCTCTGTTCCACGTGGGCAAGGAAGAGGGGCCAGTGCTAAGGAGGAGAAAGAAGTATTCACAAATAGAAGAAGACGACGTTGAACTTCAAGGGACTAACCAGAGAACTTGATAGAATGTTCCATTTGAAGATCATCTTAATGATGCAGTAAAGGTGCCTAACATTTGCAAAGATTTTACATTCTTCATGCACCATCTCATTTACTAGTAAGAACAGTCTTTTCAGGTGTGTGTTAGCAGATGCCCACTTTATAGGTGAGCAAATGGAGGTTAAGAAGGTCCAAGACCCTGAAGTTGGCTCCTGCCCGTTCTCTCTCTCTTACCACTTGCAGACTTTTTTTAAGCATCTTGGGAACAGGGCTTGGCCCAGAATTTGATATTAACAGATGTTTCATAAGTATTTTTTTCAGGATTAGGTGAATTAAGGGGCACCAGGCTGGTTCCGTTGGTAGAGAGTGCGACTCTTGATCTTGGGGTTGTAAGTTCAAGCCCCACATGGGGGGTAGAGATTACTTAAAAATAAAATCTTTTTTTTTAAAAAAGCAATAGGTAAATTAAGTTATACATTGGAAAAATAAATAAAGCATGTTGCAAATATGGGGGGAAAGTGTGGGTGCATGAGTGTGTGTGTGTGTGTGTGTGTGTGTGTGTGTGTGTGTACATGGTGAGGAGGTAGTCCAGAGAGGCAAGAGCGAGTGAGAGCCGTGGAATCTACAGGGGAAATTAACTTTTCTGTCTGGCTGAACCGTTTGTCTGTTATAAATAAGAGGTCACTCGCAACTCCCAGCATCAAATTGGGATGTGTGGAAAAGCTTCTCGAAGCCACTCAGTGAGCATTGTGGTTGAGATGGAGGTAGAATTCTGTCCACTGTTAGAAAAACCCCAAGAAGCAGCTTGGAGGGTGCTAGTGGATTTGTTCCTTGTCCTCTGTTCCCTGCCAGGGAATGGCTCTTCCCTCCTTCTGTGGGTCACGATCACTGGAAGAATAACCCGGGTGGGAGGCAATGGTCAGTGGAGCAGGGGTGTGAACAATCTCTTCGCCCATCCACTGGCTTTCCTGGACATTTGTTTTACATTGAGACTCGTTTCAAAAATTAACGTAATTAAAATAAGATACTTTAAAAAACAGGTTCCAGTGTATGGGGTATTGGAGTACTCTCTCTCTCCCCCTCCCTCTCTTCTCCCCTTCCTCCCCCCTCCCCACCCTCACCACTTGGTTTCCTTTTATTCCAATTCAGTTGGGATCCCAGAGAGCCACTTCAGCCGAAGCTGGAGCCCTCCCTTATGAATGAGCACCCCAGGTGCCTAGGGTGCTCCCAAAGTGTGTATTAATCAGCCCCACCACGCCATCTGTCATGACTTAGGCTTAATTAGAAAATAGGCATAAAAAGAGATGTTGAATGGGTGTGGGGGGCGGGGCGGAGCAGCTGAGGGAACAGCTCCCTAGATGAGGGGACCAGCGGACAATCCCGGGAGTGTGCGCCTCTACCCCCAAGGGGGAAGGGAGGTCAGGTGCAAGCACTGTTCCAGATCAGAAAGGAATGGAGGTCTGCAGCTCAGCTCCGGCAGACGGACGGTGCAGGGTCCCTGAGGAGCCCCGGGCCTGGTCGGGTACTGGCGGCGGACCCGGTGAGCCATCTGAAGGCGGGCCTCCGAAATGGGAGTAGAGAAAGCATCAGAGTGAATCCCAACTGGCTTCCCCCCGCACCGCCCTTAACTGTCCAAGTCACTCTTCAGTACCTCTGAGCCAGCTCCTGCGAGTCCCTTCCTTAGACCCATGCCCCGAGAAATGAGCAAACTAAGTGCGTCAAGAAATTCAGCTAAATCAAACAGGCACATGTAAGTTTTGCAAAGCGGAAAGTAAAACGAAACAAAACAAAAAAACCAAAAGAACAACAACAAAAACCCCACTTTATTTATTTATTATTTATTTATTTATTTATTATTTATTTATTTATTTTTTGCTTTGGATCCGGAGACCCTACAAGCCAAGAGGAAGTTCAGTCTGGTTCCAGAAGCCTGATTTTCCCATCTTGGCTGTTTCTTCTGTAAATTGGATGCTGGGCTGGTGCTCTGACAACTCCAGCCGTGGTTCCGTTTCCTCCGGCGGCAGGTTTATCTAACCACAAAGCACTGGACTCGCTCTCCAGGGACACGGAGCCACAGGAGAATGGGAACGAGGAGTGCCTGGTGTATTGGCCACTCACACAGTGTTTCCCTGTGCGAGCGCCGTGTCACGCCCAGCAGCGCGTGTGCGCCTTGACGCCTGGGTCGCCCTCGTATTTCTAGAAACCTGGCCCCAGCGTCTGCACTCAGTGACCAGTAGATAAAAGGCAAAATAATTCCAGGGCAACTGAGGGCTTCTACACAATACAGCATATGCACACTAAATCTCTCCCTCTGCTTTGAGTGCCCTCAAACATTTTTGATATCGCTACTCAGAGAACTCTTTCTCAATCCAAATACAGCATTGCAACAACCCCCCTCATGATTCGCTGTACAGTAAAATTCCCCTAATTGGGCCTTGCATTTTGGAATTCATATTAATTAAAATGCAGTGAGCTTATTGGGTAAAAAGTTTGTGTGAGGTGTTGTAGTTTGGAAATCTGTGCTTTTATGAGATCTGCACACATGAAAAACAGTGTTTGTATAAATTGTTGTAATCTTAGACTCAGTTAGCTAATTTTCCTTATTAGTACCCCATTCATTTCTGAGTTGATAGCGAAGTAAAGAGAGAGAGAGAGAAAGAAACACCGTTACCTAATTATCAGTATTCCTTCCTAAAAATCCTAGCTTTCGAAAGGTTTTTAAAAATTCATCTCAATGAGACTCCCAATCTTCTGTCTTTCAAAATAACGATTCACTCTATTTAATTTGGACCCAGTTCTGCGGTTGCTTTCATCAGCCAGGTAAGAAATAAGTTCGCAGAAGCGGCGGGACAGAGATGGGGTTTTTCGAAGTGACAGCAGTGAAGCCATGTGGGTTCAGATGCTGTTGGGTGAATGCCAAGACCACCATGACGCTTCTTTCGGACCCACTATGGCCAAGAGACACTTGACCTTTGCTACTGACTGCCTGTACCGGAGCCCATGCTGGTATCTTAACTGGTTTGTTTCCTTTGTTCCGTCCCTGCCCCGTTGATACTTTTCCTGGGTTATCACAGTTCCCGTAGCAACCAAAGATGGGTGGGATCATCCCCTTCCTTTTCCCACAGCTCAGGGGTCCCCACACATTTTATGAGGCTCTGTCTAAGGGGGTTATGAGGAGCAGTGGTAAAGGGGAGCATCTCTGTCTCCTCCAGAATCTCCCCCCTGCTCACCTGCTCTGGATACATTTCCTGGAGGTGCCCCCCCACCCTGGGGTCTGAATTAGCTGTCTTTGCTCTCTTAGTGCACCTAAGAGCACCAGGAAACAAAAGGCTTAGAGCGTGCAAAGCCCTGGTTTGGATCCCAGTCCCCAGATTAATTGCAGTGTAACCATAGGCAAGTTTCTTAACATCTCTCCGTCTGTTTCCTTAAACAAAGGGGCTAATAAAACTTATCAGAGTAGCAGGACCATTTGAGATAACACACATGAACATATGTAGTGCAGTAGGAAATACTGCAGAATGGCAGCTCTTTTTATTTTTCTAGCACTTCCCACATGGTCCTGTGATCATGTTTACCTGTCCGTCATCTCCTCGGGACTGTGAGCTTTCTTAGAATGTATTTCTCTGCGTCTGGAACCGTGGAACTAAATCTGGCATGGAGTGGATGTTCCATCAATGTTTTTTTGGATGAATGAATCAGTGTATTAGTGAGAACGACTGGATCCATCTTGAAGTGGCCTGGCTTCGTTCATGCCTCAGTCACCAAGCTTCTTTCTTGAGCCCTGTTTGAGATCATGAAGGAGTCAGAAAAAGGAAAAGAACCAAGTAAAGAAATTGGATTTGATATTTTCGTCCTGAAAATGTAGCATGCCCAGACGTAATGATGAGACTCACCATACGTAGAGCCGAGGGGACCGCCGCGATCAGAGGCCAGACTATGCACGCATGGAACATTAAAACGATACACGAAAAATCCGAACACGGTAGGTTTACTGGCCTTCAAACTCAAAGCATTTCTCCCCTGTAGGCAGCCTAATCACTATTTTCATTCCAGGTACCATTCATGGGAAGCATTCAGGTCTTACGGAAACTTGCAAAACGAACAATTGTTGGCATCTCCTTGGGAAGAAGAGAAAAACCCAAAGCTTTGATAGATTTTAAACTGCAGCCCTCCTGGGACACGCTAAATGGCTCATAAATACAGCGGGTGGAATATCGCCTACACGTATTTTCCACTTACACTCAGCTTTGAGGTTCTGTGCGGGCCCCTCGAGAATCAATACACATGATAAGAGAATTGCTGATGTGTTCATCTTTTTTGCTGAGCTAAGCATTTTTTCCTACCAAAGTGGGGATAGGGGTGGGAGATGACGTGAAATCTAGACCACTAGGAAAGTAATAGGGAAAAAATTTCATTTCCAGGCTTCAGGTCATATAGAGTACTCAGTCTTTCTCTAACCTCTCGAAGGCATCTTGATGGAGTGCCCTGGCTGGCCCAGAGCCATGGACAGGTCCCTTCACCTCCAGGACCCAGACTCCTCTTCTTGAAAACGCCAACAATTACATCAGCCTCTCCAGTCCAGTGGGGGAGGACGAGTAACTTTTTCCTCTAATTTTCTCAATCCTTGGCTGGGACCCCTGTAATACAATACAGAGTAGCAATAGAAAAACACACAAATTGATTTAATAGAAGTCTTATGTGACACGGGGGTCTTCATGAGGAGTGGGTGACCCCTGCGTGTTTCTATGCGAGGTTGGATGAGTCACGGACAGTCGTGGAAGGATCAAGAGCGAGTATGAGGTCAGTGTAGTGAACTGGGGAAGATGTGTGTTTGGACTCCTCTCTGTGTCCCTTGTCTCAGGAAATAAGGATGCTCCTTTCTTCTGGGTCTAAGGAGGCCACCTCTCACAGGAGGGTTATGACCTGCTTCAGGGAGAAGTCAGCAAGGCCTTCCTGCACCTTCAAGTACAGGCATACCTTGTCTTACTGCACTTGGCAGACAGCAAGCTTTGTGGCCACCTGGCTCTGAGCAAGTCTGTTGGCACCATTTTGCCAACAGCATTTGCTCACTTCGTGTCTCTCTGTCACGTTTCCATAATTCTTGCAATATTTCCAGCTTTTTCATCATTACCTTTGTTAGGGTGGTCTGTGGTCAGCGATTATGACTCCCTGAGAGCTCAGATGATGGTTAGCCCTTTTTAGCAATACAAATATTTTTAATGAAGGTACATACATTGTTTCTTTAGACGTAATGCTACTGCACACCCAGGTTACGAGAGAGAGAAATCTGTTCTGTAATGGTCTTCAGCAATGGTACCCTGTGGACGGTCTGGATCTTCTGGTGCAATTGACCAACGCCCAAGAGTGCTTGGGTTGTAATCTACATTGAACTAATGATCTACTAATACAGCTGTTTGGTCCATTTGTAGGCTGGGGTATGCATGTGTCGACACAGAGCATTTTTTGGGAAACCAAAAAATTCATTTGCTTTGTATCATTGCAATATTCACTTTGTTGCTGTGGTCTGGAACCTCTGAGGTACGCCTGTATTCAGTAGGCCAAGATGTCATATTTTGGAGTGGTGCGTCCCGAACCATATCACCAATTTGTTGTGAGGATTAAACAGGATCATGAAAAGTGGTGGACTTGGTTTTCATTGTGTGAGTCCTGGTGGGGAGGCAGAATCTTCTGATGATGCCTCCCCCAGTTTCTCCTGTCTGGGGGACAGCTGCAAAATCACGACTGCTGGCTATATCAAGGGTCCACCATTTGACAGTAGTGAGGCCAGGAGCAGGTCCTAACCGGGGTGCTCCAATGGTGAGCTCCAGACCGGGTCCCCACTGGCCAGCCAGCCTTCCTTGGTATCTACCCATTTTCAGAGTTCAGTTTTCTAGTCTTTAGTTCAGTGATTTCTAACACTGTTTTAACCCATCCTTTTCTGCTCAGGGTTAATAAGTTGGCATCTCTTGTTTGACTCCAAGAACCTTGACTGTGATAATACGGGACGTGCATAGCATAGCCCAGGCACATAGTAGGATGCATCTCAAAGTAGGCACTCAATACGCATTACCTACTGCTAGTAGCATCAAACTCTCCTTAGCATTCCAGGGTTTCATAGCTGATGTTTCAACCTTTTGAATGTCGTAATGTGTCATAGTTTGTGGAGATACACATTTAAACTACCTTTGGAAGAATACCCATCAGATTATTTGTTTGAGTTTTTACTAAGAGCATGTATTATTTAGAATCATCAAAAATAATAAATCTATTTCCATTTAAAAAAGAACCATGGCTTTGATTCGAATTAGATGTACTCAGAGGCCACAAAGCTTTGGTTATTTAGTGACCTTATTTAGTGACCTCAAATTATTGACTAGCACACCCAGGTTACGAGAGAGAGAAATCTGTTCTGTAATGGTCTTCAGCAATGGTACCCTGTGGACGGTCTGGATCTTCTGGTGCAATTGACCAACGCCCAAGAGTGTTTGGGTTGTAATCTACATTGAACTAATGATCTACTAATACAGCTGTTTGGTCCATTTGTAGGCTGGGATATGCATGTGTCGACACAGAGCGTCTTGTCAGTTACCCATACTTTGCCCCTCGAAGATGGGTGCTGGACAGCAGCCTCACCATCACCAGAGAGCTCCTGAGAGATGCAGTCTGATGCCCCACCCAGATCTACGGAATCAGAATCTGCATTTTATAAGATCGCTGGTGATTCGTAAGCACATTCAAGCTTGAGAAGAAACACTGATAAGTAATTCTGTCATTAACAGCTGGAAAAAATGTCAAGGCTGGTTTCCCCAAACTGGACTGGGAGAAAATTTGTAAGCCCATTTTCAAGTATCAGTGATTTACTCTGGGGTTGTTAACCTAAATGAGTACTACATGCTTGGAGAAAGCAACTCGAGGAAATTTCTGTCTTACCCCCGCCTACGAAATTACTGTTTTTTGTATTATTTTTCCCTTCAGATTGAGGGGTTAAGGGGAGCAGAAACCTCTTCTCTGCTTTATCTGCCTCCGGCTTGAAATAAGAATTTAAAGGGCATCAGAGAAAATAATCTAAAATTGTCTGCATCACTGAAAAGTAGTGATTTAATCTTTTGGCGTAGGACTGGGTCAACTTGAATCTTGCTCAAGCTGTTTGCTCAGAACGAGAGTTTCCTGCACTAGAAATAGGTAAGTCGAATCAGCAGAATGGATTAGATCCTCAGGAAGCCATTATCATGGAGTGTCAGTGAGTAAAATTAACATGTATTTTTAATAAGTCTGTAATTACTTATTCTACAATAGACCATATGGTCTATTCTCTTCCCATGGACTCAAACACTTAAGCCCTCAATACCATTTAGTTTTAAACACACACACACACACACACACACACACACACACACACACACACACACATTCCCCTCAAAGAAAACAAAGAAATTGCATTTTAAGACCCACAACATTTCCTTAAGGAGTGAAAATTTGAATTACTTTAAAAGCCAGGAGTTTTATACTTGGGTCTAGAAGGCACAGGACACGTTTTGGCTGTATCTTGAGCCTTCTTCTTGTTTAATTTGTTGGCTTACTAGTCTGAGCTGAGGGCAGCATGGTTGCCCTGAGTTTTCAGCTATGATGATTTCCTCTCTATGGGTGTGTGTGTGTGTGTGCGCGCACGCTCACGTGAATTGTTGTGTCAGACCTGGCATGCTTATTTAAATGGATTATTGGGTGTTTCTTGTATTATAAATCCATGAAATTGAGAAACAAAGAATCCGCTGCTGTTTTCAAGGAGAAAAAGCCTTCATTTTCCTCCTTCTAGACCGTAAGGATTTTAGTAAGGCCTTACGATGTTATTCTCATGAACATACTCTTAGAGACATGCATGCATTTTATGACTTCATTTGAGTCTTTTAAAACTGCTGATTAAGCAATACCCCTAATTTTTTTTTTTTTTAAAGCTCTAAAAGGCTGCAGGAAGTCTCATCTTGCTATAGTCGCCTTAGAGGGGTTCCACATAAAATTGCTGTCTTGCAACACATTCTAAGGAATGGGATAATAAATGCCAGCATTAGGGGGATAGATCAGTCAATTTAAGATGACTGTGTATTTTTAAAATTCATTAACTGAATTTTTAAAAGCCAGTGTGATCACTATGGAAAATTTCACCTTTTAAATAAGCAGGAGATGAAGCGTTGATAAATGGGCCACAGATCACCCAGACTTGCAGTCTGCTTAGCTCCGTTCTTGACCTGGAAATGTAGAGGAATTACATGCGATTTGAAAGGCCAATTCTAGAAAAGACCTGGCGGAGAAGGCTTCCGTTCACCTTCCTTAACTTTTGAATCCTATGTTCTCAGCTGTCAAGAAAGGGAATTCAGGCTTAGGTCTTAGATTTTTCTGTTATAAACTCTTCCTCTTTTTTTTTTCTTTTAAAGATCTTATTTATTTATTTGAGAGAGAGAGAGAGAGAGAGAAAGCACAGAGGGAGAGCAAGAGGGAGAAGCAGACTCCCCACTGAGCAGGGAGCCCGACATGGGGCTGGATCCCAGGACCCCGGGATCACGACCTGAGCCGGAGGCAGACACCCAACCGACTGAGCCACCCAGGCGCCCCTGAACTCTTTCTTTTTATGGAATTGCGCCTGTTCCCAGGGTAGGAAGAGGCGCTAAGCACACCTCTGTCATCAAGACTTGTATTTGTTCTCCACAGAGCATCTAAGAGAATCAAAGCTGCAACCTCTGCCCTGGGACCACTCCTCTCTACTTTAGCTGCTAACTAGATGCCTGACCCCTCCTTCTTACCTAGTGAGAGGGGCTTCCACAAACCACTTGGAGAGCTGGACACATACTCTCTACACCTGGGAACTCATGGAGGATTTATGCCAGATTCATCTGTGGGACAGCAGTAGTGAGCTGTGGTCAGCAGAAAGATGGCTGTGTCATTGCAACTCCCCAGTGACAGGTCAAAGCTGTCTGCATCCGAGGGACTTGAGAGGCAGCCCGGTTTGGCAACATTGGCCTGGGGCTGTTGTAGACAGCATTCTGCAGGCATTTAAGAGGCAAGAAGAGAGAACACATGGAACTGCCCACAAGAAAAAGTCAACTTGGAATCTCTCTAAGGTCCACAGGTTATGATGCCATCCTATGATGGTATCAGTGTTGCCTGGTGACCTGGGAAGACCCCAGGCGCTGGGACCTCAACCCAGCCAGACCTGACGGAGTTGCTGTAGGTTTCTGATCTTGTTACAAGAATGAATTCAAAGACAGACCCACAGCACAGCAGACAGGAGACACAAGAGGGAAGTTTATTAAAGCAAGAAGTATATACTCTCAAGAGATAAGAGTGGTGAGCTCAAAAGAGAGAGAACTGCATGCCCTGGGGGTTCAGTTTCTATCTTTCATTGACAGCTGTTACCAAGGGGGTGAGATATTCATTACTTGGGGTGGAAAGCAAGGTTTCCCACTTTTTCTTCCTTATTGGGTCAGGGGTTTCCTGTCATGGCATCTGCCATCTTGGGCCTGTCTGGTTTGATCCAGCTTCTTGCAGAGTGCTGCCAAGACAGGCCTCTGCTCTTCCCAAGGGCTGGCCATGCCTTCCTCATCGCTAGCCTCCGGGGATCCTGTTAGAGCCCAACTAACTGCCTACTCTGACATCAGTCCATTAAGAACTTCACTATCTCTCTTTCTTTTCCCTTCTACCCACCCATTCTATCCCACAGGGTTAGAGGTTGTAGCCAGTGGATGAGGGAGAAGGTTGACCAGAAATAGGAAAAAGCCAACCACACCCTCTCCCAGAAGAAAGGCAGTACGGTAGGTAGAGAGGGAGATGTTGTATATCAATGGGTCTCAGAACACACTGCCCTAAAATATGGCACCTCAGAACATTGAACATTCTAAGTTGAAGGATTTTGAGAAAACAACAGTAGCGGTAGCTCACTCTGACCTTTCCCTACCCTTCTCCCCTAAAGTAAGTTATAAAACCTCCATGTGAGAGGGTCCCCCACCCCATTCCAGAGGAGAGGAGCATCCCTATCTCCAAAGACACAGGGGATGCCAAGAGAATCTGAACATACAGGCCCCGCTGTTTCCCCATCTGGTATACTGACCAGTATACCAGTATACAGTTTAACTATCATACCCCTCCAGGACTATCCACTCGTCACCAAACTTAGCATAACAACACTAAGGTCTACCCACTTCTTTGGGTTTTGATTTCCAGATGAAGGCCACGGTGTCACATAAATGTGTATGCTTTTCTCCTGTTAATCTGCTTTTGTCAGTTTAATATTCAGACCAGTCAGGAACCCTAAGAGGGTCAAGGGGAAACTTCTTCCTCCTCTACCATCTTCCTGTGAGTACTGACGTCTTGCTTGGTATATTGGGTTGCACACCATTCATTACTAAATTAATTGCGACTTTACAGGACTGAGTGATTTTTCTGCTGCAAGAGTGAACAGAGAAGTTGTGGTAAGTTGCGGGATGTGGAATGTCTTTGTTTTTATTCCCGGACATGGGAAAGATGCCCTGCTGGGCAGTTTAAAAGAGAAAGTGGGTGTCAAAAATATTATACCCCAAGAGACCCGGGTGATTGATGGGCTGCTTACATTCCTCTTTTGCACTAAACAGAAACCCTTGGGCTGAGAGCAGATATTCATGGGTTCTTTCTACAGGTAGTTGCTGACATACTTGGTACTTGGGTAGCGCCGGAGAGTAAACAGTCAACGCATGCCGGCTTTGCCCTCAAGGAGCTGATGGTCTGCTGAGAAATGAAGTCGGGTAAATAGAAAGACAAAAATTACTTTGCAGTGCAGTACGTGCCACTGAACGGCATCCAGAAGCACCTGACCTCATTTCAGAGGACGTGGGACGAACTCCCACAGGAAGGTAAGCTTTACTGGAGACCTGAGGGACGAGTAAGTATTAACTGGCACAAAGAGGAAGACCGGGAAGAAAGCAGAGAGAGGAGAATCACATTCCGGGCAGAAGCAACGGTGGGGGATAAAGCCTGCAGACTGGTGGGCAGGAGCAGGAAATTGCAAGTTGTTCATATGCTTGGAGGGCGAATTCAAGGAGAGAAATAGCAAGAATTAGGATTGAGAGATAAGCAGGATCATGTCCTGAAGAGGCTCTTAAGCCACATTTCAGTTTGGATTTTAATCTTCGGTCAATGTTGATTTTTAGCACGGGAGGGATCAGACTCACGCTTTTGAATAATTTCTCTGAAATAGAGTAATAAGAAGAAAATATTAGATCCTTTACTCACATTGTATAAAATGCACCCTTTAGGGATGCCTGGATGGCTCAGCCAGCTGAGCTCCCGACTCTGATTTCAGCTCAGGTCATGATCTCAGGGGTCGTGAGATCGAGCCCCGCGTTGGGCTCCACGCTAGGTGTGAAGCCTGCTTAAGAGTCTCTCTCTCTTTTGAAATAAAATGCACCCTTTAAATTGTTCTGACTCTACATATATTTACACACACACTTGCGTGTAACTGAAAAATACGCACACATTGGAGAGTGCGGGACTATTGCTTTAGAAAGGTCGCTCTGGCTACAACGTGGGACAGCATGGCCCGCGGACTGGAGAGCAGCAAGGGTGAGGCAAGGGGTGGAGCTAGGGAGCTGTTGTGCTGATCGAAGTAGAAATGAGAGCAGCGTGAACCAGAATGATGGCGTTGAGCAGAGGAAGAACTGGCTCACGCTGAAGCAGGCTGCCAACGCTGCTCAGTGCTTGCGTGGCTAAGACTGTTCCATCAGAAACCCCAGCCCCCAGGAGCTAGTTGACGGATCAGGAGTCTGAAGAGTGCTGGCTGTCAGAAGATTCGGGCTTCGAGTCCTGGTTTCCTCCACTTACTATGTGATTTGGGCAAATCATTCTAATTTCCTCAAGCTTCAAAACGGAGCTGTTGAAACATGCCCAAACTACCTGCTGGCGTGATAGTGTTGGCCACGTAGAATAATGAGTAAGAGATGATTTTGGAAACCATGAAGCACTAGACAAATGATAGATGTCATCCCCCCTCTCTCGTTATTCCGTGATAGATTGCACAAGGACTGTATTTCTGTGTGTGAACTGGCAGGCTCCACCTCTCGTTCTAACAGGGAGGCTGGCTACTCTGGTGGTTGTGCAAGAGACAGCGTCACCTGTAAAAAATAGTATTAAGTAGCTCCGGAGATCTGCTTATGCCCCTTCCTCCCAAAGAAACCTTGAGACTCAGTTTCCTTAACTGTAAATGGGGTATCAGGGCATCTATCTTGTCTACCTCTTCATGTAACCCCTCAGAAGGGGGACATGAGCATCCACTCGGCTTGGGGTCCAGAACTGGCCTTAGGACTGCCTTTCCCACAGCTTCCCCATGTGACCTTGAACGAGTCAGGTGACCGCCGCTGGCCTCATTCTCCTCCTCTGCAAAGTGTGAGTGAGGTCGGGATAAATGATTCGCAAGGGACTTCCAGCTATAAAATATCATTATTCTATTGAAGGTGAGCGATGAGCTGAGATACGAAACACGTTTGTGATGGTCGTGAATTTACGTTCCTCTGTTTTGCCTGGTTGGGAAGGGAGGAAAGGGATCAAGGGGAATAAAAAGTTTACCGCTAGAATTATCTGCACATTAACCAAGCCATGGAAAATGGAAGAAGCTGTGAAGATTTTCTCAATATGCAGAGCCACCAGGCAATCAGTGACAATAAAATTGTGAATTCAGCAATTCCATGCTGTGTTTTAATTTTCTGGCACTAGTGTGCCCATTATTTAAGCGTGCATTTGGGCTGGTGCCAGCCTGCCCCTCTTCACCACGGCTAAGAAGGGTGCTGAGACACCTCCCGCAGCACACACCAGCAGGTCCAGGACTCCTGCAAAGCCAGGCACTCTTGAAGGGTCAGGAAAGGGGGGGCGGGTGGCACAGCAGACTTTACAAATGACAAGAGGAAGAGACAAGGGGGAGAAGTGGAAAAGAAATGATGAGAATGGAAGAGGAGAGAACCGGACAGAGGAAATGCTGGGATGGAAGGAAGGGAAAGAGGGAGAGGAGGCCAGGACTGTAAGTGCTATTTCATGGATGGCATGAAAGGGAGAAATGGGGTGTCAGGTAAGGTAAGAGAAGAGGATGGAAGATGGGAATGGACAGTGACTGTATGTCCCGGATCTCTTTCTCTTCTCTGGCCAAGGATTGCGTCAGGTGGTAGCGTCCGGCTGTATCTTAGGGACCTGCCACAACGTTTGAGTGGAGGCCATGCTCTTCCTGGGCAGCTCCCAGTCCATGGCTGATCATGGTGGGGTGGAGAGGGGGAAGGGGGTGTCCAAGGCCTGGCCACTTTGCCTAACGTGGATTCTGCCCCCAAGCTCCTTCCTGGGCTGGCTGAAACTTTCCCAGAGCTGCCCTTTCGTGGAGACTCTTCCTACCCAATCTTGCCTCCTTCCCCCTCATGCTGGTAAGTTCGGGATGTCAACCTGGCTAGCCCATGGTACCCAGTTATGTAATCAAACACCATTGCAGGTGCTACCTTGTAGGGACTTGGTAGATGTGGTTAACAATTTACAAGGAGTTGACTTTAAATAAAGGAGATTACTTTCCAGGGCACCTGGCTGGCTTAGCCAGTGGAGCATGTGACTCTTGATCTCAGAGCTGTAGGTTCGAGTCCCACATTGGGTGTGGAGATTATTTAAAAATAAAATCTTTTTTTTTAAAGGAGAGAGATTACCTTCCATAATGTGGATGGGCCTCGTCCAATCTGTGGAGGACATTAAGTGCAAAACCTAAGGTTTTCTGGAAAAGACGGAATTCTGCCTCAAGACTGAAGCACCAACTCCTGCCTGAGTTTCTGGCCTGCTTGTCAGGCCCCAAAATTATGGGAGCCAATTCCTTACAATAAATCTCTTTATATGTATGTAAAGGAGAGGGAAATATTTTCTCTTGGTCCTTCGAGAACCCTCTCTTCTTCCACAGTGTCAGACCTGTAGTCTGAAGGCTCTCCTCACCCACCCTAGCCCACACCCCCTTTATTTTTCCGTGTTTTCCCAATAGATCTCTTGCGATCTAACTCCATCTGGCCGCTGCTCCTTAAAGGAGCCAACCACGCAGTCCCAGGGCTGCATTCACACTCTTCCAATGATGTCCTCATTTTTATTTTAGAAAATCTGAATGTGATTGATAATAGCTACAAGATCTTATAATAACTTGAGTGGAAGGAAAAGAAGTCGAAGAAATATAGTGTAGAAAGGGAAATGGTAAAGACCAAGAAAAGTATGGGGTGGCAGCGAGGGGACACATAAAGAACATTGTCTTTCCATAAAAGTAGGGCAATGTCAAATTTGGATGTTTTGTGATATAACATCTCCCAGGCGCCTGGGTGGCTCAGTTCGACTGAGCGTCCGACTGCATTTTGGCTCAGGTCATGATCTTGAGGTCATGAGATCGAGCCTCTTGTGGGACTCTATGCTGGGTTTGGAGTCAGCTTGGGATTCTCTCTCTCTCCCTCTCTCTCTGCCTCTCCCCCCACCACTCATGCACCTCTCTCTAAAAAAAAAAAAAACCAACCAAATAAATAGAATATCTTCCAAAGGCTTTTTGCAAACAGAGAGTTGAGAAGACACCAGGCAGGAAAGCTGAGGAAGAGAGAAGCACACACTGCTGTTTGTCTCATGTTTGCTCTTGCTTGCTGGAGAACCCATTAAAAATGTATATTTCCCCTTTGCCGATTGCCATCTCTTAAATTACCTTATTTAAGAGCACACACAAAAACAGTATTCATCGCATCTGCCTCAATTTTCTCCCTAACTTTTATAGATTCCTCAGCCTGGCTTCTTAACAAAATGAAATTAAATCGTAGCAATGTCTGCTATTTCACAGCAGATTTTTTTTTTTCTTCAGCGGCTTTGCTGGTGGTTTATATAGAGATTGACCCAGATGGGTCGATTCCAGGGACTATCCAAGGTGATGGGCGCAATACGGTGACGATGTGGAAACAGTGTGGCCCAAGCCGTCTGCTCCCCAGGGGCTGGGAATGACACGGTAAGTGCTAATGAAAGCGGCTCTACCTAGATCCTTGTCAGACATTACCTGACAGCCTCTAGAGCTGGATTTTCATTTCCGAACCTGTGCTGACTTCCTTTACATCTAACAAGCTCCCATTCATCCGTTCTTTCATCCACTTATTCAGTAATGTTAACTCAGGTCCCAGCAGGTGCTGTGCACTGTGCTAGATGCTGGGGAAATAATGGGGAGTCCGACACCTTCTTTAACGAAGGCGTAGCTAAAGCTAGCTTTAAAACCTTCTGCATCCTTTCCAGAAGGTGGTCGTGCAGCAGCCGCGTAAAGAAGGTGCATCACGATGTCCCATGAGCTACATGGTCAGGGAAGAAGCTACAGACCTTGCTAACACCATGATGCTTATTGTTGAAGGCCAGTTGGCATCTGCCAGTCAAGTTCAGCTTTTATTTGGCCCTGTTGACTCTGTGTAATAGCCAGACCATGTATGGCTGGGCGGCTGATCTCTTCTAAGATGGATAGAGCATTTGTGGATAGAACAGGGTGTTCGACCAACGGACGCCACTTTCGGATAACTCAATCACCAATGCACACTCTCCCTTGGACATCAGAATTTCTTATGTAAATGATCTTTGCATTAACCGGAGAGACAGACCAAAAAAAATGTGTGAGAGTAAGTGTGGGTATAGAGAGATTTATTTTAAGGAATTGGCTTGTGGGATTGTGGGATTGGCAAGTAGGAAATCTGTAGGGCAGGCTGGCAGGCTGGAAATTCCCACAAGAGTTGTAGTTGCAGTTTTGAGTCCTAAGGCAGGTCTGGAGGCAGAGTTCCTTCTTTTTTTGGGAGAACTCAGTCTTTTCTATGAAAACTTTCAACTGATTGGATGAGGCTCACCCACATTATGGAGAGTAATCTTCTTTACTCAAAGTCTGCTGATATAAATGTTAATTACGTCTTAAAAAATCCTTCTACAGCAACACCTAGACTGGTGTTTAACCCAACAACTGAGCTCCATAGTCTAGCCATGTTGACACATAAAACTAATCATCACTCTGGGTGAACTCCGGTGGTAATATCTACCAACTCCCCCTTTGATAAAGTAGGTGGTGGTAGAAGCCATGACTTGTATTGAAATTAATAAAGAAAGGAAGGTCTGGACATCCTCAATTTGTTTGAGTTCTCATTATTAACAAAAATTATACAAGGTACAGATGACTACTGTTAAAAATTTAGGTTACATCAGTAAGAGAAGAATAAATTTCATTTATAATCCCATAATCACAAAGCAATTGCTATTACCTTTCCCCCTCTAGCTTCATTGACATCTAATTGACATATAATATTGTGTAAGTTCAAGGTATACAACGTGATGATTTGATGCAACTATATATTGCAAAATGATTACCAAAGTAAAGTTGGTTAGCACACCCTTCACCTTACTTAAGCACCATTTTGTTGTTGTTACAGTGAGAACATTTGATATCTACTCTCATGACCACGTTCAAGTATATGATACAGTATCGTTGACCATAGTCACCATGCCGAACATCAGATTTGCAGAACTAATTCCTTTCACAACTGGAAGATTGTATCCTTTGACCAACATCCCCTCATTCCCCCCACCCTCCTGCCCCTGGCAACCACTGTTCTACTCTGTTTCCATGAGTTTGGCTTTTTTAATCCATGTTGTCACATATGGTAGGATTTCCTTCTTTTTTATGGCTGAAAAACTTCACGTTGCGCATATATACTGAATTTTCTTTATGCACTCATCTATTGGTGGACATTTAGGTTGTTGCTATGTTTTGGTTATTGTGAATAAGGCTGCAATAAACAAACGGGTACAGCTAACTCTCCAAGATAGTGATTTCGTTTGCTTCAAACAAATACCTAGAAGTGGAATTGTTGGATCATGTGGTGGTTCCATTTTTAAATATTTGAGGAACCTCCATACTGTTTTCCACAGTGGCTGTACCAATTTACATTCCCACCAACAGTGCACAAGAGCTCCCTTTTCTCCACATCCTTGTCAACACTTGTTATCTCTTGTACTTTTGATAAGAACCATTCTAACAAGCATGAGGTATTGTCTAATTATGGCTTTGATTTGCATTTCCCTGATGATTAATGATGTTAAGCACCTGTAGGCCATTTGTATGTCTTCTTTGGAAAAATATCTATTCAGGTCTTTTGTCCATTTTTAAATTAGATTATTTGTTGTTGGTTTTTTTCCTTCTTTTCTTTCTGACTTTTTCTTTTTCTTTCTTTCTCTTTCTTTCTTTCTTTCTTTCTTTCTTTCTTTCTTTCTTTCTTTCTTTCTTTCTTTTTGGCTATCAAGTTGTGTGAATTTTAAAAATGTATTTTAGATATCAACTTCTTATCAGATACATGTTTTGCAAATATTTTCTCCCATTCAGTAAGTTGCATTTTCATTTCATTGATGGTTTCCTTTTTGTGCAGAAGCTTTTTGATTCCATCCAGTCCCACTTATTGATTTTTGCTTTTGTTGCTTGTGCTTTTGGTCATATTCAAAGAATCATCACCAATGCCAATGTTAAGGAGATTTTTCCGTATGTTTTCTTTTAGAAGTTTTATGGTTTTGATTCTTATGTTTAAGGTTTTAATCCATTTTGAGTTAATTTTTGTGAGTGGTGTAAGATACGAGTATAATTTCATTCTTTGGCGTGTGGTGATCCAGTTTTCCCAGCACTATTTACTAAAAAGACTATCCTTTCCCCTTAGTATTCTTGGCTCTCTAGTCAAATATTAGCTGATCATATATGGATGGGGCTATTTTTGGGCTCTCAGTTCTTTTGCATTGGTCTTTGTGTTTATTTTTGTGCTAGTCCTATACTGTTTTATTTCCTATAGCTTGGTTACATAGTTTGAAATCAGGAAGGGTGATGCCTCCAGCTTTGCTCTTACTCAAGTTTGTTTTCACTATTCAGGGTCTTTTGTGGTTCCAACTGAATTATAGGATTGTTTGTTCTATTTCTGTAAAATGTGCCATTGGAATTTTGATAGAGATTCATTAAACATATGGATGGTTTTGGGTATCCATGAACATGGACATCTTTCCATTTATTTGTGTCTTCTTCAATTTCTTTTGTCAATGTCTTATAGTTTTCAGTGTATAGATCTTTCACTTCTCCTTAGGTAAATTTATTTCTGAGTATTTTATTGTTTATGATGCTACTGTAAATGGGATCTTTAAAATTTCTTTTTCATATAGTTCATTAATGTATAGAGATGTAACTTTTTTGTGTGTTGATTTTACATGCTGCAACTTTATGAATTCAAATATTAGTTCTAATAGTTTCTTTTGTGGTGTCTTTAGGATTTTCTATGTATAGGTCTATGTCATCGGCAAACAAAAATTATACTTCTTTCTTGCTGATTTGGATTTTTTTATTTCTTTACCTTGTCTTATCGTTTTGACGAGGACTTCCAGTACTGCGTTGAGTAATAGTGGTGAGAGTGGACACCTTTGTCTTGTTCCTGATCTTAGAAGGAAAACTTTCAACCTTTGACTATTCAGTATGATGTTAACTGTGGGATTGTCATCGATTGCCTTTATTATGTTGAGGTATGTTCTTTTTATAACCAATTTGTTGAGAGTTTTTATCATGAAAGGATGATAAATTTTGTCAAATGTTTTTTCTGCCTCTATTGGGATGATTATATGATTTTTTTGTCTTTCATTCTATTAATGTAGTATATCACATTTATTTATTACATATGTTGAACCATCCTTGCATCCCAGGGATAAATCCCATCCGATCACATTATATGATCCTTTTATATTTTATTTTTTTAAAGATATCATTTTTAAGTAATCTCTACACCCAACATGGGGCTTGAACTCACAACCCCAAGATGCATGCTGCACCAACTAAGTCAGCCAGACACCCCCATGTTGTATAATCCTTTTAATGTGTTGTTGCATTCAGTTTTCTAGTATTTTGTTGAGGACTTTTACATCTATATTCATTAGGGATACTGGCTTGTAGTTCTCTTTTCTTGTGGTGTCCTTATCTGCCTTTGGTACTAGGGTAATGCTGGCCTTATAAAATGAGTTTGGGAGTGTCCCCTTGTCCTCAATTTTTTGAAAGAGTTAAAGAAGTATTGGCATTAATTCTCCTTTAAATGTTAGGTAGAATTCACCAGTAAAGCTATCTGGCCCCGGGCTTTCCTTTGTTGGAAAGCTTTCGATTACTTGCTCAATCTCCTTACTCATTATTGATCTGCACAGATTTTCTATTTCTTCATGATTCAGTCTTGGTAGGTTGCATGTTGCTAGGAGTTTATCCAATTCTTGTAGGTTGTCCAATTTGTTGTAATATCATGGTTCATAGTAGTGTCTGTAATCCTTTGTATTTCTGTGTTGTCAGTTAATAATGTCTCCTCTTTGAGTTATAATTTTATTTATTGAAATCCTCTCTTTTCTGGGTAAGTTTAACTAAAGATTGGTCAATTTTGCTTAACTTTTCAAAAAAAATAAACTCTTAGTTTTGTTGATCTTTTCTATTGTTTTCTATTCTTTATTTCGTTTTTTTCCTGCTTTGATATTTGTTGTCTCTTATTTTCCACAAATTTTTGGCTTAGTTTTTAATTCTTGTTCTAGTCCCATGAGGTATAAAGTTAGGTGTATATTTGATTTTTTTTTTCTTAAAGTAAGCATTAATTGCTATAAACTTCCCTCTTAGAACTGCTTTTGCTGCATCCCGAATACATTTGGGCATATTGTGTTTCCACTTTCACTGTTTCAAGATTTTTTTAATTTCTTTTTAGACTCATTGTTCAGGAGTGCTGCTGTTAACTTTTTATTTGCAACTTTCCATTGTTTGCAACTTTCCATTGTTTTCTTATAACAATGGAGTCATGCTATAAAGAGTATTTTATAACTTGATATTTGCACTTGATCACATGTGTGAATTACTCCAAGTAATATATATACTTCTATTATAGAGCATTCTTAATTATTGTAACATTTTTTATAGCTTGAATATACCATTGTTTATCCAACCAATCCTTCACTGTAAAACATTAAAAGAGTTTCCTAATGTTTCTCCATTATAAACAACCTTATACCGAATACCTCCAGTCATGCATCTTTCCATTTGTCTAGTTATTTTCCCTGATAAATTCCTAAGAAGAGAATTACTAGGTCAATAGGTGTGTATACTTTTAAAAGGCCTTTGATACCTATTGGAAAGATGCTTTTCAGGAAAATACACCAATTAATACAAGTGCTATTATTTAAACAACACACATTTATCAGTTTATATTTGTTCCCAATGTTAATAAATACCTCTTAATCCTTTATTTCCAGAATTAAGTTGGAAGAAAAATGTTGTTAATCCTAGGATATTAAGAGGAAGGAAAAAGACAGTTCAATCCTATCTTTTTGGCTTTGAAGCAAATTTGCTTTATAGACTTTTTTTTTTTAATTAAGTCTATTTCCCTTCATTGGTGCACCGTTCTACTAGAAAATGGATACTGCAACATCTAAGAGTAAAGAGATTTAAGAGGGAGATGATTTCTTTAAAAATACTTATGTTTTTTATACATAGATAGATGATAGATCGATAGATAGTTAGATAGAGAAACAGGATTCAGAACGCACTACCCCAATATGGCAGCTTGGCCTAGTCAGCGTTTTAAGTCAAAGGGAATAAAAACAGCGAATGCCAGAAGTATTCTTTGACCTCCTCCTTCTCCCTGAAGCAGGTCATTAGACCCCCATGTGGCAGGTGCCTTCTCTCTACCTAGAGGAACGAAGCATCCTTATCCCCAGAGATGGAGGGATCCCAGGAGGAACCCAAATGAAGAGGTCTTGCCAAGGTTCCCCCCATTTACTACCCATAGCTCATAGTCCTTTGTCCTATGATGTTTTCCCATAACTGTCCATTCTTCATCAAACCTGGTATAAAAACACTCAGCTCTAACCATTTCCTCAGTTTATCATCTCCTTAGGAAGGCTCCCATGTCTCGTAAAACTTACATTAAATAAATCTGTATGTTTTACTCCTATCAATCTGTCTTTTGTTCATCTCATTGACAAGGCCCCAACTGGAGAACCTAGAAGGGTGGGGAAAACAGATTTCTTCCTTCCTGATATATGTATAAAAACAGCTGATGATGCTTAGCTTTTGAGGACTAGGCGGCAGGGTGAAGTGAAGGATGGAGATAGAATCCCGAGATACTCCAGGTCTGGAATCCACAAGTTCAACACCTTTGCAGCAGAGATACATTCTCCGCAATCATCCCTATTACAGAATGCCATCAATGCAGATCATAGACATTCCAGAGCCAGCATTCATGCAGGTTAAGAGACAGCAGGCTGGCTCCCCCCTGAGTTGACATGAACTATCGGACTCAGTTCACCCAGCTAGAATCATCAACACCAAACTTCTCAGCCTCCCCAGCGGACATAAATCCACACCCACGTGGCTAACTGGAACAATCACCTTGGCTTTGGCATGAAAGTCATGGAAGTGATTTTGTTAATGACTCAGCACTTTCAATCAATTACAGTCAGAGGTTCAATAAATGTTGGTTGCGTTGGATTGCTCGATGTTAATTGTCTGTCTCATCCTCAGGTGTTCACTTTGTAAGCATAAATGGGATTGACAAACTGACATTTTTATTCATGTGCACCTAACAAGATGGAAACCAAAGGAAGCAGAATGAGAAGTGTGGTTAGGCGCTAACTTTGTTAATGTCCAACCGGGGGCCAGGAGGTGGAGGGAAAGAAGGGATCAATGCATCAGAGTCTACGATTAGTGCAGCATATTAACTGCGGCCCTCTGACGTTAAGAGCAGCTCTGTAGCTCTGTCTGCCCTCCCCTGACAGCAACCACCGCATTTCCTAGCATCGGGAACCATCACCGCACACACAACAATTTCAAGGCAGGATTAACCTGGAGGTGAAGTCGCTTCTGCCCCCACGATGCCTTACTTCTGAACTGCTATTGCCCGTCTTTTTAAATCCTGATGCCAACGTGCCAATTAAAAGCCGGGTTTGCGGTGGGACAATAGAATAGAACGTGAGTTTTCTCTCTTTTCCAGGTGAACAAAAGCTCCCCGAGCTCCAGGGACGGTGAGCCTTCTCTGAATGATCCCTGCCGCCACCCACAGCCTGACTACAGTCCCTGGCTAAATGGGTAACAAAAGGGGAACAAATGGTAATGAATCAGAATTTGTAGAGTTTAAGGGTTACAGGGGCGAGGGCAGACTGACCCGTTAACGTTCCTATCACTTGTTAACCAAGATCGTCAGTGACTTTTGGAACAACTACTGCCTCCCTGCCACCAAAACCTACACAGCACCTTAACTCGCGAGACTTCCCCCTCTGCATTATGAATCGCATTCAGGGTTCCTTACGTAGCCGGTTCCAATGTTAGCTCACTCTGAGCCTCTGCCGCGACCAAATTAAAGAGGCTAGCTCCGCTCCCTAAAAATACTGCTTCTCAGCCCATTCATTTTCCCTCGATGCGTCTCCACTTCCAATTGGCATTCCAGCCATGTTGCCTATATTTTTAAAAAGGCGTCTTATAGGTCAATAATGTTAAACTCTTCCCCATGACAATAATTTACTCTTGTCGAATGTGTACATACACAGAGAAGATACACACACACACACACACACACAGTGTGCGCGTGTGAGCACATTCACTCATCCCTTTGGTCTCTCAAGCTTTGTGGATTCTCTCTTCCTATTGTGTTTCAGCCTTTTACTGGCAGTCTCTTTCTCCTGCAAAAAGAGATTACAAATACAATCCCAGAATTGCAAATAGAACGCGGGATGTCTTTTGTTCAGTTTCCTGTCCAAGTTGTTACAACCTTTGTCATGGTAATGAGCCATCAGGATTTCATAGCCTGAATATTCTCTGCACTCCTCCGGGTGCATTGTGTGCCTAAATTTGGATGAGTTTATGGTCTTGAGTTCTGCCCGTCGGTAAAGACGCCTGGGAAAACTCTAAGATGATCACGAGTTCTAAAGGGACATCCATGGTTTAATGGTGTTTCTGACATATGACACATGTCAACTCAGGAGAGCCCTGTCTGGAAATGTGAAAAGTAAAATACACACCTAGCAAGTGTCTCCATCGGGACTTCAAAAAGGTGGACGGGGTTTCCTACGCTGGATGAAATCTCCCCAGTTGTGGCAGAGCTGTTTTCGGGGTTCATTCACGCAATGGGTGTGTGCCGGGCACTAGGCATGCTGAGGGGGAACAGACGAGGCAGGCCAGGAGAACAGAGACACGCATCGATTTGTATCATGCCAACGAAAAGAAACAGAAAACCGGAGAGCCTTTCTCCACTAACTCTTAGGTGACTCTCGGATGTAATTTCACCAATGAGGTCCCATTTATAATAGCTGGTACACTAGTTAACAAGCCACTAACTTCACCAATGAAGACCCATTGCTGACCTTGGCCATGTTCTTCTGCAAACCGTCTGGTATCGATCGAGATAAGATGGCAGAAGTGAATTTATAGCAGCTGGACTTCCCGATGAGAATTGTAAGTGCCCACCCCCTCAAAGGTAAATTCCTATTAAAGCAACTCCTACACTTAGGAGGAACGACAAAACATTATCTATGCTGAAATACTTTAAAGCAAATTACAGACATGGTGACAGTTTACAAGATGACCCGATCTCTATTTGATTTCTGACATGCATGAATAATATATTTCGCCAGATTTCATCAAAATTGTACCCTGTTAATTAGATGGAGGATTTTCGTGACAAAGCACAAACTGGTGGGGTGGGTGGTCTGTGAGGTTATGGAACATAAAAGGGCTTTTTATCCCCCCAGCAGATGGGGTCCCCCAAGAATAAAAGAGTCTTGAGAGCCACTTGAATGGGCCTCAGGGCCGTTTGCGATTGAAGCTAAGTGCTAACTGTGATTAAATTTATGTAAAGTATCCGCACAAGCCTGGCACAGACCAACTGCTGGATATCTGTTAGATGCTTCCCCTAGAGCTGGGTTGCGTGGTTAGAAAATCACTCTAGCAAGATAACCTGGTACCATCTCCAAGCAGGTGTGACTTTTAGTCAAGTGACTCATTCTGAGTTTGTATTGAGAAATCATTGACGATGCCAAGAATAGAATTCAGAGTCTTTGTGTTCAATTTCCAATCAATACCTCCTTTCCCTGGGATGCCTGCTCTCCTCCGCAGACACCTTTGCCAAGAGAGAACGAGATTCTCGAAGCAGCTCAAGTACTCTGGTAGTTTCCAAATAGCTGGTTCTTGCCTCTTCTCCAAATAGGCTTTGCTCTCATATTTGCAGTTTCAAAGTAGCCAAACACAGAAGCTTGCCTGCCTTCCTTCCTTCCTTCCTTCCTTCCTTCCTTCCTTCCATCCATCCTTCCATCCTTTCTTCCTTCTTTCCTTTTCCTTTGAATCCTGCCACCTCCAGTATGAGGCATGGGGTGAGGAAGAAAGTGCAGGGGAAAAAAAATAATTTTCCCTCCACTCTTCTGAGTTCTTAGCTGAGATTCCTGTAATAAAACACAGGTTAACAAGAGAAAAAACAAACAGTTTACTAACATTTGTACCCCGGTGGGAGACCAGGGAAAAATGAATGACTCTCTGAAGTGACTTTAGAATTCAGGCTTCAATACTGTCTTAATAGGGAAAGGGGAGGGGAGATGCAGGCCTCTTAAGGGGAGTAAATTATTTTGAGGAAAGATGAATGGGCCCTTAGAAGAGTAGGGGGAGCTGTGGTAGCTTGTGACAGTCTGTGTGGGCACGGTGTCTCCTCTCCTGTGATAAGACTCAATCTTCCCTGGTTAATGGAACTCCAGGGAAGGGGAGGGATTTAGGATAATTGAGTTCCTTTTGGAAGATCTATCTTTAGGCAGATAGTAGAGTTCAGAGAAACTCTCTCTGCATTTGCTTTTTTTCCCAACGGCCCACAGCTCTAAATCATCGCTATGCCAGAGTGCCACATTCAGGGCTAGCGCCTCCTAAACTTTTACCACCATATTTGGGGTGTCCTATTCTGCTCCCCTTCAAAAGAAGAGGGGAAAGAACCTGCCAAAGGTTTTATATCCTATTGATGTGGGCTCAAAAGTGGCAGGGGCTGGGGGGGGGGGGTCAGAGCAGGAGAAGCCCGGACTTACCTCGTGCTAAAATAATGGATTCTAATTTTAGAAAACTCTGACACATGGCTGGCACGGCCTTGTTTTCATTTCCTGAAGAAAACACTATCGGGAAGAAAAAAGCTCTGCTTGACCCTGTGAGGGTCCCTGGTTGGGTCTGACCATGAAACAAAGATTAGCAGGAGATAAGCCTGTGGTACGGAGTTCTGTATGGTCGGTTTTACATGACCCGGGAGCCTTCCGAAGGTCTGATGCTGGGCTTGAAGAAGGGAGCAGTCCTGGAGACATATCGGATCCTAAGACAAAGGGGATGAGGTAAGCGTAATCAACCGGGGGAAGCTGATCAAAGCCTCTTTGTTTGTATTCTTGGTTTGGTGTCACTTTGTCCTCAGAGATAAGGATGTTTCTGTCCTCTGGGCACAGGGAGGGCACCTTTGGCATGAGTCTGGTAACATGTTTCAGGAGAGAAGAACAAGGAGAAGGTCGCACTGACCTTTCTGCTTCTGTCATTTTCTCAAACTCCTTCAGCTTACAATAGTCAATGTCAAGGTTCTGTAGCTTGAGGCAGCGTGTCCTGAACCCCATCAACACCCTTACTTGACCAGATGACTAAGAGCTCTGAGGACTCTGTGCTTTCTGTGACCACTTTCTCCTGAATTATCAAGACAAGAACCATCGCTGGGATAGACTTTACCTCTGCAAATATTGTTATTTCCCATGGTCAAGGTCAACTCTGCTTTCTAACAGCTGCTAGGTCCATAGCTAACGTTTCCTCACACTTTGCCTTGGCCTGTAGCCCAAAAATGTTAGGGGCAGCATTGCCCTTTGTCCCCACACCTGTCCCCGCCTTCTCTGGGCACCCCTCCCCAGCCCCCCCCCCCCCCCGCAGAAGGGAAACTCCTGGTTTGCTCCGAAGTTTCTCAAAGGCTATAGTGCAAATCACCCTAATTGTTTGCTAGATGAACAATGATCACTCTAACCTCCTAATTAACATTGTTAAAATCTGCTAACAAAGGACATTTAACAATATCTTAATTAGGAAGGATTTCCAATTTGTGATGGGGAGCATGTTAGACAAACAGGATACAATTCTCCCTTTGTTCCTTGGCTCAGCAGCCAGAGAGATTACACGATATGACACAACGTGTCCTGCGTTGGCCATTTATCATTGTAGATCCTTTGCACATTTGTGCTACATAATTAGTGTCTTAGCTAATTTTACCTGTGTTATTGTTTGCATTGTAATTTGGAGAGGACAGAGAGGTGAGGCTGGGCGAATGAGATGGGGGCAGTCATCTGACTCCCCTCGAATGGCTGCATCTCCCAGATACCTGCTGGAAAAGTCCAGCTAGCAAATAAAGCAAACTTTTCAGGGCCTCTGCTCACGAATAATGGGGTGCAAGGTGAAGAGCCTGTTTGAGTCGTTCCAGATAAATATGTGGACGACTAACCAGCTTAGTCTTCTCTTTTTCCAAGCTCCTCCAGCTTATTTTTAAAAGCCTCTATTATCTATCACTTAATTATTAAAAAGTGTCTACTCTGTTTTCATAAATTATCTATGTGTTAGAGATATTGGCATATGAGCGAGAGAGTCATGGGGATAAGGGAGGTTCCAAAGCCAATTATCCCAGCTGGGAAGATTTTAGAATATAAAGGGACCCTTGAATTATTCTATACTGGACCTTTAAGGATGAGTGTTTGTGTGTTTGGCTAGGGCGGGGGGGCTAAGGGGAGGAGAAGGGTTATGACTTCTAATCATCCCTATTTCATTATTCTTATCTCTTTGCAAGGACATCCTTGTTGTTGGGTCCTTTTCCATGTGTCTTAACTTCTTTATCCTGAAGACAGGAGACACACCTGGAAGAAATTATTAACACCAAAAGTTATTGGGAATTACTGTTTATATAAACAACATCATCTAAACAAAATGAGAAAGCGTAAGAAAAATGCTTAATAGTATGCCTGGCACGTAGTTAATATTCAATACATTGTAGCTGGAAGCAACTATGTCATATTGTAAAACTGTATCTGACATGGGAGGGACACCCTGGCTGCATCGCAGGTCCATGGCGCTCTATGTAACACGTCATACATTGCATATCACATGCAATGTCATCAAATGTTCAGGGACTAGTTCTAGACGTTGGTCTAAGTCTAAGTCACTGAATGGTCTCTTTCATGAAGACATCAGGGAACAGGGAACAACAGGTTGCCAGGCACGACCACCGAGAACTGTCCAGTGAGACAGAAACTAAAATAAAAAAAGCAAAACCAAAACCTTTACAATTACATAGCTGTGATCTGAGCCCATATTGAAAAGCTGCTGACTTTGAATGGGCATCTATCCCTTCTCCCTCACCAGCCATGCACACGGGGCAAAAATAAAGCGTGTTACGCTTACACTTTTCCCTTGGGAAGGGAGGGTTATACTGACGAGGGTGTTGTGGAGAGGTTCCTGGTGGAGATAAGCAGCATGGTGAATGCATCTTCCCTCACAAAGCTCCCTCGGAGACATTGTTGTTTAAAGAAAACTACTACTCCTAGCATTACCCCCCCTCATCCCTTTAACCTCTACACACACACACACACACACAAATGTCAGGAAAGGGAAAAAAAAAACACCTTTATATCCACCCTCTTCAGTTCATTCATCGGGGCCTGCAGATTAAACCCACAAAGACAGGTTAGCAAAAGAAAAGGACAGATTTTTTTTTTTAAAGATTTTATTTATTTATGTGACAGAGAGACAGCCAGCAAGAGAGGGAACACAGCAGAGGAGTGGGAGAGGAAGAAGCAGGCTCCCAGCGGAGGAGCCTGATGTGGGGCTCGATCCCAGGACTCCGGGATCACGCCCTGAGCGGAAGGCAGACGCTTAACGACTGCGCTACCCAGGCGCCCCAAGGACAGATTTTTATTCACATACATACCCAGGAGTTCATAGAAAAAATGGGACTCAAGGAAGTGATTAGAACTGGGGACTTCTATGCCATTTTCATAGAGGAAAGGAAGGGGAGAAGGGCACTTATAAGAAAACAAATGGCTTTTAGGAAAGATAAATGGACCCTCGGGAGAACTGACGGGAGATAAACTAGTTCGGTGTGTACCCACGTGCGGTGTTGACCAGAAGGTCTCTGAGAAGAAAGATCGGAGCTGTCCCCGGGCGGCCTTTATGACAGTGGAGCTTTCGGGGAGGCTCTGCTTTTAGGCAGATAGGAATTTCAGGAACTCACATGGCTTCAGCTCAAAACATTCTTACGCCAGGGGCGCCTGGGTGGCACAGCGGTTAAGCATCTGCCTTTGGCTCAGGGCGTGATCCTGGTGTTCTGGGATCGAGCCCCACATCGGGCTCTTCTGCTGGGAGCCTGCTTCTTCCTCTCCCACTCCCCCTGCTTGTGTTCCCTCTCTCGCTGGCTGTCTCTATCTCTGTCAAATAAATAAATAAAATCTTAAAAAAAAAAAAACAAAACATTCTTACGCCAAAGAGGCACATTTCGAGGCGGTTAAGTCCCCTTCAACCACGCGCACCAAGTCGGCCTTATATACTGCTGTTGAGGCATATAGAGGTAATGTCAACATCTTAGAGTTGAGAGAGGCCTGAGAAACCACCCCTGCCTTCTTTCATAAACTAAGAAAGAGAAGGGAAGGCTCTCAGAGGGAGCGTGGCTGCCTGAGATCTCCTCTTGTTGGCCGGGGAGCCGCCCCTGAAACCCTCGGTTCCCCATGATCCCCAGGGTCGGCTCTCCCCGACGGCAGCAGCTAAACACGCTTCTCATTTCCACGAGAGACCAGGGAGAAAAAAAAAAAAAGACACAGAAAGATCAGGCATGAAGATCTCTTCTTCCTCAAGCTTTTCAGGCTTCCTCGGGTGCTGCTCATTTCGGAAAGTGTGAGCAAACAGACCCGAGCAGTTCTCCTGGATGGGGCCAGGCGGGGAAAAGGCATGAGAGGAGAAGAAAGAAATTATTTAAATTGACATGTTCTCTCGTGATTGCTTGCAAAACGATCACTTTTTGATGATACAGCAACCTGATAGGGGAAGTAATTTATAGACACCATTTCACAGAGGGGTGGGGGGTGCGGTTGGCTGGGTAGGGTTCCTACAAAACCCAGGGCACAGAAATGCAGAAGGAAATACTGTTCGGGGAAAAAATAAATAAATAAATAAAACAATAAACTTCTCCTGCGCTTTCTAGGTTGAAAAGGCTTGGCCGTAAATCCTCATTCTGACATTCATCCCAGATCCATTTTAGAGGCAGCCCACAGACTCAACAGGGCGAGAGAAAACGCTACATCATAATTACCCCATAAAAGCCGAGCCTGTTTCTCTGAATGCTTGAGAACGGGTCTAGCTTCTCAAAATATCATAAATCTATTGTGTTCTCTCCTGTTTTACTTAACAGCCAATTAATGTTACTGCTTAAAAGAATTAAAGCCAGGGCCCAGAGGAGGGTGAGAGTAGGGGAAATCAAGG
Source organism: Ursus americanus (assembly GCF_024610735.1). NCBI lineage: Eukaryota > Metazoa > Chordata > Mammalia > Carnivora > Ursidae > Ursus > Ursus americanus. The sequence goes on from NC_142158.1 coordinate 18,093,085, forward strand.
TCTTTAAACTCGGGCTGGCACGCGGAATAGCGCACGTGCGCATCCAGCCCTCATTACAGAGCGGCTCATTAAAAGGCTCAGCCGCAGAAAAAAAAAAAAATCCTGCCACCGCGCACATCCGTGGAGAGGATCTTGTTCTTATTAGCATACTGGAAGGGAAAACATTTTTCAACACAATCTTGAGTCAGTTTTAATATCCTTACAGGCTGCGACCGGACACGAAGGAGGGAGATCGCGCTCCTCCCTGGGAAGTCCTCCCGCGAGCCGCGTGTTGGGGCCGCCCACGTGGCCCACGCAATTAGTGGGAGCAGTAGGACGTATCAGACCAAGGCGCACACGCAGCCCCAGAGGGATCCTGGTGGCGTCGGTGACCCTGGCCCCAACCCCGTCTGATGACGACGCCACGCGTTGCCGATAAAATCCCGGGTTGTTTTTTTTTCTCACATGCCGCTCGGTCATTCTCGTGAAGAGAGTGCTGTCAGGTGTTACCCTAAATTCTCAGCAAAGACAGAAGCAGGTGGCCGTGGACACTCCCTGGTGGTGCATGAAAACCAGCATGGAAAGTTGTAGAATCAGGAGCATTTCGGTTCTTGACCTTACTTCCGTGTGGCCTTGGGCAAGGTGTACTCCTTGGACCCCAGAGCTTGGCTCCAGAAAATGAAGATGTCAGTGACTGCCAGTGGTCCCTGGGGTAAAGCCATTCTAAAATGACCTAGAATATTAGTTTCGTCATACGTGAACCTCTCTAGAGTAGTGTGAGGTCCGACTAGGATGATATTCAAAATATGGAACAGCCAGTGGGGAATGGGTACCAGGATGACTGGCCGATGGACTGAAATGTGGTTGGTCCTGGGATCGAGCCCCTCATTGGGCTCCCTGCTCCGGGAAGCCTGCTTCTCCCTCTCCTACTCCCCCTGCTTGTGTTCCCTCTCTCGCTGCCTCTCTCTCTGTCAAATAAATAAATAAAATCTTAAAAAAAAAAAAAAAAAAAGAATAGTGGCAGGGGGACATGACCTGTGTGGGCTGGCTCACCCTGGTCCCTGGGGATTGTCAAAGAAGTTCCGAACTGAGGCTTTAGAAGGGGTGGGGGGAGTAGTGTGAGGGGGACAGCCAGGAGATGGCCAAGAGGCAGAGGAGTATTTGAAAGTGGGACTCAAGGAGAGAGAACCAGATCTCGGCCGAGAATAGTGAGCCGGGGCCTTGGAGTCAGACTGACTTGGCTCAGATCCTCCCACAGCCCCAGATGTGTGGCCTCTGGCAAGTTATTTCACTTCTCTGGGCCTCAATTTCCACATCTTTAAAATGGAGATAAAGTGGGGTGTGACACAGGAGACGAAACTAAACACATGAGGCAAAATATAGTACATATCTCAACTTATTCTTGAAAATGCTTCAAAAGGCCTATAAAATTTACGTCCCAAATCATTTCTCAGTGGGTCTAATGCAGCCAGATTTTCCTCTAACAATAGAACAGATTAAATTCTTGGCCTCAGTTTATGGGCCATTGTGGATGGAAGAAAAAAAAAAAAAAGAATTGGATTGTAAATTTAATCACCAGAATCATCCTTGGTGTTGTGAGAGGCTAACAGCATGCAAGGCATCCCGGGAACAGAGATCGTTCGAGCGATCTCACATCTCCCGTGCACTCTGGGGCCCAAGTTCACTGAGTGGAATTGGGAGCAAAATCATTTGCACCAATTATATTAAATTCATTCTCTCTCTCTTGCACCTCCATGCCTCCCTCTCTGTGAAGTATACACTGCTGAATTTATCTAGGTTGGAGAGGCCAAATGCATGCATCAAGCCACTCTACTGTAATTAGATACGCATCTCACCCGATGGGTGTAAGGAGTGAGGGGTGAGTGCTCGTCAAGGGCACTGCATAAGAGCTCGTATGTATTCAATCAGTACAAAGTGCTACTCTCCTCCCTCCCATTTGAGGAAGCCCAAATGATGACTATTTTTTAAGAGAATCAGACAAACCACATTGTATAGAAGGCCTACCTTCATCCAACATATTCAACCTTTTTTAAAAATATTTATTTATTTGAAAGAGAGAGAGAAAGAGAAAGAGCACAAGCAGGGGGAGAGGCAGAGGGAGAAGGAGAAGCAGACTCCCCGCTGAGCAGGGACCCAGGACCCTGAGATCATGACCTGAGCTGAAGGCAGATGCTTAACCGACTGAGCCACTCAGGTCCCCTCAACATCTTTATCCTTGAATGTCCTTGAGGGTGATGGCTATAGATAGAATGCGTGTCCCTAGAATTCATATGTTGAAATCTTCACCCCCACTGTTTTGGTAGGTGGGGCCTTTGGGAGGTGATTAGGTCAGGAGGGTGCAGGTCTCAGGAATGGGGTTAGTGCCCTTATAAAAGGGGCCCCAGAACCTCCCTCACCCCTTCCATCACAGTGAAAAGACAGCCATCTGTGAACCGGGACATGGGCTCTTGCCAGACAGCAAACTGCTGGCACCTTGATCTCGAACTTTCCCATCTCCAGAGCTGTGAGGACTAAGTTTCTAAGCCCCCCAGTCTAGGGTAGTTTGTTATAACAACCTGAATGGATTAAGATGGTGATAGGACGTTACAAAGAAGGACAGGAGGAGGGCAGGAGGGAGGGTGGACAGAAGGAAAGAAGGGAGACCAAGGAAGAGCATGGCAGTGGAGAGTTTCTGGAATGATGATATGGATGGCTGATATGGCTGGGGAGGCGTTACAGCTTGATTCTGTGGATTCATAGCTCATGCGGATGAATTATTTATTGCTCATTTCCTCTCCTGTGGAACGGGCACTATACTAGGCCTTTTCACGTGTGATGGCAAAAAAAAAAAAAAAAATCAGTACTTACTCATAGCCTCGTCCCTTTCCACCTGTCCAAAAGGATTCTGTGCTGCTCTGTGGTCCTTGACTCTTTGGTTGCGGAATTGGGAGGTAGTGCAGAACGGAGGGACTCCTTCTGGCTGGAGGCATGCACTTGCTGGAAAGGACAGTGTCTCCTGTGGAACAGAATTCAGCAAAGAGGTGAGAAAAAGGAGCAGGGTGAGAGGTGGAGGTGGAGCGAGCAGGAACACGGGCTTGAGATATCTGGGGAGTTTGGAAAAAGAGAAAAGAGATGTGTGTTGGGGGGTATGGGTGGGGACACTTACCAGGACACGGGGGGGGGGGCGGGGCTGTAGAAGGTTCTAGACAACTTTGTAGCATACTAGGAACGCAACCGTATGTGAAGGGAACAAAGTTCTCACTAGCCTTCAAATAAATTCTAGGGAACCACCGTTCTTCCTCACTTTAGTAGCTTAAAAAAAACTCTCCTCTTGTAGTGTAATTCTTGCATTCAACAGTCACAATTTCTCTTCCATCTTGAGCCTAAGATCTTGTTACTCTTTTTTCTCTTTTTCGTTTTTCATTAATAACAGGAAGATAACTGCTCAGGTCAGTCTCCGAAATATCAGTTTGTAAAAAATCCATAGAAATTTGCTGTTATTAAACAGAGGCCCTCAATTCAGCAGTATTCAGGTCTCCCAAGCCCTACCCATGGGCCAGAGCGGGAGGACAGAGACACGCTTTCCGAGGACTTCCCAAACATTCTATACAAGTTGTCAGGTTGTCATTCTCCCAGCCTGAGTTGCTGGGGGCGTGGTTGCTCTCCACCGCAGGCCTGCGACGAGATCGGTCACAGCAGGCTCGTCCAACAACTTGTACTCCAAGGAGCCGGAGCCACCTCCTGAGCATCTCCTACTCACAGAGGCGTGAAGACAGAGGCACATCTTCAGCCCCGAAGGCTCGCGTGAGGCTGGGAACCTTGGAAGGGCCATGAGGCACCAGGGCGGCCGTCCCAGAAATGGGACCGAGGCTGCAATTAAACAGCCTGTCTGCAGAGACCTGAGTCGCCAGCAGACGTTGCAAATTATTAATACCCCCTCCTGCTAAATCCTCAGAATTTGCGAGAGCGCGTCTCAGCAGCTGAAGCCCAACCTTCCAGCAAAGGACTCTACCCTCACCGAAAAAGGTGTGAACGAGAGAATTATTCAGGGTCTGTCCTGGGAAGTCTCAGCTGCTCATTTCCTTCTTTCTGAAAGTCAGTGTGACACCTGACATCAATCTGTCCAAGAATCTTCGTGCATCTGGCAAGCCAGTGGGTTGGAGTTTGTGTGGTTGTTTTCACAATTAACAACTTGCAAAGGTATGGCTCTGAAATCTCAGAGTCAACTTCCTGATGACGCCAATGCCTCGGGGTTAATTGAGTAAAAATCTTTCTTTCGCCAGTCACAAATAACCTTTTTAATCTATAGGATTTCTATATATCTTCTGGGTCCTCTAAAATGGAAATGAACATTCGCCGTATTTCTGTATCTTAAAATTTTTTTTTTTCTTAACAAGTATCTATTACCACTGGGACCTGGGGCTGCAAGTTCAGACACAGATACAATATATCAACCCTGTGCCTGGATTCAGAGGAAAAGGGGTCTTGGAAAATAGGCAAGTGGACAGGCGGTAGGGTCCTGTTCTCCTGTGATGGACACTGCCAAGGTACTAAGGGGTAGGCTAGGATTTCCTGTGAGTGTCTTTGTCACTTTTCACATACGTGTGAAAAGCAAAGAAAAACAAAGGAGACAGGAGGAGGGATTTATGATAATCATTTGTGTCCAGAACTCTATCATGTTTCTGATGTTTATTGCACCATATTAATAATTTGGATATTAGGTACACTGCACCCAAAGCTTTTTTTAAAAAGTGTTCTGCCTTATTTCCAATGCCCATTGGTGGACTTCAGGCACGGTACAATCAAGCAGCTGGGAGTCTCTAAATGGAGAGCAGGTGGGGAGGGAACAGGGACAGAAGAGTGCTAGGACCTGGTCAGGGCATAGCCCTGCAGAGTGGGAGGGCATTCCACATGTCCATCTCAGCACACCTGGGCAGTGGTGCCCCTGGCTGCCACCTCCCTACTCCCGTGTCTTCTTGGTGAATTACCTTTAGCTTCTATCATATGGCGATGCTTGATATTATCTGAAATAATAGTAGAGACTGTGAGTTGTATAGCTACCATTTCCTTCCTGGACTGGTTCCTTACCGTGATCCTTACAAGTTTGCAACTTCTGGGGAACCTCAGAGGTACGTATCCTCCTCTCAGTTCTACTGACTCTATCACCTTGAATCTCTCACAGTCTTTCCAAAGGTTCATCCTTTTTCCATCCTCTGGTGGATACAAAAAATAGTACATCTCAGCTGAGAGATCCTTTACTCCCCAGACTGAATAATTCGATTAACATTTGCTCATGAACTTCTTCTCGACCTTTCTCGTCATCTTTTTTTGTCTCCTTCTGTGCTTGGAAAATGGGGCCCATGCTTTTCAAAGCCCCTTCTAAACACAGTGATCTCATTTGTTCCATATTTCTGATTAGTACAACATGTCTAGTAGACTGTCAATTCAACTTCAAGGTTGAATCTAAAATGGTATTAACTATGGTCATTCGATACATAACAATATTAATTTAATCTGCACTAATGCCCCCATAGCTAATATTTTTCTTGCTATAAAATCACAGCTAGAAAAAATTAAAAGATCTAATAAGCCGGGTCTCCAGCCTCCAACCATTAAAACTGAGACACACATGGCATTCTGCAAAATATCCAGACTTCATTGTTTTTGCGTCTATTCTGTCTTTCCTCCACATGGTGTAATGGGAAAACAGGATGAAACAAAACAAAAAACATTGGACTTGGGCTCTTAATTCATTACCTTTTGCCTTCATAACCTCAGGTGAGTCATTTCACCTCACTCCCTTATAAAATGCAGGTTTGGATTGTATCACATGTATTTTCAAAAGGTGTTTTGTTTAGTTTTGTTTTTTGGACACAGAAACCTTTCTTAAAAAGAAATCTTAGGGAGAAACACAACTCATTTAACAGATAAAAGCAGAGTTCTCTGGTTGAAGCAGGGATGGCAAGACCCTAAGACTCACCACCTAGATCCTCTTATGCAAATTTCACCCATCCCCACCTCCTTTTAACAATTTCTGATTTCACACACAAGCACAGCTTCAGCCTGTGTGAGCATTCACATTCATCGTGCCGGTCTTTCATGGAGTCTACCTGTAAGACTTTGTGTGTGTTTGTATGAGCCTATAGAAGAAATCCAAACTTCCCGCAAATACCTGGAAATCTACAACTCAGAATGAGAGCACACATTGCTAGCGCTTCGAGTCCCAAACCTAACACAGAACGGCAGCCCCATGCACACTGCCCCCAGGAATCTCTGCCCGCCTCCTGGACGAGACAGGGGATGTCGCCTTCATATTCTGGTCGGTGCTGCTGCTCTTCTCCTCCTGGTGCACTTGGCCCCCGTTGTCTCTCCTGTGGGACGCCAAAATCCCTGCTGGTGGCCGTTGTGTCCACTGCACCACCAGGCAAGGTTGGCTCTTGCTGCTTGATGGTTCCACACATCACTGCTCTGCTGAGCCGGCTGCTGCATTACAAGCAGTGCCCCACGGGGCAGTGCAACTTCTTGGTCTTGGCTCTCGGGCAGCAGCATCCCCAGCGCGGTGAGCACTTGCCGGGCCAATGTCCTGCAGCATGGTGGGAAGAACGCCTCCTTACGCTCTCCCATTGTCACTGATTCATAGGACTCCAACTGGTGGCCAGTGGGTACTGGACTAGAAGACATATCTAGGTGACAGATCGCACTATGTAAAGAACCACCCCTTGGTTAGAAGGAATAAGTCAAATTCTTTGTGCCTGGGTTGTTTCTCCCTTAATGCTCCCCCAGGAGGCTCCTCAGCCCCTGTGCAAATAGACTTCAGGTTTCTGAACCCAGCTGACCCATCTCGGGCTCATTAGGGGACCCTTGACACAGACGTGCGGATGAATCCGTGCATGGTTACAGTGTCAATCAAGAGCATCTCCTTATCAATATTCCCACCAACTGGAAGACCCGCATCTTCTCTCACAAGTTTCCATTTTGGGATGCATGCAGAAACTCTTCACCTACGACAGGCAGACGTTAAATACCTACGTTTCCAGCTGAAATCCAGCTCGGAGCCTTGTGAACAATTATGCTCTGTGTAAAAGGAAGAGGCTTTAGATCCCAGTAGAACAGTCTTACTTCGCTACGCAATGACACCCCTTTGATTTTTGGCAACTGGTTTCAGAAATAACACAAGTAATACCTGTGCCTAAGAACCCTGCTTAGATCAGTATTTCCCCAAGAGTGATGTGTACGACCCCCTGCACTACGACGAGATTCTCCAGAAATAAACAAATGCGTGAACCAGTTTTGGGGAACTCCACATCCTGTCTTAGGAGGTCCCACTATGCCTCAACACACTCAAGATTAGAGAAATGTTGAGTAAAGAAACTTTTAACTTTTTATAACTTGTTTTTAAATACACTGACAATGAAACTCTTTTTAAAATATCTAACACTTTATAATATTCCTCAGAAGTAATGTTTTATGGAGTGCATTTTGAGAAAGTGAGCTTAGAACAGGGTCAGCAAACTATTGCTGTAAAAAATCAAATAGGGAAACATTTCAGCTTTGCAGCCATATGCTCTGTGGCAATTACTCTTCTGCGCTACAAAAGCAGCCGCAGACAACGCCTAACACCAATGAGCACGGCTGTGTTCCAATAAAACTTCGGTTACGGACATCGAAATGTGAATTTCATGTCATTTTCGTGTCTCACGAAATATTATGCTTTCGGCTTTTTCTAACCACGTTTAAAATTCCAACTAACATTTAAAAAAAAAAAACTTAGCTCTAGGGCTGTACAAACATAGGTAGTGAGCTGAATTCGACCTGTGGGTCATATTTTGCCAGTCCCCAGCTTGGCAGCAGTATAGCTAGTAAAAGAACTGAATGTCTATGTTGATATCAGACCCAGAGTCCCCGGAGCAGAAACCCCATCTGGTCTGTTTATCTCCCATTCTATCTCCACACTCAGTTTGCTGCCTAGGACTGTGCCTAACCATATGGTACATCTTCTAAATAGTTATTAAATGAAGGACTAATCATCAATTCAATTTACCTGTCAATAGCATGACCAGGATTCAGTTCGTATTGGCTCTGATCACTAGATATGTCAGTATAAGTGACAAATGGGAGCCCATGACTCCAACGTGTTCAATGCCAACAAGAATTTCACACCTTTTTGAATAGCATTTGATTACAATTACACATTGCTATTCAATTCGGACCATTAATGACCAGACGGTCCAGCTAGGGTAAAAATCAATACACTAGAAAAAGTTGCCCCATCTTTGCAAGATAGGGATTTAGATTCAGTGGCAACATCTGGATCGGAACACATACTTCTTTCATTCACAGCTGTCTTTTTCTTCGTGCTTCCCAGAAAAGGTCTGTTGAGGTGTCCCCCATGGCATCCGTTTGTCTCCATCTGTCCCAAGAAAGTTCATTGCAATAAGTCAGCCTTCTGGGCTTACTCCCCAAAGTTGGTCTCTTTCTGGGGTTGTCCTGTTCTTTGGAAGTTTCCATTGGTACTATGACGTCGTTCATTGGGTGACAACTTCCTGCCTGGCTGTGGTCCCGTCCCCTCACTGACACCCACAAACTCCAGGCTGCTCACTGCTCCTTCCTCTGAACATACTGATTAATTGATCAATTTTTCAATTCATTTGTTCAACAGCTGCTTACTGAGAAGCCGGTATGTGCCCCAGAAAATGCTGTAGCCTAGAACTATAAACAACGAAAAACAAAAACTCCCTTCAGAGAGTTCGCAATGCAATGGAAGAGCCAGAGATACAGACGATGAGAGAGGCTTGGACCACACCGAGAAACTCCCCATCAGCTCTCCCCCACACACAGCCTGGGACCTTCAGATGCTTTCTCAGCGGTGGATGCTATTGCTTTCCAGCTGGTTATGGTTCCTTGAGGGCAGATGCTCTGCCCTTTTTTTTCACCTCGGAAGTGCCTCACACAGTGACTCCTTACGTAGTAGATTTGCATCAAGCCTCTGATTGCTTTGGGAGCCATGAACAGAAAGCATATATAAACTAGGAAAGAGACATGGCAGACTTTATTTTGCAGTTTTGACACTGGATGTTTTGTTTCTCCGTGACTCAAGTGCACCCAGAGTTTCGTGCTGTTGGCGAGCCATGGCCCCAAGGGTAGGGAGTGCGGTGGGAAGTGACAGTGGGATCTGTATCTGCTCTGGGTCCTGGAGGACAAGAAACAGAACAGCAAGAGACAGGGGAGGAGAGGAAGGGGAGAGCAGTTTCCTTGATGACCCACCTTTCTCTCACAACACAGGCCACTGTGTTGTTGGGTGGCCCCTCAGCTACTGTGGACCTCAAAGGACTCACTTCCTAGACACACCCTCACCTCCGCAGGGGGGGCCCCTGTAGACCAGATCCTCTGGAGGGGGCGATGGTGACACTTTTGTTTCGATAGGAACTTTCAAAACAACAGAGTAGACTGGGTAGCTTGCGTCTAATGGCTGAGCGAAGCCGTGTAGCCAGACCTCCGACGGCGGCTGTCACGCCAACCAGCCAGACGGCACCCTGGCCACGCCATCCACGCAGGTACAGCTGGTACTCACGCCTTCGTTTCCCATGGAGTGGTGGTGGAGTTGAGTGGTGAGGCTTTGGAATTAAGAAGGCATTGGTTCTGTATCTTAACAAATCCCTCCCTCCAAGCCTTTGTTTTTGCATTTCTGAAATGGGGAAAATGGTATCTTCTTTTAAAGATTTTATTTATTTATTTGAGAGAGAGAAAGAGAGAGAGAGTGCTTGAGCAGGGGGGGGAAGGGCAGGGGCAGAGAGAGAGAGAGAGAATCTCAAGCAGACTCCTCACTGAGCGTGGAGCCTGCCTCGATTCCACGACCCTGAGATCAAGAAGTCGGACACCCAAGCGACGGAGCCACCCAGGTGCCCATACCATCTCTTGCCATTGTTGGAGGATTGCAGGGGAGAGTGTTCGTAAAAGGCCAGGCACGAGCATGTGCTTCATAAATGTAGCTGGTATTACTTATTACCTTCTTCCCACGGGGTTGTTGGCAGGACCGAGCTCGCTCTGGCCCGCAGCAGCACGTGGGCCTCCCGACTCCTGGGACAGTGCCGTGTTCTGAGAGTGAGCTGGCTAGATGCGCAAGGACATCACCCTGGGGCTTTTGGGGTTGACTTTCCGTAGATCCACTAAGCGCTTCGCCCTCCCTCCATCTGTTTCTCATCTTCCTGCGCTGTGGTTCCAGACCGTGATGTCTCCTGCCCTCAAAGAATACGGGGCTTGTGTTTCTGTTTCTTGTTCTCTTTGCTGTTTTGGAGAGATTCTTGAAAAAAAAAAAAAAAAGGAGGGCAGAAACATCTTTGCTCCGTCATCTGAAAACCTGGTTAATCTCTTCTGATCTTTTGATGAACACAACACATAATAGGATATCTTAGAAATCAAAAGTAATCTCTCCCCTCCCTGGCCCTCCTCCCCTAGGTCCTTAAATACAAGAAAGTACACAATGGTTTCCTGCCATCAGCACATTCCTCCCGCCCCGTCCCACAGGCCCTGCTCTCGGATGAAGCAGTCAAGGCTAGGCTTTGCCTGACGCGTAGGAAAGAGGGATGTAATTGGAGGGAGGAGAACATTACAACAAACCAGCTGCTCTTCGGGGGTTGATTTTCCTTTCGCAAAGCAGCAGAAGCAATCACCGTGCCTCATTAGAAGGCCTAACACACTGGCTGCAAAACTATATTTGGAAAACCGTATTCACTTAGCTCTGAAGTGGTGAGAGGGTGTGAAAGGGCGGAAGGAAGAGGAAAAGACAGATCCGGGCCTGCCTGGGTGTAGACTTGAATCTGCAAACAGGTCATTTGAATTGGATTCTAAGAGGAACAGGACAGGAATGGAGCTGGGACGGCAGGCCAGGGACGGACCCGGGTCTTGACGCACAGAGCCCTGGGAAGGTCTAGTCCTTTAGCAGAGCAAGCTTGCCCTGGAGAGGTCTTTAGGCCAAGTGGGAAGAGCGTGAAGATATAGTTAGTGTCATGTGCCCTGAGAAAGTCCACTCCCGGCTCAGGTTTCCAGGGAGCTGTGGCAGCCCCGAAGTTTGCCATTAGATCACATCCAGGCCCATCGGATGTAATGGGCCATTCCATTCCATCCTTACCTTTCTGCAGCTTCCTGACCAGAAAATGTCAACACCATAGGCTACAAGCTCTTGTCTCGTACTTGATCAGAACCAAAGGAAGTGTCCTGGGACGGGAAGGAGATACCCTGGGCAAGAAAGGAATGCAAGGGTCAGGAAGTTGGTGGGGTGGGACTAGTTCAGAAAGAACTTGGAAAGTCACTTCTGTTCTCTTCTGTTGGATAAGAGTGCGGGAGCCTTCTTCCCGCTAACCCTTCTCATATGAGTTGTGTAACACAGCCATTTAATTTATACTTAGGGGTGCCTGGGTGGCTCAGTCAGTTAAGCATCTGACTTTGGCTCAGGTCATGATCTTGGGGTCGTGAAATCGAGCCCTGAGCAGGACTCTGTGTTTAGCAAGGAGTCTGCTTGAGATTTTTTCTCTCTTCCTCTCTCTCTGCCCTCCCCCCCCACTCATGCTCTCCCTCAAATAGATAAATAAAATCTTTTAAAAAAAATTTATTCTTAAACAATCCCCAGTGTTGGTACAGTTTTTTTTTTTTTTTAATTTTATGAAGTACTTTTACCAGGGCTGCCAAGAGCTGCTTCTTGCCAAAACAAACAAACAAACAAAACCAACAACAACAACAACAACAAAACGATCAGGGGTCCTCCCAGCAAGGATGGAGGATGGAGGTGGGAAAACAGTCCTTATATAGCATTCGTATTAATATGCAACACGAACAGGATCCAGGCCCCTTGGGATTCCATAGTCTCAGTAATTTCTACTTGCTTTCCCCCTGCCCCACTGATGACCTCTGGCTTTCTCATAAAATATCTCATTTAAAACACAAGTAGATATTATTGTTTCTATGTTACAGGAATAAAATGAAGTTGGAGAAGTTTTCATGACTTGCCTAGGGCCACCCATCGACATAACAATATGGCAGAGATACAGACCCATGTTACTCTTATGTCAGTTCCTGTCGACCACAGGGCATTAATCAGAAATGTGCCATCCTTGACAGAAAATCTGAGAGCCAATAACTGAAACAGTAGGTAGGATTGAGTCATCTTGAGTCTGGGGAATTTGCCGCAAGGAAGCAGGTTTCTACTGTCTTTCTGGTCTACCATCTTTATTTAGCACATGGCTTCTGTCCTCATACTCAAGCTGTCTGCTATTCCTTGAGGCACCATATCCTCATTCGAGGAAGAAGGAAGAAGTTGTTTCCCTAGGGCTGCCATACGACATACCACAGACTGGGTGGCATAAAATGATAGACATTTATTCTCTCAAAGTTCTGGAGGCTGGAAGTCAAAAATCAAGGTGTGGGCAGGGCTGTCCTCCCTCTGAAGGGTCTAAGGAAGAATCCATCCTTGCCTTTTCTGGTTTCTGGTGTTGCCAGCCATTCTTGGCAATCCTTGGCTTATAGATACATCACTCCAACCTCAGCCTTCATCTTCAACTGGTCTTCAACCCTGGATGTCTGCACCTTTGTGTCCAAATGTCCCTCTTCTTATAAGGACACCATCATATTAGATGCAGGGCCCACCCTAACTCAGTAGGACCACATCTTAACTTGATTACATCTGCAAAGACCCTATTTCCAAATAGGGTCGCATTCATTGGTGGTTATGAATTATTTGGGGACACTATTCAACCCTGCACGGAAGGGTAGAGAAATTACTGACAGGCTTCTCTTGTGTTCTAGGGCCATGCTAGCTGCAAGGAAGCCCAGAAAATCCAGTAGAGGTACACAAGGGAGAAGGAAGTTGGAATGGAGGAAAGGTGAGTCAGATACACACAGTTTTTATTGAATCAGCTTCTTGGTTTCAGTGGAAGGGAACTAGCATCTAGTGATTGCACAGCAGTCTTGGCACTTACTAGGTTCTTCATCTCCTTGATCTTTAATATTGTACATCCTTTCTATGTGTCTCCCTGCTGGGTAGCCAGCTCGGTGAAGGCAGGGCTGTATCTTCCATTTCTTCTATACATCATGACAATTGGAGCCCAGGACGCATTATGTTGGATACTTTACTCCCCCTTCTTCCCTAATTCCTACTTGTCCATTCTTTCCCAAGGGCCTCCTGATGTCCGCCATGGAAACCAGCCCATCTGGGATGTTGTTTTCTTTCTCTTCCTTCATCCTTGTTTCATTGGTGTTCTAAGGGAAATGAGCAGCAGTTATCCTGCAGAAGTAATTCAGCGGCTGCCCCCCTGTGACCCAGGAAAGAGTAACTTCCTGTCTAGGTACTCCTACCTTGAAGATACTATTCATGAGAAAGACTACAGAATAAAGAATTACTATTTTTTAGGAAGCCGAATTTGAATTCTGAAATGGAATCTTGAGTTATATGCTCTGCTCTCTAGAACCACAGCTGGAAGGCATGCCCTTCTCTTCCCAGTTTTTAGACCCACGCTGGCTTGTCCTAATTCCCGTAAGTGTGTCTGAAGGGAAAGGAGAGGGATATTAGCGCCAAGATCCTAAATCTAAATTTCACACCTAGGAAGATAAAAATACAGGTAGATACCAGGACAGATGGACAGGCAGATGGGAAGGTAGATGGGGTATCTGGAAGGACCCTATGGAGTTCTGGGTGTCTGCAGTGTTCACTCCTCGTGCCTTGAACCTGAGTCCCCACCTCCGTGGACACAGCTGAGTGGACCAAGGATGAGCACCTGGTCAAAAGGCAACCCGCAATGGCAGTGGATCTGGTCCAGAGGCGCACCACAAAAACACCTGGGGAGACTTTCCAAAATACCAAAGTCCAATTCATCACCAGCTGGAGATTCTCATTTATTATGTATCACCGGATCCCCAGGAAGTGTGCTTTGAAAAGTGTGCTTCCCAGGTAAGCTGTGTGCTGGCATTACAGAAATGTTGCCCCAAAGGGGTTCCCTAAACTGGATAGTGATTAGGTAAACCAATACAACCCTTTCTGGAGGAGTTTGGCTGCAGGACCCACAGAGCAGTGGGGATGCTGGGGAGTCTGGAATGAAGGATGTGGTGAGCCAGGGCCGCTATGGCTGACACATCAGAGCCCTGGCGCGGAAAGCAAGGGACACTTGATGTGAGTGGACAGGGAGCAGGGTAGATGCTGTGTCTTCTGTGAGGAGCTGTGAGGTTATAAAGGTCTGACTGGACCCTTGATAGTGACTCATTTCTCAGGAGGGCCTGCCTGCGGCCTCCAGGTTCGCCTGACCTCTTTCTTTCTTTTTTTTTTTTAAAGATTTAATTTATTTATTTATTCATTCAACAGAGATAGAGACAGCCAGCGAGAGAGGGAACACAAGCAGGGGGAGTGGGAGAGGAAGAAGCAGGCTCATAGCGGAGGAGCCTGATGTGGGGCTCGATCCCATAACGCTGGGATCACGCCCTGAGCCGAAGGCAGACGCCCAGCCGCTGTGCCACCCAGGGTCCCCTGACCTCTTTCTTGCGTGCATATCCCACATCAACGCTCGCTTGCGGAGGTAACCTGGTGTGTCTCAATGGTTTGCAAACCGGAAGAACTCAAAATAGAAAAAGAGAGGGATAGATTCATTCAGGATTCCTCAGGCATTGATTTAATACTGAGAATATAAAGAATATATGTATTTTTCACTAAGGAAGTGGTGAGTAAGACAGACTATATCCCTATTTTTATGGAGCTTATGTCCCAGTTTGTCAATCAAACAACTATAAAGAAATCGACAAGAGGTTTCAGATGATGCTAAGAGCTGTGTTTGGGAATGAGGGGGACAGGCAATACTCTGGGTACACTGGTCGGAGAAGATGTCTGGGGAGGTGGACTTCAGGCTGCCTAGCTACCGTAAGAACAATGATTTTTAATGCTAAAAGGTCCTTAGAGATCTGCTTTGAATTGTTTCACTTTACAGATTAGGAAACAGGCTCAGAGAGGGGAAGAGACTTCTCTGTGGTCACACAGCAAGTTAGTACCTGGATGCAAGATTCCGTCTCCTCACTCCGTGGAGGTCTCTTTGGATGTCAGAACTGCTCTCACCATGGATTCCATCTGTTGCTTTAAGAAGGGATGGCTGGAGGGGAGGGGAGGGGGGTAGCAGAGAGCATAACGCTACTTCTCTTTCAATTATTGACAGCCTCTTATTCTTGTCATCACTTTGGGCCAGTTTCTTTCTTACCCAAAGGGCTTGCAGGGCTGCAACAAAGGGGGGAGGGCCAGGCAAGTTTTGCAAATTACAAGGGACTGCTTGGTACAGGAGCCTCCCATTACCAGTTACCATGGACTGACAGCTGTCTGAGTGTCTGTCTTCCCCAGAGATTGCCATGAAAGGAGCAGAGAAGAACAGGGAGGCAGCACCGAGGAAGGAAAGACGATTCTCCTCCACTCGGTTACACTTGCACCCGCATGAAAATAGTCATCCACTAAAGGCACGTTTCCTTTGAGTCCCCCTAACGTGCTCATGGTCTCCGGTGATTTGCCATTCCCTGCCCCTTCTCCCCTCGCCGTCTGCCTGGGCTTCTCTCCTCCTTCCACCACGCCTCCTCCCCCACTTCCTTCTTTCTTTCCTCTCTCTCCCTCACACCATGCTACCATTATTGTCAGTAGAACGAGCTGCATGCATGCCAAATCAGGTCATTCACAAATATAGAACAAACGTCTGTCACTACAGTTTTACCACTATGACTAAAGCATGGCCCTTCTGGCTGTGAAAAGTGTGCCCATTAGTTACGTGGGATCACAGCCCCCGTAGACTTAACACTCTCTACCTTAGCGTCCCCAAGGTAAGCATTCTTCCAATAAACATCCGTTGGAGCGTCTTTGAATGATGTATTGTGGGGGCCCCATTTGTGTTCTTAAAGCCCAGACAAAGTCAGCCTTTCCCTGGGCCCCTCCCACCCCACCTCCAGCGTGCGGATGCAAAGCCATTTTCTGGAGTTGACGGCTTAGCTGTACATATTTGTTCTGGCTGAAACCCGCTGGAGGATATTTGCGGAAAATTAGATAACAACACTGCATTAAAGAAAATGAGGGTAACGCAGGCAACTTTTCATGAAAAAGAGCAAACCAGAAACACGACAACTAAATGCAACGTGTAGTCCCGTGCCACATGAAAAACACAAGAAAGAAAGAAAGAAAGAAAGAAAGAAAGAAAGAAAGAAAGAAAGAAAGAGGAAAGAGAGAAAGAAAAAGGAAAAAAGAAAGCTAACTAAGCATCGAACCCTACTTAACGTTATTCAGAATTCTCTGTCGGACGTTTTAAATTCATCATGTACTTTCCCAGTGTTAAAATCAGAGCGATTCTCCGTTCCATCGGATATTGCAACATACTTGATGCTAACTGAGAAAAAGAAAAAAAAATACAAGAAGAGGAAAAAAATAAAAAGGGATAAAGAAGGATAAAATATGCTTTTTAAAAGGGGCTTGTTTCCAAGTGGTTTGGTCCACGTAGAAGGCCAAGTCTGCTCTGAGTGTTACAGATAACTAATGTAATACCAAAGACACTTATGTATGAATGAGGACTTTGGAAATGAAGATTATAATTCAGTACTGAACCCCAAATTCCAAAAAGTTGGAATCTTTCTTCCCTAGATCAGTCCAGACAAATTCTAGGGGATCTCCAAAACCCAATACAAAAAAACCCCAAAAATAAAATAATAATAATAAAATTGCAATCTACTACGCACACACCTTGTTTTTATTTTATTCTTAGGTAGGGTCTATTTTCATAGTTGAGAATCAAAAAAAAAATTTTTTTTTTACATGAAGGCAGCAGAAAGCGCAAATATTAAAGTGTGAAAATCAGCTCTGTTATTACTGCCCCAAATAACTATTACCCAATCGACCCCAGCTGGAAATGCCTTTGCCAGTTAATTATTACACCGTCGCTATTGTTATCACCATCGTCATTATTTTGTTCTTTTCTTCGATCATTGGTTTGCTGGTTCAACCATCATGGTTATAATAGAAATTCATTCCCATGTGATGGCTGTTGGACTGCCTATGGGAAATGACTTGATAGTCTTGCAAACACTGAATCATGCAGAAAATTAACACTCATTTTCATGCACGTTTGCTTGCATGTTGATGACCTGGAAACACATGCTTACACTCCATATTTTTCCTTGTTGCTCCTGATTTGTTTCTTCTCTGGTAGGAATAGAACAATATGGGCTTCCTCCAGGGGACAAAACAACACCTAACTCTGCAGCGTGGAAGGGCGAGAGGAGCAGATGGAGGCGAACGGGGCTCGCAGAGGGCCAACAGAGCACACACAGAGAGGAAATGCAGCTACCTGGTTTCACACCTGGGCACTGCCAACCCGCTTGGCAGTCAGGCAGCCCAGGGACTGGGAAGGCGTGGGCCTGGAGGACAGCGGGATCCAACAATGGCTCATAGGACAGTCCCTTGAGAGAGGGTATTCTAGGTAGATTGCTCATGGGGGCCATAAGGTTTAGAGGCTCAGTCCCTGCCTCACACTTCTGACACCAAAGAGAAGAAACGAATGGAAGTGGATGCCTTGTCTTCACGTCATCAAATCTCTCCTGGCTCGCTTCAGTCTTCTTTGTCCTTTCATTGGCACTAAGACCAACTAAAATGGTCTTTTATTCACTAAACATGAAGCATTGCTTGGTCTTTCAAGTGAGACCAGTAACAACTTTTTTCCATCATGAGTGGGCTTTGGGCAGGTTATCAACACCTCCCTCAGGGACAGTGTCCTGCGGACCTTTCTATAGTGATGGAAATGTTCTAAACCTAGATAGCAGGTCTGTCCTAGATAGCAGACACTAGCTACATGCAGCCATTGGGCACTTGACTGGGCTAGTTTACCTGAGGAGCTAAATTTCAATTTTATATGCTTTTCATTCATTTAAAATTAAATATAAATTCAATTCAATTTTTTATTTTCCATAATAAAAGCGTTTTTTAAAATGACCCTGAGCACTCAGAAGAGTGTATTCTAAAAGTACATGAACTATTGCTTCTCTTATTTTATCTGAATCGCACGCAGGTGGCTAGCAGCCACGTCCTGGGCAGCACCGATCTGAAGTACAACTCCGAGCTGCTGCAGACCTTTCTGGCTATTCCTGTGTCAATTCTGCCAGCAACGTGCACGTGCAATTGCTTCCATCTAGCTGTAAAAGACCTTGGTGCCTAAATCTTCTTATTATAAACCAGGATTCAGGCCAATGTTATCACACCCAAGTATAGGATTACAGTCTATTATCTGATGACACACGAATTGACTTTCTAGCCCTTAGTTGACCTTTGTGGTTCATATAACACTTTATCTACTCTGGCAGTGGGCCAAAACCTCACCCAAGAATCAGAGACTCTGAAAGGCCGGCTTTGCTTAGGAACTTAACAATTTTTACAAGCTCCTCAGGTGATTGTTTTGCAAACAGTTCAAGATCAACTCTTACCATGTCTGCAAGGCATTTCATACTGGACGTCTCACCACCAATTCAGCTGAATATGGTAAAGATCCAACTCCTTTATTCCCTCTGGCTTCCTCTGCCCCTCCCAATTTGTCCAAACCAGGGGCAATGCCATAGTCTCCATGACCTGTTGTAAATCTTAGAGTTAACATCAATTTTTTGACCAAACTACCAATCCTAGAGTGACTGGTACCTAGGAAGCATTCAACAGATATTTAATCACTGTGCCTTTTCTTGTGTCCTTTGTTTCTCATATCTGATTAGTTATAACGCAAAGTCCTTTCCCCACATCCCATCTCATGTGCCCATTTCATTATTTCTTTCTCCAATCTCCACAAAGGTTGCTGATTATTTAATCATCTTTGTCTGGCATTACAGTAGCCATCATCACCATCATCATCACCATCACCGACATCATTATCATCAATGTCATCAATATCATCCTTAACATCAACATCAACACCATCATCATCACTATCAACATCACCATCATCATCATCACCATCATCACCACCACCATCATCATCATCACCATCATCATCATCATCACCATATCACCGTCATCATCACCATCATCACTATCAACATCACCATCATCATCACCATATCACCATCATCATCACCATCATCATCACTATCAACATCACCATCATCATCATCACCATATCACCGTCATCATCACCATCATCATCACTATCAACATCACCATCATCATCATCACCATATCACCGTCATCATCACCATCATCATCACTATCAACATCACCATCATCATCATCACCATCATCACCACCACCATCATCATCACCATATCACCGTCATCATCACCATCATCATCACTATCAACATCACCATCATCATCATCACCATATCACCGTCATCATCACCATCATCAACATCATTATCATCAATATCATCATCAACATCAACATCATCATCATCATCATCATCATCAACATCATCATCCCCATCATCCATTGAGCTTCCCTTTATATCAATCCACAAAGGAACCCTGTGAGATGGAAAATATAATTCTCATTTTATAGAGGATTGATTTATAGAGGATTGATATTAAGGAAACTTACCCAGTGCCACTCAGGAGCACAGCCCTGATCTGGGAATAACCACTCTGGTGTAAACCGCCATGGAACATAGACCGGTATTCCATTAAGACATGACCATGACCACAATCAGGCTGACCATGGTCCCAGGACTCACACCACAGTAGAAATACTTACAATAATCCCACTTCATGAAGGGTTTCACCCGATCCCGATCAAAAGCAATGCGGTTCACATGAGAAATCTATGGTGGTTGCATCTTTATATTAACTGTTCTTTATGTATTCATTATTTGGAGTTTTTTCACACTTACAGAGTAAGTCCTTCCTTTTTTTTTTTTTTTTTTCCTTTTCTTTTGTGCAAATATTTACTGAGCACCTATGTGCCAGATGCTATGCTTGGCATTTGGAATACAGTGTTGAATAATCAAAATACCTTTGGGATGTAAGACAGACAATATCTTTTTATTCATTTTAACAAATTTATTAAGCACCTTGATATTTCAGGGACTGTGTTAGAACTTAAAAAAGTAAGCAAAACGGAGATGAATTTTGACTTATTAAGATTTAGATATGCACACATATGCTTAAGTTGAGTGGTTAATAAATAATGTGGTTTTATGCCACATGGCACTGATTAAATATCTTTGAAATATTTTTCTTGTCTCTCTATGACATTTTAGTCATATTATTTTTCATCTTAAAACTCGTCAATCTTCAAGTTCAAAATTCTTACCCTTAGAAATAAGGCCCTTCATATTGGTTTCTGTGCCTGATTTTCTGACATATTTTTCCAGCATATCTTCGAAATGTACCTACATGAGAACAAAACTAAACTTTTCAAGTTTCCTGACATGACTGTTTTTGCACTAATTTTCCATTTATCTGACATCTCCTCCCAATTCACATGCTCCCACCTTACTCTGCAAAGCTCAGGTCTGACTTTAGCCTTTCTGAGAAGACCTCTCATCTTTCTCATACAGCCACTCCTATGCCCTAGCAGAATTTGTTAACTTTCCTTCCATAGGGTAATTTGATGTGCCTAGCAGAGCTAATCTCAGTCCACCTACTGAACTGTGTAGGACTTGTCTCTGCACTCAATACAGCACAACACAACTTTCTGATGGCAAGTGTTACTTTGCCAGGGTAGAGAAAATTTTAACTTCAGTCACCTTTGGGATCTGCTGTTCCCAGCCCTGGATTGTGCCATGGGACTGCAGCTGCACAGTGCTGGGCAGTGGTGGGGATGGACGTCCTCTGCTCTAGGTCTCTCTCCATACAGCCTTTTGGGGTGTTTTCCCATTCGGTTGCCTTTTTGCCATGTCCGGTTGTATATTTGCAAACCTATCTTTGGTCTCATCTGCTGCCTAAATGAGTCATGCATCCATTTCTCTTTGCAGTATTTTCGGGCCACAGCAGGATACCCAGGAGCCAGGCTGGCTTCCTGCTGCTCTAAGACTCACAGGCCTCAATTCCTTCACTTCCCCCCACTCCTTGAAATATGAAGGAGATTCTAGTCTGATAGGGAGAAGGTGGGGAAAGAAAACACTTATGTTTCAGCCCAATCATCCACCTGGCCACCAATATTTGTCTATTGCAATAATATTCTGCCCATTCTGGGGCTTAAGCTTTTGAAAACTAAAGCCAGGAAGTATACTAGCCTATTTCTTCTTTCAGTCCAGCCAGCTTTTTTGCCTGAGGATGTTAACTTGAAGCCTGCTTGAATGGAGGGAAGGTAGGGGAGAGGGAATGAAATAAGAACTCATTGATTATTTTTGCAAAATAATATACTGCTTTACCTGTAAACCAGTAAGTATCACACAGTAGAGTGTTTCTTGGTATTGTGAGTTGGCTGGAGGCTGGGTCACCACTTAGTTTTCTTTGCATTCTCTGAATCCTGAGTAGCATCTAAGGTATAGGAGACAATAACCCTTTATGAATGAATGAGTGAACACATGAATCAAAATGTCAGTGACAGCTCTCCCTTGCTTAAAATCTTTAATGATTTACCATCACTTGTATCATAAATTACAACTTTTTAGCATGACAGTTGAGAACTTTCATTAACTTGCTCAGTCCTCTTTTATGGCCCCATCTCATTTTTTCATTAATCTTTTTATTAGTAGTTGGATTTCTCCACAAAGCTGGGAACCCCTTCAAGGCAGAGATCATATCATATTCCAATCCAAATGCAAATGTAGTAAAATGTGCTTAACAAGTGCTGCATTAATGCATTGTTTAAGCAAAACTCAGAGTATCGACTTACTCTAGTGCTCAGAGAAGGTTGATCTGGAAAGTGTTAGCTCTAATAGAATGGTGACTGCCCAAGGCATAGGTCTTTCTAAACCTCTCAAATGGTATCTATATGGTTATTAGTTTTGCCTGCTGGGTAGCAAGGACACAAAAGTGTTTGTGACCATAGGAGGAAGGGAATCACAGTGTGAAACTGAGGGTGAATATACACCAAATGAGCTGCTTCAGGGGAAGAGTAAGTATTATTCCTTTCCACCACCCCCCCCAATCAGCACCTAACAAATAGACTCTGCAATACAACAGGAATACTGTTTTTTGAAATCAAGCAGTGTGTCTGACAACATTATTCTTTCTGTTTTTCAAAATTATTTCAGTCATTCTGGTTTCTTTGCCTTTCCCTATAAATTTTATAATATTTTTGTACCTACAAACAACATAAAACAAAACCTGCTAGAGTTTACATTAACTCCATAGATTAAGTGGTAGAGGATTGATATTTAACTCTAGTGAGTTTTCCAATCCATGAATATGGTATGCCTCTCCACTTATTTAAATCTTCTTTGACTTCTTTTAGTAGCATTTTGTAGTTTCCAACATGCAGATTCTGCATTTTTTTATTAGATCTCACCTAAATGTTCTATTTTGGGGACTTACTATAAATGGTATTTCTTTAATTTCAGTTTCCAATTGTTGATTGCTAGTCTATTGAAATATAATTGATGCATGTGGATATTATATCCTGTAAGCTTGTCAAGTATGCTAATTAACTTTAGGAGGATTTGGGTAAGATTCCATGGATCTTTCTAGATAATTATGCCATGTTCAAATAGAAGCAGTTTTTTTAGTTTGTATGCCTTTTATTTCTTTTTCTTGCCTTATATTACACTGGTTAGGACTACTAGTAAAATGTTGAATCAGAGTGGTAAAAGCAGATATACTTATTTTGTTTCTAATCATACAAAAAAATCCTTTATAAAGTTAAGAAAGTGCCCTTCTTTTCCTACTTTGCAGAGAATTTTGATGAGGAATGGATGTTTAGTTTTGTCAAATGACTTTTCTGCATCAATTGATATGATCATATGGTTTTCTTTTTTGGTCTATTTGTATGATGCTTTGTTTGTAAGATTATTTTGATTGGCTTTCAAATATTGAATCTCTTTCGGATTATTAGGATAAATTCTACTTGATTATGATGTATTGTCTTTTTATATATTGTTGGATGTGACTAACTAGTATTTATTTAAGAATTTTTAATCTATATCTATGGGAGTTATTCTTTTGCAGCTTTCTTTCCTTTTAACGGTCTTTGTTTGCTTTTAATGTTAAGGTATTGCTGACCTAAAAGAATAACTTGGGAAGTAGGCTTTTCTCTTTAAATTTCAGGAAATCTTCCATAAATTTCAGGAAAATTCATGTTGAATTTGCATAAATTCATCCTTAAAAGTTGAATAAAATTAATGAGTAAAACCATCTCAGTCTGAGGATTTCTTTTGTTGGGTAAGTTTAAACTAAATTCCATTTCTTTTTTTTTTTTTTTAAAGATTTTATTTATTTATTTACAGAGAGAGAGACAGCCAGCGAGAGAGGGAACACAAGCAGGGAGAGTGGGAGAGGAAGAAGCAGGCTCCCAGAGAAGCACGGAGCCCGATGTGGGGCTCAATCCCAGGACCCTGGGATCATGCCCTGAGCCAAAGGCAGACGCTTAATGACTGAGACACCCAGGCTCCCCAACTAAATTCCATTCCTTTAATAAGCATGAAATGATTCAGATTATCTTTTTCTTCTTGGGTGAATTTTGATAGCTTGTGTCTTTAAAGAATTGGTCCATTTTATCTAAGTTTATGTTTGTAGAGTTCTTTGTAATATTCCTTTATTATCTTTTTTTTTTTTTAAGATTTACTCATTCAATTTAGAGAGAGAGAGGGAGAGAGAGCACGAATGGAAGGAGCAGAGGCAGCAGGAGGCAGAGCCTCAAGCAGACTCCGTGCTGAGTGTGGAGGTCCTTGCAAGGTTTGAGATCATGACCCAAGCTGAAACCAAGAACCCAGCACCTAACGACTGCACCACCCAGGCGCCCCTCCCTTATTATCTTTTTAATGTCTATGGGGTCTGTAACTATGTGCTCTCTTTTATTCCTGATAGTAGTGATTTGTGTCCTTTCTCCTTTTTCCCTTTGTCAGTGTGACTAGAGGTTTATCAATTTTATTGATCTAGTCAAAGAACCAATTTTTTAATTTCATTAATTTTCTTTATTTTTTAAATAAATTCCATTAATTTCTGTTCTTATCTTTATCATACCCGTCTTTCTGCTTCCTTTGGGTTTCTTTTTTTTTCCCCTAGTTTCTTAAAGTGGAAGGCTACAATTTTGAGTTGAAGCCTTTATTCTTTCCTAACAGAAGCATTTAATGTTATGAATGTCCCTCCAAGCACTGCTTTATTTTCCTCCAACAAATTCAAAGATGTTGTATTTTTATTTATGTTCAATTGAAAATATTTTAAAATTTTCTCTGAGACTGTAACTGACAGAGGTGAGTGGAGTTGTAAAAATAAGTCTGAGGGGTCATTAGGTACGGTTAACTGGGTAACATTAACATTGTTTTCCTTTTCACTCTAACTGAAGTGAGGCAGAGCAAGAAAGATTTTAAGAAATAAAGCATGGCATAAACTGTTTACCTTGAATAGTTTAAATATAATTTAATCTTCAGAAATTTAATATAGCAGTCGCCCTGCAACTTAGTTCTGGGAAGATCTTAGAACAAAACTCTTGAAATTTCAGAATCAGAAAACTTATTTTTGCCAGTAGCAACCCATCTTCCAGAAATATGCTACAAAGTTGTTTCTCAGATCCTAGTGTGCATAAAGATCACTTTGGGGGCTTACTAAACACAGGTCTCTGGGCCCCCACCTCAAAAGATTCTAATTCATTAGATCTGAGATGGGCACAGAGATTTGCACTTCCAGCAGGTTCCCAGGGGAAACTTGCGCTGCTGGTCTGAGGACCACTTCGAATAGCACCGTTTTACAACATTAGAAAATATTATTCAACAAGTTCTCTTTGGCATGTCTTCATACTTCGCATGATTTTCTTTCCCTTTTCCTTTTTCCTTTTTTGAAATATTCTTGTCCTCTTTCTTCTTCTCTTCCTGCCATGTGAATATGGATATTTTCCAAGATTATAACTTCTTATGTCTTCATCTTCCTTTCCATTATAAATTCAACAACTATGTATTGAGAATCCACTAATTGTAAAGTTTGTCTCTAGGTACCATGTAAGGCAAAACCAGTAGGGTCCATGCCCTTTGCTCCAACATTATCTTCTCTGTGAAAGTTTTCTAAGAACTTTCTCACAAACATGACCATCTCTTCTTTTGCTTTCCCATAGCTCTTTACTTGTTTCACTCATGTGGCTTTTATTTCATTCTATCTTGGTTGGGAATTCCCTGAAACAATATCTCAAATCTTAATTGAAAACAGGATCCGTACTGGGCAAAATGATCTCAACCTCTAAGTTTTATTCTGTCACCCATCTGTATTTACTTTTTCGGGTTTAATAATTATATCAGCCTTGGAATTGATCAGAAAATTGTGACAATCTTTTCAACACAACACTACATTATCCCAATGTAAAACATATACTGGAGTTATGCAAAATTTTGATTACTATTTGGCGATATTGCAAGACGATAGGGAAAATGAAACAAAATTCCACTTCTAAGCATATTGGCAGAAGACAAGTATTTATGGTATCTACTTTTATCTACCTTAGTCAATCAACATATATTAACAAACCACAATATGCAAAACACCATTCTATTATATTTGCATTTATTTTTTTTCCCTAACATATATCATGCCACCCCTAAATTTTGTGGGAGAAATATAGATTGGCCCTGCCGTCTCCATTCCGTATGTGACAGCAATCAATGAAAGTAGTGCTCATCTCTGTGGGTGTCTGTGTGTTTAAAGGGGGGGAGACGAGGGAGCAGAAGAGAATTTTTCATGTAAAGTCTGAGTAAAACATGAGCAGAAACCTCTCCAAGCTATCTGCCCTGCCCTCCAGACTCCCTTCTCTGGGGCATAAAGTCACAAGGTTACGATGGAAATCCGACCCTCACATGATTTACTAGTTGCTCACATGTTGACCTCTCCTAGGGAAATAGTTAGAGTGAGAAGGCATTTGGTGAAGAGAAAGAAAGGGGAGGATGAGTAAGCCAGTAGGTCTTAGGAATCAAGCAGATTTAACAGAATGAACAGCAAGCATTTCCTGGAGGAGGAAGGAAGTGCAATTCTGCCTGTCAACCACTCTTGTGACCATATCAAGTTTACAGTATCATAGATATTCTGCCAGGTTTTCCAGGACAGGGAAAAAGAGCTCCCCATAACTTTCTGTATTTCAGTGGGGACACATCACGCTCACATTCAACATAACATATACACATTCAACCACATGTTTGGGGAAAATCAACAACCACCACAACCATATTTTTTACACAACACGGCCCCTAAGTACATACTCAATACTTAATCTGGGACAAAAAAGAAGAAAAAAGAAAAAAAGATACAGAGTCATGTTCCAGCAATGGAAAAAACTGTCTGCATTGGCTCCATTGAAAGACAGTGTAATCGATGCAAAGCATGCATACTGTTCTTTGTGGGTGATTTCCATGGTGAAAGAAAGCTGATATTTCAGTACCCTTGGGGCTTCCATAAGCAGCTGCAGAATTGGGTCAGTGCCCCTCGGAGAATGCTCTTCTAAACCATTAGTGGTTGAGAGTAAGAGGAAGGAAATCACCTTTCTCTCCTTTTCTATCTTTCTGTATATTCAACACACTTCTTCTTCCCTGGTCTCCAAATCCCCTATCAGAGAACTTTCCTCATTTCACAAGAGAAGGCAAGGCGGGTGATGCTGAGAAGGTGTCACTGAAGGGAGAAGCCGGTGCATTGTACTTTTGGGAAGAGCTCTCACTTCAGATAAACCGTGTGGACCCCTCAGGGCTCACGGACCCCAGTACAATAGCTACATCCGGCTAAGTCACCACAGCCGGTGCTTTTCTAAGCACGAAAGACCTTGGCTTGTCCTCATAATGAGATCAATTTGGGATAATAGCTAGGTAGGACACCACATGGAGACATTTCTATCCATGTCCAAAATAACTTTTTCTAGTCGAATCCTGGTCAAGTTTTAAGAGGCAGGAAGTTATATTAAATTTTGCTCTTGTGCACAATTGTGGAAGAAATGTATAATTAGAAAAAATAGCCAGATATTCTGAAAGAAGATGGAAGGTAAGGGGCAAAGCAGTAGCGGGGTAAATTGCTAATCCCTCAGTAGGCGGTGTGATTGCTCTAGGAGACAAGGTCATCAGGAAAACCTTTGCTTAGAAACTAAATTAAGAATAAGGTCCCCATTGTTTGTCTTACAGTGGCCAGAGTTCATGAGTGTCTCACTTTGTCCCTAGGGGCTCTGTTTCTCCACTCTAGGCCAGCTCTGATTAAGAGGAAGCCATATATCTTCTAAGAATATTTCTGTCTCTTGCTTAACTCAGTAACATTAACAGAGGGAAATGAGGTTATGTGAACTTCCCATGGATATTTCGATGGGAGGGACTGAGCTGATACAAAGGATTCCCTGTGAAACGCGTCCAAATAAATAGAGTCGGATTGATTCTAGTGATTCCCCTAGGTTTCACCAGCTCAGGAAAGAGGAAAGAGTATCTTCAGAGACAGTGACTCCATAACTACATGCAGATGGTCCAAACCCATGGCTGGAGATGCCCCCACATAAAATAAAACAATGCAAAATCTTCCACTGCAAATGGATTAGATGTAGAATATTTTAATGACTGAGTCAGTTTTGTTGCGGACAGCCTCTTCATTGTTTCATTTTTTTATATAAAAGGCTATCATTGCTTGGCATCTAGTGAGCTAGACTGAAAACCTACCTCATCTTCAAAATCTTCTGGAGAGAAAACTTATTATACTAATGAGGAAAATAAACTCTTAGGCAACAAAGTTTAGATTCATTCAGAATTTAGCAAATGTGAAAATTACTACATAAGAAAAGAAACTTTACAGTCTAATCCTAGAAACAAACTGCCAAAACCCCCCTCTGTACCCCTCTTCACTCTTAGATTTCTGCTTTTTAGGTGGTATTTAATTATAGCCCCATAAAAAATATTTAACCTTAATATGAGGAAAAGGAAGTCATTTCCCTAAGCAAGGGATGTTTCCATTTCTGGCTGTAGGGAAGAATCACTTTTGGTCTCCTCTACGAAATATAAGTAAAACTTGAGTCTCTAAGGGGCAAGATGGAGCCTCGATGAGGCAGAATTGGGTGGAGGGAGAACAAATGTCTTTGAAATTTATCTGTAGATTCTATCTGCCTTTGGAACCTCCTGAGACACAGAACCCTTGACTACCCTTCTTCAGTCCTTCTTTAATCAGTTATATTTTTTGTGCTCATCCTCTCTTCTCTGATTTTTTATTTATCTCCCAGAGTGGTGAGCCAATGCCTTCGAAAGAGTAGGTATTCAATAAATATCCCATGGATAAGTGGATCTTTCTTATTCACTTCCAGATTTTAAAGGCTTGTTTGGCTCTATCTCTCAACAGATCCTAGTGTGCATGGAGATCAGAAATCACATTACGCCAGTTACCACAGGAATTACTTCTACTTCATTAACAGCCATAACAGGCATTATATACTATAGTGGGTTGTTGAAACCTGAAATTACTTACCACAAAAAGATGTAAATTGGGATCAAATACGAATGGGAAGAGGGGAAGACTTTAATTTCTGGATCCACCTAAGTCACAGAAATACTATACATACCTTTTGCTTCTTTCCTTCTTTCTTTTTGGTGGATAACTCAGACCCCAAAGGAGGGAAAAGACAGAGCCTTAGACAGAGCAGCATGGCCATGATATAACCACACTCTTGAGAGGGTCCGCCTCCTCCTTTCAGAAAGCCATCAGCTTTTGTCGTAATCAGTAACTGCGATCACAAGGTCCCTTGTTACTCATATATGTTATGAATAAAGAATTGGTTACAGAGATACCATAGTTTCTCTAGATCTGGCAAAATGAAAGGGAATTGACTTCCTTGATAGAAATGTTCTCAGTAAAAAAAGTAAAGAAGAAAGAAAAGATTTGCCTTGATTTTAGTCCCCTTATGCTTCTTACTTCCTCACCTTGAAAAAAATCTGTTGAAAATGTTCATGGAAAGAAGATTCTGCTCAGCCCTTGGAAGAAGGCAGTATTAAGTCTACATTCTGCAACGACCTGAGTTGACAGCATCAATAAATGTATTGTACTCAAACAAAAGTGTTCAAGGATAGAATAGAAGTAAAATCCCAGCTATTGAGAGATACGGCTGGGACATCCCACGATAGTCATCTGAATCTCCATTCTTGAGAATACCAGCAAGTGGAGGGTATTTGCAGGCCTGGAAGAAACCAAAGATGTATTTGACCTAAATGTGGTTTTCTACTTGACGAAAATGAGACAGTAGCAAATGTTCAATTACACCCTGAATAGATCCAGAGCATTTCAGTGAAAATCAAGTATAGTGATGCTGAGACACCATCCTATCAGCTGTGCGAAGTCAGATTCCTGGGATAAGTCTCAGGGCTTGTGTAATATTTACATAACCAGCATCTGTCCAAAATCAGCTCTGGGGAACTGTTCACAAAAAATGTTCTCGGCTCTTCCTAATACTCTGTTTTGTCTCCTAGAATCCTTTCATCCCTTTCAACATATGACAATCCTCCAAAAAAAAAAAAAAAAAAAGAATCTCAAGGCCTTCTTAAGCTGTTCTCTCTCTCTCTCTCTCTCTTTTTTTTTTTTTTTTTGGATAAAATATTCATTGCTCATGATTGAGTCTTCCCTTCTTCCATACAACATGGTGCCCAGCATTCAGTGTTCTGGATAAATCATTTTGTAAAGCACTTTAAAAGCATATTTAGATGATGGGTAATATGGGTGTTTTTGAACCACTGGTGAGAGATGAGTAGGGTCCAGCTATCGAAAGACTGCAAGTTTTGTGCCCTCAGCCTTTGCTGTGTGAAGCAGCTGTGCAGCCAGAAAGCTGAATGAATCTTTGGGGAACACTGGACCCAGCTGTGCTCATGAAATTCATCTAAGAAAATCCTTGTAGCACAAAAGTGGAGAAAGAAGTTTGAAAGACCCAGCCAAGATGGTAAGTCTCAACGTTGATTGTAGTAAGAGTTGCATTAATGGGAGGCAGATGCCTTCCAAGATGATTAAGATTCTTGGTCCTTTGGATCAACTTTTGGTATAGTTCAGGGGACAACAAGCTAGGGTACCAAGTATGGTCCAAATGTGGACCATTGTCTGTTTTTTATATAGCCTGTGAGTCAGGAATCATTTTTACATTTTTAAATAGTTGGGGAAAAATCAAAGAAGAGTAATAGTTTGTGACACAAGGACATGATATCAAATTCACATTTGAGTGTCCAAGAGGAAAGTTTTACTGGAGCACCGTCACACCATATTGACCAAAGCTGCTTCCATGCTCCACCAACAGAGAGGAAGAGTCTCAACAGAGACCATATGGCCTGCAAAACAAAAAACAAAAAACCCCACAAATAACAAAAAAACCTTACTCTCAGGCTCTTTTCAGAAAAAGTTTGCAGATCCCCAATAAATTTCATTCTGAAATTCAGCTTTGGTCCTTAAATAGATGCCTGAAGTCTCGCTCAAATGCATCGATTCCTTTTTAGGGGATTGTTACGTCATCCGCTGGGGAAGGAGCCATTCATTTTTCTCACCTAGAAATGGACTACAGGACAAGTGGCATGAAAGATATTTGACCAACCCATTAGGGAAATGCAAATTAAAACCACAACATGATACTGTTTCACACCTACCAATTCATCAAGAAATTTTAATTTGATGTGTTGTGAGGATACGGAGCAATATGCATGCACGTTGTTGGAGGAAATGAAAATTGGCACAACCACTTTGGAGAGCAGCTTGGCAATTCCTAGTAAAATGGAAGGTATGTTCATAAGATGACCTACAATTCCATTCCCATGTTTATCCTCTATTTTGAAGAAATCCTAGCACATATGCAAGAGGAAATCTGTAGAAGGATGTCCAACGCAGCCTGGTTTATGTGGTAGTCATTAATGCTATTAGCCAGATAGTGTGGTTTTCCCCATCCCTCCCAGGCACATGGTAGCTTGTGCTTTTAGCTCCCTTGTGGCTAGGTGGAGCCCCATAGCTAGTTCTGGCCATTGAGCTTTGAGCAGAAGTGACACATATCACGGCTGCAGAATATACAAGGCCAGTGCAAGACTCTTCCAAGTTACGATAACCCGTAGGTCAAAAAAAAAATTACAATGAAAAACAGAAAATACTTCAAATAAAATAATAATACTCCATGTCAAAATTTATCGTTCTACTACAAATACGTATCATTAGACTACCAAATACTGCACATCAAAGTTACAGCTTTACTTAGAAAGACATGTATAGCTTCAAGTGCGTATTAGGAGAGAAAAAAAGCTAAGAAGTCAATAAACTTTGAATCTTGGTTTGGATTCCACAGCAGCAGATCCCGAGCCAGGGATTCAAGGACAAACAGTTTATTGGAAATAAGCAGTCGGCGAAGGCTACTACAGCAAAGTGCCACAGACTGAAGAGGTCAAACAACAGAAACGTATTTCTTCACAAGTTCTGGAAGCTGAAAGTGCGAGGTCAAAGTGCTGGCAGGATTCCTTCCTCTGGGGCCTCTCTCCTTGGCTTGTAGATGGCCACCTTCTTCCTGTGTCCTCATGTGGACTTTCTTCTGTGTCTGTGTGTGTGGGTGTGTGGGTGTGTGTGTGTGTGTGTGAATCCTAATCTCCTCTTCTTATTAGGGCTCATTCCATGACCTCATGTTAATTTAATCACCTCTTTAAAGGCCGTATCTCCAAGCACAGTCACTTCCTGAGGTACTGGGGGGTAGGGCTTCAACAGATGAATTGGGGGTGGGGTGAGGCACAGTTCAGCCCATAACAGGGAGGTTCTGGGAACACATGTAGAAACACAAGTAGAAAGTGAGACAGAGAAGGGAAGGCAGCCAATAAAGGGTAGATTATTAAGGCCCCATAATAGCAGGCAACTATAGCTCGATTGCCAAAGAAAACTCTAGAAAACTATATAAAATATGCTTCAGAATTTTCTTGGCCAAAGAGCAAGAAGCTGGGGTATTTATACCCTGACAGCGTTTGGTCTTTAGTTAAGGGTTTCCCCTGGGGCACGTTAGGCACATCGAGTCCTCTGTGTCTACAGACTAAGTGGGTTCAGGCACTTAGACGGCAACCTCCTGACAAAAAATTCGGTGCCAGCCCTTGGAAGTCAGCGTAGTGTGCATGGGAATGGGAAGGGGATCTCAAAACCTATGGGCAGTCTCAGCAGGCCCAGCCTAGCAGCCCTCTCCAGAAGTTACAAAGAGAGCAGCAAACAGACCCTACAGGAACACAATAATAAGACCAAATTTAAATGTATAAATAGATAAGATCCACAAAACCATAGATTGGTTCATTAAAATACTAATACAATTTAAAAATTACTGTCCAAACTCATCAATTAAAATAGAGAAGAGGCACATATGTCAGGAATTTTAAAATAGGGCATCGTTCCAGATCCTGCAGACATGAGATTATTGAGAGAAGAAGTAGAAATAAAAGACAGTGAATAGCAATCCCACTCCTTCTCAAAGAGTTGAAAACAGGCCGTCAAACAAATGTACACACATGCGCGTCCACAGCAGCACCATTCACAAAAGCCAAAGGAGGATACAACCCGAACTTCCAACAAAGGATGAACGGACTAACGAACTGTGGTTTATCCATACAATAGAATATTCTTCAGCCATGGAGTATGCACAGAAAAAAAATAGAGACAAACAAAAAACAGACCCTTAAATACAGAGAAGAAACTGATGGTTACCACAGGGCGGGGGGGGGGGGGGATGGGTGAATTAATGGGGAAATTAAGAATACACTTATCTTGATGAGCACTGAGAAATGTATAGAATTGTTGAATCATTATATCATACACCTAAAGGTAATATAGGACTCATGTTAATTACCTTTGAATAAGAACAATTTTTAAAAGGGTTGAAGTACAACATACATGAACCTTGAAAACAATGCTGAATGGAAGAAGCCAGACACAAAGACTGGTTTGATTCCATTTAAATGGAATATACAGACTAGGTAAGCCCGTGAAGACAGTAAGTACATTATTGTTTGTAAGTGCGGGTGAGTTGGGCAGGGGTGGAGGGGATGGGGAATGACTGCTTAAGGAGTACAATGAATGCAGGTGTCCTTTTGGGATGATAAAAATATCCTGGAACTAGATAAAAATGCGATCTCACAGTATTGTGTAAATATTAAATGCCAATGAATTGTTCGCTTCGAAACAGTTGATTTTTTAAATTAAAGATTTATTTATTTATTTATTTTAGAGAGAGAGAGAGTGCAGGAGCTAGGGGAGAGGGAGAGAGAATCTCAAGCAGACTCCCCACTGAGCATGGAGCCTGACATGAGGCTCGATCTCGCAACCCTGAGATCATGACCTGAGCCAAAAAGTCAGATGCTCAACCTACTGAGCCACCCAGGTGTCCCAACAGTGAAACTGATTTTATGTGAATTTCACTTCAATAAAAAAAAAAAGAGAGAGGATGAGAAAAGAAGTAGAAATACCTGGCAGTATTTGAGTATGGAGTACAGACATGCCCTCGATTTACAATTGCCACTCCCTGACAGTTTTCAATATTGTGATGATCTCATTAAATATTCACACTCGTCCCGTGAGGTAGGGATTACTAATAATCCTCATTTTCACAGAGGAATAAGGAGTTGATGGGAAACAGCCTTAGCGCTTCTCTGTCTTTGTGTCACTTTGTGTTTTGCCGAGTTGATCCAGAGTTCCTCTCTTGAGAAGCAGGACCAAGAAGCATAGACAAGGTTACTTTAAGGCTTGGAGTCATCTCAACTAAAGGAAATGAGCCAGGGAGGAGTGAGGTGCTCTGACATTCCAAATATAGCCCGTGCTTGGCCACTTAGGAAGATGGATCTGTTGCTAGCAACGAGTACGTAGAACGTGTGTGATTTGGCATGTCTCGAGCTGTGAAGTAGATGGAATGCAGGCAAAAAATTGATGATGGTATGGGGAGGGGCTGTGCAGGGTGCTAATTGCCATATGAAGTGTCTGGAGGTGGGGTGGAGAGGAGGCAAGACTCTCTTCCTTTTTAATAGACTTGAAGGATGGGAAAGTCATCTTGCAACCGCCAAGCATTTGGGAACAATTGTACATAGCACAGAAGGCACAGCAAACATGAGGCTGGGAAATCTGAACATTCCCGGCACACTGGGCAGATTCCTGGATGTCAGAAGAAAAGATCTATGGCCCCCTTACTCCTTCTAGCCACGTATACGGAGCCCGGAAGAGACAACAGAAAGCAGAAGAGCATGTACCAATGACTATGGGACTCAAATTACCACCTACAATTACTTCTATGATCTCTGGGAAAGTAGGCAAAAGGTGTCGGGTGAGATAGGAGCAGAGTTAAGATGTAAGCCTGAGCCACAACCCTATAGGCATATGGTGAAGTGAATTTGTTGGTACCCTTTGGAATTTACATTAGAAGGCACATTTGTGAAATCTCTACAAACCATATATGATGTTCCCTACAATTATACCTGGAGAAGTAGGTTAATGTTGAGTCTTTCTTTTAATTTTACCAAGGAGAAAATTATATTGCCGATGTTAAGGTAAAAGTGGAAATTAATATGGAATCATAGGTTCAAAAGCTGAAAAGACTTTTGACTAAGTCCTAGAAAAAAAAAAAATCAAACTCTTGAGATGGGAGGGAAAAGAAGAAGAAAGATTAAAGTAAAATTAAAAATAGAAAGCCTTAGACTCACATTTTATTTCTTTAAAACTCTAAAACTTGGGTTTTTACTGTCATCTAGCCATCAAAGGACCAGCATTTTCTATTGATTTGAATTCTGATTTTAAGGCCTTTCTGCCACTTTCCTGCCTTAATTCGGCCTGGGTTATTCTTTTCTTTTTCCTTCCTCTGCAGCTATATATTTTTACTGGGGTAAAATACATGTAACATAAAATTTACCATTTTAACTATTTCTAAGTGTGCAATTCAGTGGCTTTAAGTGTGTTGACAATGTTGGAGAATCATCACCACTACTGAGAGTCGTGCTGGGAGAGCAGAACTTCTAAGGATGAGTTTTCTCAGTTGGTCCTGGGAATTGACTCCCCGATCTGATTAGATTTTAAAATGCTAATGATTCTATTTTCAGTAGTAAAGAGAGTACTGATACAGTCCATAGCAAGATCTGGCCATAGAGATACATAAAACATTTCCACTGGATACTTTGACTCAACCACTTATAAGAAGCAGGGAGCTGAGTGACCGTGTATATGATCATTTTGGACATTTTCTGTAAGCTAACACATACAACGAGATTGGCTGGCTGTTCCTCATGTCCTTGCACAAAGTGGGGACAGAAGAAGATGAGTTCAGTGGTTTGAATTCCCAGCTCCAGGGCCACATAAATGACCTGGAAGCTTCTATGTGAGCCCTCAAGGAGATCCTTATCTCCGGAGATGGCTGAAAATCAAGCACAGAATCTTACCTATGACTGGTTGAGTTATAGTGCCAGTGAGGGCATTTATTAGAAAGGAATGGGATTCTGAAAGTCTGAATGGGGACATATGGGAAGTTGCTGATGAAGATGAGGACATCGAGCCCCTAAATTCTGATGAGCCTTCTTTGCTGGTGGAAGAGAGCACTCCACCTCCAGGGAAAGTGGCTTTTTCCATCCCTTCCACTCTCTTTTCAGGGGGATCAGCCCTGCATTATGTGAAGAAACTGTATTGGCCTTCCCAGAGGCAGTTGCCATACACGATAATGCTGATTCTCCTCAGGACCCACCCCTACCACCTCTTTTCGTTTCTAGACCTATAATGAGACTCAAGGTCCAGCAGGTCCCTAAAGGTGACGTACAATGTGTGACTCATGAGGAAGAGTGCTACACTCTAAAAAAACGACTTCAGTTTTCTAATTTATACAGACAGAAATTTAGGGAACACACATGCGGATGGCTTTTAAGGGTGAGGGAAAATGGTGGAAAGAGCATAAAGTTTGGTCAGACCAAATATATTGACGTGAGCTCACTAAGCAGAGATTCTGCATTTAATGTTGCATCTCAGAGAGTTAGAAAGGGCTCTAATAATATGCTTGGTTGCTTGGTTGAAACGTGGACCCAAAGGTGGCCCCCAGTGAGTAAGTTATAAATGCCAGACCTGTCTTGGTTTGAGGTAGAGGAAGGGAAATTGGAGTGTTAGAGTGGATTTGTCATTTAGGACCTACTCATCCACTCTCAAAGGGTAGAAAAAACGTACCTTTCACTGTGACCGTGAGAAATAAATTCACAAAGAGAGTTCTAGAATCCTTGAAAAGCTCTGTGATCACTCTTCTATGTAGGTCGGACCTTAACCATAAGAATTATAACCACTGAATTAAGAATGTATGTTAAATGTAATGGAAGTAATTGGAAACCAGGGTGGCAGGAGCCAAGTGGCACTTACTGCCGACAGCAAGGTACACATGATTATCATAATGAACAGCTAACTCAAAGCAGCCATATGAATCGGATGGTCTGACTCATGCAGGCCTATGGCTTTGGCTAGTTGATCATGTTGTTTCTAGAAGTGAATTAGATAGGAAGCCTACTAAATTATTACTTGATCTACAAGGGATAATAACTATATTTGATCTTTGTTCCTGGTTCCTGGCACAGATTTCCTAAAACCCTAGGAACCTGGTAGGTTTTTCCTTATTCAGAAGGAACCCCTTTTGCACACACCTGAATTTATGTTAATAAGGTGGTAGAGGATGGGGCTGATCTCTAGAAAGAAAGGTCAAGTGATTACAGGATTGGAACTTTCAGCCCCACCTACTGACCTACAGGGGAAAAGGGATGGGGTGGGCCAGAGATTAAACTCTAAAAATGTTTTGAACTATAAGATTCAACGAGCTTCCAGGTTGATGAATGCATCCACATGCTGGGAGGGTGGCATAGCTCAGGTCCACGGGAACAGAAATTCCTGTGCTCGAGACCCATCTGGACCCTGCCCTCTGTAATTCTTCACCTGGCTATTCACCTGTACCCTTTATAATAAACTGCTAAATGTAAGTAAATCTTTGCCTGAGCTTTGGGAGCCACTCTAACGAGTGATTGAACTTGACAGGAGGGTTATGGGAACCTCTGCTTTAGAGCCAATTAGCCAGAAGCATAGGTGACAAGCTGCCCTTGCAATTGGCTTCTGGAAAGAGAACAGTCTTGTGAGACTGAGCTCCTAAACCTGTGGCACCGGAAGCTATCTCCAGTTGGATAATGTCAACTGTGTGGAATTTTAGGACACCCAGTTGCTGTCCGCCAAGAACTGGAAAATTGCTTAGGGGTGCTGGAAAACATTCCAGGATCTCTACAGGCAGACAGGTACTACATAAAGTGAACAAAAGTCTAACTTGAATCATAAAGCAGAGAGTCATGGTCCCCCAATCAATTCCCAGACTCGTGCCAGTTTACAGACCCAGAACCCCTTGAATGAAAGAGAAGCCAGGTCCCCTTGAAAAAAGATCTCTCATGTTTCAATGATTAATCTTTCTACCAGCCTTCCCCAGACGGATCTCTGGCCTTTTACCAGGGCAAATGTGCACTGTAAAAAAGGAAATAATAAGACATTTGATAACACTGAACTAACACTGATTCCAGGAGACCCAAAATGTCACTGTGGTCTACCAGTCAGAGTAGGGGTTTATGGAGGTCAGGTGATCAATGAAGTTTTAAGTCGGATCCGTCTCACAGTGGGCCCAGTATGTCCCTGAATCCATCCTGTGGTTATTTCCCCAGTTCCAAAATGCGTGCTTGGAATAGATGTACTCAACAGCTTGGTTCTTTGACCTATGGAGTGAGGGCTATCGTGGTGGAAAAGGCCAAGTTGAAAACATTAGAAATGCCTCTACCACAGAAAATAATAAACCCAAAGCAATACTGTGTTCCTGGGGGAATTACAGAGATTAGTCCCATCCTCAGGGACTTAAAAGATGCAGGTGTGGTGATTCCCAGCATATTCGGTTCACCTTGCCTATTGGACCTGAGCAGAAGACCGATGAGCCTTGAAAAATGACACTGGGTTATTGTAAGCTTGGAAGCTGATATCTAATGTGGTGCCATATCTTGAACAAATTAAGACCTTGCCTGGTACCTGGTGCACAGTTACTAATCTGGCAAATGGACTTTTTAAAAAATTATTGTGTTATGTTAATCACCATACAGTACATCATTAG
The DNA here is from genome assembly GCF_024610735.1 of Ursus americanus. NCBI lineage: Eukaryota > Metazoa > Chordata > Mammalia > Carnivora > Ursidae > Ursus > Ursus americanus. The sequence continues at coordinate 18,131,246 of NC_142158.1, forward strand.
TTTTTGATGTAGTGTTCATGATTCGTTGTTTGCGTATAACACCCAGTGCTCCATGCAATACGTACCCTCCTTCATACCCATCACTGGGCTAACCCATTCCCCCACCCCTGTCCCCTCTGAAACTCTTAGTTTGTTTCCCAGAGTCTGTGCGGAAGGAGCCAAGATGCCCTTCAACAGATGAATGGATAAAGAAGATGTGGTCCATATATACAATGGAATATGACTCAGCCATCAGGAACGATGAATACCTACCATTTGTATCGACACGGATGGAACTGGAAGGGATTATGCTAAGTGAAATAAGTCAAGCAGAGAAAGACAATTATCATATGGTTTCGCTCATATGTAGAACATAAGGAACAGCATGGAGGACATCAGGAGAAGGAAGGGAAAAATGGAGGGCGGGAAATCAGAGAGGGAGACAAACCATGAGAGACTAGGACTCCAAGAAGCAAATGGAATTTTTATCCACACGTGTCAATAAGGACTACCAGAACAGTTTGCTTTCAACTGACAAGGCCAGCAATACCCCTTCACTGTCCTGCCTCAGGGGTATATCAACTCTCTGGCTCTATACCATAACTTATTTCACAGGGGTCTTGGTTGCCTTTCCCTTCCACAAGATACCACACTTGTTCACTACACTCATGGCATCATGCTGACTGAACCTAGTGAGCAAGAAGCCGTAACCACTCTAGACGTATTGGTCAGATATTTGTGTGTCCGAAGTGAGAAATAAGTCTGACAAAAATCCTGGAAGTTTCTACCTCAGTGACATTTCTAGGGGTTCAGTCACGTGGGGCATGTTGCAACATCACTTCCAAGGTGAAGATTAAATTGTTGCATCTGGTCTTTCCTATGACCAAGAAAGAGGCACAAGGCCTTGGTCTTCCTTGGAGTTTGGAGGCCACGTATTTTGCATTTGGGTGTGTTATTTTTACCTATTTACAAAGACCCCAAAAAGCCAGTAGCTTCGAGGAGGGCCCAGCACAGGAGAAGGCTCTGCAGCACGTCTGGATTGCTATGCAAGCTGCTCTGCCACTTGGAGCATATGATCCAGTGAATTCAATGGTGCTTGAAGTGTCAGCAGCAGATAAAAATGCTGTTTGGAGCTTTTGGCAGCCTCCTAGAAATGAATCACAGTGCAGACTCTTCGGATTTTAGAGCAAACAAAGCCCTTCCATCCTCTGCAGATAACTACTCTCCTTTTGAGGAAGAGCTCTTCACCTCTACCGGGCCTTAGTGGAGAGTGAATGAGTTACCACGTTACCTGAGTTGCCCATCATGAACCAGGCATTATCTGACCCACCAAAGCATAAACTTGGATGTGCACAGAAGCACTCTGTCATCAAATGGATATGTGATTAGGCCTGAGCAGCTCCTTAAGGCACAAGGAATTTACATGAAGAACTGGCAAAAAATGCCTGTAGTCCCCATCCCTGCTCCACTGCCTTTTATCTCCTAGCAGGAGAGAAGACTTGAGTCTGGTTTACAGATGGCTCTTTACGATAGGCAGGCATCACCAGAAAGTGGATGGCCGAAGCACTATAGACCCTGGCTGGGACATCCCTGGAGGGCAATGGTAAAGAGAAATCCTCCCAGTGGTCAGCATTTTGAACAGTGCACCTGGTTATTCACTTGCATGGAAAAGAAATGACCAAATGTGCAATTATATGATTATATACCAATCCATGGGCCGTGGCCAATAGCTTGGTTGGATGGTGAGGGACTTCGAAGGAACATGATAAAAAAATCGGTGATGAGAAAACTTGGAGAAGAGGTATGTGGATAGACCTCTCTGAATGGGCAAGAAACACGAAGATACTTGCATCTTACATAAATGCTTACCTAAGGGAGACCTCAGGGAGGAGGATTTTAACAGTCAAGCAGATAGGATATCCTGTTCTGTGGATAACAGTTGGCCTCTTTCTCCAGTTACCGTTGTCATCATCATCATGGGCTCATGAAGAAAGTAGTCATGATGGCAGGGATGGAGGTTCTCCCTGGAGACCCTTTCACTTGCGAAGGCTTACCTGGCTACAGCCACTGCCGAGTGTCCAGTGTGCCAATAGCAGAGACCAACATGGAGTCTTCAATATGGCACAAGTACCTGCAGTGATCAGCCAGCTACCCCAGGGGCAGGTTGATTACATTGGACCAGTTCTGTGGTAGAAGGGGCAGTGTTTTGTTCTTATTGGAATAGACACTCAGGTACAGATTTGCCTTGTCTGTGGGCAGTGCCAAAACTACCATCCATGGATATACAGAATGCCTTATCCACTGTCATGATATTCCACATAGCATTGTCTCTGATCAAAGAAATCACTTCACAGCAAATGAAGTATGACAATGGGCCCATGCTCAGGTAATTCATTAGTCTTACCATGTCCTCCACCATCCTGTAGCCATTGGATTGACAGCATGGTGTAATGGCTTTTTGAAGACTCATTACCATGTAGCACCATGTAGATGGTAATACCTTGCAGGCCTGGGGCCAAGTTCTCCAGAAGGTTGTGTGTGCTCTGAATCAGTGTCTAATGTATGATGCTGTGTCTCCCAAAGCCAGGATTCACGGGTACAGGAATCGAAGAGTGGAATTGAAAGTGGCACCCCTCACTCTTATCCCTTGTGACCAGCTACCAACATTTTTGCTTCTTGTTCTCTTGGCCTTATGCTCTGTTGGCCTAAAGGTCCTAGATCCAAAGGGAGGAATGTTCCCACCAGAAGACACACAAAGATGCTATTAAACTGGAAGTGAGGAGTACTGCCTGGCCCATCTAGACACTTCATGCCTCTGAATCAAAAGACAAAGAAGGGAATTACTGTGCTGCCTAGGGTGATTGATCTTGAGTACTAAGGGGAAATTGGACGGCGACTCCATGATGGAGATAAGGAAAAATATGTCTAGACTACAAGAAGTCCCTTATGGAATCTTTTAATATTATCATGCCCTGTGAGTAAGGTCAATGAAAAACTACAACAACCCAATCCAAGCAGGACTACTAATGGCCCATATTTGTGAACCATGGTTTCTCTCTACCAGGTAAAGAACCCCAACCAGCTGGAGGTACTTGTTAAAGGCCAAGGGAATACAGAATGGGTAGTGGAGGAAGGTAGATGGAGGAAGGTAAATGCCAACTATGACCACATGACCAGTCACATAAACTAAAAGTAACGGACTCAGGAGACAGAAACCTGGATCCGTAAGGACATTTTTTAAGTGGGCAACTCAACCAGGTCTGCAGTCTGCCCTACCTCTGGACTTCTTACTAAGTGAAAGAAATAACCTTTTTGCTTAAGTTGAGATTCTCTTATACTTTAAGCCCAAATCGTACCAACCCATACAGTGTGTGGGAGTATGCGATACTGTTGCTATTATGAGGACCCCAAACACCAGACCGTGAACTGATTCCAGAAGTAGAAGCAAAAGACAGCCTTATATTACCACAATCTCTCAAATACCTCTCTTCCCTTCCAGACTTCTGAAATTACTTTACTAGGGGACAAAAATTATTTTTCCACATTGAATCTCAACCTGCTGATAGACAAGAGAAAATACGAGTAGAAAAAAAAAAAAACTCAGGAAATGATCAGTCCAAAAATGAATAAAGCATACTGATTTCAACAAGAGGCATTTTGCACTACCAAATTAATTTTAAAAGATCCTGACACTCAAATGACTGGCCAGGTTGTGCGAGAATTTTTGAAAGCAAGAAAAATGTATCAACTTCTTTGATAAGTATCTTAGTTTGCTCAGGTTGCTATAAAAAATACCATTAGACTGACTGAAGCAATAGGCATTTATTCCTCACAGTTCTGGAGGCTGAAAGTCCAAGATCAAAGTGCTGACAGATTCGGTTTCTTTTTTTTTTTTTTTTTAAGATTTTATTTATTTATTTGACAGAGATAGAGACAGCCAGCGAGAGAGGGAACACAAGCAGGGGGAGTGGGAGAGGAAGAAGCAGGCTCATAGTGGAGGAGCCTGATGTGGGGCTCGATCCCATAACGCCGGGATCACGCCCTGAGCCGAAGGCAGACGCTTAACCGCTGTGCCACCCAGGCGCCCCCAGATTCGGTTTCTGGTGAAAGCTCTCTTCCTGGCTTATAGATGGCCACTGTCTTGCTGTGTCCTCACATGGCTTTTCCTGGATCAGGCACATGAAGGGAGTGAGAGTTCTCTGTCCTCCTCTTCTTCCAAAGCATGAATCCCATCATAAGGAATTCCCTCATGACCCCGTCTAAACCTGATTACTTCTTAAAGTCTCCACCTCTAACCACCACCAGAGTGGGGATTAAGGGTCGGACCTCGGAAAGGAACGGGGTACACAAACATTCAGTTCATAACAATATGCAATGCTAAATATTTGTTTCGAAAACCGTGCACACACTCATACTTTTGTCAATGTCCTTCAGTGACCACCAGACACACGACACACCTATAATTGACCACGCTGGGTTTAATGCCCATGGGGAACCATGGGAAACCTCTGTAAGTCTTAGACAGGACTTACGATAAGATTTGGGCTTGTGTCCGGTGTTTTGGGAGAGATTTTAGAGAAGTGGAGCCTTCCTCTGGACTGGATGCCGTCAGGAAATGAAGGTCATTCAAGAATGAATCTTATCTAGAAGGAGGAAAGGGTGGGTGAGGCTAACGCTCAAATTTGGAAAGAGGCAGCGGTCACTCATATTAACCAAAATAGACAGATGTTTGGTTATTTCTGTGGTTTGGACAACGTTCATGTTTTATCTGGGTCAAGACACGGTTCTGGAGTGTGATCTTGTTTTTGTCCTGACCCATGATGGCCTCGTGGTGGCCTGGTTTAATGTTTTCTGTGAAACTGTTTCTGTTCCACAGAGAACTGTAAATACAGGGCCAGCTCCTGGCTGACAACGGCTGCTTTCTCCTTTTCTTGCCTTTCAGCCCAAACACAGTGTGTATCAGTCAGCTTGTGCTGCCAGAACAAAGTACCACAGACTGGGGGGTTTAAACCACAGGCACGGACTTCTCACTGTTCTGGAGGCTGGGAGTTCATGATGAAGGTCCCAGCAGGATTGGTTTTTGTGAGACTTCTTTCCTTGGTCTGCAGGTAGCCACATTCTAGCTGTGTCCTTCCATGGCCTTTCTTCTGTGCAGAGAGAGAGAGAGAGAGAGACCTCCAGTATGTCTTCCTCTTCTTATAAGGTCATGGGTCTAATCAAATTAGGTTTCACCCTTACGGTTTTATTTAAGTTTAACCACCTCCTTAAAGGCCCTATCTCCCAATACAGTCACAGTTGAGGTTAGGGCTTTAACTTACAAATTGTGGCGGGGGGCGGGGAACATAATTCAGTTCATAGTACTGGGCATCAGAGTCCAAGATTCTAGAAAGATCTTTCACAGAAGGTAAAAGTAATGGACATGTTGATGGTGGTACTACTTTTTCCAGGAGAACTTAGGAATGGCAAGTATCTAACAAAGCAGGGTAGAAAAGGCACGTGATGGCTCAGAGGACAAAAGGGCCCGGGGCTGGCTCAGATGGCATTAGGGTGGCAGGTTAATTGGTAACTGTTTTTAATTATTAATTTTTTCATGTTTCTATAATATTGTTTTTGTGGCAATTAAAATACAAATACCTATGGGAAAATTGATAAATAGATTTAAACTTTTTCACCCCTTGGAGTAAGTGAAAGCTAGCGGGTGCTCGTCCGTGTGCTTTGCTGTGCCTATGGGTGAGACAATCAGAAGGGGAGAGCAGCGAAAGGGTGAGGTGGGGAGGGGGCCCCTGGAGCAGGGGGCTTAGCATAAGACCAGGAAGGGCAGCCAGAGAAAACCTGGAAAATCGACCTCTTACCTGATTTGTCCATCATCCATCAAGCTGCATCATCAGCCCATAATTACCCAATTATGTAACCCCCACCCCCACCCCCACTGCCAACCCCCACCCCGAGCAGATGGCAAGGAAGAACAATTGAAAGAATAATCTCTAGGAGCACCTGGGTGGCTCAGTCGCTTAAGCATTTGACTCTTGGTTTCTGCTCAGGTCATGATACCAGGATCGTGAGATTGAGCCCCACATGGGGCTCTGTGATCAACAGGGAGTCTGCTTGGGATTCTCTGCCTCTCCCTCTGCCCCTCCCCTCGCTCATGCATGCTCTCTTTAAAATAAATAAATAAATAGAATCTCAAAAAAAGAAAAAAAGAAAAGAAAGAATAATCTTCAACCACAACCCCCACCCTCCCCTCAGCTAAAACTCTCGCTCCATCAAAACACCATTATAACATCATTTTAGGTATAAGGTGATAAATGAAAGCTTTTTTGCCCACTTTTGTTGTTCTTGTTGAGTTTTTTACCGAAAAGAACTGCCCCCAACATAAGAAACAGTTTGGATAGAGACATTCACTTAGGTGGTAGATCTTGAGAAAGTATTCGGGAGCCCTAAACATATGGCCCTGACTTAGTGTGGGGGACAGATCATTACAGGAGACAACACACCGTGACCTTCACGCTCAAAGAGGAGTCCAAGGCTACAATCTGAGCCAAATCTGTTTTCTGGATAAATCTGCTCCAATCTCTTGTAACAACTGATTTCCACTCACCTTAATGGTATGCCCCAGTGCCTCCCCACTAGCGCACCACGCCCCACACCCCTCTTCTACTCGTTGTCCCCTGGAGGCTAGAAGAGTCCATTTGGAAGTGAAACGGCACTTGGGAAAAGCTTTTTGTTTCATACGGGGAAAACCTCATCATGCATTTCCGTCTCTTGGCAGAAGGCAAGACTTCTGTCACGAGGGCAGCCTGGAATGCTTTCCCCAATTTGTAGCTGACCTTCTAGAATGGATCTCTCTTCTTGATCTGATTTGGCCACCCCCATCCCACCTGCCCCGTGCATTTGCTCTGCTTAAACCTTTCAGCACATTTGTTAACTTGAGTGACATTGAAAAAAATCGCCACCCGGTTAACACGGAGTCATGCAATCCCGGGGATGTGTATCATTCATTTAATTGGGATGGCTTGGTTGCCTCCCAGATGTTCCCTTTCAGCAGATACCATTGTGTTTTAAAACTTTGGATAATTATAGCTCTGTAAAGCTAGAGTACAAGATCTGTTGGCTCCAGCCAGCTCCGGGCTCCTTATGTAATAGCTTCATTGTTTGGTAATCGCCCTATTCACAGAGCGAAGGGATCCGTGTCAGCCAAGACATCTATTCAAAGCACTTCCCCTGCGCTGCATAAACAGTAGCGGAAGACGTCTACCAAGGGAACCAAAACACTCACGAGAGACTTGGCCCCAAGTATGACCAGAGCTGCTTTTCCCTTCTCACAGGGAGCTGTGCTGCAGAAATGTCTTCACCTTTTCTTTAGCGACACATATGCCTCCGGGCAGAGGCTTCCCCGTGGCGGGAAAGCCCTGCTAATTGTGGGGAGCCCCGAACGGGTGGGGTGTGTCCGTGTGGGTGGTGCAGGTGGGAATGCCCTGCGGCCCAGAAATCAGATGGAAGGGCTGGGAGGAGACGCAGAGCACCGGGGGTGGTCCGGGGAGGTGGTCCGCACAGGCTATCCCCGAGGAAGAGAAAAAGGAGCGAGAACTGTCCCTAAGCTGTTTCTTGGAAAAATTCAGAATGACCTCTGGGAAAGTGGGGGAGTCACCAGGGATGGCACAGTGCAGAAAGAGGCAGAAAGTTCTTCGATTCTGTGGGAGGTCTTCACCAGGGTGTCTATACCCTGAGGGATGCCAGTGAATGTCCAGCCCAGTTTCCTTGGCTCATCTTTCACACCTGCTGATGCAGGAAGAAATGCACCCCAAAAAGCCCTCCCTTCCGTGCTGGTGTTTCTGAGATTGCCTGGGAAGTCTTCTTGGAGGGTAATGAACCTGAGCCACACGTAGCTGGTTTCCTCTAAAATCCACAGCCCGGAGCTGCCCTCAGCCAGCCGCTCCTCCCACCCCAGCCCACCCCCACCTAGCCTGATGCCACTCTCCTACCTTCTCCTCGGCTGTCCTCTGAGTTCTGATCCTGCAAGCCAGGGTCCTGGGAGGGGGCAGAGGACAGTGAGAGAAAAAACAGGGAGATTTTAAAAGTAGTGATACAGGCCCCCATCTAAGGCTAATTCTATGTGGTGTCGAAAGGCATTAAAGGCATCATGGTTTGGGCATAAAGATTACTTTAAAATGAAAATATTTGAAATCTTATCTGAACTTCCCTTATCTGACTATGCCAGAGCCTTTCGAAAAATACAGCTGCCACTCCCCCGCCCCCCGCCCTCCAAGGGGGTTTCCTGTGAATTCCAGGAAGAAGACAGACGGCCCATTCCCATTAGCATCAAGAAAAACCCTGCAGAACCTTCCATCCTTTCCTGTTGAAGCCCTAAGACGCCCACAACACACACACATACACATTTTTATTAAATTGGTATATAAACCTTTACCTCTAAGTATTCGATTCGGTGAGTTACTCATTACTGAAAACTCCCAAATGCACAGTAAATAAACCGTGTCTTTTCTCCTGTTCCTCTATTGTCAGTTCCTTTGCAAGGCCTGGCCATTTAAACCCAAGTGGGTAGAGGAATAGTTTTCTCCCAGCTGTTTATATATACAAATGTATATATACATACACACACATCCATATATATGTACACAAATTTATATATACAAATAAACGGTTTATAAACGTGTGTTTATACAACTTTATATGTGTATGTTTACATGTCTGCACACACACACAGAGTTATGTATTTTGATAACCGACAGTAGCTGCAGGCCCTCTGACAATACTGAAATCGGAAAATCCTCTGGCTACTGGTCCCACAATGCCCCTTCGTCACCCCACCTGACACGCACAGTGGCACACACACCCCGTGAAGTGGGTCTCCTCCCATGGGAGTCTGTTTCTGCAGGGCAGGCACCAGCTGTGGCCTGCGTGCCCTGCCAGGCACTCGGGGCTCCAACCACAGCTGAGGTCCTTGGCCCTCAGGACACCAGAGCCACTGAGCCTCCTATTGTGGACGGATGAAGTGTGTGTGTGTGTGTGTGTGTGTGTGTGTGTGTGTGTGTGTGTGTGTGTTGGGGGGTGGTCCTCTCTCTCTTCTCTGTGTGATTTTCCGTTGGAGACTTTTTAAAAAAACATTCAGGCTTATCCTCTACTGTTTTATAAGGCCTTAATGGAACACGGTGGAGTCTTCTCTTTAAAACCCGCCTTCGTCCCCTGGGTTTATACCTGTGTGTGATGTGGCCTGGCGAGGACCCACCAGCTCCGGCGGGGACACAGTCTGAGGTCCTCGGCGCTGTTTCCCCAGCACTTAGACCCTGCCTGGCGCTTGGCCCAGCCCCACAGCCTCGGATCCATAATTCTAAACTCCAAAAGGCTTTGAAAACAGATTTTTATAACCGCTTTGGTGGCCAAAGGGGAAGTGAAGTGATATAAAGCGCCATTTATCCCACTTAGTGTGAATATTCATATATTTTGCTGATACAGGACGGTGGAAACATTAGCATCTTTGATTCACAGAGTGCCACTTCAAACCCCTTGGGATGTTACATTGTATTTGGTGTATGCACCCTCTTTTCTTTTAAACCCTGCAGCACTGAATTCTGAAACCCGTCTGACCTCAGGGGCTTTGGATCTGTGCTGGTGGCTTAGGCATGTTTCAATAACTAAGAGCTGAATGAGTCTGAAGGGCTCCTTCCTCCCACACCCGGGCTTTGTTATGGGTCCAGTTCTCAGCTCTTGGCTCCTTCCTCTGCGGGGAGGGACCACCCTCCAGGCTCGTGCAAACAGGTTTCGCTAGGTCTCCTCGGGTTCAATAGGACCAGTGGGCAATGATCCATGGCTGGACCAAAGCTGGGCCCTGAGCGCACGTGGCAGTTTCATAAGGAAACAATCATTCTTAGCACCATAGTAAGAAAGAGACAAGTAGATACCATATTTTTAGATCTGAGCAGATATTCAGGTCTGGTCAGTTAGCAAGGAAAAAAAAAAAAAGAACAAAAACAGGCGTTTAATCTTGCTAGTGGTCACAAACACCTGAACGTGGACATTGATTGACCCTCTAGCCATACCGGATCGTCTTTGGATGGGTGTTCTAGAATCCTTTTTGTTATTATTTTAATCCTCCTCCTTTTTCCCTTCTCTGTGACCTGAGGTCTCGGCCCTATTCCCATGTCCCAAGTGGGCTTGTTGGAGTCATCAAGGCTTTTTCAAGGTCCCAACCTACTCTGTATTTGCATGTAGGATTTCTACACCTTCAAAAAGGCCGCCAAATCGATGAAGTCAGGGCCCCACGAAACAATAATGCTCTTCTGGGAGCTGATGGCCATTCCTGGCCCCAACTGGGCCGCACTCTTGTGTTTCCCTTTTTTCATGGTGGGACGTCTACACGGCCAACCTTCCTCATGTGAATCATGATGGCTTCTCACTACATAACCTGAGTATTTCATGCTAACATACTCCTTCCCATACAGGAGTCAGAGGCCTGAGATAATAAGGGACTCAAAGGGAAAGTCCGTACAGGGCTGAGTTGGGCTTTTGTTTGCCTTCATTTGCAAAAGAGAAAGGTGATGCTTAAAAGGCTTGGTGAGTCATTTATCTAAGATCAGGTGGCTGGTCAGAGAGCCAGTCAGAATTCGAACCCAGGTCCTACACTCCCAAACCAGTGCCTCTTACACTGTTCCGTATTCCTAATTCATGAGAGGCATTCACTGGAAGAAATAAATTGGGTTTTACTTTTATTTTTTTTTAAGCGATCTTCACACCCAGTGTGGGGCTTGAACTTACAACCTGGAGATCAAGAGTTGCAAGCTCTACGGACTGAGCCAGCCAGGTGCCCCCTGGGTTTTCAGGGCTAGTTCATGTAAGAAGCACCTGGGTCTTGTTGACGAACCTGGACCTAATGTTGCCAGCATTTTCAACAAGGACCAAGATCACTTTTGAGGTTGCATTTTTTTTCTCCTTTCACTTTTTTTTTTTTTTTTACACGAATGGGTGTTTCGGTAGGAGCGTGATCTCCGTATGTGAGATACTAATACACTTAAGCCATTTAATAATTTGGGGCTTCATTTTCGGTTAAACTGGTGTTGAAACAATTTTTTAATCAGAGTGCGGCTGCCTCCTGCCCATGTTGATACTCGTGCTGTAGAGACAGGGTGGGCAAGCCAGAGGGGCCGGAGTCATGGGGGCTGTGGGGTAGGACCACCTCATCACCCCTACCTGACATAGGAGTGTCCAACAAGGTGGGCTTCCAGATGATAATCCCGCGGGGAGAACAGCGCAGACGTGATAAGAGATGGCACTATTCCTTTGCTAGGACTGCTGTGGCCAAGTACCACAAATGGGTGACTTAACAGAAATGTCTTGTCTCTGTGTTCTGGAGGTTAGAAGTCTGCAACCAATGCGTCGGCAGGGCCATGCTTCCTCTGATGGCTCCAGAGAAGAATCCGTCCCATGCCTATCTCCTAGCTTCTGCTAGTTCCTTGGCTCATGGCAGCATGCCCCAATCTTCTCAAGGTCCTCCCCTATGTGTGTCTGTCCAAAGGAGCCCTTTTTATAAGAACCGAAGTCATATTGGATTAGGGGACCGCTTTATTCCAGCATGGATTCATCTCAACTCATTGTATCTGCAAAGACCTTATTTCCAAATAGTCACATGCTGGGGCTTCAAAACAGAAATGTGGTGGGGGGGCCACATTTCAACCCATAACAGTCCACCCTCTCGCCCCTCCCCCCAAATTAATGTCTTTCTCACATGCAAAATACATTCACCCCATCCCAGCAGCCCCCAAAGTCTTAAGCTATTCCAGCAGCAACTCTAAGTCCTAGAACTCATCTAAATGAGCTAAGGGTGAGACTCAGAGTATGACTCACTCTGGGGCAAAATTGTTTTCCATGTGTGAACCTGTAAAAGCAGGCAAGTTGTCTGCTTCCAAAATACAAAGGTGGAGCGAGCCAAGGCTAGACATTCCCATTCCAAAAGCAAAAACCTGGAAGGAAAAAAACAACAAAAAGGTGTTATGGGTCCCAAGGAAGTTTAACACCTAGCAGAGTAAGTTCCATTAGATTTTAAAGCTTGAGAATAACCCATTTTGGCTCCATGCTCTGTCCCCTGAGCCCGTCCACCTGATGGAGGATAATCTCCTTCATTTAGAGTCTACTGATTTAAATGGCAATCTCGTCTAAAAGATACCTCCACAGCGACGTCTGGACTGGTATTGGACCAAAAACCAGGGCACCATAGCCTAAGCAAGTTGACAAATAACATTAGCCGTTGCAGATTATTTTTGAGTGAATACTACAATGTGTCCAAGATAGGGAAAGCCAGGAAATGGTAATCAGAAGAGAAAGTGGAGAAATCTTGGCTTTTTGTCCTGAGCAATGTACCAGTGGGGCAGGACTCCGAGGGGTCATCAATTAACCATTGTGTAAAGAGTAGTTTTAATCTGTCCCAGTGGTTTGGACCAGGGGAATGGGCAGAAAGAACACCGTGTTTTCAGCCATCAGGAAGCAAGGGAATTTGCCCTGGCATAAAGGGTGGGAAAGGGGGTGACTAGAAAGTCAGCGTGGGGTGGTATAAGGTGGGGCACTAAGGAGAACTGGCTAAGGGCCTGGGTACGCTGGCAGCCCCCCCATTCATATGTGGGGCCCTAACCTCCACTCTGATGGTGGAACCTTTGGGAGATAATTAGGTTCAGATGAGGTTGTGTGATGGGATTAGTGCGTCTGTAAGAAGAGGAAGAGACGGCAGATCTTCCTCTCTCCCCGCTGTGAGCAAGAAGGCAGCCTGGAACTGAATCTCACCAAGAGACGAATCTGCCAGCCCCTTCAGATTGAACTTCCAGCCTCCAGAACTCTTAAGACATAAACACCTGTCGTTTAAGCCCCCTAGCCTGTGGTCTTGTGTTTTAGCGGCCCTAGCAAATATGATACAGAGGAAGCCACTGGCAGCCTCCTGAACGTGTCTCACCGGGACAATATTCTATCGTATTATATTGGCCTGCTTCTCTCTGTCCCTACAAGTCTTCAGGTTCCACAGCTGGTCTTTTGAGAGGATGCCTCCTCTTTTGAGAGGATGCCCCGGAGACCCGGGGCCGAGCAGGTGCTCGCACAAGAGTTGTTGAATGAGAAGGTCACTGGACTGCACCCAGCTTCCTCAAGCTCAGCGGCGACAACAAAATAACACAGTGGGGGGGGGGAGCAACTTAGATCGTGGGGTACAGTGACCCTTATCTCGAAGCTGCGTTCGTCAAGCAAGCACGCCGTTCTTACCTAGATTGTGTGGTTGTCTGACTCAGCTCCGGGAAGGCAGACAGCTGAGAAGAGGGCGGTGTTGAGACACCCCCAGCCACCCCTTGGCGGCTACATGAGCCTGGTGGTTGTCTGAGCCAATGCTAAGATAAAGGACTTTTAAGGGGACTAGCCTGCAAATGCCTTTCTGTTCTCAGTCTGTAACCAGAGATCTTAATCTCTACGCAAAGTAGATGTTTGCCTCTAGACATTCTTTATTCTAAAGGGCATGGAGGGGGAAGGAGGGAAGGAGCACCTTTTGAGGAGGAGAGAGAAGGTAAGTAAGACCTTATGCTCCTAAAGAGAAATGCCTTCCTACCGGGTGCGGGGAGCAGCGAGTCACCCATTTAAATCCTCCTTGGAACCTTCTGGGTGTCCGTCTGTCTGGGGCCCATCTTGTTTCTGCGCAGGAGAGAGGGAGCCGAAGCGGGCAGCTGGGGTTTATGATGATATCTTCATGTCAGCCTGTTCGGCACCCACACACTACCCCAAACATATGACATGTGATAGTTCATTCCCTTGGATTGCTAACTTGCGATCTCCGTCGCTCAGGGGCCCCCTTCCTCTGAATGAGGCTTGAGAGAGAACCAGAAGGCGATCTGCGCCTCTAGCTTCCCACTGAGGACGAGGCAGCTCCAAACTGGGATTACTGATTTCCATTTCAAAACTGTGTTCAATTTAGTTGATTTAAACGACTTGACTTTCCTCTGTGAAATGACTGTGGCATGTGAGCTCAGCCAGTCGCTTTTTGAAAGGCATCAACACGCTCCCTGCAGGGACCCAGGGAGCTCCGCCACCCATTGTTTATCTAAAAACAGCGTTTTATTATTGTCGCTCAATTAGTCCAGACAGCAGACACAAATGACTTTCAACGGCAACATCCCAACGCTGCGTGTCACTCATAAAACGCCAAAGACGCTCTAATAGCTGGCTAATAAAACCAAAATGTGCCTGTATCGATTCCGCGATTATTCAAATCCTCACCCTTTTGTCGGAAATCTCTTCTTAATCTAATTACGTACAATTGTTTCACTTTCGTAAAAGAACATTAACCCCAGCAATCCACAATTCTGTTCTCAATTTATGAGCAAGCAAACCAAGTTTCTTCCGAATGTAAACTTTGGAGAGGAGTTGATTTTCTATAAACAAGCTAACATATTTGTTCCCCTCAAGGTCGAAATATTATTGCCTGTAGGGTTTTTTCCGACAAACTTTTTTTCCCTAAAAATTGCAATCTGTCATTTCGCAGACACTCACGAAAAGCCACTCCTAATCTCTTGCAGAAGATAAGTTTCTCCCTGTTTATACTAACCGCTGTGAAAATGCTATTATACGCAACTGTTTCATCTGTTTTGCAAACATATGCTTTCACACACACACACACACACACACACGCACACACACACACACACACGCTCAGCTCACGGCAGAGAGAGTTGCCTGAAATGGGAAAAGTCCTTTGCAAAGGACAGAAACGAGATGCAGCGAGCCTCCCAGCATTTCCCATTTTTCAAATCCGCCTTGGAAGCCTGGGTGACTGATATTCAGAAATCACAGGCGAGCACCACGCTCTTGAGTGGAAAGATGCCTAATCTCTGATTCATGCCTGTGATTTACACCTGGAGAAGTTGGGGGCCCGAGAGGTGGAGATTTAAGGTAAAGCAAAGCAAAGGAGTGGAGCCCAGGTGTTCAGTCATACGCCCGGACTGCTGTGTGATTGCAGCACAGAATCCGAGAATTTGGGTGGTAAGGACCCCTCCTCTTTGTGGGGCCCATGAGGGTCTGCTGTATTTCAGGTGTTCTTGCTTAGCTGTATAAAAGCCCACTTCCCCGAGACAATCCGTCCCCCACCCCACACATGCATGCACGCCCACTTGGGTCATATAACATTTCTAAAGTTTTCACTTGAGTTTAAGGTTGGAAAACATCCAGGCCAAACATGAAATCTCAAATCTGACACTCTCTTCCCTCAGGGCTGCTGCCAAGCGCCCTCTGGTTTCAGTCCTAGATGAGGAACCAACATGACCTCATGGCTGAAAACTCCATCCTTGGGCAGGCCTGGTCTCGCCCGCTCTCTGCTCTCTCCACTGGTGAGAAGGAGAGGGTGATGTTGGCATGGCGAGAAGAATTCCTCTTTTACCCGTGGGCAGAGAAATGACCCTGTCTGGGGCTGAAGGCTAAAGAAGGAACCTCCCCAACATGTCTAAAGGTGGAGACCGGAGGCTGAGAATGGCGGAGTTGGGGGCTCAGAGCTCTGCCCGCCTGAGCAGAACTTCTTGTTTGGTTGGTTGGACTGAGCATCCGCTGTTTCTTCAGAAGAATTGGAAGCATTAGGTCATCGCCAAAGCAGCGCTTGGGTGTCAAGCCATCTTAACTTGGGTGCCCAGCAAAATGCCTCTGCCACTTGACTGGCTCTGAGCCACGTGACTCTGGGTGCATGTCTTCCTGCCCTCAGTCTCTGCGTCTTTATCCCGCACATTTTCCTAATCATTCCTTTCCTTGCCTCCCTGAGGGTGTGCACCACTCTTTGAAAAGCACACAATGTCCTCCCGATGCAAATCCTTATTTGCCCCGATCTCTTCCTTTCATGGAATGATGACAAGTTCCAAGGAGACATAAGAGACGTCTGATGTCTGATCAGTGAGTTAGAAAGACTACCTTGGCAGGAACACCCAGCATTAGTTGATTAGACATATGCTACTGCTCACGGGTCATCTGCTGTGCGTACGCCTTTAAGAGAAAATACATTTTTCATCAGGCCACATTCTCTCGGAGTGCTGTCAGTTGGTCAGTTTCTTTCCCACCTCCGCCTGCCCACATGGGGGGGAATACCGTCTCCATCACTCAACGAGCTGCCTGGCAGAGGGATGGGCTTCCTTGGTTTCCACCGGCTAATATTGCAACGGCATTGCACGCTCTGGCTGCTGGAACTTTCCTCAGGAAGCCACACGAGTGACCCTCAAACTGTGAGGGCTTTCTGGTGGTATTCACCCTGAAGTTTTAAGCCCTCACCCGTCTCCTTGGCTCTGGTCTCTCTTGCCTCCCGAAACCACAAAGCAGTTAGAGATCCTAATCTCTCAACCAAAGTCACTCAGCACGGACGATCAGATGTCACCTGAGGTCACAGCGGCCCGCCCGCGGTGGAAAGTTCCAACCCGGGTTGCAGCTGCTTTTACGATCTGCCAGTTGACTCGCAGAGAGAGCCCAGAAACCCAACAGGAAGGTGGTTTTCTGAGGCATGTTAAAAATATATTTATGTTTGTTTATATATGAGTGATTATTTTTAGTTCGAGGAAGAGGCTTGACAAGGATCGAGAGGCTCCACGGTGGCCTGGCGTAACCAGCAGGATTTGCACCTGCACAAAACCAGTCGTTGGGTGCTCTGCTTCTGGGCTGTTGCCTCCTATTTTTCTCCCTGCCGGTCTCCCAGTGCTGCAGGAAGAGGGGAAACTGGTCCCAGACCAGGCTTTCCATCTTATTTCTCTGTTCCCCTCCAGGCTGGCCCGGCACCGCTAAGCATGGCTCACTCAAGAGGCCAACAGCTGAGCTTCAGGCTTCAAGAAGCACTTTCTTGCTTCTGCGGAACAAGAGCCAATGCCTTCAGAGCTCTGCCCGCGGTGCTGTGCCCGGTCGTTATAAAGACTGGGAGCTCCGGTCACTCCTTTGAGTCACAGGAGCAGGCTGGCTGAACATCTATAATCCGGATGGTTCCTACATTGTGGTAGGAACTCCAGACTGAGGGATGCCCAAGGTTTTTAGCAAGATGTGCTGATCCTTCGGTGTCTGGCCTTATGCCCTCCTTTCAGATGTGGCACATAGAAGAGAACTTAGAGCTGTATGTTGTTCTCCAGCTAATGCAACAGCCCTCCCCCAGCCACCGCCTCGCCTCCGCGCAGTCAAGGGGGAGGAGCGGAGCATGGGAACCAAAACAAGTTCAGGGAAGATGAAGGGCATAACCCCAGAGGACCAGTGGTTGACAGTAATTCTGGAATCAATGACAGCATCTGGGGCACTCAAGGATCAACAGTGACCATCTAGATCCTTCTTTACCTGTGCCGCCATGGATTGCTTCAGCAGAGTTTCTCTTATGGATAATCGTACCTGCTCTGGATAACCCTGATCTCAAGGGATGTCCTGTCGGCCTAGGGCTTTCGAGTCCAGACGAGGGATGGCAATGTAGTCAGCACTCTCTCCGTGCTCCTGGGGAGCCCTTGATCATTTTCATGCACACCCCCCTCAGGTGTGTCAAGCAGCACCTGCGTCTCTGCTGGAAGGTTACCCTCAGGGTCCTGAAACTACCTTGCCTGCTTATAGAAGAAGCAATGATGAGAACTTGCAGCTTTCCAGGGATGTCATCCCTTAACTAGTGAATGACAGACGGGAGGGGGTGTTAATGCTTCAGCTTCCCTGGCCTCTGATCAGGACCACAGCGCGGGCCACAGGAACACTCTGGAGAGAGCGTCAGTCACCCCTCACCACTTCCCTCCCTGGGGCTTTCCATGATGTTGCACCTTTACCCGACATCCTTCCTTTCTTTGGTCATTTCTCAAACCGCCTGCTGGTTTTTCCTGGGAACATTCCTTGAATGTCTCCCTCGTGTCTGCTTCTGGGAAATCTAGCCCAAGACACAAAGGAAGGCACAAGAGGCAATGTTTGCTCTGAGACCCCAGCTCAACAACACAGCTCCCCCTCAGCTCAGATGGTTTCTTGTCCTCTTAAAGTTTGGCCTTCCCAGGCTGTCTCATTAAGAGGCTTGGAGTGAAGGACTATCATCCTGTTGCACTAGCATAATGGGCCACTGTTTTCCCACTCCACAGAATCTTCTGGAAGATCTCAACTCAAAGTCAGCACCAGAGCCCCAGGGGAAATTCTGCTTCCTCAGTCTTAATTCAGAGAAACATGGGCCCTGGCCAAAGCTTCCAACCACACAGCCACCTTGTGTTTTCTGCTCCCTCCAGTGCAGCAAGAAATCAAAGCCAACGGGGGCCTTATATGGCATTCACCAACTCTGGAAAACTTTTCAAAAATACTTTTAGTTCCTTTCTTATTGTCTCCCTAGAGTCCAATAATTCCTGGAAGGAGAACTGTGGATTCATTGACACTTGGGAAGTCCAGCTGAAAATCAATCCTGTAGCTCAAGAAAGCTGTATGGAAAGCCCATGGCTTCCCCACTGGGAGCTGTCAGCTCTGTCCTCCCTCCCAACCCTGCGAGCCTTGGAATTAACTCTTCCCATTCCACGGAGCAGGCAGTGGACGACCAGGCACAGGGAGGGCAGCAAATGGTGCACATTAGAACCACAGTTCCTCCATCTTGTCCTTCCTACCTTTCATAAAAACTCCAAGCATGCCTCATGTAGGAGAATCATCAACATTTGTTTCAGCCTGATGTGCACGCCAGGAAACTCCCTCCAGATCTCTAAGCAGAGTTTGGGTTTGCAGTGATCACTGTGGCTCTGGGCACAACCCTGAAAAAATTCTGAAGATACAAGCTTGGCCCGGAAGCCTACAGGGTCAAGAAAGCTCTCCAAGTCCCAGTTCTTATACTTGGTTTCAGCTGGCAAGGCCTGAGAGCCTCCTAAGGGTGGACTGGGGCATGACTACCCATGCAGAGCTCTAGTCCTAGGGAGGCTGCTGCTTGGATCTGTCAAGGGAAGGAGAAGCTACAAGGGAAGGAGAGAGGTAGAGTGAGGGAGAGGAGGGCCTTGAACAGCAATAAAATTTGCCTTTGTGTTTGTAGTAAATCATTGAGGTTGCGCCAGGTGTGCCCTTCAGGGCCTGGCCTCTCTGTTCAACCCACAGCTCTGAGGAAGGCCCAGGGAGTCACAGCCACAGTCAGCAGAAGTGTTTATGGCAGCAATGTCCACAATAGCTAAACTATGGAAAGGGCCCAGATGCCCATTGACAGATGAATAAATAAAGAAGAGGTGGTGTAGATTTATAATGGAATATTACTGAGCCATCAAAAAGAATGAAAGCTTGCCATTTGTAATAACATGGATGGAACAGGAGGGAATTGTGCTAAGTGAAATAAGTCAGAGAAAGACAAATACCATATGATTTCCCTCATATGTAGAATTTAAGAAACAAAGTAGATGAACATAAGGGAAGAAAAGGAAAAATAAAATAAGATAAAAACACAGAGGGAGGCAAACCATAAGAGACTCTTAACTCTAGGGAACAAACCGGGGGTTGCTGGAGGGAAGGTGGGTGGGTGGATGGGGTAACTGGGCGATGGGCATTAAGGAGGGTACATGATATGATGAACACTGGGTGTTATATGCAACTGATGAATCACTAAATTCTACCCCTGAGACTAATAATACACTATATGGTAACTAAATTGAATTTAAATTAAAAAAAAAAAAAAAGGAAGTGTTTGGGCTGGAGGAGAGATGGTCTTGAATTCCAACCTCAGCAAAACCCTTGAGGACACCACCAGCCCAGGTGTGGCAAACAAGTGTGTGTGTTTTTTTTTCTTTTTCCTTTCTTGCCAATCAGAGTGAATGAATTCTAAGCCTGCTATGGTGTTTTAATTATTTTTTGATTAAAAAAATAAAAAGGAAGGGAGTTAAAATTAAAGCCTGCTATGTAAAAGCAAAGCAGTTTCTGGAAGGTCATGAGCCGCTGCTGGCAAGTGTGTCTGGGAGTTAGGAACAATGTACTCCCTGTTTGGGGCAGCGAACCAGCAAAGCAAATCCAGGCCAGAGAGGGTGTCTTGGCCCAGCTCAGGGTTGGGTTTGGTTCTGGAGTCACAGGAGCCTCTCTGAAACCGATAGAAGGGGCGAGAGCATGTTCTCCGGTCTTGATGTCCCAGTGCTCCCATGTGGAGTGCGACTCCCAAGGAGAGGAAGGATGGATGGGGAAGAAGCTGACGGAGCTCTCATTTCTCTGTCACCTAGCACAGTGCTTGGCATGCCATAGGTGCTCAATGTGTGCTTGCCAATG
Source organism: Ursus americanus (assembly GCF_024610735.1). Classification (NCBI taxonomy): domain Eukaryota; kingdom Metazoa; phylum Chordata; class Mammalia; order Carnivora; family Ursidae; genus Ursus; species Ursus americanus. The sequence goes on from NC_142158.1 coordinate 18,151,442, forward strand.
TTATGGAAGCTGATCAAAGACGTCCTGCTCGCTGAGGAGGTGAAAACAAGATCAAGGGGGATTCGCTACATGGAGAAAAACAGACAGGGACCTTGTTTATTTCTCTCTTTCAAACTAAAAAGTAGATAGGCCATCAAGATTTGCGAGAAAGAGCATGAAAGGAGAGTTGCTTGAAGCAAGGAGCCGATGCTTTCTGCCCCCACTTTAGAAACAAGAGACCAGGGGCGCCTGGGTTGCTCAGCTGGTTCAGTGGCTGCCTTTGGCTCAGGTCGTGATCTCAGCCGTGGATCGAGCCCCATGTCGGTCTCTCTGCTCAGTGGGGAGTCTGCTTCTCCCTCTTCCTCTGCCCTTCCCCTCTCTCATGCTCTCTCTCTCAAATAAATAAATAAATAATCTAAAAAAAAGAAGAAGAAGAAGCAAGAAACCAGTTTGTTGCTGTGGATAAGTACCTGGACCCTGAGGCCAGACTGGGTCAATGTCCTCACTCTGCCATTGCATTGTTGTCTGACCTCAGGCAAGTTACTTAACTTCTCTGGGCTTTGACTTCTCATTTATAAATTGGTAATATGAACAGGACCTATCTCACAGGATTGTTGTGACAATAAATGAGTTGACATAGAGACGGTACATACAGCAGTGCCTGGTACACGGGAAGTTCTACTGAGGAATTACTACCATGGCTATTAATTTTGATTATCGTCTGGGTCAGTCATGGTGCTAGGAATTTTACATAGATTGTCTTAGGTCTCACATATACCATCTCTGTAAAATAAACACCATCGTACTGACTTTATAACTGAAGAAACGGGATCTAAGAGACGTCAAGTCATTTGTGCACGGTCAAACACCTAGTGGTTGTTGGACATTGTGTTTGAGCCGAGATCTGTCTGCTTCCAAAGCCTGTGCTTTTTCTGTTAAGCTACATTCAAGGTGACACGTTTGAAACGTCCTCTGCTTGCCATCCTGCCGGCATCCTCTCAACCACCGAAGCTTATGAAAACATGGCACTACAGTCATCTTCCCCTGGACGCTGACAGAAGAGCCATTGTACATGGGCCAAAGAACGTTCTCAGCACCAATAATGGTTCTAGCTACTGTGGAATACTTAGAGGAACTAAATTTAGGAGTTCTTAATTGCAGACCTCCTAAGAGTTCAAGGATTAGAAGCGGCAAATATGAAGGAGTTGGAATAATTATTATTCTACTCTGACTGGGGAGATCAAAATTCCCTTTATTTACCTTAGGAAGATTACAGCTCCAGAACTCAGGAATACAGTTCTCGGCTACTGCATATTAAAAAACAAGAGAGCCCCAAATATATCCAATCAACTGATCCCAGCTTTAGGGAAAACTCAGTCTAAGCCGCCTGATATGGAAAGCCACTAGTCCTGTGCATAGAAACGCCTTCTGTGAGACTTAATTGTGTAGTGACAGCAAAGAGAGAGACCGATGTGGGGCAGTTGTTAGAACAGAAGAGCATTACAGTTCTGCTGACTACATGACCTCATTCTCTTGACCTGGTAATTCTGAGATGAACGCCTCTGGATGTCCCCAGACACTATTCTTTCTGTGCAGTTGTCAGTAGACCAGATGTCCTTTTAAGTTTAATATATTGGAGCCATCAGGGTCTTTGATTGTGTGGGCATTTCCAAGTCATGTTTTTTTGTCCAGCTGCTTTTCAGTCTTACCTAAGTGTCTATGCAGCTACTCTCTCTTGCCCTCTTCTGGGGGTTGAAAAATGGGGTTGGAGGAGGAGCGGTGGGGGGTTTTTGGCAGGGGGAGGGGGTTGTTTGTTTGTTTTTCATTCAATAGATTTTTAAACCTTGAACGTAGTATTATTGCATGCATACGGTTAAGTACACAGATCATAAATATACAGCTCAGTGAGATCTCACAAAATGTTATTTTTACTTAACGTCATATTTGCAAGTTTCTGTGTATTTGTGTATAATAGGAGTTCTTTTATTTTCATTGCTCCATACTATTCCGTTCTATAAATATGCCATAATTATCTATTCTACGATCTATTTGATGAACATTTAGGTGCTTTAAAGTTTGAGGCTCTTATGAATACATCTGCTCTGAACATTCTTGTGCGTGTCTTTTGGTACAAATTTTGGGGTGAAGGAGGGTGGTGTATGCCAAGAGTAGAACTGCTGAGTCATAGAGTATACGTACATTCATGTTAGAGAAATTTGCCAAAAGGTTTTCCAACACGTCCACCAGCAGTGCATATGCTCAAAACCCTTCCTAACATTTGGTATTATCAGTGTTTTAAATCATAGGTCTTCTTTGACTTACGTCCCAATAAACCCACCATACATTGAAAACATCGTTAAGCCGAAAATGCATTTAATACACCTAACCTGTTGATACCATAGCTCAGCCTCGCCTACCCTAAATGTGCTCAGAACACTTAACGTTATCAGCCTTCAGTCGGGCAAACTCGTCTAACACAAAACCTATTTGATAATGAAGTGTCGACTCTCTCATAGAATTGATTGAACACTGTACTGAAAGTGAAAAACAGAATGGTTGTGTGGGTGCAGAGCGCTTGTCAGTGTGTCCGTTGTTCATCCTCGTGATCGCGGGGCTCGCTGGGGCTGGGGCCACCCCTGCCCCTGCATCACAAAGGGGATCACTCTGAACATCGCTAGCCCAGGAAAAGATCCAAACTCAGATTGTGAAGAACGGTTTCTACTGAATTCATCTCACTTTCGCACTATGGTAAAGTCGACAAATCCTGGGTCGAATGAACCACTGTAAGCTGGGGACTGCCTGTGTGGTCATTCTGGGAGGGATGTGGTGGTAGCTCATTGTGGTTTTAATTTTCATTTCCCTGCTGACTAATGAGGTAGAGTACCTTTTAAAATGTTTATCATCAATTTGGTTGCCTTCTTCTGTGAAGTGTCTGGCCACATCATTGGGTTATTTGTCTTTTCCTTATTGATTTACAGCTCTTGTGTATTCTGGATACGAGTCTTGCGCAGGGCAAATAACTTTTCCCACTCCATAGATTGTCCCTTCACTCTTTTAATACTACTTTTCTTAGTGAATGGAAGCCCTTAAATTTAAAGGAATCCAATGTATCTCTTCCTTTATGATTAGTGCTTCCTGTGCCTATTTAAGAATCTTCTCTTCCTGGGGCGCCTGGATGGCTCAGTCGGTTAAACATCTGCCTTCGTCTCAGGTCATGATCTCAGGGTCTTAGGATCAAGTCCCTCATCAGGCTCCCTACTCAGCGGGAGCCCGGGAGCCCGCTTCTCCCTCTGCCCCTCCCCCTGCTCATGCTCTCTCTCTCTCTCTGAAGTAAATAAGTAAAATCTTAGAAAAAAAAAAAGAATCTTCTTTTCCTACCCCAGGATCATAAAGAAACTCTCCATTATTATCTTCAGACAGGGTTGGCAAACTGCAGACTGTGGTCCAATCCATTCCGCCACCTGTTTCTGTAAACAAACTTTAAACGGGATAGAGTCACTCTCATTTGTTCATATATTTTCTATGACTGTTTTCCTTCTACAGTGGCCGATTATATGACCCTCAATGCCCAAAATGTTTACTATCTGGCTCTTCACAAAAAAAAAAAAAAATTTGCCGAATTCTGTTTGAGAAGTTTTATTATTTTGCCTTTCCTGCTTGGCCTTGATATTTTTGTACAGTATGTGGGAGAAATCGAGATTCATTTTTTTTATATGTATATCCAGTTAAGCCAAGACTACTGGTCACAAAGATTGTTCTTTCCCCACAGTTCTGTGGCATCATATATCAAGAATACCTTGCATGCATGAAGCTGTTTCTGGATTTTCTATCTTGTCTCTTGGCCCATTTTTCTAGCCTATGACCAATGCCATTCTGTTCAAGTTGGTGCATTTTTATAGTGAGTCATGATATCCTCCCACTTGTTTTTCTTCAATTGTCTCTGCTGTTCTTGAAACTTTGAGTCTCCTTATAAATTTTACCATCAATTTGACAATTTCTTCAAAACAACTTGCTGGGACTTGAATTGGTTTTACGTTGTCTCTACAGATCACTTTGCAGAGATTTTACTTATTTACAATGATGAGCCTTCCAATTCATGAACGTCGTGTATTTTTTTTAAAAATCTATTTAGCTCTTCTTTAATTTCTTTCAGTAATATGTAGGTTTTCTGACTGATATCTTATATGTATCTGATAGGCTTATTTCTAGGTACTTTGAATGCTATTACAAATTTATGTCAGTACTAGCTTTTATGTTAAAAAAAGAGAGAGAGAAAACCAACTACTGACTAGTCACTGATCAACCATGCCCTAATGAAAATATTGTGGGAATCTAAAATACCGTGTCTCAAGAAATAAAAAGATTTGGATGGGAAAGGAAAATGCAAGACTGACACAAACAATGACACGTAGGACACATATAAATGTATTCACGTCACTCTGTCTTCCATGGGGTTTAAATATCTGCGGGCATTGACTCACAGGCTGTGTGCTTGAAGACTACAGGATAGCATGAAAACAATGCTAGTGGAATGTCAAAACTCCTGGATCCTAGGCCTAGGTCTTCGCAAACTAGCAGTGAAATGTCAGCTAAGGTCCTCCTTAACCTCCCTGGACCTCAGTTTCAAAACCTCTACAAAGTACGTTGACTCTAACACTCTGACTTACAAGTGAGGAAGCGGAACCCTTTGGTTACTGGTGGCTACTGTCAGGGATGGCCTGGGTGTGATCCAGGGACGCTGAATGGTCAAGAGATTTCTTAAGGGAAGTTATCCTCCCACTGGTTTGGGAATGCTTGGAATGCCTTTTAGGGAAACAAAGCTTTTCAAAGAAGTATCTCTGAGGGAGGAGACCCCACCCCCCAAGGTAAAAACAAGCAGAGGCACAATGAATGCAGAAGAAACCACAGGGTCTGGGCACCAGTTCCTGAAAGGAAGCGGATTCCAAACAGGGGTGGAGAAGGATCAGGGGAAAAGCCTAGAGGCAGATGTGTAATGAAGCTGGTAGTGCCTGGGTGGGAACTTCCCTTTGAATCATGGGTTTCACAGGAGAGATGGATTAGGGTTCTGCTTCAGAAATCTTTAGAGGAAAAGTTACCCTCAACGGACAAGGAAATGCTGCTCTTTTCCTTGGCGTCTAAGAGCGATGAAGACTAATGGCCAGAGCGACAATGGCTGTTGGTCAAAATTCATGCTCTTCGTTACCTAGGAAAATGTCGCTGGGGGGTCGAGCTAAGCTGTCAGGGACTCTCTTTTCCAGCACCCCGTGAAGTCTGGGTTGGGCCAGTAGAATATGTATAGAAATAGGATTTGTCACTTGGAGCCAAGGCAATCAAGAGGAAGGGCCAGCTATCTTCTCCACTCTCACTCTCTCTTTCCATGGCGACATCCTAAGGACTCCCAGTTCCTATGAGATAAGCAAAGCTGCAAGACACAAGGCGCCTCGATCCTTAAGTTATCTCATGGAGCAAAACTTGCCCGGGGAATTCCTGCACTGGACTGTTCTAGAATGAGAAAGAAGCATATGTTGTGTTAAGTGGCTAAAGTTGGGGTTTATTTTTATTTTTTTAGAGAAAGGGAACCGGGGATAGGGGGCAGAGGGAGAAAGGAGGGAGAGAGAGAGAATCTTAAGCAGGCTCCACACCCAGCACCTAGTCTGACCAGGGGCTCGGTCTCACGACCCGGAGATCACGAACTGAGCCGAAATCAAGAGTCCGACGCCTAACTGACTGAGCCACCCAGGACCCCCCAAAGTTTGGGTTTATTTGTTACAGTAGCTAGTGTTACCCTAACTAATGCAGCTGGTTTCTTAAATAATTCACAGAATTAACAGAAAGGAATAAAAATACAATGTTATTGTGTTACTGCCATTTCATTTGAGAAAAGATAAAAAATGAGAAAGGCTGGTAACTCAAAAGAAGCTTCCTGAAACTTCTAGTCATTGGAGAATATTCACAATTAGTGTAAAAGCAGGACAATAACAATGTCAGTACACCATAGCTGTGCCTAATAGATTTCCACTCCCCCGATTTGCATTTTAATCCCCTTGCTTTGGCTCACCAAGTGTCCTTGTGTGGGATTCAACCTTTAGCAACAAATAAGACTTCCTTCTCGCTTGGCACTTCTCACTCCTCCTTCCCCCCCACACATGCATATCCCCACTGCCTTTTCCTTCCCACAAAGTCACTTTTGGCAAAACGGTTTTCATACACCACACATTTTAATGAATTAAGTGCAGTCTCCGCATCACGCCTGCCTTCCTGCACAGCCTCTGACTGCCACACTCCTCCAGCTGTGGGAATTCTCCCTTACACCTCCAGGAAAGAAAAAAAATGCATTAGAAATTCTGTCGGTAAGTAGAAAAGTTATGCACAGAATGTAATAGCTCTTCTACCTGCCTCTTTCTTTTTTAAAACTGCAAGAACGAAGATGATTTTCCACATTGCATGTCCTCTGAGAAACTACAAAATTCAGACTGCTTTTCTTTGGGCAATGGCAAACCTGGTTATGATCATAAATCTGCATGCCCCCCCCCAACACCCTTTCCAGCGGTGGTTTCGGGGATTGGCCTCTACCCTACCAAAGAGGGAAATTGAGGTGTTTGATAGCAGGGAAAATTGAGGGAATTTCAAAAAAGTAAGGGACCCGATATGTCAGTTTCCAAACTTCTTATTTGGCTGCTGAGGTCCATGCACGTGGTTCAATTTGTCCAACGTCGTACAAGTCAATGGCTTCTGGAAAATTAAGCCGTAGTCAACCTTTACAGTTGATGTCGCGTGGCATTGCCAGCACCAGATCTTCCTGGATCGTCCCATCAGCCACGTGGCGGTAATAGAGACACCTCTCTCCGAGAGATGAGGGGACATCACAGTGCTAAGAGGCGTGCCAGGTGTTAGGGTTTAGCCCTTCACCACCAAATCTATGCCCTCCAGTCTCCCTGGTGTTTTCTTCATTCCGTGGGGTGGCACCATATGCTTTCGATGCTTGACGAGGGTCTGAGGTTACCTAGACCAAAGACGGGACTTGTGCCCTCGAAGAGCACACAGATCGCCGAGGGCAGAGCCGTACAGGCATGATTCTAATCCCCTATAGTAGATGCTCTGCATGTCTTTCGCTCCTGGCGCACAGTCCCTCTCCAAGCAATGCCTGCTCTTCCCAGGGAGGGAACAGCAGGGACCGCAGCAGCAACAGCCAATCGCGAAATCATCAAGTGAGGAGGCGCCAACAGCTTTGCCTCCCAACTGAGGGAGCCTTTTACCCAACCTCCCTCCCACCCACCATCACCACCTGTAGGTTTGGAACCAAGAAAGGCTTTGGAAACTGAAGATAGTATGCTAATAGGGTGTTCAAGCAAAACTACCCTCACCACCCACCCCCAGGGGTAGTTTGTGTAAATGCGTTATTCGCGAGCCCGGCGCTTCGCTTCGCTTCAGGACTCCGGTGCCTGGCACTTCGCTGGCTTTGAAAGCATTGCTTATCCAGAGAGCTCAGAGTCGGCTTTTGGCAGAGGACTCAAAGCAGGCAGATCCAACCTTCTCTCTGTCTCTCTTGTGTTGCCAAAACATAAGACTCTTGGTTTTATGGGAAACTCGCATGAAGTCTCCTTCCAGCGAATAACCTGAAAATTAAAATTAAGTAGTAGAAGGACCAGTAGAAGGAAGTAGAGGGAAGCTGGGAAGCAGGAGACGTAGGATTTGGTCCTGATCTAATTGCAACCCTGGGCCAAGTCCATTTACCTCTAGGCTTTCTTTCTTTTCTTTCCTTCTTTCTTTCTTTCTTTCTTTCTTTCTTTCTTTCTTTCTTTCTTTCTTTCTTTCTTTCTTTTTCATTTTTGGTCCAAATTCATTTTATTATATTATATTATTTTATTTTATTTTTTCTCTTATCCTACATTTCCCCCCACCTTTGAAATAAGAAGAGTGGACTGATGTACCTCTAAAGCTTCTAACAATTCTGGCACCGAATACATGAAAATGTTGTTACTTCGTTTTAGAGAGCACCTACCGAGTCCCTATCACATGCCAGTCACTGTGGCAGGCGCTGGGGTAAAGGGAGGAAGCAGATAGACTTGTTGGAGAGTCCAGCAGTTAAGCGATCAGGGTCCAGCAGGAGGGGGAGGATTGCAGAATATACAGGGCGGGGACATTGTGGGGCACCGTGTCCTTCCAGCTCCATTCCTGACACTTCCCCGCTGAAGAGGATCCGAACAGCCTACCCCGAAATATGTCACTGTGACATATTGATTGTTTTGAGCTGAAAGCACTTGAGAAATCGAAGATGCAGAAAGGACTCTCCTATCTTCCCTTTCGACCTTAAAAGTAGGACACACTTCCCTTGAGAATGGTACCTCTCCACCACCTGAGGAGAATCTGTACAAACCAACCTACAAAAATATCCTTCTGTTCCATTAGTTTCCCTCCTATGTTCTCCTGGTCAATTTCCCATTATTTACCACCCCAGCCCAGACGTCTTTTCCCTTCCTCTTGGCACATCTCCACACTGTATTGTTCTTTGTAGAATTGGTATAAAAGCTCTCAGGCCTATCCACTTCTTTGGCTCTTCATTTCTTTGCTAGGAAGACTCCTGTGTCCCGTAAAAATGTTAATATCAAATAAAATCTGTATGCTTTTCTCCCATGAGTCTCTCTTTTGTCAGTTTAATTCCTAGGCCCAGGCACAGACTTGAAGGGGGTAGAAGAAAAGCCTTTCTTCCTCTCTGCTACCCTTTGCTTGTCCGTGGAGACCAGGCTCTGGGGTCCTCTGGCTTCTTGGTGGCTTCCATCGATGTGGACCATTTCAGATCAAAAGAAGAGAGAAAGGGAGCTCCGTGGTATTTATTTCCCTTCCTGGGAGGATGACACAATCAAAAATCACAACTCATCCTCAGCTGACCTGCTCTGTTTCTCACCTTTTCCCTCCTGACCTAGTGACGGTGGCAGTTCTGCAATGTGGTCGGCTTTTATATCCCTTCCTGGGGTTCCATGTCATCCTACCCACATGTCTGTAATTAGTGCCTTATAAATAAATCCTCCTTCAATTTAGATGGATCGGAGGGTGCCATCTGTGTCCTGCTGGGACCCTAGCTGATAGAGGCATGAAATCCACTTTTGAGACATGTGTGCATTGGAAATAGTCGGGGGGTAGTGAGATGAAGAGAGGGAAGGGGTGGGACAGGAGAACGGGAAAGTGTCCCAGAGAAAAATGGAGCTAAATCTTGAAAGATGTCTTGTAGGTAGCCAGCTAAAGAAAGGAGAAGAAGGGAGAGAGAACTTCAGAGAGCAAACTGTAGATGCTCAGAGACATGAGCATATCCCGGGAAGGTGCGATGTTCAAGATGACGGGGGAAGACTAGCGAAGAGAGAGGCTGGTAATGGATCGGGTTGGAAGCAGGAAGAAGGGCGAGCTTACGAAGGGCTCTGTATGTCCTGTTAATGAGTTTGGATTGTATCTTGCAGAAAACAGGGAATAACTGAAATATTTTTAAACTGAAGAATGACATGATCAGGTTTGTGTTTTAGAGGATTACTTTGGTGAGCAGTGTGGAAGAAAGCAGGAAGATTGATTAGCAAGTGTATATAATGACCGAGGCAAGAATCGATGACAATTTGGACTTTGCCCACGGTGGTGGGATAGAAGAGATTGTATATAAGAACTATGGAGAAATAGTGAGAACTTGGTGGGGAACTATTTCTGGTGGAACATTCTAGAATGATTCCCAGGGTTCTGGGTTTGGCAAGTTGGTAAGTGGTGGACTCATCTATCAACAGAGGAACTCCTAAGGGGGGATGTGATTCAATTCACTCTTCATTCAATTTTTTTTTTCAGTGTGCTAATGAATTCCCTTTGATTATTAGCTTTTATCAAATATTCAGCTTGTATATTGCTGGTGCATCAGTGGCTTCTGGGTATAATATTAGTTTTCTCCTCATATTAAGGATTAATGAGCGATATATCCATTGTTCCAGGCACAGATTACATATTCAGTAAAGGGTATTATCAAAACCAATGTATCAACTCAATCCAAAACAGTCATAAAACTTATTTGCTCACTCAACAAATTCTTCTTGAGCAACTACTTTGTGCCTACCATTGTTTATCCCTGATGTGGACACCTGTCAAGGAGATGTGAGAAAAGGCATATACTCTTAAAATAATTTCTGCTTTCTCTTTTTTCTTTGTATTCTTCTTCTTCTCCACCTTTCCCTCTATTCACCTCCTGTTTCTCTCTTTCAGCTTTCTTTTCCCCCATATGTATCCAGCTTCCATTTCCACAAGAAAAAAGTCCAGAAAGCTAGATTTTTAGAGAGGATAAAAAAACTTGCCTGAATTATTGATTCATAGCTTTATAATGCACCCAGGATAGTAAGGACATTTATAGATTTCATGAGCTGTTTAATATCTATTTGTGGAGCACCGCCATGTGCAATCATCTTGGACTCATTATGTTTCTTCGGCTACCCAATGAGTCATAATGAGCCTCTGAAAATGTAAAATAATGGGTTAGAACTAGAGGGAATGAAGTAACAGCCAAAGTCAGATATAAAATTATTATTACATGCAGTCTGTAAGAGCGATCAAGACAGGGAAGGGATAGAGGGCCTATTATTACACGTGCACACACGCACACAAACTTTAAAGAGAGCTTGCTGTAAAGGGGGAGCTAAGTGGGGAGCCCTGTGAACAAGATCCTTAAAAGTGATGGATTGCAGATCTATTTCCCATTAAGATTCAAGCAAGCGGGGGTGGGGAGCTCAAATTATGGGGAAGAAACAGAAAAGCCAATGGAGACCCTTTTGAGAAGATGGAGCCCTGTGCTAAAGGGATAAAAGAGACTTTATACTCCAGCACTTAAAATGAAGAGGAAGAGATCATTTCCAAACAGGGCACTAGAAATAGCTTCATTTCTCCCTATTAACCTCTGTTCCCCCAAAGAAAGCCAGTTGAAGCAAGCAGGACAAAGGAATTCTGTGTGAACATAAAGAAGAATACCTTCTGTAATGGGAGCCATATTTTGAAAAAATATTCATGTAATTTTCTCTTTCAGTGTGCAATGATAGGTCCTTCTTCCTAATTGGTTTCAGGGTCATCTGCCCGGAGGTCTGTGGGTAGGTCACATGCGGTATGCAAAGAGAAGGAAAGAATTGATATTCAGCTTTTGATATTCAAAATCTGATTTGAAGAAAGATAATAGTCTTGCAAGAAGATGGTTCTTTTGAGACCCAGTCTGAATTCCTTTATCTTCTCCTTTGGCTTACTAAGCACCAGCCAGAGGCACCCAGGATGTGAGAGTTCTCCTGCGGGTAGAAAAGTTTGTCCCCTGGAGGTATTACGAGGACTTGATGCTTGCTTCTCCACCAGAAGAGAAGATGCCACAGGGGAAGGTAGGAAAGTCCCGCCCTTCCTGTCCCAGGAGTTGAGGAGAGGAAGAATGAAGAGAGTAGAACAGAGAGTTTGATTTAGGAATATCCAGAAGGAACTGATGTAAACAGTAGGGGCACTGAGACAAAATGGAGGCGCCCACCATTGGTAAACGGATAGGGTGGGGTTGGAAACAGGAGCTAGAGCACTTCCGGGAGATTTTGTCAGTTCCCGCTTGACAGTGAGAGGTAGAATATACAAATGGACAATGGCCAGACCATACTGAAAAAGAGAAGCCTGACCCCACATTTGCAGCAATCTGCCCAGGAAACCAACCCCTTCTCTCCAATAATCAGCCTAGGAAGGCAGCCTGCTCTAAGTCCATCTTCCAGGAAGCCAGATCGCTATCTCTAGCGCTAATCCCGGAAGCTGAACAGCACCTTCTATAACTGGTCCCGAATGACCAGGGCTTGATTAATTACTGACAACCTCCCTAATTTTCATCCCTGCTTCCAACTTAGAACCAAGCAGAGAAAGCTAAGAAGGCACACCCAATCAATCACATAGGATACCCTGCCACTAGTGAGCTCGCTTACAGCCTCCAATCAGGTCATAGGTGAAGCCTTCCCTTTTTCCCCCACTATAAAATTTTCCCACCCCTGTGCCTGCCTTTCAGTCTGCCATAATGCAAAATGGCTGACTCCCATGCTACAGCAAGCTCGGAATAAATCACCTTTGCTTTTCTCATTTGGGTGGTCTTTGTTTATTTTGACAGGACAGAAGCTTTGAATGGAGCCAGTTGGTCCAAGCTGGGGGCTCCTATGACAGGGCAGTGCTTCCTCCTGAGTATTTGTATCTGCCAAAATTCACATGTTGAAATCGTAATGCCCAATGTGGTGGTATTAGAAGGTAGCGCCTTTGGGAGGGGCTTAGGTCATGAGAGTGGAACCATCACAAATGGGATTGATTTGTGCCTTTGCAGAAAAAGACCCCACAAAGATTCTTTGCCCCTTCCACCAGGTGAAGACACAGCAAGAAGTCAGCAGTCTGCAATCCAGGAGAGGGTTTTCACCAGAATCCAATCATGCTCCCACCCTGACCTTGGACTTCCATTTTCCAGAATGGTGAGAAATGAATTTCTGTTGTGTAAAAGACCGCTGGTCTGTGATATTTTGTGACAGCAGCTCAGACAGACCAATACACAGGACATCGCCCACTTACGCTGGGGAATAGAATGGGGACACAGAGTTAGAAGTGTTACAAACAGCTAATGCCAAGAGAAGATCAGTTCACCCAGATTGAACCACTAGTCCTAAACAAAGTGAGAATCATCAACCTTAGTTGTACAATCGGACAGGGTAGGTAGCAAGCAGGTGGCCGAGGGTCATTGCTCTGGAGACCATGGGAACCAGAAAACTCTGAGCTGTCCCTTTTCGCCTCTGCCAAGAAGACACAGAAGTCCCATCCCTTCCTTTAGACACCTAGACACAAGCTTGGGGAGGAGCTGGAGAAAGGAGTAGAAGTATGAAAAATTGCCAAGATCAGGCATTTTTACTTAGAGCAGCTAAGTATTCGCTAACAGGGCTGCTTCACTGACTTCATTATTATTTCCCCTCTAACCAGCTCGCCCTGAAGAGCAGATCAGTTATAGGCAAAATATTAAAACCATATTTCCTCCACATGCTTAAATTGTAGTATAAACAAATTTTGCAAACCCATAAGAACCAAAACTAACACATTTTCCCATTGCTGTGCTAAACAATTCTGGGATAAAGCCTAGTTTCCTGGTTTTGAGCTGAACAATGCTGGGCCAGGGTAAAAATAACTTAAGTTACTTGCTCCGGTAAATACTTAGTCTTGGAAAATTAGCCTGTGGAATGACTCAAAGAGCTAACTTGTCAAGACTGAAATTGGGATGTCTATTATTTGGATGGTTCTTTTTTGTGAAAGTTGATAGAGCTGTACACTGACAGCTTGTGAACTTCTCAGTACCTTTGTTGTTTTTTAGCCAAAAAGTTAAAAAAAAAAAATGAACAGGTTCGTCTCATGCTTGTGTTTCCCGTTGTGGAGCTGTTGAGGTAGACGCCAGACGACATCTTCTTTGGGCAAGCATGGGATATTCCTACCTAGCACAGAAAGCTGGGCAGTGTTGCTGTTTCTTTGGACTTTGTGATTCTATTTTCTGTTTCTTCCTGAGATAGGGAATTAGCACAGCATGCATTCTCCTGCCACCGAAGTCATTCCTCAAGAAACAGCAGACACGAGAGAGAAAGATGGATTCCAGGAACTGAGAACAATGATAACCACATAAAACGTTGAGTTGTCATTGGGTGATGGAAGCTCGTCTTTTGGTGAGAATGTGAGAGACAGGCACCTGAAGTCTGGGGCCTGTGAAGTGGGTTGAAGTGGCAGGGGAAGAAGAAGTTGGCAGAAAGCTTTGTAAGTTGCTCTGGTCTTCCCACCCCATGCCCATTCCTGGTAGCCTGAGGACAATCCTGAGGACCCCAATGTCACAGCAATGGCTCATCACTGATGTCCATGTGTCTAAAGGCTTAGGGTATGAGCAGTGCTCATACCTGGGCAGAAGGAACCCTAATTGAAGGTGGAGTTAGGTCTGAGCAGCCCCCCTTAGGGTCATGGGTAGCCACCCTGGAGAATGCTGCCTTCCCGTGCAAATTCACTGTAAAGCATGAAAGTTAACCCTAACCAGAGAGATTTCTGATGTAATAATGGACAGTGGTCCTAGGGCGACTCAGGCTCCAATTAGGGACTCATGCCCTGCCTCTTTCCTAAACTCACCGCCCTTCTCAAATACATAGCACTCCAAACTGTAGCAGATGTTCTCAAGACTGTGAGCTCGCCTGAGCACAACCAGACCCCTGAGGGCCTCGATGGCTGAAAAGGGCTACAATCTGTAGGACAAATACTACCTGATCCAGATGGATTAGAAGAGCTGGGGCTTAAACTGCTCACCATACATATAAGTGAAGAAACAGGGAAGGCATTATCAATATAAAATCTAGTGAGTACCAATAAGGAAGGTGAAGCACTAGGTATGAAAACACCATGGGTTCAAATATGCCCTTGACCTAAGTGCCCCACACAAGTCCCTCATGTATTTAAGCCCATTTTTCAGATGAGCACATTGAGGTACAGAGAGGGTTAGTGCCTTGCCTGTGATGACAGGTAGAGCTAGAACTGAACCCAGTGTATCTCCTAGAACAGCCTGAACCGTATCCCACTCCCTTGCTCCCAGAAAGGTAATGCTTGACGAAAGGTAGAAGAAAATGGCACCATGAACGCAGCCAAAGAAGGCATTCAACGTATACCTTGAATGAAGTTCAACGTATGGATTGAACTTAGGCCAAGGCCTTGAAAGCACAAAGAATATATAAAGTGATAGAAAATGTAAAAGGAACGCCAAGAAATGTAGAAAATGAAGTCGAAGTGTCAACATAATTGTAAGTGTCAACATTCCAATAATTCCATACAGAGATGGAAACTAGGAGAACTATATGACTCTAAACCAAATTGCTTACGTGATGCCCTTACGCCTCTCCTTAACTGACAAGAGGAGGTGAGTTTTGGCACCTACGTTCTCTACCTGTCCCATTCCGGCCAGTAGTGGGAGTTTATCAACAAAATCATGACACCTGTAGTCGTGACCCCCATTTTGCCTTACCTTGTCGAGATAAATGGTCAATTCCAGCACTTGGGGTGTGAAATAGGGCCCAGGAGGGTGGAGAAAGCACGATCACGCAAAGGTTTGGGAGCAGGGAGGCACACCGGTCTCCGTGCAGGACATAGTTAGTTAAAAGTAACTGTGGAGGGGGCAAGAGGGAAAGTGTGTCCTCTAGATCAGGGATCAGAAGAATACAGCGCACTGGCCAAATCCAGCCTGCCACCTGTTGTCGTAAACCATTTTTTTGTTGGAACACGGTCATTTTCAAGCATTTTTCAATTGTCTCAGGCCAAATGTGCCCTACAAGGTAGAGTTGAGTGGTTGTGACAGAGACGGGATGGCTCATGAAGAAAGCAAATTAATTACTATCTGGCCTTTTATAGAAAAAGTTTGCTGACCCAGTCAGAACTTGCCATTTCAGCCTCGGCTTGTCCCGCTGTCCCCTCATCCCACCAAGTTCACACGTGACTCTGACATTCCCGTCTCCCCTGACCCGTTCCCGCCCATCCCTGGGCCAATAACTGGGACTCACACACTCACCAGAGGGCTCCCAGTGGGAAGTTCAGCTCCTTTGTTTGCACCTGAGCAATTAAAGGGGAGGTTTTATTTCTCTGTGTTTTCAAGATGCTGTCCATCTATAAATGTGAGCAGGCTCAGCCTCGTTGATGGGTAGAGTGAAGGAGGGAAAAGCCATAAACAACCAGAGGGTAGTTCCCTCAGCCACAAGCAGCCCTCAGAAGCTCACTTAATTTACACAAAGAATAGAAAGAGAACTTGACCTACTGCTCAAGGTGGGGGGCGGGGGGAGAATCCAGCTGGAGCTGGGGCTGCGAGGGAAAGAAGGGGCTCTCTTCTGGACAGTCATTTGTTGGCACTGTAGTCATGGCCTTTGCCTGGACCTTCATCCCCCCTGCCGAGATGACATTTCACAAGGAGAAAAGAGGAGGTGGCTCCCGCCTGCAGAGGTTCCTGACTTGGCTGGAGTGTTTTGCTTCGCTGACACACTTTTTCTCTTCTCAAGTTAGCTGAGCACACAAATCATCCTGCACTTATTCGCACAGTCCATGTGTGAGATAAAGGCAAGACAGTTTGACTGAGGGCAGGAGGAAGGGGGTGAAGAGAAGGAAGAAAGACAGGGGCTGCGGTCTGGCCAGACTGTGCCTTCCTCAAACTAAGTCACTGTTTATAGAAAGAGTTAAAAATAAACCAAGGACTCTTTTTCCAAGCTTTCCGACATTGGCCATGGCTCTGCACACCATCCCTGGAATGCAGTGTAATAAACATCACAGAGCGCATGACATCACGTCCAGAGAACCATGAATCACGAAATCACATTGAGGGAAAGGCAATGAATTCCAGACTCTACAAAATTATCCGGAGATGGATGGCATACGTGTTCTCTCTGGCTCTTCTCTCTCAGTTTTCCTGCTGGCTTTTCTCATCTTTCTCATTCCCACATCTTTACCCATGGGCAACCACATTCCCTCTGAGCTACCATACACAGGAGTCTCGGTCCCCATCCGGCCAAAAGCGTAAGTTCAAAGCCTGTCTCCTCTCAAAGCCTTGCCCTTCCTCTCCCCTCCAGCAACTCGTTACCACCTAACATTGCCTCCGTGACTCCTCAGCATGACCCTATAAGGTACATATTGCCATCACCAACTTACAGATGGGAAAAAGAGAGGGTCAGGGACGCGCCTATGGTCACAGAGTGAGTGACCTGCAGAGAGCGCTCTGAGCCAGGTCTCCCGGGAGCTCCCCACCACACCGGCAGCTATCCCTCTGACCTCCCCTGTGCTCCACTCACCTTTGTGTGTTTGACCGACTAAATGACAACAAGAATGGATGCTCTCTGTGAGCAGAGAGTCTCGGTCATGCTCCTTGATGGATCCCTGGGTGCCAACCCAGTGCCTGCCTCATAATGGACATCCAATAAAACCATGTTTGGTGAGGTCTCGAGTAGCTGTCCTCTACCTCTGCCTCCAAGGGATTTAGATGGAAATAAAGTACTGAGAATAAGGTGAACCCACCCAGTCCACCAAGCATCTTTCTTTCTATGGCTTCCCTGCTGTCAAAATGTCTCCTTTCATGCCTGGGCATTGTTGACTCCATTGCTGACATCCTGCCTCACGCAGCAGTTCCATCTGGTAGTCAGATTCCTCCTCCCTGTTTGAATTCTATATCTATGTGTTTAAATAAGCCAGAAAACACTCCCTTCGCCAGCTCCAAATTAGTTCTTCCTTTCATGCCTTTTCTGTTTCCTGGCTCAGTGCCAGGCTCTCCCTCCATTAGAATTAGGAAGGAGCGCTCAGAGTCATATGTCTTCACCTAGTTAGCGCCTCTCTTCTGGGACGGTTTCTCTTACGGTGGCTCCCACACATGCCAGGCTTCTCTCCCAGCCATTCCCAGGTCGTTAGTGACAGAGGCAGGACGAGTGTGTGTGAGTCTGAGCCCCGACTTTCAGCATGAGCGTGGGGGGAGGGGTGGGGAGGGCGCACTGTATTGTCACAGGAGGCGTTCTGTCACGGTGATTGAAGGAAACAGTTTCTTGGCCACATGTCCAGGATGTGCTTTAAGGAAGCCAGGAAGGATGGTTCAGATCTTGTGAGGAGCTGTATTTGAAATCTTGAAATAAATAACGAAAGCTTTTATCTTCTTGTCTACCTCTATAGTTGTTTTGTTCTAATGTTTACCTTCTATCCTGAATTTTATAAAGCTCCCTGGAATTAAATCACCCCAAGTCAGGGGTCCATAGAAGTCACTAGCCAGCAAAATCTTTCCCTCTAGGATGGCCCATCTTGGGAAATCGCCTCATTCCTCCCTTCCTTTCTAACCTCCCTACGCTTTTCACGCTGCCCTTCCGGGCACTTTCCACACACCGCCCCCCCACTCCCCCGGGATCATTGGCTTCCTTGAGTCTCCCTCCCTCCCTATCCCCTCTATTCACGCTGAGCCTGGCTTATACTAGAAGGTCAACAGGAGACTATTGAGTGAATAAATACATGAATGAAAATTTCGTGACATCACTAGTTTTTCCCAGATTTCAACAAAGGACTGTTGTAAACGTATCACGAAAGCTGAAATGACCTCAGGGAAATCTCGTGTGATTATTGAATTATTGTTTAGATTTTAAAATACACTGCTTTTAAAAATATCCTGCATTCCTGCTGTTTCAGTTGCCTCTTACTTTCTAACAACCACCTGCCCTGATTTCTTAGGAGTCCGCACTCGACAAGGATCATTTCCCAGTTCTTCAGCACCAAATGCAGTATAGCTGAGGTTACTCATGAGACTGCATTCACCTGGGAGCTGGGGCCGGAAATTTCTGGATGGCCTCTTTATCCCTGGGGTCTTTCTCCATTGGGATAGTCATCATTCATTGATTTAGCCCAAGCTTTTTTACAGCAGGGCAGATGCGTTTGAAAAGGAAGCATTTCAAGAGGACAAGCCCCAATGTGCCAGTGCTAATCGGGGCTTTTCCATCACATCTGCTGCTGTCCTACTGGTCAAAGCAAGTCATGTGGCCAAGCCCAGAACCACTGTGGAAGGGACCACACAAGGGCATGTAGCTGTCTACCGCACCTCCCACCCTTCCGTGAATATGTCCTTATCTCAGATGCCAATGGGTCAATGTACCTTATTGATTGACTTCCTTGCAGGTTGAGTTGGTCAACATGTACTGAACGTTGGCTGGATGTCAAGTGCTCTGAAGTGATAGGAAATAGGATCCTTGCCTCAAGGACTACGTATTTTTATTTGGGGACCTACAAGATATATCTCTGAAAATATTTTAAGCCACACACCAGTGTTACTTATGCATACAATAAAAATATCAGTTGCTAAAGCCACCGAAGTCAGCACAGTGAAAAACTCAAGTATCAGAGTTAACATATGATCCAGATTGACACTTCGTGTGTGGATGTGTGTGTGTGTAGAGAAGTTTGTCTTCTGTTGATGCCAATTCTAAGGATTAGGACGCCAATAATTCTCTTAGGAAAAAAGTGCCCATGAATAAAACATAGTCGTAGCTCGTCATCATGATTATCACAAGCTATATAGTTGTTTTGTTGATCATGGAGCATCCCTGCTCTTAATCACTCACCTATATGATCATCCAAAGCTACTCTGAAGGACATGAGTGACAGGTAGCATCGCCTAAGACAGCGTTCTGTCAGTGTGGTCCGTAACCAGCAGCACCTTGGAAGTTGCTAGAAATGCAGGCCTCACCTAGACCTACTGAATCAGAAACAGGCCCAGGCAGCTGTGTTGTAACAGCCCTCAGTGATTCTGGTGCACACTCAAGTCTGAGAAGCATTTCAAGAGGGCAACTGTGTTACCCCCGAATTCATGGGTTGAAGCCTAATTCCCGGTATGATGGTAGGTGGGGGTGGGGCCTTTGGGAGGTGATTGGGTCAGAAGGATGGAATCTTCACAGATGGGATTAGTTAGGGACCTTGTAAAAGAGACCCCAGAGAGCTCCCTTGTCCCCTCCATGAGGTGAAGTTACAGTGATGAGACAGCCATCTATGAACCCGGAAGTAGGTGCTCACCAGACACCAAATCTGCCAACACCTTCATCTTGGACTTCCCAGCCTCCAGAACTGAGAGAAGCCTATGGTATTCTGTTACAACAGCCCAAATGGACCGAGACAGGTGACTTAGTTACAGCAGGTAATTCTAATTACAGTGGTTCCCCCTTATCCATGGGGGATGCATGCCAAGACCCCAATGGATGCCTAAGACTATGGATAGTACTAAACCCTCCATCTACCATGTTTTTTTCCTATAGATACATACCTATGATAAAGTGTAATGGATAAATTACTCATAGTAAGAGATTAACCACAATAACTATTAATAAAATAGAATAATTATAACCATATACTGTAACAAAAGTATGTGAACATGGTTTTTCTAGCTCTTTCAGCATGTCTTATTGTACTGTGCTCACCCTTCTTGTGATGATATGAGATGATAAAATGCCTACATGGTGAGGCGGAATGAGCTGAATGACGCAGGCATTGTGACATAGCACTACGCTATTGTTGACCTTCTGACCACATGTCAGAGGAGGATTGTCTGCTTTTGGACAGTGGTTGACCTCGGGTAACTGAGATCACAGATAAGGGGGAGCTGCTATGTGGCATGACTGCTCACATCCCTGCCCTCTGGTCAATGTGCAGAATCTACCCTAATAAGCAATTGGGGATGAAATCTTATGCTTTTGGTAAAATCATGCAATTTTTCCGAGGTAAGGAACTTCTCTGGAGAATTTTCTATGGTCTAGATTTGGCATGTTACATGTACTAATTTAGACATACCTATCAAAATTTCTTTTTAATTCCTCTTACATGAAAATTTCAAGCAGATGCTCAGAATTTCAAGTTTAGGTAACTGCTGAAAGAACTCTGGTGGAGTGTCTACTTTTACTCTCTTTTCATTTTCCTACTGCATCCCAGGCAAGAATGGTAGATGGCAACTCTGAAAAATCGAGTCAGAAAGTAATCACAGTTCTTTGAAAAAAGTTTATCCCCAGTCCCAAGATGAATATTGTAAAGAATTTCATCTTTCCAGAATTGTCAAGCCATCTGGCAAAAGAGCTGACGGATACAATTTCTATTTTATTGACCAGATTCTCGTATCCATTTCCTCTTGTCCTCATAAATGTAAATATTTTCCAGTTAAATTTTGGGGGTTGGCAATGGTGGTGTGGGTGGTTCTTCATTGTTGATTTTTTTCCTTTTAAAACGAAGTGAAGGCAATTTAGAATTACGAATTAAGAGCCTCACATTCATATCTTTGATTCAACAATAGCATACCTAGGAATTTCTGTCAATAAATAATTGAGAATGTGTGCAAAAAATAGCCATAAAGTACTCATCTCGTCATAATTTATAATAGGAATAAACCGAGAACAGCCTGACTATTCAGCAATAGAGGATTGTTTTTAAAAGTATGTATGTGCAGGGCGCCCAGGTGGCTCATTCGGTCAAGTGTCTGCCTTTTGCTGCGGTCATGATCCCAGTGTCCTGGGATCGAGTCCTGCATCTGGATCCCTGCATAGGCACTCTCTCATTCTCTTTGTCTGTCAAAAATAAATAAATAAAATCTTTTTTTTTTTAAAAAACGTATGTATGTGCATATATACAACTGAATAACTATAAACATTGAAATAATTGGTACGGATTATAAAAGAATACTATCTGACTTGGAAAGATGTTCAGGATATATGACTAACAGGAAAAAACAGATTTCAAAATAGAATGGACAGCTCCTTCACACTCATTAAGATGGCCGTTATATATATTTAAAGACAGAAAGTAACAAGTATTGGTGAGGATACAGAAAAACCGGAACACTTACACCTCTCTGGTAGGAATACACAGATCTTCCTTGACCTACAATGGCGTTATACCCTGATAAACCCAACATAAGTTGAAAATATCATAAGTCAAAAATGTATTTAACCCACCCAACCTTCCAAACATCATAGCTCAGCCTGGCCTACCTTAAACACGGTCAGAACACTTCCATTAGCTTACAGTTGCACAAAATCATCTAACACACAAAGCCTATTTGATAAGAAAGTGTTGAATAGCTCATGTAATTGATTGAATACTGTACTGAAAGTGAAAAACAGAACGGTTGTGTAGGACAGGGTGGCTATCTGTATATCGGCTCACCCTCGTGTGGCCTTGCTGACCCTGCCCTGCATCATGGGAGAAGGTCATACCACCCATCGCTAGCCCAGGAAAAGATCAAAAATGAAAATTCGAAGCAGAGTTTCTACTGAATGTGTAGTGCTTTCACACCATCATAAAGTCAAAAAATCTCAAGTCAGGGACCGTCCATATAATCGTGCAGCCGCCTTGGAAAACAGTCTGGCGGTTCCTCAAGCAGTTAAACAGAATTGTCATGGAATCCAGCAATCCCACTCCTGGGGTATTGGGTTCCAAAGAATGGAAAACAGGGAATCACCTAGATACCATATACGCACATTCATAGCAGCATAATTTGCAAGAGCCAAAAACAACCCAGTGTCCATCAAGAGATAAACAAAATGTGATGTATTATTCATCCATAAAAAGGAATGAAAATTCTAACCCATGCTGCAATGTAGACAACCCTCGAAAACATTATGCTACGTGAAATAAATCAGACACAAAAAGACAAGGATTGTATGATTCCGCTGTGATGAGTATGCAAATCATAGAGACAGGAGGTAAAATGGTGGTTATCAGCCCCTGGGAGGAGGGGAGGAGGTGGAGTTCTTATGTCATGGGTAGAGACTTTCTGTTTGGACGATGAAGAAGTTTAGGAAATAGATCATGGTGCCGGTCATGCAACATTATGAATATTCTTACCACCACTGAAAAATGGTCAATTTGGCGCTACCTACACTTTGCAAAAAGAAAAAAAAGAGGCGTTTGGGGGGAGCAAAATGGGTACAGATACAAAAGATACAAATTTCCAGTTACAAAATGAACAAGTCAGGGGGATGTAATGCATAGCATGGTGACCACAGCCAGTAATACCGTATTGCATATTTGAAAATAGCGAGGAGAGTAGATCCTGAAAGTTCTCATCACAAGAGAGAGAAATTTGTAAGGATGTAGGGTGACAGATATTAACTGGACTTCCTGTGGTGATCACTTTGCAATATGTACCCGAATTGAATCATTGCGCTGCACACCTGAAACTAATATAATGTTATGTCAATTATACCTCAATTTAAAAAAAGAAATACAAACATGTGTATTTTTGGTTTTAAGTTGTCATCATTCTTAGGAAACAGTATTAGCTTAATGTTGTTGAAGGCCTTTTGGAGTATATTAAAAACTAGGAATGTACTGTATGGTGACTAAC
Organism: Ursus americanus; assembly: GCF_024610735.1. Classification (NCBI taxonomy): domain Eukaryota; kingdom Metazoa; phylum Chordata; class Mammalia; order Carnivora; family Ursidae; genus Ursus; species Ursus americanus. The sequence continues at coordinate 18,174,321 of NC_142158.1, forward strand.
ATAACATAATAAAAGATTATTATAAAAAAATGAAGTAAATGCTAGGAGTGTCTGGGTGGCACAGTCGTTAAGCGTCTGCCTTTGGCTCAGGGCGTGACCCCAGCGTTCTGGGATCGAGCCCCACATCAGGCTCCTCTGCTGGGAGCCTGCTTCTTCCTCTCCCACTCCCCCTGCTTGTGTTCCCTCTGTCTCTGGCTGTCTCTCTCTCTGTCAAATAAATAAATAAAATCTTTAAAAAAAAGAAAGAAGTAAATGCTGCCACAGTGTATGTACCCATAGATTCAACCTGACTTCAGAAATACCAAACTTTGAAACACTTGCATCTTATAAATTAGGAAGTGTATACATAAGCATGGAAAAAAGTCTGGAAGGTGCTCATAGCTCTTTTTGGGTGATGGAATCATGGGTCTTCTTTGTCATTCCATTTTCCCTGTACATATCCTCTATGTTTTTCTGTATACAGTACTATATTTATAATAGTAATTTTGTATCTAGTTTTTTTTTTTAATGCTTTTTCTAGAATGATCTTTTTGGAACCCACGGTTTTACAATTTCACCCACATCAAACATCACCCACTCCCACTCTGGAAATAATGCCAGAGAATTAAAGTCAGCGTGGAAAGACCTCTCTGCATTCTGTCAGGGTAAGGGGACTTGCCTTCACTAAGCTCATTTTTGCTTCATCCAACTTCCCTGCGCCCGGCATCCACATCAATATTTACACACTCCATCATTCCTCGGGTTATTTATTTTCCTTGGTCCATTTTGCACAGTGACTAAGTTTTGCAGCATGGAAGTTGACAGAATTTGTCGCTGATATCAATCTTTATTAAGTTTACTGCTGAGAGCTCAGAAAATGGCGGCTCTAGAGCCAGGCACAGGGTGGAAGCAGGAATAGTATCCGGCACTAAAGAAAAGCTAAGCTTCCTTTCTTTAAAAAAAAAAAAAAAGTGTTTGTCATTGTTACTCAGAACCTGAATCTACCGATGTTGACATTTCCCTGTGATATGTTTAGTTTTTACGCAAATTCCTCAACCCTGCTCACCAGCCACCTCCACCTTGAGAGAGAGATCAGGGACATTCCTCACAGTCCCTCATCCTCCTCCTCGGGCCTGAGCACTGAGTCCCAGAAGCTTCCTTGTGTTGCACCGCCAAGTTCTCACAAAGAGCCTCCTTCCGTAGAGAAATCTTCCCACGGCGGGCTGCCTGCTGGAGTCTTGAAAGTGAAGACACCAAGGCCATGTGCCACAGGAAGGTGACTCTTTGTGTCTCATATGGTGTGTGTGTAAAGAGCAAGGGCTCTAGAAAGAACTCCGCTACCTGACTTCCCCGCTTGCTAGCTGTGATCTTTGACAGATGACTCAACGGCTCTCCACCTCACCGATAACACGGGACAGACACTATTTCCTCCCTGTCTTACTTTAGGCTGTCTTAACAAATGCCACAGACTACATGGCTTATTTCTCAAGGTACTGGAAGCTGGAGGTCCACCATCAGGATGCCATTATGGCTGCGTTCTAGTGAGAGCCTCTTCCTGGTTTGCAGACAGCTGCCTTCTTGCTGACCTCACACAGCAGGGAGCAGAGAGAAAGGAACCACGCTGTCTCTAGTCTTTTCCAAAAGGGCGCTCATCCCAGCCCAAGGGCTCCACCCACATGACCTCATCACCTCCCAAAGGTGCCACCCTAATGCCATCCCCCTGGGGGTTAGGGTTTCAAAATATGAACCTGGGGGCAACACAAACATTCAGCCTGTAACCCTACCTCAGGCAGTTATGCGATCAAATATGTTAATTCACTGCAAGTACTTAGAATGGTGCCTAGAGCACGGTTGCACACGACAAAGATGAGCTTTTCCCAGTATAACTTGGATCAGGCTTCCATGAAAGCCAGAAATTCTCCTGGTGACTTCCTTTCCGCCTTCACCAGGAGGATCTGTGTTGAGGGCGGCAGCTCTTCCCCACTGTAGATCTGTGTAAGAAAGAGGTAGCCCTTCTAAGCTGGTCTTCATGCTGTTCTGGATTAGTTTTGGTTGGCAGCCTCAAGCAATGAGGCCGGCAAAAGAATGCTAGGGACCAAAATTAATGCAAAAACTCGCCTAGTGTGCCGCCAAGGGAGACGGAGAAACGCAGTTTAAACAGAGCCACAAACAGCAACAGCATTTAAAGCTCTCGGCCACTCTCACAGATTAGCATCGTCCTACATGCAGACGAACGCGTAATGAACAGTTGGGTCGTATCAAACTTTTTAGCCATCCTGCCAAGCATGAATATCAGGTCCACAAGCAAAATACCTCCCTGAATTAGCTTTTGAACTTTTTTTATTACTATTGAGTGAATTTTTACACAGTGAACCCACCCATGGATTCGCCACTTAGATAAAGACGTAGAACATTATTAGCATTCCAGAACCTTCTAACCACTCTTAGTTATTACCCACCTCTCTCCTTATGGTAACGATTCTTCTGACTTGAATCATCACAGATCTGTTTTTCTTATTTTTGAACTTCATCTTTTTTTTTTTTTAAGATTTTATTTATTATTTATTTGACAGAGAGAGAGACAGCCAGTGAGAGAGGGAACACAAGCAGGGGGAGTGGGAGAGGAAGAAGCAGGCTTCCAGCAGAGCAGGGAGTGCGATGCGGGGCTTGATCCCAGGATTCTGGGATCACACCCTGAGCCGAAGGCAGATGCTTAATGACCGATCCACCCAGGCGCCCCTGAACTTTACCTAAATGGTATCCTTGAGAAGTACTTTTCTGTGTCTGGTTTCTTTTGTTCAATATTATGCCTGTGAGATTCATGCACGGTGTCACATGGAAGAATTTGCCCTTTTTCATTGCTGTATAATATGAATATTTTATTGAGGGAATTATGTCATATAAATATATCCATTCTCCTCTTGATAGGCATTTGTTTTGTTTTAAGTTTGCAATTATTTTTTTTCCATATATGCATTTAAAACTACAGATTTCCATCTTACCACTATTTTAGCCATATGCCACAAGTTGTGATATATAGTATTTTCGTCTTTGTTTCATTCAAAATACTTTCTAATTTCCAATATGATTTCTTTTTTGACTCTGATTATTTAGAAGTTTAGTTTTCAAACATTTGAAGATTCTTAGACATGATTCTGGGACTGGTTTCTAGCTTCATTCTATTGTGCTCTGAGGATATAGTCTGATTGCTATTCTTTAAAATTTGTTAAGCCTTTCTTTACGGCCCAGGGTTTATTTAGTTTTGGTGAAATATTCCTTGGGCACTTTAAAATGTCTGTATATTCCATAGTTTGAAGGTGTAATTTTCAGTGCATGTCAATTAGATCAAGTTCTTTAGAAGTGTCATTCAAATATTATGCATATCCACTTGTTTTATCAATTACTAGAAGAGAAGTACTGAAGTCTTCCACTACATGTGTACACTTGTCCAATTCTCCTTTGGGTTCTGACAACTTTTGGTTTATATCTTTTAAAGTTATGCATTAAGTGCATGTAAATTTAGGATTTTTACATCTTCCTGTTGAATTGACCCTGTTTTCACTAACTGAATGTATTTAAACCATCAACAAAAATTTCATCTTTATCTCTAGTAAAATTTTCTTGCCATACCAGGTGTCTTTTTTCTATTGATAATAGAGCTTAACTTAGTTAGTGGTTGCTAGGCACATACTTCCAAATTTCCCACTTTCTTACATTTAAGTTATATCTTGGTAAGCAGCATATAGTTTTTTTTTTTAATACAGTCTGAAATTTTTTTGTTTTAATTGGAAGGTTTTGTCTATTGACATTTAACCTAATTATTGATAAATGTAGGTTTATAATTACCTGCAACTATTTGTTTTCTGTATGTCCCTTCTGTTCTTTGTTCTCATTTTCTCTGCTTTCTAGGCTTCTTTAGCATTTACTGAGTACACATCATTCCATTTTCAGTCTATTAGATTTTTAGCTACATCTTTCTATATTATTACTTTGGTGGTTACCCTGGAGATTGCAATATGCAAGTTTGATTTATTAGTCAATCTCATCTTGTGTGTTTGTCACTTCCTGGATGTAGAGTACTCACTATATTTGTTCCTTCCTAGTCTTTTGAGCTATTGTTTTCATGCTAATTCCACATATGTTTTAAATACCCCAAGACATTATTATTTTTGTTTTTTAATCAGGCAATGTGGATGTAGATTTACCCACACATTTATCCTTCCCCGTGTTCTCCACCCCTTATCTGCTTTACACTGCTTCCTTCTAGAGTTATTTTTCTTATATCCGAAGATCTCTATTTGGTATTTTATTCTCATGGTCCTGCCAACAATGAATTATCTGAAAATGTTTTTATTATGCCTTCATTCTGAAGGATATTGTGTTTGGGTATAAAATTCTAAGGGAGAAGTTATTTACTTATTATTTATGTTTAATACTTTAATGATGTCATTCCCCTGGCTTCTCAATTTTTATCATCAATGCTATTATTAGTCTCTTAAGTATACTGTGTTTTTCTTTTCCTCTGGCTACTTAGAACGTCTTTGATTTTCAACAGATCCACCATAATATTCTAACATAGATGGAGAGGGAGAGATCGGGGTTTTTTTGTTTGTTTGTTTGTTTTTCATCTTTTGTTTTTTTCCCATCTTGAAAAATCATTTGAAAAAGTTTCAATCAAAATAAATATTGTGATATGTAGCAACTTTGTTTGGTGACAGATGGTAGCTGGGTTTATATGATGATCACTTCATAATGTATATAAATGCTGAATGGCAATGTTGTGCACCTGAAACTAATATTGTATGTCAACTATATGTTAATAAAATAAGAATAAATATTCTAAGAATATTCTCAGAAAGAAGAAAGACACTCTTTAAATATTTTTATGATTACGCATGTACTAGACCATGTAAAATTGTCCCACGGCTCACCGACGCTTTTACATTTATTTGCATTATTTTTTCTCAGCGTCATGTTAGTATCTTTTCTTTTCTTCAAGTTCACTAGTCCTTTATTTAGCCATGTCTAATCTGCTGCTAATCCCATCTAATGTATTATTTCATCTCAGAGATTGTAGTTTTTACCTTCAGAAATTTGATTTGGGTCTTTTAAAAAATATCTTCCATATCTCTACTTTCCCATTTGAACATATCTAATAGAGCTCTAAGAGTTATTTTAATGTCCTCCTCTGCTAATTCTAATGTTTGTATCAGTTCTGGATTGGTTTCAATGGATTAGTCTCCTCACTGTGGGTCATGTTTTACCATTCTTTGAATGCCTGGTAAGCTCTGTTTGGATGCTACACATTGTGAATTTTACCCTGTGGGGCATTGGATATATTTTTTAATTCAATTAGCCAACTTATAGTACATCATTAGTTTCAGATGTAGTGTTCAGTAATTTATCCGTTCCATATAACACCCAGTGCTCATCCCATCATGCACTGGATACTTTTGTGTTTATGTAAAGAATCTTTAACTTTGTTCTGGGATGCAGTTATTTGGAAGCAATTTGATTCCTTCACATGTAATTTGTATGAGTTGTTAGGCGGGTACATAACTATGCTCTATCTTAAGCTAATTATTCTCTCCTCCAGGAAGAACACCATTCCTGAGTTCTCTACCCAAATGTCTCATGAATTAGGAGATTTTCCAGTCTGACTGATGAGAACAGTTAACTGACAGTTATTCCCAGCTTTTGCAAGTGCCAGGTGCTATTCTCTTATTCTTTTTCTTCTCCCCCATTTTTAGATAGTTTTGGAGACATTGATGTATATATACTCTGCTGTATACTCAGGGGCGACTTTTGCAGATCCCAAGGTCTTCTCCCTGTGCAGCCCTCTCCTTTCTAGCATAGTGTCCTGTGAGCTCTGGCCATCATAACCTTCCCAACCTCAGCTCCATGTCTTCAATTCTGCTTGGGTTTCCCGTCCTACACTGTAGCCTGGAAGTTCTCTTGAGACAGTAAGCTAGGGCACTTATAGGACACCCCTTTGTTCCCTGTCTCTCCTGTGTTGCCATATGAGCAGTCTTGAAAATCGTTGTTTCATATATTTTGTATGTTTTGGTTGTTATTTCAGAAAGAAAGTAAATCCAGGCCCCTTTCCTCCACCTTGGGCAGAAGCAGAAATGAGTGTGCTGTATTTTAAAATTCTGTTTGACAGTGAGGCTCTTTCTTATGGTGCGTACTTTGGGAAAGTGTAGGTTAAAGCATTCAATCCATAGGAATAACAGAATCTGATAGACACTCGGTATTTTTTGAGCTAAGAAATGGAACTTACCTTTTAAAACTCAAATTTCTTTGAGAGGTAACACTTCTTAAATCATGAATATTCATTAGCACTGATTAGTTTATCTGAAGATTGGTTTTCCATTTATTTTCTTGTCTATCAGAAACCCCAAAAATGGAAGAAGTAAAATTGTAGAGTCAGAAAATTAGATCCTGAAGACAGAACGAAGATAAGGACCAAAGCTTGATATTGATTCTAAATTCGATGATGCATGGAGATGTGGCCTGTCATATAGGAATGAACAATAGATACTAGTTCTCTTTTCTTCTAAATCTAATGCTAGGGGCAGGAGGACTGAATAAAGAAGTGAGTCTTGGGATATTCTTCAAGAGGTCCACAGTTAACAGGCTGGCTGCGCTAACTGGCCTAAGACACTGGGACAAGCAAGTCGGGGATAAGGGAGGAAAAAGAAGGACATGTATAGGCCACTAGAGGACAGTAACACAGAAGAGAATGGAAACAAGTGACATATATGTCAAATTAAAAAAAAAAAGTCACGGCCAACAACTAGAAGTACTTCCAGACACACCTTCCTTCCTCCCTCCCTCTTGAAATCTTCTCATACAGACCCATGAGTCCATTGGTTTCCTATCTTGTTTCAACTGCTCTCAGTTTCATAGACTGGCTTTGGTCTAGATACTCAGTTCTGCCTCACCAACTCCTTCAGATCCTGCTTCACGCATCTGTCCAAAGTGCTTAGTGCCTCAGCTCCCTCAGCGCAGCACCTAGAACACTGCTGGCTCAGACTACAAAGGGGTAGAAGTGCCAAACCCACATGGTCCAAAACTTGCCTTCAAGCCAGCATGAAATCTGAGTGAATAAGAATTGAGCTGTGTCCTGATTTCTGCTATAGGCTCGGCACAAGAGAACAAAAGGTATTTTTCCTTTAGCCTAATCCCACCCTCACACCATATTATACCTTTAAGAGAATATGAAATGAAGGGGTTTTCCGTTCTGCAAGTGGAACAGCTTTTGCTCCAGGGGATAATTCACAGACTTTTGTTTAAAGACTATAATTCTAAAGCCACAGAACTGGATTGCCCAGGAAGCCATGGGCCCATTGGTGGAGAGAGAGAGAGAGACAAACAGAGACAGAGACAGAGAGAAAGACACTCTGAAACTGGGTATCTGGGTAGTTGGGTGGATAGAAGAGATGTTGTCTGCATTTTGCTATGGGGAGTAACATTCTTCTGGTGGGAATGACGAGAAGGGAATGTGGATTTCAGGAGACTCTATTCTGGGAGCACAGCTCAATGTGAGGAGCTGGCAGTAGTGCGTTTGGTTTAGGTGACCACTTTGTAACGTGCTCAGGGCACACACAGGTGCCCAAAGAGGGGCAGAGGACTAGCATTGGATAGAGCATTAAGGAACACAGGAGTCAAATGTCAACGGACGGTCATAGTTACAGACGAAGGATCACACAACTGTCCCATTTTGCTGGTATCATGTAAGTTTTTCAACTCATGCTAATAATCATCAAAGTTATGATCACACTGACGTTTTCTGACCACTTGAAATGAAACAGGCTTTGTTCTAAGCACTGACGCAACAGTTTCATTTAATCTACCCCAACCACCTTCCATAGACAAGACAGGTACTAATATCTGCATTTCACTAATGAGAAGACTGAGGCACAGAATAGTTAGGTAACTTGCCAAGATCAGCCGGCAATTGAGCAATGGAACCCAGAGCCTGGCAGTGGAGCCCAGAGCCCAGCAGGCCAGCATTGGCTGGTCCCAGAGCTCCCTCCAATCAGATGGTGGGACTCCATTAGAGTCCTATGTAATTTGATTTAAAAATAAATAAAGAAAAAACTGCTCTGCTTCCCATTCCAGATACCAAATCAAAGTTTTACCTTCTGCACCAACCAGCCGTGAGGAGAGGCGGGGGCTTGATTTGTAGAACTAGAGTCCTAGGATACCTTTCATGATGATAGGACTGTTTATACTCAAAGTGTCTGTAGGAAAAAAATCTCCAAACTCCCCTTCCTTGGAAGATATGGAGAAAGGGCAGAAGAAATGTTTTCAGTAGACAAATGGGTCCTAAAGAGAATTCCATGAGGAAAACAAGAAAACCAAAAAACAAAGAATAGCAACAACATCCAAAACCCCTTAATTTTAAATTTTTATTTGACCTTCTTTTGCGTGGCAATTTGAATTTCAACTTTTGGAAGGACACAAATTCAACTGCTTTGCTCCTTGTTAAATTGGCCAAGAATCTTAGTATAAATAGCCGCTTTTCAACTGAACATCTATTCCAATAGTCTCCCCTTATCTGCAGAGGACGTGTTCTAAGACCTCCAGTGGAGGCCTGAAACTGCAGAGCGAACCCACCCCTACGTCCGCCATGTTTTTTCCCATATGTGCAGACCTTTGCTAAAGTTGAATTTATAAATTAGGCTCAGTAAGGAATTAATAGCAATAACTAATAATAGAGTAAAATAATTATAACCATATACTGTAATCAAAGTTATGTGGACATGGTCTCTCTCAAAGTATTTTGCTGTACTGAACTCACCCATCTTTGCGTGATGATCTGAGAGGATAAAATGTCTGTGTGATGACGTAATGTGAGGGGAAGGACGTGGGCATTGTGACATAGCGTTAGGCTGCTATTGACCTTCTCACCGGACCGCGGAAGGAAGATCATCAGTTCCTGGGCCATCATTGACCTTTGGTAACTGAAACCACAGGTAAGGAGGCTGGTGGAGGGGGGGTTACTGTGTTCCTGTAATTTATACTACTTGGCCCAAAGTAAATTTCCCCCAATATTTTGATCAGCCTTTTTAAGAGGCAGAGAATCAGGCAGATGATAGCACAAACTAGATGCAATTAGCAATTACAAAATGAATTTTAAAACTTGGTCTCTTAACTTCAAGAGGCTTAATCTAAGCAGAGATACCAGAAAAACACACATCAAAGGGCTTTAACAAAATGCCCCCAAACAAATCATTGCTGTGCAAAATATGTACATTCCTATGAATGAGAGCTCTGATTTTCAGAATTTGTTGAGTATGTACTATGGGTAGACACGTAGGTACTTTATACAGTATGTGCTAACGCATTTAATCTTCGATGAGGTGAGGAAATAAAGACCAGAGAAGTTAAGTCACTTGCCCACAACCACACAGCGAACAGGTAACAGAACCAGGTCTCCGTCTGTCTGACCCCATCACACCTGCTCTTACCTCTGCCCTTCTTTCTTTTTTCAAGGGTACTTTGGCTATTTAGGGTCTTTTGTGGTTCCGCACAAATTTTAGGATTGTTTTCTCTAGCTCTGTGAAATCTTACCCCGCCTTTCTTTAAGAGACGCAGAACGGTGGAGTCTTGCCTGCCAAGCGGAAGTGGTAACACACAAATCCACGACAGAAATAAATTCAAGATCAGCTTAGCTGGGAGGACCCAGCATACATTGGCAAGGTAGACGGGGCATTCAATAATTAAAAAAAAAAAAAAAATTCTTGCAGGTGGTACTAGAGTCAAGGGGAAAAGAAAAAGACCTTAAAATTTAAAAACGACAATAAAGAAAAACCAGATAGAGAAGGATGAGGGCACGTTGACCCCTATTTCAACTTCCCTGATTTCTCCTTCACAAAACCATTTAGGGAATAGAGAGACAATAACAGGAGGGCAAAGGCACTTAATCAGAGATTTTACAAACCACTAAATCAAAAGAGAGTGTGAAATTCCCGCCCGGGGAAGCTAACAGTGAGATTAAGTGGATTAGTCTACTGTACAGGAATCCGGGGAATGCGGCTGCATGTGATTTTGTTGTGGATTACCCAGCAGCAACATGACGGTTTTACAGCTCCCAGAAACATATGGGCATGTGCCCTTCTGCAGACCAGCAAGAAAGAGCAGTGGCTGGCCCGCAGCTCCCCCTGCACCGTGCTGGTGGATTTCTGGATGGGGACGGGTACTGACATTTTCCCCAAGAGTTTGCGCAGGGAACATGTTGAAAATGAAAATGCAACCAGGCAAATCACACCCATAATTTCTATCATTTCTATACCCGGAGCCTGGGTCAGGATGGTGGTGGGGGGGAGGAATGGGGGGTGGGGTGAGGGACAAGGAGCTGGAATTAGGATTTTTGGCATCAGTCCTTCTAAAGAAAGAGGGGCAAGAAGGCCCTCTGACAGCATGCTTCCCAAACTTTGGGGGGAAATGGCTACCTGAAGATGATGGAGAAGAGTCCTTTCTAAACTTCTTTTCCTTCTGTTAACGGTACCAGCAGCCACGGTGGAATTAAAGACACAAACACACCACGCAGATCGCTAGTTTTCAGAGATCAGCCCCCGAACTCCAAAAAGCTAGAGCACTGGCTGGATACGTGTACCAACGATGACCCTCCAGAGGTAACAGTTTACATCAGCAGTCTATAATAAATAATTAATATAGCCCTAGGAGATATAAAGCCAGTGACATGGTATCTCTCCCTTGGCTCTAAATGGAACTCAAGATAACCTACTTTGAACAGTAATGTGTTCACAGTATGTGGGAATTAACTGCTCAATATAATAAGTACTATTGAATTTCCCATCTCCACACAGATAAAGGGCAACTGCCACGAAAAACACAGTAATAACAGTAACAGAGGGATGGGGGGGAAAAAGAACCCCGTTTTTTTTTTTTTATTACAACCTTAAAATGTTATAGGTTAAAATCATCTTAAAGGGTTTAAAAAACAGCAATTAAATCTTTCCATTTCTATTTTCCAAGACTGCAGCTGAGAAATCGAGGGCCTAAGAGCCATACGGTGCTAGCCTGGCTAATAACACTCTGTGAAAAATCTCATTAATTCAGTCTGGCTCTTCAGATCAGCCGCTAAATCCTTGTATTGTCACTCATCCTCTGGCCTTTTCAGGATTTCCATAGCCTAACTAGCAGTATCTCCATGGAAACCAAGCAGTCCTGCTTTGCACATCCCAGAACTTTTTGTTCCTGACAAAGCTTGACAAATCACATGCAGCATGGAGAGTTTAACATAGCGAACCAAACCCTGACCCACACTTAGAAATGATAAACCCAAGCATACCAGCTTTATTATAAATGATTTCCTTACAAGATACTTAACCAAGCCGGTGAAATGTTGAACCAGACAAGTTTCAAGAACAAGGTGCTGGAGGGAGAAAGGGGGAAAAAAAAAAAAGGCAAATAAATAAATAAATAGATAAATAAGAACCCCGGGCATGTTCGGCTGTAGGTTTTGGGATCTCAGTTTCTGTCTAATTGACTTAAACCGAGAGCAACCAAAGGAGAAAAAGAGTGAGAGGGAGGCTATTTCTGGGCCATTCCAGAGCCTGAGAAGTGGCCTTTCTTTTCCACTCTGAGTTGGAATAGAAATCCTAAATCCATTCCCTTGTTTTCCCTAACTCCTGCAAAGGATGGGCCTAGACAGCTCACAGGTCTCTAAGCCTGGCAAGTGCTTTTTGGCTGTTCAGCCTGGTTCTTTGGAACCGAGGCTCTTAGCCCTGGGAAATGTGGAGGCATGTCTGGCCCAGGAAGGTGAGGCTGGCCTCGCTGGAGAGAGAGGCCGACTTCCCTCACAAGGGTGACAAAAAGGCAGAGAGAGGAGAGGGTTTTCCAGGGTCCTGTCTCCAGAGAAGCAGACAAGGACCCAGCGGAGAATACGCACACATTCGCAGAGTGGGTGTTTAGGCCTACCTGGAAGCCAAATCATGACCTCTGAACTATTCTTCAACCTTAGCCAGGCTCGAAGTGACACAGGCCAAGGGGGAGAGCTAAGCATTCTGAGGGAAAAGGGCCCGTCATGGCCTCCTCTGTCTGAGCGCTGCATTACCTGCCACCAATGAGGTTTCCTGACGGTTCACAGAGACAAGGGTGTCCAACGACCCTTAGAGGTGACACAGGAGGGTAAGTGTAACCATTATCTGTCTCCTGTCTTTCTTTTGTCACCCCTGCCATACCACAGGCCAGTAAAGGTGAGGTGGGTGACAGGGAAAGGCACAGGTGTGGGAGAGGGAGGCCTGAGAAACTTGCTTCTGCCTCCTTGGTCTGGGCCTTGTCCTCACTTGGAATCACACTAGGGATGTTTAAAGGTCTAAGACCAGGTGTTCCTTCTTTGTTCTTGGGTTGGAGACCAGCAATGTGTTAGAGGCTCCATGATACTTGTAGCGTTGGGCATGCTTTGCCTTGACAAATCAGACAGGACTCTACTGACCCCTGTGTTTGGCAGCAACGCCCAAACTCTCATTACCCAAGAGCTCACCAGCACAATTGGATGGCGACAACAATGACCAGTTCTGGACACATTGTATGTGTTCTACAAATATTTGCAGATTAACTGAATTAGTGCCTGTGAGATCTCACAGTTCCCTCTGATTCTGCGGAGCAAGAGTAAATGAGGCTTAGTCTCATTTCAACCTTCAGTGAACTTTACTGTACTCTTTGCCTTTATACAATCATAACATACAATAATAATAGTAATAATAATAATAATAATAGTAGTAATAGCAGTTAGCTCTTACCAAGTTCTTACTCTGTAATACCAGACATTCTTCTGAGTGTTTCACGTATATTAGCTCTTTTAATCCTTGTAACTATCATCTGGAAAAGATACTATTAATATGCCCAGATTATTAATTTCATTTTATCAATGAAAATACTGAGACACGGAGAGCTTAACTGACTTGCTCAACCTCTCAGAGCTGGTTAGTGGTAGGATGAGGCTTCGATTCCAGAAAATACATTTCACCACTACCCTTTGCTGTCTTGTTATATTCTCAATGCTAAGTGCCTCAAATCAGAACAGTAAGTTAATTAAAATAGCTAACAGTTACTAGGTGTTTGCTGTGTGCCGGGCGCCATTCTAACTTTGTATACATCACCTCAGCTACCTTTCCGACAACACTTCAGCCTTGTGCTATGAGGTAAACACTACGAGAAGCACGTTTTACAGACGAGGAAACCGAGACACAGGTTCAATGACTCACCCAAAGTCATGTAACTAATCGATGACACGACAGATTCAAACCCAAGCCACATGGTTCTAGAAGCTTCCGCCAGCCAGGACTCCTCTATTTCTCTGAGCAGTCTGGGCAAAATGGAGAATCGTATTCCATGGAACCATTATTTCAGGCAACTATTATCTTCCCAAATGTTCCCATTTGGCCCACCAGACAAGCCTGGTATTAGGATGTTTTTCTTTCCGAGACCCTTTTTCAGAGGTATCCAAAGGAATTTGAGGCCCAGAAGCAGGCCAATGAGAAGGGCTGCCCAATCCCCTGGTCCAAAGAGGTCACCCCTGAGCAGGCCCAGACTCTTGTCCCTTCCTGGGGAACCGAGGCTCAGAAAGGTGCTGTCCCACAGCTTACACAGGACTGCCAGTGAGTTCAGCTGAGTCTAGCTACACTGTCAATGCTTAGGGACCTAAAATTAGACCTACCAGCTGTGTTTTGGTTCTCAAGCACGTGAATGTCTGCTCCATTCTTGAGCATGCCGGGTGTTGGAATATATATGAAACCTGCTTTCTGAAGTACGGGGAAAGCACAAAATTCTTGCACCTATTCTTCTATTTATTGTTACTCTTCTGAGGCCCTAACTTCTTTGCTATACAGGGAACGACATTTCCTCCCTGTCCATTTTCCCCTCTGGTGTGCTGCCTCCGAAGGACACATGGACACTCACCTTTAAGACACCCAATCAGTCCTTGGAGACCGAGCCTGAGTATGTGACTCCCACCCTCAGCCCAGGTGCTCTGGTTCACAGCCCTGGGTCACAGCCTCTCCTAGAAGATGCAACCTACTTGACCTAGCAAATGGGGCCCAAGGCCCAGCCCAAGGTGGTCCAAGAGCTGGTTCTTAATCTGGGAGTGGATAGGGCTCTGGTGAGTGACCATGGGACATGGAGTAGAGAGGACGTGGGGTCCACATCCCAGAAGAAGGCAAGCCAGGCACTAAGGACAGTCTGGGGCAGGCAGTCTAAGATCAAGTAGGGCACCTCTCTGAGTCTGTTCACACTGCTGTAACAAAAATACCAAGGAATGAGTGACTTATAAACAAAAGAGATTTATTTCTCACGGTTCTGGAGGCTAGAAGTCCAAGATCAAGACCCCAGAAAATTTGGTATCTGTTGAGATCCCACTTCCTGGCTCACAGATGGCTGTCTTCTTGCTGTGTCCTCATATGGGAGAAGGGGCAAGGGAGTTCTCTGAGGTCTCTTCAATCAGGGCACAAATCTCATCCATGAGGGCTCCATCCTCATGACCTAATTACCCCCAAATGCCCCACCTCCTCATACCATCATCATAGGGATTAGGATTTCAACCTGTGAATCAGGGGAGGTGAGGACTGGACATAAACATTTAGGTCCTACTAATACCCAGAACAAAAGGGTCAACAACAGAGAACTGGCAAGATGGAACTGAGATCAGCCAGTCTGACCTAGAAAGATTCCAGAGGTATTTAACCCAGGGGAGTGAGAACCTTCTATAGCAGCGCGGTCCAAGAGAAGGTCCCATGACAGAAAGTTCTATAGCTACATTAACCAATGAGGTAGCCAGTAGCCACAAGTGGTATCGAGAGCTTGAAATGTGCCTAGAAGAACTGAACTTTAAATTTAATTTAATAATTTGTAATTTAAATTAAAATGGCGGCATATAGCCAGTGGCTACCATCCGGGCAACATGATGGGAAGAGGAAGGAACTGAACCAGTGCACACATGAAATATGGCAGATTGGAATCCATGCCTGGAGCAACTTCTGGTTTCCCGGTCTAGCTCCCTGTCTTTGCACAGGGCCACCCTCCATCATGGTTGTTTTTTAGCCCCTTTCCTTGGGCCCTCATGAAGGATACGCCCATTTTTCCACCGCAGCTCTTTTCAGCACAAAGTAGTCCTTGCTATGAGGAGATCCTTCATAGCCTAAATTAAATTTTATCCATTAAGTGTAAGCTCGTTTCTGTGAATTGCAGTTTTCTCTTTTCTGAGCAGTCCTTCCCACCTGTGGGCAACATTCTCATTTTGGCACCACACCCGTTCTCCTCTGTCAGCACCCCCCTCCCCTGCTCGAACCCACCACCTCCACCACCCTATTCGCAGACTTTGTCATCTCTCACCTAGACCGCTGCAGCCTCCCAGCTCATTCCTCTGCTCAACGTTGACTTCACACAATCATTTGTCCACACAGCAGTCCGAATGATCTTTTAGAAATATGAATTGGAACCTCTCACTCCCATGTGTCAAATCATTCTGAGGCTTTGCATAGCGTGATTCGGCTCCTGCTCACCTGTCCGTTCCACTTCACACTGTTCTCCCTGCTGCCTCCCCTCCGTTGCTGCCTGTGATGTCACCCTGGACACTTAACACTCTATAAATCCCTGGGCGCAGGAGCCTGTGTGTTGTGTTCATGGCTGGGGACACAGTGCCTGGTATATAGAAGGTACTTAATAAAAATTTATTGACTGAATGAGTGAATACTGGATCAGCATGCACTGGGGCCATGACAGGTGCACACCATTATGAATATTTCACTGCTACTAATAGTCATGCTGTAGTCTATCCCAAGTACTCAGTGGGCTTGAAAGGCATTTTTACATTGATCCTGAAATTAAAATGAAGTATGTGTATCTTAAGGGTTGAGCCATAAACTGGGAACAAGGCCGTATGTCTTAAGCCTGGGACTTCCTCTCTTCCAAAACAGTATCTTGGGTTTGGGTCTCAAAATTTACCATACAGGCCTCTCCCAGCCACAGCTACACATAAGCCATTTTGAAGTCTTCTTAGAGAAAACAGAGCTTAGAGTTTGGGCACAAATGGCTCCAGTGAACCTATTAAATTTTATACAGTTCTTTCAGTAACATAAAACAATAAAGATGGAATGATAAATCATTAGGTTGTGGTTGACGTTTATCAGTCCTTAAATGAGAACATGGTCCAGGCACAATTTCCATCTGCTGTTTCTCGTTTACTCCAAATCCTGTAGAATTTGAGCGTCCCATGGTGTTAATGATACTGTCACCATGAAGAGCTTCGCATGTTCCGTATCTTTCCAAAAACTGTGTCTCTGATCTTGAGTCTATGGATGCCCACCCGTCAGTTCCCATCCCTCAAGGTTCACTGTGGCCACAAAGAGAGTCATCTGTTTGATTAAGGAACATAAATCTTTGGGAAGCCTTTAATTCATAAAAGTTCAAGGTTCCACAGGGCATTTTCGAAACGCTTCCTTGGAACATAGAGTTATACACCTTTAGTTCTGCCCATAATAACCTGGAAGTTGGTCATAGGGGAGGATGCCAGACACTCTACCAAGCTCAGGCAGCCTCTTGATCCACTGAGATTACTTCAGCCCGGTAGACCTTGGGGTCCGACATAAAGACCTTGCTTTACTGTGCTTATCTTCCTTTGACTCCCCCAAGGCCAGTATTATGGGATGAATCGTGTTCTCCTAAATTCATACGTTCAAGTTCTAACCCCCAGTTCCCCAGAATGTGATAGTATTTGAAAATACGACCTTTAAGGAAGTAATTAAGTCAAAATGAGGTCAAATGGGTTTGCCCCAGTCCAATGTAACTGGTGTCCTTGAAAGAGAAGGAGATTAGGACACAGACACTCACAGAGGGAAAACCACTTGAGGACACAGAGAGAAGATGGTCATCTGTGAGCCAAGGAGAGAGGCCTCAGAAAAAACCAACCCTGCTGACACCCTGATCTTGGACTTTCAGCCTCCAGAAGAGTGGGGCAGTAAGTGTCTGTTGTTTAAGGCCCTCAGGCTGTGGTATCTGTTATGGCAGCCCCAGATGACTAATTCAACCAGAGGGCAAAAGCCACTGCTCTTCATGTACCCATCTCACCCTTCCCCACCACCAGCTCCTTCTTCTAATTGATTTTATCAGATCCGACCAGATGTTTGCAAATAATCAAATTAAAATTTGCAGGCACAAAAATAGTATGCTAGAAAAAAAAATCTAGAACCTACTAGAATTTTCCATAGGGGGATTTGCTTCTGGGGCAGAGGATGGCCAGCTTAAAAAGGCCTTATCAGCATATCCAAACTACATTCTCTCCAAGTTTAGCAAGGGTTTCCAGGTCAGCTTGGAATGGGATCAAAATCATTGTGTGGGATGGCCTGGTGGGCCGCTACACTGTGAGAATCTTTTCGAATATTAGATTGTCTTGATGGAAAGGATTACCATACAGAGGAGAATGTGTGCATGGGTACTTGTGGGAAGAGAGGAAAAACACAGGAAGAGCAGATGGGGTCTGACACCAGACTCATCGGGGCCCTTGAAGAGAGAGGCACTGGAGGAGGAGCAGGTCTCTCTGAGGGACTCTGCTTCAGAGCCCCCATGACAAAATGGTGGACAGAACAAGGGAGGGGGCTTTCTGCCCATCTTTGCTGCAGCAGGACTGAAAGGAGCACTGTATTACATTCACGGCACACAGGTTTACAGCTGAAAGGATGCAGGGAGATATTACTCTGGATAAGGAATCTAGGAGGACTGCTCACAGGTCTGTACATGAGGCGTCTAGGGCCATGCGGGTATAGCTGGGGCGGCTGGAGGTCTTACAGACATCATCGGAGCAGTCGTGACGTGCCCGTGGTATTCCAGGAGCTTCTGCTCCACACACGGGTGTTGCTGAAACCTGAGGAAATGTGGGCCCTCAGTTCGGTTCATGTTGAGCGTCCAGGTCAATGCTAACTTTCATGAGTTAGAATGTCCCTATGTCATTCTCCTGATGACGTCTTTCCAAGGCTTGGAGTAACAGAAATATAAAATTGTTTATGACTTGGGTAAAGGATGCCATGTTTTGACTACTCAAAGAGGCAGAGAAAAAGCAGAGAATTGCATTATCCTTGGGGAGTGGGTTGTTTCTTCTGTTCTTTTCCAATCAGTTCTAATGAACCCTAATACGTGTGTGTGGGGGGGGGGAAGCTATCTCAGGAAGATTCCACAAATTTGATTTAGGTGCGCCTGACCACTCACAGGATTTCACATACAGACCTCCAGATATGTACTGTGCAAGGTTTTCGTTGAGGCCCTAATGTTCCCTTCATAGCTTTTACTCACTTTCCTGGCAACCCAGGACGTAAGGCCCACACGCATCATGACTCCACTCATTCCCCCGTCAGTCTGGCTTGGGACGCAGGGTCTGGAGCTGCATGCATTACAGCAAAGTTCAGGTTCAGTCTGGAGGTGATTTTAATACTCTAGATTGAGTCATCTTGGGAGAACTTGTTAGAGGAAATATGTTGCTGTAGTTCTGCTTTGAACTGGTTCCCTGCGTTTGCGCGCGTGGGCATGGAGATGGTTTATTGAGGGAAAATGGATTCTATTTTAATGCAATCAAAATGACTGGACAACTCGGATAATAATTTGAGCATATTAAATCATCCTTTCTCGGGGCGCCTGGGTGGCACAGCGGTTAAGCGTCTGCCTTCGGCTCAGGGCGTGATCCCGGCGTTCTGGGATCGAGCCCCACATCAGGCTCCAACACTAGGAGCCTGCTTCTTCCTCTCCCACTCCCCCTGCTTGTGTTCCCTCTCTCGCTGGCTGTCTCTATCTCTGTCGAATAAAATAAAATAAAAATCTTTAAAAAAATAAAAATAAAAAATAAATAAAAATAAATCATCCTTTCTCATCTTCAGCAGCCTTGTTCCTTGCCGCCCTGCGGCTTCCAAACGGAGAGCAGCCTGGCAGGCTCACGCAGGTCTCTTCTGTGGTGTAGAGAAAGTACTCCTGCCTCTGAGCGCCAGGCGGGGAGGTTTGCTGCCCTAGGGAAGCAGGTGGGTGTGGCAGAAAAGAAGTTCCAGATAGAATCCTGTCCTATCACCTTGTGGAGTGTAGCAGAGGTACTGAAACAAATGATCAAGAACATGTGTTCTAACCTTCCAGAGCCCATGGCGAGGCCCAAAGTGGAGGGTCCAGCTCCCTGCTCCCTCTTTGGAACTCCACAAGGGGACTGTTCCATGGCACGAGCCTGTGGTAACGTGAGCCTGCTGAACGAAAGCTAAAAAGATGGTGTGGTGCTGTCAGAGTGAAAGTCTGAGGTAGCCCTCCTGAGCCTCCTTCAGTGCACGTGGGTCATGGAAGGATCCAGAAGTGTCTCCTACCCTGTGTGAAACAAGAATGGTAGCCAAAGGAGCTGACCGACCATCTGCCAGAAAGGTTGTTGTTGCCACAGCGAAGTGACCGGTAACCTCAAATGCTGCAGAACTTCTAGACAAGGGATTGACGAGCAACGACACCCGGATCCAAAGGAGGGGTCTACAGGGCTGGCGGGGGCTAAGTGGGCTGAACCAGTCGTGGCGAACCACCAACCCTGCCTGAGCTGAGAGAACAGATCACAGAAATCACTTACAGAGTCTTCGTCAGCAGAGACCAGATCCAACCGGATCCCTCCTGGATCGTCTAACCGATTTGGAGGATCCTAAGACCACCGCAGAGACACAGGAGCCCTCTCCTTCACCGCTGTGATCATACAACTCCTGGCCCGACCCACCAGATAACGCTGTCATTCACTCAGGGGATGTGTCTCCAGCCGGACAAGGGGGACAGGTAGGAGTGCCCCAGAGGTTATGTTAGTCTACACTGCTGTGTAGCAAATTACTCCAAACTTTAGAGGCTTCAAAATTATTAATTTTTGTTAACTTACATTGTTGCTGTGAGTCAAGAATTCGAGAGTGGCTTAGCTGATGGTTCTCGTTTGGGTTCTCTGGGGTGGCCACAGTCAAGATGTTGGCCAGAGTGGCAGTCATCTGGGATCTTGACCAGGGTTGGAGAATCTACTTTGAAGATAGGCCCTCTACTCGTCTGGCATGTGGCTGCTGGTCGTTGAGAGGAAGTCACAGTTGATTAGACTGTTTAGGTATCTTCTTGACCCAGCAGCTGGCTTCCTCCAGAGAAAGTGATCTCAAACACCAAGGAGGAAACACCAAAGTTTTAAGTGGCTTAATCTCAGAAGTCACACACGAGGACTTCTGCCATATTCTATTGGTCACGAGAACAACCCTGATGTGAGGTGGGAGGGGATTACATAAGAATGTGTATACCAGGAGCTGAGGACCCTTGGGGGCCATCTTGAAGGCTGAGTGGTGAATTCATTTTTGAATTGACTGAATCATCACCAGAAAAGTGGTTGATTGAACCAGAAGAGACTGGAAAGTTCTTGGAGGGGGTCTGAAGTCTATATGAAGAGACCACTGTATTTTTAACTAGGAAATTTTCCATTTTTTCTTGGTCTGTCCATAATGGTGGGTCTTGAGAAGCAAAGTTGATATCAATTAGTTGAAAAATAAAAGAAATTATGTTTGTCTAGTGCTGAGTTTTGATTATTTAAATAAACCTGTTGCAGGTGTTTACTCAAGTTAAATACATATTTTTTACAAATGAGTGTAATTCTTTCTAGTTTGGGGTTCGTGGTTTCTTTTGTTTCATATCTCTTGGGCTTAGTTCCTGACTACTCTTCTTTAAAAATGGATAATGTATTTGATCTTTTTTAAAATTTTATTTATTTATTTGACAGAAAGAGAGAGAGCGAGCACAAGCAGGGAGAGCAGCAGAGGGAGAGGGAGAAGCAGACTCCCTGCCGAGCAGAGAGCCCGATGTGGGGCTTGATCCCAGGACCCCAGGATCTTGACCTGAGCCAAAGACAGATGCTTAACCGACTGAGCCACCCAGGTGCCCCAGTATTAGATCTTTCCTTTAAGAAGTGTATATTATAGATAAGAAAAGAGAAAGAAAAACAAAGAGAAAAATCTAATTTTGCAAAGATGCATCCCCAGGGCGGCGCACTTACTGGCTGGAGGTGAAGAGTGTCAGGTGCACCCAGGTGAAGCAGGTCCGCTGAGGTTCATGGCTTCAAGCACCAAGAGGGTCATCTCAAGTTCCTCAAAGTTCCTAAACACCAGGCAGCCCAGACCCCATCCTATCAGGATCCTGCTCCTTCCTAGGAAAGGGGAAAAAACAAACCACCTCCTGAGAAGTATCTCAGATAACAGTCCTACCCCAGTGGCTTCTGGAGAACAGAAAACTCTCCATAGGTCCTGGGGGCTTGGGAGGTGTGTCTTCCTGAAACAGGATTCTAATAACATACCAGAGCTCAGGTTTCCAGTATAATTGAAACCTTTGGAATTAATTGGAGAAGGGGGTGGGGTAGAGGAGGCAGGAATGGGAAACCTTTTCCTGCCATTGCTGGAAAAGTTCATGCTGTGGTTTTGGGGAAACAAATAGCCCAGTGTTTTAGTCTTGGACCTGAAGTGGGGGAGGGGAGGGAAATATGCTCTGTTTATTCTGCCTTTTGGGTTAGCAAGGGACAGATGACTTGGTTTGGTACACTGGGAAAGGAATTCCTAAATACTTATTATTTCAAAACTTGCGGTTTTGCATCCAGGCACCTAGAGGCCCCAGTCTCATGCACACGTTATGAATGTGTCAATCAGTAGATATCACGATTTTCCACGGCAACTAGCCCATCCACATAGACACTCAATAAATAGTGTTCAGTGATGATGAAAGAAAATTATGCAATCTTTTATATATATAATATCATTGCTACACCGTAGGGAGAGGAGCAGTCCAGCAGACAGAAGTGAGAACGAAAAATAAAATTTCTTATTTAGTATTCATTCGCCTTCAACGTACATCATGGGGTCTGTGAGTTACAGGGAAGCTAATTCTCCCTCCCTTTGTACTCTCCTTCCTGACTTCCAAACAACCCCCAGAGGTTTGAGGGCTCACATTTGAACATACGAAGGACACTGGTTCAGAGAAACTTCCAGAAGAATCCCCAAGAGGAGGCTAGACTATCCAGGGCACCTTAGCCTAAAGCTGACTTCCCAGAGTCCCAGTGTTTAGGAGCCCTTCCCGCTAGTGTTGACCAAATTGATAGCTATAAGCTTTTTGCGTTATTCCTGAACAGGACTACTGCCTCAGTTTTCTCATCTGTAAAGAGGATATAATTTGACATACGTGAAAGGGCTATAAATACTCATGAAAAGATGTCTGAAGTACCTAGCACAGTGCCTAGAAGGAAAAACATAACTTCTCCCCCTAGCCTGATCTATTGCATGAGGGAAATATTTGCCTCGTAAAGTTATGAGTATTCAACCGAAAACATCTAAAAGCATGGAGTGTCATATCTGATATATGGAAGGCTAAACAGGATGAGCTTGAGAAATGGTAATATTAACAACGTAATATTTGTATAACGATTATTGTTGTTGATCTCTACCTCTGTAATGTAAGCAAGGAATATAAAATATGTTTTTACCCTGATTTCTGCCCTCCACCCTCCTCCACCCCTGCCCTTACTTCCACGTCTTCAGGAATCTCTGTGAGTCTTTGAGATCTTGAGTTCTGGACATCCTTGTCCTAAGGGGAGTCAATAGATTGTCATGTTTCAGGGGCTACATTTAAAGATAACTGACAGCCAGACTTTTCCTTTGCAAGTCAAGGCTCAACTTAGAGGAATGAGTCTTCATGTTGAATAAGCAGATAGGACTGACCCTAAAGATGAATATCTAGGGGATAGGAAGAAAATGGGGAGGGGCAGCAGAGGAGCCAAGTCACGTCACTGATGGCAGACTGGAGCTCGACTCTGAGGTTACCCCTGGGAGGCAGCAAGCCCTTCTATGGCTCCAGTTGGGTGGCTACCCAGGAGACCCCACCTTTATGCTTCATGCTTTGGAATGCCTCAATGAGGGTCTCTACAGGATCACGGTATTGCCCAATGGATATGAAGCCACAACATCACCCAGTAGAACAACAGCCATGAAGATAATGGGTCTTGGTCTTGATCCCCCAAGACCAGTTGGTCTTGATCTCCATAGACCAAGAAGCAAGCCCCCCTGTTCCCTGCCTTCCATCTCAGTCCATCCCTACTCCATCCTGGAGTCCTGAGACCATAAGAACAAATAATCCAGTAGTCTGAAAACTTCCACAATAGAATGAGTCTTTCATGAATGAAGAGTTTTGCCATTTCCGGTTGCATGGAGGTGTGGGGTGAGCAGCATGATTTCTCACTCACTAATATCTCTTGAGAGACACAACCATCTCCCCAGTTTATCCTGCCGTGGGTTCTGTTCCCAGGAGCTCTCAGGTAAACAAGACACAGAGCATGTTCCCTAGAGCCTAATTGCACATCACCCCCACCCCCTGGGGTGGTCAATTTTATCTGTCAGTTGACTGGGCCACAGAGTGCCCAGGTATTTGGTCAAACATTTTTCTGGGTGTTTCTAGGAGAGTATTTTCGGCTGAGATTACATTTTGAATTGGTAGTTGGGGTAAAGCAGATTGCTCTCCCGGATGTGGGTGGGCCTCGTCCAATCAGTGGAAGGTCTGGATAGAACAAAAGGTGAACCTTGGCCTGAGTTAGAGAAAATTCTTGCCTGACTGCCTTGGAACTGGGACATCAGCTCTTTTTTGCCTTTAGACTCCAATTAAAACATTGTCTCTCCCTGGGTCTTGAGCCGGCTGGCCCTGGGACTGGAACTCTATCATCAGCTCTCCTGGGGTGCCAACTCACCCTGCAGCTCTTGGGGCTTGCCACCTCTGTAGCTTCATGAGCCATCTCCTTATAATAACCCCCCCCCATCTCTCTCCTCTCTCTGGTTCTGTTTCTCTGAAGAACCTTGATTAACACATCACCTCTCCCCCGGGCCTGTAGGCTTAGTGCCAAATCCTAAGAAAAAAAGGTAAATGAGAGAAAGAGGGGGAAGAAAATGCCATGTGAGGCCTTGATCGATGAAGGAGCTCCTGCGTGGGTCACGCTTTTGTCCAGAAACTTGGGGTCCTTGTTTGTTTCTGTACTTACGGATGGCTTCTATTTATAGCTGTTATGTTTTCAAAAACTCAAAGGGGAGATCCATTGTCAGGAACACAAAGGTTCCCACAGAACTGGACAGTTTTTCAAGGGAGCAAGATAAAGTTTCCATCACTACACACAAACCAAAGTGCTTGGAGCAGAAATGGGTGCAGATTTCCCCAGAAAGGCGCCTCGGCCTTTGAGCAGTTAGGGCTGGGGAAGCATTCAGAGCTTTCTTTGAAGCCTCGGTGGCTCTGTTATTAGATTTGTCTAGAGCTTGTTGAAAAGTATTTATTAGAGGCCTTCTTGAGCCTTCCTCTGTCTGATATGTCATAACTTTCATGACACAGAAATAACCAAAATGAAGAAGCAGAGACAACTCGGGGCGGACTTGCCAGTTCTCCCAGGACTGCCGGCCATTTACACGGAGAACAGGCTGGATAATTTATGGGGGCAGAACTAGTCTGGAGGAGTGAAATAAAGCCCAGCGCTCTGCAGCAGTCATAATGAACAAAATAAATTCCATCGTTATGCAGATGTTCCACGAGGGCTGTCAGTGTGTCGAGGAAAATTTACTCCCTGTTTCCGACGCTCGAGACAAACCATTCCAGGGGATGAAAAACAACACGGAAGGAGAGGGTAGAACCCGGCTCTGCGTGGTCCCCAGCAAGTGTTACTCTAGGTGTGCAGCGACGCACGTGGGTGACAATCGTGCCCCACGAGCCACTGTTTCCCTTCATCTACAGACAGGGAAACTTTTTTTTTTTTAAGCCTAGTATTTCCACCTGGAAGCACTTATTGAACCCTGGGAAACAAGGGGAGACTCTCTATCTGGGCCCTTTTGAGTGACTGGGTCTATGTGGCTCCAAGAGAAGCGAAAACAAAATACCAGTTGCTTTGCAGAAACCAGAGATCGTTTCCATCCCCTCAGCCCGTCTTGCCACCCCCTTCGAAGAAATCCAGAAGTGATTCTCTCCAGTGTCCACCAGGGGCCATGCGCTCGTTGCCAGCTACAGCAAACACTGCCAAAAGTCTCAGATTCCTGACGGCATCCCTGAGCAGCAATCGCCCCTCACCTCTGGATCTGGTTGGCGAACATTCCCGAACTGTGGTTCCGCAGACAGTGCCAAGGAGCTATATAGTCAGGTCTCCCGGCCACCTACAATTATGTGTCTTGGGTCTGATCTCTACTGGACTCAGCCCCAGTGGTAAGTTCACCATACACCATGCCTCTCGCCTTCTATTTTATTTCATTTGGAGGGAGGGGCTCCTCACCAGGAATTACTTTCTCATTAGGGGGCTGCGTTTGGACCGCCAGCTTGCTCTGCTGGAGAAACCCTTTGTGATTCCGGAGTGGTGGTGCAGTGACTCTACAGCCCTGTGGATCCCCCTTGGCAATTCCATTAGCCAGGTCCCCCGCCATATGGAACACACCTGATTTGTGCACCGCCCCCCCCCCCCCAGTTGTATGCATTGGCATCTCTTCATGGCCCGTTTTTTTTTTGTTGTTGTTGTTGTTTTTAATAATCTCGACTGAAAAGCAGAAGTGAGTATCAATTTCTCAATGAAACATTCCTGAAGCCCACAAGGAGCCCAGCACTTGCTTCTCCCTTTCTGGATTTCCAGGAGCTCATCCCAACTGTAGGTAGACACAGCCAATCCATCCCCGCTCAGAAATACACCACTGACTCTGGAAGCCTCACCACCAGATTACCCAACTTAAATTCTAGGAGTGTAAATGAAATGCCTTCTCTTCTCACATTCCCTAAGACAAAGAGAATCACACCAGGCAACCACTCTGCAGCGGGCCAAGCCTGGTGACCTTTTTTTTTTTAAAAAAAAAAAAAAAAAAAGAACTCCAACCCAGCAGCTTTATTTAGCTTGGGCTGCTCTCGGTTCTGCATAAATTTACTATAAAATCATAAAGTAAAGATAAAAGGAGAATGGCAACAGTAAAGTAGCTATACCACAAATTCGACAACGATTATATATTCTATCTAGGGCACACTTAACTCTCTAATTGCTAATTGTAATTTAAATGAAAACATGTGTTTCTTGTTAAACTCATCAACTACATTTGTAAGTGCCACCGAGGAGGGCCGGGATCGAGGCGACACGCACACCTCTGGGTCTCGACAACCCCAGGGCTCGGGCGGTTACTGGGATGCGGTCCGATGTCGCGGGTCCTTCACGCACGCGTGGCTTCCCAAACCCGATCCCGCGGCAGGATGGAGAGAGGAGCATCTGGGAGAAATGGCTCTGCCGGGATTCTCTGCGTGGGGTGTGCTGCTGTCTCCCACGTGTCTGATGGTTGAAACCCCGAGAAGTTCGTCCGGATCCAGCCCTATTTGGAATCTAGCCCTCTGCTTGCTGAAGATACTCTATGGAGTTATAAAATCCTCCTGGCAAAGGAGCTGCTTTCCCCTGTAACTGCCCTGCTCCCATGGATGCCATCCACCCCCCTGGGTGGGCACAAGAGAGGCCGTAAATCAGGGGATGCTTGTGAGGATCGCGTGTGACAGACAACGCGCCAGGATTTCATTACAACTACTGGTACCACGTAGCTGCTTAGCCAACATATGTCTCGTTCTTTGACCTGATCAGCACAAATCTGACATCACGAATCGAAAGAAAAAGGAAAAAGCTCCTGCCCTCACCCTTGTTTAGGGAAAAGCCTCTCTTAAACCATGAAAGTCTGCAAGAAAGAACAGTTGGTAAGGGCAATGTTATTTTCAATTAGATATCGTAGTTAGAAATCATCCATCGAGGGGCGCCTGGGTGGCACAGCGGTTGAGCGTCTGCCTTCGGCTCAGGGCGTGATCCCGGCGTTATGGGATCGAGCCCCACATCGGGTTCCTCTGCTGGGAGCCTGCTTCTTCCTCTTCCACTCCCCCTGCTTGTGTTCCTTCTCTCTCTGGCTGTCTCTATCTCTGTCAAATATATAAATAAAAAAATCTTAAAAAAAAAAGAAAAAGAAATCATCCATCGAATTACGTTCTGCTTATTTTTCATTGTGCTAACAGGAATAATTTGTAAAGAGCTTATCAACCCATTGATAATGTGGAAAAACCTTTATAAGGTGTTTGGAATTCTGTATTAGTCTGTGTTTTCCATAGAGACATGACCAACAGGAGATATTTATATTTATGATTTATTATAAGTTCATGTTCTTCTGGAGAGTGAGGGGCCCCACAGTCTATAGTTGGCAAGCTGAGTGTTGAGGAAAGCCAATGATGTAGTTTCGGTCCATCTGAGTCCAAAGACAGGAGACTAATGTCCCCGCTCATAGTCAGAGTGAGAATTTTCCCTTACTCAACCTTTTTGTTCTGTCCAGGCCTTCGGTGGATTGGATGAGGCCCGCCCACATCAGGGACAGCAATCTGCTTTACTCAGTCTGCCAACTCAAATGTTAATCTCATTCACAAACCCCCTCCCAGACACACCTGGAATAACGTTTAACCAAATATCTGGGCAGCCATGGCTCCGTCAAGTTGACATATAAAATTCACCATTACAGAATTTAAGATTATCTTATGAAATATTGAAAGCACTGCCTCTACGAATGCCCTGGAGAGTCTATGGGTTTGGAGTCAAGCAGGTCTAAACTGAATTCTGGGTCTCTAGAAATTTACATGACCTCACTGAGATACAAGTCATCTGAATGGTCCAATGTGGACAGTAATTATCTGCTGAGTTCATTGTGTTCATCACTTGTGTGGTTCAAGGTCTAAACAGTATCCCATAGAAGTGCCTAGTGTTAGAACCACCAGCCCCCATCCATGTGGGGCCAGGGGAATCACGGTCCATTTTCTGCTACTGGGACTGTGATGTGCGCATTAGTGCAAAGGGCTAGTGAGCTGGAGGACGGGTCCAGTTGGTCGGTTCCTCCATCTCAGCCTCTTCTCATCTATGTATTCACTCATTCTTCTTCACCTTCTGGGTTGCATGCTGATCCTGGAATACTTGGTCAGAACAGTCTGGCATGTGCTAACTCACAAATGTAGGACCCCCCAAATCTCCTTGCTTTCCAGTCTCTCCCTGGAGACTGGAAGCTTCTCCATTGGATTGGTTATGAGTTAAATAGTGTCTCTCTAAAACTCCTATGTTGCAACCTTCAACATAGCACTTCAGAAAGTAACTGCTTTTGGAGATGGGGTCCATGAAAAGATGGTAGGCACTGGCAACGTGTGCACACAGGGGGAAGACCACATGTGGACACAGGGAGAATGTGGCCATCTGTGAGCCAAGGGGAGACCTCAGGAGAAACCAACTCTGTGGACACGTTGATCTTGAACTTTGAGTCTCCAGAGCTATGAGAAAATGAATTTCTGTCGTATAAGGCCCTTAGTCTGTGGTATTTTGTCCTAACAGACTAATACAGGATCCTGAATACACAAGAGGGCTGTGAACACATCCTTTGAGGGACAGCAGTGAGCTGCCCACGAGCATCTCCCTTCACTGCATTGGTGATAACTTGCCTTTGGCGCGGCCATGACGGTAACTTCCCGATCCATCACTAAGCCGAGCAGAGGAGGAAATACCAGCTTACCGTCCAGTACAGCATCCTCCTACGCCATGAAACACTGCTGGTACTACATGTCATAGACTAGCTACTCCACACCTTCCATTTTCTTCTCTGGGTTTACCCTATACATTAATTTTCCTTCCTCACTACAGCTCGACAGCCCCTCACCACCCTCCCCAGGTCTGACAGAAAGGACCCTACTTTCTTTCTTGAATTTTGTTTTCAGGCTTCAAATGGACAGATTTGGATTCATCATAAGTCTTGGTGATTGAAACACTCTGATCCTTGGCCCACACATGGCACTCTTATAAAATAATTCAGTGTAACTAATCATAATATAAATACCCCCCCCCCCGAACCTCTCATCCAACATGAGAACCAAAACACTGACGGTGATTTACGCTGATTTACGTTCTCCTCTCCCATCCTATCCCCTCACCAGAGGTTACTGCTATACTGAAGCTGGGGTTTATCTTTGCTTTTTTTTTTTTTTTTTTTGAGAGAGAGAGAGAGCATGCATGCAAGCAGGGTTGGCAAGGGGGCAGAGGAGAGAGAATCCTAAGCAGACTCCCCGCTGAGCAGAGTCCGACAACAGGGGGCTCGATCTCACAACCCTGAGATCATGACCTGAGCAAAAATCAAGGACGCTTAACCCTCTGTACCACCCAGGCACCCCTCATTGCTTGATTTCTTAAAAGTGAAGTGTTTGGGGGCACCTGGGTGGCTCAGTGGGTTAAGTGTCTGCCTTCAGCTCAGGTCTTGATCTCAGGGGTCCTGCATTGGGCTCCCTGCTTAGTGGGAGGCGTGCTTCTCCCTCTGTCCCTCCCCCCCATTCATGCTCGCTCTCTCTCTCTCAAATAAATACATAAAAATCTTAAAAAAATAAAATAAAGTGTTTTATACCACATATCTAGAGTCCCCCAATGTATATTGTTTTGTCCACTTTGTCTGCACTTTCAATCTGTTGATGTAAACTTGTTGATGTATTCCTCACTGCTCCACATTTGGACCCTGTTCATCTGTCCTATGTCCCCCTTTACTCTAGGTGCTGATGCTCCTACTTTCTCTTGCTCTTGAGGGGGATTGCCGGAGATTATTTTGTTCATCTTCCGAGAGAATCAACTTTAAGCTTTATTGTTCTTCTCTATTGAATCATGGCTTCCACCTCATTGCTTTCCACTGTCATTTCTTGTAATCCTGTTCCTTCTGCTTTCCTTGGGCTTACTCTGTGGTTCTAACTTTTTAAGCTAGACAACGTAGGGCATCCATTTCCAGACTCTCCTCTCTTCTAGAAGGATTTAATGCTTTGACTTGACTGTGGTCCCACCTTCATTGCATCACGCAAGTGTTAAGGTTCGGTGTTTTCATTGTCATGAAATCCGTTGTATTTTTTTAATTTTCCACTGTGATTTCTTCCACCCATGAGTTACTTAGAGCTCTTTTTTTAAGTCACTTTTTAAAAAAGATTTATTTATTTATTTATTTATTTGAGAGAGAGAGATAGAGAGAGCGAGCTTGAGTTGGGGGAAGGGCAGAGGGAGAGAGTCTCAAGCAGATTCCCCACTGGGTGCCGAGCCCGATGTGGGACTGGATCCCAGGGCTGTGAGATCATGACCTGAGCCAAAATTAGGAGTCAGACACTTAACCAACTGAGCCACCTGGGTGCCCCTTCAGTGATATTTTTTAAATGTTTATATTAATAAATTTGATTTCATTGTTTCCCTCTGTGTCCCTCTTTGTTTCTCCAACGCTGGTCTTGGAAAATGGAGCAGCAGTTTGTGCTAAGTCACAGGACGGCAAGGAACCAGGACTCCCTTGACCTCTCTTCCCACTTCCCACTCCCAGTCTGCAAATCCAGTGCCTTGTCTCAGTCTTTATCTCATGACCTCTCTGGGGCACAGGATGCCCTCCCCATGAGTTCCCATCTCCCTGGACTTCTGAGACTTTCTCTCTCTGGTTGTCCTGCCACCTTTCTGCCAACTGCTTCTCAGCCTCTTCTGATGGCTCCTCTTCTTCTGCCCATTCTTGCATGTGTGTGCTACCGAGGGTTCTGATCTTGACTTCTTTCCCTAGACACTCTCAGTCTTCCTATGCCACCATATCCTGATATGCTCATGTCCGTCTTAAGAAGACCCATGGCTTAGCCGCCTAAGCTTCTCACCGTGCCCTGCTCTCCCCTGCTGTGGGCTCAGTGAACAGTACACACTGTAGCACGTTGCCTGATTCCAGGAGGTGGAGCCTTGATTGCTCAGCAGTCCCTGCATCAGAGGAACTGGTCAGAGTGGGAAGGACGATGTTCTTCCCTTCAGTGGGGCAGCATTAATGCACCAGGTTCTGGTGACAAAGCCAGGTTCACAGGCAGAAGCACACTCCCAGGAACCCTCACTGGTATGCCCTGATCAACGGTTAACTTTTTGAAAAACTGAATTTGGTCAAACTGGTGATGAACACAGACATCATTCTTATGGAGTAGGTCAAATTTCGGATGGTACATCAGCTCCCTAGGACTGCTGAAAAGAAGTAGCATAAACCGAGTAGCTTCTGCACCCAAACTGTATGGTCTCACAGCTCTGGAGGCAATTGTCTGTGATCAGCAGAAAGGCTGAAGGACAGTCTTACAGCACCAGGTGACTTCACTGCCCCACTCCTGTGGAAAATGGAAAAGAAGGTTTAGTTTCTGGACAAATTCAAGCAAAGGAGCCTTGAGCTTGAAGATAGTAGACACCATTAGTCTGAGATGTTACATAAAAACAAGGAAATCAGAAAATTCTGAAGCTTTCAAAGCAAGTCACAAAGGACGAGGAATCAGGATCACGAGTGGATTCCCAACAGCAAAGCTGGAAGCTGGCGTAGCAATGCCTTTGAGATTTAGAGAAGAAATTTTTCCAACTGAAAACTCTGTTTGAGCCAAATGATCAAGACAGTTTCAAATATGCCATGCCTGAAACTTTACCTTCAATGGCACCAAAACGAGAGAATAAACTAAGAAAGGAAGACATGGGGTGCAGGAATAGGCGATCCCCCAAAATGAGAGTAGCAAGTGAAATTCTCTAGAAGGATGCTGAAGACACACACCAAGAGGATAGCCGTGTATCAAGTCTAGAGAGGGTGGAGGGCTCCAGGGGGGACACTTCTAAGAAAATCAAAGGATCTCTTTTGTTGAGAAATCTGGTAGAAGTGTTAGTTATAGAACATAGAACAGTAAACAGTAAAGAAACCAGACAATCACGAACTCCAGGAAAGTTGTAGAAAGAAGAAAGGAAGGAAGGAAGGAAGGAAGGAAGGAAGGAAGGAAGGAAGGAAGGAAGGGAGGGAGGGAGGGAGGGAGGAAGGAAGGAAAGAAGGAAGGAAGAGAGGAAGGGAGGAGAAGAAGCAAAAGCAGAAGAATGAGAAGGAGGAGGAGAAGAAGGAGGAGAAGGAGAAAAAAGGGAGAAGGAGGAAAGAAAGAAAGAAAGAAAGAAAGAAAGAAAGAAAGAAAGAAAGAAAGAAAGAAAGAAGAGAAAATGTGCTATGATTGTGCTTCTCCATTGTGAACAGAATTTCTATGGTCACAGTCATGTAAACAGCTAATTGTAAGGTGACCATGTGCTACCATAGGATGAGGCTGTGGGGAGAAAGTATAGCAGCATGTGGGTCTGCGGTATCTATAAGATTTTCTATATAAGATTCCCCAGACCCTTTTATGCAAGAAGTCAATAGATGCTATCTAAATTGGAAAAATAAAGAAATACTAAGCATGGCAATTAGAAAAGTGGAGCTAAGTACCAGAAGTACTAAACACTAGAAGAATTAAAAATCGGTTGCCTGGAAGGGGTGAGGGGTAGATTTAAAGGCGTGGGATACTTTTCTCTTTATATGCCTTGTAGTACACTTTGACCTTGTAATTTACTAAATTTAGCAGATAAAAGTTAAAATTATGATAAAATCTTTTTAAGAGGAGTTTTGAGTATCCTTTTTTATTTTAAGCACCATCTCAGCTCTGCCCACCAGCTGGCTCTGCTAACCCATGCCCTGACGTTTTAGAATGGCACAGGACTGACATGTCTCCACCCTGTGACCAGGGAAGGGAACACTACTGGTGGATAAAGGGTTTTAATTAAGCTTCCAGGTGAGCACCATTAAACAGTGAACAAGAGCAGTTCACAGCCTTCTAAATGCCCTGTTTCTTATCTGCTTGATTGAATAGCAGAGAGTTTATAGTAAGAATATCTTTGTAGACCAAAAGGTGGGAGATTTGGGTTTTGTTTATTTTAGTCCCAGTTTATAAACCCCAAATCCAATTAAATGGTCCAAATTGTCCAGATTGGTGGAAATCATCTATTTGGGAAATAAAATGTCTGGTAGGCTCCAAGATGATGAGATGCTTCCAAGTCTGGGGTTTTGGCAGCATCCACCCAAGGAAGATAGAGACCCAGAGCTCAGATAAGCCCCTACTTCCAAGGCTTCTGAGAACCTCCAAACCTACTCTGAAGCTCTTGTTAAATACTTTTCACTGGTAGAAGCAGTGCAAAAAGGCCCATCTGGAGAATTCTCATTGAACATGAAGGTGAGCCACGGTGGGAGAATGAGGGCCTTGTCCTTTTTCATTTATGCCCTGAGTGAGCTCTGACAAAGCATCCAAAAAAACCCTCCAAATATAAATCCCCACCACCACCACCACCCAACCCTGTACAACCAGAGTCAAGAATCCAAGTGTGCCAGCGGGATCTCATGCCCATGGAGCTGGCCTGGAGGCAGAGCCAACCCTGACAAAAGCAAGGCTATGGGGTGCACCCTCTGATGAAGATGTTCTCTGGATTGGGGTGGAGACCCACGTTTTTCATTTGTTCTTTAGAAGTTCATCATGGTCAGCTCTGCAGGGACAAGAGAAACCTAGGCATGCTCCCTCCTCTGACCTGCATGACCATAGTGATGGGCTGTGACCAGGGAGGAAGTGAAATCAGAGAAGGCAGCCTGGTGCAGCCATCTGTGTCCCTACTGGTCTGCAGGTTTGGGCTGCTACCTGGTCTTATCAGCTAGTGACATCCACACGGCCATCCATTTCCTCTCTGCCTGTGTACCCAGAAAGCACTTCTGAGGGCAACAAGCACCAGCTAGCAAAGACTCAGTACCAAATAAACAGCATGCTTGCAAGGAAGCAGAAGCCTTGCTCCTTTGAAGAATGTGTCTTGATAGCTTTTGCACGTAATGCAAAGAAAATAAAGGAGAAAATGAAAAACCTCCCAGAATACATATTTCCCCCACAGAGCATTTGGTGCCATTTTGACAGCCCTGGATTGTACTGATCGTCTCTTGGAGAAGTTTCCAGCTCTAATGACATGGAGCATACATGTTTGCATGAGCACATTTCATCTGCATCTACACCAAACTCTGAACAGGGTGGAGAGCAGAAATCTGCCCTGGAAGAGGTGAGTGTCTCTGAAGCACACCCCACTTTGTCCTGTCCTTGAGTTCTTCCAATTGACTCATATTTGAAAATAGAAATGTAGTTTTCAAGCTAGATCAAAGGTGGCAAGTAAGTATTAGACATTTTGGTCAAATTCAAAGTAATTTTGTGAAATTGTATCCACGTTAAAACATTGAGGACTCTTTTTCAAGGCTAAAGACAGTCCATTTTTAACCTTGAAAAAAATTCTGGTCAATGTCTTAGGGAAAAAAAAAATCATTTACTAAATTTCTACATCTCCAAAGTGGGTCAGCCATGGTTTTCATGTTTATTTGTTTGTTTCTGCTCAAATTCACAAGGTTTCTGGAGTCAGCCCCATTGAGTAACTGAAGATGAGGCCAAAGAAATCTGATCTGAGATACTGTCCAAATTATCTGATGTTCTTCCAGGAGTGGAAGAGCCTCTATCATCCTGAAGTTGCTTTCCCTTCCAAGTCTGCTCAGATTTTAACTACCTGGAAGCCAGTTCTGAATATATACCCTAGACCCTTGAAACGAAATCTCCACCTTGTCCATCCTGACCACCTACATGCTCAGACAGGGTTATATCTGTTTGTCCCTTAATCATCCTTTGGTTTGTAAGAATCTTTGTAATTTTTTCTCAAGCGTACACATCACCTACTTTGCTAGAATGTGATCTCTGAGAGCAGCATGGGTGTCCCCAGAGCATCTAGAACAGGACTGTGTCCCCACCTGCCCCACCTTGTTCCTGTTGCCCACCCCTCTCACAGCATGTGTGCACTCACCCCCGAAATAAACATACTGTTTGATCTGCTGTAGGAGAACCGTGATTAAAAATCACGTGAACATTGTATGTTTGGAGAAAGAAATTATGTAAGGATTTTTTTTTGATAATACTGAAATCTCTGTAAAGGGCATGGTAATTCTATAAACTGTGTTAGATAAATACATTATAAGCAGCAGTGGTCGTTAAACAAGCAACACTGTGATTAAGATAACGGCTGTGAGAAATGGCTTAAAATAAACAAGAAAATACTTTGAAGCTTAAAAGGAACATGATCAATTTAAAAAGTGTTAGGAGTATGAATTAGATCATTGGTGTTCCTGATTCAGATTGGGCTTTCAGTTTCCTTGTCTTAAATAAAAGGGAGAGGATATGATCTTTATGAAATCTGTCAGGTTTAACCTGCCTTGTTCACTTTTCTCTGTAGAAGTTGTTTCTAAGCTTACAGAAGTATCGTATGCCCCCTATAAAAATGACCTCTCCCTATTACCTCTCCCTGTCCCACCCCTATGCATTTCTATATACCATTGAGCACTTGTGAACACACAAAAATCTTTTTGGTACGTAAGTGGCATGATAATATACATACTGTTCAAGCTTTACTCCTTTCACTCCATAACTGGTATCTTTCCATATCAGTACTTTCAGATCTGTGTCGTCCTATGGATGACTTAATGTTCTACATAATCATTGTATCATAGTTATTCCTCTATCAAAAACCACCTAAGTCGTGCTTTATTGTTTGATATCACATGCCGGGCTTCCATGAGCATGCTTGCACATACATCTTGGAACATGTACATGGATATTTCTGTAGGACAGTTTCTGGATGAAGAATTTCTGGGGCAAGGAGTTTGCCTCATTTTAATTTTGATGGGTTCTTTCAAAGGAACTTCGTAAAGGGCTTTGTCATCTCACCGGCAGTATCCGAAAGTGTCTATTTCTTCACAGCTTTACTGACCCTGGATGTTATCACTCCTTTTATTTTTTGCCTCTCTCATAGATAAAAAGAGATGTTTCCGTTTGCCTTCCCCTGTTTTAATTTGTATTCATTGGATTATTAAGGTAAAAAAACTTTTTTAAAAAAGATTTTATGTATTTATTTATTTACTTAAAGTGCACACGAGCGGGGGGGCAGAGGTAGAGGGACAAAGAGAGAGAGACTCTCAAGCAGACTCCCCGCTGAGTGCAGAGCCCACTGTGGGGCTCGATCTCACAACCCTGAGATCATGACCTGAGCCAAAATCAAGAGTTGGACACTCAACCAACTGAGTCACCCAGGCACCCCCTAAAAAAAAAAAAAAAAAAAAAACAACTTTTTATGAATATTCATTTCTGCTTATATTTTTCTCTTTGTATGTATTGGTGCTGTCAAATGTCTGATAATCATACTGATCATTCCTACTTATGAACAAATTAATAAATGCAGCACTATCAGTGGCTGGATTGCATTTCTTCTGCATCATTCCATCTTCCTTTCCTCTGTCAGTCCTTCCCCTGATCTGGAGGGGCTTTGGTGGGCATGAGGCACAGGTGGCGGGGAGCTGGCCCAAAGGCTAGGTGCTCCACCACTTCCCAGGAAAGGAGGATCTGTGCTGGGGTCTTTATCTTACCTCTGAAGAGAGCTGCCTTTCCATTTTTTCCCTTCCATGCTGTCGTAAACATCTGAGTCTCAGTGTCTCTGTCTCCAGCCTCAACATCTAAACTAGAGGTTCTCCCTCCCAGATCCTTCCATTTATTTGAATAGTAGCTCTAGTGCTTTGTTTGGGAAGCCATTCCCTGGAAGCTAGCAGGTCTCTGTGGGCTGGGAGGGAGAAGGCTTTGATTGTCACAGCTGTTCTTCAAAGCCTTCTTTTGTGACTTGGCTCATAAGTCACCTGCAAGACCACTCCTATTCTAGCAATAGTTGACTGTGATGTTTCTGAAAGTCTCTTACCTCTCAAGCAGCCTCCTCTTGCGTATGTCCTGGGCTCCAATTCTCCCAGTCCACTCATGCACTAAGATTCTTAACGGGGGGCAATTTTGTAATCGTCCCCCCCAAGGGGCATTTAGTAATTGGAGATATTTAGTTGTCACGGGTTAGGGGGTGTCACTAATTGCTAGTGGGGAGAGACCAGAAGGGCTGAGAAACATCCTGAAATGCACAGGACAGTCCCCACACCAATTATCCAGTCCAAAGTGTCAATAACGCCAGGTTGGAGAAACCCTGATCTAATCCCATCTACTTTCTAATGGAGTGTGCCCTTTCCTGTCTCCCAATGCACTTACGGCTTTATTCTCTTAAAACATATTTTTTTGGTAATTTCAATGAGATTTGGGGAGCGAGGACAAGCATATGCATGAGTTCAGTCTGCTATCGTGAATGAGAGAATAGATTCTATGATTTTGTTAATACACTCTGGGTACAGAATGATGTGCAAACATTTCCTAAACACACAGGTTCCGATTTCATTCTTTAACTCTTCTCTTTCTGCTACTGTTTTGCACAAGAGACATCGAACTAAAATGAATGCATGGTGCCATCTGAAAAAGCCAAGGATTTAAATGTTTTAGAAGTGTTAATATGTATGAAAGGGATGTGCGTCGGAAAGGGAAAGACCACTCCCATTTTGTCATCTTGGTGATAGTAGGGAATTTTCATGCTGCTGGCCTCCCATAGTATGTTTCTAAACTTAATATTAAAAAATGAGAACTCACATCCCCAGGAAAACATAGAATGTCGGAGCCAAAAGAAACTTAGCGATCATGTGATAGATGGAGACATTAATGGTCTCCATGACTTACACCCTATGTGGTTGCTTCCCACGTTGACACTGGGCTCAGCCACGGATCTTGCTTTGGCCAATGGGACATCAGCAAACACAGTGCAGGAAAAGGCCTGCAAGGGCTTATGCACTGGGGCATGCTCCTTTTAGAACAATGCTGTACTACGTTAAAAACTCAGAATACCCTGTTGGAAAGACAACATGAGACAGACCGAGGCATCCTGGCCAACATGTGAGTAAGGTCATCTTGGGCTGCCCTGGATGATTGCATCTACGTGACTGAACAGCAGTGAGACCAGTGGAAGAACCACCCAGCTAGTCCCGGTTCAACTACAGAATTACGAACAAATAAATGGTTGTTGGTGTAAGCCATTGACTTTCGGGCTGGTTGGCAACACAGCAACAGATAACTGAAACAGAATCCGATGTCTTACTTTTAGAGATGAGGCAGCTGAGAAAGTCATGTTCCACATAGTGGCAAAATCGCAGGTCAGCTCCATAAAAATATAATATAATACCCATAATCTACTTGAAGTGGTACTGATACTCTTTCCCCTACTTATCAAAATCATCTGCATGATGGGTTTATATTCTAAACACACTTTTCCCCCTTCCTCTCTGACACTACTGCCACCACCACAAGTGGGAGAAAGCTGGTAGTAGAATGTGTGAGCTTTACTTCCGAGCACCAGCAATTCAACTTTCTGCCTGAATAGTAATAATAAAAATGCTCCTCTTCTGCATTAAAGAAGCACCGCTTCCAGGATTTTCACATTTCATATGTTCTGAAATGAGGAGCTGGTCAGGTAGTTGGTCCCACAAAGGTCCGGATCTCAAAAGGAATGAAAAAATTAATCCTTATAGGTGTTGGGTATGGGTAGGGTCAGTCTCAAGTTCTGACTTTCTAAGTCAAGTATGGCCCATCTCGGAGCACCAAGGGTTTCCCCCAACCCGACATCTCCTGAACGATGTGGCATGGACATACTATTCGAACTCTCAGGATGACTATGGGCTGGATCCATGGGACACCAAGAAGTTTGAGACATACCTTTAGACCTCAAACGATTTCTAATCCAAATGGAAAGAAATATCACATACTCATCAGAAATTAATAGAAATTATGTTCATTTAAACAGGTATTGTCATACTGGTTGTTAAATTATTGAACTACTTCCCTCTGAACTGCCTCCAGTCTCCTGAGAGCCACCCCCTCCCCCTTAATCAGCATTCCTGGCTCCTCCCCTGGGCTCCAGAGCTCTCCCTCACTCTGGGATCAGCAACGGAAGCAGGAATGCTTTGCTCTATAGTTTCCTCCAGAACCCTGTCCATCACCACCCTGTCCATTGTAATTGGTCAGTGACCATGAAGGTTGTTAAATATTTTTACCATCACCCTGGAGGCAAAGCAATAAACTTCAGCTCTAAATGAGTAACAGAGATGCCAGGTGTTGAATACAGTCAAACAGTGAGGGCAGGAACACCATTATAATGGGGTGGTAGAGGAGAGGTAAATTTTGAGCAATCTGGAATGAATAATGGGGGAGGGGCAGGACGCTTGATGTGTTCATTTCATGAAACAGAATTAGGGGACATAAGCACCAGGCAAGGGTGCCCAGTTTAATGACAGAACTGGGAGTAGAGTTTAGGTCTTTATAATCCCCGAACTCATGAAGTCTCCAGATAGGAGGAGATAAATTACTTTCTAAAATAAGGATATAGAGGCAGGATGAACCAGGTTTGTTCACAGACTAGGGTGCTTCCTGGGAGTGAGATTTTTATGAAGAAGACCGGCCAAAGACATCCTCAAAAAAGGAAGAAAAGAGTTATTTTGTACTTGTAACTATACATATTATTTCATACGTGCGACTACAATGTTCTTCCTTACACTTTCTCTTCGTCTTATCTCATTTTCTGCTGTAGTCTCAGATGTGATTTTTAAAATTTTCTCATTTGAAAGTTTTCACTTGAAAAGCCACCTCCAACTTGAGAAAGGTGGTTGGGGAAAGAAATCTAAATAGACCTTCAACTACGTTTTGGTTTTACAATTGTCCATAGAAGATTCAGCAGATACCTAAGGAGCTATCTGCCCAGCATTTTTTTTTTTCTGAGAATGTCTCCCTTCCCATCGCTGTAGTTGTCATGGGATCTGCTGAGTTAGAGCAATGTAACTGCCACATGGCCAAGGCTAATTGGGCCAGTGGCAGGTGGTGGAATCAAGCAAGGCCAATGAGCTCCTTCTCTAGGATTTTCAAAATTAGGGCAATATGATATAAAACTTGGGGACCACGTGTTTCCATGTTTACCACTTGAAGAAACAGAAGAGCCGGTCCTCCAAAATCAAGAGGAACAGAGCTGTGAGGTTAGAAGAGTCTCGTGGCATTGGCCCTCTCCCTCGTGGTTGTTTCTAAAGTCCAGACGTGTTCTTTTGTCAGGTCAGAGTAGTAGACTGGGATTCTGCTAATACTTTCTTCATTTCATAAGTTAGTATGAGCTTGTTTCTATGTTTTTAACTGAACAAAACCTACCCAACAGTGAGAAAATATACCTATTTGTTTTCTCTAGGCAAATCATCACAACCTTGTAATCTGAAAGAATGATTATTGGAGTAGAAAGAACACAAGCTTGGGGCAAGGAAAAATTTGGATGCAATTGACTGGATAGTTCCATTCCTGAGAATAAATCCTAAAGAAATATTCAAACTGGTGTGCAAAGATAGACAGTCTGACAGACAGAGAAATAGAGACAGAGAGAGACACACACAGAGAAGGTCACAAAAGCATCATGTATGATATTGAAAAATGATGAACAACCTACGTGCTCACAGCAAAGACACTGGTTACGTAAATAAGAATACATCTACAGTACATAATCATGAAAACAATAGCATATTTTAACTGTTAAAATGGAAAGACATCCACAGTACGCTGTTAAAAGGGCAAAGAGAGTTCTATGTAGAAAAAGACCAAGAAAAAAAAAATAGTGAAGAAAACAAACCCAGAAGAAAAACACAATATGTATATGTATAGAAAAATGTCTAGAAAGACAACAAAACTGTTCACAGTGCTTCTGGTGTAACATGATCACAAACATTCTAAATTACTTTTTTGTGATTTTTCTCCATCTTACTTTCTTACAACCATCATGTAGTATGTTCACAAGTATACAAAGCAATAAAGCCACAAAAGTTGTGGTGCAAATTAAGAATCCTACTCATGGTCCCAATACAGTACTTCTTCAGTGATCTGCCTTCCCCGGAGATCTAGTGAACAAGAACGCTGGAGACTTTCCAGAGCAGTTCCAGAGTGTATGCAAGCGAGACTGGCGTCAGTTTTGATCAGAAGCAAAGCAAGATGGCAGAGGGCAAATCAGACAGGGGGAGACACAGCTTGGGTTCGCTGGAGCTAACCACCCACCCAGGCCATATTAGGCCTTTTCTCCGCAGCCTCTTTCTGCTTTAGAAAGAACACTCACACACCTGTGCTGAGGCTTGAACTCAAAGTGAGTGTTCTTAGCCCATGAGCATCCCCTCTGGCCAACTGTTAAAATTAGTTATGATTTAACTACAACAGAACATGCCAGAAACACAATTTTGACTCGGAGCTGTCAGGACCTGCAAGGAGACTGAGATTTGACTGTACCCGCGAACAAACCAGGCAGCCTGCAACAAATTCCTGGATGCTGGCAGACGACATGAGACCCTTGAGTCAGAAGAGCAGGTTTTTCTCCTAGCATTGCTGATATCAAGGGGATCATCTCTTTCTTTTTTTTTTTTTTTTTTAAGATTTTATGTATTTATTCAAGAGAGAGAGTGCATGAGAGAGATATCCAGAAGTGAGGGGCAGAGGGAGGAGCAGACTCCCTGCTGAGCAGGGAGCCCGATGCGATGTGGGGCGAGCCCGATGCGATGTGGGGCTCAATCCCAGGACTTCAGAATTGTGACCTGAGCCAAAGGCAGATGCTTAACTGCCTGAGCCACCCAGGTGCCCCCGCAATCATCATTTTCTTCTGCCAGTTCCCCGAGCCCCGTTTCCACAGGATAATGTGCAGAGAGCTCAGGTGATGCCTGCACACTGGCATTGCAGGAAAGGAATTTCAGCTTAGAAAATCTGACTCTTTTCTTTTTGTTTCATTTTTATTTTAATTCTTGTTGGTTATCATATAGCGTGATATGGTTTCGGGAGGCTGAATCTTTTATAATAGGCTGTCAGCATCCTGTTCTCTGCCCTGGAGGGAAACGTCGTCTTTATTTTACTGGACAAATCTTCCTTTGGTTTGGGAACGAGACACTATCTCTATCTTCGCTGGCTGTCTGATCTACAAATACCTTTGAAATGATTTCAGAGCAGAACTTATGAGTGCCTCTGTTTGCAAAACACGCAGAGATGGGAGCAACCTAGGGAGGACTGTCTTCCAAGAGCAGTCTGTTAACTTTTTACCTTTTGCACAAATAAAAGAGGAGCAACCCCAAGGGCCAGAATTCAACAGTGACCAAGTGTGTTAATTTCTTTGAGCCATTAGAGTTATCAGAGTCGACTGCAAGATTATTGCTGGATGAACCCAAGAGGACACAGATGCTTTCCTCCTAATTCAATAGGTCAATTTCTAAGAAGAAATGTCTAGCCTAGGGAACTCTCATTCAGCATATCCAAAGCAGGTGCTGTACAGCAATCTAAACACAACAGAACACACATACATAATCTTAGGGTGACTTTGTAGGTCTCATAAATGTCCAAGATATTTCTCGATCAAAATACAGACATCTCTCATTTTATTGCGCTTTGCTTTTTTTGCACTTTCCAAATATTGCTTCTTTTTCCCCCCACACATTGAAGGTTTGTGGCAACTCTGGGTTGAGCAAGTCTATCTATTGGCTCTATTTTTCCAACAGCCTTTGCTCACTGCATGTCTCCCTGTCACATTTTGGTAATTCTTGCAATAGCTCAAGCTCTTCTGTTATTATTGCATTTGTTGCGGCGATCTGTGACCAGGGATGACCCACTGAAAGCTCAGATGATGTTTAACATTTTTTGTAACTACGAAGTATTTTTTAAGTAAGATATGTACATCGTTTTTCAGACATATGCTCTTGCACATTTACTAGACTACCGTAGAGTGTGAGCAGAGCTTTTCTATGCACTGGGAAACCAAAAAATTCATTTGACTCCCCTAATTGCAATATTCGCTTTATTCCTGTGGCCTGGAACCATCCACAATATCTTTGAGGTACACCTAAATACAGAGAGATTTTAGAAATCTTGAAGATGAACGTGGGGTGGGTGTTGATGGAGAAGGGGCACCGGGGAACTTTCTGCGATGACAGAAGTGTCCTATAGCTTGATAGGGGTGTGGGCTATACAGGTGTGTCATTGGTCAAAACTCCTGTCATTCTACCCTGAAGATTGGTGCCTTTCACTCAATGTAAATTACACCTCAATTAAGAAAACACCGTCAACTCTCACTTACTCCGGGGCTCATGAACTTAGCACGGGCAATCCAGATCTCTTGCTCTACGTGCGTAAATTTTCCCTCTACGTTCTGTAAACTCCATACTACTTCTCCATCACGTTGCGTGTATTAATGCCTCTGCTGGATAGAACGCGATAGCAGCTCCTGACCGAGCAACGTCACTTAGTTAACTCAGTTGCTTCTTCAAAAACCCCCATTTAGCACAGTTCCTGGCATCCAGCAGGCACTCACTCTGAAATGAATGACTTGAAAGTTCAAAAGCAGCATCAGTGGGTGGAGGCTGAACCCAGGATTACTGAACGACAGGTCAAGCATGTTTGGGCTTTATTAGTATATTTTCATTACCTACTGTCTTGTAAAGCCATTTTGTAGATAATCCAAAATGCCGGAGGGAAAGGAAGAGGCGCTGTGTGTCTCATTTTCCATCAGGTAACCATGTGAGCCCTGCATGGCAGTGAGAGCCCCTCCTCCGTACTTTTGCTACATCCTTTGTTCTAATTATCCAGGGGGGAGGAGGGAAGATCAGCAAAGGGCAGAGCGACGGACACTGAAGGTCAGGCTCGCAGATATGCACAAAGAAGTGCTTGTGAACGGCATTCTTGGGGTAAAGAAGTAAGCAGCCAGCACACCCTCCCTCCTTTCTTCTTATTCTAGACTCTCAGTCATAACAGGCGTTCCCTCCTGGACCTGTCTCTAATGTGGCGGTTGGAGGACAAAGATGGTGTCCCAGAAACACATGTAACTCAAGTATCCCTGGGATGCCAGATCTCCTAGGTTCAAGATATGTCCTATTAAGTTTTGTTCCCTGAAATCTCTGACCTGCTCAAGCAGGAATGCCCAACCCCACAGAGTTTTATCTGATACTCCCTCTTGCTCACCACGTACCCCTGGGAACCCCTTATGAGCCAGCCTGTCTGCTCCACCTGCCTCCCAGGCTGGCGTCTTGAGGGGTCATCCCCACCCACCACACCCTGACCATCATCAGATGACTGATGACCCTGTCAATCCTTCGGCGTCCTCCTGTCCTTACAGCTGATCACCTCTGAGCAGCCAGAGCAGTTCCAGAGTGTATGCAAAAGCAGCAAGAAGGGTTTCCTTCCCCACTTCTGGTTGTTTCCAAAGCACACAGTCTTGCATGAAAACAGTCCCTTTGGCGTCAGTGCCTTCTCCTCATCGGGTCCCCACACCTGGCCAGGCGCCACAGTAAGGTACGGATGCCATGCTTCTCCCCCGGGCGTCCTGGCCTCATACAAATCATATAACCACACAGCCCCATTCTCCTCTCTGAGTCCCTCCCTCTTGGACCAAAAGCCACTTGGCATATCAGTCATGTAAATTCCCAAAGGATACAGCAAATAGCTCAACTAAATCTCAGGCGAGCTCTGCTGGGACCCTTGCTGTCCCTGGGGCTCCGGGCTACTTCCTCACAGCAGAGCAAGAGGGAGCTCTCTGCTCTCATGAGAGAAAAGAATTTCCTGATGTGCTTAGCTGGAAGGTCAATGAAGCGGACATGACATCAGAGACTTTGGGACGGTGCTTCTTTCCAGATGCCATCCCCAAACGTTCCAAATTATGATT
Organism: Ursus americanus; assembly: GCF_024610735.1. Classification (NCBI taxonomy): domain Eukaryota; kingdom Metazoa; phylum Chordata; class Mammalia; order Carnivora; family Ursidae; genus Ursus; species Ursus americanus. The sequence continues at coordinate 18,218,872 of NC_142158.1, forward strand.
TGTTGAGATCCAAAAGGTCTTGAAGTCATTGGAGACCAAGGAGTTTCCAATGTTACTATACATTTAACAACAACAATGAGAACGCATAGAACCCACGCTCTGCTCTTCTACGAAGCGGATTCTCCTTATCCCCATCTTAGAGATGAGTAACTGAGGTCCAGGGAGGTTAAGTGAGTGAATCAGGGCATACAATGAAAAAGCGTGGAATCAGGGTTGAATGCAGGCAATCTGAAAGAGAGCCTAAGTTTTGAGCTATTTTACTGCCGTGTCTCGCAGAAGGAGCCAAGCTCCAGGGAGCCCGAGGCCCAGAGTGTAGGAGGAGCGGGATGAGTAAGTCTCCAAAGCTCCCAGTCATCGGAGGCCTGCCGCATACACCCCCTCACCCAGAAGACGGAAGATCGCACATGAAAGCACGGGCCGGGCAATCCCTGGGACCCGGGACACTGACCCTCTCAGAAGAATAAAGGGTTCAAGTCTGTCCCGGCCAACATCTACTGGTAAATCTAGCAGACAACTGGACAAGTGTGCTTCGTTTCATTTAAGGCTCGTGTGGGTTTGGCTCTTAAAAGAAGTCGGAAGCCAAAGAGCTTCACTCAGACCCCTGGGAAGAGCTACACTCAGGGGACAGTGACTAAGAACATACCCAACACAGCACATGTCTCCACAGCGTGGTGACGCATCATTACGTCTTGCCACTCAAGAGTGAGTCATTCACGACTGGGAGTGGGGAGGACAGAGCAGTGAACAGGGGGAGGAACATGAACCAGTGGCTTCTGATGGCTTCTATTGTGCAAACACCATTTCTCCCAGTAGGGAAATCAAAGAATGTTTATAAAACTAATTTGTTCTCTCCTTTCCTTCTGCAATACTCCACAGTTTAAGAAGGCAAAGGGCATTTCAAGAAGAGGGAACAACCCGTACAGAGGCTTGGATTTGGGTATGTTGAGTGAGGCCACATTGGAAGGATGGTGGGGGTCTGGTGAGGTTGGTGGGGCCTGAAGGGTGCGAACCCGGAATGGGAGGCAAGGCTGCTCACTCGACCTATGTGCGCGTGTGAGATGTCTTGACCATTTCAGAGCAGCAAATGGATCTTCCAGACTCTGTCCTGACCAAATTAATGCTGTTCATTAATGGAATCTCTCCAGTTCAATTGTATTTATTTTTTTAAAGATTTTATTTATTCATTTGAAAGAGAGAGAGAGAGAGTGAGTCAGGGGAGGGGCAGAGAAGCAGACTCCCCAGTGAGCAGGGAGCCCACTGTGGGACTTGGTCCCAGGACTCCAAGATCCTGACCTGAGCTGAAGACAGATGCTTCACTGACTGAGCCCGCCAGGCGCCCTCCAATCTTACATCAGAGTCGTATATTGTGCCCCAAACTCTATGCTACACTTAACAAAACAGGAGTGAACTAATGCCCATTATTGAAGGCCTTCCCTGAGAAAGTTCTGGTCCTTTGAGAAGTTGATATCTCCTCAAAGTCTTAAAAATCCTGAGATGAAACAATTAAACTGCCCAATAACAAATCAATTTTAGGCTGAACTACAAAGCCACATGTTATGGACAAATCCCCTCCCCCAAGTTCTTACGTGGGAGTCCTAACCGCCAGTACCTCAGAATGTGACTGCATTTAGAAATGGGGTCTTTAAAGAGGTAATTAAGTCAAAAAGAAGTCCGTAGGGTGGGCCTTCATCCCATATGACTGGGGTCCTTATACCAGGAGGAGACTGGGACACAGACACAGAGGGAAGACTAGGTGAGGACCCAGGGAGAAGGCAGCATGTGCCAGCCAAGGAGAGAGGCCTCAGGAGAAACCAACCCCACCTCGTTAATGATGGAGCTGACAGAGGAGCTGCCCTCGTCACTATGTCCTCTCATCAAAAATAATCACGAGGCTGCAGAAGGAGGTGGGAAAGAAGCCCAAGAAGACCCCGCACGCAACAAGGAGTCCTTTGGGGGGTAATAGGACACTGTTGGATGCAGGGCTGAGAGGCCTTTGTGGGGTCTGTGCTGGTCTTGCCTCACAGGCCCTGGCGTGAGCGTCCCATATTTCCAGGGTGAATGTGGAAAGAAGGAAGAGGCCCTGGGTCTCTGGAAGGACCATCCTTCACGTTCAGTGAGCCTCGGCGAGCTCCAGCAGAACAGCACTTAGCCAGGGGAGGGTGGGTTTCTTACCCACCCTTGGCCACCGTGGCGTGGCCCCCTCCCCCCTTCCAAACGGGTCAGAAGGCTCTGGAGGGTCGAGGCTTGTTCTGGAGGTCACTCCATTAATCCTTCCCTTCTGCCTTTCTCTTTGCTTCTCACGGAAGCCCAGAAAGTTCGCCTCCTGGTGATTCTTTTCTCCAACGCGTCCTGCCTTTTGGGTTTGGATGCGCCGGCCACGAAGCCAGCTGTGGCCACAGGACTAATTGGGCCAGGAGGCTTTCGATCCCCAACCTCTGTGGGCTTTTTTGCGGGCTTTCTTGCTCTCTCCCAGCAAGCCCCGTGTCTGTGGGACGTACCATGTCTTTAACATGCATGCATTTGAAAGGACCAGATGAAAGCCGCTTCCGTGAGCTGGCCTAATTGGACAGAATTGCGGTGGCGAGGTAAGGGGTGGGCCTCATCAGGGAGAGGGGGGCGAGCACACAAGGGAGGGGCATTCTAGAAGGACACTGGCTCTTTTTGATGAAAACGTGGGCCTCCCTACAGTCATTCCTCTTCAGCGGCTGCCTCGCAGATGGACCCTCTAATTGAATTTTCCTACGGGCCTGGGGGAGGGAGCCATTCCAGGCCCGGAGAGCAATTGAAGTGAATCGAATAGCTTCAGTTTCTTTTTATCAGGAGTTGAAGGGGCAGGTGGGGTGTGTGTCAGGCTTTGTGCTTCTGTCCTCTGCCCACCATCCTCTACTCTGCAATTCACCTGATTTTTCACCCCCTTTTTAAAAATCCCCACTCAGGGTTATTTTGCTACGTTCTGGCCTTGGCCACTAGGGTCAGCTTGGAGGAAGATGAGTTGGACACACAGGGCTGTGCGTGATTCCACCGGATTCAGCAACGCTTGACAGGGCAGCTGCTCTCTGCCTAGGCCTGTGTTCTGCTCCGAAGGAGACCGTGACACGTTCACTGCGTGCCTTCTGAGAACGGAGCCTCGATCGGGGACAATGCTCTTACAAGAAGAGCAAAAAGCAAACCAAAACAGAGCCCAGATAAACAAAGCCACGTGAAGAATAACAAAAGCCATCACGAAGTTCTCAACCGAATAGGTGAGAGCCGGAAATATGTGGGCAGGGTGACCAGAAGGCCTCCCTGGAGGTCAGAGGTGTCGTGGGACATTTAATTTGGACAGTAGCCTGTAGGTTGGCTGGTGGAAAAAATAATAATAATAATCCATGTCTAGAAGGCAGTGCACCTCTCTGCCCAGGGAACACTCAGGAGAAGAGAAGAAAAAGAGGCCCCCGTTCTGCGCCCCTTGTGAGAACAGGGCGCTGTGTCTGTGACCAGGATTCTGCTGCGTGGGCCTCAGATGCCAGAGTTTTGAGTGCGATTCTCAGCAACGCCGTGAGGAAGCCTGGCTGTCTGCCCACCCACCTCTTTGGTCATCTGTATAGACCTTCCTGAGGTGGGGAATTTGGCAGTGGAGAGGGAAGGGAAGCATGTTAGCACAACAATCTTGCATTGGTTCGGATTTTCCTCAGTGTTTGCTAAGCCTGCCGACCCTATTTCTGACTGTTTGTTAAAGTCCGGAGATACGAAGTCAAATATCACATGGCCCCTGAGGCTTAGGGCGGGGGAGAGCTGTGTAGGCACGCTGAATTCTGTTAAGGAGTATTTTGTGGCGAGAAGTGTTCGTTGTGGGGCAAAGAGGAGTTACAGGATGTAGCAGGTGAGGGACCAGCATCGGCTGTCTCTGTGTGGTAGAAATCCCCGGATGCAAACATTCTAAACAAAGGGGAAGGGTACAAGCTCTTCATGTTGGCCCTTCATGGCAGCCACATGAAGGAGGCCAAGTGGACCTCCTCGGATTAATCCGAACCACTCTCTGATGCTCAGGGGTGGTGACCTTCGGGGTGGTGACCTAAGCTGTTGGGGGGATATGGGGTGACCAGGAGAGAAGAGACCACTGCTGTTTTTTACAAGAGGGAGGTTTGGATGGAAAGAGAAAGAAGGCTACTCTGGGAGGCTCGCTACCAGCAACGACGCAGAGGGGCAGTGAGAACGGATGTGGAGAGAGCAGACTGCCTACGTGGGCAGAAGGAACGCGTCCGTAAGGAATGAGCAGATGTCTAGGCAGGTGAAGAAGAACCATGGAGGCAGATCCTCACCTGCATGAGGAATTTGGCTACTCCTTCAGAAAGAAAAAAAAAAAAAAGAAAACAAAAGCAAATATAGTAACTTTCATCAAGTTCCCACTATTGCCAGATATTTCCGTCTTGATTTTTATCCTTGTCAACATTGCTTTCAAGGTCCTCATGGAATCCTTACGTAACTGTCACAAAGTAGTCAATATTCTCCATGGTAGAGAGGGAAACATCGAGGTGCCAGCAGTACGTGTCACACACCTAGGGTCGCACAGCGTGTGGGTGGAGCTGAGAGTCACACACCGCCTCTCGCGTCACAGCTGCCTCCCGGGACAGGTAGCGGGAGAACGGGGTCACGGCCCCCATCCTCTTGAACACTCCCTCCGGCAGTCTAGGAATTTTTTTTCAATCCTCAAGACCTTTCTCAGCAAAGGCTGGCTCAAGTCCCCTGCTGAGAACTCCCCGGGGGCCCCGGAGAGGCCATCCCAACCCATGGTACCAACCACACAGGGGTGGGCAGTGCCTGGGTAGGTGGGCACCAGCAGGAAGGTGGGCGAAGCCTTCCAGACAGCCTTCGGGCCACTGTTTTAACCAACAGGACTCAGCTCAGGCAAACCTGGAAGGCCAGCCTGTCCCAGTCTCTTCCTAACGATGGGTCCCATGTAACGGTCTATCATGCAGCTGCTGGCTTAGGCACTTCGCACGCATTCTTTCAATTACTTCTCGCACCAGCCCTCGAGGGTAGGAGGGATCCCTCTGGTTTGGCACGTGAGGAAAGGGCAGCTCTGAGAAGGGGTCGAGCGAGGAGTCAAAAGCCAGTTTGGATTCCCACGATGGTGCTCTTGCCCCTCACCAATGCAGCTTTTCCAGCCGCCATGCCTGCCAGAGTCTTAGAGTTGAGACTCAGTAAATGCCTTTTTCGAGATCAGCCCACGCCCCCCACTGCTAGTCCCCTGTGTTGCCTCCTCTATTTAAAAAACCAGCACAGAAACCTTCAGCGAAGGCAAGGATGCGTGAGGAGTATATGTGCTAACGGGAGAAGCAGTGTTAGAGGAAGCGTTAGAAGAGCAGTTGCTTGGCCAGATTCTGGTGTGTGCGGGCTCCCAGGACCCCACGCAGCCACCCAGAGGAGACGGGATCCAGTTCCTCCTTCACCCCCAGGGACCACCTACTCAGGATCACAGACTCGGCCTCACATGGCAACGCTTGGAAACAGGATTGATGATATATAAGCTACCATTCGTTGCCAGCCTCTGTGCCCAGCACGTCACATGTAAGGGGGGGATGAGATTTCAAAGCAGTTTCTCAACCTCGGCACTACTGCCACTTTGTGCCAGATCATTTTTTCTTGTGGGGCGGTCCTGTGCATTTTAAGATGCCCAGCAGCACCTCTGGCCTCTACCCACCAGACGCCAGCAGCATCCCTCCCATTTAGGACAACCAAAAATGTCTCCAGACGTTGCCAAGTGTCCTCTGGGTGACAAAATCGCCCCAGGTTGAGAAGCACCATTTCAAAGCATAAACAGATGTGCCTCTAACTTGATCGCGTGGGACCCCGTGCTTCTAGTTCCCATCGGCTTTGACTCAGGTCATCCCGAGCTGTCCTGAACAGCTGCTTGGAGCTCTGAAGGACAGGGTCACGCCTGCAAGGTGACCCTCCGTAGAGCCGATGCATAACAATGTGAGCCCCACTAATGAAGGACCCAAATCCAGAATTAATTGCTCCCAAACCTCTGGGCCTCAGGTTCTCTGGGTTGATTTGCTTGGGAACAGCTGCTGGTAGACAGAAAACCCTGGAAGAACTCTTTGTCAAATGCTGCCTGGCCACTGATGGGACGTGCGGTGTTGCAAAGTGACTCAACGTGCCTCTCAGTTCAGTTTTCTTGTCTGTAAAGCCAGGATGGGTCCTCAGGAGTATTAAACAGAGCGCTAAGGATGCAGCTCCCACGCCTGTGTAGACACATAGGAGTCTTCCTATGTCTAAACTGCCTTCGCCCTCACTTGTATCTCACGAGACAAAGACGGGATTTTATGTGGAAGAAAAACCAGTGAGGGGCGTACCACGGATTCCATCAAAGGCAGCCCGTGTGATGAATGGGCGGTTGTATTTCCTTCCAAGCATGACGTTCGGGCTTGGCACAATGCAACTCCTTTGTGCATCTCAGAGTAATCTCTCTTTGACCGTGTGCTCAGACCTGTTGGATCAAAACGGCCGTCGGAGCCTTCGCGAGAAAAGGCGTGGGCCCCTCTGCAGGTGTCTGCTGTCCGATAAGCTTGTCAGCAGAGGCTTTTCTGTGCCTGGCTCGTCTGTCAGAGGTACAGGTGTGCCTGGGCTCAGCTTACACTCCTGAGTCGGGGTCATGGTTGCCAGGACGGACGAGTTTCGCCCAGAGATGGAAGCTTTTATCACCCGGAATAGCAACCTACGGCAGCCTGGAGGCCACAGGGGTAAATGCATAGGTTTCTTTCGGCCCTGCAGCTGAAAACCAAGAGCCGATGCCCCCAAAGAGATCGCATTGCTGTCTTCGATGCCGAACCAGGTTGGGGCAGCTCTTGGTTAAGCTGCAGGCCAGGGAGTGAAAAGAACCAGGGAGTGGCTGGTGGCTCCGCAGTAGGGTTCCGTGTCTCCGAAGCTATGACGAAACAAAGCCTAGCTCACACCAGCGCTGGAAATCCAGTCCTGGACAGCCTCTGCTCTTCTAGTCTTCTTGGGCGGACATGTGTTTCCCTGAATATCTTCAGGGACAGAGAGAGAGGGGGAGAGTGAGGGAGAGAGAGAAGGAATGGAATAGGTGAAGACGACCTGAAAATCCTTCTAATATTTGCAAGTCAACAAATCGTTTTGATGGAAAAAGAAGGGACATTTTCTGGGCAAATTGGAATTTGAGGGGTGATTCCGATTTCACTTATTCCCTTTCTTGTTCTCTCTTCAAGTCAGCGGGGGCCTCCGGAAGTGGCCAGAAAGTGTTCTGTATATAGCCGCTTGCTTCTGCCGTGGTCCGGGGGGCAGAACTGTTGGAGTGCTCGCCCCACGAGCCACGGAGTGAGCACCTCAGAACCAGCCTGCCATCCCCGGGCTTGCTCTGCAAAGCTTGTGGAAATTGCATAATCTGAACAGAGACTCAGCTGGGATAATGAGGACAAACTTCAGCTAAGCACGTGACAAAAGCGCTCCTAGCACAAAAGGATGCCTCCTGGGACAGTGGGTGGTGAAGTATATCAAAAGGCAAGAATGGAAAATAAAAACTTTGGTGCTCCCCGAGAAAACAATGACGTGCTCCAGAGCTCAGCTGAATGTCATGCAATGACGAAGAGCACAGACTTCAGAGTCAGCCCTGGTTTCGAATCCTAGCTAGCTCCCTCGCCTCTACTGGTCCTCCTGTCTCTGCATCGGTCAAAATGGAATCTATAGTAGTTTCCTAGGGCTGCTGTAACAAGCTAGCACAAATCTGGTGGCTCAGAACCACAGGAAGGTATTGTCTCGAAGTTCTGGAGGCTAGAAATCTAAGACCCAAGGCGTCAGCAGGGCCCTGCTCCCTCTGAGGCTCGGGGGGAAGATCCTTCCTTGTCTTCCAGCTTCTGGTCTTGGCCAGAAGTCCTTGATGTTCCTTGGCTCATAGAGGCATTACCCCAGCGTCCGCCTCTGTCCTCATGTGGCATTCTGCCTGGGTCTGTGTCCTTATCTCCTCTTCTTATAAGGACACCAGCCATTGGATTTAGGGCCCTCTTAATCCAGTATGATCTCATCCTGAGGAATTACCTCTGCAAAGACCCCCTTTCCAAATAAGGTCACATTCCCAGATACTTAGGATTAGGACTCCACTATATCTCTGGGGGAGACAAAATTCAACCCACAGCAGTACCCCCATGAGTCTGTTGGGAGGATTAAATGGGAAAATGGGAGAAGAGCTTCAACCAGCACCTGGCACAGTGTAATGCAAACTATCAATTATATGATTTCGAAACTGTACAACAAGCTAATGACAGTGGCTATTATTGTCCTTCTTTGATGGAAGAAGAAACCAGAAATGGGGGTTAGGGAAATAGGCCAAAGGCCACAGCGTTAAGGTGATGGCGGAGTCGGAGTGAGTGACTCCAGAACCCCTGTATTTCTCCCTTTAGTCCTCTGCTTGGTTTTCTATCCTAATCTAGTTGCTTCTATCCTTACCCTTTTTCTATTGTAATCCAGTTCTTTTTATCCTTACAGGTTCTTTCCTTGTAAGACTCACTCTCCAACCCTTGGAGTTTTCTACTTGACCCCTCAAAACTGATTAACTACTTTAGAACCCCAAATTAAAAAGCACTCAGCTAGCATAGTAGCGATTCCTGCATTCAGCAGAGAGGTTTTAAGCCTTTAACTATGCTAAGTATGACGCTAGATTTAAATGCCAAGTATCACGCTTAGGTTTAGGACCGGAATGTAGATTGTGACATGGACCTTCCTTTATGTCAAGAGTTTGCAGATGATGTAGCTCCAGAATTCGCCATTTATAAACAGATTTACAATGTGCCAGCTACTGTTCTAAGTGCTTTAACAAATATTAATGCATGTGATCCCCCTAATAACTCTGTGAAGGAGGTACTGGTTTAGTCCCATTTTACGGATTAGAATATGTAGGCACAGGGGCGCCTGGGTGGCACAGCGGTTAAGCATCGGCCTTCGGCTCAGGGCGTGATCCCGGCGTTCTGGGATCAAGCCCCACATCAGGCTCCTCCGCTATGAGCCTGCTTCTTCCTCTCCCACTCCCCCTGCTTGTGTTCCCTCTCTCGCTGGCTGTCTCTATCTCTGTTGAATAAATACATTTTAAAAAAATCTTAAAAAAAAAAAAAAGAAAATGTAGGCACAGAAAGGCTAGGATCATAGAGGTGGAATGTGCCAGAATGTTCCAGAACTGGAACTTGACCTGGGTAGTCTGCCATTAGGACCCAGAATCGGTGCTTTTAGGTGGTGTATCCCACGTGGAGTGGATCCCTTGGACATTAAGGTTATTTTTAATATTTTAGCATTAGAGACAATGCTACAATAGACATTCTTAAGCTAAATCTTTGCACACATCTTGGACTATTTCTTTGTAGGAGACTCTCATTGTGCCCAAGAGTAGGCGTGTTATGAAGTCTTTGGTACATAACATCAAATTTCAAGAAGGAGGGAAGGAGTTCTTGGGAAGTGAAAATGTGATAAGCAAAAGCATGAAATGGAAAAGCATGGGGGTATATCTGCAAAATAGCAAACACTCCAATCTGAATGGAATGTAAAGCGCCTGAAGATGGGAAATTGAGGAGCTGCCTCTAACGTGGTCTGGAGCCAGCCTGTGGAGGGCTTTGAAGGCCACACTGCAGAATTTGGATTTTGTCAGCAGCACTCAGAAACCAGCATACATTTTTGAACTGGGGAGGGAAATGATCAGATTCTGTCTCAAAGCATCCCAAGGAAGATTTCCTCTGTCTCCCAAAAGAGAAGTCATTCATCACAATTGCTTTAGTGCAGATGGGTTGGGTGGGGGATGATGTGGGGGTGGGGAGCAATGTCTATTTTGCTTATTTTTTTTTTTAACACGGTGCATTCTTGAAATCCTGTACTTTAACATCCAGAAAAAGTTAGGGAATAATAAAATAAATTAATGATATACAATAATTGTAATTATATATTATATTTTATATTATTTATTTATATAATGTAATATAATTACAAAAATATATAATGTAATGTTATATATTATATAAGATAGAATGGGTTAATGCGTGATTATGTATTATGATATATTAATATTATATCATAACATAAAAAATAATATAAAGGATAACCACCCATCTGACTCTGGAGTTTATCATCCCAATGTTTTTTTTAATACTATTTACTACACATGTAAGTTATATGAGCAATAGATAATGAGCAATAGGTAGAGAATTGCTTATTTTATTTTTATTTTTGCAAATTGCCAATTTTAAAATTTCATATAAATGGAATCATACTGCATGCATTTTACTGTAATTTGATTCCTCATTCACCATGAGGCTTTTTTTGTATTCGTCCTTATCAATCCAAGTGGTTCTAGGTCATCTATTTTTGTTACTGTTGCAGAGCTTTACATCGCAGGCATAAACCCCGATTCATTTTTTTCCCTTCTTGACGGACATTTAGATCGTTCTGAATTTTTTTTTCCCCAAACAACCCAGTCCTGACATTTCTTCGTGCCTTCTCGTGTACCTTGCCAAGTGGGAAGGCTTTCTCAATCAGGGTTCCTCCTCTGAACCACAGAACACAGAAGACAATAGCGATGACGATTTTCTCGAGTTCCCATGGATGGTATGTAACTAGCGCCATTCTAGACGCATTAAACGAGAAGTTAATTCATTTCACACAATGATGTCTCAGGACATTAGGGCTTAATTCTCTGCATAAATGGTTGAAGACTGCTGGGATCTATCTTAGGAGTGGAATTGCTGCTGAGTTCATACAATTTCAATTTCACTTGATGGTGCCAAATTGCTCTTCAAAGTGGTTGTACCAATTTATACTCACACCAACTATGTAAGGGACCCGTTGCTCCATTCCACCGCCAACAAATCGTACAGTTGGGGTTTTTTTATGCTTTTATGCTGAAGGGAGCACAATGGTATCTCAGTGTTTCAAACTTGCATTTCCATGCTTACTTGTAAGGAAAAGCTTTCTTTTTTTTTTCATAGTGTCATGGACTATGTGGGTTTTCCCCTTTGTGGATTTCCTGTCCATTTCTCAAAGAGATTGTCTTTTTTTTTCTGTCAATTTCTAGGCGCTCTTTACATAGTCTGATAGTAATCCTTCACTGGTGATATGCATTGTGGCAAATATTAATTAAAGTAATCCTTTATGACGAATTTAAGAGGTTCTGAGTCCTGTTTTAAGGCTAATGGAGGACAAAAAGAGAGGTTTCCCAGAGGGATGGCCAATGTATGAATAACAATTCTTTCATTCAATAGGCAAACATCACCAGACTTCTATGGATTAGACTGGGGGTGGGGAGGGCAGAGGGAAGGTCTGGGGAGAGAGAAATAAACAAGACAGGTGTCTGCCTTTCAGGGATTTGCAATCTTGAGGAGGAAGCAGACAAGTAAACATTTAAATTCTATTACAACCCCATTAGCTCCATCGTGGTTAGCAAAATAGCCTTACCGTTTCTTACCAACGGTGATGTCACTTTAGGGGAAAAAGGATAAAATGTTTCTCCTGGTCTGCATCACCTGATTGTGTAAAGAAGTCTAGGGAAAGCATCTCTCCTGAGTGGCAGGTCCCGTTTTCCGGTGGGGCACAGTGTGGTGGGTGCCGGGGTGTGGCCATACCTGGCATCCTCCAGGGTTAACACACCTGGCAGGACCAAAGACCTCCTTAAAATTACATTCCCTCAAGTACCTACATGTTCTTTGTTCCCCTCACACTTCTGTAAACAAGGCTCTGTGCTCCTGTTCCTATCAAGCTGCTCCCTGCAACTGTGGAGAAAGACTGTCACAACAGCACTTGTCAGGGACGGCAGCGGAGCAAGCCGTGACAGCTGGTGGCACGAGGAGCCCGTGCATCTGCTTTTCTCTCTCTGCCAGGCCTCCCTGAATAATGTGAGGTCTTGTGTACATAAGAATGATGCTATTGGTCTGCCAACAGTGGGCCCCAAGCTCTGCACGTTTTTTAAATAGCTGGGGGGTTGCATGGACACTGGTTCACTCCTGCACAGTCACCTCATTCTCCCTGGGATCCAGGGAGCACATTTGCACTTGGTTGTAAGTGCAAAGAGCCCCGGAGTCCTTATCAGAACAGGGGTTTCAGTGGCCGCCCTGTCACATACTAGCTGGGTGGCTGCGGGGGAGTCATTAAGCCTTTCTGAATCTCTTTCTTCCCACGTAAACCGGAAAAACAATGCCTGCCCTGTTTCAATATACACATATAAAATTACTTTTGAAGTTGATCTGTGAAGCAAATAAGAGGAAATAAAATTCTTTGCAAAGAGAGTGCACCACTGGGCTTGACTGCGGAAGGCACGGTTCTAAGGGGTCCATCATTTGCATCTCATAGCTTCTGAGCCCCCCCTCTCTGCAGCCCAACCCAAATGGGCACAAACTCTTTTCCTTGGCCAGCCGATGCACTCAACCATAATGGACGGAATCCAGGAAAACAGAATGCTCTTCAAGTACGTAGAATCATGGACGGTTACATCCACAGGGCCTTCCCATCATCTGTGGGATGACCGGATGGGTTAAATCAATGGCTTCCAAAGGTTCTGTTCACGTACTTCTAGCACGAAAGCATTATTCAACACACCCTCCCCGTACGTGCATATTTATTCATTTATAAACAGTCGATATATTCTACTCGGCTAACATAGAATGTGCATTATAAAAACACACACATAATTAGACATTTTACAAGTACACAGGAAGTTCTAATATTTTCTTCCTGTACCCACGGTGGGTCCTTTTGATCATGCCTTGAGAGTGTATGCAAGTGACTTTGGAATCCACCGGACAAATGAGGAGAGCTGAGGCCCAGAGACACAAAGCAACTTGCTCAAAGCCACACAGCTAGTGTGATCCTGGAATTCGCCCTCTATCACGAATCACTTCAGTGATTCTCACATTCATCCCGCTGTGTTCTTAGTTTATTCCAGATGCATCGAGAGCTTTCTTTTCTTTTTTTTTTTTCTCTTAAAGCTCTTCTCAAAAAAATTTTAATTTCTGTGAGAAGAGACTTGAGAGAGTGGATATAGATTTCCTTCACATAACAAGTGAGAAATAATAGAGCGGGATTGTATGTCACAGATGAAAATGCTATATTTATGCCTCATTGTAATCCATTCATTGCTTTATGGATCCAAAGTCCCCTTGGGAGTGTCACAAATCCACATAATGTTCCTGAGTGCCGGATTTGGCATTTGGGTCTCTGATTTAGCTGTCAGATATGTAAAATCACATGTAGCCAGACAACTCCCTAGGGACTCCACAGCTGCGAACGCTGAAGAGGGCAAGTTATCCCAACAAGGTCGGCATTAATTTACGCACGGATACTGTTCCACTTGAGCTGCCCTTTTGCTGCCCCATCTAATTTTAAGAGTGGCTCAGTGGGCTCGGCCAGAGGACTCCAGCAGAATTTTCTTCCTGGGGACTCTTCCAAGCCCGACAGAGGTGACTTTCAAAGGGGTCACATGCCTTTAAAAGAGACAGCAGTTATCCCAGGACGCCTGATCTTCTAAACCCCTGCGTGGCTCTGTTCACCATGGGCACCCTCTTACCTTCTTGCAGCTTCCCAGCCTCCCTCACACCGTGGCCAGGCTCTAAGACTCCCATGCACGCCGTGTACATGGCTGGCTGGCCGGCCCTCCCTCTGGGCCAAGTGACAATTCCCTCCATATCCTCTCCTGTGTCCAGATTGGCTCTAATCAGTCAATGAAAGCTGTAATGTGTACATGTGTAAATGTGTACTAAAAGTGGTTCAAAAGAAAATAAGCTGGCAAGTCAGTCATTACGCCCCTCAGCACTATTTTACTGAGAAGCTGATGCAAATGGTCTTTCCATGGCCTTCCAAATGTGTAGGAGAGAGAACGCAGAGCGCGGCGTCAGAAGATCTCCCTCTGCCAGCCGGTTACTCACTGACGGGCCTTAGCTCAGAACGGGTCAAGAAATATTTGTAAAATTGCTCAAGCTAGTGAACTTTTCTGGCTCAAGTGTTGTCTGTAAAATGGGGACAGTAATAACTTTTACAGGATTGTTGTGTAATATTTGTGTAATGAACTATTAAATAGAATTGAAAAAGAAATAAGAAATGTCTACATTTTAATTAAATGTCTAGATGTCTTTATTTATTGGGGGGGGGAGGGGCAGACGGAGAGGGAGAAAGTGTCTTCAGCCGACTCTGTCCTGAGCCGGAAGTCCGACAGGGGGTTCGATCTCATAACCCGTGAGATCGTGACCTGAACTGAAAACAAGAGTCCTATGTTTATCCAACTGTGCCACCCAGGCGCCCTGAAATGTCTACATATTTTAATCAACTAATGCTTTGTGACCCTTAAGAATGGATAACTCTACAGCTGGGATTTCCCAGAGGCCTCCCAGGGTGGCACCCTTTCCAAGCATGACAATCTGGAGGCCACTGCTGTCCTCGTAGATTCCCGCTGAGAATAATGAACTGAAACGCTGCTTGTCCACTGCTTCAAATCCTTCTGGCCTCACCTCTTCCTTCCAGTCACTCCTGCCATGGCCCGTCCATGCTGGCCTCACCTCTTCCTCCAGTCACTTCCGTCACAAGCCGTCTGTGCAGGGTTCCTGCCAGCACCATCCCATCATGCCTCACTTTAGGCACATATCTCCTGCCTCTTACATCCAACCGCAGGCTTCTCTGACTTGAGGACGTCTGCTGAGTCCGCTCAGGGCCCACACATACAACCGGAAGTGCGGGCGAGTCAGGAACTCAGGGGGCAGACCTTGGTCAATAGTGGATGGGAGTCATCTGATACAGGGACCCTTTGTGCCAGTAGTTCCCAGACACGTTCCATCAGGCTTCTCATCGGGGCTGGGAAGGAAGCCTCCAGATGTGTTGTGCCTTCTTTATAGCGAATCTCCCTCCCTCCCTATGTGGTGCCCCCGTCTGGGCCCCGTTTCCTGGGATTTTTGCTGATGAAGCCACTCACTTGGCATGGCAGTCTTTGCTTCAGGCTCCGCTTTTGGGGGGACCTCAGGCTAAGAGAGCACCGTGTGCCCAGCACGGTCATAAGCGATCTCATTTTATCTCCTAGAGGGCTCAGCAAACTGCAGCCCGGGGGCCAAATCCTGCCCGCAGGCCCCCTGTTGTGTATAGAAAGTGTTACTGGAACACAGCCAGCCTCACACATTGACGTATCGGAGGCTCCCGAACTACACTGGCCGAGCTGGGGAGTTGTGACACAGAGTACCGTCCACACAGCCTCAAATATTTACTATCTGGCCCTTCCCAGAAAGAGCTGGCCAGTCCCTGCTCCACGTGTGAGACGTGGGCCACCTGCATGAGAATCACTGTGCTAAAATGCAGACCCACAACTCCAGCTTTGTCCAAGCTGGGCCACAAAGGAGACATCAAAAGAACCGTCTGAAACATAGACTATGATGTGTCATAAACAGCGCCTGGAGAAGCCAGGCAGGGAACGAGGTGAGTAAGGAGGATGAGTCTGCCGTTTTGGCACAGACACAATTTTGTAATATTAAAAATGAGTAGGAAGAGCCTTCTATTCTGTAAAGAAAGACGTTCTTGCTCATATTTCCTGAAATAACCTGCTCTTGTCCCTCTTTTGCTCTCTACTTTGATAGAGACGTAGACATGGGAAAATCACTCTCTATGAGACGAGAGAGCAAGTTGAACAGACTCCCACACTTGGCCTCAGGGCTGGGCAAGCAGAGGGGTTGCCTGGGGAGCCCGCCCTGAACACGGGGGCGCAGATCCTACTCAGCTCTCGCCAGGCCAGGGGGACACTGCGGGCCCCCAGGGTCCTGGACACCAGACCTCGGGATCTGTTGTTTAAAGAAAACAGACTTTTGAATCTCCCCATTTTTTATGACTGTATGGATTAAACAAGACATCAGGCCAGATTCTATCAAAGAGACATGGATGTATTTTTTTTAAGATTTCATTTGTTTGTTTATTTGAGAGAGAATGAGCAGGGAGAGTGGCAGACCGAGAGGAGAAGCAGACTCCCTGCTGAGCAGGGAGCCCGATGCGGGACTCGATCCCAGGACCCCCAAGATCATGACCTGAGCCGAAAGCAGACGCTTAACCCACTGAGCCACTCAGGCGCCCCCTGATGTATTGGTTTTTGTTTGTTTGCTTTTGTTTTGTGTTTTCCCTCTGCCTGAGCGGTCGTTAAGGTAGCACTAGCCTGGGCTGTTATTCAACAGGTGGGCCTGGGCACGGAGGTGAAAACATTGGAATATTTGGCAAATAGACACTGTCCCAGTCCCCGTCCACACTCCCAGTGCCTCCCCCCTGCCCCAGGACCCAGACAACCTCCTCTGTTCAGGGACGAAAGCCCTCTGGGTCTGAGCTGCCCTCCATTCTGATTAGTTGGTGCTTGTACCCTGTCGGTGGGTAAATATGTTTACTCTCCCCTGTAACCGTTGCAGCTGTGTTCCACCCGTGACAAGGCTGTCAGCTGTTGCCTTCTGCCCTCAGACAGTTGGCGAAGACAGGGCTGGCCATGCTCTGCCATCCACGCTTTCTTTAAATCGACCAGAGCCTCTATATTGCACCCTCTCTCTTCCTCTCCCTTCTTTGGGAATCCTGTTCTCTTCTCCCACCCTCAGGCTCCCAAGTCCTCCCTGATGCTCTGAAAGAAAAATGGCTCCCCAGATGCCCCCTCTTCACTAGGGAGGAAATAAATCCCACTTGCTGTATAACGTGTGGGGCTCAAACCTTAGCTCTGTTACTCACAAGGCCCACGGCCATGGGCAAGTCACTTCTTTTAGAACTCGGGTTTTCGTTTGTCAGTGAGGCATAATGGGCCCAACCCCAAAGGCCTTCTGAGACGCAAAGGGCCTGGCACACTGTATAAACCTGTGAGATCATAGAAAATTCAAACTGGGCTCTGCCCCTGGTTCCTGGCACAGAGCTCCTAAAGCCCTTAGAGTTTCCTCAGTGGTAAGAGCATTCGAAGCATCTTCTATCACTTAGGTGACTCTGGGCGGGCTTCCAGATGGCTCCTGACTGGGGGATGGTCACCAGAAAGACCAAGCCATGATCAGAGGCTTAGAATTTTCAGCCCCACACCCCACCCTCCAGCGAGGGGAATGAGTGAGTGAGTGAGTGAATGAAGGTCTACCTAAGGGAGCCCTCAAAAAATCCTAATAACATGGGACTTCTAGAGCCTTCAAGTGGTTGAACATATCCACACAGGGAGGTGACAGGCCCCAGCTCCATGGGAACAGAGGCTTACAAGCTCAGCAAGCACTTTGTATACCTTCATTGAGCTATACATCTGTACGCAGTATCATAACCTTTAATAAACTGGTCACGTAAGTAAATGTCTCCCTGAGTTCTGTGAGCCATCCTAGCAAATTAATTGAACCTACAGAAGGGTTGTGGGAATCTCACCCTCACAGCTGATGGATCAGAAGCCCAGGTAACAACCCAGGCTTGAGACTGGTATCCAAAGTGGGGTGGGAGCAGTCTTGGGGGACTGCGCCCTGAACCTGTGGAATCTGACCCCAACTCCAGGAAGCTAGTGTGAGAATTGCCTTAAATTGTGGCACACGCAGCTGGTGTCCCAGAGAATTGGTGACCGGAAGCGTCAGAAGTGTGCGTGCGGTATGGAAGGAGTAAAGACTACATACAGGAGAAAGACTCACGGGAGGAAGAAACTAGGCTTTTCAAATACAACACGCAACAAATTAGAGACCCGTCTCGCCCTCATTCCTGAGCGTCAGCTGAGCCAGGCCTTGTCAATGTCAACTGGCATTAGTTCCTTGAACGAAAGGGAGCAAACACTAACGATCACTCCTTCCTTGGACCTCCTTGGGAGGGACAATACACTTATTTTATAATCATGGCACCATGTACCTCTTCACTGTACATTCGCAGCATTTTTAAACTATGCATTTATTCCTGCAATTCTTTAGTTACTACCCCCTTCTTCCCTAGCCTGTATAAGTTCTGTGAGGTTAGGACCAGGTTTGTTTCTATCACCTCCCCAGCCATGTAATGCCTGACACATGAATGAGTGAATGAATGAATGAATGAGCAAATGAATGAGTGAATGAATGCATGAATGGATGGATGCACGCATGTATGAATCAGAGAATGAATGAATGAATGAGTGAACAAATGAATGAGTGAATGAATGCATGCATGGTTGGATGGATGGATGGACAGATGGGTGGATGGATGGATGAATGCATGAATGAGTGAATGGATGAATGAGTGAATGAATGCGTGAATGCATAAATGAGAAAATGCTAAGTGCTAGCATCCAAGTAGGGGAAGAAGATATTTTTGGATATGGTCTTTTTCAGGACCCTGGTTCTTATGTGGAACTTGGAGAGAAAAGGGAGAGAGTATCTTTACTTCCCTTCTTCCAGCTCCTCCATTCCATTCAGCTCCCAGCTTCCTCACACCTCCATCTCTACTGCTTAATCTATGTGATATTTGTGAAGCCATTGGCGTGCTTCTCCAGAGCTCAGACATGGGAGCAGTGGGGGCAAAGAAGATACAAAACTGGCTGGGGTCCTGTCCATACTTCAGCTACTCTTGGGAGTGCAAAGAGCAGGTCTGCAAGGTCAGGTCTACAAGGGTAAGGACAAACTCAGAGGACTTTTCCAGATTTTTTTCCAATTCTGGAAATTGCACACCAATAGGTCCAGTTCACAGGCAGCCTTCAGGACACAGAGGAGCAAAATACCGTTTGGGTCTCTCTCATTCCTCCAGGGGCCGGACTTGATATTCAGGTCCTAACCCAACTCAGCTTGAGAAACCCACACTCCTGGCCCCACCCACAAGCTCTGACACAACCAGTTCTCTTCTCAGGACATTAGTAGGAGCAGGCATCTTTGCCAGTTACCTTCCTGAACTCTCTGTCACTTTAGGACTCCCGAAGCCAAGCCCAGGCAGAGGAAAGTGCCCAATCAGTAGAGCCCAGTGCCTGTACCAGTGCACCTAAAACAGTTCATTTACTCATAAATGCTTTCTGGAGATATGTTTTTTAAAAGGGAAGAAAGAAACCGTTGCCCCAATAAATGGTTCACCAGTGTTATAAAAGTAAAAAGGAATTGCTTGTATGTCTAAGTCGAGGTTTATAGAAGCCTAAGAACTCCCTCTGCCACCCCCACCTCGTCCCAACCCAACACATTTTTATAGATTCAGAATCAGGACAGTTTGAGTCCGAGTGGTCACACCAATTCCTAGAAGCCATCTTCCCAACGGACCGCATTACACAGGGATACCACGCTAACCTTTATTTTATTCTCATGACTGGAGACAGGATTTTTGTTTTGGTTTATCTATTTACAGGTCTACTGTTGCCCTGCCACAGCATTGATACATCAATGAGACACAGAGATACAAAGACAGGATCTGGTCCCCTTTAAGTATACATCAGCATTTGGGAGGATGCAGCATTGACCCAGAAATGCATAGCACCTTGGGCCAAGTCTCACATGGGTAGAATGACCTTGAGAGGGCTCAGAGCGGGGAGTGGGCACCTTTGGGGGCACCTCATTCCTGTGGTCCTTGGCTACTGGATTCCAGCCATGGCGCAAATACAAACATGATACTCCATCAAATCTCCAGAGCCCCTTCCCCCATCCAGCACCAAACCCAAAGTTAAGTGTAATCTGTGGTCGTGTGAATACTAATGAGCATAAGCCGAAGAAACCATTTAATATATACCTTTACAGTACCAGACAGACATTAAAGTAGTAATTATAATGACTCACAGAAATCTTATAAAAACCTATGACCACCTCTCTGTTCTCCATTTTCCTCATCTATAAAATAAAGTTCAACTAGAGAGACTCATTATGTCTCAGAGTCATGAACAAGGGATCTTTTTGTTTCTGATAATAGAAGTAACATGGATTCTCACTGCGAAATAATTGAAACAATACAGAAAAGGGGGAAGTAAAGAGCGAAATTCTTCCAAGATCCCACCATCTGGAAATAGCTACTATTAACTCTTAGATGCGTATTCTTTGAGATGCTTTTGCCGAGCGTCGTTCTCCTTTTTTACAAAAATGTGATTGTTAGCCTTTCAAATACATCTACACCATGGATGTCTGTCCAGCTCAGTGTAGATGTGGCTACATTGTTTTTCAATCACTGGACAGCTTTTTACTCAGGACATTCATTTAGATGGTTTATAATTTTCACTATTAAAAATAAGACATCGATGATATAATTTGATACATATCTTTGTACACCTATCTCCTTATTTCTTTAGAATTTATTTTTAAAAATGGAATTTCTGGGCCCCAAAATATATGCAGCCCAATGTAGGGCTCAAACGCACAACCCTGAGATCGAAACCCGAGCTAAGATCAAGAGTCAGACACTCAACGGACCGAGCCACCCGAGGCGCCCCAAAATACGTGTACTTTTGGTGCAAGATGACATACAGCCCTACAGCAAGGCTGCGGTACTTCCCGTCCCCGCAGCTGAGCCTGAGCTTGCCTGTATCCCACACCTCATTCCAGAGGTCACAATTCAGCCTTATCTTTGCCAATCACATGGTTGAAAAATAGGAACCTTTGTTTTTGTAGCTGACTCTTATAACTCAAATGTCATTCATTGCCCAATGTGACCCTGAGCAAACAGTTGGTATGCAGTAAGTACTCGTCAATTTTGATGGGCCCTGTTAATTACCAACTGAGTGTCTACTGGAAAGCTCAGAGAGAAACTTGCAGTTTCATTATTTAAAAAACTATAGGACATTGTCCTATGTATTTTTTTTCTTAGCCTTCTACCTAGTTGGGTTTTAGTCTCATCTTTTTCTCCCCCTTAGCATCTGCTCTTGATGTCAGTGGTGGTTGTGGTGTGAGTGTTTGGGTGGGGAAGGTCTGAGGGGTTGATAAGCACTTTTAATTTTTTTCTTCCTATAAGCATTATATATGTTGCCTTAAATTCTAAGAAAGAGAATGAATGGGTGGATGAATAAATCAGTAAGATATGCCTCTCAGTGGTTGTTGGTGACAGTGGCGCAGTGATGCAATCATGTCAGGGAGCCCCATCATTCCCTTTTACAACACGGAGGTAGCATCACCCCTTGGGTCCTCCTTTCTCCTAGGAAGATCATAAATGTAGAAGGGTTTGGTGGGTATTCAATAAGCCCTTATCCAGATATTTGGCCCACAAGGGAGAGTTGCTGGACTTAAATGCATAGAGTCTAGATGGTTCTGGAAGAAACAATGAAAAGGTCCTAGGGATTGTTGAGATGGGGGTAAGGGTGGTCATGGGCCCTAAGGAGGGGTACTCCAGAACAAAATTGTGGACACTGAAGGAAATGTCCAGATAGGTACAAAACTATAGTTTCTGGGCTCTTTTCTAGAACACAATGTGCAAGGGAACACTTTTTGGTGAAACTAAGGTGTGTGTCCATTAAGTGTCTCCATAACAACTCCAAGGGCAACCTGACCTGGATGAATTATTAATAAATGGATTCAGTAGGGTGTCTGTGAAGAAGAGCTCTCCCCGTCACTGGAAGTATTCAAATATCTTGTAGACGAGGCAGGACATTATGGAATCTGGCAGGACTCCTGCAGAAGAGCTCACCGCCTGACATGATGGGAGGCCAACGGTGTTGCCCATGACCTTAGAATCTGTCACTCTCGGATCAGTCAACCCAGCTCAACAACTAAGTGGAAAGAAAAAGACTCCACCTGATTGTTTTACTTTTTTTGTAAGGACTGATTATTCAACTCAGACGAAAATGTTGATCCCATTTTGCATGTGAAGATAGTCGATGAGAAGACTTGCTCTTGCCGGCCTCAGCCCAGGGAGACAGAAATTAAGTCTGACACTGCAGCAAAGGCTGGCATGTGGGAGAAGGTGAATGAATCACTAAACTGCTTAGAGATTTTCTCTCTGGTTCCTTAGCGTTTTGCAATCTGGTGGCTGTGGCAGAGTGGTGTTAGTTATTGACAATTCAATAAACACTAAACAAACATTTGTCATTGTTGGTAATTTGACGGTGCAAGTTGGCCAAGTGACTCCCTCTGACCAGGGGACCCATGAGAGCTATTGGATGATGGGGTGGCTATAAAAAGCAGCAGCCCTGATAGCAAGTCTGGGATGCGTATTCTTGCCTTCGGACTCTCCACCCAAATTAGAAAAAAGTGGCAGCTAGCAGAAATTATTCCTGTGACCTGCCCCACACGGGAGCGGTTGACAAGTAAAAGCGTTCACTGCAAATACAAACCAGTGTTCATAACTTAGAACCAGGTGAAGGGCACAAAAACTGTCTCTTTGTACACTATCTACTGGGGGTAATCTTGGAGACAATGCAAGGGATAAAGCATAAAGCAAAGTAGGAAGTTCAAAATGCAGGGGGGAAAAATCCAACTGGAGTCAAGAGACAAAGATTAGGGAAACGTGACATAGAGAGGAAAAGCCAAGGAAAGAAATTCTTCACCCTTCGAGTTTTGTAGACTCTTGTCTCATGAAGGTGAAGCTCAAATGTCTGGAGAAAGGGGGGCATTATGAGGAGTCTGACCAAGCCTTGATGAATGCAAGGGAATTCCCTAATGGTGTAAGACAAAGGGGGCAAACTTTGGAGCTGGGACTCGCTGTTGAGAAGTGGAGGGAAGTCCTTGGAAAATGGCCACGACTGAATTTCTTGGATTAAGAAGGTGGGATGTGACAGAAACCTCTCCAAAATTTATTAAATTCACAAAGCACATTTATCTCTACTGTTCTTCAGAATACGAATAACGTCGTTTGAAGTGACAAGGAATATATTTTTAAGGGTTATAAAATGTGAAACAAGAAAGCGAAGGACTTGGAAGCCTACATGGTGTTTTCATTATTCCTTCATGTCACTAGCTGGGATTTAAGAGGAGAGAGGGAAGGTGGGGCGGCGAGCAGTTGGCTCTGCAGATAGTATTGTGGGTGGGATCTAGATTGCTGGACCATGGTTTAAGATGCAAAAATGAAGGACTCTTGGCTGAGGATAGAATACATTTCATGAGAACAGGAAAGAAAAAGCTTGCCCAGAGACTCACTGACCCAATCATGAGTGATTTAATAACTCAAGACTGGCAAAGTGTTCATAATCTTTCTAGGGCAGACACAGAAATATGCTGATTACCTCTAAGAAAGGACACTTGGCTCAGCTACAGGAGGGTGGTCAGAGGCAGTCCCCAAATGTTAACTCCTTCAGGTTCACTTCAGTTTTTGAGCCAAGGCCATGCCCTTTCCAGGGTGGCCTCAGCCAATGATTAAGCAAGACTGTGGTCCAAGGGCTCAGCCATTTAAACCCAACGTGGGACTCCTGTAATGGGTAGTCTTTACTCCAGACCTCTCCACTGGGCTGGTAGAGACTCTGTCGGATGCGCGGGGGTCTGACGGCTCCTCTAGCCAATCCTGTTTCTCCTCTTTGCCTTTCACAGGTGTGTTGCATTTCTAACTCCACCTCAGCATCCTCATCCCAGAGGTGGTCCAAGAAAGCAGACAGGAAGATGGGGTTTGACCACATGCCCATCAACAGATGATGGGGTAAATACAATGTGATAGATCCATACACTGGACTATTAGTCAGCCGTAAAAAGGAAGGAAATTCTGACACATGTTACAACATGGATGAACTTTGAGAATATCAGACTAAATCCAATAAGTCAGTCACAGTAGGACCAATACTGCATGATTTCTTAAATGAGGCACCGAGAGTAGTCAAATTCACCAAGACAGAAAGTAGGATGGTGGTTTCCAGGGACTAGGAGGAATGGGGAACAGACTTTCAGTTTTACAAGGTAAAATGAGTTTTGGAGATGGTTAGTGGTGATGGTTGCAAGACAACGTGAATGTGCTTAGTGCCACCGAACCATTTAAAAATAGTTAAAATGGCAACTTTTGTGTTATGTGTATTTTACTGCAGTTAAAAATAAATACTTTTTTTTTTTTTTTTTTTTTGAGAGAGAGTGATTGAGATTGGGGATTGGATACATCCCAACTGACTGGCGGTGAGGACCCACCCCATACAGTTTATGTGTCAGGGATCCTCTTGGACACAAAGAGGTAATGAACCTCCTGGCCAAAGTCCAGCTTACAGAAAGTACCCTGAGCCCAAGGACACCCTAGGAGCCATTTCCCCAATCCCCAAAGGCATCATTGGAATTGACATATTAGGAAGTTGGGATAATCCTCACTTTAGAACTTTGGTCTGGAGTAAGATCTACCATAGTATTAAAAATGTGGAAGGCTCTGTAACTGCCCTCCCTTCTCCCTTCAGCCAAGACAGTGAGATCAAAACCAACCATCAGCATCACTGTGGGGAAGGGACAGATTAGTGCCCTTCTTAAAAATCTAGCCATGCAGGGTGGGTGGTCCCTAACATGGCTCTACTCAATTCACCAATCTGACCCCTACAGAAAGTGTCTGGAATGGGCTGCTGAAGGAGCAGCTGAAGTGCCATCTGCAAAGACCCTCTAGGATGCAGTCTCCGTAGTGAATCTTACAACTTTATATGAAGCTGTGTCCCCAATAGGAAAAATATGTGAACCAAGGGATGCAACCAGGAGTGGCCTACTTGCCATCATTTCCAGTGACCCACTGGGATTCTTCGGGCTTCCTGTCCTTGGAATTCTGGGCTTTTCAGGGTTAAGGTCCCCTTAAACCACAAGTTAGGACTATTGCTCGGGCACTTTGAACTTCCCAGGGACCAGCAGGCAAGCAGAACAGCCACCACCTTGGCATGAGTAGTTGACCTTGGCCAGCAGGAGGAAGTAGAGCTGCCACTGCACAAAGGGGGCAGAAGGGAACTTGCAGACCCAGGAGATCCACCTGGATGCCTCTTGGTCCAGCCTTGCTCAACTGTGATTGTGAAGGGAAGAGCAGCAACTGGGCTTGACAAGGGTGTGTTTGCCCAGTGCGTAAGAATGTGGTCAGCTGACATCTTCTAGCTGTTAATTGGCTCGGTATACCAGATGTCCCAGTCTTCTGAGGGCGGTCCCAGCCACTAAGTGAGTGTAAGGGCCCAGCCATTTCTGTCAACATGAGACTCCTCTCAACACAGTCTTGGCCCTGGACCTCCTTGTTAGACCGCAACAAACTTTGTTGGATCTCCAGCACCACACGACATTTCCGTCGGCCCAATCCTGCCTCCTCCCATGTCCTTCCATGGCTGTCACTCCCCAGTAAAGCTTCTTTCTCTCAAGAGCTGCTTTCCAGAGGAATCATCTGACACACTGTGGAAGCCACGTGATGTCCATAAATTTTCATTTATCAGTCTCTCTACTTTGGGGTATTTTTGAGCATTTTCACAATAAAAAAGTTTTTTTTTTTTTAAGGACAAAGAACTGAAAAGGAGAACAAGAACATCTTAAACATTAAGTATAGATGAGGAGAAATTAAAATGCCCAGATAAATGCATTAAACTAATTGTTGTGAAAATCATAACATAGCAAAAGCAAAGAAGAACGAGTAGTGTCTGGTTATTTATTTATTAATTTTTTAGCAGAAAGCAATTGAGCAAGGGAGACAGAAAAAAATTGTGATAATCTTAGAAGTCTTATTTTATGCCAGTCAGCAGTGCGTGAGTAACAAAATGGATTGGAGATAATTTGAAAGAAATTCTTACAAGATAGGGCAATAAATCTGACCTTGTTTCACCAAGCTTGGGAACGAGGAGACACCGAATTGAAATATGTTGATGGAAGCATACGCTCTATTCCAGACAAATAGGCCTGCTGGAGGAAGAGATTGGCTAGAATGCTCTGTCAGGAAGACTGACATCTTTGTGGAAGTCCATAGTCTTGTGGATGGATGCATGCCAAGGAGCAAAGAGATAAGGAAACAGAAACACAGAGGATATTGTTACGGTACAGGTCAGTGTTTCTTAAAGCTATCCAACCATCAACATTGTTTAGGGGACCTTTAAAATGCAATTTCTTGAGCACCTCATAAATCATAAATTCTGAGGTGGGACCCTAAAATGTGCTTTCTTACGACTCGCCAAGTCGTCCTGAGGATCGGTTCGGTTTGTGAGTCCCTAGTATACAGACTGGGCCACCGGGCTAGGTGAGTAAAAGGGGAAATAGCTTCCTCACATTTCTTAAAAAGCCAGATAGGCGTGATGTAATAATGGTCGGGGATTTCAACTTCATAAGCAACTTCTAGAAGCCTCATTTGGCCAAAAGCAGAACAGGGTAAACCTTGCTAAATTTATGAAAAAGATCAAGCATGAGAATGGAGAACCCACAGCCCTAGATTGAATTCTGACCTACCAGGATGGAGTGATGTATATCAGGGAGGATGAGAAAGGCGTCTTAGGGAAAAGGTCACTGAGTTCACACAGTGGGGGCCAGCCCATACAAGGATAGCATGATTCAGAGATAAAATTCAGAGGTCAAGAAAAGCCTAATTCCAAGGCCCGAGACAGGAAGTTTCATTGTACTCAAAATGTTTCGGAAAATTCTCAAACATTCAAATCTCACAATGCAGGTGCAGGTGAAGCCAACGATAAAGAGACAGAAAATCTAAACTAAGTAACAAAACCCAGCAAACAAAAACAGAAACAGACAAAACTAATGTTTCACTCCGTTACAGTTCCAAGTTTGGCGGTCCATTGCGAGGACTTCAAAACTGAATTACAAATACTTCCGTTACTCCCTGAAGTTTTGATTCAATTTGTCTAGGGCGAGAAATCGACATTAAGTCATTTTTTTTTAATCTCCCCACGTGATGCCCAATATTCAGTTATGGTTGCAAACCACTGCTCCGGATGCTCGGGGTTTAAAGGACAGGATGTGAAGCAGCACAGAAACCAAAGGGGTGTGTAAGGAAGAGACAGCAGTGCGTCGAAATGACCTCGGGCTGGCCAAGAAAAGGCTCAAACAAAAGCGAAATGCCTTTCAGCTGTGTTTGGGACTAGTCGGAGATCAGGGACAGGATAGGCATCCTGCTTGGGAAAGAAGTCAAGGGAACTTCGAAGGCTGGAAATGAGTAAATATCCTTCCAATTTTCTAAAATGGGGAGAAAATGGATTCTGTAAACTACGGATGATTGGGCTGGATATGGATCTCCGACGAGATTCCAGAATGTGTTACTAAAGCGATGTTATAATAGGCACCCAAATGACAAAGAAGTGATTATAGGACCCAGCGTGAGCTCGCAAGAACAAGTCCTGTTAGTCCGGCCCATTTCCATTCCTCAGTGGGGGGTTGGCAGATAAAAACAATGTACACCCATTTCCATTCAGGCATCTGGACTCTAGCAAAACAATCGGCGATGTCTCTAATGATATACTTCTGGTTAAGACAGAGAAGAAAGGGTTGGATGCTAGAACATTTTAGTGGGTTATTAACTGTTTAGGAGTCATATTGAAAGAATACTCATTAATGGATTGATGTCAAACCTGGTGAGGGCTTCCTCGTGTCCTGGCGATCTGTCAGGGAAATATTTCACAGCCCCAGGCACGCCTCAATATCTTTATCAGTGAGCTAGATGAACATTCAAAGGGCCTGCTTATCACTTTCTGCGGGAGACAGAGATTGGCCTGACGATGTTTATTTTATAGCAGAATCGGAGTCTGAAAAGATTTGCGAGGGGCTGGAATGAGAGGCCAAATCTAAAAATAATTAGATTTAATAAGGTGAAGAGTCTAGTCCTGAGTCCTAAATTCTTACAGTACGTGCAAAGGGAGAAATTTGACATAAAGGCAGCTGGCGTTTCTTAAGAGCTTTGCGAGTTTTTGTCAACAATGAATTCAATATCAATGAAAAGCAACGTGGCTGAAAAACAAAACCAAACCACCCGAGAATGACCAAGCACCACTCTAATGAAAGTCAGGAATCTATACGGAAGGAGGGCCAGGTTACCCTGCACTCTGCTGCCCAGGTCATAGCTGGATCTTTGCATTCATTCCTGGGTTCCACACTGTAGGAGTGAGGCATGCAATCTGGAATATATTTCAGGGAGACCCACTGGCGAAGCACAGGAACTTAAAACCGAGCTATACAAAGAACAAATGAAGGAACTGTCTTGCAGACATAGAGGGATAAGGTGGCTGTCTCCAAATAATTGAAAGCCTGTCTTCTGGAAAAGGAATTAGACTTACCTTGTGTATTTCAACGTGATTAAACTAGAGCAAGTGCCTGGAAGCTTCGGGAGGGCTGAGAGACTTCCCGTATGTAGAACCAAGTATTAGCAATAAGCTGTCTGGAAACAGAGCCAGCTTCCTCGGGAAGGGGAGTCCATCACTGACACTAGGGCAGAAGCTGGGGGCTCACTGCAAGGGATGCTGCACAAGGAAATCAGGCATCAGATAAAACTGGATGAAGCGGGAGGACATTTACATTCTACCGTGTTAGGACTAAAATGTCACGACTTCTAATTATTCCTTCAGTGTGCCAGGCTCCTGTGCCCCTCAGGGCCTTTGCACTTGTGATTGCTCCCCTACCCCGATCATCACATGACTTGCTTCCAATCTGGCATCAGGTCTCCATGCAGCTTGCAGACCCTCCCCCCCAACACCACCTCATCTACGTAGTATACATTTCCTTCCCTCTCTATCCTTCGGTTGGCTTTCTTTTTCTTCGCCGATCCATGTGAAATCATATCATGTCTTTAAATGTTCCTTGTTTGTGGCCTCCCCCTCTAGAATGTAACCTTGATGAGGGCAGGCATATTGTGTTTTTGTTCTTTACTGTGTCTTCAGTGCCTGAAACTGCCGCTGGCTCAACAAATATGGCGTCGAACAAATAAGCCTAAGTTTAAACCCTTGATTGTAGGGCGTCGGAGGCAGGGCACAGAGGTTACTCTACTACCCACTTCACCGCACACCGTCCCATCCCAGCCAGCTGGCGAAAATTAGCTGTGTCTGGCTCCATCTAATCCAGGAAAATGACACTTGCTTCCTCGGATATCCCCAGGCCCCTGGGTGTCATGGACCGAACACCTTGGCTTAATTTGAACAGGATTCAGCTACATGTTTGATTTAAATGAGACTGTTCTCCTGGTATGTTGGCAATGAAACTGGGTTTTCTTCAGAGGTAAGTTAACCTCTAATTGCCCACCAGCTCTTTGTTCCGGGGCTGGGCAGGGTGATGGGGGGGTTTCCAGGCTGCCTGCTGCTTATCAAAACAGCCCCAGAACACACAGCCGGGATGGACGGGGAGGACCCTCAAAAGTCAGTCATGAAAACATCTGTCCGGAGTTCCAGGTTAGGAAAGAATCACAGAGCCTGACAGGAGAAAGATAGTGACGTGCTAGCCAAATAAGGCCTGGGAATTATTGGTATGTTTAATTTATCCAGATTATCCCCTAGACCCCCACTATCACCAGAAATGGCCACAGCTGCACATTTATTAAATGATGCCAAACTTAATGCTCTGTGCTAAAACATTAATCACTCATTCACCACCCAAATGTGCGGATCGAATGGTTAGGTTATCCAGGCTATGAGGGCCAACTCTGAGCCCCAGGAAGGAGAAGTTACATTTAAGGAATATTCAACTTGAGGGGCGCCTGGGTGCTCAGCCAGTGAAACGCCTGCCTTCCATTCAGATCATGATCTCGGGGTCCTGGGATCGAGTCCCACGTCAGGCTCCCTGCTCCGCGGGGAATCTGCTTGTGCCTCTGCCCCCCCCACTTGTGCTCGCTCTCTCTCTCTCTCAAATAAATAAAATCCTTTAAAAAAAGGAATATTCAACTTGAGAAGTTACTTGAAACCTGGGGCATTTTTTAAAGCATACAAACATGTAACTTGTACATGCTAATTATAGCTTCCATTTACATAGAGAGGACAGATCCAGCAAATGAGAGTAACAAATAGAGGTGATGGCGTTGATGACGGTCACAAGCGTGCATTTGACACTCTGTGCCTGGCATTGTTCTGAGGGCTCTACACTGAACAGCTTAACCCTCACAACAGCCCTGTGAAGTGAGCCCTTCACCCCCATTTTACAGACAAGGAAACTGAGGCAGAAAGTTGTTCTGTCACTGTCTGAGGTCACACAGCTAATAAGTGGTAGACCTGGTCCTTAGACCCAGGGTGTCCCCATCCAGGACTGTGCTCTTGACCACTGTGGCACAAGGCTTCTTCCAAATCCTGGAGGCACATCCATATCCCTCGGATGGAAACACGGGATTTGGCACAAGTAGGCATTGAGGGGGAAGCCCAGCCTCTTGGGGGCAGGTTCATTTACGCATTCTGGCTTTCATTTCATGCCCTGTGTCTTGAAACTGGGAGGCGGGCCTGGGAGATTGGGAGGCGGGCCCAGGAGACTGGGAGGAGAGCCTAAGAGACTAGGAGGTGGGCCTGGAAGACTAGGAGGCGGGCCTGGGAGACTGGGAGGGGCCTGGGAGACTAGGAGGCGGGCCTGGGAGACCGGGAGGCGGGACCAGGAGACTGGGAGGCGGGCCTAGAAAACTAGGAGGCGGGCCTCGCCGTGCCCAGGTGGGGTCTCTTACACCCTTAATTCTCTCTTGCAGCCTCTCGTCTTCGAGGCCTTGCTGTCTTTTCTTCCTTCAGACCCCCGGGCACATGCTCCCAAGAAAGAAAAGAGGCCCAACCTGTCAGATATAGATATAGCAGCGAAGAGCAATGCATTGGACACCCCACCTTCTGGCATCCCGCCCCAGGCTCACACCCCACTGTGTCATATCCCCGGGTGCGGGGTGCGCCTGGACCTGCGTGCCGGAGGCTCTTGTGTGACTGCACGCCTGTCCCCCAACCCCGTGCGCGGTGGCTTCACGTGACATCAGCCATGGGGCGGGGGGAGGAGTATTCACAGCCCGAAGCCGGCAGAGGCTGGGAATTCGGGTGTGTGTGCGGGTTTGGCCTCCCGGAGAGCGGCTGCCCGGCCAGCCCAGCACCGCACACACCAGGCGCTGCCTCCCTGAGACAGAACGAGGAGCCTGGCGCCGTCCCGCTCTCCCCAGTCACTGCATTTAGGATAATGCCGAGTACACACTCCCTCATGATTCCCTCCAGAGCCATTATCATCTGTCAAGCAGAACTTTCATTATGAGCATTTTCACTCCAAAGAGGCACTAAACCACCAAAGTTGGCCGACTCAAGACTTCTCCGGTGCCCGTCGCGCACGGACCAGCATTTCTGCCCATCTGCCGACTCCCTCGTTCCCGCATTCCCAGCTCGCACCTCCGGCTATTTTGCCCCCCCTGGGCTCTGCTGGTTTCTCCCCACCTGGTGCTAATTCTAGTTATGCTGGACCTGCCTCCCAGCCCCAGCTTTTATCACTGTGGAGTCCCCCTGAGGTCTCGGTTTCACCATCTGTAAAATGGGGTTCCTGTAGAACCCAACCTCATAGAACTGGTCTGAGGATGAAACTTGTAAAGGAGTGGAAGGCACAGAACAACCCCTGGCAAAAAAGTTAAGGTTGCTGTTATTCTGCACTCTCTCTGCAAGCCACTCTTGACTCCTTAACAGTTAACACCCACCTGCTGCCGGCCCCTGCCTCGGGATAGCGGAAACAGCGCGTATATGCCACCCACTTCCCTACCCCCTTGGTGTTGCTCACAGCACTCCGTTATTCTGGAAAGCCTTTTCCTATCTACGGACTCCTATATGTCCTTCAAACCCCTTCTCAAATGCCACCTTTTCTATGAAACATTGGCTGACCCTTGATTGCAATTAAACTTCAGCTTCTTTACTCTCTGGGAGGCCACTGGATTCTCAAATGGTAGCATTGCCTTTCCCCTTATCCATGTTCCTCCCTTTGCCTGAAAAGCTGACAGAACTCCATGGGGGGTGGGCTAAGGCATAGAAAAGCATTGCTAATGTGTGAATGCGCACTGGGAGGGATACGCGTGTTTCCCTTATCCCTGCATTTTTAGGTATTTCTTAGCACTAATTAATTTCCTGGTATCCTGGGATCAGAGCTCTGAGAGGACTCCTCATGGTCACTTGCTGACCCGCATATCTCGCAGATGAAGACAATGGTCTGAGCATGGAGGGCTTCCAAAGAAGGCTGGAGGGGCCACCAAGATAGCAGGACCGCCAGGGGCAACATGAGGACATGGGTCTAAAGGTTGGGAGAGAACCAGGCAAAGGGCTCAGAAAGCACTTCTGGAGCCTGAGTCCTGGGGAGCAATCATCCACTTGCCTCATGCAGTGTCCATATTGGCAGCCTCCCTACCCACCTCCCTGGCCCAGCCACAAATGGCCACGTGCAGAAGGCATCCGGCCGGGAGCCCATCATCACTCGATTATTTAGGATGTGGGCTTTTTTCCATTTCCTAACAGCTACATGGGTTCGTGTCCTTGGAAGAAATGCTGAAGTCTGAAATAGCCAGCATCAACTCTCCACCTCTCCTCATCTTCTACTCCTTTACTCTGCTGTATGTTCTTCAGCTTCGATGTGCTTCTCACTACTCGAAAGTGTTATCGTTCATTCATTCATTCATTCATTCATTCATTCATTCATTTTCTTATGTACTGTCTGCTACTCCATTAGAAAAGAAGCTGGAGGATTAGGGACTTTGTCTTCGTAGTATAGTTTAGGTGCTCAGTAAATTTTGGCTGAACGTTTGAATGAATAAGAGTCGTAACTGTACCATGTTATACTGATAAATATCTGTTCTTTCCAGTTTTTGGGGGGTTCCACTCTGCTATTCTTTTCCTTCTCAGATTTAATGTTTCAATAATTTTGATCCTTCCTGCTTTTCTAATGTAAGCATTAACTTCCTAAGTCCTGGCTTAACTGCATTCCCAAGTGTTGATTTCCAGTGTATTAATTCTTCAGTCCCAAGTATTTCTGAGTTCGCATGAGGATTTCCTTTTTGAGCCAGAAGTTATTTGGACGCCTGTGTCCATGTTATGTGTATACATTTAATCTCCAAATGAATGTGGTTTCTCTACACATTAATATATTATTTCTAATTTAATTTATTTGTGGTAGGAGATCACAATATGGGTGAGTACAGTCTTTTGAAATCCACTTTGATGGCCCCAGCTCTTAAACGGCCTGCATTCATATTTCATGTGTTTTGAAAAGAAGGTCTTTTCTCCCGCAGCAGGGTGCTATGCTCTATACAGGTCCATTTGATGAAGGTCGATAATTATGCTTTTCAAAACTTCCATATCCCTCCTTCTGGATAGGTTTTTTTTTTTTTTTTTCTTTTTCTGTTCCACTGTTGGCTGCTAGTTATTTGAAAGTTAAAGGTTTTGGTCTTTCCCCCCAGTATTTGTTCTTTTTAAATAAGACAAAACCTTCATACCTCTTAAACTGTGACCGAGCCTCTCCCATCTTACTTTATATATATATTTTTTTACATCTTACACTTTTGTGGTTTTTCTGTTATATTTCAGCTTCTTTGCTTTAGTTCTCCACACAGACTAGGCATTATGTTTATTATTTTGAAGTCTTTTATTTAGGTTTACTTGTGTCTTTGCTCCTCATTCCTACTTATATCTCAGACCTCTCACCTGGAACCGTTCTCCTTCTATCTATAACAATCTTCCAGAATTTGCCGTGGTGGCAGTTTTTCTGTCGTAAATTCTGTCAGATATGGTTTGTCTGTAAGTGTCTTTGTTGAACCCTCATTCGTAAAAGC
This sequence comes from Ursus americanus, assembly GCF_024610735.1. Lineage (NCBI taxonomy): Eukaryota > Metazoa > Chordata > Mammalia > Carnivora > Ursidae > Ursus > Ursus americanus. The sequence continues at coordinate 18,252,355 of NC_142158.1, forward strand.
TAGTTTTGCAGGATGAAGTATTATAAACTGACAAGTTTTCTCTGAGAACACTGAAGATATTGTTCCTTTGTCCAGCAATTTCCACCAGTGCTGATGAAAAGCCATCATTGGCCTCATCACTAACCCTTTGTATGGCATCTGGCTTTTTTCACTGGCTACTTTGTAAAAATCTCATTTTTCCTCTTCAGTGTTCCACGCTTTGCCTATGGTGGGTGGTGGTGTATATTTCTTTTTATCTTGCTTAGATTTGGGGGGTTTCCTAGAATAAATATCAGTGTCTTCCCATAGTTCTGGAAAATTCTCAGCCATGATCCCTCTGGATATTGTTCTCCCCATTCTAACAAGCTCCTTCTAGAATATTGACTCCACAGAAGTTAACCCTGTGATGTCCAATATAGCAGTCACTGACCACACGTGACTGTTTAGAACACTTCCATCACGGGAGAAGATTCTATTGGGCAGCACTGACAGTTTCTCATTCTGTTCCTATTTTCTTTTAACCTTTCTTAAACATTTTCTAAATCTTTGTCTCACAGGCCCACAGACTGAATGATTTGTTTAGATCCATCTCCTGACTCACGATTTCTCAATTTCTTCAGCCTAAGTTATCATTGATTTTTTATAATTCCAACTATTATATATATTTTTGTTTCTAACCTGTCTTTCTGTATACTGATATAGTAAAATACAGTCAACATAATACTAAATATACCCAGTGGTGATTCTAACTCAGGATCTTTTTTTTTTTTTTTAAAGATTTTATTTATTTATTTGACAGAGATAGAGACAGCCAGCGAGAGAGGGAACACAAGCAGGGAGAGTGGGAGAGGAAGAAGCAGGCTCATAGCGGAGGAGCCTGATGTGGGGCTCGATCCCAGAACGCCGGGATCACGCCCTGAGCGTGAAGGCAGACGCTTAACCGCTGTGCCACCCAGGCGCCCCTAACTCAGGATCTTTTTAAACTACATTTTTGCGTGTGCAAAATTTTTCAGCCAACCCATGCAGTGTGAATTCAGACTGGAAACACACATGAGAGTTGGCTTAGGGTTATAGGCTCTCATGGGGAGTTCTTTCTTCCACCCAGTACCTAGGGTGACGATGGGCACGTTTTCTAGAGGTCCCTTTCTGTGTGGTGGAGTTTACTTCTCTTTAATCTAACAAGGACTGTATTTCCTTGGGCTCCCAACTTAACATGGGAGAGGGGGACCTGAGGCATAGACAGTGTTTTTCTATTCTATTCCTCACCTTGAGAAAGCCCTAGATTTTACATACTGCAGCACACATCCTATGAGGTCAGCAAAACTCATGTTCAGCATCTCAATTCATCAAGGTTTGGCAGAAAGTCCTGGAGGTATTTGGTGCTCACTTATTTTATAGCATCCCTTCTCTTTGTTTAAAACTCCATAACCTGGGGCGCCTGGGTGGCACAGCGGTTAAGCGTCTGCCTTCGGCTCAGGGCGTGATCCCGGCGTTGTGGGATCGAGCCCCACATCAGGCTCTTCCGCTATGAGCCTGCTTCTTCCTCTCCCACTCCCCCTGCTTGTGTTCCCTCTCTCGCTGGCTGTCTCTCTCTGTCGAATAAATTAAAAAATAAATAAAAAATAAAAAATAAAACTCCATAACCTTAGGAAAATCCCCAGACAAATCCAAACTGAAGGACATTCTATAAGATACCTGACCAGTACTCTTCAAAACTGTCAAGGTCGTGTAAATATATAGGAGGACACTCCTGTGACATGACAGCGAAACACACAGTGGTCCCCTGGCCTGGATTCTGGAAGGAGAGAAACTGGTAAACTCTGTATGAAGTCTGGAGTCCAGCTAGTAGCAACGTAGTAACAATATTACCTTCGTTTTGGTCAAATGCACCACAATGGTGTAAGATGACAGCCTTAGGAGAAACAGAGTGGAACTCTGTACTGTCTTTGCAACTTCTCTGTAAATCTAAAATTATTCCAAAATAAAAAGTTTCTTTACAAAGAAGACACTAATGATTTCTTCTTTAATTCCAGCTGGGTGGTCTATTTAAAAAGATGTTTCTTTCTGTAATCGGTATTTTGGGTTTACATTTGGGAGGATCCTACAGGGTACCTATCACACCCCCAGAAGCAAATCCACTTACCCAGAGAAGAATAGACCAGAATCACGGTAACCACATGTGGCCATTATCAGGCATGAAATGTGGTAGACTTGGAGTAGAATGTGCTTAAAGGACCAGGCCCCAGAGTAGAAGGGACATTTGAAAGAATGCCAACAGTCGCCCTTATGGGAAAGGAAGATCGGTTCCCATGTATCCCTCAACAAAGGGAAGTGAATCAAACCAGTTACACGTACATAAAAATAACTGGAGGCAAAACATATCAATACTTTCTTGAACAGCGTTTGTTATGGGTTGAATTATGTCCCCTCCCCCCAAATTTTTATGTGGAAGCAGTCACCCCCAGTACCACAGAAGATGACTTTATTGGCAAAGAGGACCTTTTCAGAGGTAACAAAGTTAAAATGAGCTCACTGGGGTGGGGTCCTAGGCCAATAGGAACGGTGTCCTTATAAAGAGGAGAAATTTGGGCATGGACACGTACACATGGGGAGAACAGCACGAGAGGATGAAGACAAAAATTAGGATGGTGCATCTATAAGCCAAGAAACACCACCAGACCACCAGAAGCAAGAGGAAGGCATAGAACATTCTCCCTCACCGCCCTTGGAAGGAACCAGCCCTTCCTCTGAACTGTGAGACCATACCTTTCTGTTCTTTAAGTTACCCAGCTTACGGTAACTTTGCGAGGCCAGCCCACACACACTACAACAGCTCTTCTCTAAAACTTGATATAATGTCTTCACAGTAGGAGAGACAGGTCACCTGGGTCTGCCATGTGGAGCTGGTTCAGACCATGTATTTGTTAACTGTCTAGAGTAATCTGGAGAGAGGGGCAGGAGAGATCCTGTGACCTAGGGTTCATTGCCACCCCCTGCAACATTCTCATCTTTGGGTGGCATCCTTTTCTATTAATATTTCAGTTTCACAGAGAGGTCCTGGAGTATAATCAATTGTTCTCTTTCAGAGTGCTCTCTACCTGAAAAAGCACAATGTCCTTATCGACACTGCACTTTAAAGAATGTTCTGAAGTAAATCTACAGGGCATTCTGGCTATTCAGATCCAGAAATGGGTAAACCAATAAGGATATAAAGACACAGAGAGATGTTTTGGCAAGATCGCAGAGCAATCGGTGCCAGAGATTGGAACAGAATCAATGCCCCATTGCAGAGCATGGTCAAGGATCCGAATGACCTCCAACAGTCAATCTAGCCCATCCCTTGAGGTTATGGGCCAATGGGTAGAATCTCCAGGCCTAGGAGAGTGCTAGTGACTCTTTCAGCCCCATAAAGCCCAGTTCCAGTCCAATAAACCCAGTTCCAGTCTCTCACAACTCAAAAAGATAAACATATCTTTGTGGGTTACCCCAAGATTCCTTACCAACGACCCAAAATCATGCAGAGTGATAGAGACACACTAGAATCTCAGACCCCCCAGCAGAGCGAATAGAATACACCCAGAACCAGACTCAACTCCTCTAAAGAAGTAAGGTAGAACTTCTCTCTATTGCCAGGTGTGTATACCCCTCCCCTTTCTCTTAGCACAGTCCCCACCCCCTCCATTCATGCTATAATACTAGAAGCCAAAGTGAAGCAGATGATCCAGAGAATTCTGAACTAAAGGGGTTCAGGTGGGGGGAGTGTATAATGAAAGCACTGTCACACACTAGTCACCAAAAATGCTTGTCAACACCACCAGCTACTTAGGACACACACAACCCTCCCTTGGATTCCAGACCTGGGCACCGCCTCTTCTCCAGCTGAGCTTCCCCAGGTCTCAGACTCAACAGTCTCAGCACAGAGTGAGTGTAGCACAAAGCACACGTCTGTGGGTCCCTCAGCAGCTCTTGACCCCATCCCTTCCTCATCGCCCACAGTGCTGGTGGCAGAGGCTATCTCGCACTATGGCAGAAGCGGCCTCCAATCCAGCCCCATCCAAGAGGGAGGCAATGCAAGCCACAAAGACAGAATTTTAAACTTAGCAGCCCCTTTTAAGAAACTGGAAAAAAACACATGAAATCAATTTTAAGGATGTGTTCCATTTAACCCAATATATGGAAAAAATCATTTTGACATGTAGTCGATGTACAAAGTTATTAATGGGATAGTTTACCTTTTTTGGGTTGGGTCTTCCAATTTGGGTGTGTGCTTTACACTTTCAGCACATTTTATTTGTGCTAACTGCTTTATAAGAATGGCTGCCATATTGAATAACATCAGTCTAAGAGCCTCAAGTGATGTCACGGCTTCAAGTCTTGGGAAGGTGTATGATTTTAGAGGACACATATTTTCTGTCACCCATCTTTTATCTTTTCAGTGGGATCCATGAGAGAAGGTTCCAATAAATTCTTTTTTGTTCCAATAAATGGTAATCAAACCCAATTCCCAGCCTTTACATACCCAGTTGTCTATCTGAAAGGACCTCTTCCCCTTCATTCCCTGTTTGCCTCAAGGGAACCTATTTTTTCCAGTTGTTCTTCTCCAGTTCCAAAGGCAATTCTTTAGTTATCCAAAGCTGAAACAAAGATGGCCTCTACGAGACTCCATGGAATTGTATCTAGTACAGTGCCCTGAACTTGCTTGAAATCATTTCACTTCCCTTACAAGACTAAATTATTTTAAAAAGAGGAGATATGTGTTACCTCTGTGTATTCCAAACCCAGCAAGCACAAGGCCTGGCACAAGGTTGCTTACAACATGGCAGCCTGGTTCCCCTAGAGCGGATGATCCAAGAAACAATGAGGAAAGCGAACAAGACGAAAGCCGCCACGTTTTTTAGAACCTGATCTTGAGAGTAACACACCATCACTTTCGCCACATTCTTCTGGTCACACAGATCACCCCTGCCCAGTGTGGAAGGGGACTAAGTGGGTGTAAGTACCAGAAGGTAGGGGTCCACGGGGGCCATCATGGAGGCTGGCAGAGAATGAAACACCCGCTTCTAGACCATGGAAACTGTGAACCTAGTCCTTGATGGCATGTAAGTCATTGACCTGAAGATACTATGCAGCCAGCAAAGTCAAGCCCTTCCTGTCTCTGCGCACATATCCTCCTGCCACACTGATACCCACGCTCAGTGTTTGTGCTGTTGAATTATTTCTTGTGCACTTCAGCGAGGTCCCACATGAGTCTACCTTGGTAAGGCAGGCCCGATGTCTGGTAAGGCGGCAACCTCCACCAGCCTAAATGGGCCCTGTTAAGGATAAATACAGTTCAGTTTACTGTGATGAATGGATCCGTTTGTCAGGGCTTTCTCAAATTTTTCAAACTCTACTTCAAAGAGGAACCTATAAACGTCTAGGCTTTTTGCAGCTGAAAGCAATTAACCACACAGCAATTGTAAAGAAATGGAAAGGAGACAGTTGTTTCACAAGTGGAAAAAAAATACTGAAAATTGATCTCTGTGTGGGCAACAAAGTTTAGGTAGTAACAATATTAATAACATGAGTTCAAATGTGATAGGTTTTAAAGCTCAATGCTGTTACATGGGGTTAAAAGTCTTGGTAAGCAAATACCGTGGGGATTTCCTGCAAGCTGAAACCAAAAGAGTTTTGCCACCCTATTGCTAAATTAAAAGGGGTAAATAGGCATAATATCCACAGGGGATAGCTGGGTCCCACAGGTCCCTATTGTGGACACTACTGGTTTGCCTATTTTAATAAGACCGTATCGCACTAGGAAAAAATGTTTGACTATGACTGTAACATTTATATATGAATGTAAAACATACATGCAAAAAAGTTTCAAAGTATGAGATTAAAAAATAGCAATGTACAGCATAAGTGACTACAGTTAATAGTCATATTGTGTTGCATATTTGAAAGTTGCTAAGAGAATAAATCTTAAAAGCTCTCATTATAAGAAAAAAGAGTCTGATGGATGTTAACTAGACTTATCGTTGTAATCAATTTACATTATACACAAATAGCAAATCGTTATGTTGTGTACCAGACACTAATATAATGCGATATATCGATTACACCTCAATAAAATAAACTAAAATAAAATAGAAATTCTATTTTTTTTTTTATTCCCATACCATCCTGTGAAGCTCATTTTGGAGATCACAGCCTTAGACAAAATTATCCTTTACTCGTTCAGTTGGACTTGTGCGTGGGCCAGACGTGGCCAGCTAATGGAATTGGGACAGAGTGGATGGGGGAGCATGATTTTCCCCTGTATCTATTCACACTTAGACATCCACACTGAAACTACTAAGGAGATTCATGGAAGAAAAAAAATGGATTGAATTATAAGATCATAAGATCCCTGGGGTTTCTGGAATATAGATGTATGTGTAATGAACAGTAGTCATTCCAGATGGAGGCTGGGTAGAGAGAGCACTGGGTCCCTGAGAGGGAACGTGAAGCAGAGAGTCAGAGAGTCAGAGAATGGGGTGGATTGCTGGGATAGAGGCAGGAGAATGAGCTGTTCCAGCCAGACTACCTTGGGTCCAGGCAGTTTTACCATGAAATTCCTGCTGATAGAATATAGAACTGGGAGAGGGAGTATTCTCTCTCTCACTATGGAAATGTCATCTGGATGGATTAACAGAGATCTATCTACTGATTGCTGCTGGGGGTCACTGCATGATGGGAGTCCCTGCAGGTCTGTTAGGGCTTGAGTTGGAATCAAAACTCAACCACACCAGAGTCAGAGGTAATTTATAACACAGGAAGGTCTGAGAACCTCTGGCCCCAAGCACTCCAGCACTGGACCTTGTCTCTCACGTCCCAATTGTGGCTGATACTGGGCTGAGGGAGCTGCCCCCATTCCTCTGCCTTTCAGAGGGCCACAGCCTATTTTCACCAACAAGGCTACCTCCAGCTGCACCAGCAGTGGGAGAAAGTTTCTAAATGCAGAGTGACACTCTAGTGGAAATTTCCAGCTCCGGACTATTGTGTGGTCCTGTCTTGGCCCGCAATGGATTCATAAATGATCAGAGCTGAGTTCTGGACACACGTGAACACCCTTAGGGATTCTAAGAAAAAAATTTTTTTTCGAGAAAAGCATCCTGGAAACAATTGAGTTTTCTGCAGCCAGGAAGGGTATTTTTATAACCCTGGTCTCACTTGTGTGAGCAGGCGAGTGAGACTAAGATGTTCCTGTGAAACGCCCGAGACTGTCCCGGCTAGTGCCACAAGATGAGGTCTGAGGAGAGTGCCATAAAAATAGAACAAATTCTGGCCACCGCTTTTAGCAAGAGATCCTGCTACTTGCTAAAATAAATAATGTAATGGCAACCAGTACAATAGCTTCCATTTTAGAACATCACAAAAACATCTGTAGGGAAAATAAACAATCCCATGCCTTTGGCAGAAGAGCTCGACCAAGGAAGTGTGGAAACCAAGTAATCAGCTGCCGGAACGGAGACACTGACACACCCATTCTTCTCCCCTTCCTGCAGAAACCTCAGTGAAATACACACAAGAAAAAAGAAGTGGCTCAAATCCACATGACCGAAGCGACCTGGAGAGGAGATGACAGCAAAAACTGAGAGCTGGAAGGTGGACAACGGCTGACTCAGCAGACCAGAGAAAGCTGAACCAGACCTGCAGCCGAGAAAGCCACAGAAAAGAGCCGTTTTCCCTAAGGAAGCCTGGAAACCCAGATGTTCAAGTTACAGGACCCTCAGAAGGCAAGGAAAACAGGAGAACTGGTTGGAAGACCTTATGTAGCATCTGGATCCCCAAAGCCTGTCTTCTACTTCACGCAGTCAGATGATTGTCCCCCCTCCCCCAGCCGCCCCCCTTGCCTCAGAAGACCGGACGTTTAGAGAGATTCAACAAGATAGACTTTGGACTCCAAACAGCTGAGGGCAGAGTGAGAGCCTTACTGTAAAGAGGAAATTTAGGTGAAAGTCTGCACCTTGAACAATGGGATCCCCAACTTTCCCTCCACCTTAGCTGGTAGAAGGTTGGCAGCCCATGAAGCAAATCAGAGTTGAGTTGTCCAATATGGTGGCCACTAGTCACAAGTAACTGAGTTTAAATTAAGCAAAATTAAATAAAGTTAAAAATTAAATATTTTCGGGCACCTGGGTGGCTCAGTCGGTTAGGCGTCTGACTCTTGGTTTTGGATCAGGTCATGATCTCAGGATTGTGAGATCAAGCCTGCATTGGGCTCCATGCTCAGCAGGGAGTCTGCTTGAGATTCTCCCTCTCCCTCTGCCCCTCTCCTTGCTTGAGCTCTCTCTAAAATAAATAAATAAATCTTTTTAAAAAATAACATTTTCAAATGTACTAGCCACATTGCTAGTACTGAATAGCCATATGTGACTAGTGGCTACCATGTTGGACAGCACTGAATGTTTTCATCACCACGTGAGGTTCTGTGGAACAGCACTGGCTCAGAGTCCCTCTCTTGAGGAAACCAACCAGCCTGAGAGAGAAACCTACAGAGAGTGACATTCATTGATCTCCCAGAGTGAAACCCAATAGCTAACAAGCCCCACTCATGTCAACAGAGCTTCTATCAGAAATGTGGCCTCTCACTCTTAAACATAAGATGGCAAATCTGAATGACCAAGTATCTGAGGAAAGTCTCAATTATCAGAGACAAGAGGAAATAATACAAAGTGCATTGCACCCATGAAAGCAAAATAGGAAAGAATAAAAATATGAGAGGGAAATTAGAAACTAAATAGATTAGGTGGTAAAGTCTCTTGGAATGCCAAAAAAAAAAAAAAAGTTGAAAACAGGAGAGAAAACCTAAGATAACGTATCTGTCCATGAAATTCATCTTTCAACTCAAAGGAGTTCCAAAAAAAAGAAGAAGAAAGAAAAAAGAACTGAATAAAAGGGGAGGGAGAAAGTTATCAAAGTCATAGAATGAGATTTCCCAGAACTTTCCAGATTGAAAAGAGCCACTGAGTGTACAGCACTGTGAATGAAATAAAACATATATCAAGGCACATCATCATGAAATTTTTTGAACACTGGAGATAAAGAGGAGACTCCCAAGTGCTCCTGAGAGCAAACACAAGTCACACACAAAAGATCAGGTATCAGGATCACACTGGTGTCATCAACAGTGATACTGAAAGCTGAAAGGCAGCACATCTCTAAAAGTACTAAGGAAAAATGATTTTCAACCTGAAATTCTATACCCAAGGGTGAAGGTTGAATAAAAACGACGTTTTCAGCTGTACAGTGGATCAAAAATTTGCTTCTGTGTCAGTCAGCGTGAATAGGAAACAGAAGGCTCACTGAAACTGAGGAGAGTAACTATTTACAAAAGTATGGCCAGGGTGAAGGGAACGGAACCAGAAATGTTGAGGTATCCCGAAGCTGGCAGGAGCAGGGAGCTGTTACAATGCTAAGTGCTAAAAGCACATAGGGAGGGCATGCTTCCTGAACCTGGAGGGACAGCTGTGGCTCGAGGAGGCAGCCACCTACTGGAAGCTATGGCCACCAGACAATCACAGCTCCACAAGGAATGAGATAGGCTACAAACAGCCCCTGTTGGGTCATGAGGACACCCAAGCAACCTGTGGAAAGGCCCAAATAGGGAAGAACTGAGACCTCTGGCCAGCAACCAACACCAACCGGCCATCCATGTGAATGACCTTGAAATCAGATCCTTCAACTCCAGAACCCCCAAACTCCTGACTCACAAAAACTGTAAGATAATGAATGTTTGTTACTTTGTGGCACTAACTTCTATAGTAATTTGTTATGCAATAATAGATATCTGGTAGATAATAAAGAGGATGAGAATGAGGAGAGAGAGAGAGAGTGTGTGTGTGTGTGTGTGCAGTGAGTGGAAAGCAAGAAGCTAAATAATTATTTTTTGTAGAAGAGAGTCAACAGACATATTGAAAACTGAAAATCATAAAATAGAGAAGTAAATATATTACTTGAAATAAGAAGAAACATCTGAAAAAGCAGAGAGTGTTTGCCTTGAGGTATCCAGAATTGAGACTGGAGGGAGAGGGTTGGGTCTTATTAACAGCAGTATTAAGCCCCCAGCTCTCTGATTCAGCAAGAAGAGTAGTAAGAGGGAATATTTGAGATGAAGTTGCAGAGATCCTAGGTGGAAATACTCAGGGAGGAGAGTCTGAGAACCAGTCAGAGCTGGACAGCACATCCAAACCAGGTAATGAGACCCAAGAGACCCATCGCAACATGGAGACTAATCTGGAGCTTGAAATAAGACATGAGCTCTCCAGGGGTACCTGGGTGGCTCAGCCAGTTAAGCGTTCAACTCTTGGTTTCAGCTCAGGTCATGATCTTAGGGTCTTGAGATCAAGCCCTGCATGGGGTTCTGCGCTCAGGGAAGAGTCTGCTTTCCCCTCTCCCTCTGCCCTTCCTCCCTCTTTCTCTCTCTTTCAAATAAATAGACAAATCTTTAAAATAAAAATTTAAAAAAAGAGAGAGATGAGGCCTCCAGGTTGACATGAAGAGGGGACCAGAAGATGTTAAACCAAGGATCAGACTCCCTCTGGGACCCTGGGGAAGATGGTGATCCCAATGAGGCAGAAGTGAATGACCTAAACTGTGGGCTATTTTAAGGAGAAGGGCACTGGAAAAATACTTAGCGACTTCGCAGACACTTAGTGGACATCCAGCGTGACTAATGACAAACCTCTAGAGTGGCTTTTATACCTCCCGCCTCACTGCATGACCAGCCATACAATAGAGCCCTTCCTTGACTGAAGGCCCTGCGCTGAACACATTCCTCTCAGAAATTCACATTCAAATGAAAATCATCAACATCATTATGATTAGAATAACTTTCATTATTCCATTTACTTTGGTCTTGACATATCATTTTGTAGTGGGCATGTATTTTTTTTTTTTTTTTAGTGGGCATATATTTTAAATTGTTGACATTACATTGCTGGGATTGACCGCTAAATGCCTAGAAGCACTGTCTTCTGAATCCATGCCAAATTCCCATTAAATGAATCACCAGCACCATAAGATTTTTAGTGTCTTACATGTGCAATCTTCCATGATTGCCAGAACGCTGACGATTATTATCATCTGCTCTAAATCGTGTGTCTTTTCAGAGCAGCCTCTCCCATGAGAAGCTCGTGTTGGTCGGCTGGCAACAATTCCTACAGCTCTCTGCCCCATACCATGAAGGAATTCCTTAGCTGGAAAAAGAGGATAACGCTACTGAGGTTTGGGGGACTTCCGGCTCCTGTCGGGTGGCCTCATCATTTCCAGCTGCCTGAGGAAGTGCAGACAGGAGAACAGGAAAAGGCCACCCATACTGAAGAGAGAGCAAATCTTAGGGCTGATATTCCTCATTAGAGGCTCCCAAAGCTCTTGGCTTTCACTTGACATGTTTTCAGTCTCTGATCATACTCGAATCATTTCCCCTCTCACTTGACATGTTTTCAGTCTCTGGTCATACTCGAGTCATTTTCCCCTCTCACTTGACATGTTTCAGTCTCTGGTCATACTCGAGTCATTTTCCCCTCTCACTTGACATGTTTCAGTCTCTGGTCATACTCGAATCATTTCCCCTCTCTCTTGCCCCATTTAAATCCTGTCTTTCCCAACCCAAGGTCCCTGACCTTGCCTCTCAGACCTGGCTGCCCCTCCCCTCCCCACCCCACCCTCCAGCCCTACTTTCTTCTTTTTTGTCTCTTCCCAGCTGTGTCTTTCTGCTTGTCTGGCACCAGATCATCAAAGTGCATCGAACTATATAAATATGAGGAGAACATTCGGATGCCTTCTTCCTGTACTGCCACACCCCTCCCTAGGCAGGTCTCCTTTGACTTCAGGAATTCCTTAATTTCATTACTCAAGACAGCATATCCTAGTAGGCTACTTCCAAGCCTAGTTGCCCCAGCAAGGCTAGCTCAACCCACTCCCCTCTTTCTGTCCTGGCAAGCATCAGCTAGATGGTTTTTAAATATAAAAATACCAAAAAAATCTCCCTAAATGTCCTTGGTTCATGATAAGAATACAGGGTAAATGTATCACTAGAGAATTAAGTGCCTTTAGATAGTAAAGCCCCAAGTCAAGCTATAAACTATTTCTGCATTGCTAGTGTAGACAGCAAGCTAGGCTCTGGGCAATAACCCATCAACAAGTGAGGGGACAGAAGAGCAGGATGGTCCCTGCCTGTGGGGCCTTATGCAAATCCAAGAAAAGACCCAGAGAGGCAATAGTCAATTAAATCAGTCATCACAACTCACTCTAAAGGTCTTGAGAAAAGTCAGATATCTACTGGCAACCAAGCACAGACCGCCATGTTTAGGTTGGAAATGAATCACATGGGGGAAAGGATCCCTGTAACGTGGCTAAAGAACAATCAGAAGACAGTGGGAAGATTCAGTGAGCCTCATCTTCAGAAAAAGACAAAATACATTTGAGCCTCCCTTTCCTGATCCCTGAGAGAACTTAAAACTATATACACAAGGGATCAAGACCACATGGACTTTGTAAGGGGCAGAGCCATTTACGGCTTCTTCATCTTTGCTCTGTTTCTCGAGTTCTGTTTTCCCTTTGTGGTCAGCGCTGGATGCCTTAAAACAGAAAGGTCTTCTGTGTTTGTCTTTGGAGAGTATGAAGGGTACAAACAACGGGGGACGGTGACAGCTTCCGAAGGAAAGGAAGGTGGATTGATTTCCCGGAGGCTGCCGCAGAAGGGGGAGAAACTGAGTAGGATTTCAGGAGAAACCCCGGAGCTGCCCCAGAAAATACATCGTGAAGTCCCACCAACACTGGCCACGGAGCACATGCTGCTACATCTCTTACACCACAATGCGAATAGTGTCACCTTCCCCTTCAGTCTTGCCGCTCCACTGACGAGAACTGCCTTTGGCTGGCAGATGGTCTGAAGCCAGCTCTCTTACGGGGCAGCTTTCCAGGAAGAGGTGCACCTTGTTCTGAGCTTGAAGAAAGCATAGAACACATATAAAGCAAGAGTAGGGCAGGAGCGCTCCAGCCAAAGACACAGTCACGTCTGGGGTAGGAGAGTGACAGACGCCACCTGGCCTCTCGTGGTTCTTGTGATCCTCAACACTGACCACAGAGAGCGCTAGCGATGGAAGTGGTACCCGTGCCTCTTACATGCGCTTGGAGGTTTCTTCTCCCCAGGACCCAGGGGGGGCTCACAAACAAAAGAGGGAAATGCTTAGGAGGAAGAACGATGAACAGATGAACATCTTTGTCCTTTGAGTCCCACTTTCTTTCTCCCTTGGGAGATGGCAGAGCCCAGGACGATCAAAAAGACAGTCCTGGTTCGAATCCTGCTCTGCCCCAGATCTAACTTCATTCCCCTAAGTGTCAGTTTCCCCAGAGACCCACCGATGCTCTGACAATACCATGCAGCCCAATTGCCCAAGCATCTACAGTTACTTGCGGCTCCTCAGACAAACTCCTCTCTCCCACCGCCTTGCCCTGCTGAATGCTGTAGAGTGGAGCCGGAATTTGAATCCAGGTCCTTTTGACGGCATAGCCTGAGCCCTGACTCACTCCGTTACAGTGCCGGGTGCAGCACGGACGGCCAACACACACAGAACAAGGCCCCTGAGTGACTTCTCTGAACCCTGGACACGTGTCTCAGGCATACACAGAACTCAGATCGGCACCAGCAAATTGCAGGCCCGTTTTCCGAAGGACCAGAAACCGCTCCCAGCATCTTGAGGAGAGGCTAATTGCGCCCAGAAGCTCCTGCTCACACGCAATTACCCGGTTTTCACATGCAAATATCCATCTGCACACGGTTTCTTTGGTAAATGCCAACTTCATAGGTGCCATCCAGGTGCCCAAATTTGAGAACTTGGCATAAAGAGGTGCGCTCAAGCTCTGAGTCAGTTATGGACTGGGATCATTATTCTAATTAGTCCCAATGGATACGTCTGTCACTCGATAACAATGGTAGATGATTCGGTCTCACTCCCTCATCTCTTCCCCCCTCCCCCCACTCACCCCTCCTATAAGAAAGCCAGCCACGTCTTGCTGAACTGTCCTCCCCACCCCCACTGCCTTTTCAAATGAAAAGCCCAGATGTGGGTGACCCATCTGTAGTGTGTGTCACGTTTTTAGCATCTCCCTTATTTAGAGCAGGGGAGAAAGGGACTCATTAGACAGGAAGTCCACAATGAAATTAGGAAACATTTGATCAGACCATTGTCCCAGCACAATATAGGCAATGAGGGAAATGCTGGAGTTGGCTGCAAACCCCAAATGTGTTGCAGCCTCAGTGGCTTGCTCATCACTCACTTCCCCGTGCTGACCACAAAAGGGAGCCCATCGGCTCTCTAGGTCGGGTCCCAGCTTCTAAAAGTAGGGCTGCCATTAGGGCGGGCAAATGCTCTTCCTTTTTGGAAGACTTTATATTTTTAGAGCAATTTTAGGTTCACAGAAGAATCGAGAGGAAGGTACAGACGGCTCCCACCTACCCTCTGCCCCCACACGTGCACAACCTCCCCCATGACCACCCTCCCCCACCTCCCAGAGTGGCGCATTTGTTCCGACCCAGGAGCCTACATTGGCATGACATCATCGCATCCGTCTGGATGACCATGCTTACGTTACAGGTCGCTCTCGGGGTTCATCGTAGGGTTTAGGCAAAGTGTGATGATATGTACCCATCATCATAGCATCGTCACCGCCCGAAACATCCTCTGTGCTCCACCTACTCGTCCCTTCCTCCCCGACCCCCCGGCAACCCCGGATATTTTTACTTTCTCTATATTTTTACCTTTTTCATGATATCATAGAGTTGGAATTCTACAGTATGTGGCCTTCCCAGATCGGCTTCTCGCACGTAGTCACATGCAATTAAGTTTCCTCCATGTCTTTTCATGGCTCGATAGCTCATTTCTTTTTAGCGCTGAATAATGTTCCATCGTCTGGAGGGACCACAGTTTATTTGGCAAAATTTCTTTTCCCTTGTGGCTTCACTCTGCCAGGGCAGCTGGGGCATCCGAAGTCCCTGGGAGTTAGGACACCCTGGGCCTTCACCAGCCTCAGTCCTTCGCTGCCGTTCAGGAGCCAGTGGGGGGAAGAAATAGATCATCCCGAACCATCTAGCTTGGCAACAGACTTTTACTCCAGCCTCCTGGCCTATGAAGGGCAGGGATTTGCTGCCAGGGACCTATGCCAAGGGCTTGATGCATGAAAGCCATTCTTAAGTCTCAGTTCCATTCCTGGTGTCTCAACTCTTTTATTAAGCAGAGCAGAAGGTCAAGAACATACAGGCTGCAAAACAGAGACACTCACGATACATCCAAGCTCTGGGGAAGCCATCCGGCTATGAGAATGTCCAGTCACATCTCCAAATACTTAATCCACATTGCATCCAAATCAGCCCAATACTACAGGTAAGTAGAAAAGAAGGCACAAAGAGGTGATGTCTACAGCCCCGATTTAAGAGAGAAAAGACTGGGTTTCATAGACTGAAGACGGGCTCTCGCATTAACTTGGTCACTAGCTTTGGGTTTTAAGAACTCTTAACCTCACCCGTAACAGAGTCGAGAGAGGTTGTCTTACTTCCCCGAGGGTTATTGTGAAACTACAGCATGGAGGTAGTTATAAAAGCCATCGGGAAAACGAAAACATCGTATCAAAGCGAAGTATTTAGTTTTATTACCAACACGCCACATAGCCAATTCTCTGCCATTTGCGATATTAGAATTCATTCCTCATCTGGTACTAAATCCATTGCTTCTTCATCTGTTTAAGTGGCATACGAAATTTGCCATTCTCAAAAGGCATGGAAAATTCATTTCTTGGTCTAAGTTACAGAGCGCAGCATTGAGGATCGAGCGCAACTTGAATAAAAGCAGTTGACAAAGGAACTCAATCCATGCCAGGGTTAACTGATCCAAGCTCGGCATCTGGCACATAGTAGGCGCTCAACATACACTTGCTGAATCAACCAATGAATGAAAACTATGTATGGAGAGAAAAGTCTCCTTACTCAGCAAACACTCAGTGACCACCTCGCATGTACATACCTCTCCTGTTGACCTGACGCACAAGTTTAAGCAGAACTCCGCTGCCCTGAGTCAGTTCTCCATCAACTTTCCCTGGAGAACTTTGGTGAGCAACTAAAGGAAAAAAAAATCATAGTCTTACTTAAGCTCCTTTAATTCTCAATCCCAGAAAGTTTGTCTCCCCAACCACTATCAATTAAAGAAGCATACAGAAAACAGTGAGAAGTGACCATTGACAACAGAGCAACCAAAGGAGATGACAGGAAAATTAGAAACAACTTTATAAGAATCATGAGTTTGAGGTAAAGACCCCCATACATCACAAACCTTGGGGACATTGATATATTTTGTTTTTTTGAAAACGTTGCAGTATACAAGCCCAAGTTTCTTACGTTATTGCCTTAATAATTAATTCAGTTATTGCATTAATGAATGATAATGCTGAAATGAACTTAACCCTTTCTTAATAACTCACCCTGCATTGTTTAAAAGGCAGGAAATGTCTGTGATAAATTTCAGCAAAGCCTTGTGTTAAACCCAGAGCATGCATAGAGGGTAGTTCATCATAAAAGCTTCTTTCTTTTCATTTTCCACTATCCCTCTAAACCTATTCTGTGGGGTAATGGTCTCACTGTTCCTGGATGAAACTTCAGGAAATCTCCATGGCTTTTCTGGTTCTCCTAAGGAAAATCTTACAGTCCAGGGCCACGGACCAGTTCCTTGTGCTTTCTGCCGGCAGATGACACTTACCAACCCTGAGTCGTCCCGCTGATGTTCTTCCTTGCTTTGGGAACATTCGTTGCCTTACTCTGCGATCCTCCTTCTAAGAATCCCCCTTGACTCAGCCACAGCCTGGGTGAAGGACCCAGGATGAGGGGCACAGAACTTGTGCAATAATTTTACAGAGACTTTCTCTCAACACTTGCATCTCAGGTCCTGTCTCACACTTCACTTTGCTGTCTTATATCTGTGCTATCTTGTTGCCTTGATCCAAATTTCCAGTTTAACACCGATTACATTGGAAATGTTCCATATAGAATAATAATGCACTGGGGAAGGCAATGAAGTCTTTACCAGGATCGTCATTCGGCAGGCAGAATTACTCGTGGACCAAAGGGTTTGGATAGCTCTTTTATTTTTCCTGTAATTGGAAACATCCAAATTTTTCATGAAATGTTTCCAATTTAAATCCAGCTGTTTGAGAGCATGTAAGTAGCCAAAAGATGGAAAAGTAAAGTTCAGAATAGCAAAAGAGCCCTGTTTTTGCTATCATTATTTAGATGCAGCGTGACCACACACAGAATTGTACATTGGAAAATCAGATCCAAGTCCAGATTTGGATGCTGAATTTTTCTATACCTGGAAAAAGCTACTTATGACTCTGAACTCCATTTCTCCATAACCAATAAAGAAATTGATGTCCTGTATCCTGAGAATCTAATAATGTAAGTAGCTACCCCTCTTGTGAAAAACTTATATTTTATTTGGAATATAAACAATTTAAAAATGCAACTTATGCCAAAGAACTTGTGCTGGTTTTACAATATGTCCACAAAATTTCTTTGATACTCCTTCCTTCAGAAAGTGGATTCTAGGGGCGCCTGGGTGGCTCAGTCATTAAGCGTCTGCCTTTGGCTCAGGGCGTGATCCTAGAGTTCTGGGATCGAGCCCCACATTGGGCTCTTCTGCTAGGAGCCTGCTTCTTCCTCTCCCACTCCCCCTGCTTGTGTTCCCTCTCTCACTGGCTATCTCTCTGTCTCTGTCAAATGAATAAATAAAGTGTTTTAAAAAAAGAAAGAAAGAAAGAAAGTGGATTCTAATTCTCTTTCCCTTAAGAGTGAGCTGTATTTAGTAACTTACTTCTAGCAAGCAGAATGTGGACAAAGTGATGGTGTATGACCTCCAAGATTAGTATATAAATGGCACTGTGGCTTCTTCTTTACTCTCTCTTAGATCACTCTTTCTGGGAGAAGCCAGCCACCATGTCATGAAGACACTCGGGCAGTCCTATGGAAAGGTCCACATTGTGGAAACCTGAGGCTTCCTCCTAACAGCACATGAGGGCGCCGTCTTGGAAACAGACCCTCCAGCCCCAGTCAAGCCTTCACATGTAGACACCCCAGTTGACAGCACAACTTCAATCTCATAAGAGACTCCAAGCCAGAACAACCTAGCTTAGCCAACCCCATACACCTGACCCACAAGGACCGCGAGTTAACAAATGCCCACTGTTTTAATCCAGTAAATTTTAGCGTAATTTGTTGCACAACAATAGGGAACTAACAGAATTGACCAGATTTTCTATTTTGTCTATTCTGAGAATCAACAATATTCATGAGATCAGTGATTTCAGAAAAATAAAAACAAAAACAGAAAACAGAAAACCCACAAATCTCACTTTTTGATTCGAAAGAATAGCATTTCCAGATTTATTTATTTTGGAACCTTTTTTTTTTTTTTTTTTTTTTTAAAGTAGGCTCCACACCCAGCTTGGAGCACAATGCCAGGCTTGAACTCTAAACCCTGAAATCAAGACCTGAGCGGAGATCAAGATGTTTAACCGACTGAGCCACCCAGGTGCCCCTGGAACTTGTTTTTTAAAAAGGAAAGCAGATAGAGGCTTATTACGAAGATAAAGCTTACCTTTTGTGAGAATGAGATCGCAATTGCACTACAATGCTAATGGATGTTTACAGAGCACACAGAACAGTGACGTCATGCATCTGTGGGGAGTTTATGATTACATGGCCATATCTCATTTCATCATGCCAACAATCCGGGGAGCAGGAATTATTTTTCTCCTTTTGTATATGTGATGTGGCAAACCCTGCTCATGTGAGAATCGTCTACAACTTTCCTCCTCTTCCAGACCTTCAAAGAAAGCCCTCTATGTGTGAGGCCAGTTTCTTCTTTGCTTTCACCTCCTCAAAATGAAGAATCCTTTCTGGAAGGAGGCACACACAGAAGGGCTGAGGATGGGCAAGTTGGGGTGAATGAAAATTTCACCAGCTTCCATTACGAGAGTGTGAGACAAGTCCTCGGGAGACAGGATGTTGAAGAGGGAGAGACATTGGAGCAACTGTGGGGTGTGAAGGAAGAAAGGGTTGTTTTTTTAATTTATTTAAATCAATTTAATTAACATATAGTGTATTGTTATTTCCAGAGGTAGAATTTAATGGTTCATCAGTTGCATATAACACCCAGTGCTCATTCCATCACGCACCCTCTTTAATGCCCATCCCCCAGTGACCCCATTCCGCCCCCCACCTCTCCTCCAGCAACCCTCGGTTTCTTCCCTAGATCTAAGAGTCTCTTATGGTTTGCCTCCCTCTCTGATTTCATCTTATTTTACTTTTCCTTCCAAAGGGAAAAGAGATTTTAATGATTTTATGGACACCGTATTTGCATCTCCTTTAACTTCATTTGAAATATGTGAGAAAGTGAGAGAATTTGTTTTCATTATTTTTGCCTGTTGAACTGCTTCTTCAACACATCATTTTAAAAACGCCTGGGCTTTGAGATGGCACGTTTGAGAACGCTCAGGTGCAGAGAGTATATAAATGACCTTCCCAAGAATCCAGATCTTCTAATTAAATCAAGTGTGTTTTCCACTTTGTCACTTGGCCTTCTCGTTCATTCACTCATGCAACAAATGGTAACTGATCACATAATAGGCCAGGCACTCTCTTAGGCCTTGAGGAAATAACTTCATTCGAAGCTGCAAAATTGTCATTGTGAAACTCCCCAGAAGAGGGGGAGACCTAAACCCAGTTACCCTTGGGTCTGATTGTTCCTGTGTTTGGCATAAACCACCTGGGTGGACCCTTTAATTAACCCAAATGCGAAGCACACACCCACCTGTTACTCAGAGCTAAAGCCGGGAAATGACAGTAATACTATGTTTTAGAATGAGAACAAAAGCCTTGTCTAATTGTAAATTTTTACCTATGGTTGAGCCAAAGCTTTTGTTGATTTGTTTCTTTTGTTGCTGTTCTTTTTATTTTTTGAGAGATTGAGGAATATGCCCTTTCTCTACATGGATCTGGTGTACCTTGTGCCAGGAAACCTTTGTTTCTCTTGAGGAGAGGAGGACAATCAGGCGTGATCCTCACGTTAGGATAAGAGAAGGTGCACTGGTGAAAAAAAAGGCTCTTTGGGGTTCAGGCTATACTAGGATGTGAGTGTCCTGCACACTGAGTGACTTAAGACCACATAAAACACACCTTGGGAAATTCATCGGTGTTAGAATACCGTGTTCTACTGGGCTAGCCCTGTTGGGACTATTCCCACAGCCTTAGAATAAAAAATGAGAGCCTGGGAATAGCCCCAGGCCTGGTTGAAGAAGAAGAAAACAGTGAACATTTCCCTGTCTTCTTGGGCAAGCGTCCCCCATTGCACCTGACCACTTCCTCGATCTTGACATTTTCTTCTCTTTTGGATTCTAACAGTGCACTCTTCTTTGGTTCTCCTCCCAGGTCACTGGATGCTCTTGTTCAAACTTCCGTTCTGGCCCTCTTCCTCCACCCAAGTTCAATGACCGCAGGCCTTGGTTACAGATCTTTCTCTCTGTAACTACACTCTGACCCCCTAACAACCTTATCCAATACTGGGGCTTTAACTACCATCTCTATTTTGATGACTCTTACATTTGTATCTCTAGTCTTTAACTTTTCCTTGAACTTGAAACTTGCATATCTAACCGCTTTCACAACAAGACCACCTGGTTACCCAATAGCCATCACACTGGAACTTTTAAAAAAAAACCCTTGATTAGGGCCCCAAACCTTTCCTCCACAAATATTCCCTTTCTAATGAAACAGTGCCCACTCATTTGCTCAATGAAAACTGGGAGTAGGGTTGAATTCTTCCCTCATCCATAACTGGTCAGAAACTTGCTTTCACTCCGTGTCCGATGCACACCAACAACTTCCCATACCCACTTCCACTGCCATCACACAAGGCTATTCCCGTAGCCTCCTGCTGGTGTCTCTGCTTGACCCGTCTGCTAGTTTTCCGCAGCCGTGACCCTCTTTGAGTGATATCCCCTGCTACACGTGGAATCAAAGTCAAACTCCTTATCATGTCTACAAGCACCTGACTCTCCAAATTCATTTCCATTTTATATCATTCTCCCCCTCACTTTGGCCATGATGGCCTCCTTTAGCGGAAGGAAAAAGCTCCCACAGCACCCCGGACGCCAGACTACCAGGAACAGCACTGTCCCAAGGGGGAACAGGTGCTCCTGGACCTGCTGGGAGACAACAGTGGGATCTCAGTGAAGACCCTGATAATGGAAAGACAGAGGCAACATCACAGACTGACCTCAACTGCGCACCTGGAACGTGGGCCACCGTGAGAAACTCAGAGGGCACCAGAGAGGCTAGGGGACATCAGAAGGTAGGTTGGGGCTCCTACCCCACTGTAATCTACAGTATTAATAGAAAGGTGACCTCACCGCTATGTGACAACACCTAAACCATTCAGGTTTTGCACCGATGAGTCAGAGAGAGCCGCTGCCCTCCCTGTAGGACTTTCCAGCCTAGTTGGAGAGACAGACAGATAAACAAATCATAGCAATACAGTGTGATAAGAGCTCTCACAGGAATAGCTAATAAGAGCAATAGCACAAAGACAGCAGCGGGTAATACTTGCTCCAGGGGGGCACTAAGCAGACACGGCTATCAGAGGATTATTCCACTGTGGCTGGAGTGATGGCGCCTATGGGCTTTTCTAGAGAAAATTTCCAAATGATCACATTTAGATTTCAATATTGAAAAAGAAAAAAAGAAGAAGAAGACTAGGGCTCTATGTAGAGAGACAAAGAAGACCCTTTTTACTAGATGGTGCTCTTGATTTAAAAGTGCCACTGAAAACATGAATTGACAATTCTTACCGAAGGGGGGGAAAACCCATATTAAGTTGCATTAGGTTTTCTTTGTGTACATTTTCTTAATGCCATGCCAATATTACTAATATTATTACCTCTTTAGGGGTATGTTTTTTATTACAGTCCCTGACAATTAGGAAGCCACCAAGGGGAGCGGGTAAGGTGCTTTAATTACCATAGAACAAATGCTGTCATTTTGAGGGTCGCAGAAAGGCAGACACGGATCTGTTGAGAGCTGTTTCAGAGGCCAAGAGATTCCAGCAAAGTCTGCTTTTCTTCCTCCCCTCTGTGGTCCAAAGGACACATTTGATTCTTCATGCCAGTTTTCCTCTGCTGGGAAAGTGAAAAGGAAAACTTCATCCTGAATATTTGTGACTCTTCTCCTTTGGGGACCAGAGCTATTTTTCCTAACACCACTGTTGGACCGTTTCTGGACTTGCTTCCATTCCAAAGCCGTCATAATGGAGTAGCCTTTCCAATCTACAGATGGGTTATCGTTTTAATCCACCAACCATTTGCTAATGATAAGGAGCACAATTAGATTAGTTTTCTGGAGGCAGGAATCAATATCCTGGTGCATGCGGACCCGATTAGCCTTTGCTAATTAGAGCTCTCAGACATTAATCAAATACCACGTATGGGGCTAACCAACCAGTGTGGGATGCAAAAAAAAAAAAAAAAAAAAAAAAATCCATAGTCTCCCCTTGAATTCTCTAACCTGGCTCACCTTGAAATCAGACCCAAAGACAGAAATCCTTATGTTGGGTATGCATTAACGGAGCAGGGAGGCTGTGCTCTCGCCCAGGTTCCTGAGCTTCTGGAGTATGAGGCTGACATGACATCATCGGGCTCCTTCTTAAACAAACACAGGCTCCATCCTGCGGCCTGGACCCACTTCTCACGGATACTGTCCCAGCTGCAGGCTGGACCCGGGGAGTCAGACCAACACTCCCAGGCCTAAACAATAAATAAAAGGAAATGCTCCCTTACTAATATATTATTCATGAAATAGTCCAATTGTCCATCATGCCACGTACTTGTATTCATACAATTATTCCTGTGTGTTTAAATAATGAATGTTATGTTTGTGTTTACTAACACAAATCGCTCGTGAATCCGTATTCAAACCAAACAGTGCCTTAGATGAACTCTTCGAAAATGCACTTGAGCGGCTTGACCATCTCAATTCGGGAATACTTGCTATAACGCTAATTCTAAGACGTGTGATTGAGTGCTTTAATGTGGCAAAAACTGATTGGATAAACCAGGCTTGAAGAAAGATTCTGCGGATACTGCGGGACGAATCCAGATGTGATTTAAGGTCGGTAGAATAGATCGCCAATATTTCTAGCACCTATGTTCTGAATTCCTGATTCTTTAATGCTTCTGAATGTTACCCTGCAAAAAGCTATTTATTGCCCCACAAGTGCCTTCAACGTCTTCATAATCTCTTTCAAAAACGATACTCGGCTAGAAAGCCCCAGTACGTGTGCGTACTATCATTGTAATTTTTTCCTTCAGAAATAGGAAGTCAGATTTGAATGAACTCAAATCCCAAAAGGCTCACCCGAGATTTGAAATTCACAACCTACAAGAACTGATCGGTTTTTAGGCTTGAGGAAAGCATGTTTTCCCAACCATTCTTAACATTCTCAGCTTTAGACTTCTGCAGGGAGAGGGAAAAGGAGTTGCTAGGACCCAAGTTGCAGGGCAAACTGAATAGCCCTGGAGAAAGGAATGCTGGCAAAGAATAAAAATCAGTATGGAATCAAATCTTGCTTGAATCCTAATTCACAGCACATCAGTTGTGTGGCCTAGACACGTGTTGAATGTCTCTGAACCTCTAAGATGAGGGCAGTTATGCCCAAGGTCATGGTGGGGCTCTGAAGGTGAACATGAATACATGTGAGTGCTTGCCACAAGGCCTCCCTGGAGTTAGACGTCATCAGGTGCTTCTTCCCCGGTCCTCTTCCCTTAATTCTGGTTCTATAGACCATAATGGTTTGGAAAGCAAGCATTTCATCCACATCTTTGGTGCCTGGCACTGTGGTGCATAGATTTGACTCAATAAATCATTATTGAGCCAAAGTTAACTACCAGAAAAGCCACCAAAAGGACATCTAGGGGACATGTGAATGTTTCTCTTCCCTCTTTCCCAAAAGTCAATATTGCACAGATTCTCTAAGGTAGTAATTTCCAGAAATCAGAAGAAATATTCCAGAAGATCCAAAGCAAATCCTTCCTGTAATTTCAGGCGTTGAAAAGTGTGGTTATTGAGAAAAAAAATCTTCTTTTTCATGTCTCTGACCTCTTCCTCTTGTAATTTTGGGGATATTCATGCATGGAAAATGTCAGGCAGGGCATGAAACACAAATACGGTGGGTATCCAGATGATTTATTTTAGTCCTGGATAGACCGTTGGTGACAACACAAAAGTATGTAAGTAAGGCACGTACTTATTAGAGAAAGGGCCAAGCTTAAAGGAGGGACATCGTTAATATCAATGGGATCCTCAAGATAAGTGTATCAAGTGGCAACCATCTTGAGTTTCAATCAGGGATACACCACGAGCTTCCACTTAATTCAAGGCTTGAGAGGAGAGATAAAGCGTGTATCTCTACAATGTGCCTTGGCCATCGAGGGAAAGGCAATGTATCCATAAAAGCAAGGCAAGCGGTCACACGCTTCCTGAAGGGACTGGTCTTTGAACAAGGTCATAGAATGTAACTAAGGGCATGCCTTTCTATGAGAAATCGCATTTCCATTTCTTAAGTAAACAAATTCAGTACCCTGTAGTTTTTAGGTTGGCTGCTAGCATTTACCTTGTCTATAGGATACACTGGTGACCAATTAAAAATAGAAAAACTTGGGGCGCCTGGGTGGCACAGCGGTTAAGCGCCTGCCTTCGGCTCAGGGCGTGATCCCGGCGGTCTGGGATCGAGCCCCACATCAGGCTCCTCCGCTGGGAGCCTGCTTCTTCCTCTCCCACTCCCCCTGCTTGTGTTCCCTCTCTCGCTGGCTGTCTCTATCTCTGTCAAATAAATAAATAAAATCTTTAAAAAAAATAGGAAAACTTCACAGAAGTTAGAAAGGTGTTATCCTATGTTGATTGTTTCGCGTATTCCTTAGCACGTCCCATGTCCAACCAAATCCCACTGTGACACTTTTTTGCAGGCACATTGGGAAGAAAGATGGCCCACCAAAGACATCTCTCCTGCCAAGTTCTCTGTTACTGTTGGTCTCAGCTGAACTGCCGGGCTTTTGTGGGTTTTTTTCCTACAATGATTCTCAATTTAGTAAATCACAAGTCTTTATTTACAACCTAAGAATAGCTAAACTGAATAGTCGGCACCATCTCTTTCTGTGTGCTTAGGGATTAAATCTCTGCCATTTGGAGCCAAATTCCCCATTCCAAAAATATTGGGAGTCCCCACATGAGCCCAGGGCTCTCCCAGGGACTCCAGAGAGCTGTAGAAATTCAACCGAGTCACAGCAGAGAGCATCTGGCAGCTAAGCCTTTGCTACAGTGGTTGTTCAGTCTTCGTTCAAATGGACAGGGGCTCTGCAAGCCACTTTGTGTTCTAGAAGGAAAACAACAGATGCTGACGCTCAAGGAGAAACGGCTGAATTTTTCCTTAAAAACCCAAGCTTCCGAATTCACGGTTTCATCCCCAAACCCCTTCTCCAGCATGTCCCTTGCCAAAGCTCTATTCATTAGACTCCATCATCCCAAGTCAACTCAAACACCCAAGTCCAAATCTCCTGTAAGGAGGGACTGTTGAGACCGGAGCGTTACACATCCATCTTAAGTCTCAAGTCTCAAGTTTGGAGTATTGACGTAACTCTAAAGATTAAACAACCTTCCCATGCCCCTGATTGTTGCCACTCACTGCAGTAGGCCTATGTCATGTTATCTGGTCTGTATTGTTTCTCCTTTTCAGACACAAGCACCCCCTTTTTCTTCAGGTGATTACCCTTCGTGCCACTTCATACAGCTCCGGGGTACCTGGGGAGGTAATGGCTGCCCAAGTAGGACCATCTGAGACCTTCCCTAAGTTTTATATGGGAACCCTGAGAGAAGACAGTCTTTTGCTTTGAGAGTCACTCTCTGTGACTTGCCCACCCCACACCCAACCCCAGGCCATTTGAAGGTCAACCAAAAAGATCGGTAGAGACCTGATGACATCAGCTAGATCCTTGGATCCAGTCATGCCTGAGGTCAGTCCAACCTCGGCGCTACCAACTTACGTGGGCCATTATAAGACTTTTTGTAATTCAGAGTCTTTCCTGTGACATGCATAGTTTTTATTCCACAGATCCCATTTTGAGACTCCTTAATTTATTACTCAACATTTCTCCTACCCGCAAGGCTGGGTTGAAAACTTTCTTCCCACACACCTAAATACAGAACATAGGTCTTTTCTTCTCTTGCGTACAGACCCAGATTTATATTTCATGATGAAAGTGCTTGCCTTACCAATGTAGCCGCTATCCTCAGGGATCTGTCTCCCTGGAAAGTTCTAGTGAAACTTTCTTCTCATTAAGGCACTGGGTTCTTATTTTACTTCCTTAATACAACTGTCTTTAATTATACTGTCTCGATCTTCCCTCCTACTACTTACTTGGCTGGTCTTATTTTCTTTTTTCCTCTGCTACCTTTTCTCTTTTCTCTTAATGTTTTCTTAGATCAGGAGTTATTAACAAGGTCCATAGACTATTCATTAATGGGCTTCGGGGATTTCTCAAAGTCTCTTGAAATTATACACAAGTTTTGCATGAATATACCTGTGTACACGTATTAGTTATCAATTGCTGTGTAACGAATTACCCCATAAATTAACAGCTTGAAACAACAAAAATTAATTATCTAACAGAAATCCAGACACAGATTAGGTGGGTGCTCCTGCCTCTCAAAGTGCAATAATCAGGGTGATTGGTCAGGGATCTTTGTCACACCCAAAGACCCCAGTAAAGGAAAATGCCCCTCCAAGCCCACTCACAAGGTAGTTGCCAGGATTCGGTGTCTCGTGGGTTGCTGCCTGTGCACTACCAGTTCCTTGCCACTTGGGTCTTTCAAAGGGCAACTCACAACATGGCAGCTAGCTTTCCTCAGAACCTACCAGGGACAAAGAGAGAGCGAGCAAGACAGATGTCACAGCCTCTTTGTAATCCAATCTCGGTAGTGACATCCTATCCCTTCTGCTGTATTCTGCTGGCTAAAAAGCAAGTCGCTGGGTTTAGCCCACACTCATTGGGGGTTGGTCCATCATCTTACAGGCTCCCTGCCACAACATATGGTGAAGAGGAAGATGATCCCTACCTTTCATCATATTTTGTACTTCTGAATCAATGTTGGTATTTTCTCTTTGTTTCTGTCTCAAGCATTGGTTTTACCCAAAGTCTTCTACATTTTCACAAGTTACCAGAAATCGTCTCTCTGCAACAGGTGGAGTATCTCCCCTCTTACAACAGTCTCTCTACAATAGTCTTTATATCTCCTTCCCTTAAAATGTTTATGAGTCAGGATCCTATGTTGTCACTCCTCCCCATGACACACACACACACACACACACCCCCTTACCTTAGTCCATTGTCAGTTGTGAGAAGTGGAGTGTTTTGATCATACGGGATAAGAATCTTGTCTTGTAGAACACTAGTTCTCATACTTTTTAGTCTCAAACCCCTTTCTGCTCCTAAAAACTGAGTACTAAAAGACCTTTTGTTGATGTGGGTTACATCCACTGACATGTGCTGTGTTAGACATGAACACTGAGATACTTTTAAAATATGTATTTATTCTGGGACGCCTGGGTAGCGCAGTCATTAGGCGTCTGCCTTCGGCTCAGGGCGTGATCCTGGCGTTCCGGGATCGAGTCCCACATTGGGCTCCTCCGCTGGGAGCCTGTTTCTTCCTCTCCCACTCCCCCTGCTTGTGTTCCCTCTCTCGCCGGCTATCTCTGTCAAATAAATAAATAAAAAATCTAAAAAAAAATATGTATTTATTCTTTTAAAAATAACAGACCTGTTAGATGCGAACAAATGTTTTATGAAAGGTAAAAATATTTTGTTTTTTCTAAAAAAATATTAATAACTGACCATGTTTTCCATGTTTAGAAATCTCTTTAATGTTCGGCTTACTAGAAGACAGGTGGACTCTCATCTGCTTCTAACTTCATAAGCATGTAGTTTTGGTGCAAATACATGTCACTATAAAAAAGAGGAATGTTTTATTAGCCTTTTTATGTAATTGTAGATACCCTATTTGATACTACACCAAAAATTTGGCAATGGTAGTTTCCTAAAGGTTGCAGAATGTAATCTGAAACCATAACAATGACTTCTTTTCACATTCTGTGAAAAATTCACTGGTCTGTCTCACACTTAAAATAGACCTTTTACCAAATGCATGATTTGTAATATCGTGCATTGGTTATTTGGGGGGAAGAAAAAGAAATTGATTCATGGAGATACACAGATCTCCAAATGTTGACAGACTTTGTTATAAAATATCCAGAACTCTCATTTGTCAATATCCCAGCCAATCCCATCGTGAGCCTTTAGGTATTAATTGGGAAGCAGTAGCACTGCCTTACATACGATGTTTGACACAAGGTTTCCAAAATTCTAACTTTCCCTTGAAAGCTCCAATTTTATCACTGGCTATAAAGACTACTAGTTATTCTCCTTGAAGTAACAGGCCCATTTCATCCATTTTTGAGAAAATATCTGCCAAATACCCAGTCTGAATAGGCATTGTTTGTCTGTCAGGTGTTCTTTTCAAATAAAAATAGAGTTCCATGGGGGAACAGGAGCTAATTCCACTCCATGCTTTTCCTTGAGACAGCCACTGAACTTTGGTACACAGCAGAATGTTTATTCACGCATCCCATTTCATCACACAGAACACTAAAAAGATGTGAAGTCTGTTGAGATCTAATGAAATTAATCGTTTCTATGGCTTTATCAAGATCACCTTTAAAAAATATTTTATTTACTTATTTGAGAGAGAGAGAGAGTGAATGAGGGAGAGAGCACAAGCAGGGGGAGGAGCAGAGGGAGAGGGAAAAGCAGACTCCTCAGTGAGCAGGGAACCCTACATGGGGCTTGATCCCGGGACCCGGGGATCATGACCTGAACAGAAGGCAGACACTTAACCGACTGAGCCACCCAGGCGCCCCTCCAGGTCACTTTTGAGCAACACTGGCTTTTCTTTTTTTCTGTCACTGTGGTAAAGGATACAACCAGCACTAATGCAGGCTGGTACCAATGCCAGGAACCATAGTAAGACGCCAGCATTCTACCCGCCATGTTGATGCTTTTGCATCAACAGTGGAAATGTCAACAATTGAAAAAAGCAAATAACACCTTAGTATTATTTTGAAAATAGTTTTGACTTCATGGACACATTAAACGTGTCCTGGAGACCCCCCAGGGGTCCCTGACTATACCTTGAAAACCTTTGTAATAGACTGTTTTATAGTGTTTTTTTTTTTAATTCTAATACTTAGGATTACACTGGGGGAACAGAATTTGATATATTATGTGCTCACTTCTGCTTATCTAGATCTGATGGGAGAAGAGACCTCTAATAAAATTACTTTTGATTTATTGAGCATGAACCATCCAATATTTCCCAAATGTCACTAATTCACAAGTTTTGCCGGAGAAATATAGCCATTTTTTAAACTTAAATATTTTAAAAGGCCTTTTATCAAGCTGGAAATGAGTACCACACATGGAAGAAATGTATTAATGCCCCTAGAATAAATATATAACAATTCAAATCTTTAAAGAATTACTCATCGAGTGCACTCCCTAAAATCATTCCGGGTACCACCGTCGATGGCTCAAGGACACGTTTGGCAAGACCGCAATCATCCCTCCCTACCTTTCAGCTTGCTCGCTTTGCCAAATTCTGTTGTATGCAAATTTATCTCCGTATTTCTTTTAGATTCCTCTATCTGCAGATTGCAAGTCACTCCTGTCGGGAATAATTAGAAAAGAGGAAACTGGGGAATTGGGAAACACAAAAGAGAGGGAAAGCAGAAGGCAGCGAAGAAATAGAAGTTTGGGCACGAAGCTCTGGGAGAGGTAGAGGGAGAGGAGGAGAGGGAGGCCGGAGCCCCCTCATTGCCCTCTAGGGTCTGGGGAGGCAGGGAAATGACGTGAGCGTAAAAGGGACTAGTAGATGGTCTTCGATGTGACCAGTGTGGGGCTCTGGCTTTGGAAACAAAATGCCTACCTGGCTGTGTTAGTAAGACTAACCACAACATTTTTCCACTTGAAATATCCAGGTACTTTTGTGTCTAGGAGGCCGAGGCAGGATTCAGAATACAGGCATCACCAAGTCTAAGTTATACAAACAGACAAGCGTCGGGGCGTCTGGCTGGCTCAGTCAGAGGGACGTGTGACTCTTGATCTCAGGGTTGTGAGTTCAAGCCCCTCACTGGGTGTAAGAGATTACCTAAATAAATGAAACTTAAAAAAGAGAAAGAAAAAAGAAAAGTATCAAGTGTTTGGAGGAAAGGAGTGTACCAGCACCCATGAATGCACACACACGCGTTGTTTCTTACTGTGTGTATTTTCTACAACAAATCCAAATAAATTTGAAAGCATC
The DNA here is from genome assembly GCF_024610735.1 of Ursus americanus. NCBI lineage: Eukaryota > Metazoa > Chordata > Mammalia > Carnivora > Ursidae > Ursus > Ursus americanus. Next base: position 18,282,860 of record NC_142158.1, read on the forward strand.
TTGTAACTGTGGGGAGAAGAGATCATGAAAAGTCTTCATTCAGCAAAAGAATGTAATGGAAATTAACAGTATGTCTATTACAACCCAATGTTGTGAAAATGCCTTTCATATTCTTATTTCTTCTGTTATCTTTATTGCTTTGTGCTAGCAAACATGTTTTAAAGTATTTATGAAGCCTTTTACTGGTTCACTTGTTACCTTGGTTCTTAAAAACTATTTTTGCCATAAAGCAGTGTTTTCAAGGTTGAATGGAATACGTTTGGGGTCATGGGTGGGAAAGGACCTGAGCCCCTCATCCTTCCTTCTGCTTGAATATCTCTGCTTTGACCTACTTTGCATGTCAGTCTTCTCCCAAAGATTTTATTGGAAGATCGGGCTCTGGTGCTATAAAAGAAAAAGAAATGTTTAAGTAAGAAAGCCAAGGTCATAAAAGTCTAAAGTCCCTCAACAGGAATTCTCCTTTCAACTTTCAATAAAATGACTAAACGTTACAATGCCAAAATGATATGCAAAATACCATGAACAAGTAGATCATAAAAGAGGACAGCCACATAGCCGATGGGCATATAAAAACGTGTTTGACGTCTTTAGACATCAGGAAGATGCAAATCAAAACCGTAACAGATGTTGTTGCATACCCCCCAGAATAGCTAAATTTGCAAGATGATAATATGAAGGTGTTGGCCAAAAAAAAAAAAAAAAAAAAGGGAGGGGGAACTGGAACTTTCACTGGATGCTGTTGGGTGTGCAAATTGGTATAACCAATCAGAAAACCAGCAGTATCTACTAAAACTGAAAATGCTCATACTGTGCAATCCTGCGTTCAAACTCCTGGGTATGTATCCAGTGCAGGGGCATCAAAGACATTCAAGAATGTTCTTAACAGCACCATTGTTAATAGGTGAAAACTAGAGACGGACAAATGCCACCAACAACAAGACAGATAATTAAACAGCAGCATATTTGGGGGCACTGGGGTGGCTCAGTCGGTTAAGCATCCTACTCTTGATTTTGGCTCAGGTCATAATCTTAGGGTCATGGGATTGAGTCCCACTTTGGGCTCTGTGCTCGGCAGGGAGTCTGCTGGACTCTCTCTCTCTCCCTCTCCTTCTGCCCCCCTCTATCTCTCTCTCACCCTCTCAGATAAATAAATCTTTAAAAAAATAAAATAAATAGCATATTTCCATAATGGAAAACCATACAGCAAAGAAAGGGAATGAGCTACTATTAAATATGATAGCATGGATGAAAAGAAGCCAAGGACAAAAGGAAGTATACTCTATGATTTTATTTATACAATGCTCACAAATAGGCAAGACTAATCCCTAACAATGGGAATCAAGGCAGGAATTACCTTTGTGGGGGAAGTGAATGGGGGAGTTCGGGGCGGGGGCGCTTTTGGTATACCGTGGGTGTGCTGTTTCCCGATCTGGGGCGTGTCACTCAAGTTCCCTTTGTGAAAATTAATCAAGTTGTATACATATGATTTGTGCACACACTTGTATTTCTATAAGAAATTTACTTGAGGAAAAGAATAATAAGTAGTTTAATTTTTAATTATGTAGAATTTTAGGATCCCCTAGTGTCTCAGTATTTCTATGAACCCCTCCCCCTTTCAGTTTTATTTTCTAGATTCTAGATTCTAGAATTTGCCTGCTTGCTTTCAAAAAGTTCCATTATAATGGATTTTTTTAGTCTAAAAGCAGAAGAGCTCGCTCTCCTCATTTTTATACGCCTGCCCTGAAAAGATGAATAGATAAACTAATTCAATACATGGGTTTTGAGCACCTCCATGGGCCAGGCACTCTGCTTGGCACTGAAAATGGGCAGATGAACAGGGCAGATGCAGTTCTGGCCAAGGGGGAGTCCCCTGTCTAACAAGGGAAATCCACAGGTACAGCAGAGTGTGTTAAGTGCCATCAGGATGCTAGGAGGTCACACTGCAGGGTGGATGTCTCTTCTCATGCCTGTGGGACCACATTTTTCTTCCCAATTTTGGAAGGTCGGTTGCACTTACAGCAAGTATCACAGAGCGTGACGACTCGTAACTGTTCTCCAATTGTTTCCTCCTGTTAACCTATCACCCCAAAATGAGCATAGGGAATTGCTCTGATTCTGTATCTCCTGTTGGATTTAATTCTGGGCAAGAATTAGACCCTTTAAAACACCTGTGAGAGGGGGAAGGAGGAACTGCAGAGGGATGTCTATCAAGAAAGAGAATCTTCAGGAGAAAAGATGGGGCTGGGTGACATGGCCAAGACTCAGGCAGGAACGGGAAACACCTCTACTGAAGAGAAGTCAGAGGGCAGGAGCCTGAGGATGGTGGCAGGTGGTGGTGTCCCAGAGCTTGGGTGTCCATCCAGGCACTCAGAACCTATAGAAGGAAGGTTCTAGAACCACCTACCTGTCTGAATTCCAACAAGAAAAAAATAACTCTGATTTAACTTTTCTACAATGGAAAACAGGGTATGTTTGAGGGTAAAAGAGGATCGTTCCAAAAACATTGTCTACGGCATTAGAAGATTCTTCGACAGCTCATCTGCTGTGGCTAACGCCTTGACATCCTCCTACCACAGGGATTTAAGAGATGGCGCAGGGCTCGCCTGATAAGATTCATGTAAGGAACTTGCACAATGCCAAGATTCCCAGCAGCAAAACACTAACAGCTTAGGATCCAGGAGAGAGAAAAATGGTGGTGTGGGAGGAAGGGGGAGAGACGGAAGGCGGGAGGGATTGCTTGCCATGGCCAGAAGGCACGGGGATGCTGAGAGACAAAGGGACGGGTGCAGTGGTCAGAGGCCAAAAGCGACGCTGCCTTCATTTCTCAAATTACCAGAGAATGAGCCTGATTCCAACTCTCCATCTGGTAACCCAACTAGAACATTCTATAACCAGCAGGGCCCCCATCAAGCTGGGACTGTTGTGGCTATTATTATTATGTATTATGTTTTGATATTCAAATATCTCCATTAGGCAACCAATCCCCTTAAATGCCACATTCTACATAAATGCTTTCCAGAATAGCCGGTCTCATTTTCAGAGTTTATCAACTAATTATATAGTACTCCAGGTCCACCTACTTCTTTACCATGATATTCAAAGCAATTAAATAACAAACAAAACTCTAGGCATCATTTTTTAATTCTTATATAATAAGAGTCAAAGAAATGTGAGTGCATCCAAAGATTCACAGGGTTGTGGTTCCTGCCCTTGCATTGATTCTCCGTGGCCGAGCCACAGGAACCCTGGTCACCTAACAAGCATGAACACGTGGCGGTATACAGGTTCCCGGCTAGCAGACTAACTCCATTTTCCAGTTCCGGAGCCTGCAGCCACAAGAGCCCTCTCATTCCAGACACGCATGCTCCCATCAGCTTCCTATGGCAGGATCTGTATTTATAATTCATGCTTCTCCTTTGGTTTCCTTTCCAGGTCTCTCCGGGCTGGCGCTTAAACAAAATCTCTGCCCACATCTAGCCCATGCTAGTCCTTCCTCAATTAATAATTAATAGTAATGATGATAATCACGAGCAAGTTTTTGAAAGAGTTTATCCTCTGTCGTGTATCTAAGGGTCAGGTCTTCCATGGCTTTGGGGGGTACAACTGAGGCGCAGACACACATACGCCCCCGAGTATCGTTAGTTTTATGCTGCAGTTAACAAACAGTCCCTGGAGCCCACAGTGGAAATGTGGAGGGAGGGGGCTGTTTTTGTTTTTGTTTTTCTTTCTTTTTTTTTTTTTTTTTAAAGATTGTATTTATTTATTTAACAGAGAGAGAGACAGAGAGAGAGGGAACACAAGTAGGGGGAGTGGGAGAGGAAGAAGTAGGCTCCCAGTGGAGCAGGGAGCCCAATGCGGGGCTCGATCCCAGGACTCAGGGATCACACCCTGAGCCGAAGGCAGACGCTTAACGACTGAGCCACCCAGGCGCCCTGGTTTTGTTTTTCCACCAGAAGAAAAACCCGCCCCTCCCCCCATGACTACCCAGCACCCGGCTTTTGTCCTCATCTGGATCTGAGTCTAGGGTCCGGCCACAGGGATAGAAAATACCATCCCGACGAAGCCAGCAGGTCTAAAGTGTGGGCCTCGGATCAGCTGCAGTAGCGGCACCTGGGTGGGTCATTAGAAATGCAAATTCACAGGTCCCACCTTCTGAGCCAGCACACGTCTTCAAACAAAATTCCCAGGTGATTCACAGGAGCATTAAACTTGGAGGGGCAGGGATCAAAGCCCCCTTCGTAGTGATTGTCCCAGAGATGACAAAGGAGGCCAATGAGAACCAACGGGATCTAATTCCCAGACTTCTGTGTTAGTAGACAGGGATGCAGATCGTCACAGTGACTGAATTTGCACCTGGAAGTTGTCCTTTCCAGTCGCAAGCAGGAAAGGGAAAGCCCGCATGAAAATCGAGTCCACACAGAGGAAGGGAGAGGCCGACTAGACCCTCAACTACATCATGGAGCCTCTGCGTTCACCTGGGCCTAAAGCCACATCTGTAATGAGACTGTTCAGAGACCTGAGATGCATAGCAACCCTTTTCTAATGAAGGAAACACAAACTTGGCTTTCTGTCACTTGCAACCAAAAGAATCCTAAATGATTCTGGACCTCATGAACTCCCCAAAAGAATATATCCCCTAAATCATGACAGCAGACACTTTCTGACAGCCTAAAGGCAGGTCTAAGCTAGTTATTTTGAAGCTCCCAGGTTAGGATTTTCAAATACGTACCACCTCAGTGGGTCGGGGGTGGGGGGGGCCACAGGCTAAAGGGTACCAAATTGCTTAAAGGTTTCCTTTCTGCCTTTAATATATTAGATACGACCCTTGCTTCCCCTTCTTTTCTTAGCAATGAAAGACTTCGTGGAAATGCCATGCACGCAGCTGTCATTTGGAAATGATAGCCAGCCTGGAGAAGGTTAACGCTCTCATCAAAAATGCCCATCTTCTGAATTGATAAAATGGATCTTTCTGGTTCGCCTGACTGCTTGTCCCTTCTCCAGGTAGCCCCGCATGTCAATGAAGTGTTGTTGCAATTTTGCCGCCTTTGTCCAAGTGCAGTGAACACCCACGTTTTCCTGGGGGCGTCCCAGGTTTAACAAAACCCAACCACAGATCTGCCGAGCACATGCCAACAGAGGCAGATTGGGGCACCCATCCCAGGTTGTTTTCTACTTCCACAGGAATGAAGAAAACGGGACACAGGAGTGGCTGTCGTGGAGACTTCGGTCCCAAACATGAAGGGTGCACCTGCTTGCTTCTATTCCATTGCGTTCCTAGACTTGCCAACGTTTCTTAAAGAGGAGCCCACATACCACGTGTCTCAGAATTGCCCGGGGTATGCATTTCAGCTGTGGGTCTTGGGCCCCAGGACTCCTCCTCCAGACTGTCTGAGCCCCAGGTTCATTATTTCAATGGAGTTGGAATGTATGTGCTTAATAAAGACACCCCCTAATTCTGAAATCCAGTGACTCTGTCAAGCAAGAAGGATCACGGCATCTCTGAGAGGCAAGTGAGAACAGGGCACAGTTAACACGGTGAGGAAGGAGCTTGCCAGGATGGGAAGACAGACAGTAGTCTTGACTCAACTATACAGATTAGTGATTCAGGGAGCTAATCACACCGGCCTCTCCGTGAATGAAATACAGAGCCTGTGGCTTTGTGGGATGTTGGGGAGTGAGTGTGGACCTGGGGGGAAAAAAGGCAAAAGCGAACGTAGAAAGGAAGGAGAGGCATCATGGCCGTTTCTGTGGTCAGCTCCTTACCTCACCAAAGAACAGACACTCCCAGGAAAACAAAAAAATCCAAGCATCTCCCTGGACAGAGTGAGCAAGGTCTTCGAACGTTGTTGACTCTATAATCTATAACAGACTCTGTAATCTATAACAGACCGTCCAAAATGCGCTGGGGCACTCTGCTCTTGTATTTGGGGAGAATTCCCTGCCATTATGAGTTTGACAATTAGGTTTGTTGCTAAGATACGCTGGAACAGCTTACCCATCTACCTGGGCCAGCGTAAAAAGATCAGAGCCCAAATACTGATTTAGTCTGTCGAAAGAGCTGTCATCTGCTCTTTTCTGCTTTCTTCTTGGCAGAGCCCTGCTCTGAGAAATGGCCCGAATGTGCAGACTGGGAACACGTGCGTCTGTCTCCCTAAGAACACGCTGCGGGTCGGTCCCACGTGCGGCAGGCAGCTCAGTACTGTGCCTGTAGCGGCCAGATGAGAACCAGAGAGAGGTGTTCTCTCACTCTCAGCAAAGCCCAAGAGAAGAGTGTTCCAGTGTCTTCTCCCTGCTGTAACAAGTCACCGCAAACTTCGTGACTTAGGAACGACGGGAATGTGCTCTATTGCTTGTTCCTGTTGTTATTTATCATTCTCTTGTTTATTACCAATTCTCGGGGCCAAAAGTCTGGAAGGAATCTTATGGGGCTAACATCAAGGTATTGTCAGGGTTCGATCCAACTGAAGGCTCCAGGGGAGAGCCCTTGCTTGCCTCTTCCAGTGCCAGGGGCTGCCCGCATTCCTTGGCTTGTGGCTGCTCACAGCAAACTCTGTTGCCGTCGTCATACCGACTTCCCTCCCATAGTCAAGTGTCTCTCTCTACCTCCCTCTTATAAGGACACTTGTGATTATGTCTAGGGCCCTCTCAGATGATCCAGGATAATCCCCCCGGCCCCCTTCTCAAGGTCTTTAATGTAATCGCATCTTAATAATTCTGCCAGGTAAGATACTGTTCAGGGGTTAGAATGTAGATATGTTGGGGGCCATGATCCAGCCAACCACAACCAGGCTGGAGACGAGTGACTTCTGCAGAATGGGCAGGGCAAGCATCACATCAGCCACTCCCTGGAAACAGCCAGAAACCCAAGAGCTTGCCCTTCCTCCGTCTAGAAGAGCGCATGCAGGCAGCTAGGCTGGCTCTGTCGCACCTCACAGAGCTGAAGCCTCTAAAACCTTCAGGGTAACGTCTGTGAGGGTGACAGTGGTTGCAGCTTGACTCCAAGAAGCGGAGACGGGATGGAACCCACGTCCTCTGGCCTCGTCCTTCACTCACTCTGCCCAGGTTGCACTGTCCATCTGTTCCGGACACAGCGGATGTGGCTGAAGGACATCAGTCCCCTCTCCGAATTAGTAGAGGACACTCCCAAAGCAGAAACAGTTGACTCTGAATTTCTCCCGCCGCTGGTCCATCTCAGAAGACAGCAGAAGACCAGGAAGGGATAAAGGGGGAAAAAACCCTACTTTACAAGTTTTCAGTGGCTGCTGAGAGATGTGTCCTTCTGTGCGCATGAAAGAGATGGTTTGAGACAGTCTGACTTTGTGGTCGGAGCAGGCATTTGATTAGGGGGCTTTATGTCTTTTTATGTTTGCCTGGGAGAAGAATTCTTTGTAAATCAATGACATTAGCCGTATGAAAAAATGACGGATTCTTTGAACTGAATTCCCACAAAGTCAAACAGAGTCTAGTCTAAACACATTTTCTGAAGTTCTGACATCATTCCATGACTCCACACCACGCTGAAAACTTCAGCTGGTATTCAGACAGACCCTTCCTTGCTGCCTCGCCGTCTCGAAACCGCAGGTCAACATGTGGGATGAGACCATTTACAAAGTCTCCCGGGATGCACTTCCGAACTCCCCAACATGTCCCAGTTTACAACGTCACTGCCCCCAGGTCCTCTGGCTCTGGAATGCATTGCTTCCAAATACGTGCCGGCAGAGAAGCTTCCAGCCAAGGATTATAGATTACCCTGAGCACCGACATCATTATGCACCCCTTCCTTCCCCCCTCTGTCTAACCTAGCCTCCCCTGCAAGCACTCGTCTCTCCTCTCCTTCTTCTCCTGTCTCCCAGGAAGCTAACCCTTGCTTTAACTTTTCAATCTTCTATTTCAGATCCTTCTCCCTCAGGAAGAACTTCTGGTCCTGGGATCTTTACTTGCACAATCAAATAGCCTTACGTTGCACCAGAGTCCCACCGTGTTGAATTCCAGAGTTGAAATAATTTTTATCAGCAGCTTTTGAACAGTCAAATATTTGGGCAGAGTTAGACGAGGAAAAGCCCAGAAGTAACATAATCCCTTTGAGGTGGTGACAACGAAAAGGATAGATCTGTTTGGCTGAAGAGGAGCCATGGATTTCTAGCAAGATCAGCTTCAGCTGAAGGCGCACAAGCAATCCTATCATTTATACCGCGTGGAAGGCCAATATGAAGAGAATGATTTGGAGAAATGAAATTCACCCTTCAAATCTCCTTGACCTTAAGCACGAAATCCCTTCAGAATGGCCCAGAAGTCCAAAAGGCAGACAGTATGGTTATTTTTTTTAAGCCCATAAATGTGCTCTACCTGCCAGCAGAGCTGTTAGAATTTAATAGGCTCCATACCAAAGCCCGAGTGTTTTGAAACACCTCTTACAAGGGGTGTTTTCAAAACTGACTTGTCCTTAACCAAAAGCAGCGGTAATCAACCCTTCGGAGAAACGGGAAATTAACTGCACGGATCTGGCTTCAGTGACGTGAACTTGGAGTCTCTGAGCTGTCGTTGTCGTCATTTGATGGAACTCGATCTGCACAGGCCTGTTGGTTCTGCACAAAGAGAAACCTTGTTCGGGCCTCCATGCAGCACCATGAAGTCGTGACCTGGGTCACGCGGGGCCCCAATGCAGTCCCATGACCCAGTCCCCGTCCCCCCAATTTATAGTCCGAGCCGGCATATGGGGCACCTGGTCCTCACCCGCACTCATATCGCGGCCTTGAGGCCAACAAGGAATGTTCGCAGCATCCTTGTGGGTATTTATTATTGTTGTTACTGTTTCGATTTACAAACAAGGAAGGGAGGCTCAGAGAACTTAGGTCCCTTGTCTAATCACGGAAAGTGGCCTGGTTGGGGCCTGAGCCCAGGGCCGTCTGCCTTGGGAGACATAACAACCAGGCGATGTTCCCTCGTAAGTGTCTGAGGATGCTTGGGCCGCCGGGTCGCTGGGTACCGGCCAGCAGCTGGGCCTCTGGTTCTTGTCGTTGTTTAAAAGGACTGATTAACTTTCGTTGTTCGGTTGCAACTTCTCTCTCCAGAATTTGTCTTTTCTGTACCATTTCTGCACTGCAAACTTTCTTTCTCTTTACTTTTTCTTTCTTTCTTTTTCTTTCTTTCTTTCTTTCTTTCTTTCTTTCTTTCTTTCTTTCTTTCTCTTTTTTCTCTCTTTCTTTCTTTCTCTTTCTTTCTTTCTTTCTTTCTCTTTCTTTCTTTCTCTTTTTTCTTTCTTTCTTTCTCTTTTTTCTTTCTTTCTTTCTTTTTCTTTCTTTCTCTTTTTTTCTTTCTTTCTCTTCTTTTCTTTCTTTCTCTTTTCTTTCTTTCTTTTTCTTTCTTTCTTTCTTTCTTCTCTCCTTCCTCTCTTTCTCTCTCTCTTTCTCTCTCTCCCTGAAACATCTCTCGCTCTCACTCCTACTGTCCTCCCTGGAGACAACCCTCAGGCCATTAGGTGAGGCGATTACCCAGACGTAAGCCCAATGTGTAGAGGATGGAATAGAACAAAGACCCCAGTGACTTTTGGTTCTTTCTCTTGCCTTTTTGCCTGTTGTTGTGGGTTTTGTTTTTTTGTTTTTGTTTTTGTTTTTTTGATGCAGTATCTTTTTTCAGCCTCCCCCAAACTCCTTGAGGTAGGCCTATTTTTGCCTCGTTTTACAGATGAGGAAGCTGAAGACCCAAGACATTAAGTCATCCGTCCAAGTTTACCCGCCCAATTAAGTGGCAGAGACAGGATTTGAATCCCATTTTGGGTGACTTCCCCACTCTATTCCTTCGCCTCCACGGTTCTGCCCTCCTGACTCCCAGAAGAGGAGAGCTAGGTGTGCACCCCTCGCTGACCCAGCGGCCCACACATGACCTTGATGCCACATGCTCACGCCCCGGCTCCCCCTGACCAGCTGTTGGGTGTCATGGGGTCTTAGCCCCCTTGGCCATCTCTGTGGAAGGTTCCGGAACACACGGCAGCCTCTGCCCAGCAGACTGGGCAGTTCGGAAATACAGCTCTCCCTGACGACAGTGACGTACCCCCCGTAAATGTACAGCAGACATCGCGAGGCTTGGGTTGCACGTGCTGGCCAGCAAGTTGGCGTGTCCATCCATCAGAGGCCTGGCAAACTCAGCCGCATCTCCTGCGCTCCGTGGCTCGGCTGCCCTGGGACGAAGGAAGGACCCTCGCCCTACAGAGGGACGAGCTTCACAGGGCAAGCCAGGCAAATTAAAATGCCAAATGCTTACGCAGAGGACAGCTGGGTGGAAGGCTCTGCGGCTCCTTCCCTCCAACGCAAAGGAAACCCAGAGCGTGTCCACCCCGGACCAGGAGTCATGAGGGCTGTGCGGCCAAACCCCAGGATTCCAAAGGCCTCTGTGATTCATCAGGGACTTACGTCCAAGTGAATATAATGAGATTAACTGACATGATTGGCATAAATAGCAGTGGTCAAACGACTTGAAATTTATATCTCATTACAAGGCCACACTACTTGTGGTACACAATCAATGTGTATTTTTAATACACCTCTGCTTATTTTATTTATAATGCGATGCCACATCATGGTCTTTTTGTGATAAGAGCGTTCATTTGTTATCAGGGGTCAGCAAACTTTTTTTCTGGAAAGGCTAATTAGCAAACATTCCAGGCTTTGCAGACACATAGAGTCTCTGTGGCATATTCTTCTTTGTTTTGGGGGGTTGCTTTTTATGACCCTTTTAAAATGTAGAAACCATTCTTAGCTCACAGGCTGTTCAAAAACAGGCGGCAGGCCACATTTGGCCTGCACACCGTAGTTGGCCATCCCCTCATTTCAGACACGTAAAATATATTGCAACCATTTTATTATCGCTTCATTTTTTAACTGGTGGCCTCGAAAAATTGTATAAGTGGCTGGAGTTGAGGCCCAGCAGACCCCAGCCAGACTCCATGAAGAAAGGCCCAGAGTCTACTCTTACTGTTCTGCTCATTGCTTTCTGCATACTCCATGGAAACATGAGGTCGTCAGCAGGAGAAAGATCTGGGAATGAGCGTAACAAACATTAAACTGTGGGTTTTATTGTTGCCTTTGGATGGCTCTTTGGAAAGCATCCACCTCTCCACACTAAGTCACCCCATCTGTGCAATGGGTACATTAACACTGGCATGGATCCCGGCAGGAGAGCCAATAGGTTACTTGTGTTCTTGTGGTCTGGCGCATTCTGCTCAGAAACAACAAGCTTTTAGGTCAATTTCTACCCTGTGGCTTTTCAGTGGAGGCCTTCACCATTTGCTTTGGCAACAGTGGGAAACGTGGCTGGGAAAATGAGTGACCCTGACTCAGCAAAATACTTCAGAGTCAGGAATGGTCAGCTCTGCGACTCCCGTCCCACTGTGTTCTGCTCCTTATGCACGGATCTGAGGTGAGCCTTGACCGTACCCGGCTGCTGTCTGCACTGACCCCTCTCCTCTAAACACACCAATGGCATTGGAACCAACCCCAACACCTGGTTGACCAGAAATCCCAGAGAGCCTTGCTCAGTCTGCCACAGCCCCTCCATCCTCAGGGATGCAGCAAGCAGCCGGCAGAGCCGTGGGCCCCACCCAGGAGCCAGCAGACCTGGGTTCAAGCCCCTGTCCCCCAACTCATCAACATACGACCTTAGGAAATTTCTCAATCCCTCTAAACCTCACGAGATAAAACGAGGGTTCTGAACTCAATGATCTCTAAGGAACTTCTGCCTCTAACTTTCTAATTCCCGCTAAGCCAACCCACCTCAACCCACCCCCACAAGGTGTTTCCATCTGGGTCTTCAACCTCCCTCTCTATCTGTCCCCTTTCCTTAGTGTGGAAATGCACTCCAGTGGCCCCATTCTTAAACCACCAGCACAAACCCCCCACTGGATCCCGCCTCCCCCTCTGGCCGATGCTCAAAAGCCATCCCTAGCTGTCCCGGCAACAAAAATGCTCCTGGAGCCCAAGGGAGCACAGTCCCCAGAAAGTCTGCTTGTCAATCCAGCTCGCCCCAGCCCGTGCTGAGAAATGTCACTGGAGGAACCTGGTCCTCATTTCTGCATCTCAGAACTTGCCAACGTCCTTGGCGCATAGCAGACTCCTTGTCAGATGTTCTGAGTTATGCGAAAAAGCACCAAGGAAAGAAGCAGGAATAATCACTTCTGGAAAACCACACCTTCCCCCTGCTTGGAAAAAAAACTGGGCCTTGCGAAAACGTCATGCTTGATTCCCCCCAGTGAACAGGGCTCTGTAGTTTTAATCTGTCGGACTCTTGATTGCCAGCCTAGAATGCAGGGCATGGTAGAAAGGAAGGCTTAAGTGGTTCTTGTATTTTCTGGCCATGGTTTCCTCTTTCTCTTCCCTCTTAAAAAAAAAGTAGTAATAAGGGGGGGCAATTAAGAAGCTGAGGTTTTAAACCTCCCCAGAGGTCAAACAAATTGCATTTTTGCTACAAAGAGGGGGAGGAGGAGGGGAGGGGCAGATGGTAAATCGGCTGCAGAGACCCTTCCGGTGATGTCTTTCTTGGGGTGGGGGTGGGGGGAGTCCCAGCTGGCAAAACTGCCGCACAGGGCCGGCCCCTCCGGTGGGCAGATCCAATCGCAAATAGAGAAACAAGACGCGCCAGCAGGAGCCTCACCAGCTGGGAAATTATTTCCTAATAAAACTACAAAGGGAAGGACGATAACTGGGCACTGCTGACAAGTATTGTTGTCTTGTATCAAAATCTCTTTATAAACCTGTTTGAAGAACAGAGCTGGCTTCTCTTTGAAGTCCCAGTTCAAAGCCGTTGACTTGCAGGGTTCGCTGTGCGGCAGTGGGGGACGGCAAGAGAAAGAGGTCAGGAGGAATGGAGCCAACTCAGTGCAAATTCAGAGCTCGCCACTCTAGGGCAGAGTTTTGGGGTGAGATGCTCGGTGGAGCTCCTCGTTATTAATGATGACCCCCCCACACATGGAGCCCCCCTCTGTACCAGGCGCTGTCTGCAGACTGTCTCATGTCTAACACGACAGCCCCAGGAGGTAAGTGTCGTCACCCTCATCTCATAGGTGAGGGACTGGGGGCTGGGGTCTCAGCCCTTAGTCTGACCCCCAAACCCACGCATCCTCTGGTCCCTGAAAGTCTGCCCTTCCATGGCAGGTTGCCACAGGGACCCCCATGGCCAATTCTGTGGTCAGCAGCACCAAGCTGCAGCAGCTGGGACTGGGATGGAAAAGAAAAAATAATAGCACGGGTTCCGCCTCCCACCAACGTCTCCGTTCAGCCTACACAACACAGGCCCTATGGGTACAGACGGAGGGCTCCTGCTTTCAGTGGAGGGACTGTTTTGCCACCATTTCCCCACACCCATGTGAAAACCAAGCCCCCAAGGGCAGGAACCCAGACCCATCCTGGAGGAGAAGAAAATTTACTATTAATAGGTTCAATTGTGTCCCTCCCCCCCAAAAAAGAGGGTGAAGTCCTAATCCCCAGGACCTCTGAATACAGCCATATTTGGAAAGAGGTCTTTGCAGAGGGTCAAAGTAAGATAAGGTCCATGGCGTGGGCCCTAACCCAACGACTGGTGTTCTTATAAAAGCGGGAGCTGTGGACATAGAGACAGACACACACAGAGGGAAGACAAAGTGAAGACACAGGGAGAAGCTCATTACAAGCCCAGGAATGCCCGAGGCCACCGGAAGTAAAAGAGAGACCTGGAACAAATTCTCCCTTCCAGCCTTAGAAGGAACAAATCCTGTCGGCACCTTGATTTTGGACTTCCAGCTTTCAGAACGGTGACACATTGTTGTAAGCCACTCCAATTGAAGTACAGTTGACCATTGAACAACTCGGGGGTTACGGACACCCACCACCCAAGCAGGCAAAAATCTGAATATAACTCTTGACTCCCCCCCAAATGTAACTACCCATAGGGTACTGCCGACCAGAAGCCTTCCTGATAACAGAAATAGTCGATTAACACGTTATTTTTATGTTCAATGTATGACATGCTTCCTTCTTACAACCAAGTAAGCTGGGGGGGATGTTATTAAGGAAATCATAAGGAAGAGAAAATACATTTACAGTATTGTATGGCATTTATGGGAAAAAGTCTGCATAGAAGTGGCTCCCCGCTGTTCAAACCCGTGTTGTTCAAGGGTCAAGTGTACTTTGTTACGGCAAGCCTCGGGAAATGAGCACATCTACCATAGAGACACCTGCAGGGTACAGGAGAAGGACAAACTTCTGACCTTTCTGGACACTGCAGAGCGGAGAGCGTTTCCCTGTAGGTGCTGCAGCTCGGGAAGCGGGGGGGAATGGAAGGTGGAGGAGCTGGCTCACACCCAGAATGGGGACCAGAGTCATGTCCCGACCACGGGTCATCCCCACTTCCCAGCTCGCAGTCATGCCTGTGCCCGATCATGCCCTGCATTCTCTTTACCTGGGTGCCACTCCCTTCACCTCCCACCCTCCCTCCCTCTCTCTCCTGGTACCTCCCCCAAAGGCAGGCTCCCCAGGTCTCCAATCAGTGACTTTCTAGGTGGGGGCCCTGGACCAGCAGCAGCAGCATCTGGGAAGCTGTTAGAAATGCCAATTCCTGGGCCCCACCTGAGACCTTCTGCATCTGAAGCTCAGGAGTGGGGCCCAGCAGGCTGCAGTTTAAGGAGACCACAGCATCCTGATGTTGGAGAGTCACTGTTGAGCCGAAGGGGGCCTGAGCTGGGTGTTGTTTTCCCGAAGATCACATGGACGGTACAGCAGAGCCAGGAGCCAACTGTTTGCCCAGACATGCCTGTCTCATCAAACTCCTTGTTCCAACGGTTGAGGACATTGATAAATTGCAACGGGGGGTGTGAGGACAACACTTTGAGGACCTCTTTAGGGTGTCTCCTTGAGGACATACTTGGCCCCATAAAAAGCCTAGAGTTTTTGACTTTACAACGCAAGATCTTGGGTCTTATGACCCTCAGACTGTCGATACTTAGCCCCGGAATTAGCTCAGGGATCTCTCACCAGGTACACACAAATCAAGTGAGTCCTCTTGTCTCGAGGAGATAAAGAAGTTTTCGTAGTTTGTTCTTCTATCGTTCTGGTCGAAATCAGTGTGAAACTCTCCAGACTTGTTAGCGTCTTTGGTGCTCCCCCGTGTTAATGTAGCTCCGGTGATACGTACCCCTTCGGTGCCATTCTCTTCTCTCCTCCCACCTTGTTAGAAGGGGAACTTGTTGGCAGGATTGTTACTTTTCCCTAACACACAGGCAATGGTTGGTAAATACTCCGCAGGTCTTCTGCTTCACCGTCCAAGCCCGCGGGTGGGGTTGGGTCGGGGAGGGAACAGGTGAAAGCGACTGTCCTCAAACATCTTTTCTCCAGGACGAATCTTTCCAAGACCTCACATCAGTCATGCATCTTTTCCCAGCATTGCTCTCCGATGGGCCCCATCTGCGCAGCTCTTCCTCTTCCTGCTGCCTCGCGCTATCATGATCTTCTTCTCCGCCTTGACAGCCCCCGACACATTCCATCTAGAAACAGGGAGTCGTCTGTTGTTGTCATGCTCACCCCCACTTCGAATGGCAGCGCCATGAGCCAGTGATGTGGTCTGTGCTTTGCCGTTTTCCCCAAACCTGCACAAGCACGTTGGAGGCAGGCCACCGTCCCCAGAAGTCCCAAGCCCTCCCTTCCCGAACCTTCCATGCCCGTCCCCTTCCAGAAGAGCAGCCCCAAGATGCCGTGGTTCTGACGTCCTCTCCAACAGAGCAGCCTGCAGAATGGAAGCCTTTCGCTGTAAAGAACATGAGACTGCTACCCGCCCTCAAGACATCCAGTTGTCAGCCTCTTCCATTGGCAGCTTTCCGACTCATAAAAATATCACCTCACACAGTTTCTCATGAACCCGCTGCCAAGGGAGCAGGGGCCACAGCGTTGGGGCTGACAGAACGACGTGGCGAGGAGAAGGCAGGGCGTTGAGACGGGCATCTGTCGTCCCCAGCAGGTCTCCCCCTTGGCAGAGAATCCTTGAATCTGCTCTACTTCGTGCCATGCAAATGAGGTGCTGATGAGGTCACCGCATTCTGCCGGATTATTATCTCTGACATTTTATTCATAATAATTATAGAGCCTTTCCACCTTCAAAGTGCTTTGCAAACAATAATTAATTAATTAACACTCATAACACCCTGGCGAGGTAGCTTAGTATTATTAATTTATCTCTACAGTATATTATTATCCACCGTTTCCCCCCTCCCCACAAAAAAAAAAAAAAAAAAAAAAAAAAGACCATTGAGCTTCTGCGCTGTGTTGCTCGTCCTTTCTGGGCCAGTCCTCCCCGTTTTCCCACCCGGTCTTCCGCTCTGCTCAGCAATGAGATGCATACACCTCTTTAGATTCCAGACCCAGTTCGCCACCAGCAATCACCCCGCCAGTCCTGGCGTTGAGTTGAGGTCATGGATTCGTTTCTCTCCTCCCAGCATCTTCTATTCACGCAATTCTTCCCGCCCCACCCCTTGCCTTTAGTTCTACCCTGTTCCTGCTCTATTTCTCCCACCTCTAACTTCGTGTTTCTATGATTCTAGTACAAACGTATCTCTAACCCCCATTTGTGATCTTGTCTTGGGCTTTGTGCTTCCTGTTTCTACATTCTACCCACCAACGGGCTCCCCATCCATCCTCCTAGTTATTTGGATTTTAATTATGTAAATTAGACTTCTCTGAGGGCTGCTTCAAGGAAGGCTATCATTTCACCCCTTCTCCCTACTCCAGCCCTTCATTTTTTTATCTCATTTTCTTCTTGGGGCATATTGTCCTCTCCCTGTCTAATCCTGCCATCCTCAGGGCACCCTTTCATTCACTCACTTGTTCCATGCCCGGCCCGAGCACCTGCTGCAGGTGGGGCTCCATGCTCCCGCAGGGGTGGGGAGAGGACAACCCGGACAAATTAGGATCCAGGCTCCATCCCCAAAGAAGATGAGATAAGCACAATGACAGGAGGGTATCTGAGAAGCTCTGTGGGAATTCAAGGTGGTGATTAATTGCCATTCTGCCCGGGAGTCGGAAGAGGAGAGGCGGCACAGAAATTGCCACAGAAGCGAGGACACTTGCAAGATGAGTGGGCTGGGTTTTGCCTGGCAGAGGAAGAGGAAAAGGTCATCCCAGGCGTCAGGAGCAGCGTGAACAAGGCGATGTGGCATGGGCTCAGATTACTCAGCCTCTGATTTCACCTTGAGCCACCAGTGACAGGAGAAGAAGGGAGGGGTGGACAAGGGAGGGGAGGAGGGGGGAGAGGGGATGAGCACCACAAGCATCGAAGGGGGCAATGATTTTTTTTTTAATTTTATTTATTTATTCGACAGAGAGAGAGACAGCCAGCGAGAGAGGGAACACAAGCAGGGGGAGTGGGACAGGAAGAAGCAGTCTCCCAGCGGAGGAGCCTGATGTGGGGCTCGATCCCAGGACTCTGGGATCACGCCCTGAGCCGAAGGCAGACGCTTAACCGCTGTGCCCCCCAGGCGCCCTGGAGGCAATGATTTAACCAAAGATTTTCTAGGGAGAACGAGCAGAGTAGGTGCTTACTTAACAATTATGCAGTACCAGCTCCCTGCCAGGCACCGTTCCAAGTGCTTTTCAAATATTAACTCATTCAATCTTCTCTTGAAAGAGATTTCTAAGCCCAAGATGGAGGTGCTCCTGCCCAGGGTGCCATGTCAGCAAACATCAGCTTAGCTTAGAGAACTCCCGTGTCCCCGTGCTCGACCAGAAATGCAGTCTCCCCATCCAGCCCGCCGATCTCCAAATGCCAAAATTTCTCACCCTGAGCAAGGCTGCCTAGTGGCCTCAGCCAATCAGATATTTTCTATTACTCCCTTCCTCCTTCTTTATTGTTCATCTTATAAAAGCGCCCAGCCTTCCACCCCGTTTTGCAGCTACTTTTCTGTGCGTGGGTGATAAGAGCACCCAAAATCTCCTCTCGTAGCAATATCCAGTATTCAAAACAGTATGATTAAGTATAATCATCACACTGTACATTAAATCTCTAGATTTATTCATCCTACAATCCGATTACATACGCTTTGGCTACATCTCCCCATTTCCCACACTTCTGCATTTCCGGTAACCACCATTCTACTCCCTGCTTCTGTGATTCTGACATTTCTAAATGTCACGTATACGTGAGATCGTGTAGCTTTTTTACATGTCTGGCTCTTTCACTGAGCGTAATGTTCTCCAAGTTCACCCGTGCTGTTGCAAATGACAGGATTTCCCTTTTTAAGGCTGAATAATATTCCACTGTGTGTGTGTGTGTGTGTGTGTGTGTGTGTGTGTGTGTGTACGTACACCTAGCACATCTAACGTATCCATTCACCCATTGATGGGCACTTGGGTTGTTTCCATATCTTGGCTATTGTGACTAATGCTACAGAGAACGTGGGAGCACAGACATCTCTTTAAGGTACTGATTTCATATCTTTTGGGTATAAACTCAGAAGACAGGGGCGCCTGGGTAGTGCAGTCATTAGGCGTCTGCCTTTGGCTCAGGGCGTGATCCCGGCGTTCTGGGATCGAGCCCCACATCAGGCTTCTCCGCTATGAGCCTGCTTCTTCCTCTCCCACTCCCCCTGCTTGTGTTCCCTCTCTCGCTGGCTGTCTCTATCTCTGTCGAATAAATAAATAAAATCTTTAAAAAAATAAAACAAATAAACACAGAAGACAGACTGCTGGATCATATGGTAGTTCTATTTTCAGTTTGTTGAGGAACTTCCATACTGTTTTCCTTAATGGTCCCACCAACAGTGTGTAGGGTTCCCTTCGTGCCCTTGCCGTCACTTGTTACCTTTTCCCTTTTTGCTACTAGCCCTCCTCACATTATCGAGTACTTTGAAGGTTGGAGGGCTAATTATTTAGCGAGTTCCCTCCCTTCCCCCAAGTCTCCTTGACAGCATTTGTCTCTTTCCCTCATGGGGCGTCCTCACAGGTGTAAGAGGATAAGTCCATCTTAATTAGTTTTAGTGCACAGCTTAACAGAGTTAAATACATTCCCATTGTTTTGCAAGCAATCTCCAGAACTTGTCACCTTGCAACATAGAAAGTCCGTATCCATTAAACGACAACTCCCCAGTCCCCTTTGCCCCGGTGCCTGGCAACCACCCTTCTACCTTCTGTCTCTATGAATTTGACTTCTCTGGGTATCTCCAACCCCCACTTTTAATTGCCTCACGGGTTTAGTATCAGAGGCTATGCTCCAGTGTGTGCAGAATATTTTATTTTAGGCCATCTTAGTCTCACTGTGAGCTCCCGTCCTGCTAGGGTGGCAGAAATTCCAGCACAGTCATTATCAGGCCCACCTGCTCCAGGTGGGGGTTGGGCAGTGATAAGACCTCCTCTATCACCAAAGCACTGGGGAGCTTTTCCTCTCCCCAGAGTCCTCCATTGCCTCAATCCATAGGGACCTCCAGGGCCAGTGGCTCGTCTGCCTCAGGGTCTCATTTGGGGAGCTCGGGGTGAGGCTGGGAGCCCCTGTGTCTCACCAGCTTCTAGGTCTGCTACTCCCACATTTTTGTGATCTTTCCACATTTCCTGACCTCTCTGTCTCCCTCCCCTTCATCATGCTCAAAGCCCTCTCTCACCCAGCCTCTGGCCCTTAGAGTTATCTCTTTCTCCTCCTGATGCCCTCAAAGGCCTCTTCTCTCCCCTCTACCCCTGGGACCCCAGCATCCTTTCTTCAAAGAGCTTGGGAGTTTTACAAAAGCCTTTGACTTCAAGCAGCTTCTGTTTTCTGCCCTGGAAATATCCTGAGGCAAGGACAGGCAAAGAGCCAGTCTACCTGTTGACCTGAGGGAACATGGAAATAGAGCAAAATACAAAACAATCCCTCAAAGTATCATTTGACATATTTATAAAATATTTTCATACTTTTCTCCCAACTAGACTCAACCTGCCTTCAGAACTAAGTATTGTCTTGTCTTTGTATCTCTACCATCTCTACAACCACAGTAGCCTCCCAGTACGCTTGGTGAATACAGACAAATGGACGCGTGACTTACACTAACTCAGGATTTTTAGCCCCAAACTTCCCTGCCCGTAATAGGCACACAGATGCACCAAAGACCTAGTCTTGGGCTCCAGTAGGGGATATGTAAGTGTAATCTGAATACCTACAATATCTATTTCACCCTTGGGTTTCCCCAACTAAAAATGGACACACAATTCAAGATTTTAAAATAAGAGAACAAGATATCTTATTTCCAAACCATGGTGTGTCACGGGGGACAGAGAAGCACTATGATATCCTCCCTCCAGGAGACAACCTGAACTCACCACTCCCACAGGACAGCTCAGAACCAGTTCTCTCCCACCTGGCACTAACCTGGAAGGGGAGCAGAACCTACCGGGTTCTTCCTAGGGAGCCGTGTTCTGGGAAAAGAGTCAGAAGAGGGAGAAGGGAGAATGAATTAATAGAGAAGGGATCTCCCATTGAAGCTGGAGCAAATATGGACACACAAGGACATCCGTCTCCTCCTTAGCAAACGAAGACCTGTTGTTGGCCATGCCCAGTTGGAAGCGTGGGAACCCACGGTCTTCTGGAGCCTTGGCCAGCTCTGGCATAAAGAAAGCTGGATGGTGCTGCCAGTCTGGAGAAAAATCTCAGCTCCAGCAGCAGCGCAGTGGCCAGACGGGTGCTCTGGTCCGGCCATCTGGAATGGTCGGCTCTATTAACTGACCCCGGGTTCATCCTCTCTTATTCACTTCAAAGGACGCCCCATGAGGGAAAGAGACAAAGGCCGTCAAGGAGACTTGGGGGAAGGGAGGGAACTCGCTAAATAATTAGCCCTCCAACCTTCAAAGTACTCTATAATCATTAATTAATCCACCCAACTGGGATCCGCGGGCAGATGGGCGCTTCCCAGCCACCCTGACACACCCATTACTAAACGGGGCCCGGGGGCAGAGCGAATGTGGGCAGGAGCCGTTGGTGCACCTGACAGGGGAGAGATGGAGACCACAGCGCTGTGGGTTCGGGATTCGCCGCTACAAAGAATCTTTGGGTAACCTGAGGCAAGGTGGCAAAAATAGACCAGGAGGCTTTTGAGAAAGAGGTCACCCCAGGGCTTGGGCAAATAGGACCTGTGGGCCAAAGGCCGAGAGTCAAGGGGTAACGGCCCTGAATCTGCAAGGAGGTCGCCCCCAGAGGAGTGTATCTGAGTCCCTGCCCTGCATATCCCCCAGGAAGGAGACTCCTCAATCCATGAGGACTCCTGCCAGGATCCCCCCAGCAGCAGTAACAGCCGCTGGCACCTCCTTGAGCAGAGCCCCTGAAGACAGCCAGGAAATACATCTTGGACAGACCTGTGCTTCCAGCAGCAGGGCTCCAGCACAGCTGGGCTGACGGTCCCACCGGAGGTGAGCTTGGCTGTCTGGGGACAATGTTCATTGCTCCGTCCACCTTTTCACCAGATCGCCCATCTGTCACTGTGGAGTCCTTGCAGTAGGACCAACTAAAATAAGGGTTGTGGGTTCATATTTCTGCTGCACAGATGAGCCCCCACTTTCCAAATCTTTATTTCCTACCGATGCTTAGAAGGGAAATGAAGGGTGAGGTAAAGACGTCACAAGGGAGAGAAACTGCTGATTTCCCAGGATTCACAAGGTGTTGCTCATCCCAGCAAATTCTCAGAATGCCTGGGCCTGGGGCTTGCAAACCCCAAACTCATTTTAAAGTTGTTCGGATTTAAGGATAGCGAGTCATGCTAACAAAACTTATAAGAGACTGACACGTAACACCAAAATGAGTTATTCTTAGAATTACTGTTATTGCTGAGCACTTCCTGTGGGTCAGGCGTTCAGCAGAGCACTTTTCCGTATGGCGTATTATTTTCCTTATTCCCCACACCGACCCTAAGAGAAGGAGATTCTTCTCATCTCCAGTTTTCACAAGTGGATACAGAACCCCCCTGAGAACATGAACTTGTTTCAGGTCGCACATCTTGTAAATGGAAGAGCTGGTTTTCAAATTCACAAAGGACTCCTGTGTTCCCCTTCTGACCACTCCTCTCTGTTGCCCAGACAAGTTGCAAGCAAAGAGAAGAAGCCCATGCCACTTCGCTTGCCCTCCCGCAGGCAGGCTTTATGGAGAGGCTGATTTCCAGAAAGTTCCTCCGGGTCAGTGAAATCACAACAGGGGAAGCACCGTGATTTAAGAAGCTCAAGGCCTCCCTCTGTCACTGTGGTCTTCTCTGCAGTTGAGCATATCTGCCAGGCCACCCCAACAGAGCACCACCCTCTCCAGGAACGGGGGTCCTGTCCAGGCTCCCTTTTCTGTCTGTCCCCTGCAGGCTGCCACCTGCTTCTGAGGAATCCGTCACCAGCACGGCCGTGTGTGGGCTTTCATCCTGTGATTTGTCACTCCTTTTTGAGGAATCCTTGCACATCTGTGGTTTCCAGAATAATCTTTGCCCAAAGTGAGGGAGATATTGTGCAATTCCATTACGATGCCATTACATGGGGGTACCCAGAACAGGCAAATTCACAGAGACAGAAAATAGAACAGTGGTCACCAGGAGGCCGGGAGTGGGGGGAAAAAGAGTCCCTGTTTAACGAGTACAGAGTTTCAGTTTTGCCAGATGAAAAAGTTCTGCGGATACATAATGCTCATGGTTGCACAACTTAATGTCACTGAACTGCACACTTAAAAATGGGTAAGATGGTACATTGTACTTAGGGCTATTTTATCACAATGAGAACAACTTTTTCTTAAATGAGAAGGAGGCCGCTTTGTCCAGCACACCCTCTGAAAACAGTGTCCCCAAAACTGAGAGCCCCAGGAGCCCCGGGCTGAAACACGGGTGATGGATTCCCCTCCACCCTCCGGGAGGAGCTTCTTGATCTCCAGGGCATGCAAAGATGGGACCAGGCAGGACATCGAGCCGAGAAATGTGGGGGCTCTCATGGGGCCCCCAAAGGCCTCCCCGCTCCATCTCTCCAGGACTGGCTTGCACCCTGTCCCTCTTCCCAGGGCCACAAGCTTCCATCTCCCGGGCTCAGCCAACTAGCTGAAGAGCCACTTTCTGGCAAGCTTTCTGGGTACTGCTCTTCGCCACGTTGTGGTTCCAGAAATGTCTGCAATCTCGTGTCTGGTACCACTGTCTTGCTTTCAGAAAACTCAGTGTTCCCTGGCCTATATCTGCAAACAGTTTAGTCATGACTGCTTCTACAGGGTTCTTTCCAGGGGGCTGGGGGTGGGGAATGAGCTTCTCTTCTATTTAAGATGTAACAACACTCCATTTTTCAAGAGCCTGCGCCTTTCCTCGAGTCAGATACACTGCTCATCGGCCAGGACCCGGGGACAATGGTCACGTCGCCTCTTCCAGCCCAGGAAAGACAGCAGCCACCGTCACATCCCTCCCACAGCCAGGTAGCCACCCGCAAGGACCCAATTTGCAATTTGCAGACTCTCACCCTCCTCGGAGACTTGGGGGGCTGGGGGCGGGGGAAAGCCTGGAGCTTTCCCTCCTGCAGCAGCTCTCAGACCCCCCCAACCCAGTCGTGGGAAAGGCACCAGTGCCACCTCCCACACACCTCCCACCCCGGTGGGCTCACAGGTGCCCAAGGACTGCGGCAGGTGGCCGTGTGACTTGCCAGACAGAAGGCACCCGCAGGGCCTCGTGAGGCCCGCTTGGAAAGTTCCGCGTTGGTGCCAGGCGTGCTGGAGACGTCCCCACGCTGGCAGGAAGGAGGCCTTGACCTCAGAAGCCTGCCCAGGACAGCATGTTCAAACCCCGCCTAATCGCCGCCTCCATCCCACCTGCCGGCAGGCTCTCCCCCTGCCCCTGCCCGGCGGCAGGCCCCTCTGTCTCAGGTCTCCCGCCGCCCGCCGTCTAGAGCTCCGGAGAGTGCTCGTTTTATGACTGGAGCTGTCGGCTGGAGAGACACATTTTAAAATTCATGACCTTTCCCATCAGGGTTCAGAAACGGAGCAGACTCCACGATGAGAGCTTAGTTTATTCTTTCACCGGTCCTGCCCCCCCCACCCCCTTTCCGCTGCTTCCTCCCGAGCTTTCCTTCCCCATTGTCCTCCAGGATCTTTTGCATTTGTCCCAGTTTTAATCCCCCCACCTCATAAACCAAAGCAAAATGAAAATGCTCCTGTTTCCAAACAGAGCGTGCGTTGGGCTCGCAGGGCACGCCTGGCCATCAAAGGTATCTCCCTTTGTCAGGTGGGGAGGGGCCACGGCAGGTGCAGCTGGACAGCCGAGATAGAGCCGGGGTTTGAAGGGAGTGGGGTTCAGGCGGCAGGGGCTGCGGCGGGCGCAGTTTTCCAGGCAAGGCATGGTGGGGGAGGGGGCATCCACCTGAGGCCGGGGAGGTGGGGGCGCAACGGGGGACCAGCAGACAGGCTGGCAGCCGCCGGGCGCTGCAAACCCTGCCAAGGAAAATTAAAGAGCAATGTGTTTGCTTCCTGCCACAAGTATAAACAACAACAAAGATTCTCCGGGCGAAATTCTTGCCTCGCGATTTCAGGCGGCTGGCTGTCCTCAGCTGCCCCTTCCCTGCCGTGTCTCCCCTCTTGGGCCTTTACCGAGGCTGTCCAGGGGAGGCCGTGCCCGGTATCCTAATTTATCCTGGGAAACAGGAAACATAAATCTCCTCCCAGACGCGGGAGGCCACACAGGAGGCGCCCGGACTTTACTGCAGCCACAAGAAGCCAACGGAAGAGACGCAGAACCTTCCGTTGGCCCCATGACAGAAATGACACATCTGAGCCGAAGTGAGAGAGAGAGAGAGAGAGAGACAGAGAGAGAGAGAGAGAGAGTGTGTCCCCCACCACTGGGAGGGACAATAGCGAATACTTAGCCTGAACTTACCTGTGCCAGGCAAGTTCTAAGCTCTTTGTATGGATCAGCTCATTTACACCTCACATCAAGCTTAGGAGGTAGACCTTAGCCCCGTGTGGTGGCCAATGCCATGCCGACTCTGCTAGGTCACAGTACCCAAATATTTGGTCAGGCATCACTCTAGACATTGCTATGAAGGTACGTTTTAGATGAGATTAGCACTTAAATCAGTAGACAGTAAGTAAAGCAGACGACCCTTTAAATGTGGGTGGGCCTCATCCAATCAGTTGAAGGTCTTAAGAGAAAAAAGACCGAAGTCCCCCAAGGTAAAGGGATTTCTGCCTCCAGACTGCCTTCAAACTCCAGCTGCAACATTAGCTTTTTCCTGGGTCTCCAGCCTGGTTGGCCAGCCCTGCAGACCTCAGAGCTGTCAGCCTCTACAATCTTTTGAGCCAGTTCCTTAAAATAAATCTCTCTATTCACACATGTACAAATAGGATTTTGTGTGTTTATATATGTATATATATGTACACCCACACAGCACACATCCTATCTGTTCTGTTTCTCTGAAGAACACTGACTAATACACCCCACTTTACAGACAAGGAAACTGAGGGCACGGAGAAGTTCATCGCCTTGCCCAAGGTCTCAAGGCCAGTAAGGGGTACAGGCAGGGTAGGAATGCATGCAGCCTGAATTCAGAATCTGCTTACTCACCCAGTCACTCACACACGGGAAGTCATAGCCCATCATCAGGGAGCTAACGTGGGGAGGGAAGCGCATGGAAAATGAATTCAAGTAGAAGTTAGCTGGGTCAGTGGACACAGACAGGACAGAAATCAACAAGATTTGTTTTCAAACTCGGCTTCAATTTGACGTCTGTGACTTTGAGTGTGTGCTTTACATCTCTCTGGGCCTCCCTTCTCCCGATCTGCAAAATACCATAAAAACTTCACAAGGTGATTGAGGGATTAAATGGGATAATTTTGTGTACAAACAGTGATTTCCCAGTATGCGAGCAAAAATCATGTTCCAAGTCCTCACCAGCTTGACTTCCCGGCTCCTCTACAATTCTCTCCCAGCGTTTTTTCAGCTCCTCAAAGCCGCTGTCCTGTGTCAGAGGCAGGGCTCCCACTGGTGGAGATCACTCCCACCGTGAGTTACTACCCCCTGCAGGGACAGGCTGGGTTTCAGAGCAGGGCCCACCCTCCCAGACCCTCACTGGCATTCCCCCTTTGGGCTTCCCCTGGGCCAGCAAAACCTGTCAGGCTCCTCTTGCTCTTGGGGACGGGACTGCTCGCCCGGGGCCCTCCCCTCACCGTCCCCAACCCTAGCTGCCAGTCTCCCATCTCTGGCTCTGGCTCAGAGCCTGATGGGGGGTGAAGGGGGCTCCTGGGCTTCTCTCTCAGAGGAAATAAGCAAGTACATTCTCCCCCAGGAAGATGAGCACACGCAGAAGGCCACTGACATTCAGGAGCGAGATTCTTCACCAGTAACGACTCTGTCGTGGGCCAAAAGTACGGGGAGCCCAGTTTAGGGGGGTTGGTTTCCATCGTTGCTTCTGTTCTAGGTTGGAGATGCTCCGTGGGCTGGGAACCCAGCAAAGTGTCTGACCTGCATGATCTCACGTGGGTCTCCCACCCCCACTCTTGTGCTATCCTCATCGTTTCTACGATATGAAGGAGAAAGCTGGGATTCGAAGAGAAGCAGCAGGCCACTGCCTCACAAATAGTGAAGAACCAGGATTCACCCCCACACCGGTCTGACTCTGGAATCCTCACCCTTAACTGCCTTTATCATGGGAGTGTCTGTCTATTTCCAACCAACATTAGTTATGGTTTCTGGAAGGCAAAGAGACATTCTATCCCAGCCCTGTCTCTTAGAAGGCAAGTGGCTTTGAACCAGTCACTGAGTCAAAGGAGAGAGATGGAGTAGAGTAATGGTGTCCTGATACTCGGAACACTTACAGTTCTAAGAATGAGTAGTCAAAGGGCCTGAACTCATACATTTATACCACCTCCTTCTCAACCAGTACTTGGCATTGGGGAACATTCTTGGAACTAGAAATAAACAAGAATATTAGGGATAAACTATCAGGTTCACAAACTGTGTGGCAAAATTTACTGTGCTCTTCTCTCTCCTTTGGATGGGAACACCTAGGTCAGGATATATGGTCATGATATTGCTGGGATGGAAGCTAATACGGACTGGCCAGACACCCTTCCAGCCCCAAGACTCTGCTCTGAATTCACAGGCTTGATAATGCCAATATTAACTACCCCCACCTTCACCCAGTGAGCAATACAAAAAAACATTTGTCTTTTCTACTCCAAAATAGAGAGTCTCTCTTTTTAAAATGCTGAAAATAAAATAAAATAAAATAAAATAAAATAAAATAAAATAAAATAAAATACTGAAAATAATCATAGAGATAAATATAAACTAAACCAGTTTTAGGGAAGAGGGGAAAAAAGAGAACAAGGGAGGAATTTGATGGAACATCTATCTCTTTGTACTGGTCCTCTTTCCTGCAGCTTAATGCCACCTCTTTCATGAGTATAGATTAGAGCCCATGGCAGGTGAGGTCTTAGCCCCATGCATGGTAAAGGGACTTCCCAAAATAAACAGGGAAGGAATTCAGGACATGCCGGTGAGGCCACTGAAATCAATTCACCTCAACATGCACACTGCTCCATCTTATCCCCTATACCTTGGCCTGGGACACCCTTGTCATAACTCAGTAAGAAGTCTATCACTTTGATGGGACATGCCAGGGCTCCTTGTCGCAGTCCAGTGCACACACTCCAGAAATCTCTTGTTGCTTTAATGTTTCGTTTTTAGCTATTTTATTTCATGTGTGCGTTTATTTATGCATGGCAAAGGGCACAACAGAAGTGTTCTCACAAAGGCAATCCGATGACAAAAGAGAGGGAACCTTCATTTGTTCTCTGCAAATCTTTACCATGTGCCCGCGATGTCAGGAGGTGTCTAGACGCATGCGAAAAGACACGGTCGCCGCCCTAAGGAACCACCTGTAGGAATCAACTCCGGGAACCACCTCCTCCAGGATGCCTTCCCCAGCACCCCGGTCAGGATGAGAAGCACCTCCTCAGGGTCCCATGACATTGGATCCTCTGAATCGACGAGCTGCCTCTCCCAGGTGTAATTGCCGGCTTCCTTAGGCTGGCTGTCCTCGCCACGGCTCCAGGGGGACAGGTGCAAATAGGACGCATCTCGCAGCACACTTGGGCAAAGAATTACAATAATGATGGCGACAATGAAGATGCTGATGATCATATAGCAGGGAAAACGTGTAACCCCTTTTTCAAGAAGGATCGCCTGCCTCTCTTCTTCTGGCCCACATGGCTGACCGTGCCTACCTGCGCGCTCCCAGGGGCTCGGTGCGTGTCTGACGGGACCCTGAGATGACAGCGCGATGTCAGTTTCTTGCGGGGCACTCCTCTCTCTGATTTGCACCATCCTACCTAATAGACTTCAGCTGCATTGAAATGAAAAATGAATAGGAAGTAGATCTTGCTGCTAAAACATATGTGTCAGAAAATCATTATGGGTATTAAATTACAGCAATAAAATGAACCAGAACTAATTTTGCAAATTAAGATCCAATAAATTTTTTTCATAGCCACACCTTTTCTTTAAAAAAAAAAAGTAGCAAAATAAGATTCAGCCGAACGGTATTAAAATTGAGTGTAAGGCTTTTGGGGGTGGAGTGGGGTGGGGACATGTATAGAACCAGAAATTTCCATATGACAAACACATTAGCGTTTCGGAGGGTAGATGGTAAAGGGTGTTCCTCCCCGTTGTAAGAATACTGCCCCTGTGCCAAACACCATAATGATCTGTTTTTAAGCTGACATACCTATGTATTTCACATGTAAAATTTATGTGTAGATATTCGCCTTCCTCTCTTCTGTCCCCCGCCCCACCTCCCTACTCCCTAGACAAGGTTCTGCTGACACAAGAAACTAGTATATTTCTAAATTTCTGACAACCGCTTATTTTTAGAAGAGACTATTGCTGTCGGTCAAATTAACACTGAAGCTATAAACAAACCTTAGAGCTTTGCCTGTTCTGGAGAATACCAGGATGTCTCCCTCCACCCTCCAGCCTGCGAGGGAGGCTGTAATTAGCTCATTGTCCGTGAACAGGCACAAAGGAGGCAGTGCCTGCATCCCCGCTCCCTTCCGACCTTTCCACGGGAGATCTTGGGGCAAATGTTAATTAATTAAGTGAGTAACTTCCACCATCTCCTGGGAACACGGTCGCGCACAACTCCTCGTTCCAAAAGGGACAGCGAGGAGAAGGATGCTGGGCAAGAACTCGCAGAGAGGGTCCGCCAAGAAGAGGGAGAAACAGGATTCACTTCCCTGCTGTCGCTTTCCTCCTGGCTTGGGCTCTGGCAGAACTGCGCCCAGCCGTTCTGCTACACCCAGTGAACCAAACTATTTATAGCCACACAATCATTATAAATAAAGCTGTTTATAACACCGAACCTTGGCCCTGCATTACTTAAAACTGTAGACTGGCAGCTATGAATAACTCTGTTACATGCACAAGTGTGACTACTGACTGATACTTCCTCAAATTGTGACAAATAATGACAACTTTGTTTGACAAACATCCCACTGACATTCATCTGATTTTGAATAAGTGGTGCTGCTTTTTTAATTTGGTCCCTGAGGCCCGGGATCTCAGGGACTTGTCTTTAGTCTTCTCCTCTCTCACCTCCTGCCCCCGAGGACTCTGTCCTGTGTCTTGCTGCTTCTCCCCACCCCAGCCCCCCTAATCACTGGGAGGGATTTGGGGCCATTTAAGAGGAAGCTTATTAAGTTCTCTGTTTCTCTCACCAGACAGTTCTGCTGTCGGGGCTTTGCAAGGGTTTGGGGAGTTTTGTTAATGACACAACAGCAATAGAGAGGGGGAGGGACATGTGGGCCAACCTCCTGGTGCTGGATGAAGGTGGAAAGAGGACCCCCAAGGGCAAGGCAGAATTGAATATCAGATGGTTGGAATCTGAGTCTTTGGGGTGGTGGGTGGGGCTGTCACCTAGAAATGCTGGGTGTTGGCTGTCAGTGAACCAGTGAAGGACAAGAGTCTGGACAAGGGACTTACCTCCCCAGGCACCTGACTTGAGAGATCTTGACTGATCCTACTTTGGATCCCCAAGCTGGCGTTCTCTCTGCAGGGGAGCTGCTATTCACGTATGTCAGGGATTTCAGAGCACCAGCGGACCTTTGCAATGTGACTCACCCTTTTACAGGGAGAAGAGTTGAGCCAGAGTCTCCCACAAGCCGTTAAAGCAGAGCGAGACTAGAACTCGGCTCTCTGGGCTCCAGATGGGGGCTTCTCGCCCCATCCTGAAGTTGATTAATGCGCGTAAAGCGTGTGCACCTGTTCCTGGCCCCTGGCAACGGTTCCCTGACTACTACCTATTACGGGAGTCGTGATTCTCATCCAGGGCTTTCCCCTGCTAGTCTGAACTCCCTCTTTGACAGGCACTCTTATACCTCTCCCCACTTCCCATGGTCCAGCTTCTCTGTCTGATTTACCTTTTTTTTTTTTTTAAGATTTATTTGTTTATTTGAGAGAGAGAGAGAGAGCGTGCGCGCGCAGGGGGAGAGGCAAACGGAGAGGGAGAGAGAGAGACTCTCCAGCAGATTCCCCACTGATTGCAGAGCCAATGCGGGGCTCTATCTCACGACCCTGAGATCGTGACCCGAGCGGAAATCAAGAATCAGACGCTCAACTGACTGCGCCACCCAGGTGCCCCGGACTGAACTCTTAATTTTAACAAGTGCACAATCTCACCTTCCCGCCCCCCTTTTTCCAATCTCTTAAATAGAACTTTCGGAGCAATGTCTTATAGGTCATGACACAGCTGCCCACCTCCTCCCCCGTCTCCCCGGCCAGGCCAGAAACACAGTGAGGAGGGGCCCTCTCAGAGCTTACAAGTGCAGGGCGCACCCCCGAGAGTGAGCACCTCCTTACATCTGTACCCTACCTGCTTCTCAGGGTACAGGGTACTTTTCTACTCCCAACCCTGCTCCTTCCTCCCCCAGAATAAAACCCCACCAGTCGGTTCCATATCTGCCAGAGTAACTATAGACTTCTCACCCTGGGTGACAATGTCCTTGGTTACTGGTCCCACCTACTTCTCCAGTTCCAATCTACGCTTCATGCCAAAGCGGACTCTTCCCTCTTCCCAGAACATGCCGCCTTAGCGCGTTTCCTGTTCGCTTTGACAAGGATGCTCTCCCTTTGCATTACAAAACCCTCACCCACATCTCGCAAGACTCCCTGCAAATGCCCCAGGAAGCCTGTGCTGACCGATCGGGCAGCTGCGACCCTCTTTCCTTGGAATCCCTGTTACCTTTATATGTGTGTCTCCTTCGGCCTTGGCCTGTCTTCATGCTGCAGTAAGGTTACTGTGAACGTGTTTATGTTTCATCTTCTCTAAGGGTTAGGGGGACCTCTTTCTTCATCATCTTGGTATCTGGTGTAGCATATATCCAGAAAAGGCAAAACATTCCAAAAGTCACTTTATTAAAAGGGCAGGCAGAAACAAAAACAATTAAAAAAAAAAAAAAAGACTTTGCAAGTATCAACCAGTGCCTATCTGCTAAGATGTGTAAGTAAGTAGCAAAACTTATAATGGAGCCACATGGCTTGCACCAGCCCAGCCTTCTGCCGCTGCGGAAGGTTCCAGAAGGGATGTCCACCTTCACGTGACTGTGACCGTGACTGTGGATGCTTGAGAGAACTGGAAATGAAAAAAGATGGATAAATAGCCAAACCCAGGCAGTGAAAGACGTTGGAGGACAAAGGGGCAAGTATCTCTTCAAGCCATCAGTCAGCGGGCCCTCTAACTTGTATTTCGAGCCTGCGGTGTTCGTGACCCAGAACCACCCTTGAAAAATAAACATCTTCCCTGCCTCAGGGCCTTAACAACCGGCCGTACTTCCTACCTGCCCCTGCACCCTTTCAGCTTTCATATTACTAAGACCCATGGAGCTCCCAGGCTCTTGTGGACCCCCCAATGCTGATGTTGATGAGAGAATTTGCCAAGCTTGGTCAGATCTCTCCCACTGGGCTCCGCATTCGCGTGTGTTGCGGCACTGGCCCGCCTCTCTAGGCCTGCAGGGCCCGGGGGCTCCTCCCGACCCCCGTGCCACCCTGTGGACACCAGCCAGAAGTCACCCATCAGAACCAACCCGTGCCCCAGAGGAGACGCAGACCAGAAAGCATCCACTGACCAGCTGACCACTAAAGAGGAAAATCACAGATCGAGCCCTCCTACAAGAGCCCTTTCTTCCTCCAAAGCCCCACGGGAAGGAAGGCGCCAGGCAGGAGAGGGGCTTGGAGTCCCTTTGTGCTCTTCGTATTAACACAGTCACACTTTGCTATGCAGATGTCACTTCCAATGAGCACCAGGGCTTTCCCGGGCCTGGACTCGAATTGAAGGAATTGTTACTGTTGCTGAATGGCCAGGGAATTCATTAATGCAAAGCCAGCCACTTCCTAAATGCTTGCTTTGTGAGCAGTCTCAGAGTCCTGGGGACCTCGATTCCTGTGGTCAGCGCGGCCCCAGGCCTCCGTGTCAGCAAGTGATCTTTATTATCACCGTCGGCCCCTTTCTAAAACCGCCAGGGCACCGGGGAACGCGGCCTCACCTGGAACCTGGTGGCCACAGCCAACCATCCTCAGATTTCTCTGGAGCAGGGCCTACAGGGTGGAAAAACTGCCCCCCCCCCATTCTGGATTTTTCGCACACCACCTTCCTTTTTGAAGAAAGGCTTCGTTTGCGTGTTAAAGATGGGAACCAGAGCGCGAACAGAAAAAAAGGCTTTTCTCAACCCTCCTCCCCCCTAAGGCGGTTCCTTGAGCTCTATGCAGGTGCGAGAACATCCGCACGCACACGCTCACGCTTCACAAGGCCCGGCGCACACACAGAGGTTTTCGGATCAGAATGACTCGGTCCCCACCTAATGTAAAAGTCAGTTCCGATTTGAAGGAACGCTTCTTGGAGTAACCTGCCTCCTAGGAATAGAGGACACTGGAAGAAAAGAGGTGGTCCGCGAACGTGCCAAGCCCTCTGCCTGATACACACACACACACACACACACACACACACGTCACTGCACACACCCAGGCTGGCTGCTTTAAATCTTCCCCCAGCTTCTGCTGACCGGGCATGTCCAGGCCCCACTTTGGTTTTTGCTGTGGTGGTGGTATTGCGGTCTCCTCAAGCCAAACTGCCAGTCCTGAAATCCCCCTTCAAGCTTTAGGAAAAAACAAAAAAACAAAAAACTAGCACCATGATGCTAACAATGGTGGGATTGAGGACAGATTTTTTTTTTTCCTTTATGCATTGTTGCATATATAGTCTACAGGAAGGGTATATGTTTTATATTCAAGAAAAATCCCTGCGTGATGTAAAAAAAAAGAAAGAAAATTATTTTAGTTTTATAACATCCCTCAAGATCCTGAGGTTTGCTTTGGCAGCTTTATCTGATTTTTGTGGAAGGGGCGTTCTGGTCTTGAAAATTAGCCTGGGTCATAAAACAAGGAGACTATGACATTCCCTGAAATTGGATCTTAAACCACTGGTTTCTGTCTGAACTTAGTGAAAAAGCAGTCCTTTAAAGGAGAATTTATCTTTGGAAGCTCCATCCTCCCCTTTCTGTGTTCTTATCCCTCTTCCCATGCCCTCGCCACCCTTATAGTTCCCATCACTTTCCCTGCTTTACTTTTTCTTTTTTTTTCTACTTACAATTCTTAAAACACACTTCAAGGATGGGGCCTGGTGTCAGTCATTTACACCTTAGTATGAATTAGAATAATCAAGATTTACTTAGCTATGCTATAAGTGTATATTTGCATTTTAATTCTCAATCCAATTGTATAATGAAAGGTATGGGCTCATGAATGAAAATGGTCATCACCTCTCTGCATTTATGAAATCAGACACCTAGGTTCCCAGCTCTTCTGTTTGTGGGAAAGGCAGGCCCCTGACCGCAGTAAATGTTTCCACTTCAGCTATAGAATATCACCATTTAATGTCTCTGTCCCTTTAGAAACAGCACACACTCCGGAGAGCCTACTAAATGCGGGAATGGTTGAAATAGTGTTCAGTCTGCAAAAATATTCACAGGCCCGGGTCTTTTCAAAGACTTTATTCTGTATTCTTATTTATAAAATCATATCTGCTTCCCATATATATTGAATACATATATTGAGTGCCTGATAAATAAAAATGAGTAATGATTTTGCGTGTGGATTTTGGACACAGATGAAGAAACTGTGTCCCAGAGAATTTAAATAACCA
The DNA here is from genome assembly GCF_024610735.1 of Ursus americanus. Classification (NCBI taxonomy): domain Eukaryota; kingdom Metazoa; phylum Chordata; class Mammalia; order Carnivora; family Ursidae; genus Ursus; species Ursus americanus. Next base: position 18,317,017 of record NC_142158.1, read on the forward strand.
CTCAAGGTCATTCACTGGTCAAGGTAGGGCTTGGCTGAGAGAAGGGGGTTTCTGGTTCTTGGGCTCGTGTTTCAACACATCATCTCTCAAACCGCCTAATTCAAGTCCCAGAAAAATCCAACAGCCTCACGCTGACGGGAAGCTTCAGAGTGACCCTTCTAATTCTCTCCCCCTTTCTTTGAGGGAATTCTTGGCAAGTAAGCTATGAAATGAGGTTGAGTGAGCAAATGCCACGTGACTGACCCTTCCAAGCTTTCTCAACTTATTATAACAGGCTCTGAAGATTAAAGGGCAAAAATACTGAAGGAAGAAAGACCTAGAAAGAAACACTCGCTTGTCTTTGCTCCTATTTCCATCATTCTGACCCACACCACAGCGTGGTCAATCCCTGGTTATTCACACATTGCCTGGGACCTAGCGAGTTGGGGGGGCGGGGCTGCCAAGAAGCTTCCCCAGGGTTCACCCCTTAGGCAGAATTTCCCAGTGGAAATCTACCTCCAGCCAAAAGGGTGAATTCGTGGTGACCTTGTATTACTCACAGGTGGATGGTTGATCAACAGCTGACTCTGTACCCAAGGTTAGATCTGGGGTCACCTTCCACCAGACCCCATGGGGACAGCATCTAGACCCCCTAATCATCATGTACCCTGTATATTTGCCACATCACCCTGTCTGCTGTCACCTAAAACCCAAACCATATCTTGACCTTGACCCACCAATGTGGGCTACATAAAGACCCTCCGTAACTGCCATTTATAGATTTGTTCATTTATTCAGCTAAAATATGGTAAGTGGTTACCGTATACCAGGCACTGGGCCAGGCTCTTGCTATATAAAGAAACCAGACACACAGCTCTTGCTCTTGACAAGCTGATGTGAGAATCAGAAAGAAAGGGACAGATGACAGAGAGCCAAGTTCATTTATACCCAGCTCGACAAACGCCTCTTTCCTCTTGGAGACTCCGATCAGACATCGCCCTCTTCGAAAGACTTCCTGCTCCTCTACAGGCAGGGCTGTGCTTCTTCTGATAATACGTGGACTGTTCCTCGACTACAGAATTTTTCCTATTGTTGCAGTTATTTCTATGCATGTCTGCTCAATTTTTTAGACTGGGTGTGCAAAGGCAGGAGGATGGAGAGAGGAAAGGCAGAAACTGCTATTTCACACCTCCAAATACCCACCGTATCTGGGACTTTTCAGATGGATGGATGGATAGATGGATGGATGGTTGGATGAATGGAATGTCCAAGCTCTCTTGTCCCCTGCATAGATTTCCTTTACCCAAATGTGCGTCCACCAGTCCAAACGAGAAATACATTTCCTCATGGCTCCTTAATACGTAGAGGGTGGTTATTTCTGGTTCATTGCACAAACTTCCAGAATTTGGAGACGTGAAAGCCTCATCTCACTCAGCCAAAAGCTCTCTTCGGTTGTCTTTGTTTGTTTTACCGGGAGCGTTAAGTAGAGTGTGTGTGAGCACGCATGAGTGTGGGTGTGCGTCAGTCTGCATGTAATTGGGTGGCATCCCCAATAGCAGGTGTCCCTCCAGTAGGTCTCAGCAGTGACGGAGGGCACGGAGGGGTGTACCAGAAAGATGGGGAGATGCAGCCTGCCAAAACCAATCACATTAAATCTTAGTGCTCATTCAGGGCCTGTCACAGGAGGAGAAATCTGATGAACACCCGAATGTCAGGGTGGTTATAGCGTCTGTTAAATGGCTTGTTAATGTGATTGTTGAGAATTTTACACAGAAATGACACTGGTTACAATCAGAGCAAGGGAGGCCTGGCTCCCAGCCAGCTTCTACCGAGCTCTGCCTCCACTTCGGGCCAGGTGGATGGGGGGGGGGGGGGGTCCGCGGCTACCTGGCCTGGCCTCCTGCCATCATTGGAAAGCTTTCTCTCTCACTTGTAATCTGTTTCTATTAAGAGAAAGCTGGTGATCTCCCCCCACCAGAAAAAGAGGCCTCCTGTCATAAATGTTATCTGTTCTTACAAGTGGAGCGAAGATCTTTTATAACACAAATAAGGGGAGCTTGGAAACCATTTGTCTGTTCTATTTTTGGCGGGAAGGGTACCTATCAGAAAACATTTCGCATTGGTTTAAGGGGGGGCCTGAGTAAGAAAATCCTTCCACAGGCCGAATCTGTTTCGTTCGATAGCCGGGCAAACAATCATAGACTCTTAGGGTCATAGACCCGGAAGGTGACCCAGCCAACCTTAAGTTTCTGCTGCGGGGTCAGTGGTGGGCTGGAGTGACAATCCAGTTGTCCCAATGGTCAGTCCAGCTTACCTCCCCCGCCCCCACATGTACTGCCTAAAACCCAGATGCCTCACCGTTGTCTTCTGTAGCAAGAAACACAGGCTGCTCTCTTGGCCCTGGCCCTGGTCCCCAGGACATCGCTGACATTTCCTGCCACGCGCTGCCCTTACCTCTGAGTACAGATGCTTGGCTCTCCCCGCCACCTGGGTGTGTAAGGACTGAGTCCCTGGGAGGCAGGGTGACCGCAAGCACAGGACACTCCCCCCGGGGAACAGACGAGCCAAAGCGGCTGGTTACCATTGCTTCCTTGGGAGGACAGAACTTTCCCTGCCTGGGTTCTTTCCTTCCATCCCTTGGCAGTGGCAAAGGATGATTTTTCAAAGGCCTGGCTCACCCCGTACACTCTGTTTTTCGCTGACACACTCTCCCCTCGTGTGCAAAGCCTTGAAGTATTTTTCTGGTCAATTTAAGCCCCTATGGCAGGGCACGTTCCGGGCCTGAATCACGCAGTTATAGCAAAGGACAAGCCCCTGCTATTCTAACTCCTCGCCTACTCTGGAACTCCCATCAGTTCCTCAAGACCCATGGGAAGTAAGATCTGCTCTCCCAGCCTCTCTTGACGATTCCATTCCTGGGCTCCACCAACAGGAATCCTTCGACCAGCCTTCCCTCTGTCTCTTCCTTGCAGTGCTCTGAGCCAGGGTCTGTGCGTTGGTTTTAATGGCTTTTCTTGAAGGCAGGTTACCCTCTGTATTAATTTCCTAGAGCTGCTGTGACAAATTACCCTCAACTTGGGCACTTGAAACAACAGGAATGTACTCTCTCACAGTTCCAGAAGCCAGAAATACAAAATCAAGGTGCTGGCAGGGCCATGCTCCCTCTGAAGCCCCTAGGGGAGAATCCTTCCTTGTCCCTTCCAGGTTCTGGTAGTTCCATGCATTCCTTGGCTTGTGGATAAATGATTCCAATCTCTCCTTCTCTCCTCACATGGCCACCTCCTCTTCTTCTGCTGTGTTCTCTTCTGTCTCTTTAAGGACACTTGTCACGGGGTTTAGAGCCCAACTGGATAATCTGGGGTGATGTCATCTTGAAACCTTTAACTGAATTATGTCTTGAAAGATCCTTTTCCCAGATCAGGTCACATTCTCAGACTCTCAGGGTTAGGCTATGGGTATGTCTTTCTAGAGAGCACCATGTAACCCACTACACCCTCTTCTAGGAATGCCACTCAAATGCAGGTTCCCCAAGATCAGAATGGAAACCTTGCACTTTGGAGTTACTCAACGATTCAGCCGTGAAGTGTCGAGTGCTGTTTGCACACTGGAGGCTGGGTATTAGCTCAGTTTTAGACACACCAGATGAATAAGGCCTGCTTCCTGCCCTCCTTTTGTCTGATAAATCAGACAAAAAAGCAAATAGGTCACTACAATACAACTTAGAGAAAAAAAAAATTGGAAAAGTCCCCTCACTCAAGAATCCTATGGCCCATTTCCCTGACAATTCCATATTCCAAGCAGTGTCATCCTCTTTTTGTTCCTGAAATCTGCTTAACCAAGAAAATGAGAAGGGATGGAGGAAGGGAGGGGTCACGGAGGACAAGGGAGGTGTCTTCCCTGATGAACTTTCTTTAGGCCGTGGATACGTCTGTCTAGATATTAAAAGTAAGGGCAGACATTTGGCAAAAATAGTGCACTTGGGGGCACGATGTTTCTGATGTCTGAGCAGAGAGCATCTCGGAGTCCGAAATGGCTCACACACGGACAGAGTGATGGCTCCCTGAAAGGCCTTCCACGTATTTGTGCACAAATCGACACCTTGGCCGGATGCCAAGGAGCAAGCTTGCTCTTTCACTGTTGAATTGTTTAAGCATTTCAATACTTGAGTTATGCGAGGCCATAGCTGAGCTCCCATGTGAACCCTTGCATGTTTAGCACTCCAGATAGGAGATGGCCTGGCTCATGGACAGAGAAATAAGGCAACCTCTGTCCTCCGCTTCAAAACAAAGAATCTAAAAACCCTCTCCTAAATTCCTAAGGGGCAGGGGATGGGAAGTGGAGGGGGGGGCATGTGAAACATCATTCAGTATGATAAGGACATCAGGTGGAGAGAAATCAAAAACATACCTTGTCAAGTAGTTCTAGAAGGTTCTTTCTATAGCAAAGCCTTCCACCATTTAGGAGGCCGATTGTAGATAATACTTATCCTTGAGAGCTGATAAATACAGACATAAAAAAGTCAGGCAAATAGACAATGTACAAATTGGCTGGAATATTGCGATTCAGAAATAATCACTTGCTAGAGTGGTTCTTTTGCTCTGTACTTTTAAAAACACACAAAAGTATTATCTTACAGTAAAATGACTCTTCTTCTGATTTTTTTCATAGTTGAGACTCAATGAGTAAAACATAGATAATCATCCTAAACCAACCCTTATCTTCAGGGCTCTGCCATTATCTTTGAAAAATAAATTACGTGCTGGAACAGTTCTAAGAAAATTGGCAGAGATCCGCCAGCTGACCAAAGAAAGTTAAAAGTAAAACTGCAACATTTTCTAGGAAGACATGCTTTGGTGACTATGCCCAGTAAAGAACTTCTCAGCCCCAGATAAGTGGCCCTTAAAAAACACCATGTTGTGATTCCAATCTTTGCTCTTAAAAAATGACTCACGTTAAGTCCTGAGTGTAACATCTTGACCAATAAGAACAATAATATGCATAATTGTAATTACATCCTCGGAACTACAAAGGAGCATACCGCCATAAACCTGCTCACAGAGCTGAGAAATGTTATGAAGTCGGGGTTGATCTGGCTAAGTCCCAAATTCTCTGAGCTCACACTGTAGCCAAAAGAGAACAGTGTAAGCTGACTTATCTAGCTCTAAAGATTAGGGTCACCCCAGCTGCACACCCCAGGTGGTCACTCCCTTGTGCAAGTGAGTTCACCACAAAAATTGATTCTAACCCATTTCTCATTCCTAATTCAGTCTACCAGAAAAAGCAAGAAACTCCATCCTTCAAAGAACAGAGAGAAATGCAGGTGGTGACTTCTGTCTACAGATCTCATTTAAGAAAGTGTCCGCATAATGCGTTGTTCATCACCCCAGCATGGCCATCCAGTGGGCTCCTGCTGCCCCAGACTGTGTCCGTTGTGTCCCTCCACCTCCCACTCCTGCCCCAGGACAGGGGCTCCAAATCTCAGGTTCACCGATGCGGCTGCCACCTCTTGGACTGCCCTAAGCAAGATGAAGGCACACTAAGACCAAAATGCAAGAAGGCCTATGGGTCCCTCCATTTTCACATTATGAAACGGGTTCAAGGAAGGCCTCCATAAAGGTATGTCCACGTCCCAGACCTGTGAACGTGACCTTGTTTGGAGAAAGTGTCTTTGCAGACATAACTGAGTTAAGAATCTGGAGATGAGACCATGCTGGATGATTCAAGTGGGCCCTAAATCCAATGACAAGTGTGCTTGTAAGAGACACAAAGAGGAGAGACACATGAAGAAGAAGAGAAAGCCATGTGGAGATGGAAGCAGAAATTGTCATGTCACAGCTAGAGCCAAAGAATGCCTGGAGCCCAGAAGCTGGAAGGTACAAGGAAGAATTCTTTCCTGGAAACTTCCCAGGGAGCACCAGGCCCTACCAACACCTTGATCTTGGACCTTAGACATCTGGAGAGGATCCATTTCACCCAAGTTTGATGTTATTTTTTATAGCAGCTCTAGGAAACTCATACCCCTTGCTTCATTTTCAAGAACAAATTACACTCTCACGATCCAGAAGGCCATGCCATACTATGATCAAGCTGCTAAGTTTGGTTTGAAATCTTGTGCTCTTTCATTACCTAATTGGTCATATCCCTCAAATTTAATTAATCAGTCAATAAATACACTTTACATCTACTAATTTGTGGCAGCAAGCACAAAGATGATGCTTCAAGTTTTCACTACAACTCAGGACGAACATACACGTGATAGACACATCTGAGGTTGTCTGCCCTCAGCAACCAAATCTCCTTTCTCTGTAAATCACATTCCACACTCTCAGGATTGAGCCCCAAGACCTATTCGTGTTGCGTGACTCTTCTCCACCTCCTATTAGACCAGGTATGATTGATAGGAGCAGGGACAGAACTTGACCTAAGCTGGACCAATCACGCTGTCTCTCCTGGGGATCTGAGGTTGGGATGAAGGTAACGGAGCTGGCTGGGCGCAGAGAGGTAAACTCAGCCGCCATCAGGAGGCCATCTTCCTGCATTTTTACAGATACAGGGCAGTCCGGACAGAGAAGAAGGGGACAGATGCCAGAGAAAAACAAAGATCAGAGACGCAGAGAGCGTCCTCTCTGGCTTCCTCCTGCAGCCCTTGGATTCGGCACAACATTCCAATATCCTCCTTACACCTTCTTTTTGGCCTAAATCAGTTCAAGCTGATTTCGGTGGTCAGCAACCAGGAGAAACTTGGTTAAAACCTACATGAGCTCGAACAAATAAAATTAACAAGTAAAGATTTACATTTCAGGACAGATACATGTAGGGACAGGCTGATCTATCTGTCTACCTCTCCATCTAACCTCTAGACATCTGTATTTCTTTATTGATATACAATACATACAACGTTCCATGACCAAACATAAAGTACTTGCAGATATAAAAATTTAAGAAATCCTTACTCTTTGTTTGCATCCTTATTTTAAAGGAACTGTTCATTTTAGTCCACCCCTTATTTACTGAATTAGAATTTAATAAGTGTTTATTGCACGCACACCAAAGAGGATCCTGAAGACTTTTTTCGAAAGTCCACTCCTACCCTTGAAGTACTTATGATCTAATTAAGAAGATAAAATACACAACGTGACCTAGTGTGGGTATCTCACCTTGTCACAATTACTGGCAGTTTTCGACTTTCATTAATCGAAAACTTCTCCATACCCCGACCACTCACACATTTGACACTGACACCTCTCAACCCGCTTTTGTATGCCAAACTCGGATCTTTATAAATCAGCTGAGAAAAGAGCATTTTGAGCTATTGCATGGCGGTGCTGTCAGCCAAGAGCCGAGTTCTGGAACTGTTATCATTTTTTTTTCCCGCACGGCAATGCTTCTGCAATTACTTGAGATTTTTTATTACACCGTGCCCCTATGGTTTTATAAAAATAAGTGGGGAAATGGAAAAATGAAAGCACTTCAACGTAATTCTCATGAACTTAACACAATCAAGACAAAGGTGGAAAGAGGGCAACGCAATGCGGTTAAATACTCACCGGATTTTAACTGGTGAAGGAAAATAACAAAACGAAGGAACTTTTATGAAATGGCGCAAAGCTGTCTTGCAAGAGTGGATCTAAGAGCAGAGGAATACTTAGAGGTCGGATCATTCTTGCAGGCTTTGGGGACGGGAATCCCTTCCTCTTCTCTTGCTCTGCTCTCATGCGTGGCTGTGAGTCGGAAGCTTCCCGGAAGGCTTTGCTGATGGGAGCGGTACCTCGTCTGTGGACCCGTGGAAGGGACCACAGGGGCTGGAATCTGACCTTTCCTCATACCTGTTTTCTCAGCTCCGAGGTAAGGTAGGGAAGACCCTCACAGACTAACTGACTCTGCCCCTTTTTCAGTTCTGTTATGATGCCTTCCTGCGAAAGCTCACCATTGGAGTCTTGGTCTAGCCCAGGCAGGTGCTCAACCAGGGACATTTTTGCCTGCCAGGTGGTGTGTGGCAAAAGTTAAAGATATTTTGCTGGTCACAACAGGGAGCAGGGAGGAGCACTACCAGCAGGTAGGGGTCATACTCAGGGAAGCTGCTAAGCATCCTACGCAGGCCAGCCCCGAACCCCCAAAATTTCTAATGGTGCTGCCCAAGCGGAGAAAACCACGAGCTCCCAAACTCTGTTCTTACTTTAGGAATTCTCTTTCCATTGTAAAATTCTCTGGATCCAATGAACTAACCTCTCTCTGGACGATGAGTTTCCTCTTTCATTTGCTTGGGGTAAAGTGACTGTCACGTAGGGGTGGAGGTGGGGGCAGGGAGGAACTAGACAACTGTCATGTACTGAACCTTCACCATGAGCTGGCTGAACACGGTTCTAAGAGCTTGGCAAACGTGACCACATTTAATGCTAGGAGAGCCCTGTACAGTAGGTCCACTAGGAGCCTCGTCTTACAGATGAGATCCGGGGCTGAGAAGGTTGAGCGAGGTGTTCAAAGTGACAGAGGTCTTAGGTGCGGAGCCAGGGCTGGAAGGGAGTCTGACCCCAGAGCCGGAGGAGGCGTGAAAAGCCAGAAACACAGCTGAGGCTCCCCCACAGAATGTAAAGGAAGAAAGAGGAGGAGACACACTTGGAGAGACCCTGTGGATCAGGAATAAGTCCGCGCGTGCCCTCCGTGTCCTTTGTGCTGGTCCAGCCGCCGAAGTTGTAGCCCGAGCCCTTGGACTTGGACCATGCTTTCGAGCCACAGCCCCGCTGTTCAGGGCTCTCACACCGCGGCTCTCTCATGGCTGGTGCAGAAGAGGCGTTTCCCCCTCTCACAGGGCTCAGACTCATCACATCCTGTTAACCCAGAACTTGTTTTGTGCAAAAACTGCAGAACTGTGAAAAGGAGCAGAAAGCATGTGCTATGTTTAAATATGCCGGGCCAATATGCTGACCAGCGAGGTTTGTTTATTAAAATCTTTATGTGGGGTGAAGCTCAATTGAGCTTATGTCAGCTGGTTTATGGAGAGGCCCTGTTTTCAAGATCAGGCTGCTGTTTGTCTTCTTTACTGAGCTGACAGAGAACATTCTGGAGAATACATTATGCCAAAAACATCTGTATTACAGAAAATCAACAATGAAGTGCAACATCTCCAAATGGAGTTAGTACTTTGAAAAGCTTTTATCTGTCAATAGATTAAACTGCTATTTTTATCTAACGAGGAAACTAGAGGAAGTGTAAACCGGTTTAAGAACAGCAGAAACTGGCCTACTCTTTTCTGCCAAGTTATTTTTGCACGCTCGGGAGGGAAGGGGGGTGGGTTTCTGTTTTGTTGTAATCAGTGCTTTAGGAAAAAAAGAAAGAAAGAAAGAAAGAAAGAAAGAAAGAAAGAAAGAAAGAAAGAAAGAAAGAAAGAGAGGGAAAAAGAAAGAAAGAAAGAAAGAAAGAAAGAAAGAAAGAAAGAAAGAAAGAAAGAAAGAACTTAAAAAATGACCTTATCCCAAATCAGAATACTTGGGGCTGATATCCCCCCTCTATTATTTCCCCACTGAATGCATGCCCCCGAATGAGACACGATGCGACAGGGTTTGCCTCTCATGAAGAGCTGGGCCCCTTCTAGGCTTTCCTATTTAAAAACCCTGGAGTTGTGGCAGGCATAGCCAGGTGTGACCAGAACTAAATTTGTCACCCACACCTTCACGAGGATAGTAATAATACCAATAATAAATTGCTAGCATATATCAAGCACTCACTCTGGCTAGGTAGTTTCCATGCATTATTCCATTCAATCCTCATAGCTCTATGAGCTTGCTACTGCTATGATCTGGCAGTTTTTAAATTATCTTTTTATTAAAGTGTAACATGCACACAGAAAATTATACAAATTCTAAGCATGGAACTCGTTGCATTTCGCAAACCGAACACACCACCCTGCAGAACAAGAAACTGAACATCTCCAGCCCCCTCCCGTGCCCACCTACTCTTACCCCTCAAAGCTAACCACTGTAACTCGGAATGGGTTCATCAAGCTTCGATCTCTGCAGAAGTGGACTTATACAATAGGCACCTTTTTGCATCTGGCTGCTTTCCGTCAGTGGTTGTGAGATTCATCCCCATCCTTATGTGTGGTTGTCGTATGTTGTAACATGTAACTGTCTTGGGTATTGTGTAGAGCTGTGAATTTCTCATCCTCCTAGCTGCAAAACATTCCATTGTGGGAAACGCGCCACAATTAATTTTTCCATCTTATAGTTCATGGGCTTTATGCCTATTTTAAGTTTGAGGTTAAAGTTCAAGGTTAAGGTGGAAGGTTGAGAATACTGAGACTCAAGAGGTTAAAAAAAAAAGAGAAAAAAAAAAAACTTGTCTGCATTCACAAAGCTAGGAAATGGTAGATCCGGGATTCGAACTTGAGTTGGCCTGACTCCAAAGCCCATGCTGTGAGGCACCAAGCTGTGTTGCCTTTCAGAAAAGCTACGTTTGCAGGGACCTCTCCCCGAGGGGTGGAAAGGTCTTTTGTATAAATAATTTGGGAAGCCCCCGGGAAGAGGCTGTTTCAGTGATGTGCCATGACTCCAAATCTCTCTATCAAGCTCATCACCTTCTTTGGATGCGTCTGCATGCCTTTGGGTCCTGTCTAACACGTTCTCCCATTTGCGTTACTCTGATGGACTGATAGGCCCACCAGGATCTCAAGCATTGGAGCTGCCTGAGTAGCAGAGACTGGAAGCATACCACTGCACCTGAGACCAAGAGGGGCTGAGTGTAAGACAATGTGCTTAGAGCAGCGGCCACGTGAAGACTTCAGTAGATATGGAAGCAAAAGGTGTGGGGCACATCAAGGTCGGCATGTGCACACGGTTTGTGTGTACTCATTAACTCATGTGTTGGCTCTCCCTCCTCCCTCTCTGATGTTTCTCCTACAAACGGTTTATTATGCTATTGCCAGGTCATCCCCGTGGTAAGCGTTAAGGGCACATTCAGCAAACTGGTCCACTATTAGGATAATTGTATCCTAAACAGCATGCATATTTTTTTTTACATGTTTTCAAGAGGAAAGGAAAAAGAAAAAAAGAAAAATAACACTCTCAAGGAATCATGGCACAATAAAGGGGACACGAAAACTTGCTTGCTCTCTTCCTAATTGTTTGTCCTCTTTGAATGAAGAGCAATCCAATAAAAAGGCTTATTTAGTCCTGTAAAGAGGGAGCATCTATTTTAGGCAAATTTTGGGAGGCCCAAGCTTTGGATCCTTCTCAGTCCTCATCATCATAAGTGTCTGTGTCTAGAGACGCACAGAGACCAGCCACCAAAGAATTTACGAGAACCTTCAGCACAGCTTTCTTTCACTACCTTCCAGCCTAGCTCACTGGTGATTTTCTGCAGACACACACAGAATTGGTCATGACCTGCGTCTGCTGGGTTATCTGGCCAGATCACAGCTCAAGAGCTGCAAATGCACAATTATTATGGGCCAGTGAACACTGCTTGTTAAGATGAAAGAATCTCTGGATCAGCTGAGCGATAGACCAGTTGTTTCATTTCTGTAAACACCGTTGGAGTTTCCAGGTGTTACACCAGAAGAAACCCACCCTGCTTTGCAATGTCTCAAGAATCCCTGACTTCTCCACCCTCCCCTGAAGGAAAGAAGAGCCTGCTGGTACTGGCCAACTATACTCATTTGCTACGGCTGCTGCCACAAAATACTACAGACTGGATGGCTTGACCAAGGGAAATCATTGTCTCATGGTTATGAGGACTGTGATATCTGAAACCCAGGTGTTGGCCAGGTTGCTTCATTCTGCGGGCTGCGAGGAAAGCTTCTGTTCTATGCCCTTCTCCCTGGCTTGCTGATGGCCATCTTCATGTTCACATTGTATTCTGCCTCTGTGCATGTCTCTGTGCCAAATTTCCCCTTCTTACGTGAACACAGTCATATTGGATTAGGGCCCACCTTATTGACCTCACTTGATGACCTCTGTGAAGACCCTATCTCCAAAAAAAAAAAAAAAAAAAAAAAAAAAAAAGGCCACATTCTGAGGTACTGGGGATAGGGACCTCAAAACAGGAATTATAGGGGAGACAGCTCAAGCTGTAATACTGACTCCAGAGAAATTCCTTCTATCCCCAGGCACAATTAATTCCACTCTCCCCTGGATCTAGGGTCTACATTCTGTATGCCCTGACCTCAACCACATATGCTTATTGAAGAAGTGAGAGGGAACTTGACATGGCCCCAGCTCCAATTTCTTTGTGCTCTTCTGGTAACTTATCACCATGAGGAATGACATTTGGGTCGTCAGGGTCTCCTGAGGTCAAAGGAGTCAGGGACAGCCACATAGCTTCTGGTTTGATCTTCCTCATCCCCTTCCACACGCCTGATGGTCTCACCAACAGGACCTATCCCTTCATGTCATGCAGGCTCGTTCTTCCCTCCCTTCACCGATGCTACACCAGCTCTTTCCTCCTCTGTCTTTGCCCCTTCGGCAATCTTTTAAGATCTCGCTCAATTCCTGTCTTCTGTGACAGGCGCTTCTCACTCATCATCTGAGCAGACAGCATCTTGTTCCAGTTTGTGTTACGTGATTTGATGAAGGAAAATGGCGGGACATTTTCTCTTTCCATCTGCAATTTCTCAGCAGCTCCCGGGGGCTGTCACTGACATCCCAGTTCCATGTCTCAGTTTCCCATGGATTTCTCTTCCAGGTATCCTGCCTTTGAAGCCGCTGCCAGGCAAGCAGAGACTGAACAGCTTGATCACATGGATCTTTGACTGCCCCTGTTTTCTGATGGGCACAAGAACTCGGGAGACTTTACCCGTGGTTAAATGAGAGGAGAGAGGAAATCAGTACTTGATATTGACTTGCTGGAATGAAAAAAGGAATCTTTTAAAAATCTTGTTTTGTCTCTAGTCCTTGTTTTCGTGAAGTCTTTCTCTTCCAACGGACTTTAATTTTAAGAAACTACTTCAACTCCTCAGAAGGTCATAAAAAATTCCCCGTGTTCAATTTGTAAGCAGAATCAAATTGCTGGAAGTCATTCACATGGAGGGAAAGGAAGAAGAGTGCTGTTGGGAATGACTTGTGAGGTGTTTTAAAAATACAACATTTGACCTCATTTCTTTAAAAAATGTAAAGCTTGGGGATTTCTTCTGTGACTTTTGAAACTGAATGGATGGGTGGGTAGATGTGTATCGATTAGGGGACTTCAAAACCTTTTGCAACACCTGGCTTAGTCTTCCCAGGGAATGAGTACCTTTCTGGTAGAAACACAGGTGCTTAGAGAAACACATACACTCTTTCAAGATGGGAATCCACTCCTGACAGCACTATTTGCTAATGGATCTGATTACTATCCCCAATTAACTGATGAAAACTGTAAGAAGGAGAGAAAAAGTATACTCAAGTGCCCAGCCCCATACCTGAGACATAACTCTCATTACATGCGACATTAGGCAAATCTTAATCTATATTGAAAAGTGTAAGGGCAGCAATGGCTATAACAGATGTATTTCCTAACTCAAATTCAAGTCACTAGATAGCCTGATTTTTCATACCAAAAAAGTAAATGTGTCTTGCTCCAGTTACTAGAGATGATGCAAAAAACTATGGGTTCAGCGTATCGTGATACATACTTTCGTCGTTCCTCTGTGCAGTGAAAATTTACTGAGTGTTTATTATGTGCAGGCAATGGAAATAACTTGCAGTCTGACAGGGATATAGAAAAGTTCAAGCAATCGCAGTGTAACATATAGGAAGACATAGGCAAGTCACCTGATCCAGGCTTGGAGGGCAGAACATTTTTTAAAAAAAGAAAAAAGTGTTATCAAAGCTGAGTACTATCTGAGATGAGGCCCGATGTTAGCCAGAGGGATTGCAATAACCTAGAAGTGAGTGGGCTGAGCAGAACATTGGCAGCCAAGATGGAGAAAAGTAGGCAAATTAGAAAAATGTTAGGAGGAAGGGTCTACAGGACTTGGTGATGGCTTATGTCTTGTGTCTTACAGGTCTTGGGACTGAACAGGGAAGAGGAGCAGACACGAAGGTGATTTATTTTGCAAAGTGAATAGTAATACAGTAACACTCCTGCTTGGTAAATCTCTATTTTCACACATAGCAGCCTTGTTCACAACGGTGCTCCGTGCACGGCAGCTTTGATTTAACTGAATCTTTTCATGCCGATGAATTTCTTCCGCCGTCTCATTCAGAGAGCCTCGCTGCTAAGACAGATACCTGAATTTAGAGTGAACTTCCTCCATCTTCGGTCCTTTATAAGCAGGAATCAGAGGCTCTTTTAAGCTTCACACAATAAGATGATGACGGGGCACACGGAAGGTGAGCAAACACTAATTTGGTTTGTGTGGATAAGTCATCGATGTAGCGACTTCTGTGTGTTAGATATCGGAGATTTTCCAAGTGACTAATGCCCCTGCTCTTGAGCTTACGACGTAGTAGAAAAGACAAACCGGGTGCGATAAGCGGTATCACAGAGGCATGAGCAAACATCTGTGAGCACCAAATGGAGAGCACGCGCATTGAGCCTGCGCTCCGGGAATAGCAAGGAGGGAGGTCCCCAGCAAGAGGGGCGGCAAAACCGGATAGAGGAATTGGCTGGAGTTACTCAGCTAGAGGGGTCCTGAAGTGAGTTCTGGGGGGGGAACCACATCGTGAACAAAAAGTCAAAATGTGAACGTAAAGGGAAGATTGGAGGGCTGCAAACAGACCACGTGTGAAGCCAGAGTGGGCAGGGTCATGGAGGAGAGCGATGAGAAGGAACCTGAAGGAAGGACAGGATGAAGGGCTGTGGGTGCCAGAGAGAGGACCTGGAACCGTTATGCATGCCATGGGGGCCATCAGCGATGGTCAAGCAACGGAGCAACATGACCAGATCTGCTTCTCAGCAGCACCCTGTCTGTGGTAGATTGGAGGAGAGAGAGGGAAGGGTCAGGAAGGTCCTCTAGAAGACTCTGAAATAACTCATCTAAGATTTGGGGAGGCTCTAAGCCACACCTTTGCTAGTGGTAATAAACAAAGGAACAAAGTCAACTGACATTTCTGCAATAGGACCTGGAAAAGTTGGTGACCAACAGGTTAGCAGCCATGAAAGACAGAAGAGCATCTAGGGTTTCTGTCTTAGTCCATTCGGGCCACTGTAACAGAATGCCATATAAACACCAGGAATTCATTTCTCACAGGTCTATAGGCTGGGAGGGTCAAGGTCAAGGCGCCAGATGAGGTGTCTGGTAGGAGCCGGCCTCCTGGTTCATAGATTTCTGTCTTGTCACTACAACCTCACATGGTAGAAGTGGAAACGAGGCTCGCCAGGGTCTCTGTTACGAGGCTCCCCCCTCATGACCCAATCACCTCTCGAAGACCCCACCTCCCAATGCCATCACACTGGGGTTAGGTCTCAACACATAAATTTGGGGGACACAATCATTCAGTCTCTAGCAATGTCTAACTCAGGCATCTTGTCATTAGGAGAGAGAGAGAATTCAGGAATAGGGGGGAAAGATGTGTGCGGTCTGGAGGATTCTATATACAGGAAAGCAGGGCTTATTGTCTGTTCTGACTCTTCCTCTGTTCTTGCCCTTCTCCACGCAGGGTGCTGCTACCAGGAGCACGGGGACACTTCTATTGGTGATTCAGCCTCAGGGAGAACAGCTGGGGGGGGGGGCTGGGGGGGAAGGATCCCGCACACAGGTGCACAAAGTAACCAGAGGTAAGGCATGAAGGCGAAGAATGAAAGTTTTCCAAGATTTGAAGAGGAAGAGTTTCGGAATAATTTGGGAGGAGGTGAGGACAGAGAATCAATTTGGGGAAGAACCAGTCACTGTGAACTTCGTTTGAACTCCCTTTTTGATGGTCCTTGAAAATGCAAATGTAGGATTTGAGTTATCTTTACATCCCTTTGGAGGCCAGACAGTTTCCCAACATTCAACTTTCCCTTCCAGACTGGACCACATAAGTCTCTCTGGCTTCTCTGGGTAACGCTGGGTCAGAGTTGCTCTTAGAATGAGCAATGGGCATGTTTTCCAGCAGTTGGAGGTGCGTGGTATGCCTGACAGTCACCTGCACATAGGAGATAGGGGGTGTGTTTAGAGGAAGAAGGCGAGAGTAGGAGGACAGAAAGTAGAACGCTGGGTTGCACCAGCATAAAGAGAATACGGGGGAAAAGAAGCGAACAAAGGAAATGTCAATAGAGAGTGACCAAGTGGAGTGAGTACCGGGTCACTGAGGTCAAGACAGAAGGCACTTGGGGAAACACCAGAACATCACTACAGAGATCGCTGGAGTTTGCACCTTGGAGGTCAGTGCCAGTCTCTTCCTAACCATTACTACAGAGCCGTGGGGACCAACGTTGTTGGCACACCAACAAGATAATGAGAAGCGTAAATAGAGAACAACAGAAAACAACAAGAGATAAATGCTTTTTCAAAAATTTTCATGATTTGGTATTAAAAAAACCAGAATGATGTACAAAAGTCATGATGTGCGAGGGCTATTTAAAATAAAAACATAGGGTGCATGTAATAAAATTTGCAACAACTAAAAGGACCAATACAAGGTATTGGCTAACGAAGAAGTGTATTGTAGTATATTTCATGAGTGAATGTTCACAGCTGAAGTGGATAAAGCAAGATACAAAAGATGTGTACAGTCTGATCTCAATTTTGGTGTATATACATATATATATATAATGCAGGCATAAAAATACTAAGATGATATACAGTGATTTGCTAGCAGTGCTATGTTTGGTTGATAAACTTAAAGGTGAATTTTATTTTCTTCTTTACGTTATTTGTTATTTTAAAAATTTTCTGAGTTCCTTTGGAGGCCAGAGGATGTATTGCTTTTTTACTATGAAAAAAAAATCCAGAAAGTTCTGTCAGTGTTGTTTTAGGGATCGTGTTTGGTGGGGTGGAGAGAGAGGGCTGGGTTAGCAGCTTGATGGACAGGCAGGACAGAGGGAATAGATCCTGGGGATAAGGACCACTGGAGCAGGACCCGGCAGCCCAGCGGCGAAGGAGTTCACCTTGGAAAGGAGAGGGCACACCCTTCCCTCTGGAAAAGAGGAGTCATCTGAAGAGCAGATGACTATACCTTTGGAGCTGTGGTTGGGAAATGCAGACAGTTTGTGTCCATTTTTATTATAAAGTGAGAAGAGCAATCACCCATAGAGCCAGGGATTGGGGCGGGCGCAGAATGAGGGTCCAGAGGAGAGTGGCAAAGATGTGAGGCAAATGCTCGAGAAATTCTAATGAGTAGCTGGGTTTGGAGATCTCCGAGCCCCCAGATCATCATTTTCTGTGGAGCCCATGAAAATGTGGGGTAGATGCCTATAGGTTTGCCTGTCTCCCAGGTGCTTCCCTATCCACTGGCTCTCCTTACTGGTCCGCGCACAGATGAGCGAAGGGCAGGGAGACCATCCTGGTGTGGCCTGTGTCACACAGGCCCGTGGAGTGTTCCCAGGGTCTCAGCCTGGTCTCAGACCTTGGCCTTAGGAGGCACACACAGCGCCTCTCTCCAGCTGATCATCACTTACCCACCGTCTTTACTCTTTACTTAACCCCAGGGAAAACCTTACCCAGATTTGGGGGTAATGATGGATATAGGGAGCCAGCCTCTGTCTCCTGACATTTCTCCCTAAGGGTGTAGTCCTTTGAAACAGTGTAAGACAGCAAAACGTGCCCAAACTATTTGCTCTCCATCTGACCACATCCTTCCCCAGAGGCAATGAGGATGGGGGCGGGGTGGCTGGCAAAAGGAGGACGAGGGGCTGGAAGAGGGAGGGGCTGGAAGAGGGAGGGGCTGGAAGAGGGAGGGGCTGGAAGAGGGAGGGGCTGGAAGAGGGAAGCGGGAGCGAGCAGGTTCACTTTTCAAGACCATCGTCCTGCGGCAGACACAGCCACACTGGCCGCGCCAGCGTGCACGCTGCAGTACGTGTGCATTAGCAATTCACCAGGACGTCTTTATTCTTTGCAGCCTCTGTCCCCAGCTCTCTGCCTTCTGAACGTACAGGACACGCCGTCTCCTCCAACCCAAACTTTGAGCAGCTCA
Organism: Ursus americanus; assembly: GCF_024610735.1. NCBI lineage: Eukaryota > Metazoa > Chordata > Mammalia > Carnivora > Ursidae > Ursus > Ursus americanus. Next base: position 18,335,028 of record NC_142158.1, read on the forward strand.
GCAGGTTGCGGCAAAGGACATGCGGGTCCCGCAAAGAAGTGATATATACTAGAAGGGACTGCATTAAGCTCTTCATTAACTGGAGGGCCAATAAATTTATGAAAATCATGAATCAGTTAATCCATTACTCAGAACGATTAATAGCTAATTAACACGAGGACGAGGGCTGACCCGTCTATTCATCTCCACTCAGCCCCGAGCACCCACTTGCAGACTCCAGGGCGGAAAATGGAACTCAGTTTGGCTATTCACTGTGTGGTGCAGGCAGACCCCGAGAGGATAAAGCCGGCAGGATGGATTAAATGCAGCTTTCTCTTAATGTTGGGACTTCCTCTGAGGGCCTATGCATTTGTTTAGCTTTTTATTATGGAAATAGTCACGCATGAAAAATGAGTAAGAGCACCATGAAGTTGAGGTACCCGTCATCTACCTTCAACAATTATCAACACATGGCCAATCTTATTTCATCTGTGTGCCCCCTTCCTGGGTTATTTTAAAGCAAATCCCAGACATCGTATTATTTCCTTTATAATGACTCGTTCATATCTCTAGAAGAGGAGGACTTTTAAACACATATCCACAATGCCATTATCACACCTAAAAAAAATCGAATAATTCCTTAATGCCATTGCATTTCCTTATGAATCTTATAAATTTTTAACAGTTTGTTTAAATCGGGATCCAGATAAGGTCCAGACAGTGCAACTGGTTGATATATACTCTTTGAATCTATACGTTCTCCCTCTGTTGTTGTTTATTTCTTGCAATTTTTTTTGTTGAATTAACCATGTTATTTGTCCTTAGCATTTGACAGTCTGGATGGTACTGATTGCAACCCTGTAATGCTGGGGTGTGTGTGTGTGTGTGTGTGTGTGTGTGTGTGTGTGTGTGTGTGATATTTCTGAGAAAGTTAGGCACAGAAGCTTAGTTCAGATGAGTTTGTTTTTGTTTTTGTCTTGTGTTGGCAAGGACATCAAAGGTGGTAGAGTGTACTTCAGTCAGGAGACATATCACTTCTGGTTGTCCCTCCTTTTGTGAGATTATCAACCATCAGGCATTATTGCCTGAGGCTGGGGTTCTCAACCAGGGTGACTTTGCCCTCCCAAGGAACATTTGGCAACGTTTGCTGACATTTTTAGTTGTCATTGCTGGGGAAGGGGATGCTACCAGAATCCGGTGGGTACACACCCAGAGATGTTGCTACCATCCACAACACAGCCCCTCAGCACAAAGAATTATCTAGCTCAAAATGTCAATAACGCCAATCCGGGAAACCCTGACCCAGATCCACGTACTACTAATCTGGGGTGGTAGAATGTGATAATCTCATTCCATCGATCGTGCTTTATGTGTTAGCTTGACCACTTGTATAAAGAAAAACTTCCTCATCCACTTTTTGGTTTCCTGAGGTAGAATGTATATAGCAGATGTAAGTAAATGCTTGATTCTTTCATTTACCAGTTTCCAGAATGAGGAGGGAGTTTGCTAGACTTCTCTAGAGGTGACCAATAAGATCTCTTCTTACAAGAATCACTTACGAACTTGAGGGTCTAGAAAGTATTGGATGTGTTCCAACAACACAGTGATTTTCTTTATTGGTACCTAAATTGTCTCATCTTTAGATAGCAGGAGTTTATCCAGGTGGGTTCCTGAGTCTTTCTTCCTTCCTTCCTTCCTTCCTTCCTTCCTTCCTTTCTTTCTTTCTTTCTTTCTTTCTTTCTTTCTTTCTTTCTTTCTTTCTTTCTTTCTTTCTTTCTTTCTTTCCTCTAAGATTTTATTTATTTATTTGACAGAGAGAGACAGCCAGCAAGAGAGGGAACACAAGCAGGGGGAGTGGGAGAGGAAGAAGCAGGCTCCCAGCGGAGGAGCCTGACGTGGGGCTCGATCCCAGGACTCCGGGATCACGCCCTGAGCCAAAGGCAGACGCTTAACAACTGAGCCACCCAGGAGCCCCAAGAGTCTTTCTGACACATCCTGGTAGTCTTTTAAAAGTTTGCTTGCATTTCTGGAAGACAAGACACTCTCGGGTCATCGATGTTTACCTGGACTGGAACCAGACTCTTCTCCAAGGTACTTTGTTCTTTTTGATGGTACTTACTGGTCACCATCTGGGTCCTAGGAGGACTCAGGCATTTTAAGACATAGAGAGGCTTTGAAACACTATATTTCTCTCTACGGATGGAATTTTCTGAGCTGTATTTTATACATAGAAAAACTTAGACCCAAGAGAGTGTTCTTACCCAAACTCAAAGCACATGGAAATTGTTGATAGCCTGAAATATACACCCACTCCGATTTCCAGATTCTTTCAGTCAGTAGGCCTGGGAATGGAAAAGACCATCTCAAAAGCCCAATAATGAGGATAAAATGACAAAAGAGGCTGGATCTTGGGGACCAAGAAGGCCTGGAAATGCCAGAGTTGGTCTGAAGGCTTGGGCCTCTGGCCTCTGCAAGGCTGGGAGTTCCCCAGGTGGAGGCTACCGGAGGGCCTGGAGTGGGTCACCAGGAGTGTCAATTCTACCAAAGGTTTGGAGAGATGTGAAGACCTCCTTCCATGTTACATATCAGATGCAACATTTTATTTTATTTTTTTAAAGAAGAATCGATTATGGAATAGCACGCACGATTTCCCGTTTTGATTTAGAATATGACTTGGAAGAAGGGCAGCTCCGCTCCCTCTGCCCTTAGCCCAGAGCGCCAGTGCGCGGGCAGCAGGGTATGGGAAGAGCCTGAGAAGCACTGTGAGCTGATTCTGAGCCCACTCTGCTCCAGCAAAGGCGTCTCTTGCTTCATTATAAAGCCAGGTACTAAAATTCTAGGGAAATGTCTGAAAACAGGTCATTTGTTTAAAGTCACCAATTCTTTTATGTAGAGAATCACTCTCCCCTTAATTTCGCCTTTCTTAAATAGTTGAATATTGGAGCCACCTGTCTTGGGTTTAAGCTGAGACATGTCGGATTGAGAACAGCCTTAAATCCTTTCCGAAACAAGGTAGGATATGATTATATATATATATCCCCATATATATCATACCTGCCATTTGCCAAAAAGGGGGGGGGTAACTGAATTTTTTTTTTTTCTTTTTTAGCCCTGCAGCCACCTCTGAGTGAGCTGAGTAAAAAACTTCACTGCCCAAGTGATGAAATCGGATTAGCCGGCTCCAACTCTGATGTTCCGTGCTGAGGGAATTGGAAGGCGCTGATGGTGCTGGAGCCGGGCTATTTTGCATTTCTCAGTGACATCCTCTAATGAGCTGACACCGCAGAACACCAGGCTGCTGTCTTGGAGAAATGAAAACAATACAGTGGTCATTTCACATCCTGTCATCCTAATGACAACCCGTGAGCTGCCTTCTCCTTGCCTGTGATGAAAATACATGGGACCTGCACGTGGAATCGAAAGCAAGAGGGCCCGATAGGGAAAGAGACCAAAGAGGGCTGCGTGGAGGGAGAGGGGAGGCATCCGAAGGACATGCACGTTTAAGAAAGTCAGAGAGGTGTCCCTTGAAAGTTGCGTTCTTGGGAATTGTCAGCTGGGATACCGGATTAACTTCCTCCAGTAGGAGCCAAAATGGTGTCACTACAGAGACCCAGTTCTATTTCATGGCTCAGTCACCACGGCCGTGCCAATTAGAGGGTGACGTCCCCCAGGCCGGCATTCAGCTGGTGTGCACCAGGCCCGCTGGACTAGCTATTAAAAGATTGGAAGACCGCATCCTGGTAGAGAAAAACGCACTCCCCAAGCCCTTCTGCCCCTCAGCACCCGCCTTAGCTGCTCGCACCCCTGTCCTACACCTCCTGGGCCACCCCCACAGCTCGGCAACCTTACTGAATGGGCAAGGTCTGGCGCAGGGGGAGCCTGCCTGCACCGTGATTCAGCCTGGTACCTTCCATTCTGTCAATGTCCGGCCCATTATTACATAGTTTTCATATTCGATTAGACATGCCCATTAGACTGCCCGGCACTGGCTGAGCCTTCTCGAAGGCTGCCAACAACCCACAGGGGCAGGCCGGCTCGGCCCTGCCCGCCTCCTGGGGCCTGTTGCCCGCACAATACACTCCCACGGGCCCCCATGGAAGAACAAAGGGAATTGAAAACCCCGCGATCATTCCGCCTCTCAGAGGGTTGGACAGCATTCACATGCTTGGCAGCCCGGTCATTAGGATTTTCTTCCTGCCCTTTTGTTGCTGCCAACCCTCCTTAAGCCTCCTAAATTAATAATGATGAAGCTCTTTAAACCTTATCTTGAGTCTTTGTTTTTGATGATTTCCATTCCCTGGGGCCTTTTTCTCCCCCTCTGGTAGAGTTTTACCAGTCCCTCCTCCATTTGTAGCCATTCTCCGTTATCCACAATGATCATCCCTGATCAGGTCACTGGTGGGGGGGCGGGGGGGGGGAGAAAAAGGTCATGGGGAGGGTGGGGGAAGGAAACATAATTATGAAAAAGAAAAGAATGGCCGTTTAGGTATCGCTGAGTCGAGTGTTTGAGTCAGGAACAATATGACATTTCATAGGCTGTGTTCCCCAGTGAAAGGGCCGGGAGGACGAGAAGGGTGGGATATTCTTCAAGGATGATATGTCATGTCTAGCATGGGGCAAAGCAGGAGGTCAAGAAAGTGAGGGTAGACCACCCTCCAGGACCAACACTTGAACCTGGACTTGAGCTTGCCTAGTGTGAACAGCAGGGGAAATGCCCCCCCTCCCCTCAGGCCTGGGTTCCTCACAGCAGATGATCCCCGGCTTGGAGAGAATCACCCATTCTTTCTCCTCAGTTAGCGAGCTGGAACCACCCTTTGACAGAGCTGTTCCTCTTTTTCCTTCTCCAGGACAATTGCCTTGTATTCCTGGGTCACCAGACTCTTCTTATCTCACTGAAGAAATTACAGAGAGGGAACATTCCCAGGGACCTCGGGGCTGCCACCTGGCAAGTAGCCTCACGGTGCAACACCAGCCCCGGGCGGGGAGCCGGGGATTCCAGCTGTCAGCTCCCCGCCAGAGGGACAGGGCTGCCAGTGTAAGTGGAAAACCAGACGGTCTCAGAGAACCGAGGATGCATTTAGGACTCACTCACCGCTCTGCTGTGAGCTGTAGCTTCTCCGATTCAACCCCACACTGGAGCTATGTCGAGTACTTTCTATGTGTCAGAATCTGGGCAAAGTACAGGGGACCTTAGGACAGCAAAAGACCAACTTTAAGTCTCATTATTCGGCTTTAAGATGGCTAATAGGAGCCGATTTGTAAACTAGTGACAATTGTACCTATCTCTCTGCGACAGACACGGTGCTGTGTGTCCAGCGACTCGAGTTCATCCTCTGTCTGGGCACACAGCTAAGCATTTCCCGGCACCATCTGCAGTGCCCACGGGGATGAGCTCTAGCTAATGGAATGTGGACAGAAGGGTTGGACGCTCCTTCCAGGTCTGGCCTCTGAAAGCTTTCCCACAATCTTCCATGAATCGTCTCTTCCTGCTTAGTCAGCTGGGGGCAAAATCCCCACAGAGGACTCAGGGGTCCTACAGGAAGTGGAGCCACTAGCTGGAAGGATTCTGGGTCCCTAAGAGACTACAAAGAACAGGCCCCCCTCCCCCCACACACATACACACACACATGCACGCGCACACGCACGCACATCACGTTGGACTGTGATAGGAACAAAACAATAACATTGTACTAACCCACTGAGATTTTAGGGTTGTTGGTCCCAGCAGCTAATGTTTCTGACCCTATGTAACACACTCATGGATTTCCTTAACAGATGGAATGAGAGAACACCTTGAGAGTGCCTAACTTGACGCCTGATATATGGCAGGTGCCTGGCACTGTGCCGGAAACATAGTAGGTGCTCAGTGATGGAAGATGATGCGATGGGAAACCAGTTGCTTTTCTTAAAGGCACCAAACATAAAATTTCTGCCAACACAAGGGCTTGGTAGCCAATGATGAGGGAGGAAGCTCCCAGAATGGGACACCCACAAAAACATGGACTGATCAACTGCGAAAGCTGCTGAAGTTAAAAGGCACACGGGGAAAATTTTAAGTGACAGTAGTCGCCATGTACCTTTCTTTCTGACCTCTTCCTGGCTTTGTTAAACATGGACTCTGCCAGCTTCCTTGAGCTCCCGGCTTCCCTACAGGTCCTGAGCCTCCCTCTGTCTGGCACTGTTGAGCGTTGCTTTCTTCTGGTCATTTCCTAAAGCAATCCTTCCATCCCAGCCCTTGCCTGGCGTCTGGACCCGGCCACCCTGACTCATTCCCGAAGTGCTTCGTATATGCAGGGCACTGCATTAAAGGCACACCAAAGCAGAGTGGGTGGGAGTGGGCCGTGGTACAAAGCCACAAGCGGAAATGGCAGAAAATGTAAAAACAATGATAAAACTCGTGCGGCTCTGCATTTTATCTTCATGGTGTCAAGGCAATCCGAAACAAAACCAAGAATAAAAACTCCCCCCTGCTCAGGTAGTGCCCCACCTACTCCCCCACGTCCCCTGGAATCCCACTGGCTGGAGACCCCAGGTCAAACACAACACGCTCCTTGCCTTCAGGGGGCCTGTGGTCTAGGTGGGGAGCCTACGGCTCAGGGCACACCCAGTGCAGGAAGCAGTCAACAGCCAGGACGGCTCTCTCAAAGCAACGTTGTGGGAGCTCAGCTTCGCAGGACCAGAGCCAGGATTCCATTAGATAAAGAGGAAGAAATAAGCATCACGACCTCAAGGCATGAAACCACATGGCACAGCCAAGGGAAGACAGAGAGTCCCTGTGTAAGGATGTACGTGGGGTGGGTAGGGGGGCACGTGGGTGGCTCAGCCAGTGAAGCACCCCCTCTTGATTTCAGCTCAGGTCATGATCTCAAGGTGGAGAGATCGAGCCCTGCATGGGGCTCTGTGTTGGGCGTGGGACCTGCTTAAGATTCTCTCTCTCCCCTCTTCCTCTGCCCCTCCCCGCCCCTCTCCACCCCACTCTCTCTCTCTCTCTTTCTCTCTCTCTCTAAAAAGTGAAAAAAAAAAAAAAAAAAGACACCCCTGGGCAAACAGATACTGGTCAGTCAGACTAGAGCGGCCAGCAGAAGTCAGTTCCAGAAGAACTCTTGTCATGTTGGCAATAAGAAACTCAGAAAGCATTCTTTTTCTGGTCTATCAGTTTACTGAGATAGGATTCCAATACCATACAATTCATCCACATAGAGTGTACCGTTCCGTGGTTCGTTGTATACTCACAGATTTCTGCACTCATCACCACCATCAATTTTGGAACTTTTACCCCCAAAAGAAACCTTGCACCCACGAGCTGTCACTCCCCAACGCTCTTGGGCATATGCCTAGGAGCAGCCAAGGGTTTTTAAAACAGGAAAGTGAAAATTTTTTTTAAAAATTAGATTTCCGTTTTTTAAAAGATCTCTAGCTGATCTTCCGGGGCCCAAGTCCCAACATGGCACGTGGTGCGTGCACACACGCACACACGCACACACGTGCACACGCGCACACACTTCTTTCATCATCCTCATGACGCAAGTGTGAGGAGGACCTACCTGCAGCCCCAGGTCCCTATTCCTCGCCAGCTGCCACCCCTCCAAGGCTTGCACCTGCACACCGAGCCCACCCAGTTTCCTACCTCACGAGAAATGCCTGAGGGAACTTAGCTGAACCAGCCTTGGCCTCAGGCAAGTTCACACCTTCGGGTTCTGTTTCCTGGCGGCTGGACCCAGAGGACCCGTCCTCCAAGATTTCCCAGCTCTTGACCTGGTCTCTGAGAGTTGACTCTCTCCCCCTCCAAACGCTCCTCCCTCCCACACCTACCCCATCAACCCTCACCCCTTCCAGGAGGGGCAGAGCCTCGTGGCTCTCAACAACGGCAGAGCCCCACAAAGGGCTCAGCACTCACAGAAGTCCCTGGAACTCTCTCAGGACCCGCCTGCAGGGAACATATTATTGTCCTCATTTCAGAAATGGGGAAACTGAGGCTTGCGGCGTGTAAGTGGGGTCGTAGGGCCCCGTGGCAGGTGAGTGGTAAAGCCAAGCCTCCACCTGAATCAAGGAGAGGCAGCCAGCGTTAGGACTACTTTCAGCCTCCTGGAGCTGACCTCTCACACAAGTGGCCCAGTCAGACGGGGACAATAGGTTTTTCGCACAGTCGGTCCAAGTCAAGAACTCGTACGCACATCTGCGGTGTCAGCCACATCCCAGGATCCTGTGCCTTCATGCTTCGCCCTCCTTAGCATGGGACTTTCAGCTCCATGATCAAAGCTCCTACACGGGACCCTGCGGCTTTTTTTTTAACTGGGAAAGCAATAGCTTTTCCAGAAGCCCCTTTCGGTGAGCTTCTCTTCCATCTCATTGGCTCATCAGGAAGCTGTAACATTCCTGCTATAAAATGGGTATTTTTCTCCAAGGAGAGTGGGGGGGGGGATGGGTACTGGGTAGGGAAATTGTGGTGCAGGCTCTGAGCGGAGTCGGGCCCCCTGGTGTCTCACACTCAACCCACACTGCCCCAGGCCTGTGGCCCAGCGCCCCCCACGCCCCAAGACGCACCGAGCTAGACCCCATCATGCATCTGCACGGACTGAGCACACGTTCCCTTGGGCAAGGGGAGAGCTCGGTCATTTCCTCTGGTTGAGGAGCTAGTGAGAAGTCCCCGCTTTGGGAAGTGTTAGAAAGCCCTGGGAATATGCCAGCCCTCAACCCACCAGCACTCCCAGCTGTTGCGGCGCTTAATGGAAAAGGCTCCGATGAACTCACTTCCAGGCCCGCCACAAAGGCCCTCTGCAGAATTCAGGCTCTCAAAAGGGCTCAAGGATAAATTATGTATTAATCGCCATCTCCAGATCATACATACAAATGATGCTTTCATGCTATAATTTCTGAGCAGCATTAACCTGGATGGAGGGGGGTGGGGGGTAAGGGGAGACGTCTGTGAGCTGGGAAGAAAAGAAACCTCTCGGGGGACAAAATGCAGAAAGTTGTAGAGACATCCACGAAGCAGGGGTATTAACTACAGCGGGTCCATCCGTCTTGTCTGCCTTTCCTTCGGCTGAGTGGGTCCGTGATACTAGGGAAGCTTGACCACAAAAGAAGAGGGCCTTGCAGGGGTGGGTCCCGCCACCAAGCAAGCCAGGCCCCTTTCCCCTGGGGGCCTGGTCACCCGGGGTTTATGAGGCACTAAGGCACCGCTCCTCACACCCTGTCCTCCAAACAAGGCACCTTGGAAAGCTCACTCAAGGCATCTTATTTCCGAGCTCCCCTGCGCTCCCCGTTCTCTGATGATTAAACCTGTTACAAGCCTTGAGAAACGTTAATCACCTTGGGCTTTGAGCAAACACCCTTCAAAATGGAGACCTCGGGGGGAAAACTACAGTGTTCCATGGGCATGGAAAGATTGGGGGCCAGCAGCCCTGGGCTCTGAACCAGACTCCCTGCGAGGCTCCCTGGCCATCTGACCAGCTTCTCACCCATAAAACTAGGCTTTGAACCAGTAGAGATTAAAGATCACTTCTGGCTCTAATTCTAAGACTCTAGGAATGGACTCTACTGATGTGAAGTATGTATTTTTTTTCCTTTTTATACGAATTTTCTCAGAAAATGGGAATAAGTCACAGATATTCATGCCAATAACTTTTGAGAGGTTACCATGACCTCTGGCAAGGTACTCTTCACCTGGAAACTCAGTCCCCACAATCCTAGGCTGGGTAGGCATTACAGACAGCCCCAATGTACAGGGGAAGTAACTGGGCACGGACAAGTCATCAGCCACTGCATTTCCCCTTGGACGTCTCAGAGGCATCTCTAAGTTTAATGAGTGGCTCCCCCACCCCACCCCCAAACGTGCTTCTCTTCCTGTCTTCCCCTACCCGGTAAGTGACAACTCCCTTCTTCCTAGATCCAGGCCAAAACCTTCAACTGTCTCCCACCTCCAACTCCTCACAAATCACATCAGCTTTGCTCTCGAATGTACTCCCAGTGTGACCAAGCCAGCCTAAGCCTCCATCATGTGTCGTCTGGGCCATTGCAAGAGTCTTCTTACTGATCTCCCAGTGTCCACCCTCTGGTTCCCGTCTCACGTATGCACACACACAAGGGGGTTTCTCGAGGCCATAGCCAGAATGATCCTTTGCAACTATCATGCAAAATCTTCAGTGGCTCCCTATCTCACTGAGGATGAATTCTCAAGTCCTTCCTCTGGCTTCCAAGGTCCTCCAAGATCTCTCCCATCCCAACCTCTGATCTCTTCTCCTCGTGGTTCACTCCTTCCCAGCCATGCTGGCCCCTTCGCTCTTCCTCAGGCCCACCAGGCATCCTCCTGTCTCGGCCCTTGCCTGGCCTGCCCTCCCTGCAGATATCCAACTGGCTTGTTGAACACTTCATTCCAGTCTCTGCACCACACCAAGGAGACGTCCTCTGACTACATAAAATAGCACCTCCCTGATCTGTCTGCATCCCCCGGCTCGGTTTATTTTTCTCTTTAGCACATGTCTCTGCCTGACATAGTTTCTATTATTTATTTTAGTGTCCTTCTCGCTCTACCAAAGGTAAGCTCTGTAAGGACAAAGACTTTGTCTAGTGTGTTCACTATTAAATTCCCGGGGCCTAAGAGAGTGTCTGGCATTTTCAAAAGTCCCTCAGCGTGATGGAGGTGTCAACGAACATAGTGACATTAAAGAGAAAAGTAATAATGTGTTTCCTGTGTCACCTATAAAACAGCCCACTGTGGATTTCTGCATGATATAAGGTATTTAAAACACCAATTACCTAATGATTTGACTCTTAATGAACTCATTAGTGAGTATGTTTATATGCAGAGTACTAGCCTCCTGAAAGAATGACATTTTCCCTCCACCTGGACAGGAATTATATACTGTAATGTAAATAAACAATAAAATGATTTGTTCAAGACACAAACTCAATGCAAATATAATTCTCCAAATAAAATAAACCATTTTTTCAATGCTTGCTTCCTGAATGAAGAGTTCCCTGATTGAGAGAGGGACGCGGGTGCCACTGTGTGGTTGTGGGGAAAGAGAAGTCAAGGGAGCTGGGGAAGGAGGGAAACCATTGAACACCCAAGGCACACCCATTTCCTGACCCGGGAATTCGTAGGCGGACTTCCCTGCTCAGCATTCAGGAACCCGGAAGTGGATGAGTGACTATGGATCGTCATTCAAAGTCATAAATGAGGCCATAGGATTAAAACACACACAGGGGCACCTAGGTGGCTCAGTCAGTTAAGAGTCCGACTCTTGGCTTTGGTTCAGATCATGATCTCAGGGTCATGAGATCAAGTCCTGCTTCGGGCTCCATGCAGGACGCAGAGCCTGCTTGGGATTCTCTCTCTCTATCCCTCTTCCTCTCCCCCCCCCCACCCTCACTTGCATGCTCTCTCTCTTCTCTCGCTCTAAAAGAAAAACACACACACACACTCAAAATACACATCTGGTTTAACTATGTAACCATATAATTTATTATCCACAATTCTGAAAGTGAGAGACAAATAAATAAAAGTATAATTTTAAAGTATGCATTTATAGATTGACAAATTTTTTATTTTATTACAAAGGTAGGTCTATAAAATAGTCCTATTTAAAATTATTTTCAAAAATAAAACAATATCTAAAAAACACACACGAAAGCAAAAAATTTTTAATTATTTAGACTGATTTGTCTAAACAGTTATAAAGAGCAAAAGCAGAAGATTATTCTTGGTTCATAAACACCGTAATCCATCGTGGAGTCATATCTATAGCTAATACCACGTCACAGATATTTCTCTAAAGAATATATTTTTAGTATTTTTTTTATTTTTTTAATAAAACTACCTGCAATCTTTTTCAAAGTTGCTTTTTATGGTTTATAAATTTGAAATTGTTGACACGTTCGATTGACTAATTGACCACAGCATCTTAAATTAAGAAAATATTCTTTCTATAGGTAAGTGGAGAATTGTTTCTAATAAATGGAAAATATTCTCAATTCTAGTTATTTCTTTATTGAAATGGTTTTTTTTTTTTGGGTCATTCAGAGAAACATTCTTTGGCGGATATTTTATGAGATAAAATTCATCAAACACCTTCTGTATGATTCTTTTAAATGTTTCACCAAATTTAGAAGCTATAAGGTCTTAAGATATTTTGAAACATAATTATTTACTCTCACATTCAAATTATCTAATTTGTTCAATTTTTCCTTCGGTTTTGTAGGTACGAATTTTGTTCTCAATGATTACGTTTTCCAAAAAGCTTCCAGAGCCGAAGTCTTTTGGCACACCGTTCCCCAAATACTTGATTCAAGATTACCAACTGCTTTTGAACAAAATGCAAACAAAAATCAGAGGACTTATTTGTCACCAGTCAGGGCGGGGGGGGGGGGAGCGGAAAAGGTCAGTAGCCATTGTAGCATGTTTGAGTTGATTTACAAAGTAGTCCATGAAAGGCTCAAATGTTCGTAAAATTGAAGAACAGGCGGAAAAGAAAAAGAGCTCATTCTGCCAGGAGGAAGCACTTTTCCGATTTGACATCAGCGCCATTACAAATATTTTGTAGTTTCGCTTCTCTGTGTGTAAATAAAAATATTTATGTCTGTCAACCATGGCTTCTATTTTGTTGGTAGACTAGCACAGCTTGTTTGGATGCAATTATGAACTATGAACGCACTACATCTAATTCCAAATACATTTCTGCTCCACGGATGTCTTAATTTAGTAATGCCACTATTTCTCTCATGATGCTAAGCTCCACCAAAAACTGTATTTGAGTGTATTACCACCGTCTCCCATTGTTGGATCCTTGTTAAGTGAAGGGATAAACTACAATAATGTCAGATGTTCTATCTTTGACAGAATGAACTTCCAGAAGCTTTACTTTGAGTCCATGAACTGACTGGGGGGTGAAAAAAAAAATCAAACCATTATTGAAATTAACTGGTTTTCCCTTGAAGAAACGGATATAAAGCCACATCGTTTTAACTCTTTGTGATGTTCTTCTTCTGCCAATGGAGCCATCCCGGTAATAACCATCGCTTTGCGCACAAGAAAAAGTGAAATCAAAATTAAGCAAAATAAACTTAGAAGGATAATCATTTTACCTAAACTGAAAAGTCGTACTTCCCAGAGTGCTCTAGATAACACAACATCACGGGTGAGATCATCATCGCCAGGCGTAACGGTCTTAGAATAGCTACTCATTGTTTAATTAGATGGGGATGCTTTTTTATAAGATTTCGTTTTCTGGGTTTAACTGGAGCCAGTGACGTTACGACAGTCCCCGTGTTTTGTGGCAAATGTCAGCAAGTGTTGTGCAAGTTTCACACTCATCATCAACATTCTTGAGCAAAGGAGAGTCGGTACTTAATTTTTCATCCAACATGAACTTTTCTTTTTTTAGCTCAATGCTGCTAGGAAAAAAACCAAACAAACACAATATTATCACACAATAAGGTAAAACCAGAGAATATGGGCCTATCCTATAACCCTAAGGTAAAGACTGCAAGTACATTTAGACCATCCTGTCTACACTCCACTGTGGGACTGATGGCTCAAACTCTGTCCAGCACACATTTCACGTCCACCAAACCAACATGCCCCATGAGTCCTTCTGACTGCAATGACTCTGTCCTGATTACCCACAGCTCATAGCCTGAGCTGCCGACAGGGGCAGCGACAATGGGATACTCCCATCATTCCACATCTAGACCCGAAGGAGATAATCATCCTTGGCCACTGGTGTCTGAGGGAAACAGGTTCTCCCTCAGAGCCTTTCAGGAGGAATCAGTGTCTTGGACACCCTGTCTGGCCTGCAGAACTGTGAGAGAACACATTTCTGCTGTGGAAGCCACCACCCGTGGCTCCTGTTATGGTGGCCCCAGGAAACCAGTGTGCTGCCTTAGCCCCTGAAAGGTGCCTCTGAATGTCCTTAGAATCCAGTCTTCATTTCCATGCAGAGAGCCCCATTTCTCTGGCGTGACAAGTTGGCTCTTACAACTTTTGAAGCTTCTGGACTGTTCTGGAACCAACCTGACATAGGAACAGTTCCAACATTTTTTCTCGTGGCACACTAGGACTTCAGCTTCCACTCATCCAAGGGGAGGTTAAGAGGATGCGTTGACTCAGGATGGTGAGGGCAGCAGAACGACTTTGGACACAGTGAAGTTTCTGGGTGACATCAAGTTCATTACACAAAGCCACGTGGGTCTGTACCCGAATCCTATAGCCCCTTGAGATCCTACATTCCCTTAATTCTTGGATAACATAGCTCAGACATCCTCGAATTCATAAAATGTCCAGGGCTTGCATTTTCCAGGTCATTTTGTATTTCAAACCCCTGTCTCCACCCCGGAGGCTACCCTTCATTATTCCCTCAAAGCCTGTTTCATACGAAACAGCCAAATGAGGAAAAGTTTACTGAAGGTTTGGGAAGAATGGAGAAAGTGACACAGCAGGGAAGAAGAAACAACCTCAAACTGAATATAAGGCACGCTTCTCAGGACGCCCTTGGACACCTCCCTGCCATTGGGGAATGTCCCACGCGCCATCTTCCTCTCCTTGTCTCTGGCTGACACTCCTTCCAGCGCTCTTTCCTCTCTGTGCTCCTTAGAGGCAATGCTCCTTAAGGACATACGAGCTTTTCAAATGGCCTTTCCAGGTTCAAATCCCACCTCCGATATCTCCTCTTTGTTTGATCTTGGATCCATCATTTATCCTTTACGTGCCTCAGTATCTTCATTCGAAAAACAAGTATAGCATTATTCAGTCATGAAAAGAAATAGGCATTGATACACGCTATAACATGAATGAACTTCAAAAGCATGATACTATGTCAAAGAAGCCGGACATGAAAGTTCACATATTGTATGATTTCATTTATATGAAATGTTCAGAGCCGGTAAATCCATAGTAACAAGAAGCAGATTGGTGGCTGCCAGGGAGTGTGGGGGGCGAGGCAGCAAGAGAAATGACAAATCACTCCTTAGTGGGTATCATAGGCTAAATCGTGTTCCCCTAAAAAGATATATTGGAGTCTTAACTCCCAAGTACCTCAGAATGTAACCTTATTTGGAAATGGGGTTCTTACAGAGGTCATCAGTTTAACAATGTGGTCAGGATGACACCAAATCCAATATATGGCTGGTGTCCTTATAAAAGGGGGGAATTTGGGTACAGAGACCGACAGGTAGCGGAAGGACAATGTGAAGACACATGGGAAGAACAGCCCGAGGCGATGGCAGAGACTGAAGCAAAGAAGGATGGAACTCTGAGCCTCAGAAGGAACAACGCCCTGGAGACGCTTTGATTTCTGACTTCTAGCAGGCAGAACTGTGAGACAATACATTTTTATTATTTTAAGTCCCCCAGTGTGTGGTACTTTGTTACGGAAGCCCTAGAGAACGAATACAAGGGGACATAGGATTTTCTTTGGAGGTGACCAAGATGTTCTGGAACTAGATCAAAGCTGAGGTTGCACAACATTGTGAATGCATTGAATGTCACTGAACTGTTTACTTTCAGAAGGTTAATTTTATGTTATGTGAATTTCATGTTCATTTACACACGTACAATAACACCTACCTACCACAGTTGTGAGCATTCGATGAGTCAACACACAGGAAACGCTTAGAACACCCCTTAGACATAGTAACCACTCAATAAAGTATTGAGTAAATAAATGTAAATAAAGTAGAGATAATATTACTATCCAACAGTCTCTTCCAATTTCCTGCTTCCAACCATCAAATAAGGAGAGGCAACCAATTACCCAAGACCTGTTTTTTTCTTTATGCAGAGCATTCTTAGCTCTCTCCTGCCAGATTGCACTGTGTGAGTACTGAGTCTGAAATATCTTCTCTTTTTTCTATAATTGTCCCAACAAGTCATTTTCCCCAGAATTTCTCACCCACAAGACGAATTGTACCACCCCCACTACCAAGCATTCAAAAATTAACAGTGGATGGATTTATAAAAATTGCAATTATTTGGGGCACTTGGCTCATTCGGTTAAGCGTCTGCCTTTGGCTCAGATCATGATCCCGGGGTCCTGGGATTGAGCCCCCTGTTGGGCTCCCTGCTCAGCAGGGAGTCTGCTTCAACCGCTCCCTCTGCCCTACCCTCCCCCCCCCCCCCGGTCATGCTCTCTCTCCCTCTCTCTCAAATAAATAAATAAAAATCTTTTTTAAAAAACTGCAATTATTTCCATCCCATGCCACTAACAGCTGCATACAAAAATGAACTCATTTCACTACCACTTAAGGACAAGCACTTTTCAGTCATCCTTCCTGGGAGTGGAGGTGGCACATGGGGAGGGATGATTTTATGAGACCCGCTTACACTCTCACCTCCTGCTCCTGACCAGCGTCTCTCTGGGCTGTGATGGCTGAGGTCAGCAAGGCCACTTCCCCACATGGAAATCAGACACTGAACCTGGGGTTCTGGGCTCTAACCAAGTGGATTTATTGTCCCCTACTCAGCTCATCGCATGAGGAGGAAGCCCAAGTGGATAAGTTGTCCATGTATTAAAATGGTGGAAGATCCAGAAGTCTGAAGAATTAAGGTCTTTGTGTCTTTATGAAGGTGTTCGTTCAAGAGGATTAAAACACCCACACACAGAAAAATGACTTGCTGACTTTAAAGTCTTCTTGTTTTTCACCCTTCCTCTAGAATACAGAATAGGAAGAGAGAAAGTTTTGCAAGTATTGAGAAACCAGCCTTGGAGAGGTCTGATGCTCTGTGCCAGTGGGAAATTGATCATGGAAGGAAAGGCAAAGAAAAAATCGTGCAAGTGAACTGGCGCAATGAGAAGAAAAACTTGAGGAGACACGTTCGACCACGGCAGCCGATCTGAATCAAGCATGCCATAGATTTGGGGCAGGCTTTTTTGAAAATATATGCCTCAAATTACATTTCGCAGAATTGCTGTCAATGCCTACAACGTGTCGTAACACGCTGCATCTTCAGGAAGGCCCTTTTTTATTATTAATAATTTATTGTTTTTAGAGTAGGCACCATAGGAGAGAGTATGCGGGAGGAAAGATGTACCAGCAAACTCTCAGCCACGCATCCGGGTGGCAGTGCAAGGCGCTGGTTTGAACAGCTCTATTATAAGCTAGATACATATTTATGTCTGAGATGCTTTCTTCTTCATAAATATTTTCTCTGGTGTCTCCGTGCACCTCCCTATCCATTTAGGGATCAGTTAACCTCACAATCAAACACTACTGGGCAAGCCATGGAAACAGACAGCTGTTTCCCAAACAATTACAGAAGGAGGAGAAATACATCAAACGTGCAATTCTTATCACAATTAACTGTTGTGGGAAAGGATATCCCCTCCCTTTCATCTGTCGAGATCATCAGAAAAAATAGAGGCTACATTTAGGGGAAAAAAAAAAGCAGCCATTACCAGAGGATAGAACAAGCGAGACATTTTATAAGTCAACCAAAGCATAGCAATGACAAGAATAATCACCAAAGGAACGGCAGCCAACACTTATGAAGCGCACAGGCTGGGCCTTTGAGTGGTCAACGTGATTTATCTCATTGAAGTCCTCCAGCCACCCTATGGGGTAAATGTCATTATACCCATTTCACAGATGAAGCCACTAAGACTCAGAAAACATTGCCAAGTTCATAAGCTATTAAGGAGAGCCAGCCCTCACTTTACATTTATCTGATTCTGAAACCCATGGTTTTAATAACAATGCCTCTTGCCAATATGAAAGCTTTCACGCACCCAAGGAAAAGGCTACCAGTCCTTTCCCGTGGATTCTTCTTTTTGTCAAAGGGTACAATTTCGTGACTGCAAATAACCTCCTTGGCTGCTGTTCCCCCTGCAACCAGGTCTACTGCCCTGAGCCAGACAGAGGCCATTTTCCTCTTGCTGACCAACGTAAGCAAAGCACATTGGGTCTTTGGGATAAAAAAAAAAGAAGAAAGAAAGAAAAAGAAAGAAAGAAAGAAAGAAAGAAAGAAAGAAAGAAAGAAAGAAAGAACCGAGCTAGAAACAGGTGAATATAGTTATTGTGAAGACAAATAATAAAAATGAAGGCCCTGAATGGAAATATGAGTGCCCTGCAGTCAAGACATAATTGCTAGAGAGTTAAAGAGAACAGAAGAAGGAGGGAGGGAAAAGACGGGGAAAGCCAAGAGACCCACTCCCAGCACAAGATAAAGGCAGGGAAAAGTAAATGCTTTTCTTGGATAATTAAAACTGGGATCGGACGAGATATGAGGTTAGACACTTGGTGAATTATATATTTCTAATTCCTCTACCAAAGCGCCATAGGCTAGAGACAGCCTCCCAGGTATTAATGAAAAGGCCTCAGCATGGTGCTCTGAATTCACTGCAGTGTGCCCAACCCAACAAAAAGAAGCCCAGAAAACCCGGCAGAAATGGCAAGAGTCAATTCCTTTGATCAGGTGATTTCTCTTAATGGTTACTGTTTGCTAACTTCCTCCCCCCACCATCCCACATACGCACACGTACATGCACACACACGCATGTTCACACACACACACACACACACACACACACACACACACACACAAGGGGAGACAACTCTAAGAATATTTTCTGGATGGGCTGCTTTGCCTTTGAAATGTGTTTCATTATTCTTCCGCCAAATGTAAGACACTATCACCTTCCTGCTGATAAACTAAGACCCAAGGACGGGCCACCCTTAGCAAGAAGGGGGCTGTTCAGAACCTTCGATGCTGGAGGTGCCGCCTGAGACAATAGAATTCCACATCCTCTTTAGGCGGCTTTTGCTTCGTTCTGTTTCCTCCAAGTGGGTGAAAGGCCAGCCCCTCTGAACACTTTGAAGTAGGCAACTCACTGCTTCCCGGTGATGTCTCCTTCCTCAGAATCCACCGATCTCTGCACTCCCCTCCTTCAAAACCTTCCGCCCAACATCTAAGGCCGGCTCAGATCCTACCGGTGGGGGTGTCTTGGTACCATGTTTGCAGCACGCAGTCGGGGCAGCGTGCATCAGAAATCTCAGAAATAGCCTCCTCTGCGAACCACACAAAAATACAACCCAGACAAAAGATTTCTGCCCTGAAATGTTAATCACAGACGCACTGAAAACAGAAAGGGAAGATATAGGGCCCGATTACGGGGGAATGTTTGGGTAAAGGATAATCCTCTCCTGTAGGCAAGGATATTTTTATCATTAAAATGATTATAAGATGGTAAAAGTAAAAAATTGTTATCGAGTCAGGAACAATATAAACGCAACTATACAAAAATACCCACCCACAGGATGAGGGAAAATGCTTAGTTACCTCTAAGTAGTGGAATTATGTTTATATAAAAAATAATAAAAGAATTTTTTTCTCTTAGCTATGTTTTGTTTTTGCTGTCTGAGTTTTCTACAATGAGCATTAATGTTTTAAAGGCGGGAAAATATAGCGGTTAAGAGCAACCCCTAATTAGAAGCCCTAGCTTCGCATCCCAGACAGATCCCGGATCTACCACTTACGAGCCACGTGACTTCAGGCAGGTTACTTAATATCCTTGAACTTTGGTTCTCCAATCGATAAAATGAAGATAATTTTATTGTCAGGAGGATGAAATGGATTGATAGATGCAAGGTGCTTGAATCGGCGGCACGGACTAAATGCTCAGTAAACATCACCCATATTATGAAACACTTCCTGAGTCCGTGTTGGATGCAGGTTGAATGCCCAGCACGGTGGATAAAAAGAAGGCTAGGACTGACTCCTCATTCTTGAGGGGAAACAGACATATAAACTGACATTCACAATCTGGTGGGGTCAGTTCCACAAGCAAGGGAGATACAAGACACTGTGGAAGCAAAGAAGAGAGAACCCTGCCCTGCCAGGGCAAGAATTTCACTGTCTCTGGCATTAGAATCATCAAATCGTTTCAGATCCTAATGTTACTTCATCTTGATACATTTTAGCACTTTGGGGGGAAGTGCGTATCTGCAGGGTAATTGGCCCCGTAAGAAGGAGGTGGCAGTACCTGGCATCTTAAGTCTGGAGAGCGTTTGATAATGTCCAGACCCCTCTCATTTGCACCAGCCCACTTGGCTCCCACATGACACTATAAGGCTGGCTATTTTTCAGCAAGGCTTAGGCGGGTAAAGGCGGCTGGCTCAGGCTCCTCAGCAAATAAGGGCAAAGATGAGACACAAACTCGGGTGCTCTGGGGGAGACTATGTCATGGCAGAGAGGTTACAGGAACGCTTCTCTGTCAGGAGAGGCTCATGTTTCATTCACACCACGATGGGGGTGTAGGGGTGTGGTGCATCAATGAGCTATGGACAGTTGGGAAAGACCAGGCATGAGCCTCTAGCGAGAAGTTTGGACAAGCTACCACCAAGAGCTCACACACTGGATGGGAATTCTGGAATGAGACGCAGACTACTTGTTGACCCAAGAATCAGTGACCCTACATGCCTGATAGTCTAACTTAGACTTTTATCTGCCGACTTCCTTTGAGCCTATCATCTAACCTTAAGCTGTTGTTTTGCATACCCAGCTACGGAGAAGCACTGTCGTCTAAAGAAGACAACGATAAACTTGGAGACCATCAACCTAAAATCAGGCTTAGTTCAGCCCTTTATTCATTGTATGACTTTAGCAAATGACTTTAACCTCTCTGAGCCTTAGCTCTCTCCTTTATAATATTGAAATAATCATACCCACCTCTTAAGGTTGTGAAGAGATGAAGTGAAATAAATTATGTGTTTTTGGAACGTTCAGCAAAATGGTTTGGCTCATAAATATACTTGTTCTTCTGAATAAGGGAACGGATTCTTGGTGATACGCAACCCCATCAACATGTCATAGCTTAGACATGTCCCGTGAGTCACGTGGCCCTGACTACTCAGCAATAATGCCAGCCAGACCATTGCTAGGTCAGCAACAGAGACATTTTCCACTCGAATTGGAGCCAGCCCTCTGACTCCCATAAAAGGAAGAGTGTCCTTGTTATCCAACTCCCATGGCCTTTACCTAACTAGGTGGATTATCCACTGCTCTTGAACATCTAGGTCAATACTTTTTATTGTTGTCATAGAAAATTGAGAGCTGCTATAGGATAAAAATAACCTCTACCAGGACCTACATTTCTGTATGGAATACATGCATCGCAATGAATGGCTCTTGATCAACACATTTTATTGCCAAAATGGGCCATCTTCATACAATCACAGCCTAGCGGACGCTCAGCAATTTCACCAACCATAACTCTATGCAGTGATTGTCAGAAATGATGAAATAGGATTAGCAAATTACTTTGGTGTTTTACTTTAAGCCAACTTAAGGAAAATGAATGGATTGAGCTATTTTGCATTTTTCAGTAGAATCATTTCCAAGGAGTGGGTAATGCAGAACTCGAGTTGGATGGCCAAAAGAAAAGGCATGAATACTGTTACCACTTCATAGCCTATCGGCATAATTTATCCTTGCCTCCTGTGCGGAACAGTTGTGCAATGTTGTTGTACATGGCTTCACAGGTGCTATGTGTTCCTGCCATCCATAGTTGAATACCGGATACATCGACCTGAACTATTTCTTTAATTATTTTATATCTGAATGTGTAAAAAAGACATGAGATCCTCATCATAAAATCTCATATTGTGCTTTCTTCATAAGTTAGGTCACTTAGAACAGTATCTCTGGGACTTGAGTCATGAACAAGACTCTTCTGATAGGTATAAGGTGTTGTCTATCTTATACCACCTCTACTTTACAATGAACTCTATGGTGACAGAGTTTGGGGTTCTTGACATCTCATGAGGAATAAAGGTACTTTTCTACTTCTCCATATCTTACATTGATAACAATAGTGCTATGGCATTGCTAACTGCTTTCTGTTTTCAAGTCCTATGCTTATAATTTTTATATCCCCGCCATGAAGTTGGCAGTAGAGCAAAACTCCATACAACCTCTTTTATTTTCCCACTGATATCATTATAAAATTAGAGGTGCATTCCTATGGAAATAATTTGGCCCTGAAATGTAATCAGAAGCATACTTAAGAAGGCAACACATATTTTAAGCACATATTTAAAAGAGTGAAAATATCCTGTATTGAATAATATTCAAAATAGCCACCAAAATAAGGCAAAAAGCATTGGACTTGGGTTTGAATCCAAGCTCTGAGCCTTACCAGCCGTGTGGTTTGGGGGTAATTTTTTTTTTTTTAAGTTGGACTAAAAAGTCTTACATCACAGGGTCATTATAAGAATTAACAGGGGAGCACCTGGGTGGCTCAGTCGGTTAGGCATCCAACGCTTGAGCTCAGGTCATGACCTCAGGGTGCTGAGAATGAGGCCTGCATTGGGCTCTGAGCTCAGTTGGGAGTCTGCTCGGGATTCTCTCTCTCCCTCTCCCTCTGCCTCTCCCCCGCCCCCCACAACCTCAAGTTGTAAGAAAGAAAGAAAGAAAATGAAAAGAAAAAAAATTAAGGGAAACAATAATATAATATCTGATGTGTAATATGGGTTTAATAAATATTACTCAAATTGAATGAATGACTGAAAATAAGCTTTAAAAGTAGAAGGCTAAAACTGCCATCAACTGGCACTGTGCTTCAAGAAGTGGTAACACTGATTAAAAACCAAAATGGTTTTTAGTTTCTGAATGTGTTTAAAGCACATGTCACATTATCCACATTTTTTCCAATCTTTATTGACTTTTTAAAAATTGCACAGATAATATGAAACTGGACAAAATGAAGCATTGCAGAAAAACATGATATAATGGAAGTTTCTGATAATTAATGACTCCAGAACTTTAGAGCCTGGATTCAAATCCAAGTCCCATCAGGGTGACCTTGCCTGGTACTCTGTCAGTGTATAGCTTTTATCCTGGTATCATTATTAACAGTGTGCCGTTCACTTTCAAACTGTCCCTGTAGCAATGATAAATATGTGGGCTCTTGCCCCATAACCTGCCTCCCAAAAAAAACACCCCATCAGCAGTTGTATGCCATATTCCCCATCCTCTTCGTTATTAATTACCCTTAAAAAAGCATTATCTGCTTGTTTCCACAACTTATTTCAACTTCTCCTCTTATTTTACAAATGGAATTTTTGTAGAAACATAATTTTCCATACGTGTTCATTTTCCTATTTGGAATTGGATGGCA
Source organism: Ursus americanus (assembly GCF_024610735.1). Classification (NCBI taxonomy): domain Eukaryota; kingdom Metazoa; phylum Chordata; class Mammalia; order Carnivora; family Ursidae; genus Ursus; species Ursus americanus. The sequence continues at coordinate 18,358,118 of NC_142158.1, forward strand.
GAATTCTGTTTTAAATGCACTTTGTATTTCCAAGAATGCACACTAGTGAGTAAATGTGATTCAGAATAATAGTTGATGCTACCCTTTCTAAAGTTCCATGAAAAAAGATTATTTTATCTGAGGTCTGCTCTGTACTCCCCATCCGAGTGAACAGAGATGCACGTGGGGTACAGTAAAATCTCCCCAGTTTGGAATCCAACATTTTGGAACTTGAGATCGTCTGGGCAGGATCTAAATTGAAGCTCCTCATTACTTAGGAAGTCTTTTCTCCACGACAATGAGAAATTGTCATTCTAAACACTTAGGGCCAAATGTTTAAGAGAGCAAACCACCTATTCCAAAAGGGTTATAAAAGAAAAATGTGATTTAGCTCAGTTTGACTAATAGCATACAGTTGAAACTTACTTGATTGTCTGTTACGCCGTTCTGTATTTCAGGCCGTTCCTTGGGGAAGGTCTATTGAGATGCGAAGACAAACTCCATCCATGAGATACTTAGCAACTATATCCAACTTCCTTCTTCCTAGAGGCCCAAATATATCCCCAGCCTCTTTGCAACCAGTAGTGACGCTGTCCCAGCCAAGTCCCTAGAGGGTAGAGGCGGTCGGGAAGGGCGTAGGGTCCTTTAAGAAGAGCTGTCTTCCTGATAGAGGAGGATGTGGTTGGTGCCGGCTGGTCCCCACATGGCCTGCCTTGAACATTTGGAGGTAAGAGCCCAGTGGCAACCACCGAGGAAAGAGCAAAAGCATGCAGACTCCCCACTCCTAGGATGGAGAGCAGGTAAACCCACACAGCGGCTGCCTCGCTCCAGACTTCCCGCTGCCAGAGAAAAATAAACCCCTCACTCGTTTAAGGCACTGTGAGCTGGATTTTGCCTTACTTGGGACCAAATGCACTCCTAACTCACACAATGGCTTAGGGGGCCGAGATAAGCCTATTTAACTTTAAACTGGAGTTTTGCCTCCTTCCAAGAAGGGATGTGATTTCTTTCCAGCAGTGAAGTAAGAGAAAGAGTTCCCCTTGAATCACTTTAGCCTTTTCGTCTTATTCCAGTTTGAATTCCACTTTTTTATTTCGAAGTAAATACTCTCAGAACATCGCGCGAAGCCATATTTAAGTTTAAGTGTTAAACCTACTCCAGATACAATGTTCTTACTACTAACCGCCCTTCCATGGAGTTGTGGTTACGAGCGCGGGCTCTCAAGTTGGAACGCCTGGTGCCCGGTCCCAGCTCTACCACACACGCGCCCTGTGACTTCACACTTGAACTTCTGTGCCTTAGTTTTCTCATCGTAAAAATGGGGGGAAATAGAGTATACGCCCAATAGAGTAACTGTGGGTGAATAACCAAGATGTACAATGTTTAAACCAGTGCATGGAACACTAAACACTCAATAAATAATAGGCTTTATGTGGAATTTAAAAGTTGATTCTAGGGGCACCTGGGTGGCGCAGTCGTTAAGCGTCTGCCTTTGGCTCAAGGCATCATCCCGGCGTTCTGGGATGGAGCCCCGCATCAGGCTCCTCTGCTGGGAGCCTGCTTCTCCCTCTCCCACTCCCCCTGCTTGTGTTCCCTCTCTTGCTGCCTGTCTCTCTGTCAAATAAATAAAATAAAATCTTAAAAAAAAAAAAGTTGATTCTATGTCCTATGTACAAATACATATAGACTTCATACATACTTCTTCGTATCTGGACATATATCTGTGTGTGCACGTACAATTGTTTGTGTTTCACTTTGTATTCTCAAATAAAACATGGAATAAAAAAAAGTCTGATCATTCAGTCCTTTAGACACCCCAAATATAAATCCAGAGAAGCCCCAGTGAATAAATTACCCTTAATCTGTTTTGCTTTTTTTTTTTTTTTTTTTTTTAGGTCTGTGTCTAAGCCCATTTGGTTACATCTGTGTAACGGAATTCTCAAAACCGTTCACTCTTATTTCCATGAGCACTTGAAAGAATATGGACACTTCTTTAAACGTCTCCTCAAGCCAGCCTTCCTGAGCATCAAGTATTACTATTTCTCACCAACAATCGGCAACGGTATCTCTTGATTTGGGGTTGGTTGATTTTCGTCTTTTTTTTTTTTTTTTACTTTCTTCCTTGTAAAATTGTTGTCCTATCCTCTGTGCATTTCTCGCTGTCTTCATCTGCGCCCGAGAAGCCGTTCTGTGCGTGAGCGTAAGAGCACACTGTGTTCTTTCGTCTCTCTATGCCACTGGCTCTTCCAGACGCTTGACGCAGCATCGCTTGAACTTTAGGTCATCGAAGAACACGTATCTTAACCAAGTTGGTCACCCCCCGCAGTTCCAATTTTTTCCTTTTCTTTCGTGAGGAGGTTTCTCTTTCCCCCTTTGCAACAGCCTTCCAAATGACCAGCACCCCTCCCGTCCTCTCCTTCCCCCAGACACTGTTCCTGTCCTGCCCCTCTCCAGGGTCCCGGGCTTGCAGAAGCCTGTTCTCTCCTCCCTTGCTCCCCGGTGTTTAGATCCGGCACGTTGCTGCTGTGTGATCCCTATCTTCCAAATTGCCTTGCGCGCTGCGGCTGCCACCACTCCTCCACCGTGGCCCGAGCCGGGTTGAAAGGAACTGTCCCCTCGCTGACTTCCCTATCTCCCACATTAAAAAGTTGTCATCGTCGTATTTCACTTGTCAGCAACGCGATGCACGAATCAGATATTTCTTTTTTACTCTTTCATCTTTGCCGCACACAAGAATTAGTGTCTAATGACACAGAGGCAAAAAGTTAATGGAAATTTAATTGAAAAAAACTACCATCCCAGCAGGAATTGGACCTGCTGGCCTGAACACGGGAGGTAGATATTTCATCCATGAGGCTTTGGGGTTTGGTTGAGCACGCTTGGATATAGATGATATCACTTTGGTAAACAGATCATTCCCGTATTTTTCCAGTATTACTTTGGTCAACAGAGAGAAGAAAAGAGTGGATTCCAATTTAAATGTCAGGGCTTATCCACTCTGAGGAGGGGAGTTATAATAAAAATAGGATTTAATTTTCTATAAATGTTTGAGTTCTTCAACCCTAATATATAGAAATAATGAATATTTATACATGTAAAGCACACCTTCCTCTCAGCTAAAGTAGCATTTAGTCACTCATACCCAAAAGAAGTCCAGGAGAATGTTTTTAGGGATTATGAGTGCCACCTCAGATTTTTCTGGAGGAAATAACATTATCCGACGACTTTTTTCCCCTCCTTCTTTCATATTGTTCTCCAGAAGCCTAAGCCATATAAAGAAATGGGCAAGGGGGCTGCCTAGAGTGGCTTGGTTGGTTAAGCATCTGCCTTCAGCTCAGGACATGATCTCAGGGTCCTGGGATCCAGCCCCACTTTGAGCCCCCTGCTGAGCAGGGAGCCTGCTTTTCCCTCCCTCTATACCCCCCTTTCATGCTCACTCTCAAATAAATAAATAAAATCTTAAAAAAAAAAAAAAAGAAAAGAAATGGACAAGGTATACAGTTTTGATGTTTGATGGTAACAGAATCCTGGAGTAATTCAGACCATCAGGATATTATTATGTGTTTTTATTTCAAAACAAATTAATTAAACTTAACAAATACGACATATCCAGATTCACCTAGGATTGTCACCTAATCTGCAATATCAGGCTATGGGAGGCTTCCCGAGGAGGCTGGGAGCAGTAGCTCTCCTCAGCCTTTTGCTTGCTTTCAACATTTTAGCGCATTTAGCTATTTTCTTGTGCCTGGCTATGTGACAGAGACTGTATGCATTACAATATGTGATTTTGACCACATTGACCCTCAAGTCATTGAACAAGCTGTAGAAATAACCCTCAGACTGGAAATCCTACAAATAACACAAGCTTAAGCGAGCAGTGAGAAAACGGCAGAGCCTGTACTTCCGTCACACTTGGACGCCCTCTTCTTCAGTCCCATTACGCAGTGAAGAACATGGAAGATTTCACTTTCAAAACAACAACGAAGAAAAGACCCTAAAATTATTTTTTGATTGATTTTAAAATAAGGAAGTACACCCACAATCATTAACGGTGAACCTTGCACTAAACATCTCTTATGACTTAGGCTATTACTTAGTGACGGTAGAAAATCAGCATGTAAGCAAGACATTCAAAGAAAAGCATGCCGAACTAAAAACCAAACATTTACAATGTTCTAGACTAGGTTTCAAATTATGTGGAACCCAGTCAAGATTTATAAAACATTACTAAGCTTAATGATACATTTTTTTTAAGATTTTATTTTTAAGTCATCTCTATACCCCACGAGGACCTCAAACTTAAAACCCTGAGATCAATAGTCACATGCTTTACCAACTGAGCCAGACAGGTGCCCAATGATAAATATTTAAAAGGTTCTTTTTTGCGAAGGCAAAAATGGTTTTGTGAACGGCTAATAAATAAAAATGATGTTTCTGAAATATTTTTATCTTTACATCATCCATGTTAAGTATATTTGTATAAAACACATAACAGATTAAAACCACAGCACAAACATAGACACACAAGTTATTACATCTCTCTGAGCCTCAGTTTCCCCATCTGCAAGATAGAAATACCCATATTCATATCATTTTTTCAGATAAAGCATGTAAAACCACACAGTGTTTGCTACATGGTACGAGTCCATTAAACGTTAGCCACGATTGTCTTTGTTACCAAAATTATTATTATTAAATCTCCTAAAGGCACAATGTTTTCCAGCAATGCTGAACCACTCATTGTCACCTTACTTGCTTTTGATCATTTCTGAATAGTTCCCACCAGCTCTAGGTGGTCAGATATTATTTGTGATTTTCAGTTTTAAATACTACCTTCTCCATTAACACTGCTCAGCCGGAAGCAACTTTCTGCCTTGTCCACATCAAATCATTCTGTATTTGCATCCGTCTTATGAAGCTTATAGCTTTCTATCCTGTATAGACATACAAACATATATGACAGACACAGGAATCATTTGTGTATATATCAGCGTTTCTTGAGAATAGAGGTCATTTTCTATTCATGTGTGTCCTTCCCAAAGCATTCAGCATTGAGCCTTGCCCTTAGTGACAATCAATACATATGAGTTGAATTAATTAATATTTCTGTCCACTCAGTGCAAAATGTCTGTTTGAAGATGAAAGCCAGGCAATGAGAAGGGTCGTGAGGTAGTAGATATTTCAATCTTTACGTCTCCAATCCCTGTCACGTGTTATAGTTAATAAGGATACAAAGTTTATCTAGACATGAATGTGAACCTTCCTTTCCCTCCCCACTCCCCACCATTAACTTGGTGACCTTGGGGAAGTCATTAACTATTCTAGGCATTGGTGCTCTCCCTGGTGAAAATAGAGAGCTGGATTAAATCTCTGAGGACTCTTCTGGTAGTAAATCCGGGGTACTGTATTGGAGACTATGTCTTGTGCCAGCAAAGATGGAGCTATGGAAGAGGGAGTTAAAACATAAGAACCAAGCATCAAGATTGAGGCCAGAGGACGCCTGGGTGCTTCAGTGGATTAAGCATCTGCCTCTTGATTTCAGCTCAGGTCATGATCTCAGGGTAATGAGATCAAGCCCCATGTCGGGCTCCATGCTCAGCAGGGAGTCTGCTTGAGATTCTCTCTCTCCCTCTCCTTCTGCCCCTCCTCCCACTTGAGTGTGTGCTCTATCTCTGTCTCTAAAATAAATCATGAAACTTAAAAAAAAAAAAAAGATTGAGGCCAGAAAACAATACTAAGATATATGTGAGGAGCCACAAGCTGGTTAAATTTAAGGTCAGACCTAAGGACAAACCATGAGTCTGAGAAGAAATCCAAGATGGAGGCTAGAGCATGGAGTGGCATTTCTCGGGGTCTGTGAGAGCAAGCAAACCGAACACAACAGTGAACACAGTCTAAATCAGGTAGCTCAACAGAGAAATGCTAATATGGGGATCTTTCCATGAAGATGTTGGAAGAGCTAAGAAGAAAACCCAAAAGGGATGGCGAGGGAACCCAGGGATTAGCAGTAGCAGGTAGCCACTGTTCTTTCCAGGGCTGAGGAAATAATGGGAGAAGCGATATTACTGGCGCCCGGGGCTGGGGAGGTCCAGCAGGAAAGACTGCCCTGAGAACTACTGATGAGACCCAGCTACTTCCAAATACACCATTCCAGGGAAAAATGAGACAGAGAAAGACCTTAGCTTTGACTTTTCCCCTATCTTCTGAGGACTCTTATTGTCCAAACCTGGACATTAGACACTTGGCAGGAGCCTCTGGGAACATAGTCAATAGGGGTCAGCCCATGCAATGTAAAAGAGAGCAGAAGAAAATGAGAAAAGCAAACGAGAGCAAACAGACAATTAACCAACCCAGATGGTCTTGGAGCTAGCTTCAGAGATGATTTTTCCAGAATAGGCTCTCTCTTGGTCTGTGATTTCTTTGAAGTTCTCCACCCCACCTGCTGCCATCACACATTGCAATAAAGTATTGTTACTTTGAGGAGCTGAGGGGAAAGCTACTGACAAATGGTCTGATAAAACGATGTATAGAAGTAAAGATCATATCATACAGCACTTAGTTGTATATGTTCCAGAATTCTTCTCTAGATGCTTCCTAATGTGTGCTACACTTGCTCATAACCGGGTTTTCCTGGTGCAAGGCATCCCCAAATAGAACTCTAGCTGCGTTTTTCCAAAAGGACATTGATGTGGTCGGCTAAAACAATGCAGCCTTCCCGTGTAAACTACCAAGTCAACATAAGCTATAAACGCATACTCCGATGACAGTCTGATCCTTCCAACAAAAACATAAAATCCATCAGTGTGGTTTCCTACTAATGAAATAGGAAGCAACAAGCTTTCCTTTTTCTTTTTCTTACATTTCACAATGACATTCATTGACCACAAGCTGCCATTTGTGACACCAACTATAAAATGACATCACATGCATATTTACCTTACACAAATTCAACTCTATCCATTTGGGGGGGGGGATAGAGGGGGCCCCACAGGGTGGGGGTGAGGAGGGAGAGAGAACATTTTCCAATAATGCCGGCAATTTACCTACCATTTCCCACCGTGAGCGGGTGCTGTGGAGTGAGCCGGAGATGAGAGATGCAGATCTACTCTGCCCGAAATCAATCTTCGCTCCTGCTTATCTCTCAGAGCCTCTTGCCGAGATGCTAATGTGTAAAGATTTGGCACTGAAAAATTAAATGTTGCTTACATAGTCTTAACTGTGTACGTATTTTTATATATACTCTGCATACCAATGCGGTAAACTATGTGTATTACACAAAACAGGCAAATGAAGACTTTTTTTAAGGGTGGATTTTAAAAAATACAATAGCTTCTCGCCTTCTGTGCTGACCTTAGAACCTAGGCGACCCGAACGGTGTGACTCCAGTGCACACGCACGGGAGGTGAAAATTCAGTGGAGGGGCACCTGGGTGGCTCAGTGAGTTAGGTGTCTGTCTTCTGCTCAGGTCATGATCTTCTGGGTCCTGGGATCGAGCCCCGCATGGGGCTTCCTGCTCAGTGAGGAGTCTGCTACTTCCTCTCCCTCTGTCCCCAGCCCTCCGCTCTCTCTCTCTCAAATAAATAAATAAAATCTTAAAAAAGAAAAAAAGAAAAGAAAACTCAGTTGAGAGGCTGGCAGTGGTGCAGGAACAGGGAGGAGTTTCCCATCTACCAAAATAAGAGTATTAGCCTTTCCTCTGAAAAGGGGGGGAAGGAAGAGAAGGCAGTGCTGGAAATCAGCATAGTGACAGGATTTATCATCACTGTCTGTCCCCCTGGTGCCCAGATACTGCTCTGAGATTTCATCGTATGACTAAACCAGTGACTCCCTTTGCTCCGCCTCAGCTATCTGCCTCCAGAGATGGGGGCATGATATCTGCCTCTTGCTATTGTCACCAAAGAATATCTAGTGATCAGATCTAATTCCCAAGTAACCCGTTCTCCAGGGCTGAAGTGCCTGAGAGTCCAAGAAGGCAGCCAAATGCGGATCGGAATCATCCATCCTGGTTCTGTTCACCTCGAAGGTGGCCAGACGTTGGGGTGTGGGGACAATCACGACGGTGTGAATGTCACCTGCATGGCAAACATCCCAGTGATGTTCTTATTTAATCCAAGGTACCAGGAGAAAGTTTTCCCCCACCTTCCTCCAGATCTAAGGGGCTTTGTTTGAAGTCCGTCAGATTCCTAATCTCAACTGTGTAATATCCAGAGAACAGAAACAACCAACCAACCAAACAGGCAAAATCGTCTGCGAGCTCCTGTAGCCTGAAAAGCTGCCATTAGTAATAAGCCTTCCCTCTTCCCTCACTCGCCCTGCCCTGAACCCTGGGCCCCGGCTGTGTTCCACAGCACAGCTCTCTCTAACATGCCAGGTTAATGCTGAGAAGGAACTTAAACCACAAAGGACCAAAAAGCAAATATTTTTGCCCAAAGCTAATGTAGCAAATTACATGCAAGATCTAAACTCCAAGAACCTTTTAAATGGCTCAAGTCTACACAAACACACAGGCATCTAGCTTGCCAAGACTTAAAAACTAAATTAAATCTAAGTCATGTCCCACTGGGGGATTTATAGAACCCAGTTAAAAGACCAGGGTTCGGGTCTTGGCAGGACCGCTGGCTTCCATCGTCCCCCAGGTAACTAATTTCTCTCACTGGGCTTCTGTTTGCGAGGAAAGCCTACATTCTGCCCTGAGTGCAAAGGAACGGCGAGGCAAGAGCTCTGAGCTCCAGGCAAGAAAGGTATCTCTGCATGATCAGAAATTCGCCCTGAGGGGCGCCTGGGTGGCACAGCGGTTAAGCGTCTGCCTTCGGCTCAGGGCGTGATCCCGGCATTATGGGTTCGAGCCCTGCATCAGGCTCCTCTGCTATGAGCCTGCTTCTTCCTCTCCCACTCCCCCTGCTTGTGTTCCCTCTCTCGCTGGCTGTCTCTATCTCTGTCGAATAAATAAATAAAATCTTAAAAAAGAAAGAAAGAAAGAAAGAAAGAAAGAAAGAAAGAAAGAAAGGAAGAAAGAAAGAAAGAAATTCGCCCTGAGTGTCGCCAGCCACGTGCTTGCTGCCCCGAAATGGGCTGCTGCGCATGACTGTGTAGTCTGTGAGCTGCGAAGGGCCCAGTCGGAGCTAAGGTCAGGTCCTCTTTGAGCAGGGCTGCCCCAACCGGAGGAAACCGCCTTGCCTTCACGCATGGTGGAGCTGTCTCCAGGCCCAGAAGCCTCATCAGCTGGGAGGGGGTGACTCGTTCTAATTCTCTTAACGATCCCCCATACACAGTGACCAGAGCCCTAACCAGGGATGGAGCAACTCTCAGGCTCAACGTCAACTTGCACAAAGCCATGCAAGGGAAACGTTTACAAAGGAGATGCTTTGGTGGGAGTCAGATGCACAATGAACACTTGTGGTCAGAAGGCTGGAGACCAGCAGACATAATGCATCGACAGCCACTTTGCACCATGGCCGTGTTACCTAGCATTCGGCCAGACACTCCACGTCCTGCCCCTTCACTTGTGGCTACAGCCCGAAGAACCGAAGGAACAATGCAGGTGAAGCTGGCAAAGCTCATTGAAAATCCGTGCAGTGGGGAGACTGGCCCTGGCAGGGCTGCATAAGAAAGCCAGGAAGTTAATGGACTGCATCTGGCTTTGTTTTGCTCACATACTCAGTTGGACACCAGACAGCAGTGGTGGTTATTTTTTGAGCACTTGGGGGAAAATGCATTTTTTTAGGTCAATGTGTGCGATCAGTTCTGCATCGCTTTCGTGCCTGAATTTCTTTGTGCGTAGGTTTCAAACTGTATTTCAACTAGACGTTTTCGACCTTGCCTATCAGTAGGGAAATGAGTTCCTGTCAATGATTGATCACCCACTTTCACAAATCCTGTGGCTACAAATGTCACCCTGAAAAACCAGCCTAGCAGACCCACTTGTGGTGTTTGAGAAGAGCAACAAGACACCGATCACCAAGAAAAGGCCAGGGGGCCTAATTCAGACTCAAGTGCAAAAGGCTAGCACCTTCTACCCATAGAAAAATCTCCTACACGGTCCATGCTGGCCAGATCCAAAGGGTCATCTAAGCTGACATGTAGATCCGTCCACAAGCTGTTTTTTAGAAATGCCCATGGATTTGAAATGGTTCTGAACTGGGGAGAATGTGAAGCAAAGGAAGGGTATTCCCCACCCCCTGCCATAAGCCATTCTTAAGAAATGAGCATTCAGGATTATACCACTGTCAATGAGTCATTTCATCTTTCATCTCTAGTCTTCTTTGTGCGTTCCTAATTTTCTACAATAAATAAGTGGCTTCTAGTAAATAAGAAGTGGGAGTAGTACCCCTTGTTATCTAAATTTATTTGACTCCTAGGTTCTGAGAACAAGTGTTTGGAAAGTGGGTTTGAAAAGTAAGAAATCTATCCAGTTCCTGAGTTTCAGAAAACAAGAATTGACATTTCAGAGAGTGATGGATTTATCCAAATTAGTTTGCTGGCCAAGTTCCAAGAGGGAAAATGTGGACAGCCAGAGGTCAAATAGCAAGAGACCTCTATATTGAAATTTTAATAAACAACATTTCCCTTCTCCTTTCTACACATAAGCACCTAAATTATTCTTTGATGGGCAATTTTTGCAATGTCTGTCTCTGGAAAAGTTTTATACCACAGTACTTTCCTATGACAAAACTTCATACTCATTTTGGTTGTTTCTTAATGTAAGGAAGTTTCCAGGGTGAGTCATAGAAACAAAGAAATTGGGGACAACACAGGTGAGTTAGGCATCTTTGTCAAATTCACACAATGGAAATACTTGAGCAAGGATTATGTTTTAATGTAATTCTGTGTTCTCTCAACTAGTCTGTCAATGAGCTAGGAATCTGAGATCTATAGGCAATAAGTGTTAGGCAAACATGAAGAATGATTTCTTGGCCTCAGCCCACCGAGTCTTCACTTGTGCTTTAGACAAATTAAATTAGAGAAAACAAAATCCCGGCCAAACCCATGACTGTTACAGACTTTCTATGCCAAGGAAGTAGAACTCATCAAGGAACTAGAAGCTAGAACGTCATCCCACATACAACACTAAGAAAGAAATACCATAGTTGTCAAAAGAACACAGTATTGCTAATATACTTCAAGCAGAGATGTAACCAGAGAACCAAATGTTTTCTATAAAAAGTGAAAGGTGAGATCAGATCCCTTGGAGAATTTTTTTTCCCTTTCTTTAATATCTTCCAAATATATGTGAACTTGTTTCCTTCTTGGACTCATTTAATTTTCCCTAATATACTTCACAGATGTTGAGTTGCATTTGGAAACACGACTCAGGGACTGCGTGGTTTTGACCCATATGTTGGGCTCGTGGAATTCCTCCACGGTTTCCCACAGCACCAATGTCACTCCCTCTCAGAGTCCCTTCCTAGTGCTGCCCACTTCCCTCCCAGCAAAGGGCCACATTACTCAGCACACAGTGACCCCTGACTCAGTTGCTGTAGGAGGAGATTGCCATCAAAGCCGGTATGAGTCTAGAAGAGGAAGATTCCAGCTGGCCTATGAAGAATGTTGGGATTTGCCATGCGGCCCTAACCCCCAGGGCTCATTCCCTCTTCTTCCCTTATTGTGCTTAAAAGTGGCATCATTTGCAACTTATTAGAAAAAAGAAAATACTGGCTTACTTCCGGTTACCTATTCCGAATCACAAATATTAAGTAGACATGTTTACTGAGTGAGTGAGGAATGAGAAGAGAGAGAAAGGAGACTCAGGGGGGAAATGAACAGGGTTGAACAGCAACCCACACTGACACAGACAAACCCCTCTGAAATTCTAATCGTAAAATACCAACAGCCCCCATTTGTTGGAACCCAATATTTACCCTCACAGCAGCCCCAAGGAAAAGTGTTGCTTGCATTCCCATTTTACAGAGGAGAAAATCAAGAGCCGAAGGTTGGGTGAGTTGCCTAAGATCTCACAATTAGGAAATGATAGAGCTGAGTTTCCAAACTAAGTTAAATCCCTGCTCTTTCCGCCTCTAACATTTGTCAGAAATATTAACCAAAGGGTGTTTCATAAAATCAGTTTGGACAGAAAACAAAGAGCTAAACAAATTTGGAGAACGGTTTCTTCAAAGATCTTCTAAGTCAGTTATCATCGTCATGTTATTCACACATTTGTTGACAACCTAATTCAACCTAACTCCCTTTATGAAGAGAAGTCAAAGAAAACACATATGCCCTGCTTTCTTCTTAAAGAATCTTCTTCCAGGTTCCTTTCTTTTTCCTCTCAGCTCACTGCCATGTTGGCCGGCAAGGTCTCCCCAGGACCTCATTGGCACAAGGCTGCCTCTACCTCCACCCTGGCCTAATCCAGCATGGTCTCCTCCCATTCCCCAGAATCTTACCACCACCACCAGGCTCGCTAAACTTTGTACTCAACTGAATAAATGCTGCCCTTCTTTACCAACTGAAATTTGAGTCTCTCAAACCCTCCCTTCAGGTCAGCCCCACCTACTCTCCATCCTGACCTTTTGAATCACAAAACCCAACTGGAGAAGGGCCCATAACCCCCAGACCTGGCCCACCACAGGTTCACACCATCCCAATACAGCTTGGCCCTAGCCAGGGCTTAGTCACCCCAGTATCTGTCCTTCACCCACTCCCCGGCTTCTTTCCCCAGTATAACAGTGACAAGACCTTCTTGTCTTGTCTGAAGACACCAGTCCTGGCCAAATACCCATCTCCTTCTTCACCAAGTAGCTGAAGACCTTCTGGAATCAGCTTTGCCTTGGAGTCCCCCCTTCATCCACCATCCAGCCTTTTCCACTGCCTTTCCCTCTTCCTAAGACCTAGTCTCCTTCCACGCTCCTCTACAAAGCCTGCCCTGAGTGTTTCCTCGTTCCCCCGAAGTCCCAAAGCACACCTCTTTACACCTCTTACTGAGGTCCAGTTGCCAAGTGTTTCTCATCTTTTTCCCTTTGAATCTTCTAATATTTTAAATTGCACAAACAGTCTGACTTATCTTTTTTTATGCACATATCCTGTCTATCCAACCAGATTGGGTGTCCTCCAATGCTCTGTCCTTTCCCATCTGCTCATCTTCCTTTGTAATAACTCCCTTGGAGAGAGCTCATCCACTTGCAAAATACCCTGGATGCCACATGTAGTCGTGTCACTAAGTCCCTGCTCAGGCTACCCCTGGCCTTAGGCTCCTTTCTCCTTCTCCCTGTCAGTCTAAATCCACACTCTTTGCTCAAGGCCACTTCAAATTCCAGTGATGCCTTCTCCAGCAAACACAGGTCCACGATTACCTATTCTTTCTCTGAGTGTCTAGAGCACTCCTGTCTATATAAGCACTTTCATGCATAAGTATATTTGTGTCTTATTGTGTCTGTAAGTGTGCGTACCATCCATTTTCCAGCAGTTTTGGAGTCTCCTCAGGACAGTAACCAAGTCTCTGGTTTTGTACCCCCTGTGGTACCCAGCACAGTGCTATGTATTCTGAAGTACTTATTAATTACGTCCTACCGGCATGCATCCTACATTTCAAAGGTTAAAATATAACTCAGATTTTTTTTGTTGCCAATACGGCACAGTAAACAAAGGCTGTGTTGGTGCTAAATGGAGCAACATCTGGAGCCAAAACCTAGCAAAATCTAAACCCTTGGGGTGAGGGGTTCTATGTGCTTTAAGAACCTCTTTTCCGAGGACAGCAAGTGCAACGACCGTGTCGACAGTACCCGGCTTCACAGAGTTGTCTTGTTTAGTTATCCAAACCCAGAAACATAACACCTTGAAAGAGTCTGGCTGAATCAAGAATTCAGAGCTCAATTGCCCAAGTGGAAAGTTGCATGGGGCCAAGCAAAGCTGACCCGATGAAAGCCAGCGTGTTCAGCTTCCTTTCAAATCAGCAACCATAATTGCCACCAGCATTTAACATGGCACCAGTCACACCTGTGTTCTGGGGCCAAGAACAGTGGCCAGCTCAGCACCTTCTGAAACACGGGTGGCCGAAAGCCAAGGCAAACAAGACTGAACAGATGAATCACAGCAGCGAGAACCCAGCAGCTGCCATTGTAATCCAGGGAGCTTACCCACAATCCAGCAGGGCAGGGTGTAACCTGTAATGTGCGAGATGCGGGGTCAGCTCGACCTTCTGCCCTTGGAAGCTGGGTCCCCACTAACTGATGAAGGTAAGAAATTCTCTGGCCTCTTCTTGGCCTGAAAATGTGGTTAGCCTTCCTGGAGTACAGACTCAGGCCCCATCTTTGAAGTAAAGTGTGGCCATCCACAGAGCTGACCCACCCTCATAGACACAGTCTATACACAGGTGACAACAGAAAGCCAACAACCAACATTCCTAGGCTCTTTCATTAGGAACAGAGTTCAGAGGAAGCCAGTAACCACTTAGAATGTTCTACAAAGTTCTCAGGAAAGGGGCACATGGGTGGCTTAGTCAGTTAAGCATATGCCTTCGGCTCAGGTCATGAACTTGGGGTCCTGGGATGGAGCCCCACGTCGGGCTCCTCGCTCAGCAGGGAGTCTGCTGGAGGATTCTCTCTCCCTCCCCCTCTGCCCCTCCTCCTGCTCGTGCACGTGCTCTCTCTCTCTCTCAAATAAAGAAATAAAATCTAAAAAAAAAAAGTTCTCAGGATAGTATTCTAGAAAGGCAGTCTTCCAATGTCCAGCAGAGTGGAAATTGAGGATAATGTTTAGTCTTAGGAGCTTTCCCAAGACTTTTGTTACAGCTTTCCCGCCCCCGGCCCCCCAGGACTAGCAACAACAATTGGGAGAAACAAGAGAAAAAATACAATTCGCTTTTCAAAAGTACATCCCAAGCCCACGCACACCGGAATGCTGGCACTGCCAATCCTGCCCCACCCCCAACTTGTCCGTGGAGAAAGCACCTATATTCATTTTCCTACAAAGCCAGCATCCTCTTGACGATCCTCCCTGATCTATGAGAACAGGACCACCTCGGCTTGGGGCGCCTTAATCAGCCCTGAGAGTCGAGAACTCCAATTCATTATTCATTCAACAAATATTGATCAAGCATTCACTGTGTGGGAAGCAGGTGTTCTAAAAGTCTAGAAGAGAGCAGGGGCACCTCTGTGGCTCAGTCAGCAGAGCACTGACTCTTGACATCTGTTCAGGTCTTAGGCTCCTGAGATCAAGCCCTGAGTCAGGCTCTTTGCTCAGCAGGGAGTCAGCATGTCCCTCCCCGTCACGTGCTTGCTTGCAGGGGTGCGCTCTTTCTCTCTAAAATAAATAAGTAAATCTTTTAAATAAATAAATAAATAAATAAATAAATAAATAAATAAATAAATAAAGTCTGGAAAATAGCAATCATTAATATAAGAAAATTCTCTTCCCTCCTGGGTCTTATATTCTGTCGGGAAGGGATAGGCAATTTAAACGTGTAAATATACAGACTATCAGATGCTCGCCCGTGCTTGGGGGAAAACCAAGCAGATCACAAAGGACAGAAACCACCCAGGGGTGGGGAATGTGGATCACGTAGGATGGTCAGGGAAGGGCTCACTGAAGAGGGGACGTCTCAGAGATCCTAAGGAGGTGAAGGAGAAGCCATGCTTCGGAATGGGAGGGAGAGATTTTCAGGCCAAGGCATCAGAAAGGGGGGGAGACCCAGAGGTGGGAGAGGGGTTAGTACATCTGCAGACCAGCAAGGGGCCAAAGAGGCTGGAAGAGCAGGAGCAAAACAGAGCAGGGTGGAAAGAGCTGAGACAGGAAAGGTGGCAGGAGGCCAGCTCATGGGAGATCTTAGAAGCCACTTGAAGGACATTGGCTTTGACTCAGCGTAGGAGCAGAGCCCGGTCGGGAGACAGGGGCCACACCAGTTATTTCCACAGAGCTAATTTAATATAAAGAAATGTTAATTAGAAATAAAGTCATTAACCAGGTCACAGACAGGGTAAGAGAGAGCAAATGCAGGAAGCCGGCTCCACCCCTAAGGCTGGGGGAGTGAAGGATGGATTATTAAAATTCAGAAGCTCAGAGGAGGGTCCCCTGGGGCAGGAGCCCAGACCCTTAAAGAAAGGACGATGGCAGCTGGTTCCGGCTTCCCAGAGAAAGCACAGTGGAGATTGGCTCTTGAGGGTGGGTTCAAGTTGCCAAGTGGATTCAGCCGTGGCTACAGGAAGGAGCTGCCGCTGCCAGGCTGAGGCACTCGGGGTGCCACTCGGAGGGCTGCAGCCTGACAGGAAACCCCGCAGAAAACCAAACAGGAAAAAGGGAGTCCCCTCTGGCTCCCTCCAACGCCCCCTACTGGCCGATCCCAACAGGGAGGCGGCAGACCCAGGAGAAAGGTGGTTTTCAGGGGCCCAGCCCCAGCAACATGAAATCCAGTATGAAAGAATGGGTTTAGAGTCAAGTAGCAATAACGTAATAACCGACACCCTCTGCACAAGACAGGAGGACATCAGGGAATTTTGAGCAAGAGAGTCACATACGCTGACTCACTCTGATGGCTGTGTTCAGAGAAGATGGTGAGAGGGCAAGACCCGCAGAGGTGGGAAGAGGTGGATGGCTTCTGGGTTCTGCTAGTCCCATGGGATTTGCTGATCACTTGCTTGTGGGCCGTGAAAGAAAATGAGGAGTCAAGGTGACTCCCATGTTCTGGCCTGAGTCCTGGAGCTCTGGGAGGGGTGAGTTCCGTTTGACGCTCCCGTGATGCTGTAAGCAGCTGGATAACCAGGTCTGGAGCTCAGGAAGGGGTCTGAGTTAAGACGTAAATTTGAGGGTCACTCACCACATAGATGGATTTTTTTAAAAAAGATTTCTTTATTTAAGAGAGAGTGAGAGAGAGAGAGAGCAGGGGGAGCAGTAGAGGGAGAGGGAGAAGCAGACTCCCCACTGAGCAGAGAGCCGGATGTGGGGCTTGATCCCAGGATCCTGGAACCATGACCTGAGCCAAAGGCAGACACTTAACCAACTGAGCCCCCCAGGTGCCCCCGTAGATGGATTTTAAAGCCACATGCTTGGATGAGATCGGTAGTGACATGTCACCATGGCTCACCACACACAATGGCTGGGAATAAGATTTGGAGTCAGAAGGTCGTAGACTTGAATCCAGCTCTACTGCCACTGGATATTCCCAGGCAGTTTCTCACCACTCCGAGCCCCAATTCCGTATCTGTAAAATGGGGGTGATAATAACCATACTGATGGCGTCTGTGCCACGTGACAGTGGAAGTACATAAAGCCTGTACCCCCGTGCCTGAAGAATGGGGTAGCAGTCAAGTTTACCCCGCTCGGTGAGGAAACTGAGGACGAAGGAAGTCCAAAAGGGGAACTTGAGTGCCTTCTGATGCATGTGGGAACAGAGGTAGAAGAATCCTTCCTCTAACTTGTGAATAACTGGCCAGGGAGTAAGAGGAGGTGCCAGATGACCATCAGACAGAAACAAAAAGCAAAGACAGATTCACAAAAGGATTTGTTAAAAAAAAAAAAAATCCTTTAAAATGCCAAAACTGAGCCGGCAGGGCAACACCAACATGGAAACAGAATCCTTTGCGGCGGGATGAACTCTGGAGGCATCAGCGTGTGCCTGTCGTGAGCTGGGTGAGCCGTCGATGAGTCAGGATGAGCTCTGCATCCGCACGGCGCTCAGCCCCCACACGCCAGTCACCACCCGCTCCAAGTCCGCCTGGGAACCGAGCCCCATCCTCCCATCAACTGTTCACCTCTCATTGAGCCCGTTCACATGAGGCAAGTGCGCTTCTTTCCAAGAGCTCAAATGCAGGGTTATGTAAGGTTGTCCCGTCGTCCTCGCCCCGGAGCTGAGACCAGCTGCCTGCACCGGGCACTCCCCTCCTAGGGGGTAGGTCAGTTCAGGAAACCAAACGGCAGATCGCAAGGCTTGCAAAATCCGGCGGTGGAGTCAAAGGAGCGGACTCTCCCCAGATGCTGCGGTCCTCGAGTGTAGAAAGCGCCCTGCACGCTGGACCCCATTGTGTGACATCAGAGCTCCCCCTCCCCAGGTCGGTGGGAAGGACCTTTTTCACAGAGCGTCTCCATGATCCCCCCTCATTTGGTATCAAAAGCTCATCACATGGTCCTGCTTACAGCAGCCTTTTTCCACACAAGTTCCCAACAAGTTGACAGTGTAAAACGCTCTACTGTCCAGGGATTATATTCCAAACAGCTGTTCCTGGATGCAAGGAAGGATCCCTCGGAAACAAGGCTTCTTCTGGTGCCTATGCTCCGTTCGGGCCAATCGTTACGAGCTGTGCTCCGTCAGCCCTACGGTTCTAACTGCCAGTACTCCAGACGGTGACTGCACTTGCGATGGGGTCTTTCAAGAGGAAACTAAGGGGAAATGAGGTTATTGGGATGGGACCGAATCCAATAGGACTGATGTCCTTATAAGAAGAGGAGAGTAGGACATAGAAAAGTACAGAAGGGAGATCATGTGAGGACACAGGGAGCAGCCTGGCGTCCACAAACCAAGGAGAGAGGCTTCAGAGGAAACCCACCTGCCCACACCTTGACCTCTGACCTCGAGCCTGCAGACCTGTGAGACGCTAACAGGCTTGTGTGAGCCCCCACCCACCCCCCACAGTACCCAGTCTGTGGTACTCCTGTGACGGCTGTCCTAGGAAGCTCATATACCCTGAACCAGAGTCTCTGGGAATGAGACCTAGGCATCAGTATTGACTGAAGTTTTCCCAGTGTTTTGACTACAGTTGTGTTTTAGAAGTCGTTCTTCTAGATTATAAAGGCTCTTCCGTCTGCTAAAGTCAGTGCTGACTCTGAAGATGGCTTCTCTAAGGATCCAGGATGCATGCTACTTGGTGTAAGTCCCTTCCCTTCCCTTCCCTTCCCTTCCCTTCCCTTCCCTTCCCTTCCCTTCCCTTCCCTTCCCTTCCTTTCTTTCCTTTTCTTCCTTCCTCCCTCCCTCCCTTCCTTCCTTGACAACAATAAACAGGACAGGCCAAGGCCCTCACCTCAGCCTCAAGCTCACCAGAACTAGGACCTAGAAAAGGGCTCTAATCTGATGAAAGCTACCAAGAGAGAGAGAGACCCAGCTGTAAAAGCTAGCCTGCAATGCCGTCCTTCTTTCCTTCCTTCCTCCCTCCCTTGCTTCCTTCTTTCCTCCTTCCTTCCTTCCTTCCTTCCTTCCTTCCTTCCTTCCCTTCTTCCTTCCTTCCTTGACAACAATAAGCAAGACAGGCCACAGCCTTCACCTCAGCCTCAAGCTCACCAGAATAAGGACCTAGAAAAGGGCTCTAATTTTCAGAAGGCCTCCAAGGGAGAGAGAGACCCAACTGTAAAAGCTAGCCGAGAATGCCGTCCTTCTTCCCTTCCTTCCCTTCCTTCTCTTCCCTTCCCTCCCTTCCCTCCCTTCCCTCCCTTCCCTCCCTTCCCTCACTCCCTTCCCTTTCCTTTCCTTTCCTTCCTTCCTTCCTTCCTTCCTTCCTTCCTTCCTTCCTTCCTTCCTTGACAACAGTAAACAGGACAGGCCACAGCATCACCTCAGCCTCAAGGTCACCAGAAAGGAAGTTAAGTCCCATCTAATAGCCTTCTATTAAAATCTGAACCACTGAGTGGCCCTTAAGAAAACCTCTAATAGGGGCGCCTGGGTGGCGCAGTCGTTAAGCGTCTGCCTTTGGCTCAGGGTGTGATCCTGGCGTTCTGGGATCGAGCCCCGCATTGGGCTCCTCCTCTGGGAGCCTGTTTCTTCCTCTCCCACTCCTGCTGTGTTCCCTCTCTCGCTGGCTGTCTCTGTCAAATAAATAAATAAAATCTTTTAAAAAAAAGAAAAGAAAAAGAAAACCTCTAATAAAGCCAAGGACCTAGAAAAGGGCTCTAATCTGATGAAAGCCGCCAAGGGAGAGAGACCCAGCTGTAAAAGCTAGCCGGAGGCGACTCCTTCCCTCTGTGGAGCAGGCCTCTGTCAGACAGAATATCCTTTTTTTTTTTTTTTTTTTTAAACTCGTGCCTCTTCAGCTTTCTAAGCGGCCCGTTATCCGCAGCCGCATCTTCCCAGGAGCGGCCAAACGAGCATGACAAGTGCAGGAGGAAACAGAGCTGCCCCAAGAGACCCACACAAATCTGCGGGAAAGGCCAGGCCTCCTTTTCCTGCGAATGGTGGGTTCAAAAGAAGCCACCAGCAGTGACCTGGTCCCTGCAGGTCTTTAAATAATGACAGCAAGGTGGCCTGGCGAGCTTGCAAGCCTCGTCTCTTTCTGCGGGCCTCTGTTTCCCCACCTGGGCCACAGACACGGGAAGTGTGGACATCTGAACACCCCTCGGGGGCAGGTGAACTGTTGAGGGTCGAATCGTCCTCCCCATCAGCCTCCGAACCCCTCCACATATGTTCCCCCGCCTTTGCCATCCCCTCCCCCCCTTTTCTTTTTATTCATCCCTGAAAGCTTCTATTATCAATCACTGAATGGGGTAAATTTTTAAATCAGCAGTCAGAGTTTTTAAGCTGCGTGACTTCTATTGCAAGCGAAGGAGGCAGGTGACCAACACCGACATGGTCTCAAAAATCCACTCGGTGGCACACGTCCTCGTCTTCATTCACTCATTCTCATGGCGTGTATCCAGGTGGGGGGTTTTAACGAAGGCTTTTCGGAGGATGAGTCTGTGTTTCCCAGAGGGTCCAGGGGAAGAGGGAAGTAGAGACACTGAGCCAGAAGAGAGAAAGGAAGCAGAGAGGGCTTGCAGAGTGTTTCTTCGTGGGCATTCGGTCACACTCACCAGATCCGGCTCTGCTAGAAAGGGACAGGTGTTCCCATGGGGTGTCTGAGGCTCTCTCCACCCCTCCAGCTTCCCTTTCCCAATCATGCCTGTGTCCCTAAACAATGCCTTCCACACACTGGCCAGGCCATCCCTATACAAAAGGCTCTGACCCACATTCCTGCAGCTCCGGAGTGCTCTTGGCAATGCCCGTCTGTCCTCCGTGGACGCACCATTTTGGCCCCCTCTCCCCTGCCTCCCGGTGTTTCTTCCCACTTGGCCATTTGGACCAAGCATTCCTGCACATTGTGCCTTTGGTATTTGATCCCATCTTTACACCCAGACACTGCCTTTTATAGGACACCTACAGGTGAAGTAAGACCTCGCCGTCCCTTGGAGATACGGGCAATGGCTAACCCCCCAATTCCAGCCTACCGAATGTCCAAAGTCTTTCCTGCAGTTTCAGCCTCTGCTTCTGGTCCCCACACCTTTACAGACTATGTCTGGGCTGCATCCCACCGTGGCCCCTCACCCTGTGGCCAACATCCCTCCTACAAAATCATTAATAAGGACTACAGGCCAGGGAGCAAGAGGAAAGATTTACCTCAGGCACAAATTAAGAATCCATGATATGTATTCTCAAGTTCCTCTTGGCAACCGCACAACCTGGGGGAGGGGGGATCCTCTTTTCCTGTCCTCCTCAGATCCAGCACCCAGCCTCTGTGCCCCTCTAGAATTTTGCCCACAAAGTCTAATCTTCCTCCTTCCATTATGTAAAGAAGTTCAGCAAACACAGACACACGCGCCCAGCACAAAGGTCTCCTCTTTCCGCGGGCCCACAGCCTTCCTCTGAGGAATGGGCTCATCTCCGGGACCTCCTCATTCAAAGGTCACCAGGGGCTAGTGGGGTCCTGCCTTCATCCCCTCCTCTGATGTGAGGAGCAGCACTGGAGTCAAACGAGAGTTGGCCAGTGGCCTCTGACAAGACGGGGCAGGAAAACTGCCTAGAGGGGACCTCCACACTGTGTAGAAACCAATCGTGCCCCAGGGATCTCCTCTCAGGAGGCTGGGTTAGGAGTCCCCTGGAAGCAAAAATCATGAGGTGCGAAGAAAGAGGCAAGAAGGGTTGAGGTAGGCAGGATCAGGTGAAGCAGGGAAGGGGAGGGAGCTGCCCCACTTGTCCAGTCAAGGCCCTTTGGAATGAAAGCAGGCGCCATTTTCCCTACCTGGCCTCAGTTACCCGCTGCAAACACGGTGTCCCCGGCTTGCTTACTTCCCTGTGCGTGCATGCGATGAATCCCCATCGGCTCAGGGACTGGGAGGCCTTCTCAGCTCCTTACTTCCTAAAACAGTAGCTTCACAGTCTCTGTTCTGTGCAAACGCCGCATGGCGATCTCAGAGCACCACTAGGCCCCCCAGCCCTTACCCTGCGGGTCAGGGGTCTTACTCGGATTCGTCTCCTCGTGTTCATAGCTGCTAGCACAGAGCCGACGCTCAAGAGGGATTTCCTTCCAGCTCAGGCCTCTACATCATGCCTTAGCCTGACTTAATTCCTCCTATGTTGCCGGGCAAAAATAAACACGATATGAAAATACAGGCCCACGTGGAAGACCTTCCCCTTTCTTCCTCCAGGTTGACGCACAAACTGCAAGGTAGAGTTTGAAATGGAATAACATCTCCTGGGCCCATGGAAAGAGAGCAGAGAAAGACCTTGAGGTCAAACCAAAAACCATGATTTCTTCCCCCCTCCAGACACCTGGGCAGCCTCAGTGGCCACAAATGGCGCAGAGGCAGGACTGTCAGGTTCTCCTGCATTCAGATAAACTGTGGAGCGGTCGAGCTGGAGAGTCTTCACGTTAAGTACAAATGGCCCAGTCCTACTTCTCCCACAGTGATTCTCCACAAGAAAACCTCTGGAGGAGTTGATTCGGTAAGACTCCGAAAGCCAGAGAACAAATCAATTGAGCCCTATGGCGTGAGAAGAAGAATCCGCTACGGTGACCCTTTCTGCTGCATGTGGCCGATACCAGAGCGGGAAAAAAAAAGGCCAGCCTTCTGCCTCCTGTCAGAAATGGCTGCATGCACCAAAAGGGCCGATTTCACCCATTTTCTCTGAAGGAGGCCTTTCTTCTCTGTCTTCGTGCTGAAATTTTCTGACTCGGTGCATAACCCATGTCTGAATATAGCTTATGTCGGTTCCCTTTCTGTGGCATTTATAAACATAAGAATCATCTCCCTGGAATCTCCACCTCTGAAACTCAGATTATTACAGTGGGATTGAAGTCTACAGACGCCATACTCTACCCCCATCCTCTCTCTCCCTACGCGCCAGTAACTGGAGCGGTCGAGTGGGTCTCTCTCCAAAGAAAGCCAACCGCACCCTCTGAAGGTGTGAGTAGTGGAGGCATGACCTGTCTCCGCAAACCTCCATGTTTCTTCTGAGCCAGCTCACAACCCAGATGGTGTTCACACCAACATGGCCCCATGCGCATGCCCGTGGGCCAGGTGTACACCCACCATCTTCCTCCCACTGGAGAAATTGTATCAGACTGCGAGCACCTAAAAACAGCACCCTTATGGGGGCTCTCTCGGGTACGCATTGTAATTTATCAACAAAGCAAATTATTCGAACCTTTGATATTTCAACTCTTATTAACACATTCCTTCTCGTGTGCAGCGTGGACACCATGGTTGAGAGCACTGGCTTCTCAGACACACTAAGATGCCTACCACTGGAATTACTGACGTCAGACCACTGAGCACAAAGATAACTGCTACTGTTAACTGACCCATGGAAGATTCCAGCACTTTAACAGGAATCAAGTCACCGCTCTCTTTCTTAAAACACACTTGCCAAAATTCCATCTTCTCCAGTGACAATAACAATTGTCTAATACCCAACAAAGGCTCGGTTATCTGCTAAACAAAAGAAACAATAAAACATGACTTTATCATCATTACGGACGATTATTATTTTCTGTTGTTCTGTATACTTCCAAATTCCCTAAAAAGGAACATCCACCATTTTTTAATAGGCTATTGTTCAAAATGTTACTTAAAAAAGGGATTTTCAACACTAGGAGTGTGCTTTGAGGAGATTCTCCAGGGCACTGGCTGATCCCCATATTGATTTAAGAACTTCCTAGAACAATGAAGAAAGGGGGACATTTTTTTAAATAATATTTATTTTGTTATATTAGTCACCATACAGTACGTCCCCAGTTCTTGATGCAATGTTCCATGATTCATTACTTGCATATAACACCCAGTGCACCATGCAATACGTGCCCTCCTTACTACCCATCACCGGCCTATCCCGTTCCCCCACCCCCCTCCCCTCTGAGGCCCTCAGTTTGTTTCCCAGAGTCCATAGTCTCTCATGGTTCATTCCCCCTTCTGTTTACCCCCCCTTCATTCTTCCCTTCCTTCTCCTACCGATCTTCCTATTTCTTACGTTCCATAAATGAGTGAAACCATATGATAATTGTCTTTCTCTGCTTGACTTATTTCACTTAGCATAATCTCCTCCAGTCCCGTCCATGTTGCTGCAAATGTTGTGTAATCGTTCTTCTTAATCCAGTCATCTGTTGAAGGGCATCTTGGCTCCTTCCACGATTTAGCTATTGTGGATAATGCTGCTATGAACATTGGGGTGCATATGGCCCTCCTCTTCACTACGTCTGTATCTTTGGGGTAAATACCCAGTAGTGCAATGGCTGGATCATAGGGTAGCTCAATTTTTAACTTTCTCAGGGACCTCCACACTGTTTTCCAAAGTGGCTGTACCAACTTGCATTCCCACCAACAGTGTAAGACGGATCCCGAAAGGGGGACATTTTTTAAAACTACCTCCAAAGGGAGCGTGGGGGGAAGGTAGAGGCTATCGCATTTTTACTAAAAGATTTCTTGACTGCCTCCCATTTTGATAGATTTTATAATAACACTCTACCTTCTCAACAAACAATTAAAAGACAACTCTTTCCAAGTGTCTATGACCCATGACCTCCAGGATCTATTACATCAAATGCATGTTTTCTAAGTCACCTGCCAGCTAAGCTTCTACGAGTGACAGACATTGGCCTCTGGAAGAAGTATGTCCTAGAACTGGAAATGAAAACAGATCAAAGGTGCATACACCGCTAACCAACACCAAATCTTTGGTCACTGAGAACATAAGGGCTTGGGCTATTTCCTTCCAATCATCTGAGCAGTTGAACCGAGATCAGGGATTACGACACTGAAAATCCAGAGGACCACTGAACAGCTTTTGTGTCTGGTTCACCGTTTCCGTAGCCAGAAGGTGGGAGCTTTGAGCTGGGGTGGTGGCCAGGATAGAGGGGCGGCGTACCAGGGAAGTGGGGGGACAGTTACACCAGGAGAGGGGAGGTAGTCACTGCAGGAAGAAGGACAAGACTCAAGAGGAAAAAAATTAAAGGGAGGTGGATAGAGGTAAAACGGAAGCCAAGGAGGGCTAGCGTTCCTCACTGCCGGTGCCGGGGAGATGACGGAGGTTTGCTTTTCCAGCTCATCAGGAGCACAAGCAATAACTCACGGAAGCCAAAGGACCAGGGGAGACCCCCTGGGTGACCCAGACTTTGCAATGAAAACATACCAGGGAAGCAGAGTGTGCAGACATTTGCGCCACAAAGCTGGGGGAAGCCTCCACGCCACTTCCCAGTCTTCGTCCTGTCAAATGACAAATGCCTCTTTTATGTAAGGATCAAACAGTGTCAGAGGCAGGAACATAAGCAAAAACTCCAGTGACATTGATTTTGCATGGTAGTGGGGCTGCTTCTAAAGAGGAACTCCCATGGCAGCCAGAGAGTTTCTTCGCCTGAACACTGCGATCCTGTAGCTGCCTTAGCCTCAAATCGGCCAAGGGGCACAAATTCATCCAGCCCCTCTGACAGCATCACGTTGACACTTCAATTACCTGATAACTGCTGCAGTGTGTTTCTAGCTGAGCAGGAAAACTCCAAAAGAGCTTAACCTTTTTCCCTCTCGGGCTCCTGCTAACCTTCTAGGTCCTTCTGCTCTTTCTCGCCTAAGTCTCCACGGTGAGGTTGTTATCAGCACCTGGAAGGAATATCAACAAAGAGTCCCTGGACCTGAATTCGAATCCTGCCCCTGCTGTTCGCCAGCGGCGTGACCTCGGGCAGGTTACCTGCGTTCTGTCAACTTCAGTCTCCTTGCCTGTAAAATAGCAGTTGCTGCAGGAAATCTAATAACACTGTGACCGTTTGGAGCCCATACGGGCTGTGATGGTTGTTGTGATGCCAATAGCGGTAAGCAAGTAAGGACCCCCGCTTACTCTAAAAACTAACATGAAACGTACATTTCTTCTCGTGGAAATGCTCTTGAAAACCCTTGAGCACGTTACAAGCAGCCCGTCTATCTTTAGTTTTATACAAAAATATTCTGCTCCAATTATACAGAAAGCTTCTTGACAGAAAATTAGTGTTTAATTTGATAACATCATCCTTCCAATGTGGGGGGGGACCCCACAAATTTTGTGTATCTGAGAAATAATTCTAAGTGATTAATATGATGATAATTATTAGTTAATAATGAAGAGAAGTATGCTATGGTCAACACCCCATATTTACTTACAAAGTGTTTTCGGGGTTTTTTTTTTTTTTTTCAGTCTAAAGATGGCACAGAGAATATTGTAGATGTCTCTTTGGACTTCATTCTATCATTGCTCGAGGCTATTGCTGTGTATGGATTTCATTCCTGGGTTTACTTCTTGGTCCAAGATGTCTCTAAAGCTCCAGTCATTATAATCACAATCCAGGTAGAAGAAAGGTATGCATGGGTATTTGGGGAGCAAAATGGGTGCACCGTGTCAAAGAATGCTATTTTCCTCTCAATATCAATTTTTTCCCTTTTTAATAACAGAACCTCAATTTTTATCCCCTTTTATTGCCATCCATAATAAATACTATATTTCTCAGCTCCCCTTGCAGCTAAGTGTGAACATATGACTAGGTTTCAGATAATGAAATATAAGCAGAAATATTACATAGAATTTTGGGGAAGTTCCTCCTCTTTAAAAGGAACACAGATATGATGGCTGGAGCCCTGGCAACCATCTTGGATCATAAAATCCATAAAGACAAAAGCTGCATCCTAAGAATGGCAGACGAATGAACTATAAGGAAACTTTGTATTTGAAAACCTCAGAGAGGATCCAGACCAGGCCTGGACTGCCAACTCTGAACATCTTTTATGTGAAAGAGAAACTAACTTGTATCTTTTTATGCCACTGTTACATTTCTGGCCCCTGTAAAACTGAATCTAGTTCTAAGCAGTACAGGACTGAAGTATTGAATCTTTCCTCCCGCTTCCTATTTATCCATTACCAGCAGCATTATTCTCCACCAACAAGGCCATTACTGAATCTTTTTTGCTATCCTAACCTTTCTCATAGGGAGGAGCAAATAAAGGACACAAAGCTCGTAACTTTTAGTTTTGCAAACTATGAAAATTTTATCACAAAAGGAAATAAAACATGAACCATCAGCGACTCCCCGTACAGCTATTGCGAAATAAAAAAGTTAAGAGAATTCATACCTCCAAAATCCCAGAAGCACTTCTGTCACCATTCAACATCTAGGGCCACGTTCTTACCTTGTACTTGATAAGGGAGCATATCTTTAGGTAAACGGTGCCTCATTAACTTATATACCTAAAAAGGATAAAGTCAGCAGGAAAGAAATAGTTATTGTTCTCTATCAAAGAGGCAGATCACGAGCTCTTTGCCATTTGACCTGAAATCCAGCTAAATACCCCATTTTCATTCTTACAAATCCCTATAAAAAAAAGTTCAAGCCACGTACGTTATCAAACCAACTTTACAAATAAGCTGTTGCCGACATACCCGTGAATCCTAAAAATATTTTCCTGCCCAACAGTTGTTTTCTCTAAGTTTCTATTGGAGTTGCGCCTCTTCAGACAGCCTCAATTCTTATTTTATCTTATTTATACTTAAATGAGTTCAGTGTACCCACAAGTATAAGATAAAGTGTTTTATAAATTGACACCAGAGAGAGATCAAGATCGGGAAGTTTTATGAAGGTGGTGTGTGGGTAGCTTCTCTGAATCTTTCTGCGAGGTGGTATCTGGACTCCGCTAATGACTACCGATCCTATGACAGAGAAGAAAGATGGGTAGACAGAGCTTCCTTTAAAGATCTGGATTCTTGTCCCAACTCCCATGTCCAACATGTAGTATACACTTGGACTAGCATCTTAATCTCTCCAGCATCTTTTCGGTTAAATGAGAATAATACCAACTTGAAATAATCTTGGTGAGGTTTAACACGATATGAAGGCAGTTTATAATGGTAAAGACTTGCATAAAAGTATTGTCTACATGTTTGTATGAAATAGTAGTGTTTAAGTTCTAAGTAGTAGAAACTAAACTGTGTACCTTAAGCACTTGTGTGTATATATGTATGTGCCTAATGTATACAGAACATTTCAGAAGAAAAGAAAACAAACCATTAAATAAAATGGTTACCCTGGGGGGTAGGGTATATTTTGTTTCTTTTAAACTTTCGGGGTTAGCCATATGTTACAAAATTAAGAAAAAATATGGACTATGACTGAAGTCCTTTTCATGATGAAACTGGAGGAAGCCAAAGCTAAGGGATTTGAAAGAAACAGGATATTCTTTTAGCAATAATAATGAATCCCCCAAATCTACAGTCTTAAAAGCCCTTACCCTGGTGACCCACAAATTGTGTCCTCCAGATGGATACCAATGCCAGGCTGGCCCTAGCAATTATGCACCAAGATTTAGAAAAACGAAATACTTAGAGTTGTTTGAAGAAGCCCCCAAAAAAGTCAATACACAGGTGCTTCTGACATTAGAAGCCAGCACTAAACTCACACCACAGCACCTGTATTTCCAAGGAGGACCTTTCTATTCAAGGAACACCCCTATCCCCATAGTCCGTCAGGCAAAAAGTGTACGGCTTCCACAATTATTTTGTTGTCCATCATTTCCCTTCTTCTTCTTCACCATCTGTTTTATAAATATTCCAACACTCACACCTAAAACCCCAAAGAAGATTTGGAGGTGATACGCTGAGCAGGAATTAGGCCCCAGAACATTAGCCATCAGGATTCTCCTCGCTCCCCCGTTCTGCCACAAATTAAAGCAGAAATTATTTGTCTTTGTGCAAATCCCACTCTCTTTACTTGAGTCTCCAAATACCTGCCATGATTGCCTTGTCTCTAGCCCACCTGAGTCATTTGGTCTAAATTCTCGAGGCAGGCACACAGAGAGTCCGGACCTCCATCCCAACAATGACAACGGCCTCAATCCACACATTTGGCTCCTGAGAATGCCATCTGGGAGGTGAGTCAGCAGGGAACAGACCAGGTAAAAAGGACACCAGAATGGGGGGCATTATGAAAAATAAGATGGTGGTTCCTCAAAAAATTAAAGACGGACTTACCATGGGATCTAGCACTTTTCACAAAAGAAGCAACTCAAGTGCCCATTGACAGATGAACGGATAAACAAAATGTGGTATATACATTATTACTCAATATATACAATATTGCTCGACCTTAAAAAGCACGGAAGTTCTGTCACATGCTACAATATGGATGAACCTTCAGGACGTTATGTTCTGTGAAATAAGCCAGTCACAAGAGGACAAACTATATAAGTCCACTTATATGAGGTCATTAGAGCAGTAAAATTCATAGAGACAGAAAGTAGAATGGGGCTTCCCAGGGGCTGGAGGGAGGGAGGAGGGCGTGTCATTGTTTAACGGGTACAGAGTTTCAATTTGCAAGATGAGAAGAGTTCTGGAGATTAGTTGTACACCTCTCTGCTTAAGACAGTGAATTTTATATTGTATATATTTGACCACAATGTTTTAAAAAGAGGTGACAAAATTGCGTCCTCCCTTGGAGCCAAGAGCACCACACATCCGGCCCACAAGGACCCCCAACGTCCAACCTTAGAAGGCCAGCCCAGGTGGCATTAAAATCCTGTTGTGAGCAAATCCCTTCCAGCTAAGGGGAAACTTCCCATCTCTGACCTGCTATAACCACGTAATCAAGACTAAATCTCAGTCCCAAACTTGCCGAAGAATAGTTTTAGATGTAATGGGGTTTCCCACATAGGTAGAAATTCAGGAAGCTTTCAGCTGCAGTAATATTGTTTCTTGATCTGAGTGGTGGTTACATGAGTATGTTTACTTTGTGAGAATTCCTCAAGCTGTACAATTAGGATTTGTGCACTTTTCTGTATGTAAATGAGGCTTTGATATATTTTTTTAAGTTATTAAGAAAATTTTCCAGACTACTTTGTTCTTGCTTGCTTCAAGGTTACAATCTTTGGCCTCTTCCAAGATAATGAGTTCCCGAAAGCCTCAAAGAGCCTGGCAAGAGTGCTAGGCTTTTATTATGAGCTTCAGATGTGCCTGGTGACTTCCCTGAAATGTGGAGATCCAGGGGTTCTCAGATTGAAGAGGGCAGTGGGATCGTTTTCCAAAATCCTTCAGCAGCAGCAAAACAGAAGCTTCCTGACCTCAAAGCTGCAGCCATGACAATCAGCCCAACTTTCTAGAGCAAACTCAGCTGTGCTCATGATAACCCACTCTCTGCAAAGGTAACAATTTTGATTTTAAAAAGAGATAGATAGATAGATGATAGATAGATAGATAGATAGATAGATAGATAGATATTGGATAGATAGATAATAGATGATAGATAGATAATTGATAGAGATAAATATATAAAGATGTATATTTTTAAAATATGTGTATGTGTTCATATACACACGTATATACATGCGTGTATATATATGTACACACACACGCCAAAAGCACAGTGTCAATAGAGCCCAAATCCAGCCTTCCGATAAGAACGAACATGATGGGGGTGATAATTAGTGCCTATATTGAAAAGTAGTTAATCCAAAATAGATTTGCAAGTGGCAAACTCTGTTGACAACGTCTGCGATGGCTGATTCTTAAGGAAAGTCAAAATTTGAGCCAGAGCTCCTCGGTCTTGAAAATGCTGATGACTCTTATGACCCCGAGAAGCAGAAGGGTTGGCCCCGCAGCAGAAGGGCTAGAAACAAAGCACCTCCACGGGGATGAGATAGAGTCCCCAAAACCACCGGTAGGGGGTGCTCAGTTTGAAGCCTTCACGCTGAAGAAGACCTTTGAACTCGTAGACACTAAGGCCTCATGGGATCTCACGCACTGGGATGTGGAGAATGGGCGCCATTTTAGCTGTTTCCCCACGTGCCGGGGAAGCGCCCCACCTGGCAGAGCCGGGCTAGCGGTATGTACGGTGCAGCGCTGGCTCCCAGAGGAGCGGGAAGGCCCCCGTGCTCGCC
Source organism: Ursus americanus (assembly GCF_024610735.1). Classification (NCBI taxonomy): domain Eukaryota; kingdom Metazoa; phylum Chordata; class Mammalia; order Carnivora; family Ursidae; genus Ursus; species Ursus americanus. The sequence goes on from NC_142158.1 coordinate 18,389,144, forward strand.
CGTCGGCCCTCTGTACCAGGTGGGGAGGGCAGCACGGACCCCCTGGGGGAAGCAGCAGGAGGGTTGCGTGCCAGGGAGTTAACTGAGGTCTGACCCAAACACCACGCCTGTGGGCGGACTCGTAACGGAAACAGATCTGGAGGTTCTAGTCGGGACATGGGGGAGCCCTCCCACTCCCGCCACTCCTGAGGGAAAGTGTCCATTCGGTGGGTAGGCCAGTTTCAGATGGAAGGTGCCCCTAGCGGCCCTTACTCCTCATTTTTCTCTCTCTTTCCGCTTTTCTCTGGTCTGACGAATCAAACGGAATCCCAGAGGGGAAAAAGCGCGGGAGGAGGGAAGAGTCCTCCCTCTCCAGGCAGATTTATGGCGTTCTGGACGCAGCTTGCGTCTGTCAGGCCAAAATGGCGAGGGTGGGCTCCTCGAGTAGAATTACCGCTTCCTATAATGGGGAAAGTTAAATAGACAAGCTCGCCTACCCCGAGGAGCACGAAGCAGAGGTCAGTGCTGCTGGCTTTGAACATGAATGGCCCCTTCCCCTCCGTCCCCTTTCACATGTGGCCCGGCAACAGTAGCAGACAGATGCCACACAAAGACAGACACACCTGATTAACCATGAATACAACAGCTGTCGCTTCCCCACCGCCGCCACTACCCACAGCCTGGCTCTTTCCGCTCACTTTTTTCCCTTCCTTTCAGCGAGCACGAGGAAATTAAACCCACCATTAAAACCCAAGTTAGTGGGAGGGTGTCAGCAGCCAGGCCTTTGTCTCTCTGCTCACAGCCTTGTAATAGGTACCTTCTGATTTGTCCTTTCATCTGAAGAAGAGTTGTGGCCTACTGCTGAGCGCCCAGTCAACTCAAAACCTGAGACCCCGAGAAAGGCCAGCGGTGGGTGGGGCAAGATGGAGCTGACTCAAATGGGGAGGGAGAAAGTAGACAGAGCAGCACGTTTTGTGTGCACCTGAGAGTTTCTCTCTTCTCCCCCGCCTCCTGTTCATTCTCTCGCCTCCAGCCAACCAGCGTTCCCTGCCGCTCAAAACACCCACCCTTAACAACAATTTGGCAGTCCTGAATTTACCGATGGGAAGTGGAGCTCAATGCAGCATTGTCTTTCCTTGAGAACTCACTTATTTTGCCCGGCATTTTGAGCTAGGCTTCACAAAGAAGAAGGAGGGCAGGTGTTGTTTTTTGCATTTTGTTTTCCTCTCTTAGGTAGCCAAATTCTTGAGTTCAATTTAACTTCCAAGACCTTGAGAATCAAGTATGGGAGGAAATCTAAGTGTTGAAATGCAAATAACTTCTAACGACATAAATAAAGCCTAATGTGATGGGGCCAAGCTTCCAGAAACCTACAGAACGGTAATTAGAGCCCTAAGTGTGAACTCTGATTTTTCTTCAGGGGTTTTCTTTTGTTTTTTTTTTCTTTGGTCAATTTGAGTTAATCATTTGACCTCTGTAAGCCTGCATTTCTAGTTCTTAAAATGGCTTCTTGATTGTCAAAAAGTCTCTTAAGCAGTTACCAAGAGAGGCTAATAAAAATGACCAGAAATCACTCAGCAAACACAAAGCCTTATAACATAATAAGGGGTTGATAACTGGGCAATTTAACTCAATCTTACAAAAATTCAACAAATACCCCTTACTTCCTCATGCGTGGAAAAGTAATGGAACAATTCAAGCCTGTCATCTGAAGGCTGTTTCTAATGAGGCCCCAGCTCCACTGTGTACTTCCGACTTCTACTAAGAACTTACGGAGATCTCTCCATCAAGATAATTAGAAAGAATTCTAACTGAAATGCCCAGAAGATTCTGTTTCAGACAACATAGTAGAAGTCTCAAGAGCCATGATTATGTAGGACATTGGGATCTGTTCTAGAACACAAAGGTAGCTTGCCGTGGTTGGTAATTTTAGACTCATCTTTCATCCAGTTGATCGATAGCCATGTCCACTATCAAATCAACCGAGGGGTCCCACCTCAGAGCAATTTGAAAAGACCTCCCTCACTTTGCCATTGAAAACCTTCTCCACAACTCTTATAGTATCCAAATATCTCTTTTTCTTGCTTCACAGCACCCACAGTGTAAGCAGAGTAAGCCTGTCTGTTTTCAGTTCTTAACTTTTCACACATGGCAAACGAGTAGAACTTTTGAACACTGAGATCATCTGGCTGATGAGCGAGCTGTTTCTCGTTTCTGGCAACAAATACTCTGGCTTATCTTGACGGGAAGAAGAGGGATGAAAATATACTCTGGTTGGATATCGTTGATAACATTTGTCATCTTTGCAGCTTAAAAAAAAATAGCTTAGAAAAAGTCTCCCTTGGTGTTGCAGAAAATGGCAAAGACTTGATACCAGTGTTGAGATGCCAACTGAATTGAACTCAGACTACTGTGGTCCTTCCCATAGCAAATACAATATAACATCATGAAGCGGGATGAGGGTCGCGTCAAGGCTAAGGATCTTTGGATCCTGGATCTAGAGACCCGTTGGTGGACATAGTACCTTCAAAGGCTCCCTTTGTGTGTCTGAACCTCTCCCCCTCTATATCCATCTGCTAGGGCTGTGATAACGAAGCAGCATGGTCTGGGGGGCTTACATAACAGAAATGTATTGTCTCACAGTTCTGGAGGCTAAAAGTCTAAGGTCAAGGTGTTGGCAGGGCTGGTTTCTCCTAAGGACTCTCTTGGCTTGTAAATGCCCATCTTCTCCCTGGGTTTTCACGTGGTCTTCCCTCTGTGTGTGTCTGTGTCTTAATCTCCTCTTATAAGGACACTAGTCATATTGAATTAGGGCCAACCTTACTGACCTCATTTTAACTTAATTAACTCTTTAAAGACCCTCACTCTAAATACAGTCACATTCTGAGGTACTGAGGATAGGACTTCAACATATGAATTTTGGGGGAATGGGCTTCAGACTGTAATACCCTCTGAGGGACTCATTCGATTGAATTAGCTTAGATCTATCTCCATTCTGACACACTTTGAGGCTATGGCCTGGATTCATAACCAAGGTGAGTGGAAGGCTCATTTGGCATCCATCTTGCCATGATTCACTCACAATAAAACATGAAGGAAACAAAATGGATGGTCACATCATTTGAAAGTGGGAAGTCAATCTCATGGATTCCAGGGGCCTTGAGAATCATGATGTCACCTCTCAAAAGAATCAGACCGGTAAACAAGATCACTTCTGCTTTAAGTGAAGAGTGTTTTATGAGCATTCGCTCACCCTCATTGACCATGCCCATTCACCAAACCCCTCATAAAACGTTTTTTTCCCCCTCTTTAACATTGAGAAAAGGCAAAAAGCAAATGAATGATTCATCAAACAGGCAGAGCACTCTTCCTATGACTCTTTTACCTGAGCAAAAATGTGACTTCCTGAAAGAGTAAAGAGAGAGAAAGTGTCAGGCATGACTAACGGAGGTGACAAGCTGACGCAAAGAAGTTCAGGACAGCATGAGCGTTAGAAACAGGCAAGGTTACGTATGAAAACGAAGGTGGATGAGCCCACTCCCTCAGGGAAATAAGGTTTGGGGGGAAATTGTGAATAAAAGGCTTCCAAAAAAAGACATGTGTGTGTAATTTGCTTAATAGTTCCACCAACGTGCAGCAGTGGGTTGGGTATGATGGTTCCAAACACCGTGTGACACATGTTTACAAAGGAACTGGGTGACTCTGCTTTAAATGACAACTTCTTATTCATCACCCCTCCGGACGGCCTGTTTGCAGCACTGCTAATCACCAAGGTTCTTCTGGAAGCAGCACCGTTTAGTCATGAGCCATGTGCTGGCAGTGTCTGGGGACTGACAGGAGGGCCAGCAGCTCATGACTTCGGGGACCCACGGAGGGGAAGTAGCTCCGCGTGATGGCATATGTTAAGGGTTGACTTATGTCTCCCAAAAAGATGTGTTGAAATTCTAGCCCCCAACACCTCAGAATGGGGCCTTATTTGGAAATAACGTCCTTGCAGATATAATTAGTTAAGATGAGGTCATACTGCTGGAGGGTGGGCCCTCAATCCAACATGACTAGTGTCTTTATAAGAAGAGGAAAATTTGGATACGAATAAAGATGCAGGACGAACTTCATGGGATGACAGAAACAGAGATCGTATGACAATCTCTACAAGCCAAGGAGCTCCAAAGGTGGTCAGCAAATAGCAGAAGCTAAGAAAGGCAAGGAAGGATTCTCTCCTGCAGGTTTCAGAAGGAACATAGCGCTGCTGACAATTTGATTTCAGATCTCTAGTCTCTGGAACGATGAGAATAAATTCCTGTTGTTTAAGGCATCCAGTCTGTGGTACTTTGTTATATGGCAGCCCCAGGAAGCTCACATAACACGTCATGCATTGTGGTGAACCCAGCAAGCTTCATGCCTGGTGTTCTGCTGTTCCATGACTTCTAAACCAACATACCCTTCTGGGGGCCCCTGGGTGGCTCAGTCAGTTAAGTGTCCACCTTTGCTTCAGGTCATGATCCCAGGGTCCTGGGATCCAGCCCCATGTCGGGTTCCCTGCTCAGCAGGGAGTCTCCTTCTCCCTCTGACTCTGCCCCTGCCCCCGCCCCTGCTGGTGCTCTCTCTCACTCTCTCTCAAATAAATAAATAAAATCGTCTTAATAATAAAAAGTAAAAATAAATAAACAATATACTCTTCCACAGGTCCCTACTTTCAGGGATTTGACCTTTATCAAATTCTGAAAAAAAACACAAGACCTTTATTGACCCTCCAGCCTCTCATCCCAACATGTTGAGCAAAGACGTGGCAGATCAGAGCTTGAGACTGACCATCTACCTGCTTTTAGGGGTGACTTCCTTATCATTTTACCTTTTCCCTGACCAGCATGAGCGGGGGTGAGTCTCTAGGTCTCTGTCTCTTCATTAAAAGATGAAGGGCTTAAATTACAGTAATTTCTAGCCTGAAACACTGGAGACCATAACTCTTCTTTTTCTTCACTGGTGTTTTAGACACCAAGATGATGAGTAAGAACGGGAGCAAAGCTGTAGTATGTTTTCTTCTCCCTTGTGCTAGTCCTAAGATCTTCTTACAAAAACTAAATGGAAAATGTTTGTTGAATAAAGTGTTTAGCAAGTAGCAAGAGGAAAGAGAAAGGTTATCAATTTAAAGGAAACACTTAAACCATAGTCAGAGCAATCAACTAATTAATCGACCAATACTTACTGATGCCTACGGAGAGGCTGAATATACAAATGGGCAACAACCAGGTCACATAAAAAATAGACTTTTGACCTACAAGCTGCAGCAACCAGCCCAGGAATCCAACCCATTATCTACAGCAACCAGCCAGAAAGCCAAACTGCTGTAAGTCAGACTTGTAGGAAGTCAGATTACTATCCCCAGCAACAATCCAGGAAACCAAACAATAACTCCCATAACAATTGGCCCAAAATGTCCAGGACTTCATTAATAACTGAAAGCTTGGCTAATTTTTGTCCCCGCTGCCAACTCTTACCAACCAGAGAAAGTCAAGTATGCACCCCTAACCAATCCCATGGGATGGCTTGCTTCTGGTTAGCCCACCACCAGCTGCCCCATATCAACAGTCTCCAGTCAAGGCAAAGCGGAAGCCTTCCCCCTTTTCCACTATGAATCTTTCCCACTCCTCTTGCTGCCTTTGAGTTTTTGCTAAAACACAGGTTATGGTAGCTGACTCCCTTGCTGTGTAAACTTTTCTTGTTCTTATTTTGCTGGTCTTCATTTATTTCCACACCACCAAATGCAAGTGAATTCTATGCTAGACTCTTGGAGGGTAGGGAAAAATACAAGGAGCTATAAGACATAGTCCTTACACTTAATAAACTTAAAATCTGTGGGATTTGAGATAAAATGCCCGAAGATCAGAAACAACTACCACAACAAATAAGCAAGTGATAAATCCAGCCAGAAATAAAAAGTCTCAAATGCAGTTCTAGGCAGTGGATCTAGAAATTTGCAGGCAAGAGATTACTTTCAGCTGGGGAGCTCAGATAGGAGCTGGAGTTCAAGACACAGAAGAAAATAATTCTAGTAATTATCGAGATCGCCCTGTTCACCCGGTTATTTAAACTTAAAAGTTGGTGGGAACCAAAAGGAGCCCTGGCAGAAAACCTGTTTGTTCCATGACTACTTTGACTGTCACTGAAAATGGAGTGATTTCTTGGGAAGGTCCCTCCTTTCTCTTCATAAGCCCCAAGTGAGTCAGAACGTTCCCTGAGTCACTCAGACTCTAGACAAGACACCCTTGCCCAATTCGCCTCTCAGTCAAGTTCATCTGAGTTCCCATTCCCAACCCTTTCCCCTGAATCCTTGCTACCCACCAAGAGCAGATCTTTATCCACACCAGGCCATTCTTGGAGGCCACGCAGGGAGCCCTCCCAGGAGCTAGGGTTTTGGGAACCCAATAAATCGTACCCACTTTCTTGCCCAATTTCAGTTAAGAGGCATAAGAATTAGACATAGAGGCAAAAATATCACCGTTTGTTAGATGAACAAAGTCTTGGCTGGAGACTATGACTTCAGGTCTTTGGGCTTGTTAATATGATACCACCGAAGTCACCTAGTGGCTGCCTGGCAGCGCTAGAAGATAGGAAACTTTGCCATGTGGGTCACTGCCCCTTAAAACATCAGGATTGAAGAAGCAGAGAATGTTCACTTTATCCAGGCAGTTCCCAGAGAGCGAAGAGAAGGTGAGGCATGCAAGTTCAGTGACCTCATCCAGACTGACCACCCCCATCTTCCTCCAATGCAGTGAAGGAGAGGGTGGGGAGAGCCCAGGGGATTTACTCAGTGGAAACATGTGCCCCTAGAAACAATAGGAGTGAGAATACATGTTCCCATGTAATACCCACAACAGGCCGGGTTTAGTCTCCACAGGGTTGAGGCCTGTAACACACACACACGCACACGCACACGCACACACGCACTCACACATAGCTGACAATACTATGGTCATGCTCTGTAGTTCTAGGATTTATGACAACTTTTAAGTCTGAGGGAAACAAATGTGCTCATGGAGAAATCTCCCAAGTGAGGGATTGCCCTCAGCACGGACTAGTGTTAGAGGTGTAGACCTCGAAGTCAAGCATCCTGAATTCCTGTCCTAGTACTGGCATTAAGTGGCTCAATAGTTCTTCAAGGTCACTTCCCCTCTAGGTGCTCTGTGCCCAGCTATGCACTGGGAGTCAGCACCTATCCTGCCACATGTATAAAATGGGAGAGAAAATGGGGGAAAGGGTCACCATGTAACTCAACTCCACTTCACAGAGGCACCAAGGTGGTCCCATAGTAAGAGAAATAAGTAACGTCTTTCTTGGAAAATGGGATAGATGTGGAGCGGCCTTCTGTCACCACACAGAGCTTTGTCAGCACGAGGGAGTACATCCAAGAGAAGATCCCTGAGAGTGAAGCTGGAGAGCAGAAGGGAAGGGTAAGGAGGGTCCCTAAACCTGTGAGCTCAAGGGCTAGATGTTACTGGATCAATTTGGAGAGCATATATCCAGCTGCTTACAAACTCATTTGTGATTCACTACATTGCTAACTCTGAGAGCTTTTACCCTTAGAGAATCTTTCCCTGAATTATCCCTTAGGAACAAAAAACCAGAACACCTCACTCCAAAAAGTATTCATCGGAGAAAGGTAGGAATTTGAAAGGGCATCCAACATTTCCCCTGCAGCTTCTTGAAGAACAACTATTGTTGGCTTAGTCCTTGGTTATGGCTTTGTTATCATTCTCTTGGCAACAATATGGCCTTAGACTTAGCTTGGGAAATGGTGGGAAGGAAGGGAAGGAGAAATAAACGTTGGATTAAGGAAGAAGAGAAGAAAAGGGGGGGTTCATCCTACAAATAGACTACCAGGGGAAAAATTAAGTGCAAAATTGTTTCAACTCCTGATTGAAATTTCCTAAAGGTACCCCACGACCGCCACCACCCTAAGACCTCAAAGTCAGAGTTTTGTTTATCGGTAGATAGACAGGCTCAATAGGAAATGTAACTTCATTCAGGAGGATGTAGAAGGATCCGTTATTTCATCTTGCCAATAAGGCTCTCTTTCCATTTTTCTGCCTGTTATTCTCTCTACTATGTGCTTCCCTTTCACAGGTACTCATTCACCAGGTGCTAGGAGCCAGGTGCTGCGACAGGTGCTGCGCACACAGGGAAATGAGACACCACCCCCTACGCTCAGGGAGATCCTGGTCAAGTGGAAGAGACACTAGAACCGTGGTCGGTGGCAATACAACAAGGAGAGAAGTGCTCAAGTACAGATAAAGTCAGTGGAGGAGCCCAGAGAATGGGGCTCTAACCTAGGGAGTGAGGTAAGGGATCACAGGAGGGGTTCTCATTGGGTTCTGCAAGAAACAGACCCAGGCTTCCTGGAGAGGACTTGCTTACAAGGGAGAGAGAGAAGCAGGACGAGCTGAGAAAGCAGTTTGTCCATGATGCGGTTGCCCAAGGGGCTTTGGCTGACCCCTCAGGGAGACAGAAAGCTGGGATAGCCTTTCAGAGCTGTGCCTTGCATGGACCACTCTTTAGACTTGGCCCATCCTCCAGGAGGGAGGGGCGTGACCTCAGGCAAGGCTGCCCCATGGGCCAAGGGCAATGCCGGGGGAGGGCTTCATCTGTTAGCCGGCATAAGGCAACACCCCCCCCCCCATGCTGGGGGAATGAGCACCTCAGACCTAAAGGGGAGCTGGAGCAGCCTACCAGGGCATCCACACCAGGAGCTTTTCCAGAAGAGAAGAGATCCGAGCTGAGTTTTAGAGCACACAAATACCCACATGGAAAGAACAGTGTTCTAGGCAGAGAGAAGAGCAATGTGTCAAGGCAAGGAGCCTTCAGAAAGCATCGCACATTTGGAAAACCATCAGGAATTCAGCAGACTCATGAGGCATGTTGGAAGGCAGGACCTAAGGAGAGGAGACGGGAAAAATGAGCCAGGAAAGCGGGCAGCCAGCTCATAAAGAAGCCCATTTGCTGTGCTAAAGAGTCTGGATTTTATCTTAGAAATAAGGGAAAAGCCAGAGAAGGATTTTCAATATTGTTTATAGGGTTTTTTTTTTTCTTCCTGATTTACTATGAGTTTGGGAAATGGATTAAGTACAAAGGGAAAAATAAAATAATCTCATAATCCCACCACCCAGAGATAACCATAATTAACATTTTGATGGTTTTCCTTTTGGTATTTTTCTATTTATAGATATATGTATTGGGGCAGGGAGAAAAGGGCTTTGAAAAAAATCAGACAGATTATACCACAGGTACAGTTTTTATCTTGTCTTAGGATTTATATCATAAGTAGCTTCATGTCATTAAATGTTTTTCAAACACGTGATTTACATAATCACATAGAAGTCTATTAATTGGATTTAACTAACACTTTCCTTATTATTGGACGGGAAGATTTCTTTCTGGATCTTGGTCTATAACTTTTATTACATCCTGAAGATAAATTCCCAATAAGGGAATCATTGGGTTAAAAGATAAAAACATTTGAAGATTGAAAAAGTTTAAGTGACACTGGATGCACAGAAACGTATTTTATTTTCTGCTAACTCGTCGCTTGGTCTTGAATGAAGAGCGGGGGGGAAGAGAGCCAAGCGACGAAGGTGTGCTTCGGTTACCCGAAGGCTGATTGCGGGGTTCTGACACGGACCCACAGGATCACAGGAACGCTCTGACACTATCAAGATTGCAAAGAGCATGTGAGGCAATGCTTAAGTGTCCCCTCTAAAGCTGAGTCCGTCCTGACCCTCAACCACTCGGAGTGTTCAAATTTCGTTTTTTCTTTCCTGTTGGAAAAGATCCAAACATCCAAAGCCTAGCATCGGATGACTTCTAAGGTTCCTTTTCCCGCTGAAATTCTCCGATGGTATCTCTGCAAATGTTCCTCCCGAGCAAACTACTTTATTAGCTCTGCTTTCCACATACTGCTTCTCCCCAAAGGCAGACAGAAGGAAGAAACTTTGAGCCTTCCATTGACACAGAAATTGTCCCAAATGCTCTCAAATTTATCTTTATTTGTGCTGCTGCCTATAAATTACTTTCTCATGGGATATGGTTTGAATTACAGGAACCACCCATTCCTTTCCATAATTGGTTGCCAGCCCTTCCCCAGTGTCCCAGAATACTTCTTTTTGATGTCCGTACCCTCATTTTAATCCAACTGTATGTTCTGTCAGTGGTCTCTGGAGTCAACGTCAGACATAATTCTCAAGCAACAGGAAGTGAGTTAATGTGACCAGTTCCGTTTGTTAGGTCAACCAGCTCTCTGCACAGCCTTCCTGACATGTGTTTGTAATCACGTGCGTTATCTCTACGGCAGCTTGAGTTGTATTCCATCTGAAGTGGCCGTCGGGGGAGGGCTCGCTCATCGAGCCTGCTTCTGGTTTTGTTGTTGTTGTTCTAATCCGGCATCTCAAGAGGCAGAATGGTCTAACGAAAAGACAAACAAACTCAGATCAGGAAGTCTAGATTCTTGGCATAGTTCTGCCACCAACAATTTAGGTGACAGAGAGGAATTTACCTCCCATTGACCCGTCTCTCACAGTGGTCACGAGGAAAAGCCAAAGCAGTAGTCATCAAAACAGAAGACAATGTACACAGCTGCACAGATCCAAGTGGTAATTTATTGCAGCAATCTTGTGTATATGAACAGAGCAAGTAGTAATATCGTCCATAAAGCAAATGTAGTCATTCAAAAAATGTTTATTAAGCCGGCCAGGGGCAACAGCAGGTATTTGGAGAACAATGAAAAACAGAATACAGTCGGGATTTCCCAAGGTTGGTTGGAAAAGAGACACAGGAGTGAATCCTTGCAGCAGCAATAAGCGCTTTCATGGGCACACAGATAACGTGACGTGGGAATGCAGAGGAGGAAGCAACACACGCCGCCTAGGAAAGTGAGAAAAAATCAACAGGGGACACTTGAGCAGTCTTGAAAGATGGAAAAGATAATGTCCAGGCAGGTAAGGCAGGAATGAAATCATCACTTACAGAAATCTCCAAGAGGGAAAAGAACACCAAATGTTCAGGGAACCATAAACCCACCTATGTGGGGGTGCAATGTGTGCGTCAAGAGGTGGAAACCTGGAGTCCTGTTCCCCTGCTGTGGAATGTTGCTTTGTCGTCTGAGCAAGGAAGAGTCGGTGACATGCCTACAGCACGGCTGCATCAGTCATGGTCCAGGCAAGAAACACTGAAATCCGTCATTGGAGAAGAGTTTACAACAAGATTACGTTCAAAGGTGTGGACAGGGGGTAGGGAAACCACAAGGGGTCCTGGTGGCATCCTTAGGCCTGGATGGGTGAGGGGAGAAACAGTTATTGAGACTTGGAAGACAGCCATGTGAGAATCCATCTGTTGGGACCAGTGAGCCTCAGCTCAGGGGTGCATTGTGCAATGACCTCCTGGGAAGGAGTTACGGAGAGAAAGGACCCCTCTTATTGCTCCCACCTCTCCCACCTCCTCTCACTTTGCCCCCATTGGCCAAACCCTACCAGAAGCCAGAGGGCAAAGGAGCTTTGGAGGAAGAAGGCAGGGTAAACAAGGATGGCTCTACAGAGACAAACACAATCGATTAGCACCAGGCGAGTATGCCAGATTGGCATTTCAGGCAGCTCATCAGGCAGCAGTATGGAGAAAGGAAGCTGGAGAGAATGAGGCGAAGTAAAACATAATCCAGATGAGAAATGATGGGGATTTGATAAGGCAGTGGTGGCATTAAGGAAGGGGTACAGTAGATTCAGAGAACATTGAGAAGATACAATCTAAAGAACTTGATTGTCACTGGCCGGCATCTCTCAGAAGCTCTTTCTCACACATGGACCGCTCCTTGGGCAATAAATAAAACAAGAAATAAGCGGATTCTGAGGGATACAGCCTCGCATTTCTGATATCTGAGACTCACCTTTCTGAAACAGTTCATGTTGGTGATGATACCAATCCTTGGATTTGGAAGCCAAGAACCTATGACAGGCAGTTCCACCCTTGTCAAGTATCTCCATACCCTCCATCTGAGAAAAAAATGAGACCATTGTAGTGGGCTGAGTGGTGGCCTCCCAAAAAATGTGTTCATATTCCAGAACTTGTGAATGTAACCTTATTTGGGAAAATGGTCTTTGCAGGTGTAATTCTGTTAAAGATTTTGAGATGAGCTCACCCTGGATTGTCTGGAGGGCCCTAATCCAAGGACAAGTGTCCTTATGAGAGACAGAAAAGGAGAACACATAGAGACATAGGGAGAAGAAGGCCATGTGAAGACAGAGGCAGACATTGAGTTCAACAGCCACAAGCCAAGGAACACATAAAGTTACTAGAAGCTAGAAGAGGAGCTGGAAAAGGTGAGGAAGGATTTCTAGGCATCTCCCCTAAGGCCTCCAGGTACCTTGGTTTCAGACTTCCAGCCTCCAGAACCATGAGATAATAAATTTCTGTTGTTTAAGCCAGTTTGTGGTGATTGGTCCTGCCAGCCCTAGCAGACCAACACAGCAAAGAACACATACTCTGACGCCGTGAAGTCTGGGCTATACACCAGAGGAGGCCAAACTTCAACTCCCTTTGTTTTCCTGTGAGGCACCTGTCTGGTGAGCTGAGGTGGTGCCTAGTTGGAAAAGCACGTGTTTAAGATTGACTCAAGCCAGCTAACAGAGTTTTAAATTTTTCTATTCACACCCCGAGGTGTGCAGAACTACACAGTGACGTTCGTGGCGTGATCAGGCAAAACCACGTCCCCTGCAGAAAACTTCCAAAGTTCCCTGACACTCATGAGCACCTGTGCCCCAAGCAATCTTGCCACACCTTGAACGAACTTTGGTTCTCCTCCCCATTCAGCCCGATGCGTGTCCTTAGTGTCAGCGGCCTCCTTCATACTCAAATGTTTGCCCCGGAAGAAAAATACAAGACACTTGCTGACTTGATGTCACACATTCTAGGTGCTGCAGTTGAAATGAAACCTAAATTAAAGACAGTTCATCATAGACATCTTGAAACATGCCTCTAAGTGATACCAGATAGATTTATATCAACTTTCACTTTGCCAACTAAGCTTCATCCCTTTATGGGAAAGAACTTCTAAGACAACCTGGCGTGTAGGGGCACAAGAGATTTGCTAGAAAATGTTCCAGTGAGTTGCTTAGGTGCCTATGCAAATGATGATATCACTGAACAAACCAGAGAAACCAGTGGTAAGAGCATGTTTGTTGAGGTGGGACAAAGAGATGACGGGTACCATTTTTAACATGTTGAATGCAAGGTGCCTGAGGCCTACCAGGGCTAGATGTCTGCTAAGCAGTTTGAAATATGTCTGAAGCTTAAGAGTGAAGTTTGAGAGGACGTTTCAGATAATTATGTTTTCCCCAGTAAAAGCAGAAATTGTCTTATCTTTTTGATGTATCTCTTTTTATTATCTTATTTTATTTTATTTTTTTAGATTTTATTTATTTATTTGAGAGAAAGCACGGGGGGTGGGGGAGGGAGTGGCAGAGGGAGAGGGAGAAGCAGACTCCCTGCTGAGAGCAGAGCCCCCGACACAGGGCTCAATGCAGGAACCCTGTGGTCATGACATGAGAGGAAGGCAGACGCGTAACCGACTGAGCCACCCAGGCGATCCTTGATGTGTCTCTTTTTAAACCCAATACAGAACACAATTTCACTTCTATATAACTTGGAGTTTGCTCCTTTTTACCGAAAGCGAGATTTCCATTAGAGCACAACTTACGCCCATGCAGCCAACAAATCCCGTTCCTACATCAGAGCGTATCTTTCTTAGTCTCAACCTATGAGGGGAGCTCCATCCTCCTTATTAGAGCTGAAGGTTGGTCACGTGACCCCCACTCTGGCCAACGAGATGGAAGGGCTAAAGGGTCCTGGGAAAGTAAGTGTGTAGCTTTTCTGCCAGAAGTAGCAGCAGCCAGTTCTTTCCCACTAATCCCTTCTCCGGACAGAGTGCGCTAAGGCTATTGGCGGTCGTCCTGTGCCCACGAGGACAGCCACCTAAGGGTCTGCTCATCACCGCACGCACAGAGAGGGAGAGAATGTGGGTTCTCACGAGCATCACGGAGCCACTGGCTGGAGCTCTTCTGAGTCGCTCTATGTCCTATCACTTCGATCACTTTCACAGTTTCCATTAACTGCCAGTGCAATCACCCGAGCCCCTACCGGTGTCTTCTGACACTTTGTCCCTAAACCACATCACCCCAGACCTCCCCTGGTGAGACTCCTGTCACTCGTCCGTTGTCATTTCTCAGTGACAGATGAGAAAACATGGATTAAAGCCCCTAGCATGGTGCTTAACACACACTAGGCTCTGGGTAAACTTAGTGCCCATTGCTTTGTCTTACTTCTCAGCTTTGAGCACTCTCTCTCTCCCAGGTCCCCACCATTGTCTTTGAAATGTTCTGTGTGATAAAGGCCAGGTCCCAGCAGGCCTCTGGATGGTTGGCTGCTTTGAAGCCTCACTGCCCAGGAAGATGTAACTGGAAACTCCATGTCCCAGAAACACCAGCAAATGAGCGACCTTCCTTATTAGAAGGTCTCCATGACTAGTCACCATGGCTAGTCATAGCTACTCTTACTTTTCACAGGATTCAAATACGGAGGCAGAGCATGAACACCAATGCCATTATACACCCAGTGAAATTTGGTTTTTGATCATTCAGAGCCAAGATGTTTCACATCTGAGTCATCATTGCCAGTATCAGCCCTCACGTTGCAGATGTGCAGAAAGACTGATTAATACAGAATTCTGATTACTTCATGTTCACAGTATTACTAAAGGAGAGCCCAAGAACTCTGATCAGCAACTTCTTTAGAAAAAGAGACCACTGGAGTTCCCCTCCCCTTTACCCTGAACATCCTGGTTCTCGGATTTGGCCCATGAGCGGTTGCAGTCAATCCTCATTTAGAGCCACGTCTCAAACTTTCATGAGCTGCAACACTGCCCTGCAAGGGACTCCTCTATAACACATCCAGAGAAATCTTCCAATGGTGGTTTTGGTTGTTTTATTTTCCCTTTTGCTTATTTGGGTTAAAAGTCATTCAAATTTCTTGCGACTCTTACAGTAATCTCATGAGACACTTGGAGACACCTTGAGATACTGTAAAAACGAACGCTGAAAGCGCCAGCTTGAGAACATCAGCCTGGGTGGAAAGCGCCTTCTCCATCTTGCCACTGACTCACTTTGGTGACTCAGAGCTTGTCACACAAATGCAGAGATCCACAGCGCCTATCTTAGCTCACCTTCCTCTGCCTACCTGGAGGGAAGCTGGGGATTCATTATATAAAGGGTACGAAGTGCTTTCAGTTCTTCTGGGTAGTTTGTATGAATACAAAGCATTATCACTTCCCAGGTGTTAAGGAGCATTCACATTTAGGGGAGCGAAGGGTGGGGAGAAAGAGGGATGGGGGTGGGATCTTACTTTCATAAATGTCTTAACCAAAACTGAATGTCCCCGACAAAGCCAAAACCTAAAACTTCATAAAATGGAGAAGATTCTCATTATTGTTGTAAGTATCAAAATTTTAAATTTCCTGCGAACTTTAAGGAAGGAATAAAGAAAAGAAAGGAAAAAAAGGAAGAGAAGAGAAAAAAGAAAAGGAAATCTTGATGCGCCAGTCCAAACTTCTATTTCACATATATTAAATCCCCTTTTACCCTGAAAGACTGTCAAGTGTCCAGTAACATTTTAATATTTACACCTTCATTCCTCTGCCATTTAATCACCTCAACTTGGACATTATGCAAATACGTGAAATCTTCAAACATAAAATGAAGCCAAGTTACTCACCAAAGGGAAACCCTATGTCAACCTTCATTACCGCATGCCAAAAATGTCAGGCAAACCCACTCATTTACTAGAACCAAGATAAAACCACCCACCCATGCTCAGGAGTTCCCTCTCAAACACATGCAGAGCTAACAAAATACTGAACCTTCAACTCATTTGGAAAATAAGCCTATGAATTTTTTCCTTTAGCAAATGCCACTGGGTGACCCCACCTTCAAGTCAAACAGCTGAAACTCAGCTTGCCCTGTTTCCCTTGAGTACTGAGTTCTAAAGGCCACTAGTTTCAATATATTTTGCCAGAAATAACTTGGCTTTCCTGAACAGGCACCAAAGCCCTTGTAACAATATAGTCATTTTAAATTAATATCCTAACTTAAAATAACTAAACCTGATTGTCGTTTGTGATCAAAATTTATATTGGAACACCTCTGTAGAGGTTAAATCCAGTGCCTTCACCTCAGACAGGGCGTTCATTTACTGACAACCAAGAATTGGAACAGAAGGTGTAAGTCCAGATGCCAACAACCCAATCCTGTTTCTGAAAAGAAAACAATGTACCTACATTGTCCATCACTCAGGGTTGACCATGCGCCTCCATTAGTCAATAGAACCAATGGGTAAGTCTTTCTCTTTCAAAAGGTTTTCTTTTCCTGCAAACATCTGCTAAAAGGAGCAACCTGGAAGAAAAATATGAAAAAGAGAGAAAATACTATATCATAGCCCAAAACTAGACGTGACCAAAATGTCCTTCAATAGATAAATGTACATCTATGTCATGGAATACTACTCAGGAATAAAAAGGAATCAACTATTAATACACACAACGACTGGGGTGGACTTTAGGGGCTTATGCTGAATGAGAAAAAAGCCAGTCTCAGTAGGTCATACACTATTCAAGATCATTTAGATAACATTCTAAATGGCAAAATCACAGAATGGGGGAACAGACTAGTGGTTGTCATGGGGTTGGGGATGGTGGGTGAGTGTGATTATAAGCGTGTAGCATGAAGGCGGGCTCTGTGGTCAAAGAAGAGTTCTACATGCTGATGGTTACATGAATCTATACATGTGATAGGATGGCATAGAACTCTTCACACGCATTGTACCAATGTCGGTTTCTTGGTTCTGATGCCGTACTCTGATTATGTAAGATATGACCTTGGGGAGACTGGGCAAAGGGTGCAGGGGACCAGTCAGGGCTCTCCTTGCTCTCACTGCAACTTTTGACACATCTGTAATGATTCAAAATTTTAAAAAATAAAGAAAGAGGGAAAAAAAGAATGTGCAAGGGAGTAAAGAAAGAAGGAAAAAGAAACAACTTGGAGTGAATAGTGACAACTCCGGAGATGAAAGGTGACAGGGAAGATTTGGAGGAAGGGACAGACAGCAAGAGTAAACAGTAGAGGTTAGGGTCAGGCAGGCTGACAACAGAAACTATCTGGATTGTAGGTTGTAAATGAACTCAGTGGACAGAGAAGGGGAAAAGATCACTGAACTTTTACCCCCGAGTGACAAAGATAGAAATGAGGGAGGAAGAGCACGTGGCAGGAGCTATAGGAAGGTCTGGTGGGGAGGGAGTGGGATGCACGGGGTGGGGATGGATGTAGCGGCTGATATTCCTTAGGATGTGACATACGTCAAATGAGAGAAAGAATGACAAGGGAAAAAGTCTGACCTAGAAAGAAATATTGGAAAGGAAGACGTACCATAGAAACCAGTACATTGAAAAAGAAGGGGCGACATTCTTGGGCTTGAGTAGAATCACCAATCAAATAATGATGAGGTGGTCAGAGAATATCACAGGTAGGTGAGTCAGAAGAAGAAGGATGACAGAAACCAGGTCTTTGAGGGAGACAGATGATGAGCAGCAAATGCAATGACCTCTGAGAAGGTGTTCCTTACACGGGTCTAAAACCCAATGACATATCCCGAACTTTCCAGATTTATTTAACAAATATCTTTGGGAGCCTGGAGCATAGCAAGTATAGAGCAAACGTGATTTTCACATCAGAAAATACGACCTTAATGAGTACCGTTCATGTACAAGTAACACAAAACTGCAGGAGGGTGAATCACCACAGGGGAGGAAAGAGCTCACAACTCGTGAGCAAACATCGTGGAGTCCCCTAGGGCGCTATGCAGGCGACTCTTCAGTGTCTCCAAGAGCATAAGCAACCAGTAATATTAAAATCTGAAAATTCCTACAGATCTAAGAATCTGATTCCAGATCTTAGAATCTGAGATTTAGTGTGGTCATAAAGGAATTCTTATCACACAAGGAAAGCCACAGCTCATGATCCCTCCGAGAGACACCGGGGAAAGAGTAGCCCCTAAAAAAAGAGAAGGAAGAACGATGGTTGACCACTCCCCAGGGTTGGAGAAATGACAAAACAAATCATCGGTTTCTCTCTCAGCTACTGGGGAAAATAGCAACTCAGAATTCTTTCAAAGAATCAGGGTCATCCTCTAAAAGTGATGGGACAGGAATCCATTTATCTCCATGGCCACCAAGTCCAACCTCTGGCTTTGGAGAAGAAGACAGCAAGTAACCTAAAAATTAAAACCCAAAGCATATGGTAAACATTGCCAGATACCGTTCCCTGATAAATTATGTCCACCACAGAGATAATCTTCATTTTTCTTAGCAGTTTGCATGAATCCCTTGTAAGAAAGCAAAGATGTACATTTTAAGGGGGAATGCTCTGATAAGACCTAATCTAAACCGGAGTGCCCAGGGCCTGTGGGTGACTGCTGCCAAGGACTGAGAGAGGTGAGAAACACAGCTAAAGTTTTCTGCAAAAGAATCATGAGTGGTGGGGGAGAGGGAGAACTCACTAACAAGTGGACTTTGAGAAACTATAGAAAGGCCAACAGTTAAGAATAAAATTGAGAAGAGACATCTCAACAAATCGAGAAGTGAAGTTTGAGCACTGTGAGATGTAAATGCCCTCTACAGTTTTCCTTATAAAATCTTCAGTACAGCTGATCTTGACAAGTGCTGAGAAAAGTACAGAATTGTCAAATCACTCCATTTTACACCCCCAAACAAATATAACACTGTATGGTAACTACACTGGTATTAAAATCTTAGAATTAAAAATAAAAGGACGCCTAGTTGACTCAATCAATGGAGCATGTGACTCTTGATCTCAGGGGTCATGAGTTCGAGCCCCATGTTGGGTGTAGAGGTGACTTAAAAATAAAATCTTTTAAAAAAATTAAAGATAAAAAAAATAGAATAGATTAAAATCTTCAGTACAATCTGCTTTGTGGAGTGAACTTTCATTGAGGGAAACACATAGAAGTGCAGAGCCCCGCTTCAAGGTCAGCACAAGGGCAAAAGCACAGGTCTCGGTTAGCTTTTTATTAACTATTCATTATTTAATATAAGTTAAGAACCTAAGGACACAAAGCCCGAGGGAAGGAAAGAGAGGAGGCGAGATTGTAGATTGGATCCTTTCTTCTTTTACTAAATTTTTTAAATTCTTGAGTCACTTACTCTTTCTTGGTTTCCAAGCAGGCTCTGTGGGAGAAGTGTGATCACCTAGGGTTTATAATGTGAGTCTGGTCTCATTCATTCCCTCCAAACCTTCAAGCGGCTTTAAGGATCACAAAAATCCTTTTCAGCTCTGATATCCTTTTCCCTCCCCCGAGATCTCAAAAGCCTTCCCATCCTCCCCAGAAACAAATCTTGATGTCTTTGAAAAGATCACACATACTTGCATTGTTCTGTTGCTGCTGCTTCCTATGGGTTGTCATTGGATTAGAGTTCTTCTTTTTGTAAAATATGATGGTTAACTATTTTACCAAATAACCAGATAATCTCTTTACCAGTGCCTTTTTTTTTTCCAAAAGGGTTGGCCATCCAAGAAAGTTAAAAGATGGAAGGGAGTCTATGTCTCTATCCCTTTGCAAATAAATCATATCACAGAGGCAGACTTGATTATGCTGAATCCAGACTGTGAGTTTCTTTTTGTACCAAACCATAAAATAAAGAACAAGGCACACACGTGAAGGCAAGAGATTATCGGTGTGGTTTCATCAACAAGCACATCTGTGAAACTGAAGAGGCGGTTTGCAGAGTAGCTTTGCAGCAGGGAGACAGCGGCCTCGGCAGTGGATCAGGACAAGTCTTGGAGCAAGAAAGACCTGTTCTCCAGTCCTGGCACTGCCCTTGCTGCTGGATACTCGATCAAGTTTCTTTGCGGCTTGGAAAGTCATTAAAAATAAGAATGAAGTTTGCCTTGCAGAAACAGAGACAAAAATACGAGGCACATCGTTCCTTATCCCCAACTGCACAAATATTAATTGATCAAGAAAAAAAATGAATGACACACGACCCTCCAGCTCATCTACTTTTTCTTTCAGTCACTTTTTTTTACTGCTGTCCTCTCTCTGCCCCAATTCTGACTCTTGCTTTTCCCATTCTTCCCTCCCCTGGTGTATAATTATTCATCCAGTTCTCTGAAGAAACAGAGCAATCATAATTTGCTCCAATAATCACGAGTAGATCAAGGCACCCTCAGCCACCTGATGCTGGATGATGGGACAAGAAGGGATGGCTGTCAGGTGTTACCCAGCGTGCATACTTAGGCCTGGGCAGCCCACCAGAGCAGATCATTTTTCCCACTTCTCAGAGGGGCCGTATTCTCCTCGTCCTCCACCAACACTTCCAAAACAGTCTTAGTAAAATATCTTCCATCATGCTCTCCCTATTCAAAAATTTGTCACTCGTCCAATCCACAAATACCTGCTGATTGTCTCCCCCAGGTTCTCCGCGATTGTCAATCAAGATGATGTTTGTTTTACCTCAGCAATAAAAGACTAATGCAGGTGCTGTTCCCACAGGCCTCCTTGTGTGTCAGAGAATGTTCTTCTCTAGCCTCTCTGGCCTTCCCCCGAGCAGTGACGCAGAAGCCCTGCTTGCAAGGAGCCACCACAAAAGGTTAGAGATAAAGAAAACTGCTAGAAACATTTTTTTAAATACTCTTTTGCTTTTTTACAGTTCTTGAGCCAAACTTTTTGCACTAGCACCAAAGTCTCTCTCTGGCCTGTGGCCATTCCTCTCTGTTCTATTTTCTCGCCAGATCTGACACTGTTTTGCATCTCCCACAGCTGTGAGCACAGCACTTTGCAAATACTTCAGCTCGATGTAGACATACTGTCTTGATTTGATTTCTCCTAGGAGCTCAGTAGCTTGATTGGCTTGGTTCTTAAGCCTTTGACTCACCTGATGGGTGGGGTTGCCAGATTTGGAAAACAAAACAAAAGAGGATGCTCAGCTCAATTTGAATTTCAGAGAAATGATGAAAATTTGTATATGTTCGAGGCAATATTTGGAGCAGATTTACACTAAAAAAAATTATCACTTATCTGAAATTCAAATATAACTTGGGCATCGTGTGATTTATCTGGAAACCCTACTGGTGTGTCACCCAAAACCGAGCAAGGGAAAATTCCATATATTCAGTTGGTGACGCTTGGACAACAGAGATGACTTCTGTGCAGCGAAACTCTGATCATCCCCGACTACAGCAACGACAGAAGGAGAAGGGAGGATATCCCAACGCTGGCAACTTAGCCTCTGTGAATAATCTGTCTGGCAAAGGAGGGCTTTGTTGCATTCTGAGACAAAGTGGCCAATGGCATTTCAAGTGATCATGCAAGGTGGCGAGGCAGGGAGGTGTGGAGGCAGAACGTATGGCAAAAGAGTGGCATACAGGAACCACTGCCCTTCTAAGAAACTGGATTCCTCCGCGAGGCTTCCCTCTGGCCCTGCCTCGGAAACATGTCCTAAATCAAGGGCGAGTGGAGGCACGGAGTGTAGTCGAGTGGTAAATCATCACCGCCCGCCAAGCCACCCCACTCCCCAGAGTCACAGCCTTGGGTATTTTCAGACAATGAAAAAATAAACACCCATGCCCAGAAGTCAGGGGCATCTCCAGAGATGCTCCCATCGCCAAGAGAGTTGGCAGCCTATTTTCTACCTAGGGAATAAGGGTCCTTTTTCCTTTGTAATGTGATTTCTTGGCTGGAGTGGAACCATGAGGCACCCTGAGATGCTCTGTAGAAATGCAAGATGATATTGTATTGTATTAATATCACTTAATGGTAGCTGTCAATGATAGTGATGGAATAAATATGGAAAAGGAAATTACTGTAATTGATTGACAGTCTGGAATCTTCGATATTCGACCTAATGAGAGAAACCTATGAGCAGCCGCTTCCAATGCAGGCTATTAATGCAAATCGTATGCACCACACTGGCATGCTGAATTATGCAATGCCGTGTGAATGTCTAATCCATTTCACCAGGCTTGTCTTTATCCAGAAAAAAAATATTTCACTGACATGCTGATTAGTATATTAGGAGAGTTTAAGAAGTTTGGTGCTAAAGAAGGTGCCATTGTGGTGTTATTAATTTAGTTCTGAACAAGACAAACAGCTCTGTGCAGCCATCAAAATCACTACATAAGTCTACAAGATAACTTTGTCAAGACTGATGGGAATTTACAGAAAAGTCTTGTGATATGTGGAAGGAATTAGCAAATAGATAAGGAGCACATCATTTTTCTAGAAAACCACTGTCAAGGACTCAGTACCCATGCAGAACCAGACACCTGCCAAGACATCTACAATGTCTGCATGATCGCTTGCTCAGACGTTCAGAAATTTGGGGAAACTTAGAATAGAACCAGATGTGGGAGGTCAAGGGAACAACAGGTACAAATAAGGTTTAGAGCCTCCTCTGGGGATTCTATGGAGATTTAAGTACTGCCCAGGCATGATCAACAACAACAAAACACTCCCTGTGGGAATATACTTTATGTGGGAAGAAGTCTGTGGGAATAGAAAAGTAAGTTGCCAATTACCCGTTACTTACACATTCCAAGAACTCCCAGCTTTGAGAATTCCGTAGCCCTAAGCTCTTTACCCTGCACCTATCAACTCTTAAAACTTGGACCAATAGAGGAAGTGCCTAGACCCCTAACTGTCTCCCAGAGCCCCCTACGAGTTAACTGTGACCTGGCAGGTACCCCAAATTTTAAAGCACGGGAATGGAAGAAAGAGAAAATGCCGTGCATTGCAATTTTCTACTAGTGGTCTCGAGATACTCTTAGGTCAGTACATACATGAACTTTTTACCTAATTGCACAAAATGTTTTTGAATACATTTTAGGTACTGGGGACTATGCTGCATAGCCCCGATGTACAAACACGGCTCTTGCCCACGTGGTGCTTACAGTGGAGCAGAGAATGCACACAGGCGGTGGTCATTACCAGCGGGTAGAAAGAGTGCCACAAAGGAGGAAACAAGTGTATGAGACGGGGGTGGGGGGGCGGACTCAGTCTGGGGGGTGGTGGTGGGGTGCTGGAGAAGGTGTTATTGAGGAAGGGGTGCTTAAGCCAAGACTCCTCCAATGTTTTTATTTTTTTAACTTCAACGACCGTGTCCTGATACAACATGTGTTGGAGAAAATATGTTTGACAAACTTACGATCTGGTTGTCGTTCTATATATACAGATGCCCATTTTTCCTTTTCGAGGAAACCAATTTAAATTGAAACGTCAGCCAGCTGATTTAAAGACAATATTGAGCAAATGAGAGTGCAATTGGTACTCAAATATTCCACGAATTGTGAATTTGGGACATGACTGACTGAAGCCTGGGAAGTGTGTGTGAGGGAAAGGTGATGAGAAAGGTGAGGGGCCGCCTGGGAGGGAAGGGTCTCGGGCAAGAGTTGAAATAACAAAATGAAGGAACAGGAAAGCAAGACAGAAAGTTCCTTCAATGTGGCTTTCCCATATTTTGTTGCATTCTTTCACCCATCACCAGTCCCCTGTGGTGTAATGTATTCCGTCAAATTTTCTGTAGAATAATTGAGGCCCTTCCAAGGTTAAGTAAAACACTAGAGGTCACCCAGCAAATTAGCAACAAGGGTAGAGTTACAACGCGGACCATCTCTCGCCCCGTTGAGAACAGTGTCTCTCGCCTCCAAAGTTCTGAGTGTGCAGCAAGATGGAAAAGGAAACTTTATATAAAGCAAACTAAGTAAAACAAAGGACTTTGAAGGGGAAAATAAAGGCTGCAAATGGCTTAAAAACGTAACAGTGTTTTTATGATTGGATGTCCTTCGAAATGACTCAATTTCAAGGTCTTCGTAGAAGCTTGTGGAATATTGTATATCTTTTCAAGGAAGATGTAAGCCTCTAAAGAGCAAGGAGGGCCACACTGGGAAAGTCAAAGTCCCATACAGTCCAGTTCTGGCTCTCACAGAGACATGAGAGGGCATTCCATGGAAGGTGGGCTTGTCCTTCTCAATGTCAACTTGATAGTTGGGTTTTCCCCACGTGGGTCCCCATTATCCTAATGACCTATGAAAAGGCAACATGTCAAGCATCACCCATGAGCCCCTCTGAAACCTTAGAGGAGCTAGCGCTATTTTCCAGGCTCCACAATTCTGGGGATAATGAACTCCACAAGTGTATTTCTTCCTATGTGAAGAAGAAGAAGAAGAAGAAAGAGCCATGGCTCCTCCAGGAACCTGTGCGTTCTTGTTTCATGGTCCAAGAACAGTCTGGAAAGTGCCGCTGCTGTTAAATTCTCTGCCCTACCAGGGCCTTCTCACCTCTCCCACCACGCTTCACCAACTCCCAACCACTTCCCTGCCCTATCTCTTCCCTGTGTTCCTTCCTCTCTTCCAGATCCCCGGGCTTTCTCGGATTTCCAGATTCAGCCAACACTGAAATGTGAGCACCTTCGACGTGCCAGGTTCGGCTCTAGATCCTGGCCATACAAATGCAGTCCTTGCTCTCATGAAGTTTATATTCCAGTGAGAGGAGACAAAAAATAATCTCATAGGTTTTTTAAAGATTTTTATTTTATTTATTTGAGAGAGAGAGAGCACAAGCAGGGGGAGTGGCAGGCAGGGGGAGAAGGAGAAGGAGACTCCCTGCTGAGCAAGGACCCTGATGCGGGGCTTGATCCCAAGACCCTGAGATCATGACCTGAGCTGAAGACAGACACTTAAACAACTGAGCCACCCAACTGCCCCTTATAGGTTTTTTTAAAAAATCAAATGGTGATAAGGATATCTATGGAGGAATATTTTTTAAAGACTGATGTGAAACTGAGTGAACAGGCGGAGAGTTTGCAATCTGGAAAGCCTGTCTAAGAAGATCACATCTAAGTGGAGATGTAAGCCGCATGAAGAGCAGTAGGGAGCCTTCCAGGCAGACAGAACAGCTCATGCAAAGGCTCCAGGCTAGTGGGGAAGGGGAAGGTTTATGGAATTGAATGAAGGCCAGTCTGGGGCAGTAATTCTCAGTGGGGCCACGAGTGGCCAGATTGTGGGGGTTTCTTCCATGCATTTAGGGATTTCTGGTATCCCTGGCCTCTCCTCCCAATAAATGCCAATAAAGCACCTGGTTCTAACTACCAAAAATCTGCCCCTCCCCCCACCTGCTTTAGTGTTGCCCCAGTTGAGAAGCGTTAAACAACAGTTGGTCAGCAGTGACAATGTTCAAGGGGCTTTTAATCAGGCATATTGGTTTCCTGTTTAAAGAACAGAAATTTATTCCTTCATGCTTCTAGAGGCTACGAATCCAAAATCAAGGTGTCCACGGGGTTGGTTCCTTCTTAGGGCCTTTCTCCTGCTTCTGGTGGCCTTAGGCAGTCTTTGGCTTGTTGATGACATTCTCCCTATGTTCTCATATTGTCTTCCCTCCATGCGTACCTGTCTCTTACCCACACTCCCCTTTTTATGAGGACACCGGTCGTGTTGGCTGCGGCCCGCCCTACTGGCCTCATCTTGATCATCTGCAAAGATGCTGTTTCCAAATAAGTTCGTATTCACAGCTATCCCTGGGACACAGTTCAACCCATAACACAGGTTAAGAAATTTGAATTTTATTTTGTTTTATGAAATCCTTTAGAGGATTTTAAGCAACTGCATGATAGGATCTGATTTCTGCTTTCAGAAGTTTATATATATATATATATATATATATATATATATATATATATATATATATATAAATGGAAAGTGAATCATTTGGGACAAGAGTAGAAGCAGGGACACGAGTTAGCACAGAAATCGAGGTAAGAGAGAAGGCTGGCGTGGGAGATGTCCTGATACCTGTCACCAGGTATATACAGCATTTGGCCAGGTGACCTCTCAAAGAACTACACCAGGAAATGGGCTAACACTCCCCTGGAGAACTTCTGCTCAGTGAGCGAAAGAGATCTGGAGACAGTCCACCAAAAGAGGTAAATTGGAGCCTGAAGACCATCAGCCTTCAGATCGAGACCAGAAAATGACTTGGACAGTTTTCTGAGTGCAGAGGGTAGAACTGGGTCATCTCTGGTGCCCTCGTACCTGCAGGGGTGGACGGTGCGGACCATTTCCACGTGGTTAAGTCAACACAAGATACTGCCACCTTCAGTGGGTCAGGCCATGAGAGGTCAATGGGGCCCTCCCTCCCCATAGCTCCATTCCTCCCTCCTGTCTGTGATGGTGCTCTCCAGGACCGCACACGGCCACTTTCTTTTCAGAGCTGTACGGATTCACATCCCTTCCAATAAATTAATATTTCCATCTCCGTGAACAAAAACAAGTTAACGCACCAACAGTGTGGGCTACCTTCCAGGGTTTGCCTGCTGACAGATTAAAAAGTGTGTCAACATGGCTTTATATTAACAAATATTGCAAAGCAGAAGCCTCTGTTTGGTTTGTTTTGCTTTGTTTTCCTGGTTTCACGGTAATGTCTGGGGATCCACGCCGGTGCCCACACAAAGGTAGACCGTGTTATGCCAGCCTGGCCGGGACCTTGATGTGTCCAAGCGTCGGTGAACTGCAGCGGTCAGTCTCTCACTCCTGCCAAATGAATCAGCCCGGAGAGCGACAGCAAGGTGAGTGGGTGGACAATGTCTTTATCATGCGATTTGGGTGCCTAAATGCATTTTTAAGTGACTGAATTCTAATTTTCATATCAAAGGAAGAGGAAGATGGTGATGGAAGGGCTGAGGATTGGGAGAACCATTGGACAACTTTTCAAGAAAAGTTTAAGAAATAAAAAAGAAGAAGAAGGGGGGGAGGCATCTTTGAATTCTTTAAAGCAGGCATTAACTCTGGACTTTCTTTCACCTTTCATCCCCAGTGGCTGCCAATTTACAAACAGTGCTTAAGGGTTGACCTTGACCCAAGGTCACTGAACTGGCCAGGGGCCAGGGCTACTCTAGAGCAATGGTCAGCCCACCACAGCCCTCAGATCAATTCTGGCCCACCACCTGCTTTTATACATCCCATGAGCTAAGAATGGTCCTCATAGCTTTTAATGTTTTGGGAAAAAATCTAAAGAATCAGATTTTTGTAACACAT
Source organism: Ursus americanus (assembly GCF_024610735.1). Classification (NCBI taxonomy): domain Eukaryota; kingdom Metazoa; phylum Chordata; class Mammalia; order Carnivora; family Ursidae; genus Ursus; species Ursus americanus. The sequence continues at coordinate 18,416,311 of NC_142158.1, forward strand.
GAACACATTTCATGACCCACGAAAACTAAAATTATGTGAAATTCAAGTCTCATTGTCTGTAAAGTTTTATTGAAACACAGCCACGTTCGTTCATTTACATATTAATTATGACTGTTTCTGTGATACCAGCAACGTTAAGTAATGTCAGAGACCACATGGCCTGCAAAGTCTAAAATGTTGACTATCTGCCCCTTTTACAAAAAAAGTTTGCCACCTCCTGCTGGAGAGGATTAAGGAAGAAGCATAGTGGATCTTGTTCCGTGGTCTCAGATCACTCTCTTAAACCTCTATGGATTACTGTTCTATTCATTTGAGAATCTATATGGAGCTCCTGTTCTGCTCCAGGTGCCACGCTAGTCCTGGCGGTACAACTGTGACCGGTAACAGACAGTCCTGCTCTCAGAGCTCAGAGTCCAGTAGCAGAGCAGGTGTTAAGCGGAGTCACGCAAATGCATCGTGCTAAGCACGATAACCGGGTCAAGCGCTCTATACAGGAGATACAAGGAGCAATAAACACACAAAAGAGGTGAATTGACCTCCTGTTCCACGATATCAAGTAAGATATGCCCAGGTTAGATTAATGATTGATTGGGGGTTTATAGGAAATGGCGAAGTTGACAGGAAGGAGAAAAGAAAGGTCACCTATTTCAATTTCTTACATGCACCCTTCTGTCTTTCTTCTCCCCTTTACTGGACCTCTTCCTGGGACGGAGTGGCAGAAGGACAGAATATGAGGTGAGCGAGGAACAAGGTAAGGGTGAGCAGTTTGGTTGGGGCCGGGCCATGCAGAGACCCTGGGGCCCTGTGGAGGGTTTTGTCTTTAAGAGCAGTGGGAAGGGGCGCCTGTGTGGCTCAGCCGGTTAAGCGTCTGCCTTTGGCTCAGGTCATGATTCCAGCATCTTGGGATTGAGCCCCGCATTGAGCTCCCTGCTCCTGCTCAGTGGGGAGTTGGCTTCTCTCTCTCCCTCTGCCCCTCCCCTGGCTCATGCTCTCTCTCTCTCAAAAAAAATAATCTTAAAAAAAAAAAAGCAGTGGGAAGTTGTACAAGTTGTACACGGGCGTTCTCAGCAGCAGTGTCCCCTTAGCAAAACTCTGGAAGCGACCAAAGACTCACCCACTGGAGAAGAGATAAATGATGGCCTATTCGCAAAGCAGAATATTACAAAGTAGTTAAAACCAGTCTACCACGGCTACCTACAACAGTATGGAGGCGTTTCAGCCACCTATTATTTTTTTTTAAAGATTTTATTTATTTATTTGACAGAGAGAGAGAGAGCCAGCGAGAGAGGGAACACAAGCAGGGGGCGTGGGAGAGGAAGAAGCAGGCAGCCAGCGGAGGAGCCCAATGCGGGGCTCAATCCCAGAACTCCAGAATCACGCCCTGAGCCAAAGGCAGACGCGTAACAACTGAGCTACCCAGGCGTCCCTCAGCCACCTATTATTAAAGGAAAAATGCAAGTCTCAGAAGAGAACACAGAGGATGATAAACTTCCCATAATGTTTAAGGTATCTAAAATTTAACAGGACGCTTTTTAGGAATACATTTATAAAATAAAACTGTGTTTAAATAAATCGGAGAATAATTAAATACAAGGCTCGGAATAGCGCATTGGCAACGTTGCGGGATGGGGCTCCACGCATAAGGAGACAAACGTTCTTGTTAACGTTCCTGTTCTTGTGGGCAATGAAGCCATAGGTTTTTATAATATTAAAAAATTTTTAATTGCAACGAGAAGCCATTAAAGCAATTTAATAACAGAGGGTGATGCAGTCTGATTTGCAATTCAAACAATCTCTCTGGCTGAGCTGAGGAGACTGATTTGGAACAGGGTAAGAGTGGAAAAAGGCCCACCAGCCAGGGGTGAGGGTAAGCGAAGCAGCAGGTGGACATGGTGGCAGAGACCAGGGACATGGCTGCGGAGACGGACGGCGGCATCCCTTTGCTCAAGCTGACTTGACGTCCGTTTTTACACTTAAGGCATCAGTATTCAACCAACAGCAACTTGACACTTCACTAAATATAGACGGCAGAAAAGGCAGTAGGGCAAGAACCTAAATCAGGACAGCACCTTTTGCCAACAGATTTCCAAGCCTACCCATTGGAAAAACGAGTTTTCAGAAGAATAAACATAGCCTACATCTGAATGAGGATTCAGAGATCATTAGAAACATTATCAGCAAGGCCAGCGAGCTTAGGAGACCTCATAGAAAACCTTGTTATCTCCTGGAAAAATTAATAAGAGAAACACAATAAAGCTACCCTCAAACAGTGTCGCCCACCCTTCCTTATAAGTTTTCTCCCCTCACTTGTACTGTACCAGCCTCCTACGCCCACAAAGGTACTTGAAATTCTCCGAAGTACTAGTTCCGGGAAACTAATACCCCAACTGGCATGTTTAGCTGCTCCTGTGTAAAGGTAACTTGACTACAAGGATCGAGGTTAAAGTCCAGCCAAGGCAGGTGATGAGTTTGTTACCTAGACTCAAGGGAATGCTTCGCACAATGAATGGGGGCTGCCATCTTTGTTAGACCACTGTTGGACCTTCCAAAGGCAATGAGTCGCAGGCTTCCTCTCTCTCTCCTATGTTCCTCACTGTGACCAGCACAGTGAAGGAAGGGACCCTTACTGACTAAGGGATCTGGCACCAACCTGTGAATCTGACAATACCAGGCCTAGGAAGACCCTCCGTAAGTGTTGGTCACCCATCCCTAAGAAGCCATCTCAAAACACACCTGCTTCCCTGAGGTGATCTCCGCATCATTATCAAATGGTCCAAAATCACTTCAACTCCTATCCCAACTGGTTTCATTTTCTCAACAGGCTCAGAACCCAGAACAGAAACAGAAGCCAGTGAGAACTATTTTTGGAAGTGATGGCCTCCCGTGTTTATACCCCAGTGTGTTCCCTGCAGTCACCTGTTGAGTTGAGGACAGGTCTTATCCTCTGGAGTGCTGAGTGGCTTCTTTTGGTTTTCCCTTCTGCTTGGTTTTTTTGGATCTGATTCTGTCTTGGTGATTACACTTGTAAGTCAAACAACTTAAAGGAAAAACGAAAGAAAGATAACGAGCCAACCATCCTTTCCTCCATTATACTCCATCCCCTTCTTCCCCCTCTCCAAGAAATAACAATGACATCATTGACAAAACAGTTTGCACACTGTCAAGCTTTAAAGCCTTACAAGTGAGTTTTCTGACTCTGGGGACTCTAAGATAAGAATCTGCCCCTCACATGAGATGAATAATAGTAATGGTAATCTTTTCAAACCGCAGGAACAACAAAGGATGTGAAAGCCCAACAGAAGACCAGATTTTCAGAAATGCGGAAGGTGGTGCGTTCAGACCGCCTCCCACAAGCGTGCTCCGGGGATGCAGGGGATGGGGGTGTCACTCAAGAGCTTCCTGAGCACACGCTGACATGCCTGGTAGAAATGGGAATTATGCACCCTGGAAACCCTGGTGACATTACAGTTAACTCGTTTACATTGAAAGTGGAACAGATCTGCCCCAAGTAACAGATAAACGTATTGACACGGATTGTAAATCGCAGCACTGCAGAGCTGGAAGTGGTCCAGAGATCATCTCACCAAACTCGCTCGTGTTACAGAAAAGGAAACTGAGGCCCAGAAATCCCAAGTGACCGGCGCAGCTGCACCCGGGGGCAGAGCTGGGGCTCCAGTGTTGCTTTCTTGGCTCCTAGTACAGTCCGCTTTCCTTACAAGCTCCCATATGCCTCTGAACTTGAATGGAATGATTCTGTTATCTTACAACAGACAGAAAGCAGTGAGGGAAACAAGATGGGGAAAAAAAAGAAATTGAAACAGAGAGAGAATGGAAGAGATAGAGAGTGACAGACATTACAGGAGGGACTCTCTGTCTGCCCCTATCTGTCTTTATCTTTCTCCGTATCTGTCTGATCCCATTCTCTTCTGTAACCTGTCTCTATCCTGTCTCCCACACGCTGGCTCCTGAAAGAGCACAGCATTATTTAATTTATCCTAAGTACTTCTGAAGAAGGCTTGCAAGTGAGCGAAATGCTGGTGGCCTGGGAGCAGTCAGAAGGAATTTTCCAGAACTTTTGCACCGTGGGCTTGGGGTGGGCACCCTCCCCCCTTCACTGCCAATGAGGAAGTGAGATCCCATCAGGTGGTAGGTCTCCAACTGTGGCTCACGGGCATCAACTGAAACTGGTAAAAATGCAGAATCTTGGGGGCGCCTGGGCAGCTCAGTTGGTTAAGTGTCTGACTCTTGATTTTGGCTCAGAGTCCCGGGATCAAGCCCTGCATCAGGCTCCACACTCAGTGGGGAGTCTGCTTGAGACTCTCTCTCTCTGCCCCTCCCCCTGCTCGCACGCTCTCTCTCTCTCTCAAATAAATAAATCTTTTTTTAAAAAATGAGTAATCTTGGACCCTACACCTAAAGAATCCGAGTCTGCATTTTAACAAGTTGTCCTAATGACTGATCAATTCACATGCACATTAAAGTGTGAGAAGCGACAATGTCTAAAACATTGGAAATTCTTCTTCCCAAGTGTGCCTCCCTCCCTCACAAACTTTCTTTCAGGCCCAGGGAGGAAGATACCGTCAGCGAGTTTAAAGACTGAGGTAAGAGTTGCAGTTTTTTACATGCTAAAACCGATCCTGGGATAAGCCTGGGGAACACACACATTCACTTTAAATAGTTAATTCCAAAGCAGTTAAGGTTTGGTCTTTTCAGGCTGGTTGTCATCTGTGACAAATTCACAAGAATTCCTATAACAGGTTGGGTTTTGCAAAGTCCACAGGGATGCAGATTTCCAATACTTCCAGCCTCTCCTAAATCAGAAAAGTATAAACAGCAGGAAGGATTTAAGTATTTTGAACTTGCCAAATTCCATAGGAAAGCAAATCTCCTCCCATGCCTTGCTGGAAAGGGGAGACTGGAACGGGACAAAGCTAAAAGATCTGAATGATTCCACTGCTTAGATTCCTGGGTGGCTCAGTCTGCAGAGTGTCCGCTTCGGCTCAGGTCATGATCTCAGGGTCCTGGGATCCAGCCCTGTGTTGGGCTCCCTGCTTCTCCCTCTCCCTCTGCCCCTCTCCCCATTCATACACACACACTCTCTCTCTCTCTCAAATAAATAAATAAATAAATAAAATCTTTAAAAAAAGAAAAAGAAAAGCAAACCTTGCTGCCAAGGTTTCTAATGAGCACCCTCATGGCAAGATCACAATAAAAAATTAGCAGGAGAAAATTTTCAGGTGTCAGTCAGTTCCAATTGCAGACTAACAGGCACAGAATAAGATGCTTCTACTGTAAAAGCATTTCCAACTTCCAAGCTGGTGAGGGAATATTGACTTATATCCTTATTCCTCCCAAGAGTGATGTCATCCCATGTGTCACGTTGACACTGACAAGGATTTCTTGTTAAATAATCCCTTTGCCAACATCGGGGAATAGCCTTGCCCTTTGATCTAAACAGATAGGATCTCGAGAGTTACCCTGCTTACACATCTCCAGTTAGGCGGCTCGAAATAAGATTTCCGAAGGAAGAAGGGGCAGAAGAAAAGTACACACAAAAGTAGAATGAGTGAGCTCAGAAAAAAGAGAGAGAACAAATTCTAGAATGTGCATCCTATGAATAGACACGGCCAATGTGCAGTGTGTGTAAAGCACGCTACACCATTCACAGATTTTATTTAATCTGCAGATTTTGCCAATCATGTTCATATTTATAGCCGTATGCAACTCTCCGTAACTCAAAATCTAAAACAAAGGCCAAAACTCTACCCCGGAGAATCTGAATTCTGTCGCTTCTCCTTCTTTCTACACACACGCACGCACGCGCGTGCGCACACACGCCACCGCCCTGAAACTCTCCTGTGCCCACACGACGTTAACATCGTGACACACCTCTGCCCGCACAATAATCTCAGCCCCCAAGACTGAAAGCAAGCCTCACCCCCACAGTGGATTCCCCCTTGTCACCCAGAGAGATGTTTTGCTGGGCTTCACGATTGGAAATGCTCGGGGGAGAAAACGAAAGCTTCCAGATGTAAAGCCAAACTCCAAAGTGACCGCTTGACTCGCTGCCACGCACCCATCGGATGAGGCGCACGCGCACGCTCACGCTCGCCTATGTTTCCTATGCCTTCAAAACATCCTTTTCTCGATTTCTATTGGACTTTGAAACCGGAGTTTCAAGACTAAGAGTCTGACGATGTTCCACCTGCTCCGTGTTGGAGCTGGCTCCAGGCAACACAAGTAAATTCCAGGTCAGTTGCTGCTGTAAATATCAGCAAACCTGAGCTGAGTCTTCTTTTCATCACGTCCGAGGGGAGTGCAGGCAGGACCCAGTCCTAAAGATGTGGGATGTTTTGTCTCTTTGGAAGTTTGGGGAACACAGAGTGGGAAAATACTTTAAAATAAGGCATCAGCCCTGTGAAATGGAAGGCAAGGCAGGGAAGGGAGCGTTTGGCTCACCGCCATTGTGCAAATGTGTTTTCAAAACCAATTACAATGCAGCGATCAGGCAGTCTATCTGCTCCCGGACCAGACTGCTTACACCAGCAAGCTGGGTGCGGCTTTCCTGGGCGCGCCTCATCCTTGGGAATGAGGGGACAGTTGTCTGTAGAAGACTCTTGATGGAAGAAAGGATTTCTTTTAAAAAGGACATCTTTTATTTTCCCATCGGTTTCTTCTCATAGTACAGTGTGGGGTCAAATCAGATCTACAACATTCTGCAGGATAATTTGGCACTTTCCTTCTATAAGCTTGAATAAATGGAGACAGAAAAGGGCTCACTGTTACTACCTTTTTCACCATGGAGAAGGACAGGGCTGAAGGGAACACCACCACCCCCACCTGCCTCTCTGTAAGAACCCATTATAGACAGACGGGGTGAAAGACTTTTGAAGGGGAAGAAAGGACACCCCCAAAGAAAAGAGTGTTAATTAAATTTGTTCTCAAAAACTGCAAATCCTTATATCTGCTTAAAGCGAATGAGGCATTAATGCTTCGAAGACCATTGTGTCTGGTGCACAGAACTCCCTGGATGGAGCATACGGCTACTGTGTCTTTTGAAATGGTGCGATTTGGCTCCTCAAGTTCAGGCTACTGGGACACGGTATGAGGTTACCGTGGCCCCTCGGTCACAAACAACTTGCAACTTTTATGAGTTCAAGAAAAAAGGAGGAAAAAACAAAACCAAAGAGGCTTTTTTTTTTTTTTCCGGCTGCTAAAAAAAAATGAACTGTCCCTGCTCCTGGCCTTTCTCCACAGCTCACATTAGCCAGCCTCAGAGGGGTGAGCTCCCTGAATGGACAGGTAATCAAGCAGGTGGTGTGCTGGCCGGCATGGAGCTCAAGCCACCAAAGGAGCCATGCAAACTCCATCACTACCGTCTCATGCTCCCTGTCGGACCCCCAGCTGCTCATCTCCCCTCCCTCCTCCTTTGCAAAACTCCAGGGTCCCAGAAGCAACACCAGCCACAAGCCCAGTCCAATTTTTTGTTTCCAAATATAGTATTGAAGAGAAGTGGAAAATGAAATCATTTACAACAAATTGCCCTCGGGAGGGAGTAACTAATTCTATGCCATGCTTTGTACCACCAGGTAAAGGGGTAGGGAAATGGATGTAAAAGAGAAGTAGGGATTTGCTTAAATAGATAGAGGTAAGCTTTCCAGATGGTGTCAAGGCAAACACCTTGACAGAAATTTAAAAGTTCAATGTTGACAATTGAAATGATACGAGAATCTTAAATCCATCTGACATTCGATCCTAGTTAGACGTAACATCTAATTATTAAGTTAATATAATTAAAAAGCTTCATTGAAAAAAGGTGTAAGCGTAAGTGTGACTTGTAGGGGGCGGTGGGGAAATGGCGGCCAACTAAAGGCCAGGGCATTTTTGGAGACTAATAGAGCTTTTGAGCTGGGTTTCTTAGAAAGTCCTTCTACCTCCCTCTCCATTCAGTTCATGTGAGCGTCACCCTCCCCAAGGGGTGCTGACCCCACCAGGAAGGGGGTTCCAGAAGGTTTGGGGTTTCCTGAAGCTGGACCTCACTGAGCGGAGGCAGCCATTGGCCAGCTGGGCACTGAGAACCTCCCAGGTTACCAGGGCAAAATGGGCTGAATATCCGTGTCCCCCCAAATTCAGATGTTGAAACCCTAACCCCCAGTGTGGGGGTGGGGGCTTCGGGAGGTGATTGGCTTGAGATCAGTTAATGAGAGTAAGACCCCCATGATGGGATTAGTGGTTTTATAGGAAGACCAACAGCCTCTCTCTCTCTCTCCCACCCCCAGCCCCTGCCCCACCACCAAGGAAAGACCATATGAGGACGTGGCTAATGGCAGCCATCTACAAACCAAGAAGAAAGGCCTCACCAGGACCCAGATCTGCTAGCCCCTTGATCTTGGACTTCCAGCCTCCAGACCCGCGAAAAGCACATCTGTCTTGTTGAAGCACCTCAGTCTGTAGTGCTTTGTTGTGACAGCCTGAGCAGATGGAGTGACATGCCACTCTGTCCCTCCCCCGACAGCCAGCTAGCATCTCAGGAGGTCACCTTCCTCCACTGCTAAAAATAATCCCCGCCTTAACCTGGCCAACCCGGCCAACCCGGCCGACCGATCTTCACTTCTTCCTTGTAAAGTTCATGGGATTAAGCGTCTGACTTCTGGGAGGGAAATACAGGACCAAAAAGTGTGTGTGTGTGTGTGTGTGTGTGTGTGTGTGTACATCGTGCAGAGAACACCCTCTCTTTCAAAGACCAGCTAGAAAAATACAACAGCTACAGGCAGGTTTTCAAGAACACCGTTCCAGAGAGAGGCGTGCTCTGTGCTTCTTTCCAACGGCGCTTGGCGTCCTCTCGCACTATCTCTCTATCATGTGCGCTGTGTCTTGTTCTTAGAAATATCCCCTTGAAGAGGGTGAAAAGGTCATCCTGATTCACATCAGCAAAAACAAGGGGGCATTTGGTTGAGCTTGTCTCCATCCGTGATATATTTTCAAAACTTCCTAGCAACCACAAGCCTTTTGGTATTGGAGTGAAATGTTTCTGGAACTCGGAGACACAAGAAATACACCAACCCAGACACACAAGGCTCTTGCCCTTGCCATGACAGTTACTCTCATGGACGTTAGTGTGGCGAGCTGGCAGGACTGACAGCAGAGAAGGACAGAGCCCAGGCTGAGATGGTATTTTCACACTCCGTTTCCCTCTACCTACCCTGAAATATGGCCCATCCGCACGAGTTTGGCTCTAGACTACCCCAAGTGATAAGCCTTGCTTTCCCCCAAGCCTTCCCAAAGGTCAAAAGAGTCGTGAAGGATGCCATTGTGATTAAACCCACAGTGGTCATCTCCCACAGGCTGCGGTAGAATGTACAAGAAAAAGGAAGTGGGGTGGTGGAGGAGGTTTGAAGAAAATCCTGGAGACGACTTAGGGGCTGAGGAATGTGAGGTGGGTGTTAGGTCCCTGCTCTCCAGCAGAAAAGAAGAGAAGACTCTCTGGGCAGATGGGGAGCCTGGGGTGGGGGGGGAGATTAAAAATAACCCCAAATAGACTTAGGCCATCCCAAGTTTCAGGAATGTGCCCAGGAGGGGCAAGGGAGAAAATGGAGTTCCACAAACCAGTAAACGTCTCCTGCGTCCTTCCAGACAGCCTTACCCCTGGACAGGAGGGCCCACAGGCAAGGTCCTGCTGCCCAGACAGGCCTGAAGAGTGTCTGACCCAGAGGGTTATCAGGGCAGATCAGCTGGGGAGAACTCAAAGCAGGACAAGGGACTCCAGGGCATGGACTGAGTCCTTTTTGACTTGTACCCATAGCGTTGTGTCTAGCCCCCCGCAAGCTGTTGGGCACTCTCGCTCTCCCCTTCTCTGCAGCTCGGCCCCTCATCCCCATCATGGGTGGTGTCCACACCACTCCCGGCCTCCCTGCGCCATGGTGACATCCCCCACTGCTGCCTCTACCGAAGACCCCCACCAGGGGCTCAAACTCCCACTCTGTCCTCCAAGCTGAGTATGCAAGAGTGGCCTTGTTTCTGCCTCATGGGTAACCCTGGAGCACACTCAAGGAATGAGGTCTTACTGCTCCTCCTGCATGGAAGGGCTTTGTCTCCATTATCCTCCAGCCCCTGGTCACTCCACCCACTGACCCACAGAGAGGCTGGGGTCTGCACATCCCCACCCAGACCCAGTTCTTTTGCTTCCAAAGTGGTCAGTGGTCTCCAGATACTTCCTGACTTGGTCTTCCTCCCACAACTCTGATGGACACCCAAGGAATCCCTCACTGGTGGATCAGTTTATTGAGTTCCGATGTTTCTTTAACCTTAGATGTGGGACACTGATGGATGCAATCACATTTGACAGCTCTGGGCACAACATCATCTTTGGTCTGTAGATGGGGCCTTCTCTTGTCTTTCTGGCTCTTGCTCTATCTGTGCCCTCTGTCCCTGCGCATTACTCCACTGACTCTGCCCCATAGGCAATTCTTCTGACGCGGTCTCTAGCCATCCTTTGGTCTGTACATTCTCTTGCCCAGTGTTTATTGCTCTTTGGTGTATGTATATTTTTAACTTGCACAAATGGTTGGTGTTTCATGTTTTATTCTGTTTCTTACTTTTTTCCACCAGCACTATTTTTTTTACGAGAATCCATCCTGCTTTGTACATTTAGCACATTGCTCTGAATTACTGCACAGCGCACAGATGGCCTCCATCTACCTGTCCTCCTGGTGATTCTGCTAATAGACAGGAGTCTCTAACTCTCGATCAACACGACAGAACAACAACGTATGAATACAAATGTCTTCGTGTATTTTCCTGTCTAGGCCAGTGTAAAACTTCCTCTGGCATATACACTTCGCTATGGTATATCTGCGTCACAGTTTACGCAAATACTTAATGTACCTCAACGATGCCGGATTATTCATGAAAACAGCTACCTGGCAGTCAGGCTCAACCAGCAGGGCACAAGAGAATTCTAGATAATCCGTTCTCCACCGCCAGTTGACATCACTGAGTTTTCTAATGTTTTCCAGCCTAAGATGGGGTAAAGCGAGATCTCAGTGTTCGGATCTGGATTTCTCTGGTTGTCAGCACCGATGAGCGTTTCTTTATGTGTTCACTGCCTTTTAGGTTTTCTCCTTCCTAAAATGTCTGCTTATATCTTTTGTTCGTTTTCCCGTTGGAGTTGATTTGCAGGCCTCCTTTGCAAGTTCTACATATTAATCCTTTGTCCGTTTCGGATGCAAACATCTTCTCCCACCCGAGATCGTATCTATCTTCGATGTTTCTATCGTGTTAAACTGGGTCTATACGTCTGTTTCTGAATACTATTTGTGTAACTACAATTTGGTTGTATGTTTTAATAGCTGAATAGCTACATCTTCTCTTTAACTTTTGTGTTTCTTTTGTAATATTCACTTAGTTGTTTGTAAATCTTTTTTTATATAAATTTATTGAGTTCCTGGAAAAAAAAAAGTCCAACTGGAATTTTGACTGAGACTGCATGGAGATTATAAATTAATTTGGGAAGAATTGCAACCCTCATAATATTAAATTCTTCATCCAAGAACATGATATTTATTGATATAATTTTCTTTGTCTTTTATTAGAGTTTTCAAGCTTTTCCCCATGGAGATCTGAGGCAATCTTGGTTAAATCAATTCCTAAATAGTATTTTTTGTTGTTGTTGTTCCTATTGGAATGGCATCATATTTTTTATTATACTTTCTGGACAGAATAGCATAGTAGGAACTGAAGTTATAACTGTCTGACTTAATTATTCTTCCCCACTAAGAAGGGAAGGAGGTCTTCGTGAGCTGAGCCTCTGTGAGGAGAATGCCCCATCTGGAAGCTTCTTCTCTCATATTTTTCTCTGTCTCTCCAATACCCCACTTCTTTTCCAGAGTCTTCCTGTCCAAATCTCCCGACGTGGAGCATTTACTTTTAACCCAAAGAGGGCTTCTACCATTTGTCCTTCTTGTTTCTTGCAAATTTCCAACTTCGGCTAATACGAGTGAAAGCTGGGGACGTGAGTGGGGCAGGGAATGAGCTCCAGCTCTGTGAATGAGAACAAAAGTAGGTGCCAAGAAAGGACATCACTAAAGTAAATGTGACCTTGACCTTGTCCCTTTCAAAATAATGAACTTTGGCATGATGGTGTGATGGAGTCTTTTCTTCTTTCCTGGGCCCTGCATATATTCCAAGAGACATCACAGCAGCTATAAACGGCTCTCTTCCCACCACCCTCAATGGATGGCAGCAACTCTGATGAAATTTTCTGGTTTGTTTTGCTTTGATGTCAAAGAGTCCTTTAATAATCGGAGTGAGTACTAAGGAACAGGAAGAGTTTAACCTGCCAGATACCCGCTCCCGACCCCAGTAGTCACCATGGGATCCCAAACGTCCTTTCTCTCTGCCGTTTCGGGACCAGCCTGAAAAACGCTACCTGTCCCATAGATGAACTTCTACAGGCTGACAGGGCCAGTGGTGAGAAAACAGAACATTCCAGGGCCTGAGATGTCCAAATGAGGTTTTGATGCAAGGGAATTTGATCGTCCCCAGTTTTACTAAACTCCTAGATATTTAGAGGTAAGCTGGGACCGCTCTAAACCTGGAGGACATTTCGCTTGTGAAGAGTTGAGCTCCGTTCATTGGCACAGCTGTCTCACGCTCCCACGCCTTCCCTCTCGTCACCAGCCTTCCATACAGAAACCACCCCTGGTGTGAGTGGAGACATCACTTCAAAATTGTAAGTTTACAGTGAAATTCAGAAGAATTTTTAAAACCCCCTTCTTCGGGGCCCCTCACGTGCCCCTGTCCCAATACACCCATCGCACTCATCGAGGCAAAAATGAGAATCTCGAGGAAAGGCGATTTTCTTCTCCTTCCTCCCCCTCTTGTACTGAACTGTGGTTGAACGGAGCACTCACTATTCCTGATACTTAGTTGCTTCTTAATTACCCTCAGCCTCACATCTTCCTTTACATCCGTTCACACTTCACCTCCGCACTCCGGCTCCACAGCCGGACCTCGAGCTCCAGGTGAAGGATCTATCCATGGTAGACTTCTGGTCTCTCCCAACACCGGGCTCCAGCCTTGCGAGTTCTTAATACGCATTGAACTAACAAGCCGGCTCCATTTTTTAAACTTCCATGCCGTTCTAGGTCGTGATGGCAACCTTACCTACAACTCCAACCTGGGTCATTAATCCGCAGGGAGAAGCCAGAGGCCCGGGGACTGTTGACATGTGTATTTGAAGTCAGCGGGTCTGTACGTTCCCTGTGTCGCCTGGGTCTTGCCTTTTCGCTTTGAAGAGGGGATTCCTGTTTCACATTTTACTGTCACATAAGAATTTACTCTCATCCAAGTGTGGGAGTGGGGGGAAGCTCTCGCCTCCCTAAGGTGTTCCCGAGGACCGGATCTTGTAGCCCCAAGGATTTTGAAGCCCCCGATGAACAGACCACTAGGCATTCACAATGGAGAGAGGCATTGTTCCATTTTCAGCAGCCTGTGAGAGTCCGAGGTCCTGCTGAGCGGGCTGGAGAGAGTGCCCTTGATTAATTGGTGGAGTTGAATGGTTACCATTCCCTCAGTGTTCCCCAGCACAGTGCTCTGGACTGGACTGCTGGAGAAAAGAACCGGGTGTAGGGGAGGGGGGCAGCGTAGGGTGGAGTAAAGAAGAAAAATCTCTCATTAAAACCCCAATCAAGCCATTTTAGCACCTCCACTTCCCCCACAAGACATTTGCTTTGAGCGCACAATGTTGAACACGTTATCATAACAGATCTCAGCTCTTTCCTAAAACCTGAAATCATTTGCTTTCATTGGGGGATTTTTGGGTGGGTTGTGTGTCTTCAAAAGCTCACAAATATTGGATCCTCAAGGGATCATGTGTTCACACTGTAGTGTCTCTGACAAATGTGTTTCTAGGCACAGGCTCACTTATGTATGTAGATTGTGGGACAGAGCTGTATGCGTTACAACCAAATACATTCCAACCTCTGTCCTTTTCTTTCTTTCTTTCTTTCTTTCTTTCTTTCTTTCTTTCTTTCTTCTTAATTTTCTTCCTTCCTTCTTTCTTCTTTCATAATTTCTTTCTTTCCTTCCTTCCTTCCTTTTTGTATGTGTTGGCTCTTTCCTTCTTCCTTTTTTTCTTTCGTAATCTTTCTTTCTTTCTTTCTTTCTTTCTTTCTTTCTTTCTTTCTTTCTTTCTTTCTTTCAATTTCCTTCCTTCATAATTTCCTTCCTTCCTTCCTTCCTTCCTTCCTTCCTTCCTTCCTTCCTTCCTGTATGTGCTGGCATAAAAACGTTTTGGCTATTTCTCCAAAGGGGGCCTTAAGTTAGTGCCTAAAAAGCCTTTTCTTATGAAAGGATTACCGTGAGGGCAGATGCCTGTCCAGTTCTATGAGCAGTCCTCATTTCTGGAACTGCCCTCTATCCTCCTGCCTTGGTCACAGGGAGCTCCCAGGAGCCATGTGTGTTCAACATGGTCCTTCACCCCCAGCCAAGTGGACTGGAACCAGAATAGCCACCAGACCCATTCCAGACCAGTGAGAATCCCACAGTCCAGACCCTAGGACTTTAGAATAGGAATTAAGGGGCGGACATCAGGGTATGGCTGTGTTTTCCACCTTGTGAACTAAGGCAATGATAATGCATCTTGCTGAAAAAAGAAAGAACATACTACAGATGTGCAACAAGAAAGGGAAAAGTGAGATGGGGGAGATGGGGGAGATGGTGCCTAGGTGCCCAGCAGCCCAGCAGAGGAGCGTCCTGGTCCCTGGGACCCTCCTGTCCAGCCAACTTCTGCATTTGTGGAGTGAGAGCCCTTCCATTGATGCACAGGGGCAGCCAAGAAACGTCAGGACAGAAAACCCCACTAAGGATCTTAACAAGGAGAGGCATTCGATGCTTCCCACGTTATTTCCACCTCCTCCATCAGGGAACTTCTGGCAACAAAGCATATCATCAAACACATCTTATTCAAGGTAAAAGTATCAACGTACTGTTGTCATGATGAAATTTGACCCATATCAAAATAGCTACTCAGAAATTCCATGTGTTCTTTACTTACCTGCTCACGTTACTGATAAACCCACAAATATAAAGCCTGGGAGGAAAGGCTAACTCTGTTTATTCACATACGCAAAACATCCCTAAACATTGATACTTACACAGACGAGGGAATTTGAGTGGCATTGAAAGAACTGCCTGGTCCCAATTATCCCCCATCCTTTCTGGCTGCTGTTTTGCTCCCTGTAAATTCCATTATTATAATCATCCCTCTATATTCCTATGAACTTCCCTTTGTGGAAATTTCTTCTTGAGAATATCCTGTGGAAGATACTACACAGTAAACTACACAATAGCATGAATTTACTCTTCGGATTCATCAGTTGATACTTTGTAAAAGCCTGAGGATCTAGGCTATCCTATGGGCATCTTTAATTGGGGGAAAAGCACATTTTCCTTACGTCGGAGAAAAGTACTGAGTCGCCACTATATGTCTGAGATTCTGCCAGTGACAAATACTGAACGTGACCCTTCTCCTTCCCCAAGAAGTTCTGTATGATAAAGCCTCTTAATATATATCAAGGAATTTGGATATTTTTGTTCTATATACACACCTGGAATGTTTTCAAACTCTAACAGGCCACCCTCCAGCCAAGGTGAAATATGCCAAGCCAAGAGGAACGACTGAGAGGGTTACTTCTAAATGCTCAAAACGAGTGTAGACAGAGGCCTGCCCGAGGGAAAACGCATGTGGCTCTTTCAGCTTTCCCAAGTCCTGCGCCCCAAGCTCTGAGGTCCCATGCAAGTACTTTCTCGAGAGTTTTTGTCTTTTCTCTCGTCCTGGTTATTTACAGGGGTTATCACAGATATGCATGACTTCTTATTTAGAACATTCATAGTCCTATTTCCAGAATGGACTGATATTTGGGTAGTTTTACGGTTACTACCCAAAGACTTCTCTTCATTAAGACTCAACCGATTAACCCATTTAAGCATGCTGAGGTCCCCATATGTGTGATACCGTCTGTGGCAATATCCCAAAATAGAGCAAAATTACCCTCGGATGAAAAGCTATGCACTCTTGGTCATAATCAAAGGATCATATAAAGTCATTCAAAACCAATCTCTGTAATACATTTTGGAGAAAGAAAGAAAATATTTTTTTTTAGGAAAAAAACAAAAGACACCATGGACAAAGTTAATAGATAACATATTGGAAGAAGATCTTTGCAATGTCACAACTGACAAGGAACTACAATCTAGAATATATATAAGGAACTTCTGCTAACCTACAAGGCCCAGGCAGCCATTCGGGAGAGAATCTGTTAGTGCTCAGCCAACATAAGGGCTCTGACCCAGCATTCCTGCCCCTGAGTCCTAAGTGTTATAAGCCAGGAATTCTTAAGGATTATCCTATCCGTCAACAAGGGGCCAAGATTGAGAATCTTCATCGCAGCATTTGTGGCAGCAGGGAGTTGGAGAAGGTCGAGGAGCTCATCACTGTTGGAACAGATACATAACACAGGGTCGCTCCACACAGCCACACAGATGCCCGTAAACATCCAGGGCAGAAAAGTAAGAAGCCGAATGAAGTCCCTAATATGCCATTTATGTAAACTTAAAACACATGTTCCCCAAACAGAAATACATGTTCTGCAAGAATGCAAGCAAATAAAACAATACACACAAGCATGTTAAACTGGTTGCCTCCGGAGAGACCAAAAATGAGGATGGGGAAGAGGAATAAAGGAAAACAGTCCCTCATCAAGAGAAGAGCCTCGAAGAGATCAGTCGCTGTAGCGTGCCATGAACTGGCCTTCTGCACTTGAGGCGTAAAAACAAGCACAGAAAGGGGGCAGGGGAAGCTCTTGGGCCCTCGGGTCTTTGAGGAGAAGAAGCGAAGGGCTCCTTTCTGAACCGCCAACAGCACCGAGCACCACGTGCTGTCTTTGGGCCATGTCTACTATTTGTACAATGGATATTTGACTGACAGATGTAGCAACAAATGGCTCAGTAAAAGGAAAAATATCATTCAGGGGAGGATGGCCAGGAGCCAGGAAGCTGCCTTGTAAATAAATAATTACCGATGCTCTTTTCTATGCCAGGCACCATGCTAGACCCTGGGAATAAAAGGAGTGAAGAAGGAGACAGTCCCTGTCCCCATGGAGTTCTGCTGAGAGAGAACTCAATGAGTCAAGTAGCAATTATGACAGACTGTGTTGACGGCTATGACGCAGGTCATAGCACAGGGGACCCTGGGGACACCCAACAGGGGCTCCTAACCCAACTGTGGAAGTTCAGGAAGAGCATCCCAGGAGAGACTGAAGCCTGTACTGAGTCCCAAAATGTAAGTAATAGTTACATCCGCAAGGGGGGCGGTGGCGCGTGGGGAAGGGCGCACAAGAAGCAGGAGAAATCGCATATGCAGTGGGGCCTGGGGTCAGAACTTTACCATAATAACTCTGATCCCTACTTCAGAAGGGCTGTCTTCCAGCCTGAAGATACAGCACAGCAGTTACTTGAACAGGTGGAGCTGCTCGGCATTTTTGAGTGTTCTGGAGGCATCTTTATCAAACAAAGAACTGATCTCTGCGTAAGAGGAGAAAAAAAAAACAACCCTTCAGTTCTCTTTTCAGAGCCAGCAAATGTGCACATCCAAGTTGATACTGCCTCGAGCAGGCCAACAGGAGTCGAGCACTTATCACTGTCCTGTGAAATCATTTAAGAGGGATAAAGAATTTTGCCCGGAAAGGCTTTTCACCTGCCAAGTGAGTTCACCTAGCCATCGTTTTCCTTTCATCCCATAATTAGAATTCTTCATTTGTGTATGGGTGAGGATGCTCACGGCTGAAACACTTCACACGTCTCCCTCTGGAGATGTTCTCTCGGGGTAGGTAGGGCTTTGGGTTTGTGCTAGCCTGATGAACTGAAGCGCAGAGTCTTACAAATGCCGGCGCGAGAAACTTCCTCCAGGGGGTCTCAACGTTGAGCCTACAGCAACACCCCCTGGAGGGTTTGTGGAAACCACAGGGCTGGCAGGGCCCCTCCCAGGGGTCAGACTCAAAAAGCCTCCGGCCAGGGTTGGAGAATTTGGCATTTCTAACAAGTTCCCAGAGGGTGCTGACGCTGCTGGTCTGGGGACCACACTTTGAGACCCACTGAACTAAAAGTCATAGAATGTGTTAAGAAAACATACAGGTCTCCTGTGTGTCCCCTTTCAAGCTCACTCAACTGCGACCCTCAGGATGCTTCTGATACCAGAGGTAGTGGGAGTGGGGGTGGGGGGCACCAAGCAATTATCTGGGACACCAGCTGGGTATCCCCACAATGTAACTCAATTCTGACACTATCTACCTGGCCATAGCCTCAGTCCCCTCCAGAACGCTCCCCTCCTGCCCACTTCAGATGATAGTCTCAAGTCCCAGTTGTCCCTGACCCATAGTCTTCTGACCCATAGGCTGTACATTGGAGGTTCCCACGACCCCCTCTTCGGGTTTGATTAATTGGCTAGAGCAGCTCATGGAATCCAGGAAAACAGTTTACTTACTATTTATCAGCTGATTATAAGAGGATTTGATTTAAAAAAAAAACAAAACAATGGGGGGCCTGGGCGGTTCAGTCATTAAGCATCTGCCTTCAGTTCAGGGCGTGATCCCAGGGTCCTGGGATCAAGCCCCACATCGGGCTCCCTGCTCTGCTGGGAGCCTGCTTCTTCATCTCCCACTCCCCCTCCTTGTGTTCCCTCTCTCGCTGGCTGTCTCTCTCTCTGTCAAATAAATAAATAAAATCTTAAAAATAAATAAATAAATAAATAAATAAATAAATAAATAAAACATAGAAGAGATATGCAAAGCAAGGAATGTGGGGAAGGGTCCAGAGCTTTCATGCTCTTTCTGGGCACCACTCCCAGCACCCCACATGTTCACCCACTCAGAAGCTCTCTAAACCCCACCTTTTGGGGATTTTTTTTTTTTTAAGATTTTATTTATTTATTCGACAGGATAGAGACACCCAGCGAGAGAGGGAACACAAGCAGGGGGAGTGGGAGAGGAAGAAGCAGGCTCATAGCGGAGGAGCCTGATGTGGGGCTCGATCCCATAACGCCGGGATCACGCCCTGAGCCGAAGGCAGACGCTTAACCGCTGTGCCACCCAGGCGCCCCACCTTTTTATGGAGCCTTATGGAGGCATAGGCTTGATCAGTCATTAATTCCATCTCCAGCTCGCCTCCCCTCTCTGGAGAATGGGGGTGGGGCTAAACATCCCAAGCTTCTAATGGAGGCTTGCTCTTTCTGGAGACCAACCCCCATCCCACCGGGGGAACCCACCCCACCGGGAGTCACCTCAGGAGAACAAAAGACATCGCTATTACCCAGGAAATTCCAAGAGATTTAGGAACTCTGTGTCAGGAACAGGGGTCAAAGACCAGATATTAGGACAAAAGATGCTCCCAGTGCTCTTATCACTTAGGAAATTACAAGGGTTTGGGGAACTCTGTGCCAGGAACCCGGGGCAGAGCCCAATATACATTTTATCTATTACCTCACAGCAAGTGACTTACGTAAAATGATACAAATTCCTAGTAATCCAACCCAGGTTTTAGGGGTATATAGGGAACCGGAAAGAAAGAAAGAGCTATGGAGATTCCTGAACCAAGGTCCTCACAATGAGTGGCTTCACCGATAAATAGGAGACATCTTACCTGGTTCTTACAACCTCTCCCTTCCCCCCTCGTTCCAAGCCTGAGAAATGCCACCAAGATGGAGGTTGGGGGGTCGCACCAGAAGCAAAGGAGGTGAGGCAGGTCCTGAGAGTCTAACAAAATTCTAGGGGTCCTTGCAAGGCAGAGGCAGGTACCGCTCTGTGCTGTGTCTCCACCCGCCCTGCACGGTGCTCAAGCCAGAGGTCAGAACCGAGGGAACAAGGGAGCAGTCTGCCAGAGCCTCCATAACCTGTGCTCCATGACACTTGCGAAAATAGAGCCTGCAGATCAACTCCAGAGAGCCTGCTCCCCCTGTCAGCCCCGGGTACCTCTGCAGGAATAGCTGCTTCGGGGAAACCATCTGAGGCACAAAGGACTCGCGGCCAGCCTCCCTCTCCCATTGTAGCCCCGCCATTGCGCAGGTCGTACTGCGGGAGAATGATGGCCACGCCATTGTGCAGGTCGTACTGCGGGAGAATGATGGCCGCAGCCAGCCGTTGTGGGACTTGCAAGGCTTTGAACACATGGGGGAGGGAGGAAAAGGGAACAAAAGCAACAGCCGGCCTGTTTACCAAAGAGGGCTTAATGGGTTTAATGAGAAAGAGCAGGAAGTCTGTGCTTTCACTCTTACTTGACAGCACGGGGGTGAAGAGTCTAGATGGAGAAAGCCTCTGGCCCATCATCCTTGTTTTGTTGTCCACACCCCCACCCCCACCTTCTTTTTATGAGGAATGTGATGGGAGAGGAGAAGTAAGCCATCAGCTGGGGCCCTGGCCATCAATGATGTCAGTTATTGAGCTAAAGATGCATTGTTTAGGCATTAAGAGTTCAGAGGTCAAGTCTCTCTGACTGTTTATTACACCTAGGGCCCAGAACACTCTAGACATCTGCAATTATTAACTGAGGTTTCATTACAGAATTCTTTTCAATGGACCTCCTAACGATCTATTATTCCAAAGATGGAAATGTCCAGCTTTGCGAGAGGCATGATTTTGAATTCCACCAAAAACTAACAGTTCTGCCCTTCTGTTCGGTGAGAGATGTCACAAGAAAATTATCCCAGGGCTGCGAAACAACCCGGTGTGGCTTGAGAGCGATGAGTTCTGAGCTTGCTTTAGTTTCTCCTCCCAAGAGACATAGAGAGGTCATTTGTCTCTGGACACTCGCGGTCACCGTGTGACTTAGGAGGGGGGTAAGATACTCATTTCAATGAACCCGAGCTTCAGCGGGGTAGCTGGTAGTGGAGCAAGAGACGTCACAATAAATATTCCATTTTATTATATACCAGCTATTTGGGGAAATTTTCATAGACTCTTTTTTGAACCAATTATCAACTGATTTTGGAAACCTGATGGCTGGTGGATCATCATGGCCAGAAGCCTGAGCTAGAGTTCACTGGACCCCACTGCTTAAGAGGCCACAGGAAGCAGACCCACAAAGGTCTTAGTTAAAAAGATGTGGAAGCTAGAGCTTCCAAGGTTGGGTCCCGCAGGACAAACTCTCTTTACTTCGCCTTTATTTCTGAGCTGAATAGCCTGATTCAGACTTTTGCAAAGCAGAGGCTCGCAGAGCAGCAAGCAAACACCATGCAGATCCACCGCCTTGCGCTAGGCTATAAAGAGAGTTGAAACGTCTCCCCCAGATGAAGTCCATTCTTGTGGTTCGCATCCTTCCCCTGCCCTCCCCAGCCACGGCAACATGCACACGGGCGGGACTCTGATGTGGTTTTAGGTTTCCAAGGGTCATCACCTAACCTCCCAAAAATGCCCCTTATAAAACTCTGTACACGTTTGTTTTGAAATTGTGGGAATGGCTGATTTACTTCCAAAGAATGTTTGGAGATCTTCCGAGCTGTGCCAGGATCCATAATTATCAACAATTGCTAAGGCAGCTTAACCCTTATGTAAAATATTGTGCATACAAATGGGTTTATTTTGAACCGGTTCACGCTATTAAATTTGAGTCTGGTACAGGGTTTATCCCTAGGCAGTGCTCAATAACAGCACAGTAGCGAACACCTTGGCTGTACGTCTTCCTATTTGGTTGGCTAGTTTTATATCTTTGCATGTTTAAATAGGCAATGGGAGTACTAATTAAAATGCAATCATGCAGATAGATTAGGCCCTGTTTCTAAAAGGTAAAATGAAAACCCTTTTGAGTTCAAAATCTTTGTGATATTCAACGCAAAAGCACAGTGTGATATGAAGACAGAAAATCTTTCATGATTATGGCATGTTTAAACCCCAAATTTGTTTGTTTTGTTTTGTTTTTAGATACGCGGGACAAGCAACAAATTAATTACGAGTAATTTCTTATGGGAGACAAGACTCGGGGTTTCTAGCAAAAGGTTCCCGTGGCAGGTCGCTCTGAATAATCTGTATTGTCCATGTTCTGCTTGTAAAATGGGAAGTATAATGTGTATTTCAAAGCCTATCTCAGTCTAGGCACCAGGGTAACCCCAACACCTATTCAAACCTCACTCATTGGAGTCTCCAGTTTACCTAATGCTTATCCGTGCATAGGCGAACCTCACTGCCAGCGACCAAAGGTAAAACAATACGCTGACCTCTCGTAAAATAATAACTCTCTCTGAGTTTCATTTTCTTCACCTTGCAAAATGAGCTCCAGTAAGGCATTGTTGACTGCTTTTGATATCATAAACTGTTTTGAGAATTTGATGAAAGCCATTTACACTGTTCCAAAAACAACAACCACAACAACCGTAGGTGTGCGTATCCCCACAAAATTGTGCACAGGCTTCCACTACTCCTCTGATACATATCTATGGACCTCCAGTTAAGAACTCCAGCACGTGACCCAGCAATCCTACTTCTGGGTATGTATGCAAAGAAAATGAGAACTCCATGTCCCTGCAACAATGATGTGGCCTGTGTCTTTCTCTAGGATTTTGTCCTAGGTTCTAACCCACCCCCTTTTGCTCAAACTGTGCACTACCAATTAATCTTTGCAAAACCAAACCCCCCGAAATCATATAAAAATTCATCCCTTCTCAGCGTAAACCATGTACAAGCCAGGAAATAGCTAGAAACCATTTAAGTAATACAACCAGTTTGGTCTAATTGAAAGCATTAGACAGTCTAGGAGTTACTGTTTGCCCACTCCCTCCTTTTAGAACGTGTGCAGGTTATTTCAAGGTTATGATTTCTCCCATAGATTCCCACCACCTTATAATTTCCAGTCGCAGACTCAGAAGGGCACTGAGCCTGCACGGGTGCCAAGAGGAGATCCCGCTTGGGTGCTTGCTTCCCACCTTTCGGCTTTTGATCCAGAGTCTCTAACGTGTTAAGGTTATCACCCTAAACTACCCTCTTCCCAGGTCTGTTCTAGGACATTTCCCCAGAAACATGCCAGAAAACGTGTTCCATGGACAAAAGAATCTGGGAAATTCTGCACCTCGGATACTCCCAAAGCATTTTGTCACGTTAAAGGCACTGAGAAGTCTTTCATAAACAAATCCATTTAATTTTATTTTCCCAGTGTTTTAAAAACTTCTGTGATCTGGGGCACCTGGATGGCTCAGTCGATTAAGTATCTGCCTTCGGCTCAGGTCATGATCTCAGGGTCCTAGGATCGAGCCCCACTCTGGCTCTGTGCTCAGTGGGTGGGGGGGGGGTCTGCTTCTCCCTCTCCCTCTGCTCTCCCAGTACACACTCTCTCACTCTCTCTCTCTTTCTCTCTCTCAAATAAATAAATAAAATCTTTTTAAAAATACAACTAAAAACTTTTGTGATCTTAGAATCATTTTGTTTCTATGATATTATTAGAGCACACTTGGAGAAAATCAAAGATCTGGTTTCTCAGCCAATGGACTATCAATGAGCTTAACTGAGATTCTCCATTTACCCAGGTTCATTGCTCATCCCTTTCATCTAAACATCATTTTGTCCAAAGACCTCTTAGGTCTTTCTCAATGCTGCTTGCTGGTGTTGTCAAGCCATGCGGGTCCATCCTTCTCCACTAGCAGTTCATATCTGCCCTCCCTTTTGGAACTCACAATGCACATTTACATATAAAAAGACGGTCACCAGGGGCACCTGGATGGCTCAGTCAGTTAAGCATCTGCTTTCAGCTCAGGTCATGATCCCGGGGTCCTGGGATCCAGCCCCGTGTTGGGCTCCCTGCTCAGCGGGGAGTCTGCTTCTCCCTCTCCCTCTGCCCCTCCCCCTGCTTGTGCATGCTCTCTCTCTCTCTCTCTCTCAAATAAATAAATAAAGTCTTAAAAAAAAAAAAAAAAAAGACGGTCCCCATCCTGCCCAGGACATAGGCCCCATCGCCTCTCTTTCAGATGTGTTCAGCATCTTAGCAATTTGGAGCCAAGAGAGCCCTAGACATCACCCAAGCATTTTCTAACTTTACAAATAAGAGAACAGCCCTGCGAGTTTTCGTCACTTGACAGCAATGAGATCAGAGCCCAGATTTCCTGAATCCCAGTCCGGGGGCCGTAGGAAGTAACTCAAACTAGCCAGAGGCACACGGGATTGATACATACCAGAGAGTAAACTTACTGATTCACAAGGAGGCATGAGATGTGTCTGGCCAGACCAGTTATCTAGAGAAAGACCCACCCAACAAATAGAATCACAGTTCCATGCTTTCCTGATGACGATGGGCCTCAAGGCTAGAGGGGCAGTTGGATTTTCTTAAGGAATTGGTGCCCTGGAGAGCATATGGGACAGGGACTTAGGGAGTGGAGCCCGAGTCTGATTTACTCCCTGCAAGATGGCGATGTCATCAGGCCTTCGTTGCATCACGGACGACCTGACAGGAGATGAGACAGCGACCTCCCCCTCCCTTCCAGCTCTACATGTTAGGATTCTGTGATTCTAAGTTCTTTCCTTTAAATGACTCTACCTTCGTGTCTTCAGCGTCCCTTTTTACATGTTAGCACACAAACCCTCAGCCCTTGGTCAGAAGTTTTTCAATGCATAATCACCCAGTTTTTTGGCCCAGGCACAAGGTCATTAGATACATCTTCTCAGTATTTCCAAATCAAAGGCTCATTTAAAAAAAAACAAATAAAATAAAATAAAATAAAATAAAATAAAATAAAATAAAATAAAATAACAAGCTAGGTGTCCACAGCTGCTCACTTGATCTCGAATAAATATTAACGTCCTCGTCTCTTCCTGGAATCCCTGAATTAATGTAGTTCCCTCCTACTCACCAATATCTATTCATTCGATTTCACAGCAGGACCCCGGGCTCCCAGGGAAGCCAGAGTCACACGGTGAAGTCTAGACGTCTCCATTGGGGAGTCTCCGCAGCTTCCTGCAACACCAAATCACAGTGTCATTAGCTTCAGATTACGATGACAGGGTCTCCTAATTCAAGTCTGTGATAGTGCTTTTAAATCACAACAACCACTAAACCGCTTCATTTATTTAAAGAATGTCCACTGCCCCCAGGGCCTCTGGGCACGGGTACAAAACACTGCCATCGAGAAGTGTCCACAGCGGTTCTCTGTAATCAACGAGCTGCTCATTATCACACTCTTACCAGTAACGCTAAGTACATCAACAAGGATGAACTCTAAGAAACATATGATTCTTGTTCACACTTACATAAAATAGTGACAGTGCTGTTGGTAATTAGTTACCAGATCCTCGATGGCTTTGTTCTTTGGCATTAGTAATATGCCACTTGAAGTTTTACACCAAATTAACATTACCCACATTCGACTGTTTCCAAGCCCCTTGAAAATGTGCGATCCTTCCTCCTAAGCAAAGACACGTGCCTGACAGTGAGACGTGTACTTGAAATTGTTTGCTTGCAGCCTCAAATGCCAAGGGTGCCGAGCATGACCCATCTGGGTGCAGGAACATTCGGCTCTGACATTGTTTGCAATTGTCCACAGTTAGGAAGCATTGCTTCACTATTCGAAGCTAACTCACCTGTCTGGGAAATAAGTTTATTAACATGTAGCTCCGTCAAACCATCAAGCCCAGCCGATGAAGGTGAGGGAGAACGAACCCCGAATGCAACCGGGATTCTTACTCATCCGGGACTCATTCTGATTCCACAGTCGGCTCGTAGACAGAAACATAATGCCAGCATCTCCGGGACTAAAGAGTTTTGTAATCAATGCTGCTAACACCCTTCAATTCCGTTTCTATTTCTCTGTTTGTAGGAAGTTAATGATATCTGTTGATATCATCATTACGAAGATGAGCGAGGTGGTAAACGCATAAATCACTGTCATTTTAAAGGGGGGGGGGAAGCTTCTGGAATAAAGAGGATTCGTGTAGACCAGGCAGGAATCCCAGGACCAGGCACCAAATTCTGTTCCCCGAAAGTGGGCATCCAGTGTCTCCAATTCCATCCAGAGTAACTCTCCCCACCTTTGTCTTATGGATGACCCTGTGGACAATGTTTATATAATACCTAAGGATTTTGTTTCGTTTTGTTTTCCACTGACACTACACATCAAATGTCTTCAACCGCCGCTGTCGCTAGAAACCTAGATCTCAATCTTCTCACCAGTTAACATTTCCAAATCCGTCTGAAACTCCCCGATCTTGGACCACCCACCTTCCAATTGAAATCTGAATGTGTCAGTTAGCTCTCTGGCTGAAGGAGTACACACCGAATCCAGAAACTCCAGATTTTGCCACAGGATTAAAGAGTTCATATGCTACAAGTGCAGATCCTAGAATTATATTTAATCTTTTTCTTTCCCACATCCTACTTGAGTCCAATGCCGTGTATTTCTTGTTGTCACCGATGGGCTCACGGTGCTCTCCTTCATGTATGCAAGATCGGATTCATCAGCAGAAAAACGTGCTCCTGAGGGTTTTAACCAGGAAAGAGAGACTCCATTGTTATCAACCCTCATTCCACCAAATTCCTCTTGCAACCATATGAAAGATGAGTGGTTGGACTGAAGGAGCCCCTCTGTTAAACTAGAAGAGATGTGGGTTTTTTGCCTTCAGTAACATGAAAGAAATTTAAGTCCGTGATCTTTGATTCTTAATATCACGGTCTCATAAACCATACTAACCATCCCAGATATTATAAGAATGCGACTCAACATTTACAGGGAAATAGTACCTTCAGTATTTAGTTAAAGAATGTATTCTAGACTCTAATAAGTTTTTACTATGTTGGCAAACAGAAAAGAACCATAGGATTGGTAACAAATGTTTTGCTCCTGCAAGTAATTACTTCACTTAAAACAAAATACTCGACTTTTTTTTTTTTTTTTTTTGCCCTCCACAATGTGAATTCTCCGATCCTTTTGGATAAAAGGCTTAGATGATCTGTTGTCTCTAGCCAGAATGACTGCATATGTTCAATCATATATCAGTTTCATCAGCCGCCATAGAATAGGCACATATGACAATAAATCATTTTGGGAACTTCCTGAATCCCAGCCAAGTTGTAGACAATAAAAGATGCTGCTTGTAAAGGCAGCTATAAAAGTTAATTTCATACAGGTTCCCCAGCACACATGCCACGGTTCAGTTCCAAACAGATGTGATATTGGAACAGCAATGGAAAATGGCATGAAGCATTTTTGCGAACTTTCCGTATCCAGGAGATTCAAATATTTCGTGTTTTCTGTAACCTTTAGTCATTAACACATTGCAGCAGGTATGAAAAATGAATTCTTCAAGCTTTTCTAAGGCCTAAGATAGTGTTGTTCCAGTCTAAAATATTCCTCCACATTGGAAAGATTATCCATCAGGCCAGACACGCAGAGACTGAGAAAATCCTCGCAGAGCAAAATAACAAAGACAAAAGCAGACATGTGGGGCTGCATTCTGAAAGAAACAGGAACTTTTATTCATTTCCTTATTTGCCTTTGCCTATAGATGCCCTAGCAGACAGCTACAGAGACCACTAGCTGCACTCACTCATGGCACTGACGGAAAGAAGGGATTTGAAGGAAGGAGCCGCTGAGTTTGAACTCGGGCCACATACACCAACAACACGAATTGATTTAAAATTTTTCTCTTTGTCAAAGATCGCACTTTGTCCTTGCTGACGAAGGCCATTATAAACTCTTGCCCTGCCCTTGCCAAGGACCGCCACGCATCCTCATTCATTCTTAAAAATTCCCTGCTATCGTAGGCTAACACCAGAAGTTTCTCCTGATTTTAAACCATAGTTGATTTCCTGGGATGTTGCACGTGCATCTGAATTTTTGTAATGTGAGCTGTTTCTCTATACCAGCGGAGCTCCGTGTTCACAGGTCTCCGGAATCAATTCGCAGCAAAAATGATCAATCCTTTGGTTTATCTGTTGCTAGAATGGGGATTTTCAAACTGTGGTTAAGATACCCTCTCTCCACAAAAGCCCTGCTGAGCTGGAGAGCGCAGAGCGCCATTGAAGTCCGAGAAATTGTCCTGCAAGGAGTTGCTGAGGGCTGAGGGAGGGCGTCATTAGCATATTAATGAGACACCTGGAATTAATTAAAGCCGACCTAAGGATGAAGGTGCTCCAGGCCAACAGAAAGAAAAAAGGGGATTGATGACGTTCTGTGGGAGGTATTTATAGAATCACATCTTAGACCAGCAGACTGCTTCGAAATTACAAAGGACCCTTTCCATCCATTAGTTCATAATGAACACTGGACCAACCTCAGAAATGTGTAAGGGGCTCTTCCTTTGAAGGTTTCTGGAAACAGGCTCAGCGACATTGGGTGGCTGTCCTGACAAGGGGAACGGAGAAAAAGGCCACAAGCCCAGGGTCATGGCCTTGAAAGGGAGTCTTGACTCCTCCACAAGGGTACCGCTCACACTGGGTCTGGGATTGTGCTCCAAGCGGGATTCGGTTCACACCAAAGATGCGGGAAATGGACTTCTATCAGCTCAGCTGCTGACCAGCTGTGGCCTTGGCAAGAACCTTTAAACTCTCGGACCTCCCCTTCTTTAAAAGTGAAGAGAATAGACTAGAAAATGAACCCTAAGGTCCAACCTTCTGCATGGGTCAGAGTGGAGGTGGCAGAGCTGAACTGTTATTTTTTGGCAAAAGGCACCAAGAAACATGGTTTGTGAGCCTTGGGTTGAAGGAACTCCCACTCCTGGGCTATGTTTTTATCACAAGTGCTTTGCATTTTCAAGAAATAGGTATAAATATGTCAAACCATGGGTGGGGTGACCTCAAAGCCAGAGGATATTTGCTCTCGTAGCAGAGTGAAAGAGCAGAACCCAGGGCAGGCAAGTCAGGGAACAGAAAGGCAAGAAATAAGGTCAGTCTCACGAGCCCTGGGGCAACTCTTAGGCGGTTTCACCCGAAACCTGAGGTGATTCTCCGTTTAGTGGTTGGTTTTCTTGGAACTAAGAGCAAGTGGTTTTGTTTCACCAAGGAGGTCAGAAACCAAATACCTGTACTGTGCCCAGCCCAATCTTCGCCTGAGGAACTAAGCCAATTGTGGTGTCTCTCTCCAGCCTCCTATGACCTCTACCTTTGACAGCCTGGGCTAGTGCCCCAAGCACGAATGAATCTCACAGCCCCAGTATCCTCCCCTTCCTCCCCCATTTTGCTGTTCAGAACACAGCGGGTCTTCACTAGCTGGCTAACAGGTGAGTATTAAGTCCCGACTATTTAAAAGGTAATCTGTGGCATTCAATGGAAGTAGGACAGATTTGATGTCCAGACCCTACCGTGAGAATGATTCCTTCATTTAGCAATCCCATGAAAACCATAGTCCTAGTTTATAATAATTAGAACGTCTATAGCTCCTAGCAATTTCTCTCTGTCATTGTCTGCTGTCATTGGAACAGACCAATTTGCAAGATAATAGAGCTGACTTTGTTTTATTTTATTTAATGGGTCAGCTCTTCGGAAACAAACTGGGTACCCTATATGGGAATAAATAGTACTCTCGTGGCAGGAAGTGTTCTCATCTGGTTCTCTGGGCATAGCTTCCTACCTGACACAATAGGGATCATTGGTTTTCCCTCCATATTACTTTCTAGAAGGTGTGGGCTGCAAAGGAGCTTTTCTTCATATACTCCAGCATTGGAAATATGTCTCTTTCAGCCCACAGAAGAGTAAAGTCTTCTGCAGTGTCTAAAGACCAGGCGGTATTAAAGAACCTCCACCCTTGAATGCCTCCGTAGCACCCCCAAAGAGCAGCCTTGTGAGGTAAGAATCCAGCAGTGGGCTTCCCACTGACAGATAGAGAACTTCACACAGAGAAGAGATGAGCCATTTGTCCAGGGATATATACTCACGGCTTTCAGACTCTCGTTGTTCTATCTCACCAGCTCTGGGTGACAGCCATATGAAAAGTTCAAAGGAAGGGCCTTTTATACTGATTTTTGTGTTGATCATAGGTTTCTTCTTATCTTGGAATTATTCCGTAGATAACATAGTAATGGTGTTACACGCAACTAATGAATCGTTGAACACTACAACAAAAACTTATGATGTACTATATGTTGACTACCTGAACATAATAAAAATTAAAATAAATTTTAAAAAATAATAATGTCATGGGCAATTCCTCCAAATCAATCTTGGTAACATGATAATCTGTTTTAAAATATTGACACCCAAATACAAGAGCTGTACAAGTTGGCCTCTCATCAAGGGGAAAGGAAGAAGTCACACAGAGGTATTGTGAGCCAGGAATCTTTCCTGGTATTTTCACCATCACTGGGCAGAGATATTTTTTCTTCCTAGTTATAAAATGTATGTTATCGCCAAAATAATCTCCTGTGTCTTATACCTTGAGAAAGAAAACGAACCACAAAGATATCTAAAAACGATTCCAAATACTTTAGAAAGCTTGTGTTGTACCAAAAGGAGTCTGGGCAGAGATTTGTATGGCCCCAGTCCAACCATTACAACTATTTTTGTAGTTTTATGCGATTAGCGGTTAAGCTTCAAAACCGCCAACTTGATATCAGGCCATTCAAAGTTATTTCAAGTAAACTGACACTTAGGAATAGAATAGGCATAATAAAATCTAACATCCGTACAATCCTTGATGGTTGATGGAGTGTGTTCCCACATCACATTTGATCCCCACACCTGTCTCAAGTGGCTACTATTATCCTCCTTATATAGATTATTAACACCATGGCTGAAAAAACTCAAATATGGGATTCACACTCAAGGCACTTGAAAATCTAAGTCAAAATCTAAAGTTCCTTTCATTTTACCACAAGGAGATTCAGCAGCGACAGATTAATTTACAATATGTATTGGGGAATCACAAGCTGAATACAGAGTAATTTCACATTCCTGAAATTGTACATAAACTAATTTTAAAATGGGTAAAACATCATCGTAAAAACCAAGAGGATTAAGTACTGAACACGATGAATTTGGCAGCTTGCTTCAAGCTTTAATACTTTGCGCACTGCCGTGTCCATTTATGATGTTTTCCCAACAACCAACCAAGAAGACTTCAGTTTTCTGGGGCAAACATCTTTTTGCCTCTCTGATGATTTGCCTCCATAGCCCTCAGGGGATTTCATCATCTCACTCCGTCTCTGTCTCTAACATGCCTCCAGAGGGGTAGAGCTCAGATTCTGGGAATAGCTCTATACAGTCAACATCTATAGGGTTATGGGTGGTTTGCAAATAATATCCAACAACCACTGCTTCTGCTCCCTGAAACCTCCAGGGAAGAGAATGAATCACCCCACTGATCGGCACGCCAATGCCACCTCGAGCTGCCCTGTTACGGGGCTAGCAAGGGAGGGCCAGGAATAGACTTGGCTCAGAGAACAAAGATGTTTGGCCAGTAATTGGCTATGAATCATGTGTGTCTTCAACTAGAATTTTAGAATGGTGGTTCATGGTTGTTTTCCCCAACTCCTGGGATAGTATCTGGTAAGGAATAAGGGTTAAATTAATGTCTTTTATGAGGGAAGGGAAGGAGAGAAGCGAGGAGGGAGAGAAAGGAGGAGGAGGGGAGGACGGAAGAGACAGTGGCTATGCTTCTAAGACCTCCAGGAAGACAGATCAGAGATAAACAGGTTCAACTATGCAAACTTTTCAAACCACTTTTATCACAATGTGCCACTTCCTGGGGACTTTCCCTCCTCCCACCTCCTTCCCCCTGTGTGGCTGGCATATCCAGCCGAGAAGCAAGGATCTCCTTCTACATCCATCTGTCACAGTGTCCAGTTTCCCTAGGCTCCCTGCCTTGGCCTCTGAGGGAGGCCTTCCATCTTCCCTGAGAATCCACCCTTTCCGTTCTGCCTGCCAGCCTACACCCTGGAGCCTGGCCTGTCTTTCCATCCTTGGCATGGCTTGTGCTTGTAGGCCGGGAAGGGCCAGCTCAGAAAACCAAGTCTGCTTCCTGCAGAGGCCACATGTTTTCTGTCTCCTACCCCAACCTTCATCAGGTGTGTGTGTGGGGGGGTGTCTCTTTCCGGTTTACAACAGGCTCCTTCCCTGACATTCTTAGCTACCCCCCCACACACACACATACGTCCTCAAGCACTTAGGCGACCACGTCCTTCAGCTCCCCAGCCACCTGCTGCTCGACCTCAGCTCCTGATCACCCAACTTGACAGGGTTGGTGCCGCTTAAAGATGTAATCTCTACAGAGAGAAGAGAATGTCTCTCGCATTATTGCCTCATTCCCAGCTCCTCTGGCTGGCTCTGTCCACACCCCGTGTTTAGACCTGAGCTGAGATTTTGTTTTCCTTTGGTCACACGTGAAGGATTCCTCCCAGAGTGGGAGTATTAATGGGTCAACCGCAGGGCATGTTTGGGCAGGTTCATTTCATTTGCTTATGAGGATAACATAGCTCCTTTTCAAAGGAAGAAAGGAAAGAAAGAGAAGGGGAGGGGAGGGGAGGGAAGGTGCTTAGGGAAAATTTAGCTTTTTAGCTTAGGGACTATCCAAAGTTATTTGTCCACCAATATTCATTCTCCCCATTCTAATAACCCAACTCCTAACTTGTACCTGGGCCTAGCCCATCAGCTGGAGACTACATTTCCCAGCCTCCCTTGCAGCTTTGTTGGCCATGTGATCAAGCTATAGCCAATGGGAAGTGAGCAGAAGACTATGAGCCCTGCCACAGGTCACGGCCCTGGCTCTTTTCCTCCTCCCTGCTGAGTGCAGCTGTAGCCACAGCCTTGCCTCCAGCCCCAGCCTGCTGACCTCTGGACTGTTACATAAGAGAAGAAGAAACTTCGATCCTGTTTATATCACTGTGTTTTGGGATCTTTCTGTTTTAATACCTTAGCCTGTGCCCTAACAAATACAGAGGATCAGGACTTGGACGTCACAGTACTCAGCTGGCCATTCACCTAAATTGTGATTTCCTCAAGTCTCTTACTCGAGTGAGTTTTTAATTGTATGTCAATCAATGTACCAAGTACACATTTTGGAGTATGTGCTCCACTCAAAGTGCTCTTCCTGGCCCTAGAGACATACATGACATTATCCAGCTCTCAGGAAGTGTGTCATCTAGCCATGCAGACCAGACAGACACGAAAATAGCACAATGCAGCACTGTGTTTTGTCAATCTCCATACAAGTGGCATCAGTGGTGAGCGGGCAGCCACACCTCTTCCACCTTCATCAATAACACTTTTCCTGGTCCAACAGGCCTCCCAATTTGAAATAAGATTTTGTGGTGTTTGAAGAAGTTTTCCCTTCCCCAGATCACTTAGTTTTCCTCTACCTCAAGTTTTGCAATTATGAAATGCCCTGTGTACTACCAATGTCCTTATCCCTTTGACTTTATGGCTTGGAATTCCCAGTCTCTCCAATATGCCTTCTCCTCTCTGGACCTAGGGCACATGGAAGTGGGTCCGGACCATTGTATAGTTTGCATCTAAGTCATGCATTATTAGTGTTGAAGATAATTGCTCAGTGCCTCTCTTTCTTGCCACCCAAATAGCAAACCTTGTGTTCCTGTATTGGTCACTGCTGGGCCTCATGCTGAATGATTGCTTTCTGGGAGCTGAGAAAGGGGGCTGTGCAAATTGCCTGGCTGCCCAGGCACCAAGACCAGAAAAGAAGATTAGCTGGCCTGAACAAAATCAGGACATGAATTGATGAAACGAGGAGGAATGTAGATTGAATCTCATTCTACGTCATTGGCAGGTGAGTCTAGAGCTATTTTCTAAATGAATCAAATAACCATTCACTGTTCACCAAAGGAGAGAGTAATACCTAGCTACAATATTGACCAATGGTAAATAAAACACGCACACATGAAATGGAGTTCTATCTATTACTTTGGATTAATGACATCTCCGAGCTAGTTATATGGCGGAACAGGAGCCATGTCTAAATATTAGGTGAACTGGAGAGCAATCTCCTCTGTTTGAGTATGAGGGAACCATTTGTGACACAGAGAGAAGCCATTTTGTGGTAGAAGAGCTGCCCAACTCCTACTTTACTACGAGTCTCACTTGTCAAGTGACAGTATTTTCAGGTGTCAAGAATGGGATAGCGATGCAGGATTTCTCTGAAAGTTACTGATAAATGAAAGTGCCTTGCACGCTGCCTGACCCAGAGTCATTCATCATTCGTTGTTAGCGCCATCAGAAGCAGACATTACAAAATGCTGACATTTGTTCCAAAATGAGAATAAGATCCTCGATTGACATAGAGGGAAGGGCTGCCAGGATAGAGTATGTGAGACTAGGAAAAGGATTCGGGGAATGAACCTATGAAGAGGAAAGATTTCAGGCAATCTGAGAAAACTGTCAAAGATGCAGCACGAAGGGACAGAGAAATGTGTAGGAATGCACGGAAACGTGAGAGGATCTCCAAGGACCCAAGCCCTGGAAAGAAAGACAATAAGTCACTGAGTTTTCCTATGGGCAGGACATGGGCGCAGTCGTGGCCTGACAGATTCAAAGGCTGCACAGGGGTGACCACCCATGAGGGAGAGGCCTGTGGAACGCCCCCCCCCCCCGCCCCCGCCGCAATCAAGATGGAAACAGGGCAAAAGGCAAACCGATGAGGGGGACCTGGAGAGATGTACAAAAGCCTGAGGTAAATAACATAAAAAATAATATAAGAGTCCATATTCCTGCAATTTGCTGAACTGTGGCCAAGTTGACCCCTTGAGACTTGACTCTGTCGCTCTAAGATCACCGTGGAAGCTGACAGGATGTGTGGTGTCTCAGAGACGCCAGAAGGGTTGGGGGCGGCTGGGGGCAGGAACCTATACTGTCTGTGGGGAGAAATAAACTGTAATTCTAAGGAACAACTGTGGGGCCCTGGGAGCCTCCGTGTCTCCCTCCGCCTTGTCCAGAGACACTCCAGATTCTGCTCTCTCCGCCCCTCCTGAGCTGGAGAAATCATCTGATTTGTACCTTTTCTCTAACAGAGGAGAAGATTGGGGCATCTGGGTTTCAGACCGTGTACAACGGTTACGTCACGGAGGAAACATCCACTTCTGGCCGGTGGGTAAACAAACAGCCCACAGAACAGACCGGTGAGTCCTCCAAGGGACTCAAGCGCTCCTGATCGTTAGAGACAGAGAGCGGGAAGAAAACCTCTTCCCGAACCCCCGACTTCAAGGTCACAGCCACATCCACTGTCAGGCACCGCTCTGCTTTGCTTTTTCTCAAAAAGCAGGCAGAATTCCTTCACCGTCCACCCTGCTCGCCTCCAGCTTGTGAGCAAAGCTGGGGGGACTGTCCCCAGGCCCACGCCTCATGGCATGGGAAGGGCAAGGAACGTCTCAGAACACAGAAGCATGGTAAATGGTTCCTCCTCCAGTCTCCAACAGGATACAGCCACCTCCAAACCTGCCCCCACCCTGCACCCTGCATGCCACCCCCCACCATCCTTGCAGAGCCTGTCCCTGAGTCCCATACCCCACGGAGGAGAAGGGGCCAGGGAAGACAGCCCTGCTGCCTGCCAGCTAACACAAACCCAGACAGAACTGCAATGTGACCCACATGGGGCATCCAGATGGCTCTTTCTCCGCCTGGGAACGTGCTTCCCCCGCATAGCCCCGAGCTCCAAGGCAAGGGCAGGCAATGGTCGCTGCAGGCAAACATCGTCCCCCGCTCTCCTGGTCCAATTTCAGCAGGACTAAAAGACCACAGTGCACCCTTGCTTCCCTGGCCCCTCCGAAAGCTCAGAGCCGTTTATTTTCCTTTGCTCAATCTCCCCTTTCTGCCACCGAGACTGTTGTGAAGTCGGGAAATCTGTGCTCAGCACAAGACAAAACAGAGAGAGGAAGAAGCCGGCACAAAATGTTTTCTCCAGCGTGCTGCCTGGGGAGCCAGGCCTTGACTCTGACATGTGCTGGAGGTGTGGTGTCCAAAGTAAACCTTTGAACTATTTTTTTGGAACCTCCAAAAAGACCCTGCACATCAAAGGGGATCCGATCCCGGCTCCGTGCGTTGCAGGCATCATTAAGCATTTTGCATGAATCAACCACCTTCTGAAAAAGAAAGGAAACCCAAACTCAAAGCACATTGCCAGCCCGTGGACCCTGCCGTGGCCCCAAGCACATGCTCACCACACGGCTTCCTCCCCCGGTTCAGTGCAATCCAACCCTACAGACGCGCCTGGGCTCCATCACCCAGCGGTCACCACGGAGCTGCCCCTCCGCAGCCCCCCCACACCGGGGCGGGGCGGGGGGGGATACAATGGGGCCGCTTGTTGGAGCAACCTCGGGCCCCTCACTCATGCCTGCCTCGAGGGAAGCCACATGAGCTCCAACTCCAGTCACAAGGGGAGCCCTGCTGGGCCGCCCCACCCCAAAAGCCAGCACAAGACACTGCTGAGGGCTGAACAGGGAGGCCTGTGTGAGCTCTTTGGCAAGGTGCCCAGAAAGCCACATCTTACGCAAGCACCCGCGTTGGTGGGCACAGCAGAGAACTCCTGTCCCCAAAAGAAGGCAGAACAGAAAGCAGATCCGGGCTTTCGAGACTCTTCTGCCGTCTACCTTGGGGGACTCACTCGGTTGGCCATGGGCAGGTCTGGTGATCAGCCGTGGATGAGCTGGAAGTTCAGAGTCACAGTTGCCCCAGCAGCTCCTGGAAATTGGGAAGATACTATCCTTCTTGATCAGCCTAAAGAGGAAAACGTTTTCAGGCCGTTCCCTACCAGCTGTGCTGTCTCCAGACCCGCAGCTGTGGTGATCAC
This sequence comes from Ursus americanus, assembly GCF_024610735.1. NCBI lineage: Eukaryota > Metazoa > Chordata > Mammalia > Carnivora > Ursidae > Ursus > Ursus americanus. The sequence continues at coordinate 18,453,059 of NC_142158.1, forward strand.
TGGAGGGCAGCAGGGAATGGCCTGGGAAGGCCACCTGTGTCCTCTCCAGCCACTAACCACCTTCAAAGCACTAGGAAGCTATGCGACCCTGCAATTTCACTGGAGGTACATGAAACAGTTCTCGAGACAAGATGCTATCATTCTTGGCAGTTGTCTTTTTTTAAGGTCATTTTCTCTGGTAAGCCAAGTTCTAGCTTCAAAAAAAGGGGAAAAATGGTTTAAAACTGCGAAGGCAAACCGACTGGTAAGAGTTTTAATTAGCAGTTCAAAAACTGCCCACATTCTGGGTTTTTAATTAATAGGCACAATTTTTGTTGAGTTCGACTTCAGTAGGAGCTATATAAAACCAGTGAGTGGGTGACATTATTCCATTCAAAAAAGAACTATAAAGGGAGGGGGAAAAAAGCCAAATTAGGAGGAGCAAAGAAGACAAATGAACCATTTCTCTGGGTTATACCTTTATAAATAAACATTGTTATCTAACACCTCTTGCAGGAAGCCCTTCGCCCCATGACCAATCAACCCCTTGAACTATTTTAACACCTTGACACCCTGACACTTGATTCCAGACACCGGGGATCCCGGCCAGATACATTCATTCAACAACTACTCACTGAACATACTCTGTGTCGAGCACCAGGCAGGTACCCAGGATGCTGAGATGAAAATCTGGTTCCCCCTTCCACCCAAGCAACCAAGTCGTCTACAAAATAATCACATAAGAAATAAAAATGCTACATGACCAGACTATAAGCACCCCAAGCATGGAAATGCTATCTTATCTGCTTTTGTATTCCCATGATCCAGGCAAGGTCTACACAGAAGAGGCAGTCATTAAATGTTTGTTGAATGACTGCAGGGTGAATAATGGGGGCCTCCATGTGCCCAGTAGGGGCACAGAGGAAAGATGATCAACTCTGATAGGGTAGATAAACCCAGATGCCAGTTACCCGAGCATCGAGGCAAGGCCATACCAGGAGTTCTCCATAGCATCTGTTCTGATGGCTCAGAGCTCCCAAAAGACCAGTGGTTAAATATCTTGGCCATTATCCACAGGGAGAGACGTGAAACCCTGGAGCTGGGTCTTAAAAACCAAATGGGAGTTTCCCCAACAGAAAAGCGGTCAAGGGCATTCTGGACAGAAGGGGTAATCCAGACACAGACAAAGAAAACTGAAGTTTACCAATAAGCCCGGGTACTCTCAAGAGGGACGCTGGGCGGACACATTGGAGCCAAAACCTACAGACCATAGTCTACCACTCACAGGAGAACAACCCTTACCCTGAAGGTGATGAAGAGTCATCAGAAGGCTTAACCAGAAAGAGACTTGATGAAACTACTTTGATGAGAAAAGAGATAGATCGGGGGGGGGGCAGGGGGGACACACTGGAAGGTTAAGAAATGGGCAAGTGGAAGGGTATGTGGGTTGGAATGAAGGCACTGGCCGTGGGGTGTAGAGGACCTACGAATATGGGTGTATTTGAGAGGTAGGCTATCCTCAGATGAAATACAGGAACCCCTTAGATATGAAGGAGGAAAGGAGCTCAAAAGAGCTTCTGACTTGGGCAACTTGGGGGTAGGGGGATGTGGGAACATGATAGGACACAAAGGAGCCTGGGGAAAGCTGGAGCAGAGACACGTTTTACATGGTGGCTGCTGCTTTTGCATGACAGATGGAGTGATCCAGCGTGTGTCCTAGAGTTCTAGAGCTCAGGCAGATAGGTCCTGGGGAGTTGCTGGTCTGGGATTTGCATGGAGTTTGTTTTTTTTTCCCCATAGTCTCATGCAAATGCACACTCATATGCACACACACGCATGCGCGCACACACACACACACTCCCTCCAGAATTTCCGGATGTGTCATCCCCCCGATAAGAACATTTCCATGTTTGAGGAAAACCTGATGCTAATTCAGAAGATGCCGTGGAAAGCAGAGCATAGTGAGAAGGCGGCTATGACACAACTGAGTTAACGTTATGACAAAGCAGACTCCAGGAACACTTCCAAATAGGGAGAAAAGCTCAACCTTATTTCTCATACATGTTCCAAAGAGCTCAGTAAGAAACCCCACTGCTCTCAGTAACCTCAAGGAACCTTTCCCCATTTAAAGCAGGAAAGAACTAATAATAATAATAAAGAATCTGCCTTGGCACACACCATAGGCTTAGCCCAGGCTCAGTTGCTCCATCCGAACCACCAGCAGGCTTCCAGCACACAGTGATGGTCCTGGGCAGACATCTACCTGTGGAGTTCTAAACAAGAAATCCTGAGCCATCAAAGGACAGACTGCCTTATTCTCTCCTTCCCTTTGGATATTTTTCTTATAATCCTGGCTTCCCTGAGAACCAAGAAATTCTTACTAAGCATTCACATCAATTAATCTGCCCCAGATTCCATGAATCCACTCCTGTTTGGTGCGCCCTGTAATTTCCAGGTGCAAAATAGAGCCCGGGGAAAAGTCCAAACTTATTTGGCTGTAACGTGGCCAAAGGGATCGCTGTGGTCAACTTGCTCTTCCCGCAGTTTTACTACCTGGCTGGGCACAGAGAGAACAAGCAACTTCCATGAGATAATACGGCAAACTATAAGAGCTCAGTCTTACGGTAAATGTTCCCAATTATAAGATGGTCAGGAATCCCTGTCTTTTAGAGAAGGGAGTTCCAGCTATCCCTGTGAAGAAGGTAGTCTGAACACATACTGCTAGACCAGCTATTAAACCACCTCCAGTTCAATTCCAGTATGGACCCTAAGGCTAGCCAAGTGCACTGCCCAGGAAGAAGCACGGTGAGGAGTTCACAAGATCCTGGGTGTTACAAATAGAGTTGATACTTATTATTCATGGTAGTTATGTTCTATGAAACCATCAGGAGCACTAAGCCATTAAACACAGAACTGCTGCTCCTAGGGGGAAATACAGGGCTAGGTTCCTGAGAGCCTCTGGTCAGAACATTTCCATCAACCAATCAATGCGTAACCTTGTTTTATGTATGTTTCTGTTTAAAGATATGTTATTTAGGGGCACCTGGGTGGTGCAGTCGTTAAGCGTCTGCCTTTGGCTCAGGGCGTGATCCCAGCATTCTGGGTTGGAGCCCCACATCAGGCTCCTCCGCTGGAAGCCTGCTTCTTCCTCTCCCACTCCCCCTGCTTGTGTTCCCTCTTTCGCTGGCTGTCTCTGTCAAATAAATAAATAAAATCTTTAAAAAAAAATAAAGATACGTTATTTAATATATATATATAGTTGATTCACAAACTTGAACTCATGGTCAATAACACCATAATTCATGCCTGAATGAAGCTTGTCTAACACATACATTTAAGACATATCACAGGGGTGCCTGGGTGGCAGTCTGTTGACTATCCGACTCTTGATTTCAGCTCAGGTAGTATTCTCAGAGTCATGAGATCAAGCCCCATGTGGGGCTCAGTGCAGAGACTGCTTGAGATTCTCTCTCCCTCTCCCTCTGCTCCTCCCACTCGTGTTCTCTCTCTCACTCTGAAATGAAAGAAAGAAAGAAAGAAAGAAAGAAAGAAAGAAAGAAAGAAAGAGAAAGAAAGAAAAAAGAAGAAAGAAGAAAGAAAGAGAAAGAAAGAAAGAAAGAAAGAAAGAAAGAAAGAAAGAAAGAAAGAAAAAGAAAGAGAGAAAGGAAAAAGAAAGAAGACACATTGCAACCTTCTTGCACTAGGAGCATTAGACAATGCTCCAGCATCATGCTTGGGACCATTTTAAACAGTGAAATTGTCAAGAAATAGCGCCTGAAAATGTGGGAAACTTGGCGCCATGAAAAACACACTTGTTCACAGTCTGAGAGCTGAAACCAGAGGCAGAGTGTTGCCTTGTCCACCCTCAACTGGAAATGTACAGTTGGGTGACTCAAATTTTTCACCACTCCGCATGTACACAAATGACTATGAAAGCACTCCGATTATTGATTTGAGGGTTATAAATAAATGTTAGCCAGTAGGCAAATTCACAAATACGGATTTGTGAGTAATGAGGACCGACATAGTTTGCACTGCGGCTCTTTCCTGGAACCTAGCTATTCCGCGGGGGATATAAACTAGATGTTTAAGTACATCATCATTTAAAGCAGTTCATCTTCAAGGTCACTCAAGCTGTTTCTTTTTTTTTTTTTTTTTTTTTTGGATTTTAGTATATATACATCTATTTGGTTTTTTTTATTATTTTAGAGAGAGAGAGAGAGCAGGGGGAGGGGCAGAGTCTCTCCAGCAGACTCCCCACTGAGCACAGAGCCCAACTCAGGGCTGGATCTCACAACCCCCAAGATCACGACATGAGCCAAAATCAAGAGTCGGACGCTCAACCAACTGAGCTACCCAGGTGCCCTGAATTTAGTTTATTTCTAGAACAAAAATAAAAATGAAGACATGACCAACAACGTGATCACCAATGCAGTGCACTTTAAATGTTTATTTTCGACAAATTAATGCTTTTAACTTACGGCACCAATATAATGTCATACAACTGGCACTAATCATAAGATAGTGAAAGGATTTTTAAAATATTCCTTCATAGGTCGTCCCAGGCAGTTTGGTCTGGCAGAGGAACACGAGTTTGAAGTCATATGATGACAATCGCCGTTTATTCTGTCTGGATATTTCTGTGTCCGTAACCTCATTTGAAGAGAATCCCGATTTCTATATTTGAAGCCCTCTGTGAACACGTGGCTTGGGCAGATGACTTTCCTGACCCTCCCTGTGACAGGCTTATACGTGAATGATGATCAAGGCCTTGAAGGGACCTTCTTGGTTCATGAGGCAGTGAAAGAAACCTCTTGTATTATCTGCTGGGTGAATGGCAACCGTGGCCATCAGAAACAGGCTGGGACCCAGGGGAGGTATGGTGACACAAAGCCAGAGCTGAGACTGTGCTTTTGGGCTGTGTCATCTCCCACATGGCCCTTTCTGCCTCCAGGCCTCAGTTTCCTCAAATGCAGCTAGAAGATGCTTTAGACCAGAGGATGGCAAACATATTCTGGAAGGGTCTAGATAGAAAATATTTTAGGTTTTATGAGCCAAGACGCAAAACCAAGGATATTCAGAGGTACTTAAAGAACAAGAAAGAGAATTAATTTCCACACGTTTTTTTTCAACCATTTTAAAATGTGAAAACCATTCTCAGTTCATGGGTGGTGCAGGCAGCCGGCCAGACTTGGCCCATGGGATGTAGGCTGCTGGCCCCATCCTTAGATCAGATCATTGCTGTCCAACAGAACTTTCTATAATGATGGAAATGCCTAAGTGTATGGTGACTATGCAAACTTGAGATGTGTCTAAGTGTGACTGAGGAATTGAATTTGTAGTTTTATTTCATCTCGATGAACTTATTTTAAAAAATTCTTTTTTTAGGTAGGCTCCATGCCCAGCATGGAGCCCAATGCAGGGCTTGAACTCACAACCCTGAGATCAAGACCTGAGCTGAGATCAAGAATTCGATGCTTAACTGACTGAGCCACCTCAATGAATTTAAATCAAAACAGGTACCTGTGGCTACAGTACTAGGCCACTTCCTCAGGCCCTAATATTTTATGGTTTCGTAGTTCACTGCCTTCAAGAGCCTGTGTTTTATGAAGTTGGCAGATGGGGACGGGCTTTGGAGATGGAGTCTGGATTTTGTTCTCATTAGCATTCACTTTCTCGTTTCCAGTTTTCAACAGCGTCTCTAGTCTGCCATACCCATTTTAATTCTGAACTCCAAACTCTGCAGGCACCCCAACGTGCCACAACAAACTCAAAGAGGTCATACAGAATATTTTAAATTGGGGGGCACCTGGGTGGCTCAGTTGGTGAACCATCTGTCTTCAGCTCAGGTCACGATCTCAGGATCCTGGGATCGAGCCCCATGTCAGTCAGGCTCCTTGCTCATTGGGGAGCCTGCTTCTCCCTTTCCCTCTGTCTCTCCCCCCCCCCCACACCCTGGTTGGGTTCTCTCTCTCTTGCTCATTCTCTCTCAAATAAATAAATAAAATCTTAAAAAACAGAAAAGAATATTTTAAATTGGAAAAAACACAGCATGCTTAACATTTATCTATCTATATTAGCAGGAACCGCTAGCTCAACGTCTGTCCAGTCGCTGTACGGCATAGCTAGTTCATAGCTTCATCGGTAGACAGCGCGACATTCCTTCCAGTGAAGTCATATCTTTGCAAAGCTGGGTTTTCAACAGCTGCTGTGATCAAAAGCAAGACCCATAGCGCCATCTTAGTCTGTTTCGGCTGCTATCGCAAAGTCCCATGGACCGGGTGACTTATAAACAACAGAAATTTATTTCTCACAGTTCTAGAAGCTCCAAGTCTAAGATCAGGATGCTGGCATGGTCGGGTTCTGGTGAGAGCCCTCTTTGAGGTTGTAGACCACTGACTTTCTTTGTGTCCTCATGCAGTAGAAGAGATGAGAGAGCTTTCTAGAGTCTCTCCTTCAAAGTTCACTAATCCCACTTATAAGGACTCCACCCTCATGACCTGATTATATCCCAAAAGCCCCAAATACTATCCAAATACCATCACAATGGGAGTAGGGTTTTCACATGAGTTTTGGGGAGGACACAAACATTACTCCACTGCAGGGGCCCACTCTGATCCCAAGATTTTCTTGAAGTACAACTTTCATCCCTTCCTTTCTCCCCACCTCAAAAATTGGGCCTCCCAATTTTTTTTAATCTGCGGAGCTCAACAACTTACTTCATGAAATTTTCAATACCGGGAATCAGTCCTGACAGGAACTAAGGGAACCTTCCCTGCCAAAATCTGGCTAAGGCAAGATTCTGACTTAGGTTTCTGAGAAACTTATGAAAGCATTTGTCACATGTAGACTGGGGTTCCCTCACCCGCCATGGTAAGTAACTGTCTTATTTTTAGAGCCCTCAGAAGAAGTTCCTGTTTTGTTTGCCTCCTCAGTGGTGAACTCCCCTCACCCCCGTCACCATGGATTCCTGCTTTGGGAAGGCAGGAGAAGAAGCCTGGTTCTCCTACAGACCAACATTCTCCCTGCCAGGGAAAAAGGGCCCATTACATGTTCATTCCTATGAGCCAGCAAGCAGCCCTTTCTCGGCTTGACCCGCGACACAGAAAGTTTAAGGAGTCACCTGCTGTCTTAATGGTGTTCTTTGCAATTCCCAGGGTTCTCTGGTGTCTGGCTGTCTGGCTGTTGCCTACATAAAGAGCAATGAGCCTGAACCATTAACATTTTTTCCACGTGGATCATGGGGAAAAGCTGGGAAATAACACCAACAGGAATATATATACATATATATGTGTATATATATATATTCCTATATATATATACACATAAATATTCCTACATATACATATATATTCCTATATATACATATATTCCTATATATATTCCTATATAAATATATATATATTCATATATATATATATATATATATATATATATATATATACATAGTCTGTGCCCTGTTTTTCCTCTGGATCCTGAAATCCAAGGTAGGAGTTATATGAGGGGTCACTCCCTGGCAATTATCAAGGCAGCGTAAGGGCTTTGTCCAGGTCCATGGTGAAACCCCCTCAAGTGGGGCTACCATCGGATCCCACCCTTACCGCCAAGATGGCGTGCCACACACTAATACATTTCGCAACTGGGTCAGGTTTTCAAATTTTCTGGCTTTTAGCCTACAACTTCCCTTGACTGCGATTCAGTCCACTTCAACTTTTTTTTACTTTTTTACCTTTATGGACACTTTTCCTTTTTTAACTTCAGGTACTCTCCACTGTGTCCTCCTGGGGGATAAAAATCTCTCTTTCCCACTAAAAACAAAAGAAGATCATTAGATCCATATTACTAAAAATAAAAAATTTTGAAGTCCTGTTAAAACACGTCCGAATTCTAGCAACACCCACTGATGGGCTAGAGGTGACAGGGGAGCTATGAGCCCGGGAGATTTCTCCTGCACAAAAACAAAGTGCTTATAATTAAAAAGCCGAAGGACAGCCAGATGACTTTCTCACCCTGAGATTTCATGATTCTGCAGCCAGCTCTTTGGGGGTCTGTAGGCTCCCCTTACTGTATGACCGTGGACAGATTCTGTAGTTCTTTGTACTTCCTCTCCCTTCATTTGGCTCCATTTAGAAAGCTACGATGGGCCCAGCAATATGCCAAGTGCTAGAGACATAAAGATGAACAAGGCCCAGTCCTTGTCTTCAAGTAATTCAGAGAAGAAATTAAAAAAAAAAAAAAAAGATGCATAAAAAATAATTCTAAATATCCTCCAAGATCATGGTGAGGAAATCAAGGAACTTTCAAGAGAGGATGTTGCCTGGGAGGTTCTCAGGCAGAAGAAAAGCTCGAGCCCCGGATAGACACGTGTGATGCATTCCAGAAAGACCATGGAGCACCTGGCTGGCTCAGTCAGTAGAGCATGTGACTCTTGATCTCAGGGTCGTGAGTTCGAGCCCATATTGAAGGTAGAGATTACATGAAAAAGATAAAAATAAATAAATAAAATTTTAAAAGACAGAACAAAGGTTAGCATGTCTCAGCCTCTTGCCTCCCACCTCTGGCCGCCCCCTCCAATCCACACTTCACTCCAAACCAGAGCAATCTTTCTAAGAATGCAATTCTCTTAAAACCCGTTAGTATGGTTTGAAATGCATTCCACAGTCTGGCCACTTCTTATTTCTCCAGACTCAACCATCTGACCAGTCCTTTGTAGCCAGCACTCTGTTCTCACCACTGAGGAAAGCTAATGCCAGTTCATCTTCCAAGACTTGCCTTAAGGGTGCTTCCAATGAAAAGTCTTTCCTGACTCCCAAGGCCTGACTCCCAAGACCTCTTCTAGGTGCCCCTAAGTATCCTGCAGCACGTACTAGACTGTACGGTAATGACCTCTTCACTGGTCTGTAGCCCTCACAGCCCTGTCAGCCACTTCAGACCAGGCACTCAATATTTGTGAGGGGTGTCTGGCTGGCTCAGTCCATAGAACGTGCAACTCTTGATTTCCGGGTCATGAGTTCAAGCCCCACATTGGGTGTAGAGATGACTTAAGGAAAAAATTTTAAAAATCAATAAAAAATAAGAATAGTTGTGAAAGAAAGAAAGGAAGATGAGGAGGAAGGAAAGGAGGGAAAGGGGGGGAGGAGGATAAAATCCTGGAGAAGTCTCAAGTGTAAGACATCAACTAAAGAAAAACTGAGAGCCAAAAAGAGTACGAATGATTAAAACTGCTTTCTTTACTCCTTTTCTGCTCCATGGACCTCTTTGGCAGTCTGGTGAAACCCATGGGCCCCTCTCTCAAAATAATACTAAAACGCAATACACATGATTACAAATAAAACTACTTATACTGAAATACAGTTATCAAAATATTAAAACACCACCTTATAGTCATATCTGTGCTTCTCTATTAATGCATTAAGCAGTAAGATCTAGAACGTAGTCTGTAAACTATTGCCATTTCCCAGTAGAGATGAAAGACAACAATATTATGAGACGTCTGCAGTAACCGTAATGTGGTATTAAAATATCCGTGGGGATATCTAATTACAACAAACACTGATAATGTGGTTGATTGCCTACATTCATAATTGAAGGAAATGCTGAATTTCAGTTACAGATGTGTGTTTGCCACATCAAAATTCACAGACCTCCCCCTCAAGCAAGTCCCCGAGCTGGCAATGAGGTCGTCACTGACCTTTGCCAGAGCAGTTTGAGGCAAGTGATGGGACGAAAGCCAGGATGGAATTAAATGATGAATGAATTGAGAAGGGAGAAATGCAAGCCATGATTATAGGCTCCTTCTTTCCAGATGTTGTTGTGGCCAAAAGAATGAAAAAAGGCTTGGAGGAGCTCGAAGGGGGAGAAATGTGAAGGGGGAAGAGAAATAGAACACGTCAACTCCTTGTGACCCAAAAAGTCATGTCCAGTGGCTAAATGACTCCTGGACATGGTCCCCGCATCATGAACAAAGGAGAGTGGATCAGGACAGGGAGTTACTCACACTGTTTTAGGTGGTGTGAGGACGTCATGAAACCCACACAGCCTCAGCGTCTGAGTCGCGGGAAAGAAGGGACGATGCCCCAGGATTCCCCTTGGAAAAATGACTGGTCATCGCTGTTTGGAAGAGGGAGGCAATGGGTTGCCTTTGGAGTCAATCCGCATCTCCCACCCTCCAGGTCCTGCAGGTCATAGAAAGGAGTATAGACAAGCAGCCTTCTGGTCTACAGGGAAGACGGAGTCTCCCAGCCACCTGCTTTCGGTGCAGGTAAGAGGTGGTCTCAGGGCAGCGAGTTATTTTACCTCATGTTTTTCTGGGTCAACACTCAACACCATCCATAGCAGTTGAGAAGACCTGAGGCGTTTGATGTTAAGAAAAGAGTGTGTGTATGGGACCCAGACACAAAATCAGAAAGCAGGCAGACCCAACGGTGACGAAACACAGACCACAACTCAAACAAAAGTAGAGACTGTTTGCGTTTCTTCATCACCTTCTTCTTATAGCCAAAGTCAAAGTAAAAAAAAAAAAAAAAAAAAAAAAAGGCTCCTGATTTCAGAGGAGCTGGGCCGCAGGAGCACCCCGCAAGTTTGGGGAGACCGTGAACAGAAGGAAGGCCGCGCAGACAGGCAAGCACCCCATTCAAATCCAGGCTTCGCTCTCCTTGCAACTGAGGGAAATGAAGGGGTGAGAGAACTGCCTTTGAGCCTCTTCTCTTCAGAAACAATCGCGGATTTGTTGGCGAGTTGACTGCCTCCAGCCCAAGCCAGACCCAGATAAATCCAATTAAATGTCCACCGACACACTGCCCAGAGCCTGTGTGATTCCAGACCAAGTGTCACTGGGTGTGTGGGGGCGGGGAGGGGGGAAGGCTCTGGGCCTCCGACTCAGGCCCCACCGGGCACAACCCGCTGCGGATCACTGGAATGCCCTGCTTTCTGTTTTCCTGGGCCAGGCGCCCTTTCCAGAAGTGACCTTCGTGAGCCTCCCCACACCTCCCTGGGCTCCGCCAGCTGGCAGCCAGACTGTATTATCAGCCCGCATTCCAACTCCAGAGCGAGAGGGAAAGGGGATTTATTCAAGGTCACCCAGCAGATGGAGGCCAAGCCTTGGGTAACACTAACCCCTAACCTTGTGTCTTATCTTTCACGGCACTATTTAATCTCAACCTGTGGCTTCCAGGGAAATAGCTAAAAAAGAAAAGAAATGAAATGAAACAAAAAGCAGCTCTTTTCCAACAGCGTTCCAGACCATTCTTTGCGGGACCAACCTGGAGTTCTCAGAGGACCTCATGCAGGGGTTAAGAAAAAAAGATCCCATTTTCCAAACCTAATCTCAGGCTTCTAACACCCCAGCTCACTAGCCGCACAGAATAAACGAATTCTGGATTCCTGGAGACAGTGTGAATCGAGCACCATGTGTACACCGGAGTTGGTTGATGCTTCTAGGGCGTAGGAGACTCCGGCAACCCTCAGCTTTAGGCTAACTCCACAGCTCCAGGATGAAGGCTCTAGCGAAGTGCAGGCGTCCTTCCCTCCGACGATGCCCTGGGGATCCTGGCCACTTGCTTCAGAGATTCATGACCTCCCTTCCAGCGCTCTCTGCCAATTTGGTCATCGGTGCCTGCTACAGAAACCCACACAGGGAAAGCTCCCGCTCGGAAGCGCAGGTCTCCGCCTGGAGACGGAGAGATGGGGCCGGACTGCAATCATCCCACAATTTCAGGAGGACCTATGTCAGGCTTGGCACAGACGCTGGTTTCCAGAACACAGGGCTCCCATTGAGCCAGCCGTGAACTCTGACTCACCTGCCTGCAGCTGGATTGCTCTGCGTGGCCCAGTGAGTAACTATTTAATGAGGGCCTGAGAAACAAACATGTTCTGTTGATTCTCTGCTGGGAAGAGCACAGCTCAATGAGGGAGGGAGGGCAGGAGGGGAGGGCAGGTGTCTGCGCTGACCTCGAGGCTCCACCTTCTATTGTTCTCTCCCCTCTGTCTGTTGTGCCTGTGTTCCTGACAGTCGGCCAAAAGCCATGGTGCCCGGATTCTGTACCCATGCTTTGGGGGCCACCTGTAGACCCCTCAGAAGCGCTCACATCCACACTGCTTTTGAAGGCCCCTCCCGCATCCATAAGCTTCACTCTCGCCTGAAGCCAGTCACACTTTGGCCATGAAAAACCGCCCATGAAGTACAGCGGTCAAGGCCTTGCATGGAATTAAGAGAAAGAACGAAAGGGCTCCAGCTACTCCCCAAACACACAGATTGCGAGGCATCCCGTTAAAGGTGGAGCCAGCTGTCTATCAGCAAGCCCCGCCCCGCATGAAACGCCTTAGTACTTCCTTAGGACTTACCACGTGCCAGAGAATCCGAGAGTTTGGTGGCCAAAGGGGACCCGGCTTTCACCACCTGCTTTTGTGAGATAAAAGGATCACCTAGGGACATTGACAAAAGGATGACTAAATCTGCATTATGGGATCCCTGCTGATGGACAGATGGAGCTGGGAACCTCCACACTTCCCACGAGACCCCTTCTCGTCCTTCAGGTCCTTGCCGAGGCCAGCCAGTCCCCAGCGGAGGCCATCACTGTGGCCCGTGAGCTCCACAGTCATGCACACAGCACTGCCCCTGATCCAGGACATGGGTTCAACGGGCACCTCTCTGCTGCTTTGCGATCCTTGGATGCCCGCCCATCCCCCCTCGCACATTCCCGGGAAGTTCCAAAGCTCCCTGCACCCCTCACCCTTGCCTCTCCGGCTCCAGCCTGCTTCTCCCTCAGCTTCCCATCTGGGCTTGTATCCTACCAGCCCCAGAAGCACAGAGGATTTCCTCCTTTAAGAGTAGACATGGCAGACCTGTAACACCTGCCTCCAGAGTTCATTTCATGAGAGAGAAATAACGATCTGTCCTATTTAAGTCACTGTTATTTGGGGTTTTCTGCAATGTGCAGCTAGACCTAATCATAACTGATAAACGCACCTGGGAATCAAAACTTACAGCTCAATTCATAACTTCCAGAAACTCCAAAACACAATCTCGCCCAATGTAGACTACACAGCTTTGCCTGCAAAGTTCACATACAATGCCAACTCTTTCCTTCGTGTATTAAATGGAACCACGTCAAGAGTGTGCTGTCAAGAGTACCTCTGAACCTGGTCTCCTCCCTCCTTCTTGGCCAACCTTTGCCTCCAGTAATCCCACCCCATCTGCATTGTCTTTCCTGAGCACTCATGCCTTCCTCACCCTCCAGCAGTCTGGTCCACACCACCCGTCACACCTGTACCCCAAAACCCTCAAATGACAGCGGTCATCCTTGACCATATTCAGTAACACCTTCTCTCATTTCTCACTCACCTTGAACTCTCTGAAACGTTTCACAGTGTGTTAACAACCACCCGTATCTCCACTCCGCCAGCTATCCGCCATTTGGATTTCTACAGCACGCTGGCCTCTTGGGTTTCTTGCCCTGGGTGTTGCCCTTGTGTCTCCCCATGAGTTCTCTAGCAAGGTGGGAGCAGAAGGCTGATCCATCCCCAAGGCTCGCGTTATTTCTCGTCCTTGAACTTTTCTCATTATTTACATGCTCTGAAATAGCCCATTGATCCCCATTGCTGGTAGAGCAAAGTACCAACTGGCATTAATAGCCGTGGATAGACTCCATGTGACCCTACCTGCCAACCTTATCCCCCACAATTCCTTCTGCTCCAGCCTGGTTGCTGGCCTCCTCCCTGCACCACAGGTGTGAATGTGCTGATAAATTCCAGAACTCTACCTGGACCACATCCCTCCTCCCTCCCTGCTTTCTGGCCAAATCCCGCTCCTACTTCAAAATCTAGCTAAACGTTAACCTCGTCTCTCTTGTATTATTAATGCACAAAAAACCAGGAATGTGTCTTATACTCTTGAATATCCCTTCAAAGCTTAGGGCAGGCATACGGAAGCCGACGTGTAACCGACACTGAACAAATTCATTTAATATACCTAACCTATGCATCCTTTTGTCTTGACCACCACGGCAATAAGCAAAGAAGCATACTTTTTGATCAGGTATTGCTCGCTTCGCAAACATAAGTGATCATAATTATACATTTGTATTTATCATTATACATTTACAATTTTCATTTCCTGGGTTTAGGTTGAAAAAAAATCCATTCTAGATAGATGCATTTGTTTCCTCCTTCTCCGCGGCAGGGTGAAAGTAAGCTGTCACTAGTATCAGTGTGTCACATTTGGCTATGTGGCCCAAACAGGATGACTTACGCCATTGACGTGGTTTATCTGAAATGGTGATAAGCAGACTTTTCCTATTTCACAAAATGGAGCCCTTGGTGGAAGCATCTAAATTTAAACACCCAATAACATTACCAAACACTATGTTTAAAAGACAACACGGGAGTAGCTTTCTATGGGAGAAAAGACGCACCTACAGAAAAAAATTAATATCCTTCTTATTCCTCTTTAATTGTCAATAACTTTATAAACGTGTATCCTTATTTCACACACTGATTAAACTATCCCTCTACAAACCACATCTGGTGTATCAAAAGCAAGTCGTTGTTCCCCAGGGGCATTCCTTCCTTTCATAGTAGAAACCCCAATTTTCAACTGGCTACTGCCCAGCCTGTTAGCTAGATATGGCCATGACTGTGTCTGGCCAATAGGATATAAGCAGAAATGTCATGTGCAACTTCTGGAAATTATCTATTTAAAAAAAATTTTTTTTAAGATTTTATTTATTTATTTATTTGACAGAGAGCAAGAGTGAGAGAGCACAAGCAAGAGGGGGGAGCAGCAGAGGGTGAGGGAAAAGCAGGTCCCCCACTGAGGAGGGAGCCTGACGTGCGACTCGATCATGACCTGAGCCAAAGGCAGATGCTTAACCCACTGAGCCACCCTGGTGTCCCTTCTGGAAAGTATCTAAAAGGAAGGAATGTTCCCTTCCTTCTCCCTGTGTCTTTCCTGGTAAATACAAATGACCTGGATCCTCCAAATGCCGGCCCGTGTAGAAGAAGAAATAGAAGAGGCCTGGCCCTTGACTTTAAGAGTAGACACATCAGCCCTATAACACCTGCCTCCAGAGTTCATTTCATGAGAGAGAAATAACGATCTGTCCTATTTAAGTCACTGTTATTTGGGGTTTTCTGCAATGTGCAGCTAGACCTAATCATAACTGATAAACGCACCTGGGAATCAAAACTTACAGCTCAATTCATAACTTCCAGAAACTCCAAAACACAATCTCGCCCAATGTAGACCACACAGCTTTGCCTCCAAAGTCCATGTACAATGCCAACTCTTTCCTTCGTGTATTAAATGGAACCACGACTCACTTCAATTAAATAGGCCAAAATAAGTATTCCTTTCTTTCCCCATCTTTATTCCTTTGTGACTTTCTTTACCCAGTAAGAGAGGCTGAGGGGTGTCACAAAACAGTCATGAAACGTGTGGTATGAGAAGCTTATGTTGACTCTCATCTTTGCCCTTTATTAGCCATGTAACCCTGAGTAAATGACATCTTGTATTCAAAAAATGGGGTGAATAATTTCCATCTGAATCACCAAAATCCCCACTGGGTTTGCTGTGAGCATTAAGTGACATAATGTTAAAGAGCCTGGCCACCATCTCACTTGCAGGAGGGGCTTGATAAATACTTGTGAAATCTAAAAAAAATACCAAAAACAAAAACCCACAGAGCCTACAGCTCCTAAGCAATTGGCTTCTAATCAATAATTATCGACAATTTCCTTTTTTAAGCAGAGAGAAAAACTGTACCCCTCACCACAGGCATGAGGGTCTTCTGTAGAAAGCTGTGTCCCGAGACTAAGGGCCTTGCAACTTTATGGCTCTGAAATCCAGCTTCCACGGAAGCAAGGAAAGATTTGCAGGGAGTTCAAAACAAGATCCATCACTTCGTACGAATAAAAGCGTGCAGTTGATCGTCCGCAAAGATGGCGGCCAACCAGCCTCTCATTTCCATATACCTATGTGCACACCACTCCTCATGACAAGAGAAGGACTCTTGCAATTCGGTTTGACCAGTAGAATGCAAGCAGAGGGGCATTTTGTGAATTATAGGCCTGGGCCTTAAGAGGCCTTGCTGCGTCTTTTTGCTCCCTTGGAAGCCAGCCACCAAGCAAAGAAGCTTAGGCTAGCTTCTTTCAGCTTACTGACTGATGGGAGGCCTCCTGGTAAGAGGTTAGGTGGAGGAGAACCAAGGCTTCGCACCTGGCAGCCAGCACTACAAACCCAGACAACCATCCTCCCAATGGTCCCGGCCCCAGCCAGCTCCCAGACAGGTGCGCCACAAGTGTCCCAGCTAACATCAGGAGAAGCCGAACCACCTAGCTGACCCACAGAACTGTGAGAAAGGAAAAAAACTGTCGTTGTTGTAAGTCACTAAGTTTGGGGATTGTTCGTTACACAGCAATAAGTCACTGATACAAAAGATGAATGCTAACCCCACGATTCTTAGAACTCACGATACAGGTGCCACTGTGCCTCCTGCCAGTAACCCCTCCCCCCCAAGCTTGTGCCCTCAAGCAGAGAAGATACCTGCCTGTAATCTCAGCTGCCCCAGCCGAAAGTCACTTACTTGTCCCCGCCTACCCATGCTGTTTGCAGTAACTGTTTTAGCATGTCCTTTGAGTTCACTTTTATTCTTCGTCTCTGTCTTTTGTGTATTACCATTAAAATAAGAAATAACATAAACGGAAGAAGTACAAAGATGATACAGGCTGCGACAAAGAAGTTTGGGTGAGTTTCTCCCTGCCAGTTGGCTCTGCTAATTCGCTATGTTTAAATCCCCATTTTCGTAAATGATTTTCCTGTTACTAAACTAATAGCAGCTAACATTTATTGTGTTCTTACCATGTGTAAGGCATTTCACAAGCATCCTATCATTTAATTTTCAACAACTCTATTAAGGCAGATGCTGTTAATTTATTTATTTACCAAATATGAATCAACCAGGCATAATTCTAGGTACAGGGGACACAGAAATAAGCAACACAGACTCTCTGTACCTAGAACACCCCAATGTTTATAGCAGTATTATCTATGATAGCCAAGATACGGAAACAGTCCAAGTGTCCATCGACTGACAAATGGATAAAGAAGAGGCGGTGTGTGTGTGTGTGTGTGTGTGTGTGTGTGTAGCCATAAAAAAGAATGAAATCTTGCCATTTGCAATGACATGGATGGATCCAAAGAGTATAATGTTAAGGGAATTAAGTCAGTCATAGAGAGACAAATACATATGATTTCACACATATGTGGAATTTAAGAAACCAAACAAATGAGCCAAGGGACAAAAAAAGAGAGAGAGACGAAACCATGAAACAGATTCTCAACTCTAGAGAATAAACTGATGGTGACCAGAGGGAAGGCGGGTGGGGGATGGGCTAAATAGGACAAGGGGATCAAGGAGGACCCTTGTGATGAGCGCTGGGTGATGTAAGGAAGAGTTGAATCACTATATTGTACACCTGAGACTAATATTACACTGCATGTTAACTGAAACTAAATAAAAACTTTAAAAAAAAAAAGAAGAAATGGGCCAAGCCCCAATTCAGCAGCTTTGCCCTGATGTCTTGAATAATCCCTCCCCCTTATGTGAAATCAGACCTGAGGCCACATCCTTGGACGTGGACGAAGTTTGGACCCCAGCCACAGCAGGCTTTACCAATTCCCCCGGATTGCCTAAAATCTGGGTGAACGGCTTGTCTCTCTTAAGGAAGTTGCCAACAATTTCTGATAACTGATTACCCAAAGATCAGAAAAGCAGCGTCATAAGACAGTCAATAGAGAAGACGTAAAAAACAGCATGGCTGTAAGTGTCAAAACAATCGTACCCCAACCTGCCACTCAGTAAAATTAAATTTGATGCCAGGAACGAAGTTTTGCACTAATGATTTCCATGAACTGAAGAGCTCCGATTCTCTTACTCTCCTTGGAATTTTCTTGCTCATGAACTTTGACAGCGTGACACAGTGATGATCCAAATGTGTGTGTTGGGGGGAGAGGGGTGCTTTTCAGAAGACACGTGAGCATACAAAGGACTTTACAGAAAGAACTGTCAGTGATCAGATGGTCATGACCTTCCTGCACGCAGTTTTGATTTTGTTTTCTTTCATTCTTATTAGTCGTCGACCTTGTTGAAATTCTCTAACATAAATTATGTTTAAGAAGAGGTCCCTTCCCCCCTTTCAAATTTCCTATCACCAAAGTTGAAAACAAAAGGGCCTTCTCTGAATCGCAATCTCCCTCCCTCTCTCTCTCTCTCTCTGTCTCTGTCTCTCTCTCTCCTCTCTTTCCAAAGCAGAGGACTCCAAGATTTTCAGCTGCTAAACCCTCAGAGACCCCAGAGGTTCAACTGTTAAGAACACCAATTTCCGACCAAGGAATCACACGCAAAGAGAGTGAAGGATAACTGACATCACGATTTATTGCCCCAAAAACAACCCTCTCAACTCAAAGCAAAACCGTAATTATTGGTGAGAAAGACACTGCCTGTTAACTGGCTGTGAAAGAGTGATTTACAATGCATTCTCCCTCACAGTAGAAGGCCTCTTGGCAGTCACAAATACAGGTTTCGTGTATTCAGAAGCAAAGCACAGAGGAGCAGAAGAGAGCAAAAAAGGATATTCGGCATGGGAAGTGTGCCCTTTTCCACCACATTTATTCCATAAAGTCACAGCACTAAGAGCTCTTGGAAAATGCCCCATTAGGAAAACAAACTTGCACCATGATAGGGACAAAGACTGAGCGCTCTTTTTTTTTTCTTTCTCATTTTTTTTTAAGTAGGTTCATATCCGCTGAAATCTGCCGCTTGGTATTTATGGCTTACAGGAAGATAGCACTTCACAAATGAGGAAAATGCTAATACAATTTTAAGTCACAGAACAACACGACCTAACCTTGCCAGAGATAGACGATTTAAAATAGTATTAAATTCTTGTATCTGAGAGAGCTGTCAAGCATTAAAGCTAAAACAACACTCTCAGATAAGCAGGCATCAGAGAGAACACTTCCCGGGTACTACCAGGAGAGAGGCTAGTTATGGGGCGCCTGGGTGGCACAGCGGTTGAGCATCTGCCTTCGGCTCAGGGCATGATTCCGGCGTTATGGGATCGAGCCCCACATCGGGCTCCTCCGCTATGAGCCTGCTTCTTCCTCTCCCACTCCCCCTGCTTGTGTTCCCTCTCTCGCTGGCTGTCTCTATCTCTGTCGAATAAATAAATAAAATCTTTAAAAAAAAAAAAAAGAAGAAGAGAGGCTAGCTAGGGTTGAGGGGGTTTGGGAAATGAAAAGCGTGTGAGAAAGAAAAGCAATCTGGAGGAAGGACAAAGTCACCCAGCAGCAGGGCCGTGGAGGAACTGCCTAGAAAGAAGGTCTGTCTGGCGGTGGAACCCTTCCTTCCTCAGGTCCCACGCCAGGTATCATATTCCCAAGAGGCACTGGATCAGAAATTTCCTGAGCCTTCCCGCAAATCTGGAGAGCTTTTTATGAGTTTACCTCCATTTTTCCCAATCAAAGCCAGTGCCGCCAGTGCGGAAACACCAGGGTCATTTCCCTCCTAACAGACCTGGTCCCAAATAGTATTAATCTTTGGAAATGTCCTCCAGGGGGGCTGGGGAATGGGTCCATTGTAGGATTACTGGGACGTGGTTCTATGTCAAGAGAGAAGTGAGTGCGGATTATACTTTTCCTCACAGAAAATGTCTTCACAGAGTTTCCACAGAGTGGAAAAGTCTGGAATTCAGAACAAAACGGGAGCTAGGGTTGAAATCCAGTGTGTCTTCGAGCAAGTAACTGAAACACTGAGTCTTATCCGTTAAATGGAGTGGGAATAACTGTGTCGAGGACTTGCTGTGGACATGGCATGAGGTGATTCACCCAAAGGGCCAGCACGTGGATGACCAGTTGACTAGTTGACGGTCTACACATGGGGCTGGGGCCCCTCCTGTGCCGCGGTACCCGAGCTAACCACCCTACATCCAAAGTTGGGACTCTGGGTAAACAGGGCTAAGGATCAGTTGACTCTGTGAGCTGAGCTGAGGCTAAGACTGAGAGGAAATTAAATGCCTCAGGAAAAGAAATAGTTGTCCCTTATCAAAAGACCCGATGTCATGGGGGGAGGGGTGGCCAATAATGAACAGCCGTCAGCACACCAACCACCAGCCTTTGACCTTTGATGGGATTGCCAGATAAGGTACAGGATGTGTGCTTACCTTTGAATTGCAAGTAAACAAGGAATCATTTTTTTAGTATAAGTATGTCCCAAATATCACACAGGTATACTTGTCCTAAAATTTTACCGCTGTTTATCTGAAATTCAAACACAGCCCTTGTTCTCAGGCAGGATCAAGCGACTGGTGGGGGGAGAGAGTCAAAAGGAGCAAAGGTAGTGGGAAGAACAGAGACAGGTTTGGGAGGAAAGCAGGGAGTGAGGAAAATGGGCAGGGAAAAGCCACTCCGTGGAGAAAGAACAGCCGGCCAGAAGGAAAGCAGACAACAGACACATAGAATTCCTTAGGTAGCTTGGAAAGACCATCCGAACATATCGCATATCATGGATGATTTGCTTCTAATTTAATGGAGGTGGAACTCATCTCCCGCCAGCAGGTGCCAGGGGAAAGTCTGTCTCCTATTAGTCCTTTCCAGCACACAGGGAGTTAAGAACCAAGGTTTTCTCACCATTGCACTACCACTAAGCCTTTCAGGGAAGTAGGACGCTGCTGAGGTTCCACGGGAGCCTGGGCTCTCTGCGTTCCCATGATTGCTTTTCTCTAGACACCTTGTTGCACTTACCATAATTACTATGTCTCTCCCCACTCGGGGAAAAGTAAGTCCCCCCACACCTCATCAGGTCTTAGGCTGGTCCTCCCACCACCCAAGACATAAATCATACCTGTAAGTTGTCAGAAGCCTGTACTGCGAGCTAAGCTCAGGAGGGTGTGGGAGGCAAAGACAATGACGTTGGCGCCATGAGAGCTTCCTTTGGGGGTCTTCGGTCACAGGCTGAATGGACACACAGAAGAAGGCCTTGAAACCTTCCCTGGGCAAAGTGCAAGTGAATACAAGATAGACAAAGTGGGTTCGAGAAAACAGCTTGCAGTTCCTTTAGGCCACAGGGAATGTTCCGCTCTTCGTGACCTGTCCAGACTCTCCCCACTCAATACGCATAAAGGAAGCTGGACCCAGGACTCAGGCAAGACAAAGAAATCCAGGGGCCCTGGCAGCAAGCAAGACAGTGGTTTGGTAAGCTGTGAAGAAAAGACCAACTCTTGAATTTCCTCCTTCCTGCTGTGGGAAATGCATAGTCGATGAAGTCCATGCCATTACCCGTGACCCACCCACATCATGGAGAGGAAGACGCAAGTTCGAGAGTCAAAGGAGGAAGGTAGAGGAGGAAATTGCAAGGTCAAAGTGACCCCCTGAGGAAGTCTGATTACTCAACATGTTTAAAAGCATTATTGGCCGGTCTGGAAGTAGTAGGTACAGAATGAAAGGGGGGAGGGAGTCCGGAGAGCTGTAGAAAAAGAAGGGGCTGTAAACGTGAGACTTCCCCCCTGGAGTTTTCCGGAACCTTCTGCAACACTCCCAGGGTTCCCGTTAAGAGCGGGCAGATGGGTAAGGAGTCAGCCAGCCAAACACAAAAGGAGAGGCGTATGGAGCGGAGGTTAATTGTGGCCGTCAGAGATGAGTGGTTACGTGGGGAGAGGCATTTAAAATTAACGAGGCGTTGGGTGCATTTTATAGGTCTTCCTAGGTAGGAAGATCATAAGCCAACGGGGGCAGAATGGAATGACTCCTCAGAAACTTTTCCTGACCAACCCCTTCAGGCCGAATGGACAGCCATGGGGACTCTACGCCAGAGAGACACAAAGCTACATGGATGCCAAAAGGAGGGACCCATGCTTTGTGTCTGGGCCGGGATAGGGCACAGGAGTCCTGGAGGAAGGTGAGACCGTGAGGCCCTGTGGATCTACATGCTTGAAACTTGAGGCCGAACCTCTTCTCTGCCCTGGGATCACACCAAGAAAGAGAACCTCAATACCCACCGTGTTTGAGCTTTTTCATCTTGCTCCCACCACCCTCAAAATTAGAGTACGAACAAGAGGGGGCATGCCCGTAACTGCTGTGCCAGTAATTGCTTGGCATGGGCCCTTCTAGACTGGCTTGGGCTGGGGGGGAGGGGATACACTAGCCTCTTGGTGTCTATCAGATGATCTTGAATCGAATAGGCTTCAAGTTACCTCGTCTACGAAGGCTCCCTTCATGCCCCAGTCAGAGACCACTGCTGCCTCCTTTGTGCCTGTGTTCAAACTTCTATTGTTTCATCCTCCGGTTTTTATCTTCTACTCCTGTTTGACTCCAGAGTGAGAATTTTGCCTTGTTTTTCTTTATCCCCACCACACAGCACAATGAAAGCTTAGTAAAACTGTCCACAGGTAAAGAAATGGAAACACAGAGCAATTTTCTAACTACGGTAACGAACCAGAGATGACAATGCACCAGAAAAAAAGGGAGGACTCAGAAGGGGGGAAAAAAGGAGGAAAAAATGCACATGTTGTGAAGCTACAAGGTCAGAAGGAATGAGGGTCATAGTCACGGGCAAGACATCCAGAAACATCCCAGCGCAATAGGGAGCATGAGACTTCAAGCCCTGGAAAGGGCCGTGGGTAAAGAGAAGAAATCGAAATAAAAAGACAAAGTGTTTACCTCTTGTAGAATCAAAGTTTCCCAGCACCAGAATGGAGAGACTCAGAAAAGGCTGTTGGGAACTAGAAATCCTGCAAATGGGCGCTGCCTCATCTAGCCCCCAGATGCTTTGGCCTCACGCCCAAAATGTTTAAAATTGTAAATAACTGTTGACTGGTCAATTTCTCATCAAATCCGCTTTGGGAAGAAACCAAGTGGAGAAAGAATACCGGTATGAGTCAACCAGCTCTCCTTTTTCCTCTCTCAAGAAAGAACCTGCCGAATGTTCAGGTAATACCAAAGAGAACAGAAAATGAGTTGTTGAGCAAGACATCAGGATTCAAAGTAATGGCCCAGTTCCCAGCTGCATGCTGGTTGGCACATCCGCCCTTAGGAAGACCCCATCAGGGCTGCTCTGGAAATTTCGAGCAGAGACCCAGTAGCGTAAGGACCTTCTTCCTCTTTTCCTCAAGTGTCATTTCACCCACATAAGAATATATACATTTTAAACCCCCAGGGTAGGAAAAGGATGTCTTGTGTTTCTTATGTAAGTTTCCTTGACTCTAAATAAAGGGCAGGTTCCTCGTAGCTCTTCCAGGCCACATGGCAGGGCACAGGGAGCCCTTGGGAAGACAGGTCACTCAGGGCTGTCACTCAGGGTGTAAAGCTGAAAGCCAACGGGAATTACATGCCAAAGGCCACGTACAAGGCTCAACTCTTTCAGCAATGGGGAACCATTAAGGAGCATCTAGGAGGGAGTCATGGGGCCTTCATTTCAGGGGGGAGGACTCCGCAGAGGGTAGATTTGAGGACGACAAGCCTGGAGGCCATGGTAATAGGACAGGCAAGGGCTGGTGAGAGCAGGAGCAGGGCCCTGCAGGAGGAGGAAGGAGGAAAGGCGCGGAGGTGCTGTGGGTCAGACACTGCGGGGAGTATGAAGCCAGAGGGCCAGGCCACTCCCTTTGGGCTCTGGGTCGAGGGGGCAGACGGTGAGCTGCTGTGTGGATACCAACACCATCACTGAGATGCTTGGTTGACCTTGGAGACTAGACTCACCTTGTGAGTAGAGGTGGCATTTTCTTCTTGAGGAAATGAACGCCCCACCTTGTCAGCCATGTTGAGAAAAGGAGTGGGTTTTGGACTTGGGGACGATATCAGAGGGAAACTGCACCCCACATTTGCTTAAAATAGGCAAGGCAGGGGCGCCTGGGTGGCACAGCGGTTAAGCGTCTGCCTTCAGCTCAGGGCGTGATCCCGGCGTTATGGGATCGAGCCCCACATCAGGCTTCTCCGCTATGAGCCTGCTTCTTCCTCTCCCACTCCCCCTGCTTGTGTTCCCTCTCTCGCTGGCTGTCTCTGTCTCTGTCGAATAAATAAATAAAATCTTAAAAAAAAAAAAATAGGCAAGGCAGACTGTTTTCGAGGTGCTGTGGTAGGGGAGAGGGACTGCGGTATAGAACTGAGCCTGACTCTCAGTGGGGCAGACGGCTGGAGATTGATAGCCAGTGGGCGAGTGAGGGGTCAGTGGCTGGGAATCACGAAGAGGAACTTGATTAGCTATCAAGAATGGGGGGAGTTTCACTAAACTGGGCTCGGCGGTCCAAGGGCAAGGCCTGGCCTAGGAGAGGGGTCAAAGGATCCTGACCAAAGTTTCCTCGAGGAGGGAGTCCTCGCTGAAGGGGAGGACCATCTCTGCTGCACAGGGCAGAGGGCCCAGAGAAGGGGCCTCGGGGGTGCCCCACAGATACCAGGAGAGAGCCTGGAGGAGATATGTGGGAATCTACTGGGAGCCAGACGTGGGGCCTCCAAGGCCTGAGCGTACCCACTGCTGGGGTGAAAGGCAAACAAGTGACGGTGTGACCGAGGATATTCTGTGATGGAGGAAAAGAGGGGACACAGAGCACAGCGACAGAACCAACAAGGTCGAGTCGCATATCAGCTTTAAATGGCTGGGTCCCCCTAGGATGAATGTGTGGAACCAGAGGGCATTCCTCGGGGATACCCAGACACTATAAGGTGCACTCCTAAAAAAACTTTGGGGGCACCTGGGTGGCTCCATCGGTTAAGTGTCTGACTTTCGATTTTGGCTCAGGTCATGATCTCAGGGTTGAGAGATCAAGCCCCTTGCCTGGCTCTGGGCTGAGCTTGGAACATACTTGAGATTCTCTCTCTCCCTCTCTCTCTCTCTGCCTTTCACTCCCATGCATGCACATGCTCTCTCTCTTTCTCAAATAAGTAAATAAATCTTTTTAAAAATAAAGAAACACTGAACTTCTCCCTTCTGATGTGAGGGAGCTCTCAGAGTGTTGGTGATGTGAACATTACCGGAAACGTGGCCTTCCTTTATTCTCTAAACCAGCCATGTAGGCCCTTCTGGCTCTTGCAGATTTTATCTGTAGCAATGTTCTAGGTTCCAGGGGCTGACTCTACTAACACAGATAAGTCATGGGTTTTTTTTGTTTGTTTGTTTGTTTGTTTGTTTGTTTGTTTGTTTGTGGGGGTGGGAAAGAGCAAGGTTAACCTGAACCCAGAGAACTGTTTCTAACTGGGGACCCAGCAGAACCCTTTGTCCACCCAGATGCCTGAGATCAACCAACAGTCCTTGCCCTCGTGACTCTTCCAAATTTCTGCCAGAGAAAGCTAAAATGACAAGCAAAGAGCTGGGCTTGATTCAATGCAGCGCGTTAAAATCCCTCCCCCTCCCGCGACCCGATTTCTCTTGCCTTTATTATATATGATCAAGTGAGTTTGAATGAAACTGTCTCCAAGTCCTCATTTTTATTTCATCCTGACAATATTATTTTTATCAAGCTCATATTTCAAGAAGCTTTATTCTGCTCTGACTTTCCTGAACCAGGGGAAATTATCTTGTTCCTTCCCTTGGGTTTGAAGGAAAACCTTTCCATAGCTAATGTTTATCAGCAGCGCAATTTCTTCAGCAAGAAATTGAAACCTCCTTGACATAGAAAGGTAAAGAACACGGGGGCTGGGATGATAGACAGACCACTAAGAAAAGCTTCAGGGGAAAAGAAGTCCACCTTCTAGAAGCTCTGCCCTCTGTGTGCCTTCCTGGGCAATGCATGTTCATGGAACCAAGAGTGGTTTCAAAAGAGGGATCCACCGGGGCAGCCTGGAAGCTGACCAATCAGAACAGAGCAAGGTCCCTGGCTGGATCCCTGCGGAGCAGACTTTCACACTTGCCCTTCTGGATCACCAAGAGATCTCTGGGGAAAGACAGCAAGGGAGCGTATTATTTTCAGGGTTCTCCAGAAAAACAGAAGCAGTGGGATATATACATGCATATATGCGTATGTACGTACGATATATACCTTGTATTGGGCACTGCAGGAAGTATGGATACATACGTACAGAGAGAGAGACAGAGACATCCAGTGAGAGAGAGAGAGAGAGACAGAAAAAGAGAGAGACAGAGAAAAAGACACAAAGAGAGAGACAGAAAGAGAGAGAGCTGGCCAGAGACAGAGACAGACAGAGACCGAGATTTTAAGGAATTGGCTCAGGAAATTACACTGGATGACGAGTTCAAAAATCTGCAGGACAGCATGAGAGACTATGGACTCTGAGAAACAAACTGAGGGCTTCAGAGGGGAGGGGGTGGGGGAATGGGATAGGCTGGTGATGGGTAGTAAGGAGGGCACGTATTGCATGGTGCACTGGGTGTTATACGCAACTAATGAATCATCGAACTTTACATCAAAAACTAGGGATGTACTGTATGGTGACTAACATAATATAATAAAAAAATATTATTATAAAAAAAAAGAAAGAAAGAAAAAAATCTGCAGGACAGGCCAGCAGGCTGGCAACTCGGGTAGGAGTAGATGCTGACATCTCAAGCAGAATTTCTTCTTTGGAAAAACCTGTTTTCACTCTCAAGGCTTTCAACTGATCTGATGAAGCCCGTCCACATTATCAAGGGGAAATCCCCTATACTTCGAGTCAGCTGACAATAAATGTTAGCCACGTCCACAAAACACCTCCCAGCCACCCCCAGAAGAACATTTGATTGAATAAGTGGATACTCACGATAGCCTAGCCGAGTTGATACATAAGACTAACCAAGGCAGTGGGATGAGGTCGTGGGGAATAAGGAAGGGGAAGTCGCTCAGGGGATCTGAGACAACTGCTGTTCACCACCCCCATGCAGGAGTATTTTCTTATTTTATTTTATTATTTTATTTTATTTTATTTTATTTTTAAGATTTTACTTATTTATTTGAGAGAGACAGACAGACAGAGTGGACACAAGCAGAGGGAGCAGCAGGCAGAGGCAGAGGGAGAAACAGGCTCCCTGCTGAGCAGGCAGCCTGATGAGAGACTCGATCCCAGGACCCCAGGACCACAACCCGAGCCGAAGGCAGACGCTTGACCGACTGAGCCACCCAGGTGCCCAGGAGTATTTTAATATTTTTCATAGGAGCCCTGGTGTCCTCCCAAAATGGGGACAGAAATGGCGCAACCCAAAAAGGAGCAGTTTCTAGGAGGAGCTGCTCAGCAGAGACTAGGAAGGAACATCAAAACAGCTTTGGTCTTCATGACAAAATTCTGCCCCCCAAATTTGTACCCACTCTACATCCTTTGGGGGAAACTGCCACCATCACTCTAAGAGCGAAAGCAAATCTGCTATTGTCACAGCAATAATGGCTCTTCTTGGCTGAGAACCTACTAGACAATATACCATGAAACCTTCAATAACATTTGAAAGGTAAGAGTTATTACACCCCTTATACAGATGAAAAGACTGAGGCCTCCAAAGATCAATTCATTTGTCCAGCACCATCCAGGTCGTGAGTGCCAGAGCTGGGTAATCCCCGCTCTATTCAATGCAAAGTCTATGCTCTTTGCACAAAATTATGGAAGCAAATAGATTTGTTAGCCAGAAGTCAATGTGGGATTTGGGTTGCTCTAGTTTAGGTAGCCGGGTCAAGGATGCCCCAGTTAAAGACTGGTAGTTTTAACCAGAGTAGAAGTGTAGTTTGCAACGTTCTTAAGTCACCATTCCTCAGACACTACTGATAGAGTGAATTTTCCAGAAGATCCATGAACCCTTTTGGTTTTGCTTTGGTCCTACAAAACTCTTACTATTTCCTTCCACTTCCCTAAATCTAATGCCGAAGTTTCTAATCGTTAGACTGTAAGTTGTGGTTGATACTTAAACACAGGTAACTTTCTATTAACAGTGCAGTAAGTAACTAAAATTGTATCAGCCTGTTTTGCTGCTGTCTTACTCTGAATGGCATCCTCCTTGCCCCCAAAGCAATAATACGTTGATTGCAAACTATTTCCCTAACCAAATATACTCCTTCCCCCGGAGAACTGCTACCATGGAAATCTATGCAATAAATTCATTTTTGTGGCGTTGCACATCAAGTCTGACAACACGATTTTGACATTTGGTAAAAGTACGTCTTTGTCTATATCCTCGGAAGAAGACTTGCTTAATAGCGCTCCTCTCAAATGTTCCTGCAGCGTACGTTCTATGCTGACACCAACAATGGGGGGAAGTTATCTTGTTTTGGGTTTTGTTCTTTTGGCTTGTTTTTTAGATACCTGCAGAAGGAGTTTTCATAAAGTTAACAAGGTACCTGGAAGTCGGGTTGTGAGGAAAAATTATTTGCAACTCCACAGAGACTTCACTAGCATGAATTCAGCACTAGTGACCAATTCCCCTTTTACAACACCCCTAACCACATACATTCCTCCACGTTCTTCCTGATGCCAAACTCTGTTGGAAAGATTACTCCGAATTGGATTCATGAAAAACAAATTGGACTTATTTCACTCCAAGAAATTGGAACCACATAAAGTAAAATAATGCCAAGTTATGCTTGGAACTAGGATATGCTTGGTTCCGATTTCTTGTGACAAAAGAGTTCCAGATTCCAACCAACGTGTGCAATGTGGAATAAATCCTTTCTTATTTTTAGATATTATAAATATCCCCAGCATTGTGTTATTTGCAAAAGAAATTCGTAACTTTCCTTGGTCTTCGCCACATTACCGTTCTCTAAAGAGCAGGATGTTATGTAAAACGGTGCGTTCAACACCATCCAAAGGTGTTTATTTCATTGAGGTGGCGAAAGGGCTTATTAGGCAAAATAAGTCAATCAAAGAAAGACAATTATCATATGATTTCATTCATATGTGGAAATTAAGAAACAAAACAGACGAGCATTGGGGAAGGGAAGGAAAAATAAAATAAGATGAAATCAGAGAGGGAGACAAACCATAAGAGACTCTTAACTCTAGGAAACAAACTGAGGGCTGCTGGAGGGGTGGTGGGTGGGGGATGGGTAACTGGGGGATGGGCATTAAGGAGAGCACAGGAAGGAATGAGCACTGGGTGTTGTATGCAACTGATCCATCACTGAACTCTACTTCTGAAACGAGTAATACACTACATGTTAATTAATTGAATTTAAATAAAACAAAAAAAATTTTTTAAGGGGCTTATTTTGTTGGGAAATAGTCTCATAGTTGATTCCAAAGCACGACACTCAAGTAGGGCTTCACAGTGCGGCTCCAGTGAACTTCTTTTAAACACCTATACGACTCAATGTTAACAGCTTACTATCGACAAAATAATCTGTCATTGTACTTTCTCCAAAACGAAAATTGCCTCAAGATTGCTTTCTGTTTTAATCTCTTATGTGAAGAAAAACAGAGAGGGGAGGCCAACTTTCTGCTAGGTAGATAGATGAACTCTTAATGCCTCGAAAAGCATATTTCAATCAATGATTTTTTAAATATATATAATTGAAGGTCTAGATATACTCATCTTGTACATCCTGATTTCTTCTGTAGTATTCCTTGTCGTTACTTTGAACTTAGACAAAGGACCAAATAGAAATGGTATCCTCTGTTAGTTTCTGCCAAAATATAGGCAGAGAAGTTCCTCTGACCCATTCCTGCATTAGGAGCAATGAGGGACACAGAAGTATATTACGATGGCCAGCCCTTGGGAAGCTTGAATGCCATCATAAGACAATGTATGCATTTGCTCAACAATTATTAACAATGCAAAACAAAAACAGACAGTGAGTACTCTAGTCTACCACACAGCTATCAGTCTCTTGATCCACCTAGCAATCTTTTTTTTTTTATGGATTTCATAGTAAGTTGCAGACTTACTCCTACACATATCGGCATGCACAGCGTCAACTAGAGCTCAATACAGCAAAGAACGGTCAACGTCATCCCATTTTGAGGGTGGGAAAGAGCCCACTGGTGTCAGTGAGGAGGATGATGTGCAAGAGAGAGACTCAGAGGCTCAGACAGATGGTCAGGGGGCCATTGCCAAAGTTCCAGAGATCGATGATGAGGGCGTGGACCAGGGCAGGGACGGGCGGAATGTAGAGGAGGGGCCAAGCAGACGGTAGAAATGGCAACTCTCAACAATAGGTTATACGTGGGGAGCAGGATGAGGGAATGGGGGGAATCCACAGCAACTCCCAAACTTCTCCCTTGAGCAACAGTTAGGGACTGACTTTTGGATGGTGAAACATATGCTGGGGGAAAAGTTGTAAGTTGAGTTTTGGATATAATTTTGGGATGCCGTGAGTGTCAGAGAGACAGATGGGAGTCAGCGACATTTGTATGGCATTGCAAGCTTTTTGTCTAGAGAGGGGGTAATGCAGCTACGGCCAAGAACAGAGCTTGAAGCAGCCCGGTTTTCAAGAGGAGGCAGTGCGGAGATGCCTGTAAAAGAAACAGAAGAAGCCGAGGAAAGAGGATACCCAAGGAGAACGGAACCTTGGGAACAAGGGGAGGAAACAGTTTTAAGACGAACTTGTCAAGAGTATAAAACGCTGAGAAGTCAAGAAAGATGAAGAAACCAGAGTCTATGGGATTTGGCAACTTGGATATTAATGGTGATCTTGGTAGAAGACAGGTGTCGTGGAGCAGGGGGAACGAAGCCAAATTTCAGTGTGTTGAGAATTGAATGAAAGATGAGGTCCTAGCCAATATGTGAAGACAAATAATTCCAGAAATTTGGCCATGAGGGGCAGAAGCGAGGTAAGGCATACACATTTAGAGGGGGATGAAGGTCAAGGGAGGATGTGCCTTGCGCACATGACAAATGAACGCCTGCTCCATTCAGCCGACACCCAATATACGTGGCCTTGCACTGACAACTGTCATTGTATGCATGCATTGTCTCCCTGGTTTGACTTAAACTTCCATAAACAGGTGGACCGTGTACTGCGTTCACAGTCTTAGGGAGCGTAAAAGCCTGACGGTGTCGGAGATCATTTCCTATAGGCTCTCCTCTATGGCTGAAGAATCCAAGGCCAAATTAGAGGGAGTCACTCAAGGTCATGTACAGAGTAGTCGGTAACATACCGCACAGGTCCTTTACATTGCGGTTTGCAGTAAGGAGAAAGGTTTTGTTTTTCAGCACAACTGCGTGAAATTCCAGTCCGGAAAGCATCTCAAAGGTATAACCCGGATCACATGGGTGTCCTTCCTGTGTCCACAGCGATGTGGTCATCTGGACCTGGGTAGAACAAAGCCCATCTCCAAGTGTGCCCCCAAATTGGGATTGATCTGCTGGTCCAAAATTCCGGGGCAATGTACTTCTGCCATTTCCTATCACTTCTCTGTTTTACTCGCATCTGCCCTATTTAATGTTAAATGGGGGCATTTGCATATCGCCAGGGAGACACCATTTCTGGGTTTCCTGGCCTGTCTACGGCAGACGTGTTCCAAAGCTTCTGAAGGGACGCTTGCCTTCACATCTCCACTATTTTCAGGAATCTTATTCTGTGGGTTCATTTTGGATTTCAAGTGATGGCCAGACAAAGGGCTAAACCTTTTAACCTCTTCTGTTTCTACTCCTGCTTCTCCAGCTCCCTCCTCAAGATCCTTTCATTAGCTGCACTTTGGAATCACCCAGTGTCGGGCGAATGTAGTCGCCCCATGCAGACAAAGAGAAGGATGAGGTAAGCCACTTAGAGGGCAACTGATTTATTACATGCAGCAAAACTTCCTGTTAGCTTCCCCCAAGTTATCTCTTCCCTTATTATTTGGACAGCACAGTAATTTTCCACTTATTCTCTACTGATGTGAAACAGATTTGTTTGGATCTTAGAGTAAGCTCTGTTTTGCATTGTGTGTGTGTGTGTGCACGCGCGTGTGTGTGTGCGCGCGTTTCCTCCTAGACCTAGTGGAGTACAATCATTTGGCTGTGCACGCCTATATTGGACTTGGTTGCCGCACTCTACCACACTTGCAAAAATGTGCTTTTCTAAAATGATGAGAAAAAGCCTTTACAAGCTGAACTAACAGCATCTGCGTCTCCAAAATGCCTTAATTGTATTGGCAAAAAGAGCATTTCTTATTCTTTAAAGCCTACTTTAACTGGATTGTTGGAGCAGCACCATTAAAAGGATAATGACAACGTTATCCTCAAATAGACGTTCTTAAAATAATTGCTTCCCCCCACTGAGGGCTGGCACAGCGCTCAGGACATTCTGGTGGGGTCAGCAGGTCTTTGATGCTGCCCACCAGAAGCCCGTCTCTGTCTCACTCTCTTCCTTCTCTCCTCCCCCCTCCCCCCGGTTGTATTAGATATTAAAACTTGCTTTCATACCTGTATCACAGCTCATTCCTTTTTCTTTTTTAATGGTAAATATGTAAGTTTCTCAATGGGTCAGCCATTGCTGCTTCTTTATTCTGCCTTGAAATCGTTTTATTCTGGGAGTCAAACGTAATCAAAACATTGATTTTCAGAGCATCGCCATCCCAGAAATTGACCAGCTGGCCATGAACTGATAGGTCTGCACATTCTGCTGCTTATCTTGGGTGAACCTAAGAAGTATGACAATGACGTGTGTGGATAGGGGGCATCCGACCTTGCTGGGAGGGAGGTGGAGTCAGGTCTGGTTGTAGTGTCTACCTGGGGTATTATTCTGGAACTGGGGGGTAAAGGGGAGCCTGGTTTGTGTATGGGCATAAGTGAGGCTCTTGTGAGGCTGTGGATATAAAGCAATAGAGAACTGCAGTCTGTGTCTCTGGAAAAGGAAGCCTTTAGAATCAGGGGAAGTTTAAACATGAAACCAAAGTACCAGGCAAAGAACTGAAGAAAAACAAGACAGAGAGAGGCAGAGCTTAGAGAGATTCCTGGAGATAAATGCATGCAGATGGAGAGGGCAGCATTCTATAGTTGCCCTCTGCTCTTACTCTGAGCAAGGAGGAACTTGTTTCAAGAATCAATTTACACAGGAGAAAAATCAGACTACATATTCATGGTTTTGTTTGATGTTCAGCTCAAACTGAGGCAGCTCACAAATATACTCACTTGCAGAATATGCTTAATCTCTGTGCGAACACGGTAGCTCAATAGTGATATACATACAGCCAGGGGTGGAAGGCATTAGCTTAATTTTGTTGACATTGCACTTCAGTTTAGCCCGTGTCATCGGATTGACAGACCACCTCGTCAAACCTATCCAGAATTATTAAACTAATGGTTTATATCATGTAACATAAACTTCTCTGTTTAGAAGTATATTCTAGATACACAATCCAGCCAGCCAGCACTTGGTTCTTCCTTAAGTGATGCGTGGAGGATGGAGGAAGGAAAATTGAAACACGTTTCCACTATGTTACCTTTCAACCCATTTGTTTACAACGTACAACCACTTAGGGTTTACGAAGAAAATCCACCACGATTTATTGCTTGTAAAGATGATGCAGAGTTGGAGAGAGAATCACTAATAAATTGATGGTGGAGTGCTTTGTTAATACAGAGTGCTGTTAAAATGCATAATGAGGAGTGGTCCCTTCAAGGTCACTCGCCAAAGAAGAGGCTAGAACTCTGGATGCCTTCCTCTTCATCTAACAGACACTGGCATACAAAGCATGAGCACAGCATGTCTTTAACCCCACTTGGGTACTCCTGGAAGGGGCCCCCACTTACTTCTACCCAATGGTCTGAGTAAGACTAACAAAGTAAACAAGAAATAGAGCCGGTGCCTCTCAAGCTTTAACGTGCAAACAAATCTCTTGGGATCTTGTTAAAATGAAAGTTGCCAATCAGTGAGTCTGGGATGGGGCCTGAGACTCTGCATTTCTAATAAGCCTCTAGACAATGCCAACACTATTCACCCAAAACTCTGCTCCAATCTAAAACATCTGGACAGGCACAGAGATTCTGCTAGACACTAAGATTTCAATATGCTGGAAAAGACCATCTCTGAAGGAAGTTAAAGGGGTTTTTTTAGTGTTCAAGATACAAAAACAAAAGCATCCAGAGGGAGATACCTAGAAGGCAACTGGAGATGTTGAATTGGAGACTAGGAAGACAATAGGGCTGTGAATCATATTTGGGGAACCATCCACATAGATGTGTCGTAGGAAGTCATGAGCGTAGATAACTCTACAGATAGACTGATAGATAAACATGAAATATATGGAGGGACCCCATCAGTCCATGACACGTTATCATCATTGGCTCATGCACGGCCCCATTTTTGTTTGATTTTTTTTTTTTTTTTTAGCACGAGAGAGAGCGCGTGGTGTACCAGTGAGGGGAGGGACAGAGGGAGAGAGAGAACCTTAGGCAGGCTCCACATTCAGCCCCTGCATGGGGCTCCAACTCATGACCCTGAGATCATGACCTGAGCCAAAATAAAGAGTCCTACGCTCAACCAACTGAGCCTCCCAGCCACCCCACGGCTTTTTAAAATAAGTTATTTCATGCATTCCCTTGTATCCCCATCCCTCCCAGCACAAGCAATTTTCTAAAGTGTTTGATGTGTAGCCTTACATTTTGCTAAGTGTTCCTCTATAATGCATCTTATTTTGTGTGCACGGGGGGTTCTTTTGCGATATAACCGTGTATGGCAAAGTGAAATAACCTTAATGATACAACTTGTTGACCCGATACACATGTCTACTCCTATGTAGCCAGCACCCAGCTCAAGACACAGAATGTTTGCTGGGGCTCTGTGCACATGCTTTTACTTTACATAAGTGACATTGAATAATAGATACTGTTCTGTTCCTTACCTCATTCCACAGCACAACATTTTCAAGGTTGATGTATGCAGCTGTGTTTACGTATTTGCTTCCGGCTGCTTCAGAGTGTCCCCTTAGTGCTTCCGCCATGTTTATTTCACGTTCCCCAATGAGAGACACCTAGATTGCCTCCAACGCTCCTTACCACAAAGAATGCTAGACCCAACATCATCATTTCTGTTCTCTTATGGACCCAGAAGAGATTTTTACTTCCTAGACTCTAGAACCAGGGACGTGATTACGGAGTCCTGGTGTATACACCTATTTATTTCAACTAAAAGTTACCAGATTGCCTTCCAGAATGGCTCCAGCCAATCTGCACTTACGAATGCTTTTTCCTCAAATCAAATGTATGTTTCCTTTGAATGTTCACTACATGAAACTGGACTCAAGGTGGCCAGGTTTTATTAGGGTTACATTCAGATTTTGCCTATGCATGGCAAGTCATTCATTCGTTGAATATTTAAGGAGCCTCCACAACATGCTGGGTCCTCTTCCAGGGGCTGGGAATGCATCTGGGAAGAAGATAAATCCTCAACCCACATGGAATTTATGATCCAGTCACGATAACATGAAGTGGGTGAGATCCCTTAGGAAGAGAATAGAGGATGAGTGAGGAGGACAGAAAACCAAGGGAAGAATTCTGACAGACATCAAAAGATTAAGGGGTACAGAGAAAAGAATCCTGGATGGAGATCAAAAATGTTCTGAGGTAAAAAGAGAAGCAAGAGAAAGTGATAGTCTAGGAACCAAAAGAAAAGACAGTTTCAAGGACAGTACAGTCTGTCAGAGGGAATATAATTAGGAGGTGGTTGGTCATCAAGGAGGCTTTGGCAGCCATCGATGGAAACTTGGATAATGATAGAGCAGTGCACATGGTATGGTCTTCAGTCATGTCTCCAGAGCAAGCACATGACCTTCATTTTCCTGAAAGCATTGGGCCCCTCCTTCTTCCTTCGGGGTGCATTCTTTTCTAAGAAATTCCTTTTTCCTTCAGTAAACAGACCTGGCTCTTCCATCCGTCTAGACCAGAGCATAAATTCTAAAATCTGGTGTGAATGCCACTGAGCGATCAAGGATAAAATTTTGCTGATTATTCCAAAGAGTGGGACTCTGGTCCTCTCCAAAAATGTTGCACTTAACAAAATTAGTCTGTAAAATTAAAGAAGACAGAAGGGCGGGGAATGAATGGAAATCTTTTCATCTGACAGTTGAAAAGACGGCTTCAGATGTCATATTACTGCTTTTATGTAGGACATAATAATGACTTTATCTTTGTCTCATTGCTTTCACTCATTTTATCATTATATATCATGGATAATTGGGTTGGTTTTTTTTTTTTTTTTTTTTTTTTTTTTTTTTTTTTTTTTTGT
The DNA here is from genome assembly GCF_024610735.1 of Ursus americanus. NCBI lineage: Eukaryota > Metazoa > Chordata > Mammalia > Carnivora > Ursidae > Ursus > Ursus americanus. The sequence goes on from NC_142158.1 coordinate 18,489,143, forward strand.
ATAACGTGTCTGCCCCATGTGTCCAATCTTTTATATTTTCACAGTTCTCCTCCACTGACTTGGGTGTGGTCCTCGTTGCCTCCTGCCTAAATCGTGACAACAACCTGAGGACACTCTGCCTCGAGCAGCACCATCCAGTAGGGCACCCCCCACTTGCAGAATCCTCAGTGCTTTCCCACTGCCTCCAGATGAACCCCGCATGCCATACTCCTTCGTGGCCTGGCCTCACCCCACCCTGAAACTTGGGTTTCCCATTGTATCACAACCATAATGCTCTGCTCCTTTAAAACTGGCCTGCTTTGACCTTCCCCAGATACACTATGCCCTTTCTACGCTCCGTTCCTTTTCCCTGACCTTTAGCACGTTTGGAATTCCCTCCCCCCCTCCCCAGAGTCCATCAGGTCCCATACCCTCAACCCCCACTGTTCTGTCCAAACTCCTAGACTAGCAGCTCCCAAACATGTTGGTTTCAGGACCCTTTTTCACACTTAAAAATTAGTAAGGAGCCCAAAGAGTCTTTATCTTGTGGGTTTTATCTATCAATTTACCATATGATAAATTAAATCAGGAACACACTTAAGTATTTAGTAATCATTTCTGAAAAACCATTATGTGTTACCACAAAAACAATATAGTTTATGAAAAACAACTCTATCTACCAAAACAACAAAAAAATAATAATGAGAATAATGGCTATGCCTTCTATTTTTGCAAATCTCTTTAATGTCTGTCTGACTAGAAGACAGAGTCTCCTATTTCTGCATTCAATCTTTTTTTAAAAAAGATATTATTTTTTTTTTTATTTATCAGAGAGAGAGAGTGCAAGCACGGGGAATGGCAGGCAGAGGGAGAAGCAAGCTCCCTGCTGGGCAAGGAGCCCAATGTGGGACTCGATCCCAGGACCCTGAGATCATGACCTGAGCTAAAGGCAGACACTTCACTTACTGAGCCACCCAGACACCCCAGAGAGAGAATCTTAACCAGGCTCCACACTTAGTGCAGAGCCCGGCTTGGAGCTCAATCTCAGGATCCTGAGATCATGACCTGAGTTGAAACCAACAGTCAGAGGCTTAACCAAGTAAGCCACCCAAGTGTCCTTGCATTCAATCTTTTATGATAGGTTGTTTTGATTGAAGCATATGAAGAAAATCCAGACATTGTACTGGATTAAGGGAGAAGAAGTGTAATACTTTCCAGATTATTGTGGACATTCCTTTTTCATACTGTCCCAAACTGGAAAAGTGATAGTTTCTTAAAAGTTAGTTGCAACATGCAATCTGAAAACTTATCAATAAATTTGTCATACTGATATAATAAAATTCATTAATCTATCTTCTATTTGAATGGATCTTTTATCTATTGATAATTTTATAGCATCAAGCACTGATCATTTGGAAAATATCGGTTCATGGAGTTGTGCAGAAATTCCAAATGTTGATACATTCCATTAAAGGGGATATATATATATATATATATATATATATATATATATATATATATGTAGGGGAGATATATATATATCTCCCCTACATTCATATCACCACCAATCTCATAAAAAAAAAAACTTGGCTTTCAAGTATTGAGAAAATGTAAAGCTTATGGTGGTGAATACATATGAGTTTTCCAGAATTCTACTTTTTATTTGAAAGCTTGAATTCTATAATTGGTAACAAAAATATCAGTTGCTTTCCTTGAAGCGATAGGCTCTCTTTGTTCATTTCCAAGAAAATGTTTGGCAAATATCCAAATCTGAATAACCAAAGTTTATCTGTCAATCATTGTGGTAGGCAGAAAAAATGCCTTCCCTGCACCAAAGATCTATTCCCTTCCCAATTTCTGCAACCCGTGAACATTACTTAAGCAGCTTGAGGAGAGGGGCTTATCCTGGATTAACCCTTACAAAAGAGAAGAAGACACAAAGGAGAGAAGGCTATGTGAAGACTGGTGTGATACTGCCATCACCACCAGAAGCTAAAAGCGACAAGGAACAGGTTCTCCTCCAGAGCCTCCGGAAAGAGCACAGCCCCACCGGCACCTTGATTTTGGGCTTCCAGCCTCCAGAACTATGAGAGAATAAGTATCTGCTGTTTTAAGCCACCAACTCTGAGATCGTCTGTTACCTCAGCTCTAGATCATTTGGTATAGTCCTTCTTGCAAGGAAACATTGATGTTCCGTGACAAAGGCTGCTATTTCAGCTGGCAACTCGAACAATCGCCCAGGTCCTTTTCTGCAAGGTGATCATCATATTTCAATGTAGAACAGCAGTGCATTATGCGCACTTCTCATTTCCTCACCCAAAATCTCAAGAATTGAGATGTAATAAAACGAGTCACTTGTAGTGCTTCAAGGACACTCCTGACTGAAGGAGGCATTATTTGTACAATGAGCGAGTGGAGGTAAAGAATACCGCAACTATTGGTATAGTGGGTGCCAGTGCCTGGTTCAAGTCTTCAGAGTCTTACCTACTCTCATTGTGCCCCATCAGTATAAACACCAGCACAGAAAAAAAAAGAAAGAAAGAAAGAAAGAAAGAAAGAAAGAAAGAAAGAAAGAAAGAAAGAGAAAGAAAGAAAGAAGAAAGAAAGAGAAAGAAAGAAAGAAAAAGAACATTTTAGCATTATCACAAAAATTGCTTTGACCTCAAGGATGCCCTTGAAAGTGTGCTATGGCCCTGAGGACCCGTGGGTCACATTTTGGCAATGGCTAAAGCAAAGACAGCAAGAGGCTTATTTAAAATTAGAAGGTGTGTATATTGGTATTCACTGCATAGCCTTTAAATTTTTCTATAGATTCTTTCATTTTCATAATGAAATGTTGGAGGGAAAGTTTTGTAGGTATGTTAAAAAAGAAATTGTTAGCTCATTTTGTGAGTCTGAGCCTGGAGGGTAATTGCTCTCCTTGGCCTGCTGTCTTCTGGCTCCTGTTCACCTCTTCCTTGTCTTCTAACTGCTCCAACTACCTGAGGGTCTGGAAATACTGGGCTGCTGGGAGTCATCCAGACATCCCTCAGTCTTCCATATCTCCACGTCTTTTCATGTTGATTCCCTAAGCCAGAATACATTCTCTCCCCCTCCACCTCTCTTGGTGCTCCAGTAAAATTTTAATTTAGCTTTCAGGTTGGGGCCCCAATACTTCCACCACCAGAAGCTAAAAGCAACAAGGAACAGGTTCTCCTGATGGCAGCATCACACCAGTCCCTGTGTCCCCATGGACTGACATTGGGACTTCTACTCCTAGAGTCGGCCTGAAGAGCAGAGCCACTGGACATCGCCCCAGACACCAACAAACGTGAGAGACTAGAACATCACTGGAATAAACTTGATGTGTGATGCCAGTTAGCTCCGGTTTCCCTAGGCGACTCTTCCGGTAACGCATGAAATACGCATTAACGATGAGTACTGAAGTAAACAGTGATCCAAAATGGAATCCTTCCATGTCTTCACAAGCCTATCACTCCTAAGCATTTCTGCTCTAGACATGAGAAGTCACTCTAAACAAACACTCTTAAGGCCTTTCCTGAGACACTTGCCTTAAGTCATAGCTGGATCTCACCAAAAAAATTCTGAAACTAAGCAATGCGTGGTAGGGTGATGTTTACCCAGAGTAGGTGGGTCATACTGTTATATAAATCTTAAACACTTTAGTAGGCCTCCCCCAAAAAATTGCCTGGTTTCAAAAACTGTAGTTCCAAAAAAGTTAAACCGTTCCGGTACATTCCATGTCTGTCATAAATCTCTTATTTTGGACAAAAAGAAAACCGTAAACAGTTTTTATTACTAGAGAATTCTTTTTTTTTTTTTTAAGATTTTATTTATTTATTTGACAGAGAGAGAGACAGCCAGCGAGAGAGGGGACACAAGCAGGAGGAGTGGGAGAGGAAGAAGCAGGCTCCCAGCGGAGGAGCCTGATGTGGGGCTCGATCTCAGAACGCCGGGATCACGCCCTGAGCCAAAGGCAGCCGCTTAACGACTGAGGCACCCAGGTGCCCCTATTACTGGAGAATTCTTTTCTCTACATCCACACTGATTATATGTTGAACATACATTAAAGGAATATCAGTTTGAAGAATGTCAAATGATTCGTCTGCCTGGGATGTTCATGTGTGTTTATAAAGCCAGTCCGTTCTTCCTTGATAGCACGATTTCACTGTAACTGAATTCTCTGGATTTTCATCTCCCCAGTTGACAACAAGCTCCTTGAAGACGGGGACTGTTGTATCCCGGGGCCTAGCCCAGTGCCTGGTACATGCCCAATAATTAAGTGAATACATAATGGTGGGGGAGGCCTTGGCACATTTGAACATTCAGACATCCATTATACAAGTTCCACATACAGTACCTTCATGATAACAGAAGCCGGGGTCCCAAGGAAAGAACCCGGCTCCTTTGGGGATCCACGTAATCAATCAAGTATTTGTTGAATGACAAATGCCAGCAACTCGCAGGCCTCCGAGCTGGCTGCTGGGGGAATGCAGAGCAGAACAAGGTCCCTGCCCTTCCGGAGTGAATAGTGCTGACTCCACAGACAGTCGTGAAACAACTGGAGAAAGATTAAGCTTGTGGAGTTCCATAAAACAAAAGCTGGCAGAGGCCCTTCAGGGGACCCAGAATTTGAATATAGCATGTTACAGAAACCTGCTCTTCCTTTATTATATAACAATTGAATGTAGACAATGGAAATAGGGAATCTGAGGCCTAGATTTTCAAGGAAGCTAATAGGTCATGCAGTATGTGACCAAAAAAAAAAAAAAAAAAAAAAATCAAGTTAACAAAAGTGTAAGAACTCTGAAAGGCATCTATATACAGTGTATCCAAATATCTATTCACGAATGAAAAGAAATTATTTGGAATACTTTTCTGTGTAGCCCATGGTCCAACTGATTGGCTCTTTTTTTAGGTCCTAAGATAAATTTACCATTTACCACACCCAGGAGAGACTCATAATCATAACCACTGACCAAGTCACTTCACCAACATTTACCAAGTGACTTCACATTTGTTCTCTAATTTAATCCTCCTAACATCTCTAAGCACTGCAGCCTTTAGACCCAGCAACCGGGGTCCCGTCCCGGAACCCACACCCCAGAAGACTACCCCCGCTCTCCTCCAGCCATGCCCTTCCCACTCCGCAAGCGGCCAAAGTGATAGTGACCCCCAGAGGCCTCACCCCCTTCGGCCTCTAGCATAGAAGCAAACACAGGATGCGCAGTTAAATTTGGATTTCAGATAATCATGGAATCATTTTTTTATTAATGCCCCATATTTAGTATATGTATGTCTCAGAATAGCGAACCTCCACCCAGCTTTCAGGACCGAGCCAAATCCCACCGCCCCAGCGCTCTCATTCCCTCCCACCTGCGCCCGCAAGTAGAAGCAACCCCCTCCTCTGCGCATGCGCTGTACATCACCGGCGCTCGTGGGCTGCTTTTCTTTCTCTACCCCAGGGCACAGGACAGTCAATTCCTGTGCACGTCCCACCTCCTCTACTCAACAAAAGCTCTTCAAACTCTTCACAGATAGAGACCTGTTTTAGGAGAGTGCCCCGCAATCCTGCGTTCCCCCACTAAAGTGTTTGAGCCCTGCTCTTGGAAACCTAGACCTTTCTCGAATGCTAGTGTTCATGTCAGACCGGGTGACATCTATGCCTGGGAACACCAGGACGTGCTGCTGCAAGGCTCACTCTCGCTTGGTGTCGCCGAGTCTCGGAGGAGCACTAGGGAGTCCCCTCCCTTCATCCCCCATGCAGGATGGCTTTTCAGGGAGCATCTCTGACCGACGGGCACGCCTCACACGCTTTCCTTCTTTCTTCCCTCATTCTGAAGGCTCAAATTAACTCTCCTTAGGGAACTTCGATCCCATACAAATCTGTCTCATTTTTCTTCCTGAAACTATATAAAATGTCAAAATATTTAAATCAACTAGAATCTTAAGAGTTAGGATGTTAGGGTAGTGACAAATCAACAAGAAAAAGACCCAAAAAAGCCCCCCAGTAGGTCAGGCTACCCTTCATCGCATTCACAAACATACAAGGAGGCAAAAGGGCATTTAAAGACAGCTCCAACTCATTGTTATTCAAATCCACGGCAATCACTTTTTCTTTAAAATTGCAAAAAATAAAAAGTATTTAAGCTTATACGACAAGGATTTGGCAACAGTGCATTGAAAGGGGGCGCTCTCGAGCGCTGCCAAAGGAAGTGTAAACTCAAAAAAAAAAAAAAGATCTGTGGAGAGAGTTTGTCAATTCGTATCCAGAGCCTTGAAAACATTCATATTTTTCTGACCTAACTACTCCATGTATAAAAATTTCTCGTGAGAATACATCAGATAAGCACTTGAGAGTTTTCACAGCTGTGCTATTAAAAAAAAAAGTGTGAAACAAATAAATGCCTAACAATAGGGGGGTGACTAAATAAATTTTAGAATATGCATCTAACGAAAAATTATTGCCGTCCCTAGAAATCAAGTTTTCAGGAGAATTCCTGACATAAGAAAATAGTGTATTAATTGAGACAGGCTAGGTTGTCCGGCAGTAACAGCTTTTAAAAATCTCAGTGGTTTTAGCAACAACAAAAACCGCTTCTCTGGCTCACATTCCACATCCAAAGGAGATTAGGCAGGAGAGGATGGGGAAGGCTCCCTCCATGCACTCACCCAGAGCCCCAGACTCTCTCAGATGAACGTAGGACCACCCTCTCAGCAGGGAAAAGAAAGGTCAAGATGGTCCCGCCAAGGCATTCAATTTTCAACCTGGAATCAACACGTCTCACTTTGTCTGACAGCCCATTGGCCAGAACTAGTCACGTGGCTCCACCTACCTACAACGGGGGGAGGGGGTGGAAATGCAATCCTACTATGTGCCCAACAAGATCCAAGTTTAGTGAAGTATTTATGATACTTCCGTATTGTATGGATAAATGGAGGAAAGCCACTCTGATAATAGAGGTATCTGGGGTGTGAAAGTGGAGATGTTCTTATTTTCTTCTTTACACGGGTTTGAATTTTCTAAATTTTCTGCAAAGAACACCTTAATTTCTACAATAAGAGGAAAATAACTTTTTATGTTTCAGGATTCCTCTTGCTGTCCTGGGTTTTCTCACCTTTGGAAAACATATGTTTCTTCTCCCTAGTTCAGAAATCCTTCTAAGCCTCAGCCCCAACCGTAATGGCAATACTATTACTATTTCTCTCCCCATAAGAGAGCTAAATGAGAAGTAACCAATAGATGTCCATTTAAAGACATTTGCATGGGGAGGGGTGGCCCGGAGGTGTTCATTAGATGCAAACATCATGATGCTTCCCTCAGAATACGCAATTAAATTCTGTCACCCTGGGTGGGGGAATGGGATGGACTGGTGATGGGTAGTGAGGAGGGCACGTATAGCATGGTGCACTGGGTGTTATACCCAACTAATGAATCATCGAACTTTACATCAAAAACTAGGGATGTACTGTATGGTGACTAACATAATATAATAAAAAACATTAAAAAAAAATTCTGTCACCCTACACAGGAGGTTAGATCATATCTCGCTCCCATTTAGCCAAAAGATATGCCCAATTCCCTTGATTATTCCCTAAGGAAATATGAACCTTACCAAACATTTCAGGCTTATAGTGAAAAAATAGCTCAGAATATTCACTCTCACAAATGAACCCAAGTGGATGGATTTTATCTCTTGGCTGCCAAGTTCACTGGTGATATCCTTAAGTCTTCTTGCCTAACCCGGGCTCTAGCGGCTCTTGCCTTCTCTAAATCCTTACAGTTCACATACTGATCTGTCCATATCAGACAACCAAGCCCAAATCATTTGACACCTTGTTTCAAATACTAATTTCCAGGGCCAGGGACCCTAGGAAGACAAGTACCGTCTGGGCTCCTCTGGGCTCCTCTCTCTTGCCCCCACTGCCGACCTAGCTGAGCACCAGCATAGCTCAGCCCTGCTCGATAAAGACTTTGCCAAGTGGACCTGAACGCTTCAGGGGAAAAGTAAGTTGCAGGTCTGATCCTGGCCCCTTCCTCATAAGGCACCTAATGCAATGTATTTATGTTCACGCGGCCACTCGCACAGATTAGAAATGGGAGCAGGATACAGTAGGATCCTCGGGAGCCAAACTGAGATTCCGTTATTTAAAAAAAAAAAAAAAAAAAAATCGTGTGCTGTAGCTATTGAAAGGAAAAAAGATGGAGTTTCACAAGGCTATCAGCCCACCGTCTTCTAGTAAGAGGGAACAGAAAATGTGACTGAAAGGAATCCCAGGGCATCAGGCACAGATGGAATGCTTACCTGTGGGGTCTTCTTTAGGTTGATATGCCCCACTAGCCACAGGTCCATCGATGTGAAGAGAAATTAATTAATGGCAGCATCACCACCGTAGCTTGTTTGAACTAACTGTTGATGTGACAGGGATGAGGAAGAAAAAAGAGAGGGATCGTGGCAAAACAGATGAGGTTTTAATTAATGGTGTCTTGAGATGCCACTTCTTTGGAAACAAAGTAAGAATGACCTCTCTTGGCAACTAAGTCATCCAATTCCACATTCCCTGTACAACCATAATACTTAACTTTACCTGTATGCTTCCCAACTTGAAGTGGGGACAGTGGAGAAAAATGCTAAGGTGACTGGAACATTCTCTCTGCCTCATTGTGTCCCAGCAGAGCCTTGCTGGGTGATACATAGTGCAGCGTTCAAGCTTACTACCGCATTCCCACCGGCCCCGGGTCATGCAAAAATCATGCATTTTTGACCCAGGAGCCACAATCTTACATTAAAAGTGATTACCACCCCTTTTGACTTCTTAGCTGTAAATACGAGATTTAATCATAACGTTTAGCTCTGTGATTTATGGATATCATAAATCACATTGTGTTTTGAGTCTGGGACTGTCTGTCTCAGTGTTAAGAGACCACAGCAACTGGCATTTCAGGAAGTGATGAAAACAAGATTGTTTATAAAGATATTTTGGTCTTCCTCCAGCATCACCCCGTCCGCCCTCCCCAGCCAAACACCAGCACCAGCCAACACCTCCTGTCTTGAAAGGGACACAGAAAGCGCCACTAACAAACACAGCGTCGCTCGATTTTTACCTGCTGTGTGTCCTTGCTCTCCACGGATAGGAGGAAAAGTTGCAAAAAGCAGGAGTGATTTATATTGCCTCCTGGCACTGCATCGGTTTGGGAAAATCATGGAGAAGAAACTGCAACTTCACTAAAAAGCGAATCAAATAGCATGTATTAGAGATGCTCATAGCCCTCCATGGACTGCTATCCAGCACGCCCTGCCTCTCCACCATCCCGTGGTGCTTCCTTTGTTTCTGATCTGTATTATGCCCGTAACTTGCTTCTGGACCTCTGAAACTGTTAGCTTCATCCTAAATGTTTCACAATCCAGATTGCTGTCCTAGTTGGCTAGGGCTTCCATAACAAAACAGCCCCAGCTGGGTGGCTTAAATAACAGAAATTTTATTTCCCCCGTACATTTCCAGTTTGGGAGGTTAGAAGTCCAAAGTCAAGGTGTCAGCAAGGTTGGTCCTTCCTGAGTCCTTGGCTCATAGACGGCCATCTTCTCACTGGGTGCTCACATCATCCATTGGTCTATGTGTGTCTATGTCCTAATTTCCTCTTATAAGGACATCAGCCATATTGGATTAGGGCCCATCCATTTGACTTCAAGATCCTATCTCCAAATAAGGTCATATTGTGAGGTAGCTAGAGTTAGGACTTCAACATCTGAACTGGGGCAGGGAGGAGGATACAATTCACGATCACCTTGCCAACCCTCTTCTTCAGGACAACTTTGTCCTTCACCAAGGTGAAGCTCACCAGCCGGTCCATCGGCTTCCTCCACCTCTCCCACTGAAGCACACTGTGGCAGCAGCATGGGGCCAGGGCACATTGGCTGCTAACACACCACACGTCCTTCTTCTGGGTGGGGCTGCCCCACCTGAGCCTGCAGCACCGTGTGAGGTGACCTCCTTTCAAGTTCAGGACATGGCGGCAAAGTCCAGCCCCCTCCATGGTGACTCCCCTTCAGCTGGTTTGCTTACCTGTCACTTCTTGACCTCAGACAGCCCCTGCTTTGCCAAGAGATTTGAACTCTGAGGAGGAACTAAAACTTCTCTCTCTCTCTCTCTCTCTCCCTCCCTCCCTTTCAGCTCTACCTCCCTGAACCAAAAGGATTTTCTATTTCCAGCAGTATAAAAACTTTCCTTATATCATATTCTCTCTTTCCTCCATCATGGCTCAAAATAATAACACTATCTCAGGCCTCCAAGTTTTACTCTTGATATACAGATGGAAGCTTTTTGGAATTTGGGAAACACTTTTCTCTCTCAGCAAAGCATTGATTTGAAGACTCTCTCACTTTTCACATAACAATTCTAACATGAAACCCAAAGCTAAGCCAAGATTCTTTATTCTGGGTGGTCTCCTCCTTCCCTTGAATTGATAGATTCAATGCCAGGACAGCCTGATAGCAAGGAATGAAAATACATGGATATGTCAAGACTACAGTTCTTGTTGCACTAGCGGCTAGGAAACAAATATTCCAGTACATCCCCCCAAATAAGCTGACTTGTTAAGGGCATTTAACGATCTGGTTAGCACTGGGATTATTTTGCTTAGTAGATAGGTAACTAGGGAGGCAATGAAGAGAACCATCAAACGTGTTTGTTAAGAATTCACTGGCAGGGGCATTTCTCTGGTCCAGAGCCAGAAACCTTCAGTATCCAACAGTAATTGTCTTTCCAGGACCTTGAAGGTGCCCACCACCCTTACTATTTGCCCATCCTCATCTCACTTGGGACCCCTAAGGACAATGGAAAGTAGAAGAGGAGAATCCTGAGAAAACATCCAGTACAGAAGGGTCGAACTGGCTGGATCCCCGAGAAGTACATTACATACAAAACCTGACTTAGAGGCAATTCAACATGGAGAGTAACACAGGACTAGAGTCAGACCACTTGGCTTCACATCCTGACACTCCCCCTTCCTACCTTGTCACTCCACGTTATGAAACCTCTCTAGAGGTCATCTGTAAAATGAGGGTGACTAAAAGACCTATGTTTATGGTGTTGTTGTAAAGCTTATAGGAGTGACTACATGTGAAATGCTAGAAGAGTGTTTGACACATAGCAGACTCTCCGTAAATGTTAATGCGAGTATTATCAGGTTGCGGAAAAGTGGTTCTTATGAATAATATTAATAGCCAAAATTTATTGAGTGCTTATAATATGCCAGGCAGTGTTATAAATTCCCTACATGTGTAATGGGGGCTAAAAATTATTAATATAAGAATATTTTTAAAGCCTGTTTTCCATCCCTTTCTAGGTCTCTCCACCCCCACTTCCACTAGTAAAATTCTGATTTGGTTCACTTGGCATTTCCCCATATCCTCGGCTCATGGGCCTTAGTCCATAGATTGCGGGAAAATACTGGAAGCCTGAGAGGCAAGAAGATTTATATTTGAAATGAAGAGAACTCCTGGCAGTAAAAAAAGAATAGCTCCAAGAAAACATGGCAGAGTGAGTATGAGAAGTTTTACTTGGCAGCTGAGAGTGGAATAAGGAGAGGTTTTCAAGTACAGCTACTCTGTGTTGAAAGCGACGGGGACAAATTGAAGGCAGAGGATTTTTTTTTACGTGCCGCTATTTCTCATGCACACATTACCCTCTTGGAATTTTCTGAAGAAACTACAGTAAACACTTGAATTGCTTTTGATTAGGCTTCTCTGCTAACTTGTTTTTCTCTTTGAATGGGATTCTAAGAGAAGACAGGACCACATGGGACCCCACCTTTATACAGGTTATACACACATTCTCTCACGTTAGCCTCACAGCAACCCTGTGAGGGGATACTGTTATTATCCCTTCTTCGAAGGGAAAACTGAAGTTTAAAGCGATAACTTGCCCACAGTCACACAGAAAGCACCAGAACCTGAATTCAAATCTAAGTAGTTTGACCTCGGAGCCCGCATACTGTCTACCGCACTATATAATTATCCCTTTAAGCTGCATTAATTCGTTCTTCCTCAGTTGTCCTCCTGACATTGTTGTCTAAGGAAACTAATGCCTGGTTTCTTCCCAATACCTGAAAATGTTTCCTTTCAATTAAAACAAAAACCAAAGTGTGTGTGTGTGTGTGTGCACGCACACGTGCATGCATATGCCTTTTAATTTAATTAAATAACTTAAATATTAAATATTCACATTGTTTAAAATTCAAAAGGTACAAACGGTATAAAGCAAAGTCTCCCTCCTAACCTTGTTCTCCCAGCCATCTGGTTCCCCTTCCCAGAGGCAAACAATGTTATCAGCTCCTATTGTGTATTTCTAGATAAAAGCATTACAAGCAAATACATTTTGTCTCTTTTTCTCTTTTTAAAGGATAGCATAACATACTCAATGTTGTGTGCTTTGATTGTTTCCATTTGTTGATACTGGAAACAAACCGGGAAACCGTTGCACACTGGTAAACGAGGAGTGTCCTCATCTTTCCTTACAGCTCAAAACAACCCATTAGGATACACCCTCATGTCTGTTGGACAATCAGAAAACTTCTCAGTTGATGCTGTTGTAAATGACGTGACAATGAATACGCCGTCATTGTTCGTGTTTGTAGATCCATAGTATAAATTTCTAGAAACAGAATCGCGGGGTCAAAGGCCATGTGCACGTGTATTTTTAATAGATACTCCTAAATTGCCTTCCACAGGTTTTTGTTTTGTTTTGAGAGAGATTGAGCACAGCCTCAAGCGGGGAGAGAAGCAGAAGGAGAGGAAGTGGAACAAACAGACTGTGTGCAGAGCACAGAGCCCTCGGGAGGCTCAACCCTGAGATCACAACCTGAGCCGAGATCAAAAGTGGGACCCTTAACCGACTGAGGCACCCAGAAGCCCCTGGCACAGATTATTTTTAACAAAGGACATGCCTACCAGCAATGTACGAGATTGTTTCCTTTCCCTCACCCTCTTCAACACAGTGGATTATTAAACTTTCTGGTCTTTGCCCATCTGATAGATGAAAACGGAAAATCCATTTCTTCTTTTGCCTCAGGTTACTTGAGTTTAAAGTGTAACTTGTTGTCCACAAACCTTTTTATTCCTTCATTTAAATAGTGTAAGGCATTTCCCACATACAAGGTTCTATCCCAGTCACCCCTTCGCCCTGTGAAGCAGAATCTCTCTCCAAAATCATTGTGTGGCTTAAGATTCCTCCAGATGGCTGGGATTTGAATAACTTCTGATTTCTTCATAGTAGAATAATAGGATAATTATTGGGGTTTTGGAGGAGCAAATAAATAATATTCCTGTCCCAGTTCTCTCTCCAATCCCCTTCCCACCCAGCTCTAAGTTGGGACCAATCAAGAGACAGTCACAGGAATCAGACAGATGGGGATGAAAATATCTGCTTTATGTCTGATAAAGCTGATTGGGAGTCTAAAGCTTAGACCCAGAAACAGATGGGTTTTCTAATATCTGCCCTGAACCAAAAAACAAACAAACGAAAAAACCATAATTAAACCCATACATGTGGTCACAGGCAGGCCTTCTCAGCAAAGGGCAGTCTTCTGTGCAGCAATGGCCCACTTATCCTAGGGCCTCAGAGGAAAGTGGGTTTCCTGAGGACAGCCAAGCCCACCAAGAGCCTGCAGAAGGGCTGAGCCACATGGGCTACTCAAGCAGACCAGCTACACATGCTACAGGTAGCCACACACACACACACACACACACACACACACATGCCCCAGAGGCAAGGAAATTCTCACCCCTCCATGCAAATATATGGAGAGGGGCTAAGAATACTCCAATTGCTTAACCTTCGGGGATGAAGTTCTAAAGAAATGGGATCTTTTGGAGGTGGGAGGGAATTAAAAATGTGCAAAGAATGCAAAATGTCTTCACTACTTCATTCATAAAATACTGATTGAGGATTTTACCCAGTACCAGGCTCTGTGCTAGGATCTGGGACTGAGATGGCCAATACTCAGACCTCGCCTTCTATAGGACTGACGCTGTACAAGAGAGAGAGCCACATAAATAAATCACCGTAGACAAACTCTAATCGAAGCATAGACAAAGGGATGGACAAGGCTTTGCAGGGGTGCCCTGAGTTGTGCTAGGAAGGATGAGTAGGGCAGTGAACAGCCTTGTATGCAACATTATTTGGCATAAGGGGTTTGTGGGTCACAGTTGCAAAAGGAGAGAACGGAAACGAGTTGTTTTGGGGGCACAGAGAGTATTTCTGTGTGGATGGGGACCTGTGCAGAGGAGAAGGTGGGGCACAGGTGGCATATAAGACATGCCTGGGGAAGCACCAGGGCTGGCCTGGGAAGCCACTGTAAGCCACACTCAGGAGTTGGTGCTTGATCCTCAGAAAAGGGGGATCCCTTAGTGCTTTTTAAGCAAAATTGACACGACCCAATTTGTTTCAGGACAATCACTCTGGCAGCAAATGAAGAAGATAGAGTGGAAAGAGGGAGAGAGAGGGAAAAGAGCAAGAGAGAGAGACCTAAGGTGGGAGAACCAATTAAGAGTTAACAAACTATGGGGCACCTGGGTGGTGCAGTCGTTAAGCGTCTGCCTTCAGCTCAGGGCGTGATCCCGGATCCCTGGGATCGAGCCCCGCATCAGGCTCCTCTGCTAGGAGCCTGCTTCTTCCTCTCCCACTCCCCCTGCTTGTGTTCCCTCTCTCGCTGGCTGTCTTTCTCTCTGTCAAATAAATAAATAAAATCTTAAAAAAAAACACAAAAGAGTTAACAAACTAATGCAGAAGAAAGAGGTTAAGGGTCAAGATTAGCACAGGGTGATCAAGAAAAGTAAAGAGACTGAGCAGACATTCCCCAGGTAGAATGAGCAAGATGTGGGAATTAAGTAGGCCTGGGAGGTGAGTGGGAGGGGATCCAGGGCAAAGAGGCGTTCTGTTTGAGTGGTGAGGCAGGAACTGACACTGGGAACGAAAGAGGAGCAGGTTGGGGGAGAAGACATTGAGTTTTGTTTTGGATCATGCTGTGTTTGAGTTGCCTGAAAGATAGCTAGGAGGATGTGTCGAGCAGGTGCCGAGAAATGAAAGTCTGAGCTCAGGAGAGAAGTCGGGGCGCAGACAGACATGGCAGCTATCGGTTTAAGGGCTGTAAGGGAAGCTATGGGAGTACTGTAAGAGCAGTCAGCTATGCAAGCAATGAGGCACGGAAGAGAAACAGGATGGTACAGGGGACCAAACAGATGATGGGTGTCTGGAACAGAGAAGAGGTCAATGAGGACACTTCCATGAGGGAGTGAGGAGGTCTGGGACATAAGGATGGTGGAAGAACCCTTCAATGAATCATGGAAGAGATCAAATTATTCCTCCTTCTAGATGTTCAAGGCCACACTGTGTCTTTGGAGGGGACAGTTTTCTCACCCATGTTTGTCCTGTGACATTCATCTTCCAGGGCTGCCTGGAAAACTAACTGGGTGAGAGAAAGAAGGTTGAGGACAATGGCTCAGCTTCCTCCTGTATACCCTCTGGAAGAACCTTCTCCTTGTTCACCAAGAGAGCAGAGCAGGGCCTTAGGAACACCTTCCCCCAAAAATCTTGCCAAAGCTCTGCATTTACAAACATCAAAAGGAAATCTAATATCCTCCTTCATGGGTTAAAGGAAATCTAATATCCTTCTTTATGGGTTTAAGGAAATCTAATATCCTTCTTTTCCTTCCTTATGGATTTCTCACCAGTGAAGCCCACTCTGCCTAACAGTGATCCCTGCCAGGTCCCTTCATGACCACACCATCTGCTCCGGTCAAAAACTTGGCCAACTCACTATGCTCACCTTTCTCCAGCCATCAGAGCTTGGCACAAGCTAGCCCATGTGCCTGGAACATCCCATTCTTTCTACAAAATTTCTCTTGATTTCTTCAAAGTCATGCTTGAATCTTACCCTGTCTATGAAGCTTCTGCTCATTTTCTGAGTCTGTACGTCAACTGAGAGGCACACCTACTACTCTTTGACTACAGACTTGGTCTAAGTTAACATTTTTTTCCTACAGAAATCATGTCATTTGTCATAATTACTTAGGGAAATAAGCAGACTTTTCTGGATAACCAGAACTCTGCCTCTAAGCATCAATATTTTATTTGCTTCGTCAAATGGACCAATATTTATTGAGCACTGACTTGTTAGGTGCCAAACACTGTGCTACACGATGGAGATTTTAAACAAAGGAAAGTAAACACAGAGAAAGTATTCATTACATAGGCCAAGAAACAAGCCTGGGCCTCCTTTAGGGGATGAAAAATTTACATCTTAATTGCTCCCACTGCCTTGTTTGATAGATCTTCCTAAAGCAGATTATTCTCTTCCCCGCCTTCTTAAACAGAGAGGAATGAACAACATCTGAGACATTTGTGTTGACTTGGGTGCATCAACTTGAACATTTCTTTTTTTAATTAGAAAAACAATATGTTCCTTGTGAAAAGTTGCAAAAAAAAATTTTTTTTTGAGTCACCCATGGTCATACCATCCAAAAAGCAACCGCCACTAACATATTTGTGTATCTCTCTAGGCTTTTGTCCAACCAATTTTAGGAAGTTTGCCATAATAGAGATATAATATATTGAACACAAAAGTTCATAGCTTGCTCTCTTACAAGTTCCCAGTATGGTGTAGCCAGTTTTCCAGGAAGCATCCTTTGTTGAACAATGTCAACCAGGAGAGAAATCCCAGGCCCTGTTTTCCCCCACTTCTCTGGCCCCTCCTGCCCCCATGCAGGGGAGCAGAGCTCACCCCATCCTCTGCTGTGACAGCAGAAGCTTGAAAGAGCAGAGGAGGGGTGGATACAACATGCCCAAGGCTGAGAAATCTGTAGGACCCAAGGATGAATTAAGACAGAGTACTCCTTATTTCTGGAGAGAGGAATCCCCTACCCAGGGAGTAGGGTAGGGCAGTGGGAGGTTCTAGCCACTGAGACAAGAAGAAATAAAAGGGAAGCATTGGGGAGGTGGAAAGAGATGTCCAGGAGAAGCAGGGGCTTCCATTCTCCCCCCTCACCACTGGCAGAAAGTGGAGATAAACCCTCAGAGGCTACACTGTACCAGCTGAGAAGGAACACCTTCTGAAGGCTATCATCTAAGCAGAGAAGACCATATGTCCCATCTTAAAGACGCACAAGTTTCCAACTTTTCCATTTCCAGAGGATCCTTGTGCACAAACCCTGAGAGACAGAAAAGGGACCTTTAATACGTGTTGTATTTGTAATAGAGGGACATCTCCCAGGACTACAAATGACCTGGGAAGGAAAGCATATCCCTGCTACCTGTTCAGGACATAGTCTCACCTTCATGCACCCCAAGGAAGTTATAGACTGCTTATAGAATGTGAAGGGTAGTTGGCCCTATACAAAATGGCCCCAGAACACCCACAACTAAACATCCATTGTTCTTCCTTCGCCTTCAGTACAGTGACTTGCAACCTTATCTGCATGTTGGAATCACCTGCATAGCTTCCAAAACTACCAATGCCTGTGTCTCACTTCCGGTGATTGGATGAATCCATCTTGGGGGTGGCCTGGATTTCAAATTACTTTTTTAAAAAAAGATGTTCAGGTGATAATAGTCTGTGTCAGATGTGTTTGAGAACCACTGCTTTAATGTCAGGTCCTGGAAATCACTCTCCTCTTAAGTGGTCTAGAGCCATTGCCCGGGGTAGCCCATCGCCCCAACTCTAATCCAGAATGTTCTAGAAAAGCTTCTAGAATATATCTGAAATAGGGGTAAATGAATTTGGAACAGTGCAAATAAAATGCATGAACTGTAGAAGTATAACTCTTTTTTTTTTAACATTGAATGTGTCTGCTCAGAGACCTCAGCCTTTTTCTGAATAGCTGAGCTGGCTAAAGAAGTGGCCACCAGATAAGCCAAATTTAATGGCATCTCGGTAAGTCTATGGGTTATGTGTTTATCTATGCATATGCTCATAGATATTTAGCCTAAAAGTTGATGAGTTCAAACTATAATGTCTTCCCTGAGGGTTCGAGCAACTTGATAGCCAGTATCATATTAATGCTTCACTGTGTGGCATCTTGAAAAGAAACTCTACACCCAGGAAGTTCCCAGTAAATGTCCAGACTGATCTTTAGCACTCCTGTTGCTGCTGATTCTCCCAGATCTGGCTAATGGACCAAGGAACAGCCCCAACTCCTAAGTGACAAGGCAACTCCTTATAGAAGTGGTATCTGGGGTCTTCTTGGGGATATCAAATATGATCTCTTCCCAATTAAAATATTCCAGATGAGTACTGTTACTGGTTCCCCAGGGAGGGCACTGACTAAGAGAGCTAAAAGCAATGAGTTCACCTTGCAGCCTCCCACTCGGCTGCCCTTTAAATGTGAACACAATTATTTTACTCAGTCCTAGCTGGAGGCCGCCCCAAGCTAGAACAGGTTCTCTGAGCATCCTTGAGAGACCTGGACCAGGGAGAGAGCTGGTCCTCAGAGCTCCTGGCTGATGCAATCTGAGGACATTCCCCAGAAGACAGACTCCTCACTTCTTAGTGTAAAACAATAAATTAAAAGTTTAGGAAAACAATCCTAAACATCACACTAATTGACTTCAGAGACAAAAGGCAGATCTGGCCCGTGATAGCTCAGCTCAGCCTCCAACAAAGGCCAGAGAGTCTGTGAGGGGCGTGGGTAAGCCGTGGAGGGTAAGTGTGTTCTGTTGTCATCACTGCCACAAGCACACAGGCAAACCGAAGTGTTCTTGCCCTCTGACATGTCTTTCTTGTTTACCTTTCTTTCGAAAATCTTCTTTTCCTCTTATAGCAGAGGCCTTCGTAGAGAAGGTCTAATGATGTATTTCATTAAATCCAATCTCAGTTATGTTTTACCTCAGTGTGCTACAGGGGATCCCCCAAAACTCTTAAGAAAGAAAGAACTTAAAATGAATATTTGACACCTCCGGGTACACTTTGATCTTAAATAAAACATATCGTTTGACACATCTGGGAAGATAGAACAATTGGGGGAGGAGGGAATGACTTTTTTAAAAGTGATACAAATAACAAGGTATTGCAAGACTCCAAAAGAGTGAGAAGTACAGTGCTGTCATGACACAAATTGCACCTGTGGGCCCCTTGCTGTGGACAGATCATTCTGAGAATAGCCTTTTTGTAGAATGAATGAACCTCTGACCATTTTTCTTCCTGAACCCTCTATTCTCCTAAGTACTTCCTAACTATGGCATTAGTAACCACTCTGCCCTCTAAATGTTCTTGATTTCCATGATACCACTCTCTCCTAGTCCTCTCCCTAACTTTCTAGATGCTTCTCCCCCATCCTGCTTATGGGCACATCAATCTCAAGGGGTAGGCTCTCGGGCTCTGTCCTTGGCCCTCTTCTCTTAGGCTCTCCCTAGATGACCTAAAACACTCCCGTGACTTCAGCTCTTATATGTAAGGTGATGGTTCCAGAGGTAGCTCTCCTGCCAAGGTCCACTACATCCCATCACTTCCTGGACATGGATTGGCCATCATTGAGCTTCCTCAAACTCAACATGCACCAAATGAAATGCATAGTGGTTCCTAAATTCTCCTTGCATTCCTGAGCTTTGCAACTGGCACCATCTTCTACCCCATCACTCAAACAACAAATTGGATTTCACCTACAAGTCCTTCTGCTCACCCCCTTCACCCAGTTTATCATCATTTGTCGCAGTTAGGAATTGCTTTGGGCTGCTGGATGAAAATGACAGATACTGCAATGACAAACAAGAAAAGATTTACTTCTTTCTTATATAGCATGAAGTTCAGAGGTAAACCATCCAAGGCTGAGGCACTGGGTCGGCCATGTCATCGGGCCCCTACACTCCTGGCCTTTCCTCTCTGCCATGCTCTTCACGAGGCTCCTATCCTTAAAAGCACACATTGGCTGTTCCCAAATTTCAGGCAGAAAGAAAGAAAGAGGGAAGAGGCAATCCAGGTACTTCATTTGGCTCATATTTCATTAGCCGTAAAAAGAAAGCGTAGAACAGCTATTAGTGGGGCAAGATAGAAATCAGGGCCACCCATCCTACTTCTTAATAGCTTTCAAATTATCCCCAACCATATTCTTTTTCAGGCCCTCATCATTTCTCTTGTGGATTACTTCAATAGCCCCCTAATTAGACTCCTTGCCTACCACCTGTGCCCCTCACAGCCATGATTGACATGGCCGCCATAACTATCTTTCCTGAATGTGAATCTGATCCCTGCTTAAAATCTTCCAGGGGCTCCCCTGTAGCCCTCAAGAAAAAGCCTACCCTGCCTTGCATGGCCTTAAGACCTTCCCGGTCGGGCTCAAAACCATTTCTGTGCCTCCTCTCACCTCTCATCCGCCAAGTTCCAGACACACCCGCCACACCTTCATCCCGGGACATCTCAGTTGTCTTACGCCACCCCATCTTTACAAGCAGTGTCGCTCTGTCTGCAATGAAGACACTTTTCTGTGTAAACAACGATTAAAGATTTGAGGAAGTACCCACATTGCAAGACCACCTGTTCATACAGGAGAAACAGTCAGCAAAACACGTTCTTTGTTACACGTGTATAAACACCACCGTTTTGAAACACAACAGAGCTGCCTCCTCTGTCTTCAGAAATAATCTAAAGATGCCTCTCCAAGAAGAACGACGTGGGAGAGTCTCCCTGTCACTTCTTCCGTGACCTAATTAGTCTGGACTTCCACACGTCTAAGAAGAGAAGGGGGAAAATGCAACTTCTCACTCAAGAGTCCACCTTGCAGCCGAGACACCCTATGTAGATGAAAGCAAACCAAAGGAAAAGTGAATAATGATGAAAGAAAAGGGAGTGATGATGAAAGAAGAACTGTACCCCCAGATACATGGAAACTCCTGCAAAATGCATCCACCAGCCTGGATTCTGACCTGAGATGTGTGGCTTGTGTGCAAGAACAGAGAGAATGGAGAAAAAGCAAGAGGCTAGTTGAAGCCCAGGTGATGGTGCTTTTCCTGGTTTTCTAAAACACTGCACTGCTTCCTACAAGTGCCAGGAGGAAAAGCATCACGGTCAAAGGTTACCTTGGGGTAGACAAGGGTGACGGTCACGAAAGGTGACATGTACCTGTGTGTGTGTATGTGATGCCCTGGGCACAGTGCCCTGGCTCTTTGGAGACCCCTGTGGAAAATGGGACCCTGAGTCTCTTTTGCCATGTGTCAACTGTCTCCTTCCTGGGAGCCTCTGTGGACCTTGTTCATGTTCGTTCAGGGTCGTCCCCTTTACTGTAAATAAATGTTGCCATTGGAGAGCTGGCCTCTCACCCCCATAGTACTAACACTTGGCTGCTTTTTCCAGCACACACATTACCAGGAATGAGATTGGTAAATGAGTCGAGTGTTCTGGAGAAAGAAATATAATGATCATGAGGCTGTCCAGTGACAGAAACTGCTAAGGACACATATCTGCTGTCTGTCGATTTATGTTACGGTAGCTCTGTGGGAAGATTCTTAGAAGTGGTAATGAGAAAAAAAGAAACCAGGGATCATCGTGTTTCAGTGACATTTCATCTTGCCAGTTACTGCTTCTTCACTCTGTACTCCTTAAAAGAAAAAAAAAAAAAAGCATCTTTTAGGCACAATTGATTAAAGAGAAATAGAAGACAGGACAAGAAAGTTCCAAAATGCTCCTCTGCTACAACCCAAAGCAATTTTTCGGAGAGGGGTTGGATAGATTGTATAAAGAAAATGAGTGTTGGGAGAAAGGAAGATTGAGTCACCATGTAGGGGAAAAAGCACTACCCACCTAAGCTTCCCCTATGTAAGCATGCACTGTAGTCATGTTTTCAGACACCTAGAAAACTGGCCATCAAGACTAGAAGACTTTGGGGCACCTGGGTGGCTCAGTTGGTTAAGTGTCTGACTCTTGATCTCAGCTCAGGTCTTGATCTCAGGGTCATGAGTTCAAGCCCCATGTTGGGCTCCACGCCCAACTTAAAAAAAAAAAAAAAACTAGAAGACTTTGGTGTGATCTGAGATTACCCTCAAAGCATCACCCAGCAGAGCCCCTGATGAGTGAGTGCAGCCCAGGAATTGCCAATTGCCCTTGTACCAAGGCCCTATCCTAACTTGACATTGTCCAGCTCCAACGCACTGGCCACATCACTGGCTCCCCATCCTTCTTTTCTTCCCATCCTCTCGTATTCCTTAATGTTCATCAATCCATAACATGGCAAGGAAGTCCAGCACCCTAAGAGAACACTTGTGACCTACTGTGTCTAGCACGCCATTGACTCACTTGACATCGTATTTGAAGAGTACGTCCTACAGCGACGAAGAGAACTCTCTGGTCCGCGATCATTTGCTTGGAGGCCCTTTGCTTAGTAGTAAGAACTTGGGTCCATCTTCATTAATCTTTGGCTACGCCAGGGTCGTCAATAAAGTTGCAGTAAAAACAGACTTGCGGTAAGCAGCGGCAGCCTGTGGCATAGTTAACCACACGTGCGTCTAACAACAATTTTGGAACAAGACCAGGTACAAATCAATACAATACAGTGGATCTTGGATATTTTTTTTTCTCTCTTCTGTGAGTGATTGCCTGCTGCCCAGAGGAAGTTTTCTTTAACTGAGGTCCTACAGAGATTTCATGCATTTGGGAGAAAACTGTGAAGGCATAGAGGAAACTGGTTACACGTGCGTAGGTGTTTCCTAACTTTCGAGTTTCACTTTTGTGTCACACACACTTTTAACCCAGTCAAGGTGAACTAGACAAATGCCACCATCCCAAACTAGGCCAGACTGATGGTCCTGCCTGTGTCATTTCTAAAGCTGAGGCCCCCGTGGAAAGCCACCACCTCTGATCCTAGTTCCACGGCCAGGCCAGTGGCAGGGACAGGCAGCTGACTGGCTGCAGAGAAGTGACCAGAATAGCAGTGTTTCTCCCCTCTCCTTAGTTGGTGGCGAACAACTGGCTATAGTCTTACTCTCTTTGTTTCTCCTGGAAAGATTCTAATCTGCTCACCAAATTATCTACCTATGATTTTCATTGCTGGTTGGTTGATTGGTTTTTGCATAAGCTCCACGCCCTATGCAGGGCTTGAACTCACAACCCTGAGATCAAGAGTCACATGCTCCAATGACTGAGCCAGCCAGGTGCCCTTTCATTGATGTTTTAAAGCAAAGAGGTTGGGGTGCCGGGGTGGCTCAGTCAGTTGAGTGCCCAACTCTTGGTTTCTGCTCAGGTAATGATCTTGGGGTTGGGAGCTCAAGCCCCGTGTTGGGCTCTGCACTCACCCAGAGTCTGCTTGAGATTCTCTCTCCCTTTCCCTCTGCCCCTCCCTACCCCTGCTCACTCGCGCTCTCTCTCTCTCTCTCTCTCAAATAAATCATAAAAAGTAAATTTAAAAAAATAAAGCAAAGAACTCCTGGGTGAAGGGGAAATGGGGAATTATGTCAGCCACACATTTTTTTCTCGTTTTCTTCTGAAACTGTGGCAAGGACAGTAGATACCCACCAGTAACTATGGCATGACATCTCTACTATTCCAAGAATTGTACATTTCAATTTGTTTCCCAGTATAGGTTGCACAAAGCCCCCAGGGAGCCCTTTATTAATACTTCATTCACCAGAGAGAACGCAAACAAAGCAGGCAAAAAGTTGCCATGTCTGATGCAACTTCTTTTAGGACTGAACCAGGCGCTGATGCAAAACTCCAGGGAGTCTCAGAGTTAACGCCACCTAGGAAACTGAACTTTCTCGGAGGAGCTCTTTCTTTGTGCCACCGGCGTCTGCCTTTGCTTTGAAACCCCCATGCCTTTCTTTCGCTTGGCCACCTGCTACTTACCACACTTAAACTAGAAAACCAGAGGATGAGAGAGGGGCTCAGGCTTCTGCACAGCAAGGCCTAGAACGCTGTGGGGACAAGCAGACGTGCACAGGAAGTAATCACATGCCCAGCTTCTGAGCACTCATCCCCGAGGCCCGCAGTGGCATTTCTACAGCATTCCAGAGGTTTCACAAGTTTCCATACACAGCAGAAGGCACCTTCTTCAGGCGGGTACGATAGAAGTTGGGAAAAGTGTACTCAGGGCCCATTCTCGGGGATGTGAATTCAAATTCTTGGAAATTTCAAAAGCTGATTTGCTCCCTCGTACCCTCCAAAGAGAAGAGGAGATGCCTGAGTAACCCCTCCCAACCCTCCGACGTGACCACAGGAAGTTACGTGAAGACTTCTGAGATGACTGGATGCCCATGACGACACCGCCCATGTTCCCACAAAAGCTTCTCTCCCCCTCCCTGGGCTGCGGTCACTCTGATGAAAATGCTGAGACACGGAGAAACATCACCACGGTCTAAAAGGTCATTCTGTCCTTGCTGTCCCCAGGCTTCCCGGTGAGAAAGAGCAGCACTAACCGTTCATACTGAGTGTGGCTTTGACTCAGCTACATCTTCTAGGTCTTCTTGAAACTGAGGTGGAGTCTTAGCACGGAAAGTTCCAGACTTAGGGTTTGTTTTCAAAAGAAACCAGATCTACAGACTAAGGGGTGAAGGGCTGGGCCACAAAACCTCATCTCCCAGGAAAGCCCCTTAAACTCGGACAAAATTCTGTCTTTCGTCACCTGTGGAATTTCACCAGAGCTCATAATCGTGAAGTTTCTAACCCACAGACGAACATTGGGGAGGATAAAAAAGAGAAAATATTTAAACCTGGGTGCCAGGCCAGGTGAATATGGGGGTTTTTTGTGGCCATTCCCATAAATTCAGCCAACAGATTAAACCTTCCTTTTCTTTCCCTTTTACCTCCCTAGCATCCTGCCACCTAAAGAGTGATAAAAATTTAAGGGGGGGAAAAATCCAGTTCGGATTGATTTTTTTTTTTTCAGATTGGTTTTCGAAATGCAAGTGATAATGACCAAAGACTTTTGAAAACTCATTTCTAAATGATTTCATCTTTCATCCTGGAACACATATCACTTAATTCAATACTCTCGAGCAAGACCACGCTTTTGTTAACATTCCACATTTCCTTTATTGATTATCGTAGGCCATCCTATCCAAGGGGAATGGATGATGAACCAAGATAGCTCTCTTTAATTTCTAGGTCATAATAGTTCTGGTGGAAGCGAACTGGAGGCCCGTCCAGTAAAAGAATGACCCCAGTAATGGCAAGGTGGAGAAAAGCAAAAAAAGAAGACAAAAAGGAATTTTTCTTGCTGATGTTATCCATATTATATTGAGACAGCTCTCTTTCTCGCTCTCTCAACCCAAGACCTAACAAGGTTGGTAGCTAGAAAAGCCATAGAAACTCAAAATGCTCTTGGGTATTCATCTGAGGACAGTTCCTTTCAGTAGGACACATGACAAGAGTTGGAGGCCAAGTTCCCCCACCCCATCCAGGCTTCCCCAGGGAGGCATAAAGAAAGCTCGTCTTGGGTGCTCTCCCACCCACCGCAGGACACCCAGCCTTGCAGGGCGAGGTCACTCTGGAATACTCAGTCAGCCTCAGATACTGAGAAGTACATCATGTTGTGTGTGTGTGGTTTCTTTAAAAATACGGATATGAAAAACAGACCACAGACACTCTCTGACAAGTTGTGTAATTTTTCTACACAAATCAAGGCTTGAAAACTCTTGGAGGCGATAAATGGGAACATGGAACCAGGGTGACAGGACACCGTGAGTCATCTCGACTTCCTCCTGGTCACAGACACCCTACAAAAGCTCCATGTGTCTCAGATTTTGGCTGGGGGCTTTCCGTCTGAATTCATCCTCCATCCGATAGCTATGGCTTGCCCCTTCTTTTCATTTCTCCCTCGGCATCACATTCGTCTGAATCCTTGCTGGTCTACAAATAACGTCATTGTGTTACGCTGGGCGTTGGGTTTTTAAGTGTCAGCGTCCTGCGCTCAGCCTTACGTGAGGAGATAGCGTAGAACATTTCTAACTGCATTCCTGTGATAGTATGTAGCTGCTAAAAATTTTTTTAAATGGTAGGAGAAGGAGATTTAGAGTATCCACTTATCTGGATGAGCACTGAGTAGTATGGATAGAACTGTAGACATTGTACACCTGAAACTCCTAACGCTGTATGTTAACTACACTGGAATTAAAATTTTTTAAATTAAATTAAAATTTTTTTCAGATGGTGGTTATTTTCATAACCCTGGGGGTGGGGGTTGAATTAGACTAATAGATAGAATTTTAGCAACTTTAGGTTTTTCTCCAGATTCTCCTTAAACTTGTAGTTCTTACGACCTCTTAGACTATAAAAACGAACAAAAAAAGAAGACTGGGAAGGAACGTTCATTTATCGGTGATACAAAGAGGCAACAATAATAGGTTTTTGTTTTGTTCTTTTTCTGAATCAGATGATTCTGTTTCTGATGTCTGCCCACCTGGCTGGTGGGTAATGCAGTCCTAGTCATGACTCTTCCCCACTTTGTGGATCCTGAGTACTGCATGGTACCAGAACAAGGAGGAAGGGGGTGGAGGGAGGGAAGGTGCCGGGAGGCTAAACTGTGGAGGCTCATAGCCAACACTCCTCTTCCTGCTGCCACTGGATACTGGTGTTAAAAATTATTCTGAAGGTAAGGAAGACTTTATCCAAAAGACAGCTGCATGGAACTGGGAAAAATGCGGGTTATGGTCAGGGGGCAGGATGAGGGGGTCAGTGGATGGAAACTTGCAAAGTAGAGACATCAGGGGTGGGGGGATTCTGGCTAATTGGCTCAACAGAATCCTCGCTGAAGACACACCAGGATGATCAGACACCAAGGAGGGAGGTGAGGAATTTGCTCAGATGCAAAGGATGGTGTTAACTTAAGCATAGGGGTTCTTTCTAAATGACCCATCAGGATTCTTGCTCAAAGTGGGCAATGCAGGTCCAACAAAGACGAACACTGAAGCCCAAGGTCAAAGTATAGGCTTAGAGGAGCCTCACTAAAGTTTAGTCAAGAAAAGAGTCTTTGTCACTGATTGCCTGGCAAGGTCTAGACGTTCTGCTCTGAAAGGATTCCCTCGTAGTTGCTGTGTCCACAGACCACCCATGGGACCCTTACAGCTACTCTACAGAAAATTGGCCACGATCTGTAGGAGGCACTTGGCTTGAGAAGGGCTTCGGATTTTCCATGCATAGAAACCCCAAAGTTGACCTCTCCTTTTAGTTTTATTGAATCTCCCCCTCCTACCCACCAACACAGAGCCAATGCAACACCTCAATTGCAAATACTTTCCTTCACCCACTTCCTTTCCTGGAATACCCAGTTGACCCTACTCAAGCAACAAATGTTGGGTAGGGTTGCCTTCTGGGTACCAACAAACCATGCTTTGGCTTCCTACTACAAAGGCTTGGTTTCTTGGGATAGGAGAGGTGCAAACACAAGAGGGAACACAAAAATAAATATCTCAGTATATTGTTTCTCAGTCATCCATGGAATGACTTAAAACATAATGGTTTGAATATGTGTGGTTTTCTATTGCAGTGTTTCACTGCATACCTGCAAATACTATAGTATTGTCTAGAATGCTAGTAAAATTATTTCAAGTTCAGGATATTCTGCCAAAAACACTTGACTTCCGGGTGCTGTATCCCCTGAAAAATTACAAACCATTAACATTGTATGTGTGAAAATGTGCTGCGCCATGTCAGGAGCATGGTGGCTGTAGACCATTGCTTGTTGATTCTGAATTACATCATTGGATTCAGTGGGAGAGAAGGAAAAAAGAGAATTCCTTGTGTCTTGGGGAAGGGAACTCTCGGCTAAGAACAGGAGGGATCATGGCCCCCTTAATGCTGAAGTCAGAAGATTCATCAGAGGACGGGAGAACTGACAGATAAAATACAGGATACCTAGTTCAATTTGAATTTCAATACAATTTTTGTATATGTGTGTATACCATGCAATATTTGGGACATATTTACACTAAAAGTGTTTATCTGAAATTCACATTTAGCTGGGTGCCCTATATTTTTATATGCCATATCTGGCAACGCTAACTACAGGGTCCTTTTTTAAGTATCAGCTGAAGCCATTGATAATATGGTTATTGAGCCTACAAAGGGCGCCATGTTTAAAATCGTGCCCTAAACTAGACACCAAAATGGGCAGGTCAAATACTGTAGTAAATCACCTTATATCCTTCTGGCTTCCAGTCCTGCACTGCCTCTCCCGGCCGCAAGCTGGAGCTGTCACTGTCCTGGGTGGATGGACACGTGTCCCAAGCTTCAGGCAACCAGAAACACGTTGTTTCCTTCACAGGTTTCTCTCAACTTCCAGTCCCAGGCCCCGGTCTCAGACCTCTGCTCTTCTTTCTGAACACTCTCTCTCAGAGAACATCTTTCCTCGCTCACAGATTCCACTACCACTGAGCAGGTCTCTGCCTCTGGGGGTTCAGGCAGCAGCCCCACTGTTGAGGTCCACTTGGGTTTCTCATCATTTCTTAGACTCAGCCGGCCAGAGCAAAACCCACAAGCCTCCCTTCAGACCAACTCCTCTTCACATCTGTGGCACCCTGGTCTCCACTGGCCCCAACCTGCTGGCATCTTGCATGGCCCCCTTTCCTGCCTCATACAGTCAGACCAAGTCTCCACACTGTTTCTCTGTGAATCGCCCCTCACCCATAGCCTTTCCCAACGCGGCCACGTTCATCTCAGCCTACCCCTCACATCTCACATCGCAACTCTCCCAAACCCATGCTTTTCCTCTC
The DNA here is from genome assembly GCF_024610735.1 of Ursus americanus. Taxonomy (NCBI): domain Eukaryota; kingdom Metazoa; phylum Chordata; class Mammalia; order Carnivora; family Ursidae; genus Ursus; species Ursus americanus. The sequence continues at coordinate 18,517,808 of NC_142158.1, forward strand.
CAAATCTGTCTCCTTATTACTTCCGTGGCTTCTGGCTTCCTGCAGGGCTCAATCGAAGCTTCTTTTCCTGCTGTTCAGGGCCCTCCATAGTAAAGTCCTACCCTGCCTAGAAATGTAGGTTCCTATTTCCCACCACGAACCTTCCTCCATGGCCTCTCGGTCTCAGAAGATGGCTTCCTCCTTTCTACCCCAGCTCCACTCTCCCCTCTGAGGAAGTGCTCAATCCTACCCCTCCCTCAGAGACAGAGGAAATTCTCTTCCTTTGTGAAGATTTCTCTAATCTGACCTTCCTGGGTCTCTTTCTACACTCAGTCTTCACCTCACCGTGAAGTCCTGTAAGGATAAAATGGTGCCATTTTCTTTGTTTGATAAAGGGGATGGATGTGGTGGCCTCCTTCACCGAGATCCTAGCTTCCCTCAGTGATGGGGTTCAAAATGCATGACCCCCTAAATATGGTACCTAAGCATATTGAGTATCTTAAGTTGAAGGAGTTTGAGAAAATGGCAGACACAAGAAAGTCACTCAAGAGTGGCCCTCCCACTCTGTTCCCCTGAAGCAGGTGACAAGACTGTGGTGTGAGAGGTACCTTCCCCAGACCTGCAGGGAAGGACAATCCTTCTCTCCGAGACAGGGGGACACTGAGAAGAACCAAACACACAGGCCTCCCTAAGTCTCCCCCAGTTCACTACACCTACGTCACAGCCTTTCCTATCACACTTCTCCACAACTGTCCCTCTTCATCACACCCAGCATAAAAACACTCGCATTGAACCATCTTTACGAGTCTGCATTTCCTTACAAAAGTTCCTGTATCACATAAAGCCATATTAAATAAATTTGTATGCTTTTCTCTTATTAACTTCTCCTTGTAAGTTAATTTTCAGACCTAGCCAAGGCCCCTAAGAAAGTCAAGGAAAACTTTTTCCTCCCCTACATCTGTATCCTCTTGGTTTGGGGGTGATGGGCTCTGGAGAAATATTTTCCAGCTCTGCAGGGAACATCCCCTCTAGACCTGGGCCTCCAATATCTCCCATACCTGGGTCCTCGTATCTGAGTCCCCAGAGCTGGTGGAACCTATACGCTAAGAACGGAGCTTCCTGGGGTTCAGGCTTCATTTCCAAATGGAAATGAGAAAAATCTAACTTGTATTCACCGTAATAAAATTTTCCTAAGTGATAACTTCATACTTAAGTAGTGCTTAGGGCTTTTTCCGGCTTAAACATTTTTTTAAATGTTGTAGTTTTTTTTGCACTGGTCAATGCTAAAAAGCCAGCTCTTTCTGGAAACTCCCATTTCCTGATTTCTTATATCACTGTCTGCTTCATCCAATGCTGCCTAATTAGCATCCTGAGTTCTCGGGGCACCTGGGTGGCTCAGTCGGTTAAGCATCTGCCTTCAGCTCAGGTCATGACCCCACGGTCCTGGGATCGAGTCCTGTATCGGGCTCCCTGCTCAGAGGAGAGTCTGCTTCTTCCTCTCCCTCTGCTTGCTGCTCCCCCTACTTGTGCTCTCTCTCTCCCTCATCCTCTCTCTCAAATGAATAAATAAAATCTAAAAACAAAAAACCCAGAGTTCTTGTACCTCACTGCTGTCTGCCAGTGGTTTCCATGATGCACTCTCCAGAAAATAAATCCATGTCCGACACAGGTCTTAAAGCCTATGGTGAATCAAGTTACAGTTGGCCTAAATCCACTCTTTCTTTCTGAAATTTGGTAAGGATCAATTTCTCTATAAGAGTTATCATCCTCTCAAACTTCACGGCCATCCAGGGGAAACAAAGATGTTGATTCTAAATGGCCATTTGCCCTTAATTCTGATGGGTTGGGACAGTCTCGAATAAGGAACAGTATCCAATTCTGATTGGAAATGGGTAGGGCAAAAAAACACATATGCAAAAAATATTTAACAGGTCAATAATTAGCAGTGTGCTTTCCATGATATCCTGAAGTCTTACTCTAACTAGCAAGAGGAATTCTGTAGAAGGTCGATTCCAACTGGGCCCCACCCAAGGATGGCCATTGATTGATCTGGGGACGGGATGGAAGGGAGCAGAGGACAGAGGCAGTGAAGCCAGTTAGGCAATTATGGCAGCAGTCCAGGTGAGGTAATGAGGGCCCGAAATAAAATGGTGAGGGCAGGAAGAAAAGAACATGCTTAAGAGACCTTGAGCCTGGGTGTGTCTGAGAACTATCCAGGTGGCCCGCAGGAGCCATTGGCTTAAAGAGGTGATGAGTAGAGGGAAACAGGGAAGGCAACGTCAGTGAGGAGGCCCTTCCTCTGTGGGTCAGGGATTTGGGTTCCCTGGACCTGACCCCATGGGTTTATGACCACATTCTGCAGAAAGGGATGCGGCAGACTGCAGTACCCAAAGTTCTGTTCTCAAAAGACAGTGGGAGACACAGAAGCAGAAGCCATGCTACCTCATGGCCAGGTGACAGAATGCACCCCAAAATAGAAAGCAGCATCCTGTCCTCTGAGCCAGAGCCCAGGGTGGCTCTGGGGGAAGTCCATGAGGAACGTGCACCTGTCGGCTGGAGCCTGGGAGCGTTGGTAGGCAAACTTTGACAGAGGAAAAGAAGGTCCAGAGCAGCTCTGGGGACAAAGAACACCATGGGGGCCGAGCCAGAGACCACGAGAGAGACCCCAGGGGCTCACAGAAAAAACGGGCTGGATCTGCGTTCTAGAGGAGGGACACCGGCCAGTGAAATCCGAGTTCTGACAGTGAATCTGACCTCATTTGTAGCCAGAGGCTGGCGGGGCCTGGAAACATCCGTGTTACAAATAGACACACACCCGAACTTATCACATTACATTACAACCCCAGTTTACATAACTTTCTCCCTCACTGCTCCGGAAGCTTCTGGGGCGAAGTTCCTCTGTACGCTCTCTGAACAGAGTGCACGCATGTGGGAGGTGTGGGTCTAGTGTGGCCTATATCCGGCTGAAACCCCAAGAGGGATCTCACTGTAATACAACCGTGGCACCGTGTTGCCTGACCCTAAAACAGCGTCATTAGAAAATTCCAGTTTAAGAACAAGAAATCAACATTCCTCCTGGGGATACTGCGAGTCCCAGAATGACGCTGGGGCCCGGGAAGTACCTGGTCCCTTTAGTGATGGTCAGCAAATTACGTCTATGTCTGCATTTCTTACTACACGGGGACCCGCTGAAACTTACTAACTGGGCTGCTTGGCCAAGAACAGCCAGCAAATTCAGAGAGAGGGGGAAATTCCTTTCTTTTCAGGGGCTGGGAGGGGGAAGGCAGGTTAATTAAGGGTTTTGGAGACCAAAGTCTAAGCAACACACACGCGCGCATGTACCCACACCAATTTCAACCCCATGATCCGGGACTCTGGAGAGAGTCACTCGGGCCAGGAAGAGGCACCTAGAGATTTCTTGAAAATAGGGGCCGAGAGGCACTGAGAACGGAGCTTAGAGGAGAGGCACCTGCTACAGAGAGGCCACAGGTAAGCAAACAAAGCCACCAATTCAATCTGCTGCCTCAGACCCCCCCCTCCAGGAAGCAAAGTCTGGGGGGAAGGCCAACTGCCCCCCAAGAGGGACTCTAGGAGTCACTAAGGCAACACGAAAGCCATAACCTGACAGAAAACCTTTGCAGCTGATAGAGAGTAGGACGATTTTCGTGTCCCCAGCCATGGATACAGACACTGCTCCCCAGTTTGCTTTGTGGGGTCATAACATAGGGTAACCCCATTACATTCCAGTTGTCGCACCCCGGCCCCATCATTTACGGTCACGCTGGAGCCGGGCCTTATCAGTGAAAGCGAATTTAAACTTGTTCCTCCTGATGGTCCTGAATGGGAGCTGGCCTGGAGGGGTGGGGAGCAGAGATGCTTGTATTAATGGTACATAGTGCTCCCCACACACATTTCCCCCCCCCCAAAGTCATGGACTTTTTTTTTTAACTGCTCTCTGAAAGAGGCACACATTGCTGTACCCTCCACTCCTCCTGCTATTCTCAAGCAGGAACAGACACACTCCCAGGTCTGGGCAGGGGGATTTTTCCAGCACACTGTTGGCCACAGTGGATCAGAGGAAGCTCTTTCCCAGCTCTGCAGAGAACTGTGTCCAAAGCAAGAAAAATAAGTAATATTGATTACAGTGTTTGAAGAATTTTAAAACAAGTGTTTGCCATTCCAGCTTGCTTTTCTAGTCTTAGCATTTGAGAAAAATCCTGCATTTCCAGATAGTAAACTATTTGGTATGGGGCTTTTCAAAAGGGCCTGGTCATATTTTTCCTAGGATCTACATGGTAGAGCGAATATCTGCCCATCACCACTGCTCGAAAAGGTTACAGAGTCAGTAGTAGCTGGGACGGGACAAAGATGGCACAGAAATATCAATTCTAGAATGAGACGCATACAATTTAAAAGCGTACTAATTTCTCAGTCTCCCGTTAAGTACGGATTTGCAAACACCATCAATGCGAAAGAGGCAAAGATACATCAGGCGTGTATCCTGCCCTCGAGCACAAGTCATCCTGGTGTTTGTGATAATACACATGTGTCCAGGACCAGACCAGAAGCAGAGATGATAAAGGTGCTTGTAGAAGTTCAGAAGACAGACAGACAGCCGGACGTGCTTTGGGGTGTGCAGAGGAAGGGAACTTCTCCAAGGGCCTAAGAGACCTAAGCAGAGTCCTGCCTGCAAAAAACAGAGAGGACTGATGCTTGGTTTGCAAGAGCAACTGAGAAGATTCCCGGGGAGGGCACACACTGCCCATGTGGACACTAACCACTCCTCCCTGTATGAAGACCCCCAGAACAGGGGCACACGCAGAATTGGAAGGTCAACTCTTCCAGGCTCCTTGGGACCACGGCCAGCTTCTTTGAAAAGGAGAAGATAAACTAATATATATATATATATATATATATATATATATATATATATATATATATATATAGGCCAATTGAAAGCTCTGTCACTGTCCTCATGCAGGGTGTGCCCCGGTGTAGGGGGAAGCCAGCTTGGTAACTCCCCACCCACGCACCCGCCCCCCGCGGCCCTCAGAGCCGGAGGGAGGGGAACCGAGAGACTTCACTCCCCAGGCCTCTGTGAGGGGGACAGAAGCACCTAGAACAGGCTGATCAGCTGTGTGGGCTCTGTTTTGGGTAGCTGCCTGATGTCTCTGTCATTGTCACAGCCAGTTACAAACCCCGAGGGACTCCCCATTTGTCCCCAGCCCTCCAACCAGAGGGAGAGCCTGGAAGTGTCCTAGTGTTCCAACAATGGGCTGCCAGGTGAATCAGCAGCCTCTGCGGCCCCGTCGCCTGGGTGGGCTCCCACCCCAGGCTGGATGGCTTCCAGAAACCCCTGTGACCCTTTAGTCAGTGGGTCAACTGAAACCTACGTTGAGGAAGTGGCTTTTGAGCTGAGCCTTGGAGAAGGAAGGGGATTTGCCGTCTGGGCCAGAAAGCGGCTCACAGGCAAAGGTTTCACACAAAGGCCTTCAGGGGGGAAAACAAGAAAGGAGAAGAAAAGGCACGTTTCCAGGAATGAACACCCAGCAGATCACAGATTCACATTTTTCCCCTTCCCTCTTGCAATCTTCCGTCACGTGTATCAGCTCGGACTTACAGCGGGGGCAGAGCCTGACCTCGCTCCAAGTTTTTCCCACATCCCAGCGCTCTAGTTCCCCTTCTTCATACAAGTCCGAAGAAACCTGTTCACGTTCTTAAGACATTGCCCGCACCCACGCCTGCCGAACACCTGGGATGTGCCGGCCCCGTTCACGGTCCTCGGTTAAAACTCACCGCCACACCCAGCCCCGTTTCACCTCTTCCTCCGTGAAGATAAGAGTTCTTGCCTGACGTTGGTCCCCCTGGGTTATGAAAGGCAGGGACGTGTCTCCTGATGGGGAGGGACAGACCAGGGGGCTCAGGCCTGAAATAAGGGCCTCCAGCCAGAGTCCCACCCTGGGTGGGTGAGGCAGGACTGTGAGGCTCCTCGGGAAAAGGAGTCAGTGCCAGTGTCAAGTTTGCTCTTCAGAATGTGGTCTGGAGCCCAGCGGCCCCAGCCTCCCTGGGAGTTTTATAAACAAGACAAAACCTCAGGCCCGGGCCCCAGAGGGACTGAATTAGAATCTGCATTTGAACCTCTGAACGAATGGATCTGAGAGTATTACTAGTAATAGACAAAACACCATCCATCCCCCTGTGGCATCTTGTTTAATCCTCAGAACACCCTGGTATCTTATCTCCTTTGTACAGATAAAGAAAACTGTGGCTCAGAGAGGTCGAAACTACCTTGTGACACATCATATATTTGGGCCCCCATCAGCTAGAATTCAACATTCTTGCCTTTTTCCACTGCAGCTATGGGGCCTTTGCTCCACCGTGGAGAGCAGCCCCAGTGTCTGCCCTCACAGGCCGGCGGGGGGTGGGGGGGGTGGGGGGGGGCTGGGCAGGGCTTGCAATGCTCTGCAAAAGGTGAACCCAAAGGGCTGTGGAAGGTCCCCCACCGAAATTCCTCACGGAGCCCAACACCTTCCCAACTCCTGCAAAGGCCCAGTCTCAATAAGCAAGGACCCCCAAGCATGTCTGTGTCTAATTGAGAAAGGTTACAGAAAAACCATTTCTTCATTTCTGCTAGCCATCCAGAAAGCAAGAGAGAAATGGTCGAAAGCCACAGGACAGCCATTTGGCAAAGCTTTTCAGCACAGCCTTTCTATTTCTCCGTTTTGCAAGCTCTGGGGGTCCACTGAGACTTCCCCAATCAAGCAAGGATCCTTTTCTGAACATTTTGCAAGTCTTTCTTACAAAGGCCAGGAAACGTGACTCGGCAGAGCCATCAAGGTCCTGAGGTGGGTTTTTAAGGTCCAGATTGCAGCAGCCTGCAGACTGATCTCACCCACCACGTAGGTCCTTCACTTCGGTACCAAATCCAGCTTCTTAAACCAGCCCCTTTGCCCTGTGGATCCCTTGCCTGAGGACTCGTACCGCTCCTGGGACTCCAAGTCCGTATTCACAGCCTCTGCCATCAAGCCCACTTGACCCACGAACACTTGGCACTCACCCAGAGTAGAAGTAAGCCAGCCTGGTTTCTTGAGGCCACCCCGCTCTTCTACTGCAATTGCTCACCGACGGGGCCCTCTTGGACAAGCCAGATCGACACAGCAGGGAAACCAAGCCAAGGCCAAAGGCATTGCAACAGATCCATGAACTGGGTGGCCTCCGCTCAGCTGTGGGTGTCACACGGAGCTCGGGGGAAGTGTTGTGTGGGTCAGTGTTCAACAGTGCTCTCCAAGGGAGAAGTGTGTGCACACCCATCCCTACATAGGTTTGTTATAAACTTTGCTGTTATACAAAGACATTCCGCATAGACGAGTGACTCTCACAGATGCTTCCACTGATTGGTGACACACATATCTTAAACTTACAGTGGCAGCTGCCAAACACGTGTAGCTTTAGGGCGTCTGGGTGGCTCCGTCAGTTCGGCGTCTGCCTTTCAGCTCAGGTCATGATCCCAGGGTCCTGGGATCGAGCCCTGCATCAGGCTCCCCGCTCAGCGGGAAGTCTGCTTCTCCCTCTTCCTGCCACTCCCCTTGCTTGTGCTGTCTCTCTCTCTCTCTGTGTCAAATAAATAATTAAAATCTTAAAAAAAAAAGTGTAGTTTTGACGTGAATGTGGGCTGATATCTTTATTTACATAAGCACGTAAGAGGAAACCAAAATGACAAGTATCTGTGTCAGAACTTCGCTCGTTGGTCCATGATAAGAGGCACTTCTTTGCAGAATCAGATCATAGGTTTCAAACACTAGTATATTTTCTCAATTTTTTGGTGCCGTCACAATGTAATAACCACACACGAGTACACTGAAATCTGTATTTTTAACATCATCTCCCTCACTTTTTTTTTTAAGTGATCTCTGCCCCCAATGTGGGGCTCCAAGTCACGACGCCGAGATCACCAGTCGCAGGCTCCTCTGACCGAGCCAGCCAGGCGCCCCTCCATCACTTTCTCCAGTCTCGGCCAAGGGTCAACAAACTTCTGCTCTAAAGGGCCAGATAATAAATATGGCCAGCTGTGCGAGCGGTACCGTCTCTGTCACGACTGCCGACTCTGAAAGCGACCGCGGGCAACCTGTAAACGGATGCGAACAGCTGCGCTCCAGTAACGCGTGTGCACAAACAGCCGGGAGCCCAGATCCGGCCCGCAGGCGGCAGCTTGCCAGCCCCTGGTCTAGCCCGTCGATGAAACGATGACTCAAGCCCCGATGTGTGGTATTTCTTTGAAAATCAGCCCACTGTGGCCGATTCCAAGCTCTCCACGTGAAGTCAGAGACTGAGCCTGGAGGACGGGACGTGCAGCAGCACACCCTTCCACGCCCCCTTGCTGGGGCTGCCGTCACAAAATACGGCTCACTGGTGCCTCAATAATGGGCATGTCTTTCTCGCAGTCCTGGAGGCTGAAGTCCCAGATCGAGGAGCGGGAGACTCGGTGCCGTGCCTCTGTCCTCACCTCTGGTGGTTTGCCGGCAGTCCCAGCGTGGCTTGGTTTCCGCAGCATGGCCCGATCTCTGTCTTCGTGTTCACGCGGTGTTCTCCCTGCATGCATGCCTGTGTCCAAATTTCCCCTTTGGACAAGGACATCAGGCATATGGGATGAGGGGCCCACCCTAAAGACCTCATCTTAACTAATTACATCTCCAGTAACCCATTTCCATAGAAGGTCGCATTCTGAGACCGGCGATTTGAACTTCAACATATGAGTTTGGGGCGGGGGGAGGACACCATTCAACCCATGAGACCACCATACAGCTACAATTGTCAATAAACTCTAGAGCTAGAAATAGATATAGAGGGGTGCCTGGGTGGCTCAGTCGCTTAAGCGTCTGCCTTCAGCTCAGGTCATGATCCCAGGGTCCTGGGATAGAGTCCCACATCGGGCTCCTTGCTTAGTGGGGAGCCTGCTTCTACCTCTCCCTCTGACCCTCCCCCTGCTTGTGCTCTCGTGCTCTCTGCCAAAAAAATTTTTTAAAAAAAGAAAGAGATATAGAAAAAAAAAAAAAAACAGAAAAACCTAGCAAATGCCAGGAAGTAAAGAGTTTTGAGTATTGATTATTTTTGTTTTAATATAATTTGCTTAATTGTAAGTTCACATAAGACTAACGTAGTTTAGGGATGCCTGAGGGGCTCAGTCAATTGAGCATCTGCCTTTGGCTCAGGTCATGATCCCAGGGTCCTAAGATCCAGTCCCACATCGGGCTCTTGCTCAGTGGGGAGCCTTCTTCTCCCTCTGCCTGTTGCTCCCCTTATCTGTGTGCTCTCTCTCTGACAAATAAATAAATAAAATCTTAAAAAAATATTTATCTAGTTTAATTCAAATAGCAATGTATGTATTTAACACCTCGCTGGCAAAATTCCTGCAAATTTGACTCTCTTAAGCCAGTACAAGTTGGCTTCAGCACACAACGGGTTGTGGGGAGTGTATGCTTTGAACAGGGCCTCTAGAGAAGTTATGTCTCCCCCAGGGCCTAGAACAAGAAAAACCAGCCCATAGGCTCTTTGTCCCCATCCTAGAATTCCATCCCCAAGAGGAACCCGGTGTGACACGGTGTCAACCTCAGTCACTTTCCCCACCCCTCCAACCCTCTCCAGTTACCCATCCTCATTGTTGCGCCAAACCTGACTCCCCACACCCCAGGGAAGGTGATGGGCTCTTTCTGTGCTAAGCAGGGCATAGGAGACTTCACATCAGGTCCCACTGTTACTTATATTCTGGTGCTCAGACTACCTCCAAGACCAAGTAACATCCTTATATCTACTAGTAGCTTCTCCAACCAAGCCCAGTCCACAGGGATCTTTGCTGAATTCCCATAGAATATGCTTACATGTGACATCACGTTATCCTGTGGTTGGTTTCTGTATGGATCTTTTTCTTCCCTATTTAATTTATAAAACCTTTGGAAAGAGAAACTGTGTGCCTTGCTGTCTCTCAGTCCTGGCCCAGGGCTACATAGATAACAAGGAATTAATAAATGCTTGTCACTTGCATAGAGAACAACAAACAGTCATCAAAAAGCAATTTTGTCTTAGGCCCAGGTTGGAAAGAACCAGGCCCTGGTTCAGGGGAAGGCAGAAATGAAACTCAAGGGTATCAATCATTTCTACTCATGAGCTTTCACAAGTTTGTAAAGGAAAGAACTGCTTAGACCAAGGGAAGTCCTCACTGAATGTGCCTTCTTGTTGTCTCCTGACTCTTCCTCATGGGGGGATGCCCAAGGGGGAGGTAATGGCCAACAGCCCATAAAGAATAAGAAATCTCCTGAGTATTAGTTCAGCTAATGCTATCTATCACACCGAGGACACTATAAATTCTCAGAGGCTTAACAAAATATTGAGTCATTTATTTTTTCTCACACAAAATCTAATGGTGGGAAACAGAGGAGTCAGAACACAGTGTACATAGCCATGTGAACACGGAGACAGAGGGTCCACCATCTTCCACCTGTGGCCCTCATGCCTTGGCCCTGGGAGTTGGCATAAGTTGGCATCCCCTGGGAGAGAATGCACATAGAGGATCACTCGGGAAAGTTTGGGGATAAGTTCTGGAAGTGGTTTCGTCACTTCTGCCCACCCTCTATTGACCAGAACTCAGTTTGTCTGATGGCCCACCTAGATCTATATGGGCTGGAAAGCAGCAACTCTGCTGTGGAATTGGAACACACACCATGGAAGGGCTGGTGCAAAACTTTCCATAAAAATGAGCCTGGCCAGGTCCTCCCACAACCCCTGACAAAAAGAGACCAAGATGGAGCCTTACTCAACTCTGATAGATAGAATTTGGCTTACGCGTCCAAAAGGGGTGGTTAAACCCTACCAAACTTGGAAACCATCCATGGAAATTGCCCTGAGCCAGGAAAGAGTCTCATTTAGCTAAAAAGCATCCTTTAATAAACGAGAATAGACTTGATATCTCAACTTCCTTTCGGCCCCAGGAGAGACCAGATCCTACTTCCATGCAGCTGCAACACCCATCAGTCGGTTTGCTCTAGTGAAGGGACAAGTGCCCTAAATGATCTCAGCATCATGTGATCTCTTACCCTTCAAATGGTTCTCACGCACACCGAGCCAGCAGCCAATAACAGCCCTGTGGCCAATACAATAGTATACAATAGTATACAGATCATCCTCAGTGAACACAGGAAATTCATTCTGCAGACCCAGAAATTCCAAAACCCGTAGGTATTTAAATGGCATCTCCAAGTTTCAGCATCCCAAAAAGGGAACTTGATACCCAATTTTTATTTTCTAGACTAGGACAGAAATTTGACTCACTGTTTGCAAATAGTCTGGAAATCTACTGGAAGGAGCCATCATCTGACTTTGAAACTACTGCTGAGAGTCACCAGGAATGGCACACTCTCAAATTGTTTCTTCTTTATGAGCCGTGAAACCAGAGTTAGAAAAACAGCAATAGAACAAGTTCAAAGTCCAAATAAGTCCAAAAATGCCAAGCAAGATCAAAGAACAGAACTCAGATATTTAAAATGAGAGGAGAGAGGGGCTCCTGGCTGGCTTAGTCGGTAGAGCATGCGACTCTTGATCTCAAGGCTGTGAGTTCGGGCCCCATGTTGGGTGCAGAGACTACTTGAAATCTTTTAACAAAAAGAGAGAGAGGAGAGAGATAATAAAATACTAAGAACAGCATCTACATGTGGAAAGAAGCAGAGCTGAATTAAGAAAACTGTGCCATGTCCCTTGGAGGGAAACAGAAATAAAAATAAATAAATACCCTCACACACCCCCCAAGAAAAAAAATGTATACGATGTTAAGAATATCGATCTTGACAAATCTGAACCCTGAGGCTTAGAAACTTGAATATATTTGAGCTGATTTCGCAATAGAAAAGGAAAAGGAAAGATAAAATGAGGTCCATAAGCTTTAGAGATATATTTATTTATTTGAGAGAGAAAGAGAGAGCCTTCGAGGGGAGGGGGGGAGTGGGGGAGGGGCAGAGGGAGAGAATCTCAAGCAGACTCCCCAGTGAGCTCGGAGCCCAACTCAGTGCTCCATCTCACAACTCAAGAGATCATTGACCTAAGCCAAAATCACGAGTCAGATGCTCAACCGACTGAGCCACCCAGGTGCCCTGAGGTCCATAAGCTTTACAGGAAAAAGATACCAATTTTAAAGCTGTTATATTTTCCAAAAAAAGAAATGGAATGCCCACAACCAGTCAGAAGCAGACAGATGATCCAGGTCCTTGGGAAAGAAGAGATGAGACATTTACTAACCGAACAGCACACCGCAGCCTTATGGGAGACCGCTATGTAGGTGACAAATGGCCTCCGCTCTAAAATACTCAACTTTTTTCTTCTTCCCAGCCGAATGCCAAAACTAAAACATATGCTTTGGGCGTCTGAAAAAGACAATGAAATATATGGCATTCGACCACAGCTTTAGATATGTGAAGTTCTCCAAATAAAACCTAAGGGGGAAAAAAACCCAAGTCAAACACCTTAAAGTTCAGCCTAGGTTTAAAAAAATAAGACCAAATACAAATAAAACTCCCAACTCCACAGTGCACATCTGGGACAATTTATATTGTGAGAGGTAGGTTGTAACGGAAATTGCAAATGCCATTAATGGCGGCAAACTCTCTGGTAGGACAGCCGTGTGGCCACGCCCCACAGTGTTCCTCTCATGTTCCACTGATGGGACCTGTGACGGGGCATTGCATCTTTGACTGAACTAATGATGAATACTCATCTCCTTCACAAAATAGAGAAGTTTAAAAAGAGGTTTCTGCTCCTTGCCTTATGACAAAATAGTTTCTATATTCATGGAAGGGAACAAAGTATGCCCCTGTGGTCTTTACCCTGGGTGGCCTCCAACAACCCTATGCCTTCTGATGTTCATGACCTTGTGTAGATTCCTTCCACATTGGCTCTGGGCTTAGCCACGTGACTTGCCCTGACCAGTGAAAATTGGCAAGGGGGACACAAGCAAAGTCTTATTCTTTTGGAAGGGATGCTTGTTCTTGAAGGCCTGGCCACCATATGAGGAAGTCCATCTATCCTACTGGTGAACCCAGCTGGAGAGATCAATGCCTCACAGCACCCAGCTCATCCCACCATCCCAGAAGAGGGACCGGGCATGTGAGTGAAAAAGCCATCTTGGGTGATCCAGACCGAGGAGACAACCCATGGAACAGAGTAACTGTCCAGGTGAGCTCAGCCCAGACCACAAAATTACAAGAATTCATAATTTGTTATGGTTTTAAGCTACTGTGTTTGGCGTAGTGCATAATACAGGAATTGATAACCGGAACAGCTTCATATGAGAGGAATTGTAGTCAAACGCTCATGACCTTGAGGATCAGGTAGCCTTGGGTCAAGTCTGTACCAGGTGAGCGATGTGGGGCGATGTCTTTAACCTCTCTTCATTTTTTTAGCGAGAAAGTGGGTCCCTGTGGGTTGCTCCCCCACCCGAGCATCCATGCTATTCCCCGCTGGGGAAGCCAATTCTACCCTAGCTCCAGAGGTGGGCCGAATGACCTGGAAAAGCCGATGAGTGTACTCCATCGTCTGAGAACAACACAGTGGGCGAGGGCTAAGTTCGTGACCGAACCCACTCCAGTCAGAATGACTCTCAGGACTTCAGCTGACAACATGAATAATCTTTCTTGTCCTAGCAGCTAGCCTGAGCACGAAATCAACCCACACAGCAGGAACTATCCAACAAAAGGAAATCACGGAGAAAAGGAACTTGAACTTGATCAAAATGCTCCTGAACCTAGGACCTACCTCGAAGGTTTTAAGTAACGTGAGCCAACAAATTGCCTTTACTTTTTAAATCAGTTCAGCCTAGGATTTGTTACTTGCAAACAAAGCATCTTAGCTGAAACAGTGGATACCTAGTGTCTTTTCTGCCTTGCACCTCTTTCTTCTGGAAATAATACTCCCCTTCTTTGGGGAAACTATTCCTCCACCCCCTAAAAAATTCATAGTTCTGAAGGAGGTGGTCATTCCTCCCCAAGCCACACGGGAAGAGTAAGGCCCCAACCAGACCAAGCAGAGTCCTTCCCTAATTTTAGAGATTGAAGAAAAGAGATGGCCCCCTCTCTGGTCGTGAGGCTGAGCTGCCAGGAGCCCCCTGCAGCCTTCCTTCTAGCTTGGTGACGAAAGCTTTCTGTGGGGCTCCTGGGTGGCGCAGTCGCTAAGCGTCTGCCTTCAACTCAGGGCGTGATCCCAGCGTTCTGGGATCGAGCCCCACATCAGGCTCCTCTGCTGGGAGCCTGCTTCTTCCTCTCCCACTCCCCCTGCTTGTGTTCCCTCTCTCGCTGGCTGTCTCTCTCTCTGTCAAATAAATAAACAAAATCTTAAAAAAAAAAATAGAAAGCCTTCTGAGAGGACAAAACCCTACTGAGACAGAACAGGAGAGTCTGGGAACATCCCAGACCTTGACTCCAGATGACCCTGAGGCCATCTGCCACTCAACCTTCAACAAACTGACCCTGTGAACCCGTGAATCCCCCCACCCCTCATCGCTGCATCCCTGCATCTTGGAGTGAGATGTGCTGCTTTCACCTCTTTGACTGGGACTCCTGGCTCTGCCTTTCTAAGCTGAACAATCATTCCCCCAGAGACAAGTCACAAACTCTCTAGGCCTCTGCGTGCTAAAACAAAGGGCTGTCCTCTGTGCCCAGAGCTCTCCTAGTCCACCGTAGGCCTCTGGAGCCTCCAGTGCCAATGAAAACAGTACCCACTTGGACTGCATATAACTTTTCACATAACTTTCTCTTTCTCATTACCATATCCCATTTCTGTTGCACATAAATATTGATTCGTCAAGTTAACGATGGTGCACATAACAGTATCCACAGCTTGTACATACTGGGTGCCTACTTGGTGCTGGGTTGGGTGTTCCGTTGTTTCCAGTCCTCATAAGCCACACATAGCAGGCTTCTCCAGATGGTGACTATCAAGGAAGGCACCTTTACAGTCAACCCCTCACATCTCAGTACTCTAGGACCCTGTTTACGCTTTCCTTTTCTCCAAATATTTCTGAGAATCCCGTTGCGAGTGCTAAGGCAATTACCATAAGAATTTCCGCCTAGTTCCACCAGTAAATGGTTTTCAACCCTCCCCCCTCCTGTGTCTTTCTATGAGTCCTCAAAAGGGGGAGGGGCCCCAAACTGGAAACTACACCCTGATGCCCATCAACAAGAGAATGCATGGAACGGATGGAAATGTTGTGGTATATTTATTCAGTGGAGTACTAAGCCACAACAAGAGGAAACGAACCCACATTCTACCCCCATCACTATGAATTGCACGGACATAAAGTTGTGCAAAAGAAGAAAGACATGGGGGCGCCTGGGTGGCACAGCGGTTTAGCGTCTGCCTTCGGCTCAGCATGTGATCCCGGCGTTCTGGGATCGAGCCCCACATCAGACTCCTCTGCTGTGAGCCTGCTTCTTCCTCTCCCACTCCCCCTGCTTGTGTTCCCTCTCTCGCTGGCTGTCTCTATCTCTGTCAAATAAATAAATAAAATCTTTAAAAAAAAAAAAAAAGACATGAAAGAAAATGCAAGAACGATTCCACTTATATAAAGATCAAACTCAGTATGGCCAAGCAAGCCCACTTCTGAGTACGTATGCAAAGGAAATGGAATTGCTATCTTGAAGAGGTATCTGTACGCCCGTGTCCCTTGCAGGCTTATTTACGAGAGTCAAGACATGGGAACGAACGAAGTGTCCGTTGACAGATGCATGGATAAAGAAAACGTGGGATATACAGACCTTGGAATAGTATTCAGCCATAAAAAAGAAGGAAATCCTGCCATCTGCATCAACACGGAGGAACCTTCGAGGCATGACACCAAGTGAGATAAGTCAGACAGAAAGACAAGTACTGCATGATCTCGCTTATATGTGGAACGTAAAAAAGCCACATTCAAAGAAACAGAGTAGAATGGTGGTTGCCAGGGCTGGAGGGTGGGGGAAATGACGGGGTGTTGGTCAAAGGATACAACCTTCCAGTTGTGAAAGGAATAAGTTCTGGAGACCTAATGTCAGGCATGGTGACTACGGTCAACGATACTGTACCACATACTGTCATGAGAGTAGATAGCAAAGGTCCTCACCGTAACAACAACAACAAAATGTGCTTATGTGAGGTGAAGAGTGTGTTAACTAGCCTTACTGTGGTAATCATTTCACAATATATACGTGTATCAAATCATCACTCGGTACACCTTAAACGTACACAGTGTTATATGCCATTATATCGCAATAAAGCTGGAGGGAGAAAAGAGCCCATTAAAGTGAGAATCTTTCAGGGCACCCAGGTGGCTGGTTGAGTGGCCAACTCTTGATCTCAGCTGGGGTCATAAGTTCGAGCCCTGCGTTGGGCTCCATGGATGTGGAGCCTACATTAAAAAAAAAAAAAAGTGAGGAATCATTTGAAATGATACACACATTAACATTTTACATTAAAACTTAAAAATGTATGTACATCCACCAATAATTTGTTATGAGGCTAAGGCCTTATTTTATTTTTTAAATGGAGATCCACTCTTTGATGTTCTAAGACTATGACTCTTTTTTTTTTTTTTTTTTTTTGCTTCAACCATAACCATAATGCATTATCTGTGATTTCCAATTTGGGCTTCTTAAAAGCCAAACAAAAGTTTAAAGGTACTTGCAAAGCAACCTTCGTGTGTAGTGTCCCTTGAGGTTTTTATTCTTTATGGCAATCTTTTTGCTTGGCCCACCTACACATACTTTGACAGCAGCTTTTTTTTTCTACCAACTGTCTATATCTAGTCTTGACCAAAGCATGTGGCTTAAACCTCATAAGAAACATCTCTCTCTTTTCTTATGCATAGTTCATCAGTTTATAAAATTTTTAACTCAATAAAGCCATTTGGAATCCTGGGGAGAAAAAAAAAGATCGGAATCAGGCAGAACGACCTGAAGGCGTTACACGTGGGGACGGTGCGTCCCCGTGGAGGGATGGCCGGCAGGAAACGGCAAAAAGCACCACTTCTGGGGGCTGGTTGTATTTTGCTTCTTGATCCTGGTCATGGGCTGGGATCGGCTTATAAACGTTCCTTGAACTTGACACCCAGCTTGTGCGTGTCCTGTTCCTTTCATCTACTCCAATACAGGAGTCTTCAAAGGAGGTGAAGGGAATGTGCTGTTCTGGTGTGTGGACTGCAGAGCTCACTTGCCAGCATCATGAGTTCTTCCCATTATCTCAGAGCTTTAGAGAGGAGGCCCACCCTGCATTTGGGCCATCCGATCTATCCTGGACCACAGAGGTCCTGGCCCCCTATGCCCTCTGCTGCTCCCTGTGTGCCGATCTCCAGGACTTACCTCTCTCTCCGTCAGGCAGGGAGAAGCCCTTTCCTCCTTGCGTACCCAGCGCTACAGGGGCAGGGGGCCTCTCGTGCTGCTGTGGCTGAAGTTTTACCACCCAATTCTCTGAGAAAGCTTTCCCCCAGGAGAGTTTATTATGTTTCCAGTAATAAAGAGTTCTATTTTTACCACTGCCCCTCCTGCCCTGAACGCGCTGGCACCGTGGCCGGGAGTTAGTTCAATCAGAGCCATATGGTACAATGGTTAAAAGCATGGCTGTAGATCGCCTGGCGCTCGGTCCCAGCTCAGGCATTTACCGGCTGGATAGCTCAGCCAAAGTTGCTTAAATTCTCTGTTCCTTGGGTTTCAAAACTCAAACGTGGCCTCTTCTGTACAAATTAGGAAGATGAAAGGAGTCTGGACATGTTCATGGCTTAGAACAGAATTTGGCATATAGTTAGATGATTCTACCCAATCTCAGCAATAGGAACTCCTATGTGCAACCTGGCATTTGCTGCCTGTCCTACCCTGCAGTCCATCAGCTGTATCTGTTTATTTCTGAACCCTGGTTGTGGGCGGAGTTCATGTTTTTTCCTGAGGAACTCCTAGAGCCCACACAAATCAGAGGATGGGGCCGAACCCTACCCTCAGTGTCCCCGAACGTTCCATGAGAGTTAGAGAAGGTTTAGCTGCATAGAGAGCACGAACGCCCCTTGGGAGTGGGCCACCTAAGTCAAAGGCTGGCACTGCATGTCAGGTCTGAGCCGGCAAGGATGCCGTCTGACTCCCAGTAACCCTGTGGAATAGGGAATACGAGTCTCGTTTGTGCACATGCGCAAGCTGGAGCTCAGAAGGACTTGTCCAAGCCAATGTGGCAGGTGAATAGCTGAGCTGCACCCAAGCCAGGTATTTCTGACTCTAAAACACAGGCGCTTCCCATGGGGCCATGCTGTCATAGCAGGTGCAAGGCTCTGTGGATGGCAAGGAAAGAAGAAGCACCATTTAACTCACATGAATTATAATCTAGTGGGGAGGTGGGACATGGATTCCCAGTAGAAGGGAAACATCAGCACAGGCCATAGCTTACCAGACCTGAACACACGGGGACCTTCGGAAAAGCTGTCTTCAGCCAACCATCGGAGGTTGGGAACCATCCCTAGTCAAATGGAAAATAATAATAATAATAATAATAATAATAATAATAATAATAAAAAACAGTAGGCAGTGGGTCCAAACGGTCATAACAGGTCTGGAAAGGATGGACAAACCAAGAATCAGAAGTGAGGTAAAGATGAAAGCAAATTTGGGGCGCCTGGGTGGCTCAGTTGGTTAAGCGTCTGCCTTCGGCTCAGGTCATGACCCCAGGGTCCTGGGATCGAGCCCCCAGTTGGGCTCCCTGCTCAGCAGGGAGTCTGCTTCTCCCTCTCCCTGCTCTTTTGCTCTCACTTGCTCTCTCTTGCTCTCTCCCTCTCAAATAAATAAATAAATAAAATCTTTGGGGGGGAAAAAAAAGAAAGCAAATTTACTCTATGCCAGACACTGAGCAAAGCACTTTCATTAAGTAATCCCTGTATTGGGGGGTTCCTACAACCTCCCTAAGTTTCCATAATTCACAAGAAAGACTCCTAGAACTCGGGTAAGCTGCTTTGCTCACAGTTACTGTTTATTGCAGCAAAAGGATACAGATTAAAGTCAGCCAAGGTAGAAGGCGTGCAGAGCAGAGTCCAGGAAAGACCAGGTGTGAGCCTCCAGGGCCTCCCTGAAGCTGTACAGACAATGCTTCATTATCCCAGCAGCAACATATGACAACAGCTACAGAGTATTGTCAACCAAGGAAGTCACCAGAGCCTTGGTGTCCAGGGTTTTTGTTGGTGGTCAGTCACGTAGGCTTGGCGTGCCTGGATGGCCGACCTCAGTTCCTCAGTCCTCATCCCCTCCGGAACTCAGTCCAATATGGTGTGACCCAAGGCTCCCCTCACAAATCCATTGGTTAGCATAAACTCACTGGCATGGCCCCGAATAAACAGACACTCTTAGCAGGCAGGGTATTCCAAGGGCTTAAAGGTCACCTCCCAGAAGCCCATCAAGGACTAGTTTCGCTGGCATGTGCGGGATTTGAGCACTCCAAACCCTATAGAGCCCATTCCATTTCATCTGCATGAATAATCCTCTCCAAATCATCCCCAACTTACTCTGGTTCAAGTTATGATTTTTTTTTAACTTTATGATGGTATAAAAGCAATAGACATTCAACAGAAACCGTGTTTCAGATCATGAATTTTGATCTTTTCTGGGGCCAGCCATACACAACGCAGTAGTCTCCCGTGATGTGGGGCAGCGAGCCACAGCAACCAGTTGGCCTGTAATCATGAGGGTGAACGATACATCAACAAATACTCTGCACCCACACAACCATTCTGTTTTTCACTTTCGGTACAGTGTTCAATCAATTACATGGGACATTATTCAACACTGTATTATCAAATAGGTTTTGCTCTGGATGATTTTGCCCAACTGTAGGCTAATGGACGTGTTCTGTGCACATTTAAGGTAAGCTATGCTGAGTTATGATCTTCAGTATTTTACGTGTATAGAATGCGATTTTAGTGTACAATATTTTCAGCTAAATATGGATTTATCAGGACATAACCCCCTCATCAGTCAAGGAAGACCTGTATATCGGTACTATTATCCCCATTTGACAGTTGAGAAAACTGAGTCTTTCGACAGTTGAGCCAAATCGCAAGGTGACATTCTAGCGAATGAAGGAGTCTGGATTCCACTCCAAGTGCATCTGGCTTCAGAGCCAAATGGATGCACTTCCCTCTGTGGCTGCCCTATTCATGTGCTGCTGGTCTCAAGAAGGACTGAATGAAGTCTGTGGATGAGTCTATGCTCTCCTTCCAGTGAAGATGAACTTAAAGCCACGTTGAGTTACATCAGCCTAGACTGTTCACCCCGTACAAACCTCTGACAGCACTCGGCACTTTGCACATCTTGTCTCTCTCCCACCAGCCCACGGAGGCTCCAGAGGAAGGCGGTGGCATGAATCCCTTCCCCCAGCATCCCCTATACCTGGCGCATGTAGAGGGAACACAACAGTTATTTTCTACCTAAACTGAATGTCCTACGGGGGGTCAACCTGATAAACTAACTTCACAGCTGGAAAGACAGACTATTTAATTCATATGATGGACAATTCCAATTAGAAAAGAGCAAAATTCAGGGCCAGATGTCATTTACACACAAAAACAACTTGCTTAACTTTGGACCACTAAGGAAAAAAAGAAACAAAACAGATAACTCGCAAACAGTGAAAACCATGAAATTTTTACAGGTGCAAAGCCTGTATCAAACAGTGTGATCTATTAATGAGGGACCAGCAGAATGACAGAGCTGGGTCAGAGGAGAATTCAAGGACAGAGGTTTATATGGCCAACCAAGAAAGATATGCCAAAATACGTTTTCTGAGTTAGACACCAAACTGGTAATGACATAAAGGACGATCAAACTATAAGCGTCGGGGGGAGGGGGGAACTTCTCTTCTCCACCAGTCAGAAAACTATTTGTTCTCTACCAAACAAATGTCTCTAAGTTAACATGTAACTTCACGGCGTCTGAGCCCTAATCAAGAGTAAACAGTAATTAAAGCAAAAGTACATTCTCAAGTGAATTAAATAATCCTGGGATGGGCTTGTTGGACAATGTCCCAGGATGACACCAAAAGTTTTAGATCATTTTTCTTAATAGTAGATGCGATTTTTTAAATGTAAAGATAGCTTAGAGTCTTATCGTAACACATCATATTAGATTGGTATCTTCAGATTCTCTATCTTAGGTCTAATGCAATTTGCAAAAAAAAAAAAAAAAAAAACACAAAAAAAACCCTATTTTGTCATTTCCTAAGCTTACCTGATAAACTTTAACATCAGAGACAGAACTTCACATTCTGAACTACATGAATAAAGTTAAAGCCCAATATATTAAAATACTATTTCCAAAGTAAATACAGGCACCCACTGCCAGGGAAAAATAGGGATTATCAAAAGAATATCAGCTAAAGCTCCACTGAAAATAGAGCCCTCCGAAAATACTAATCCTCTAGGATTACAGTTAACTATTTGTTTAAACACATTTAATCCATCAAAGATACTGTTTTGATTGTCACTTATCCTTATGAATAAATGGTAATGGGCTTGAATTTCCACAACACTTTTTAGACTCTTTAATTTAGAGGCCAATAATTGGTATTTTTTGCAAATCCAGCAAAGGCTGTTCTGAAGTTTGTTTTTCACTATGCATGAAAAAATAGTTTGGTAAGAAGCTCAGTAGTGGCAATCAAGTTTAGAGAGAGGGCTTAGGAAAGAATATTTTAACTACTTATTAACTTTTAAAATATTATGAACTCTTTAGAAGTATCTATTTACATAAAATCAATGTTGTAATTAGAGATTATTCTTATCTCTTCATTAAGGTAAGTCCCTGAGAAGCTTCATTCATCACCGTGTTGGCCCTTCATCTGGCATCATCTGGAACACCTGGAAAATGCTTTAAAAATAGAAACATATAAAACTCAACCCATCTTTGAGATTCTGATGCAGCTGATAGAGCCCAGAAATTCACGTGAGAGAAATTCACCAATAATTCTGATGATACCCAAGTATGCGGACCACTAACCAGAAAGGACACTTTCCTCTGGTAGCCTATTGGCATATGAAAGCATCCTTAGATGGCTCTTAGAAATTAAAAATAACTTAGAAAACATGTAGCCCGATCTATTTATAGAAATTCTCTATATTCTATAATTTTGACTTTTAGGTGAAGTGGCCTGAACTTAGCCCCCAAATAATTCCAGGTAATCAGCTTTCACTCTGTGTTTTAACTTGCAT
Source organism: Ursus americanus (assembly GCF_024610735.1). NCBI lineage: Eukaryota > Metazoa > Chordata > Mammalia > Carnivora > Ursidae > Ursus > Ursus americanus. The sequence goes on from NC_142158.1 coordinate 18,540,027, forward strand.
TTAAGGAGCTCAGGGTGAGTCAACCCTCTCAAGTTCTAGACACCGAAGCCTAAGCCAAGGGTTGGCAAACAATGGTCACTTCATACTACCACCTGTTTTTGTAAATAAAGTTTTATTGGAATTTAGGCTCATTTGTTTACACACTGTCTATGGATGCCCTCACACCAAGAGTGCAGAGTTGAGTAGTTCAAACAAAGATCATGTGGCCTGCAGACCCCAAAATATTTACGTCTGGTCCTTCACCAAAAAAGTTTGCTGATTCCTAGCTCAAGCCTTCACTAAAATTGGCAAATATATTCCTTTTCTTCATAATATAAAATAAAGAACTTGAGTCCAGAATACAGCTCATACAACTCAAGAATAAGGAGAAAGCCCAGTTTTTTTCAATGGGCAAAAGATCTGAACCCACGCTTCATCAAAGAGATATGAATGGCAAATAAAAAACAGGAAAAGATGCTCAATACAGTAAGTCACCAGGAAAATACGGATTGAAACTACAGTGAGATACCACCGCACACTTATTAAAACGGCTGAGGGGCGCCTGGGTGGCTCAGTCGGTTGGGTGTCCAACTCTTGATTTCCTCTCAGGTCATGATCTCAGGGTCATGGGATCGAGCCCCAGGTCAGGCTCCACACTCAGCGGGGAATTTGGCGGGAGATTCTCTCTCTCCCTCTCCCTCTGCCCCTCCCCACCATGCTCTCTCTCTCTCTCCCTCTCTCTCAAATAAATAAATTTTTTAAATAAAATAAAATAAAATGGCTGAAAGTAAAAAGATGTGACCATACCAGGTTTTGGCCAGGATACAGTGCAATTAGAACTCCCATATATGGATAATGGTAACCCAAGATGGCACAACGGCTTTGCAAAACCAATTTGGCCATTTTTTGAAGTGAACCATATACCTCCCATATGATCCAGCTATTCTTCCCTGAATATTTACCCACAAGAAATAAACGCATATGTCCATGTGAAGATTTGTACAGGAATGTAATAGCAGCTTTATTTTTAATCGCCCAACACTGGGAACAATCCAGATGTTCATCAACAGATGAACGGATAAACAAACAGTGGTATAGTCATACCATGGAATACTACTCATCCATACGCATGAATGGACGATTTATTTCTCTTTTTTGTTGGTTTTGTTTTTATTTACGTTCTAGTCAGTTAACATACAGCGTCACGTGGGTTGAATGAATGATTGTTACACGCAAGTACACGGATGAATCCAAAATGATTATGCTAAGTGAAAGAAGTCAAACAAAAAATACATCCTGCAAAGGCAAAATATGGAGACAAAAATCAGAGCAATGATATCCAGAGCAGGAACTGGGGGTGGGGAAAGGATTGATAGAAAGAGTCAAAAGAAAGCTTTCTGGGGTGACAGAAAGGTTCTATGTCTGCTTGTGGTAGTGGTTATACAACTGTATACATTTCTCAAAACTTACCCGATATATTCTTTTAAAAAGCGGAGGTTTTTCTGTGTGTAAATTATACCACAATAAACGTGACTCATAAGAGGACACAGGAACCAGTTGGAAGAGACTCCCATCAACCAAATCTGGGATGAAGTGAACATCGAAATAAATAATGGGGGTAATGGCTAGTAACCCATTAAATAAAAAAGTGAATGTCTGAGTCCATACACTGATAAATATACAAATAAAGAATTACGGGCAGAGGGGACAGTTCATGTTTACAAGAGAAAGCTAGTTAATAAAAATAAGCACGGTCATGATTAACACTCAAGAATCATCACTGAGTACTAAAACTAATGAATGAAAGTTGGTTGAAAGCCCGAATACTTGTATAGTCTCAAGTTATCTTCCTGTGAGATTCTTACCAATTACAAAAGGGGAAACAATGACTTTACAGTAGGGAAGCCTGGAGGACAAATCCCTCAACCAAGTGAGTAAATGCATCACCTATGATGAGACAAGCTGGTATCATACACCCAAGCATGAAACACTAAGGACACAACAGCACGTCTCGCCTCGTCCTACCAAGTATTCAAACCCTGAATCAGAGCATGAGAAAGCATCAGACAAATCAAAATTAAAGAACATTCTACAAAATAACTGCCCCGTCCTATTCAAAACTGTCAGAGTCGTCAAAGACTTTTTTTTTAATGAAAAACTAGTCTGGATTAAAGGATATAAGGAAACACGAGAACTTAATGCTGTGAGTGATTCTGGATTACATCTTGGACAAGAAAAGACATTATTGGCCAATTGTGAATAAGACCAGTAGGTTGACATGATAGTATTGTATTCACGTTAATTTGCTGGTTTTGAGGACTGACTGCAGGTGTGCGGGAGGATGTCCTTATTTCTTGAGGAAATACATTCTGAAGTATTTAGAGGGAGAGGGGCAACATACTTGCAACTTATTCTCAGGAAAAAAAATACAGGTCTGTACAGTAGTGTCCTGGTGTTTAATAACCGGCTCTCCAAAAATATGTGCATATATATATATATATGCACACCCATAAGGTTACTGATATAAATTTACTGATATAAAGAATGCATAGTACACAGTTTGAAAAAAAATGAAATATGCAGTGTGCTTTATTGTAAATTTTATATAACTGATTCTTATGGAATGTTCTAGATGATTTTTGCCACACTTTTTACACCTATACCCACCCGAGCCTGCTATTCACAATGAAGGCCCTGCAGACACCGCACTCTTGAATCTACATTATTAGCACACTCTCGTCACTTTCTTCACTCTAGAGAAACAACCACAAAATAATAATAATTCAAACCCTGATTTGTCTCTACGAGAGCTCACTGAATGGGGAGTTGCAAAGACTTGCAACGATGATGTAGTATTTCTGTCATCAATCGCATTAAAGAAATCACCTGCAGAGCATAGGTGAGAGTAAAATAATTAAGAAGAGGTGAGTTTTGAGTATTGATTTCTTGTGTATTTATTTGAGTTTGGAATCGGGAGGAGGCATTGGTCGCTGTGGTGTCTGCCTCTTTACTTCTCACACTGAATCATAAGCTAAAATAATTTCATGTTGAATAACGGCCAGGTAAAACAACTAGCTCACAAGTTTCCAGAAATTTTAGCCGTAGGCTCTCCGAAGCCAGAGCAACCTGGCCCCGGTACACCACTGAGAGAGAAAGAATGATAAACCAAGGGTGATGACATTTTAATACTCAGGAAATCTGGATAGAGGGTGTGTAGGAATTCTCTCTATTCCTGTAACCTTTCTGTCAATCTGAAATCATTTCAAGATTTAAAAGTTTAGAAAATAAACCAACTGAACCCAGATTCGTGGGTGTGTGTTGGTTCTCTCCTTGCACAGACGTGGTGCAACTTAGGTACAAGTTCGGGGTGCCTGGGTGGCTCAGTCGGTTAAGCGTCTGCCTTCAGCTCAGGTGGGATTGAGCCCCACATTGGGCTCCCTGCTCAGCCAGGAATCTGCTTCTCCCTCTCCCTCCTCTGCTCCCCCTGCCTGTGCAGGCTCTCTTGCTCTCTCTCTCTCTGTCAAATAAATAAAATCTTAAAAAAACAATTAGGGTACACATTCATGGCACTGCCAAAAAATAGCGGGGAAAAACGTGCATTCGGGGAAAGGGGAGAGCTGACACAGTAGGGTCTGTCCACAAGTCCCTCAGTGACTTCATTAATGGCCCGTTATTCCACAGGGAGGTCAATGACAACCTGTCTATCTTTTGGTTATTCCATAAGGCAAGCAACGTGTGACACAACAGGTATGTAGGAAGGACCATGGGAGCATGGTGGAGATCTCTGACCTTTCCTCCGCTGCCCCCCGCATAGCCTTTAGCTCCTCATTCCTGCCTTCTATCTATGAAAGAAGCCACATGGTCAGAGAGCATGCATGATACACAGCAGTGAGCATGCAGCGAGCAGGTGTCCTCACGATGGAAATTGCTCTCTGCCGCCGAGGCGCTCCACACCTCACCCCTCCCTCCAAAGCAGCTGTCGCATGGCGCAACAATGCCGAGCAGTATGGGACAGGAAGTGAAAGATACCACATCCTCTTGAAACTGCAAGGAAAATGTATTAAGCCTATTATCGTGGCTTCACAGTTGTTAAGAAGGGGCAGTTGGGCTCTCCTATTACGACGGACTTCGGAGGAGGTGCTGGTTACTGTGGCGTCTGCCTCTTGACTTTACTCTGGAGAGGAATGTCATTGGCCAGCCCAATGCTTGACAGGAAAACTTCGAAGACCCTCTCTCAGAATGTCCCTAGAGGGAGGTCGTCGAAAACACGGACTGAAGGCCTGCTGGGCCGTGGGGGGTGGGGGGATATGCCCATAAAGCTGAAGTTCCCACAATTCTGTCAGAGAATTTATGTAGGATCAGAGAATTCTAGAGCTACCCAGAAATAGACTGGAGCTTGTTTCACCCAATCTGACGGTCTGGTGGGAGACAAAAGACGCACTCTGGCCGAAGACCCCTTGTAGCATAAGGTTATACCTTAAAGGCGTCTGATGCGTGCTAGTGATAGTGAGTGCAGGGGGGCCCAGGGAAGGGGGGATTATGCAAATCCGCAGGACTCCCTGCTCTACCCAAAGAGAGGCGGCTGAGGAACCTTGCCTTCAAAACCTTAATTTTCAGAACAAGTCCTATACCTGATGAAACAGGAATTACCAGGCAACAAAGATAAAAGGCGGAACGGGCTCAAGGTCTTAGGGCCAGGGAAGGAGAGGAACAGGTGGCAAGTTAAGAGGGAAGATTTAATAACATGAGATTCCGTTGGTTCAACATAGAAGGTCCTGATCTTCCAGCTGAATCTCTACACACACGGGTTTATAATCAGAGGCCCCAAAACAGTAATCAACCTTCAGCCCCCACCAACACAAATTAGGTACATGGGAGGAAGGAAGTAGGAAAGAAGTGTTTGTCTTTGTTTTTGGTCTTTGTGGGGGTTTTTTTCTCTTGTGGTCCACCTGAATCTGTTTGTGTATTTAGCCCAACACCCGTGGCCCGAGGTCCTGTCGGCACCATCTTGCTACTCTAGCTTCCCCAGCTACAATCTTCTTCATTTTGCACCCAGAGCTCTGGACGTGGGGTTCAGGAGGTATACGGCAACCGATACCACTTACACCAGAGCAGACGTAAGAAGTAGAGCCTGTTTGGCAAGCCCCCAAGCTTGGCTCTCTTGAAGGTTCTGGAAATGGAGATAAAATGTGCCTTTTGCAGTGAAATGTTTGCGGACTTTGTATCAAATTCCCATTGCCGGCAGCTCTGTGGAGCAACCGGACACAAAACAGAATCCCAAGTCCCGCTCGCTGCCAAGCCCCTCCTCCCACTGCGGAGCCAAGGAAATGTGCAGCCTTGGCCTTCGGGGGTCTCCAGAGAAGGAAGGAGTCGTCAGGAGGTCTGGAGGTGGGGGCCTGCTACCCACCCACAGTGGTCACATAGGGGACTGGTGACAAAGGCCCGTGGGTGTGGCCTCTACACCAGCTCCTACTTGGCTATTCGTCCGGTCTAAGACTAAAAACTACTTTTCCGTCTGCACTGACTTGTGAACGCATCTTCCTCACTGCTAGAGTTTCAGGAACATACTCCTCTGGAAGCATCCCAAGGTCCTGCAACCACACGGTGCAAGGCTAAACCCCTGCCCACATCAAGCCTTCAGGAAGCTCTAAGGTTAGAAACGGGTCACTGAGAGACCAATATCAATTACAGCTCCAGGCTCCCAGAGACCTTGTGACAACCCACTCAAGGGCAGGGCTAAGGTCAACCTCCGGGGCACCTCTTACCAGAGGCCAGCATGTCATGTTGCCCACAAGTCATCCATCCCTCTCTTGGTCCGCTGTCGGATCAGATTCAGGTCATTGCTCTCCCTCCCCGTCTTTGGGCTCCTGAAGTCTCCAGGATCAGACTGATCTGCGTCACTTTGCTCAGATGAAGAAGTGTCACCTTGTAAAACTGCAGCTTTGACCTGCTCTTGCTTTGCCAGAATTAAGGTTTCAGAAAGACCTTGCTTTTGCCCAGCAAAGAACTGAGGGAATCACGGTGGGATAGGTACATTTTGTTTTGGAGGCCCAGGACAGGGAAGGTCAGAAGAAGGAGAGAGGCAGGGAGATAACCAGATAACAGGGAAACAGGATAATAGAAGAGAAAGATCAAAGCAGCATTGGCCTGAGAAAATGGCACAGCTAAGAACATACCATTTACCTCTTGTGATTTTTGCTGGAGTCAAACTTTAAAAACTGAATAGCGTCCCAGAAGCTGCGACACGTCTCTTCCCTTTGTTCTAAGTGGTATTCGGAAGAAAGTTATTCGAACTTGTGCTCTGGATAAAGCGTCTTAGAGAATGTGTCTGTGAGGCTCAGACCTTGAACCACCTCAGGCCTACTCTAAACCAGCCACGACCTGCTCCTTCAGTAGATTTGGCTCTGCAGCCGCTTCCCAGGGCAAAGGTGACCCTCTGGGTGGCCTGAACTCTCATTCTAATTAGTATCAGCTGGCCCCTGCGCAAGAGAGCAAGGAATGGAGGCGTAAGACCCATCATGGAAGGCCAAACGGTCCACTTTGATTAAGAAAACAATTCTATCTATGATAACGTCAAAAAGAACACACTACTTAGGGGGGAAAAGTAATGGAGGAGGTAAAAGACTTGTATAAAATGTTGCAGGAGGAAATTAGGCACAAATATATGGGAAAATATCCTATGTTCATGAATCGTAAGACTTACTCCTGTTAAGGTACCAATAATACCCAAAGCAAACTATAGACTCCATGTAATCCCTGACAAATCCCTTTTTTTTTAGCAGAATTAAAATTCATCCTAAAATTCATAGAGAATCTCAAGGAATCCCAAGTGGTCAAAACAATTTTGAACAAAAAGAACAGAGTTGGAGGTCTCACAATTCCAGATTTCAAAATGTATTACAAAGCTACAAAATCAAAAACATTGTGGTACTGGCATAAAGACAGATAGGTAAACCAGTAGACTAGAATAGAGAGCCCAGAAATAAACCTTTCCATATATGATTAAATGATTTTCAGCAAGGTTGCCGAGACCACTCAAGAGGGTCAAAGCAATCATTGGTGCTGGTGCTGGCGAAACTGGAGATTGACGTGCAAAAGATAAAGTTGGCCCTTGCTTTACACCAGATACAAAAATTCACCCAAAATGGATCAAACACCTAAATGTAAGACCTAAAAGTACCAAACTCTTAGAAGAAAAAATAGGCAAAAAATCTTCATGATACTGGATTTGTATCACATATTGATTTCTTGAAGGTGACACCAAAGACACAGGCAACAAAAGAAAAAATAGACAAAATGAACACATTTTTGCATTTTGCAAAGGACACTATCAATAGAGTAAAAAGGCAAACAAACCTCAGAATGGGGGGAACATTTGCAAACCATATGTCTGCTATGGGTCTAGTTTCCTGAATATATAAAGAACTCTAAGAACTCAACAACAAAAAAAAAACCAACCTAATTCAAAAATGGGCAAAGGACTTAAATGCACGTTTCCCCAAAGAAAATATACAAATGGCCAATATGCATATACAAAGATGTTCACTCTTACTAGTCATTGGGGAAATGCAAATCTAAACCACAATGAGACAGGAACTCACACCCAGGAGGATGGCTACTCTAAAACAGAATTTTTAAAAAACCCAAAAACCAGAAAATAACAAGTCTTAGCAAAGGATGTGGAGAAATTAAAGCCCTGTGTACTGTTGGTGGGAATGTAAAATGATGTAGCCACTATGGAAAACAGTACAGTGGTTCCTCAAAAAATTGAAAACGGAATTGCCATACGATCCAGTAATTCTACTTGTGGGTATATATCCAAAAGAACTGAAGGAAGGGTCTCAAAGAGGTATTTGCACTCCCATGTTGCTACGCTGTTATTCACCATAGCCAAGAAGTGGAGTCAACCCGAGTGTCCATTAATAGATGAATGGATAAACACAATGTGGTATATACATACAGTGGACTATTATTCCGCCTTACAAAGGAAAAAAATTCTGACTCATGCTACAGAGTGAATGAACCCAAGGACATTATGCTGAGTAAAATAAGCCAGTACAAAAAACCCCAAAAAACAAAAAAAACAATATGATTCTACTTATGCGAAGTACCTAGAGTAGTAAAAATTCATAGAAACAGAAAGGAGAATGGTGGTTGCCAGGGTCTAGTGGAAGGGGAATGAGGGGATGTTGTTTAATGATTATAGAGTTTCAGTTCGGGAAGACGTAGAGAGTTCTGGAGATAGATGACGGTAATGGCTGCACAATGTGCATATAGTTAATGTTACTGAAATATGCACTAAAAAATCATTAAGATGGAAAATTTTATGTTCAGTATATTTTTACCACAATTATAAAATTTTTTAACTTGTCTGCCTTGCTTCATCCTGAGAAACTAACTCTAAGCGTGCCTCTCCCTCTAAACCCACAATAGCTCCCTCCTTGCTTTACCACTTGGCTTATTCCAAGTTCCAGTGCCAGCTGATTTTCAACCCCTTGTACCATTAACCTCATTCAAGCCATATCCTTTGGTCCAACCAAGGTATGGCTCCCTGGGTCTTCTTCTTCTTCTTCTTTTTTTTTAATGATTTCTTATTTATTCATTTGAGACACAGAGAGACAGAGGGAGCACAAACTTGGGGGGGGGGTCCGAGGGAGAGGGAGAAGCAGACTCCCCACTGAGCAGGGAGCCCCCCACAGGGCTCAATCCCAGGACCCTGAGATCATGACCTGAGCTGAAGGTAGACAGACGCTCAACCAACTGAGCCACTCAGGCACCCCCCACCCCCATCTTTTCTCCAGTTATCCCATCTACCTAAAGGATGCTCATTCTAACACATTCAGCCTCTTTCCGCCCTCCTTCCAGACCTGGCTCATGCCCCCACCTCCTGCACAGATTGTACCACCTATGGCCAGCCCACATCTTCTCCTCATTCTCTGAGGTCCAATTGCCTTACTGTCTGAAAAACACAATTTAACACTTTACTCATTGGACAAACAGCAATTGAGCTCTTTTCACATGCATGGGACGAGACCAGAGACTAGACTAAGTTCCATCAGATACTGCTTTCCAACTGACTCATTCATAAATCTTGCCTGTACCACCAGATGGTGATTTTCTTAAAGATGAGTATATGCGTGTCTTTCTGTGCCTCTGCCTAAGAGAGAGCGCCGGGGCCAGTGTAAGGGATTCTTTGGTTTTCACCGCAAATTTAATACCAAAGTGGATAATCATATTAAAAGAACTTTGAAGTCCTAGAGTTTGAACAAAAGTTCGAGAGTTTGAGAGTTTGAACATAAGTATTTATTTTTGCAAAATTCCTCCTGGCAGTCTTTTACCCTCCCCCCCATTACAAAACAAAACAGAAAGCCCTTTAAGTGGGTAATGAAAGGGGAGAGGCATGGAACCAAGATAGATTTTCTTGGAGGAAAAGTGCTTGGAGATTGTCATACTTCCTTGAACTTCATCTGGAAGCAGAATGCTGACAGTTTGGGCAAAGGAAGTGACTCTGAGGGCAGAGAAGATAAGCTGAGAACGCTTTCTTACAGTTAGGGTCACCATCTTTGGCTCCATCACTGCAAAAGTAAGTTGACGTGCTGTTTGCAATCCAACCAAGCACCACCGACCAGCTCACAAGGGCAGCTTCCAGTCTGAAAACCACACCCCCGCCCCACGCCTAGTGGGGTTCTGCTCCTGACGAATCCCATTTGGAGCCTTGGATTGAACTTGGGATTTCCTAGTAGAGCGGTCCCCTCTTGGTTCCAGTGAGTTCACACATTAAGTAGAGTCTGAGTAAATATAATTATGTGTGATTTAAGATTTCTTTCTTCAAAAGGAACCAACTCATGAAAATTTCATTGAAAGGAAATAGAAAATCAAGGGCAGGATGTAAAAAATGTGAAGAATCATAGAAGCAAATGTGTTAAGTGGGAACTTCCTAAAGGGTTTCTGCCGTCTCTGGTTATATATTCTACTTATCGCCAAGATGGAGACTAACAAGCTTCTGTTTTCCTTAGCAGATCTCCGGAAAACGGGAACCAAAGGAGGCAGTGTTCAGTGTGTCCCTTCTGGAAGCCGCTCCGGGCATATTCACCCCCCTTCAGCCCACCTCAAAGGGCGGCTAGTACTGGATCGACCCTGGAGGCTCTGGCAACAACAAAAGGTGTTGACTCGTTCAATGAAAGGTCTACTTAGCCCAGGCAGGAAGAGATGCCTTTGCCCCTGCCCCTGTTTGCCCAGCGTCCATACCAGGTCAGGCCCTTCACACAAGCCCCTTATGTCCCCAGGAAAAAAGCAGGACCAGTCCAGGTGAGGAAAGGGCTCGTGTTCAGACGGCCGCAATCCATCACGCACAGAGAGAGCAAGGAAAATCTATAACCGACAGCTAAACCGGGGCAACCGGGCCAGGAGGCAAACAGCCAAGGTGTGCCGAGGGATCCGAGGGGCTGTCTACACTCCAGTAGCTGTGGGAAGGTCCACTGTCCTTTTCTGCCTTTTGTCCTGGAGCGTCCTACCCCACTCACCCGGCCTCAGCGAGATCCTCTGAAAGCCGCTTTGCTGATAATAGTGGGTCGACACGGCGCTCAGGGCTTGTGCACGTGGCTGAAAGACAAATGATTTCAGTGTGAAAGACAGATTCGGCCGTTTTCATAGCACAGCCAGCTTCCGTGGTTCCTGTTTTATCTCCCAGGATTAAAAAAAAAAAAAAAAACAAAACAGAACGCACAATCCTATTTTATTTCCTAGAACATGAGTGAACTTTTCAACCATGAGAATCCTTTTTAGGTCAAATAATGTCCTGAACTGCCATGTGATTACAATTGTATTTTAATTTCCTTTGATGGAGAAAACACAATGACAAGAGCTTTTATAAATTATGCCACCCTTTCATAAGCTATATGGCTAAGAGCACAATGGCTTTCTACAGATATTCGAAAACCTTCGGTAGAAGACATTATTCATTCAGCACCACACCCACTCACGGTCCCCACTCCACCCTTTTTTTTTTTAAGATTTCACATATTTATTTGAGAAAGAGAGGGAGAAGCGAGCAGAGCAGGGAGCCCAACACAGGGGCTCGATCCCAGGACCCTGGGATTGTGACCTGAGCTGAAGGCAGACGCTTTACCGACTGAGCCACCCAGGCGCCCCTCCCTGTCCCCTCTTTAAGGATCAACCTCACAAGTTGTCCTAGTACCAGAGCTCGCAAATCCCAGAGCTAGTTCTCAGGGCAGACAGAGGTTTAAAGAAGATTATTTCACCCCTAACTCATCTCCACCTGTCACCTCCGCCCCTCTTCTTAACAGCAGAGACCAGAAGTACAGCACACGTGAGAGGTACAAGGCTGGGCGTGTCTGTCCTGAATGCACATGGCTCCCTAGTACCCCCGAGGGAGTGACGGCTGAAAGGCCGAAGAAACAAAAGGTTTGGGGTTTCCAACGTTGGTTTCTCAAGAGCAGAGTGGCCAACTGAAACCCAATTCTCCATGTTTAACACCAGAAATAGATGGCATCATCCACTGAAAAAGCCAAACCCTCGAGCTGGCTTTTAGCCACCCCCGAAGGGTGAAATAAGACCCCCCCAAAAAATCCCTTCTTTTCTCCAGAACCAAGCAATCTTTTTGACACCCATCAGCACCAAATGGTAGCTATTTAAATAAAAAGGTTGACGACGCACCCTTTGGTCCAATCTTAAGCAAGCAATCAATTAATATTGAATGAATGAGTGAAAAAGAAAAAAAGTAGGTATGGCCACTGAGCAGAGGACAACATGGGGATGTCCTGAGTGCTGTCGCTCCCTGTGTGTGTTGCGGGGGGAGACACAGGGCCTCTGGACAAATTAGGTTTGGAGTTTGGGTGAGTAAGGGGCCACGCCTACGCTCACTTCCCATCTTTCACCCAGGCAGGTCCCCAAACACTTGTCAGGCCACACTGATGGATGGGCCTGGAATGGCCTTGTTTGCCGCCAGGGTGAGGCCCAGCAGCTGTTGAACAGGCCTGCGAGTGACCCTGGTCAGTCCTTGCAAGGCAGGAAGCACAGAAGAATAGAGTGTCCACTTAGCACAACCACAAAGGCAGGGGGAGGAGGAACTCCCTCCCCTTGTGAGCGGGCCAGCAGCCGGCACTCTAATTACACACACAAACAAGGGAGGAGGGGGAGCGCCGGGAAGGGACAGGGAGGGAATCAAAACTGCTCCCGAGCCATCCTAGTCTGACCCTTGGTCCCCCACCAGACTCTAGAACTTGCAGCCCAGTGTGTGAGGAAGCCAGAGATGAGGCCACATCAGATCTCTACCCGGCGCCTTGTGGGACAACATCCCAGTCCCCGAGAGCCTCCTTCAGGTCTGGGGAGCTGGTGTGTGTTACATACGTGTTTCCACAGCCCAGGGAAAGCCTCCTGGAAAACCTTTTCCTGAGCCCCGCAGTCCCTGGGTGCCCCACTCAACTGTTCCCCCACACCCCCACAGCCCCCTCCCTCCACCCCACACCCCCACCCCACCCCATCCCCCCAACAACACCCCTACCCCACACCACACACCCCCACCCACACCCCCAACCCCCACGCCACCTCCACACCCCCACCCCGTGCCCCCAAATGCCACCACTGGAAGAAGGAAGAAAGGAGGCCAAATTAAAGGGGTCTCTCGCTGCTTCATCCACGCAGCAGACATTGGTCTCACAGGCGTGGGAGAGGGGCGGTCCCATGCAGAACATCTCCTTTTTGGTGGACATTTGCTGCCGCCCTTCATCCACTCATCTGAGCCGCCCAACGCTCCCCAGAGCCTTGTGCCTTGCCCAGCCAGGCTTAGTGGAAACCTGGGAGATCCTGGGCTACCAGGGGTGGTGGTTTCTTACAGCAGAGGCCAGTGCAAGTGGGTCCAAATTTTGCAAGACCTGAAGCCATACAATTTTTACAAGGCAAAGCACATCCAAAATCATAAATACAAATCAGGTTCAGGGTCTTGAAAGAGGGCCCGCAAGTAAAGGGCCCGGAAGCTTGGGTCTCCTTCACATCCTGATGCATCTGCACCTGGGGTAGGTGCACGAACCCTCTTCTCAAGTTTCAGCTTCCTGAAAAGGGGCCAAGTACATCTGACCCAAAACCCAAGTGGGTGCGAGGGAACCACTCACAGGAGTCAGGAGGAACCACCCGGTGTCTCTTTCTTCTTTATTTTGCTTCCTCCCTCCCACTTAGAAGCTGCACAAATGGAGGAAGATAGTTGTTGAGTCCCAGTGGAGGGCTGCCGTCCTAGGGAAGGTGGTGATGAGTCCACACTGCCCGGTTGGCCCATGGACCCAGCCTGCTGATGAGCTCCTGGCTGGGCGAGGCCACTTCAAATGGAGTCATTCTCCCCCACACCCGGGCACTGGACAGCACGTATCCAGTGTCCACTGCATGCACTGCTCTGAACTAGGAGCTATTAGAGGAAAGGGAAAGCAGAAGTAAAAGAACTAGTCAGCTCTCTCCTCCATGTGGGAGCAAAATCTCTTGGCCCGGACACCGTGGAAGCTTGCAACCCTAGGTCCCTCCACATCATGCCGGGCTAATTCAGAGAAAAGGGCATGGTTAGGCCAAAAGTGATGTTAGTGCCTAGTGTTGGAACGAACTGTGTGATGTGGGCAACGTGGAAGGTCATCCCGGGCCTCATTGTCTTCATCTGTGAAATGGAGCTGCAGAACTCCATGTGTCCGAGGTCCCCGCTCATCCTGTGAAGCAACACGATTTCCATCTGGAGATTGGCTGTACTTATCTGAGCCATCACACTGCTCAGACAGTCCCCAAGGAGGCCTGGAGCTCACTTGCTCAAGTTTTCCAGGTTCCTGATGCCCTGTGACCCCTCCGGCCCCAAGCAAGACTTCTATCTGGTCACATTGCGAACAAACAATTTTCTGATGAAATGAAAGAAACAGCTTCTGGTCTACCATTTTTCAAAAGGGCATATGGAGACATGATGGAGAGCCAGGGATGAAGAAACGGGTGAGAAAAAACGCTCATGAGTCCAGGTCTTTTGAGGAACGGTCCTGGCGGCGTGATGATGGCTATGTACAAAAAAAAAAAAAAAAATGAAAGCAAAGGAGCCAACACCCAAAGAGGCCAGTGCCAGGGGAGGGAGGAGGTGCCCAAGGCCTTCTCAAGGAGGGATAACTTTCACCAAACCAGAGGAGTGGGGTCCTGGGTAACAAACTTGCCAAAGGAAATCATCCGGGACAGAGTTGGCCTCGGCCGGCCTCTTTCCTCCAAAATGCAGTGAACGCAGGCTGCTCCCAAGTCCCTGTGGCAAGTCCCTGACTGCGCCCGTCCTTCACCCCTGCCCCTAAATCACAGAAGGGGAAGGAGGGCTCCAGTTCATGCTTGCCCTAAGACTGCTACAGTCAGCCTCTCCCCAGCAAGCCCCCTCCTATCTCATGAGCTCCTTCCCCCTCCCGCCCTCGGTTTCAGAACGATCCTTCCATTAAAGGACCCTGGTGGGAATCTTCCTTTCCCACAGCCAGGACGGGATAAAACTATCCTGCCCCTTTCTCCTCTCGGAGATTCTTCGATGTTTTGGCTCCATTCTCTGACTCTCTTTCCCCCTCCCTCCCACCTATCCGCCTCAAATAAGGCAACTCCTTGCAGAGGAGTTCTCTTCTCCTGGGTGTTTAATAAACAATATAGGTCATGACCCGAGGCTCCCCATGAGTGAGTTTTATGCAAATCTGATTTCAGGGGCCAGGATTAGGTTGAACCCTAGGAAATTGTTATGATTCGACCATGTGGACACCCAGAAAGAATGGCAGTTTCGTGAGCTTGTAGCTAATCAAGGATCCTGGCATTCAAATATTAAAAACGTGCTGTCTTCCTACCTGTTCTCTTCCTAAACAGTAGGGATCAATTTGGAGGTCGAGGTTGGTGGGGGAGGGGCAGTGTTTATTGTTCTCCATAAAATGCCGTGCTTCTCAACTGGGGGCATTTTTGCCCCATCAGAAGGCATTTGGCAACATCCAGAGACTTTTTTTTTTTTTTTTTTTGGTTGCCCCATGGCCTGGGATGCTCCTGGCATCTATGGAGTAGAGACCAGCAATGCTGCTAAACGTCTCGCAATGCACAGCACAGCCCCCCGCAACCAAGAATTCTCCAGCGCCAATGTCAATAGCAACACGCAGGTTGAGAAATCGTGGCACCGAGCATTCCTGGGGACCCAGAGCCTCAGCCGTGTGGCTCAGCACCGGCACTGAGAATACCACTCTCTGAGTAGAGAAGAGGGCAGCGAGTTGGCCTCCTCTGCTCAGACGCAGGTCAGAGCTGCGGCTTCTGGCCCCCCGTGGCCCAGCCCTGATCTACACCCAGCCACCTCTCAGAAAGTTCTTCCTCCAGTTTCCCCCAGTAGTCCGACGTGCTGGGCATTTTCGGAGTAGCCCCAGAACCCCCACCCGAACCCTGGAGCTGGAAATTGGACTCGGTTCCCTGAGCTCAGAGGTGTCCCCAAGAGGGCCGGTCAGGCCACCCATCGTCCCGCCCGCCTCGGCCAGCAGCGTGCGAGGCTCACCGCAAGGCTAGCGCAGCCAGGCTGCTCAAACCACAGCACAGCCCTCCTGACCAGAAGCGAAAGCTGCCCTGGCCAGCTGTGGGGGGCTCGCCTCCTTTCCCGGAAGAGACCGCTTGCCCCTGTCGGTGATGGGGAAGGGAATTGCAGAGGCTCTCGAGCGCCTGCCGTATCCCTTACCTCCCCCGGCTGCTGCCCTCTGCTAGGCAAGGAGCTAGGGTGGAAAGAGGTTGAGTAAATACAGCTTGTTTTCCCTGCACATGAGCTCTCTTTGCCCTTCACCTGCAACCACCTCAGTGCCGCCCAGCTCCGTCTGCTGGCAAAGAGTCCGCACGAGGCTGAGGCTCGCTCCCATTTATTTATGAACTTGAACCCAGGGTACAGCCGCAAAAGTCACCCGCTCCAAGAAATGGAAGGAATGCCGAGAGTCATCTAAACAAGGCTAAATCGGAATTTCCAAAAATAACACAGTTGGAATAGCTTGCTCCAGAAGATTCCTAATAAAAGAGGTCCCTCCATCTCCTTGGAAAACCTGTCCGGGGTAAGACCCGAACCTCAGGGGCAGGGTCATCTTCGTGCTACCCCCGCCTCTCTCCTTCCAGCTGCAACTCAACACTCAGCAATAAAATGGGGGCTATTTTTGAAAATAAAAACAGGAGACATATGATCTGCGTCCAATACTTAGCCGGTTCTCTGCTGCTCGGAACTTAAAACCTGCCTGCCGTTCACCAAATGACATGGGGTGCTGGCAGATGGAGCCGAGAGACAGGGCTGAATGTATTTTAATGGGACCATTAGGATTATGCCAAAAGGTGAGAAAAAAGCATGGGCCAGCCAAGAAAATAAGCATGAACCTAAAAGAAATACAACGTAGTCCGTCTCTCTTCCCTCTAGTCTCTTTTTGGCTTTCCTCGAGAATCTGATTCGGCAGCAGAGTCCCTGGTCCACACACAACGGACAAGTGCGTGTTTTCTTAAGCCAAGCATTGCAGGCGGAAATATATGAAAGCAGAAAGAGGATAGCCCGCTGATAGGAGTTAAGCCAAACGGGATCAGTGCAAATTTCAGACTAAGGCGGATTACAATGTTATGACCTTACTTTTGACAAACCAACCAACTATCCATACCTTCAGTGCTGGCGTTCATAAATCTTTGTTTTATGCTTCAGGATACCGGCAATTAAGCCTTGGGACTACACATAAGAGCTCACAGCAGAACAGAGATCTTCATTGGAACCAAAAATGTTCTGATTACTTTCTCAGACCTTGCTCAACACCACAGGGGAAGGGCGGGACGTACATTTGCTCCTTTAATGTAATAGGTACCGGTGATTTGGTGATACACTCCAAGAAAGAGACAGTTCCCCACATTCTTTGCCTCTATCGGGGACTCTGTGGTCACAGCAGCAAAAGCAGCTGCCCTTCGTATGGCTTTTTACCGCTTGCAAGACAATTTTACACGTGTTTTCTCAGGAATTCCTCAAGGGGAGAAGAAAACCTGTAATTTAAGTGAGCTTACTATCCCCATTTTACAGATAAGGAAAGAATGCAAGAAATTATGAGAAGAGCCTGTTTCTGACTTGCTGGGCTGCCACGAGTCATCAGAGCAATGCTGTGCGGCCACCAAGCCACCGTGCAGGCATTACTTGTACTCCTTCCAGGGTCCAGAGCCAGGCAGCTGTGGCTAGAACCCAGACATCTGCCTCTGCTGATAACATTCTTCAATTCCAAGCGTCTGCCTTTGGCTCAGGTCATGATCCCAGGGTCCTAGGATTGAGACCCACATGGGGCTCCCTGCTCAGTGGGGAGCCTGTTTCTCCCTCTGCCCCTCCCCCTGCTCATGCTCTCTCCCTCTCTCTCACATGTTTTCTCTCTCTCAAATAAATAAATAAAATCTTTTTTTTTAAGATTTATTTATTTATTTATTTGACAGAGAGAGAGACAGCCAGCGAGAGAGGGAACACAAGCAGGGGGAGTGGGAGAGGAAGAAGCAGGCTCCCAGCAGAGGAGCCTGATGTGGGGCTCGATCCCAGAACGCTTAACGACTGAGCCACCCAGGCGCCCCAAATAAATAAAATCGAAAGAAAGAAGAAAGAAAGAAAGAAAGAAAGAAAGAAAGAAAGAAAGAAAGAAAGAAAGAAAGAAAAAAATGCACACCGGAGCGTGTGCTATTAGCACGAACGATTAAATTTTGTCTTTCTTTTGGTGTCGTGTTCAGTGTAGATTATACTGGTCCAGAGAAAAATTGCTTCAGGTGCTACCACCAGGCATGAATAAGGCATAAAAATCTGGTGAGCCCTAATCTTCATATCTTAGAAGCAGCATGGTGGCTCTGCTTTGGCTTGCATCCCTCTAATCACTGTGCAGGGGACACGCACACACACTCACCTGACCCCAAACAGGCAATTGTCACTTCGGCGTGAACCTATGATGTGAGAGGTTTGTTCGTGTTCCTGAGCACTGACAGCACCGCTTGACCCACCTTTGGGAACTTGCTAATAAATATTTGGTCTAAGACCTGGCTTTCAACCTGGCGATGAGGCTGATGGGGACAAGCTGTCTAAACCTCCACCTGTTGCTAATTACCAGAGCTGCCAATATTGACCAAAGAAAGCTGCCAGTTGCTGAAATGCCACACAGAGCGGTTTGCCTCTACTATTAGGGACCTCCCACGTGCCGATGTCAGCCCAGGCTCTGTGCAAGATGCAGGGATGAGTAAAATGGGTCCAAACCTGTAAGGCCTGGCTCACCAGAATAAAGATAAGACGGGAGGCCAGCAAATCACGCACAGAGTAGAAAGTGACCAAGGTCCAAGAGAGAGAGAGAATGCTTGTCCCCACCGACATTCCTGTCCCTGTTGCCCAGCCTAGCACTCCACAACAACCTACAGGAGGAAAGGGCACTGGCTGCAAAAGCAAGTAAGAGGAACTTTTCCATAAGAAAGGAAATCTTCCAGCAGCAGAAACTGATGGTGGAAGAGAAACTCATGAAATCAAGCTGGTAGCATGAAAAATAATCCCCTCAGGAATAGGTGCTCAGAGACAAGAGGATATAATTGGAAAAGAATAGGACGGGCGCCTGGGTGGCGCAGCCGTTAAGCGTCTGCCTTTGGCTCCGGTCCTGATTGAGCCCCGCGTCGGGTACCCTGCTTAGTGGGAAGCCTGCTTCTCCCTCTCCCGTTCCCCTTGTTTGTGTTCCCTCTCTCACTGTCTCTCTCTGTCAAATAAATAAATAAAATCTTAAAAAAAAAAAAAAGAAAGAAAGGAAAACCTAAGCCACTGTTTCCCATTCACATTTTCTCTCAAATGTGATGTCAAATAAAAATGTTGACACTAGCAATGAATTGAAAACCAGTACCACGTGCCATAAACAGAAGGGACCATGAAAAAGAAATATCATGATTGCAATGTGAAGGGTTCCAGCAGGATCCTGAGGGCTGGGAGCCTTGGGTTTGCTACCTCTTTGGTTACCAAGACAAATGAGAATGAGAATGAAGAAGAGAAAGAGGAAGAAAACTGAGAGAAGGTAAGAATGGGTGGTAGAGACGTATTCAAGACACTTCAGAACCAAATGGAGACTTTTTGAATTAATCGATGGGCATAAACCGGAACTGCAAGGCCATGCTTTTTGCTCGGCAAACTGATACATTATTGAATGCCACGTGTGAGTACTGCCTGCAGCCATCTCCCCCTCCTTAGGAAACGCCTAGCTTCCCCAGGGCTGTCCCAGGCAGAAAGACCCCAAAATGTCCTCAGAGGAAGGACAGTCCACACCCAACACTCAGAGAAGGAGGGTACACCATCACCCACAATAACCACTGTAAAGTTCCGTTTTCTGATGAAATGCAACGACTATTTAGAAATGATGACATTTATCCCTTAAAGTAAGTATTAAGTCACTTTTTGCCCCAGAAATCTCCCTTTAAGATGATCTCAAACTCTTGTAGCTGTAAATTCTTGGATAGTATACCAACTGACTCAACGTCAACGTGGGCAGGACAGGGGAAGCCCCCATTAAATTCCCATTTTTCAAAATATCTGAAAGCAGGCATTTTCAAGGAGTTGACACTAGCAGGCAGTTAAACAGAACAAATCTATTAGGAAAAAAGTTGGCAGAATGAGGACTAAAGCTTACTTTGTGGGCATGGCCAGTGGCAGAACCAATCGTAGATCAGGCCTCACCTCCCTGAGGTAACTGTCCACAGAAACTTAGCACTTGTGAGGGCTTCAAAGCCTGACAAGTCCCTGGTGCCCAATACTTGATAAGGAAAAGGTCCAGTCACCTTCTGGTCAGCCCATAGAGTGCTGGGCCAAGGAACACCAGGGTAGAGGAAACATCTAGAATCACAAAGTAAGGTGCACCTCAGATAAATTGCTAACACACTGAACAGGCACACGATCTGCACGACACCCCACAACTCAAGACCGGAGACTCAACCCTTCTCTCCAAAACGCCCCCTACCCTCTTCAAAACCCCATCATCCCGTGTACGGAGCTCGGCTGAAGCCCTCACAGAACGGACACACACATTACTTAGGACCACTTGTATTTAAACACTACTGCCCAGAGTTCCAGATCCCTGTCTGTTCACCACATCTTTTTGGCAGGACTACTAGGAGGTAGGGGCTGCGTTTGGGGCTGGCTGGTGTCCTCAAAGACGTACCAAGCTGTAGGTCTTGGGAAAGAGACAGGTGAAGGGGCCACAGAATAAGCCAGCGTCATAAAAATTATTTTGAGCTGAAGCCATTTGCTTTCCTGAAATCCCTCATCCACCTAAAAGCAGGGCCTCCCAAAAGAACTTGATTGTCATAAATCCCCTCCCTGGGAACAACTGGAATCTTCTCTTTTTGCAGATGAGAAGTTGGCAGCCAGACAGATGTTTTCATGAACTCTCATATCTCCCATCTATTCCCCTCGGCGTTCATTTATCTTTCCAAAAAGTTGCTTGTTTTATCATGAGTTACCTTCCACCCCTCCCCCTTCCAAGAAGTCATTTGTTCTCACAGAAATGCCTCTCTGCCCTTGTCTATCCTCTCTGCCCAGGTGACCTGTAAGCCCCAAATTCCAACCACTCCTTGAGCCACCTTCGTGAATGCCCATGCTTACCTAGGCCATTAAATCTGGGTTCTTTCCTCTTGCTGATCTGTCTTCTGTCAGGTTTACTTGCAAACCTCCAAACACTAAACAGAAAAGGGTAGCAGGAAGGTTTTAATCCCCCAACACAGGCAGTCACAGCACAGGGCGGTTGGTATCAGGAAGGCCAGACCCTCCCCCAGGCACTGTGCATGGGAGGTTGTAGCCGGTCACAGCACCTTCTAGTAACTTCAGGCCTCCGGAGGCCTCCGGGACCCACAACCCCAGCTCAACGCAGGCAGTGGAGGATGGAGGTAACAGAGGCAAATGGCTCCCCTTGAACTCAACAGATGGAATGTTGGGACACCCCCCCTCCCCCGGAGAGGTGGTACCATCCATTCATCTCAGAGGCACATCCCACCGAGCGGCCCAGTGGGACACTTGTCCAGGGCTACACAGAGAATTTCCGCTCTCAGCCTGTCAGGCCAACACCTTTGCCAGCATGAGTTTAATAGACTTTAACAAAGGAAAAAAAAAAAAAAACGGAAGAGGCCACATGCATGCCCTCCCACCCAGCGTAGGAGAAGTGGAAACCCTTTATTCTCCTTATGCCAAAATTTGTTTTGCTGGGAGAAGCTTCTTTTCACCGAGCCTCCAGGCTCTTTACCAGCCAGGGTCAAACAAAGAAGCTTAGAGAACCACAGAACAAATAAACCAAAACAGCCCACAGAGAGCAAGGACAGGAAAGGCCCCCAGTGGCAAATGGAGCCAACTTCCACCCAGCCTGGGTGCCCCAGCCCAGCCCGGCACAGCCCTGATGACGCCCGCGAGGACAGCTCTGTCTTCTCTTTATTAGCCTCCGCCTCTGCGTCCGCCAGTGTCACGCTAAAGCATCCATCCAGGGAACTTGTCTCTTTTTTCCCCCCCACTCCTTCTTAAAATTATTAACATCCACTTAAAAGGAAGGGGCGGGAGGGGGTGTAGCGCTTGCCCTCTTTTCAAATCGCTCGTGAAGGGAATATAGCTTATCACAACAGGTGCACCAGCCACTTACAAAAAAACAGAGGCAGTGTGGAGCTGAAAGGCTAGGAAATTGCTTGTTCTCTTTGTCAGCTGCTCCTACGGCCGTGCAAAGCCTGCTTAGGAGAGAGATATTGTGTCCCTGCTTTAAAAAAAAAAAAAAAAAA
Organism: Ursus americanus; assembly: GCF_024610735.1. NCBI lineage: Eukaryota > Metazoa > Chordata > Mammalia > Carnivora > Ursidae > Ursus > Ursus americanus. Next base: position 18,561,786 of record NC_142158.1, read on the forward strand.
GTGGGGGGTAGGCGGGGGGAAAGGTTTAAGGTTGCCAAGGGCTAAGAGGAGAGAGCAGTGTTGGGGGCTGGAATGGCAAGATGGGGGAGGGCGTGGTGTCCTGTGGCGGTTTTGGAAAGGCAATGGGGCCTGGTGGCTGGATGAGAAAGCTCTGTCCCAAACTTTCTGGAAAGCTCTGGCAGCATATCCTCGCCCCCACAGCAGGATGGGGGGAGAAGGAAAAAAAAGGAAAAAAATGACACCCAGGCTGGCTAAAACACACAGGGGGAACCAGAGAACAGCCGAATGTGTAGACGGTGTACACTATATTATCATATATTACGTATATGAGATCAAATGAAAGAAGTACTGTTCAGAAACTACCTTGTATGGCAGGCAGGACAAAGCTGGTTTAGTCACCCCTGAGGAGAGACAGTGTCTTCCAAGCTATCCTCTTCAGCTGCATGCTTTACTTGTAAATTAGGGAGCCGCCTGTGTGGTATTGGCCCAATGACCTCCAGCTTCCGAGTTTCAGACTCTTGTAGTGTCCTCGTCCTGTGCTCCCCAAACCAAGCCATTGGAGGGGCCCAGGCGGCGAAGGGGCAGCTCTCCCCCACAGCCAAGGCCACGCTGATCTCAGATCTGTAAGATATGGATGAATTGAACTTTCTTCCCCTTGGGAAAGCTGTCCTTATCATCTGAAGGAAGATTATTTGTTTTGCTTAAAAATACAGATAAGACAGTGGTGGAGATCATGGCCAAAGAATCTGCAGCATTGCCCCAAGTAAGTGAACAGAAGACAGAGCCACAGGCCGCAAAGCCATTGGGTTTTACAGTCGTGCAATGATTCTACCATTAAAAGAAACGATGTAGGTCTGAAGGTAGGACTTCAGAAAGGCAGCCGTGGTAGATCATCGAGTTAAAAGGGACAGCAGCAGCGGAGTGGTGAGAGTGAATCCCATTTTTGTTGCAATATATGGACCTTTTCTTTTTTTAATCGTGCCAGAAATCTGAGAACCAAAACCATCTACCCCTACACACAGCTTTGGACACTGAGGTCTAAAACTACCACCCATACACACTCAGCAACCCCCGTCGACCATCCGATACTAACAGGACTCCACGAGTCCCTTGTCTCCATACCTTGACTTCATTATTCCAGAACATTCCAGTCAGACACTTCCTCAGAAGCCCATGAACTTTTCAATGGAAAACAGATTGTGTAAGCCAGAAAATTCTGAACCCCACACCTCAAAATCCTCACCTGCTGTTTTCTACCGACCCTGGACTGCGGCGTCATGATCCTTACCCCATCTTTGATCAAGCACTGTGCTTGAAAGACATGCCTTAAACGAGACTTCCAAATCTCCATCTGTTTCAACCTTGCCATTCCCTCTGGAGACACTGGCAGGGCTCTAAATGGTGTTTCCCTTACCACGGGAAACACGAGCCTGTGTTCGCCTGAAGGAATCCAGAATATAGCCCTGGAAAGAGGGGTTCGGAGTTTCTCTTCCCTCCTCCCTCCCTCTTTCCTTCCTTCCTTCCTTTCTTCCTTCCTTCCTTCCTTCCTTCCTTCCTTCCTTCCTTCCTTCCTTCCTTCCTTCCTTCCTTTTCTTTCCCCTCTTCTTTTCCCCCTGAATTCCCCTTATCTGCCTAACAAAAATCCCCTCCTCAGGACTTTTGCAAGCAGCAAAAATGGACTCCTATCCCTGGAGACAAGAAACCTGGCACGGGGATAAGGAATTACCTAAATAGACATCGCAAAGCTATCCCATCTCCCATCTCTTCTCTTAAGGGCCCTTTATCTTTCCTAAAAGTCATTTGTTGTCACATTAGTACCTTCCTCCTATTCAGATGGCACATAAGCCCCAAATTGTAACTGCCATCTTGAATCACATTCTTCTGCGAAGGCCCACTTCCGTGTGTATGAATAAAAATCTGTGTTTTCGCTCGTTGTTCTGTCTTTTGTGAATTTAATTTGCAGGCCCTCAAATAAAGAAACTAAAAGGATCAAGGAAAAGTTTTTTTTTCTCCATGACATGACAAATCAAAGAAAAGACATAGGCAGACAACGCCACCATCCATGATGAAAGTTAATAGGTTACTAGTACATATCGACTCGCTAAAGTCAAAGTTAAGGAAATTCACTGGAAACAGTAAAACTTGATATCCAAATGGGATATATCCCCAGATCTTCATGAATCCCCAGTCATGATTCTCCATGAAACTCCTACTATGTGCTTAAGAACCATATTCTTGTGACCTCTTCACTCCTCAGTACCATGAGCAGGTGCACGTCTTTCCAGAGGCTTTTTAAAAAGTTAATAGACTTTATTTTTTAGGACAGTTTTAGATTTATAGAAAAATCGAACAAACGGTCCAAAGAGTTCCATAAAAGCCCCACGCTCACCCCCTACGTAGTCGCCCTTATTATTAACACCGTGCATTACTATGGTTCATTTGCTACCATTAATGAACCAAGATTGAGACATTCTTCTTAACTAAAGTCCATACTTTTTCCAGATTTCCTTAGTTTTCACCAAACGCCCTTTCCTCTGTTGCAGGATCCCATCCAGCGAACCACATATATCTAGTTGTCACGTCTCCTTAGGCTCTTCTTGGCTGTGACAATTTCCCAGACTTATCTTGTTTTTGATGAGCTTAATAGTTTTGAAGAGGACTGGCCAGGTACTTTGTAAGACATTCTTTCATTGGAATCTGTCTGTTTTTCTCAAGCTTAGAGTAGAATTATGAGTTCTGAAGAGGAAGATCACAGAGGTGAAGTGCCATTTTCATCATACCGTGTCATGTACGTACTCTCGACAGGACTCACCACTATATGTATTAACCTCGATCGCCTAGCTAAGGTGATGGTTGTCAGGGTTCTCCATATTATTTTTTTTTTCTTATAGACTTTATTCATTTGAGAGAGGGAGAGAGAGCACGAGCAGGGAGAAGGGGCAGAGAGAGAGGGAGAAGCCGACTCTGCAGAGAGCAGGGAGCCCGACGTGGGGCTCGATCCCAGGACACTGAGATCATGACCTGAGCCGAAGACAGATGCCCAACCGACTGAGCCACCCAGGCATCCCCAGGCTTCTCCACTTTGAAGTTACTCTTTGTTTCCCCTTTTCTGTACTGCGTTCTTTGGAAGGAAGTCACTATGTCCAGCCACGTAAGGAAGTAAGGAGTTAAACAACTCTTCCTCGAGGGCAGAATACTGGTAAGAATTATTTGGAATTTTCTGTACAGGAGATCTGTGCCTTCGTCCCTCTTTGTTGATTTATTTAATCCCTTATTTATATCCATATGGACTCATGGATATTTATTTTATACTTTGGATTTTAATCCAGTACGACTTCATTTTGTGACTCAAACTGTTGCCACTTTGGCCATGGGACTTCTTTCAGCTGGCTCCTGGGTCCCTTTGACACACACATGCCATTGTTGTGGGGGGTTGGGGCTTGGTTTGGTTTTGCATTTCCTTACGTATTGAGGCCTCAAGATGCTCCTGATTCACTTTGCATATTTCCTGCCCCAACCGAGGATCAGCCATTTCTCCAAGGAGCTCAGGGCCATATTTCACAAAGAAATTCAGTTTCCATCACAAGACATTCGAGGGTAGACAAGACTAGCAGAGAGCAGAGCCTAATGAAGAGGCAGATGAAAGCAGGGTGGCCGACCTGCTGAGCACCCTCCTTAGGACTACTTCTTGCTGCCCCCTCCCCCTCCCACCCCCAGGCTAATGACCAGTATGAGTCAAGTTCATGCCTCCATTTTTATCTTAAAATATTTTATCATTCTTCTGATTCATGCACTTACACAGAATTATTTTTGAATTTCATGCCCCAGTAAAATGTTGATATGTGACATGTCATCGTCCTTCTAGAATTGTTTGGTCATAGTGAAAACCAGTTCATTGCAGAGAGATACAGAACACATCGTGGGATCCCAGCCACTCCAACCTGCTTCTGTCTTCTATATCCTGCTGTGAGTCAACATTTTTGGCCTTGAGGGCAGCCCGGTGCCACGCCTATAACCAGTTGTTCAGGTTATTTCCCTTTACTCATCTATCCATCCCCAAGTTCAAAGCCACTTTCCCAATTGGTGGGTTTTTAGCTTTTTTAGTAGAGAGCGCTTTTCTCCTATGAAATCACCATACAGAGAATTGTAACACACGGAAGTGGTAAAAAGTGGTATTTTATTAATAGACACGTCTTACAAACTCAAATTAGCGATATTTACCTGGAATAAAACCAGTAAGAACAACGGTGCTTGGGTGCACATAAAATTTTTGAGTGCGGAGCCACGGAACACAGTGGTCATCTTCCATCAACCCTATCATCCAGTTTACTTCTGTATTTTGTTGGAGCACAAAACGTCAAGAAAATTGAGGTTAACAAAAATTTGTTTAAAAACAGACACCATTTGCTACTACTTCGCCACAGTTCATCTTACAGTCTCAAGATAGTCTCCAATGAAGCAGAAGATGCAGAAGCAGCTATATTACAAAGTCTACGCAAAAATGCATACATTTCATAGCAAACGGTAACATCTTGGGAATCTTCAGTTTTCTAAGATTTAGCATCGTGTATATTGCTTTACAGCAGGTATTTTTAATAGCTTAGACTATTTTTAAATGAAATGTTATAAACATTTATGGAAACTCTTAAGTGCCGTCCCCGAGTCTAAAGTTTGTGAGGGGCGCCTGGCTGGCTCAGTCGGTGAAGTGTATGGCTCTTGATCTCGGGGTTGTGAGTTCGAGTCCTGCACTGGGTGTAGAGAGTATTTAAAAAAAAATGTTTGTGACACACTTGCTAGCCCCTGGGCAGTTGTATTTTCTGGAAGTCCCTCCCCTCCAGAGAAGTGACTTATTTAACTATACTATTATTAATTCTCTCGACCTGGCATTATAGGGCCCATTTCCTCTGGACAGAATTTGGAAGCAGAATTCTTGCTGAAGACTTACTGGCTGATGTCCACCTTGGCTTTCTAATTGGGTACATATTAAAGGCCCTTGAATTTTTTTTTAAGATTTTATTTATTTATTTGAGAGAGAGAGAGAAAGAGAAAGAGAGAGCACATGAGCATGGAGGAGGGGCAGTGGGAGAGGGAGAAGCAGACTCCCCGCTGAGCAGGGAGCCCGATGCAGGGCTCGATCCCAGGATCCTGAGATCATGACCTGAGCCAAAGGCAGGTGCTCAACCAACTGAGCCACCCAGGCGCCCCCGCCCTTGAATTTTTAAAGAAAGCCTAATGGAAGAACTTTAGACCGGAGGGCATGTAGCGGGAGACAATTTCAGAAGACAGGCTTTTCCCTCTTTCGCGAGTATACAAAGCCAGTCATATTATAATAACACAAATCATGCAGAAGCACAGCGCTTACCGTGAAATGGGCCGTACCCTAGGGAGTTCGTGTTTGCGCGTACGAACCCAATCGAGTCATCATCACCAACGTATGAGGTAGCTAGACCTCTCTCTCCATTACACACATTAGAAATTCAGGCCCAGAAAGCTTTTAAAAAACTTTCCCCAGGTTTCACAGCTTATAACTGGCAAAGCTAGGACGTAAACCTAGCCACTCTGGCTCCAAAATCCGGGATCTTAAACAACATACTGCCCCTGGATACCATAATTTTTGTAGTTGGTGGACCCGCATCGTACTTCTTATTAATTTATTCTAGAAACACACCTGTTTATAGAGTGCCTGTTTGCAGCCGCGTTTGGCCTCAGATGCAGAGAAGTGCATTATTGCTACAAACACTCTCAAAGCCTCTGCCACGCTCTTCTGCAACCTTACACCCCTGTCTGCAGCTCACACACACCGGCTGCTCACACACCATCAGCCACAGGAGCCTACGGGCCGCTCGCACCACACTCCTCGGCTCTCCTGCCTCTAGGTGTTTACTGAAGCTGCGACTAACAAGCCCTTCCTCTCCTAAGACTCTGTGAACTCCTTCTTCTAAAAGCCTCAGGCCCCATCCTATCTTCTCCATAAAGCTTCCAGAGCCCCCGAATGAAATCTCTCTCTCCTTTCCTTGTATTTAAGCAGACTCTCTCTGGGCTTCTCCTCTGGCAGCTCGCACGGATGGGGAGCTTCTTAAGAAAACCTAAAGTACATCTTTTCATTTTCTATCTCCCCAGAACTAATCATTAATACAGCGTTTATAGACTCTGTTTATTATTATATTCATATATGCATATATTGTATTCATGCATATGTAAAATATAACAGTCGAATATAACGAGGTCTCTAAAATTGTCTGTTGAAATGCATACACAGCAAATAGTGGATGCCAACTGTATCACTGAGGAAAGGCAGCTCCTGTTTTCTGGGAGCTTACGGTCTAATTGTAGAGATGCCAGCCAAGAGAACAACCACAAATGATGCTGATGGGCAGAGAGTGAAACGGGGTGGAAAGCGCAAGTGGTCATCCGAAGAACCGAAATGTAGTCCGGGGCCGTGACACCACCTATATGAGCTGGGACAAGTAGCTTTTCTCTTCAGTAAAAGGAGGCTCGACAGTATTAACATTCCTTCAGTGAGTCCGTGAGAAGACTGGTGATCGCCAAGAATGCTCTCTGAAGGACTGCATCCTGCCAAGGAGAAGGGACACAGCAGAACTCGTGGAATGAGAGGGCCTCTCTCTGTACCATCAAGAAGCAATCAACCACAATAAATACCAAAATCAATAAAATTCAGAAGAGGACTCTTGGGAAAGCATCAAAGTTACACGGAGTGTGGTCATGACAGATCAAGTCAAGAGAGGAAGGTCTGAATGGAGCCCAGAAGGGGAGCTGGGAAGGAAGGGATGGTTAGGGCTTACCCAACCATGAATCTGGCCACAGCCACACCGTCATTACAATGACACGCTCCAGCACTGCGGGGAAAGAGCCAGGCCTGCCCCTCACTTAGACTGAAATCTCCCAGAGCCAGCCAACAATTTTCTCTGTGATTCCCTGAATACTGAGCAACCTTCTAATGACTAGTTTTGCTCTCCAGCTTCTGGTGTAATGACACAGAGGAAATCTTCCTCCTTTAGCAGCCGGAATGAGACTTCCTCCCGGGGACAGTCCTAGACTTACCAGGAAGAAACCCATTGATTAACCACATGGGCTGAGGGATAAAATCCCAAGCAATAAATAATAATGCTGATCCCCTTCTGTGGAGCCTAGGTCCTGACCCCTTAGGGGCCTTTATTTTGCGAGCCTTACGATGAGTTTAGGTCTATAAACTTGACGATGACTTTGGTCACAATCGAATCGCTCCATATGATGAAAACGGGAAGAATTTGCAAATTACAGGAAAACCAGGGTGGGAGGGTGGGGAGGGTGGCCGGAGATGTCAGGCACTGGGTTGGGTAAAGAGACTTCGGGGAGGGGCGCCTGGCTGGCTCAGTCGGTACAGCGTGCCACACTTGATCTTGGGGTTGTGCGTGAGCCCCACATTTGGGTATAGAGATTACTTTTAAAAAATTAAAAGTCTTTTAAAAAAGAGAGAGAGAGAGAGTCTTCGGAGAGAACAGACTATCTAATGGGCATTTTAAGCTGTTGGCAGGGAAGTACGCGGTGAGCCTCCTCACCTCCCATTCAAGAATGGTGTTGCTGCTGTTTTGAAGAACGCTGAGAAGGTTCTTCAACAGAGATGCCACGTGGAGCCCGACCAATCAGAGCAGCAGGGCCCCAGTGGCCTGTTTCACCAGGAGGAGGCAGAGGCAGGAAGCCCTGGGTGGCCTCCGTAAGTGTGGGCTCATCGTAATAGCACCCCCGCTTTCTGGGACGTAAGCCACCTTGCTGGGCGTTCGATGAGATTGCATCGGCCCCTCAGGGAATGGTCACCTCTGGTGAAATCATGACACAAAGTTTCTGAACTCACCCAGCTGGGGAACAGGGACAGTCAATGGCTTTACCATCCTCCGTGCCATGCAGCATGACTCACTATCACCTGAAAGACTCCAGCGACCTACAGACTTGTCCACGATGCCATACTCAGCCCTCCTCAGTTGCCACCTCAGTAAACCGAACCACAGGCTGCTGGGAGATTGGGACGGACCTCCATGACACCCAATTCCAAGCTTCTGTGTTCCAGGGCGCCTGGTGGCTCAGTTGGTTAAGCGTCCGACTCTTGATTTTGGCTTAGGTCATTTTCTCAGGGTCGTGGGATCCAGCCCCATCCATGTTGGGCTCCGCACTGGGTGTGGAACCTGCTTGGGATTCTCCCTCTGCCTCTCCCCACCTGCTCTCTCCCTCTCTCTCTCTCAAAAAAAAAAGAAAAAAAACCTTATTTCATCTTATTCAGAGCAAGCAACCTCCTGTGGCTTTCTAACGGGCACTAAACGGATTGGCTCAAGCATTGAACCACTGGCATAATGAGCAGCAAAAGGAGAGGGAGCGTTCCAGAAAAAACGGGTGACTTGTCCCCAGAAGTCACCTCAGAATCCAGGGGTCTGCTCTCTTATTCTGCACATAGACGAGAACGTCAAAGAAAGGCAGGCAGAGGAAGAGATGTGAGCTGGAAAACTCCCACCTGCACACAGCCACATCCCGTCCTGCCTCAATCACAACTTACTTTAAGAGGTTCAACAACATGGCACCCAGGAGGGAGAGAAGGCCTAGAAAAGACCCGAGACCCTGGACGCCGCAGAAGATTTCCACATCTGGCTTTGTGTGTCCCTTTGGTGAGAGACAAGAGGGCACTGGCTCAGGCTGACGGCAGCAGCCACTGTGAAGAGAGGAGCCAAGTTCAAGGAAATGTGACGGGAAAGAGAATGGGAACACATCCATCAAGTAATCCCCAGTGAGGATCTGAGACTGCTTTCCTGACCAGGCGCACATCCCCTGCCCAAATGCCAGCAACTCGTCTTAAATGCAAGTCACAGTAATGTGGACCAGGTGTTTCAACGTCCTACCATGATGGCTGGCAAGACCATCAATGGAGAGTCATAATGGCGACAACATCTGAAGTACATCTGTGTTGAAACACAGAACAGGCAAGCTTTTCTTTCTTCTCCAAGTAGGTGTCTGTTCTGCATTTCCATGGTGATAGCATCACGGAGACTTGGGACCGCGAGTCTTTTTGGAACAGCTCCCCCAGCCTTGACAGTAACACTGGTGTTTTCTTTTTGCGGTTGTTGTTTGTTTTAAAGAAAAGGACACCCTGATGATGGGAGATGTTGCTTCAGCGAGGCAACTGGCATTTTCAGGGTCAGAGCTGTGGATGCCCAGGGGTGGTCCCCACACAAACATAGGAGCTAGGAGCTTAGGAGGCCCCAAAAAATCATCTGTCCCTGGTCCGTCCTCTTGGGCTGCCCCTGTCCATAAAGAGGGCCCCTTACAAAGGTCCTCAGGATCACAGGCAACATTTTTCAAAGTTAAGACCTCGGAATTGAAGACAGATCCATTCCCTTTTTGAGCAGTGTCTCCAATCAGCTGAGGTGAGGTTGTCCTAAGAATTCAGTGGCGATTCACAGCCATGCACGTAATTCAGCTAAGGTACTGCTTGGCCTCCCGGGGCCCCGAACTGGGAACTGGAAAGTAGAGCCACACTTTCTCAGCTGATCTCGGTCTCTTTCTAGTTCTCTGTCTTTCCAGTTCTGCTCTCCTGTTTTCTTTCTTTTCTTCTTTCTCTTTTTAATTTATGTATTTATTTAAGTAATCTCTACTCCCATCGTGGGGCTCCAACTCACACCGGAGATCAAGAGTCGTGTGCTCTTCCAACTGAGCCAGCCAGGCATGCCCCTGCTCTCCTGTTTTCTCTCTCAACAACTCTTCTCCACTTGCTCATCATGGTTCTAATCCAGAATGCTGACCCCAGCCTGCGTCTCTACAACCTCCCAGGTCTTGGGCCCACGGCCAACTGGAACAGCCCAGCACCAAGTTCCAGGAAATGACCTGACTATGGCTTAGTTCATTTGTTTGGACCAAACTATACAAGTCACAGGTGGTGGGCCGGGTCCTCTGGTCAGGTGTCTTCACTGGATGCAATTCACCAAGGCCTCCTACACCCCCACGGTCCCAGGTAGGGAGGGCCTCCCGCACCCCTGCGGTCCCAGGTAGGGAGGGCCTCCCGCACCCCCGCGGTCCCAGGTAGGGAGGGCCTCCTAGGAGGAGGAAAGCAATTACACTGAGCAAGCCCCTTGTTTTTATTTACTTCCCCACTTCCTTATGTATAAAATCAGGGTGATGATACCTTGTCATTAGTTCCCAGCCCCACTGGAAGGACCACAGGACATAGGGTTGGGTTGGGTTGGGTTTTTGAAGGAGAGCCTTCGTCATTTCAAGGCCCAGGACACAAACCTGAGACCCAGAGCCCAAGCTCACCTGGCAAAGAGCAGGGACACTTTCAGCAAGAGGAGGAATCTCCCATTTCCTGAGTGTGCCCACAAAGCAGAGACCACTTCTGGGTAGAAGGCCAAACTGCTATAGGGAACTGAAAAGCCTCGAGCGTCCCACAGCCCAGAGAGGCACAGAGAAGCCTTTCTCGGTAGGGGTGCTACTGGCACGGGTGGGGGTGGGGGGGCAGACCAACCCATTGTGGGATGGGACTGCGCCTGTGGTGTTCGCTGTTCCAGCCTCTGCGTCGGGCATTCCCGAGGTGCCCCAGACGCTGTGACTACGACAACAACAGTAATGACCACATATCAGAACCATCCTCCACATACGGCTAAATGCCCTCTCGGGGACGACCACCCCTGGGAGAAAGCTGGGACCAGATGCCACCAGAGCAAGCTCTGGGGACAGCTGTGCTCTGAGGGAAAAAAGAAAAGGAATAGCGTAAGTATGCCTGAAAGAATTTAGGTCTGACCTAGCAGAAACCTTTTGGGAGGGACGCCTGGGTGGCTCAGTCGGTTAAGCGTCTGCCTTTGGCTCAGGTCATGATCCCAGGATCCTGCGATCAAGTCCGGTGTCAGGCTCCTTGCTCAGCAAGGAGTCTGCTTGTCCCTCTGCCTGCTGTTCCCCCTGCTTGTGCCCTCTCTCTCTCTCTCTGACAAATAAATAAAATTAAAAAAAAAAAAAAAAGGAAAGAAAGAAAGACACTTTTGGGAGTCATTGTAAAACAGCATAACAAATTGCCAGAGAATGGCTATAGACTTTTTAGAGTTCTGAGTGCGGGTGTGTGCGTGAGTGTCCGGAATAAAGAAGATAACCATCTTCTTGAAACAGTGAAGTCCATCCCCACACAGACGTAAGAGAAAAGTTGAATTGACTGCTTGGGCTTTCAGACGGTACCTGGAAAAGCAGTGGTGAGGAGTCTAAGGGACTAGAATTAATGTCCCATATTCTGTTAAAAGACACGTAGTAATATCACTCCTGACAGACACAATTACACCCTCTAATGAGGCACTGTCACCTGTTAATAGTAGTTATGGCCATTTTCAAATAATTAACAGTAATACAGAGACAATACATCACGACAGCATGCAAATACGTGGCTACCGTGTGCGCGGGCAGGTAAGGTCGCTCACATCTTGCTGATAGGGACCTCACGCGCAGAGCCAGCTTCGCCCACAACGCTCCTCAGCCTTCCGTTGCTTTCCTTCCATGGATGCCAAGCCACAATTCCCCCTTCCATGAGAACAACCGGTAGCCTTCTAAATTTCCCCAGAAACCCGATCAGTCGGACTTTCCACAGCCACGACGAGGAATTAATACAGGAACCAAATAGGTCTTGCTTTGTCGGCTTACCCACTCCACCCTGACCGGCCACTAATCAACTCCTCGTGTTTGAAAATAAAATTTGATTTTATCAGGAAAGAGAAGCTGCCCAGGGCTCCGTGGCCACTCAGAACAGAAACGCCAGGGCCTGCCTCATTTTTCCAGAGTCTGGTTCTAGTGTGTACTTTTTTCTCCTTATTCCCGGTCCCCGGAAATGTGGGCGGTAGCCTTAAGTGCCTGGGTGCTAGCCAGCTGGGTTTTCTTCCTGATTCCTTCATGGCCAGTTTGTGCTTTGGGGTAAGCGTTTCACTTTCCCAAGGATTCCATGAGGCAGGAAAGCGGGCACGACAAAAACCTTCCTCATCTACTTTGTGAGGGGTGAGGGGAAGGTCAATGGGCCTCTGGATGAGAATATGAAACCGTGCCCCTGGGGCCACCCCGGAGGTGAGGCTGCTTCCCGGGTTTGATCCCGGGTGTGAGGAAGTTGGGATCTTTGGGGCAATACGGTGACGCTAACTGAAATCCTCCCATGCTCACCGAGGGCTGACCGCACGCGCTGGGTCAGGGCTGGGGGAACACAGCAGTGATGGCGTACGCACTGAGGACCAGCACACGCCACCCCACAGTGTGCCAAAATCTCTCTCTCTTTGGCATACGGATTATTTTGACTTAAAGGTCTTTGAGAACTAACAGCTTGGGGAAAGTTCTAAAACCAGGGCACAGTTTTCCATTTGTAAAGGAAGTTCACATTCATGAAGGAAAGGAAGGAGGATTGGACAAGTCCTCATCAGTGGTGCAAGAAGGCAAGGAGTTAACTCTTCACAACCTGGCGAAGTCGGTGGCACATGTGACGCTTGATCCCAGGGTTGTGAGTTCAAGCTCCCCTTTGGGCCTAGAGCTGACTTTAAAAAATAAATAAGATAAATAAATGTTACAACAAACCTTACTAAACAACCTTTGTTTACCCATACTTTTCCTGGGCACCTTCCCGTAACTTGACTCTCCCACGCAAAAGCCCCAAACCACCATCTTTATCTTAGCCCCGGATGGTACAGGAACCCATGTTCTCCTCACCCCTTGGGGTACCTCATCTCCGGCTGCCCCCATGTGTACACACGGCATACACACGTTCATAAACTTCTATTTTTCTCTTGTGAATCTGTCTTTGGCCCCAGCTGGAGAATTTCTAGAAACTTCTAACCTGAAGCACTCCATCTGATGCGGTTTGGGGTGTTTAGTCTGATCATTCAAGGAATCCCAGAAAATCTTAACACTTGCCACCACGGGGATATGAGTCCTTCTGAGTCATTTATCTGGATGCACGCTGCTGGGACGAGAAAAAGAATGCGGATTTCTCATTTTAGAGATAATGAAACTGAAGCCCAGATTAGTGAAGACTCTCATTCCTCTCCTACGAAAGCTTTCTACTAAAAATTACCTCCTTTATAAATCCTCAAATGAATACGTGAAATTAGAATGCTGAACGATACCACAAGACAGATGAGCGTTGATTTAAATGCCGTGATCTGACAGATCCGGCCATCAGTCATAACCGGACGTCTCAGGAGAGCCATCCTTTAGACATGGACTTGGGGATAGCACGGGCAGAATTTACAGCTGAACCAACTCTGCATTGGAACTGTCCTTCCCCAGGTGGCTAGGGTGCCAGGGCTCCAATTGGAGCCCACAATAGTATTTCCAGTATCGCCCCGAGAGTTTGCTGAGCCCACCCCAGCGTTTCTAACAGAGTAGGTCTGAGTGGGAAGTGAGAAATTGTCCTTCTAACAACAGTTCATGCTATGTTAATGCTGAGGCCACAGGTTATAGGGGAGACGGTGCTGTACTTTGAGAAGTTGGTGCTGAAACAAAGATGCCCCCTACATATTTATTTAATTTATATATATATATATATTTAATTTATTTAATTTATACAATTATATATTTACATATTTTTATTTAATTTACACAAATTTTAAGAAAACTGGTAATTACTTCCTTTTTTTTTTTTTTAAGCTTTTATTTATTTTGTTTGCCAGAGAGAGAGAGCAAGCACCAGCAGGGGGAACGGCAGGCAGAGGGAGAAACCGGCTCCCTGCTGAGCAAGGAGCCCCATGTGGGACTCCATCCCAGGACTGTGGGATCATGACCTGAGCCGAAGGCAGATGCTTAACCAACTGAGCCACCCAGGCATCCCCAGTAATGTACTTTCATAAGCCTTCTGAATGGTGCTATGGGCTGAATTGTACCCCACCCCCCAAATTTATACGTTGAAGTTTTAATCCCCAGTCCCTTAGAATGTGACCCTATTTGGAGATAAGATTTTTAAAGAGGTGATTAAATTAAAATGAGGTCTTTTGGGTATGACTGGTGTCCTTATAAGAGAAGGAAGTTAAGACACAGATACACACAGAAGAAAGACCACATGAAGACACAGGGAGAAGATATCCGTCTACAAGCCAAGGAGAGCAGGCAGAAGAAACCAACCCTACTAACACCTTGCTCTCAGCCTCCTGGTTTCCGGGATTGTGAGAGATAACTTTGTGTTGTGAGAGCCAGTCAGGCTGTGTATTTGGTTATGGCAGCCCCAGCCAACTAATACATGCGGAGGGTAGGACGGCACGAAGGATTATACTAGGAACCAAGGGCTCTGCCTTCTAGCATCAGTGCTGCCTATGGGCGGACAAAATTCTTCCTCTAGAGTCGCCAGACCTCCCACCTCAACTAGTCAGCACTCTTCTGTCAAATGGGAGTAGCAACCTACCCTCTTTCCGCCACATAGGGTTTTTGCGAAGCTCACAACTGGGAACTTACGAAAATGTTTTTTGAATTACAAAGTTCTCTGCCCTGGCTCTGAACAGTGAGAAATCCAAATCATCATCATAATCACCTGTCTGAGGACACTGGGAAGCTGTGGAACTCTCCAGAAGTGCCAGGACCCAGACAGAATGGAAGCTCACTGAGGTGAGCTGCACCATTTGCTGGTTTTTTAAGCACTTTTGAGCTGGAGGCTGAGAATCCATGCAGAGGTTGTGACTGTAGAGAGGACTAGGGAACAGGAAAATAAATCAGTAGAAAACACCTACACTCAAGTTGAGGGAGCAAAATGGATGAAAAACACAGAAGAAAGGAAGGATAAGAGACACATGGGACATATGTCCCATGAAAAGATTTAGCCATCCAAAAGTTAAGAGAGATGTAACTGGGGGCGCCTGGGTGGCACAGCGGTTAAGCGTCTGCCTTCGGCTCAGGGCGTGATCCCGGAGTCTTGGGATCGAGCCCCGCATCAGGCTCCTCCGCTATGAGCCTGCTTCTTCCTCTCCCACTCCCCCTGCTTATGTTCCCTCTCTCGCTGGCTGTCTCTATCTCTGTCAAATAAATAAATAAAATCTTTAAAAAAAAAGAGAGAGAGAGAGAGAGATGTAACTGGAGTCCCAGAAAGGAGGAGAATGGAGGCAGAAGCAATTGTTGAAGAATTCTCCAAAATTACCAATAGCCATCTAGGCACAGAATCTAAAAAGCAACAAATAGAAATAGTACTGGGGGTGCCTGACTGGCTTAGTTGGTGGACCGTGTGACTCTCGATCTTGGGGTTGTGAGTTTAAGCCCCACATTGGGTATAGAGATTACTTCAAAATAAATCTTGGGGCACCTGGGTGGCTCAGTCGGCTACGCGTCTGCCTTCAGCTCAGGTCGTGATCTCAGGATCCTGGGATCCAGCCCCGTGTCGGGCTCTCTGCTCAGCGGAGTGTCTGCTTCTCCCTCTCCCTCTGCCCCCCCCCCCAACTTATTCTCTGTCTCTCTCTCTCTCTCTCTGTGTCTCTCTCAAATAAATAAATAAGATCTTTAAAAAAAAACTTCAAAAAAATAAAATAAAATAAATAAAAAGTAGAAATGTTACAAACCCCAACCAGAATAAACACAAAGAAAATAGTGAAAAGCTGTTCGAGTATTAAGTAACGTTATGTCCTAACTACACATACAGACTGGTGAAAAAGGAAGTGTTGAGATTGTTTGTTGACTCCAAAGGGCCAAAAAGAGCCAGGAAGAGCGACAGCCCCCAACGAAAAAGGTAATATGCTAATACTGAGAAACGTGCTAATACTGCGTTAATCCTTGTAAATATTAATTCCCTTTTATTGATAAATAGTTGTAAATACTATTTTGTATTGCTAGCATGTTTGGAACAGTACCTAGCACACAGTAAGAGGTATACAAGTCTTCTTTTAAAAATACATAGAATAAATAAATATTGAATGTAGAGGCATTTTTAGGCAACAGGCTTGAACAATAGAAACTTGATGGAGCAAAAGGGCCCATAGGGACCACGGAGCTGAATGCAAACAACTCATTAAGGACCCACGTGTAAATAGCCACAAGCCCTAACTAACCAATGGGCTACTTACAACCAGCCCCAGGTACCAAAAAAGGGAAAATTCCATACTTCCCCTACACCCTCACTCTGCCCTGTGGCCTCTCACCACTGCCTCCTGGCAGACAGTCTCTCCTTTGCTGTCCTGCCCACCTCTCCCCTGCAGTGTGTTCAGTAAACGTCTATCTCTCTTGTTCTGCCCTGGGTGAATTCTTTCACTGTCCCTGCCACCGGCCACCCGATTGGAGCACCCCACATTTGGTGGCTCCCCATCAGATCAGCGTACCCCACACTGAATATGATGTCTGTTTAGGGTACTCTGCTTCGAACCTCGATTCCAGAAATACCAAGAGAGGTTATTTTATCAAAACAAGGATTTTAAAACTGTGATGAAAGAATCTGCAATTTTCTAAATCAACAGCTCTTAACCTGCGGTCCCTGGACCCCTCAAGGGGCCCGTAGATAGAATGTGAGGATTCGAAAATCGGGGGGAGGAGGTGGATTTTATTCTTATTTTCACCAGCTTCCAACTGAAATCTAGCGTTTCTCTTCTATTCTGAATGTAAGCAATAGACCACAGTCATAAGAGTAGGAACTATGACTTTGTCACCAATAAAAACCACGTATCACATACCACTGTTCTAGATATCACAAAATGCCACTTACACATACTAGTATTTCGAAACTATTTTTTAAATTTTAATTCCAGTTAGTTAACACCCAGTGATACTAGTTCAGGTGTATGACACGGTGAGTTCACAACTCCATACATCACCTGGCACTCATCACAAGTGCCCTCCTTAACCCCATCACCTGGGGAGCCTGGCTGGTTCAGTCAGAAGAGCGTGCGACTCTTGATCTCACAGTCATGAGTTCGAGCCCCATGTTGGGTGTAGAGATTACTGAAAAGGATGAATAAATAAACTTAATCCCCAGCACCTATTTCACCCATCCCCCCACCACCTCCCCACTACTAGATCCTGATGCTTGACGCACTACAGAGAAGCACGTATATTACTATACGGTAAGTTTGGTGTTTCAAAGCAATTTTATAAATGTACTTTAATATAATTGGTTTCCTCTGCCATTCCATATATTTTATTTTGTGCACTTAAAGACATGATTGTGAAAAGGGGTGCAAATCTTTCGTTCACTTGAAAAGGGTCCATAATATGTATTTTTTTTAATGTGAAGAACCCCTGATCTAAAACAGCATTGGTCAGTGTCTCAAATCCTTAAAACCAATTTCTCAAAGTAATTTTACTCTCTTACATGTGAATAAGGAGACTTTAAAGCAAATACCATAGAAGTGAGAGGGTCAAAAGCCCAAAAATAATTAGGAATGATGGCACTGATCAATTAGCTTCAAGGATCAAGCTATGATAAATGTAAAATGCCCTTTTGTTTTCAGGCTCCTAATTTCTGAATAAATCGTTAAATGGGTCCCTTGATTTCGACTGTTAATGCTCTTTCCTTCTCTCATTTCCCCTTTCCTGCTCCTTGGCGGGCCTCGTGTGGAAAGCACCTCCTTCACCCAGCCACCCAGACGAGCTTCTGCAACCAAAACGCGTTCTCAACTAGGAAAAGCACAGCGTCGGGAATGTGGTCAGTAATATTTTAATAACTTTGCAGGGCGACAGAAGGTAGCTGAGCGTTTCATACAACATACAATTGTCAAGTCACTATGTTGCACCCCTAGCCCGTATACTGTTACATACGTCAACTATACTTCAATTAAAAACAGAAACAGATAAACAGTTCTCAACCTACTTTATCTGGGGACTATCCCGTTGAAGACTGTTATCTAACCAGTTAAGACCCGCTGCTGGGCGTACACTGGGCTCTTCCCACTACCTCTTCATTCAGGATAATCGCTCAACCAATTCAAAGTAAAGAGCTCATCCACTTTATAACTGAGGCCTCTCTGCTCTGTCTACCTTGAACTGGTTTTAGCTTGAGCTCTAGAATATATATGCGTGTGTAATTTCCGGTCAGAAAAAAATTCCACTGATCAAAATCATGTATAAGTAATAGAAAGAAAGCAATAGCTTTTCACCACTGTCCCTTTAGGTCAGTTTCCAAATAAGAACATTGTCTTAAAATTACATTTTTCCTCCTAAACAAAGATGGGCTTTTTTGCATTCGATAAGACACTAATTCCTAATTCTCAAGTGTGTAGACATTGGCAGCGATGTTTAAAGTATCCATAGGAAAAGATTGAACTGTGACATAAATAAGAAAATATAAGAGAAAAGTAGTATTCATTTGAGTTGAAGATTCTATTGTGTGTTATTGTTTGGGGAAGGGGGAGGAACTGACCTTTATGAGCACTTAACACAAGGCCGAGCAGACAGCCCAGAGCACGGAATTATGGGGAATGCCAGCCAAAAAGCATTCTCCAAGACCTATCCACCCATCCTTCCCTGGTGGTGCTCTCAAAATTGTCCCTCTTCATTCCCTCACCATCCCCTTGGTGTGCACCCCGTCACCTCACCCCTGAACCTTAGCAGCAGGCCCCTACATAGCCTTTCTGCTATATCCCTCCCCATAGCCAACCTATCCCAGAAGGATAGTACTGTATGCACCCAGAGCCTCTCAGAGGTGGGAAGAAGCCTGGGCTACTTCCATTTTGTTTCAGGTTTCCAATACATTATTAAAAAGAGGAAGAAGGGGGAGCCTGGGTGGCTCAGTTGGTTAAGCGTCTGACTCTTGATTTCAGCTCAGGTCGTGATCTCAGGGTCTCCACGTTCAGCAGGGGAATCTGCTTGAGATTCTCTTTCTCTCCCTCTCCCCCTGCCCCTGCCCCCTAAAAGAAATAAATAAATTCTAAAAAAATATACAAATAAAAAGAGGAAGAACAAAAAGGAGACAAGAAAGAAAAGGAGAACAAGGGTGTGCAGAAAAGAGTTAGCAAAGCAAATTTGACTGCTATCTTTAGAAAGGCCCGCTTGCAAGGTTGGCAAGGCCTTGGTGGACACTTGGGAAGTTGGTTTTCAGGAGATTCCCACATTCCCTGATACAAGTGGCTCATTACGTCTGAATGATGCGGCTTATGGATTCCTTCTGGGAGTCTAGAATTTTGGAACATACCATTCAAAAGGGGCCTATGTGACGAGCTCCCAATAAAAACCCTGGACACTGAATTTCTATGATCTTCCCTGATAGGCACCCTTTCCCAGGTGTTGTCACAGCTTCTTGCTGGGGGACCTAAGCACATCCTATGTGACTCCACTGGGAGAGGACCCTCGGAAGCTTGTGCCTGGCTTCCCCCAGACTCTGCTCCATGCGCCTTCGCCTTTGGCCGGGCTTACTTTGCGTCCTTTCGCTGTAAGAAATCATAGACACAAGTATGACTATACGTTGAGTCATGAGTCCTCCTAGAAAACCATCAATACTGGGGTGATCTTGAGTGTCCCTCAACACAGAGAAGAAGAAAAACTAACACTGAAATGGGAAAGCCAAATGGTGGTCATTTTTAAATGTTTGTTTATGGCTTTTAAATATCATCTTGCAAATCAATTAATAGAGAGATAGCAAATACAAAGTAACTATTCTTCCCATGATTATTATAACATTTATAAAACATACAGATTAGTCCATGGGATGCTGGAAGCAGCATGGCCCCATTAGGAGCCTAGAGGGCAGCTGGTGCTGGGTTTTCAAACCTTTCTGAGCTGTGGAACCCTTGGTGAAAATGAAATCTCTCATCAAAGTCAGCAGAGAAAATTTCCTCTGCTTCAAGGCTCAGCCAGCTGCCTCCTCTAAGAACCCCCGGGGAGCTGCTCAGAACCCCAGAACTTAAAGGAGGACAGACTGAAAAACAGCTGAGTTAACACTTTCACTTAGAGACAAGAGAGGCCGGACTTAGACCAAAATGAAGATTTGCAAATGAAGTGAACCTTGACTGAAGCATTTTTGATGCCAACAAATGAGTAAAAGGCCTCTCTATAACCTCTTCTTTTTAACTGCTCTTATTTTTTCTAGACTTGCCTGTGACTGTATGCTCCCTCCCTTCACTCTCTCTCTCTCTCACAGGACCTCAAAGAATGTGCTACCACACACCCCGAAATAGTCATGGGTAAACTTCAGGGCCAGCCAAGCGTCTGCCACTCCCACCCTCGGGGACAATGTTTGGTGAACCACTAGAGTGTCCAAGCCACAAGAAGTTAGAACTAGTAGAGGGGAAGAGCAAGTGGGAAGAAGGCCACAGAGCAACCAGCCCTAAGGGCTGACCATGTGAGGGACACAGAACCCACTTGTGTCAGAACTAACAAACCAAGGCCCTACTTCCTTCTTAGACCAAAAACCGTCCTAGCACGAGCCTCACTGCGCTTCACTGAAGGAAAGTGAGCCCTCTACCAAGTTCCCCTCCCCACGTGTCTTTGGGAATCCCCAGGGACTGCCCACATGTTCCACAAATCTGTCCTGCTTACCGCTTGGCACCTCAACTGCCATCTGGCCCCGAGCAGCACCCTAGGCCACGACTCCACCTTTCTTGTTACCTGAAACCCGACTCCCCGGGCAGCTGCTGTTGTCTGCCCCTCACCTCCAGCAGGGGCACAAACCCTTCCCTTAATTCCCCTTGGTGTCTGTTAATAACGGACTGGAACATTGGAGATTTTATGGAAGCCAGGGCCTAACCAAAGGTAATGCAACTCTGAGAACCCAGAGGTAAAGCCTCAGGGCTGCTCCTGACATCCACAGGCCCTGGGCCCAGGGCTTAGATCTGACTTGCTTGTCTCAGGCCCTGTGTTCAGGAGTCAGTTTTCCCCTGCACTCCGCATAAGCCCAATCCCCAACCTCCCCAAGATCAAGGAGAGGGAGGATTTTCCAAGGGGGGAAAAAATCCTCAGAAATGCAGAAAATTATTTCCACCTAAGAGAAGACAAACTTTATTTATTTTTTTAATTTTTGTAAAGATTTTATTTATTTGAGAGAGAGAAAGAGAGCACAAGCAGAAGGGGTGTGGGGGGAGGGGGGCAGAGGGAGAGAGAGAAGCAGACTCCCCGCTGACCAGGGAGCCCAATGGGGGCTCAATCTCAGGACCCTGAGATCATGACCTGAGCCAAAGGCAGATGCTTAACTGACTGAGCTACCCAGGTGCCCCTAACTTTTTTTTTTTTTAAGATAAATTTTAAATCATTAGTCTGTCTTGTCCTAAGGTCTCCATGTCTAAAGAGGATTGCTACTTTACCACTGTTTCACCAAAGGCCTTTAAAATCATTTTCAAAAAAGAATGGTCTGTCCTCAAGATGAAGTAAACACCCCCACACACCAGAAAAATGGAAACAAAAGTAAAACAGTGACATCAAAAACGATCGCTTGAATTTTTGAAAATGGCTTCTTCTCCTTCGACGCATTGGTGTTTCGCAAAAACACCTTGGCCAATAAGCACATGAAAACAGGCTCAACGTCACTACTCATAAGGGAAACACAAATTCAAAACCACACTGAGATACCACCTCATCACTCACACCCACTAGGATGACTCGGATCAAAACAGAAAGTAACAAGTGTTGGCAAGGATGTGGAGAAATCGGAGCCCTGTGCACTGTGGGTAGGGAGTGTACAATGGTGCAGCTGCTGTGGAAAATGGTAGGGAAGCTCTTCAAAAAATTAAACATAGAATTACCATATGATCTAGCAATGCCACTTCTGGGTAGACACCCAGAGGAATTGAAAGCAGGATCTTAAAAAATGTCTGTACTCCCATGTTCACTGCAGCATTGTTCACGATAGCCAAGAAGTGGAACCAACTCAAGTATGCCTCCGCGGACGAATGGACGAACAAAATGTCGTCTAGCCATACAACGGAATGTCATTCAGCCTTAAAAGGAAGGAAATTCTGATGTAAGCCACAACATGGAGGAAACTTGAAAACACTATGCTGTGTGAATAAATCACCAAAGGACAAATACTTTATGATTCCACTTATATGAGATACCCAGCACAAATTTATAGAGACAAAAAGGAGAATGGTGGGTTCCAGGGGCTGGGGAGAGGGAGGATGGGGAATTAGTGCTTAATGGGTTGAGTTTCAGTTTGGGAAGAGGAGAACGTTCTGGGGACAGATGGTGGTGATGGTCACACAACGCCATGAATTTAATGCCACTGTATACATAGAAATCATTGAGATGGTAAATTTTACATGATTTATATTTTACCTCAATTTAAAATTTTTTAAAGTAAATACACAAGGGGGAGAACGGGGGAGGACAAGTCTCAGACAGAATACTTCGCAACAGAGACATCTATCCTCCTCATAGAACATGAAGCTCGAGGGGACCTTTTAAGTCACTGTTCTAGGAAGACCTTCCAGTGACTGTCAAAGAGAGGAAAGGTTGGGTTATCTCAGCTAAGCATGCATGAGAAGGGAAAGGTAGGCAAAACCACAGATCAGAGCTGTCCAATAGAACTTTCTGCAGTGATGGAGATGTTCTCTACACTCTGCAATGGGGGGCCACTGGCCACCTGTGGCCACCGTGCACGTAACATGGCAAGTGTGACTAAAGAGCTGAATTTTGCATTTTATTTTAATTATTTTAAGTTTAAGTAGCCACACGTGCCTGGTGGTTATCGTACTGGGCTGCACATATGGTCTAGATGGCCACAGACACCAGGCCCTGTATGGAACACACAGCAGGTCTAGTGAACTCCTTCTAAGTACCCAGCAACTCACTGGACTGTTCTGTTGGAAAGAATTTTTTTCACAAGTGACTGAAATCTGTCAAAAAGGAAGATCTTGGACAAATGGCTAATAACTAAAGGACGAAAGCAACGTTTCCCATCCTTTCGTCATTCTCTACCCTGAGAGGTGACGTGACTGGTGGCTCCAAGCCGGCCCTGGCTTGCAGATGCATTTAGGGTTGGCCCACACAGTTCCCAACATTTAAAAATTGGGATAGTCCACATAAAAATTCAGATCTTAGGGGATACCTGGGTGGCTCAGTTGGTTGGGCACCTGCCTTCAGCTCAGGTCATGATCCCAGGGTCCTGGGATTGCACCCCACATTGGGCTCCCTGCTCACCAGAGAGCCTGCTTCTCCCTATCCCTCTGCTGTTCCCCCTGCTTGTGCATTCTCCGTCTGTCAAATTTTTTTTTAATCTTAAAAAAAAAAAATTCAGATCTTGGATCCCTTTGAGAAACAGGAAGTCCTGGCAACGTTGGGCCTGCATCCTTGCCTCCATGAACAACGGAGCACACGATCTCCATGTGCTGTGGTCCCCAAGAGGCCTGTTCACTCATTCACAAGATGAGCTTGGCTCGCATAAGAATTTGCTTTGGACACTTCCATTGGAGAGGAAGGATTGAGGAATACTGAACAGATCTGTTACAGGTCTCCCTCCCACCTCCAGCCCCTCAGAGGGCCCAGAACGTCCCATTCCTCTTTTATATTCCTAACACCTTGTGTGAAGTCTTGAACATAACAGGTGCTCAATCTGTATGCATTAAACCGAACTGAGATTTAAAAACAAAAAGAGAATCCTGAGTCGCACCATGTCCCTCAGTGGTTATCTAACCTACAGAGGATCAGTGATTTGCCCAAATGTCATGATTGAGACAAAAATCATATTCCCAGAACACTGCTTTCCTCCACACTCTGGTCTTCTCTGTGGTCTCAAAGGACGTTGTTGGAACAGGGTCATACGTGCTGGGTGGTGCTGCAGCCCGGACCCCCCCACAGAGTCAACATGCTAGCAAGTTCCAACACCGGGGCCTTCCCTGCAGGGCGCTCAGCCTTCTCCAGAGCACACAGCCAATGCCCGTGCAAGGGAAGCCATAAAAGGTTGTGGAAGCTATTTTTAAACTTCCAAAGACCATACCGTACACTGATAATGGGAGCGTCTAAGTGCCCCGGTGTTACGGCCCCAGTCAGCACGCCACCTAAATGCCGAAGATAATAATCTTGCCTTTCATTGGAGCCCCTTGAAAAGGAGCCCTGTTCAATGCAGCGTTGCATTAAATGGAACTGCTTTTAAATAGGCGAGGGCTCTATTTCTTTATGAAGAAAATCTCTGTGAGTCACCATCTCCCTGCAGTGACACATTCGTGTATTCCACTGGATGCTTCACTGGGTTTTTTGTGTGTAAGCCGAAGCTGAAAATATTTTACTAACTATAAATATCTCTGGGCGGCCGTGGGTTATTTTCTGCCTATTTTCTCCTTCTTATCCATTTCCTTTCTCTTGTCCTCCCATGTAAGGAGCTATCTCTTCTTTTTTATACCTTATCTAGTTTTCAGTCTTTATTGGAGACCTTGCGTAACCACTGGGTCCTAGGATTCGGGATCCTGGCCACAAACCTCAAATAATAATCACCCTTGACAGAGCATCTCCTGGGGGCCAGGCACTAGATTAGGGACATGCTTTCACAGGCATGAAAATATTCCATTTTTAATCAGGACGTGTCAACAGAATAGCAGCGGCGGCCAAATGATCAGACAATTATCAGTCAAATAACAAAGCAAAGCCAAGAGATCGACAGGAAGAAGTCAGACATTGTTGGAATACTTGCAAGAGTTGCATGGTCCTACGAGAAACATTGTGTGAAAAAGAACACCGGTTTACTCTCAGCTCAAACGTCCTCTGGAATGAGATAGAAAAGACCTTCTTGTTACCTTAAGAGGTGAAGAAATATAAAATACAAGCGATTGCTCACCATGGTGGGTCCCTGCCATGGGCTGTAAATGGGCCTCCATAGGGGCCCTCAGGGTGAGAATGAGAACGGATTCAGAGTTCCATGACTGAGAGCCATTTCCCAATATTGCTTGAAGGGCGCAACTGTTTCCTTGGTGGGTCAACCCCGTGCAATCCCGGGAAGATTTAGAATTGAGTAGAGAAGCTACTAATAGTTTTGTGTTAGGGAGTAAGCTACATATATTTGGTGTTGGTCTTACTTTGTTTGGGCTGCTATGACAGACTACCACAGACTATTCCTTACTGTTCTGGAAGCTGGGGAAGTCCACGATCAAGGCATTGACAGATATGGCGTCTGCTGAGAACTTGCTTCCTCGTTCATGGAAGGCTGACTTCTGGCTGGGTCCTTACATGGCAGAAGGGGCGAGGGAGCCCTCTGGGGCCTCTTTTATAACAACACCAATCCCATTCGGGAGGGCTCCACTCTCAGGATCTCATCACCTCCCAAAGACGCCATCTCCACATATACCATCATGTTGGGGGCTAGGGGGTCAATGTAAGAATTGGGGGGTAGGGGAATACAAACATTCAGTGCATAGCACTACTCTAAAATTTTGCAAAGTTTAAAATAATATGGCCATGGTGCGCCCCGGTGGCTCAGTCGTTTAGGCATCTGCCTTTGGCTCAGGTCATGATCCCAGGGTCCTAGGATCCAGTCCTGCATTGGGCTCCCTGCTCAGCGGGAAGTCTGCTTCTCCCTCTCTGCTCCAACCCCCTGATCCTGTTCTCTCTCTCCCTCTCAAATAAACAAAATCTTTAAAAAAGAGGGACGCCTGGGTGGCACAGCGGTTAAGCCTCTGCCTTCGGCTCAGGGCGTGATCCCGGCGTTACGGGATCGAGCCCCACATCAGGCTCCTCCGCTAGGAGCCTGCTTCTTCCTCTCCCACTCCCCCTGCTGTGTTCCCTCTCTCGCTGGCTGTCTCTATCTCTGTCAAATAAATAAAATCTTTAAAAAAAAATCTTTAAAAAAGAAATAAATAAAATAAAATAATATGACCAATTAGAATAATAGTTCAGCTTCAAAATCATAATTTAGAATGCATACCTGAGTCATTGATTTAAGTTTATGATCTTAAGTTGAAATCATACTGTTTCTACAATACTGGAACATTTCAGCTCCACCATATTTACACATTTATTAGATTTATAAAAATTACTTAAATGTTTCAATTAGATAATTTAAGTACTTAAAGAAATGTAATAGGTTAAGTTTACATATGTAGTTTAAAATCCACAAAGGGGTTCAATTGACTGAGCTTATAATATGTGGAACAAGCATACTTCAAAGGCCCTTTTTAAATGATTGTTAAAACATACTGGAATAATAACTAGAATAGTAAGATCCTTTTTGTTGGGATTTTTTTTTCAGTAGGCTCCATACTCAGCATGAAGCCCAGTGTGGGGCCTGAACTCACGACCCTGAGATCATGACCTGAGCCGAGATCAAGAGTCAGATGCTTAACCAACTGAGCCACCCAGGTGCCCCTAGTAAGATTCTTAAATTAAGCTTAAAAACTTGAGAAGCATCTAGATTTCTAAATTTGTAATTGCAGTAAATAAAATGTCAGTTCATAAAGCTGAAATAAACTACAGAATTGTCTTTCATATACAAAATAACAGCATAAATGTAGAAGACCAAGATTTGGAATCCTATCCAAATGTCTAAGATGGATCTTATGCCAATAGCCTGAGAGACTCTTGTCACCATACAGACAGCCTCATGGCATTACCGTCCATGCCAAAATCCCTCACTCCTACCTCCTGAGGGCTCTCAGGGCCAAGGATCTAAGAGTGAGCTTTCCACCCAAAAGCCTGTCCCAGGCTCAGGCAGCAGCATTGCAAGTTCCCGATATATCCCCAGTGCCCACGAACCAAAAGTTTTCTCAAAGGCTGGGGAATCCTTACGAGACTAGAGAGACTACGTACATGACCAGACTGACTTGCTTGCCTGTGTCAGGAAGGAAAAGCTTTTGCTCTACGCTCTTAGGTTCCTGAGCTGGAGGCTTGCAAATGAACTCACAAAAGCCAGCTTCACAGAAGGAAAGGAATACAAATTCTATTAATATTTTACGTGCACAGGAGTTCACAGAAAAGAAATGAGACTTAAAGTCAAGTGATGAGACCCCCGGGCTTGTATATCATTTTAACAAAGGAAAGGTGGTTTGGGGCTTCAAGAGATAAAAAATTAGGGGAAAGTGACTAGAAAGTATACACACAGGAGAACCGAAGACCAGGGTTATTGTAGCAAGGTTTACTTAGGCGGTTTTATTCCAATGCCAGCTCTTCCTCTCCAGTGGTTAAGTTGCTCTCCTCTTCCTAGTATGCGGGAGGAGAACACCTTCACTAAGGGAAATCTAAGCCAGTTTTAGGTGGAAAAGGGGACAGAAGAGAATTCTTCTTGCATCTACTGATTCTCAGTTGCTTTCGGCTCAAAATAATCCTTACGCCGAAGTGGCTTATTTAGGGCGGTACACATGGATCCCCTTCACCTGGTACATTGTAAGGGTTTAGTAAGTGTGTATTTCCTGAATGTGTGCAAGAGCTACAAACTCCTTTGCAAATGCTGAACAAATGTGAAATACAATACAGAAATCCGACTCCCACCCCGGTTATTGACACATAGACGATTGGGCAGCCCATGGTGCCTTCGTGGGGATCTTTGTAAGGGTTAATGACTGCTTCTTTGCATCTCAGTGCAGCAGCTGCAGATGACATCAGATTTTCTGCCACAGTGACTTACATCAAAACAATGAATCCATCAAGGGGAAGGCCAAGGCACCATTTGGGGCTCATGGGGAAGGACTGGGCAGAGCGCTCCCAACAAATGAGACTGGGAGAGATCGTCCCTGCTCTAGGAGAATACCTCGGATCGTGAACGTCTCGGGCATCTTCACAAAAGAACAACAGCCCGTCTCACCGGGTAAAGAACAAACAGAGCAGACAGCAGGAGGCCGGGGATGAGTCCGTCGCAGCCCAGTGTTGGGACAGGACAGAATGCCGGGCATGCGCCGAATGAGTCTGAACAACAAATGCGCACGCACTTCCCAAGGTCTTGGGTCTCTCAGGCGCTGTCCTCAGGTGAAAGAACACGCATCACACGTGGTTGCAATCAGCACGTTCCTAATAAAACGCACATTTTGATTAATGCGGGCGCCTGGGTGGCTCAGTCGGTTG
The DNA here is from genome assembly GCF_024610735.1 of Ursus americanus. Lineage (NCBI taxonomy): Eukaryota > Metazoa > Chordata > Mammalia > Carnivora > Ursidae > Ursus > Ursus americanus. The sequence goes on from NC_142158.1 coordinate 18,589,656, forward strand.
AGTGGCTGCCTTCGGCTCAGGTCATGGTCTCAGGGTTTTGGGATCGAGTCCCGCATCGGGCTCCCTGCTCAGTGGGGAGTCTGCTTCTCCCTCTTACTCTCCCTCTGTTCTCTCTCTCAAATACATAAATAAAATCTTTTTTAAAAAAAGAAAAAAAGAAAAACACATTCGGGAACATTCAACAGTCCTTTTCCTAGAGCTTCAGTAAGAACCACGCAGGACCGTCAGACCTGCAGTGGGAACCTCCCGCCGTGTGAGTCTCTTCAATCAGACAGCTGACCAGGGGCGTGTACGTGCTTGTCTACACCGTCTGCGTGCTGGTCGACACCATCTGCACATGTGTGCTCGGGCCCTGCAGCGTGTGGCAACAGTTCCACGGATGGCCTCAGCAGCACCCCCCCATCCCCCTCCCGCACCCCAAAGAACGGCACACTGGAAACGCAATCTACAGCGCTCTTTTCCAGACAGCCTCGGGACAGGTCATCTCTTAGCCGTTCTGGGCTCATCATATTCAACGAATTCCCTACAGCCAACGACTTCACTCCCTGTGGTAACTCTGAAGAGACCAAGAAAGTGACGCAACTCCATCTCTTTCTCTCTCAACCACCTGCAAGGCTTTTTATCTGCTGCCTTCAGCAGCCAGTCCCCAGACTCAGAAACCTCGAAGGGCCCCGCAGCGGGGGGTCCCAAGGGCAGGACGGGAAGGTTGGAGAGAGGGAGCCAGGGAATGGAGGAAAAAACTCATATTTCTCTTGCAAAGAGGGAAGCAGATGCCCAGGTGGTACACGTGACTTCCAATTACTTGCCTTAAACCAACTCTGAAACGTGAAGTTACCCTATTTCCTCAAAGACAAACAGGCAGAAGATCCAGGCTGTAATTAACAAGGCACTTTATACTCTATACTTAGAGTTTTTACCAGAAACTCTGCCTTCATCCCGGCATTTCTTCTTTGTTGTGGAACAAGGTGGCTCCCATCTTTTTTTTTTTTTTTTTGGTAAGATTTATTTGTTTATTTGAGAGAAAGGAGGGGAGTGGGCAGAGGGAGGGAAGAGAGGGAAAATCTCAAGCAGACTCCCCACTAGTTGGGGAGCTGGACTCAGGGCTCCATCCCAGGACCCTGAGATCATGACCTGAGCTGAAAGGAAGATGGGAGCCCCAGGCAGGCTCCCATCTTTAAGGTTTGGCAGCCCTTCCCATAAAACGCTGTGCCAGGCCTGAACAGAATAAGGACCAGGTTTGCAGTGAAACCTGTTTCAGAATCACCCGGGCAGCTTATTAAAAATGCAAATTCAAAAAAAAAAATGCAAACTCCTGTACCACACCCCGACCTCCAGGAGGCTCTGCATTTTTTAACTAGTGCATAATAAGCTTTGATGAGTCCTGTGCGTCATAAAATTTGAAAACCACTGATATAAAAAGTATACAACACTAGGGCAAGGATCAGAGTCGTCACAAGGAGGAATCAAGATGTCTATTGTTTTCACCCTTAGGAGGACAGCCTCTGAGGCCCCTGGGGAAGACAGGCCAGGGCACTGTTCCTTCAGCTGGGGTGTAAATGCAAACTCGCATCTAGTTGATTCTGCTCAGGGAGTCCAAGGTGGACCAGAGAGCCGGCATTTCTAATACGTTCCCAGGTGCCACCCAACGCTGGAGTAGAGGAGGATTAGTTTATAATCCCAATAGCCAGGGTTAGATGAGGTGCACCAGGAAGTTGCTCAAACTGAAAAGAGTAAAGTATTTTGAAACACCAAACTCCTTTTTAAAATGCAAATAGTCGCCCAGAAGGCTGAAGCTACGGGGTGACTTATTTTAATCAGATTGCTTTCTTCTCGGCTGAACTCAGCCCCACCCAGAAGGCTGTAACTAGAGGGAAGGACATAGGAGTAAACAGGCCTGAATGGGATCTGCCCTGAGGGCCTCAGAGAGAAAGAGGGCAGCAAAGGGTTTTTGCTCCAGGGAGGAGAGAGGCCAACAGGTGGGAGAGGTTGCTAGAGAGAAGGGAGTCAAAGACAGATTTAACCTCATTGCCATATAGATTTTAATAGGGAGCCTGTTGTGTGGCAAGCATTGGGCCAGGGCCTGGGATGCTCACCTGAACAAGACATAGTCCTGTCCCTGCAGGGTTGGAGGCCCAGCAAGTTGGCCTCCAGCACAGAGGGAGGAAGCCATCCTTTGGCACAGTCAAGCTCTTGGGGTGGTGCCATTGGTTGCTGATAGCAGCCTCAGTCGTGGCAAGCAAGATCTTAGTCAATACTGGAATGTCTGAAAACAATGAGGGAGATACGAAAACGTACAAGAGCCAGCCTGATCGCTGTCCATTTGACTCGCATTGACAAGGGCTTTGAAAATTACAATCACCACCTGCCAACGAACACCATGGGGTCTGCAGGCTGCGTTTTAGTCATTAGAGTTCGTCAAATATCCAATCCTTCTTGAAAAATTCCACACGTAGAATTCTCCAGAAAATAGAGGTGACTATAAGAGAGTTTAAAACCATTAATGGGAGCCATTTAAATTACAATCTTACATGAAGGAAAAGTCATATAAGGGAGGAAAACACTTTTCCTCTACCACCTTAGGTTCAGTGTCTGGGGCCTGCAAATTAAATTGACAAAGACAGATTAACAGAAGAAAAGGTATACAATTTTTGTTGATGTTAATGTTTTTATACATACAGGGGGCTTCACCAAAAAGAAGTGAAAACCCTATTTTAACAAGGATGATAAATTGTGGAGAACTGATTAGACAAAGGAAAGGGGGTTTGGGCTTCTAGAAGTAATAAATTGTGGGAAGGTGACTAGGATATATGGGGGAAACTAATGGAAGATAAGAGTTATTTTAGTAAAGTCTGTTTATGTAGATTCCCCTCCACCTTGACACCCCTTCTGTGGTGATAAGAGGCGCTCTCCCCTTCCTGGTACAAGGACGGCACCCTTCTCACAGGAAATTTATGTCCTGCTTTTAGGCAGATGGGGGAGGGCAGAGCTCTTCCTGTGTCTGCTGTTTCTCAACTGCTGGCAGCTCAAAATCAGCCTTATGCCAAAGTGGCCTATTTGGAGTGGCATACTCAGCACCTTCAGCCAGCAAAGTCTCGGCTGTACCCATAACTCAAGTTCAAAACCCTCACGTCATCATGGAGGTGATGAGTGTGACTCAGCTTCCCTCCTTCACTCCCGGACAGAACCGATTTGTCCAGCCGTCCTCCTTCAAGCTCTGGCTTCCTCTCCCAACACACCTGTGCCTCCCACACCCTCTCCCAGCTCAGCCAGTGCCTTCCCCGGCCTGTGATCTCTTACATATAACATCACCACACAACGTTGTTCTCCACTTTGTAAGTTTTAAGGTGATGTCTCCACTCCTGAACCCCTCTTTCCCCCTCTGCCACCACGACTCAGTCTAACTTGTTTGATTATAAAAGCTTCGTTCTCCCTAGTACTTGGGACTTTGGGATAGGTTCAAGTCCGACCTCATCCACTGACCTTGTGGAAGTCATTTAAACTTGTTAAATCAATCTCAGCTTAGAAATGGGAGTAAGGGGGGCGCCTGGGTGGCTCAGTTGTTAAGTGTCTGCCTTCGGCTCAGGGCGTGATCCCGGCGTTCTGGGATCGAGCTCCTCATCGGGCTCCTCCCCTGGGAGCCTGCTTCTTCCTCTCCCACTCCCCCTGCTTGTGTTCCCTCTCTCGCTGGCTGTCTTTCTCTGTCAAAAAAAATAAAATCTTAAAAAAAAAAAAAAAAAGAAGTGGGAGTAAGAATTATCTACCTCATGGAACTGATACAAGGAATAGACGAGATATTGCAGTGTTGCTGATGCTTTGTCAATTTTGTACAGATGGAATCTGTTTAAGGTTTTAGATGTCTTTGCTGCCAACTAATTTCTTAAGGCCCTACTACGGTCCCAGTGCTATTTGAGGCCCCCTTCATTCCTTCCACAAGGATTTCGAACATTTACTAAGTTCAAGACGGTGTGCTAGATAAGGAGTCAGCAAAGTATGCCGGCTATTTTTGTAGAGCCGAGAGCTAAGAATGGCTTTTACATTTTGGAGTGGGTTGAATAGTGTCCTTCTAAAATTCATGCTTACCGGGGACTTCTGAGTGTGACCTTTTTGGGAAATAGGGTCTCTGCAGATACAACTGAGGATCTTGAGATAAATTAATCCTTCAAAGGGAACATGGCCCTGCCAATACTTTGATTTCAGACTTGTAGACTCCAGAACCTGAGAGAATAATATTTGCTGTTTTGGTGGCTTAACCAATCGTGGTGATTTGTTAAGGCGGCCCTAGGAAACAAACACCCATTTTTGAATGGTTGAGGCGGAAAAAAAAAAAAATCAAAAGAAAAATTATGTTTCCTGATTACGTGAAAGTTATATGCAATTAAAACTGCATCACCCATAAATAAAGGATGATTGAAACAGAGACACACTTGTTTATTTATGTGTTCCTTTGTGCTACAACAACAGCAAGGGTGAGGAGTTGTGATGACCGGATGGTCAGCAAAATCTAAGACACATACTAGCTGGCCCTTCACTGAAAAGTTTGCTGACCCCTGCTCTAGATGCTTGACAATAAGATAAATATAACTCCTGTCCTCATGCAGATTATATGATGGCAAGGAAAGTAGATCTTAAGCAATTGATTACTAAATTGACTAATTACAACAGTGATCTTTATAGTCATTCATGATGTTGTAAGTGGAGAATAAAGCAAAAGTCAAGCGGGATATGTAGAATCCAATCATATGACATCTTCACACCTGGAAGAGAAACCAATCCATGTAAAGCAAGTTCAAAAAGGTTAGGAAAGAATCCGATGGAATGGCCTTAAAGAATCTTTGGTGTCCATTCCGATTACCTATGGAGGCTTTACAACCCTGCCAAACTTCGTAGAATAAAACAAAAACCATGTTTATCATACTTAAAGGGTTTTGAAAAGTCAGGAATTCAGGTAATAAACCAAAATGATGATGTGTCTCTGCTCCACAATTTCTGGAGCCTCTGTTAGAAAGACTCCAATGGTGAGGGGCTGGAATTTTCTAGAAGCTTCTTCGTACAAATGTTTGGCCTCTTGGCTGGCACGATTCAAGGCCCAGCTAGGACCAGCTCCCATGTACCTTGGCCCCTCCATGGCTTCTCCATGTACCTTGGGCTTCCATGTAACATGGTGGCCTCAGAGTAATCAGACCTCTTTACATGGTGGACCAGATCTCCAAGGGCAAGTATTCCAGTGAACAAAGTGGAACCTGCATGTCTTCTATGATTTAGCTTTGGAAGTCAGTGCTTCTGTGGTATTCTTCTAGTTGAAGTGGTCCCGGAGCCTGCTCAGCTCCAAGTGGAGGGTACATAGATCTTGACTCTTGGCGGAAGGTATGTCAAAGGATATGCAGCCATGTGTTAAAACAACCAGGGTCAGATGGGAAGACATTAAGATGCCTTAGGAGAGCCAGAGAAATGCAATAGCCCACCAAGAACTGAAGAAATTATCCTCAAGCTGGGATGAGCATTGCAGATTAAAATCAGACAGAAAAATTGGGCAATACCTACTTCCAGCAATGAAAATCTACCTGTGAAAACCACACCTGAGTTATGGAATCCAGGTTATAATAATGATAAAAATGGTTCGCTGAGCCCCATAAATGTCATGGGCAAGAATCAAACTTTCTGGCTTAGCCACACATCTCTCTGGTCGCAAGGCAACATCAGTGTACTGAGACAGCACTCCCAACTTGCTTGGGAAAATCCATTTTTTTCTGGGTGGGAAAGTATCTTTTAACATCGAGAATGTTTAGAATCAATGAAGCAAACCAAACCCACGCATGGTATTAATACTTTTATGTTAAACTTAGGAATAATATGGGTACACATGAAGCTTTTGTGGTATTTGAAAAGAATCTGGCAAATAAAGTATTTGGCAGGTGGGCCTAGCACTTCTGATTTAAGATGCCTAACTGAGGAATTGATTTCGACTTATGGTTTCTGGTTGGTTGCTCACCCCTCCTCAAGACTTTGCTCAAATTCCTCCTTCTCGGGTAGCCCTGACCATTCAATTTAATTCGGTTCCTCCCTCTCCACCCCAATGCTGATCCCGCTAACCCTACTTTCTTCTTCCCAAAACACTTACCCGCTTCTAACATACGACTTAATGTATATATTCATTATTTACCGCAGTTTTTCCTCTAACTAGAATGTAAACCTCGAGGGAGGAGGAACTTTGCTTTGTTCACAGATGAGATCTCGATCACCCAGCCCAAGGAAACTATAGTAAGGGGGCAACAAATCCTCGTTGTGGAATGCGTTAAATATTCCTGCTTGTAAATAACCGTGGAGCATTTAAGACGACTTCAGATTCCCCCTATTTATAAGTTTAATTCACATTACAAAAACTATTTAAATGCTTGGGAAGGTTTTGTTTGTTACTCAGGTCATTGATGTGCTTAAAAAGAAAATTGAACATATTAAATTTGTAAATACAGCTAAAAGTGGCTAAGGCATATAATTAACTAATTTACAAAAAAACCTCTGTGGGTGTAAAAATCTGCCAGAGTTATAACTAGACAGGTAAGATTTGTGAGTTATTTTATTTTTATTTTACGTAGCTTGAACTCACCACCCTGAGATCAAGAGTCACGTGCTCCAGTGACTGAGCCAGCCCGGCACCCCAAGATTTGTAAGTTAAAGTTAAATGTCTTCCTTAAAGTTTTCCTAAGTTTTTAAAAAATATTTATTTATTTAGGTAATCTCTACACCCAACGTGGGGCTCGAACTCATGACTCCGAGATTGAGAGCCACATGCTTCACTGACTGAGCCAGCCAGGAAACCCCCTAAGTTTTTTTTTAATTATTATTAACTCTAATAAATCCAACGTTATTTTTTTAAACCCCAAAGCAGTTGTAAAAGATGGTCATTAGTCATCATATATAAAATCCACCATAAGGAACACATACACACCCCATTCATAATGTCTAATATGAGAAAGGAGAAGTCCAGAGCGACCCACCCTAGCTGAGGGTGTCGTAAAAATGACCAAAACAGATACAGTCCAGCAGAATTCAGGTTATGAATTGCGTGAGGGTGAGCAGCGCTCCTATAACCTCACTACTAAATTATAGGGAAGGCCAGTCACAGATCAAGTTTGGCTACCCATACTGACATTTCATAAACTTTTATTAGCAAGTAAGCACAACGCATTTTCTGGAAATCTTTCTGTATGCCCAAAGGGTCCCCGCTCTCTGTTCTTTCAGATGAATAAGCAGTTCACTACCTGTCACCTTGTGGCTGGTATCAGGCAGCAATCAGAAGTCCTCCAGACCCATGGCTGGGCACAGATCTGTGGAGGAATCAAGCCTTGGGAGCCATTCCCACAGATACAGGCTAGAGGTGTCGCCACACTCGCCCTCGTACACTCTGTTCCTGCAAGTCAGGGAGCCTCTGAGATAGTCGAACCAGAACACTGAGTACCCACGATTTCATCAGGACGCCCTTCCTAGCATTCATCAAGCTAACCCACAAGCCGTGATTTCAGCCATAGAACCCCAGGTCCAACATTCACTATGCTAATTAGAAAAGCAATTGACATGGGCATTCGCCGTATCAGAAGCAGCCTCAGAAACGAGGACTGGAGACCCGGGCTGGAGGTCCCTGCCCCAACCCCGATCAGCCTCCCTCCCTACCAACTCCGCCCAAGTGCCTCTCCACCCTCCTGCCTTACCCCCTCAAAGGCACTGTGTTCCAACACGATCTGTGGATTGTGACACCGCCAACATGAACAGACCTCGCTTCAAAGAGCTGGGAGAACTTGAGAGGAAGAAGCTTTAGATAAATCCATTAGCTTGTCAAAAACTTCCTCTCAAACTGCATCACTGCCATATATTCTTGCATAACGAAGTATCTTCTCTTTGTCTTACAACCGGTGGCTCGGAAGCTACTCAGAAATTAGCATGGGCTTTCCAACTGTTACACATGACAGCCGAGGAATATTTTATAATACTAAGCAAGTCATATTACCCTTAAATATACAAATGTATGTTTGTAGGAGTCTAAGGACCCTGATTCTGGCTCGGTGATAACTGATTCTCAACACCGGCCACTGGATGGACAGAGAACACGAGAAGAGCAAATTGTTTTACTTTTCTGTAACAACACTGCGCAAGATGTGGCTCGATTTTCGACAAAAGAAATTTCCAATGTTGTAATTTTTATTTTAATTTTCATAATAATTTCAACAATTATTTTGATGTTCAAAACCCTTCGGCACTTTTAGAATAATTTGTATTTTTGCCTTTCGCTTTTAAATAATTTTGAATTTTAGGGAGAAAACGTACGATGAAAGTTGGAGAAATAATTTTAATTTTTGAATTTTCAGCATTATGAATGCTAATGTGATGAAAATACATTCGAAATGTTAAAATAGTATCACCATCCACAAAACACAAATTATGTGAAGATCCTGAATATAACAGAACAAGTGATTTTGCTGAAACAAAGATGAGAAAAAATTAAATGTTGGAGAATCGCTACGTAATGTTTATGAACTACGTGCATCTTTGTGTCATCACTGATCCAAACACCTGCAGCCCATCAGTAGAACATTCTGACGTGAGCAATCATAACCACCTTCAGCTGGCTTTGATACAGTGCCAACTTTTAGTGTTATAAAAACCACAGCTTTATACACTTGATTGTTAATGACAATATATTTGACAAGGTCAAAGATTAAAAAAATATCATTTAGCAGATTATTAGTTATGGCCTATAAGTTTTAAATATTTAGGTACATGGTCCTGGGCCCTCCGTGTGCACGCTTGCCCTGGGCCCTGCAAATGTTAAGAGTACCTAAATGTGAGGCCCTGAGGAGAAAATCGGTTGACCTTGAGCATTGGTGGTTGGCCTTGACTGAGGGGGCTTTCCTGCGTAGAAATCTAGCGATGCCAGAGACCTCACTGCAACAGAAAACCTTCTATGCGGAAAGTGTAGAAGGAAAAGGCAGACACCCTATGTGGAAAAACTGGACTCCATGATCTGCTGGTGGGAACGTAAAATGGCACAGCCACTATGGGAAACAGTAAGGACGTTCCCCAAAAGTTAAACACAGAATTACCATATGATTCAGCAATCCCACTTCCGGGGATACCCAGAAGAACTGAAGGCAGGAGGGGCGCCTGGGTGGCTCAGTCAGTTAAGTGTCCGACTCTTGATTTCGGCTCAGGTCATGATCTCAGCGTGGTGGACTCGAGCCCCTCGTCAGGCTCCATGCTCAGCGGGGAGTCTGCTGGAGGTTCTCTCTCCCTCTGCCGCTCCCCCTGCTCATGTGATCTCTTTCTCTCTCTCTCGCTCTCGCTCTCAAATAAATAAATCTTTTTTTAAAAAAACATGGTTGAGAATTGAAAGCCGGATCTTGAGCAGATATTTGCACACCCATGTTCAGAGCGCCACGATTCACATTAGCCAAAAGGTGAAGCAACCCACGTGCTTATCCAGGTATGAACGGATAAACAAAACGTGGTCTAGTCATACAGTCGAATATTATTTAGCCTTAAACAGAGGAAATTCTGAGCCAGGCTACAACATGAACGAACCTTGAGCACTTTAAGCTAACTGAAATAGGCCGGTCACAAAAAGACAAATACCGTATGATCCCACTTACATGAGATCCTGAGAGCAGTCAAATTCTCAGAGAAAATAGAATCACGCTGCCAGGGGTTAAGGGGAGGAAGGATGGCAGAGTTATTGTTTAATGGGCACGCGGTTTCAGTTTTGCAAAACAAGCAGGGCTCTGTTGATAGGTTATACCATGTGCTCGTGCTTCACACGACCAACAGGGCACTTACTGTCAAAATGGTAGATTGGGGGCTATGTCTCTTCTACCACCCTTTCTTAGAAAGTAAAAGAGAGACCTCCTCACACAGGGAAGCAGGGGAGCTTCTCCGAACAAGGAACTTCTAAACTGAGAGGTGGAAAGATGAGTGAGCAAGACCACGAGGGACTAAAAGGCCAGGAGGGCCGGCGTGGAGGGGCGAGGGGCAAGGAGCGCGGATGCCAGAGGTGGGGCCCGGTGAGCACGCTAAGAGCGTGTTTGATCCTGAGAGCAGCAAGAGGACGAGGAGGGTAAGGCGTGGTGTCCGTGGAACAGTCAGCAAGACACTCCACACACAGTGTCCAATAGCATGCTAACGGATGCGGTCGGGAACCTAAGTCTGGAAAAGTCGTGGAGGGGGCAATGGACCTATGTGGGGGCCACAGCAGGACGCCAGGGAGGCAGAACGTGATGGGTCACCAAACGACCGGGGCGTGGTGGGCCCAAACTTTGGCCCTGCCAGCCCTGGACTCAACCTCCCTCTGTAGATACGGGCTTCAGGGTCCCCCCACAACCCCCCCACCCACGTGCCTGCTCTGACCTACTGTTCCTGGGGCCCAGACCTCAGCCTCCGCCACTCACCACCCACAGCCTGGATTTTGTGGCTTCTGCCCTCCAGCCTGCTTCAGGAGAGGGCTTTGTTACCTGCCTCTGGCCTCCAGGACTCCAACGGGGGGGAGCCTGCCTCGTGCCCAGACACACTGGACAACCGCTACCAGTACCTTGGACCCAGCAAGCCATGTAACCTCTGCAAGACTCAGAGTCCCTGCACACAGTGTGGGAGGGACGGGCCAGGCCTATCCTACCTCCGAGGCTGCTTTGAGAACCATGTTGGGGGACTCGTATGGAAACCCCTTATACGTCATAGAGCCCGATAATGAAAGAGACCACGAAGCATATATCGCTGGGCCTGGACAGACCTATGGATTCATCTCGGAATTGTTGCAAGTGCCAAGGGAGCGTGTACACTAACCGGTCTAACACAGCACGAGGGAGGGGTGGGCGTGTTCATGCTGCCGGCGACAATGCCGGTGTTGGTGGAGATCACAGCTCATCTAACGCCCACCACAGACAACGGCTTTGCTACCCCACCCAATCCATGCCCAAAGCCTCCCACTCGCCTACGGATTCGGCTCCGTCTTGTAGGACATCAAGGGCGTTAGTTAGGCTGCTCTTTGAAAAATGGATTGTTGGAAAACAAACCATAAGAGACTCTTAACTACAGGAACCAAACTGAGGGCTGCTGGGGGGGAGGGGCATGGGAGGATGGGGTAACTGGGTGACGGGCATGAAGGAGGGCATGTGATGTGTCATGAGCACTGGGTGTTATAGGCAACTGATGCAATCCCTGAACTCTACCTCTGAAAATAGTAATAAACTGTATGTTAATTAAGTGATTTTAAATAAAAAGAAAAAAAGTAGAGGCGCCCGGGTGGCTCAGTCTGTTAAGCATCTGCCTTCGGCTCAGGTCATGATCCCAGGGTCCTGGGATCAAACCCCATATCAGGATCCCTGCTCCGTGGGGAGTCTGTCCCTCCCTCTCCTTCTGCGTGCTGCTCCCCCTGCTTATGCTCTCTCTCTCTTTCTCATGAATAAATAAAATCTTTAAAAAAAATAATAAAACAATAAAAATAAAAATTACTTGAAAACAAAAAAACCCCACAAAAAACAAAAATGGATTGTTTTCTCCCATTTATCACCAAATGAAATCGAATACACTCCCTCTGTAGCTTTACAGCAATCCTGGCTCTGCGGGTCTTGGCGCCGGCTTCCTAATTCGCACAGGGCTCCCGCGGGGTCCACTGGCACCTGCACAGTTGAGCTCCCCCACCCCAGCCCGCTCGGCAGCAAGAGCACACTTGCCACGTGAGAACACAAGCCCTCTCCTGACTGTGACAGCAGCGTGGGTGCGTGGGGAGGTTTATCTGACAAAGAGGAAGGTGGTTAGAAGTAAGACAACGCACTTGTCAACTTTCCCCAGCCTCTCAGAGCCTGAGGAACAAATCATTCAACTTTCATATCCATTTCAATGACGCCAACTCAAATAACACATTTCCCCCACATTCCTTCTGTGATGAGAATGGGAAAGTAAAATTTCTTTGAAGTAAATCCTTTTGATTTTCAAACAAATCCTGTTGGCATCTGGGGCTGCCAAGCCAGCCTCTCCTCAGAGTCAATCCTGGCTTCTCTGTGTTGCTAATTGTCATCATAATTGTCGTTTGTGACCGATCACTACACGCAAGCCACTATGTTAAGAGTTTGCGTTTGCATCTCATTTGATCTTCCTACTAACCCAATAAGGTATGTGTTGGGATCTCCACTTAACGGATGAGGAAACCGGTGCTCAGGGAAGTTCTATGTTACCAAGGTTCATACAAATAATGGTGGCAGAGCTAGGATTTACCCGAAATTAAGAGGTTGGCAGAGTTGGTTACTTGGGAAAGCCTGAGGAGAATCTGTCCCATGCCTCTCCCAGCTTCCGGGGGCTGCTGGCAATCCTAACCTGGTCTTCAACCTCTCGTGGCATTCTTCTCTCTATGTGTGTCTCTGTCTCTTTCTATAAGGACAACAGTGATTGGATTGAGGGCTCACCCTAATCCAGTATAGCCTCATTTTTTTTTTATTATGGGAAAATACGTTTAAAAAACTTCCATTTTGACCATTCTTAAGTATACAATCCAACGGCCTTAATTACACGCACAATGTTGTGCAATCATCACCATGATTTCCAAAGCCCTTAAGTCACCCCAGATAGAAACCTTATACACACGTTAAGCAACGACTCCTCTTTCTCCTCTCCCCCAGCCCCAGATAGCTTCTATGCTACTGTCTCTATGAATTTGCCTGGGCTAGGTGCCTCATATAACTGGAATCACCCAATACTTGTCCCTTCGTATCTGGTTTATTTCAAGTCGTATAATGTTTCCAAGGTTCATCTATGTTGTAGCATGAATCAGAACTGCAGGGTTTTTGATTGCAGAATGGTATTCCATTGTCTGGACATAGACATTTTATCCATTCATCTGTTGATGGACACTTGGGTGGTTTCCACCTTTTGGCTATTGTGAATAATTGTGTTATAAACATTGCGGTACAAGTAGCAGTCCAGGTTTCTTCGATTATTTTGGGCGTATACCTAAGAGTAGAATTGCTGGGTCATATGGCGATTCTGTTTAACTTCTTGAAGAACCGCCATACTGTTTTCCATAGCAGCTACACCATTGTACATTCCTATCAGCAATACACACCGAGGTTCCAGATTCACCACATCCTGGTCAACACTTACTATTTTCCAGTTATTATTATTATTGTTATTAGTATTATATTATATTATTGAGTATGGCCCCATTTTAACTCAACTAATTACATCTGCAAAGATCCTATTTCCAAAGAAAGTCACATTCTGAGGTTCCAAGGAGACATGAATTTTGGAGGGATGCTATTTAGTCCAGTACATCATCTGACTCCAGAGCCCACACCCATGACTCCTAACAATGCCACCTCAATACTGTAGTTAGTCCTCACAACCGTCCAATGATCTAGCTAGGTATTCTCATCCCATTTTACAGATGAGCTGATCAGAGCTCTGAATGATGAGATAATTTGCCCCAGATCATAAGTACAGGGCAGCTGGCTTTAAAAGGGTTTCTCTGGGGGCACCTGGGAGCATCCAACTCTCGATTTCGGCTCAGGTCCTCATCTCAGGGTTGTGGGACTGAGCTCTGTGTCGGGCTCCACGCTCAGCTCGGAGTCCGCTTACGATTCTCTTTTCCTCTCCTTCTGCCCCTTCCCCCTCCACATGTGCACACCAGAACACTGCACTCTCTCTCTCTCCCTCTCTAAAATAAATAAATAAATCTCTTTTAAAAGGGGGGGTTTCTCTTTCTTATTGCCTCATTCTACCGACCCCCTCATACTTTGCCTAAAAACGGCAGCAACCCCTCATTCCTCAAATACTACCTTCTCACTAGCGCCCTCACAAAACCCTCCCTGGTGTGTGCTAGAAACCCCCACTAGGTACTTTTCCTAATAACCCGTATACATTTGGTGTCGTTGCATTTAGCACATACCAGTGTGATTTTATTTTATTTGTGTCTCTATTCTTCTAAGTTAGGAGCAATTAGCCTTATTATTATTATTTGACAAGGAAAAGGAGAGGGATTTTGAGTCATTTCAAAAGAGGAATAGCGTTTCCCAGGTTTTATGTCGATTTCTATTCAAAGGTACCACTGCCTGGCATCTGACCAAAGAAAAATCTAGGAAATTTACCTAAGCTTCAGTCCATTTTCCTGTGCATTCCAGCACTCTATCTATGGTTTAGAGCTTGCTTCCTGATCTTTAGCCTTTTATATGTGTATTCTTCAATCGGTGGCTTTGTACTGCTATTCCTCTGATTCTGTCCCTTTGCAATACACCCCAGGTAATGTTTAACCCTCTAGATTATGAGACCTGTAATAAACTTAAATGAAATTTTTTTTTAAAGAAATTATCTTCTCAGCAACACCCACCTTCTTATGCATGCTGCTGAGAACGCAGTGGTGCAAAGTTCTAATCTCAGAGATCCAAAAAATGAATGAGCCCCCCTCTCGGTTGTACAGCATACTCAGAGCGGCCTCCAAACGTACTTATTAGTAGTACAATAAATAAGAGTTCCCTTCTCTCCCTCCTTTATTACCTAGTATACAGCTTCAGTGCCTATTAAATTCTGTAATTTACTTCACCTTTATATGATTGTAAGAATTAGCCAAATACCCCCGCAAAGTTGAGGAACTCCCCAAGCCCGAAATCAGTCCATGAATAATGAAGGTATTAGAGGCACGCATGGATACAGAGCAACTCAAATATGCTAATAACAACAGAACCGTCATCCCACAAAGCCGAATGAGGAACCACTAGACAAAAACTATAATTCTGTTGCTAACGTGGCTGTAAAGGTGCTTTATAAACTAAAGCAAAGCCATCGTGATCGGATCACTTTAAATGCTTCATGAATTCTCCTTCACCTAAAGGGATCAAGCCCAAAATTCTTAGTGTGGCTCTGCTCTCAGCTGCCCCTTCCCATTATATAGCCCAGGCCTATGGTCTCCTAAACACCACCCGAAATTCTGTGCCTATAAATGCCCTACTTTGCCGGACTCATGACCTCCTCTTTATCCTTCAAGACCTAGTTCAGAATTACCATCCCCCTAGGAACTTAAACTACCTCGTCCTCCCTTTCTGGAGAGTTACTCTGTGCTTTATCCATATTTCTATTGTGATTTTCATCTCATTCTAAACTCCTTACTTGAGAACTTGAAGGCAGGAAGTCTGTTTTATTCATCTCATTGCCCCGTGCTGGACCCATAGTAGCTGCTTGACAAATGTTTATCAGTTTATGAATTGTTCATTTGAATGCCTCCCCCGTGTTCTTCAGTTCATTTTGCCTACGTGAAAGTTATCTTTAAACATAGCTCTGGGAACTTACAAATTTGTAAGCCAAATTTTTCACATTCTCAACTCTTTTTAAATCTCACAGAAATGCTGGATATTTTAGAGGAAGTAACCTCATATTTAATCCCCTTTTCAGAGAAGATGTGACTGTGTCCCTGCGCTTTTGCAAAAAGACTTGCATTTATCTCTCCCGCTTATCTTGCCACCCAACCATTCACCTGTCATTCCCCGACCGCCCACCTTTGTCCTTGGTGTTTGCTCTGGAGTAGCTTAGAGGAAACTGCTCTTCAGAAAGGAAGAATAAAGACCAGAACAACAATTCAAGGACCTTGATGTTCTGGGTGATGTTCAACTCTCCTAACCGTTGCTGGATAATCTCCAGAAGATAGAAACATCGGTGGAAAAATAAACATGGCACCTTAGTAAGGCACCATGGGGACAAAGGTAAGGTTAAGACACAAATCCAGATTCAAGGAGTGGCCCGAGCCTTTCATTGAGGCATTTTAGGTATTTATGCTGATGGGTTGGCCTGGAGGATGAGACTGGCTTAGATTCCTTCTGTCTCCCTCGCGCCAGCAGCAGATTGTCATAGGAACCAAGATGTAGTCCTCACTAAAGACTTGCTATTAAAAGGGAAGTAGTAAGTCTCTAAACTATGTTTTGGGGGTGGGAGAGAGGAAACAAGAATGAGCAAGAGGAGCAAATGGTACAAGAGGCAAAACTTAAGAAAACAGAGATACTTAAAATGTTTTTGGTAGCAGTGGTATATGGGTAAACCTACATACCAGCCTCTGGACCGCTCCTGGCAAATAACTTGATTGTGACATGAACATCAAATTTTGTCTTAAGTAGAGATGAATACCTTGGGGGGGGCGGGTGAGGGGGAGCAGGGCAGGGGAAAAGGATGGAGGGAATCCTTATGCAGATTTGTGCATGGTTCTGAGAAATGGGAGAAAGCAGAGCCACAGTCCTGGAAGAAAGGAAAGGGAGAATGGGTGGTAGAAGTGACAGAGATCTGGGGAGCGATGGGTAGATGATTTCTGGCTTCCATGTGACAAAGTGAGTTTCTTATAAAGTGGATTCCTTCTGTGTGAGAAGGGGAAAATCAGATCCGGCTATATTGCCCAAGTGCCTGGGTCAATCTCTGAACTATGGCCAAATTGACTCAAAGTGACATCAGGCAGAGGATCTGAACTAACTGGAATCACTCCCCTCAGAATCAATATGGCGGCTCAAAATTCTAAGATTTGAGGGCCAGTACGTGAACATCTGCCCCCAAACTTCCCAAAATGAAGGAAAAGAAGTTCTAGCAGACACTTTGGGAATCCTTTCCCAAAGACCCCAAAGTCCTTTGATCTCACCTGATGACCCCCCAAGCAGTGAGAAGTAACATGCTACAGTGAACTTAGCACAGAACCAGGATGTGAAAAAGAACAGGCTCACACCTCCCAGAGCAGGTCTGTGTGACCTTGGGCAAATCTCCAAGTTTCAGCCAGCTCCCCACTTGGCAAAAAAAAAAAAAAAAAAAGAGAGAGAGAGAATAAATAAATAAATAAATAAATAAATAAATAAATAAATAAATAAAGGAAAAGAGTAGGACCCAGCAGAGGGAGGCTGAATTAATGACCATTGAGCACCTTGGAAATGCGAAGTGCTATTTAAATGCAAAATAAACTGCGGGATAACAAGTTCACTTTGGCTTCAGGGAGAAGGACTGTCAACTACAGGAGCCATTAAAAGTCACAGGCTGTAAAAAAAAAAAAAAAAAAAAAAAGAGGCAGTAAAGTGGGCTTTGTTCAGCTTTGCTTGGCAGAATCTTATAACCTTGCCTGAAATTCGCTGTTTATCCCAGTTCGAGAGTGATCAGACAAACACAGTTCATCCATGACCAGAAAAGCCCAGGCAACCCCGCCACAGTCCCCCCCTTCCTTGGGCATTCCCGCACCCCTGCGAGGCTCCAGAAGCTCCTTGTGTGTGACTTCATTCCATCCCAACAGCCCAGTGAAGGGAGTTTCATTATCATCCTCTCGGAGGAAAAGTCTAAGACTTGGTCCAGTTCAGTGGCTCACCCAACATCACATGGCTAGTTCGGGGAGGATGAAGGTCATGAAGGAGGTCTGGCCCTGTTCAAGTGTCTTGCCATGACAATGAAAACCTTGTGTCCCTACCCCCAGTTCCTATCCCCACTACTCCACTCTGGTCACCTCAAAACACCAATATGACATATGGCCGTTGGGTTATGGGAGCCCCCAGAGCAAACTCCTGCCAAGAAAGCCAAAGAGAAAGTCGGCTTCTTTCATTTCCCTATTTCCTTCTGGGAGTACTGTGTTCGCTTGAAAGACTCTTGACTAGAACGCAGGGAAGCGTGGGGGGATGGAAGAGTAATTAAATATTTCATGCTCTAGAATGTCATCCTTAACTTCTAATTCTGTGGCTAGTGAATGGAAAATGAAAATATGTATACTTATATATATATTCCTGAAGTCATTCTGAAATGTTAGCAGGACCTAGGTGAGCTCCTCCAATCCATTGGATAGAAAGGAACGTGTCCCCAGGTAATTTGCAAACTAGTGATAAAATTCAGATGGGTCCTTCAGGCTGCCCCCTGGGGACTTCTAAGGGCTTTTTACCTCTGTAATCCAAAACCTAGATAGAACTTTGAAAATTCTATCCTTGCACAGGCCTGCAGTCCACGTGTCTTCAGGAAGGTGTGCCCCTGCATGAGCTGGTGAGGGATATCCCCTTCCTCCTCTAAGAGGGGAGTAGGGTTAGGAGTCTGGAGGAGGAATCTGCAGGAGCCAGAGTTATATTGAAACATCAGTGTCAATTATTATTTTAGAGACGGAGGAAGCTTCTGTGGGAGTTACTTGGAAAAGAGAGCCATTTGTTGGTTACCCGGGAAGGGAATAATATAAAAGGGTTAGGTGACCTAAAAACAGCTGGGCCAGGTGAGGGCAGATGGCAGAGGGCTTCGCAAGCCTTGGGGAGGGCAGTAAAAAGCTAAACGAGGACACACAAAACCAGAAGGTGGGAGGGGGTAGTTTGGTGCCACGTGGCCCGGGAGAGAAGCAAAAAGCGAGCTCAATCCCCAATGGCAGGTCTGAAATGCAGCGGCAGCTTCAGTGACAAAGGAAAAAAACACAGAAGGAAGAAGCAATCTTAGACCACATGACAAATAGGGTACAATCTCTGTAATGGGCTGAGAGAGAATTGGGGAACAGAGCCGATGATGGAAAGAGAAATAATAGATAAAAGCACTCTCATTTATGAACACGGACCCTGTGTCAGATGCCATCCTGGGGGCTTTACCTGTCCTGTCATTAAGCCAGCAGGACAGCCTTGCTAGGCACGTACCCTTACAGCCGTTCCTTAGCTAAGTAAGCTGAGATGTGGAGAAGAGGCTGACTTCCCAAGAACACAACATAGCCTGAATTAGGAGCGAAGCACAGGAGCACAGAGGAAAGAATGCAAAGAGAAAAGGAAAGGATGCAAAAGCCATGACCCAACCCTGGTGGAGACAGAAGGGGGCAGGGAGATCCAGACGCCAGGGCACAAAGACAAGAGGAGTTCTTGTCGGGGATGGCTTCCAAAACAGAGCCAACCAGCCCGAGCACTCTGATCCCATCCGGATGATGGTCTCAAGTGTGGAAAGCTGTCACAAAATGAGCTCAACCTGAAATGAAGCTTCATTGTTCTACAGAACCGTTGGCATGTTCCGGCCAGAAGTGAGAGAGGTTGGTTGTCAAATGACTGACCGGGGTAAAGATGATTCCAGAGAAGCCAGGAAACAAGATAAGGGCCAAGGAGAAAAGGCAGAAGCTAGTTGGTTTTTGTTTTTTGAATTGAATAAAATTTCCACTTACTCTTTTTTTCTAAATTACTCTTTGGAGGTTAGTCATGAAGAGGGGACCCAAGCCAGCCCAAGATGTGAACCCCAGAGTAATGATGCTGAGGGACTCTTACAGGGAGGGGCCATCACGCCTTCCCCCAGAGCCAACTACTGCATGTTGTTGAAAGTCATGGAGTCTAGAAGTCTAGAGATTCCGTGCATTTGAGATGCAGTACCTCCATGTAGTAGTTGTGGGGTCCAGAGCCACGTACCTCATTTCTACAAGCATCAGCTCACTTATCTATAAGTCAGAGTCCATTAGTTATCCATTGCTGTGTAATGAATTATCTGAGTTGCTTAAACCAACACGAGATATTTGTTATCTCTCAGAGTTTCTCTGGGTCAGAAATTAGAGAGCTGGGCAGTTCTGTCTCGGGGTTGTCCATGGGGTTGCAGACAGGTGTTGGCTGGAGCTGCAGTCATCTGAAGGCTTGACTGGGGCAGGAGGCCTGAGGAACCACATCTAGGATGGCTGACCCTGGCTGATGGTGGGGAGAGCTACTTCATGGGCCTGTTTGCATGTCCTCACAACATGGCAGCTGGCTTCCCCTGGAGTTAGGGGTCCAAGAGAGAGCCACACAGAAGCTATAATCTTTTAATGACTCAGCCTCAGAAGTTACATAGCATAATGTCCGCCACATCCTATTTGTTAGAAGAGAGTCAGTAAGCCTGACCAACAACAAAGTGAAGAGTAATCAGTACTAGCTTTTGAAGGAAAGAGTGACAAAGAATTTGCAGACATATTTTAAAGCTACCACAGGGGAACCCCTTCTTTCATGATATACATGTTATTGTGTGCACACTGTATGACAAACATCATGGTGAGACTGGAGGCGCCGCAAAGGATAATAATTATTCTTATCCCCAAGGACCACGCAGGTCATTTGGGGAATACACATGAGATAAGAACAAAATCACCTCACACCAATTAGGATGACTACTATTCTCTCTCTCTTTCAAATAAGAAAATACATAAATAAATCTTTTTTAAAAAGGAGGGGAGGGCACCTGGGTGGCTCAGTTAGTTAAGCATCTGACTGTTGATTTCGGCTCAGGTCATAATCTCAGGGTCATGGGATCAAGTCCGAACAATGGGCTCCATGCTTAGCAGGGAGTCTGCTGGAGATGCTCCCTCTGCCTCTCCTTCTGCCCCTCCCCTTGCTCACTCTCTCTCAAACAATTTTTTTTTAAAAGAAGGATGGCTACTACCAAAAAAACAGAAAATAACGGTGTTAAGGATATGAAGAAATTGGAACCTTTGTGCGCTGTTTTGGGGAATGTAAAATGGTGAAGCTGCTGTAGAAAACAGTATGGAGATTCCTCAAAAAAATTAAACAAAGCATTACCACATGACCCAGCAGTGTCACTGCCAGATATGTATCCAAAAGAATTGAAAGCAGGCGCTTAGGGCACCTGGGTGACTCAGTCCGTGAAGCGTCTGCCTTCAGCTCAGGTCCCGGGATAAAGCCCTGCATCAGGCTCCCTGCTCAGCGGGGAGTCTGTTTCTTCCTCTCCCTCTGCCCCTCTCCACCACTTGTGCTGTCTCTCAAATAACTAAATAAATCTGAAAGAAAGAAAGAAAGAAAGAAAGAAAGAAAGAAAGAAAGAAAGAAAGAAAGAAAGAAAGAAAGAAAGAAAGAAAGAAAGAAAGAAAGAAAGAAAGAAAGAAAGAAAGAAAGAAAGAAAGAAAGAAAGAAAGAAGAAAGAAAGAAAGAAAGAAAGAAAGAAAGAAAGAAAGAAAGAAAGAAAGAAGGCTCTTGAGATATTTGCACACCCATCTATGTTCATAGCAGCACTGCTCAAAATAACCAACAGGTAAAGAAACCCAAATGTCTACCGATAGGTAAACAAATAAACAAGAAATGGTATATGCAATGGAATGTTATTCAGCTTTAAATAGGACAGAAATTCTGATACATGCTACAACATGGATGAACCTTGAGGACATTATGCTGAGTGAAACAAGCTAGTCACCAAAGTTCAAATACCGGGGAGCCTGGCTGGCTCAGTCGGTAGAGCATGTGACTCTTGATCTTGGGGTTGTGAGTTTGAGCCCCATGTTGGGTGTAGAGGTTACTTAAAAATGAAATCTTTTTTTTTTTAATGGGTAAATACTGTATAATTTTGCTTGTATGAGGTTTCTAAAGCAGTCAAACTCATAGTGACAGAGAGTAGAATGGCAGGTGGCTGGGGAGAGATGGGGAAAGGGAGTTATTGTTCAATTGGTAAGAGTTCCAATCTCCAAGATGGAAAGCATTCTGGACAACAATGGAATGTGCTTAACACTGTTGAACTGTACTCTTTAAAATGGTTAAGATGATACGGGTGTTTGGGTGGCTCAGTAGGATAAGCATCTGACTCTTGAACTCAGGGTTGTGAGTTCAGTCTACATGTCAGGCTCTGTGCTGGGCTCCATGCTGGGGGTGGAGCCTATTTTAAAAAAAAGAAAAAATGAAATAGTTAAGGTGATGAATTTTATGTTATGTGCTTTTTTTCTTTTAACACAATTGAAACAAAAACAGAAATAGAAAAAAAGAGCTGAGTATAAAACAGTGAACTGCTGGCTGCTATGGGACCACTTAGGCCACCCTACAGTAGGAAGATTTTTTTCCTAGAATAGGTGCCTTTCTCACAGAGCACTGGAGAACATTTGGGAGTGTGGAAGCGGAAGCGCGGTTTTTCAATAGGGTCAAGCAATGTTCTCCAAACAGGATTGTGACTCATCAATGAGTCATGAAATCAACTTAGTGGGTCCTGACCAGCATTTTTACTTAAATGGAATAGAATAGAATAGATCAGAGTGAATTGCCCACAATAAGGATCTTTCCGCAGAGCTTTTGTTCAATTTACGTGTGTATCTATGTATATACGTGAACTAAGTACCAGGTTATGAAGTAAAATATATTTCTTACCATGGGTGGACTCAAAAACATTGGAAACATGCCTGGATTCGAGTTTAAGATGCAAAGAGGGGTATTAATGAGGGCACGTATGGCATGGAGCACTGGGTGTTACACGCAAACAATGAATCATGGAACACTACATCAAAAACTAATGATGTACTGTAGGGTGACGAACATAACATAATAAAAAAAAATAAAAAGATGCAAAGAGGGAATGATGAGAGATAAGTTTGCGAAGGTACATCAGTGAGGACGGAAGAGGTTATATTGCAGTGACAAATGACCCCCAGATCTCAGTGGCTTATAACAAGTGTTGATTTCTTCCTAATGTGACCTGGCCATTGAGAACCAGAGGGAGCTCTGTTTATTTTGTATTCACTCCAGGATGGTGGAATCAACGTCTCTATGGAACATTATTGGTCTCATGAGGGAAGGAAAATGGACCATGCACCGGCTATTAAACTTCTGCCTGGAAGGGCCGTGGCTGCTCACATTTCACTGGCCAAAGCACGTCGTGTGGCCAAGCTTGCGGCCATGGGGGAGGGGAAGTATAATCTTTCCCCCGGGAAGGGGCCATAAACCATGGGGAACAACAACACGGTCTGCCCCAAGAGGTGGGAGATGGGGGAGAACCCAATTAAGACGCACCTTGTAAATGACATCAAGATGTTTGGGTTTACCCTGAAACAATGATGATTCATTGAAAAGCTTTAGGAAAGGTGATCAGATTGGTCCTTTAGTGAGGTCCCTTTGTCAGCAGTGTGGTGAGTGGACGGGAAGGAGGTGCAGGTCAGGGCAGGGAACCAGAGAGGCTGGGTTACTCGGCCTAACCTACTATCTTGCTCAAGAGGCAAAAGGCCAGCTCTTTCTTTCCTTCCTGGGAGGATAAACCTCAGAACCCCATCTCAGAACTTATAGGCCAAAACACATGGCATAAGAAAGAAAATGTAAGGCCTCCATTCATTATTAGCAAAAATAGCATCCCTTTTGCAAAATGAACTACTCAGTCACCGTATGATGATACAATCACATCTGTGCATTTGTGGAAAAACATATACACATACAAATATACATAATATATATATTTATACATAATGTTTTTATATGATACATAATATGTTTTATATTTTTATATATTATATATTTACACACACATATTACACACACATATGCATGTATGTAAATTTTGAAGTTTGACTGGAAGGTGATGCTGATGCTTTATTCTTGGTTTGTTTTGCTTTTTTTCCCTTTCAAATGGAAAGAAACTCAAGTTGGTTTAAATTCTGATGGAAATGACATGCTAGAAAGGCAAACATTGGCGATAGGGCAAAGAGCAGACAATTGACGGAGCAAAGCCTGAGTGAACGGGCAGGGGAGGGTCTCTGGAGAGAAGTGGAGGAGCTGGCCTCAGGTGGGAGTGGGGGCTCCTGCTGCATTGGGTGGGAGGCAAGAGGCAGGGTGGGGTGCTACAGAGGAGAGCTTAAATTGGGTGGCAGAGGTGCGGGGCCGCTACATGCTCTGAGAAGTGGGAAGTAGGGCATCTCCTGAGAATAAGGGGTGCATAACTTGGGAGAAACGCTCTATGGAATCTAGAATGGGTTCTGGTCAGCCCTGAGGGCCCCATCGGAGACCCAGTCCGTGGAGGCACTCAGCGGTGGGCAGGGCGTCACCTGAGCCCAGATGGCCTAGTGTCTTCTCCCGCCATCTTTGTTCTGTCCATCTCCAGCCAAGCAGCCAATCTGAAGAGTTATTCATCTATACAATGATGAGTGGGAGAGGAGGGAAGAGAATGGCTGTTGGAGACAAAAGAGGAAGGCTAACTTTAATTTCAGCCAGGTAACGAAGGAGGGAGGGACCAAAATGGTAAGCAAAGCAGCACAGTGTCCCAGTGCAAAGAGCTACAGGGAGGAAGCCCAGAAGGGCTGACACAGATCGGGGAGCAGGAGGGTCCTTGGCCGTTTAGAGGGAAGTTCAGACCGAGAGCTTGGGGATCAGTGACAAACACAGGACTAGAACCCATTCAGCAAACACTGAGTACCTGCTATGTGTGAGACGCTGTCATAGGTGCTGGAGACACAGCCACGATGTCCTTCTGACACTTACATTCTAGTGGGAGGGCAGGAACTACACAAATAAATAGGCACTAGGGGGGATGGTGGTGGTGGGAGGTGCCACAAAGAAAAAGTAAGCAGACAAGGGGGGTGGGCATGTGGGAGTAGGAAGGGGGGCCCTTTTAATAAAGGATGATCTGGGAAGACCTCACTGACAAGAGGACTCAGACTTCCAGATGTCATTCTATGAGTGCTCTTATTTTTAAATTTTTATATAATCACAGCCCTTTTCCTCATGCCCTTTTTTTTTTTTTTTTTTTTTTTTTTTTAGCATTTGGAGCAAAGTGTACAGAACAGCAGTTCGAGTGTAGATTTTGACGGCGGTCGGCCTGCTTGCGAGACGCAGCTCCGCCTCCTCCTTCCTGTGTGGCCCGGGCAAGGCATGCACTGTCTCTAGCCCTCCGCTTTCTCCGTCTGCAAAGAGGGTATAATCATAAATTCCTTACAAGGTTGTTGTGAAGATAAAATGAGACCGTGTGCGCAAAGGGCCTGACTTTCGGGACACCGGCAGGAAGAGGAGTGGCCAAATGAGGATGCTTAAATGCTAGCTCTTACTAGGAGTGTGTTCTGTTTCTTTACGTTTCGGTGATGGGTACTCCCAGGCACTGCCCCTCCCCATCCGCCCCACCCCCACCCCACCCCACCAGGAGTACTGGCTCCCGGAGGCTCACTGGGGTCGCACTCGTTGACCTGCCTCTCCTCACCCACACTTTGCCTTTGCTTCTCCTTGTAATCCTGGTGATATGCGAAGCCTCATTGAATCTCTAATGCAATTTTTTCCAGATTTTCACATCTTTGATATCACCATGCATCCTGGGGTTGATGGCATCTAACAATTTAGGCTCTTTCCTTTCGTAGTGGTATATATTAAAGAAAAAAAAAAAAGATGCATCCCATACATCAGTGGCCCTTCGATAGGACAAGGATAATACTTCAGAGTAAACCACAGCCAACTGGCACCCCTCCAGTTCCAATGGTGACGTAGACATCAGTCGTTCTAATGATCAGAACCAAAAGAACATGTCGGAATGAAGGAAAGGCAATGGATGCAGAATCTATGCTATCCCCTGAGGTTTTTTGTTAGAGGTTAAACACAATATGCCCAATAATGAAAGGTTCACGTGATGCCAGGGACTTGGAGAAAGTTCCATTGGTAGGATATACCACCATGCCAGAGACCTGGGCTTTCCATTCTACCCACTCCTGATTTTTAATTTTGAAAACTTTTGAACCTACAGAAAAGCTCCAAAAATGGTATAAAAAACACGCATGTAAAGGAGCCTGGGTGGCTCAGTCGGTTAAGCGCCTGCCTTGAGCTCAGGTCATGATCCCAAGGTCTTGGGATCGAGCCCCACACTGGGCTCCCTGCTCAGCGGGGAGCCTGCTTCTCCCTCTGCCTCTCTCTCACAAATAAATAAGTAAAATCTTTAAAAAAAAAAAAAACCACAAACCCACATAGTCCTCCCTCAGATGCACCAATTGTTACCAATTACATATTTGCTTTCTCTCCCTCCCCCTCCAACTAAATAAGTTTAGCTCTTATTTATTTTAAATTGTTATCTCTTTATTTGCAGCTGAGTCATTTACCAGTTTCTTGCAGACATCACAACACTTCACTCACAAAAACTTCAGCCCTCCTGAGAATGAGGACAACGCGCTACGTAACTATGTGGCAATTATCACACCAGGAAAGTGAACCCAAGAACAATACCGCTGCGTAAGGTACAGTCCACATTTCAATTCCTCCGGGGGTCCCCACAACGGCCTTTCTAGCTGGACCAGCGCCCTATGAGCTGGTGCGTGTGCACGTGTGTGTGTCTACAACTCAAATTAATGTTCCCCTATCAACCAATTCATCAGATGAGAAAAAAGACATTCACACGCCACTAGAAATGAGAAAAAGGAAATAAGAATTGTTTTAAAGGATAATTTATAATTTATCAAGATATACAGAATACCGATGCATCGATTTTTAACAGATTTAGATCTACCTGCATCTACTCTCTCGCTAGCCGTGTTCAGCTTTACTGACTGCAACAGGACCAGCGTTCTAAGAAGTGAACAGTAATACCTTTAGATTTCTTTTTGACTCTGAAATCGTGGTCTGTGATTCTTCAGAAATATCAACACGTTTAGACTCTGGGCTCCTTGGGGGTTGTAAGCTCGTCGACCACGTTGCAATCGTCTTTTCATTATGACTGCAGCTGGCACCTAGTAGAGACTCAATAAACCACTATGGGAATCGGTGAATGAAGGCAGGCGCCCCTCCCCTCCACGTCTCCGCCAGATGGCCGATATGAGTTCTGTGCCCTTTTACAGCTTGGGGGCAGGCACATAGAGAAGACAGGTAAAAGAGAACCTGTCCAGAACGAGAAGCAGAACTTCAGAAGTCCGTTCTTCCTCAGCAGAGGCAAGGTATTCATGGAAATTACAACAAATCTGAATCGTTGCAGCTTTTAACTGACAATAAGCCACATCGAGAGACTGGGAGTCAACAGTAAGTGAGATCGTGTGCCCTGCACGCCTCCGTGCCTGCTTTGAAATAGAAACCTTGCACCAGGCAGCAGGTGGTAAAAGCTAGGGCAGGCTATAAACCGTTCTAAAAAAAAAATAGTCCACTCGGTTTCCTTTTGGGCTTGTGGGAAACCCTCATTCTGGGGCCTGCCTAGGGAGGGAAGTGAAAAAGTAAAATGCCTTCTCTCAACGTGAGATGAATGCCTTTCTCTATAAAGTTTCCCCAAACCTCCTTGGGTCAGGGTCTGCCTGTGGTCAAATAGGACTGCCTATTGATTAAGGGAAAACGAAAGAAGCAAAGGGGATTTTGTGAAAGGCAACTTTGATCTTGTATCTACTGGTCCTGCTATGTCGATACATATAAATAAATCAGAAATATATGAATCAAAGATCTCCAAGCTACCAAAGATACACCAGTGTGAACATGGGTGTGTATAAATAAGAAGTACCTTATTGTTTGACCCAGACGAATACAATCTCCTAAAATGATGTGAGTTGGGGCGCCTGGATGTCTCCGTCGGTTAAGCGGCTGCCTTCGGCTCAGGTCATGATCTCAGGGTCCTGGGATGGAGCTCCTTGCTCAGTGGGGAGCCTGCTTCTCCCTCTCCCGTTGCCCCCACCCGCCCCCCAACTAGTGCTCTCTCTCTCTCTCTCAAATAAATAAATAAAATCTTTTTTATAAATAAATAAATATAAAATGATGTGAGTTGATAACTGCAACTCTCTCATTGTAGACATACAGGCATTTAGATGGTTTCTAAAATTCCTCTTTTTTTTTTTAAAGATTTTATTTATTTATTTGACAGAGAGAGAGACAGCCAGCGAGAGAGGGAACACAGGCAGGGGGAGTGGGAGAGGAAGAAGCAGGCTCCTAGCGGAGGAGCCTGATCTGGGGCTCGATCCCATTATGCCAGGATCACACCCTGAGCCAAAGGCAGATGCTTAACGACTGCACCACCCAGGCGCCCCTAAAATTCCTTCTTTTTCAATTTATTTTTAATTACGCAAATAACATCTAAGTGCATAAACACTGCAAAAGAAAAAAAAATGCAAACAGCTCAGGTTTGAATGCCCTCTTGATGCCCTCTCTCTGATTTTTCTGTCTTTCCTAGAAGTGTCTGTTCTCACAGGAATTGTCCATTCCTCTGGTTCTTTCTTGAGATGTTTGCATAGACATAAGACATAGAGATCGGCCAAGCAGGGGGGAGAGGACTGGGACCAAACCACATGTGCTATTCTGTCGCTCACCTTTATTTCTCGTAAAGATCTTTCTTTACTCAAAACATTTAAAAGGTTATCTGGGCCAGTGGTTTGTGACTGGGCTCCCCAGGGCCCTAAGGGTTCTGCGGGGGGTGGGGGAGGTCGACACAGGCTGCCCCAAGGAGTAAGGAGGAGCAAACAGATCTGCTCCAGCCAAGGGGCCTCCCATTCAATCTACTTGTCTTTATGGATTTCCATAAAAATTTTAATTTAAAAAAATTTTTAATGTCTTGCTTTGAGAAAGGGGGGGGTCAGAAGAATTGATCTAGTTCAATTCTTTTGTCTGTGCATTCTGCTAAGATATGAGCATTCCTGAGGGGAGTTCGGCACACAGTCTCAGGCTTCATTGGCTTATTTTTCTCTGAAAGTAACTTTAAGGTGAAGGTGGAGAGCGGTAACAGATTGCCTCCATTTCCCCAATTGGATCAGTCTTTGGAAGGCTGGCGATGAAGAGGATCAGGAAAGGTGAGGGATAGAAGCAGATAACCCATTTTGTCTCTTCTCTGTGAAGGACAATAACCCATGTACTCATCCTGGGTCTTATATATTACTGTGTACATATTGTATATATCATCCGTACGACCAGGAAAGCACCATGTATGCCTTCAATCTGCTCTGAACTTTCGCTAAGTCCTGGATTCTAGACCTTTCTGTACTGCTGGAACAACACCCAAAGCCCCCTGAAAGGTCAACATTGTACTCATGTCCAAAAGGATGGGGAAAAAATCTGACCAGACAGGCCTGCTCCAGCTTCTGGGAAACTTCTTTTCTGGCCCAGGTACGCCGACCATCTGAAAAATCTTTGGATCAAACAGAAGCACAATGAAAACCATTGCTAAAAGGCTAACGTACGAGAGGGTCCTAGAAGCAAAGCCTCTCCCCTAAATCAAAGTGTCTGGTTACTTGCAAAGGCAACTGGTTGGAGGGAAGTCTCCCCAGCTGGAAAGCCCAGGCAAGTCATGGGGTTCCTCTAAAGCTCAGTGTCTTCTTCCTCGTAATGAAAGTAATAACTATTAATTTCATAAGGTCATCATAAGGAGTAAAGGAGATGTCTGAATTCTAGCATCGTGCCTGACACATCCTGTGATGACGTGAATTGTGTCCCTCCCAAAACACATAGGCTGAAGTCCTACTCCCCAGTGCCTCAGAATATGACCTCATTTGGAAATGGGGTCTTTCCAGATGTAATTAGTCAAAACAAGGCCGTACTAGAGCAGGGTAGGCCCTAAATCCTTAATACGACTGGTGTCCTTATAAAGAAGGGAGAGAAACACACAGGGGGCAGACAGCCTGGTGAAAACACAGGCCGAGTTGGAAATGCTGCGACTATAAGTCAAGGAGCCCCAGGGATTGCCAGCAAACCATCAGAAGCTAGGAGGAGGGAGCATAGCCCCACCAGCTTTTTTCCAGACCAGAACTATGAGAAACTGCATTTCTGTTATTTTAAGCCACGTGGTTTGTGGTATTTTGCTATGGAAGCCCTGGGGAAGCTAATACACATAGCACACATTCAATAAATATCCGTGTTATTATTGTAATCCTTTGTTTAATAATATATACGTATAGGGGAGCCTGGGTGGCTCCGTCGGTTAAGACCTGATCAAGACCTGACTCTTGATCTCAGCTCGGGTCTTGATCTCAGGGTCGTGAGTTCAAGCTCTGCACTGGGCTCCACACTGGGCGTGAAACCTACTCAAAAAAAAAAAAAGAAAAAGAAAAAGAAATATATATGTGTGTGTGTGTGTGTGTATACACACATATATATATACTTGTGTGTGTATATATATGCATGTGTGTGCATATACATATATGCATATGTATATATATACATATATATGTGTATAGATTCAATACAAACCCTATCAAAACCCCAATGACAATTTTTTGCAGAAATAGAAATAAAACGCTTAAAATTGAATATGGAATCAAGGGACTCTGACCTATAAAACCAATCTTGAAAAAGAAGAATAAAGTTAGAGGCCTCACAGTTCCTAACTGCAAAACATATTACAAAGCTACAGTAATAACATAGTATGGCACTGGCCTAGACAACACACAGACCCCTAAGAGAAAACAGAGAGCCAGACCTTGAGGATACAGTCAAATGATTTTCAATAAGAGAGCCAAGACCACGCAATGGGGAAAGGTTAGTTTCTCCGACAGATGATGTTGGAAAAACTGGATATGCACATACAAAAAAATGAAGTTGGACTCTTGCCTTACACCATATATAAAAATTAGCTCAAAATGGTTTAAAGATGTAAACATTAAGCATTATACCTAAAACCATGAAACTGCTCTAAGAAAGCAAAGGGGAAAGCTTCGTGACATTGGATCTGGCCATTTCTTAGATATGACCCCAGAAGCAGAGGCAGCAAAAGCAAAAATGGGTAAATAGGACTGTATCAAACTTAAAAACGTTTACACAACAAAGGAAACAATCCATAGAGTGAAAACAGCAGCCCACCTAATGGGAGAAAATAATTGTAAATCACATATCTGATATGGGGTTAATAGCCAGAATATGTGAAGAAATCTTGCAATTCAACCACAAAAAAAAAAAACCCCAAGTAATTCATTTTTTAAAAAAATGGGCAAATGGCTTGAACAGACATTTCTCTGAAGAAGTTACACAGGTGACCAACAAGCACGTGGAAAGATGCTCAGTATCACCAGCCATCAGAGAAATACCAATGAAAACCACAACGGGATATCACCGCACATCTCATTATGATGGCTACTACCTAAAAAACAGAAAATCACAAGTGTTAGTGAGGATGTAGAGGAAACAGAACCCTCCTGCACTGTTGGTGGGAATGTACAGCGCATAAAGTGTAACCACTATGGAAAACAGTTTCTTCCATAACTAAAGAACAGGTTCTTCCAAAAACTAAAAACAGGATTACTGGGGGCTCCTGAGTGGCTCAGTCGGTTGAGTGGCCGATTCTTGATTTCAGTTCATGTCACGATCTCAGGGTCTTGGGATTGAACCTCGCATAAGGCTCCGTGCTCAGGGGGGAGGTCTGCAGAAGATTCTCTCTCTCCCTCCCCCTCTGCCCCTGCTCACGCCCTCTCTCTCTCAAATAAATAAATAAATCTTTAGAAAAAAATAGGATTACCGGATGATCCAGCAATCCCATTTTTGGGTATATATCCAGAAAAGTTGAAAGCATGATTTCAAGAAGGTATTTGCATATCCATGTTCATTGCAGCATTATTCACGATAGCCAAGAGGCAGAAACAATGTCTATCGACAATGAATGGATAAGAAGATGTGGTGTATCCACACGATGGAATATTATTCTGCCTTTAAAAAGGAAGGAAATCCTGTCACATGCTACAACATGGATGGACTTTATGGACATTATGCTAAGTAAAATATGCCAACTGCCAAAGGACAGATATTGTATGATTTGATTTATATGAGATATCTAAAGTAGTCATACTTACAGAAACAGAAAGCAGAATGGTGGTTGCCAGGGACTGGGGGGAGGGGAAGATAAGGAGTTGTTCAATGAGTATCAAGTTTCAGTTTTGCAAGATAAAAAGTTCTAGAGATCACACAACAATGTAAATATAGTAGCATTACCAAACTGTACACTTAAAAATGGTTTAGAGGGTACTTATGTTATGTGCTTTTTACCACAATTAAATACGTGTGTGTGTGTGTGTGTATGCACATATATAAAACCCTATACCTATGTTTCATGAATCCACCATGATTCCTTAGCAATACTCTTAAATGTAACAGTTTAGGGGCGCCTGGGTGGCACAGCGGTTAAGCATCTGCCTTCAGCTCAGGGCATGAACCTGGTGTTCTGGGATCGAGCCCCACATCAGGTCCCTCCACTGGGAGCCTGCTTCTTCCTCTCCCACTCCCCTTGAATGTGTTCCCTCTCTTGCTGGCTGTCTTTATCTCTGTCAAATAAATAAATAAAATCTTTAAAAAAAATAAATAAAAATAAATGTAACAGTTTAAGTAAAAATTACTGGAGTTTTGATGTTTAATTTTTTAACTCAACAAATCAGAATTTTAATAAACGACAACGTGTAATGTCTAGTGCTATGCCTTCAAAATGTATAACAAATGTTTTAACACAATTTATCAGATACTGGTAAAAAGAATAATCCATGAGAAACAGTACCATGTTTTAATTATAATATTGGCTATATTCACTGGATGCTGACTCTGTTCCAGGTCGTATTCATATTTTTATCCCACTGAATTCTCGCACCAAACCCATGACACAAGCATAACTTGGAGGCACTGAGTATTATTATAATTTGGGCAAGGTCACACAAGCAGTGGACCCAGGCTTTGAACCCAAGCCAACTGACACCAACATGTATTCTTAGGGCCCCACACTTTGCTGCCTGAAACCATGCCTTCCATCCCCTGCTTCCTCTGAGTGTCTGTGTAGACGGGAACCTGAGTCCACCATCCCCCAGAGGAGTTGAGAAGAATGATGAGCTCAAGTTCTCACGTCATCACATGGTGTCACAATCCAGTAAACACTACATGTCCTGTTGCCCCGTCTGCTGCGTCTCTCCTGGTAGCTCCCAGGGTGCTTGCCTGCGGGATAGGCTGGCCTCCCTTCAGACTCTGGAGAAGGCGCAACCACTCAAGTAAGGCACCTGACGAAAACATGGCTCCCATGGCCTCCAAAGGAGAGAAACCACTGCGTATCAATGGGCACATTTTCCTCTTTGATTGGAACATTCCATCTCATCTGTATGTAGCACGTGTCTCATTACACAGGCAACGGAGTTCTGTCAACAACAAGGTTCCAGAATGCCGTTCCTATTTGTGTAATTCTGTGAAAGAAGTTCCAGAACTATGTTCCTGCACACATCCCCACAAAAATAGCAATATGTGTATATACATATGTATAGACATGTATAAGTACAAGGTAACATGTTGTAAATAGACAAGTAGAATAGGCAATCGTGTGTTTAGAAAAACTGAGAAGTATGGCAGACAGAGCCGGGATGTTAGGGCCAGACTGCTCTTCTGGCTTCGCCATTTGCTAGTGAGGGGAAGCTCAGGCGAAGTAATCTCTCTCTCTCTCTCTCTCTCTCTCTCTCTCTCACACACACACACCCCTAAACAGTCCCTCCCTGACGGCAAGAGAGCAGCAATGAGATTGCACAAATCCACAGTCAGGACTGGCGACTTCCATCTGTGCTGAACACCTTGCCCAAGGAAAGTGTCACCATTTTTCTGACCCCCTTCCAAGATCTTAGCCCGAGAGAACCTGACAGTTCTGTCCAGCACTGCCCCTCCCAGGAGCTCCACAAAGGAGCTTGTCCTCCCTCCCCGCGCCGTGGCCCCATCCCCCTCCGGGCTGAGGGCTTGCGGCAGGCAGACAGGAAAACCGTCCGGGGAATTGGGGGAGAGCCTGTTGGCAGAGCGGCTCCACACAGCCCGTGCGAGGGCCCCTTGGAGAAACGGGAAGCTGTCAGGAAGGTGGATGGAATAAACCTGATTTCCCATCATTTTTTCAAATAAATGGAGTCCAGTTTGCTTCAGCTATAATCCAGGCATAACATTTATATGAGAACATAAAATAGTACAGAGCCGTAAGTAAAACAATATGTGTGTTCCTGAATAATAGTGATACCACTTGCCAGGAAGACTATATTTTGACCAAATAAAAATGACCTAAATTTGACTCAGTGGGATGGGATTTACTACATGATTGCTTCTTGAAAATAAAGGGATAGAGATAGGGGGATTTCCTGAGGGGGGGGAAGGAAATAGACAAGGAGAACAACAGAGAAACGAGATGAAAAGTTACATGACTCTGACTTGATTTGAAAGCTCCAATTGTACAAAAAATAAAGGGCATTTGATGTTAAATGTGTTGTGTGGCCCTCCCAAATAAAACCACGTTTTATATCAGACAACCGCATTGCAAAGTCCCGGGTGTGCCGACGTCAGACGTAAAGAAGTGAGTCTGCGGCGGTAACAAGTAACACTGTAAACGCTCTGGTTTATGATCCATTCCTCCACGTCGCCTTTCATTCACATGCATGATCACTTAACACAAATATGTATTGTGGACTGAATATGCAACAGGCTCTCTGGTAGGACAGGAGTCAGCCCTGCCCTAAGGGAGTTCCCAGCCCTGTGTGGGAAGGGAACTCAGGACCCGGGCCATTTCCATCCAGGGGGTGTAGACCCAAGACGGGAGACATCTCAACACAGGAGGCGGGGGAACCACTGCAGAGCCAGGCACGAGGGGTCCCGAGACCACACAAGGGAGGACGCTGAGTGAACCCAAGGGACCCCACATGGGTAACGCCGGAGCTAGGTTCTTCAAAGGAGGAGTAAGTCAGTCCGAGAAAACTGGAAGAGAGCAAATCAGCAAGCCGTCATGCAAATCCCTGACAGTAACAGGTAAGGCTACATGGGTACAGCTCTTGCACACATTGTTACACTTGAATAATGCACACACTGTTCCCAGATGCTTTGGTAAGCAAATGCCTTCGTTAGGACGTAGGTACTTAGTGTGGCTGATGTAACAAAGATCTGAAGTAAAGCGTGGCTTAAGCAGGCAGAATTTCATGCTTTCTCATGTCACAGTCTGGGCTGGAGCAATCCAAAACTGTCTGGCAGCTACCGGCTCGAGGACAAGAGTCCTTCTGACCTGTGGCTCCACGATGTCTTGGATGTTGTCCTTGGCCATCTGGTTCAAAGTGGAGCACCTCCATATCTCAATTCCAGCTGGAGGGAAGGGCGGGGGAGGGGCAGACCAAGAGGAGGGTGCAACATTCCCCTGTATGAACAGTGCTGCCTGCACCCCGCCCCGGGGGGCTCAGTCGGGTAAGCATCTGCCTTCCGCTCAGGTCGTGATCTCATGGGCTATGGGATCAAGCCCCAAATGGGGCTCCCTGCTCGGCGGGCAGCCTACTTCTCTCTCTGCTCTGCCCCTCTGACCCCCATCGTGCTCGCGCTCTCTCTCTCTCTCAAAATAAATAAATTCTTAAAAAAACAAAAACAAAAAACGGGGCTGCCTGGGACTGCACACATTTCTCCCCCAACGCCATTGGTCAGAACTTGGTCTCATGACCACACCTGACTACAAGGAAGCTGAAACATAGTGTTTATTCAGGACAGCCATGAACACAGCTAAGAAGAAGAAAGGGGAATGGGTAGGAGGTGGAAACTGGCCATCTCTGCCGAGACATGAGCCCTCCTCTTCCTCTCATCCCATCTGAGGCAGCCACAGGTTTTAAAGGGCTTCCCGGGAAACCACTGGAGAATTTGATACATAACCAAATGCACAGGCACACACACAAGTGTAACACATAGCGAGCCATAAGTTCTTCATTATAGGACCTTACATCAGAAGATACTGTAGACGAGACCCAAGACTGTGGCCAAGAGGTTGGAGCAGACTCCCTCCACAGGCATATACCTAAGGGCACGTGCAGAGTCCAGGAATCACATGAAGAGGTGGGTGGGCCCCCCCATCGCCTCCCTCCTGACTTCTTCCCCTTTTCCCCCTTATTACCACCTGTTTCACTGAACCAAAACATGATCAAATGCATCGCCCTGGTAACGAGAGTGTGCGTGAGCATGTTAGCGTGTGTCAGCCATGGTAAAGCTAAAGGGACTTTATTTACTATTAGGGCCGAAAGAATCAGTCTGCTCCCAGCGCTATGATCAATGAGTTACATGAACTTGAGCAAGGTATGTAAGCTTATTTGTGCATTAATTTCCTCAATATCAAACGGAGATCAAAAGACTTGCCATAGCTTCTTCATAGGCTTCTAGAAGGAACTGGCACAATGGAATGGGTTTTCTGTTGCTACATAACAAGCCACCACAACTTTCTGTCTTAAAACATTATCCACTTACAATCTCATCGTTTCTAGAGGCCAGAAGTCTGGACGCAGAGTAACTAGATCCTCTACTTAGGGTCTCACTGGGCTGAAATCAAGGTGTCAGCTAGGGCTGCGTTCTTATCTAGGGCTTGGTTCTCTTCCAAGCTCACAGGTTATTA
This sequence comes from Ursus americanus, assembly GCF_024610735.1. Lineage (NCBI taxonomy): Eukaryota > Metazoa > Chordata > Mammalia > Carnivora > Ursidae > Ursus > Ursus americanus. The sequence continues at coordinate 18,625,623 of NC_142158.1, forward strand.
GCAGTAATTCATTTCCTTGTGAGTATAGCACTAAAGTCCCTATTTTTCTCCCAGCTGTCAGCCCAGGACCAGGTGCTGGAGGCTGTCCACAATTCCTTGCCGTGTGGTCCCCATTGGCCAGCATCAACACCCATGGGGAGTTTACAACAGGGATGTTTGTTTCTTCCTCTTCTACAACCAGCCAGAGAAAAGTCTGCTTTAAAAGGACTTGTATGATTAGGTCAGTCCCCCCGGAAACCTCCCCTATCTTAAAGTCAACTGATGTGGGACCTTAGTTATATCTGCAAAATCTTCTCACAGGCTCACCTAGACTAGTGTTTGAGCAAATAACTGGGAGATGGTGTGTATACACCAAGGGCCAAAATCTTAGAGAGCCATGCTAAGATTCTGTCCTTTGGCCCCCAAAGATTCATATCCTTCCACAAACGACATTCACACCCCACCAAGTTTCCAAAGGGTCTCAACCCACTAAATCATTAGTGGTTTTTTAATAAAAGTAAACCTTGAGGGCACCCGGGTGGCTCAGTCGGTTAAGGGTCTGCCTTTGGCTCAGGTCATGATCCTGGAGTCCCGGGATCAAGCCCCACGTCGGGCTCCCTGCCCAGCAAGGTGTCGGCTTCTCCCTCTCCCTCTGCCCCTCCCCCCACTGGTGCTCACTCACTCTCTCTCTCTCTCTGTCTCTCAAATAAGTAAATAAAATCTTTTTTTTAAAGTAAATCTTGTTTCTTTGTGGATCTAAGTATTCAGCTGCAGCCTTCCTGCATTTTCCAAGCGGACGTCACATACCCCGCGTGCTTGACTCCTTTCTCTACAACAAGCACTCTTGCTACTTCTTATTCCTACATCTGGTTTTCTCCAAGGATGCTGCAAGGTAGCCCCTCGTTCTCTCGACTTTTCCTAAGTTGAGTGCGTTCCAAGCGATAGTCTTCTGTTGGCATCTGTTTAAACTGGCTGGGATAACAGACTTTGCTATCTGGTTTTTTTGGGTTTTTTTTCCTTCCTCTGGCAGGCTTTCCATTCACCAGGAAGCAAATATGGTATCATGGCAAGAGTAAGCACTTCGGAGTCAGGCAAGTGTAGATTCAAATTTTCTCTCCAACGCTTTTTTTTAAAGTAACATGGGGCTTGAGCTCACAACCCCAAGTTCAAGTCACATACTCCACCGACTGAGCAGGCAGGCGCCCTCGCCAATACGTTTTAACTGAATGTTACTTAGCTTCTCTGAATCCCAACCTCCTCCTCTCTATATTTGGGATGCTACCTACCACACAGGGCTGTGGGGAGAATTAAGTAACACAATACTCATGAGATGAAATGATAAAACAGGGGCGCCTGGGTAGTCCATCGGTTAAGCGTCTGCCTTCAGCTCAGGTCATGATCCTGGAGTCCCGGGATCAAGCCCCACGTCAGGCTCTCTGCTCAGCGGGGTGTCTGCTTCTCCCTCTGCCCCTCACCCTGCTTGTGCTCTCTCTCTCTCTCAAATAAATAAATAAAATCTTTTAAAAAAAAAGAAAGAAAGAAGAAAAAGAAGCAAGTCTCCTTTACTTAACACTTCCAGGTTCAAACAATCACAAGAACATGGACACAAACACCACTTCTGGAAAAAAAGAATAGAACGGTCAACTGGGGTCCTCCAGTTCCCCCTCCATATCTCAGACACTTTCCTCATCGCGGTGCTGTTACCAAGGATATAGAGGAAAGGATCTTACTTGCACTAAGTCCTGAAGGTTAAGACAGAGAGAGTTCATCAGCTCGGGTGGGTCACGCCAACGTCAAGCCCCCTTCAGGAAAAAGGCCGATCTAGAAATCATTAAGATGATACAAGACAGCTACTGTATTTGCTCAGTATCGTAGGCAGAAAGCTTGCATTTGCATTTGCCAAATACTTTACAACCATTTTTTTCTGGGCGGTCACTGAACAACGTATCTCCATTCTGTAAGCAAGGAAGCAAAAAGCCATGGGGGCACTTTGGAAGTGAGTAGCAGGCTAATGGGAGGAGCCTCCACCCAGCTCCCCCCGTCAGTGTTCCTTCTAGTGACCCACTTGGCCCGGTAGCATGAATACTCTTAATTTGACATAAAACAAGGGCATAAGTTTAGAATCTGCTCCCAAGCAAAACTGACCTCAGTGAGTCGCAACTCGGACCTTCCTTTGCTTCCCACTGTATCACAGGACTATGTGATTGACATCAAGTGTTTAAGTTAGGGTACCGTCACAGTTGCTGTAACAAGGGGGCCCAACACACAGTGGTGTGTAAACAAAGACAGAATTTTGTTTTTTGTCGCATGTAGGAATAGTCCAGACATATCTTCAATATGTAGTTTCCACCTTGTGATGGGAGGTAACTATGTCACTGTCACCTTCCCAACCGATGGGAAAGGAATGGAGAATGGGGCATGATACTGAAGTTGCACCCTCTCGCTTTCTCTCACACCCCATGGGCCAGAACAGCCATTTGGCCACACCGCGCTGCAAGGGCGGGGCTGGGAAATGCAGTCTGCTCAGGTAGCTAGATGCCCAGCAAAAACTCGGGAGTTGGGGAAGGAGGAGAAGAACGAATACTGGCAGAGAAGTAGTGGTCATTGTCTCACTACAACTTCAGAGGCCAAGATTTACAACTCTCGGGCCCAGTGTTTCGTCTCCACTGCCCCAGTCGGGGAGAACTTTATAGAGCAATGTCAACCCTGAAGTGAGTGAGAAGGACTCTAGTACAGGGAGAGAGGCCTGATAGCAGGGCCCAGATGAGCTGAGTTCTGGTACCTGCTCTGTCATACATTAGCTAGGAGATCTCGGGCAAGTCATTTAAATTCTGAGTCTCAGCTCCCTCCCCTATAAAATTAAAAATGGGGCCAGGTGATAGCTGAGGTCACCTCTAGATTTTACACTTGATGATGTCGGAGTAGACAATAGGACAGGGTAGACCATGTAATAGAACATATATCTTCAAGTTGACCAACAAATGACCAGAACTCACATCATGACAAGTTTTTGGTCTTAAATGGAATTTATAAAATGGGTCCACTTTATGAAAATCATTGCACGATTTAGTACGTAAATGAGTCTTACATGTTCACGAAGTTTTAATCTTATAGAAATATTTACCGATTCTACTAAGTTAAAAGATATACCGATCCATTTTTTCCTATGCAAATTTCCAGCCACCTTCAGTAAAATGGGAATATCTGTATAATTCCAATGGATCGCTATCCAATTTCAGATATAAGCATAAATTACCACAAATAGCTCACCAAAGGTCAAGACAAAGCATATTAAGTACTTTAGACTGCACAGATCTTCATGGTTAGTTTAAATGTTCATATAAATGTTCATATAAATATCTCCCATTAATATGGGAAGTATGGAAGTCTGGTTTCTGGAAATAGGAGATAACGGAGCCAGAATTCCCTATAGGGCCTGCTGAACATTTTAAAAATAAATACTCTTACCCGTCAACAATCATCAACCCTTGAATGCCATTTAAAGCTAATTTTATTGAACACAATGGATGATGAAGCTGATGGTGGTGAGATGTGCCCAACAAAGCTGTTGTTTTTGTATAAATAGTAAAATGGCTCTGAACCGATTTCTGACTATAAAATTAATGGAAGTGTTATATTGCCTTCCAAAGTAGTCACTTTGGAAGGCAAAAGCATATACACGTTGTTCTGTTTAATTTGATTACTTTCAGAGAAATCCCGTTGCTTTAGAATTCGATTAAAATTACATATTGTGGGAAATGAGTGCTTCCCAAGTGCTGGCCAATTTGTTAAATATACACTTTTATGTGGATTTATCATCTCCACTTCATGAAGGTTGATAAGGTTTGTTTCCACCTGCTCTGGCAGAATCTGGAAGTTACATCCATCTCCCTTTCTTCCTTAGGAGAAAGCTCCTGCGTTATGTGAAACTTCACGTGCCCAGCGAAAGCACTATTTTACCAGCTGACCTTGCAATTAGCAGCGGCCAATGGGATGAAAAACGGAAGTGGGTGAGTGAAGCTTGCAGAAAGGAAGGGGGACAGGTTGATGGCATGTGCCCCTTTGTCCTTTTCTGTTTCTCCCTCTGTTAGGAATTTGGGTGAGGGGTGCCTGGGTGGCGCAGTCGTTAAGCGTCTGCCTTCGGCTCAGGGCATGATCCTGGCATTCTGGGATCGAGCCCCACATCAGGCTCCTCCGCTAGGAGTCTGCTTCTTCCTCTCACACTCCCCCTGCTGTGTTCCCTCTCTCACTGGCTGTCTCTCTGTCAAATAAATAAATAAAAATAAAATCTTTAAAAAAAAAAAAAAGGAATTTGGGTGAGATGGATGACACACCAACCACCATCTTGTCACTTATGTATGGGAACCACAGACTCAAGATGGTAGAGGATGAAGATGAAAGAAACCCAGGTCTCTGGTAGAGTCATGGAGCTATCATTGCAGCCTGTCTACCACCAGACTTATTTTATATAAGAGAAAGATACACTCACAGGTGACCACGCCACTATTATTTGGGATGTTTTGGTTTGTACATTGAACCTAATCCTAACTGATATACCTTTACTTCTTCTTACCCATAGGAGACTTGAGGCTGAGGGTAGCTTGTCTAAAGCCCAACAGCTAGGCAAATGGAGATCCAGAACTCAAACCCACGTAATCTGACCTCAGAAACTCATACTTCCCAGAGCCCACATAGACTGTAGTTTACCGATTAAGAAAGAAAGACACAGTGTCTGTCCCTTCACTTTTATTTAGCTCCCACACAATGCTATAAAATCACAGAAGTGACAGAAAGTAGACTCCCTAATAATCCACAGTACTAAGATTGTTGAATAATGAAGCATATAATTTATCTGCTGCATAAGTTAATGAAACTGATGTAAAGAACAGCACTTAATGATGAAAATCAACTCTCCTCCCATAGCAGGGCTCAGAAAAGACTCTTCAGGAGGCTCCTCCAACAAAACTAGCCCCTACGTCCCCCTGCAAAACAATGCATGACTCTATGCACAAAGCCTTTTTACCAACCAGGGTCACATCCAGTCTCATGGATGGTTTCTTTCTTTCTTTCTTTCTTTCTTTCTTTCTTTCTTTCTTTCTTTCTTTCTTTCTTTCTAAGATTATTTATTTATTTATTTATTTATTTATTTATTTATTTGAGAGAGAGAGCATGAGCAGGGGGAGGGCCAGAGGGAGAAGGAGAAGCAGACTCCCCACTGAGCGAGGAACACGCCATGCGGCTCCACCCATGGACCCTGGGATCATGACCTGAGCCGAAGGCAGACGCTTAACTGACCGAGCCACCCAGGCGCCCCATGTGTGGTTTCAACACCCAACGGAAACAAGATTCTACAGGATCAACCATAACTCACTGTACTGATGAGCGTGAGCCCCATTAAAATTAAGGTGCATAACTGAACAGGAAAAGTGATCAGACTGCAAAGCCGACCATTCTCTCTTCGGAAGTAGTGGTAACTGACATAGGCCACCACCCGATCACCAAAGTCCGCAGCTCCTATCAGGCAGTCCTCTCCCTAGAGCTGTCTTGGTCCAGGTTCTGGCAACCACTTCTCTCACTCTTTCCATCCCAGCGGTCACAGAGGCTCCTCACAGGTTATCTACCCTGGCGTACTACACTGTCCCTAACAGTTCTCCTTCATCTTGTCCTGCAATTCCTTTACAAAACATGACCCAGTTGGAGCATGCCTTTCTTTTCCTGCCTGGGCCCCCCAGTGACTTTTGAGCAGGTGCAAATAGGTGTATGGAAGTCCAGAGTGCCCTTGGAATGACAGTGATGTGACCTGCAGGATTGCTAGTGGAACCCTCACCCACCACACAGCAAGACTAGCCACCCAACTTCTCTGCACCTTGACCTTCCCCTTGATGAAACGAAGGGCCTAGATGGTCCCTAGTATCCGTCCAGATATAAGATCATCCCAGGAATCACCTCCATCTTCCCTGCCCTTCCCCCCTCCTCTCCCTATTACTACTTCTCCTTCCGTGCATACCCCCATCCCCACCGTCCACACCACACAAATCCTAAGTGTCAGCTCAACTGATGATCAAGAATAAAGGACAGGGGCATCTGGGTGGCTCAGTTGGTTGAGCAACTGACTCTTGGTTTTGGCTCAGTTCATGATCTCGGGGTCAAGGGGTGGAGCCCTGGGCCAGGCTCCATGATTAGCAGGGAGTCTGCTTGGGGATTTCTCTCCTCTCTCTGCCCCTCTCCCCTGTTCATGCTCTCTCACTCTCTCAAGTAAATAAATAAATCTTAAAAAAAAAAAAGAATAAAGTACAATAAGGTTAGAAAGGAAATAAAGAAATAATGTCTTTTCTTCATGCATCTTAATTTTAGAACCACTGCAAAATCAGACTCACTAAATTCCATTTAAAATCTTAATATGGATTTAAAACTCTTTAGCCATGTGGTGACTGGCATACATTACAACTTCATAGTTAAACAGCTCGGGTTAAAGTTGCCTTTGAATATTGATGTGCTCAAGGTTAAGGAATTATAAGTAGGTCCCCGGTCAGCTAATTCTAAAACAATCCACCCTGGACTTCTGTTAACATTGACTCATTGCAAAACGGTAACAAATGCAGAACAATGTTGGAATCTGGTGTCCAGAAAAGAATTCAGCCAATTTATGGCTGTCAACCACTTATGCAACTGGAGCCTTGGACAAAACAGAGCTCTGAGCCGTCTTCCATTGCCAATTATGTAAACCACAAGATCAGCAGCTCCCGAGAGTATCCATAAATGTAATCCCCGATTTTCCAACTTAAAGTTGGGCGTATACTTCAATCACGCAGGTAAGGCTGATCCTCAGACTGGGGTGGAAATGGGCCCAGGCTAGAGTCTAGGGTCAGACCTTGCTCTGCAGCCTTCTGCTCATGGGACCTGGGGCAAGTTTCAGGAGTTCCCTGGGCCTCAGTGTCCTCATTCATAAAGTAAGGAGAAAAGTGTGCACCTAATGCAACAATCCCGCTCTGGGCATATACCCAAAAGAATTGAAAGTAGGTCTCGAACAGATATTTGGACACCCATGATCATAGCAGCACTATTCTCAATAGCTAAGAGGTGGAAGCACCCAAGGGCCCATCAGGGGATGAACGGATGAGCAAAATGTGGTGCATCGGCGTAATGGAATATAACTCGGCCTTAAAAAGGAAGGTAATCCTGTCACGTGTTACGATATGGCTGAACCTTGAGGACATTATGCTAAGTGAGACAAGGCCATCACAAAAGGACAAATAGTGTATGATTCTACTTTTATGAGGTACCTAGAATAGTCAAATTCACAGAGTTGAAGAGTAGAGTGGCAGTTGCCAGGGACTGGGCGGGGCGGGGGGATGTTTTGCAAGAAGAAAAAATTCTGGAGATCTGTTTCACAACCATGTGAATACGCTTTATACTACTGAACTGCGCATTTAGAAATGGTCAAAATGGTAAATTTTATGTTATGTATTTTTTACCACGGTAGAAAAAAATGCTCACTTCATTTAATCTTTGAGAGAATGAAAGGATAAAGTAAAAATGCTGGCACACAGGAGATGCTCCGTACGTGTGATGTCTTCTCTCTCCTCCACCTCACTGGAGTGGCTTATAAATTATTTAAAGCCTTAAAGAGAATCCCAGCACCCAAAACATACGCATATGGGTAGGAAAGGGAGTCAAACTCCATCTCAATTTCCTGCCCCCCTCCCCATCCTTTCCTCTTTTAATTCTTTGAGCCCAGGCCGGGTCACTTTCCAAAACAAAGCCTCAGGCAAACAACTCTGGACAGTCTGCCACCCACTCAGAACATGTTTAGCATCTGTCATCTAGTACCCCAGACCTCATCTCTGGGACCCCTGGAGCACACCCCAGAAGTTGCCTCTCTTTCCTCTAGAGACAAAGGCCCTGAGACGTTCCTTCTCTGCCCTTCAGAGAGTTTTGAAAGAGTAGCAGGCTGTTCGTTCCTTCCTGCAAGTACTAGCAGCTGCCTCCAGCATGCCGGGCACTGTCCTAGGCACTTGGGGTACAGCAGTAAACAAAAGAGATGAGGTACTTGCTTATGCCATGCTTGTCTTCTAGTAGCCTTCTTTGAGGGCTCATACAATTGATCAATTCTCATCTCTGCGCCTCTGCCCATACTGCCTGAAAAGTCCCTCCCTGCTTCTCCTTCCCATTCAAATAGTAACCCCTCTGTTTAAGGTCCAGCTCAAGTCCAAACTCCTTACTATTCTCCAGGTTCCTCTGATCTTGCTCTGAGTTTTCCTCTCCCTCACAGTCCTGGTACCTGGAGCCTCCCCCACATCATCCAGTGCTAAGTGACACTGCTTTCTTCTTATTCTTCTTTCTAGTTCCTTCTTCTTCTTTCTTCTTGTTTTTCCTCTTCTTCTTCTTCTTCATCATCTTCTTCTTCTTTTCTTTTAATTTTTTTTCTTTTACAAGTCTTTTATTTTTCTTATTTACAGTAGTAACATAGTCTTTTAGAAAGTTCCAATGACAGACAAGTGTCTGAAATAAAGTATAAGTATCTCCTTGTCCCCTGCTCCAGTCCCACTGCTCAAGGGTTGTTATTATTATTCTTTTAATTTTTTTTTAAGTAGGTTGCACACCCAACATGGGGCTCGAACTCACAACCCTGAGATCAAGAGTTGCACGCTCCCCCGACTGAGCCGGCCACACTGCTTTTTAAGGCAGATTGAGATTTACTCTTGTTTCCTAACTAGATTATAGCTCCCTGATGGTCAAGGCCATCTTCACTTGTCCCCTCACCCCCTCCCACCCCATAGGACCTAGCACATAGTGTTTTCCCAAGAATGACACTCCTTAGCTTCTTGAATCTTTCAGTGAGACGTGAAACAGGTCTTCGTCGTGCCAGGGTGGTGGAACAATCTGTTCACTGCGGCTGTGTCTACAAATTCCTGCTTTCTTAAAAGTATATCTAATTCAATATGCCAAAATAACTTCTACTGGAATATAATTTATGGGATACCATTAAATACGTATGTTTAAAAGATCATCTGTATTGAATTTTCCCCAAAAAAATCCAATGAATATTTTACACTTAATCAGTCGCACTGTCAACTGATTGGGGAGGGGGAAGCTTTTATATGTCTAGTACTACGTGTAAGAAAGGAAAAATTTCCTCTACCCTCTTAGGTTCTGTGCCTGGGGCCTGAAAATTAAACTGACAAAAAACAGATTAACAGAAGAAAAGGTTTATTTTATATGCACACAGGAGGTCCCACAGAAAAGAAATGGAAATTCCAAGGGAGCAGTTAGTCGTGGATGCTTACACACCATTTTAACAAAGGACAATAAATTCTGGAGAAGTAATTAGACAAGAGAAGGGTGGGGAAATTGGAGCTTCTGGGGGTTGTAAATTGTGGGAAGGTAAATATAGAGTAGAAACTACTGGAAGATAAGAGTTATTTAGTAAGGTTTGTTATGCAGACTCAAGTAGTGTGTTCTCCAGAGAGAATCTTCTCTAGTGACTGAGAGTCATTGTCGTCTTGCAAATATGGGAGGAGACACCCTTACAAATGAAAATGTATGTTACATTTACAAAGCAAAATTGACACCCAGCTTTTAGACAGAAAGGGGGAGAGAGTTAATTGCCTTCAACACAAAACAATCTTTATGCCAAAGCAGCAATTTTGTGGGGTGGAATACTTTGGGATGAGGGGGACTGGGAGTGACCAAAGATTAGGTGAGACAACAGGTTTGTCAGCAGATTTCGAAAATGCTCACATAACTGCAGGAAGTATTGTAAACCTGGGGCTCCTGGTGGCTCAGCCTGTTGAGCATCTGACTCCTGATTTTGGCTCAGGTCATGATCTCAGAGTCGTGAGATTAAGCCTTGCATCAGGCTCTGCACTGGGTGTGGAGCCTGCTTAATATTCTCTTTCTCTCTGCCCACCCCACCCCCTTACCCATTCCCCCACCCCCTACCCCTACGTGCGGGCACTCTCTCTCTTTCTCTCTCTCTCTCTTAAAAAAAAAAAAAAAAAGGAGTTGTAAACCATCATTTAAAACTAACTTCCTTCCATTCTGGAAGTTCGGTTTTGAATGCCTATTTATTTTTTTGTTCTGAGTCTTTTTGAGGAGGAGGCAAGAAGAACAACTTGACCCATAGTGGTAATGATGCATAACAGCAAAAAATAACTCCAAGGAAACACCTCAGGCATGAATATCTATGTGCAATTATGCAATAAACAATCCTCCATTATCTACGGAAGAGAGAAACTATGTATCTTCAACAAAACAAGAAATTACAAAATCAATAATAATATTGTCACTTTGAGTAATGTTTCACCAACTAATTCTAGAAAAGGAGAAGTAAATTCGTCCTTACCTTTTGACATCTTCCCTTTCAATGTAGGCTGTAAGAGCACTAGGTTGAGAATCGAGGCTTGTTTTCTTCATCAGTGTTGTCCAATAGGAATCTATACTGAGAACCATGTACGTAATTTTCAATTTTCTAGTAGTGCACTAAAATAAATAAAAAGAAACAGATTACATTAATTTTAGCCCATTATATCCAAAATTCATCATTTCTGCATGTAGTGAATATAATTATTGAGATATTTTCTATTTTTTTCATGCATGAAGAAAAAGATTTTTCAAAACCCAAGTATATTTACACTCACAGGACATCCCAATTAGGACGAGCCCCATTTCAAGTGCTCAGTAGCCACAAGTGTCTGGGGGCTACTGAACTGAACAGCTCTGCTCTAGATTCTGATCTCTGGAGAACGAGCTACAAGACCTGGGATTTAAATTCCCTGTTCCTAAATTCCCTCCCCTTTATATTGAGAGGGAGAAATACCACTCGAAGTTCTTTCTGGTTTAAATTCTATTGTGTTCATAACTTGCACACCAGTGGGAAGACAACCACTCCCCCATTCCCCAATTTCAAATGTAGTCCATGATATTTATTTATGTAAAATTAGTACATGTCCATTGTAGAAAATTAGAAAAATACAAAAAAGTATAAAAACAAAATAAAACAGGGTTTCCTGGCTGGCTCAGTCAGTAGAGCGTGGGATTCTTGATCTCAGGGTTGTGAGTTTGAGCCCCACGTTGGGTGTAGAGGTTACTTAAACATAAAATCATTTAAATAAATAAATAAATAAATAAATAAATAAATAAATAAATAAATAAATAAAACAATCTATCATCTACCCAAGCATATCTACTAATAATACTTCGATGAATTTCCTTCTTGATTTTTTTTTAAATTCAAGAACAGCTGAAACTTTGGGAAGCAATTAATATATTACTATAGCCTCCCTTACATATTTTAGGGATTTCGAAAAAATAAAATTCATGCAATGTAGTTCCCCCCAAAAGAAGACAGTTCTATATTAGACATGCTTTTTTTTCTGTTGCTTTTTTTATTGAGATAAATCAGCGTAGAACATACAATTGACATACCATATAACATTGTTGTACGCTATGGGGTTTTTCTTAAAGATTTTACTTATTATTTTTGAGAGAGAGACAGAGAATGAGCACAAGTGGCAGAGGAAGAGGGAGAAGCAGGCTCCTCACTGAGCAAGGAGCTAGATGTGGGACTCGATCCCAGATCATGACCTGAGCCGAAGGCAGACGCTTAACCAACGGAGCCACCCAGGCACCCTGTTGTATGTTATGTTACATGCCTAACATAGCAGGTTGTGTGTTAGGTTACACGCACAGCAATATCACAGCCTAATTATTTTATACATCTACATACGCTAAAATGAGTCCCGCAAGTCTAACTAGCACCCATCACCACCCACAGCTACCATTTTTTTTCTTGTGATGAGAACTTTTAAGATCTACTCCCTTAAACGACTTTCACATACCCATTAACTAGGGTCACCACACTGTCCATGACACCCCCAGAAATCTTTATCTTATAATGGGAAGTCCGTACCTTTTGACCACTTTCACCCATGATACCCATGTGTATATACTTGCAACATGAAAAGCATCCCAATGATTTTCATTCAAAATCAGTTCATTAGAGGGACCTTTCTCTTGCCTCTCTTGTCCTTGCTGCCGCCTCTGGTTTATTCCCATGACGTGTTTATCTTGGGAGTCTTTAGTTTCTATCCATGTTCTCTCCTCTCTCCCCATCTGTATTCAGGGTCACCCATTTCTGCTTGCCTGTTTGGGGGTCCCCAGGACTTATTACAGCTGCTGGTCAGGCCTCAGAGGCAGGAGGATTTCCTCGGCAGGGCCAGAGCCCCTCGTTAGGGTGAAGTAACCAGGCCATCCACCACCCTGCTCGGCTTGGCTATTAAGAGTTGCAATTATTTCGGATGTCACCTCAGGGCAACGGTAAAATTTTACTTTGAATTGCTTCCTCCAACCTTTCTGAAGTTTCTTTTCCAACCCAGCAATTAGTCAACACGAAGGCACTAAAATAACTATTGAATAGTCCGGGTCTTTATCTGTGGGAGCTGTTTGGATGGTAGAGAGGGTTAGAGGAAAATAGGGTTTTACACCCCCTAAAACGCCAACCTTCCTTTTTCTTTCCTTTCTTTCTTTTTCCATTTCTAATTCCTTTTGTTCTTTCAGAGGGAGAGGGGTGTGTGTGTGTGTGTGTGTGTGTGTGTTCTTAATTGTCCAAAGTGTTCAGCCGGAAGAAGACAGGAAATGGAATTAAAGGTGAATTGAGTAGCCACCCAGCAGCGGGTCGCGTGTAGAGAGGCCCTGTATCTTTTCACATCCTAAACGTGGGCCCAGCGCCACTCCGGCAGCCCCCACCAGGACACCCCCCCTGCTCTTTGATATGCTAATCGTGGCTGTGGGTTGGTTGGAGCTGGCAAGAGAGCAGAGACTTTCAGATGGCTGACACGTTACAAAGCTGCAAACTTCAAAGCCCGGTTTAAAAGGTTCTGTTCTCATCCAGCAAAATAAGTTTGCTTTTGACAATGCCGAAGAGAAAATCCCAACAAATTAGGGTGGAATCTTAAACAATGAACCAGGCCCAACTCAAGAAATAAGGAACCAATCAATGCTATCAACATGGCTTCTATCTGTCCTTAGGATTAATCATTTCCAGATGATAGCATGCATCTGATTATGCTCTTCTGGCAGCGCTCCCCTCTATCAGGCCCTGTGAAATGGGGAACCAGCAGGAGGTTCCGACGCTGGAGTCGGAGATGTGGACCCATCAGCAGGTAACACGGGGCTTTGAACAGGGCCCAGGTGGTTTCTGACAGAAAGGAAGTCAGCAGAAGGTAGGACTTCAAGAAATGCAACTCCTATCTTTTAGAAACACACATGTGATTTCCCGGTTTCCCCTAGTTTTTTTCAACTTCTGACAAAAATTGAGCTGCCTTACCAGGGTGGGCCTTGTATGTTTGTAGAGTGTCTAAGATCACACCCAGACTACAATTCTACCATTTTCTAAAGTTAGGTTTTTGGTTTTCGAAGACTGCTGTAGTCTTTGTCTTAGTCTGCTTGAACTGCCATAACAAAATACCATAGACGGGGTCGGGGGGCTTAAACAACAGAAATTTATTTTCTCAGTTTTGGAGGCTGGAAATCCAAGATCAAGGTGTCCGCAAGGTTGGTGTCTGATGAGAGCTTTCCCTCTGGGCTGTAGGCAGCCACCATCTTGCTGTGTGCTCAAAGGATTTCACTGGGGGGGGGAGGGGTAACGGGGGGATTCTGATGTCTCTTCCTCCTTTTATCCGGACAGTAACCCTACTGATTTGGGGCCACACGTTTAAAACCTCATTTAATCTTAATTACCTCCTTACAAGTCCTACTCCAAATGCAGTCACATTGGGGGTGAGGGCTTAAAGGAGGTGCCACACCAAAATATACCACTTTGGTGTAAGGATTATATTGTGCTAAAGACCACTGGGAATCAACAAACACAGAAAGCCTTCTCGGATCTTCCCTTATCTGACTGAAAAGCAGCAAGTTCTGTAAAATAAGGTTGCCATAAATTTCCTCTTCAGGGTGAACTGACTCCCAGAAGGGAAAACCCCAACTCCCTTCTCCATGGGAGGTCAACAGCCAGGAAGGAGAGGGAAAGAACACTCGTTTATAGACAAACATTATCACGAACTTTCTTATCTCTCATTTGTTCTCTTAAAAACCCATTTGTCACTCCTAAAGAAATCTATTTGTTCTTTCCATAAAAGCCTTTTCTTCCCCACTCTCTTTCCCCTACTAAATTAGGGATATAAACCTCAAACTTTAACCATTTAACCAGCCAGCTACTCCTTTTGTTAGCTCCATATGCCTGCAAATAAAGCTTTTTTTCTGACAGTCTGTCTTTTGTCAGCTTAATTTGAAGTCCTCCATTTTGCAGAACAGAAGAGAGTAGAGGAAAAGTTTTTCTCCCCTACAGGCTTCAATTTATGAATGCGGGTTGTGGGGTGATAATGGGGGGGGGGGCAGAGACACGATTCAGTCCACAGCAGTCTTCAAGCTTCCTCAGTTAACCAAAACCTTTGCACTACCTTTGAAGAATAAACACAGCAAGCTAGGGACAAAGCTGTGACCACAAAGAGAGAAGGAGGGGGTGGGGGCTGATGAACTCTGACTAAGATGGCGGCATGCCGCACTTCCTCCCTCACAGTTTTAGCTGGGGTCTCCACCACCTCCAATCTTAATTAGCTTTCCATTTTTATCTTGAAAGGACTGTCTTTTCCATGGGTCAATACATATTTGTGTGAGCCTGTGTGAGTTACGGGGTGGTAGCAAAGGTTGAGAAAAGGTTGTCACAGCTTTGAAGGGTAACAGATAAGCAACCCCAAAATCTGTTTCTTTGGCATAGGATTATTTTGAGATGATAATTCCTGAGAAACTGCAGGAGAATCTCTGAAAACAGAGTAGAATTTAGCCTTTTGTAAGGGGCATTTACATTTACAAAGGAATTCCTCATTTGTAAGTGTCTTGCTCCGTTTACCAGGAAGAGAAGGAGACTCTCCATCACCAGAAACTCTTATTAATGAGAAGACTTGGACTTAAATCTGCATAACAACCTTGTCCTTGTTTACCTTGCTTTTCCAGGTAACCTCCCTCAACTGGCCTCCTCACCCCCCAACGTCTTTCTTTTGTCTTTAGCTGAAGGTTGTATTTAAGATGGTGAGTCGGGGGCCATTTCAGGGAGTTTTATTCAGTTTTCCTGGGTATCTCCCAGGGATACATGTTTTTTAAATTTCTTTTTGCTTTTCCTATTGTTCATCTTTTATTGCAGGGGATCTTGGTCACAGAACCTTCTCAGCTACCCATCTAAGGTAGAAGGAAAATCCTTTTTCCTTCCCTACAGTTTGAACTTAAACCTAAATGTAAGCTGTGCTCATCCCAGAATTCAACCCATCTGGTGGTCCTGCCAGGAGTCTATTTGGGGAATCCCCATCTCCAGAGAACCCTCAAGCCTAGTCCTCGAGGACTTCTGCCTGAGTCACAGGAAGAGAAGTAAGAATGAGAAAACAGAAGGCCTTTTTACTCAACTCTCAGAGACCTTGGGAACCCTGTTTGGGGATGAGAGTATCATAAAGGTGGGAAGGGAGAGAGACGACCAACACCCTCCACACCCCCCAACACGCACACCCATCTGGTTGGGGCAGTTCAGGACAGCCCTGCCCTGCAGGGACCCAACAGCTCCAGAGGTACCAGGCGGCTGCCATTCCAGCACCAGCTCTAAATGGTGGCATTGGCAGCCACAGAAATGTCTTCCGCCTCCTCTGGGGTCTGGTACAGCCCACAAGAAAAATGGCCATATTCACCAAGATTAATGGTAAAGAAAAAAAATACTGGAAGGAAATACAGCAAAGGGTTTTCTTTCTACATAGAGAACAGCCTAAACCATTGCTTCCTTTGAGATGTACAGAAATCTCATTCAGTGCCTCCCCCCACCGTCCAGGAGGAAGTCTGAGCTCCTCCCCCATCCCCAAGAATTCCGGAGGGCTTGGCTTCTCAGATCTGCTTCTCCCACTTCCTGTCCCCCTTTAGTCTCAGTCCCACTGACATCTCACCTCCCTCAGTTCTTGTCTTCTCCCTGCCCTTCCCTTTCCCCACCCCCACCCCCACCCCCACCCCCACCGCCATTTCTTAAAACACCATGGCTGTGGGTGTAACAGACTCCAGAGAAGGTGTGGGAAATTGGTGAGGGGTGGGGCAGAAAAGGATGCCCATTTCATCACAGCACTTAAAATTCCTCCAGCCACCCCCACGCCAGTGAATTCCTCCCCCGCCCACGTCTGCACCGCCCCTGGCCACCACCTGCCACACCGCAGCTCAGCCCATCCCCCACCCGCCCCTGCAGCCCCCTGCTCCGCACACCTCTGCCACCTTCCTCCTCTCCACCCGCGAATCACTCATTCTTATGCGGAGCAGTTTAACTGCCGCAGTGTCTCCCTGCCTCCCTCTACCAGGCCCGGGCAAAGGGCCTGCTAGCATGTCACCCTTGAAGTGTCCTGTCAAGGTATTTTGCGAAACAAAAGGCTATTTACTCCAGAGAGGAATTCTGCCGCTCCTCGAGGGGCCGAAACAGCTGCAGCCAGCTGTGGTTTAAATTAGTATTTTACCTTTACTACGACTGTTTTCCGTATTTTCCCCACAAGTATGTATTCATTTCAAAAAATGTTTAAGTGAGAGTTCACATAACTATGGCCAGTGGTTCTCAACCAGGGGCGATTTTGCAAATATCCAGGGGTTATATGACAATATCGGGAGATTTTGTTGTCCTAACTGTGGGGTGGGAGTGTTGCATGTAGAAAGAGACAAGGCTGAGAGACCTCCTAAACAATGAGCAGGACAGCCCCTCTCAAAAAAGAATTATCTAGCCCAACATGTCAGTGGAGCTGAGATTGAGAAACCCTGCTCTGGGCCAATAAACATTAAAGAAAGTGCCAGAGCGACTTTCTCTTCCCCAGTTTAAAGGGACCAGTTCAAAGAAGTCATTCCCTTCACTTTGACAGAATAACAACAAGTAGGACTTATTGAGAACTTACCTTGCTCCCAACAATCCTATAAGGCTAGCGGCTCTCCAATTATCATCCCCTTTCTCAGGATGAAAACCAAACTGAAGGGATAGATAATTCGCCAAGGTCACACGGCAGTAAGTGTGAGACTAGGATAACCTGAGCCATAGTTGGTGTGTGTGAGGCAGGGAGGCAATCTTGTTGACATTCACAGTTCGGTCTTACACCTGCCATATGCAGATATTACCTAGATTCCCACCAGATTGCTCTGCCAACAGAGAAGGGACTAAAGCAGACATGAAGCTTTGACCGTTAAGTTTCAGCCCCAAATTGTGAAGGGCAATTTTGTATTTTGTAATCAGAACTTCAAAAGCATGTTTCATTCAGGAAACTTGATTTTTGTCCCTTAAAAGTAATTGATCGTGTAGTTGATGTACTAATTATATACAGATATATAGATTTTAATACTTTTCAAGGTACATTTTTAAATTGTGAGGAAGGGACAAGAGAGGCAGGCCCAGACAGTCTCACTGGCAAATTCTACCAAATATTTAAAGAAGTATTAACAGCAATTGTACACAATCTCTAACACAAAAACAGAAGAGGAGGCAACACATCCCAATCTATTTTATGAAGCTAATATTACCCTAATACCAAAACTAGACAAAGATAGTACAAAAACTGAAAACTACATGGCAGTATCCCTCATGAATATGGATGTAAAAAAAATCCTTATAGCAAATAGAATTCAGCAATATACAAGAAAAATTATTTACCATGACCAAGTGGGTGTATTTCACGGATAAGAAGCTGGTTCAATATTTGAAAGTCAATTAATATAACCCACAATATTGACAGAAAAAGTCACATGATCATAGTCCATGCAAAAATGCATTTGACAAAATTTAATATCCATTCATGACTTTTAAAATCTTGGAAATACAGAAATAGAGGGAAACTTACTCAACATGAAAAAGAATATCCACAAAAAAACCTATAGCTAACATTTTACTTACGGGTGAAAGGCTGGCTGTTTTCCCCTAATATTAGGAACAAGGCAACGATGTCTGTTCTCACCAGACTTATTCAACATGGTGTTGGAAGTTCTAGCCTGTGCAAGAAGGCAAGAAAAAGAAATACAAGGCATACATATCAGAAAGTAAGAAATAAAACTGTCCTTATTTGCAGATGACATGATTGTCTATATAGGAATCTATCAAAAAAGGAAAAGAAATAATAATTCAGCAAGGTTGCAGGATATAAAATAAATATACAAAAATATATTGTATTTCTATATATAGCAAAGAACATGTGGGCACAAGAAAAGTTTAGATATAAAGTCATTTACATTTATATTAGGTGTAGAGCTAACAAAACGGATTTGTGTGATGAAAGCTAAACAATGCTGATTTTTTTTTTAAATCAGAAAAGATCTAAATCAATGGAGAGGCATGGATTGACTCAACATAGTAATGATGCTAATTCTCCCAAAACTGATAAACAGGTTTAATGAAATTCTTATTAAAATCTCAGATATTTTTGTAAGTATAGATTAGATTATTCTAAAATTTATATGGAAAGGTAAAGGAACTAGAATACTAAAACAATTTTGAAAAAGAATAAAGGGGAAAACCAGCCTACTTGATTTTGAGATATACAGCTATATAATCAGAACTGTGTGGAATTGGCAGAGGGATAGACATATAGAGCGTGTAACAGAGTAGTGACCCAAAAATAGACTCATGCAAATATACTCTACCGGTAGGACAAATAGCCTTTTCACGAATGGTGCTAGAGCAACCAGACATTAAAAAATATATAAAATAAAATGAAATACATATTTCAATCTAATTCTCACACCTTATACAAAAATTAACTCAAAATGTGCCATGGTCTTAAATGTTAAATTTAAAGCTATAAACTTTTAGAAAATAACAGGAGAAAATCCTCAGGATCTAGGACTATAAAAAGAGTTCTTAGACTTGAAACCAAAAGCATGATTCATAAAAGGAAAAATGGATAAATTGGACTTCATCAAAATTGAAAACTTCTGCTCTATGAAAGACCCCCCTAAGAAAATGAAAAGACAAGTTAGACAGTGGAAGAAAATATTTGCAAATCACGTCTCTGGTAAAGGACTGGAGTCTAGAATATATAAAGAACACTCAAAACTCAAGAGTAAAAAAACAAACAATCCAATTACAGCAGGGGCAAAAGACATGAAGAGACATACCAAAGAGCATACACAGATGGCAAACATGCAGATGAAAAGATGTTCAACATCTCTAGCCATTAGGGAAATGCAAATTAAGACCACAGTGAGCTATTGCTACTTGTCTACCAGAATAACTAAACTGAAACATAGTGACAACACTAAATTCTCATGGGGATGTGAAGAAACTGGATCACTCCTACATTGCTGGTGGGGATGTCAATTTGGAAAATAGTTGGGCGGTTTTCTAAAAAACTAAACACACACTTACCATAGACGCAGCAGTTGCACCCTTCCTCATTTATCCCAGAGAACTGAAGATGTACGTCCACACCAGGACCCGTGCATGAATGTCTGTAGCCCCTCTGTCTGTAATAGCCCCAAACTGAAAGCGCCCAGATGTCCTTCAATGGGTGGTCAGACAAACTGTGGTACATCACTCCCGTGGAATAGTACTCAGCAATAAAATAACCAACTATCTTTTTTAAATTATCCATCCATCAATCAATAAAATTATCTGAAGAGATTTCTTTGAATGATTACCTTAAAAAAAAAAAAAAACTTGAAATAGCAAGCTATCAATACAGGCAACAACCTGGACGATCTTCAAAGAATATGCTGGGTGACGAAAACCAATCCCAAAGGTTGCTACTGTATGAGTCCATTGAAATAACATTCTTCAATGAAAAAATTATAGAAATGGAGGACAGATGAGGGGTTGCCAGGGGTCAAGGAAGGGTTAGAGACAGGAGGGAAACAGGTGTGGCTAAAAAAGGGGCAACATGAGGGATTCTTGATGGAAATGTCCTCTATCCTGGCTGTTTCCAGGTCAGAATCCTGGTTTGATATTATACTATAGTTTTACAAGGCGTTCCCATAGGGGGAAATTAGATAAAAGGTACAGAGGATCTCTCCGTGTTATTTCTCATGACTGCGTATAAATCTACAATGATCTCAGAACAAAAGTTATATATTTAAATAAACTGTTATAATTATAGTATTATTATAAAATATATCATAATTATATAAGGATACCTATTTAAATAAGTAAAAAATAAGTAGAGAGAGAAGGAATTCACCTTCAGCTTTTCAGAGAGCCATGGTTTAAAAGAAAGATAAGCCCTAACGCAGGCTTTAGGAAAAGGTAAAAACGACGCAAGCCCAGAACAGGCTAGCGTCTTGATTAAGGCTAACAAGTACCCATTTCCAGGAGGCACCCCTACAATGTGATCAGGAAACAAGCTGCCCACTGTTCTGAAGAGCAGGCACTCTAATCCATGTAAAATAAACTGTAGACATGGAAATTGTAATGTGAAAAGAGGATGGAAACCAAAGAGGGAGATGTCGTAATGACAAGTGCAAACAGAAAGTGGGGAGTTACCATGGAGTCTAGAAAGAGCTGGAGGGTGAGACAGTAGGTGTTTTTCCAGCACTGACCAGGACAGAACACAGCTGGCCAACACAAACATCCAGTCCACTGGGCAAACATAATCCTTGCTGAAGGAGGGTTTTTCACTGGGGCAGTCACCATGTGATGAAAATATACCCTCTAGGAAATCCAATTTCCTTTGCTTGGGTTCTGTATTCATCAAGCAACCTTCTGATCTTAATTTGATTTTTGATGGTTTCCTCACTGTAAGAGAAGGAGCTAATGGGATCCAATCTGCTAAATGATTATATGTTTTCTTCCATTATGACCCTCCCATGGTTTTCTGGCATTGGGTATTTTGTCCTAAACTGTTTTCTTTCTCAGGCATGATAGCATTTTTCTTCCAACAAGAATATAATCCCCTTGAGCAAAGAAACTGAGTCAACAATCATTTATTAGGCACCTGCTATTTACTTGGACCTGTGCAAGGATCAAAGGCGAATGACAACTGAGATGTGATTTGTGCCACCAGGAATTGCTGATTTCCTGGTGGTCCTATACCAGCATTATGGCCCAGAATGTGGGTGTCAGGATCAAACCAATGGGGTTCAAATCCTGGCTCCAACCTTTACCATCTGTGTGATCTTAAGCAAGTCACGTAACCTCTCTGACCCTCAGTTCCCTCATCTATACAGTGGGTAGGAGACCTCACAAGGTGTCAGGAGGATTAAATGAGTTCACTCAAAGCACAATACCAGAGATACAGTGAGTGTTCATTCAATGGGAATTAGTGTTACTCTGACAATCATTCTTACAGTGATGATTTCCAACCCTGTGAGATTACATTTCCCTCTACTGCTCACCTAACTTGTCTGCCCATCCTAGGTTCAACTATTTATCAAGTTCTCCTTTCCGGGCAGCTGACAACACCAGGGATTGCCAAGAAGTTCTATAATCCACCTTGGCTATCGCTTGCCACCAGCCAGCATCTGGCTCAAACCCATTGCTCTTCTAGCCACCTTCAGACCAGCTTCTCCTACCTCCTCTTACCCCCAAAATGGACCAAGGCCTCCCTTCACCTTTACCACTTGACCTTGAGAAGGCTTTGGGAAAAGCAAGAGACCTATGGCCCCAAAATTCCTTTTTTTTTTTTTTAAGATTTTATTTATTTATTTGTCAGAGAGAGAGAGACAGCACGAAGGCAGACGCTTAACCGACTGAGCCACCCAGGCGCCCTGCACAGCAAATTCTAAACAACTCTCAGAGTCCAAGCTTATGTATGTAACTATGTTACAGGGGCTGCTTCTATTCCTCTCTAAAAAACTACAGTCTCTAGGCTCCATATCATTTGTGTCCCGTGGTTTGGGATGGGGGTGGAGGTGGGTTGTCTTTTATGTTTAGTTTTTTTTCCTTGAAGACTTTATTTATTTGTTTGTTTATTTATTTGTGGGGGGAGGGGCACAGGGAGGAGCAGGGGGACAGGAAGAGAGAGAACCTCAAGCAGACTCTGTGCTGAGCAAGAGCCCCAGGCAAGCTCAGGCCCACAACCCTGAGATCATGACCTAAGCCTAAATCAAGAGTCGGACACTTAACTGGCTGAGCCACCCAGGTGTCCTGTAGATACTACTCAAAAAAAGGGGGGGGGGTGCCTGGGCGGCTCAGTTGGTTAAGCATCTGCCTTCGGCTCAGGTCATGATCCCAGGGTCCTGGGATCAAGCCCCATGTCGGGCTCCCTGCTTAGCAGGGAGCCTCCTTCTCCCTCTCTCCCCTGCTTGTGCTCTCTCTCTTGCTATCTCTCTCTCAAATAAATAAAATCTTTTTAAATTAATTAATTAAATAAATATTTAGGGGAGCATTGGCTCTGTTGGTTGAGCATCCGACTCTTGGTTTAGGCTCAGGCTATGATCTCAGGGTCTTGGGGTCGAGCCCCACGTCAGGCTCCGCACTCAGGCAGAGTCCGCTTGTCCCTTTCCCTCCCCTCTTTCCCTCCCCCTGCTCGAGTTTGCTCACATGCGCACTCTCTCTAAAATAAATAAATAAAATAAAATCTTAAAAAAAACATAAAATCTTCACTAGTAAATAAGTAGAAAAATAGAAGCTGAAGGGAGGATCACAAACCTATTCAAATCCTCCTTCCTCTCCCCTTCTGGGCCTTTGCCCCAGGATCCTCCCTGGAGCTGTTCTTTTTCCTTCCCTTCTGAAGCTCTTTCAGGAATAAATCAGTCAAGGCTTTCTCTAGTCATCTACCTGGATGGGGGGCAACCAGGCCAGCAGCAAGAAACAGAATCTTCCCCAAAAGTTCAGACGAAACACATACACAGAGTTTTACGCAGGAAGCACATACGTGCAGCTTATGTATACTCATACTTTCAATTGTTCATTCTTCCCACTTCCCAGGTTGTTCCCAGCCCATGGTTACCTCCCAAAAACACAACCACACATGCACCCCTGAGCTTGACCAACAACCCAACAATTTCTTATTTTACAAAAGACAAATAAAAAGGTTTGAAAAAGGGAGGGGGAAAAAAAAAAGAAGAATGAAGAGGAAAGGAAGACGAAGAGATGAAAGAAAGGTGAGGCAGTGAGAGGAAAGACCAGGACGGCTGGCCTTCTGTGCAGCGGAGGGAAGGGCCACCGGCTCCCTGCAGAGGGGTGCTGGAAGACAGTCGGTTCATTTTCCCCGCAGTCTGGTGATCCCCAAAGAAGATCAATGGTAGATGACATTGTGCTTTCTCAAAACACCCTTCCGAGAGCACCTCCCACAACATGTCAAAACAAATGAAAGCGCACATTCCTGCTTGTAAATATTTTCCCCCTGCAATAAATGAAAGCTGTGATTCTACAGATACCTTGGAGCTTAGCATTCTTTATGAGGTGTATAAATAAGACCTACCGCGGGACTGGAGAGCGCCTATCCTGGCAGTATCATTTTTATACTACGGGCAAGTGCACATTTACATAATTCAATTCAGCAAATTCTGATTGAATATACATAGTAGTATATAAATATGTATCAATACGTGCGAGAACAAAATGAAGAGAAGCTGGTCAGGATCAGGCGGTGTGTGTCCCGCCGGTGGCCCCCCCCAATGCCTGCCGCGGGACTGGGCTGTCTGACTTTGGGGAACAGATGTTATTTGCGTACCATCACATTATTCACCTGGCGCTCCCCTGCGCCCATCCCTGATCCCACAAGGCAGTGGATAAATAAAAATCTGTGTTCGGGCATTAAATCAACACGCATTACATGCCACTGAAACTACATACAAGATGCACGAATTGCGTCTTTATTTCCAAACACATTTGTTAGGAAAGTGTCTTAAAGAGTCGGGGGAGGGGCGCCTGGCTGGCTCAGTTGGAGGAGCGCGTGACTCTTGATCTCGGGGCCGTGAGTTCGAGCCCTGTGTTGGGTGTAGAGATTACTAAAAAAATAAAATAAAATGTCTTCAAAATAGAGAGAGATTGAGGGGAACCAGGGAAAGATGTTAGCATTTTTGACGAAGGAGAGGAAGGTTTTTGAGTTGCATCCCTTATTTGAATACTTACGTTGACTGAGTGACCTTTCGGATATTGGCAAATAGCTTTCTGATCTAAACAAACTTTGCAGAGAAAAAGACATAAATTTATCTACTTCTGCATCTGCACTGATGAAAAAGGTAAAACTGGTCTAGATTAGTCCACGCTGGAGGCCAGAACAAAATACCATAGACTGGGGGGCTCAAACAACAGACATGTATTTTCTCATCGTTCTGGACACTGGGGGCCCAATCTCAAGATGTCAGTGGAGTTGGTTTTTGGTGAGGACTCTTTCCGGTCATCAGACGTCCATCTTCTCGCCGTGTCCTCACATGGTCTTTGCTCTGCGTGCTCACAGGGAGAGAGAGATTTCTGGTGTCTCTTCCTCTTCTTATGAGGACACCCGTCCTATTGGGTGAGTGCCCCATCCTTACGACCTCATTAACCATACTTCCTCCCTTAAAGGCCCCATCTCCAAGAACAGTCCCACTGAGGGTGAGGGCCTCCACACACAGACTTTGGAGAGACACTGTTCAGTCCATAACATTCTCCTAAGTGCTTTGGACTAAAAATATGGACCGTTTCACATATCCCCTGGAGCTAAAATCTAGGAACAGATGTGGTTTTACAAGTACTAACGCTGAGCACGAAAAGCGCAGAATGAATTTAACATGTGCGTTGTTATTCCGATTGGAGGTTGGCGGTGGCAATAGCTGTTTGCTTTGCTTCGCCTCCCTCCTCATGACTCGACATGGACTCTTAACTTCTCAAAATCCTAAGTCCCCACATTTGAGGCTATGAGCCCCCTGAGAGCAGAGGGCATGTCTCCTCAACCCCCTGTAGAGTCTGGCCCATACTGGGAGCTCAAAAAATGAACGGATGCCTCCCCTTTCTTGGAGACATGGGGTCAGGAGGAGGGAAGTTCACAAGAAGGGCCTGACTGGGGGAAGCAGGCTGAGATGGACCCTTCCCTCTGTCTCCCCCAGCCTCTCTGGAAGCTAGGAAGAGAACTTTCTAAAATGAACAGCCATTACCTCCCGAGGAGAGGAGCCATGAAACCCCAAGTCAATTCTCTGAGCACTTCCTGCTCAGAGCATGCTGACACGTGAACTGGGATGGAGTACAACCTAATTACCCTTTGGTTCCCCTGGCCACACACCCAAAGTTGCCAGGCTTCAGGTCAGGGGAGAAGGTAATTATACCAGAGTTCATGAGGAACAGCCAACATGCATTTCCTGAGTACCTGTTCTCCAGTCTTTCCGTAATTATTTATTGATCACATATGTCATGCCAGACACTAGTCTTGGCACTGCAGACACGAAGGATGAATAAGACACTCCTGCTCGCAAGGAACAAGTATGGGGCCATCAAGGGATGTGACAGCTGAGCCACTGGACTACTGTGTGGGGTTTCTTCTTGTCCCTGGCTAAACTTCGTGGAATAGCTATGGTCCCCGTGTCTGGAAATAAACACCTATCACGTGTCTGTTGCCCGGAGCCAAACAAAAAGATTTGCATTTAAACTTTACGTATTTTTTAAGTTATTTACTTATTTAGTTCAGGAATCTCTACACCCAAGGAGGAGCTCGAGCTCGTGACCCCGAGATCAAGAGTCGCATGCTCTTCTACCTGAGCCGGCCAGGCGCCTCTTTTATTTGTTTTTTATGGTTGTCCATTGATTTGCCTGGATGGAGCGGTATAGGTCTGGACTGTTCTTGCCATGAGCCAGAGGAAAGATTGCACCGGACATCCGAGAGGGACATTTCAACACTTCTGGTCATAAGGCTGGAGATGCCCAGCTCCAAGGTTAGGACGAATGCCCGGGGATAAGGGTCTGCCCCCAGCGAGAGGCCATCAGGCAGCTGACAGGGAGAGCAGATGGAAGAGTAGGTACTCAAATGACAGCCTGGCTCGGTGACCTGGCCTCCTGCCAGGGCCAAGCTCTCTGGTGGCTCAACCATCCAGGAGCTCCCTCTCCTCCCCTTCCCCCAAGCGCAGAATCACCACCCCCCTGCACCCTGTGACATGATGCTGGGCGGGCCATTGTGCAACTTCCTTGCCTGTTCTACCGCCAAACTGGCCCGAGGAAAAGGGACTCTGACCTTGGCCTTGCCTTGGAAGTCCCCAGGGTAAGGCGGAGAAGCACACAGACACTCCCGCGGAGCCAGCAGGTACTGCCAGCAGCCCCAACGTGGGGGACAAGCTGTAAGCATGCAGCAGGGTACGAAGCATCAGGCTGAACCTAATGAAGTTGCCAATACTGGGTCGTTTTTACCCATGAAAAGCGGGAATTTCATATGATTCAACCTAACGTAATTTACAATAGCTAACTCGTGCCTAGAACCTCCTATGTGCCAGGTAAGCCTCCAAGCTCTTCGCACACAAACTCCTTCCATCCTCATAGCAACCCCAAGAGGGGGGTACTGTTATTCTCCCCACTTTATAGAGAGGGCTGAGTAAGCGTCTGCTAGGAAGCGGCGAGGATTCGAATGCAGGCAACCTGGCCCCAAAACCCACGTTCTCCACCTCTATGCCGACCCGCCTCTCTGGGCACAGAGTTTGGGGAAAGCACAGAAGAAAAGGCTTCCAGAAGGAAGTCAACCCCATGAGCCTCGTGCCTTCTGACGCCCACCACAGAGACCAAAGGCCTTCATTGTGTTTCAAAAGGATGGCATTACGCTGGCCGGAAGGTCAATTCACACCGCCCAAACTCACGGGAGCCTCGTTTACCAAACAGCTGCTGGACCGACGTGTGAGCGAGCAGAAAAAGAATGAATGAACAAAAGCAGAGTGCGACCCTTTTCATCTACCTAGAGAAATAACAGCGCCGAACTAACCGGCATCTTCAGGCGGATGGAGCTGGGGGGAGGCGGCAAGCTTTTTGAATGCATTACCTGGTGTACATTCCACGGGACTCCGTGTGGAAAGCACTGTCATCTTCGCTTGGCAGAAGAGAGGCAAATGGATTGGGAGAGTTGACAGAAGACCACCTGCCCCGGAATTCCGACCAGTACACTCTTTCCACGCCTACTTCCGCCTCCCAGGCTGCTCCGCGCGTTCTCCTGCCAGCAGGTGAATTAACTTGGGAAATCCACTTCAGATTTTCCAGCCGCTGGAGGAGTGCAGGTGCGGCTGGAGAGGAGTGAGAAGAGGTCCTGGGACAGCTTTCCAGACTGAAAGCCCGATCCGCTCTTGCCCACAAAGCAGCAGTACGCCCACCACCCAGGAAAGCGTATTTGAGTCAGTGGTCAGGGCACGTGGGGTCCCTGCCTGAGAAACTAAAAATCGTCATTCTCTCACTTTGCCACCTTTTGCAATATTCCTTATCAGCCACCAAAAGCTACTGCCATTACAACATTACCTCGTGATGGGCATATTACAATTTCCTAGATTACATCTTATCTGACATTAGTTACATTTTAGGGTTGTTGCTTACTGGCACTTTAATTTCATAAGTAAGCTATCTCCAAATCACAGAGGGGGATGAGTTCCAGCTCCTTCCATCCATTCTCTGAGCCTCGTTTCCAGAAGCTAACATTTTCTTCCATGGGCCCGGATTTCAGGTTCGTACTATCTGTTTGTTCCATAGCCTTCCATCCATTAACTATAGTAAAGTGATGATAATGTTCTTCACCTCAATTATTCTGTTCTCTATTTCTGGTGTTTGGCCCGAGACGGACTAGAGGCTGAATCTGATTGTGTAAAATCGTCATCTTTGTAGCAAAGAATTCTTTCGTCAGGACGGGCCATCAAGCCCCTGAAGAATTTTTTTTCTTACAGTTACTAATTTTGCTTACAGGAATTAGGTGGCATATAAAGAGATACCAAGGGTATAACTCTCTGCAACATTCCCATATAATTTAGAAGCGTAAAGGGGAAAGCACTTATTCTTACAAAATGTAACACCTTACCCACATTTTCTATCCTCCCACCGATGAGTCAAAGATAGACTTCGCACAGAGCATTGGAGGGGTAGATAAGGCACTTAACACACTGTCTGTTTGACTTCCCTCCACGGCCAGATGGCAAGATTCCGTAGCGTAAGAAGGGAAGGAGGTGGTACTTAACTCAGTTCCTCAGGAAATCCACCCCCTTGGAGTGCATGGCAAACTATAAAGGCTGAAGAACAAAGGTAAAGAATGGGCAAGTTGAGCTTATCTTAAATGATGGGTTTAAAAGTATAATTGTGCTAAATCTCTTCATAGGGCAAACAATTATTTTCGCCAGGGGAATACTTTCTCTAGAATCGTCTTTCTAGTCCTCTGGACTTCATTGCTGCCATGACTCTACTGGCCCCAAATTTAAATCCTGTCTGCAGTTGCCCGCATAGACGTTACTGTTCTGTTCTTTATACATAAAGATTTGTGATTTCCCGTGCATTGGGGAAACTAGAGGTCTTTCATGCCTAGTCTACTGAATGGATTTGCAAATTCCGCTTTGGCAATCTGTCTTTAAATAGACATTCTGTCACACGCATTAAAGAAACACAAGTATAAATATGTATATATACAAAAATAAGTAAGATAGATCTGTGTGTTAACTATCAGGAATAAAGTAATAATGGCTAGAATGTATTTATTATTTAATGTCCTCAAATTTTTGTGGCTGAATTTGGATGAAGGGATTGAATGTTAAAAATTACAAAGCAGAGCTAAAAAAATAATGAGACTGGATTTCTTTCTTTCTTTCTTTCTTTCTTTCTTTCTTTCTTTCTTTCTTTTTAGAGAAAGAGTGTGCGTGTGCGGGGGGGAGGGGCAGAGGGAGAGGGAGAGAGAGACTCTTAAGCAGTCTCCATACCCAGTGCAGAGCCCCAAGCAGGACTTAATCTCACAACCCTGAGATCATGACCTGAGTCAAAATCGAGAGTCAGACGCTTAACCGACTGAGCCACTTAGGCACCCCAAGCCCGAATTTAAAAAATAAAACAACAGATACTCCCAACATACAAAGTCTAAAGAGAGAAGTTTGAGAGAACAGTGAGTAGAACACAGTCCTGACTGGAGGAGTCTGGCTGCACCACGGGCCCAGTGAAACATGGGAGACCTTATGTATTTTTTTTTTTAAGATTTTATTTATTTATTTGACAGAGAGCGGGAGAGAGAGCAAAAGAAAGCACAATCGGGGGAGCAGCAGAGGGAGAGGGAGAAGCAGTTTCCCTGCAAGCAGGGAGCCCAACTCGGGACTCGATCCCAGAACCCTGGGATCATGACCTGAGCTGAAATCAGACACTTAACCGACTGAGCCATCTGCGCACCCCTGTGGGAGACCTTAATGTTGAGGTGACCTTGAGTTTTAGGTGACCAGGCCACCACATTAGGTGTTGTTGGCACCCAGCACCCATTTCCTCTTTCTTCTACCGCCTCTCTCCCGCCATATTCCAGGGGCCAGAAGAGTGAAAGCCACATTCCTCAGACGCCCTTGCAAGTAGAAATCTCAGTGTAACTCGTTCATAGGCTGTGCAGTGAGGTGCCCCTTTGTGATACTGGGAAGCTGGAGGACACGGCGCGAGATAAGCAAGCTCAGCAGATGTGGGCATTTCCAGTGCATTCCATCACCTGGTCACCAGCTTACCAAGTGTAAGGCAGCGTTGGACATGGCAACAGAGTTAGCAATTCCTTCCAAAATTCCAAGTGAATCCCAAATTCCAGGTGTGACTATGAATCCAAAGGGCCCCGACCACCAGGCCTTCCCATCTTCACAGTTTTGTCAGTACCCAGCTCCTTGCATTAAATCCATTTCTGCTAGAAATCTCTCGAATGTCTTCTGTCTCCCACATCAAGCACTTACTAATACGTGTGTTTTCTCTAGTGCCCGAACAGCCTAAGATGATGAGACTGAAAAGCTGGATGCATCTTGGATTGGTATTTTTTTTTTCAGGGTGAGTTTAATAGAAGGAAGGGGAGAAAAGGCAGTGTGGACAGTATTTCCCCAGTTATGGCACGTTCATGGCATAATCACCGCTAGTGATTTAAGAGGTACAAGGGCATGGCATTCAATAACATCGAAACATGTAAAGAAAGAGTTATTCCCTTCTCAATTCTCTTTTAATCATTTAGGAGTAATTCTTAGGTTGGGACTCAATTTCTTTAACACCTCACTAATACTCACTAATCCCCTTTATTTGCAAAGAGAATAAGCACAGAGCCTTGATCAGGCAACTCCACTTAGCTTGAATGTAAAGATGCTGTTTTATTTTCAATACATTTATTTCTAGAGTTATCTTCTCAGCATGGCAAGCGATAGAAGTTTTCCATTTATGTTAGCGAGAGGAAGTACCCTTTTAATTTCAACTTTTTATTTTGAAAGCTTTCAAATCTTTAAAAAAAAAAAAAATAGAAAGAGTTGTAGAGTGAGAATCCCTATCCCCACCACAGAAGTTCTACTGCTGTTCACATTTTTCAGATTTCCTTCATCTATAATTTCTTTTTTGTTCAACACCTTGAAAGGGAATTACAGACATTGAGGCACTTCACCCCTGAAATACTTCCGCACGTAATTCCAGCAAACAGGAATCTTCTTCTATAAAATCATACCCAGGGACACCTGGGTGGCTCAGTGGGTTAAGCATCTGCCTTCAGCTCCCGTCATGATCTCAGGGTCCTGGGATCAAGCCCCATCTCAGTTCCCCGCTCAGTGGGAAGCCTGTTTCTCCCTCTCTTCCCTGTTCATGCTCTCTCTTGCTCTCTTTCTCTCTCTCTCTCTCTCAAATGAACAAATACAATCTTTAAGCAAAGAAATAAACCATACCCAGTATCAAACCAAACAAAATTAATAATTCCCTCATGTTGTCTGGCCCATTTTCAGTCAGGAAGGTGTTTTTTGTTAAATTTGCTTTAAAAATGGGAGCTGGGGGCTGGGCTACCTGGGTGGCTCAGTTGGTGAAGCATCTGCCTTCGGCTCAGGTCATGACCCTGGGGTCCTGGGATGGGGTCCTGTGATGGGGCCCTGCTCAGCAGGGAGCCTGCTTCTCCCTTTCCTCCCCACTTGTGCTCTCTCGCACGCTATCTCTGTTGCTATCTCTGTCTCTCTCTCTCAAATCAATAAATCAAATCTTTTAAAAAAATAAATGATAAATAAATAAAAATATGAGCTGATTTTTAAAAATGAGATAAATACTAGTGAATAAATATAGACAGGCTGTGGACATGGGAAAAAGTGAGATGATGGTGGGGTCCGTATAAAATTCTGGTTTGGAAGCTCATACCTGAGAAACGGTGCACATGACATGAGCCGTAGGCTGTGTGGGAAGAGGAAGGAGAGCAAGAAACACGCTAACTGCTGAGGAGGAAAGTGAGCCGGCCAAGAACTGGGAGTTGCTCCTGGAATAAGTGTTGGGAAGGAAAGAAAACGCGCCTGGGACAGGTGAGAAGTGAATGTATACTCCAGTGTAGTGAGACGTTGTCCCTGGGAGGCAGGACCAGGGCACGACACGTGGTCACCACACAGGCTGCAGTCAGCCTGAGTCCCGGTGATGCCACTAATAGCCGTGGATCCCTCACCTAATCACTTCAGATCCCTTCCCCTCAGTTCACTCCTCTATAAAATGGGGGGAAATTGCAATGCCTACCTCGTCTATGGCTGTAAGGAGCAAATGAGTGAACACCCGACACCCACCCCTCCTACCCCCCCCCATAACACACAGGTGGTAAACACCATCCAAAAAATTCCGTGGCATAAAATGTGGGTTTCTGTTACGGTAAAGTTAATGGAAAACAGTATTTTCAGGGCTTCTGCATTGTCACCAAAAGCACAAACGTGAAGCTAATAAAGCACGTTCTGTATGCAACGGACCAAAAATGGTGCCTCCGGTGCCCGGGGCTGGGGGAGGGGCGGAGGAGAGGAGGGCAGGAAGGGGGAGGAAGTGACACTGTGCAGGGCAGTGTGACAAGGCAGCTGCGGGAAAGCTGGATTTGGAAAGTTGGCGCCAAGTGGGAAGGGGAAGGGCTGGGAAAAGGGAGGGACTAAGATCAAGGTTAACGTGGGAACTGTGGGTTATAATAAACGGCTCTTCTCCCCAAACGAGGAGAATTTTGTTCAGCTTTCATGTGAGAATGGGGGCAGGCAGAGGACAGGGGATAATTACCAATAGCCATTGCGTTTTATGGGATATTGATTTATCACTTGGTTTTACTCTACATGTCAAGTGCTGAGAACAGGCCCCAGCACACCGGAAGGACTCCAAAAATGCCCGCTGTCATTATTAGGGTCGCCTTCCGATTTTCCATGCCCACTACCTCACCCTATTTCAGCTCCGTCGGTACCACATGGCCAGTTTATGTCAGTTCTGCCTCCCGAGTCTCTTGTCACTGGGAACTGGAAGAACACACCAGGAATTCCCCCACATGTCTAAGTTTCTAAGTCTCCGCCACATCCTGCCCCTTCCTATAGGCTCTTCACACAAGGGTTCCTATGCTTGGTGCCCTGTGGCACTGAGCACAGCTGACCAGGGTCAGGGGAGAGGGGCACTGGATAGAGGCAGGTGTTCAAAGGTCAGTCCGAAGCCAGAGAAGTTACCTGTACAGCCGGCGGCTCTATGCTAGCTAGCCTGTGGTCTTCTCTGAGTCCGAGAATATGAATGCGAGACACAGAGAGAACCCCCGGCACTGGAAACTGGCAAAACAACACAGAGATGGACCATACCGGACGCAGAACCCCTGAGGCAGACATCAGGAGCTAGCGGGGTGTTTCCCACCTCTCCCCCTCCTCCTCTCTGGTCCCTGCTGAACCCCAGATGGGCCCCAAACACTAATTAAGGATTTTAACCTTCTGGTCCTACTTCTTAGTGTTATCTTGGGCAATGCCAAGGTCCACGTGGATATCCAGGCTCCACAGGTGTTAGAATTCTTCCAGTCCAACAACTTTCCCTTGGAGACCTTCCAGCACTCCTAAATCCAGGAGTCACAAAGTTTCAAAGCTGGAAGAGACCTAATGGCTGTCACACCTCACACACAAAAAAAATAAAAACAAAAATATTTAATCGGCTTTGCTAGTTATGTGTGCCTCCGGAGCAAGCACTTGGCTTCCCTAGTTATAACCTTTCAAATCACCGTCTGAAAATAACTATCAAAAGCTATAGAAGTGGGGCGTCTGGGTGGCTCAGTTGGTTAGGTGTCTGCCTTTGGCTCAGGTCATCATCCCAGGGTCCTGAGATCGAGTCCCACGTCGGGCTCTCTGCTTGGCGGGGAGTCTGCTTCTCCCTCTCCTGCTCAAGACTTGCTCTCTCTCTCTCTCTCTCCCTCTCTCTCAAATAAATAAATAAAATCTTTAAAAAAACCCAAAACTACAGAGGTATATACCTTTGCACCCAGCAACCCCACTTCCAATAATTTACCCTATGGAAAATAGCCATACAAGCCCGCAAAGATGATGTCATAGAAGTTCATTGCCACATTCTTCAAAATAGCAAAAGTCTGAGCGTGACTTACATTAACCAATAAGAGATTGGTTGAATAATTCTTATATGCAGCCATTAGCAGAACACTAGCAACTAAAAATTGGAATACATGTTATAAAGGTATTAATATGGAAACATGTTCTTGCCATATTGACGAGTCAAAATCCTGGGTCACAAATTGGAGTGTTAGAGTCTGGTTTCGCTAATTGGAAATTGCATTTTAACTATATTTACATACACAGAAAAACTCTGGAAGGGTTTTATAGAAGTTTTTTCCAAGTGGTGAGAATATTAGTGACTGAATTTTCCTTCTTGTTTGCTTCTGTGTAACTTCTAAATTTCTGTATTGAATACACATTTCTTTTCTTTCTTTTTTTTTAGATTTTATTTATTTAATTTAGATTTATTTATTTATTATTTTAAAGATTTTATTTATTTATTTATTTATTTATTTATTTGGGAGAGAGGGAGAGAGAGAGCGAGAGAACGAGTCTTGAGTCTTTACTTGACAGAGAGAGAGTCAGAGAGCCCGAGGAGGGGAAAAGGCAGAGGGAGAAGAAGAAGCAGGCTCCCCGCTGAGCAGGGAGCCAGATGAGGGACTCAATGCCAGGACCCTGAGATCATGACCTGAGCTGAAGGCAGACGCTTAACTGACTGAGCCACCCAAGTGCCCCTGAATACACATTTCTTATGAAATAAAGACAAAACAGAAGTCCTACTTAAGGCCTAGATCAGGTGATGTCTTTCCTATAAATTCTGCTGAGAAAAGCCCATCCAGAAATGTCATCCCCCCTGCTTCTGAATGTAGACATGTTTATATCTGTCTCCAACGCCAAGCGCACACTTATAGCCCTGTCTCCCTGCTCTGACTGCATGACCAAATAAGACACAGCCAAACACAGCTGTCTTTCACTCAGTGAGTACCAGACACAGTGTAGATGGTAATCCCTCAAAAAGATAGGTCCATGTCCGGAATCTGTGAATGTGACCTTATTTGGAAAAAGGGTCTTTGCAGATGTAATTAAGTTAAGGATTTTGATAGCAGATCGTCCTGAAATATTGGGGTGGGCTCTAAAGCCAATAACAAGTGTCCTTATGAGAGAAGAGCAGATGACAGGGACACAGGGAAGAAGGCCAGGTGACCACAGAGGCAGAGACTGGAGTGGGGCAGCCGCAAGCCAAGGAAAGCCTGGAGTCATGAGAAGCTGGAGGGGGTGAGGAAGGATTCCCCCCTAGAGCCTCCAGAGAGAATGTGAGCCGGCTGACACTGACTTTGGACCTCCGGCCTCCGGCACTGGGGGAGAATACATTTCCGTTATTTTAAGCCACGAGTTCGTGGCTTAATTGTTACAGCACACATAGGAAGCTAATAGACACATAGTAGGCATCTTGTCAATATTCACTCTTTGGTGGGGCTGCAGTGGGATGGTATTTAAATGACTATGTCCTTGGCTCTCTCAGCTCTCATTATTTAATGAGAGAATATCTCATTAAAATACTTGTCTAAGCCCAAGTTTCTTAAGATTAAATTTGAATTCTTCTCCCCACCGCATATTAGAAGGCAACCAAAGTGGCAAAATGTTCGTTGCTGATCCAACAGCCCTGATTTGAAACGCGCAAATAAAAAAGTAATTGACTCCCCGGTACCATGGCTTTTTGGAGACCCAGGACTCCCGCTCGCTTCCTCCAACGCTAAGCTCCTCATGTGACTGGAGAGGAGTTCAGTAAGTAGCCCGTGGCTTTGCACAGACTTCCCCCAACACTGACAGTAAGAGTTTTAAAGGGACAATGACAGGGTTGAGAGGTTGAAAAATTTGACCTACTTTCCTCTTCCGTCTGTTCTAAAAACTCCATGTCATTTTCTCTCTGTGAACCAACTCAGTTCTTTAATTCACATGCACACAGGGCCTGTCCAGGGAGAGCATAATTTGGCCTTGTGTGTTTGCTTTTTGTTTTGCTTTTGAATCAAATGCCTCAGTGCTTTGATAACTAGAAATGAAGGGGAGAGGAAAATGTGTTTTTCTTCAGGCTTAAAAAACATATAGAGTGTTGAACACTCAAGGGATTATCCTAAAACATGGTGTGAAGAAACGTGAGTGGAGTGGGGGGTGGGCCGAGAGAA
This sequence comes from Ursus americanus, assembly GCF_024610735.1. Lineage (NCBI taxonomy): Eukaryota > Metazoa > Chordata > Mammalia > Carnivora > Ursidae > Ursus > Ursus americanus. Next base: position 18,661,142 of record NC_142158.1, read on the forward strand.
AGGGACATTGAAACCTCATAAGTTGCTTGTAGAATCACGTCTGCCCAGGATGACAGAACGCTTCAGTCTCCAAGGATGCTTTTTATCCATGTGGTGTACAACTGTGTATGGTTCCAAATATAAGACAGCCCCCCGCCTTGGATTCCAGTATGGGGAAGGAATGCGGAGAATGAATCCACACCGTACATGGGTGGCGGGCAGGGGCTGGACAAGATCGCAGAGGAAGGGAGAACTCCCCCTGCCTCTCCGCCTCCCCACAACCCCTGCCTGCCCCATTTGTTGTGATATGGGCTCTGCTGACCCGAACATGCTCCGTGACTTTAGGCTAGGCCTGCTGGTGGCCCTGTTTCCTTCCTCCTGACACTCCCCCTTCCCAAGCAACCTCTCCAGGACCTTGCACCACTGGGGCCTGCACTGTGACAGGGGCTGGTGTGCAGAGGACCTGGTCAAGGCTCTGAAGAAGGGTCTCCAAGAAGCATTTCTTGCTGGGCTTGGGCAATCAACTGGAGCTCGCTGTACTAGAGGGCAGGTGCCTTTCTTCCCTCCGGGGAAACCGAAGCCTTACCCTTCTCACCTGAGGGAGGAAACTGGAAGCCCTAGGAAGAAGGGAAGTGATTCTTGTACCGACCAGAAAGGAAGGGATGCCTGCAGCCTGAAGAGAGGACATGGGGGTAGCCAGACTGCTCAAAGGGGATGGGGCCAAGCCAATTTAACCTAAATGATAATGGCAGATGATGGTATGATTCATTCTTCTAAGGTGTAAACTGCATTTTAATGGTGGCTCTTGATGCCTAAAAAGAATCCTAACATGGGAATTTTGTCCAGTGTGGCAAACAGTCTGTAACAGAAAGGTTTTAAAAATGCTCCTTTACGGGGCGCCTGGGTGGCTTAGTTGTTAAGCATCTGCCTGCAGCTCATGTCATGATCCCAGAGTCCTGGGATTGAGCCCCGCATCGGGCTCCCTGCTCAGCGGGAAGCCTACTTCTCCCTCTCCCACTCCCTCTGCTTGTGTTTCCTCTCTCGCTGTATCTCTCTCTGTCCAATAAATAAAATCTTCACAAAATTAAAAAAAATACTCCTTTAAAATCACATCAAGTGGCACCTGGGTGGCTCAGTCGGTTAGGCGTCCGACTCTTGATTTCAGCTCAGGTCATGATCTCAGGGCCGTGGGATTGAGCCCTGCATTGAGCCCCACATCAAGCCTCACATTGGACTCCATGCTCCGCGAGGAGCCTGCTTCTCTCCCTCGCCCATTGCCCTTCCCCCCAAAATAAATAAATAAATCTTAAAAAAAAACATAGCTCTTGCTATGCACTTAAGATTTTAATGAGCAGGGACGCCTGAGTGGCTCAGTCAGTTGAGCATCTGCCTTTGGCTCAGGTCATGATCCTGGGGTCCTGGGATCGAGTCCTGCATCGGGCTCCCTGCTCGTCAGGAAGCCTGCTTCTCCCTCTGCCCCTTCCCCTGCTCGTGCTCTCCCTCTCTCTCTCTCTCTCTGAAACGTAAATAAATAAAATTTATTTTTAAAAAAGATTTTAATGAATGGCTGTGAAAAATATTTCTCATAATAATTGGAAAATTCAAATACACTTTCCAATATTTGCCACCCTCAAGGGGACGGTGCTGTCATAGGACCATTGCCAGAATTGTAAATCAGTTGGAGCTCCTGAAGAATAGTATACCCCAGGCTGATTTGACTGAATGATGTAATAGATCAGAAAAGAAGGAAGGAGGGGCGCCTGGGTGGCACAGCGGTTAAGCGTCTGCCTTCGGCTCAGGGCGTGATCCCGGCATTATGGGATCGAGCCCCACATCAGGCTCCTCCACTAGGAGCCCGCTTCTTCCTCTCCCACTCCCCCTGCTTGTGTTCCCTCTCTCGCTGGCTGTCTCTCTCTCTGTCAAATAAATAAAATCTTTAAAAAAAAAAAAAAGAAAGAAAGAAAGAAAAAAAGAAAAGAAGGAAGGACTAACCAGGTCCAATAGGAGCACATTGGTCTGGACATAGAGAACCAAACTAACAAATTCAAAAGACTAGAATCAGCCCTCCCTGGTGACAGCTAGCATCCCAGAATGGCAGGCACCGTGGAGCATGAGGGCCTTTCCCTCACTTCCAAGGACAGCAAGGCTCCCTGTTGGTTGATCAACATCAGAAGTATTTCAGGAGAAAGCAGCAGGGTTGTATAGCTCACCCAGGCCTGGAGTCCCTGCCTGCAACGGGCTAGTAGGTTCTTGCCCTCGACACTCAACAGGGTTTGAACGGTAACTGGATGAGGCCCAATATTTTCTTCCACAGGAACATAATTACAAAATACGTAGTAGAAATCCCGACCCAAACCTCAGCTCTCAGGGCAAATCTAAGTTAATCACCCTTTTCTGGTGCTCTAAATAGCATTCTATACAGCCCCCATCAAAAAAAGAAAAAAAAGATCAGGGGCACCTGAGTGGCTCAGTTGGTTAAGCACCCGATTCTTGATGTCAGCTCAGATCTTGAGCTCTGGGTTGTGAGTTCAAGCCCTGTGTTGGGCTTCGCACTGGGCTTGGAGCCTACTTAAGGAAAAAAAAAAAAAAACTTACCTTTTTTGAGGTCACCTTGTTGCTGGCATCAGCTGTATATTTACCATGTGGACCCAGGAGCTAGAGGAAACCAATTTTGGGAGGGTAGAAGGTAGAGAATGAAGCAGACACATGGAGGTCAGAGGCCGAGGACAGAGAAAAGCTGTGACAATGGGAGTCCCTGGTTCTGGTGCTTCTGGTAACTGTCCCCCATCCTGCCACTGGGTTCCATGAGGTACCCCCAAGACCTTCACTATAAATCCCCATTCTTGCTAAAGCTGGTTTTCTGCTTCTTGCTGCCCAAGGGTTCCTATGGTATGTCTCCACCTGGACTAGGAGCTCTGTGAATGGGGGGTGGAGCGGGGGTCATCCCATTCACACTTGTATGCCAAACAAATGGATACACAATAAAGACCAAACATCTGAGAATCCTCAGAAGACATGCGAAATAGGAGGTTTTTTGAGAAAGAGTCTGGGAATGGGAGTCAAATCCTGTGTAATCATTTCATCTCTACTACTACAAAACTGTGACCATAGACAATTTACTGAACCTCTCAGGGCCTCTATTTTGTCCTAGAGAGACCATAACAAACATAACGGAACATAACATTAAGTGGTTGGCAAGCATTAGAAAGACACTTTTATTATTTCCCCTGTGTTCCCCATATTTTGTAAACTTTTATCTGAAACAAACTGCATGTGTAAACTCATTTTCCCATAATATAACCAGCGTTACCACACTTAGCAAATATCATTCCAGTAAGAACTAAAAAAGAAAACACACACACACACACAACAAACCCCTAGCATTTCAGTTATGCTGTGCCCTCTTCCCCCAGATAAATGATGCAGTTTCAGGACTCCCATTACCACATTTAAAGACCAGAGCCCTTCAGGCATCTGGGTGGAAAACATTTCACCTGATGACTAATAAACTCTAAAATTCAGTTATTCTGATTAAGAGATACCTGGAAATCAGCACAAAGGTAGGACCTAAAGGAAGCAGGCTGTACACCTATCAGAAAGTGGAAAAGTGGGATGCTTTTGGTTCTCGGCAGTTCTGAGAGTTGAATACCGCTTTCAAATACACTGACGTTGTTGCAGGTAACATTTGCAGGCCACTAAACTATTCTCCTGTCTTCTGGTATTTATAATATCTACTGAGTGTCTCCCAGTGCATACTAAGTACTTTTTTTTCAGATTTTATTTTTACGTAATCTCTATATCCAACATGGGACTCAGATTTACAACGTTGAGATCAAGGGTCGCACGCTCTACCGCCTGAGTCAGCCAGGTGTCCCTAAGTACTTTTCATCTACCGTCTCAATGACCCTTCCCCTGCCTGCCAGAGCCTTGCATGGTAGGCACTAATAAGGGAGTAACATGTCGTCACCCCCATTAGTCAGACAAGGGAATTGAGGCACTAAGGGTAGAGCTAGGAAGACACCCAGGCCGCCTGACACCAATCCTGAGTGTCTAACCATGATGCGACACTGCTCTCCAGCATCCCCATGGGCCATTAGGTGACTCTGTTTGAAATCCTCAGTGGCATCTGTATTAGATTCCCCATGTTGTTGCCACAATTACCACAATCTTGAAATTTATTCTCTCACAGTTCAGAAGGCAAGAAGTTCAAAACTGAGGCGTCTGTGGGGTTCCTTCCCTCTGGAGGCTCTGTCCTCTAGGCCCCAGGTGGCTGCCGACAATCGTCCGTGTTCCTCTGCCTGTAGCTCCAATCTCTGCCCTCCTCCTTCAAGGTCATGTGTGACTCTGTGCCTCTGTGTCTCTGCTTCTTATAAGGACCCCTGTCATTGGATTTAGGGCCCAGCCAATCCAGGACCATCTCATCATGGGATCCTTCCCTCCATGACATTGGCAAAGACCCGTTTGCCAAATAAGGTCTCACTTACAGGTACTGGGGTTTAGAACTTGGTCACATCTTTGGGGAGACAACCCCCTGCTGCTTCTAATGACTTCCAGTCTTGACGACTTCATGAGTCTTATTTTCCCCACAATCGCACAGTTCTTCACCAGAGGAGGGTGGTGACTGCTATGCCCCAAAATTTAGTCTATGTAAGATTTGTTACCCCAATTACATAGATGTGATCAATTATTTTTAAATATTTTATTTATTTATTTATTTATTTGACAGAGAGAGCACAAGCAGGGCGAGCAGCAGAGGGAGAGGGAGAAGCAGGCTCCCCACTAAGCAGAGACCCCAATGTGGGGCTTGATCCCAGGACCCCGGGATCATGACCTGAGCCGAAGGCAGGGGCTTAACTGACTGAGCCACCCAGGCGCCTGTTAACCATTTTTTTTTTTTTTTAAGAAAAAGGAAAACGGGAATGGAGAGAATATTATAGGATGGCAGAAGACATAGAAGCATTGTTTTTCCAATTAAGAATTTCGGGTCAAGCACTGTGCCAGGTACCAGTCCAAAAACAGTGATATAGTGCCTTCCCTAGGGGAGCCTGTGATTCAGCTCAGGGAGACAAGGACGCAGAGGACAATTGCAGTCGATGAGACAAGTGCCATCAGGTGCACACAAGGCCTGTGGGGTCACAGAGAAAGGAGCCCTAATGCTCCCCGGGGTCAGGGAGAGGCTTCCCCGGAGCAGGTGACATTTGAGCTGGGTCCTGAAAGATGAGTGGGAGCGTGCCCAGGCAGGAAGGAGCCCAGAAAGGGCATTTCAGGCAAAGGACGAGCAGGAGCCGAGCTCCAGATGCTGGAAGAAGCTGACAGGTGCAGCAAACAAGGAGCCCTTCATTATTTGGGCTTCATTTCCCTCCTGTCGGTCTCTGCTCAAAACCTTTACCGACTTCTCATTATTTAAGACCTACAACCCCAACCTTCATTTTGAATCCCGGCCCTCAGGCATCCAGCTCAAATCACTTCTGCCCAACACAAATCTTGCCCTGGCAGCCCTCCTGTCCCCTGTCTGTCCCTTCCATGGAGCCACACTCCTGCCCACAGGCTCCTGCTGGCACCGCCACATGGGGGACTGCCCCCAAGATCCCTCAGGCTACAGAAGTTCGAGCATTCCTGGGGAAGCCGCTCATTTGCCAAACTTCCATAAACCACCTCTAGCTATGGACATCTAAAGGCTATTCTTCAGGCTCAAAAAATTGGCCTTCACACGTTGGGGTGTATCCAGAGGGTGGTGACATAGTATCTTTCCAAGGAGACTCATGCTGGCCATTGCCAACCCCAGGAAGCCAAGGAATATATTTGTCTTTGAGATGAATGACAAGGAGAAAGGGGATGGCAATGGCGTAAAGAGGACACAGGTCTAGGGCTCCTGGGCGACTCAGTGGGTTGAGCATCCAACTCTTGATTTTGGCTGGGGGGGTCCTTGATCTCAGGGTTGTGAGTTCAAGCCCTGCATTGGATCCTGTGCTGGCAGTGGAACCTTCTTTAAAAAAAAAAAAGTCACAGTCTGTCATTCCTTATCCACATTTCTGAAATTCAAGAAGCTCCCTCAAACCACGAGTTAATTCCTAACCCACTGGTGTCCAGGGCTGACCTGGACTGATGTGAGCCTATGAATAGCCTTTATCTCATTCAGTGTGCAGTCCGTCCCTTTGGCTGCAGATTTAATAAGATGCTTGATTACACAATGCCGCAAAACTCTCCACAAGGGGTGTTAGGTAATGTTCTGTGTCTTGAAACCCATCTGGCCCCGAGGATTTGGGATGTGGCGCTGTGGGCCTGTGGTTGCTACGATCCTGCCGCAGGTGTGTTTAATGACCACGTTCCCTGGGGCGGCGTCTATTCTTAGCTTGAGCTCATTTGAGGGATCGGCCTGGTTATGGTCGCTGAAAAATCTTTGTCGGGGCAGGTAAAATCACCAGCCTGGGGCAAGGGAAATGAGCCAAGTCAGCTGGAGATGGGGGCCCAGCACGTGGCCTAATTCCTCCCCTTCCCTGGGTCTCAGCCTTATCACCACGGTCCACCAGGGGCCAGAGATCAGCAAGGACTCATCACGGCCAGGGCAGACAGAATAGCAGTGAAGACACGCTGTAGGTCTTGCAACCTTCACCTGCTGGCCCTGCCTGGCGTCCCCGCCAGACTCCTCAGGTCTGCACGTCCGCTCACAGCCTCATTAGAACTATGGAAACGCTCTGAAGCTCATCGCCTTGGGAAAGGCCTCCAGACATCAGCAGTCCCCTTCTCTGACCATTGGAGCCACCCCTTACATACACATATGCACGCACATGCACGCACACGCACACTCACAGGCACGCACGCACACTCAGAACAGCACCCGTGGCTTTTGAGCCTGGGTCTGTAGGCCTCTGTCCCAATTCTTTTACCTGCTAGATGCGTGAATTGGAACAACCTCACTCATCTCTCTTGCATCATTATTTAAATGGTCATAATTATCATTGCCTCTGATTGTGCTTTTCAGGGTCAGATCATAGAATAGATAGGATGGCCCCTGGAAGCAGTAAAATGATATACAAATGTCATCCTTGTTTTTATTATTTTTAAGGTCAGAATATTACTTATAGGAGAATACTGATTTGTTAAGACAACATTTCCCAATTGTATTATGATAGCATGACATTTCAGAAGACGGTCGGCTGTTAAAATTGAGCAGTGATGGGACACCTGGGTGGCTCAGCCGGTGAATGTCTGCCTTTGGCTCAGGTCACCATCTCAGGGTGTTGCAGTCGAGCCCTGGGTGGGGCTCCCTGCTCAGCGGGGAGTCTGCTTCTCTCTCTCCCTCTGCCCTCCGTCCTGCTTGTACTCTCTCACTCTGTCTCAAATAAATAAATAAAATCTTAAAAAAAAAAAATTGAACAAAGACAATCTTTCTCACTCTCCAGGAAAAAAGCTCAATCGGCGACAGAATTTTATCAATACTACATTTAGCCATCAATTAGATTTTTCTTAAACATTAGGGTCCAATTCCACCCATCGTCACAGTCATATGAGTCAGATGAGACCTGATTTAAAACTATTAAGCATTTCATTTTGCCCTGAAGGAATTACTCTTTTGGGCCATTTCACAAAGAATATCTTGCCAGAAAAGATGTCAAGTGCTGTGGACACATGGATGAATGAGGCATCATTTCTGTATTCTAGAAGCTGAGTGGTAGGAGAGAGTTGCTGTGACAGTAGATGGGTTAATAAGCAGTTGCAATAGAATAAAAGTAAAAATAAGATCAGAGACACTCTGATACCTGTGTGAAGGTCTTTCCTGGGCACAAAAGAGGAGGTGTTGTCCAATTCTTGGGGAGAGAGGGTGGATTCAGGAAATGCTTCAATGGAGAAAATGACACCAGGCCAAGACTTAGAAAATGTTGAGTAATACAATATTTCCCCATTTCCTGGATTCTCTATGGGGAAGGCTAGTTCTTAGATTTACCAAATGGTGGGTTCTTTAACAAGATTCCAACTCTGTATTTCACTTTGAGCTGAGATCAAGAGTCAGACGCTCAACCAACTGAGCCACCCAGGTGCCCTGGATTTCACTTTGAAATTCAAGATCTGCTGCGTAGAAATCCCGTTACCAGAGAGCCTTGGAGTCTGAGCTCCAGCCAGACTGCAACAGAGAGTGGACAGAGAAGATTAATTAAGGCAGTTGGGTTTGAAAGAACAAATGAATCTGACATACCAACGTGACAAATGTGTGTGAGTCCAACGCTAATCAGCAATAAAAAATACTTATCTTCTAAATACACAAAGCACATATTTTCAGTGACAACTCATTCTACTCTTAATCCCCACATAAACATGTAGGTCAAAGAATGCTTGGGTCAGATCGGTGCTTTTCTTTCTCCGTGTCCACGTGGGTTTCGCTAACTAGCCCACAAGTGAGGGGAAGCTAGTCTGCATGGGCCCATTTGGGGAAAATGCTCATTTGCAAACAGGCAGACGAACCCTAAGGACCGACTCTCCACTCATAAAGCTATCTGTAAATGTGCAAAAAATTCAAAGGCAAATTAGTATTTATATACTTGCTCCTCTGCATTTTTGCCCTTTAAGATAGAATGGTTTTTTTGATCCCTCTTTTAAAGACCAAAGAGTTTGTACTCATTCTGGAGTAAACAAAACAGGCCTGCTTCCAGGGAGAGTGTTGAGAGAGCCCCAACTCTGGGTCTATAAAACCAGGTCACAAATTAATTAATTATTCAGGGATTCCCTTGTGTGTTGAGTATTGGCAGGCACTGTATGCTGGTCCTTCCTCGGGGAGACCTTCCCTTACCACATTATCAAAAAGAACAACCCCCCCCCATGCATTCTTTGCCCTTATCCTGCTTGATTTTTCTTCAACACATTTATCATTGCCTAACTTTATAGTATAAATATATATTTTTTAATTTTATCTTCTCCACCACCATGAAAGCTCTGTGTGACAGAGACTGACAGTTTTATTTAATTCTGTAAATCCAGTGCATAGAATAATGTTTGGCCTATAGTAGATGCTCATAAGTACTTGTAAAATGAGGGAATGAATGATGAATGAATGGATGAATGAATGAATGAATTTGAATGAATGAATGACGAACCAAACAGCTGCAGGCCCTGTAGGATTGGAGTCTTTCTGTTTGCAGCTGGCTGTGAACTCAAGAGACACTGTTTAAAGATGACTCCGGGCCAATCCCCTGCCTTTTGAGAACCAAGTATCCTCAGTGGGTGTCCTCTAACGAAGTGTTTCAGGCAAGAGCCACCCTTCACTGGACGTGGCTAGAGCTTCAGATACACGTAAGAAAAATTGAGTTTGAAACTCTCAGAGAGGCTTGGAAGAGAATGCCCTACAATACGGAGGAGGGAGGAGGCTTTGGGGGTAGAGATGCCTGAGCAAGCCTTGTTAGGACATGATTTTCAACTTTCCACCCACAGACACTTAGGGGTTGGCCAGAGAACTCTTGCTAAATCCCAATGACCTGTGCCTACAATTTGGTTATTGTTCTCTTTCTCTTTCTTCTCCTCTAACTGCTTTCTTGTTATGCCACCATGTACACTGTTTCTGGGACTTCTGGGACTGGGAGGCATATTCTGTGAGGGGTAGTTGATCAACTAGAGGCAAGCACTTACTCCTGTAAACTCTGCAGTTGACCTTTGTGGGTTACATTCCCAGCATCATTTCCCTGTCCCTTTCCTATAGGTCCTGGGTCAGGGCTGGCCTCTGAGGATCAAGCCTGATGGTGAGGTTTGTGATGTAAGGTAAGCACATCAGCCTATGCCCTCCCCCTGGTCACATAGATTGGTTCAGGCCAATGAGCTTCAAGAAGACATTGCTGGGGATTTGGGGAATGAAGTCTCTGAGTTTGTTGAGGGATACCCTTTGTCAACAAATGTGAAGAGGAAGGTAGCCTAGGAGTTACAGGCCGCCATCTTGTGACCCTGAGGTGAGCCAGCCTTGAAATAAAGAATAACCACAGGAGACACACGGGAGAGAATGAAATAAACAGGATCTTTGGTGACATTACTGAGCTAAAGGAAGCTTGCTAAGCTCCGGGTTTTTCGGTAGAAGCAAGTCAATATATTCCATTAATTATTTAAGTCAGCTTCTGCTGTATTGAAACTGATAACTGTCTAATTCATACGTTGCTTCCGATTCTTTTCCCCAGCTGAAGGTGAATTGGGGGAGTTTGTCTTGAAAAGTGAACTCAAGGGAAGATAAATGTTGTTTTGTTTCCCCAGCTTTTATTATAAATCAACTATTTAGTTTTAGGACTTGTTTGGAATGAAATCCTGTACACTTGCATATTTTGGGATCAGGAAGAGATCTGGAACTTAGAAACTGAAATACCCCATTCATAAACTGACAATCAGATGTCTTATGCCAAAATATTCTTCAGCATTAACTGGAACACAAAGTATTTGAAAAATGGCTATCTAGAGAAGTTAAATGTGTCAGGGATGAAAACAGCATTTATTTACACTCTTTCCTTTTACTGGTTGAAATGTTTCCAATTGATTGAGACATGTGGAATGTTTGAGATGGAAGAGACATTAGGCAATATGGTACAGCAGTTAAGAATAAGACTGATTTGTTCAAGGTCAGTCTTGGACAAGTTAGTTAACCTCATTTTAGTAGATATTATTGGTGGCCTACCCAACATTCACGTCCCTAATTCCTCTTTCCTGACAGAGTCCTGATTTTGTTCTCCTTCATGCCACCAATGTGACTCAGGGGAGGCTAACCACTTCTCTAGCTCTGGGTGTGGGTCTGGATTCATCAGAACCAATCAGAGTGGTTTCAGTTCATGATGCATGATACAGAACAGAACAATAAGACACAAGGGGATGGGTGGGGCACTTGGGTGGCTCAGGTGATTAAGCGTCTGCCTTCGGCTTAGGTTATGATCCCATAGTCCTAGGATCAAGCCCCACATCCGGCTCTCTGCTTGCAGGGAGTCTGCTTCTCCTTCTGCCCCTCAACCTGCTCGTGCTCTCGCTCTCTCTCTCAAATAAATAAATAAGTAAAATCTTAAAAGAAAAAAAACAAACACAAGGGGATTGGCCCAGAGTTTATAGGGCAGTTCCTTTAAGACAATTTCCAGAAGCAATTCCCTCCCATAGGCTTAACCTAAAGAAGAAGAAAGCAAGAAGCTCTGACTGCTGCTGATGACCAACCCTCAACCGAGACGTGACCCAGCCATAGAATGAAGTCCACACTGCTAATGGCAGAGCAGAGAGATAGACAGAACTTGGGTCAGGGGCACCTGGGTGGCTCAGCTGGTTGAGCATCTGACTCTTGATTTCAGCTCCAGTCATGATCTCAGGGCCGTGAGAGCAAGCCCTGCATCAGGCTCCACACTGAGCATGGAGTCTGCTTGGGGTTCTCTCTCTCCTTCTCCCTTTGCCCCTTCTCCCAGCTCTCTCTCTCTCCGAAAGAAAGAAAGAAAGAAAGAAAGAAAGAAAGAAAGAAAGAAAGAAAGAAAGGCCTTGGGTCTTTGAAGTCATTCCTACGGACTTAAGACCAATCAACTCTAAAGCCCATCCTGCCCTTGGACTTCCTGTGAGACGTGTGAGTCAAAAAATGTCCTTATTGCTTGAACCACTTTGAGTTGGGTCTGCCATTACTTGCAGCCAAAAGCATACTCACTGTTAAGCCCATTAAACCCCATCTAGAGATATAGGGGGATATAGGGATTTTGGGAGGAATAAATCTGATCGTTCATGCAAAGTGCTTAGCATTATGTCTGGATCATATAAGTGCTCAATCAATGGTCGCTATTATTATCTAACCTCTTTTTTTAGGATTTTATTTATTTATATGAGAAAGAGCATGAGCAGGGGCAGGCACAGTGGGAGAGGGAGAAGCAGACTCCCCTGCTGAGCAGGGAGCCCAAGGTGGGACTTGATCCTAGGACCCCAGGATCATGACCTGAGCCAAAGGCAGATGCTTCACTGACCGAGCCACCCAGGCACCCGCTACTGCGTTTTCCAGCACAGTTTTCTGGACCATTCTAAAGCTCAGGCGTTCCTAGACTTGGCCCCTTTGGGAGTAATAGGACTTCCCAATGCTTCCGCCTCCATATACTGTCATTCACCCTCCTGAGGAGCTGGACAAGTCTAGAAAAGTATGCAAAAAGTCAGCTCAGACTGACAGTGTCCTAAGCAATCCAAAAACACACTTGGCAGGGAAGGGTGATTCCACTGCACCTGCAGAAGGCCCAGGAACAAACATGCTGATCTCTGGGTGCACCCTCTCTTCTGTCTGCCAAGACCCTTAGGTGCCCTCCACTCATTGATGCTATAGCCACAAAGGCCAGCTCTGTTCTCTATGGTGGTGTCAGAAAGCAGGTCATCTTTCCTCCCTGTCCTGGGCCCTTTTCCTTGACTGGTGGGATGTTGTTCCTACTCCCCATTGGCCTCCAATACACCCTAATGTTTGGCACTTCCCCATCTCCCCATGCCCCTTAGCTGCTCACACCCTGATCTCTGGAAGGCACCTAATGAGTTCCCTCCCACTGAGCTGCAAATGATGAATCAGGAGGATGGGGGAAGAAATGAATTGTGTGCTCTGGCGCCATGCACCTGCAGACACCTCCACAAGTCATCCAGCTTTTCATACGTGTCTCTGGGGGGAAGATGCAGCCAGACCTAGTCACCAGCCACAGTACAAGGTTATGGTGGGAAGCATGCCAGTCTCCTGGCATATGAAGATAACTTCATTTCCACCAATAGGACTCATTCCCAACTCTTGGTGGCATTTTGAGCTTCCCGGTCACCCTGGTAACAGGAAGTCTCCCTAGAAGCGTTACCCACGAAGCTGACTCAGCTCATACCTTAGGAACCATCAGAAATAAAATGTGCATGTTAGAGTTACTGTGAGAGCTAGCTGAGATCATGCATGGAACGAGAAACCAGAATGTCTCAAGGCAGGCTACCGAAAGCCAAGTTCATCATTCCATCCCTACCCCAACTGGGGAGTTCTCCTGGGTTCTCCTCGCTCTGCAGAGAAAGGCAGCCCTTCCTCTTTCTCAGGTCATTTCTGCCTCTTTGCTATCCCTTCCTCACCCACACCCATTAATATAAACTACAGTGACAATGACACAGTTGAACAATGTTGAGCATGGGGCCAGCACAGGCTCTGGAGTTAGGCAGACCAGGAATTGAACCCCAGCTCCCCCACTTAAAAGTGGCATGACCCAAGGGGCACCTGGGTGGCTCAGTCAATTGAGCATTCGACTCTTGGTTTCAGCTCAGGTCATGATTTCATAGGTTGTCAGATCGAGCCCCACATCGGGCTCCACATTCAATGGGGAGTCTGGTTGATATTCTCTCCCTCTGCCCCTCCCCCATTCATGCTCTCTCTCTGTCTTTCTCTCTCTCATAAATAAGTAAATCTTTAAAAAATTATTTAAGGAGCTGCATGACCCCTCTGAGTCTGTTTCCTATAAAATCAGAATAAAAATGGTACCAACGGCATAAGTTGTCATAATGATTAAATTTGATCATGCAAGCACTCAAAAATGGTTGTTATTAACACAATGTTCTCCTGTCTTGCTGAGAATCCTAAAATGATTATTAATCTCATTCTACAGACAAGGAAACTGAGGAAGACAGGAAGTATATGACCCGCTGACATCCTCACAGCCTATGAAAGACAGAGCAGGGATCTCCAGGCACAGGCCCAGTTACAGCATTTGTGGGACCCAGTCAAGATGAAAATGTGGGGATCTCTTATTCAAAAATGACTGAGAATTTCAAAACACAACAGCAGAGCAGCAAACCAAACTCAGGGCCTTTCAAAGTCTCACACCCACAAAGCTGATCCTGTTCCAGTCTCCCAGTGGTCCAGTCCTGTGGATTCAAACTTATGCTGGATTCTGTCCTTTCTTTCATTCCCATTGTCCTGGTTCCAGCTCTCAACAGCTCACACCTGCCAACTGCATCAGCCTCTTAACTGCTTTTTCTGGGTCTCAGTCTTGCCCCTGACAACCCATCAACCCATCAGATAATTCTGCTATCAGCATTATCTTCCCCAGAAAACAGCTCTAATTACACCCTCCTTTTTAGATATGATCTCATCGCTACCCCTTGCTTAATAGGATAAATTCCAAGTCCCTTAGGGCAGCATTCAAGACTCTTGACAAGATGACCTTTGTCGGACCATCTCCACCACACATTCTTCAGACCTGCTATTCCAGGTCATTCCCACGCCTTACACAACCCTGCACTTGCCTCCTTTGGAATTCTTGCTGGAGCCGGTTTGCTGTCCACCAAGGATACCCCCCAGTTACCTTTGCCTATTATAATCCCACTACCTTTGAAAGACCGGCTCCCATGCTACCCCCACCATAGAATTTTGCCTGACTTTCCCAGTTGGAATCGGTTTCTCCTTCCCCCTGGGCTTCCGTTGGACGGCTTTACACTGGTCATCACACTCCACCTTGCGTGAGGGCTAGCACGTGTCCAGGCCTTTGGAATTAAGCTGACTTGGATTTGTGGCAGCCCGGGCCTTTCCAGCCACGGAAATCCAGCAAGTTACTCCACGGCTCTTGTGGGAATAATCAAGGTTTGATATGCTGATACAGTTAGAGTATTGTCTAAGGGATGCCACAAAAGTCATTACGCCTCCTCGCTCTTAGTAGGAACGACTCCTCGCTTACCCCCTCAGTGCCTCGCACAAGGTATCTCCACGGTAACTACCTAATACTAGTTTCCCCAATGAACTAACCTACCCATAAATTTTCCAAGAGCCCACCTTACTCATGCCTCCTCTTAATACTTTCAATGCCCACACCAGCAAAAACCTATGCGGGCTGCCTGTTCTAAATAAAATCCTTACCTACCCCCATTAATTAATACTTGTGTTTTGTTTTTAACATGGGGACTGGTTTCTATTAGCATCCGCAGACCTTTAAAAACGAGAACATTTTTAATAACCAAAAGTCATGCCTTGGGGCCATTCTGCCTTTGGCAACCCAAATTGAAAAAATGAGTTATTCCCGTACCGGTTTCTGTATCTCTTCTCCCCCTACATTGTGCTGGCTCTTAACATCTGGAGGCAGAAAGCTCGGTTGGTTTGAGTCAACTGGGCAGCTTCACGGACCCACATAAAGAAGGCTTTCTTCCCTGGGGTTAAGGGTATCAGCCCCTCCCAGCGAGGCAAGGATGCCAGTGGGGGAGGGCATTCCCCGAAGGCAAAGCCTCAGGGCGCTATTTTGAACAGGCCTTCTAGAGGTTGATTCTGGTCTTGAGGCCGCTGGAGGTTTATACTTACTCTGAAAGGCGATCTACCCCAAGCGAATGCCAGGTGTCTGCGGCCTAGCTTCCCCTGCCGCTCTGTCGCCTCTGCCCAGAACCAGGAAGGGGGTGCTGGTGGTTAAGTGGCTGTAGAAAGCCAGCTCTAAGACTCTTAATTACTAGTTTAAATAGCACGGTACAACTGGCTTTGGTAACATGACCTATTTTGCTGGGTTTGTTCACACACATGACAAACAGAAGCTGGGGTTTGGGTGCCTGAAAGTTACCTATTTTGGGCCCTGTGATTGGGAATTGTTCAGCGGGAGTTGGAGGAGAGGAGGGAGAAAGGGGACACTGGGAGGTGTGTAAACCCCACCCCCTGGGGCGAAGGGGTGATGGCCACGCACGGCGAAGACGTCGCAACGCCCAAATCTGCCTCATGGTCTAGTGTGTTAGGGTCTTACTAACCCATGCTGAACCCACCCGTTTCCCCCTGGTAAGTGATGGGACTGGCCTACCATGAAATCTGGGGATCTTCTAATAAAATGTCACCTGATGAGTCGTGAGGAGAAATCACGATGTGTGATTTTTGATATTCAGAGACGTTTGTCCTTTCACCAAACAGGAAGGCGGCTTTGCTTTTCTCCGGCCCCACGCTGCCGGGTTTCTAAGCCCTTTTGTATCTGGGAACATTCTGTGTGAGGACTTGGCAGCACAAGGCCTGGCCTCAGTGTGAGAACCCGAGAGTCCAAGCGGAGGGACTTTCCGAAAGAGAGGAACAAAGAGGGCCGAGGCCTGCTCCGCCACGGAGGTGTTGGCAGTCAGCGGGAAAGAACCAGATACCGTCAGACCCCAGAGTATTTGTTCTGAGGGGCTGCTGTCACAAAGTATGAAAGCTGGGTGCTTTAAAACACAGAAATGTTCTCTCTCAAAGCTCTGCAGACTGGAAGTCCAAAATCAAGGTGTCAGCCAGGCCATGCTCTCTCTGAAGTTTCCGAGGGAGAATCGGTTCTGCGCTGTTCTCTTGGCTTCCAGTGTTGCCAGCCATGCTTGGCGTCCCTGGGCTTGGAGACGCAACACTCCAGTGTCTGCCCCCGTCTTCCATGGCGTTCTCCCTGTGGGTCTTCACCTTCGGCCCTCAGTGCATGCCTGCATTTCTTCTCCTTTTCTTTTCTTTTCTTTTCTTTTTTTTCTTTCCTTTTCTTTTCTTTTCTTTCCTTTTCTTCTTCTTTTTCTTCTTCTTCTTCTTTTAAAGATTTTATTTATTTATTTGAGAGAGAAAGACAGAAGAGCAAGCTGGAGGGAGAGAATCTGAAGCAGACTCAGCATGGAGCACAGAGCCCGACAAGGGGCTCAATCCCACGACTGCGAGATCATGACCTGAGCAGAAACCGAGAGTCATACGCTCAACTGACGGAGCCACTCAGGTGCCCCTCTTCTCCTTTTCTTCCTTTTTTTTTTTTTTTTAAGATTTTATTTATTTATCTGACAGAGAGAAAGAGCACAAGCAGGGGAGAGGCAGGCAGAGGGAGAGGGAGAAGCAGACTCCCTGCCGAGCAGAGAGCCCCATGTGGGGGCTCGATCCCTGAGCTGAAGGCAGAAGCTTAACCGACTGAGCCACTCAGACGTCCCTCTTCTCTTTTTCTTAAAAGGACACCAGAATCACACTGGATCAGGGGCCCGCCCTCCTCAAGCAGTGACTTCATCGATCTCTGTGAAAACACCATTTCCAAATAAGACCTCCTGAGGGACTGGAGGAGAGGACTTGGCCTCAGTCAGTGCGGCTGCCATTAACCCAATACCACAGACCGGGGGGCTGAACTAACAGACGTTTATTTCTCACAGTCTGGAGGCTGGGAAGCCCGATATCAAGGTGCCAGCCGATTCAGTTTCTGGTGAGGGATTGATGGATCTCTTCTTGGTGTGGAGACAGCTGCCCTCTTGCTGTGCCCTCCTCACATGGTGGCGAGACAATGGGAGAGAGCTCTCTACTATCTCTTCTTATAACGGCACCAATCCCGTCACAACCGTGCCCGCCCTCCTGACCTCACCTCCAAACCCTAATCACCTCCACGCATAATCACGTCTGGGGCTAGGACATCGCTATAGGCATTTTGAGGGGATACACACATCCGGTCCATAAGAGACTTCACTGGGTCGTTTAGGGGATACCCGCCCATGGGTGCAGCCACAGGGGTCACCAGGGACAGAGGTGTGAGTTCTCCAAGCTAAATCCTCTTGTGGGAGGAGCGTCACAACCCCTAACGCAGGGGGACACCCCCAAATTAGTCCTTTAATGACCTGGCCATTTGACCTCTCTCACAGGAACGCCAGCCCGCTCGGGCGGTGCTTCTAGAAGCTGGCACAATCCCCTCGGTTGGAAACAACCTTGATTGGTCACCGCCTGGCCGGGACTCCAGCTGATTTCTCTCCTCGGTTCCCACATCACCGTCACAGACAGGTTTAGCCGGAATGACCCTTTGTCCAGCTCCCATTGTCCCCCGCCTATTGAGGGGATGCCCCACAAACTCCCATCTTGGAATGCCAGGCCCTGCCTCTGTCCTGACCCCAGAGCACATGATGGGGCTGAAGGCCTTCCCAAAGGACGGGCGCTCTTGGACTGGCTGTGCTCTCCCGCCTCCCCCCTGCGCCCTCTGCCCCCACCAGCGGGTATTTAAGTAGGCGAGTCTTTGTTTGGAAACACTGTGCTCACCACTATTAATAATACATCGAGAGCTAGTGCGTCTCCAAGGAGCTCCAAGTGCTTCACAGGCATTATCTAATTAGCCCTCACCCAAAGTCCTGCTCCAGCAAAACCACTGGGGGAACCGGCGGCTGAATCAGAGCTGGGAAGGGACAGAGGCGTCGTCAGGGCACCCCGGGAGGGCGTGAAGCGCAGCACCCATCCGGCAGCGGGGGAGACCCCGCTCCCACGGAAAAGGCTATTGTAAGACTCTCGCCCTCGCCCCCCTCAGGATTGGGAAGCTGGGTCAGAAGAGTGATTTGCAAAAGCTCAGGAAAGCGTTCCTTTCCTCCTTGTGCAGGTAAGTCGCCACCCCTGGGGTACACCCCATATGCCAGCTGGGGCCCTTGTATGGATACCCTTATCTCATGCACAGTCGCCTACCTCCAGCTACCCTTGATGGGGCCCCCAAAGTGGGGAGGGGTTCCTAGAGGGGAGCAGCCAGTGTGGTCTCCACGGGGTACCCGTCTTCCCACCCCACATGCTGCCTCCGGGTCTGCACTACCTGGGATAGCCAGAGCGCTCGCTGCTGGGCCGGGTTAAGCCCCCACCCCCTCCCTGGAGAGCCAAGCAGGCCACGGGCACGCA
Source organism: Ursus americanus (assembly GCF_024610735.1). Taxonomy (NCBI): domain Eukaryota; kingdom Metazoa; phylum Chordata; class Mammalia; order Carnivora; family Ursidae; genus Ursus; species Ursus americanus. The sequence continues at coordinate 18,679,677 of NC_142158.1, forward strand.
CGCATCTCGCACGTCCAATTAACTGATCTCCCCTCAGCACCTGGCTCCGCGCCTTGTTCCCACCTTGAAAGTATTCGATGCATATGTGGGGATATAGAAGGGGATATTAATTCCTTTATCCTCTCAAAGGCCCTCTGTGGAAGATGTGGCTGGAATTTTTATCTGCGCTTTACAAATCAGCAAAATGAGGCTGAACGTGTGGGTTGACTTCCCCGGGGCCGTGCAGTTTACAGGTAGCAAAGCCCCACGCAGAACCCAGATCTTTGGATTTTCAGGAAGGAGTAGTTGCCGTTGCGCCATGTCCCGGCCCACCTGCTCCCCCTGAGTGGTTCAGAAAGCTCACGCTAGCAAAACCCTTCGGGAATGTAAACTACCTCTCGCGGGTGAGGAAATAGTCCACTGACACAGGTGTGCAATGGAAGCACAAATGAGACGGAGAAACATTTCTCCCCTTGGAGACTATCTGGAAAACCAGGACCATCCCCACCATCCTTCTACATTTTCAGAGAGCACAGTGGGGTCAGAGTCATGAGCAGAGGTCAAAGGCAGAGTCAGCAATTGCCTTCCCAAGCTCATTCCAGAACTGACAAGGGCTGATATTAAGGTTTCATATAAGTAGCAGGAATCAAAGAAGAGTTAAGATAACTCTTGGGTAACTCACAGCAGTCACAACTATGCAATGGACCTTCACGCACATTCTTTCATCGAACGGCGTAAGACCCCGCATAATAAATACCGTTATCCCTGTTTTTACAGCTAAGAAAACGGAAGCTCAGAGACTCCTCGCCCAGAGACACGAAGCTAGGAAATTTCAATCACACTCCAACCTGGATGTCCTGACTCAAAGTTGGCACTCTTTCTGGTTCATCGCCATTTCCTTTGGTCACGGTTTCAAAAGTATGGCCTTGAGTATTCGCTGATGACCTCTCTGCATCTGTTCTCGCTGTGGCAGATGTCACTGCTCTTCACTGACACCGTTCCCCTCTCCTTCCAGGCACTCAGGCGGACTGCACGCTCCTGGCTCCTCAAAGCTAGACTTCACCTTTTGGCTTGCTTTTCACCAACGCAATGGGAGCAGAAGTGGTGCACGTCATTGCCAGGTGGGAGCATTTGACTCCTGGTGTCGGTCTCCCCAGCTTTCTCCCCCTGCCGCAGCCATAGAGAAAGACTCCATCAGCCTGGGCCCAGGAGTGACCACCACAAGCAGAGCCTTCCTGCTGACCTGCATCAAACATTAGCAAGAAAGGGGACACCTGGGTGGCTCAGCCTGTTAAGCATCTGCCTTCGGCTCAGGTCATGAACCTGGGGTCCTGGGATTGAACCCCACATCAGGCTCTTTGCTCAGTTGGGAGCCTGCTTCTCCCTCTTGCTCTGCCTGCTGCTCCCCTGCTTGTGCTCTCTCTCTCTCTCTCTCAAATAAATAAATAAAATCTTTAAAAAAAATTAACAAGAAATGTCTTGATTGTCTTAAACCACTAACATGTTAGGCTTGCTTATTACAGTGGCACAACCCACCCTATCCTGACCAGATACGCTGCCCAGAATTTCCTCTGGAGACTCTGCCGCACCTCAAGCAATCTTAGGTAGATCTAAATCTACCCCCGGCTCTAAGGGATAGACCCCGATGGGTCTGTACCAGTCAGTCTAACATCACCCCCTCTGTCGCAGTGACTGGTCTAAGTCTGGCTAATAACCTAGGCCCACGAGAACTAACTCCTCGTGTTCGTTGCAAACAGTTCAAGGATGAGCCGATCAGTGAGCAAAGAATAACATTTCAGTGATTAGGGAAAGCAGGGCTTTCTCCCCCCAGTGGGAGTAAACCTCCATCCCTGCTGGTGACCAAGCTTGCTGGTGAAGGAGCACTGCCTGAGGACAAAGGGAACCACGGGCAAAGGCAGGAGTGGCAAATTGCAGCCATAAAGAGCGGAAAACCGCAGTCAGCTCCAGACCTTTAAGAAATGAGCCAGTGAGACCCCCTAATTCTCTAAACCAGACTGAGGTGAGCTCTCGGTTAACTTCAAATTTAAAAACAAAAACAAAAACCCTAGCTGATCATTTTCAACAACTCCCTCCGCAGAATAAGAACCCAGTGATATACGGATATGTAGAAACATACAGATGTTATTTCTACATTCGGTCCTCTGGCTTTGGGGGGTTTCAAGTTTTGACTTCTGTTGGGTTGCAGATATTCCTCAGAGTGGCAACAGAATTGAATTTTAGAGTCAGAAATATGTCAAAGAACCTGTAGTCTGTCTCATTTTCTAGATGAGGGACTAAGGTGCAAGAAGGTAAGGCTCCAACACGGGGCACCGCGCACGCTCCGGTTCCTACGGACCTCTGATCCCATCACAGTGAATTGGCCTGTCTGGGTCATTCTGGGATTAGAAGGAGATCACGTACATAAACCTGGGAGCATGCCGGCTGGCACGGTGTTGATAATCAACAGTTTCTGACTGCTTTTCATCAGCGACTCCCATTTTAGTATTTAAGGTGGGGTTGGGGGGTAAATAACTGACACTCCCTCTCTCGCTTATGATCCTGAGAACACTTGCCCGGAGCGGAGAGGGAGCCAGACCCTTGAGCTTGACCCAATAACCAGCCATGGTCAACTGCAGAGAAGCGGATGAACCCTGAGTCCTGCGTTGGTGCCAGTGGTCGCTCAGGAGTGTGTGTCCCAAGCACACCCAGTGTTGGCGTAATCCTCCCAAAGACCTGGCAGTGTAACCGTGTCTTAAGGAGACCAGGAGTGCTGTAAGAAGCTGAGAGAGCTTTGTTGCTGAAATCCTGAGAAACACGGGTCCCAGCTGCCTAGATGGGGTAACCCCACAGCAGGGAGCCACACAGAAGGCCGCGGGCGTATGCCTCCACCCCTTCCACAGAGAACTGCAAGATGTGGACACCCAAAGCCTTGGCCCCCCAATGGGGACAGCGGTCAGAATGCCGACAGGCTTGCTGGTAGCGCCTGTGGGACACCCCACGCATTCTCGGAAATACCTCGTGGGGATTCCCCGGAGGCTGGAGGTCCTGGCGAATCCGTTCGGACAAGGACCCGTGAATAACTGCTCATGAGCGTGAGTGACTGCAGGAACAAGGACCCCATGTCTAGGCTGCAGAAACACAAGCCACAGGATGCGAGCTCGACCCGGATTTAATAAACAGCCACGGGAATGGTGCCTTTCCCTGCTGGGGAGAGACAGGATACAGCCCAGAAGAAAGAGAAAGACTTCATGCAGGGGAAGCCCAGGCCACCAAAGCAACTGTGATCACTCATGGCTTTATTAAAAGCCAGCCCTGGAGAATGCTTTTCCTGTTTGTTTTGGGTTCTAGTGTTCCCAATCTTGGATTAAATGAGATAACAAAAGTAAGCCACCCCGCTTGCTCTGTTCCCCACACAAGATGAGCGCAGAATCGATGCCCGGTGCCTTTCCCTGCTTCTCCTTGGAATGTGAGCCTCATCTGAAAACCGGTTGGATCCCATGTATTCCAATGGGTCATCCAAAAAGTCGAGGCTGTTCCGTAGGTGGAGAGTTTGAGAGACGCACCCTCTCCTTGCTGGCTGTGCGATGGTGGGTTCATCTCTCATTCTTTTTTATTTATAAACTGGAGATAATAGAACCCACCCTACCCTACCTACCTCGTTGGGAGGATTAAATGAGATCATGAGAAAGGACAGGGTTTTATCAGATTCTAAAGGGCTGCAACGCCTCCATAATTCTTATCCCAACGCAGCTCAGAAGGTGATAGAACTGACAGGACTCCTTCCAAATGAAGCCAAGGAATCCTGGATCCACCCCCTCAAAGAGCAAGGCAGCAGCAGCCCCGCCAACGCGTTTGTGTTTTTTTTTTTTTTTTAAGAAACAAATTCCTGGGATTTATCTGATTGCCACTTTGCTCAAGCAAATCATTTTTCTCATCTAAATGCAGTAGCAGTAACAGCAACTGTAAAATGACTTACTCTTCTTAACACTTTGCTTTGGTGGCAGGAAGAAAATGAGACAAGCTGTAAAGGTGTGCTGTATATTTCATTCCATATTACAGAAAAACCCCAAACACAATAATCCTGTGCGAATGTTTCCAGAGTCAGACGGGCTGGAGGGTGGTGGGGTGAGGGAACCTGGGGACCCAAGGCCCGAGGGCAGCTCAGCAGGCAGTGACCACGAAGGGGCAGAGGAAGACGCATGGGGCCGGGCATGAGTTGGGGTGCCGGTCGCCTGCACCCACCCACCTCCACACACAGACCCCCACTGTCCCTGTTCTCGCTTTTCTTGCAGCTCCGAAAGTCCACTCTCAGGACAGGCTGTAACAGAAGCCACTTCAGCCTCAGGGTGAACATAAGAACCCCCCCCCCCCCCATTGCCTCTCTTTAAAGGTATTTCTGTTTTAACCCTTATCACTGTTTCAAACCTTCCATTTAATCTTCAAGCCCCCCAACGTGAGGACATCCTCCAGGACGTGGCTTCTGCCCGCCTCTCTGGCCAGTTCATCGTTCTACTCCACCACCCCTACATCCCAATCCCAGTCCCTGCGCCAGGCCCGTGGTGAAGGCAGAGCTGTACGTCTTGATTGTGGTGAGAGTTAGACAAGACTGCACAAGGGATGAGTCTGGCCCGCTCACGGGCACGCACACGAGCGCGTGTATAACTGGTGAAGACCGAATAGCTTATGAATTGTACCAAAGTCAATTCCATCGCAGCAGTGTTGGGCTATCAGGGCACAAGATGCCAACTTTATTTATTTATTTATTTTAAGATTTTATTTATTTGACAGAGAGAGACACAACGAGAGAGAGAACACAAGCAGGGGGAATGGGAGAGGGAGAAGCAGGCTTCCCGCTGCGCAGGGAGCCCAAGGCGGTGCTCGATCCCAGGACCCAGGGATCATGACCTGAGCCAAAGGCAGATGCTTAACGACTGAGCCACCCAGGCGCCCCGAGATGCCAACTTTGAGCAAGAGAGCTGATGTGGCATGGGACCTCCCTGTACCTTTTCCTCACAGCTTCCTGTGAATCTGTCTTAATTCCAAAATACAAAGGTTTAAAGAAAATGCATCAGGTTTTCCCCTGTCTTTAACTCTTTTGCTAGAACACCACCATTCACATATATAGCGTCTAACTCTTCTACATTCTTCAGATCAGCTCGTGCATCGTTGCTCGGTACAAAGTAGGCACTCCGTAAGTGTTTATTGAACGAGTGAACGAGCGGTCCCTGTTTCTCTGTGATAAAGAGAGAGGCTGTGAATCAGTAAGACGACATAAGCTTGCAGTGGAAAGCACACATTTGGAAGTCAGACTACCCGACTGAAACCCCAGTTCTAGACACTCCTCTAGCTGTGTGACTTCTGAGCTTGGCTTCCTCACCTTCTCAGTAGGAATGGTACGAACGCTGTAGGGTTAGTCCAAGGGTCGCACGAATAAATGCACTGGGATACAGTAAGAAATATATATTTGGTCTTCTCCCCAGTTCCTGGCACAGCTTCTAAAATCCTTGGAATTTCCCACAAATCGAAACCACTGTGAGCTATCACCTCACACCTGTCAGAATGGCTAAAAGCAAAAACTCAAGAAGCAACCAGTGTTGGCGAGGATGTGGAGAGAAAGGAATCCTCCTTTGGGAATGGTGGGAATGCGAACTGGTGTAACAACTATGGAAAACAGTATGTAGTTTCCTCAAAAAATTAAAAATAGAGCTACCCTACGATCTAGTAATTGCACGACTGGCTACTTACCCAAAGAATACAAAAACGCTAATTTGAAGGGATATATGCACCCTATGTTTATTGCAGCATTATTTACAATAGCCAAATTATGGAAGCAGCCCAAGCGTCCATCCACCGATGAATGGATGAAGAAGAAGTGGTATAAGTAATGGAATACTATCCAGGCATCGAAAAGAATGAAATCTTGCCATTTGCAACAACATGGATATATCTAGAGAGTGTTATGCTAAGTGAAATAAGTCCATCAGAGAAAGACAAATACCATATGATCTCACTCATATGTGGACTTTAAGAAACAAAACAAATGAACAAAAGGGAAAAAAAAGATAAACCAAAAAACAGACACTTAACGTAGAGAGCAAACTGATGGTTACCATCGGGGAGGTGGGTGAGATAGGTAATGGGGATTAAGAGCACACTTGTCATGAAGAGCACTGAGTCATGTAGGGAAGTGTTGAATCCCTACACTGTACACCTGAAACTAATATAACACTGTATGTCAACCACACTGGAATTCACATTCTAAAAACATAAATAAAATAAAATCCTTGAAATTTCCTGAGAGATAGGAGCATCTTTTGTTATTCATAACCCTTTCCATACGTGAGTTTACATTAATTAGGTGATTCTTGGTGGACGCCTAGAGAGCTTCAGGAAGAAGCCTGATTGCCAGAGGAATGAACCTGTGGTAAGAAGGTTGGAACTTCCAGCCCCACCCCACAACTCCAGGGAGTTGAGTGGGGCTAAAGATTGAGTTCAATCTTTAACCGTCAACGATTTCATCAATCTCGCTTATGTGATGGAACCTCCATAAAAACCCATAAACAATGGGTTCTGCGAGTTTCCAGGCTGGTGAACCTTTCACAGTGCTGAGAGCCTGGAGTGCCCAGAGAACACATGGGAGCTCCATGGACCTCCCTATCCCCATCCTTTGCCCTGCGTTATCTCTTCCAATTGTCTCTTACTGAGCTCTAGCCTTTATAATCAACTGGTAACAGTAAGAAGTAAAGTGTTTTCCTGAGCTGTGTGAGCCATTCTAGCAAGTTATCAAACATGAGAAGGGGGTCGTTCATAGCTGCCTGGTCAGAAGTACGGATCATAACGTGGGACTTGTAATTAGTGTCTGCAGTGATGGGATGGCGGGAGCGGTCTTGTGGGACTGAGCCCTTCACCTGTGATGTCTGCCCTAACTCCAGATCCTGTCAGAACTGATTTGAACTATGGGACACCCAGCTGGTGTCCAGAGAGTTAAAGAAGTGGTAGTGTGAGGAAAAGCCCCACATTTGGTGCCAGAAGTATTGGGAATAGAAATAGTTCAGGCTGACATAAAGTCCTTAAAATAGTGCCCGGGCATACAGTAAGCTCTCAAATTTGGCTATCATTATCTCTGGGATGGTTTTCTGACCTGTCTCCACCCTTACCCGTCCTACCCTCCCCACGTGTACCTAAAATACCCTGTGCTCCCCGACCCAGCATGATCTTATCTTCCTGTGTGCCCCACTATCTACCACTGTGCAAAAAACTACCCCAAGACTAGAGGCTGAAAATTACGACATCATTTATTCTGCTTATGAATGTGCACTTGGGCAGGCTCACTGAGGACCGCTTACCTCGGCTCTAGCTGGCACCAGCCAGTATGGCTCAAAGGCTGGGGGCTGGGATCTAAATGTTCGCTCACTTGCGCAGTGCCTGATACAGTCTAGCAACTGGGACCTCAACTGGGGTTCTCACTCAGACTCAGAAATGTAGCCTCTGCATGCCTCAGGTTTCCTCACAACATGGTGTCTAAGTTCCCAGGGCGAGTATCCCAACCAAAAAAGAGGCAAGTGGAGGCCATATTGTTTCTGATGACCCAACCTTGGGAGCCACAGTGTTACTTCCTTCACAGTCGATTCCCTGAGGCAGTCACAAAGGTCCTCTAAGCTCAAGGTGCAAGGAAATAGATTCCCCTTCTTGATGGAGGAATGGCAAGTTTCTGGAAAACACGTAGAACCCGAAATACCACTGTATGAACTACGTCTTTTATTTTCTGTATCCTAAGGCTTTGATGTCTGGAGAGATTGCCCTTCTCGGGGTTGACCAATTCCTACAGATAGTGAACTACTTACCCAAGAGCATACTTTTCAAATATAAACCAACCAATCCAGAACCCACACATAACCAGCATCTTTATTGGTCTGTCACACTCTGAGCTACTATCCCCATACCCTCATCACCCCAGGGCCAGGTCCCAGACAACTAGGGACAGTCCATATGCCTCAGAGCCCACTGAAATCACTTAAGTAGCCAAACCTAAGCCTGCCTACCCTGCTTGGTGGGTGCCTTCCCTCTGAAACCACAATGGAGACTCTTTTTTTTTTTAAGATTTTATTAATTTATTTGTCAGAGAAGGAGAGAGAGAGAGAGAGGCAGGCAGAAGGAGAAGCAGGATCCCCACGAGCAGGGAGCCCAATGCAGGGCTCAATCCCAGGACCCTGGGATCATGATCTGAGCTGAAGGCAGACACTTAACCAACTGAGCCACTCAGGTGCCCCCACAATGGAGACTCTTGCCCCAGTTTTTCTCTCCTCTCCTGATGATCCTGGTGCTTTTCCAGGTAGCCCCTCATGCCCCGGCATGCCCCCTCCTCTTGAAATCTGTGAGTACAACTGAACTATCTTTTCAGTACTAAAAGGAAACTTTTCAGTCTCCTAATCTGTCAGCCTTATCATACGTTAAATTTTTTAGTAATATACTATGTTTTAGAATAATTACTATGGCCATTTTGGAGAAATACAATCTTCTACTCTCTGCTTTATAATTAATTATGAACTTGCCTTTTCCCTCAACCTGTGTGCACACGGAAAACAGAGCTTTCCTTTATCTCTTAAAAGAAGTATGCCTAGTACATAAGAAGTACTCAATAAATTTTTTTTTAATACTCAAATGTGATCTTTATTTATACAAAATGCCTCAATTCCTACAGCAGTTCATAAATATTTGCTTTTAATTTCAGGATTGCTTTTTTTTAATAATATTTTTTTATTATGTTATGTTAGTCACCATACAGTACATCCCTAGTTTTTGATGTAAAGTTCCATGATTCATTAGTTGCGTATAACACCCAGTGTACCATGCAATACGTGCCCTCCTTACTACCCATCACTTGCCTATCCCATTCCCCCACCCCCCCGCCCCTCTGAAGCCCTCAGTTTGTTTCCCAGAGTCCATAGTCTCTCATGCTTCATTCCTCAATAAATGTTTTTTGATGTTACTGGCTGACTGAATACTTGATAGCCATGCTACAACCTTTGTCCTCCTCACTGGGGATCCAAAGAGAAAGAACCCTTCGCAAATTCCTTGAGCATACCCTGTCACGGTGGCTGCTTGATCCACCAGCCCTTCTCTTTCTACTCCTTCCTGCTGAAGCACAAAACCCCAAGTCTTGTCACATCTTTGTGAGGTTCCCTGGGATAACGCAAGCCTCCTGTGAGTCTCGGGGGTTGGACGTGTGGAGGGAGCCCTGAGGCGATGTTCATCACCAGAAAGCTACACGGGCGTTCAGAGAGCTGATGGATGTTCAATCACTTGCAGTTGTGCGTGCAAACAGCTGGGGTGTCCCTTATCCAGGCATGTCAGTCACGCCTCGCGAAACCAATGAAGGGGAATTTCCCCAATGCTAAAATCTCCAGAGAGTCCCCAAAGAAGGGGAATCATGGCCTCAACTGCCCCCATCTCAGAAAAGTGCAGGAACTTCCAAGTTCTACACAGACGCCTGGGACAATGCCTGGATTGTCACTAACAAATGTGATGGTAAGAAGCAGCAAAAGCAAGGGGATGCTTCTCCCGCCCTCTGGATTTCGAATTCCTTCTCCCGTTCCTCCTGTGAGGACAAAGTCTTCCCCAAAGAACGAGGACCTTCTTCCTCAAGCCCAAATGGTGCATGAGAGGAAGGACACCTGAGCAAGATTCACGGCAGGGTAGGCAGGAGGTCTGGAAAGACTTCCACACCTCTTCTGCCTGACTGTCCAACGCTGGGGTCCATTTGACAAGAAACTCTAATCTTATTCCCTAAGAAGAGATGAGATGGAAAAGGCAAATACTTCTACTGACAAATTGGTTTTAGGTCAGTTAGTCCTTGTTTCGGCAAATAATCCTTCCTCATGAGCAGATTTGGTTGACGGGTAGGAGAGAAAACTGAGAAGAGACACAGGGGGAGGGACTGAGGGCAGAAAATTGATTCTCTGCCTCCTTCCAGAGGAGTCTCCCCAGGAAGCCTTCCTTCCTCTCCCAAGACCTTCTCAAATGACCATAGTGAGAGTTTTGAGTAGCTGTCCAAAAAAGTCATTCTAGTTCCCCACCCCCTGCAGCCCCAGGTCCTGTTCTCCACGTCAACCACCTGGGTCATAGAGGGATATCTCAGTTGCTCTAAGCTCTCCACGGAAAAATGTTTTTCAATGCATGGCATACCTTCTAGAGAATAAGACTTTTCTCAGCCAGATTTTAAATTTTAAATGCAACATCATTCACAAGAGCCAAAAGGTGGAAACAACCCAAGTAAACATCAGCAGATGAACGGATAAACAAAATGTGGTCTACACCTACACCGGATTAAAATGTGGTCTACACCTACACCGGATTAAAATGTGGTCTACACCTACACCAGATTAAAATGTGGTCTACACCTCCAATGGATTATTCGTCAGCCTTTAAAAGGAATGAAGTTCTGACACACGTCACAACACAGAACTTCCAGGACATCATGCTAAATGAAATAAGCCAGACATGGGGCGCCTGGGTGGCTCAGTCGGTGAAGTGACTGCTTTCAGGTCAGGTCATGATCTCAGGGTTCCAGGATCCAGCCCTGTGTCATCGGACTCCCTGCTCAGCAGGGAGTCTGCTTCTCCTTCTCCTTTTGCCCCTTCCCCCTCAACTGGTCCCACTGGTACACTCTCTCTCTCAACTAAATGAATACAATCTTTAAAAAAAAATAAAGACACCAGACACAGAAGGACAAATATTTTATGATTCTACTTGTGTGAGATACCTAAAATAGGCAAATTTATAGAGACAGAAAGTAGAATAGTGGCTCCCAGTAGCTAGGGAGAGGGAGGAATGAGGACTTATTGTTTAATGGGTACAGAGTTTCTGTTTGGGAAGAGGAGAAAGTTCTGGAAATGGATGGTGGCGATGGTTGCACAACAATGTGGATATACTAAATACCACCAAATTACATGCTTAGAAGTGGCCAAAATGGTAAATTTTATGATATGGATATTTTAACACAATAAAAAAAATTTTTTTAAATGCAATTACCACTCTCTGCAGGCTGCTACTTGCCTTCCATCCCATTCTCTGACCCAGTCCTCTATCAATGAATGATTGAGCACTACTGAGCAGGGCAAGAGCCATGTTCTGGAGCACATTGGAGTATGGCAAGGTGAAGTTTCTGTCTCTACTGAGAGGCCAGTACTTATGCCAAAGAAATGAAGGCTGGCCAGGGCGCCTGGGTGGCTCAGTCAGTTAGGCGTCTGCCTCCAGCTCAGGTCATGATCTCAGGGTCCTGGGACCGAGCCCTGCCCTGGGTCAGGCTCCCCGCTCAGCAGGAAGTCTGCTTCTCCCTCTGTGTCTGTGCCTTCCCTCTCCTTATGCTCTCTGTCTCTGTCTCTCTCTCAAATAAATAAATAAAATCTTAAAAAAAAAAAAATGAAGTCTGGTCTGTTTCCACACTGTCACCAAACACACTTTGCCCAGGCTTTCCCTCTGGTACAACACATCTTCCACGGCTGCCTTTTGCCCACAAGCTCAAGGTCTAAAACTTAGGCCAGAGTTCAACACCCTCCCCATCTGGTCTAAACTTCCAAGCTCTCACTCACTACCCACCTCCGCACACTCTACACCCATTGGGCCTCCTCCCTGTTCTCCAAACACTCCCTCGCTTCCTCTCTACTGGATCTCCTGCCCACTTCTCTGTCCGGTGTGAGCCCCAGCCCCGCCGTGGTCGCTCCTACCGCCCAACACGTCTCACAGCAGCCTTCGTCTGCATCGTTCCCTTTATTGCTTGGTTATGCAACAGAGCTGCTGGGGGTGGTAATGACATTGTGAAGAGTCAAGCTCTAAGGAACTTCAGGAGATTATTTCATTCGACTTCCTTAATTTGTAGCGAGGACACCCAGCCTGAGCCATGTCCCAGCACTCATGAGCTGCGGAGGAGGGAACAGAATCCACGACCTAACACCAGCTCCTTTCTCTCCTTCAGAGCCCCAGGTTGTCTCCATTGTCCCCAACAGGGTTTGAAGCTCCGCCCGGGGCAGACAAGGGCCACAGCCCATGTCATATGTGTCCTCACAAACCCAGCATGGTATTACTAAGCCCACGTTGAAACCCTAAAGGTGTTTCTAGACCATCCCCTTATCCGCATGGGCCTCAAATTTCTCTTAACAGTCTCTTATGAATAAACTTTTCACCTCTCCCAATGCAGACTGTCTTTCTTGTGAGTCTTCTAAGAGGGAATTAGGCAAACCAAAACAAAAGCAGTGGGAGAATATATTTGAAGAAACTTAGCCAATTTTTCCAGCCCCAGAAGCATGTTCAGTTTACTTCTTGGCCCTCAGTGTGGACCCAGCATAAACTGAACCAGACATACTTGCTCTAATTTTATCTCGACTTTGCAGACAGATAGTAACCTGGGTTGGTTTCGTTCATCTGTTTCCTGGACCATGAATTCATCATTGCTCTTGCTGGCTCGGCTGTGTGGGCATTCTTTCAGTTGGAACGCACACAGGCTGCTTCCTTCTCCACCGAGCTCTTAAAAGGAAAAAAGAAAACACAGCTTCGCCTCCCCCTTTATAAAGAGACAGAACCCCTCCCACAAGGCCAGGCAGCATCTACGCGAAGGGCTGATTTTGCAGACATCCCTTACCTGGGGCAGAACCCAGCTCGCCTCCAGCAGACAAGCTTGTCTTTCTGGGATTCTGTTCGTCCTTCCAGCCTAACGGATCCCATCAGGAGCAGGATGTGGCTTTTGCCGTCACAAACCATAGAATCCGGAGGTAATGGTCACAGTGATGGGGGGCCTCCCGCCAGCCCATCAGCCCTGGGGTTTGCTTGGTGAGGAGGATGGAAAGGAAAACGGGGGAAGTTCTCAATGCCGGGGAACTTTTGAGAGGCCCGATGGGGGAGGGAGGCCCCGATCCGTAACTGCAGAAGCCTCATGCAAAATTTAATTACAACTTGGGCGGAAACGAACACCAGAAATAAGTGTCATTCATCAACTGAAAACACCAACTAAGGTAAACACTGCCGCAAAGTCAGGGCAAGAAAGGGAGGAGGAAGGAAAGAGGGGGGATCACTCTGGATATCAAACAAATCGAATTACCCTGAAGGCCCGGCCAGACACATGCATTAATCATCGGTTATCCCGGCTGCACACCTGTACGGGAAGCAGAACCTGGCGGGCTCCAAATGACTCCGGCTGACGGGGCGGGCCAGCAGCTTTTCCTGGGGGGCCGGACAGGAGGGACAAGGGTGCAGGCCCAGGGGAGCCTGGCCCGCAAGTGGCCACGTGGCTCTCCCAGCGAGGATTCCATTCAGACCGTGCAATCCCCAGCTCTCCGGCCCAGTGACTTTTTCCAGCCCCGTTTTTTGCCGAAGCCCCTGCACTTCCTTCAGACCTGGGCAAACCTGCGGCACCCCCACCTCGTTCTGCAGGCTTCCCTGGAAGAGGGCAGGCTTGGGGTGGGGGGGAAGTCAGGCCACTGCAAGGATTGGCGGGCCAGCAGGGGCCAGCTTCCAAATCCTTGATGGGGCTGGTTTTCTTCTAGAGTGCGATTCAGAGTGGAGGGGGAAGGCGAGTGCAATGGGTTGGGGCGGGGGGGCGGAGACAAAGTGGCCCTGTGACTTTGTTTCCCCCTGCAGCAGGGGCTTGTACACTCACGAGCTCCGGGGGCTGGTCACAAGCTGAAGCCGTGTCATCCGAGGAGGTTGGAGAGCTGCTCGGCTGTCCGGGTTGGGAGCTCTTTGCCCTTGATGAGAAATTTCAAGTGGGAACCATCTGAGTGTGTGAGCCTCTGTGAATGAGAGAGTGCATTTAGAGGGAACAAATGATTTATTAGCGGGGCCTCCGCAAAGTCTCCTTTGGAAAGGGAGGGAGCTCCCCCTCCACCCCCCTTATCATTAAAACATTACAGGGGTAGACTCCATTTGGCCTCCTGAGCCGGCCTGCAAGGGAGTCACAGCTAATCAGGCAGCCAGCTCAGCTCCTCCAGCCTTTCTCTGAATGCAACAATATGTATAAACTGGCAAAATGGACCGCGGACCCACTTTGATGTTGAACAAAGAGGAAAAACTCCACAACAGCCTAGGAACGGTACTCCCGTTTAACTCTTCTGCGTCCTTCGGCAGAGCAAATGGGAAGTGCCGACACAGCGGGACAGGGCTCCAGGGAGAGCTAAATAATGAACCATTACCATTTCAGGCTCTTCCACCCAGGTATTCTCTAGCAAGAGAGAAGGGCCCGTCTCAGCCTCTGAACTACTTGCTCTGATTATATAAGGGACTGTCTTTTGAGCAATTGCGGGGGCCTGAAGCCATAGGACCGGGTCTATAGTCACCATCTCATTTAACCCTTGCCACATCTCTGTGGGATCCATACCAACCTCCCATTTGGAAGATGGATGAACAGGGTGGTTAAGGGACGTGCCTCATATGTCCCGGCCCATCCAGGATTCCAGACCCATGTTTCTCAGTTTCCCAAACCCTCCCAGCAGCACAAAAGCTCGGGTTGTTTCTCATGCTCATGAGCGAATTCCCTTTTCTTGGGAATGAGATGTTCTGCATAAGTAAACTTCGTAGATCTAAAACCTATCTCTTTAAAGCCAAATCTTTTTACATTTATAATTAGCTTGGAATAGAATTTTTCAAAAATATATGGTATGTTTCCATGGCTTACAAAAGAGAAAATGCCAAGGGAATGCCCTTCCTCCGGACAGGCAGGAATTCCAGCCTACAGGTGCTCAGAGATACCTAGGAAGGGGTAGGCACTGTGAGCCCCGAGGGCAACTCGCTGCAGATGTGGGGAAGATGGACCCACTTCAGGGACTGCAGGCCAGGAGGTGGGTCAGAAGGGTTGAGGGTTGGCGGTTAGGTGAAAACCATGCAGGAATAAAAGCACTGGAAAGATTTTCAATCGCCATCTGGGAATGGAACAAGAAAACCAATCATGGATCAAGACATAAGTAGCTTGTGGGTGCCTGGGTGGCTCAGTCGATTAAGCATCTGTCTTCGGCTCAGGTCATAATCCGGGGTCCTGGGATGGAGCCCCACGTCGGGCTTCCTGCTCAGCGGGGAGCCTGCTTCCCTGCCTGCTCGTGCTCTCTCTCTCAAATAAATAAATAGAATCTTAGAAAAAAGGAAAAAAAATGTAGGAAGCTTGTGAGATTCTAGCATCGGGATTGTCCCATTTCCCCCTTGGTAATCAATGGTAAAAACCACCTCTGAAACAAGACAAAATAAATGTTTGAAACATAAAAATGTGCGTGAGCCCGAATGTCAACAGTGGTGACTCCGGTGAGGTTACTAACCTTCTTCTTTCTTCTTACACCAGGGCTCTGTTTTAACTTAGACCAGAGAGGTGTCTCCGGTACTCAGCTTTCACACTCCGCGCTGTGTCTGAAGAGCACGTGGAAGAGAAGACGTCCTCTGACTGCAGAGCTGCATCACCTTGACAATAAAAGGTAAGGAACATCTACATTATGGGGCTGTATTCAAATAGTACACATTTTCAGTCCAGAAACCTGAAAAAATGGGGAGGCTCTCGTATCAGAAAGAGCTGGCTTGGCATCCTGGCTCTTCTGCTTCCTAGCAGAGCCACCTGGGACCCTTGACTTACTCTTCCAGACTCAGTTTCTCTCTCTGCAACACAGGACTGCTGATGGCTCCTTCCCAGGACTGTGGCGAGACGCAGCGATTCATGGGGAGTCCTTTTCGTTTATAGAATACAGGAAATGAACAGGTACGCTCGTGGGAACAACCTAGATTGCCTGCATTTACAAATACGACCCCTCCCTCCAGCCTCTCTACTATCAAGTTAGACCTCATTGAAACATTCATTGTGAAAGTATAAAATTTATGGTGAGTTAGGTCTGTTCTGGACACTGCTTTAAAGACTCTGGCAATTACCAAAGCGCCAAGAGAAGCTCATTGTTAAGATTAGGGCCACAGGGCACCTGGGGGTTAAGCATTTGATTCGGACTTAGGTCATGAGCTCAGGGTCGAGAGATTGAGCTCCCCATCCGGCTCCCTGCTCTGCGCAAGTCTGCTTGAGATTCTCTCTCTCTCCCTCTGCCACCCCCCCCACTTGCACCTGCTTTCTCTAAATAAATGAATAAAATCTTAAAAAAAAAAAAAAAAAAGATTGTCTCTCCCCCCTTGGCCCCTCCCCCTCCCTCTCTAAAAGATCAGGGCCGCAGCACAAGACCATATTAGAATAAAGCTACCCTGCAGAGAATTATGTGGGTTGAACATCCAATTAAATAATGTACTTGTTATTTTCACATGCCTTCTCTCACTCACTTAACAGAAGAGCCTCACAAGGTGGGTATTATCATCCCCATTTGGCACCAAGTTTGGACAACTTCCTGTGGTCATAGAACCAACAGGTAACATAGCTGGGATTTGGACCCAGATCTCCCGACTCTGATGTCCCTTCTTTACACATTGTTTCAAGTTGTCACCAATTTTCATAATCGGCTTAGATACTGGATTCGTGTTAATAGTACCCAGAACATTATTTAAAGCCGGACAATTCCAAGGAAATTTGTCAATGGTTTATAATCCATGGATGAGTGATTCTGAATATTACTGGTAAAATGCAATTTCTCCCTCCATCTGTCTTCCTCCTTCTGCTTCTGTCTCTTTCTGTCCCTCTCCCCTCCCCCACCTGGTAGTATTCCCATCAATATAAAGATACGATTGTAAATCCAGGATGTTAGTTCAAACTTTCTTTTTTCATCTATTCAATTCATGAAGGAAAGAGGGAGATTACAAATACATATCCCTTAACCCTAGGAGTTTATCCTTGGCTTTTGTACTGAAAACCATTTACCCTAAGGCTAAGACAGTATGTGCAATGTTTCTGCTGGCACGTTTTTTTTTTTTTTTTAAGATTCTTTTTTTAAAAGTAATCTTTCCACCCAACATGGGACGCGAACTTACAACTCTGAGATCAAAAGTCTCACGCTCAGGGTGCCTGGGTGGCTGATTTGGTTAAGCGTCTGACTCTTGATTTCAGCTCAGGTCATGATCTTGGGGTCCTGGGATCGAGCCCCACATCAGGCTCCCTGCTCGGCATGGAGTCCGCTTCTCCCTCTGCCCCACCCCTGCTTGTGCTATTTTCTCTCTCAAATAAATACATAAATAAATACAATAAATAAAAGCTCTGCTTGTCTCAAGTGGGGAGGCAAATGGGCAGGCCCATCATTTAATAGAGGTGTCACTTAAAACACTCCCCCAGAAGACCCCAAGAGGGGTCCAAAAGAAGTCAACGATACTTAATCCTCTTCTGGGAAAAATATGGAATAGGAAGTCCGAAATATAGACTTGGTGTGGTCATTAAACTTGCAGCATGTCCCGTCCCCTCTCTGAGAGGGACCTGACACTCTCTACAGTCCTCCACTCTTCCAGTTCCTGCTGGAAAAAATCACGCCATTGTGAAGGGGCAGCTCGGCAGAGAAGCCGGTGGGGGTTCTCCGGGGGAGAACCTGGGGGGGCAGCTGTTCTCTCTCGGTGTCACAGTAACTTCGTGGAAATCCAGCCATCTCGACGGAACCTCGGTCTGACAGAGGGGGCCGCCATGAGCAGCTAGCGAAGATGGGGCCTAAGTCTCAGCCTGCCGCACAAATATTTTGTTCTCGAACACCCACCCGGCAGACACCCTGGTGTTTGACGTGGCTCTTGCTAGTGCGGGTCTGTTGGAAGCTGTGGTATCTTATCTCCGGCCGCACGGAGCCTCGGGGCCTCTCCAGGGAGGGGCTGTGGGGGGGGGGGGGAGCGCAAGATTTGACTTGCTGCTGTTAACTCCAGACCATAAACATCGGTTATTTGAACAAAACTTTCTACATGAGCCGCTTATCGAACTCTCTGGGCCTCGGTTTCTTCTCTGGTAAAAGAGAAATCCCAACAGCCACCTCCTGGGGCTGCTTGTGGTAATTAAATAAGAAAATCCATGTAAAGCGGGTGACACAGAATAAAGGGTCAGTCCTTCCCTTTCCGGCGTTGGCCATGACCTTCCCCGCAGGTGAGATGGAGTGAGGAGTCCCCGGACGTGGAAGAACTGACACTGGGAAGCCAAGCAGGCAAGAGCCCTAGACAAGAAAGGGCGGGCTTCCAGGTCACACGCTGTCCCCAGAGTGGGTTTGTGAGCAGAGGGGACACAGCTCAGTAAGACAGAAGTCAAGCTGAGCGCTAAGCTCTAGGGCGACTGGGGATTCCTGAATGCTAATCCAACAGCTTCGACATGGATACTTTTTTATTTCCACAAATTAAAACGAGACTGAGAGCATTGTGCGAGCATTTGAGGTAGACCCACACATGCCAACGCATAATTCACTTCGCGATGCACCCGGGTCCCTTTGGCTCCAGTATAGACAACAAGGGCAAACTAGAGATCCAGAAGTGAATTTGGGTTAGTGACTTATATAGAAGAGCCATTTGAAAACTACAGTATGGACGCTCCTTCGCTGTTTTAGCCCTGGACATGTGTGCTGGAATCTTCCTAAGATGCTAAAACCAATGTTGAAGGTACAAGTGTATCAAGAAACATCAAAGTGCTCGTTCTCTCTGAGCTATTCTGTCTCTGGGAATGTGTCATAAGGCAGTGATTTGGTGGCTGAAGCCAGAAATGGGAACACCATTCAGTTAGGACACAGCAAGAGACGCTGATGACGTGAGCCATGGGAACACTCACGCAAGCACGTAGCCATGAAAAAGCGTGTGTTTTGAAATTCATATTGTAACATGGGAAATGCCTATAATGTCACATTCACTGAAAAAGGAACAAAACATTAGACATAAATATGGCTAAAACTCTTTTTTAAATGAGCAAACAAAAAATTAAAATATTAGAAGGAACTATGCTAAAATGTCAATAGTGATTTTCTTTGGGTGGTAGAACTATTAAAATGTTTTTCTTCTTTTAACTTTCTGTACATTTTCTGGCTTTTAAAAATTGAGGTACCATTTACCTGCAATAAAGCACATAGATCTTAAGTGTACAGTCAGTGGATTTTTTAAAAAATATTTTTATTTATTTATTTGACAGAGAGAGAGACCCCCAGCGAGAGAGGGAACGCAGGCAGGGGGAGTGGGAGAGGAAGAAGCAGGCCCCCAGAGGAGGAGCCTGATGTGGGGCTCGATCCCAGACCGCTGGGATCACACCCTGAGCCGAAGGCAGATGCTTAATGACTGAGCCCCCCAGGCGCCCCTAGTCAGTGGATTTTGAACCAAATATATATACACCAAGAACCCAAGCAAGTCCTCCAATGGCCCTTCCTTATCAATCTCCCTCTCTGCCCAGAGGCAACCATCATTCTGATTTCAATCTCCTTAAATTAGTTTTGTGTGTTCTTGAACTTCATATAAATGGGTTCAAGTATTATTTTGTATGTGGTTTCTTTCATGCAAAATAGCATTTAAGATTGATCCAGTTGTTGGATTCCTTGTTACTTGCTGAAGAGCATTCCAATGCATGGACAACCACATTCCATTTATCCATTCACCTGGCTTTTGTTTTTGTTTTTTTAAGATTTTATTTATTGAGATGCCTATGTGGCTCAGGTGGTTAAGCATCTGCCTTTGGCTCAGGTTGTGATCCTGGGGTCCTGGGATCGAGTCCTACACCAGGCTCCTTGCTCAGCGGGGAGCCTGCTTCTCCCTCTGCCCCGCTCGTACTCTTGCTCTCTCTCTCTCTCTCTCTGTCAAATAAATAATACATACAATCTTTTTTTAAAAAAATTTTAAATTATTTAATTATTTATTTGAAAGAGAGAGAATGGAGGGGGGGTCAGACAGAGAGAGAGAGAGAGAATCCCAAGCAGACTCTGTGCTGAGTGCAAAGCCCGACCCGGGGCTCAATCTCACAACCATGAGATCATGGCTTGAGCTGAAACCAAGAGTCAGACACTCAACTGACTGAGCCACCCAGGTGCCCCTAATTTTTCCTGTTCTAGTAGCTGTGTGGTGGCACCTCACTGGCTTTAATCCGCATAACCCCAAAGGCTAACAAAGCATATTTTCACCTACTTATTTGCCATTGCTATCTCTTGTTCTGTGAAGTGTCTGTCCCTCATCTTTAATATTTAGTCCTGAGTCTCACAAGTCTTATTGGCCAGCTCTGATCCTTGGCTACCTCCGAGGCCCCACTGGACCCAGTGAGGGGCGGGGGGGGGGGGTCTTTTGTGACACCCAAAAGAAAACCAAGAGCCATTGCTAAAAGTCAGGCAAATGTATGTGGATGGCCCAAAACAACACATGCCCATCACACCCTCCTTTTCCTCCAACCTCTATTTTGCCCCATCTTTACCTGTCAAGACCCCCAACCATCTTTCAGGGCCCAACTTAAATGCTGCATCTTCCAAGGAACTTTCTTGATCCCCTCTTGCCTTTCTCCACCACCAACATAGATGTTTGTTTTATTCTCTCATAAATTTGTAATTTACTCGGTAATCTATTATCAGGATTTCTAAACCTGGGTCTCATCTGCCTTACCACATAATGCATTTTTTTAAAGAAACAGAGACAGAGTGTGTGTGCACGAGAGGGAGCAGGAGGAGGGGAGGCAGAGGGAGAGGGAGAGAGAAGAGAATCTTAAACAAGGCTCCATGCCCAGTGCAGAGCTTGACCCAGGCTCAATTTCATAACCCTGAGATCATGACCTGAGCCGAAATCAAGAGTCAGATGCTTAACTGACTGAGCCACCCAGGTGTCCCCCACATAATAAATTTTTAAAGATCAGGGTCAGCAACTTGGCACAAGGTCTTATGCATAGCAAAGCACACATTGACTCATGCAGTCACTCAACTAACATTGTTGAGCATCATGTGTACACGAAGTCCGATGCTAGAGATGGCATTCAACTATGAATACGACAGACATAGTCCCGGCCCTCGTGAAGCCTGTAATTTTATGTGCCAATATAGACAAGAAAACAGCCAAAATCATCACAAGGTGGTGAGCACGCTGGTGGGGGGAGAAGAGATAATACAAAGTCCTCGACACTGGAGGCTTGACAGATAAATAGCCAAGTGAAGAAGAGTCCATACTATTGTATTAAATATAAGTGATTTAAATTAGAAATCACTAAATATGCAAGGAATGGTGACCATCGCCTGCCAAGCAAAGAGGGACAAACGAAAGATACCTCTACCCATCTTAGAGGTGCCACAGTGGGGGTCTTGTGATCTGCCTCTGACCTGCTTTCACACTGCCTTGGAATTGTTTTAAAAGTGGGAAGGGGGCTGTGTAGGAAGATAAGGAGCGAGAAGCACCCACAGCAGGAGCCAACACCGGTGTGCACCTGGGAAGCGTGAGGCTAGTCCCTGTCCCCGTGCAGCTGTGGGAGCATTTTGCTGGTAAGCAAGATGCAGGACTGGAGGACTGGAGGGGCGGGAGGAGAGGGGGAGGGAAAGAGTTGAAAAAGAGGTTACAAATTGTGCAGAGAAATAACAGCATTTATTTCTAAATGACAACTCTTTATCTTCCTACCCCAGGCCTATTTGTTGACAAGCCATTCTGTCAGAATTTGTTGGTCAAGGAGAGGGAGGCCCCGCGTGCAGGAGGCACATTAGACCTTGATCTTGTCTCTGTTGGAATTCAGGAGACTCCCCGTAGCAATCAGCCTCCTAATGGACAAGAGGCACCTTTGGGAATGGGAATTTGACAAGGCTTGTCAAAGCTGTCAGACAGCAGCAGGGTCCTTCTCATTCTTCTGTTCCTACCAGAGGAGGGGAACAACTCCGTGGGCTACGCCAATCCTTCCAGGACAAGAGCTAAAACCACAGTGAAAAGCTGCTCAGACATTAGCAGGGCCGACGCATAAATCCGTCATATAAAAAAAATATCTCGATGAATTAAACAGGTACCGGCCAAGCACACCGTGTATCTTGGGGCGGTGGGAACAGCCTATGGGGTAACTCAATAGAGTGAAGGACTGTCTCTTAGATTTCCTATCGCCGGGCAGCCATGAATTAAAATGGCCTGAGAAATCAAGCAGGTGGTAATGGCCTCGCCGGCAGATAAAAGTTATTGGAGGATAGACTTTTCCCTGAGGCTGTCACATTGTCTTGCTGAGCTCCACGGTGGATTAAAACCGGCTGCACGGTGGAGACAGTCACACCCTAATACACACACAAGAAAGGTATCCATTGACTGGAGACTGTTGCAAAAGAATCCCGCGTTGGAGGAGGCCAGGGCAAGGTCAAGGGCTCTCCTGGACTCAGGGCCTTCGTGAGGAAGGCCTCGCCTTGTGTCTCGAACTTCCCCCTGGGAGGGGATGGGAGACAGAAGCCAGAACATGATTTTTACAGGCCTCTTCTCTGACTCCTGTTTAGTACCAAGCCAAGAAGGAGTGAGGGCAGAGGGGAAGAGGTAGAGGAAAAGTTCAATTGTCACATGGTCAGCAGGATGGATCCTTGAGGATTTGACGAATGCGGGAAGATTAGTGAGGATCTCAAGCTGAAAACAAATGCCTTCCTGTTTTCTGCTTCATCCAACTCACAGCTCCCTCCGACACTCACGCACACCAGGATCCTGACTAATCTGTCCCGAAGATAAACATGCGTTCTTAAAACCCTAAAACCTGTCTGGCATTAATTCTGGTTTTCAGAGGGAAGCTTTTTCCCTGCTGACTGATTACGGAAGATTGCTTATTTAAAGCAAGTGGGATCCCTCTTAGAGACAATGGCTTCCATTCTGGACATCATTTCAGAGACTTCTGCACAGACAGGAGAGACCAGCAAGCACTTCGAGGCCTTCGGGAACAAGGGGAAAGAGGGAAGCACGGGTTTGCACAGGCATACGTTCTCTCGCACGTATGCAAAACACAGAGCCCACCCCAGAAACTGCACTCGTGCCTCAAGACACAGATGCATTTCGGCATCTAATTACTTCACTGTCTAATTCATGCTAACACAGCAATTAGTGATAAAGCTCAAAACACTCATACACATTAGCCCGACGACATTTAATTATGACATTAGATGTACTGACTTCACGAGATACGTAGCTCAGCAAGTGATAGGAAATCTACATGTATGGCCCATCTCGTCGACATCGTAATAAAAGTAGAAGGAAGCCATGAAAACCTCACTTTGTCATTAGAAGAAAATGTTGGAACGGGTGCATTTTTATGTGAAATATGCCATTTCCAGATGCTGACTAGGAAGCTGGTCTCCCCAGCTCAGAAAACATAGTTAGGTCTTCCTTTCTTAAAAAGGAGAAAAGAAAAGGAAGAAATGGGTAGGTCGTACTTGATTACTGCTTCATGCCTCTGTGTGTCTGTTCTGATTTTTAGTACCTCGGACATCCGCGGAAGACAGAGGAGAAAACGTTAATTTTTTTATTTTTTATTTTATTTATTTTTTTTGCTGGGACGGTCCACGAGATGTGCCATTTGCTTCTGGTTTACATGGGGCCTGTTCCACAAGACATGATTAATAGCTCCACGGCATTGCCAAAGAGCACATAAATCTGGCCGTCCAAGGTGTAATTGACACACTGCTTGTCTTACAGATACCTACAGCACTCGCTTATCTCGGTCTAATCCCCCCGTGGGCATTCGAAGTAGCTGATTATGCAATGCACAATTGCTGACACTACAGTTTGGGGGTCTGTTCCTTCTAGCACCCAATTAGCGGCCCCATAAAGCCCTACTCCCCTTGATCAACCTTGACCAGGTGTTAAGTACCAGCTGAAGGAACACAGGCCACCACAGAAATTCTGCTGGAGCATCGAGGCCTTACCAGCGGGGGCCGTGGGGGTGGGAATCTCAACTTCCAGATTCTGATTCAAGTTGCCCTTTGTTTCTGCTTACCGAACACCCCTGCTTGAGTCCCTTACACCTGGAGCATAGCGATCTGCCCGCTAGCCCCGTCCGGCGTCCGCCTCTTCTCCCCGACCCGCCTCACCCTCTCTCTTGGAGTTCATGAGACATCTTTACTTTGCAAATGGAAATCGAGCTGCTCCATGTTGCCTTGTTGTGTGAACTTGAACGCTTCATTCTCAGATTTCTCCTTTTCTATGAAAAAATGTTTAAAGAAACAAACAACAACAAAAAAACAATACTGACTTAGCACAGTAGCAACTGTGAAGATTAAAGATTACATAATGAACAAGTTGTAAAGCCCTTTGAAAGCATAAAATGCTGTAGGAGTAATTATTAACATTGTTATTAATCACCTCGGTTCATCACATATAGTAAACATGAGATAATAAAGAGGGGACCCTTAAATGCAGTATCAGCAGCAAGACCCATTTATTACAATGCTATTTGCTTGGATTCCATTACAGTTATAAAATTTTACGCTCATCTAGCACTTTTCATCTGAGAATGTCAACGTGCTGTATAAGCACGGGCTCTAATTACACTAATCCTCCCAACACGACTGGGGGAGCAGCCGAGAAAGGCCAACTCCAGTCATGGAACATCTAAGCAGACCGTGTGCCGGTCAGAGGAGGTCTCCCTGCGAAAGGCTGCATCTAGGAACGTCTAAAATCTGGAAAAGTTCCTAGAGCACAGATAATTAATATCACATAGATACACATATAAAGGTTGGAATATTTTTCTTCCACGTGAGGATTACGTATCCAATGTCTTGCAAGTCACCCCCATGACTTGGTCCCACCACGTTTGTCCATTTGCCATCAAACGGAGTCTGAAAGAAGATCTTCCGTGTCTTCTTGCTGGTAACATGGCCAGCCTGGAAGTTTGCATGCAGTAATGATTACCAGTGATAGTAAACAAGTGTATACAATGAGAAATACAACGAAAACAATGCATGTGTTCAACTTCTTGTCACTTTGCCAGCGTAATACTCATCTGGGGAAAAAAAAAACAGCTTTGGATAATTCCTATACAATATTTACAATATTTCTTATACTTTGTTGTAGGTTTCGGTGTAAGTAAATTGATAGTTTCCGCTGTAGTAATAATTCTTCCCTAGCATTAATAAGAGCAGAACAAATTACTTACACCCTTGGGACTTTGCATCCTTCCGGTTTAAAAACCATGTAGCGGTCTCCAAAGTAAAGTGCCTACAGCCCAGAATATGTGTAAGATGATCCACTGAGGCCCAGCAAGGAAATATAGCAAAGCAAAAACACCTGAAGTGTTCAAAAAACCAATGAGAAATACTTACACAGTGAAAGAGAGGTGTATTGAGGTCAGACTCCAATTCCTTGTCTGTATGAGAAATGTTTGGAGGGAAGGGCACCTGGGTGGCTCAGTCAGTTGGGTGCCCAGCTCTTGGTTTTGGCTCAGGTTGTGATCTCCAGGTCCTGAGATTGAGTCCCAGGTGGGCTCCACACTCAGAGGTCTGCTTGAGATTCTCCCTCTCCCTCTTCCCTCTCTCTCTAAAATAAATGAATAAATCTTTAAGAAAAACAAGGGCGGCTGCCTGGGTGGCTCAGTTGGTCAAGCATCTGTCTCTTGATTTCGGCTCAGGTCAGGATCTCAGGGTCATGGGCTCGAGCCCAGCGTCCAGCTCCCCACTTTTAATAGAATCTGCTTCTCTCCCTCTCTGCCTCCCTCTGCCCCTCCCCGTGCGTTGTCTCTTACTCTCTCCCTCCATCCCTCTCTCTCTCTCTTTCTCTCTCTCTCTCAAATAAATAAATCTTTAAAACAAAAAAAAGAAAGAAAGAAATGTTTTGGGGGAAAGCGCGACACACGTTTATCTGAAAGGAATCACCGAAGTCCCTGAAACCAAAGGGGACTTGTCAAGCTGAATAATTATTTCAGCGCTCATCCACACAACAGTTAGAAACAATGTTATGCTCCCCACGTAGCTCCAACCGCATTTAGTTGTGGCCAAAGCAGGCGATGAAGCATGTTCAGAAACCAAAGAACCTGAGCTCAAAGTAACACTGCTTTATGTACAAAATAAAACACGAAGTTCCTTTGTGTAAACCGCCTTCTAAAACGCGCTTAACTCCAGTCCTGGAGTCAGAAGATGCAGTTTTGTGTCCCAGGTGAATGCCTTTGCGAAAGTCTCCATCCTCCGGGTTCCACGAAATGAAGATAAGCCTCTGTCTGCCCTCCTTACTTCACAGCCCAACCACAGGCCTGTCCCCAGCCAGATGGGACTCAAGGCCAGGGTCCCTGACTCCGGGGGGAAAAGATAAAATCCTTCTCACACGCCCCATGGCCCTACCCAGTGACCTGTAGGAACTTCTAGTGAGACCCAGGGTTTCCTGAGAATTCCTGCAACCTCAGGGAAAGCAAACACCGGGAAAAGGCAGAGAAGTAACACTGCAGAGAGAACAGCAGGGCCCCTGGGACAGCAAGGGGGAGGCATATGCGTGGCCTGCACTCTGGATCAGCAATAGGCCTGAGGGGCAAACTGGGGCAGTGTTTCCAGGCACTGATCAGAGGCCACCGTAAACCACCCTTTTGAAATTTACCGACGCCCTTTCACAGCACTTCGAATAGGAATGTAACACACACCATATATGTGATTTAAATTTTCCGCATTATTCACAGTCGCCAAAAGGTGGGAACAAGCCCACGTCCAGTGAAAGTTGAAGACACTATGCTAAGTAATTCAGTCACATAAATATTATTATATGATTCCACTTATATGAGGCCCCTAGAATAATCAGATCAATGGGGACAGGAAGCCGAGTGGTAGTGGTTCCCAGGGATGGGGGGGGAGGGTGGAGATGGGAGGTGGGAGTGCTCAACAAGCCCAGAGGTTGAGTTTTGGAAATGTGGGTACGTTCTGCAGATGGGGGCAATGACTATAGAGATGTGAGCAGACATAAGGCCACTGAACGGTACCCCGAAAAATGATTACAGTGGTAAATTTATCTTACGTAGATGTCACCACAATAAAAAATGTTTTTCTAGTGGCTACATTGAAACACCAAAGTTTAAAAGACATGAGAAATTCACTTCATAATTTATTTCCTTGGACCCAATATATTCAAAACTATCATTTCAACATGTAAGCAACATAATTATTGATAAGGTGCCTTAAGTTCTTTTTCTCGTCTACGTCTTTACATTCCACAAGTGCATTTCAGGCTGAGAGCACATCTCCAGTCCGACTAGCCACATTTCAAGGGCTCCATAGCCCCATGGGTGCTGGGGGGAGGACTGGCCCTGATGGTGCTGACCTAGAGGGGGGAGAAGCTAACACGGCCTCGTCGTCTGGGGCCCAGCCACTCTGCTGCAGGAGCCCTCTAACGAAAGGGAAAGGGAAACTTCTTTCTCTACTGGTGGGGCAGAAAGGATCACTAGGTACGTGAGGCTCAAGAAGAAAGTGCTCGATGCCATGGATAGAGCAGAATGATAGCCGTTAACGTGTCTCAACCACACGCCATCCGCCAAGCGCTCTTCTAACTGGCGGACTTCCAATGACTCATTCAATCCTCCCAACAACCCCCCCCCCGAGGTAAATATACTAGTGCTCTTCCCATTTTACAGACAGGGAAACAAGCACAGAGAGCGTAAAGGGCCCAGGGTCACAGGGCTGGTAAGTCGCAGGACTGGGACTAAAACAAGGTCGTGCCTCCAACCACTGCACCATCCTGCCTTCCCGTGAGTGTGACATTGTTTGGACACAACTAGAGGCTGAAGAGTGTAGAGCATGGCAAGGGCCCATAGGATCTTGAGTTGCTGCCTCCTTGTACACTGCAGGTGAAGGGACAACCCTGGCCGTGAAGCGAGTAAGGGAAACTGAGTCACGGAATTTCCTTTAGACCCCCAAACCACTGCAACATTCGGCCTGGATACATGAATGAGTCACCGATCTCGACTTCGCTTAGATACTAGTGTCAGATACTTGGAAGCATTCTCTGGCTCGAGCCTCGCGAGATTAGAAGTATTTGTCCTCAAGAAACTGGACAGCTGGACAATCCAATCCAGGACCTGTCTGGAAAAGCCCATGGTAGACAGAACTTGGCCTACAGAGTAAGTTCACAGCCATTTCACCTCCCTGCGCGCTCTGCTCATGTGAAATGCTTGTTATTTCAGAACATGGTGAGCCCTCAGCCAGGAAACTTAGGACACTAAGTCTTCATATTCTGGGTGATGGGAATCAGGTCAGGAAGAGCTAATAAAGAGCACAAGAATAAACAGCTTAATTTATCCTACAAAGAGAGGAACCAGCCAAGCCCGAGCAGAGTGTCTATATGACATGGGCAGAATTCCACTTCTGATTATCACGTCAGTGCCACACAAGCCCCCAGCCTCCCACAGAGGTGAGCCATTCCTTCCTGTATCCCAATTGTCAACTGCTCTTATCATCACACGGCTCACGCTGAGCCACTACTGAGCTTGACAGACAATAAACGTAACAACAACAAAAGGCTCGGCCTGGAAAATTATTGTTTTTATACACAATACAGATCAATTTGGTAGACAGTTTCCAAAACATCCAGCAACCCACAAACACATTCTCCAGTCTTACCCTGTTAGATGCAAGCATACCCCACGGGCACACGATCCCTCTCCAGGCCACTGTGGTCTTACACAAACATAATTAGTAGCGCGTTTGCTTCTATTATCATCAGCAAAGAAGAATAAGAATGGCAGAAAGAAAGAAGAAAAACGGAGAGTCCCAAACAGAAATTACAGTTGGTACACTTCCAAACTCATTTTTGTTATACAAATACTACATACGATTATGAAAAAGTTAGAAAACACACATAAGGTGGAGGGGGCGTGGAATTTGTTACCAGGTCTGGAAACTAACTTCTATTTCTGCATCATTTATTTCTAAAGAGAAATGGGCAAATTACACCTTCCCAGTGATTACCTCGAAATTCACTAATACGAAGAAAAACAAATTCATCAGTCAAAAGTCTCTGAGCAGGAACTTAGCAAGAGCAAGAGTATTTGGTGTGATGGACCCCAGTGGAGTTTTCTTGGAGGCTGGATTCAGAGGTATAAGAAGTTTGCTCTGAGAACTCACTCTCACAGTTCTGACTCCAAACACTCTGAGCAAAGAAGGTGAGAAAATCAGAGGCGGTTGAAAGCAAGAATATTTGGAGTGTTAGTGTCCGGGTGGGGCACCAAAATCCTCTCCAGTGACTCCTGCATTGTAGGCCACAGATCCCTGGGGAGTAATTACAAGGGGGTTGCAAATCCATGCCTGTACCAAGTAGTTTCCAGCAGGGAGATAATTAAAAGTATAACGACTATCACATGAGGCTCATTAAATTCTTCGATATTAACAAGGGGTCCTCACCCTCATAAAGTTTGAGAGCCATTACTCTGGTCTGTCTTTGACTCCTAAGACTTCAGTGCGTAACTTATCTTCCCATTCAGAGAATGGGCCGTAAGCCTTCCCTATCCATGTGGCCTCAGACATTTCACCTCTTAGTTCAGGGCCTCAGTTTCTCCTTAACCCTGTTGTTAGTCATAATGATGGCAGTAAAGGTCACAAATGGAATGTCTAGCCCCCAAAGTTAATTTGGGGAGTAGTGAAATCATATGTGTCAATTCCTTTTGACACATGACCCATAATCATGTCAAATTTTCTCAAGAACTCCCGATATAACCCCTAACTTGCCACTTGTTAAATCAGTATCCAAACTGATTCTCGAATCACAGAAAATATATTGCAACTCGGCCAAACAGATAATTTCTCACACAGAATTAGGTACTCAAGATTCATGTTTTCTATTTCCATTGTCTGCCATTAGAGTCCGACCTATTTATCCAATCTCAGATCCTCAAGTTGTAAAAGGATCAAAAATTCAATCCATTGAGATTGTTTGCAAAATCTCTTAGGGAGGCCATAAATTTAAAACTTCATTCATATTGTAAAATAATATCATATTAATATGTACCTTCAAAGCCAATGTAAAGTAATTGAAAAAGATCTAGAAATATCTACTTAAAATAGACCATGTAAAAGAGATATCTACGACATTGTTTTCCAACCCATAAAAGCTAACCATGTCAACCTAATCCAGGAACTCCTTGGCCAAATATTAGGTAGTACTTTATCCCTAACGAGACTCCAAGGAGCAGAAAATTGTGGGAAAGAATAGGATTTGGTGTCAGAGTCTTGGATTCAAATCTGCACTGTATCACAGATTTCTGTATTAGGTTACGTCACATTCCTCAGTTCTAAATAGTACTATTCATAAGATTGTGAAAAGGATTGAACATAATAATGTATGTGGAAGCAAAAGTGTTGTGGAAATATTAGCTACTATGTTACTGCACAATCCAGTATTCTTCCAGTGCAACTAGCTAGGCAACAGCCACAGTGATGTTAGTTAGAACGAGGTGTGCACAGTGGGTATAATCACCCTCAGCGCTCCCAGAAATATCTGTCAGCCTCTGCACCTCTCCTACCATCAGCAACCTCCCTACACAACAGTAGCGCGCCTACCAAAAGACATTGTAGGTCCTCTCCCACAAAACAATCGCACATTCATTACAACAAAGGTACCCTTCTAGCTCCATCCGTTAGCCTTCATTATATGCCATACGCCATATTCGCACTTGCTAGAATCATGACAGTTGCATGCATGACTATTTGCCTGCCTGATTGGAACGGAGTTAATTCCTGGGTGTATTTCAGAGTGGTAAGGGAGGAAACATCATTTCTAAGTAACTTTTTTTTTTTTTTAATCAACACTGAACTCTGGATTTTAGAAAACGCAAAGGCCCCAAGGTCAAACATCTTCCCTCTACTTACGTGCTCACCATTCGAGGTGCAATCATACTGAGCTGCTAGAGGTTACTACAGAACCGCTCCTCTATCTGGCTTTCATTTAAAAGGAGATTCTCATTTAATGTCTTTCTATGCAGTTTCTTGAAGTAGTATTTTTTTTCTGCTGCAAAAGAAATGTGATCATTATAAACATTCAAAAGTAAGATAACTTAAAACTCACAATCTCACCATCTAACGATAACCATTAACATTTTGCCACATAATTAAGTCTTTTTTTCAAAGTGTGAATATATATTCTTTATTGACAATACAGTCATATGCATATGATTTTTTAATCTTTTTCTCCTTAACGGTATATTGTCAACATTTTTCTATGCCACCAAATGTTCTTCTTCAGCACCACTTCAAATGATATATTTGGATTTAACATGTGTTACTAAACCAACCCTTTATGGCTGGGCATGTAAGCAGTTTCCAAATTTCATTATTATAAACAATGCTGAGCTAGACATCCATACAGTTGAAACTTTGGGTACATTTACAACTATTTCCTTAGAACAAATTCTAGAGACAAAATTCGAATGGAAGCGTACGGCCAGCGTTTGAGGCTTTGACGTGTATCTGGATATTTTTATTTCCCAGTGTGAGGTTCAGCAGTCTTAAAAACAGGTGCAGAGATCTAAAAAGGACAGTGTGAGGGGATGTCTGGGTGGCTCAGTCGGTGAAGCGTCTGACTCTTGATATTGGCCAGGTCATGATCTCAGGGTCCTGAGATTGAGCCGTGTGTCGGACTCCATGCTCAGTGTGGAGTCCGCTCGAGATTTTCTCTCTCTCCCTCTCCCCCTTCCCCCTTTAAATAAATGAATAAAATCTTTTTTAAAAAGTACAGTGTGACTTATTCACAGAAACTGATCACTGACTTGGTTCTGCTTTGCTTCTCATTGATGGACAGATTAGAAGCACTTGAGGAGGAAAATGTGTCATTTGACCAAACAATTATTTAATGATTTGTTAAGAACCTACTGTGTCTGGTACCCACAGCTCCTTAATCAATGTGTCTTACGTAAACCCCAGATCCCTGCGGCCGTCAGGCCGTGTGCCCCATTCTTGGTACAGAGCAGTTTCTTCTGCACAGTGTCCTAGCATGCTCTGTGCAGGAAAAAATATGGGTCAGTTTCCTCTGGCCAAGTTTTCCCCCATAACTATCCACATATACGCATAACCAAAATAAACACCTAAATATAGTCCAAATAAATTTCCTACCCAATGTCCTAGAACCAGTTTTAACATCACCCATAAGGGACCATTGTCTGCACGCTTCTCTGTAGGGATAACGAAACAATATCCTTTCTGTAAATTCTCTTTAACCAAAAGTTAAATCATTCTCACCTTTCTTGATGAAATTCAATGGAGAAAAAATAAATGATGCTATTACAAATAAGAAACGTTTTGGCCAATGTTTCAGAACCATTTCTAATTCAAGCACCTGATACATCCCCTTGATTGTGACTGTAGTCACAAATCTGTCAGCCCAAAATTGCTATCCTAACATTCTTTTCCCCTTCTGCTATTTCCAAGAAGTCAGAGGGAAAAGGTCAGTAGCGCGCACACGCACACACACACACACACACCCAAAAACCAAAAAGACAAACAGAAAAACAGCTTAAGATTTAGGAAACTTGGACATCGTTTCCACCACGATCAAAAATGATTTTTAGAAGTTAAGTACCACCCTGGCAACGCGTTGATAATTTGGCAGACACTGTTCTTTCGCGAGAGCATAAACTTAACACAGGAAACATTGTCATGGGCTGTCAGAACAAGTTCCTACTGAACGGCCACTGACTGGGACACATATTCAAACACTCAGCCATGGCGCTGCCGTCCACACCACCCGTGTCTCTGACGGGGTGCACCTTTGGAACTCGAAAACTCTTCCTTAGCTCTGAGAGGGTCACTGCAGGACTCTGTGCTTAGAGAAGTGGGTTGTGGCCAGAGAGTCACTCAGGACAGTGGGGACCAGGCATCCATGACCGGGCACTGGGTTCTCAATCCAGCTGGGTGCTGAGAAACCTGGAGGTGCTGAACCGGGAGCCCCTGGTGGGTGGGGAGTGGGTGTCCCTCATATCTGCCATCACGGTCCTTAGCACAGGGCCTACCATTGCAGATAAACGGGCTAACCACTACTAAGAGTTGCACCCTCTGGAAGGTAAGTGTTCCAGTGTTCAAAGATATATCAGGGCAGGGGCTCCTGGGTGGCTCAGGGTGTGATCCCAGGGTCTTGGGATTGAGCCCCGCATCGGGCTCCCTTCCTCCACTGGGAGCCTGCTTCTTCCTCTCCCACTCCCCCTGCTTGCATACCCTCTCTCGCTGAATGTCTCTCTCTCTGTCAGATAAATAAAATTAAAAAAAAAAAAAAAGATACATCAGGGCAGCAACAGTGAGGCCGACTCTTTCCCAAGGCAGCTCTACCGGTCGTGAGCGCGAGCCCAGAGGAAAACACCAGCGTTAAAACCCCTTCTTGGCATGCAACCTTCTCCTTTTTGCTGCCTTTATTTCTAAGAGCACAGAGCCCTCGTTTTCCCTGCCAATTTGGCCACTCTCGGCTCAGGCACATTTTCTCACCGCCTTTGGCTCTCCAAAACGTGCTTTAAATCCTCTTTCCTTAGGCCTTGATTTGTAGGGGATGAACAAACCCAGCAAAAAACCTCATGTTTTCAGCCTTGTTCGTTTCTCTGAACCTTCATTTCCTCACCTGTAAAATGGAGATATTTCCTACATCATCATGTAAACTACTTAACGTGGGGCCTGGCGTAGTGCTTAATAAGTAGTAGCCATTACTGTTAATATTAAAGACCACAGAGGAAGCCGGCTGTGTGGATTTACAAAGGAAAGTAGAAGGTGAGGGAGCCTCTTTTAACATACCTAAGTCAGGTCTGAATTTTGGATCTGGGCAAATTACACTTAATCATGATGGGGTGGTGACAGGCGTAGGGATCTGCGAGAAGGGAACCATATTTAGCCTGCATGGTTCATTATTCAGGTTACAAATAAGAATTTTTTTTTTTTTTTTAATTTTTTCAAGTAACCCATCGTGGGGTTTGAGCTCACAACCCTGAGTTCAGGAACCGCATGCTCTACCCACAGAGCCAGCCAGGCGCCCCTGAAAATCACAATTTTACTGGAAAAAAAATTCATGAGAATAAAAAAGAGAGAAGCCAAGTTATCTTAACACAGACTTCTCTCTCTCTCTCTCTCTCACGCACGCAGCTTTCAAAGGATCCTCGAAGCCGATAAAATTGTGACCCTAATACATTAAGGAAAAATGCCCTAAACCAGCCAAGAGTGAAAATAAACATGACTGAGCAATAAATTAGGATCTCCTTCACTCTCCTTCTACCTCCCACATGCCTGGGTTTTGCACGGGAAAAATACAGTCCATATGGAGGTTTTGGCGCAATCAAGACCCACTCCCCACCCTCTCTACACATGCCCTCCCCCAGGTGACTTGGGGCCCAGGCGTCCAGGGGCACTGGATAAACATGAGCTGATGCAGATGGAATGAGCAGATGTCTGGAGTCCCAAGCCCGGGCTGGGAGGGACAGACAGTGGGAGCGAGTGGGAGGCCTGGAGGGGAACAGGCACCCCGTTTTCTTGCCCATTCCCCTGATCTCTGAGTGCCAGTGGTGGGGAGACGTGCTCATTCCAATGCCTGGTGACTCTCCGAGGCCTTCTCCCTGTACGATGCCTTCCAGCCCTAGACAACGCATCCCCGTCGAAGCAGCTTGGCATTCCCCTAATCCCCTCTGTCCATGTGACGGATGAGAAAACGGAGGCCTAGAAGCTTTAAAGGGCTTGACCAACCTATATACCGGCTTCTTGCAAAACCAAGTCGCCTGCTTTCTAGAGCGGTCCTCCCATTTTATAATTGGCTGCTCCCCACAGTATGACCAAACATCATTCATCCAACTTTTCATTAAATACTCACTATAGGGGCACCTGGGTGGCTCAGTGAGTTGAGCGTCTGCCTTGGGCTCAGGTCATGATCCCGGGGTCCTGGGATCGAGCCCCACATCGGGCTCCCTGATCAGCAGGGTGTCTGCTTCTCCCTCTGCCTGCTGCCCCCCCCGCTTGTGCTCTCTCTTGCTCTGTCAAATAAATAAATAAAATCTTTAAAAAAAAAATACTCACTATATGCCAGGCCTTAGGGTGGGCATTCGAAACAATGAAAGTTTTCCATGGCGATAATAAAACATCTGTCTGCAGATGCCCCCCCCCCAAATTTATTATTGTGAGAGCTTCTTGGCCTTTAGCAAACAATTGGTAAGCACCTACTAAGAGCTGGGTTCAGGACTAGTGTGGCAGAAAAGAATGAAATGGACACGGCAGTCTCCCTCCCCTCCTTGGGGTACTCCTGGGTGAAGTCAAATTCCACTAACAGGGATAAACAGAGAGGAGATTCAGACCATGAATTAACATGGACTAAACACAGATAACAAATAGACAAGATTAAATATTTAGATTATGTGTTGGCCAGGGGTTAAGTGGATTAATGGAGTGATGAGTTGGGCAGAGTTATGGGATTTCCATGTTTAGACAGGGTGGATCAGGTTGTCTAGCATATGGAAATGCAGATTGAAACTGCTATCATCAGCGTTTAGCACCCTGTGTTCAGCTCCAGAGGTGCTTTTCTGTCAAGAGGGCAGAAGGTACAGGACAGACCCCGTCTCGCCCATCTTTACGACATCCTGGTGAGTCAGAGAGCCAGCCCTGTAATTCCCAGGCTCCCGGTGAGGCAACAGACCCGGAGGAGGGAGTGGGAAAGCCGAGAGCCAGGAAAACCTAGTCCCGGCCCCTCTTCGCCTCCAATCCGAATGCCTCCAGAGCAGTTGGGCAATGCAGACAGGCACCAACATGACGACCCACTGGAACACAGCCCTTTTGATCTTCTACCTCAAAGGAGGAGACATCGTGAGTTACCTTATAATTATTTCCCAAGGACTTCAAGTGTGCTTTGCATTCTCCATAGAGCGTAAGTTTCCTAAGGGCAGGGACGTACCCTGAAGGCCCCCCATCACAGGGAGCCACGAAAACACGGGAGACACAGGAGATGGGTAATACGTTCTTACTGAAGGAGGGAAGGGTCCAGAGAAGAAATCGGAGGAGAAGATGGTCATGCTGTCACCACGCGCAGTTCTCTCTGCCCCTTCCTTTCCTGCCCCCGCGACGCTGGATCCTGAAACAAGTCTCTACCCGGTCAGTGATTCATTTAGACACCCCGAAATCACGGGCCGGCCTCTGCCGCCGACAGAAAGGGGTTATTCAGGAAGCACTGTGAGAAGTGCCTGGAGACGGGACTGCTCTGTTTTTGTGGATGGAGGGATTCCATAGCCGTATTCTCCCGCGGATCCCACACATACCTTTCTCGTCAAAGAGTCATTAAGGGCACAGGTCCTTGGCTCCCACACCAAACCTGGCCTCCTTCCTTCTTGAAACTTCTCTCCCAAACCTGACACCCACTCACTACCCAGATAAACTGGAAAGCAGGTTGTCTTTCTAAAGTTGTTCGCACGAGTGGCATCTGGGTGGCTGAATTGGGTAAGAGGCCGACTCTTGATTTAGGCTCGGGTCATGATCTCGGGTCGTGAGATCGAGCCCCGCGTTGGGCTCCACGCTCTTGGGGATCTGCTTGAGTATTTCTCTCTCTCCCATGTGCTCTCGCTCAAATAAATGAATAAATCTTTTTTAAAAATTGTTCCCACGATGTTTTTTCATAACATCATGCCTTTTAGACCACACCTTACCTGTCCTCCAGGCCCCTGGCGTGGGCCAGGAGTAATCCGCAGAACCGTTCTCAAAAAGAGAAATGCAGACATAGGGACATGGAGACATCTGGGTTTGACCTTGGGTTCTGCCACCGCATTAGCAACAGGACAATAGACGCTTTTGAAGGACAGATGACAAGCAGAGACCCTGGGACAGTGATGACAAGCAGAGACAGCCTACCTCTTAAACTAGGCTTCGGTCCCTCACCTCCGCAAAGAGGGAACCACTCTCGTCTGTCTCAAAAGTCTATTCCAGCTCCACGCTTTTGACAGCGGGTTGCCTGCCTGCTATTTTCTTTCCCCTATAAACTCTCTCTCGTTAGATAAGGTGAGGAACTTCACCTCCCCTGGCTGGGAACTGTTCCAGCCTTACCAGGGGCTGCATGCAGTCAAATGCTGCCAATGGTTGCCAGGTGTGGGCTAACAGGCTGGTGACCTTTATACACCCTCCTGCAGGGCGTGCCCAGCCCACGGCTCCGCTTCCCTGTGTGAGTACCCTTCGTGGCCACCCTACACAGAACTGAACTCGATTCCTGACCCTGGACCATCTGTTTCACCCACTCGTCCTCGGGTTCCTGCCAATTCACCTACAATTCCCCCAGGGAGACAGCACGGCCTCTGCCTTCTCGTCTCTTCCAGCCCACTGTCCCTGCTGCTGACTCTGCTGAGCGCTAACTTGCCGTTCTGGTTCATCCTCGCCTAGGCCCACGATGGAAACGTGGCCATTCCTGTGCTGTTTGGTCAATCAATGAGAACACAGACGTTCTAAGGAAGTCTGAAGGCTTGAAAGACCGACGTGTATCACTGTCCGGGTGAGTTTATAATAGGAACGGTGGGTTCAGAATGGCTTTGGCCTTCCTTGGCTGTGAGAGCAGTAGTTCAAGGGTAAGAGCTGGGCAGTCCCTCAATGGTTAAAATATTCCTTGAAAATACAAACTGGCAGACTGAATTCATTATTGTGGATTCTTTTTTTTTTTCTCTCCCTTTAAAGTAGAAAAAACATTTTTCAATACTCGGGTTATGTGCTTTAAACATTGTCCTGACATCTGTTCTTTAAAAGCACAATAGAAAGCATGCTTTCAACTACAAACACAGATAAAATATGGAAACACAGCTCTGCATTTCTGGGCTAGGGACATGCTAAGTAATAGGGATTTGCATGACTAAGCTTCTACTATGCTGACATATGCAAAATTCAGGAGCAAGCGAATCATTCTTCTTAGTTTGACAATGTTTAAATGAGAAACAGCCTTCACCCTGGGTCTGAAGACTGGTGAGCTCACATGGGGACCTGATTGCACCCAATTTAATACCAATTTTAAAACAGATCTATCTAAATATTAAGCCTCCTTAACTAATAGTGATGTAGTCAGCGATTCTAATTATAGGAACGAAAGGTCAGTAGGGATCAGACCAAGGCGATTGGGCACAATTCATGTGAGATTTGGCTCAAGCTGGTTTTTAAGATCTCACCGAAGGAAGGAAGGAAGGAAGGAAGGAAGGAAGGAAGGAAGGAAGGAAGGAAAGACGGTAGGAAGAAAGGAGGGAGGGAGGAAGGAAGGAAGGGAGACAAAACCTGGAACTAATAAATATTTATACTGAAACTTATTTCATGCTAAGTTTTTGGAACAACATTTTCTCTTTTCCTTTAAAATGTGCTACCTTGTAAGGATAAATGAATTCTCAAAAGCTTAGTCAGTTAAACACTACTGTGACAGCATCTGTTTTGTTATTTTCAATGACAATAAAAGTGGATTAGGGGTTCTAATCAAATTATTTTTCCCAAAACATCAATTACCTACCCAAAAAAAGGCTCCAATTCTGAATTTCCTGAATCAGCCTCCATTTCAAATTTTCTGTGGCCGTTTCACAATAAGTAATTAAAACATTCTGGAAATTCTTAGTTGTTTCGTTTATTCTCGGAGGGGGGATGCCTCCGATGTCACCGAAACCCTGAGTTAGACTGGTACAGCCTGAGGCTGATCAAGGAAACCATCATTGCTCAGGCCTTAAGAAAGAGTCCTAGCGGCCCACTCACACCTGGATCGTTTCAGAGGACAAAACACAGCCCCAGCCTGAACCTGGATCAGGACTGGCTTCTCCAAGTGTCTCCCCGTGTTGTGGATTCGCTGCTGGCCACTGGTTCTGGTTCACTGCTGGAACAGGGTGTCCTTCCTCCTGAAAGGAGTCCCTGGCCAGTCACACCTGAGACCCACTTCTTAGAACCTCGCAGAAAGGACAGCGTGGCTTGAAGGTTGCTGAGACTCTGTGGAGCCCCTCCTGGGCCCTAAGGTGGGCTCTCTTTAAGAGCAGCAACAGTGACGCAAGAGGAGATGGTTGGCCCCAAGGATCTGGGGTGCAATGGTTCTCAGGGGCCAGGAGATGGATGCGCGTGCTTTGAGAGCAGTGAGGACCCACCCACTCAGGTGGGGCAGGACTTCTGAGAAGCGACAGAAGCCGAGAACAAATAGAAGCACCTGCCTTCTAATCAACCTCCAAAGACTGGACAAAGAGCAACAGCACTTCCTTACGTGTTCAGGACGACATAGGCCTCCAGGTCCCTCCCGTCGGTGCTTCCCAAACGATAACCTGCACGTGAATCCCCGGAGTCTCTTGTTAAAATGCAAATTCTGATTCAGAGGTCTGGGGTGGGACCCAAAGTTCCGTATTACAAGCTTTGGAAGACCATGCTTTGAGTAGGCTTGTTCGTCCATCTGGGCTGCTAGAACAGAAGACCATGGGCTGGGTGGCTTATAAACACAGTTCTAGGGACTGGGAAGTCCAAGGTCAAGGTACCGGCAGAGTTGGTGTCTGATCGGGTCCTTCTTCTTGATTCTTCCCACGGTGCCCTCCTCACATGGTGGAAGGGGTGAGGAAGCTCTCGGAGGTCTTTTTTATAAGGACATTCATTCCATTCATGAGGGCTGCACCCTCACGAGCTAATCACCTCCCAAGGGCCCCATGTCCAGATACCATCACCTTGGAGGGTAGGATTTCAACATAGGAATGGTGGTGACAGGGGGAGAGACACAAACCTTCGGTCCAGAACAGGTAGAGAGTTCTTATAGAAACCTAGGGTTGTGGGGGAAACAAAACAAAACAAAACAAAACTAGGGGATGTGGAGAAGCTCACCATGGACAACTAATGTTGGTCAAATTACCAGCCCTGGGAGGTGGCTCCCGAGGAGCTAAATTCAATTAAATTTAGAAAAATTAAGTAAGTGAAATTTCCTGCATCCATGTGTTTCGGAGCACATTCAAACTCATTTCTTGTGATACATGCTTGCCCGCTAGTAAGTTAAAGCTTTAAAACAGCTGTTACCCATCAAAATAAATTAGCCGGGAAGGACCAGCACTCCGCGTGAGCACCCACAGCGCTCCATGGCATCCACGTGTCATCCGAGGTCTGCTTCTCGAAGACTGGGCTTTCCTCACCTCATCATCGTCATAGCCCGGTTCTTCCGTTAAGACAGTGCTTTGCTTTGCTTTGCTTTTTTAGTGCTTTTATTATTCTGATGGATGATCTTTTTTTTAAAAAATTATTTTAAGGATTTTATTTATTTATTTCTTTGAGAGAGAGAGCACAAACAGGGGTAGGGGGTGGAGGGAGAGGGAGAAGCTGACTCCCCACTGAGCAGGGAGCCTGATGTGGGACCCTGGGATCACAACCCCACCCGAAGGCAGACGCTTAACTGACTAAGCCATGGCTGATATTTTTAAAAATGCTTTTAGGGGGCACCGGGGTGGGTCAGTGGGTTAAGTCTCCAACTCTTGATTTCAGCTCAGGTCATGGTCTCAGGGTCGTGAGATCGAGTCCCACCCCTGGATGTGGAGTCTGCTTAAGATTCTCCCCCTCCCTCTGTCCCTCCCCCTGCTCACTAGTGCTGGCTTGCTCTCTCAAAAATAAATAAATTAAATTAATAAATTAAATTAAACATGAGTTTAGAACCATTTTGTAATCTCATTGTTTCGCTACTACCAAGTTGAAACTCCTAGATAAATAATCCTTTACTGTAATACCAGTTCTAAGCGTCAGCTAGATATTAGAGATTGTTCTAAGTTCATTATGTATACATCATCTCATTTACCCACCATGAAAGGTAGGTATCATTAGTTTCTTTTCAGAGCTGGGGTTAAGTCTCAGGGAGTCGAAATGACTTGTTCAAACTCAGTTGCT
This sequence comes from Ursus americanus, assembly GCF_024610735.1. Classification (NCBI taxonomy): domain Eukaryota; kingdom Metazoa; phylum Chordata; class Mammalia; order Carnivora; family Ursidae; genus Ursus; species Ursus americanus. The sequence goes on from NC_142158.1 coordinate 18,720,272, forward strand.
ACAAAGTGGTTGAACAGAAAATTAAAAACTCAGGTCCATTCACTTCATAGCTCTTCTGTTGGTCCGTTGGTTTTAAGCAGAACACACTATCTCACAGTGTTCTGCCAGGTCACAAGTAGCCTTTAGGACCATCCAGCTCCTTCAGGCTCCACTTCCCAATGAGCCATCATACCTTTTCTGAACAAAATAGGAGAATATTCTGTGACAGGGGATTAATTCACCCTTCTATTAACATCCATTTGGAGCCTTCCCAGAAAAGGGAAGGCTGCTATCCAAGGGCTCAAGAATATGTCTGATCCTTGATTCATTTTAATTTTCTGGATTTCTAATGAGAATTTCATGTGCCATCTCCAATCCATTTGGAAAAGCCTCTCCAACAGAGAATTCTCTCTTCGACAGGGCTAAACATACCTTCCTTAGAGTTTAAGACACTGTGGACACTACCAAGTTTACCCTCAGTAGTATGTCCAGATGACATTCATCCTTCTCATTAAGACATTTTCGAACAAGGGGCGCCTGGGTGGCTCAGTCGGTTAAGCTTCTGCCTTTGGCTCAGGTCACGATCCTGGGGTCCTGGGATCGAGTTCTGCATCAGGCTCCCTGCTCAGGAGGGAGCCTGCTTCTCCCTCTGCCTGCTGCTCCCCCTGCTTGCATGTTCTTTCTTTCTCATCCTTGAAACAGTTGATTTTGTTAGGTGCACTACCCCAGGGACCTTGACTTGCTCCTAAAATCATTAGTTTTGGATCACTCATCTTTCAAGACAAATGGAAGCATTCAGGGCACAGAGTGCCGGTGGCCCGGAGGGCAGCTCGCTCTGACAGCCAGGTGGACCTACATTCAAGTGGGTCTCTGCAATTGACCAGCTGTCAGACGAGCTACCTTACTTTTCTGAATCTCAACGTACTTAACTGTAAAATATATGTAATGGTAGTTGATCATAAGGCTGTTTGAGAATTAAGAGGGTATCCTATGGAATGTTCCTGGCCCGAAGTTACTACTCAATAAAATGAATGAGAGGCCACTCACGAGGCACAGGATTTTAGTCTTTATTACTTTCACACTCTGTTATATTTTGTCTGAGCGGAGTGATGGGTAGGGGGGAATCCCAATCACTTCTGTATTTCTCTTCCCATCAGCTAGCAATCCATTTTCTGGCAAACCTTCAGGTCCTTTCCATATTAGTAAGGCTGAAAGCCAAATAATAATCATCAAAAAAAGAGAAATCTTATCCATCTAGGTACCATTAATTCTCCAAAGGCTGTAAATCGGCCAAGTACGGATCAAGCTAAAATTCCGCCATTCTTCTCAGATGGTGTGTTGCGTTGTATCTTGATCACATTAGGCCTTCTCTAGATGACCCCTCATAGCGCTCTGAAAACTGCTCAAAAAGTAACACATTCAGCCTGTGGTTTGCCCACAACCGTATACATCATCTATCCATATTTCAGTGACACTACACTGGTCCCCCGTATTGAACTCCGATCCCACCATTACTCAAATCCTACATTATAACCCAGATCCTGCTTTTCCTTTTGCTGCACGTCAGTTATCTGGCTAAAGAAAACTACTTTTCCAAGTCTGAGTTCAAATCCAGGTCAGAATTGTCCCTTCCCCCCTCCTCACCCGGCTCACCACCAGCCCCTTCCTGAGGCCCCCCGTGCGGAGCATAAAGAGCCAGGCGCAGGGCTGAACGATGGAGTGAATAAATGAACAATTGTTTCAGCAGGTTTGGGCACTGTGTCAAGGGTGCTAGGGCACAGGCCATCTGCTTTGTATCTTGATGCCACGAGGTGTTTGCTTTAGTTATTCCTCTTAGCTCCTTCCCACCTCCCAAGCCCCAGCACGCTTATAGTCGTTCGATAATACTGCGTAGCCGGGGAATGCGCAGTAGTTCTCCGGCAGTGACGATACTCAGCAGTCCTATGAAATGATGTCTGTGGATGAGGGGAGGGAATTGCAAAGGTGAAAATAGAACTCAGGCAGCCTTACCCCCAAAGACATTACTACAGGATCAGCTCCACACGCCTCAGAATGGCACGGACGCCCTTGGTAGCCTTGTTGTCACGTCACATAAGACACTTATGCTCCGACGCGCTCGTTCCTGGCTATTCAGTGTGTGGATGAGTCGTCAGCGTCATGCGGGAACTTGTTCAAAAGGCAGAGTCTTGGGATCCTCCCCAGATGTACTGAACGGGATCTTCCTTTTAACAAACTCCTCAGGGAGTGCAAACGCTGTGGTCTGGGGGCTGCATTTAGAATTCTCAATTCCCATGGTCCCCTAAAGAAGTCACACGTGGTCACATCTCTAAACCTTCGGTCATATTGCTCCTTCTGCTTGTAATACTTCTTTCCTCCTTCTCTCTGTGAATTCTACGCAATTTCAGTTCCTATGTAGAAACCATCAGAGCACCTATCTTAGCACGAAGCAAAGAGAAGAGCTTATCAGACCCTATATATGCAACCCTACACACCTTCAGCTGTCATGACTTGTTCGTATGTGTTGGTCTCTCAAGGACTAAGTCATTGGACAGTAAGGACCACATTTATTCATCATGCAGTGTATGATCTACGCTCAATAAATGCTCATTGAATAAAGACTGACACTGGTGGGGGGGGCGCCTGGGTGGCTCAGTCAGTTAAGCTTCTGACTTTGGTTTCGGCTCAGGTCGTGATCTCGGGGTTGTGAGGTGGAGCCCCGCGTGGGGCTCTGCACTCAGCGTGGAGTCTGCTTAAGATTCTTTCCCCCTCTGTCCCTCCCCCTGCTCATACCCTTGCTCTCTCTCTTTCTAAAATAAATAAATAAAATCTTAAAAAAAAAAAAAAGATTGACACTAGCCCCATGCTCTTTGTCATTTTCCCATGTTCAATAGGTTCCAGAAGAAGCCATTTTGGTTTATAAGACATCCCACCAAATTTCCAACTTGTGACACACTTAGCAAACGTCAAATGCCTACGTGCTTGCTGAATGACAAACCAATCTTGACACAGAAACGTAAGAGCTTACGTATTTGCGTACGCCCTAACAGATACGTTGAAACAGAAAAATGGTCTGCTCCTGATCGCCCTTGGCAGGTGATTGTAAATTGCGGAGAGTAAATGTAAAGGCTGATTTGTAACCCATCACTAGGAGCCTTAATGGTCCAAAACAGACCCTTACAATGTTTTTCTTTCCCAGTCCAGGAGCACACAACAACAAGCTTTGTGGGGAGGTAAGTTGATATCCAGGAAAAATATATATATATATATATATATATATATTTTAAACACACTTTGGGAATTGAAGGCATTGAAATAAATCATAAATTCATCTCATTTCCTGCTTCTCACCCCAACTTCATTCACGACTATGCTCTAACAGCTTGGTTTGAAATGACTACCACTATGAAAATTTCCTTCTTTCTCAGGGCCCCAGCCAAACCCCACTGAGAATGAAAGAACTATGCAGAGGTATAGTTGAAATTTCCCATAAGTTGAATTTTTTATTACAGCAACTGCTGCTGTAAAAGCCAGTCCTAATGCATATGGCTTACAAATTATTGCCTCATGTAGAGAAAGCAAAATGATCTTTCTCCAAGTAGATGTGCACTTGACCAAATGCTACGGGGTGGTTTACATGTTGAGAGTTGAGATTCTCTAACAGCTGAGGTGCCCGTTGAATGTAGCACACACAGTCCCAGGATGACACATATCTGTGTATTCTTTGTCACTACTTGCTATGATTGTCCTGGGTTACCAGGATGTAAGTTTTGGGGCTCATCACCGGCAGTAAATGACTAGTGAGTCTTTGAGAATTTTAGATTGAAGGTGAACTTCAAGGTCATTTCGTATAATGCTTGAATCGTGTAAGTAACATCCCTACCAAGTGGTCATCCAGCTAAGACCAGAATGTCTCCAGTAACAAGGAGCCCATTATCTCCCAAAGCGCTTAAGTTCCTCAAGCCTGCACATACCCTGAATTAGCCTTGTACTTGTTCTCCGCATCCATTAGTTAGCGTTCTTCGGCTTCATGCAACAGATCTCAACTCTTGTTGCCTTAAGCAAACAAGGAATCTGGGGGGAAGAACTGAGGGAAAAGGTAGGGTCAGGCCCTAGCGAGGGCAGACACCTGAAATCTAGGCAGCAGGAACACAAAAACAGCCTTTTTAGAGTCCCACCAACAGCATAAATTAGATTTAGTGATTTCCTACCTTAGAAACTCTGGGTTCAAGTTCCATATTCCAGGGAAATGGTCTGCCTAGTCCAAATGGATGCCACTCCTTGTCCACAGAAAAGCCAACACCTCTTAGACCACATGCGGCAGAGGCAGGGCATCCTCCAAAGTAAAGGGGTGCTGTCCCCAGAAAAGGCAAAACCAATGCCTGACTGACAAAAAAATGAACGAACATTTCTAAACTCCCATTTCTGCTTTTGCTCAAACCCAAAAGGACCTCTTCCACCCCTAGACAATTCTAACTGGCAACCTGGACACCCAACTCTCCTCCCCTTCCTGATGCTCCTGGGTCTTGTTGCCTTGATGGGTAGATTGCTCGTACACATCATATTTCTCCTCCCTAATCTCTTCGAAGGCAGGAGCCAGATCTTTAGTTCTTTTACCGGCCATAGGACCTACCTATGCTTCTATACTGTTGCTGTTTTCCAAATTATGCTTTCCAAAACAGCAGAAAATGTCTTATTTCAAGAAGACGTACACCCCCAAAGCTGGGGGAAGGGTAGGGAAGCAGTGAATTACCCTGAACACTGACATGTGTGCAGTCAAGACTCCTTCATTTTAGAATTTTATGGCATATGGGATTTCTATTGTTTAAATAAAGATTTCTTTTTCATGATGGTAGTGTTAAATCAGAATGCCTCACCCTGTTAATATCCGTCCTCGGACATTTTGACTACTATTCCTGTTCTCTCACTCAGTCAACAACCGGTAATTGCGCCAGGATCCAGAGTATCAATACGTCTCTGCCCTCAAGGAGCTCATCATCCTTGACGAGCGGAAGGGCTAGAAGAATAAAGCAGGAACTGCATACAGTATGGGAGTCTGTATCCTGGAGGTATAGACTAGGTGCCCCTCTAATCCTCTAGATCAGAGATTTTCAAGACTTCCTGCAACAAACTCGGTCTTAGATGTTCTGATACCACAGACCCCTGGCCCCGTGCCTATGGAGTCAAGCGTTCAGCTAGTTTTTAACAAGCTCCCTGAGCGAGTTTTATGCCCATCACATATTGAGACCTCGTACTCTAGTGATAAATTCTTGAGACTTGAGGATACAGAAGGCTATCATAGGGATATTCCAAAGCCAAAAAAAAAAAAAACAAAAAACAAAACAAAAACAAACAAACAAAAACAACCCAAAACGCTACTAAAATCCCAACAAAACGATATATAAACTCAGACACTGCTCATCATCTCATGAAATGAAACTTCCGTTCAGTATCACACTCACTTTCCATGACTCATGGTTATGGGCATATATCATTCCAGTATTAAACCCTGAAGGAGAACAGCCTGCTTGACAAGAAGATTTTCAGACGCAAGCCGCTGGAATACTGCCTGGTCCACGCATTGATAAGAAGATCGCACTTGAAGTTACCACATCCCGATTGCATAGCGGGGTCGCTATTAACTCTACTCCCTGTGACATATGCTGTCCAATCATAAATAGACCCCATGAGAAGTAGGGTTTTCTGACAAAGGGGAAGATGCAGCAGCTGTAATATGTGTGATTATTATTAATAGTATTATTAATAGTATCTTTCAACATGTGGTCATTTCTCACTGGACCTCTCAAATCCACTGGACTTGCCCCGTGTTCTATTTTGAGGGTACAGGAAAGAAGAGCTGGAAAATGTGCTCTTGACTCAAAGGATAAGGAAGAAGTACAATCTAATTTTTTCCTTTTCTTAAAGCCCTGATAACTACCAAAAAAATTTTTTTAATTAAAATAAAAATTCTGTCTTTCTTCCCCCCCCCCCAAAAAAAAAAAGTTCTGTCTTTCTAACAGCAGGTTCCAAATTTCCGGTGGGCAATGGAACAAGACTGGCCTCGGAGGCTGGAGCTCTAAGGTTTAGGGGCACACTGCCTCTGAGCAGAGGTAGGGGTGAATTACTCACCTGCGTGGAGGGTTCCTCATCTGTCCAATGCCGGCAGCTTCTGCCCTACCTCCAGGGTTTGGGTCTGATAAAACGGTGCATTTCATATACTTGAAATCACGGCTTCTTACCCAGGGGCCCAGGGGCCCATGGACCCAAGCCCCACCCCCTTGGCCTTGGCCTCAGGATTTTAGTGAACATCCTTGATGTTATAAATAAAATCGGGTGTGTATACGCACATGGGCTTTTTTCTGGGGAGAGGGTCCGTAGCTTTCATCAGACTTTCAAAGGAGTCTCTGACCTAAATTAGTATCCTGTTCCTCTTTTCTCTGTAATTAATTACCAAGTGTTTATTGAGCCTTTACCGCGGAATCTGTCATTAGTGGTACAACTAACCCCCACTTCTCTTCTAACCCTTGAGCAGTCAAGGAACGTTTACAGGGTTTATATTGGTTTGGGTTTCACTTTATAGGAGGGAGGGGGTGAGGGTCATGCACCGAGCGACGCCTGAGAAGCATGACCTCATCTCTGGGGGAATCTAAACCCACGGGGCTCCCTCCCCAAGCCTCCGACAGAGCAGAGTGTGAGGCTGTCGGGCTCGTTCTAAGTCAGTGTAACGTTTTCCACTCTAGCAACACCTAACATATGGCGTGTGCACTGATGCTTATGAAAACAGTGACTCATCCTTAATCCTTAAAAAAAAAAAAAAAAAAAAAAAAACCAACAGTCGACCCTATGTGGCCTTGGCTCTCCTCCCTGAATGCCCTTCTGTTCTCCAAAATGTCTGTGTTGTCACCTGCTTTCACCTTGTCCTCTTTGCTCTGCAGCTTTCCCTCTCCTGCAGGCTCCTTCCAGCCTTCTGATCTCGGTCTCCTCTCTCTGTTGCTCTTTCCTCTGCTTCATTGCTACTTCTGGAGCTCTCAGCTGCACATTGTCAGCCCTCTCTGTAATGTCAAGACCTTTCCTCTCACTTCCAACCTTGTGTCTCGCTAGAATGTCCCCTACCCTCACGCCCCTCCCGCATCTGTCTGCTCTGTGCCTTTAGGATCCTTCCCTAGCACCTACCCCTTCAAAGGTCCCTATCTGGGGGAATAGGGACATGGGAAGGTGAAGGACGATGCAGGAGAGCTGGACTACAGAATTAATGAGGGCAGAGGAAGGAGGGGAGGTGGGCTGTGGGACAGAAACATTGGGAATCGCTGACTTTTCCTCTCATCTGATTTATCTCACAAGGTCTATTGTTTGATGCCCCGCAGGGCAGTAGGCAAAGATGTTACATTCTGAGAAAAGACAAAACCTCACGAGTCTTGTAAAAAGTGAAAGAAAAGAGGAAAAGAGAAACAAGAAAAAAGAGGGGAAAGAATAAAGGGAATATGCCGAGGATGGGGAAGGAGGGAAGGAGAGAATAAGAAAATATCAGTAATCTCATAGTTTAACTCTATTTAAACCAAAGAAGATCTTAATCAATGGGTAGGGCGATGACAAGAGTCATATCTGGACACAGAAGCAGCCAGTCACCATCAGTGAGATGTGGGATTAGTGCAGTCTCGAATTATGCAACAAGGTGTGTCCCAAACATTCGTTGTCGCCCAGGGCTCAAAACACGTTTTCAAAAAAAGGAGCTATGATTCACAGAAGTCAGAGAAAATGGAGCGAATCCTCGTTCGATGTAACCTTGGGCAAGTAACAACCTCTCTGAGCTGTCGTGACAAATAATGATGTCTCTCAAGGACCTGGCATACAGTAGATGCTCAATAAATGATGGCTATTATTATTATTATCATTGAAACCCTGCTATATATGGCAGTTAGAATCACAGGGGGGAAACCACCATTGTTAATAACCTGCAATCTACCAGAAATAAAGAACCATGCTTAAAAGACTACAGAAACCCAGCCATCATGTGTAGTTAACCAACACTCCCAAAGGGAAATATCCAGAGTTTATCCCCCAGCAGTATGAGCGAATGCTTCTCCAACTTCTCCAAGCACAGCCTCTGCTGGTATCTGTGGCCCCCAGGCAGGGTCACAGCCAGCGGGGGAGGGGGGGCAGCAGGTTGAGGGTAAAGAGAGTTGACCTTATAAGAAGTGGTCAATTTCTGAGCCCCAGTTCCTCATCCACAGAAAGAGGACAGTAATATACACAGTACACAGGTTGGAGGAAGATCAAAAATTGACCAGTATACCAAACCTGTGTTTTCTAGAACATGAGCTCTCTAGAATATTAATAAGTGTACCAAAATGGGAAATGCTGGGGTCACAGGAAGGTCCCATACTTCACTAGTGTATGTAGAAACGTGTGCAAATGTGCAGTATTTGCTGGCATTTTAAAGGACACAGCCTTTGACACAACCATCCTGTTAATGAGATGGAAGGGCGAGATTAAACCGATTTCTTCTTGCAGGACTTCTTCAAGACAGGAATGCGGTATGTCACTTTTCCCAAACATATTGAAACCCAGGCCCCTTTTCTTGTAGAACACCTCCTGGGACTAGTACCCCAAGGAAGACATTTGGAAACACTGAATTAGAGCATGCGTGTGCGAGCTGCTACAGATGGTTCTCCGTAAGCCTTTTATTTTCTTCTGATGGTCCCAGGATTAGCCCTAGACCGCCTAGCCTATCACCACCATCTGTTCCTTATGACCCACGTCTCTCTCTTCCCTGGCCTGCTGCAGGGTACGATACAGTCCATTCATTTGTCCCCTGCCCTCTTGTCTCTGAGCTATGGGGTCATTTAGAAGTTTTCTAAAGATCTTTCCTGCTTATAGCAATGAGAAATGAAGAACAAGGGGCACCTGGCTGGCTGGATCAGCGGAGCATCATCTGACTCTTGATCTCGGGGTCGTGAGTTCGAGCCCCACGTTGGGTGTAGAGATTACTTTAAAATATATTAAAGAGCTTTAAAAAAAAAGTGAAGAACAAAAACATTTTTTCCTCCCACTCCTTTTTTTCCCCCTGCAACTCTTTTTTATTCACTTCTCTTTACTCCTCTATAGGGAATGACAAGGCCAAATGCAGATATTCAAGGTAAGCTTGGCTACATTAAAGATGCAAAATAAAACTCATCTACATTTCAAAGAAAATTAGATCATAGATCCTGGGTCTTTCAACAGAAAAGCTGGAGGAGCATGGGCTGTGGACTAAAAAAACCAGTTGGAGAACCAAGAGGAGTCAGACTGAAGGAGCTTCCAGTGACCTTCCCTTTCCTGTCCTGAGTCAGCATTAGCGTTTTGCCCCAGGATCTGATGTAGTGCCAGTGAGTGGATGCGGGGACTGGCCAAGGGAGGAGGGGGTGGAGGAGGGCAGGGAAGTGGTGGGTCTTAAAAGGGAAGAGGCTGTATGGGGTGTACAATGGGGCTTTGGTAACTGGGTGGTGTCTATGCAGAGGAGGTCCGAAATAAATCCCTGAATGAATGAAGGAAATGAACCAACTGGACATAAACTAAGAAGAAGACAGAAAATCATAGTGTCTTCACATTGGAAAAATAGAGATCCTGGCATGAGTTGACTGCAGGGGAGAGAGCAAGGCTGCCTTGCTTGACCAGGTAAGCTGGTCTGTCCCACCCAGCAGCAGCGAGACTCTCCCTAAGAGAAATATCCTCACTTAATCAATTTTGTTCCAATTCTTCCTCTCGTACACGAAACTGACTCCCAGCAGGCCTGTACAGGAAGGTTGTTCCGTAGCAGCCTTTGTCAATAGACCTGAATTCTACTCTCATCTGCCCAGAGAGGCATTCTCCATCTTTTTTGTTGTTGTTTTTCCTTTAAGCATTGCCTTATCTCTTTTCATCTTGGTGGTAGAGATCTTCACCAGCTAGCCAGTCAGGGGTTTGGCACTGTGACTCTGAAATTCCTTGAATAAATATGAAACACACAAGCAACGGAGACTCAAAGTATTAACTGTACACAGCTAAAAACATCAATATTTACAAAGGACTCCAATTAGCATAATTAGTTGTGAGGCATCTTATAGAAAACCACGGAATACGAACCACTGACGGGAGGAAGCACACAATCTTAAAAACACATGTAAACTCTGACAGAGGCAGTAAAAGGGAACAGTTGTTTAGCCCAGAAAGATAGACTTAAAAGTCAATATATTTGTTTAAGTAAAATATAATCAGGAAGACTAATCTTTAACAAGCGAAATAGGACCTGCATTCAAAGCCAAAGATACAATTTTTTAAAGTTATCCATTGAATTCAACTATGAATACAAAATCTCCCTACATTTTACTGTAAATAACTGAGTTAACTGGAGACTCAAAGTTTTTTCAGAATAAAAATAAAAGTTTTTCAATTCTTAAAAATTTAACTTATGATAAGTGTCCTTTTAATTGGGTGTAAAGTGATGGAATTTATTTATTTATTTTTAAAGATTTTTTTTTAGAGATTTTATTTATTTATTTGACAGAGGGAGAGAGACAGCGAGAGAGGGAACACAAACAGGGGGAGTAGATGAGGGAGAAGTGGGCCTCCCGCTGAGCAGGGAGCCCGATGTGGGGCTCAATCCCAGGACCCTGAGATCAAAGGCAGATGCTTAATGACTGAGCCACCCAGGTGTCCCCTAAAGATTTCATTTCTAGGCAATCTCTACACACCCCTGCCCCCAACATGAGGCTCGAACCTACAACCTGGAGATCAAGAGTTGCACAGTCCACGGACTGAGCCAGCCAGGTCCCCCCAAAGAGCTGGAATCCAAAAAAAACTAACAAAAGGAAACCAAAATAACAGGAAGGATTAAAATTTGAATGTGTTTATGGGTAAGTGAAAGTCATGGTTTTCTAATTAAGGATGAATTAAGGCATATAATACTGATTAAAAAAGCAACACATACTTCTCCAGGACCTGCTCAATGTTATATTTTTTTCTCTAATAATCTTTTAATCTTTAAAAATCTTTTAATTTTCCTCTTCTTCCTTACTGAAAGATAACATCTACTTTTTCAAATCACTTCTGTTGGGTAAGATTAATGAGTTCAAGGGAAGGTGATCCTGGACAATTCTGCCTCAAGCTTTGGCAGATTAATTTGTAACAGATCGCCACTCCCCTGAGGAGCAACTGAAAAAAAGTGGAGGGGCGCCTGGGTGGCTCAGTCATTAAGCGTCTGCCTTCAGCTCAGGGCGTGATCCCGGCGTTCTGGGATCGAGCCCCACATCAGGCTCCTCTGCTGGGAGCCTGCTTCTTCCTCTCCCACTCCCCCTGCTTGTGTTCCGTCTCTCGCTGGCTGTCTCTCTCTCTGTCAAATAAATAAAATCTTTAAAAAAAAAAAAAAGGAAAAAGTGGAGATGGGTGTAAAGAGCATGTTTAGGGCATCTTAGAGGTACCAAGGCACCTAGGACCTGAAGGGGCAAAATTCCAGAGAGAAGGGAATCTTAGGTGTGACCCTGGTATTTACCAGCTAAAGTAGTTTTTCTTTTCAGGGCGTGTGATGATCCGAAACTGCATGATAGTGGTCAAGAAAAAAGAAAAACCAGGAATCTGTGCATTATCAGTTGATGTAGTGACTTCATAAAAGTAAGTCTAAAATCAGCCAAATATATATTTCTAGCAGCCTTGAGAAAGGCACTACCAAGCTTTCTAAGGGAACACTCCAATGATATTATGCTTTCATCTGGAGGTGTCTTCTTCTGCACCATAATCAGAATTGACTGTTTTAAAGCCTTAACAAAATAAACATTGTGAGTTACCTTGGTGAATAATCAAGGAACTGAAGGTAAAGAGCCCTACAGATGAACCAAAGGCATAAGGAAGGTGTTGCAGGTTGGGGTTCCCAGACACAGGTACTGAGATGGAGTTGGGGGGCTATACTATGTTTAAGGACCACTACCTGAGAAAGGATGATGGGAAGAATGACCAGGGGTGGAAGTTGAGGGGCATGTGGGCTCAGCCATATTTCAGCTAACCAGCAGGGAGCTATAGAGGAAATACTACCCATCTGAGTTGGGCCCCACTGGGGCCAATGCTCCCAGCATTCGGTCATGGGATTCAGCCTGCCCTGATGGGGCACGACCTTGGGCAGGGTGGCTCTCTGCAGACCCTGAAGAGCTGACAGCTGGAGGCTTTTTGCGGACCACCCTCCCTGCAGGTGGACAGCAAGTCTCTTCTCGAAGGAAGAGCTAACTCGTACACCTCCGAGTTTCTCAAAGCAGTGGTGGCCAAGAAAACAGAACATACTATACTGAAGGGGAATGGAGTCGGGAAGGTGCAAATTCATTTGCTATTCCTCAGGCATTCACTGAGCACTTAATCTGGGCCTAGAAGGCCCCCTGGGGACCGTGAAGGCAGAGACAAGGCTCACATGCCTACCCTTTTGAAGGACATTCATTTAGGAGGGAAGGCAGAGGCGCTGCAGAAAGTGCTCTGTGAGAAGAGAGCAGGAGGGGCTGAGGGACAGGGGAGGGCATCTCCTCCAGCCCAGGAGGGACCGTCATATCTTCCCACCTAAGTGCTTTCCAGGAAGGCATGTGGGCCATGTAGCTAACTCAGCCCAAGTGGCCTGTGGGTGAGCACGCTCCTGGTGATTTTTTTTTTTTTTTAAGATTTTATTTATTTATTTGAGAGAGAGGGAGAGCAAAAGAGAGAAAGAAAGAGCATGAGCACAGAGAGAAAGGGAGAAGCAGACTCCCTACTGAGCAGAGAGCCCGATGTGGGGCTCGATCCCAGGACCCTGAGATCATAACCTGAGTCGACGGCAGACGCTGAACAGACTGAGCCACCAGGTGCCCCGACTCCCGGTGATGTTTATGGAAAAAGTAAAACGTTGAGACAAAGATGACTTAGCTGCCATCCTCAATAATCAGACGAAGGGAGGGGTCACCATCAACTTCCCTGGGCTTTCATCTGTAAGAAAGAGGAACCCTATTTCAAAGAACAAATGAATTCCTGTGAAATGTGTTCACTGAAATCACAAAACTTGGTCAGGATTATATAAAATCTGAGCTTGGTTCTCCCAGTTGTACAAGACTCAGTAAGTTAAATTTACAGAATCTGCATAAGGAGCTAAGAAGGGGGCTATTTTGGTCTATTTTGTTCATAGCTGTATGCCAGCTTCTAGAACAGCGCCCAGTACAGAAGGAAATGCAATAGTATTCATAGAGTCAGTTACTGAAGGGCATAGTCACCTCCTCTCCTTTTCTATTCTCCCCTCTCTTTTCCAGCCTCTCCAAACACACGACGACCTCTTCGCTAAGGCTGTGGATGCAAACACCTGCAGTGGCTTCTCCAAGTGGCCGGGGTTTCCTCGTAGCATGGTGGCTGGTTCCAAAGGGGAGCATCCAGAGACGGAGAGGGGGAGCCAGACAGAAGCCATATTGCCTTTTGTGACCCAGTCTCGGAGGCCAAACCATGTCACTTCCACTACATTCCACTTGTCAAAGCAGTTACAGAGATGTTCCCAAGTGCAAAGGCACAGAACATAACTTCTCAATGGAGAAATGTCAACATCACATTGCAAAAAGATCATGTGCGGTCACACACACACACACACACACACACACACACACACACACACACCCTTTGGAAAATATCATCTGGGCATCTGATGGTGCCTGGCTGGCTCAGTCTGTAGAGCATGCAATTCTTGATCTCAGGGTTGTAAGTTCCAGCCCCACATTGGGTGTAGAGATTCCTTAAAAACAAAATCTTAAAAAGAAAAAAAAAAGGAAAATACAATCTGCCATAACCCTTGAAACTTTCCCCTGAGTTCACATTATCAGATATCCCCACTCTAACCTTCATGTTCTTTGTGCAACGCTCAGGAGCTCTGCAATGAAAACATGAAGAGAACAGCATATCTTCCCATTCCTGCCCCAACTCAGGGTTGAGGGAGTGAGGGGAGTATATACATCTCAGCAAACAGAAGACTCTCACTTGGGCTCTGTGTGACTTGGGAGCAGAGACACATACAACTGTCCTCTCCATCATCTGTGTCTGCGTACCTCCTGGCCCTTTTCCCATCTCTTTTTCATTTTTTTGGTCATGCTTGCTTGGTTTACGTTATAGGGAATAAATCATCTTGGGAAAAAAGACATTACTGTACAGTGTTAAAACTCCAGTTTTATTTACTTACAGACAATGCTTGTGATATCATTAAGAATTTTCAGCTAGGAGCGCCTGGCTGGCTCTGTTGGTGGAGCATGAGACTCTTGATCTCAGGGTGGTGAGTTCAAACCCCACACTGGGGATAGAGTTTACTTTAAAATTTTTAAAACATAAAAAATAAAGAATTTTAAGCTGAATTCATTTGTGCTGTGTGGTCCATTTGATAGAAAGTAGAATTTCACCTGGGTGGCTCAGTCGGTTAAGTGTCGGACTCTTCTCTTGATTTTGGCTTGGGTCATGATCTCAGGGACGTGGGATCGAGCCCCGTGTCGGGATCCATGCTCAGCGCAGAGTCTGCTTATCCCTCTCCCTCTGCTCCTCTCTCTCTCTTTCTCTCAAATAAATAAATAAAATATTTTTTAAAAGGAAAGTAGAATTTCAGACTCAGTACTAAGTATTAATTCACTTGTAGGTCCCAATGTCAGAGTGCAATTCAATTCTTTTTAATATCAATGAATGTATTCATTAGCCTACAATTAAAATAATCTAAAACCCTCTTCCAATAATATGATCGGACTGAAATAACATCCAGAGCGCTTAGACTGAAAAAAATGGCATTACTCAATTTCCAAATACAGTACCTTGAATAATAAATTTAAAGAACTCATTCTTGTTTTATCAGAGATAATGCTTCATAATTGTCCTTTCTGTTCTCTCTTCCTTTCTTTTTGGGAAGCTGGGGAAGGGGTGACTAACGCAAACGCAGTCGGCAACTTATCTTAAACCACAACTACTTTTCCTGTGTCCTAAACCCTCAAGGGGGGGTTCCAAAGAAAAAAAGAAAATTAAACCTTATCCAGTGGAATTTAGAGAGCTAGAAATAAAACGGCCTTAAAAGTTGTAACAGATATCTTTTTGGTTTATGACCACATTCTCTAACATCTGTTGAGGGACACTTTCTGACCAAAGGGCCTGTCAGTATCAATAAGGAAAGATGCTTCCCTCATTGTTCTAGAATCTAGGGTGTCTAAAGTTATTGAAATGGATATATACTGTAGTTCATTCCAAAGGATGGAGAGACAGTAGAGAGGGAAGGAAAAGGGGAGGGTGGATTACAGCGTGGCATTGCCCCTGGCCCTGCTTTGAACTCTCCCTGGCTTTGTGGAACTTAACCAAGGTCAAACAGGCAGCTGTAGCCAGCTCAAGGCCTCTGGTTCTCTGTATACAGTGAGGGGTAGATTTTGAGGTTAAAATGATGAAGTTTTGTGGTAACTTTAAACTGGAAAGTATTGCATTCA
The DNA here is from genome assembly GCF_024610735.1 of Ursus americanus. Taxonomy (NCBI): domain Eukaryota; kingdom Metazoa; phylum Chordata; class Mammalia; order Carnivora; family Ursidae; genus Ursus; species Ursus americanus. The sequence continues at coordinate 18,735,697 of NC_142158.1, forward strand.
CCTTTCATATTCCCCAAAGAAAGAAGAAATGCCCAGCCATGTAATGAAACTCCTTTCAATCTGACCATTGTGTGAGGAACAGATTTCACACTGAGCATATCTTTGCAACCAGACTCAAACGTTTCCCATTAAGTCTGTGCACGGGTATAAACGTGCAAGTGCCTGCTGCAAAGTGTGCAATTCTCCAAGCAAAAGGCACACACTCGGTGACTTGGATAGAGTATCAAAAACATAGGCAGTTGAACACTTGTTTGCACTTACTTTTGCCATAACTTAAGAGCCTGAACAATGAGAAAGCAGCCTCCCAAATTGTCTTGGGTCGGGTAGGAGGTGGGGAGAACCCTATCGGATTAGACACAACATGCAGGGCTCAAATTGTTACAGCCTTAGTTCCTTGAATAAGACTTGTTCATATTTCAATGGCTACAACATATCTTACCAGAATCCGTCACAGTTTAGCAACTTTTGGCGTATAACAAGTGCTGGAAAGTGGAGTCAAAAATGATACAGGCAATGCTCAACTATCAACACAGCAGATTCTGTTCAGAAAATGATTCGTCCTAAAGTTGGAGATAACCACGTTAACAGAACATTTTACTCTGTTATAAAATAGTTCTTATTTTGATGGGGGGTGGGGGAGCGTTCCTTCTCTTCCCCCTTGTCTCAGAGTAAATGTTAAAAACAACCAGCTCTTGCAAAATAGCTGCATACTAGAGAGTGTTAAACCCAGTCAAAGTCCCCTGGTGTAAGTACAATAATGCTCATGAGGACGGAAGCCTGGCACCTATGTCATGCTCTCATCCCACACTTCAGGAAAGTTCATAGATGGTATCTTATGAACCCTTTTTGAATAATGGGCCTTGTTATCTCCACTTTATCATCGAGGAAATCAAGGTATCCAAAGATAACTTGCCAAGGTCATAAGCCTCCTCAGAGCCACGACCAGGAAAGAGAGCCCTGCAAAGTGCACGTTGCCTGCTGCCTCGGGCCGCTAGAGGACAAGCTCAACGAGAGTCTATCTCATGCTCCCGGCTCAGAGATCAACTTTGTATGCTCACTCGCAAGGAGCAGCTTTTGCAGAAAATGTACTGACAGGGGTAAGTGACAAAATAAGACGGAAAGAGAATAAACAGAAAAATGAAGGCTGATCTGGGACCCTTCAAAAAAGTTATTTCTACAATGGTTCGAAAGGAGACAATGTTGCAGAGCTTATTTTTTCTTTTAATGATTTTATTTATTTATTTGAGAGAGAGAGAGAGCGTGCGCACACGCGTGTGCGCACGAGGGGGGGGGCAGAGGGACAAGCAGACTCCCCTCTGAGCAGGGAGCCCTACGCAGGGCTCAATTCCAGGACCCTGAGATCATGACCTGAGCGGAAGGCAGGTGCTTCAAGTCACCCAGGCACCCTCATGTTGCAGAATCTTAGAAAGCTTTAGCATTGTTTAATACAACTTGTGTAACTCCAATACATACTTCTGTCCTGAAAGTTTCCCCTTTCTAAATTTCAGAATTTAAAATTATATTGCATTTTTTACTTAATGTTTCAAGCCATACAATGCCCTTCAGTATTTTAAAACAGCATGTGAAATTGGTTTCAATATGTATTATGTCATACAAAAACAAGTATATTGTTACTTTATTATATATTGATATCAGAAACATATATAGTAGGGGCGCCTGGGTGGCTCAGTCAGTTGAGCCTCTGACTCTTGATTTCGGCTCAGGTCATGATCTCAGAGTACTGGGATGGAGCCAACTGTGGCTCTGCGCTTATGGGGGAGTGTGCTTCTCTGCGTCCCCCTCTGCCCCTCCCCCCACTCAAGCACTCTCTCTCTCTCAAATAAATGAACCTTTAAAAAAGTAAATAATTTTACCCAACCATACACAGTAAAAATAACATTTTTACTACTCAATATATTCAGATTTTGGAGAGTTGATGTGCAATGTTGTAGGAATTATTTCAGTGTGTCTGGAATTCATCCAAAGAGCCATTCTTACTTGGTTTGGGTTTTTTTTTTTTTTCTCCTCCAATTTGCATTTTCATATTTGCCTACAATACAAGAGATTACAGTAAGTAAGAGGGAAAAAGGTGGCCTTTTCCTCACCTGAGAGGATAATCAGCCTCTGGCAAAATTCTTCTTTCTCTTACCCTCTCCCCAGTCTGTATTATTTTTTTAAAGATTTTATTTTTAAGTAATCTCTATACTGTCCATGGAGCTTGAACTCACAACCCCAAGATCAAGAGTCGCCTGCTCCACTGACTGAGCCAGCCAGGTGCCCTCCCCATTCCTTTTGATCCCAATTCCAATCATCTTCAACTATCACCAACGTGCTCTCTGACTCATTTAAGGTGATATTGACTTACAAGTATGTGCGTAAGGTGATATTGACTTACAAGTATGTGCCTAAGACTTTTGAGGCCTCACAATGTTCCAGGGCCCAAAGGCCATCATTTGTAATGGTAGAATTTCAGCTACGTTGACAGATGGTGGGGGAGCCATTTTTTAAACCAGAATTGATCCCCCTCAATTCATGTTTCATAAGTAACATATACAAGGGCAAGCTCTGAACACAGGTTTTGATTACTTTTCAGCTTGTCTTAAATTTTTAAAACCTAACAAAACTGGAGAGTAGTCTACCAAAGAATGAGAACCACAGACTCTCCTAGTCCTTGAATTCTAAACCAGGCACAGATGATCCCCTTAGACCACTGGGGCCCACCTTACCCCACACTGCTATGCGGGAGAGGAGGAAGAGCAAGGAGAGCTACAGGCCCTGACAACAGGATTTGTCAGGGATTATACTCCTCATAGAAATTCTGACGCCTGTAGTTCCATAATTATTTATTTTTCTCTCAATAAAATGAAAATACCTTGGTAAAAGGTCATGTTTTATCCGATAACCTAACAGCATAGGAGTACTTAGGCATTTGGTAAAAATCAAGATTCCTGGACCTTAACAGAGAATCATTACATCAGCCCTGGGTACCTGGGGTTCAAGAATCTTAATTTTTAACCAAAATTCTGATTTGATCCTTAGACACAGCGACATGTGAGAACCCTCTTAGGGTGGGGGGGGGCGGGGAGGGAGGGGAGAAAGAACAGAGGATGTGAAGTTGGGTTTATGTGTGGAATCAAAGGTAAACACTCATAAAGCACAACCCATTTGACAATTTAAGCCAGTCCTGGAAGGCATAGAGAGGAGGCCAAAAAGGAAAATCAATGAGGAAAAAAGAAAGAATGCACAGGTTTTATGGACCTGCCACTGGCCTCTAAAACATCTTGCATTGCATAGGTCTCTGCCATCACATCCAGAAAGGAAGTGGGTTTTTTTCTTTTGTTTTTTTTTAAAGATTTTATTTATTTATTTGAGAGAGACAGAGTGAGAGAGAGGTCACGAGCGGGGGAGGGGGGAAAGGGTAGAGGGAGAAGCAGACTCCCCGCGGGGCAGAAAGCCTGATGTGGGAATCGGATCCCAGAACGCTGGGATCATGACCTGAGCCGAAGACAGACACTTAACCCACTGAGCCACCCAGGTGCCCCAGGAAGTTTTTTTATTTTTTGATTTTTTAAAAAGATTTTATTTATTTGAGAGAGAGAGGGCGCACACAGAGGGAGAGTGAGAGCAAGAAGCAGACTCCCGCTGAGCAGAGACCCCCCCCCTCCCCGAGGGGGGCTCCATCCCAGGACCCTGGGACGATGACCTGAGCTGATGGCAGACCCTTAACCCACTGAGCCACCCAGGCGCCCCCCCAGAAAGGAGTTTTGATGTTGCCCTTCCTCCCTTCCTCTTTTCTTCAAAACCCTTTATTGTGTCCATTTGGTCCATGGCTCGGGAGAGGGCTCTCCGGTGGTGGTGGGGAGAGGCTCAGGCAGAAGCCCCGGCAGAAGCCCTGGCACCCGGATGGTGCAGAGGTGCCCCTGAAAGGCCGCTGGTTCAGCCCGGCCTAGGCCGCGGATCTGCGCAGGCGCGTCGGGGGGCGGGGGGCGCCATCTTCTTGACGCACGTCACCTGGCCACCCCAGCAAGTGGTTCTACCGGAAGTCCCAGAGGCGGCAGGGGTCAGCTTCAGGTGCTGCTCCAGGACCGTGGTGGCGACCGGGGCGTCCAGGGCTCGCCTGCTCACCCAGGGGTGCAGAGGGGCCCCTGAAAGTCCGCAGGTCCTGAAAGGGGGCGCAGCCTCAAGCTGGTTTTGTGTCGTCAGGAGACGCTAAGCGCCCTCCTGCTTCTGGCTGCCTTGCCAAGAAGCGGCCGCGGTGGAAAGAGAAGCCCCGAGAGAGGTGGGTGCAGGGGGCCAGCAAGTTGACCTGGCAGGGAGAGGCGGCTCCCAGGTAGGTGGAATAATTCTGAGGAATCTGGGGGCACATGGTTGATGGGCAGTGAGGAGCCAAGCTCCAGACCAAAATGGTTCTGAAGATTGCACTTGAAAAAGAGGTTGCAGGATGGGGGCAGCTGGGCCTCCCAGGGTCTGTTCCCACCGAACACTGTTGAAACCAGAGGTGGATCCTGGGGACTGCCAGCCCACTGCCACTTTCTTTCTTCCTTCCTCCTTTCCCTTTCCCTTCCATGTAAAAAGATTCCTTTGCCTAGGCAATGCGCAGACTTTTGCGAAGGAAATAAGTAAGGGTTTTGCGGACAGTTAGATATTTTTTACAAATAAAATGCTGTGTATTTATGCATCTCATATCTTTTCCCCCCATTAGTTTCTTCAAGGATTTCTACAAAGATGGTATTTTTTCAGGTTTTTTAAAAATAGACAAAACATTATTATAAACACAAATATCTTTTACTAACTCTATGCAATATTAGAAGTTTTATAGGCTCCAAAGACTACCATGATTAACCTTCCTCGAATAAAACTTTAGGGATGTGCTTTGAACCCACAAAAGAAATTAAATGCACAGTTAAGACTGATTTTCATCATCAAGTTGCAACAGGGAATTGTCTTTAAAACCATCTCCTGCTGCCTTCATTAGAGTCTCAATCTCTTGCTGCAAATTTATATTCCTTTGTGGGTTTAAGACAGATATTGGATATCCTTTTAATCTGTATTTATTAAGTGAGCTATTGACGAGTCTCATTCTGCCACAAATTCATGAACAATGTTACTGTGGCCACTCTAGTGGGATTCTCAAGTGAATACAACATCTTCAGGGTAAGTGGTCATTTTTCACAGAGTAAATGGGCATATTTTTTTTTTAACGTGAGAGTTAAAAACACGTATCAAGATAGGCTTTGACTTGCCCCACAAGCCCAAATCAACTAATAAAAGTTAAGTATGCCAATAACAGAACACTGGAAGAGGAGTTTTCAGCTCCCCAGCCTGGACCTTCTGTATCAGAGCAAAGTTCCTGATTAAAGAAACTTCCATCTAGAGAGAAGGTTTGCCTAATTGCTCTCAGATCCATTCACCCCCTCTCTGTTCTGCATCACAGGGGAACTGACCTGTGCAAACTCCCATTTCTCAGGCCCCCTTTCCAACTAGCTTCCAGCTGCATTCAGTCAGTGGGGGAGACACTGGACAGGGATGGGGGGAAGGGCAGGAGGAAAGGAGAAATTAGAGTACTTCTCCCCCTTCATTCATCTCTGTTTTTGGCAGCATCCCGGGCTGTGGCGGCACCTCTCCTGTGGCTGCAGCTCCCACAGCTCAGCTTCCCACTGGCTGAACCTAGCTGGAAGCCAGTTGGCAAGGGAGTCTGGGAAATGCCATTTGCACATCAGTCCCTTGTGCATGATCCAAGGCAGAACAAGGAAAGTATGAGGACTGGATCTGAGAACAAATAGCCAAATGACCAGCACAGAGGCTGAACTAAGTCAGACTCACGGGGGCAGCACAGTTGACTCCATTGCATGTATTCAATATTTATGGAGTGTTTACCAGGTGTTAGGAACTGTGCTAGGTGCTGAGAATGCAAAGATCAATAGCGTGTGGTCCCAGCTCCCCTCCCTTCTAGGTGGCCACTCCAAGCTAGCTGCCTCTCTGTTGTAAAATGGGGAAGGTAATAGTCTCTACTTCCTAGGATTGTTGTAAGGGTTACATGGGGTAATTGCTTACAGTTGACATTCAGTGAGCGTTTGTTGGATAAAATAGTGCCTACTGAGAAAACAATAAGTAAGATCACGTTACACTTCCCGGATTACCTCCTCTGTGCCAGGTACACACGTTACTTTAATTCCTACATCTATCAAGGTAGGGTAAACAAGCAGTTTTAATACAGTGTGGTCAGTGCCATAGAATGCCACCTAGAAACGGTGATGGGAACGCAGTAGGGGCAGAACCTGTAGAGACTGCGCAGAGGAGTATGGAGGATTCATGGGGGAGTGGGGAACCTTGGAATGATAAGAGCAATCGCTAAGACCAATTGAGAACTCACTCAGGGCCAGGCCCAGGGCTGCAGGCACTCACTGAGTCTTCCTCCACGGAAAGTGCTAGCAGCCTGGGAGGTTTGTCCTCCTACCAACCCCATTCTATAGAGAAAGATGCTGAAGTTTTAGAATTGCTAAATAACATGTCCACGGTCAGCAAGCTGCTAAGAGTTAGGATCAGGATCCAAACCTGACGGTGCCTGACTCCAAAGCCGATGCTTTGACAGCTGGTGTAGTCCTCTTCCTTAATTTATGGATGTGTGCTGTTACTAAGAATTAACCAACACCCAGCAGCCACGCAAATGACGAATCAGTGCACTAACATCCAAGGGACTGTGGAATCCTTGGGGGAGTTTTGCAGAGAAGGCCTGATTCTGAAGTCACTGAATTCTTTGGGAAGTCCTGCAGGCTGCATCCAGCCGTGGAGCAGCCCAGCCCCAGCTGGGAGGAGGAGTTGGGGGACAAAGCCTCCATCCTGGGGTGGGGGGAGGTGGCCAGGCAAATAACTCACCCTCTGGAAATAAACCACGTGGCCTTGGGAGATGAGTTAACCCTTTCAAGACTCCAGGCTAATACTTGGCTTAATTATCTCTTCCAAGGTACTGAATGGCATTCCGGTAGTCTCACGGAGTAAATTTCTCTCTCACATGGGAGCCGTTGACTTACCTATTTCAGGCGTCAATTCTCCTGTCTCGGGCAGCTTTTCTTTAAAAGGCCAGTTGCAGGCAAGATCACTACTTTTCTACTTAAAAGAAAGTGGGGAGAAGTCCTTAAAACCTCCCAAGATTGCTTTTAATTAAAAAAAAAATACTGATCCTTATTTTTCTTGTTTCTCCAACCTCCTGTGCTGCTGGGGGAAATGAGATATTTTGCAAATAAAAGTCGACTTTTTCTTCGAATTTCAGAGCTGTTCAATTATAAATGCTGCCACCTGCAAAGTTGGAAATCAATTCAACTGCAATCTTCTTTAAAGCTTTTTCAATGCAACTGCTAACCTGTCTAGATGTTTAACTTTTAGATTTCAAAACCTGTCAATTAAAACTTGCTTACTGTTACTCCTTTTCTCTGAAGCTCCAAGCCTGAGGAGAAATTATGTAGCAAATTGGAAACAAGGAACTAAGACTTGAGAGCAAAACAAAAGACCTCCTGATGGGCTGGAGTAGGAGAAGCTGCCATCCTTGCTCTGAAATTGAGTAAGGATTAGAGGGGCTGGTCTGCTGGCCGCCTCCACTGAGGTTGTGCCTTCTCAGTTCTGAAAAAAGGAGTCAACGGATCCCTTTGCAGGAACACCTGGTCTGTTCCAAGAAAAAAATTACTCAAACCTGTTGTTGGCTGAGTTTACCGGCCAATGCCATTAAATTGTGGCATTGGCAGCAGTGGGTAGACACGGTTCATTAAAAATACCATTTGGGGAAATCCTAAGGCAATGGGATAGTCATTACTGAACAAACACTGTTGGCCCTGAAAGAGTTAATTCAACTCCTAAAGGAAAGCAATTTACTTTCTATTCCCCAAGAGGATGAGCCAGCCTCTTATGGAGCTTAATACTGTGAGGCTGGGGTTTGTTTTGTTTTGGTTGGTTTTTTGTTTTTTGTTTTAACCAGCGCCCCCCCTCCCCCATCCTCTCCAGGCTGAAAGCCCCCTGACAGCTGACAAGCCCAAGACAGGGTACACTGGGAGAGTCACCTCTCATTCCTCTGTGTAGGCCTCACTAGGCCTGAGGCTAGCTGGATAATGCTGAGTAAATCCGTAAGGACAAGGAACAAGCACAAGGACAAATCCCTTGACTTTGTGTGTCTGGATTCTAAATACCTACCCGGATTCTAACAGTGCAGCCAGATCAATCTATCAACAAAAGTGGCTAAGGGATACCTGATTTATATGCAACCTTAGCAGTGTATCACTGGGCACAAAGTGCCAGTATAAAGCATTCTGCACGGGCTCTGGTCCTGGCCAGACAGAGAACAGAGGTCATTGCCTCCTGGCCCAAAGTGTCCCCATTGCCAACGAGAAGAGAGCCAGAGAGCCCAGAGGAGTATCAAATGATCAAGACATTCCCTTGTGGATACTTTTTTATTTTTAACAATTCATTATGAAAAATGCCAAACATAGTTTAAAAATGACATAATTTTGTAATGACCCCCGTGTACCTATCAGCAGACTGCAGCAGTTAATAACTTACAGCCAATCTTACTTCAACTTCAGCCCCATCCACTCCCTCCCTACCATGTTATCTTGAAGCAAATCCCAGACTTTCTATCATCAGATTCATAACTATTTCAGTGTGTATCTCTAAAAGATAAGGGCTCTTTTTATTTTTGACAAAATGCAAAACAATTATTATCACCCCCCCCCAAAAAAAAAACTCCTTTTGATACATGTAACAACATGAACGAACCTTTGGGACATTATGCCGAGTGAAATAAGCCGGTCACAAAAGGACAAACACTGTATGATTTCACTGATATGAGGTTCCTAGAGTCGTAAATCCGTAGAGACAAAAAGTGGAATGATGGTGGCCAGGGGCTGGGGGGAGGAGGGAATGAGGATCATTGTTTAATGGATATGGTTTCAGTGTTGCAAGATGAACAGAGCTGTTTGGTTGGGTGATGGTGACAGTAACACAACAGTGTGAACATACTCAGTAATGCTTACAAACTGTATACTTAAAAATGGTTAAAATAGTAAATTTTATGTTAGGTGTATATATATTTTGCCACAATTTTTTTATAGTGGTAAATTTTCACATCAAACTATTCACTGAGTGTTTATCTCATAGGTGTCATAGATTTCGCTCAGTTTGTTTGCTTGGATCGTAATCCACACAAGGTTCACATACTGCTGTTGGCTGTCAGGTGTTTTTCGGTCTGTATGTTCCCCCTCCGTCTGGTTTGTTCCCCATGGCAATTTACCTTGAAGAAACGTGTCTGGTAAAGTTTTCCACGGTCCAGATTTTGCTCTTTGCATTCTTCTGGAGTCCTCTGTTTGTTGTCTTCTTGAACATCAGAAGTTGGATCAAGAGAGCAGATCAGATTTTAATTTGATGTCTTTGGCAAGACCATTGCGTAAGTTCAGCTAGACCACTATGTGATTGACCCAAACTGTGAGTGTGCAAAGATTAATCAAACTATGATGATCAGCTTAGCATGAGCTCTCCACTGTCAGGGGCCTTGGTGCAGGTGTGATGGGGGGGCAGGGAGCAGTGGACATGGGCGGAATGAGAGGAAATACCAAAAAAGTGTTTTGACAGAATCCTTCCCATCGAGGAACCTAGTCTTGTTAAGGAGGCAAAACTGATGCACGTGAAATAAATAAAAATGAATTGCAAAACTGTGCTGTGCTTTTAAACACCATCTCCTTCCAAGAGGGAGATCGTCTAAAAAGGTTTTAGGTAGAATAACATTCTTGAAATGGGTCTTGAAGATTGATAGATTTTGAAAGAAAGAAGGCATTCAAGGAAGTGAAAGTATTCAAAGAAAATCACAAAGGTTACTCTTAGGGGGTGGGTACAGAGGATGATTGAGACTGATTAGGAATGGTAAGGCATTACAGAGGCATGAAAACCTAGCAGAGAGAGAAGAGTTGGGGAAAATCTGATCTCTAGAGATGGAGGCACATCACATATTACTTATGTTTTGACATGTACGCTTCGGCAAGATTCTAAAGGTCTGCACATGTTGGGGCACCTGGGTGGCTCAGTCAGGCGTCCAACTCTTGATTTCGGCTCGGGTCGTATATTGAGCCCCACAGTGGGCTCCATGCTCAGTGGGGAGTCTGCTTGAGGATTCTCTCTCTCTCCCTCTTCCTGTGCTCCCCCCCCCCCCCCGTGCACAATCTTTCTCTCTCTTGCTCTCTCAAATAAATAAATCTTTTTTTAAAAAAAAGTAAAGGTCTGCAAATACCATAGGTGTTTCAAGGATCTGATTTCCAGTGTCATTTAATAGAAGAATTGAGCTTTCACCTTACTGAGATCTTTTCCAACTGAGTTGACTCCTTCTGGAAATTAAACACATGGAAAAGAGTTTTATGAAAAATATAGTTAGAATTTGGTAAAGTGTTTAGGATTCGCCTTAAAATGCTCCATTAGAGAGGTAGATAGAGATGAAAAAAAGATTGCCAGAGTTAGCAATTGTTGGAGCTGAGTGATGGGTTCATAGGGCTCATAATTCTCCCAACTTTTGTGTACATTTGAATAATAAAAAGTTATTTGTAAACCTATTACTCTTGGGGTCAAGGGTCATTCCCACATCCCATATTTCCAATGTTATAGCAAAAAAAGGATTCACTGGACCAGAAGATGCAGTGCTTGTCTCTTCCGTTACTAAGCTGTTTAACTCTGAGCCCATTACTTCACCTCTGTGGCCTCAGTTCCTTTCTCTGTAACATGAGGGGAAAGGGGAAAGAGCTAACATTTATTGACTGTCTATTAAGTGCAGGAATTGTGCAATGCACTTTATATACATGATCTCAGTTATTGAAAGGGTGGACACAGTGTTCTCCTTAGACTCCAAAATTTCTTTCCCACTCTGGAGTTCAAGAATTACCACTTTCACTTTCATTTCGTTTCTTGATAAGCCCATGTTCCAGATACCGTGCTAGGCTATCAAGACATATAGATAAAAGAGCTCCTATCTTCAGGGAGCTTATGATCTAAAAAAACAGAGTAGCAGTTCTCCAAATGGAGACGGTTCACTTCATGAAGTGTTGAAGAACAAAACAGATTAGTAAGAAAGATTACACTACAGGTAATGTTTTGTTTTGTTTTTGAATGATTTGATTTTAGGGGTGCCTGGGTAGCTCAGTCATTAAGCATCCACCTTTAGCTCGGGTCATGACCCCAGGGTCCTGGGATCGAGCCCCACGTCGGGCTCCCTGCTCAGCGGGAAACCTGCTTCTCCCTCTCCCACTCCCCCTGCTTGTGTTCCCTCTCTCTGTCAAATAAATAAATATTTTTAAAATAAATGATTTTATTTTTAAGCAATCTCTATGTCCAATGTGAGGTTTAAACTCACAGCCCAGAGATCAAGAGTCCCATGCTCTACCGACTGAGCCAGCCTGACACCCCATCTCCAGAACTTCTTCATCATCCCAAACTGAAACTTAGTACCCACTGAATACGAATACCCCACCCTCTCTTCCCCCCAGCCCATGGCAACCACCATTCTACTTCTGACTGTATGAATTTGACTACCCTAAATACCTCATACAGGTAGAATTGTACCATATTTGTCTTTTTGTGGCTGGCTTACTTTACTTAGCTTAGTGTCCTCAATGTTCATCCATGTTATAACATGTCAGAATTTCCTTCCTTTTACGGCAGAGTAATATTCCATTGTGCATATTTACCACATTTTATCCGTTCATCTGTCAGCAGACGCAGGTTGCTTCTACCTCTTGTCTATCGTGAATAGTGCTGCAATGAACATAAATGTACAAGTATCGCTTCAAGACTCTGCTTTCAATTCTTTGTGGTATATACCAGTTCAGTCTTGAAGAATGAAAAAGAATTAAGGCAAAAAGGAAAAGACAAGCGTTCCAAGAACAGTGAGCAACTTATACAAAGGCACAGAGAGCCATATTGTTCAGTAGGGCTAGAGAGTAGGGAGGAGGCAAGTGGTGAGATAGATATGAAGCTAAGGAAGGAGGCAGAGGCTAGACCTCCAAGGGCCTCACATACCATAGGGAATGGACAGCAGGGGCTAGCAGTGAACCCAGATAAAATTCGTCTCTCCACAGCTATTCTTAGAGTCTAGTGTAAGGGTGCCTACGTGGCTCAGTCGGTTAGGTATCTGCCTTTGGCTCAGGTCGTAATCTTGGGGTCCTGGGATCGAGCCCCATGTTGGGCTCCTGGCTCAATAAGGAGTCTGGTTCGCCCTCTCCCTCTGCCCTTCCCCCACTCATGCTTTCAATCTCTCTCTCAAATAAATAAATAAAATCTTTTAAAGAGGGAAAAAAAAAAAGAGTCCAGTGTAATGCAATTTTAAGCAAATATTCAAAAACGATATCTTTATAGAGAAGAGTTTGGGCCCTAGTGGAAATGACCACTAGAGAATGAACACACATGGTGGTGAACCCAGTCTTATGCTCCCCCACAGTCGTCCCCTTCACTCTACAGTAATGGACTGCTCAGTTGACTAACTCTCTATGGTCAATAGATATAGGCTACTTGGTAAAGTCTTTTGCTTAAAATATATTTTCTAATGCATCGCTTTCGTTTGACTGAGTTCTGTTCAGAATCTCCGCTAAACCAGAGCACAGAGCCAGTTATGAGATTCTGCATTCAACTCCCCAGCTTGCTTTTTTGGTAACACAGGATGAGTCCCTCCAGCTGCGGTAAAATGGTGCCAGGTAAACTTGGGACCCAACCAGATATGAATGATTTTATGACAGTGCAGCCCATAATCTATTCATTTCTATAAAGAATTTTTTTTTTTTTAAGTAAACTCTGTACTCAATGTGAGGATTGAACTCACAACCCCAAGATCAAGTCGCATGCTCTAGAGACTGGGCCAGCCAGCTGCCCCTGTATAAAGAGCCTTAATCCCATGTGAACCCAGAGAAATAGATGGTGTGCTGTGTGTGTGTGTGTGTGTGTGTGTGTGTGTGTTACTTTAACGCTCTAGTGGCATTTAGGTATTTCTCCCAATGCTAATGACCATTAACAGGATTAATGGACAAGTTGTTCTCACAAGAGGAACCATAAATAATGTCTATGTGTTCTTTAGGTTGTCTAACTTTTCCAGTATTCATGTTAATCCTTTTGTTTATAATATAAAATAATAGTAAAAATCAAGAAGCACTGTATCGATTTCTCAACAAAAGCCATTCACCCAATGCAAGTTTGGTTTGTGTGTGGTTGTAGTGGTGGGGAGAGTGTATGGTAGGTGGGTCTAAGTCACTGGTTTTGTTGCTTCATAAGTTGGTTCACAGATCCAAAAATGCTGTAAAACCAGGGCTCTGGTTCTGAAATCCTGCAGCATGGTTCAGTCAACAGAGGTGAAGTTTGAAGTGACCTTCAGTGTTAGAGAGCAACACAAAAAGTCATCAGTGTGAGCTGGCAGCCCACAAGTGAGTGATGTTCCCAAACACAGTGGTGAAGGTGGAATGATCATAGCAAAGGACAATCTGGCCCTAATCTTTTAGGGACTGGTCACTTCACACTTGAAGTCTGCTGTTCCGCTCTAGTTATGGTGTCTTAAATGCAACTGTGAGGCATATGGGTGATGGGAATGCATTTTCATTATATTCTCTTCTATTCAGTCTGACTGTTTATAGGCACACTGTATTGCTTAGGATTTAAGTTCAACTACATATAACAGATATCTAGCTCACCCCCTCCAGTCCAAAATGGCTTAAACAAGACAATGGTTTATTTCTCTCTCAGATAAAAGTACAACTATAGGCAGTTAGGGATGGTGGGGTGGCCACACTTGCCATCTCCACCCCCAGATGTTGCCCTGCTCACGTGGCCAAAGATGGCTCACTACAAAGTCCTTGTTGGGAGCCACAGGACGGAGGAAAGTGAGAAGAGACTTATCACCTCACTGTGAGAATGCGTCCCAGAAGGGGCACTTCCAATGGCCAGAATTTATCACAAGGCCACAAGAAATGGCAAAAGTTCCTGGAAATGCTGTCACTGTGACAGCGGCGGTCTATGACAAGAAGGATGGAGCATCTACTGGAGCGTCCCCAACAGTCTTTGTCACGTATGTTTTCCTTTTTCTAAATTGAACAAGAAAAAGAAAAACTGACTCTCAGGGCGCCTGGGTGGCACAGCGGTTAAGCGTCTGCCTTCGGCTCAGGGCGTGATCCCAGCGTTATGGGATCGAGCCCCGCATCAGGTTCCTCTGCTATGAGCCTGCTTCTTCCTCTCCCACTCCCCCTGCTTGTGTTCCCTCTCTCGCTGGCTGTCTCTATCTGTGTTAAATAAATAAATAAAATCTTTAAAAAAAAAAAAAAGAAAAAGAAAAACTGACTCTCAAAGATGGAAAACCCTTCCACACTTACCTGGCCAACTTCCACTCATCACTCTTATCTCAACTAAGTCACCTCCTCAGAGGAGCCCACCTGGGATTTTTCCTTCCCTTTCCATCACCCCTTGCAGCCCCCATCTGATGCGTTATCCCTGAAATTCTCTAATAACAGCACTGCTTTCAGGGTAATTACCAGAATTGAAACTAATGACTCACTGATATGACTCTGTGTGTGACATCTGCCTCATGAATGACACTCTGAGTGCTGTGAGGACAGGAACCAAACCTGTCTTAGTCACATGGGCCCACCCTCAAGGCAAATTTCTCAGATCAATTCAAATAAATGGGAGAACAAGGTATGTGCTCAAGGGCACGTGATTAGTGCAGAACCGAGACCAAAGCCTGGGTCTTCAAGCTCGTACATTCTTATCACACCACACAGCTTTTACAGGTGACAAAATGCAGCCCAGGAGAACAAAATCACTTTGCTGACCCTGTGCAGATAATTAGCGGCAGGACAAAGCCTGGAATCCAGCATGCTATATGCTTAGCCCACATTAGTGCTTTGATTTCTAAACCCTAGGAGCTCCTTTTTCAGGAAAAGTCAATGTGTTTACAGAATGATTCATCATTGGGGTGCCTGGGTGGCATAGTTGAGCAGCCGACTTTTGGTTTGGGCTCAAGTCTCAATCTCAGGGTCATGAGTTCAAGCCCTGCATTGGGCTCCACCCTGGGTGTGGAGCCTACTTGAAAAAAATGGGGGGTAAGTAGGCTAAAGTATTGGATGGGGCTAGTGGGAGAAGTGTTGTCTACAGGACACAGAGATGGTCTTACCTTTGAGTTCAGCTTGGAAGATAGTGTCGCTCTACGTACAGAGGAGCTACTTATCTGTTCCTCCTGGGGAAGGAGTAGCATCTTGACCACACATAAAGTACTATTGATTGGTGTTATTATTTTGATTAGCAGAGACTAAGGCATCTTCCCAACGATGCTGATTGGATGAAAGTCTACATAACCCATTTGCTGGCAAATGATGATAGAGCTACTTTTTTAAAAATTCTCACTGCGCATCCTGGATTAGATCTATCAGGGAGTACATTAGAAGAACATATGTTACAAAATATTCTGTTGCTTTTAAAACATAATTGGCCTTGCCAGAGAAGGCCATGTACTCTTGGCATCCAGTCCTCCTACAATGTTTTCTTTGTCTCTAAGAATCATTTATGTTTAACACATGCTGTTTCAAAGAATGGCAAGAATTCTTAAACAATTGGAGTTCTAATCTATGATTGTCCTCTAGAAACGGAAAACCTAATTAATATGTCTCCTGAGTATTTTTGTTTCTTCTGCCTTCTCCCCAAACTTTAATCACCAACTCAGCTATTCCAAAGTTACAAAAAATTTTTTAAATATTGCAACAAAAATAACCCCCCAAATTTAAAATTCTATAAAGATTATAAAAACTCAATGCAGATCTACTAACTATAATGGTCATTTAACAGTAGAGTAGACAACTAACGAAAGTTCTATACTCTCCATCCATCCTTAGCACAAAAATAGATAGGATGGACTCCCACATGATTTATATTCTCATGTTCTGGAGCAAAGGTCTTTTTTTTTTTTTTTTTAAGTTTATTTATTTATTTTTAAGTAGTCTCTGTACCCAACGTGGGACTCAGACTCATGACCCCAAGATCAAGAGTCACATGTTCTTACTGGGCCAGCCAGGTGCCCCTGGAGCAAAGGTCTTGACCATACCTCTTAAAACACCTTCCAGCATTAATGTTCTACTAAAAAAATTCAGGCAGACTTCAAAAGTGAGGTCAAGTTGTGTTTTTGTGGTATTTCTGTATATGTAAATACCAGACAAGTAGCCAGATTAAAATATCAGAATGGGTGACCCTAAGTGGTCTCCAGGCCTGAGAGTGGCGTGAGGGAAGGGCAGGACTTTTACTGGTGATTAATTGAGGAGCAAGCATGAGGAAAAACAGCCCCCTGTCGTCCACTTCAATAACTCAGTTTCACTGAAGTCTTAAAGATAGGCCAAACGTACTGTCTTCTATTTAAGAAAGCTTCATATGCAAGACATGAGTATGAGGAATCTCAAATGTGCTCAGGGAAAGCAAGAGGGTGCTGATAGAATTTATCTGAATAGAAATGTCTGTCACTGCTACCTTGAGAAAAGCTTCCAGAGTAGGACCAATACCCGTAGGACCCATCAGTTTATGACTAATCTGAAATACAAAACCATAAGACTAACAATATTTAGGGAGTTTTTGTAACTAATGGAAGGGAACGTCCAGAGGGAAAAAAAAAGCCATAAATCATTTTGGAATATTAGAAAGTCTAATAAGGGAAATTGACTAGTTTTTGTCCTCATTTCAGGGAAAGGCACTTCAGAAACGAGGGCGGACATGAAGCACGTCTTCGGGCAAAAGCTAGGAGCAAAGGAGGGACTAGAAAATACCAGCTCCTATAGATTGAACGTGTATGTCCCTCCCCAAATTCATATGTTCAAACCTAAACCTATTCCCTATTCCCCCAATGTGGTGGGTTTAGAAGGTGGGACTTTTAGGAGGTGAGTAGGTCACGAAGGTGGAGCCTTCATGAGTGGTATGAATGTCCCTATAAAAGAGACCTCCGGGAGCTTCCTCACCCCTTCCACCGTGTGAGGAGGACACAGCGGGAAGGAACAAGGGACAGAATCCTCTCACACACTGAATCTGCCATTACCTTGACCTTGGACTTCCCAGCCCCCGGAACTGTTGTTTACAAGCGGCCCAGGCCATGGTCTTCTGTTACAGCAGCCCAGACAAAGACACCAGCTAATTTGGAAGCATCCTGCTTCGACACGGTCACGTGCATTTTGCTGGGCTTATGACATTCCTCTCTTCCATTTTTCATCCACAGCATGCAAACTATATTAGCGTGTATATTTGTGTGTGTGTATGTGTGTGTATTTTTTTAAAGTAAAATCTACCCCCAATGTGGGCCTCGAACTCACGACCCCGAGATCAAGAGTTGCTTGCTCTACCAAGCCAGCCAGGTGCCCCCTCCACCCCTCTATATGTTAGTTTTCTGGAGCTGCCATACAAACTACCACAAAACGTGTGGCTTAAACAACAGAAATGTATTCTCTCTCAGTTCTGGAAGCTAGAAGTTTGAGAGTGAGGGATCAGCAGGGCCATGCTCGCTCTCCTAGCTGCTGGTAGCTGCCAGCATTCCTGCTGTTCTTTGATGCTACCATCCGAATGTTTGTGTCCCCTCCAAAGTCCATACATGTTGAAATCCTAACCTCAAAGGTGATGATATCAGTAGGTGGGGCCTTTGAGAGGTAATTAAATCATGAGAGTGGAACCCTCATGAATGGGATTAGTGCCTTATAAGAAAGGCTCCAGAGATATCCCTGGCTCCTTCTGCCATGTGAGAATTCAGTGAGAAGTCTGTGACCTGGAAAAGAGCCCTCACCCAACCATGCTGGCACTCTTATCTCAGGGCTTCCAGCCTCCAGGATTGTAAGAAATAAATACCTGTTATCTGTATGCTACCCAGTCCGTGATACTTTGTTTCAGCAACCCAAATGGACGTTGGGTTTACCTCAGTCACCACATGGCCATCTTCCCTCTGTGTGTAGAGTTCTCTCTGTGTGTCTGCTTCTGTGTCTCTTTTCTTATAGAGACACCAGACGTATTGGATTTAGGGCCTGCCGTAAGTCAGTATGACCTCATCTTAACTTAGATCTGCAATGTATTAATGTAACCCTAACCCTATTTCCAAATAAGGTGCATTCACAAGTACCAGGGGTTAGGACTTCAATGTATCTTTTAAAGATTTATTTATTTATTTCAGAGAGAGGGGTGGAAGGAAGGAAGGGCAAGGGGAGAGGGAGAGAAATCTTTTTTTTTTTTTTTTTTAAGATTTTATTTACTTATTCGACAGGACAGAGACAGCCAGCGAGAGAGGGAGCACAAGCAGGGGGAGTGGGAGAGGAAGAAGCAGGCTCATAGCGGAGGAGCCTGACGTGGGGCTCGATCCCATAACGCCGGGATCACGCCCTGAGCCGAAGGCAGAGACGCTTAACCGCTGTGCCACCCAGGCGCCCCTTAGGGAGAGAAATCTTGAAGCAGACTCCGCACTGAGCACGGAGCCTGACCCTGGGCTCAACCTCATGACCCTGAGATGAAATCAAGAGTTGGACTCTTGGGTGCCTGGATGGCTCAGCCATTAAGTGTCTGCCTTCGGCTCAGGTCACGATCCCAGGGTCCTGAGATCGAGCCCTGTATTGGGCTCCCTGCTCGGCGGGAAGCCTGCTTCTCCCTCTCACATTCCCCTTGCTTGTGTTCCCTCTCTCGCTGTCTCTCTCTGTCAAATAAATAAATAAAATCTTAAAAAAAAAAAAAAAAGAGTCGGACTCTTAACTGACTGAGCCACCTAGGCACCCCAGGACTTTAACATATCTTTTGAGAGGATACAGTTCAACCTACAACAACACTAAATAGTCGGTTGGTTCTGTAATTATTGAGCATTTATATAACTGCTCTAGGCCCTGTAGATTAAAAATCTAGGCTGGGATGCCTGGGTGGCTCAGTTGGTTAAGCATCTGCCTTCCCCTGGGGTCGTGGGATCAAGTCCTGCATCGGGCTCCCTGCTCATCCAGGAATCTGCTTCTTCCTCTCCCTCTGCTGCTCTCCCTGCTTGTGCTCTCTCTCTCTCTCTGACAAATAAATAAATAAAATCTTTAAAAAAAAATCTAGGACAAAAAATAGGGTCTTTTGCACTCAGGAAGTCATCAGAAAAACAATTTGAAAGACCAGTAAATGCTATAAAAATTCACATCAGTGCTACTTATAAAGATTTTTAAAATGGGAAACAAGACCCCTAATTGTCCATTTGAAAGGGTGTGTAAAGGGAGGGTAACCTCCTCCGTCCTCGTTTGCCCTGGACTGTCCGAGAAAAGCCCAGTGTCCTGGGAACCCTCGCAGGCATAGGCAAATGGGAGCAGTTGGCTACCCTGTAGCAAAAGAGTGGGATACTCTGGAACTTTCATTTAAAAATATACTAATAAAGGTTTTAAACGATATGGGAGGTGTTTTTGACAGTAAGCAACAACAACAAAGCACAATTCAAAATGATGGAAGCTAGGTAACTAAGCACGCGGATTACAAAGAAAAAACGGATACGAACTATGGCAGCAGGTTACCTGCTGTTGCCTCTGTGCGGTGGGATTGTAAAAAGTTTTCTTTTGTGCTTCTTGACACTTTAGTGTACGTTTCACATTTTCTGTTGATGAATATGGATTGCTTAATCAGGAAGAAATTAAGGTAAAAACTAATAAATTTCTGGATAGAAATTAGTCTCCTAAATCCCTACTACTTTTACTCTCATAGAATAATTAAAATAACAGTCCTTAATAAGTATTTGCTTCCTGCCGAACACTGCTACTCATTTAATCATTGAGATTGTACAGCAAAATGACCTTGTAGGTACTGCCATTAGCACCACCTTTCCAGTGAGGAAAGCAAGACGCACAGCGGCGAAATAACTCCCCAGCTGGAAGTAGAGGACTGGGAATTAGGACACAGCCCTTTCCTCTAAGAGAACCTTACTTCGTGAGAAGTATCTGCAACAGCACGTTCAGGACACGGCCCCATTTCCCCTCAAGCGTTCAGGTGAGGTTCCCTCAAGCTGCCCACATACACAGACGAGAGAAAATGTGCAGTGAGGTGGGGCTAAGTACACAGAAAATGAAGAGGGGAAGAAAAGGCAGTTATTAACGGAGGAAGCAAATTTTGTGCACGAAATGAAAGCTAATGACATTATGCCCTGTGGCTAGGTCGTGATTTACATACTACTAACAATCATACTTAGTATTGATCCAAACTCTATGATGGTTAAAAACCTTATCGGGGAAAATAAAGGCTGGAAGCTCAGGGATGTCCTGGGATAGGCGGGAAGAGAGGTATGGTCTCCACCCCTATTGGGAAATCAACTGATAATTCCTAAAACTAAAAACTCAAGAAGTAAATATATAACTTATTACTTAAAATTATGAAAATGAACACTGAAATAATCAACTAAAAGTGTTGAAAGTGTCTGGGGAAAGGAAATGGGTAGGGGGAGGATGGGGGAGATATTTATAGTAACAAGCCTTGGGGAGCTATTTCACTCTGAAAATTATGTGCATGTATAATTTTAATTAAAAAAGCAGAAGAAAAATTAAAACAATATAATAAACATTCCTGTGCATATCTTTGCACTTGAGATAAAATAATTTACAATAAGTGGGATTTGGGGGTCAATGAAAATGCATATTTTAAATTTTGTTCTATATTGTACAACTGGGAACCAGAAAGGTGGGAAAATTTTCAAATACAATCAATAAATACATGGTGATTTTTTTTTACATGATGATATTTATTTCTCTACTTCTTTACCATTCTTATCTCAGTTTTTCATCTTTGACAGCATGATAGAAATGTCATTTAATTTGCATTCTTTAATTATTAAAGTCATTTCTCTCACTAATAAGTATATAAATGTGATTATTATCAGTTATTTTTTCTTTTTATTCTTTTGTGAGTTTCCAGCTTACATCCCTTGCCATTTTTTTCTTTTGTGTTTTTTCTTGTTGATACGTAAAGTTCTTTGTGTGTTATTAACTTTGTGTTTGTCACATACTTTGCAAAAATTTTTCTGAATTTGCCTGAACCTTTGTGACATATTTAGAAAAATTTTCTTCATTCTAAAATTATTATTCAATCATCCATAATTTATAGAACTTTCATATGTCACTTTTAAAGTTGTATTTTTGACCCATTTGAATTAATGTTAATGGTTAAGAGTAAGGTAGTGATAAATCACCCCTTCTGAATAATTTCTGAGTGTTCTAAGTTAGGGAAAGGGTTCTTGCTACCCTATATATGTAGCAAAAACAAACATTGTAATTTCTAGATTCCAATTTTGTTTTCTCTATTTTTAGTTGAAATTAGACATATCGTACCCTTATTTTTAATTTTTTAAAGACTTCATTTTTATGTAATCTCTACACTCAATGTGGGGCTCAAACTCACAACCCTGAGATCAAGAGTCAAATGCTCTACCAACTGAGCCAGCCAGACACTCCCCCACCTTATTTTTAATTTTTTTATTGCATTTCGATAGCAGTTATCTTAAAATATAAACAAAAATTAACTACTTGAAATTAAACTAAGATTTCAGTATTATTCAGACTGTGTGCTTATTTTATGTGTTCTTGCTGACATAGGTCTGAAGTCTCAGAATGGGAAGCATTTTCTGGATATTGATAGCATGATGGTGTTTGGGAAGGGATTTTAGGTGCTTTTTTGGTCAGTAGGTAGGGTAAGTTCATCCCCTATGTTTTAGCTTCTCCTAGTTAACGACAGAGTGGCGAGAAAAGAAGGGGGATTTTGTAATAAGAGCTCTCTGCTCTAAACCACGACTTTCTGAGAAATATTAGAAGAAATAATGTTCTCATAATAATGATCAAAAAGAGTGAAACCTTTTCACTAATTTGTGATGTTCCTCATCAGGGTGTGTGCTCTGCAGAACTGAACTGTATTATATGTTGATTAGAAATGGCCGGAAACATAAGCATGATTCCCTTCACAGACACATACATGCATGAAAGAGAAACCTAATGAGGTAGTCTGTCGGCTTAAGGAGGAAATTGCATTTTCTTAAGTAAGAGACAACCTAATAACTGAAAAACAGGAGGGAGAATGTCTACCCACAAATTTTAGTAATGTTAATTAAATTTTGGAACAAAAATATTTTTAAACCTGCAGTATGATGGAGTAGATAAAGCATAATATCTATCCTGGTTGTTCCATTAATATGAGAGTAAAGGGGTGCCTGGGTGGCTCAGTCGGTTAAGCGTCTGCCTTTGGCTCAGGTGATGCTCCCTGGGTCTTGGGATCGAGCCCACATCTCCCTCTTGGGATCGAGCTTCTCCCTCTCCCTCTGCCTCTCCCTCCGCTGGTGCTCTCCCCCCCGCAAATAAATAAAATCTTTAAAAATAATAATAATATGAGAATAAAAGCATTCAGTTTAACTTACTAAACACGAGTGTACTGTCTCCCATGTGCCAGACGCTGTGCCAGGCCCGGGGTCATAGAAATGAATGTGGCTACATCGAATGGATGTACAGTCCTACGAAGGCAGGGTAGTGGGTGTTTAGAGCAACCTGGGGTTTGGAGAAGGCTTCTGGAAGGAGCTGATGCCTGAGTAAGGGTTAGTCGGGGGAACTTGCACGGGCAAATCTACGGAGACGGAAAATAATGTGATGTTCACAGAGGGATTATAGGAGTTTGCTCTTACAAAAGCAACAAAAAAGAGGAGTGGACAGGTAGGAGGTGAGTCTGGAGAGGTAGAACCTGAAGAACCTGCACGCCGTGTTCAGTGGTTATTCTGTACGTAGTGAGGGGGAGCCATGGAGGGTGTGAGACAAGGGACAAATGAGTAGCAGGTTGGGGTTTTTGTTTTTGTTTTTTTATGATTTTCTTTTTTACTAATGTCTACACTCAACATGGGGCTCAAACGTAGAACCCCAAGATCGAGTCACATGCTCTAGCAACCGAGCCAGCCAGGCACCCGAAGTGGCAAGTTTTTTTTATGCTTCTGGGCCCCAGCGGTTTCACCCCTAAAATAAGTACATAGGAATTTTTCAAGTTCTTTCATCCTGAGAAGTTTATAATTCTGTAAACAGAAGCATACTCAGAACTGATGGGCTTCATCAAGTGATTTGTTTTGAAGGGGTTGAGAATATGCCACCTCAAAATATGCGACGTTGGCCTAAGGGTTTTGAGCTCAAATCAAGTAAGCAGTAGCAAACACAGAAAAAGCTCTTTGCCCTCCCCCTATATGCCTAAAAGCGGGTCATAAATTTCCCTTTGTGAAGGTGTCCACCTTTCCTTTCCCATATGAGCAGAAGGAAAACAGCCATTATCATCAGAGACAGAAAGGCAGTAGGGACGTGGGTCTGTACAAACCCTAAAATAACCCTTATCTTCTATTAGTTTCCCCCACATATTTATGTTCCCACATATTTACCACCCCTAGGAGCCCAAACCCTTTCCCATTGTCTTGTCACTTCCCCATAAATTTATCATCCTTTGTTAAGATGGTATCTAAGCCCCATATTCTGACCACCGTTTGAATTACTCCCCACTGAGTCCTTCCACATGTTTGTGTGTTGCATGCATAAACAGTCTTATTTTCTTGTTAATCCTTTGTCAGTTTCGTTCACACGCTCTGAGTACTAGACCTAAGAGAGTAGAGGAAAAAGGCTTTTTTCCCATCTTCCAGTTCCTACATTCAAGCCAGCCCTTCTACAGAGAAAAAAATGGATATCTTAATAAAAGTGGAACTGTGACAGAGACATAGAAGAAGTCCAAGAGAAGACAGAGGCAAAGATTGGAGTTATGCTACCACAAGCCAAGGAACACCTGGGGCCACCAGAAGTGGGAAAAAACAAGGAAAGATTCATCCCTAGAGCCTTCAGAGGAAGCACGACCTTGCTGTCACCTTGATTTTGGATGTCTGGCTTTCAGAACTGTGGAAGAATACATTTCTGCTGCTTTAAGCCACTTAGTCTGTGGTACTTTGTTGCAACAGCCCTTGGAAAATCATACCACCACTATGCAATTACTATCCTTCTGAGAGAAGAATCTGAGGAGCGTAATGTCAGAGAATCCAGGAGAGGCAGATTCTCAAGGTTGGGAGAGATGGAGACTGCCCCTTCAGAGGTGTGTTTCTGGATCATACTTAAAGCTTCTTCGAGGTGCACAAGCCCATCCCCCACCCCTATCCACACTGTGGCTGCCATGAGTCACTGATTATGATGAGAAAATAATGTTCATGTGCTCAACTCACCTTGAGAACATCATCCATGATAGAGGGACACAGTCCAGACTGAGCTTTACCTGGTGTGTGTAAGCATGTGGTATCTGTGGTTGGGCTAGAGGGAGGAAAGGAGAATACCGAGAGCAGGCTCCTCCCGTGAAAGGGTAACTCCACTGGGCCCTCTCTGGCTTAATGGCCAATTGTTTCCTGCCCGGGGGAAGTTGCCTGTCTTGTCCCACCCTCGGCACCCTTTGATAAAGTAAGAGGGAGGTATCATTATGCTAGGGGCTGGTTAACATCCTGAACTAAGCAATAGTAAACAAATTTAAGCAACCAAACTAACACTTTTTTTTTTTTTAAGAGAGAAAGAACACAAGAGGGGGGAGGGCCAGAGGGAGAAGCACACTCCCTGCTGAGCAGGGAGCCCCATGTGGGACTTGATCTCAGTACCCGGGGATCATGACCTGAGCCAAAGGCAGACACTTAACCAACTGAGCCACCCAGGTGCCCCAAACTAACACTTGTAAAACAATTTTAAAAAGTGGAACTGTAATATCACAAGAGTAAGAATCCAGATTTTGAGTTAGGTAAGCTCTCTGCCCAAGTGATTTTAAGCAAATACTTAACCTCCTTAAATTTCAGGCTCCTTATCAATAAACCATAGCCAAAATCCAGTTCACAGAACGGCTGAAGAATTAAATGAGATGATGTTCACAACCACTGTACTAATTATGAGTCACTGGTTCAAATATTAGAAACCCAATCAAAATTAACATTAAAAAAAAGGAGTTTGTTGGCGCCTATAAACTGGGGGGGAGGGGCGGTCATGAATATGACTGCCTTGAAAAGATGGAGGTGCTTTGTGTGATCACCGGTTCTTGCTCTTTCCCTCCTTCTCTCTCTTACACTCTTGGCTATTCTTTACTCCGTGTATTGGTTTCATCTCTCTCTGTGATAAGCTTCTATCCTAAGAAAAATGTCCCCTGGTACTGCCAGTCATTCCACGTCCTAGCCCTGACACAGTTCTAGTAGAAAAAGAAAGCCCCCTTCTCCCAGAGTCCACATGCCATTCCCAGGGAAGAACTCTGATCAGACTTGCTTCAGTCATGTGCCAACCCTCATGGCCAAAGTGATGGGGAGACCTAAGTGTCTCCTAGGGCCCAGAATGACAGCAGTCATCTGTGTAAGCGACCCACACTCCAAGAGAGTTTTAAAGCATGGTAGTGGATTTATGTACATGAAAATCATGCATAGAAAAAGGTCTGTGGACATATACCAAACTTTTATTTCTAGTGGAATTATGGGATGTTTGTTTGCTTCTTTACACCTTTCTATAGTTTTCATATATTCCACAAAGAGCTGTATTGATTTGACAACAAGGGATTAAAATTACAAAAACTAATTAGAAAAAGAAAATACATTGCTGATGAAACCAGGAAACCTATAGTCTTCACCAGATAGACTAGGATGTGTCTCAACCCATGTGAAATGTATGAGAATATACAGGTCATTTTCAAGTTATGATGTAACTAATTGTAATATATCTGAGACAAAGTTGTGAATGAATGGAACTAGGGAGAGGGGGAGCCCCTTGGTAGAAAGGGCAAGGGGTTTTGCATAGCTCCCACAGAAAGGAATGCCAGTAACACCTTTGTTGATCCTGTCAGCCTGATATTTAAGGGAGTGTCCCAATTCCAATGGGTTGGATGTTATTGGATCTATATAGAGAGATTGCTGGAGGGTAGAAGGGGGTAGGTGATACCCCCCCTCTAAAGGGTCTGGTTGCTCTTCTCCTCTTTGCTCTCATTCCCTGCTCCCCAGGCACTCTAGAACTGAGCCTGGACATACCTACTTATCCTGGAGATGGATAACCTTGTTCCCTGTCCAGGATAAATTCCGGCTGAAATCCACAAGCTGGTATATGGGAGGGAAAATAATTTCCCTTCTACCCTTCTAGGTTCTGTGACTGAGAACCCCCTCCCCCAACCATAATAAACAGATTAACAAGAGAAAAACAAACAGAAGTATAACATGTATACCTCATGTATACCTGGGACATGCCCAGGAAAACTAGGTAAAACTACCCAAAGAGGCTAAAGCCACCACCTTAAATACCATCTTCAGCTAAAGTCAAAAGAAAGATATGTGGGGATGGAGGTTAGTTATGAAGGTATTAAAAAACAAAATTCAGCTGAGTCAATTTAAAGATCTAATTGGCTTTCTTCAAGATTCATGAATCAGGTAGGATCCTGTCTTAGCAGATAGAAAGTTGCTCCAAGGAACTATACAAAACAGAAGACTTGTATAGGCAGGAGGAGGCAGAGCAAAGAAGTTATTCTAGAAAAGAGTCGATTGTTTCAGGCAAGGTCACTACCCTTTGGGGGGAAGGTGGGGTGTCCATTCTTGGGAGAAGCTGAAACTGCAACTAGGTTAGGTATTAGGTCTTGCTTTCCTGATGTGGGGCTTAGCGCAAGTGATTCCATTTGGGGCCCTTTCTTCTTTAAAAAAAAAAAAAGATGGGGCGCCTGGGTGGCACAGCGGTTAAGCGCCTGCCTTCGGCTCAGGGCGTGATCCCGGCGTTATGGGATCGAGCCCCACGTCAGGCTCCTCAGCTGTGAGCCTGCTTCTTCCTCTCCCGCTCCCCCTGCTTGTGTTCCCTCTCTCGCTGGCTGTCTCTATCTCTGTCGAATAAATAAATAAAATCTTTAAAAAAAAAAAAAAAAAAGAATTACACCCCCCCCCCTTTTACCAATGGAAAAAAGACAGTCTCTTCAACAAATGGTGTTGGGAAAATTGGACAGCCACATGCAGAAGAATGAAACTGGACCATTTCTTTATACCATACACAAAAATAGACTCAAAATGGAGAGACCTAAATGTGAGACAGGAATCCATTAAAATCCTAGAGGAGACCTCAGGCAGCAATGTCTGCGACCTCAGCCGCGGCAACTTCTGCTAGATATGTCTCCGAAGGCAAGGGAAACAAAAACAAAAATGAATTATTGGGACTTCATCAAGATAAAAAGCTTTTGCACAGCAAACAGTTGACAAAACAAAAGACAACTGACAGAATGGGAGAAGATGCAAATGACATATCAGATAAAGGGCTAGTATGCAAAATATATAAAGAACTTATCAAACTCAACACCCACAGAACAAATAATCCAATCAAGAAATGGGCAGAAGACATGAACAGACATTTCTCCAAAGAAGATGTACTACATGGCCAACAGACACATGAAAAGATGCTCAACATCATTTAGCATCAGGGAAATAGAAATCAAAACCACAATGAGATTCCACCTCACACCAGTCAGAATGGCTAAAATTAACAAGTCAGGAAATGGCAGATGTTGGCGAGGATGCGGAGAAAGGGGAGCCCTCTTACACTGTGGGTGGGAATGCAAGCTGGTGCAGCCACTCTGGAAAACAGCATGGAGGTTCCTCAAAAAGTTGAAAATAGAGCTACCCTACAACCCAGCAATTGCACTACTGGGTATTTACCCCAAAGATACTAATGTAGTGATCTGAAGGGGCACCTGCACCCCAATGTTTATAGCAGCAATATCCACAACAGCCAAACTATGGAAAAAGCCCACAACAGATCCTGTCAGCCTGATATCAACATCAACAGATGAATGGACAAAGAAGATGTGGTACATATACACAATGGAATATTATTCAGCCATCAAAAAAAATGAAATTTGCAATGATGTGGATGGAACTAGAGGGTGTTATGTTAAGCAAAATAAGTCAATCAGAGAAAGACAATTATCATATGATCTCACTGATATGTGGAATTTAAGAAATAAAACAGGATCACAGGGGTAGAGAGGAAAAAATAGAACAAGATGAATCAGAGAGGGAGACAAACCATAAGAGACTCTTAATCATAGGAAACAAACTGAGGGTTGCTGGAGGGGGAGGGGATGGGGATGGAGTAACTGGGTGATGGGCATTAAGGAGGGCACAGGATGTGATGAGCACTGGGGGTTCTATAAGACTGATGAATCACTGACCTCTACCTCTGAAACCAATAATACATATGTTAATTAATTGAATTGAAATTAAAACTAGAATAATAATTAAAAATCAATCAATCCCCCTTTGATCAGTCTCTCAGCTTAACTGAGAGATGTGATAAAAACTTAAGGCATTAGCACCAGTCCCAGATACTGCTCAGAAGTCTCAGTTTTTGCTGCTCTTCTGTGTGATATTCACAGGTCATGACATTTTTTGCTGAATCTGTGTAATATTCACAAGTCACGGCTTTGGGGTCACATTTTTGAGGTCAGTTCCCCTCTCCATTCTCTTCCTGACATTCCAGTCTTTGGGAGAGCATTTGCTTGATGGTTGTGGCTGCAAACATACATTTAAAGCTTTTGAGAGAACGCAGTGCAAGGGGGACTACTATGATTATTATGAGCAGAATACTTCCCAATGTTTTCAATGTACTTCATGGTCCCCAAGACCCAAACCAATCCATATCAAATAAGCCAAAAGACCCTGTTGAAAGAGTCACCTTTTTAGCTAAGTGGCTTGTT
Organism: Ursus americanus; assembly: GCF_024610735.1. Lineage (NCBI taxonomy): Eukaryota > Metazoa > Chordata > Mammalia > Carnivora > Ursidae > Ursus > Ursus americanus. The sequence goes on from NC_142158.1 coordinate 18,764,440, forward strand.
CAGTGATCTTAAGTAACTAAGATTCAGCTTCCCCAGAGTGTTAATCCAGGTGCAGCAAGTGGTGTTGGCCACACCACAGACACCTCCTTGCTTAGCTAAAAGATAATCAAGGGCAGGGTAGAGATTACTTAAAAATAAAATCTTTCTTAAAAAAAAAAAGATAATCAAAAGCTATGCCTGAGAAACTAAGAATTTTTGCTGGGCAGCTATTGCTTCGACAGCAGTCTCTGTGATATTTTCAATAGTTAAGGGGAGATTTCTAATTATAGCCTCATTTACATTTACTCCTAACTAGGAAAGTAAGGCCCTGCCAAAGAAAGCGAATTCTGAATCATGAAAGCCTCCTGGTAGTTCCTTTGTAACCTGACAATATAAATTCAGGGGAGTCAGCCAAAAAGGTATAAAAATTAGGGGCAGTTGGATAACCTAAGACGTACTACTTGGCGAACTAGCCATCTAGGCATCAAAAGCCCAAGGAGGATTATGACCACCACGGACAAAAATAAATTCTGTTCAGGCACAAACCACTTTTGCTAAGTGGAATGGTTAATGGACAGATTGGAGTTTTTGATGATAAATCCAGAAGTCTGAAAGGTTACCCCCCTTAGCAGTGGTCTGGGAGATGCAGATGATGGTGTTATCTTTCCAGGCCAATGGCAGAGTAAAGAATAGAAAAAAGAAAAGTTTTCGTGTTTATTTAAAGTAGGAAATCTTGTTTCAGTGTCTTGGGGGGAAGCAATCTACATCAGTGTCGGCTACTCTTCTTCCTCATCAGGTTGATCCCGAGGTCTCCAGCATATGCATGAAACCAGCTGTCAGGTGGAGCCTTCTTTAGCTGTGAGGTGTGTACCCAAGGCTCAAGTCTGTGCAGTTTAGCTGCAATCTGGGTAGCGAGGAGGACCTGCTATAGTCCCTTCAAAGGAGATTCAAGGATAATCTTTGTGCTTAGGAAAAAAAAAAATCAGAAGGAAAGAAAATCAGAAGGGTGGGAGGAAATTGGAAATATTAGTTTGGAGAGTCATAGCCAGATACGTGAGGAAACTAGAAGAATTCCAGATCTAGTCCAGTTTACAAAGACAATAGGATTAGAATCTACTCTCTACAAAGGCACAATTACTTCCATTATTTTTTCCAAAGATAATCACAGTAAAACTAATTTGTTTGCAATAAACTTGGCTTGATTATTTACATAAGGATAGCATGAATAATGATTGACCATATAAGCTCTTTTTTAAAAAAGATTTATTTATTTAGAAAGAGATGAAGGGGGTGAGGGACAGAGGGAAAAGAGAGAGAAAATCCCAAACAGACTCCCTGCTGAGCATGGAGCCTGATGCAGGGCTCAATCTCAACCCTGAGATCATGACCCAAGCTGAAATCAAGAGTTGGATACTTAGCCAACTGAGCCACCCAGGTGCCCCCCATATAAGCTCTTTTTAAGATTACTTTGCTGGAAATTTTCATGAGGAATCCAAGTTCCTTAAAAGTATCTGGTCATATCTGAGTCTATGTATATATATCTCTCTCAAATATGACATTCTAGTCAAAGCCTTGGTGGTATAGCCAATGTTTCCAATTGTGTCCTGTTACAAGGGAGAATACACTTGTATTGAGCTTGTGTGAATAACTTGTGTAAATAACTAAATATTGCCATGAAAAGAGTACGCAAGGGGCGCCTGGGTGGCTCTGTTGGTTGGGCATCTGCCTTTGGCTCAGTCATGATCCCAGGGTCCTGGGATCAAGCCCTGAGATGGGCTCTGTGCTCAGTGGGGAGCCTGCTTTTTCCTCTCCCTCTGCCATTCTCCCTGTTTGTGCTCTCTCTCCTTGTCTCAAATAAATACATAAAATCTTGAAAAGAAAAAAGAGTACTTAAGAGTTTCTGAATTCTGGAGGGATCAAATAGGGAGAAAAAGTAAATGTTCCATCTTTGTTTACAAAGCTATGCTTCACCAAATTGCTGTAAGTCATAGATAGCTTAAGAGAAAAGGTTTCCTTAAATCTGGGAAAACAAAATATTGAAGAACCAACAATCTTTCAAACAAAAGGTCATAAAAATTATAATCATCCTCCTCAGTTCATTTAGACCCATGTAATTAATACCTGTTCTGCTTGAATCCCGCTCTTTTCATTAGTTCCGGATGTCCTTACCCAGTTAAGTGTTATGATCTTAAAGTTATCAGAAACCTGTACTTGTCAAAGTCCGTTCCATGAATCTCCTAAAGATGAAGCACTTTTGCCAGAACACTTTTGCAAAAAGCATCTGAATAAAACAATAACTATAAATGACAAAAAAAAAAACCCACAAAAAAAAATGAAAAACAGAAGTGGCCATGGTTAAAGATGTGATGAGAGTTCATTATAAAGCACAGAACATTTATATTCCTATACAAATGGAACAAAAAGAAGACTTAGTACTCTTATTTTGTAGTGTTTCCTGTGTAATTTAACATATCAAATAAGCCTTCATTTAATATCTTTTTACAAAGGAGACAGAATAAATCTTTTCAGATGTTCCAGGAACCCTCAGGAAAATCCCAGGGTTAGTCCAAGGTCAAAAAGACTTCATTTAGTATTTGATTTTGAGTTTTTAAAAAATATCGAAAGGTTTAGACACTTCATTAAATAGGACCACAGATGATTATAAAACAATACTTAATTATCTATTTGACAAAAATGACAATAAAAAGATTTCAAAGGCAAATACAGAATTACATAGTTGTGGACAAAATTTAGCTCTTAATATTGCGAGGACTCAGTTCTCTTAAGTAATCAGAGACCTGATGATAAAGATAACACAAAGCACAGGAAATATTTTGATAAAACACGAGATCTTTGCTTTCTAGGCAGATTACTTTAAAGGTAAAGAGAAACCTGTCACAGTATCTTATCAAGAGTAGACCAATAGTTCAAGAAAACCTTGTCCTTTTAATAGAAAGAAACCAAATTCTAATTTCGAACCAGTTTACTTTTGATATTATTACTCATTTTTTTACTCAAATAAATTCATTTTAATCTCAGTCATCTTGACTACACATAAAATTCTTTTCCCCAAATTCCTTTCACGAACCTTGTATGGCTTTTTTTTTTTTTAATCAGATTCGGTCCTATGTTTTTCCTCTTTCCCATTCTGAAATAACCTGTCTCATTTTAAGAGAAAATTACTTTCTACTCCTTCAACAAAATGCACCTCCACTCCTCATGACCTTCTTTTACTGAAAAGACACATCCTGCAAACCTTGCCTACAGAGATGTTTCCCTGATTATTTCTAGTAGCCTTAAACAATTGTGAATGATCTGTTACTGACAAGTTTATGAATTAGTTCAAAATTCCTTAAAGTATATATTTTCCTCATAGTAAACTTTCCATTGTGGCACAAAACATGTTTAACTATAGATCCAAATATCTTTTGTTTCTCTGTAAAGGAAGCCAAAAGTGAATGAACCTATTTTTACTAACGTTTCAGTATTTTATCTTATTTGAAAAGACCTAGCTATTTAATGACTTATCCATCATTTAATTTAACATAGCAAAACTTTAAGGTTTCAGGTCACCAGGAGAATTTGGGAAAAATTAAAAAGTTTACCTAAAAATATTTATCCTACTTAAATTTATTTAATTCACTTATTCTCAACAGTTACGTTTAGATTATTTATGAAAATTTCATCATACAAAGTTTTTCTTGCTGGTGTTTTGAAACAGGGACAAGATGTAATTATTCAACTAGTAAAACAAGGTAGAATAAACATTGTACATCTGCATCACTTAGGATGCTGACCATTCTGAAGATTTACCCATTTTAATTAATCCAAATTTAAACTAGCTTTTATTTACCAAAGATTATCTCAGATCACATGAGCTTGAAAAACATTTGGGTTAGTTTCTATTATATTTCTGAGAATTTTAGGAATATTTAACTCATATAAGCATTTAATTCTCTTTAAGCCAATTAAATAGTGCTCTTTTACAAATTAGTCTAATTTTATTTTTTAAGATTTTAAAAATTTATTTGATAGCACAAGAGAGCACAAGCACGGGGAGCAGCAGAGGGAGAGGGAAAAGCAGGCTCTCTGCAAAACAGGGAGCCTGATGTGGAACTCAATCCCAGGACCCCAGGATCATGACCCAAGCTGTAGGCAGACTCTTAATGACTGAGCCACCCAGGCGCCCCTACAAATTAGCAATAGCATCCAGAGGCAGAAAATTATCATATAACATACATACATAGACACATGAACATGCAGACAGATACAGAGACCTTATGCCTTCTGTTTTAAAATTAAGGCCACGAATCAGGTGTGATAATACAAAACTCACTAGTTATAAAAAATTTTAAGAAATGGATCCAGGGGTGCCTGGGTGGCTCATTCATTAAGCGTCTGCCTTCGGCTCAGGGCGTGATCCCGGTGTTCTGGGATCAAGCCCCGCATCAGGCTCCTCTGCTGGGAGCCTGCTTCTTCCTCTCCCACTCCCCCTGCTTGTGTTCCCTCTCTCGCTGGCTGTCTCTCTGTCAAATAAATAAATAAAGTCTTTAAAAAAAAATGGATCCAAACTGTGTTTCTGGCAGATGGAATAAGTTCAGGCTACCTGACTGGATGGCTAAAGCTTTTTACCAGTATTTGTGGAGAAGACACTTAAGGTTTTTTCATTCTCCTAAACTTCAAATCATCTTTGCCCCTTTTGTTTTTCTTCTGATAGGAATTATCTCTGAAGTTTGCATTTCAGGCCAGATGAGAAGATAGGGTTCTTGGAGAAAACCAGGTAGAACATTTACATCTCAAAGCCAAGGGGAAAGAGTGCACATTGCTTCAAGAAGGACTTTTGTTTCCTAGGCCAGAATTTCTGCAACACCTACAAGCCTTTTGAGATGAATAGAGAGACTAATTGTTAAAAAGGATAGGTGGACTTTGAATTTTCCAGAGCTGCATTTCTGATCTTTCAAAGATCTGTAGGATCAAGATGGTTGCTTCTTATTCCTTATGGAATTGGGTTGCAATTTAAATGATATCATAGGTTGATCTATGCATCCAACCTTCTTGCCTTCAGTTCACTTTGTATATCAGGGAGATTTCCAACTAAGATGGAAATCAAAAGATTTCTACATTCTGGATTTAGAGCTGCTGCTTTGGAATGTTTCAGTTATGTCTTATGTTTAGAATGTCTTTGGAATGTGGAATCCTTCCACAAAAGCTTTACAGGGCTTGTCTTTCCTTCTGGGTACACAGTTTTATTTTAGCGTAGGGGAGGAGAAAGAACTTGTCAGGTTTCAGGCAGTATTAAACAACTCTCTCCTACGTAGGAGGAGTGGGTCCCCAAAGAGAGTGCAAAGGATACTACCTTTCCACAATCCAGAGTCACTCCCAAAGATAGGCTGGCAACCTACATGTCCCAGGCAGGCAGAAAGGCAAAACAAGTTCTTAGGACACAAGATGAGACAAGCATGAAGGCAATTGCTATACCTGAGAGAGAAAGAATCAATGGGTCTGGATTTAGAAAGGAAGGGACACGTGAATTGTGTGTGTGTGTGTGTCTGTCTGTCTGTCTGTGTCTGTGTCTGTGTGTGTGTGTGTGTGTGTGTGAATTTTTTTTAAAGTAAGTTGCACATCCAACATGGGGCTTGAACTCACTACCCTGAAATCAAGAGTCATGTGCTCTACCAACTGAGCCAGCCAGGTGCCCTGACAATTTTAATTTCCTCTCGACTGGGCACTACAGTCAGAGATTTGGGAGAGCTGACTCTGGTAAGAATTCTCATTCTTCGCTGGCTTCTGTCAGTTTTCCGAGGATCCCCTCTGCAACCTCTGATACACCAGAATTGGGAGTCATTAATTTTAATTTTTGTTTCCTGTGGCTGTTTAAGGCAATAATGTAGCAGTTTACTAACTGCTCTCACTAACTCCCGGAGGAACCTACATGGGAGCTCTTCTTTGGGGGATAGAAAGGCATTCGACGTTGATGTTGAAGAGTGTGTGTAGAATCTTTGAGGACAAACTCTTTGCCAGTGTCCTACTTGATTACAATTGAGATGTCAATCTCTGGGTTAGCATTTTGATGAGAGACCCCTAGAAGGGAGGCCTAGGTATTGTTCTAGATAATATTTTTGTCTTTAATTTTTGCCATTTTTTGTAGTTATTTATAGCTTCCAGGACCATAGCTCTTGGATATAAAATAGGTGGGGGGGGGGGGCGGCTGAAGGTGGTGCCCTTGACTCTTTGGAACTTACCCGTTCTTTTTAGCTAAGTCTTTCGGTCTCTTGGAGCCAACAGGGCTATGCCATTAGGTTGGAGATTGTGTGATGTTTTACAGTGTACCTCATTGCACATTTTCCTGAGGTTGGCAGGTGACCTAGTGTCAATCTGACCCATTCCCGGACCAACTTACCCTAACATGAGAATGAAGTAGCATGTGCTCTGATAGCTTTTAAGTGTTCAGCCCATGCCCACGAAGTTTTGCAGCTTATTGGCTTCTGAGATTCCCGTACACAATAGCCTTTATCCACACAAAACAAGACAAACAAGCATGTGCACTTTAATTCACCAGACGTGACCAAGAGATATTACTGTGGCCTGGCCAAGAGAAGGCCCTCCACACTACTAATTGTCAACATGGATTCTGACACAGGGGAAAAGATTGAACCAGAAGACCCTTAAAAATGAGGACTGCAGACTGGTTCTAAACAAATCTGGGAACTGAAGCCTAAACCACCAGCAACTCCTAACATGAAATCTGGCGACAAAACCAAGGGCTGGGGGTTTTCACTCAAATAGGAGAATTGCAGACTGAACCAAGGCCTAGGGATTTGAGTTTCTCATGGAACCATCCGCTAGCTCAAACTGACCTGCCCAGGACTGGAAAGCCAGTTCAACTGGGAGCTTGACACACAGAGAGTGGAGCTCAAAACTAAGAGGAAATTACTTCAGAATGATGAGAAGGACAGAACTCAAAGGGTTCACTGGTACCACACTGTGCTTCTCATTGTCCCTGAGCCATCAGAAGTGTTTGGGCCCACCAAAGCCACCAAATCTGTTAAAAAACAAAATTCAACTGAGTAAATTTAAAGATCTAATTGGCTTTTATTTAGTGACTCATGAATTGGGCAACATCCCATCTTAGCAGAAAGAAAGGTGCTCTGTGGAACTGTACAAAATGGAAGACTTTTATGGGTAGTCTCTGACTTCTGATGGTTCAACTTGGGAGTTTTTTACTTTACAATGGTATGAAAAGTATATTCATTCACTAGAAACCATACTTAAATTTTTTAATTTGGATCTTTTCCTGGGTTAGTGATTTGAGAAATGATAATGTCTTGTGGTGCGGGGCAGCACCAGCAGGCTTCAGCCCCCAGCCAACCACGCGATAACAAGCCGTACAACCCGGAGCCCACTAACCATTCTGTACCCACACAACCATCCTGGTTTGCACTTTCAGTATAGCATTCGATAAATTACATGAGACATTCAGCACTTTATCATAGAGTAGGCCTTGTGTAAGATGATTTTGCCCACCTGTAGGCTAATTTGTGTTCTGAGCACATTTAAGTTAAGCTAGGCCTCATGAGCTATGATGTTTAGTAGTTTAGGTGTATTAAGTGCGTTTTGAATCACGGTATTTTCAATTTACGGTAGGTTTATCTGGATGTAACCCCATCTTAGTTGAGGAAGATCTGTATAGGCAGAAGGAGGAAAGGCAAGGACATATTGTAGCAGAGTAGATTGTTTCAAGTAAGGTCACCATCCTTTGGGGGAAGACAGGGGGTTTAACAGGCAGATTATCTCTCTAGTGCTGACCTGGTAATTTCAGATTGACTGGTTAAAGGTCACATTCCTAGGAAAGGCAGAAAATACAATTAGGACAGGTATCAAGTTTTGGTTTGCTGATGTGGGGTTTAGCACAAGTGACTCCATTTTGAATCTATTGGGGTTTCTTTTTCTTTTTAAGATTTATTTATTTATTTGAGAGAGAGAGAGAACACAAGTGGGGAGGAGAGGGAGAAGCAGGCTCTCCACTGAGCAGGGAGCCCGACATGGAGCTTGATCCCAGGACCCTGGGATCATGACCTGAGCTGAAGACAGACGCTTAACCGACTGAGCTGCTCAGGTGCCCCTGTTGTTTCTTTTTTAACAGAGGTTAGTGGGAAGAGGACAGTAAGTTCGTTCTACAAGTTTAAGTCTGGCCCCTTACCCATTGATGATTTCTTGTGATTTAGCATCACTCTTCCCTTCCTGGTGCAGGCAGGGAGGTACCCCACAAATGGAGATAGCCATTACAAAAGGGTAAATTCTACTGTTTCTAGAGCTTCTCCTGTGTCTGCTTTTTCTCAAAAATAATTAGCTCAAAATAATCCTCATGCCAAAGAGGCCTATTTTGGGGTGGTATATTCTGCTGCCCTTCACTGGCATTTTTATTTTTGTATATTCAAGGAAGTAGGAGGGGACCAAAGTGCCTACAGTATACAAGAGGGAAGAGTGGAATTAGATGAGGTCAAAGTTAAGCAGCGATTTGTTGGCAGAGTGTAGATTACTCCAAGTGAAAGGGAAAGCCAGTATAGGGTCCCTTGGTGTGGTTCTCCAAGAAAGCAGAGCCTGAAATTAAAAATGTACGTGCAGGTGGTTTATTTGGAATGATCCCAGAAAAGAGGGGAGATCAAGAGATCAAGACAGGGGAGGAGGAAACAGCAATGGGGAAGGTTTGCCCTTATAACAGGAGTGGTAGGGCTTCATCCTCCACTTTCCGAAGAGCATAAAGCATGCCTCTCGGAATTCTCATCCTGATGGACTAGAGGTGGGACTGTTTAATCCTTGCCTCCGGCTTTGTAGTGTCTGCAAAGGTGGAGGAATCCCCAGGCTGGAAGCACAGCAGGTGGCCGTTGTGTGATGAATCTACTCGAAGCCCACTGGGGCTGTCCACCCCAGCCACAGCTGACTTCAGAAGTGACTAAGAGGGGAGGGTGCATCTGAGAGAGCTTTCGCCAGGGAACAATGAGGTCCAATTGTTTTTTAATAAGATCTTTCTGGCTGCAACTTGGAGACTAGATTTGAGGATAGCAAGGGTGGAAATGGAGACCAACAAAGCAATTATTGGGGTGGTCCTGGTGAGAAGGTGATGATAGCGTCCAAAGCTGACTTCCCAGCATAACCTGTTGACAAGACAAAGCTGAGTTTATTGCTTTCTCCAGTAAAGCAGGAGAAAATGTTGGTGGTGTTTTAGATAGAAAATGGCAAGGTAGAATTTCATTTAGAATTTGAAGTTTGGTTTAGGGCAGGTTTTTAACTGTGGAGCCTTGATTAGAATCAGATAAAGACCATGATACAACAGTTTAGGATTGTTGGAACTAGCAAAAGGATAATTATTTTTTAAGATTTTATTTTTAAGTAATCTCTACATCCAACATGGGACTCAAACTTACAACCCTGAGATCAAGAGTCACATGCTACCAACTGAGCCAGCCAGGTGCCCCACGAGGGGAGAATTTTAAGGCAAGGGGTTCAATGAATTTTGAGGCATAAAATGTCTGTTGATGCTTTATATTGAAAATCTGATGGATCTTTCTGGAAGTTCCTGTAAGGAACAATCAGGTAATTTGCCTGAGTGAGTATCTCCTGGAAGAGTAAAGTCACATTCATGTGGACATCTCTGGGAGTCATGTCCGTGAGACATTTCTGTGTGAGGGTAAATGCTTTCCGTTTCCTGTGCCTTGTTCCAAAGAGGTAGCCCTGAGGATGGAGAGAAGTAACTGGATTTTGAACGTATTTAAGAGGCAGGAAATACAGGGCTTCCTGTTGTACCAGACGTGTGAGACACGTAGAAGAATCAACAACACCTAGAAATCTTACTAAAACAAGTTTCGGCTAGAGGCATAAATTTGGGTATCATTAGGACACAAATATTTTTAAAGCTGATGAAATGCATAAAGTTGCCTACTTCTCCCAGGGTCTGTGTGTCATTAGAAAGATAAAAGAAGGGCGCCTGGGTGGCACAGCGGTTAAGCGTCTGCCTTCGGCTCAGGGCGTGATCCCGGCGTTATGGGATCGAGCCCCACAACAGGCTCCTATGCTATGAGCCTGCTTCTTCCTCTCCCACTCCCCCTGCTTGTGTTCCCTCTCTCGCTGGCTGTCTCTATCTCTGTGGAATAAATAAAATCTTTAAAAAAAAAAAAAAAAAAGAAAGATAAAAGAAGATGGTCCAACAACTAAATCCTGGGTGTTTCCAATATTCAGAGGTCAGGTAATGTGTCAAGTCAGAATGTATTTATTTATTTTTTAAGATTTTATTTATTCATTTGAGAGAGAGAGAGCAAGCACAAGCAGGGGTGGGGTGGGGGTGGGGGAAGGGGCAGAGGCAGAGGGAGAGGGAGAAGGAGGCTCCCCACTGAGCAGGGAGCCAGAGGGAGACACGGGGCTTGATCCCAGGACCCTGGGATCATAACCTGAGCTGAAGGCAGACGTTTAACCCAATGAGCCACCCAGGCGCCCAAGTCAGAATGTATTTAACGGCAAACAAGAGAACATACTGGCAGAGTGTCTACGACAGACAGGGGTGTATTCTTCTTACATAACATGAAGTCTGGAGCTGAGCAACCCAAGGATGGTACAGCTGATCAGTTATACTTTGGAGGACCCAAGTTCTTTTATCTTCCTCTTCTTCCATCTTGACATGTAGGTCTCTACCCTCGAGCTTGCCTTCCTGGTCACAAAATGGGAGTTGTACCTTTGGGCATACAACCACGGTTCAGGTAGAAAGGGTTGGCGTGGGGCAAATCGGCCCCTTTTTCTCGAGAAATGAAAGCTGTCCCAGCAGCCTTTACTCAACTGACTTCTTCGTTGGCCATCCACACCTCTAACACCAAGGGAGTCCAGAAAAGGCAGTATTCTTAGCCGGGCACTTGGCTGCCCTGTGTAACGCTGGGGGTTTTATCCGTGAGGAAGAAGGAAGGAATGGCTCTTGCATTGACAGCTCACAATCCATGCCACCAGCAGATAAGAAGGACCCGGGAAGGAGACTGAGCAGTGACGAAGAAGGTAGAAGGAAAACAAGGAGGGGGGGGGGGGGGCAAAAACCCAAGGAGGAGATTCTTTCAAGAAGGAGGGAGGGATCAACTGGGTCAAATATTCCTTTAAAACCTGCCAAAGATGAGGTAGGGAGGAAGGACCAGTGGGTCTGGCACCAGGGAGGTCACTGGGGACAATGACAGGAGCAGGTTCTGGGACAAGATGGGCACAGACGTCCAATGGAAGGAAGCTACGGAGAGAAGGGGATGTGAGGGAATGGGGGCACTCATTTTAGCAGTTTGGCCTTGAAAGGGGTAATTGGGGGAGGAAAAAGGAGTAAAAAGGGAAGGATGTTTTAGGATGGAAAATACTGTCATCTGTCTCACTAAATTGTTTTGAGGATACAATGTATATTAAATAGTTTAATATCTATCTTTAAAGATTCAGGGTATCGTAAATCCATTTCATCCCAAAGCTACATAGCATGGTGTTTAGCTGTGTGATCCTAAGCCAGTTGCTTAACCTCTCTGAAAATCTGTTTGCTCATAACTAACATGGGACCATCACGGCTACCTCGAAAGCGGTGAGACAGATGCCTATGACGGTGCCTGGCACACAGAGAATCATCAGTAAGCGAGACTGACGTTAATACTGCAGGCCAGAGCGAGCATTTCTTTTTTTTTTTTTTTTTTTTTTATTAATAATGATTTTTTATTATATTATGTTAGTCACCATACAGTACATCCCCGCAGAGCGAGCATTTCTATAGCAAGGGTTTAAATGAAATTCCCAAGAGACAGAGTATATAACAAATGCTTAATAACATGTATCATTTCCTTTGAGCCAAAGCACAGGAAGACGACCAAGCCCCACAGAGCCATGCTGCAGAACCCATACAACCCAAGTTACTCCCTCCTGTCTCCCTATTTGTAAGGCGGCAGAAAATCATGTACCTGCTTGTCTCTCTGAGGCTCAAAGTATAGCCAGAGGGCTGAGCCGCTGCTGAGCGTCTGCAGCCTCCTTGAAATTCAGGGTCAGCAGGAGGCCAGACCCGCAAGAACACTCGCAAAGGGAGAGCGATCTTTGCTAGGCAGATGGAAGAACAAATATTAAGTGAGAAAATGTGTGGATGAAAAGGTATGTATCAGGAGAGCTCTCCTATTAAGGGCAAGCTAACTTTATATTGTTATTACTTTGAAACAACAATTATGAGTGTTACCTTTATTAGGCTTAGTTCTTTGTCTGAAGCTGGATGTGGAGGGAAAGACTTGATCAGGGTGGATTAGGAAGGAGTTTGTGGAGTGCAATGAAGGATTCTGATTTCCCCCTCCTGCACACCACACGGAAGGGTTCTCCTGGCTCTGATGGCTCTGATGGAATTACGAAGTGTTGATGAAGATTCTGGGGAGGGATCGGGGTCCACTGGGCTGCCTTACCCTGTGCTTATGCTGGGCATGACGACAGAAAGATCGCGAGCACTGGACTCAAACTTGCGTGGGTGCAAATTGTGGCCCCACTCGTTTAGTACCCGGAGACCTTAGGCAAGTTTCTTAACCTTCCAGAGCCTTCGAGTCTTCACCAGTAAATGGAAGTAAATGAATAACAATAACAACAGCAGTGCCAGCCTGTGTTTACCCAGGGCTAACTATACACCGAGCACTGTGCCAAGCACTTCACGTGCATAGTCTTAATTTTCACAGCAACCACGGCTTGTTGGTAATATTGGACCCATTTTACAGATGAGGAAACTAAGGTTTTCTAGTTTTCAGTTTCCCTAAAGGTCAACAGTTTGCCCAAGACTACACAGTCAAGCAGTGGCATGGTCTCCATTTGAAGCCAGGTTCTCTGCTTCCCCAAAGCCTGACCTCTAAGCACACAACCTCTTACCCATGTGCCAAGTTGTCCTCTATTCGTAATCAGGCACCCCTCTTATTGAGCTCCAGTGAGACTCGGGAACCCTCCAGAGCCCACGCTCAGCTGAAGTTCTGTCACAGTAGAAAAAACACAGGCCCAAGAGCCAAACGCGAGTCTCAGCCCCACGGTCAGGTGGGAGTACTCCTGAGCGGCTCTCCATAAACCCCATCCGCCTTGTTTCTTCCCCTCTTCTCAGAGCTGAGAGGGTACAGTACGCAAGATGATCTCGAAGAGTCTTTCAGCTATGTAGTCCTAGGAGCTATTCGTTAGCAAGGGTGAATAATCCCGAAACGATTCCAGGCTAAATCAGGACGATTCCAGGCTAAATCAGGACGAGGCATACAGCCCAAGGCCCTTGGGCATGGCTTATTTTCTAAGGAGGAAAAAAAAAAAGGACAAATAACATCACCGCAGAATATTAAATCAATTCAGATTGTTAATGGAGAGTCAGAAAGGGGTGAGTTTATTTTCTCGTGATTAGAAGGCTCTCCCACGCAGGAGCCCGACCTGGCTATCCCGTCGGCTGCAGCCAGACCTCTCCCCCTCAGCACGCACTCATTTCCCCCTTTGTACACGGAAAGGCCTCACATGCCCAAACCTGAAATTCTCCTAGTTTAGATGTGCTTTGGGTCTACGGAGGCTGTTACTCCCTCTTTCATGAAATGAATCATGATTAATAATAGCCAGAGGGTGAGGAATTACAGTCATGCCTTATTACTGAAGACGCATCTTCCCCCTGCCTGGCTGATGATGACAGCAGTGACGAAGCATTTCATCAACTGGGAAAGAGCCTCAGCCTCAGACTTTCACCCGCGCATCCCCAGAGAAAGGAGGCTGCTGGAAGGGGGTTGGAGGAGCAAAGCAGCACAGCCTGGTTAGTCAACTGCGTTGGCTGGTCCTCCTCCTACAAAACTCATGATTCAGCGCTCGGCCCCCAAAACCATCCTTTTTCTTTCTTTCTTTCTTTCTTTCTTTCTTTCTTTCTTTCTTTCTTTCTTTCTTTCTTTCAGAGGGAATCCAAAAATTAGTACTGATCTTGGAAAACAAATCAAATTTCCTTTCGAACAGATGAAAATCAGCAGAGTGAATAAAATAACACTAGTTTTTGGCTAAGTTATTTCCCCTTCTGGGAGCCTCCACCATCAAACTCAATAAAAGCCATTTCATACAGAAGGGAGGCTTGGTGGCAACTAGCTTTTCACTTGGTCTTAAGTTCTGGAACTATCTCGATTACTTCTTAAGTAGTCTCAAATTTAAACATATGAGGGGAGAGAGTCCACACTCACAGGGGCACGGGAATAGAAAAGATACGAAAGAACAAAAGGATTGAGTCAGCATTACTCACATATTATCCCTTCAGCCCCCTCTCTTCCTTTTTGGTTTGAGAACTAATGTTTTTGTCACCACAAGTGCAAATGAGGCTTTTTCATTCGGGAGGCAGGTTTAGCCTGACCCCTTTGCTAACTGTAAGCAGTGGGTTGTTAAATGTAATAAGCATATGCACATTTGTTCTAAGAACAAATAGCTTTGGGGTACGATGCAGGATGAACTGTAATGAAAATAAAATATTAAGTACTTAACATTTTACCATAAAGAGTTGTCTAATGTCGAATCGGGTGGGATTTGATGTCTTATCATTTGATCCAGCTTCGGTTCTTCTCTGCTGTTGAATTTAGCATCCCCCCCCTCCTTTGCCCACCTCTCCTGAAGCGGGTTTTCTCAATGTCTGTAAAGGACTCTCAGCCCCCCCACACACAGAAAAAAAGGAAGTCTCTTTTCGGCTTAAGAGACAGCCCCTCCCTCTCTTTAATTATAACATTTTCAAATGGTAAATGATTTATTTGCATTTGAAGGAAAAACTCAAAGAATTGGTGCTGGGAAGGGGAAGTTCTTAAAATCTGCGTACCCCCCCATATCCTGACAATATGAACCCAAAGGAAGGGGAAGTCTCCAAGATTAGCAAAGGTAACAATAAACAAAGTACAGTAAACATCGGCTCGCAACGTATGGAAATATCAAATCACTATGTTGTCCATGTGAAACTATTGTAGGTCAATCACACTTGCATAAAAAATGATGGAAGAAGGTAGCACCAGCTATGACAGAAGTAAACCTTTGCACACACACAGATGCAATAAACAAACAAAACCCTGCAAAACATCTTGTTTTGTGAAAAGCAGCACATTATCCAAAAGGGAAAATATCCCAAATCCCCATTTTCTCCCTTTTTTGTCCTTTGCCTCTTGTAGGTTCTCTCCTTTTGCCCACAGGTAGAGCCTCGGGACTTCTTTCAGAAAAAACAATGGTTTTCATGGCGGCTGGGAGGCTCAGTCGGTGAAGTGTCCGACTCTAGATCTCAGCTCCGGTCTGATCTCAGGATCCTGAGTTCAAGTTCTGGCCAGTGTGGAGCCTACTTAAAAAATTAAAAAATTAAATAAAACAAAATAAAAATGGTTTAAAAAAGAAAAAACAATGTTTATCTAAATTCTAAACTATTCTTCTTATCCTAAACCCTCCCAAAGACAAACAAGTCACCTCCCTCCCTGCTCCACCCTTGAGCTCTAATTTCTGTCCTGCTGTGTTTTTAATTCTCCACAGGACTGTTTCCAAGACTGAAACGAACTATCCTTCCCTGAAATGTTTCTACTGATGAAGAGTGTCACCTGTGTACTCCCTGCCTGTCTGTCCCACCCTTCACGTAAAAGGTGGGGCATCAAATTTTGGAAACATCACACCACATGAATGTACTCCCGGGACTCATGGATGGGGCTACGAGCTGGCAAGGAGGTAGTTTGCCCCACCTCTCTGTCCGGCTCATGTCCAAACTGAGGCCAGAGGCGCTCCTTGATTGGAAACCAAAGACTATCCATTTAACCAGAGAGCTCAGCTCTGGAGCTCGGATTAGAGATTAGAGTCTCAGATTGTTTATTTCCCTCATTTATTGATTAATCAATTAAGTTTTGTATGTTTTTGGGTTTTGTTGTTGTTGTTGTTTTGTTTTGTTGTTAATCAGCCTAGGCACCTACAGTGTGCCAGGCGCTTATTCTACGCCCTGGGTTTACAGCAGTCCACCTGAAAGACAAGGACTCTGTACTGGCAGAACTTACATTCCAGGGAAGAAGGCCAGCAGTAGCCCAATAAGATATGGCTGCAATGAAGAAAATAAACAGAGTAATGTGTAAGAATTGGGATAGAGGTCAGAGAAGGTCTTGCCAAGAAAGTGACACTTTGGCTAAGAGCGGCAGGAAGGTCTCAGGTGTGGGAAATTGGAAGAGCTGGTCCTAGGAATGGCCCACTACAGGCAGAAAGGAGAGGCATTGTTAAGGAACAAAAATTCAACTGAGTAAATCTTAAAGATCTTACTGGCTTTATTCAGCAATTCATGAATCTGGTTGCAATCAATCTAGCAATTTCCATGGTGTCAGTACTCCTATCGTGGCCAATTTTGAACTACCAACGTAGTGTCAGTAGGCTCAAAAATTCCTGAAAACTTAATAATCAGCTCTTGTAAAGCAATATGAGCTGGTTCTAGCTCACCACTGAACCTAGAATGTATTCAGTAAATGGAAAGGAATCACGACATTTTAGTAAAAGGCAAAAGATTTGTGTGTTCTGAAAAGAAACCAGAGTACTACAGTGTGTTAGGAAGATGATTCTAAGTGTTCTCATTGAAAAAGAAATAATGATCGGAGGTAAGTTCATTTATTCATTCATACTCAACGAACACTTATGTCTACCTACTACATGTAGGAGAATGGGTCAAATACTAGGGATATCTTTATCTGGCCATCTGGTAAACAAACAGACCAGGTACCATAAAGCTTATATAAAGCTTACAATCCAGCTGGTGTCCACTGTAGGAACTCAGACTGAATTGAGAAGGTTTTAGAATACTAATGATAGAAATTAAGTAAGAAAAGTGACAAAGGGTGCCTCGCTGGCTCAGTAGGTGGAGCGTGTGACTGTTGTTCTTGGGGTCGTGAGTTCAAGACCTATGTTGGGTATAAGTTAATAATAATAATAATAGTACAATAAAATGAAGAAAAAAAAAGAATAAGTGCCGAGTCTGAATTTGTTAGCAGGATTTTTTGCCAAATCTGTGATGTGGAAATAGAGAAGACAACACACAAAGATCCGACCAAAGCTTCCGGTGTGGGAGATGTTACGCATTACCTGCGAGATTACAAAGAGAAGTCCGTACAGGGTCGATGCTCAGTAAAAACTTGCTGAATGTGGAGTTGTTTAATATTTGTAATACAGTGTTCATAAAGTGTTCTAATATGTTCAGTTCGCATGGATGAATTACACGTAATGCATTATATAAAAACTAGTGTTTTATGTCCATGAGGATGTAGTTGGCCAGCTACTGGGGAATTCTACAGGACAAGCAAACTGGTTTCTTTAACAAATAAATGATGCCCCCCCCCCAAAAAGATTAAAAGAGACATAAGAGACATAGCAACGTGTGGAACATGCTCAGAATCTGATTTGAATGAACGACGATCTGGGGGAAAATGAATATTAATAGCGTATTAGATGATGTTCAAGCATCATTGCTGATTTTGGTAGGTGTGAAATGGTATTATGGTTATGTTTTAGACAGAGAAGAAGGGCCCCTTATCTATAGATATATATATGGAATCTATGTATGTCTTCATATCTCCATATACATATATAGACAGAGAGAGGTATTTATGGGTAAAATGGAATGATGTCTGGGATTTATTTTTAAATTCTCCAGGAAAATAGAGAATTCTGGCTGACACAAGAATGGCGAAATAGTGATAATTGTGGAAGCTGGGGGATGGTATATAAGGGTTCGTCGTAGTATTATATATGCTTATATTATTATCTATTAAAATTTTCCATCAAAAAAAGTGAAGTTTTAAGAAAGGAATGGAAAGGAAATCTCAGCAACTAAATAGTAGAAAGAAAAAGACAAATGTCACATGCAACTTTCAGTTATTCAGTAAACTGGACTTTCCTACTATTGTCACAGAGACCATACGGGGCAAGAGCAGCAGGCTAGTTAATTATCAGCAGAAGGGATCCTATCTTACATGTTGTTGTTATTGTTTTTTAAGAAAACTCTATCCCCAGTGTGGGACTCAAACTCAAGACCCTGAGATCAAGAGTGGTGTGCTCTACTGACCGAGCCAGCCAAACACCCCGGATCCTTCCTCACGTGTATCACCGACCAGCTGTACGGCCCTGGAGGCCCATACAACCTCTGCTTTCAAACCTGTAAAATAGAAATAAACCACCACCACCTCTTCTATTTACCTCAGAGAACTGTGGTAAGAACCAAATGGGTAACAGGTATGGGATCCCCCCCGCCCCGAGAAAGTAAAAACATTTACAAAAACAAGGGATGTTTTTCTTACCAGCGAGGACAAACATTTGAGTTGTTTGAAAAAGTTTTTTTTTTCTTTTTAAGTAGGCTCCACACTGGGCGTGGAGCCCGGTATGGGGCTTGAACTCACAATCCTGAGATCAAGGGCTGAGCTGAGATCAAGAGTCAGATGCTTAACAAACTGAGCCACCCAGGCACCCCTGAGTTGTTTGAGAATTTTTAACACTGGGGTTGCAGATTGCCATAAGTCGGCTTAGTAGTTTTCAAAAATTAAGACTGTACTTTAATCTCTGACAATTCATCACTTCAAGGCTTCATTGTATCCCGGGGCTCATCATCATGAACGGCAGTTACTGTCCCTTTGGAGACAGCTGAGATAAAGAGGAGAAATTTAAGATTCAGAGAATCTGAAACAAAGCTTTTTAGAAGATAATATTCTGCTAAGGCTGATGGGGGGATGGTACAAGGGAAGGATGACATGATCAAGTCTAAAAAGAATATTCCGTAGTTCTAATACCTTTTTCAGCTGGCCATTCATTCATTCATCGATCAAACATTGAATACTGTGTCATATAGTGTCATAAAGTGGCCAGCAATAAGGGATACACTTATAAAAAAGGCAGACAGGGTTACCTGGCTGGCTCAGTTGGTGGAGCATGAAACGCTTGATCTCGGGGACATGAGTTCAAGCCCCACGCTGGGCATAGAGCTTACCTAAAATAAATAAATAAATAAAAATAAAAATAAATAAGGCAGACAGTCCCCACCTTCATGGAGTTAAAAGTATAATGGTGGAGATGAATAAGTACCCTTGCCATTACAGGCCATTATAATGTGACCTGCTAAGTGATACTGTAAAGTAAATACAGGTGCAACCGAAAGCCCAGTAAGGCCGCCAACATAGTCTCGTGGAATCAAAGATTTCCTGGAAGAAGTGGTGTTTCCTGGGAGAAGGAAACTGATGGATGACTGGGTGGGCCTAAGAAGGAAGACAGATAAGTGTGCAAAGGCCTAGAGGAGAAGACGAGGTGGGGCAATGAGCCATGAGGCTGAAGATGTAAGGACTGGGTCAGCACTATTTTAAAGGAAGCTGACTTTACCTGGAGAGCGGGACATGTTTCAACTATCTACTGCTGTGTGACAAAGCGTGCCAAACCTCAGTGGCTTGAAACAGCAGCACACATTTATCTGCTCATGATTCTGAGATTTGGACAGAGCTTGACAGGGATGGATCTCTTTGGCTGCCTGTGATGCAGGCCAGGGTGGGGTTGACTGGGTTGACTGGGACTGGAGAATCCGAGATTGCTTGGGCTAGAATGTTCACATGGCCTCAGGCACGTATCTGGTACTGCAACATGTGGGGGCCAACTGGTCTTCTGCCTCTTCATGTAGTCTCTTATCATCTGGTAACCTGGCCCAAACTTCTGTCCATGGCAGCTGACTCCAAAGGAAGGAAAACAAGCCGGGCCCTTACCCCCTGGGCTTAGAAATCTCAGAATATCACTTCTACCACTTAGCACATTCTGTTGGTAAAAGTCACAAAGCCCAGATTCAAGAGAAGGGGAAGTAAATTACACCTCTTCGTGGGAAGAGGGCACATGTGAGCATTTCAGTAACTGCTAGTGGCCACCTTTGCAGACAGTCCACCCCAGGGCAGAACCACATTTGCCCAGTAGGAAGACCAATCTCTGTTCACTGCAGGGAATGGCCCGGAGCCAGGGAGGAATGAGGGCAGGAAGGCCAGTTTGGAGGGTGTCACAGAGGAATAGGTGAGAACTGAAGGTCTAGGCTAGTGGTAAAGATGGAGAAAAGTGAAGAGGGCCTTATGGGGGAAGAACCAGGCCAACGGCAGTTGGGACCAAAGGAAGAATGAAGAGAGGAGTCAAGAATAATACCAAAGGGGGGGCGCCTGGGTGATACAGTCGGTTAAGCATCCGGCTCTTGGTGTCCACGCAGTTCGTGATCTCAGGGTCATGAGATCAAGCCCTGCATCAGGCTCTGCTCTCAGAGCAGGGTCGTCTTGAGATTCTGCCCCTCCCACCTCAAGCTCTCTCTCTCGCTCTCTCTCAAAATAAATAAAAAATCTAAAAAAAAAAAAAAAAAAAAGAATAACACCAGGGTTCCTTCCTGATCTCAAAGCGCCCCCCTACTCCCATCAAAACCCTGCTTAAGAAAGTCATTCTGATTCCTAGATGAAGTTTATCTTTCAGCGGAGCTCCATTCCTGCTAAGGAAGGCACTCAGGTAGGATTATTTTGACTTCAAGAAATCAAAGTTAAATTTATTGTATTTGAAGAGGCCAGTTAGGGATACTCTGCATACTTGTGAGAGTCTAAGGGACAGCTCGGCTGGTAGCTTGAAAGAGTTTGTCAGGAGGCAGATAGGTCAGCTGGCCCCACTCCAACTGGCTCTCCTCAACCCCCTCCCCCACCCCCGTGGAGAGGAGCCAGGGTCAGTCAGGCTGTTCTGTCCTGCCTTGACCCCACACCTTGGGACTTTCTCCACTTCAGCCATCAGGAGAGTCAGGCTGACCTATTTTCTCTCTGAGAGGTAGCGTCAGCCACCAGCTGGAGTAGGATTCTAAAATACTTGAGGTAAATGAATGGGTAGGAGGCTGCAGAAAGCTTCCTGTCCCCGGAGAGAGTAAGAATCTGTGTCTGTTTTGAAAGCTTTTTCTTTAGGATGCTGAGCCAGGATGGTCTGGGATGAGAGGCCTGTGATTCTAGTCAGACAGGTCCATCGGGAAGCCCTGATTCTTGGAGTAAGGACTTCTCAGAAAAACAGAAGTCTGGCCAATCAAGTGAGGTTCCCAAGCCTCCATTTACCTGCGGCCAGAGATGACAAGAATAAAACCGTCTCTCTCGGTGCACCTCCTCACCTTGGCTCTTGGCACTTAAATCTGGAGCAACTCAGTTGTCTATTGATTACTTAGGCTCTTGGGTAGTTTTAGGTTATAAAAATAGATGCACCTAGATCTTGTGCAAGAGACAAAACTGGGCTCTTTTTTTTTTTCCCTCCAAGCACTGAAACTAAGTTTTAAGGGAAGAGGGAACAACTACAGAAACCAAACAAAGCAGCTGAAGACAGAAAATTTAACGTGTCCAAAAACTGAAATAATCATCTTTTCCCCACCCCTAGTTTCCCCTCCAAAAACCAGTTTCCCCTCCCAACTTCCCTATTTCTCTCAACAGTAACAGCACTCTCTAAGCTGCCCAAGCTCAGAAAACTAAGGTGTTTTTGTTTGTTTGCTTTTTATCTCTCTCTCTCTCTCTTTTTTTAAGTAATCTCTACACCTACCGTGGGGCTTGAACTCATGACCCCGAGATCAAGAGTCACATGCCCTTCTGATTGAGCCAGCCAGGTGCCCCTGTTTATCTTTTGTCTTGACCATTCCCTGTCCCTCATCCCACATAACCATTGTCACCAAGTCTTGCTGGTCTACTCCAAAATTTCATGACATTCCCACAGTTGTCCTCTCCCCCAGGGTCTAGTCTTTCACCCTTCACCCCTCTATATTCCCTGCTCTACTCCCCTTTTCAACCCCCCATCAGAGTGCCCTCTTCAAACTGCTATCCTGGCATGTCACACTCTCTAACAGCTTCTCTCTCCTCTCTCTCTCTCTCTC
Source organism: Ursus americanus (assembly GCF_024610735.1). Taxonomy (NCBI): domain Eukaryota; kingdom Metazoa; phylum Chordata; class Mammalia; order Carnivora; family Ursidae; genus Ursus; species Ursus americanus. The sequence continues at coordinate 18,786,317 of NC_142158.1, forward strand.
TCTTTTTTTTTTAAGATCTTACTTTAAAGTAGTCTCTAGACCCAACATGAAGCTCCAGCTCATAACCCTGAGACCACGAGTCATGTGCTACCGCTGAGCCAGCCAGGCAACCCTGAAGATTTCCTCTTACTCCTAAACCTTTATCTTTTTATTTACCTATTTATTTTTAAGTAGGCTCCACACCCAACGTGGGGCTCGAACTCACAGCCCTGAGATCAAGAGTTGCATGCCTCTACTGACTGAGCAGCCAGGGGCCCCTTAACAGCTTCTAAGTAAGCCCGAAGCTTCTCCCCCGTAAATCCCTAATGATCTCGCTCCTGCCCGTTTCCCCAAGACTCACCTTAGGTCCCTTGCTCTTGTCCACCTTTGCCCAAAGCTAACCAATCTGCTTCCATTTCCTGCAATGTCCCCTGCACTCTCTGTCCCTCTGTCTGCAGCTCCCTCTCCCAACTTCTGTACCTGGCTAACTCCACTTAATCCTTCTGCTTGGCCCATCTGGTGTCCCTTCCTTCCAGAAGCCTTCTCTGATAGCTCAGGCTGGGTATCCCCAGCTCCTCCATGGTAGTAGTCATGGCACTGTATTAGGATAGTCTGTCTCCCGTCACTAGATGGTGAGCTCCTTCAGGGAAGAGCCCTCTCTCTGTCACAGGACATCAGAGTAAGCACCCCGTAAATGGAGTGGAATGTCTGAGTCTACTGCAAGAGCCCCTTTGGAGTATTTTTCTTTCTTTTCTTTTCTTTTTTTTTTTTTTTTAAGATTATTTATTTATTTATTTGAGAGAGCGAAAGCAAGAGACAGAGCACAAGCCAAGGGGGAGGGGCAGAGGGAGAGGGAAAAGCAGACCCATGACCTGAGCCAAAGGCAGACGCTTAACCAGCTGAGCCACCCAGGCGCCCCTGAGTATTTTTCTTTTCCTTCCCACCTCCGATTCCTTCTGCACAAGGTTCTCAGTCTACTCTCTTCATTATCTGCCCCGCCCTCAAAACAAAACGAAACAAAGCACACACTTGAGGGAAAAGTTCTAAGTGAAGCTGGCGTTCGTGGCTCTCAGACCCTGCTGCATACACTCCATTCCCACTCCAACCCCTCCCCACTTCTTGGGCACCTGTGCAGCAGGGCTGTGAGACCCCAGGCTGCTGGAATACTTACGAATCTACAGATCAGTGCTACAGGCCACCCCAGACCCTTTGTTCCATCCTCCTCTTTCCACATTGTTCTGGGCCAGCCTACACCTCAGTCTTCTTGGAAATTCCTGCTCAAGCCCTGCCCCTTCTAGGAAGCCTTCTGGCCCCGCGCGATCTCTCCCTCTTTTCTGAATCCTCCGGCGTTTATTAATCTAATCTACATCTTTATTTGTACTTAACCATATGCCACCTTGTGCTGTTACTTAATTTTTCTTGAGGACGTATTTTTGTTCCAACCAGATTCTTAAGAGCAAAGGTCATTTCTTACGTGACTTTTTACTCTCTTGGATATCAATATCGGGTACGTTACAGGCCCTTAATATATATTTAACGAATCATGGACAAATATAAAATCCAGGGACAACAAGAAACACGTTCAGCTTTTCTGTTCAACATACTGTCAAAAGTAGGGAAGGAAATGGAAGCAAGATTCCTGCCTTATGGGGTTTATGTTCTCTTGAAAGGAGCTAAGACCATCACAAATAAATACCTATTAATACAAATGGCTTACAAAAAAAGCTATAGTTGTAGAGAGAGTTATTTATACAGGGATGTACTTGGTAATTTGGGAAATTGAAGTCCAGAAGGGAGTCTATTCATGCTCCATTCTATTTTCCATATCACACTCCCAGCCTTCTCTGACCGAACCTGTCCATACCAGAGGCTCTCAAACTTGGGTGAGTATCAGAATTCCCTAGAGGGCTTGCTGAAATGCAGGGCACCACCCCCAAGTTTCCGTTAGTGGGTCTGGGACCCAGCCCAACCATGTACCTTTCTGGCAAGTCTGAATCCTGCCGATTCTGATCCCTGGACTGGGCCATTCTGGAACCTAATCACGGACATTATTGAACATTGTCCTTTGGTGCTTTTTTTTTTTTTTTTCTGGGGTGCCTGTCTTTTCTTTCAAGCTGACTGCAATCTCCCACAGGGCAGGGGCGATTTTATCATTGTTTTTCTAACTGCCTCCAATCCTAGCACAGTGTTAGACCCAGAGTGTAATTCAATACATCTGTGAAGGCTGGGGAGAAAGAAAACAGGATCCTTAATGGCAAGAATAAAGGCAAAAGAAAATATTTGCATTCTTTCAGGTCTTGGCTAAATTAAAGGAAATAAATAGTCCTAGTATTCATCCTAGTCCCTCCCAAGTAAGGATTTTTTCCCTCAGTGGGACTGAATGATTTTCAACTGGGAAGACTCGTCCGTGAGAACTACACTTTATGACTCAGTCCATTCATTCATTCATCCCAACCCTGCAACAATCAGAATCCGTTTAAACATGATTGAGCAGCACTGCGCAGGATTTATCATATTTGTGACAGGGAAAGCAATCAGTTTGGCAGGGAACAAATGATATTACAGGGCCCAAAGGTGAGTAATTGGCCCTAATGACGTGGAAATAAATTTGAATTCGCATTGGGTAGGCTATATAAATACCTACTGTAGAACTGAATGCCGGGTGCTTTTGGGGGGCAAGTGAGGTGGGAGGGGAGGGGACATGGGAAGGAGAGGGCATTGTTGTCAGCGGCCCCCTCGCAGCTGGTGCTATTCTTTCACTTTCTTCTCCTCCCCAAGTTGAATGACAGTAGGTTAAAGGAACTGCTGAGGCACAGACAATGAGCGAAGAAAGTGGCAATTCACAGCCTATTAACCTTGGATTTTGGAAGTTGTGCCACTCCCATGATTCTCCACTGCAACTGGCTTTAAAATCGCAGCCTGGAAAGATTGGCCTCCGTGCCTGTACTGAGACTTATGCTTTTGGCTCAGACGGGCGAGAATTGGAAGAATTTCCTGGGCGTCCTGGAAAGGTAACTCGATTGGAAAAAGACCCCTCGGTGGACCAGAGAGGCCCTAATGCATGGTGGTAGCTACTGATACCTGGGATTTACGTCGTCTTTCCTCTCAAGCGTTCAGAGGCATGGGGACAAGGAGAGCAGTTTTGGTTCAGTGGACATGCATGGAATGTCATTCTGAAGATATTCTGAAAATATTTATTGAGGGCCTGTTCTGCAGTCCTCTGAATGAGCAGTCAAGAATGGAGCAGAGGCTCTGCCCTCGTGGGGCTTGCAGTCTTGAATGTCCTTCTAGGCTGGTTGACCAGCCTTGGTGGTTTGGCCAGCACTGATGGGCTTTCTAGGATATGGGACGCTCAGGGTTAATACCGGGAAAGTCTTGGACAAACCAAAAGGAAGACTCTTACCTGGATCCCACCTTTGCTGGTCATGGCTGCCATTCACGAACTTGGGCTCAAGAGTACATAAATAATAAATGACTCTGCTTGAATCTGTAGAGTTGCACTGTCGAAAGTGGTAGCCACTAGTGGTAGCCACATATGGCTTTGTGCTCTGGAAATATGGGATGTTGAAAGAAGAGTTCGACAGAACCAAGAAAGCTGGGGGTGAGAGGGAGAGGAAGGTGCGCTCTTGACTAGCAACTCCGTTGAAGAGTAGCTTTTGTGGGTAGGAGGGTGAGGGGATTAAAAGTATTTTGGTTTTATTTTATGTTATTTTTTAAAGATTTTTAAAAGAGATTTTGTTTATTTGAGAGAGAGTGAGAGAGCATGCACGGGGGAGAGGTCGAGGGAGAAGGAGAAGCAGACTCCTTGCTAAGTGCAAAGCCCAACTCAGGGCTCCATCCCAGGACCCTGAGATCATGACCTGAGCCCAAGTCAGATGCTTAAGCGACGGAGCCACCCAGGCGCCCCACAGATTTTTTTTTAAAGTAATTTCTACACCCAGTGTGGGGCTCAAACTTAACCCTGAGATCAAGAGTTGCATGTTCCACCAACTGAACGAGCCAGGCACCCCAAAAGTGTTTTGTTTTTAAATCACTTTCAAAGTAGGATGAAGTAAGGGGGAGATGTGAAGAAGATGGTAGCTTGGAGTTGGTGATTTTCTAGCTGAAGAGCTCAGAGTATGGGAATGGCCAAGGAAGAGTGCCTCGGACTGGTCTCGAGCCTGAAGGCATTAACAGAAGGGCAGCAAAGCCCCTGTTCTGGTCCCTTGAGGCCAGGCCTAGTAACAGTCGTGTGGGTCATACATAGTTTTCATGAATCAGGGCACAATCTAGGGTTTGAGGAAGGGAATGGTTATGCATATTTTAGGACAGGAGACCCTGGTGTGTGGACTGGTAGACAGGGTACGTTGGATATGAGGAGGCTATTATACACGTGTATACTGAAATCGTGTTTCAGAAGAATGCATTTTCAGTATTCTAATGAGAAGGTAGGAAAAGCTAATTGTCTGTGCAGAATCTACTTCAGAGTCAAAATTTCAGGAATTTCTCTGTATCCCCTGCTAAAGGTTATATCTACAATGATACCTGTGTTCCCTTACTGCTTTTTCTTTAAGGTGGTTTTTATATTTCCCGTATTTTTCCTTTATCAAAATCCATACTAAAGCACGTGATAACTCCTTCATTATATTGATAAGAGAGATGAGATACAAAAGATATATATTTTTAAAATATTTTATTTATTTATCTGACAGAGAGAGAGAGAGACAGCTAGCGAGAGAGGGAACACAAGGAGGAGGAGTGGGAGAGGAAGAAGCAGGCTCCCAGTGGAGGAGCCTGACGCGGGGCTTGATCCCAGAACGCCGGGATCATGCCCTGAGCCAAAGGCAGATGCTTAACCACTGAGCTACCCAGGCGCACCAGTAAAAGATATTTGTAATGCATTGTACTGCTAGAAAAGAATTAAGAAGAAAGAACAGTAACTGTCTATAAAGCAGGACTCACTTAAAAGAAATCTCTGGCATTCTTTTACCCTCTCTTTCTGGGTTCCTTAATTCCCCACTTCTCCAAACATGTGTCTTCCCAAACAGCTAATGTTGGGCTAAGCTTCCCCAGGCAGAACTCAACTCAGACTCTGTATCTGGTTCAGACTTCCATCTCAACATAGAATCTAACCAGAGTGCAAGAGGTTCTAGAATTTAGACGCCAGTTCATACAGAACCAGATGGTGTCAGGTGTCCATAAGCAACACATTTCCGGTCACTTCAGGGCCCTGGTCCACAGGGAATAATTGTGATCCTGGGGACATTAAAAGCCAGGGACTCTCTGGATGACTAAATGAGGCTTTTAGGAGATCCATCTTTGAAAGGCTTGCATGACGCATGACAGAGAACCAGGGGGGCATCACATAGGCCAGTGTTTCCCAGAACTGTACAGGACAAGATTCACAGCAGAAGAAACACCGGGAGTGCTTGTTCAAAGGCAAATTCCTAAACTCCACCCTCGACCTACTAAAGGAGAATTCTAGGCTAGTGGCCTGGAATCTGCATTTCAAGCAAGTGCCCTAAAGATTCTTGCCTATTCTAAAGTGTAAGAACCTTACATACATTATCAGCACTTCCTCAATTTGTTTCCTTAGACCTTGCTAGAAGTCTGGCTCGCTAATCTCTAATACTTAATTCATGCTAATGTATTAATGATTAATAATGGTTTTAAAACTCTTTTATAGAATTTTCATTTAAAAATAGATCCCTAGATCTTGGAGTGCCTTCTCCCAAAGGGATACATTTTCTTTTCTTTTCAAGAATGTTATTCTAATAGTAGAACTCAAACTACGTAGGCCAATTAACTACCTAAAAGGGCAGCAAATGATCTGTGGTCAACCTTGACCACAGGTTTGAGAAAGGAGATATTTTATTAAGGGCCTCTCTTCACCTAGATAATAATTTGGGCTGTAGATAAATAATAGTTACTTTGGGGGGGTGTGAAGGCCATATCTGTTGGACTTTTAAAATTATGTCAACTATTATAAACTTTTAAATTGTGCTTAAATAATATTCTATCACAGTATAAACCCATTTACTAAACCAGCAAAATCAAATAGTTTGGCTGTTTTTTTTTTATTAGTTTTTTTTTTAAAGATTTTATTTATTTATTTGACAGAGATAGAGACAGCCAGCGAGAGAGGGAACACAAGCAGGGGAAGTGGGAGAGGAAGAAGCAGGCTCATAGCAGAGGAGCCTGACGTGGGGCTCGATCCCATAACGCCAGGATCACGCCCTGAGCCGAAGGCAGACACCCAACCGCTGTGCCACCCAGGCGCCCCGACTGTTTCTTTATTTAAAAATTGGGATAGGACAAGACAATTTTTAGGCAAAGAAAGTGATTCTATCTTTTTGAAACTCTTCCTTCCTATTCTTCAGCAGGAAAAATCCCTCAATTAGCCAATGGATGGTGCTAGTTCTTGGGAAGAACAAGGTAGTTTTCTTAAGTCCTTATGCCAGCTGTAAATATTGGACCTGTCCTTGGGCCACAACACTGAGAAGTAAGAAGCTTCATCTCTTACCCTTCTCCACTGCACTCCCCATACCCAAGTCCCCAAGAAAGACCATGGCTAAGAGACCAGGGGCTGGGAGTATCACCTACGGAGGATCCTGATCTCAACTACCATCTTGCAAATTTATGTCTCGGCATAAGTGGATGGGAGAATAGATCCACAAACTTATCCCCGTGACTAGACAAACAACTCAATGTCGGGCCCTGATGGTGGCCGGTCAGTTTTCTTTCCATATATCAAAGGTGTAATTTGCAAGGCAACCATATTAGTTGGCTCCAGCTGCCATAACACAGTACCAAAGACTGGGTGGCTTAAACAACAGAAATTTATTTCCCCCATGATCCTGGAAGCTCGAAGTCCAAGGCCAAGGTGTCAATGGAGTTGGTTTCTTCTGAAGCCTCTCTTGTTGGCTTATAAGATGGCCGCCTTCTCTCCTTCCCCTCACGGTCTTCCCTCTTTGTGTGTGTCTGTCCAAATTTCCTGTTTTGTAAGGACCCCAGTCATATTGGATTAGGGCTCAGCCCAATGACCTCATTTTAACTTAATGACCTCTTTAAAGGCCCTCCTTCCAAATACGAACACATTCTGAGGTACTGAGGGGTAGGGCTTCAACAGTTTAATTTTTAGGGGAAGGGGGGACACCGTTCAGTCCATAACAGCAGCCGACAAATACCATTTGTCAGATGAATGTATCTATACTGGTCCTGAGTTTTAGACTCACCATATGAAAATGTCTGGGCTTGTTACACTACTGAAGTATTTCAGTAATTTCTCATTGCGCCCTCCCTTCTTTGGACATTTTGTGAGACAAGTGCTGGCTGGAAAGCAAAATGGAGATCTTTTAAATGCCACTTGTCAAACAGTTTCACTTCCTCTGTAATTGCAAAGGCTTGGTGGGAGCTGACCTATTTGAAAGAACACTCCAGATGCAGAGAATTATTTGTGAACAAAATGATAATTGGCACAGTGCCAAATTCCATTCATTTATTTAAGAAGCAGTCTCTCCACGATGTGATAGATACTTTGCTAGGTAAGTGCTAGGTACTTGGTAAGTGTAAGGACTGATTCTGATCATCTGCGTCTGACACCTGGGAAAGCCTGGCACAGCTGCAGGCATATTGACGTGGCTGAGAAATCTCCAGGGATCGACTCTGTAGCAACTTCAGAACGTCTAGCCTCCTTCCTCCTGGTTTCTCCTGCCTTCTATATTGAGAGAATCCCAGGGGACCCAGTTTGGGTCCTAGGTTGCTTGGGAGTTATGGATTCCCCTACCAAATGGGACTCCTCTTCAAAAATATTGATCCACGCAGTGTCCAACGCGTAAGCTGTGACTAATGTTTATCCCCTCCCTTCCCACTCCCTCCCTCCCTCCCTCCCTCTCTCTCTCCTTCCCTGCCTTCCTCCTTCCCTTTCTCTAGGTTTCTGATAAGGATGTCTGTTTATATACTATGAGTCTGTGAACACCGCATAAACCATGTCCGTAGTTTATGCACTAAGAATTTACTGCCGTACTAAAAATTTACAACAACATTAACCATGTTGTATAAAATTGGTATGATCACAGATTACCAAGATTAGTATTGTTTGGTATATAATCATAGAATGTTAGATTTGGAAGGGTCTTCAGGGCACATCTAGGTCAGTTCCTTTTTTCACAAATGAAGTGAGGCGTAGCCAAGTGACTGATCCAAGGTCACCAAAAGCTGAAACAAACCCTCAAGCCTTCAGATGCCCAGCATAATCTTGCCATTAAGCCACCCTGTGTTAAACAATCAGCCTGGGTTTATAGTTTTTCTCTTGGTATCTGTATTTATCTAGAATCATAAATGCCCCAAATTCTTTAGATATGAGACACTGTTTGGAAGCCCTTCCTCCCTTGTCTTATGCACATGCACACACGGATACATAAAAACTCTGTCATTTTGTAATAACAAAGGCCAGATTCTGGCAATCCGGGTTCCTTTGCCTTGTCCCAAGTTCTCTGGATTTCCCTTACAGTCAGTCCTTCTCCCCTTTTCCCACCCTGGCTGCTTTTCCTGTGTGAGGACTGTTGGGTTTAAGGCAAAGATGCTCTACACTGATCACTCCCGAGGCCTGGAAGGGTACGCAGAAGGGAGGGGAGCATTGTAAGCACTTACCGGGTACTCTTTGGATGAATGAATGAACCAATGAATGAAGGAACAAATGAAAGTTAGAAGGGGAGGAAAAAAAGGTGAGGGGGCTGACCTGCTGGCTCCTTGGCACCTATGAGTCTCAGGGCTGAGGGATGGGTAAGACAGAGTTTGGAGTTAAGGAATGGGGGGCCTCGTTTGCAACCTGCTCCCAGGCTCAAGACCAGAGCGAGACTCCTAGCCGGCCCTCAGTTGAGTAGAGCCCAGAGGCCTCCTCGCTTCCACCTGCAAATGTCTTCCCCCTTCTTCTCCACATTCCTCGCACAAGGGACAAAATTCTTAGTGCTTTGCACAAAATGCACGCTGGGAGGACAGGGTCTGTGTTTAATTTTGCATCCTTAATAAATGTTCAACAAATGTTTTTTTTCAATGAATGCTTGACAATTGAGAGGAAGACAAACATCTGGAAATTAATAATCCACTAAGTTTCAGTCACAGTGTAACTGCTGATGTCTGAATTTTTTCATGTTTTACTGTGTGCGTGTGTGTGCGTGCGTGCGTGCGTGTGCGTGTGTGCGTGCGTGTGTGTAGGATCCGAAAGGGAGAGCGTGCCGGGTTTCTGTAAAGATGTAGGTGACTCTGGGGTTCTAGACACATGAAGGTTTGGGAAAAAACAAGATGAACTTGGCAGACGTTGCAGTTTCGCAGGGCTGGGCTGTGTTTCCGTGCAGTAGCACACGGACGCGTGGAAGCTGTGCGCGGAAGCGGCCGATAGGGAGATCGCCCAGCGCCTTGGGGTGCGCCTCGTGGCTGTGCGGAACGTCAGCTGCGGCACGTCAGCTGCGGCAGTGGGCTTGCGCGTAGCCGCAGGCAGCGGGACGGAGGGATACTTAGGCTGCTGGCCGGTGGGAGGGTGCTGTTCTCCTGGCTGCCCACCGGGGTGCTCGGACCCATCCCAGCACGAAGGACTTCCGTGGTGGGTGTGATCGCCGTCGCTTTTGTGCTGCCCAGAATGTTTTTCTTCCCCTCCTTCTGCTAACCATCTCTGCCCTAGCCCCACACTCATGGTGGGAAAGGAGAGTTTTCTTTGGGGCTGTCTTCACTGGCCCCACGGAAAAGCCAGAGAGGCCGACCAGAGGAGGACGCGCGAAGATGAATAGAGAGAGAAAGAGAGGGAGGAGGGAGGGTAGGAAGATGGACGTTTTTTGTGGCCCTGAAACTCTGACCCTGGAGTTCCCAGCTAGGTGGACCCAACCCCGTCCCCATCTTTCCGTTTTCATGTGGGCTTCTTTCACTCACAAGAGAAAGTGTCCTGATGAATACGGCTCCTCCCCCTCTATCCCTGCCAACGTCAGGGAGCTGGGTAACCTCCGTGACTCAGTTTCCTCCTAATGATTTCCTGTGGGTTAGTTGATCGCTCCTCAGTTCCTTCCCCCCCCCCCCAAACACAAGAGTACTGTATTATTATAAACAGTAACTTCTATTCTTAGGAACTGCAGGTTTCCCGTCTTGGCTCCTTTACCAGAGTTTCTGAATCAGGGCCAGCTCTCTTTCAATAACACGAGACACAATCTAAGCAGAAAAGTAATGACAGTCCAAAAATTTCAAATTATCCAAAGAACCAGGGACTTTCAGTGACTTGTATAAACGAGGTCCACTGGCAACCAGGAGATTTTAAAAAGATCATTTTATTGTATTGGGTTTACACGGTGGCATTTTAGTGAGGCTTGACAAATCAGACCATAAATTCAGGGACAGGAAGCAGTGAATAACAAAAAGAACTAATGTCTCCTTGACATCACTCACTCTTGGGAAGGCTGTTTACTTCTGAGTTTACCTCCTAGTGTGTTTTAAAATACTCTTGCAAATCTCAGTCAGCTTGAAATAGCTGTTCTACCTTCTTTCAATAGAAGCCCCCAACTTCTCAGCACACTGGCTCATAGTTATTTATAAACCTGATGTCAGTCAAAGAGTATTTTTTACATCCCTTCTCCTTACTCCCTTCCCCCCACCTATGAAGACAGACCTATATGGAATTAGAAACTTCACATAAAGTATTCAGTCATTTAGGTAAGAATTGTTGTCAGTCAGCAATCATTTATGAAACATAAATTCATCATGTTGGGTGAAGCATGTCTCCAACACTGTTCCATGGATACAAGCTACTTCTTTTTTTTTGGAAGATTAATTTAATTTAATTTATTTATTTGAGAGAGTGTGCGCGCAAGCGTGAGATGGGCGTGCGAAGGGAGAGGGAGTCTTAAGCAGACTCTGCCCTGAGTGTGGAGCCCCATGTGGGGCTCTGTCCCACTGCCTTGAGATCATGACCCCAACCGAAATCAAGAGTTGGACGCTTAACCAACTGAGCCCCCCTACGCTACGCGCCCCCACAAGCTCTTTCTTTGAAAAAAAGGCCTCTGTGCCTTTTTGAAGTTGAAAAAAGTCCTACGGTAATCAAGTTATTGTTGTGGAGTTAGCAATTTCCACATCTATTTTGTCAAAGCATCCCTTTCTTTCCAGCTAAATTTAGTAACATTTCATGGAATGATGTGTCTTGGATCACATCTTGGAAAACCAGGGAGGTAGCCTACACAAGGGATGTGAAGCCAGGAGCACTGGATTTGATTCCTGGCTCTGTCACCCTACACTGTGTATGACCTTGGGCAGATCACCACCTCTTTATATTTACTTTCCCGTTGGAAGAGTGAGGACGATAATACCGATCTTGATCCTGGTTGTTTTATGGATTAAATGATATTATTACGACCATGCTTTAAAGACTATAAAAAGGTATCATTAGAGATCACAGAGAAATATAAGATTATATTTAAAAATTAATAATGTGCAGGTATAAAGAAAGTTGCCCCAGCAGTTCTTACTCAACAATTGTCTACTTAAGTCTACTTAGGGGCCAGCGCTGAGAGGGGAGCCAGGAAGCACAGTACAAAGGTCAAAGTAAGATTAGAGCATGTTGGATCCAGAAATGTCTTTGGTGATAATTGAATTTAACCCTCTAATTTTATAGATGATGAAGCTGAGGTCCAGAGGGGTCAAATGAATGGCCTAAGGTCACTCAAAAAGTTAATATTAGAAACATCTGATTCTCATCCAGAGATTGGACTCCTTGCCGAGGGCTGTCTCAGTATGAGACAAATCACGGCCCATGAAGTTTTCAATCTAATTAGGAGAGACAAGATATACAAATGACATCATCAGAAAACAAGACAACGTGGAACAAAATTTTAAAGCTCAAAGAATGTGGCTGATTGTAACCATGTGAGGTGATGTGTATGTTAATTAGCTTGACTGTGGTAGTCATTTCAAAATGAATATGCATATCAAAATATCATATTGTACACCTTAAATATATACAACTTTTATTTACAAAGAAATGTGGCCGGGGTGCCAGGGTGGTTCAATCAGTTAAGGGTCTGACTTTTGATTTCGGCCCGGGGTTGTGAATTCGGGGTCGTGGGATGTAGCCTCGCGGGCAGCTCTGCACTCAGCAGGAAGTCTGCTGGAGATTCCCTCTCCCTCCGTGCCTCCTCTCAAATAAATAAATAAATGTTTTTTAAAAAGTTGTGGCTGAAGTAATAGGGACAAGGAGAATGCAGGAATGAGTAAGCCAAACAGCCAGGCTGAACTGGAGATAGGACCGTAGCTGGGGGAGAATGTACACGACCGTGTTCGATGTGGCTACCGCAAGAGGGAAAATAGTAGTCCCGAATGGAATTGGAGATGATAGTAAGACCAAATGGCTGGCCATAGTCTAAATAAGTGGACGTTACAGTTTTGGTGAAATATTCAACAGGAAACATTTATTGGACACTTGCAAATTCGATGAAGTCTCTGGAGCTTTGGGTTGGATATGAGAAGTAGGCAACATGGTCTCTGACTATGGAAAGCTTATTTTTTATTTGGAGAGTAGAGGTGGAAACATAAGACAAAACTGGAGAATGTGAGCAAGTAAGTATACAACATAGAGGGGTGAAATACATACCGTTAAGATAGGATTCTGGAGAAGATGAGTCTTGTTGTTTCTTGGGAGAACCATGCGTGTTTTTGGTTTTTGGAAGCATGTGGGATAACCTGTGCCATCCCCTGCATTAAGAGGGAAATTTCAATATGCATATAATATAGGACTATGGATTATTGCTCTGTAATTGGTCTTTATTAACTTACAATCCTTTCCCTGTCAGTTTTTTAAATTTTTTTATAGATTTTATTTGTTTATTTGACAGAAAGAGAGAGAAAGCACAAGCAAAGGGAGAGGGAGAAGCAGGCTCGAACCCTGGGATCATGACCTGAGCGGAAGGCAGATGCTTAACCGACTGAGCCACCCAGGCACCCCTCCCTGCCATTTTTTATTGTAAACTGGATCGTGGACTAGAATGCCTATGTAAATCTGGTCTCCTGCCCAGATTTGAACCCAGAACAGTGAGTGCCTGCTCTTATTTGTGTCTCATGATTTGCTGTCTCTTCCTCTTTCACCTCCTTCGCGTTCCCATTCTTCCTGGAGTAGTAGTTAATTGATCTAAGTATACAAGAGCATAGAAGGTCAGATTAAGGAAGCATTTTAGACTCTACCCTGTTAGTCACCATTCCCTCCAGCTAACAGTTCCCAAAGTCCGTTGGACTTTTGACATTTGTAAGTATTTCTCAACCTGTTTTCTGCTCTCCACGGTATTTCCTCTGTCACTGGGGTCAGATCATAACCATTTCTCACCTCATTTATGCAGTACCATTGCAACTGCTCTCGAGGTCTGCCTGCCTCCAGTCTCTTTTCTCCAGTCCTTAATTTCATCTCTCCTACAGGCAGAACTACTTTCCAAAAACGCAAATCTGCTTTATACCTCTAGTGAAAGTCCTTCTAAGATGCCTTTTAGTGTCCAGGCAAAGTCCAAACTCCTCCGCCTGGCGTACAAAGCCTTTCTGGGCCTGGCTCCTGCTCACCTCTGAGTATTTCGGCTCTAGTGACTCTCAAACAAAAATTGGGTCCTATCCATAAATTTGGTATGTTTTTGGAGTTCTCGTCATTTTTCTTTTTTTCCATGCTGGAGAGTTGCTTGGCTTCCTTCACACGGCTGAACCCCTCAAACCTCATCCCTCAAAACTCCCTAGTTCCTGGTCACCTCTGTTATGGGTTCCCTTTAGCACATTTTCCCCTGTAGCTAATTAGCACTTTTTAGAGGTATTACAATCCACTGTTAAGTCTGCCTTTTGTACTCAGCTGTGTGTTTCTTCACAAAGCACTTTAAGGCTTCTGTCTGTGTCTTCAGGGATGAGAACAGTGCTGGCAGTCTTCTAGAAGCAATGCACCTGGTGAGGATTTCCCTCCATCCTGCCCCCTCTCTACTGCCCTGACTTGAAGGCATCAAGAGGAGTGGTGGTGAGGAGTTAAAATCATCAGGAGAAAGAGTGAATTAGATTTAAAGAAAACACAAAAGAGGAGGAAAAAGAAAGGAAAGGTAATATCTGAATTTGCCAAGGTAGCGGGGGAAGGATGTCCATCAGGAGACAGTGCCTTCCACAACAGGAAAGGCTTCAAATCGCCAAAAAGGCCGATCTATTTTCCTTTTCAGGCAGAACAACACGAATGGTATCCAAATCTTTTGGAAATGAGCAAATTCCTTCCTTTCCCCTGCCCTCAAGCCTCAACTAGGAGAAGGGTTTTTAGTCTGTGTGTGTGGTGACCTGAAAGTTGGTAGCCCAGCAGGGGAGTTCCCAGGTCTGGGACAGAGAAGCCCAGCCTCAGGGCTAGCTCAGGGAACCAAGAAGAAGCCCACCTTTGTTCTTTAATATTTTGCCTGGGGAATGACAGATCTGACATTAAACCTCCAGAAAACTGGTTAAAACCATAACACTGTGGAGGAGTGCAGACCTCCAGTATACAGGTCGTAATGATCAGAAAATCTTTTGAAAACACCTCGTTGTAACCTAACCATAAAGTCACTTGGGTGGCCAATCCTGAAAAGTGGTCTGTTCTGCTCAGTCCTCCCCCGCAAATGGCACCAGCAAACAAAGTTTTGCAATATTAAGGCACAGAAGGCCATTTATTTTTCTGATTGTGAAATGAATGCAAGACAAAACTGTTCCTTTTGAGAAGGCATTCAGATTTTTTAAAAAGGAAGAGTAATAATTAAAAAGCCTTTGAAAAAGGCATTTTCTTTCATTTACCGAAAGCTTCCTATAACGTGGCTGGTTCTTAGCTAGGTTAATCGTATTACCTAATCCTCCCCATAGGGTCTGGTAATTCCTCATCTGCGATGAGGCCAAAGACGAACTCAGAGAAGCCACCGGTGGCCTTTTAGCAAGGGCTAAGGTGTGATTTGAATCCAGGTCTCTTCCCACCAGTTTCAGAGACCTTTCTAGACCACGGTTACCTCCTGAAACACTGCTGCAAATAAAAATCTAAGGATTGTGTTCCGCGAGTAGTTCTCCTTTCAAGGTAAGGAGAATCCACGCGATGGAAAGGAGAACAAGACATAAAGCAATGAGCACGAGGCAGTGTGAGTGACCCCACTTTTCATTTACCCAGAGGGGAGCCTGAGAGGAGATAATTTAAAACACTACTTCTCGGCAGCCACAGTTAAAACAAGGAAATTTACGATGCAGCATGGCTGCGTAGGACTTGACGAAGTTGTTAAGAAGGCGAAGGCCCGAGGAGACAGAGCGGGGCCTTGCTCCTTCCTTCCCATCAGCGATTAAATAACCACAACAGGGGGCAGAGGCAGGTAGAAGGCGGCTCCCGCGTGGCCAGCGCGGGGCATATTCCCCGGCACTTGGCGTTCCAGATGCTTCCCTGCAGTTCGCATGGCCGTTCGGCTCAGTCTCCGTATTCCACTCGTTTTGAAGTTCCGCGTGTGAGCCTCGCTCGCCCGCAGGCACCCCCGGCGCCAGGCACGCCTGAGGGCAGAGCTCGGGCTGGACGTCCCCGGGCGGGTTATCTCGCGCAGGAGGCGGCCGCCTGGGGTGCCCTTCCCGGCCACCCCCGTCGCCCTGCTCGGCCGGCGGGCCGCGTGCCGCGCCAGGAGGTGGCCTTCCAGCGCGTGCGGCTGCGGGGCGCCGGCCGAGGTGACCTCAGCCTACCCCGGGCCCGGCCGCAGCACGCCGTGTGCGAATACGCGAGGCGGTGTCCTGAGCTGACACCGGCTGCGCGGCACAGGCAGCAGGCGCCGCCGATCAACTAGTTCGCACCGAGGATTCCTCTTGGTGCGTGGCCCAGTTTTCCTTAGGACGGGCTCCAACCCCTCTCCGACACCGCCCCCCGCGCCGCCACGCTCCGAGGCCTTCCCCCAGGAAGCCTCGCGTCCCTCCCCCGCCGCTCGGCTCGGGCCGGCGCGCGCGCGATTCCTCGATTCCACAGGCGGTTCGCGCCGCGGGTGGGGGCGGGGCGCCGCCGGGGGAGGGGGGCCGGGGCCCGGGGGCGGGCCGGCGTGGGGAGTTCCTCGCTCGCGGCCCACACGCTCCGCGGGCCAATCCCGAGCCAGCCTCTAGCAGTGTCACACGCGGGACACATCCAAGCGTTTGTTGGCAGGGCCCGTGAGGGGGAGGGGGCGAGGAGGAGGGAGGGGAGTTGAGTGACAGGCTTGCGGGGCAGGCTGGGAATTGTAGTTCCCAGCTTCCGTGGCCATAGCCATTTTGTAGTCGGGGGACTACAACTTCCAGAAGATCAAGGGGACCATTCTAAGGTGCCCCGGGAATAGGCGGCTCTCCCCGGGGCCGGGCGTCCTGGGGCACTGGTATCCAGCAGCCCGGCTGCAGGTAGACGCAAGGGCAGCGGCAGGGGCTGGCGTGTGGCGGCTGTGGGGTGAGCGCAAGCTGGGGAAAGGGGGTGAGGTGGAGCGACCGAGCGTGCCATGCATTGGGCTAGGGAGCCTCTCTCAATTCCACTCCTAGGCTTGGCGTGGGAGCGATGCCTGAGGGGTTGCCCGGGAAGGGTTCGTCGAAGCTTCTCGGGTGTCTAGTCGACGGGGCTTGCGGGGGTCCTCCGGACCGGGCCGGGGTCGGTCGGCGCCAGAGTAGGCGGGTGCCTGGTGGCTCAGCTGTGGGAGTTTTCGGCTAGCGTCCTTCGGGGAATTATCCGAGGAGCCCTAACTTGTATAAAAGCAGAGTCCATTTAAAGTTGGGCTGGATAGCCTCTCTCTCATTGGTTAGGGGGCTTGGAAAAAAGAGACTCGGCGAGCCCTCGCTGTGGTGCTGCCGCCGCCGCCGCCGCCGCCGCTGGAGTTGACTCTTCTGCTCGCACTGCTGCTGCAGCACAAACGTGACTTCCAACATTTTTTATTTATCTTTCCCTTTTCTTTTCCAAGATGTAACTACAGATCAGACACTAAGGACCTTCACGTTTCGCTGATGTAGTTTTTGGAGGAAAAAGGGGGGGAGTGAAGGGCGTCGGTTTTTTTTGTGTGTGTGTGTGTGTGTTTCGGGGGAAATTTTCCATTATGAGTGTTTTACTAAAGTGAATTTTTTTTTGTTTGCTTCGTTCGTCTTTGGCTCTTTTTTTTTTTTTCCTTCCCAATTTCGGATTTATTTCAAGGCGAATCGGGCTTTGGGGGAAGAGGAAGAAAAGTCGGATTACAAGATCAACCACCACCAACAACAATAAAAACCACCAGGATATTTTTTTGCAAATTTCTGACGGCTTTAAATTCATGAAGCAATTGTCCCCTTTTGCAATCAGCATTTGGATCTCAGAATGAGCAAGGAAAGACCCAAGAGGAATATCATTCAGAAGAAATACGTAAGTGCTCTTAACAACACATCCTTTGACTTGCAGTTTTAAGCAATGGCTGTGAATGTCAAGTTTATAGATAATTCTGCAGCTGAAGGGTTTTAAACACAGCGTCCGATAAGGCTGTTTCTTTCTTTTCTGAAAGAGGGCTTTTCAGGCAAAGTCGTGTCTGCCTAGTTTGGATGAAAAAACAGATTGGTGTAGCGATACCTCAAGTGAATAAATTGACCTCGAATGACACAACCATAATCTAGTTTTAGATGAAAGGCTAGGGATTTTGGTGGAGCTTGGGGGGGTGGGGGCTGCGGTAATGTAACTAAACTGCATTCTCGGGCGGATTTGGCCCCATATTGCACTTTGCATGCAAATGAGCTTGTGTTATTATTATTATTAATGTTATTTGGAAAATCGTGTAACGCGTGTGTGTTGGAAGCCCTTTAAGTTGCAATCGAGGGTCCGATTATGGCGATCTTGTTCCTTGCACTGGCACATCAAATTTAATATATGTGGTCGTTTTGGCTTATTTGGTTCGCAACCTAAACCAGTTGGGAATCATGTTACAGCGAATGCATTTGTTAGGATTGACTTTAATAATGGGACTGGTTTTGTTTAAAAATTCATGGTTTCCAGTTTTAGGGGAAAAAGACATACAATATAGCTAATGTTTTTAAGTAGGTACGTGAATGCATGTGTAAGTGACTACAAATAAATTCTCTCTGTTAACTGGGCTTCTGAAATTGGGTGATTATTCAGAGATTTAAATGGTTTGGAATAGTTAAATTTGTTTTGTGCATAGTACAGCTACGTTTTGATTGGCATGGGGAGTGTTTTTGTTTTGTGTATGGCTTTTTTTTTTTTAAGTTTGGGGGGAGGGAGGGTAGAGGGGGACGGAGGATTAACCAAATATGCACTCGAGTGATCGGTGATTAGCTGCATGCTTTAAATCAAAGAACCCATTTTTTTTTTGAAAGCCCAAATGAACATACACTAGGAATAATGCAACGTTATAAGAAACTTTTATTTAACTCGAATCGACAAATTGGTGTTAATATTTTCCCTTTTTGAGCAGTGTGATATGTGTAATGGGAGATGACCTTCGGGGCACTAGTTTTTGTAAAAAAATACATTTAATGAAAAAGCCGAATGCCTCTTCTAGAGGGCTGATTCTAATCTAGGCACGTAAACTTCAACTATGAAAGAAATGCAAGGTTAAATAATCAAGCTCAACTTAAAAAAGCTGTTCCCTAAAGAATTTAAGAATTAAAATACATCCGCATTGCAGAGGGTTGGGTAGAATGCAAAGGACTAGTTTAAACTCGGGCTGTAGAAACTGCATGGAGACAACCTTGTCTTGGAGCGTGGACGCCTTCCCGGGGCACGTCTGATCCGGGTGCAGCCACAAAGCAAATGGGGTAGAACTTGGACAAGAACCGCCTCCGCCGCCCCCACCCCTCCCCCCGACCCCCATCCCAGACCTCGCTAAGTTGGAGAGCCGTGTGGGGTGGGATTTTTTTGTTGCTGGCGGTCAGGGGATTGTGTCGAGTCCGGGCGTCCGGCCGCAAGCCCGTGGCTGGCGGCGGCCGCGGGAGGCAGAGCACGAGTTGACGCCGGGGGAGCGGAGCGGAGCCCGTGTTCCCGACGTGCTCGAGCCGGCAGCAGAGGGGAGGGCGCGTGGGGGTCGCGGCGGGCTGGGCCGGGGCCGGGCGGGCGCGCGCGCGGCCTGTAGGGGGCGGGCTGTGGGCTCCGGCGCCGGGCTCTGGGCGGCTGGGGCTCCGGCCCCGGCTCGGGGCTCGGCGCGGGCCGGCCCGCGGGCGGGCGGGCGGGTGGGTGGGGCGCGGGGGCGGCGCGGCCTGCTGGGCCCGGGGGAAGGGAGGGGAGGGGGCGGCGCGGCGCGCGGTGGGGGGGGGGGCGGGGGCGTGCCGGGGTGGGGGCGGCGCGGCGCACAGCTGCAGCGGGCGCCCCCCGCCGCGCGCACGGCCGAGCATGGCGGCGGCGGCCCGGCCGGCTCCCCGCGGCCCTGCCCGCCGGCTCCAGTGCAGTCTCGAGAGCAACAGGTTAAGCCGGCGAGACGTCAGCGCGCCCCCTCCCCGCCCCCCGGTTCTCCCCCCGCCTCGCGCCGGCCTCCCCCTCCTCCCTCCGCTCCCCCCCGCCCCCCGCTTCTCCGGGTTCCCGGACGCTCCCGGCCGCGTTCTGTTGTCATTGTGACGTCACAAAGGGACGGGCCCGGGTGGAACCTTCTCCTCCTCCTCCGTGACGTCAAAAGTCAGGCGGGAGGTTCCACGCGGCGGGGCGGCCGGGGGAGGAGGGAGCGCGCGGAGGCGGGGGCCGCGGCGGAGCGGGGCTGCGGCGTGGGAGGAGGAAGAGGAGGAGGAGGATGCGATCGGCCTCCGCCTTCCGCCCCGAAACGCTGCGCTTCCCTGCAGGTGAGCGCCTGGGAGCCTTTGGTTCCCCGACTAGGGCTGCGGACCTAGCTCAGGTTCCATTTAGGGGGTGGGGAGCAGGGAGGAGACGCCTCCGTTCTGCAGAAATGTGTTTCGCCTCTTCTGTTTCCAGGTCTGCTGGTGGTGTGCCATTACCACGGTGGTCGCTGTGATCGCTCAGCAACGCTTTTGAGAAAGCGAGGAAACTTTATTCTGGGAAGGCTTTGCTTTGTAGGAGGACTGTGTTGTGGATTTGGGCACTTTGTCACTTGAAGTCGTGTTTGGGGTGCCTTTGGGGGATGTGGCGGGGTGCTTTTCTGGGTGACGCTGTTCAGGAGCAACTGTTGCTCTTTTTGGGAGCTCTGTAATACCGTGGGAGGGGGTGGCGCTCCTCCTTCGTATCTTTTGGGGCGGGGGGGGGGGTGGGTGAGTGGACCAGGGAAGACTCGTCATGGATACGTATTATTCTTGGAAGTGCACGGGACAATTAAGTCAGGGTACTCCAGCGCTTAGTACTTCTAGAGGGTAGAGCAGGAGGCTTACAATCTGAATCTACAGACTTCTGGGAAACGGAAAAGGTAACACCTAACACCTGTCTTTGCCCCTCACTTTCATCTGGAAGGATCACGCTCGGGACATATGTAAAGCAGTATGCTCTCTCTGTGTCAGGGGGCATCATTCCTCGAGCTGGTGGAAGGCAGCACATTTCCTACAATTGGTCTCAGAAGCCGCAGATGCCTGCTGCGTTGCCATTCAGTTTATTGCCTCCGCAAAGCAGAGTTTGGGGGGTCCGACTGGGGCAGGCTTTGGGAGAGATGATAGTTATATTTTGTATTAAATGGCATCCTTGAGAAACTCATAAATTGTAATGTAGTCCCGTCTTAATTGTGCTGGGCACGACTCCCATCACAATACCTTGAATCACTGAAAACATTTTCTTTCAAAGCCCCAGTCCACTTGGACCATAAAAACAGTTGCATGTCTCTGCTCCATGGATGTTTTCTGCCATTTCCATCACTCCACTGGATGGGTTATTCCTAGGGAGAATAACGAGGATGATATCCAGGCTTCAAAACCATTTGATCTTTGAGGCTTTATAGCAGGTATGAGTTTGAAATTAAGATCTCTGCCACGTGAAGATCCGAGTCATGAAGTGAGCACAAAAACAAATTACCAGTTTGATTTCTAGGCTAGCTCAGGCGGAATTTGTACCACTAGGCTGTAAAGTTTTAAGTATCTAATTTTCTGATGTCAAAGTCATGGTATGATTAAACAAAACTGGGAAAAGTTCACATTCCAAGGTTCAAAAGCAGGATTTACTATAATTACAATTACATAAAATTATAAAGAAAAAAGGAGAAGTACACCAAAATATAGTGGTAGGATTTACGAGCTCCCCCCATTCCCCCCCCCATCTTATACCGTTGGGTTCTTTCACAGTTCTGAAGGAAAAAAAACCCAACAACCTTGTACATGTCATTTAATTGCTATGTTGTTCCTTTCCTTTGCTATTTACGTGGCTTGCTTTCTGCCTCTGTCTAGTACTTTATTCTTTGGCACGTAAGTGTATAGGGCAGGGGCACTTGCGTGGCTGTTATTGTACGGAGAGATTATGGAGGGAAGACTGTCCAGAGTCCAAAGTGTGTACTATAAATTTAAAAAGAGAAAGAAGTTATGTTCCCAAATAATCCAATTTGGGTTACTGTTACTTGCATAATTATCACTTCATTGTAGACAAGAGTCTGACGTGTGTCTTCCCCGGTCATTGGCCCACAGAGCCACCTGGAATGAATTGGTATTCAGATGATATAATGGCTGTCTTATCTCACAGTAGGTCACCCCAGTTCCTTTTGCTGAGCTGGGGACTACTGACTCACTTCCAAGTGCCTTGGAAATAACTCGTGTTAATACATACCCTGCTCCAAAGGTTATTGGAAGTTCTCCCCTTCAGAAAGAGAAAATCTTTTGTTGGGAGTATGTAACTGGTGTCTGTTATGTTCCAAATGGAACTATTTTCCTCCTTTTAGAGACAACACAGACAAGTCATACAAAGCCTAGTACAGTAAAACACTTGGTAAAGGCCAAAGTGGAGTATTTTTTAAGGTTTGCCCTTTATCATGATGTTCTTAAGAACCAGGTTCCTGACGTTTTTATCTGAACGGTTAAAAAGTTTTGCAGTGTAAGAATTTTCGTTTTTGGACCTTTAGTTCCATTGTTTGTTTGTTTTTAAAGAATTTACTTTATGTGTTAAAGATTTTATTAGAGAGAGAGAGAGTGCGAGCGTGTGCGGGCACAGGGAGAGGGAGAGAATCTCCAGCAGACTCCCCGCTGAGTGCAGAGCTCACAACCCTGAGATCATGACCTGCACTGAAGCCAAGAGTCAGACGCTTAACCCACTGTGCTACCCAGGTGCCCCAAGAATTTACTTTTAAGTAATTGCTACACCCAAGGT
This sequence comes from Ursus americanus, assembly GCF_024610735.1. Lineage (NCBI taxonomy): Eukaryota > Metazoa > Chordata > Mammalia > Carnivora > Ursidae > Ursus > Ursus americanus. The sequence goes on from NC_142158.1 coordinate 18,808,506, forward strand.
GGGACTCGAACTCACAACCTGATCAAGAGTTGTGTGCTCCAGGGACAGAGCCAGCCAGGTGTCCCTGTTGCATTATTATTATTATTATTATTTTTAAAGAATTTATTTATTTGACAGAGTGAGACAGCCAGTGAGAGAGGGAACACAAGCAGGGGGAGTGGGAGAGGAAGCAGCAGGCTCCCAGGAGAGGAGCCTGATGTGGGGCTTGATCCCAGAACGCCGGGATCACGCCCTGAGCCAAAGGCAGACGCTTAACCGCTTAACGACTGAGCCACCCAGGTGCCCCCCCCTTGCATTATTCTAAACCTGCTGTTAGTGGCCCATCTCTTAAGTCTCCCCAAGGATTACATGACCGCTCTCCTAACCACCTTCTACCTATCCAACCTACTTGTTGGCTGCAGAATATCCTGGCTGGCATACCCCAGCACGACACTCCTGGCCAGTGGGTAGCCCTGGGGTGTGTGTGCGCCTCTGTCCCCTTTGGCTCCCACCCATAGAAGCCTTGCCAAGTGTCAGTTGTTTGTTTCCAAATCTGGTTATTCCAGTTAGACTTATTATTGCAATTACAGTTAAATATTATGTAAACCTTTGAACAAGTGTGGAAAGAGAGTTGGTTTCTTTTTCTTTTTTTTTTTTCAGAGTTCGTTTCTATGAAAACTTTTGACTGTTTTGGGAACGCTTGATAAAAGTGAATTATTAAAAAAAAAAAGGCCATTAAATTAGAGGTGGGCCCGCCATTTAAAAGACTTGGGGTAAATCTTAAGGATTGTGTACATGCACTGTTTTGCAAGTTGATTCCCTTTTAAGAACCGAACTTCATTTCTGCCCACACTCCCTTCCCAACAAACACACCAGGAAAGCATAACGTGGAACACTGGAATTCTCAACAAATCTATTACTGAAAGTACACTGAGGTATTTAAGTTAGAATGTCAAAATCTATATGGATTTTAAGGTTTCCAGCCTGACAGACTTTGCAGGAGCTAACCAGCTTCTGGCCCCTATCACCTCTGATTAGAGGGCTTCCATTGTATTTAGCCTTAATCCCCAGGGATTAAAGCAGACTCCCTATCTAGTTCATGCCAGGTAGCACAGGTGACTCAGTTTACAGTGGTCCTGCCGAGGTAACTTGTATTACTTTTAGAATTAAAAAAACAAAACAAAACAAAAAAAACAAAAAAAAACCCACCAGTTGTGTCAGTCACTGGGTGGGAGGGGGCAGAAAGATTAGTGATTTTACACCTAATTTATATGGAGTTCAGAAGCTTGTGTCTTGTAATCCAGCAACCTTAATTATTGTGTCTCACGTAGGAAATATTGCTAAAGGTATGTTCCCTTTCAGATCCTTAAACCTATCTGTTAATGGAAAGGAGACAGTTTGAATCTCAGTTTCTAGGTTTCAATCAATTTATCTTTTGTTTCTTTCCATCTCCAGGAGGTAACCTCTGATACCTGCCTCCCTCCTGACCCCCCAAGGTCTCAGGTACTTTTCCAGTTGGCCTCCAGTCTCCCTTTTTCTGGTTCCTTTTGTGCCCGTAAAGCCTTTTCCCTGCTGCCTTATGATCGCAGGCTTCCTTCGTTCCAGGAGGTGGGAGTTCCGATGACTTTGGTATCGCTGTTAATTTGTCTGCTTTTTTTGTAGACCGCATCTGTGTGAGATTTCTCTTATCCTTTTAATCTTTCTTGGGACTTCAGTTAACACTATACCTTCTGCCAGCCTCATGCCTTTTATTTATTTTTAAACATTTTTAAAAAGATTTTTTTTTATTTGAGAGAGAGGGAGCGAGCACGCCCTGTGTGCAAGAGGGAGGGGGAAAGCAGAGGGAGAGGGAGAAGCAGACTCCTCGCAAAGCAGGGCTCTATCCCAGGACCCCGAGGTCATGACCTGAGCCCAAGGCAGACACCCAGGCGCCCCAGCCTCACACAGTAAGGGAGTTTGCCTTCATTGCCGATTCAGAACACAATCAGTGAAAGCAGAGCTACAGCCTGTAGGAAGTGGCAGTGTGGGCTGGATACCCCTGGGCTCCTGGTCAGGAAAAGCTGCCTGCTTCCGGGACGTGCTGTTCCTGTCTCTGCTTGCATGTGGCTTGTGTCTCTTGTTCTCTGAGGATGTCTGGGATCAGAAAGGGTCAGTGTTTTACGGATGTAGATCCTGTCCCACAGGTTGAGGGCTAGGTCCCACCTGAGCGAGCAGTTGGGATGGCATCCTGGGCCTCTCGGGTGTCTGTCTGTTTCTTTCCACGTCCACGCTGTTTTTGCAACAGATTTTGCTAGTCTTGTGAGAAACGCTGCCCATCTCTCCTGGGGTTCTCTTTGAAGTTCGAAGAGCTGCGCCAGAAGAGCTTGGATTGTAGAAAACACCGTAGCTGGGCCACACGACACCCACTGCTCCTGAAAGCATCATGAAGAGAAGGCCCAGTCAGTTCAGAAATTACCACCCACGTTTGTTTCCATAGTGAGTTCACACCAGAAGAAGAGGCTGTTGAGTCCATTTTACAAAAAGAAAACCAAGGCAGAGAGACACTGGCCAGAGAGTTAAAGACCACGTTATCTCTTTCCCACTTTTTAGTCCAGCTGAAAGGTAAAATGAATGATCACTGTGGTCCCGAAAAGGGGGAGAAAAGGCCATAAGTGGGGCTCTGGGCAAGCTTTGGAAGAGGTTTTTTGCTCCAGAAAGTTGGGGAAGTTAAGGCAGTTTGTCAGTCTCCTGGAAGCAAAGGAGTGCTTCGTCTCGAGTGCGGGTTTGTGTTTGTTGTTTTTTTAAACACCAGTTGGTGGAGCTAACCCCTTATCCCCAGCCGGCTGTCTCCTTGAGTCCTCATTGGAAAAAGAGCTGAGATCCCAGGACCCCTTGGGACTGGCTGGTTTGTGCTCTGTGTTTTCGGAAGTGTCCCCCCATTCCCTTCTCGGTGGTACCTGAGGCCCGGCTGGGCACACGAGCTCTCCAGGCTTCTGAGAACCTGCTTTCTTCGCAGGGGCTGTGACACAGCGGCTGGATACTTTTTTTTTTTTTTTTTTTTTCCTGTCCTTGTATTGTTGCCCCTGGCTTTGCTGCTTAGGGGACCGGGGGGCTCTGGGGAAATCATTTGCCCTCTGTCCTCACCAGGGTCCGGGCCATGCGGGAAACAAAAGGCTGCCCAGATATATTGATGAAGCAGCCTGAGTAATGGGAACATTATATATAATTGCTCACATATTCATAAGATGTAGGAAGGGGTGAGAAAGGGGAACCCTACTGGTTGAAGTTCTTGAGAGCTGTTTTTGAGGGCCAGTGCTGCCTGAGAGGTCTAAATTGGATTTTAAGTTCTAATTTTGTAAGTCTGTCAAGCTCCACCACCCGTGAAGAGGAAGGCCAGTGTGCATTGAAATGTCATCACCAGCAGTGTTTAGTTACCAGGAATCCTAGAAGGTTAACAAAATAGCCAGAGTTTTGCCCCTTCATCCTCCCAAGGCGGCTCTTCCCTCACATACCTGTTTTCTCCCATAGAAGCAGGAGTTCTTTTCCAGCACTATTGTTTTTTGGGGGGGGAGGGGACAGTGAGAGAGGTGGGGTGTGTGTGTGTGTGTGTATGTGTATATGTGTCTGTGTCTGTTTTCCATCAGGAGACCCTCTGGTTTGCTGTGAATGAATGATCCGGGGGAGTGTGGGAGACCTTTTGGGTGTCCTGTTTTATTGTTCTTTTTAAAAAGCTGCGTGGTTCTTTCTCTCTTATTTCCTAGGCATGGTTTTGGGGAGGGCAGGATCTGCAATGGTTATCTCTTGGTTCTCATTTCTGCCAGCTGCTAAAGTGTTTGGTGCCGGTGGGGGCAGACACAGGTGCCAGGAGGAAATGAGCAGGGATTAGGACTGAGCATGTGTTTCTTGCATTTATTCCTTCCATAGGTTTGCAGAAGGAGGGCTACTGCACGGATGCTCATTCTGCGAAGCGGCGGTCGGGTGTAGACATGATTAAAACCCAGAGTGCTCTGTGTCTATGCCTTCTAGTACGTGGGCTTCAGTAACGCAGTGCCCCACATTTCATTCACAGGCTCGTTGTGAGTATATAGGGTGCCTCTGTGGTAATGGACAGGATTGGGGATGAGAGCTGAGTATAAGGTTGGGTCCTGCGTTACATGGGCCACGTGACCCTTGGGCACGCCCCGTAACCTCACTGAGCTGCTTCCTCATCTGGAAAACTGGTTGCGTGTACCTCCCGGGCTGGGTACTGGGAGAGCCGGTGAGATTTTTTGATGCGAAAGCACTTTGTAAATTGCATACGCCCGCACAAGTGGTCAAGGTATCATTACACAGTTGGAAATCACCAACCTGGAGACATAGGGCCTGCCGGCAGCCTTCCTAGCTGACTCAGAAATAAACGAGTCAAATGAGTTCTCTACTTTGCCTCTTAATAACCAGATGAGTAGCTTTAGAATAAGTCCATTTTGATGTCCTCTCTTCCCAGCCCCACTCCTGCTCTCTGTATCATCCGGCACTTGACTCCCAAGCACGTCCGGGGGTGACCTGGAGGCACAGAGCTGACAGTGGAGAGGAGAGTGGCCCCGAGTCTGTGCGCAAAGATGTTTCACCCAAGGTGTTTAAACTGGATCTTGGAGCAATAATCCCTGAAATTGAAAATCCGATCATGAGCCTTCATTGGCTCCCTGTGACTCTCAGGATAAATTGAAACCGAGTATGTCCTCAGCACATCCTGAGAAGCCCTTTTTGGTTTACCCTGGGCCTGTCCTGCCACCTGTTTCGGGGTAGCAGAGCTCACTCAGCCCCTTGGCCTTTGCACGTCCTGGTTCCTCGAGTGGCTTGCCTGAGGAGCCCAGCTGGGCCTTCCGAAGCCTTCCTGGACAGCCTGCCACCCCTGTCCTCCAGGCAGGCAGGGCTAAGCCCCTTTTCTGTGTCAGCCTGACTCCTTACACCTACCTCTGGGCACCGGAGTCCGCGTTTGCCTGCCTCTGACCCTATTAACCCGCCAAGAGGAGGGGCTGCATTTTTTTTCCGTGTGCAGCTGAGGAAGTATTTGTTGAGTTGAAGCTTTTGCAGTAGTCATATACTACCTAGTTGTGGGAGGGAGTTGGTGTGGGTCTAGCAGAAAAAGATGAACGTAACAAAGCAGAATCTCCTAGCTGAGAAAACAGAGGTGTCTGGTGCCGGAAAGCGACTTGCTTGAGGTCACACGCTTTGTCAGTGACACCGTGACACGGCCAGGGCATGAAATCCAGCCCTCGATGCAGCAGAAGGCTTTCTGTTACTGTTCTTGGGACAAGTTTTTCAGAGGTCCTGCCTCCTTCCAGGTGGATTCTCCGTTATCCATGATAACTGCTGTCACTGAATCATTTTCATGGGAAACTGAAATCCACACGTAAGCCCCGTACCTATGTGCCAAGAGTGTTTGTCCCATTTTGAGAACGACTTTTTGGCTTCATAAGAAGTACTTCACATCAGAGAATTGCAAATGATAAGAACCATTGCAGTTGCATACTGGGCATTCCTGCACTTGTGAAGAGAGAGACACACACACACACACGCGCGCACGCGCACGCGCATGCACACACATATAGTTTGACGTGTGTGGGTGCATGCTCCTGAGTGATGTTCTCTTAGATGCTTTTTGCATTTATATCTTATCTCGATTATCAGAATACAACAGTGCATGTTATTTTTAATGGCTGCAGGGCACTTGCTTGGTCTCCACTACAGTTTTCTCAACCTGCCTGTTCTCAGTGGCCTTTTCAGTTTGCGGCCTGTTGTGCAAAATGATGTGCCCAGTAGGCTTTAGCTATATCTTTTCACTTAATTCCAAATTCCTTAAAGTGGTATTACTGGCTCAGAAGTGCCCTTTTCTGTGTGTGGTTTTTGGTTTTTGTTTTTTATTTTAGTAGGCTGCACACCCAGTGTGGAGCCCAGCGCAGGACTTGAACTCACAACCCTGAGATCAAAACCTGAGCCACCATCAGGAGTCGCGTGCCACACCCTCTGAGCCACCCAGGAACTCCACAAGCGCCCCCTGTTTACACTGAGAACCCTGTTACCACCCTGTTTTCTCGGAGAAAGGCTGTACTAATCTACAGTCCCATAGGTAGTACATAGGAGATAAGTGGATTTGTTTGTTTGTTGGCTATTAAAAACCAATACAGGCCCTGGTAACGCGTAGTAAAGATGTCAGTTGGGTTTTATTTAAGTTTCTGTTTTCTTTCCTTGTCCTCTCTCAGGGCTTTAGAACTGAACGAGATAAGGTAGGTGATATCACTTTGTAAAACAAAATTGCTCTGGGAACACAGCGTGGAATTAGAACGATGGTAGTCGTGAAAGGTGAACAGGGTATGTGTACTGGTACAATTACATATTTCCTGTTTATGAAATGCTGTTTTGGGAGAATTGACATGCTTCGAGACGACCTGGAATCTTATGTTTTTACGTGTAATTTCAGCCTTGTTTGCATGGTTACAAAGGCGCCACTGGGCCCTGGCTTGGCAGACCGTCCAGTTACATACAGCTGACATATTCTGGTTGCTTGCCATGCTCTGGCACTGTGTTAGGTGTTAGGAAAAAGGTTATCATCCTTGTTCTCAGAAAATGTATAGTTTAGTTGACAGCAGGGCTGCAAAACATTGGGAAAAGAGCAAGTGGCCTTGGATAGATCACTTGACCGGAGTCTCTGTTCCTTCATCTATAAAATGGGGAGAATTACACCTTTAATCTCAAGGTCATTTTGGAGGAGGCAGAGTCCATGGGAAGTGCTTTATAAAACTGTTACCTAGATTGTGTTATTCTTGTTAAGTCCCCCAGGTCTTTGTGGCTGTCATTCTCTGGCCTCAAGGTTGAAGAGGGAACATAGTGTTTCTGGGTTATCGTCTTTGCTGATTGTAGCATGTCCGGTTGTCTGAGGAAGAGGATAGAAATGAAAATAAGGGGTGCCTGGGTGGCTCAGTCCGTTAAGTGTTCGATGTTTGGTTTTGGCTCAGGTCGTGATCTCAGGGTCCTGGGATTGAGTCCCCGCATCAGCTCCACGCTCAGCAGAGAGTGTGCTTGGGATTCTCTCTCTTCCTCTGCCCTGTTGCCCCCCACCCCCCAGCCACGTGTGTGCTCTCTTTCTCTCTCTCAAATAAATAAATCTTTAAATAAAAAAAGAAATGAAAATAATGCAGGTGCTGAACACTTTCGTTCTTGCCAAGACTTGCTTTTTCTTCCTAACTTAAGGGAAAAATGCAGCCTGCTCTCTACACTAGACACACTTCTGGATTGTTCAGATGTCGGATTCCCCACCCCCTACCCCGGCGGATGTGGACGAGGTGGTGTATCACAGTGCTGCTGAGAAGAAGCATTACTTTTTGGTGTTTAAAAGAGTGCTTTTGGATAAACCTCTTTTCCTTCCTTTTTAATTCTGTAGTCAAGATGCCCCTTTTAGAGATGGGGTAGAACTTGAATGTTTATTGGTTCTACCCAGACTGCCCCCTTTTCCATTCTTGGGCTGCCCAGAGCATTAAGCGCCGTGCATTCTATTTCCGGCTTGTAATAATGTCTTGATGTTAGAGGATGAGGAAGGCAGCGGGAATGGAAGGCATTGCGTAAGGAGCCATGGCCTGGAGCCCCAGTTAAACTGGTAGCACATGGCTTTCCCGTGCCTTGAAGGGCTTTGGTTGTGTTGCCCTGCTGGAGCTGTGTCGGCCACCACACCGCAAAACTTGGTCCCCGCTTGCCACGTGACTCCTTTTTGTAGCGATGATTCCGAGTGGCAAAGGCCAGCTGCCTTTGATGCCACATGAACAGTGGACTTGGTTTCTTAACAGTTTGAAAAGCCTGGAATGTCGGGTGGGGCCCTCTGCAGAGCGATTCCTGTGCATTTATTTAGGAACCGGGCCAAGGAAGCCGTCTTCTTGAGCCTGATGATTTTATTTTATTTTATTTTAAAGATTTTATTTATTTATTCGACAGAGACAGAGACAGCCAGCGAGAGAGGGAACACAAGCAGGGGGAGTGGGAGAGGAAGAAGCAGGCTCTCAGCGGAGGAGCCTGATGCGGGGCTCGATCCCAGGACACCGGGATCACGCCCTGTGCCGAAGGCAGACGCTTAACGACTGAGCCACCCAGGCGCCCCTGAGCCCGATGATTTTAGCATGGTTTTAACATTCAGTTCTGCCAGCCCTGCAGCCTTTTTGCTTGGACTCCCGGTTGGTTGCCCTTTTTTGAGACCTGTTTATTTTACGTATTGACTTATATATACCACACCCTCATTCCAAAAAGGATTTAAGGCCATAATGAGCAGTCCTCCTGGGAGCAAATAATTTTTTGCTTTGATCTGACAAAAGTTCACTTTCTAACTGCGAAAAGTGACAACCACATTAAAACACGGGCAGCGAGTCCTTGTCCTTCTCAACCCAGCGGTGTTAGGGCCGAGTAGCTTTTTCCTTTAGTTTTGGAAACTGGAGCTAATACTTTAATTAAAGGTGAGTTTCGTTAAGTAATATTGGTATTGACACCCTGACAGAACTCTTAATCTGCAGGAATTTTAAAGATGCGTGAAAGTAATCCCCAGTGGTGGTAACATCCTTGAGTGGCAGAGATCAGGTTTCTGTTTAAATGCCAGGACGGTTTATCACTTTTTTCCACAGTGCAGGGGGCCAGGGAGGGTTCTGGACTTAATAATGAACTTCCTTGGGGGGGGGGGAGGGTGTGGTGATTGGGAGATGTTCGTGCATGATTCAGCGTCCTGTGTCTTTAAAAATGTTTTCAAATACCCATTCTGTATCCTAATCCTCAAAACTGTTAGGATTCCAAACCATTGTGGTTTAAACTTAGCTGGAATCTGAAAGGTGGCTGACAGAGTGAAAGGAAACCTCCTTTAAATAAGGAACACATTTGGCTTGCCTGATTGTTCCAGAGTCTGGGCTCTGGGCATATCTGAGCCACAGGCCAAGTCTCCTGGTTGAAGAGGTTGGGGAATACTTGTTTCAATCCACTGGCCCGTCTCCCCCCCTCCCCCCCCCCCCAGCTCAGTCTAAACACCATCAGTGAGTCCTGCAGAAACTCTTGCTGCAGATACGGACTTGGAAAGCCTCATGTTACAACCGCGTTCTTGTCTGGATGAGAAACATGCTCTTTTGTCCTCGTGCTACATCAAAACTCTAATGATGCTATTAAAACGGGTTCTCTTCTGGCCCTGGTAAGCCGGAAAGCATTGGGAGGCCGGGAGCACAGATGTGACTTTGGGGAATATATGAAGCTCAGAAGCGGTGGTCTTTTCTCTCTCCGAATTCTGCTGGGGGCTCGAATTCAATGATGTGATCCCTGCCCCAGTGCTGACATGGCCCAAAGGAACCACGTTTTTCAGTTCAACCCGTTCTTTCTCACTTCCTTTCTTCTACGGGACTTGCTAAAGTTGTCACCTTCTTTCTTTCCAGAATTTATTGGAGCAGTGGGCAAAAGGCTCTTGGGAGTATAAATAATGATGATTTTAAAAAACAGTCAGTTTACCAAGGAAGGCCATTATCTTTGACTCGCGAGAGCTTCTCTGGCCCAACATTGTTTGCTTACAGTTGTCTCATAAAAATGGAGACCTCAGTAGTACCTATTGTAAGAGGAGTCCTTTTACTCTCTTTGTACACAGGGTCATCTCGATAAAGAACAGAACCACCTTGCCTCCGGGCACGAGGGCTTAATGCCTTGGGACAGTCATTATACACACGAGCCTCGAGCCTCCTCGGAAGGCCTTGGATGGTGGTTCATGGTTGCTCCCCCCCACCCCCTTCCATCAACAGCAGATAATCCTCCCTGCCGTTGTGGAAAGATCACTAAAGCCGATAAATAATATCTCATTTACTTCTGGAGTCCCCTCCTCTCTGCTTCCTGCCCAATTTACAATCCAAAGATGGCTTTAGAAGTCATCGACAGGGTTTGTCTGAATAGGCACTGGCATTGAGTAAATGTATTTAAATGGTAGACTCCCGTGCTCTTAATTAAAGCCCACAGCAGAACTGGGGGGTGCGGTGGGGGGGGATAGGAAGCCTAAAATTGCAGTTTTTATTTTTTGGGGGAGATTCAAGTTACCCCTCATTGCACTTTTAAGTGTAACTACAGCGTTTTATATAAATATATATATATATATACACACACACACTCTTGGCGCACATTGTTGTCCTTTGCTGCTGTATCTTTAGCAAAAGTGTCAGCCCATTTTAGCCTTTCTTTTTTTAAAACTCTCCTACATCTCCAACTTATTTCAGTTCGTTTGGCAGTTCATCAACTATTTTTCTTTTGGCGTTTCAGTGGTAGTTCATGACGGAAGGCATTTTAAGCATCTCAGTCTTTTCCCTGAGTGATTTTGGATGTGAATGTGATTTTTTTTCCCCCTTAACAATTCAGTGGTTTTTAGTATATTCAGAGTTGTGCAAGCATCACCGCGATCAGTTTTAGAACATTTTCGTCACCCTCCCCAAAAGAAACTCCATATCCATTGCCAGTCACCCCACATTTCATCCCAGTTTCCGTGGTCTCTGGCAGCCACGAATCCACTTTCTGTCTCTCCGGACATTTCGTATACATGGAATTCCTACAATATGTGGCCTTTTGTGACTGGCTTTTTTCACTTAGCGTAACATTTTCAAGGCTCGTGCATGTTGGAGCATGGGCCAGTGCTCAGTTCCTTTTTATGACCACGTAGTATTTCATTGTGTGGGCATACCGCCTCTTGCTAAGTCACCGGTCAGCTGACGGGCATCTCAGGTGGTTTTGCTCCTTTTGGTTGTGAATAATGTTGTGCACATTTGTGCACAAGTGTTTGTGGGGGGCGATATGTGCATTTCTCTTGGAAAACCTCCAGGTAGGAAATCTGGCCCATCAAACCCATTCATGACTAGATTCATTTGCTGCTCTTAGTTCAACCTGCTAAGCGGTTCTCAGCTTGTGTCGCTGAGCCACTGCGTGTTCTGTTCCGCTGAGTGCTACGCTGGGCTCTCCCCTTCTGGGGCCCTGGCCTTGCCTTTGGGGACTGGGGTTCTCCGTTTCCTCACTGCCTGACTGCCACTGCTCACTGTGTGTGTTTGCAGACGTTTAAGCTAGATCTATATATGCTCCAGGTAGGTGTGAAAAAAAGCTGGGACTTTGAATTTTACTTTTTGCGGGTGTTCAGGTGTTTTCGGCCGTCGGGGTGGTCTTTCAGATCTACGTAGAGTTTTGGGAGGGGTAGAGTAAAAACCCTGGCTCCTCTCTGGGCGCAGGAAAAAGGTCTAGGAGGAACTGCTGCCCTGCCTTACCTTCAGTTTTGACTTTCTCGTGGTTATGTTAACGTTTTTCGGCAAAACCCCTTGGGGCATAGAACCACTGTCTACCTAGCAATTCTCCCCGATTTTCTTGGTCCTTCCAGGCCTGCTTTGCCTAAACAAAAAAAGCGCTGACAAAGCTCTTCATAATGAACTCCTTGAAATGGGAGTTGTTTTAAGGAAGAGGGATGGTGCCGTGTTTTCTTTTGATGTTTCTGATTTGTACCAGATTTATTTTTTCCCAAGTTGGTGTGAAATTGTTGAGATGCTCTTGGTCTCTTCTTTGAGTCAGGAACTTTCTGCTTATTTTTAAGCGTTCAAAGATATTGTGAGGCAAGGGAAGAGAGGTGGCATGGTGGGGGATTCTGAAAAAGTCGGGTGGCCTGAGGGCATTCCAAAGACTTTTGGGAGGCGCAGAGTGTGTGTCCTCACTCTTGGACATCTTGCTGTGGATGTCTGTGCCTTACCTCGAGGTTCCTGGTGATAATTGGAAGCCAAAGACCAGTGTGTCTGTCAGCATTTGGAATCTTACTTATTACATAGCGCTTAAGTTTGGTGTCAACAACATTTCTGATTCATGATGTCAATCATGTTTTTTTCACACCGGTTTTTCTGGTGCAGCTCTCTGTCCCAGATTGACTCTTGTGCCCAGGTCATGGCTTTGGCTTACCCAATGGGGAGCCCCAGCAGATGGCTGCGTTTGGCATTTTTCTCTGTCATGGCCAAACAACCAAGAATTGGCAAGGTTAGATACCTACCTCAATTTAGATAGAAGGTAGGTGTCAGTGAGTGAGTGTGTGAGTGTGTGTGAGTGTGCATGTGTGTGTGGGTGTGGGTGTGTGTATGAATATCTAAGAAGGAGCTACTTTTTTTAATCTTTGCATTGTTGAACTGGCAATCTGTGTCCTGTTCTGCCCAGCTGCGTTTGTGTGGCTTACCTATAACCTATCCACATCCTGGTGCCATTTCAAAAGCAAATGCCACATCCCTCCTCCTAAAATTGCTTATTAGAGCTAATTTTAAGAATTGAGTTAGAACTGCCCTCTAATGTAATGCAGAATATTTCCCAATAATGCCTAGGTTAACAATGATAGTCTTGCTGTATTGTGCAAAAAGGGCTTCTGTTCAGACCCAGCTGGATTTCAGGCTTAATTCATTGCTCTATGGTGGGATCACCACAGCTGCTGTGGGGCCTTTACAAATGCAAAAAAGCTGTCAGTGTTTGTTTCATCAGCTGCATAAGTGATGAGGCCAAGTTGAGGAATCCATTCCAGTGTGGCAGCGTGCAGGCTGTGCCATTATTGTTTACAGAATTAGTGTGTTGGAGCTTTAAAATAGTTGGCACACCGACCGCCCTTTAGAAGCACAAGACTAAGGAACAGGACCAGTTGGTTGTCCTTGTCCTGTTGGCCGGATCCAGCCCAGCCCTTGTCTTGAACAGCCACGGCTCCAGTCTGTGCTGTGGGACTGACCTCCTTTTGGACAAGGTGGGGGGACACTGAATTTCTTGTCCCTTTAGATCCCCACCCCAAGCTTAGGTTGGCGTTCGTTTGTTTTTCGTCTGTTACTTAATGGTAATTGAATTTTAGAGCCTTCATCAGCCTCCCCGCCCTAGATAGGTATGGGGTTGGCAGCTGGGTCTTTAGGTAGCTGCGGTAACCTTCTAGGTTCTGCTCTGTGGGATTTATTTTGCCAAGTGATAATGCTTTGGGAATTGCCCTCATTTCTCCCCACAGATACAGAAGTTAAGGCTACTTTTTGGCTGCGGAAAGACTCACCGGACAGGTCCCAGTCCAGCCAATGAGGGGGCGTTCCCTAGGGTCCTTCAGTGGATGCCAGCCCCCTTCTGCAGGGTCCTGGTATAGCCATGGCTGCACGTCTAGTCCCTTTTGGGCTGGGCAAGCCTGTGTTTGGTGACTAAACATGCATACGTGATCTTTCACAGGATAGCGTGTCATTGTCCCAGCTTCCCCTGATTTATTTCTAGCCCCCTTCTCAGCTCCTGGGTCTTTACAGAAGTCCTGCCTCATGGAAGCTGGAGGGTGGCGGTGGCCAGTCTGTATAGGTTTTAAAAGCAGAGCCCGTCAGGTCTCTTCAGCCACCGGTGATGAATCATGGTGCTTCCTTCCTCCTTGCTGGAGATGTCCCAAAGTGCCTCGCATAGTCATAAAAAGGCTGGCGCGAGGCGCAGGGTCTCCACATTAAAGGTCAGTACCATTCAGCTTTAGACCTCCACGCACCGTCACATAGGCTCTTCTTCACTCCTTTACGTCTCCACGTTTTATCCTACGCATCCTCTGCAGCGCAGGAGGACGTGTGGGTCCGATGAATTCCCATGTGGTACGTGTACTGATGAAGCAGAGTTTGGGGGGGGGGGTCCTTGTATGGCCTCCCTTTTTAAAGAGCTCTTTTGAGGGGAGACGATGGACGAGTGTAATTTAACCCTTCCTTGACAGTGAACTTCAACAGAGCAAATACAAAAATAATCAGTTCAGATTTTTAACTGTCTTCACGCGCTCCGGCCAGCCATCACACACACACACACACACATACACACACACTCACGCACACACCCTGGAACAGTAGCAGTGAAAAGGGAAGTAGCCTGCAGTGAGCTCGCCGTCCCCTGGGGGGGAGGCTCATTTGTGGGGCCTCATAAGGAAGCAGCAGTGTCACGGTCATTGTTCTCCACCTCTCAGTGCTTGGTTGCACTTGCGGGAACTGTCCGGGGCCCCACCTGTTTCTCTCCTGGCTGGGGTGCTTGTGGTGTATTTCCAGTTTATGGAATGTTGGATCAAAGCCCCTTTTGCTTTTAGGGAAGTCATCCTGAGGCAACAGTGTCGTCTTGTTTTAGTTTGTTTTGAAAGTACTGCGTTCTTCTTGGTGTTTCTAGCAGTTTCGTTGAGTGCCTATCCAAGTGATGGGTGTGGTGCACACGTGCGTGCGCGTGCATGTATGTGTGTTTCTGTTCGTTAATTCAAGTGAATGTTGTCACCTCGGGACCCCTAGGGACCTCAGTCACTCGCCTCCTCGAAAAGTCACTGCTCTCAATCTGGGTGTCGGTGGGCCGCTGAATGCCCGCCCTGCCACTTATGGCTGAGCGCCCCAGAAAGTCCCCGGGCCTCAGCTTAAAGCCAGCCTCCGTGTTCTCCACAGTAAAATGGGTTGCACATGCCTCCCTGAGCAAACGGTAGGTGTTTTAGTATGTGTGCCCCCCACGTGGCAGGCGTGCCCTTCCACCTGCACACCGGTGTGGCTCCAACACGGCTTGGGCGGACACGGACATACTGCAGCCTGCTTCGTGGCCAACTGTGAGTTAAGTTGTTCTCTGGCTGTGGGGAGAGAGAGAGCGGGTGAGCTCACCACTCTGCACACATAAAAAATGTGTCCAGAGAGAGCCTGAGCTTCCTGGAGCGTCTTTCTCCTGACCTCAGCGTCCTCCACCCATCGGGGAAAAAAAAAATCTCAGGCTAGCGGGTCACTAGCACCCAACATAGAGGTGAGAGCCTTCACTTTGCCTGCACGGCTGTGGCTCAGAGATGGGCTCGAGGGGAAGCGAAAGGCCTGGGGGTGCAGGTAGCTGGGAAAGGAGCGCCCGAATCCTAAGCGGCTGTCTGGGCATGGCAGGAAGTGCCAGCGAGGGCCCTGCTGCTCCCTGTGGGGGCGTCACCCGTGGAATGGTCCAGGTAGAGCACCGGGCTCAGCATCGGGTTTCCTGGTGAAATGGAGACAGACTCAGAAGGCCCTGGGAACGGACTGTGCTGGTTCTAGTGGTTTCCGGTTGACTCGTTTCAGCCCAGGCTGTTGGAACTGTGGGAGGACAGTTCATTGGCTCTTCTGCCTTCGGGAGTCAGGTGTGAATCAGGAGTAGGCTTTCACCTTGGTTTCATCCCAGAGGACTTCCGAGGGCCTCCTCGCCCATCGTCTGACAGCTCGGTGTCACACTGTGTGTTCGTCTCGATGAGCTGGGAGGTTACTGGGCTGGGTGCATGCTGAACCCCAGAGGGCTGTGTATTTTGCCTACATTCCTGAGGGTGTTGTTGAGTTACTTGGGGGCCATTCATCTGAGGGTTCAACACGGGGCAAGTTAGTTCCACGGACTGCACGTTGACACACACTCCCAGGACGCTGCTGGGTCGGAACCTCTAAGGTCTTTGGCCCCGAGTTGAGGAGGGGAGATGAGTTGTTCGTGCTCTGTGGCCACAGTGGGCGTGTATGAAGCACGGACCGCTCCCCGCTCCACGGTGGACAGTAATGAAACCTTTGCTCTGAACTGCCTGTCCGCTCACTGGAAATTGTGGTAAGAGGTGGCGGCCTCCGCTTTGTTCTTGCCGTGGACATACACCCACGGTGAGTAGGCCCATGTACCCATCACTTGATACAGAAATTTAAAACCAAACCTCCGAACCCTCTCAGACGGCCCGTCTGACCCGAATTCGCTTTTCCGTAAGGGCAGAGCTGGATTTTCCTACGTTAAGCGCTCTCACAACACACCCGAAAAGCTCATCTTTGAGCTTTTACTGTTGACAGGGGTTATCTTGGTGCTGCTAATAGGATAGAAACTAAACTAAAAAGTTCATTTGCCCAAACGGATGGTCCTTTCCTACTTCGGAGGGCAGCTTTCCTCCCGGACTTCATGTAGTCCGAGGGAAAGGGTTGGGCCCTCCCCTGTTAACCTTCTTGCCATTATCCAGTTGTGGCAGGATTGACTGTTGTTTTGGGGGTTGGGGGAGGCCTGGGGAGCTGGGGGTAAGAGAAAGGAGCTGCTAAGAAGTGGTCCTGCCTTATATCTGAACGGAGGGGCCTTTAGAATGGGGGTAAAATGGGAGGGAGCTGGGGTCGCTGAAGCATGACCGGCCTCCAGAGGCCCCTGGGACTTCACAACAACAAAAAAGGGGAGCTTTTGGCAGAATCTTTCACATGCACACGTCTTCCTCTCCTGCATCCATTCTCCCCTGCTGTTTTGTAAATCTCCCGGTTGGAAATTTTTAACACGGGAGACTTCTTCCTGCGCCTCTCTTGGCAGAAGGCTCACACGCAGCTGCAGAGTCCCCTCCTGCTCGTCCCAGCAGCTCGCATTTAAAAGCATTAGTGGGGGCTACGAAACAAAACACAAACTTGAGGGTTGTTCAGAAGTGCAAGCCAAGTTTAATGAAACTCCAGGAAGTTGGGGGCTCTAACTCTTTTTGTTAAATCTCTTTAAGTCAGGTGCGCACCAGTGGCAGGCAAGGTGGAAAGTGCCAGCGAGCACCCGAGAAGGCCTCCCCCTCTGGTTTGTGCTCGGGGGTTGCCCCAGAGCTTTGTCAAGTGAGGTGCCCAGCCATCACCTCGTGGTGGCCTCCAGATGCTTGCCGCTTTGTTAGGTGGCTGCCTCCTTGGAGGAGGAGGAAGAGGGGGAGGAGGAGGAAGAAAAGCCTAGAATAGCTTTCTGCCTCCTCCCAACCCAACTTACTACCCCCACACACTCAGTGCTCCGCCCCCAATCCCTGACCAAGCCACTGGGTTGTGACACTTCAATAAAAAGTGAAGTTTCTTGACGAGTGGACAACAACTGTCTTCTAACATTGGCTTTTTATTATTTTTTAAAATTTTTTTATCAAAACAGTTTTTTTTCATTTGTATTTTTAAAGTAAGCTCTGTGCCCCATGTGGGGCTTGAACGCGTGTCCTGGAGACCAAGAGTCTCATGCTCCACTGCCTGAGTCAGCCAGGTGCCCCTAGCATGGGCTTTTTAATCTTTTAGTATACTTGGAGGTCTGTCTGAGCACTTTGGGTGGTGGGCTGGTTCCGTGGTCTTGGAGAATATTTTACCCAAGTTCACAAAGAACTATACTTGCTCTGTGGGAGAACATTCTCTTCTGTTCTTCAGGCAGTATTTATGTAGACCAGAGCCCAGTCAGGATCCAGAAGCAAATTGCTGTCTAGCCAGATCTGGACTGTCCCCAGGAAGGACACTTAAAATTTTTCTCACAGATTGAGAGGATCGGTAAATTTAATCTATCTGGTGACAGGGCTTTAAATTGAGTTTTGCCAGGAGATGGTTTAGCTTCCTCTCAACTTTTGAATTTCTTTCTTGAGTAGTTAAACATAAAAATTGTGTGTGTGGGGGCGCCTGGGTGGCACAGCGGTTAAGCGTCTGCCTTCAGCTCAGGGCATGATCCCGGCATTGTGGGATCGAGCCCCACATCAGGCTCCTCCGCTATGAGCCTGCTTCTTCCTCTCCCACTCCCCCTGCTTGTGTTCCCTCTCTCACTGGCTGTCTCTCTCTCTGTCAAATAAATAAATAAAATCTTAAAAAAAAAAATTGTGTGTGGGGCGTTTGTGGTTTTACACATGGAATTTTTATGTAGGGAACCATAGCCTTTCCTTACTGCCTCTGTAGAACCTAGCACTTCTTTTCTAAAGACAAAATGGTTTACTCAGGATCATTCTTGGGTATTTGGGTATTTGACCCTAACCATTTATTTGAGGTAGTCTGACCGTCTCCTCCTCTCATTTCATTGTTATGAAATTGAGATTTTTAAGGAGCTTAATGGTTTCAAGTCCTGTCAGGCTAATACGTAATAACAGCTAGAACTTGAAACCAGACCCTCAGCTCTGTGGTGACTGCTCTAGACGTGTTGGGCTCTGGGTTGAGTTTTTGCTCTACCGTGAAAAAGCCGTGGGACCTTACCTACAGTTGAGTCTCCTGTGTTTGCAAAGTCAGGGGATACGACTGGAACAGAGTTTCCCTCCGGAATGCTGTAATTTTTGTGTTCTAGACATTGGCAGCTCAACTTCCCTTCCCTTTATTCAGTTTTATTTCCACAAATGTGTACTATCTACTAGGTGTTCTTTGTCCAGTGATGTATTTTTACTTGTGGTGTGGAAGGACATGGGAAGGACACCGAGGATTGAGACCAGATGAGGTTCGGGAGGGTTTTAGGCCAGTGCGAACTCATCAGCCAAGGATCTTGTTAGAAGGGAGCGTCTCATTCAGCAGGTCTGCCTTTCTAACAGGCTCTCAAGAGACGCTCCCACCTCACAGCAAGGGTTTAGGAGTAGCTTTGTGGGGAGTTTGGGTGGTGGTTCTCCTTTCTCCTGCCTCTGTTTCAGCCATAGCACCTTATTCACTGGGGAATTCTCGTAAGATCTCCGCTACCAAAAAAAGTTTGAAAACTGTCATTTTGGGGGATCCCGCTTTCTGAACCAGCAGGAAGGGAAGACCATGTTGGTCATTCTCCCACAGTTGAAAGATTTAAAAGCAGTGGTGGGATGGTAAACCCTAATCAGCATTGCTTGAAAAAAAGCCTTTTTTTGGCCCCGTGTCCTATATGCTCTCCTTTCTGAGGACCATTCTTCAGTTTTTATTCTGGAAGGAAGCCTGGTGTTGTTTCCTTGCAGACAACTAGTTATAATGCACTGTCTGTGTAGTGTTACGCATTTCCCAAAACTGTGTCAGGTCTCATTTGGTAAACACAGAGCAGTCTCAGGAATTTCTGTGTGGAGCCCTTGCTGTTCTGCTGGTTTCTATCCAGAACTCATCTTGAAAGCTTTTATGTCATTTAAAAGAAGAAAAGTTCTCTACTGGGTCATAGCTACCATCGAGCAAATGCATACCCTGCATAAACGTACAGTATTTTACCTATTCTGGCCTAACGGCATCCCTTGCAGTTGAGGAAACAAGGCTGGGAAGAGGGGCCGGAATTGGGCTCCCCTTCGCGCCCTCCCAGGTGAGGTTTGAATCCTGGTGCCCGGAGGTCATGCAGCCCGAACCCCGGGTTTCAGTTCTGACTCTGGTCATTTACTTACTAATCTCCTAACTCACTCATGGAAACGGAGACACAGATGATCTATAAGATGGGGGTCCTAAGTTTAGCATTCATGTCATTTAATTTGGAATGTCTGCCAGCTTCCTGTGCATTTTATTTTTATTACTACACTTTTATTTATTATTACTGCCATACTGTCACTGAATTTATAAACATTATTTCCCCTCCCAGACACCCTCCCCTCAGCCCCCCAGGAATTGTTTAGAACACATTGTCCCAGGGCGCCTGGGTGGCTCAGTCGGTTAAGCGTCTGCTTTTGGCTCAGGTCATGATCTCAGGGTCCTGGGATCCAGTCCTGCATTGGGCTCCCTGCTCAGCAGGGAGTCTGCTTCTCCCTCTGCCTGCCACTCCCTCCCCCTGCTTGTGCGGGTGCACGCTCTCTCTCTCAAATAAAATAAATAAAATGTTAAAAAAAAAACCAACACACATTGTTCCTAGTGTCGAAATAGGTTTTTCTCAGATTGAAAGGTATGATGCTAGGTTAGGAGATTCTGTTTCTGTGTTATTGTCAACATACAAAATAAAACCTGGTTAAGGGGCTATTTATGGAGAAGGAAACTGGACGATTCAGAATTGGGGCCTTACCAGATTTTTGCGGGTCTCCATATTTCACTCACTTCATTTTCCGCTGTGTGCGGGGAATTCCTTCTGCCTGGAAACACTGCAGCTTCCTCAAATTAAGAGCGACTGCCTGTCCTGGTCTCCCCCACACTCATGTGCACTGCCGCCCTGAGACTATTTTTAAAAAATATTTTTCATTTGCTAACAGTATTGAATACATACAGTGGGTTTTCTGTAAACACAGCGACTGGCCAAATGATTAAAGATCTATAAATGGGATGTGTCCTTCTACAGGCGTCCCCACCAGTGTCCCCTCTGGGACATGCTCTTATTTATAAAAGTGAGGAAGTGATCTTCAAGTGATGATGGTACTCTTGTAAAAAACTGTTTTTGGGGGTGCCTGGCTGGCCCAGTCGGTGGAGCGTGCAACTCTTGATCTCGGGCTTGTGAGTTCGAGCCCCACGTTGGGTGTGGAGCCAGTTAAGTGTCCAGCTCTTGATTTCAGCCCAGGTCTTGATCTCATGAGTTCAAGACCCGTGCTGGGCTCCTTTAAATAAATACATAATAAATAAAATAATAAATAAAATCTTAAAAAAACCCCACAACTTTTTAAGGCTGCTTTTTTTTTTTTAGTAATAATTTTTTATTATGTTACGTTAGTCACCATACAGTAAGGCTGCTTTTTGGAAGCCTGATTTTTAGATATAATGTATATTAGTAGGACCCTGGTTTTGAGTCCTCCAAAGATCAATTAATTTCATTCTTGTGGGAATACTCATTGAAGAACATGTTTTTTCTTTTTTCTTTTTGCCTTTCTGTGTCTCTTCCAAAATATTTCTGACTCTATCGTCTTCCTGTTCTGTCTTTTAAAAATTAGGTTTTTTGGACGTTAAGAAATATTTTACTTTGCATTTTATGAGAATTTTGGGGACGTCCTTACTGTTTTTGCATGCTTTTTTAAGAGGCGTGTGAGGAAACTGGTGTATTTTTGTCTGTTAACTAGAGAATTATGTGGTTCTATTTTATTTTCATAGAAAAGCTGAACGTTCCTGTGTAGTATTATCTAATATGTTGTTCTGAAGAAACATGTTCTCTTCATAAAACAGGGAGTGTGTGGGAAAAGGGCATTCAGCAGCATGTTGGCTTCTCAGATCCAAATTAATTTGCCTTCGTCCAGATAATTTAACACAGCCTAGTAACTGATGTTTCCAGAGTGGTTTATTAGAGAGTAGCCCAGGAAGTAAGAGGGTGATTTTAGAACTTGAGTTTTTGTGTGTGAAGGGGGTTATTTAGACCAGAGCCAACAGGTCTGTTGGCTGACTTTTGATTTGGATTTTTCTCAGTGTTGATCCTTGGCACCTTTAGTCTTTGTTGGGTGTACGAAGGAGATTCTAGAGGTTTTTACAACCCCCTTGGCTGGTCCCCCCCCCCCCCATTCCCTGATTGCATCAGTGGGACCCTTGAAAAGCTGTTGACAATGTGATGGTCTAAAGCTCCACCTGCAGTTAGAAGCCGGTCATCCTTCTGGAATGTTCTTTCTATAGGAGGCTGGTACGAGTGTCTGGTCCGAAGGAGGTTTTGGTTAGGTAGGCCTTTCGTTTTGTGGTCTCTGGAGAGGCCACTGGACTGCAAAGAGGTGCCTTCAGGCATCCCTGTTTGTGTGATAGGATTAAAATGGGTTACCTGGGTCTCTGTGACCTGGGGTCACAAGCTCCAGGACCCAGTTGCCGCAGGAGGTGTGCAGACAGCAGGGAAGGGACCTTGAATCTCTCTTGCAAATTGGGCTCAGGATCCAGGACTGGAGAAGGAGAAGCACAGTGCAAGGGGGCAGCAGAGAGGAGGCGGGGTCAGCAGCAAGACAAGGACAAGCTAGGAAACTTGTCCTCACCTAGAAAGAGGTTCTATAGACAGGCCTTTGGCTGTTCGGCGTTTCCTTTCTTCTAAAGGCCCTGTGCACAGCTGAATTGGAAAATTTCCTACACGTACAGCTTCTTCATTAGATACTGATACCGGGTAATTCAAAATCGCTTGTAATTGGAAGCAGCTGCTGTTTCCCAGCTGACGAGGTGTTTGAATCAGATGCTTTGAATTAGCTGGACTTGGATTATTCATATTTTAATTAAAGTCCATTTTATCTCCCCCTCCCCCCAGTCTCTTGCCTCTCCGACGACCAGGATTTTACAGTAATACATTTGAAATTACATGAGCATCCCAGTAGAAAGGCGTAATGTAAGTTCAAGGACTTGCAGTTGATTATGGTCTTGTGTCATTAAATAGTGAATTTAGCTGCAGTTGCCAATTCCCTGCTCTCACCCTCTGAACCTTGCTTCTATCTTGGGGGGAAGATTTCATTCCCTTTAGAAAAGTTGAGACTTTTGTCCCCTTTCCTCCTCTTGGGACACAGGCATATTAGCCTAATTGCTTGTGTCACTGCTACAGGGAAGGTGCTGCGTGAAATGGGCCGAGCAATTTTCTGCCACTTTTCGTCTAATGGGGTTTGCAAATGAAGCCGTGAATAGTGGGGCTTTGGGGCAGTGGGGAAATTTTCTTAGAAGAAAAAAAAAGTTAGCAAGTGCAAGGGTGAGGCCATTTAGTGTTTCTGTATGGATACAGAATGTTCCACAAACAGCTTGCAGGGAAAAACCGACTATCTCAGTTTTCAGGGGGAAGAAAACAAAAGGGGGGGGGAGATTGTCTCCCGGTGCTCTCTCCGTAATGCTAATGATGAAAAGAGGCGAAGCTGGAGGGAAGGAGATAAATGGATGTTTCCTCCCTGTTGAAGGTACCTAACTTGACTAAAGTTTGACTTGACAAATGTTCTAGTTAATTTAATTTTGTGTTAGTCCCTCTCCTCCCCTTGAGTGGCCAATTTTGGCTGACTTGCAGAAAAACCAGGCAGTGCAAATGTGCCTGTTAGAATGCGTAAGCATTCTCCGCTATCTGGCAATTTTAAAAGGGTGCAGGAGACATGAGCTTTGTCCAAAAGGAGTTTCAAGTGTCCCTGGAGAGCAAAAGCATATACCTGTCAGTGCATTTGGGGAATCATGTAAATCAGCGTTGATGTGGCCCGTGAGATTTGGCGTGTCAAATACCCAGCACAGGGGAGAGACTAAGGAGACAAAGTCTAAGATTGGCTGGCTGGTTTTTGGGGGGGTAGAAGGTGACCACCGAAACAGGGAGATAGTTCATCCAGCCTAGTCCTCCTGTTTTTCTGTCTTCCCAGAGCTTGTCTGAGGGTCTAGAACTAATTGGCAGCCCCTTGACCAGAGAACCCGTCTCTCTCCTGTGCGTATCCTACACTGGGTCAAAGATTCGGAGGCCCCACAGAAGGAAGGTGGGGGTTTTCTTGGCCCACGAACGTGGTCAGGGACTGGCACAGAGACTGGCCTTGGAGGAGACACGGGCTGGAGTGTTGTCTTTCGCGAGGGTCCTTCTGTGTGTCATCCGTGCCCCCTGGAATTTTCCAGTGGCTAATTCAACCCAGAATTGCTGCAGTAGTTTCTTGGTCATAGACCTGGCCCAATTTGATTGCTTTTTGGGCTTCTCCCCAGGCTACAAGGCCATCAACAGACAAACCCTAGGTATACCTTAAGAGAAACGCATCTGACAGAGCAAAATGCTGTTATCATGTATTTCAGTGGAAAGTTATAGTTCCTTCCGATTTTCAGTTCCTCACGAATGAGTCCTTAGAAGAGGCACTTGGTTACGTTCTCCGCATTGTGGTAACCACCACATTTTGAGTGCTTTTGCCTGTCAGTGAACAGCATTAAGCATTGAAGTAGATGAGCTATGTATATTCTCATACACCTTTGCGAAGCCGGATTTATTCTTTTATTTTTACTTAAGAGAAGACTTGGCTTTAGGGATAAAATTGTGGGGGCTGGAGGTGAAGCCCAGCTTGCTCCATTGTGCTGATATTATTTAATTAATTAATCCGTTTATTTTCCAAGCCAAACTGTATCCAGCTTTATTAAAGATACTTTTCTCCATTGTGCTGATTTTAATAATGAGATGATATTTCTGTCCCCCAAAGGTGTTTCTAGGCTTAGAGATACCGACTCTCTTCTCTCTTCTGGGGAGAGCCCCCACGGTTGCCCGCCAGTCTCCTTCTCAGGATACTCCAATGTAAAAAGGAACTGGTAGTTAAACAGGACTCTTTAATTAAGGTCCAGCAGTCCTCATTTTGCATTTTAAGGTAGCTGTTGGAAATAATAATAAGGTGACATGATGATTTTTATTAATTGCATAGCTGCTGCTGAAGCATGACATTTATTCCATTTTCAAAAATATTTTCAGAAGAAAGACAGGAAAAATTTCTCTGTTCTAGAGCTTATTAATAGATAATCGAGTTTGGAAGAAACCCATCAAGAATTCCATCTAGTTAAGAAAGGCTTGGGGACATTTCAGGGGGAAGTTAGCAAGAACAATATGGATACATGGAGAGAAAGCAGAAACAGCTGCTTTTCTGGGGAAGTGAGCACACTGTTGGCTGTGGCGCAAGCCATAAAAAAATGGAAGGAAAAAAAATGAGCCCCGGTAAGGAATATGAGCTCAGTGAGACCGTAGGGGCTGAATAATGATAATTCAGGTAGGTGCAGTTCAGGAGCTCCTGGGAATTGATTGTAGGAGGAGCAGGTGGGGGGAGAGGTCCCCCAGCTGTAGGAGGAGCCTGCTCTGCGGAGCCCAGACAAGTAGCTGCCGGTGGCCATGGGGAGCTCCGCCACCCACCCTGGGCCTAGCCCCACCCGGGCTGCGGCAGGCCTCATTTTGTCTGGGATTTTCATTTGATGGGACTGGAGGTGGTGAGGGGGTTAAGAGGGAGGAGAGAGGGAAGAAGGGGAGGCGGAGAGGTTGAATATGAATGTTTCTCAGCTAAAAGAGCAGGAAAGTGAGGCAGAGTATAGGGAAGGAATTTTATTTTTTTAAGTTAATTAATTTATTTTTTAAATTTATTTGACAGGGAGCACAAGCAGGGGGAGTGGCAGGCTCCCCACTGAGCAAGGACCCTAGGATCATGACCTGAGCTCAAGGCAGATGCCCAACCAACTGAGCCACCCAGGCGTCCCTAAAGAAGGCGTTTAATTAGAGGATAAAAGCGAATTCCAGAATTAAGAAAAAGAGAGACTACCTTTGGATCTCAAAACTTTTGAGTGTGGGGAAGAATCACCCAGGCCCACCCCACTGAACCAAGCGATGCTGGTCCCACTTAGCATTAGGAGAGGGCACAGCTGGTATTAGAACCTAGCCCTGTGGTGTGCGTTTAGTTACTTACTTTAAAAAGTCTTTTTTGCCTTCTCAGCAAAATATATAGGAGGCCCTGTGGGGGTGGGGGTGGGAGATAGTGAAGGAGGACAGGAAAGAGGGGGAGGGAGTGGCAGGTGTCCAGGCAGAGGAAGGAGAAGCTGTAGGACTGATAGCTGTCTGCCTTAGACACCAGCAAAAAAAAGAAAAGAAAAAAAGTTTACATTTGAACTGGGATTCAGGAAGGAAATGCTTTGAGATCAAGTTTTTTAATTTTTGCGTGAGAAAAACTAATTATTACATACGTATTGATAATGGACATTCTTGATGGACAGTAAGCTCCTGGTCCTCATTTTTATATCTCCTGACTCACCAGTGCAGGAAGTTCTCTAATGTATATAGACCTAGGATTTCAGTTGTCCGGCCCTAGGAGGTCATGTGCATTTTCAACGTTAAGGAATACGAAGTGGTCTCTGAAATGGTTTGAAATGGTTGAAACACTACACTCCTACCACCAACATCTGCGTCCCATGTGATACACATCCTTGCTAAACTTTGATATTCTCAATTTTTTTTTGATTTTTGTGCATCTGACTTGTAATGCATATGGATTCACGTGGGGAACTTCATGGTACAGCATACTTTCTATTGTTAGTGATATTCTGGGGTCACGGATGTGTCCAGGTGTCTTGCTCTTCATCTCTCTTCTTGCTAATTTATAAAAGCCTTTACACCACTTGTATTTTAACTCCGTTGTCACTTCCCTTGGCTCTCCCAGCCCGACTGTCTTGTCCTGAAATGACACCATTATTTCCTGCGCTTGGGTGGATTGGTCACGTGGATAAGGTGCTACCCTCCAATCTCCTTACTGTTGGAAATTTTTTTTTTTAACATTTTATTTATTTGAGAGAGAGAGTGCAGAGAGCGCGCCAGTGAACATAAGCAGGGGGAGGGGCAGACAGAGGGAGAGGGAGAAGCAGACTCCCCACGGAGCAAGGAGCCTGACCTGGGTCTGGATCCCAGGACACCCCCCCCCCCCCCCCCGCCCCCATCATGACCTGAGCCAAAGGCAGGCACTTAACTGGCTGAACCTCCCAGGTGCCCCAGGTGTTGGAGATTGTTAAAAAAAAAAGTGAGACTTTTCTGTTCAAATCTTCCATACCTCTCCTTGCTTATGGGATAAAATCTAAACTGGAAGCATTACCTTAAAACCTTTTATTAGATCCGTACCTCGTCTCCTCCCAGACATTCCTGTTCATTTTCTGTCTTTGCTGTCAAGGTCATGGTCCTTTAAGACTGTGGTCCTGTGGCCCGTGTCCTTGTTCCATTTCACTGCCAGTGACCCTCTGACTCCCCCTTCAAGTCTGAGCATCACCGAGCTCTGTGTGCCCGCTCCGCGCTGTTGGTATCACCAGAGAGCCTCCACCATGTGCTGGGCACCTGGCCTTGTTCTGGGAGAGCGGCACGAACAGAGGTACGGGGTCGTGTCGACAGGCACATACATACCTGTATGGTTCATCTTTGGGTCTCCTGGCACTTGGCAGACAGACAGTAAATGTTGTTACCCTGATTTCCATATTCACCTGCGGCTCATCCGGATGAATGTGATTAAGTCCCTTTCCCTGGTGTTTTATATTAGGAAGAATGTCACGTCGAGCGGTGGAAGGAGTGGTGTGATGTGCACGGGACACTCGTGGCCTAGACTCCAAGATTAACTTCCTGTTGTGTGTGTGTGTCTCACCCAGGGTCTACTCCCTCCACGCCCCCCCAAATCTGTGACTTTGGAAAATTTGGAACGGTGCTCTTGGTTATCCATTAAAAGAGGATAAAAATAAACACGCTGTTGCTCCTGTTGCCGCCCTTCAGTGGTAATAAAAAAAATAATTTCAATGACTTCGGCTTTTTTCTGCCAAAGTAAACGTTGGCTCTCTTTCAGCTGTAGTAACGTAGCTTCTCTCAATTTGTTCGAGTTACGCTAAAGCAGGGCCAAGTTGAGAAATTAGTTTCTCGGTTTTTTCCCTTCCAATTTAGAAAAAAAAATTAGATTTTGGATACTCTTGTTCCTATAATCTTCTTCCCGGTTCTCTCCTCCTCCTGCATTAAAAAAAGATGATGACGAACTGGCTAAGTTGTCAGTGGAACAGCGAGGTCTGATTCTTAACGGTATTTCTAGGAGGTGGTGTTGGGGATAATCCTCACAGGTCATCGCGCCCTGTATTGAAGGTCACCTGGTACGTTTCTTCTGAACTGTAAGATGGTAGGTCAAGGGCCATATAATCTTTCAACGTGTGATTTTTGCTCTTCTGCAATACAAGTTCTTTACTAGCTTGGAAATCCAAGCAGCGTCAAGTTATGCCGCAGTGTAAGCAAGCGCCAACTCCGAGCCCTTCGAAAGCCTGATTTGGGGGTATGTTAGTTTTGGGTGTGTCAGGGTTTGTTTTGGGGGAACGTGGGAGGGCTGAATGTAATGTGCCTTTGGGAAGCAGCTTCTAGTCAAGACTGCCCAAAGGAGTGGTTGGGCAGGTGGGCCACGAGCCCCTTGTACAGTAAGTAATGGTTTGGTCAGGTGACCTCCAAAGAAAGCCATTTTGGGTTTGTCCCAGATGATCTTTCACTCTTCACTGCCTTTCGGTTCACAGGATGCCATTAAGATACAACTTTGTGTCCAAGAGAAAAAGAACGTGAATACATCGTGGCATACAGAATTCAATTTAATTTTTGAATTTTGAAAAAAATGTCAGGAACAAATTCAGGAACCTTCAGAGCAGAATATGAAATTCCTCTATATTTCCCCTATACTCCTATTAAGTTTACTTTCTATATATTTACATGCATATTTATGCAGACGTACATAGTCTTTTTTCTAAGATTTGAGAGAGAGAGAGCGTGCGTGCACACAAACAGGGGGAGGGGCAGAGAGAGAGGGAGAAGCAGACTCCCCGCTGAGCAGGGAGCCCCAATGTGGGGCTTGATGCCAGGACCTTGGGGTCATGACCTGAGTCGAAGGCAGGTGATTAACTGACTGAGCCACTCAGGCGCTCCGTCCTTCCTTCCTTCCTTCCTTTCTTCCTTCCTTCCTTCCTTCCTTCCTTCTCTTTCTTTTTTTTTAAAGATTTTATTTATTTATTTGACAGAGAGAGACAGCCAGCGAGAGAAGGAACACAAGCAGGGGGAGTGGGAGAGGGAGAAGCAGGCTCATAGCGGAGGAGCCTGATGTGGGGCTCGATCCCAGAACGCCGGGATCACGCCCTGAGCTGAAGACAGACGCTTAACGACTGTGCCACCCAGGCGCCCCCCTTCCTTCCTTTTCTTTTGCTTGTTTTATATAAATGAAATGGGTCATGTTGTATGATTCAGCGTTTTCTCACGTAACCATGTCTTGAAGATCTTCCCATGCCACTCTCGGTAAAGCGGCACTGTGTCCCACAGGACCCGTATCCTGTCACTTCCCTGAGCGCTTCCTCATGGCTCCCTTCCTTGAGGACTGCCTGCTGGCACTTAGGAGCCACTCCACAGAATTGAGGTTGTTTCCACTGTTTTGTTTACTTAGAAACAAATTTCTTTCCGGACATCTTTCACACGTGTGGGCATATTGGCGTAGGATTTAGTTGGAAGTACCATGTCCAAGGGTATGTGCTCAGTTTTTATAGCAGGAAGAGCTTTTTCCGTCCAAAGAGGTTTACCCAGCTTGCATCCCACCAGCAGTGTAGGACAGCGTTTCCCTCCTTGCCAGCACTTGGTATTACAAAGCTGCTTTGGTTTTTGCTTAACGAATGAACACGGCTCATCACTGTTGTATAATTTGAATCTGTCTCTATTGTGTGTTCTTCGTTGGTCTGTTGGCCATCCATATTTCTTCGTTCATGACCTTTGCCCATTTTTATAAAAGATTTTATTTATTCTAGAGAGGGGTGAGGAGGGGCAGAGGGAGAGGAAGAGAGGGAATCTCAAGCAGACTGCTCGCTGAGCTCGGAGCCAGACTCGATCCCACGACCCTGAGATCATGACCTGAGACGATGACCTGAGACCCTGAGGTCATGACCTGAGACGTAATCAAGAGTTGGGCGCTTCACTGACTGAGCCAGACCCAGACCTTTGCCCATTTTTATATTGGTTTGTGTTTTTCTTACTTTTTCTTGTTACAGTTCTTAATGTTCTGAATGTTTCCTAAACCCATTTACAAATATTTTCTCCTACTCTGTCCTTTATCGTTTCATGGTTTTCAAAGTGCTTTCCCTCTTACAGAAAGTTTAAAATTTTTCTGTAGTCCAGTTTGGTTTTCCTTTATGGGTTTTGTGTCCTGCTTAGGAATGCTTTTCTGACCTCAAGAATATGAAAATATTCTCTAAGAAATTTTCTCTGTTACTTCCCACCTAGTTAATATCACCCTCCAATTTTTGAATCCTGTCTGCACTCCACATCAACCACTAAAATGGTATGAAACCTCAGCTCTCTGGAATCTTCTGGTCATGACTTCTGACAGCCACATGTTATGGATACCTTAGGGTTGATCCCCTCATCTATGTACAAAAGGCTTAAAATGTACTTTTAATTTTACTTATTTATTTACTTGTAAAACTACTTTCTATTTTACTTTATTTTTAAGTAGACTCCATACCCAGTGCGGGGCTCAAAATCACGACCCCAAGATCACATGATCTACTGACTGAGACAGCCTGGCGCCCCTAAAATGTACTTTTTAGAGTCTTGGTACTCAATTATTATCATGACCACCATTATCTTGTACTAAATGATGTATTATGTTCCTGTTGGATATAGGCGAAAGCATGTATTGCATTAGAATTTCCGGATTCGAAATCTACTTAAATATGTAAAAACATGCGTAAATTGTTTTCTTTTTTTTTTTTTTAAAGATTTTATTTATTTATTTTAGAGAGAGTGAGCAAGAGAGAGCACGAGCAGAGGTATAGGGCAGAAGAAATGGGAGAAGCAGGCTCCTCCTTGAGCAGGGAGCCTGACGCGGGGCTTGATCCCAGGACCATGAGATCATGACCCTAGCCGAAGGCAGATACTTCACCGACTGAGCCACCCAGGCGCCCCTCTTTCAGTTTTACGGTCTTGAAAAGGAAAGGATGAAACAGGGAATGAGATAAAGGGGTGGCACTTGTGGTATCACTGTGTCACGTACACGGAAGGTAGACAGTTCGGACCTGGCCTCTGACGGAACAGCCCTCCTTGCTGGCACACCTGGGCGGGTCACTCACTTCCAGGACCAGCTGTGAACCCTGTGCCTGGTCTGCACTCAGTGCGGCTTGCCTTGGTTGTACCTGTTTGCTAACCAAGTTTTCTTTTGAAGGGCAGAACTGCTTTAAAACCATTTTAGAACAATTGCTTTCAACTTGTGTGGTGTTTTTTTTCCTTAACTCAAGTTTTTCCTGAAAGTTTTTTTTGACACTTGCCACTTAACCATTGGCATGGTGTATGTCTCCGAACGTCTATTTTTGTGACATCATGAATTATAATATGGAAATCAGTTAACTAGGCTATGACTGTAAAGTCGAGCTAAAAAAGCCCCTGATTATGGACCTGGGCCTCTGTGATAAGTAAGATGTCACTGCTTTTGTGCGTGAACTCGGAAATTGCTTTTTGACGCCCCGGAGACCTTTTGTTTGTTTTCTACTTCCCTACCATATTCCCTAATAAGTGAGGTTATAGGATAACTGAATTCTAGAAAAAAAGGCAGCGTCTTTTGTTTCCTAACCTTTTGCCTCCATAAAATTCATATTGCACTAGAACAATCCGAAAAGCCTTTGGAATCTCTTGTAAAGGAATTTTTGCAGAGATCAACATGCATTATGTATCAGACTTCTATATTAAAACCCACTTGATGAAAGCACAGCAGATTTGCGCCGCTTGACTCAGCAACCGGCAACTTCCAAAGTAGAGAGCTAGGATAATTCTTTATATATTGGTTATGCTAAGTTTGGTGATGCTTCGTTTTCTAAATGCGTTCCCTTCCTAGCACAACCCACCAGAAGCTTTCCTGGGAAGCTTTCCTGTCCCAGCTGGTGCTTCCCTGTACTCACCCGCCTTATCTTTGCTGCCTGTCCCTTTGTCCTTTGCCCGTCTCCCAGATAGCAGAGAAAGTGATCCTGTTCCAGCCTTAAAACCCTCCCCGGGTCTCCCCTTGCTCTCAGCAGGAGTGGGCATTCTGACCCATGGCTGTGGGCTCCTGTTGAAGCTGCGTCTATTACCAACCCCCCCCCCCCCCAAGTCCAGAAAATCCTCTTCAGCCCTTCTTGTTTTCTTTCTTATTCTTGTTCTCCGTTCAACATGTCCTTTTCTTTATCTGGAAGGTACTTGAACCTTTTGCAGTCTGGTGAAGTCTGTTGACCTCTTTCTTACAGTGTTTCCGATTTAAAGTAAAATACTCAGGATTACAAAGGGAACCCATTACCTTGAAATACAGCCATCAGAATACTGAAGAGCAAATTTGTGATGTGGCAGTAGGGGCTTCTGAATCCCCTGTTAAATAGCAAGCCCTCACTGGGAGGGGAGGGCGTCTGATCATTGTAATTTCAGAGCGATGATAGCGAATGGTGTTTCATGCTCTCTGCAACCACTGTAATGGGATACAAAGGTATTTATGATTTTTTTTGGATCTCAAACTCACAGGTTCTTTGGTGTACTGCCTACATTCATAGTTGGAGGAAATGCTAAGTTTCTGTAAGAGGTTAACAAAAACGGAGATGGAACTGTTCACTTAACCCAGGTTCCCAGACTTCAGGGCTCCATGAATCTTCTTGAACACCCTGGGCTCCTATCTTTTCCTCCTGCAGCTGTGCCCTGTGCCCAGAGCTCTCTTCGTTCCACTGTTCCCCAGCCTCAGCTTAAATGTCATTTCCTCAAGGTGGCCTTTCTAGGTCAGGAGCCTGTGATTGCGTGGCAGCACCCTCTCCTTATATGCAGCCCTTTGAATCATGGACATGTACGGGATGATCTGTAGGGTACCTGCTTGCCATGGGGGGGCTCTGTGGCTGTGAGAGCTTTGGGGCTGCAGTGACTGTCCACCCATCGGTCCCCAGTGCCTAGTGCAATGTCATAGGCACTTGTTAAACACTGACCTCACCGATGACCTTGAGAGCACCGTGAGAAGCAGGAGCAAACCATGTGAGAAGAGCTCAGGGAGCGTGACAGTCCCAGGCAGTGGCTCTCGGGGCCATGAGCGAGGCAGGTGGGTGGGTGAGGTGAGAGATGAAGTAGAACATAGCCCGGAAGGAATGCAGACGTGTTATTTCTTTGTCTGGGATGTAAGCCCCACACACCCTATACACAGATGTTCGTAAAAACACAGATGTCTGTGCGTGTGTGGTCGTAGATGTTACATGAACACACGGCATTAGTCCCACTGCCTTGCACTGCCTGGCATCTAGTAGGTGCTTGGTGTCTATTAAATGTATGACTGCGTAACCTAACTTGGGCCATGGCTTGCTCATCTGCAAAATTGAGGGGGCTTCCTCCTAAGGCCCTTTCTAGATCTCCCTAAGCTTATTCTCTCCCTTATCGTAGGGCATTAAGTAGGCCCTCTGGGGTTATAAAGGTGAGTAATTCAGGTTTTGCTTGTGCAGGGGGTAGGAAGGGAAGCATGGGTCCTGAAGCAGCTAGTGCAGAGGGGAGGAGAACGTCCTCAGAGCCATTTGGATGCTGGTTGCCCTGGGCCTCTGGCCTCTGATTTTATCCTGAGGTCCCCTTTTCTTATTAAGGAGCAGTATGCGATGATAGTGGGCCTTAGGCTGAGGGTTGGGAACACAGAGCTAGGGTTGATGGTCCCAAGCCCTGGAGGGAGGAGAGAGGCCCGAGAGAGATGTCACTGGGGCAGTTCTGATGGCGGACAAGTGGTCTCACAAAGAAACCATCCCGACGGGTTGGTGAAACCATCCCGACAGAAACCATTTCTGTCTGACGAGGTGGCACTTGAGCTGGGCCTTTAAGAAGTGATGGCAATTTCCTCCTGCTGCAGACTGAGTCTGAGGCCGAGGATGCAGGTGATCTAGAAGATTAAGAAGGAGCAGTTTTGTGCATGGTATCTTTAGGAAGATGAATCTGGTGTGCTTCTTGGGGGGGAACACTCTAGAAAGAATTTCTTTTAGTTTGTTTTAATGCCAGTTTTTTCCCTACTCTTACATATTTTATTTTATTTCATTTAAAAAGTTGTATTTTTTTAAGTAATCTCGACACCCAACGTGGGGCTTGAACTCACAACTCCGAGATCGAGTCACATGTTCTTCCGACTGAGCCAGCCAGGCGCCCCCCCCTCACCTATTTTAAAAACTTGACTTAATTGGGACCAGAAACTGAATGTACTGCATTAGTTGTGGGGGGGGGGGAACAACCCAGATAAATCTATAAGCCAGTGAATCATTTATCTTTATGGAAAGAGGGAGGGAGAAGATTCTTTTTTTTTTTTAAAGATTTTATTTATTTATTTGACAGAGATAGAGACAGCCAGCGAGAGAGGGAACACAAGCAGGGGGAGTGGGAGAGGAAGAAGCAGTCTCCCAGCAGAGGAGCCTGATGTGGGGCTTGATCCCATAACGCCAGGATCACGCCCTGAGCCGAAGGCAGACGCCCAACCGCTGTGCCACCCAGGTGCCCGGGAGGGAGAAGATTCTTAATTTTTAATCATGTTAATTTTGATTTTAATCAATAAAAATCCATAGTTTTGCCTGTAGCCACATTCGCAAACATCTGTCGGTATATAATTTACATACAAACACACCGATTCCGAGTATATGGTTCCTCGAGTTTTGATAGTTCTCTATCCCTTCATGTAACTCTCACCAAATGATAGTGTATTTTCATCGCTCTGAAAGTATTCCCTTCACGCCCTCTATCGTTGCTCGATCCCCCTCCAGCCTCTGCTTTGATTTCTGTCCCCAAAGGGGAGCGGTGCCTGTTCTTCCCCGCTTGATCTTCGCAGAGTCATTGGCGGCGGTGTATTCCTCAGGGGCTCGGTCCTTTTTATTGCTGAATAATGTCGCGTCGTGTGGATACAATGCAGTTTGTGTCCTTGCTGGCCGGTGGACTCTGGGTCGTTTCCCGTTTCTGGCTCTTAGTTGCGGTGCACATTTTGAGTTCAAGGTTGTGTGGAATCAAAGGTTTTCATTTCTCAGGGGTAAATCCTGGGGTGTGTCCTGGGTCACGAAGCCAAGTGTATGTTTCACTTCAGACGAACCCGTGGCCCAGTTTTGTAAAGTGCTCGGCGCCATCTTGCAGCCCGGAACGTTCCAGCTGCTCCACGTCCCTGTCAGCTTGAATGTTGGTCCCTCTTAAGCGCTTTCCTGAAATGGTTAGTAGTAGCCTTAGTATCTGGCCAGACTTGAAGCTCATGTGATGAACAGTTGGTTTTCAAAGACGCTGAAAAATGTTTGAACAGTTCACTTCAGATTGAGCTTGTAGAGTTCCTGAGTGACATCTTGGTGAAAGTGTTTGCCTTCTCTTGGGTTGGACGTGCACCTTCATTCACCTTCTCGAAGTTTTGACTCTCCTGCTAAAAAAAGACAAAACCCCTCACTTTTCACATGTGGTATGTCTTTGTATTGAGTGAAGCAGCTCTAAGTGACTTAAATGGTCTGGTTTCTCAGCCTGCATCGGACTTGAAGTAAAAGTTAAGAAGGGGAATTTCTTGGACCAAAGGAGGAGGGAGCACTGACCCTCAAATGAAGGGACATAGCAGAGCCCGTGACACCCCAAGTCACAGTGGTATGTAGCAGTGCGCTGAATAGGCAACTGGACCTCCCAGCTCAGGGGTGGGATACCGCCTTCCTGTGTAATTCACACATGCATGTTTTAAAGCAATGTTTTTTTCTCAAGTGGTAACAGAGAAACCACAGAAAAAAGCAGAAAAGAAGCGATTCCTCGCTCCAAGACCCCACGTAACCCCTGTAAACATTTAATTTTTCTTTTTACAGCCATTCTGGCCCTTCATGCAAATATTTTTGTAATACTGTATGTGAATTTTGTTTCCCACTAGGTATTATCATGAGCATTGCCTTACATTATTACCTGTTTTCTAGAATAATGATTTTTTTTTCCTACCCCACTTCATTGCCAACTCTGCCTTTTCTGAAACAACCCCTTCACTTCAGATTTTCATAATGAGTGAATCTTTTTAGGTCTTCCCTCGGTTTCTTACTCCTGTGCGATGCAGCTTCTTTTTCTGTTTGTTCTTTCTTTTTCCATAATAACAATTTTAATGGGCATGTATCTGTTCAGTGAATGTACAACCCAGGTGACTTTTTTTTTTTTTAAAGCCATTCCACTGTATTTAAAGATTTTAAATTGCTTTGAATTTTGGTGATACTATCCAAGTATAACCATCTTAAGTATCTTAAGCTTTTTGTTTCCTTTAGGGTAGATTACCAAATACAGACTGCCTGGGTCAGTGGAAGTGGGCATCTTAAAGCCTCTTGTATTTAGTGATTCACCAGAAATATACCGCTGCTCCCCCAAAAGGTTTAGTGAGGGTGCTTGGATCACTGTGGCATCCCAGAGCCCACTGGAATATTTAAATATTGAAACTGTGAAATCCAGAGTCACCTGAAAGCTTAAGTTGTAGTATTTTCTTAATTCAAGATAGGACACCATTCTAGAAAGATTTTTGTGTATAGTTCGTCAGAATGTACTCAGGACTGTTGTTTGCCTTCAAGCTTTGAGAACTGTTTGCCTTTTGAAAGCTATGTATCCCTAAAATAATCGAAGAAACTGACCAGTTAAAGGAAGGTTACCCGGGTAGCTCTAGGCTTGTCCAGATGCCCGAGGTTTTGAAGGGCCTCACAGAAAGGAGATACCTTTCCCTGCCAGAGCCTGATTGCTTGTTCATGCCCTTGAACCTGTCCCTGGTTACTTCACTAGGGGTTCCCTGAAGTCCTTTGTGATTGGTGATTTGTGTCTACCTGCATTCCTCCCCTCCCCCCACACCGACCTTGAGCTGATCTGTAGAAATGGCAGACCTTGTGAGGCATTATGAATTCATGGTGGTAAGGGCATTGGGCCACTTTCAAGGACAACCCCTTTTCCTTTTTCTTACCTAAATTGTGATGCCTGTTGATAGCCCTTCAACTTTCTACTAATAAGTTATTTTAGAATTGATTTTTAAAGTACTCTCGTTCTTTGAAGGGACACATATTTTGCAAACAAAGGGATTAGCGGGCATTAGTTTTGACCGGAAATGGTAAATGTTTGAGCCAAGGCTTTGTTCAGTGTTCTTCTATTTGTGCAGTAAACATGGATTGTTTCTTAGTAATTCCCAGTAAGACTGTCCCTTATCTTAAAGAGCTCACTGTTTAGACAGGTTCACAAAGTGAGGATTATAATGTGTCAGTGAGCTGGGTGTCACCCATAGGCCATTATGGAAGCTTCCAGGAGGGAGGTAGTCTTGGAGAGAGGTGGGTAAATCAGGGAGAGCTTCTTGGAGGAAGCCAGTTTCTTGTTAAGAGTGAGTAGAAGTAGTTAGGCTGGGGCTTGCATGGTGAGAGAAGCAGGGCCAAAGAACATGGCAGGCCTGTGGGAGAGGAGTGAAAGCACAAGGGCCCGGGGCAGTATATGTGCATGGGTGTATATGTGTGTGCACGCCTGTGTATGTTAGTGTGTACATTTGCTGGAGTGGAGAGGTCAGTGCAGGGCATGGAGGGGGGATGAGGCTGGAGAGATGGAACTTGTCCCTGTTGGTAATCAAGAATCAGTGAATCATAAACAGAGATTTTAAGCTGGGGTGGTGGTGAGCTGTGGGGCGGTTACAGCCTGAACTCGGATGGGGGCTGGCTTCAGTGTTAGGGCCTGTACCTGACTGTCTCCTGGGTGACAACTGGGAGCTAGGGACAGAGGGAGAATGTTAGAACCGAGGTTGTTTTAGGAGAGACTGTAACGCACTCAGAGAACCTTTTCTTTTTGGTGGCACGGTAATACAGTTTCTTCAAAGAGGAAACCTGTAAATCGCTTCAAGGATTTAGATAACCTGAAAGCAGTGTAACAGGTAACTAGAATTTGCCCACCCTGCATGGTCTGGAAACTTCCTGGTAGAGGACCATCTATCACATTATGTGGACTCTTGGTGTGACCAGCTGTGTCATTTCAAATGTTAATGAAGTTAATTTTTTTTTTAAAGATTTTATTTATTTATTTGACAGAGAGACAGCCAGCGAGAGAGGGAACACAAGCAGTGGGAGTGGGAGAGGAAGAAGCAGGCTCCCAGCGGAGCAGGGAGCCCAATGCAGGACTCGATCCCAGGACTCTAGGATCACTCCCTGAGCTGAAGGCAGACACCTAACGACTGAGCCACCCAGGTGTCCCTGAAGTTAATTTTAAAAATAAGTGAAGATTTCAAGAGGTGTGAAGCAGTTAGCATTTTAGAGCCATTTTAAGTGGGTTTTTTTTTTTTTTTTTAAGATCTCTACACCCAACATGGGGCTTGAACCTACAACCCCGAGACCACAAGTTGCATGCCCTACCCACTGAGTCAGCCAGGCGCCCCTGAAGGGGGTGGGGAAATCTCTCTTTTTTTTAAAAAAAAAAGGTTATTTATTTGAGAGAGATTGAGGGCAGAGAAGGGCAGAGGGGGAGAGAGAAACTCAAGCAGACTCCCTGCTGAACTCGGAGCCTGACAAGGGACTTGATCTCTGGACCCTGAGATCGTGACCTGAGCCGAAACCAAGAGTTGGACGCTTAACCGACTGCGCCACTTAACCACTCTGCCTGAGGAAGAAGAGTCTTTTTAATGGAACAGCTGTTTTACTCTGGCCCTTAAATGGAGGTTGTGTGCTCTTACTAAACTGGTGGGATCAGGGACAGGGAATTTGAGGATCTTATCTGCGTGCGTAGCTGAACACTAGTTGGTGTCCTTGCTTCATGCTGTCATGAAAATCCTGTTGGTATTGCTGGAAGGCTCTTTGCTATATGATGAGACAGAGTTTAATAAACGGATATTTTATTACTGAACAGGTCTTTGTTGTCTGCTGCTTCTGGTTTTATTTGAAAAAACACTGTTAGGTCTCACATACACATGCAAAAGAGGGACCCCTTCTGCCAGGCCTGTCATTGGAGGCTAGAAGTTCCCCTGGAAAGGTGATTCCCCATCCTTACCCCCTTCTCCTTCATTTTCTGATCTTGCTTCTTTTCAGTCCAAAAAGCAAAGTTTTCGTTTATCCTTTGAATAACTTACAAAAAGAAATGCCCCGTCAGTACCATTTTTGTAAGTGGCTTTGTCAGTCACAGTTTTATTAGCCTGAAGTAGATGCTACTTTTATTAGTCTTGGCATGATTCTTGGCGTACGAGACTGCAGTTGGGCATTGGCGGCGCGTTCGAATGCTGTCATTTTTGGAGTATTCGAGCCTGTGGATTTTGCTAGAGAAGTCGGTGACACTGATATTCTGTCCCATCTCTCCACTCCTGGGGATTTTTTTCCTCTGTGCTTTTTTTTTTTCTTTTCTCTTTTCTCACCCTAGTTTGTGCTATGTTGTAAAATTTACTTTTAAATGAAAAGTTGCGATGAAAATAGTGCAAAGGATTTCTGTCATTTCAGCATTTTGCCATGTTTGTGTTCCGTTCTCTCCTGTCTCTGTGCCCCTGTCCCACCAGCTCCTTAGTAAATTCTCACCTGCTGGAGGGTAAGTTACAGACATAATCCTCCTTGATCCCCAGATACTCCCATGTGTATTTCCTCAAACATGAGAATGCCCTCTTACAAATGTGCTCTTAGAAAACCGTAGTTTAGTTAGTCGATGAGGAAATTAATTTCGGGGGCCCTTCGAGACATCCGCCGTGTCCTTGTACCGTGTCCCCTTCATTCCTTGGGGGGCACTCCCTTCCTCTCCTCCCTGGCAAGGGATGCCGGGCTCATCATGTACTTTCCCAGCCCCTTCTGTATCTTGACCATCTTACGGTCTTTCATGCTGTTGCAAAAATTCTGTCTTTAATTTCATTTTCCATTTTGGTTTATGCCACAGCATTCACAGCACCTCACGGGTGGCTTTTGTCTATATGGTGGCTTCCTGCTTACGTCCCCCAAGCCGCTCTCTCCTTGAAGTGTCCATTACCATTGAGGTAGGTGTAGAGTGTCTCAGAATTCCTAAACCAGGGCATCCTCAGAGGTGGTGTTTCAGCTCGGGATTTTTAACTATTTCTTTTCGCTTGTCTTGTCCTGGGTCTATCACTCACTTGTGTGCTTAGGCTTTTATAAATCACGTCCGTTCCCAGGCTGCATCTGAGTCTTGCTAGGGAAATTTGCCCCTGTTCATTCTCTTCCTTGCCTCTGGACCCTCGGCTGTGGCAGGTCCTAACCTCTTTGAAACTTTCTGGAATCCTTTCTACACCACACTTGTGGTAGCCCTACTAATGTGTCAAGAATGGGCAGGGGAGTTGGAAAAAAATAAAATACTACATTATTTAGTGAACCCTATATTTTCTCTCTAAACATAACAACACATTCATATTTTTCCTTTTGAAAGGAGTGTATATATAGTAGAAAAAATTCAGAAAGTAGGAAAACGAAAAAGACGGGGGGGGGATAGGATATTTATCTTGCTCTTATAGTAATCCGAATCTGTGCGCGAATAGATTGTAAGACTGTTAAATCACATTTACAGTGTAATGCTTGTTCCCCGGGAATGCTGTAGCAGAATTTTATTATTATTACTAATATTTTAAGATTTATTTATTTGAGAGAGAGAGCATGAGCAGGGGAAGGCGGGGAGAGGTAGAGCGAGAGGAGCAGACTCCCTGCTGTGTGGAGTCCGAGCCCCCACAACCCCCCATTCCCGCAGACTCAGCCATGGGGCTCGATCCCAGGACCCTGAGATCATGACCTGAGCTGAAGTCAGATGCTTAACCAAATGAGCCACCCAAGCTGCCCCTGTTAACTATTTTTTAAAGTAATCTCTACCCCCATCATGGGGCTCCAGCCTATGACCCCACGATCAAAGAGTTGCATGCTCTACCCACTGAGCCAGCCAGGCAGGCGCCCCTTTAGCAGAAGTTTAGTAACCAAGACATTTTGGGGAATGTATCCAACTTTTTCTTCATATATGGCAACAGAAATGGATGTAATCAGAATGTAATCAGAGTGTAATCAAAACTACATTTGAATTGTAGCCCACGTCATTTTGTTTTCAGTTTGTTAATTTGCTTTATTAGATAGTTTCTCAGGACTCCTCTCTATTTTTTCATACCTTTATTGATAGTAAAAGTCAAGTGTTTCCTGAAAAAGTGACTGCTAGTTTTTGCTAGACAGTTTATAATGAAGTCATAGTGTTGTGAAGGGTCCTGAGTTCATTACTCCAGTGAGAACTTGCATTTTCACAAGTGTCTGTAGTTATGTTTTGTTAATAACTTTCTGTTATGTGTACGGTGGAAATCTCAGAGGATTAGGATAATTGCCTTTTTCAGTTTCTCTGAGCTGTAGAAAATAAACTCCTATTTTTGCCCAGTGCACTCAGTGTAGTTTACTTTTTTACAGTTGAACATTCATTTAT
The DNA here is from genome assembly GCF_024610735.1 of Ursus americanus. Taxonomy (NCBI): domain Eukaryota; kingdom Metazoa; phylum Chordata; class Mammalia; order Carnivora; family Ursidae; genus Ursus; species Ursus americanus. The sequence goes on from NC_142158.1 coordinate 18,848,853, forward strand.
TTATTACTCAGGAAAAACACCCTCCCCTCAAATAAAGACCCAGATCAAACCACCAACAAAATTGAATGAGAACAAGGTTGTATGGTGTATCGCAAGTATGTTCTGAGAAACACGTTCTGTTTGGGGGCAAGGGAAGGAGGAAGCTTCAGTGGTCAGGTAATTTGGGGGTACTAGGACTCTTTTTAGAGAATCACAGTGCCTGAGAGAAAGAAACCTGTGTAACCCGACATTTCTCAAACTTTAGTTCATCAGCAAACCCCGATTTTGATAATACCCCCTGCCCTAGGGTTCCCTGGGATCCCCTCTGGGAACGAGCAAAGTTGTGTGAAGAACATCACCTTGTCGTACTCAAGCCTCCGCTACAGACAATTAATCTGTGAAAATGAAGGCAGCAGTAGGGTCACGAAATTTCCAGTTTTTCCTCAACAGCATTCCAGGTGTGTTTGGCCCAGGGAGGAAATGGCATTGTTCTCTGGGTGGGGGTCTGGGGAGAGGGCCCATACGCTGATGGAACCCCTTCTTTGGGAGAGGGTGGGGGAACCAAAACATTTGTTGAGTCCCAGCTTTTGGCTGTGTTCTCTTGTGCTTTAGGTCATTAAGCTCGTAACATGGGCTCCCAAAGTTGGTGTTACCCCCCAACTAGTAAGGAATTTAAACTTAGGAGAGGGGGTGGGGCTGGAATCCAAATGCAGGTTGGCTTGCCCTGGTTTCCTGCTCAGTTAGTCCTGGGAGAGGAAATAAGAGCAAGTCTGCCCAGCTCTGCCAAAACCTGTGGTCTTTGTCTCTCTTCCCTTTTCTTTCCACTGCACCATAGCTTGGGGGCCACCCAGATGGCCCCATTGCAGTTTCCAGAGCAATCCTCAATTGGCCGGAAGTTACCCAGGCAGCCCTGCCAGTTTCCTCACTTCAAAGGGGTGGGCGTGGGTGTGGGTGAATGAGATAAGATATGTTGTATTGAATCATTTTTTCTGCTGGTCTGCCTAGCCTGCTTTGAGGATGATCACTTGGTCTTCTCTTGATTTCACTTTGCCTGTTGTCCCTTAAAAACCTGGATTTCTGTCCGGCCAAGGGCAAGGTCTCGGGCTCTGTGGGTGTGGGCTTCCTGCCATGTCCCCCCCCCCCCCAACCCAGAATTTCTGGTGTCTCCCATCCCTGGACTTCCAGATGAACATGAAATGTGTTTTCTCATCGGTGCAGGATTTGGAAGAATAAATCACTGTTTGCAGAGTCTGTGTGTGTTTAACCCTCCATTTGGAGTTGGGATGGCGTGGAACTAGGATGCATAGACAAACCTGTTGGAAAGCTTTTTAGCAGTGAAGGTTGGATGTGATTTTCCTAATTCTCTGATTTTGCTATACCTTTTCTCTCGTAAGCATTTAAAAACCTCTAGTGAGGGGCATCTGGGTGGCTCAGTCGGTTGGGCGTCTGCCTTCGGCTCAGATCATGATCTCGGGGTCTTGGGATTGAGTCCTGCATTGGGCTTCCTGTTCAGTGGGGAGCCTGCTTCTCCCTCTGCCTGCCACTCCCCCCTGCTTGTGCACTCTCTCTCTGACAAATAGAAAATAAAATCTTAAAAAAAAAAAAAAAACCTCTGCTTAAAGACAAATGAAATATATAATTTTAAGGAACAGTGCAGAGTAATACGCATGTAAAACTTCTCCACCTTAAAGGTGTGCTGTGGGCATTGAAGAAAAGCGGGGGGCATGGGAGCAGAAAGGATCACACCACTAGGATTGGACAGTTGACATTTAAGCTTCGTTCCTTGGAAGCATCTGGGCTTTGCCAGCAGCCCTTCTCCCCACATCTCCAGCTTCCTGAGATACTGTGCTCGTTCCGAGCTTATTCACAGTAATAAACTGCACCCGTAATTCACGAGCTCGCAAGGCCTTCTTTAACCGCTTGCAGCCAGGAGAATAATGACAACATTTAAAATTACAGATCGCTCATTTTGGGCCCTTTCTGTTTCAAGTTATGAATGAAATTTATGAACCAATTACTGGATGGTGGAGCCTGTTTGCAAAGACGAAGCTAGTGCCCCATGTCGTTACTGCTGCTGCTGCTGTGTGTGTGTGTGTGTGTGTAAGTGTGTAAGTGTAAGAGGGGTGGAGAAAGGGAGCAGGCTATCCCCGCATGTTTCCCAAAGCTTGCATTCTTAATTTGAAACCTTTTTAAAAAAAGGGTTAGGGTCACCCTGGCTGTATCAGGGATACGATTATCATTTGTCAGTTAGTAGGTAGCTCTTCTGAGAGGGAATTTGGGTAGCCAGGAAGCAGAATACGTTGGTATAAAAGTAAGGTTCTCGGGGTGCCTGGGTGGCTCAGTCTTCAGCTCGGGTCGTGATCCCAGAGTCCTGGGATCGAGTCCTGCGTGGGTCTCCCTGCTCAGCGGGGAGCCTGCTTCTCCCTCTGCCTGCCGCTCCCCTTGCTTGTGCTCTCTCTGTCAATAAATAAATAAAATCTTAAAAAAAAAAAAAGATTCCCTACATAGTCTCTTTACAAACCCAAGACTCACAGGCAAACATTTAAAGCAGTACGTGTGTAGGTAACTAGGTTTTCAGAAACTATTTCTGAAATGGCTGTAATTACTAAAATCCCAGGTCTTTAAAAATTCCAAAGGAACAGCAGGGCCACGTAAGGAGGAAAGCTACAAAATGATAGGGTGTGATTTGAGTTAGCAAATTGGTACTTGAGCTCTCTCTCTCTTTTTTTTTTTTCACAAAAAATTTTTTTTTGGAGACCGGTAAGCAGGTTAGCATAAACATGAATGCATTTAGAAGACAGACCAATATTAATCATGGGCTTTTCACTTTCTGTCACGGGTTCTAGACGTTTTGGCTTGAAATCAGTCATCAGTGTACTCCTTGGATGTTTACAGAACATCTCGTTGGTATCTCGATTTCTTGCTAACCTCTGACCCAGTGTCATTTGCGTGACTGGAGGGACATTTGTTTATTGACTGTGGAGGCTGCATTACACTAATGGATAATTGCAGCTCCTCTTCATTGTTGGCGACGTTTTCTCTCTTTTAAAAGATTTAGAGAGAGAGGGATGGGGGGAGCATGCTCTTGGGGTGGGGGGGAGGGCAGAGGGAGAGAGAGAATCTCAAGCAGACTCCCCCTACTCAGCGCCGAGCCCAACCCCCACAACCCTGAGAACCCGACCTGAGCCAAAACCAAGAGTCGGACACTCAACCAACTGAGCCACCCAGGCACCCCACATTTTCTTTCCTTTATAGAATGAGCTCTGCAGCCTGTTCTTCCGTAAGAGCGGTTTGAGTGGGGTGATTCTGTGCTAATACTACCATGGTTTGATGGGAAGGACGAGTGCAGAGCTGTCCTGTACAATATTTGAAACATAAGGGAAACCTGCTGGGTACTCGAGTCTTACATTCACATCAGGAAATGAGGGTGCTCTCCGGGTGTGTTGATGGACACGTTTTATTCTTAGCCTGTGAAGGAAATGTCTGGTTTAATGACTTCAGTTGTAACAAGGAGAGCTCCTTCTTTTTTCTGAAGTACTAGAAATTGTGATTAACGTAGATTGTGAGTGTTGGTGAATTGTATGTTGCTGTGTTTTTGGGGTCCCTCGTAACACGGAAAAGTCTGTCTCTGAGGGGGAAAATTGGTCTGTAACTCCTTACCTAGGAGGGGAAGGTGATACCTTTTGATCTTTCTGCATGAAAGGTAATAATGATTTATGGCATCCAGAGCCTTCATTTTACAATGACTGTAAATCTGTTACTTCAGGAATGATGGAGAAAGCCGCCCAATGTAGCTTATTAGTAGCTAAAAATCTAACGGTGTAAGTTCTGTTTTTGCTTTGATGATATTCAGGACGGTTTACGTACATACTTCATATCGATCAGATGTACTGGTTTCTTTACATTCTTTTCCAAATTTTCTTTTTTCGCTAGCTTCATTGATTTTCTACAGTGATGCACTTTTATAACTGGGGATTTCTTCTATATCTAAAACAGGGCTTCCTGCCCACTGCCCTGGGGAGACCATTTTAACCCAAAGAACAGGTAACCTCATTTAATAATGCATTTGTTGTGGTCACAGGATTTCTGGTGGTTCATTTTCAAAATTGGTGACGGTTATGAGCTGGAGAATTTTCAGTAAATTTCCTCTTGTTCCTGCTTGATGGCAGGAGTTAGAATAAAGTGGCAATTCTCATGTGTGGTCGTAAAGGTAAGTGATAGAAATTTGGGGCTCATTTGGGCAGCAACAGCAGTTGCTTCCTTGCCCTCCCTCCCTTCACTTGCTTCCTGGAGGGAGGTCGGCTTGTCTTAAGGCATACCCCCCATCGCCCCATCGGGCAGCACGGCTGAGACTTGTGTAGGAATCCCCCAGGGATCTTGTGCAAATGCCTGTGGTGGTTCAGTTGTTCGGGGTAGGCCTGTGAGGAGGATGCATTTCAAACCGGCTGGTCCTGAGCACGTGGGGTGGGGGGCAGGAGCGTGGCCGTGGCCCATTGGCCCGCCTGTAAGTTCACTTGTACCTGCTGCTCCTGGCCTTTCCTCTTTAGGGGGCTCTGTTTATCCTCAGGCTTTGATCTTCTAAAGCTCGGCAGTTTTGTTTCCTTTTTGTTAATTTATTGGGAGCGCTGTTTAAAACACTTGTCCCCTTGTTGCCCGTTAAGGTTAGACCCTAATGTGAGAAGAGTTGCCCTTTTGGTAATTATTTAAATGATTGTGAGTAAAATCATTCCGTGATGTTTTTAATACTGGCCTCAACATCCTGTCCCCCAGAAAAACCCCAAATCCAGTCACCGTTATGGAAGGGAAGCTAGTTGAACAGGGCAGTAGTTGAAGGGAATGTAAGTTTTCAATTTGCAGTGATATTTCGGGTATAGAAGTTACTGAGTGTGTAATTGATAGCGCTCGGTGCCTTCTTTTTAGTTCGTCTGGGATGCATCCTGGCTGTAGGTTTAGTAATAGGTATTTATTTGTTTATGTATGTATGTATGTATGTATGTATTAGAGAGAGCGCACGAGAGCGTGAGCACGAGTGGGGTGAGGGGCAGGGGCTCCTCCACTAAGCAGGAAGTCCGATGCGGGGCCCCATCCCGGGACTGCGGGATCATGACCTGAGCCGAAGGAGGCAGATGCTTAACCGACTGAGCCGAGCCGCCCAGCGCCCCAATAATAGGTAATCTTGAACTCAGAGCTCAACCCAGTGCATAGTTTATGGCTAAGAGCAATGGGTTCACATCCCATCTTTGCCGTTTGTTTAAGCTGTGTGGCTTTGGGCAAGTTACTTACATGTTCTGTGCCTCAGTTTCTTTAACTGAAATGATCAGGGTGGGTATTTTCCCAGTCGGGTTCCATAGAGGTGATTAGAGGAGCTAGTAAATACCAAAGGCTTGTAGACATTCCTGGAGTCAGCGCAGGGGGTGGTGGTGACTACCTTCTCCCCCCGCCCCCCCTCTCCTCCCGCTCCTCCCGCGCCCCAGTGATAACGTGTGATCATCTGGCCTCGAGTCTACCTTGAGCTTCCCAATCTCTTCTGTCCCTGCCTTTTCCCGCCCCACCTCCTTTCTCCTCCCTCCTGGAGTGGGTGGTAGAGAGTGGACATGGTTTACTGATTCCCCACTGTAATTTGGGTAGATTAACCAGCACTTTCTGGTAACCTCCCAGAGAGGTGATAATTAATTCATTTTCTAAAAGAACTCTAAAGCAGGAGGATTCGCCATCTCTCTTGGCAGCCTTTTCCAGTCGGTCAAGTTGCAGACACACCAGGAAGAAGCCCGCTTGTGGGGGTCCAGCTTGCTCTGCAACGGCCAGACTGTTACCCAGTGGCCCTTCTCAGACTCCCATTGCTAGATGATGGATGCTTTGCTTTTGGCCTTACATGGCCCTCTTCCCTCGAACCCTTTAATCACACCTTAAAGTCAATCAACAAACATTCATTGAATGTTTCCTGGTGGTCCTAGGGGCTCTGTGGATTTCTGCCCCAAATCGCACTGTCACCCAGGGAGCCCACCCTGGCCAATTTCTTTGGTGTCTGCTTTCCGAGATGGTGGTCAGCAGTCTTGGTGTTTTCCTTGCAGTCACTGTGTGTGCAGAGCACGTGCTGGCGGGGAAGAATCCAGTTCCAGGTTTATGAGGCTTAGTGAGGGGGTGGAGGGCGGCAGGCGGGCACCTCACTGTTTGTTTCGTTCCTCTTATTCACCTTTTTCCATTGTGCTGGGATATCTGAAACCTGTTTTGGGGTCCCCACAGTCTTCTGAGCTTCTGGTGGGAGTGTCACCCGCTGGGAGCAAGCGCAAGCCTGGGGTTTTGTTGGACCGGGTTTGTTACCTGTGATGTCCAGCTGGAAAGTCTCCTGCTGTTCGCATAGGCCTTCTACCCTTGGGGGGCTGGGAGGGGAGGATTTAACATATGTCCACCGGGAATGAATGGGGGCTGGCCATCTCGAGCAGCGCCCCCTTCTCTATATATTCTGGTGGGAGGGGCTTCGAGCAGTTGGGATCTGGGCTCCCCCTCCCCCCCATGCTGCCAGAGAGCGCAGACAACAGGCTCATTCTGTGTCTCCAGGCAGGAGAGGCAGCGGCCCCCTACACGGAGCTGCCCCCCAGCAGCCAGGTGCCTCGGCTCACTGACTGAGAGTCTTTTCACCACCTTCAGTTCCATTCTTCTGCACCATCGTCTCTTCCTGGAACGGAGTCCAGCTTCGAGTTAAAATTGGTTTCATTCTCCGGTGGTGTTTCTCTTCTTATTTCCATCTGCAGATGACTTGAGGTTCAAGCTAGAATAGGGTTCTTATGTGTGAGTAAAGCAGCTTATTTCCCCGCGGCCTGTGACCTCGTAGTCAGGTAAGAGGCAGAGCAGATGTCCTAGTTGACCAAGAATAAAACCAAGTTCAAGGGGTCTTATACAAGGGTTTTTGGCCTTGGTGTTTTTCTGGTCCCTTTGGGTACTCCCCCAGTACCTAATATTCTGAGCGTTAGAGAGGTACTCACCAGCTCAAGTGAAGTCTTAAGAATTCCTGGGACAGCGGATGAGTGTGTCCAAGGATCTCACTATCTCAAGGGTATTTGTGCTATACACATCACAGTATGCACGTATATACGTTATTTGCAGCTTCTTTAAGGAAAGGAAATAATTTACTAGCATTCACTACTGTGGTTTTAGCCACAGTTTTTAAAATGCGGAGGATTACTCAGTTTACGTTTTCTTCTTTCTTTTAAGATTTTATTTATTTTTTGAGAGAGAGAGAGAGAGGGAGAGAGAGCGAGCAGGAACAAGACGGAGAAGCAGACTCCCCACTGAGCTGGAAGCCCCATGTGGGGCTCGATCCCAGGACCCTAAGATCATGACCTGAGCCGAAGGCAGATGCTTAACTGACTGAGCCACCCAGGCGCCCCTCAGATTTTATTTTTTAAGTAGTCTCTGCATCTGGGGTGCCTGGGTGGCTGAGTCTGTTAAGTGCCTGATTTTGGATCTGGTCATGATCTCGGGGTCCTGGGATGGAGCTCTGTGCTCAGCGGGGAGTCTGCTTGTCTCTCTCCCTCTGCCCCTCCCCCTGTTCATGCTTGCTCTTTATTTGAGAGAGATCTCAAATAAATAAATAATCCCCCCCCCAAAAAAGATAGTCTCTGCACCCACTGTGGGGCTTGAACTCACAACCCCACGATTAAGAATCACATGCTCCACCCGCTGAGCCAGCCAGGCGCCCCCACCCCCCCCAAAGTCTTTAAACTTTCTGTTGAAGTAGCACACGTTTGATGTGTTGGCAAATCATCGTGTACATTTGGAGTTTTCAGAAGCTGAACATACCTGTTGTTTAACCAGCTTCTAGGTCAGGAAACAGAGTCTTACCAGCCCCTCCCTAGAAGCTGCTTTCGACAGCGTAGCTGAGTTTGGAATTGCTTGGACTTTTCAACAGGCGTGGGAAGTCCTTTCACAGAGGAGGGCAGAACAGGGTCCAAGCAGGAAGAAAAGCACGAGGGGCGAGTGGAATGGAGAACAAATGGAAGGTGGGGGAAGATGGACAGCCTGTCTTTTCTCCTGTCTGCATCCTTATACTTTAAAGTTTAAATATCTGTTTTTTTTGTTCTGTTTTTAGTAGATTGCAATTAACATTTACATTGAAGCTTTACAATACCTTGGAGCTCTGTTTTGGGGCAAGGAAAGGGGATGGTTGTGGCTTCTAAAAAAAATCTGTATCTCACCCACCAGGAAATGTGACCGGTCCGTTTTTGAATTCCATTATATAGTATTTGAGGCTTTGGATGCTGCTCTGGATAGTTTTCCCTTTTCTGATGATGCACTTCCTTAAATCAAGAACACTTGTTGGGGGGGCGCCTGGGTGGCTCAGTCATTAAGCGTCCCACATCGGGCTCCTCCGCTGGGAGCCTGCTTCTTCCTCTCCCACTCCCCTGCTGTGTTCCCTCTCTCGCTGGCTGTCTCTCTGCCACATAAATAAATAAAATCTTTAAAAAAAAAAAAAAAGAACACTTTCTTGTTGGGGGGGTGGTGAATTTTGTATATTTCTATACTTTAGTTTCTCCCTTTAATTATGTGATTAATTTAATTTCAGACATCTTATGAGTAGCCAATGAGAAATACATATTCATTGCCCAAATTTGCTAGGATAGCAGAGTCTGGTTTCAGTTAATTTGCAGAGTTCATTATAGTACATAATTCATCAGGTCCAAGAAATCCAGACTCCTAGCCAGTGTAGCTTAAAACTTAATTATTTTCTTTGGAGCCAGTCAGTGACAGCTAAAACAAGCACTTGCTAAACTAGAAACCCTGAGTTGGTTTTTCTCATTCAAACCTGAGTTTCCATTCTAATGCTCAAGCCACAGCATGGTAGTGACATCACTTTCTCATTGAATTTTTCCAGTCTTTTGGATCAGTGCAGATAATTCTGTTTTGTTCCCCGTAATGTCCCTTAGCAGCTTTTAGTCATCTTAATCTTTTCTCTCTTTTTACATTATTATCCCAGCCGGTTTTGTTTAACTCCTTTGTGCTGGCTTAGGAACGCACTACCACCTGAAAACTTTTCCTACGATGAGTTGTGTTCTGCGTTTATTTATTTATTTATTTTAAAAAAGATTCATTCATTTTAGAGCACACAGGGGAGGGGGTCAGAGGGAGAGAGAATCTCAGGGAGATTCCACCCTGAGCACGGAGGCCCCGCAGGGGCTCCATCTCACAAACCTTGAGTCCCTGGCCTGAGTCAGAGTCAAGAGTCGGATACTTAACCGACTGAGCCACCTTCGTCTCCCCGTGTTCTGCTGAATGAAATTTTAGAAGGTGGACTGCTTGACAGCGATCCTGCTTGTATCTTTCTTTCTTTATTTTTTGAGTGAGCTCCATGCCCAGTGTGGAGCCCACCGTGGGGCTTGGACTCACGACCCCAAGATCAAGTCCCGAGCTGAAACCGAGTCAGACCCTGAACCCACTGCATCACCCAGGCGCACCCCCTGTGCTTGTATTTTGAAAGTAAACCTCTTCGCCAGCCCTTCTTGCTTACGTAAGGTCCTTCATTATTCTCATGGTTCTCATCCCTCTTTGTCCACATGGAAATGACAACGAGGGTGAAAATGGGTCTGACAGTTTCGTGGCACTGGCAGTGTGCTGGGCAGTTGTCTTAAGCATTTTACATATGTTAACTCATTTGATCCTGACACCACCCGTGTCAGCAGGTACTGTTAACCACATGTCAGACCCCAGCTCACAGGCTGTCTGGCTCTTGAGTCTTACTCATAGCCACCAAAGACTTGACGTTGGCACTGTTTGCCGTTTCGTGGATCCCCCTGCCTTTCCCTAGAAACTAGACTTGCGTAGAAATGGAAATACAACAGTATTTTTGCTCCTTGTTTTGTTTTCCCTATTAAAAAAAGTGGGGGGGGGGACACTTAGGTGGCTCAGTGGGTTAAGCACCTGCCTTCGGCTCAGGTCATGATGGTTCCCTGCTCAGTGGGGAGCGTGCTTCTCCCTCTGCTGCTCCCCCTGCTTGTGCTTTCTGACAAATAAATAAAATCTTAAAATAAAAAGGTATCTTTCAGAAACTTACTTCATTTACATATGAACGTTGGTAAAAATTGAGGAAGAGATAATCCTATCCCCCTACTCCCCACCTTGTGGTTAAATAGTGACAGTTGATCTGTTGAATGCCTTCCTTTCTTAAAAAAAACCAGCAGGGAGATTGGGCAATTGCACCAAATGTTATCAGGAGAGTCATTTATTCTTATTACATATATTACAGTGAGGGCCGTAAGTGGTGAGCGAAGTCAGACCCTCCGGAGAAGACAGCAGACCTACAGTAAACTAGGTTACCGCCGTTGTTGGTGGCTGAGCCCACTGTTTGGTCCACCATGACCTGGTGCGTGGCCGCAGTCTGTGTGCGGTACATAGGCCCCGAGCTCTGATACTGCTTCGGTTCACGTAGGAAAGTTTCACTATGGCTGTTTTCCAGTTTCACCTGAAGAATGTGGTGGGGGGCCTTGAGAGAGTAGTAGCCAAACACGAGTGACCCTTTTGGGTGACTGACTGACCTCCCGATGATGCTGGCCCCATGTCTTTTCCCTCATGGGGATTCCGGCCTTCCCGGGCCTGAATACTTAGAGCAACTGCAGAGTCCCCGTTGGAAAGCTCTTGGGGAAAATTCCATTCTTCGAATTTGATAGAGTACCTCTTTCCGTCTCTTTCAGCAGGTTCCAGTTGTGTCCTCAGATGTAACTGAACGTTATCTCCCATCCAGCAGGCTCATTGTTCATCTTCTCTGGGCTGAACAACCCTGGGTTTCCTCAGCCATTTTTCAAATGAACTTTTCAGGTGCCTCTGTTATTTTTGGTCGTGGGGACCCTGTTATTACCCTCAAAAACTCGTAACCCATGTCTCAAGCTCTCGGGATATTATACCTAGTATATTTTGCATGCCATTTCATTCAGCTACTCTGGGTCTAGAAATTTATTTAGATTTGACCACAGGGAGATGTATCAAGTGTATTTCACTGTTGTCTCACACTGAAAAATGGTAACCAATAGGGGATTGGTTAAATTAGGGAACATCTGTTCCATGCAGTCATTAAAATGATAGGGTTGCAAGAATATTTAATGACATAATGTCGTCGTAAATGAAACAGGCAAGTGAGAAAACAGTTATGTACAGGTTAATCTTTTTTTCTAGTATACTCATTTCAGTAAATAAGATATTTAGGAAACACTGTAAAAGGTTATATACCCAAATCAGCAGTGTTTTTATATCGGCGTGGTCAGAACACATTCAGTTTTATTTTTGTTTGTTTATCTGAGTAATATTTACTGATCTCCTGCCATATGCTGGGCCCGTGCTGAGTGCCAGGCACCCATTGGTGGCTGTTTCGTTGTGACACAGGGAGGGACAAGTGTTCTGGTAAACCAAGTGCCCTGGGTGCTGTGGGCCCACTTTGGCACGCTCGGAGGAACAGCGCATACACGTGGAGGGGTGAAAGAAGGCTTTCTGGATGTCAGGGTGTAGAGGCACTTGGAGGGAGCAGTTAACAGGTGAAGAAGGTGGTGGAGACTGGTGTGTCCCAGAGTGCATTTTAGGGTTCCGAGGTGGAAAAGAGTGTTGCAGGACTTGGGGAAGAGGGAGGGGTGCTCCAGAGATGAGGCATAGTCGTATTTTCTCCAGGAAACACGTATTACAGTGCGGTTTAGAAAGATCTGGAATCTTCCTCTGTAAAAGGAGAGTCAGGGAAGCAGTGGGCACACAGAGGGTGCGCCCTGTCTTCTTAAGGAGACGTGGCTAATCCCGCTGTGGGTTAAGACAAGGGAGGTTTCCCAGACTGGCTTGCTGGCTGGGCTGGGTGTCTCTGGTGAAACAGATGAACACCAGATAACTAATTTAATTTCTAGAAGTGCTGCTTAAGTGCCTTTGCCTCCTACTACTGGTTAGAGCAAAACAAGCATGTGATTTATGTAAAAATACATGAATATTAGTTTTTATCATTACCCTGCAGAACAGCATAAAAGTGACGCTTCCTGCCGTAGCCGCTTTGCAGAATAAAATTAAGAAAATCAGTATTCTTTACAAATGACTAGTCACAGTGGAAAAAACCTGTCTGTTGAACTTACCATTTGTAGATAGCATTAATAAGTCTCCCCCTCCCATATTACCCCAACCAAAACTGAAACATGATTTACATAGCAGAACACAAGCTGAGTGAGAGATGGCCCTGAATTCCAGTAGAGAGGTGCTCAGGATGGCCTCCCCACCCCCACGCCTCTTTCTGGCCCATGCTTTCTGCAAGTTTCATGCCAGGCAGTTCCAGAAATCTGGGGGATACCCTCACCTATGTATGGAAGTTTCTGCAGGTTCTAAAAGGGAATGGGCCTAGGACTTCTTCTTTTTTTTTTTTTTTTTAAAGATTTTATTTATTTATTTGACAGAGATAGACAGCCAGCGAGAGAGGGAACACAAGCAGGGAGAGTGGGAGAGGAAGAAGCAGGCTCATAGCAGAGGAGCCCGATGTGGGGCTCAATCCCATAACGCCGGGATCACGCCCTGAGCCGAAGGCAGACGCTTAACCGCTGTGCCACCCAGGCGCCCCAGGGCCTAGGACTTCTGACCCATCTCTTCTATGAGATGGGATTTTAACTTTGAAAATCGGCACTCTTTGGCCTCTCAGGGTCTCCCCATTCTAGAAGCTGAGATTCAGACCAAGGCAATTGTCTTAAAATAGATCTTGGATATGACCTCTGACAGGATGACTTGTGAATTGTTTTGTGCCAGGAACTGAGCTGACTTTGGTTTGTGGGCTCCTTGGGTCCAGCCCTGGGAATGTGTTCTGGTTTTCTGTGTCCCTGCAGGGCCTCCTGCCCACTGTCCCCTTTGGAGAACCCTCAGTGGAGTTCGCGACATTGTCAGTGCAAGGACTGGGCTCCTTTGGTATGCCACATTTTGAGTTCCAGTGCTATGGTTCTTTATCAGAGTGCTTTTTTGTACTGGGGTGGGATAGTCCCGTAGTATTTCTGTAACATCAGGACCCCCCTCCATGTGGCCTAGAGACTGCGGCAGGATATCATCCCCACCCCAAGCCCAGTAACCACCCCAGGGGTGCTGGTGGCCTGCTTCCTTCCACCTAGTACGAAGCCCGAGTGTGGGGAGCCTCCCTCAGACGTGGGAGTGTAAATTTCTGGGTTTGAAAAAGTACGAACACTTGTGAGCACATCTTTTTCTCTCGGCAGATTAGTATTGGATTTGCTTTTCTGCACAACACAGAAACAAATCCCTTCACACAAACCACACGTGGCACGCTGATTCATTTTGCAAAGAAGTGACTTTTTAGTTTTCTCTTGCCTTTTCTTTTTTTTTTTTCTTAAGATAAAATCTACTTTTCCTTTAAATGTCTCAAGTCTTGAAAGGGTTTGTATTGTAAATATTTCTTTAATAAGTCACTTTTAACAGCATGAAACTTGAAGGAATTTTCCACAGTCGGACCAGGTCCCTCAACTATCACCAAAGGTGTGGCTTTTGGCTTTGACTTGTATTTAATTTGGGTGGCTACTTTCCAGAAAAATCAGTTTAACCTAATGAGTTGTCACAACTCATTCTACCTCCCTTGTCCCTCTTTTGTTTTTAAACAATCATAAATCTGTTCCAGTTTTTTTTAAAAAGTCAAGTTTATCGAAGTACAATTTAGAACACAACCCTTTCAAGCATACAGTTGGATAAATTTTGACAACTGCATACACCTGGGTATTACCATCCCATCAAGGGGATGCAACACTTTTTTTTAAAAAAGATTTCTTATTTATTTTTTTATTTTTATTTTTTATTTTTTTAAAGATTTTATTTATTTATTAGAGATAGAGACAGCCAGCGAGAGAGGGAACACAAGCAGGGGGAGTGGGAGAGGAAGAAGCAGGCTCATAGCGGAGGAGCCTGACGTGGGGTTTGATCCCACAACGCCGGGATCACGCCCTGAGCCGAAGGCAGACACCTAACCGCTGTGCCACCCAGGCGCCCCTAAAAAAGATTTTTTAAATTAATTAATTAATTTATCAGACAGAAGAAGAGAGAGTGTGTGTGTGCGCGTGCACAAGCGGGGGTGGGAGTGGAGGAGGGGCAGGCAGAGGGAGAAGCAGGCTCACCGCCCAGCAGGGACTCAACCCCAGGACCCCGAGATCATGACCTGAGCCGAAGGCAGGTGTTTCACCCACTGAGCCACCCAGGCGTCCAATGCCCGTCACCTCAGAAAGTTCCCTTATTACTGCCCCTTTGCAGCCAGTTTCCTTCCCTCCCCCAGTCCGAGGCCAACGCTGACCTGATTTCTAGTATTGTATAGATGGAAACACTGTTAGGTCGAATTCCTTCACTGCCATGTCTTTTTGAGACTGATCCGTGCTGGGTGTACCCATAGCTCCTTCCTTCCTTTTCTGCCTGAATCAGCTTTCCTTTTCTTTCTGCCTATGCTTTTCTGTCTGTCTTTGCCTTTCTTTGGTTTTCTGTGGCTTTCTGTCTTTCTCTCTTTCTGGGAATGGCATGATCCTTCCATTACTCCGTGTAGAGTCGTTTTCTCAGCTGGGCCTTAAAGCAGCCTTTACCTTTCACGTGCACTGAAAAACCCAAGTGACTGGAGAGAGACCCATCCACCCTCGCCCTTCCACACGAGGGTGAAAAACCGGTCTTGTTCTTTACTATCAGCCGGATCTAAATGCTGGAATTCTCTCCAGGTCAGCACCTGCCCCGACACCGGGCTGCCCGCCTCCCTTTCCACAGAGTAGGTGAGCTTTCTGTTGGATCGCCGTTGCTTGTTTTGAAACTTAACAGTTTTGGAAAAGGGTTCAATGCTGAGTATCACAGAGTTCAGCGCTAGGCAACTGTCAACCTCACGTTCCTTCCTTCCACAGGGAAGGAAAAGCATCTTCGAAACAGTGAGGACCCACGGAGCCTTCAGTTACAGGAAAATGTCTAATCATCTCTGCTAATGTAGTTTTAATGGATGAGAAAGTCCCATTCTGTTGGATCTTTGTGCTTGGTGGGTGCATACACGCTGTAACATCTCATTTTATTCTAATGTGAAGAAAGTGCTGTGTTGAGAGCGAGTGTCTTTATTTATTTGTTTTTAAAGCTTTTATTTATTTATTTGACAGAGAGAGAGGGAGAGCACGAGCAGGGGGAGCAGCAGAGGGAGAGGGAAGAGCGGGGAGCCTGATGTGGGGCGCGATCCCAGGACTCTGGGATCATGACCTGAGCGGAAGGCAGATGCTTAACCGACTGAGCCACCCAGGCACCCTGAGAGCGAGTGTCTTGTCAGGGACAGTTGGGGCCGGGGTGGCCTGGACTTGGAATCACTGTGTGGCAGCTTGTCCTGCTCTGGAAGGTTCTGCTCTGGAAGGTTCTTCGCAAACCCTAGCAATTGGGACACGCTTCTCACAGATCCTGCCTCTACCTCCTCACTGGTGACTTCACGTCTTGAAGAGGGCCGGTTTTGAGAAGCCTGCTGTCAGCACTGCAGTGACCCGCGTTCCTGGTCAAATCAAAGCCTGTAGGTCGTTGGTGCTTTAGCAGAATGGGTGTGCAAGCCTAGCGTGGAGAACCACGCCTGTTTAAATTGTGGGGTGACGCTCGAACTCCCAGCCATGGTGTGTGTGTTTTCTCGGCGGCACTAGTTTTTTTGGCTTGTGAATCCGGGGAAGAACAGCTAGTCTGAAGCCAGACTTGGTGGCAGCATTCCCTGGCGGGTATGTGTATGTGTGTATATATATATAGGAACTTGTTTAAGTACAGATTATTAGAAAGTTTCTTCCCACTTGGACTTTTTTTTTTTTTTTAAGATTTTATTTATTTATTTGACAGAGATAGCAAGAGAGGGAACACAGGCAGGGGGAGTGGAAGAGGGAGAAGCAGGCTCCCTGCTGAGCAGGGAGCCCGACGTGGGGCTCGATCCCAGGACTCCGGGATCATGACCTGAGCCGAAGGCAGTTAACCGACCAGGTGCCCCCCATTTGGACTTTTAAGGAAAGAAGTACCTTAAGTGTATCATTTAAGCCTTTCTCCTCAAGGCAGCCGAGCTCTGCCCTGGGCTTCATAGGGTGGGAGTTGGTAATCACCTTTGGCTATCTCCCTCAAGAAGCCAGAAATGTCCTCTTGGCCCCAGGCACCCTTTTTATTTTTCTCTGCCATATCTTGTTTGGGAAGAGTCTACTGTCTCTGGGCCCAAGGTCTTGCCAGGACAAGTCTCTCTGATTCTGAATAGCAGTTACTCAGGTGATCCTGTTCCCAGGCGAGGATACCTGTGAGGCTTCCAGAGATCAAGGAACCTAACCTAGTGAAGTTAACTCAGATAGTTAACTCAGGCAGTGGCACGGTTGGACTGGAATTCCAGTGCCTATCAGAGGACCCACTGTGGCTCGGGGTGGGGGGGGACACCCCTGTTGCTCTCTTGCCAGGTTAGTCTATCCCACTGCTCTTTTGTTTCTAGCAATTTACCACTGTCTCTCAGATGCCTTGTTCTTTACTTGTGTTTCGTTTTCTCCAGTGAATATAAACTTCCTGAGAGCAGGAGTCTTTTTGTTCTTGCTCACAGATTTACCTCAAGCACCGAAAACAGTGCCTGGCACTTCATGCTTCCTGAGTGTTGGTGAAGGAACGGATGAGCAAAGAGTACTTTGAAATTTGCCATAGTTCACATTGTGACTTGGGGCGTCCGATCTGTCACGGGCAGGGCTTTAATTTGATAAGTGATATTGGGGGGTCAGTAAAAAGCCATGCATTAGCTAAAACTTCTACAGTTTGGTACTTGTGTGTTGAGGCTGACAGACCCTGGAAATGCACTTTGAGGCCTCTTGGAGGGGCAAGAAAGAGGAAGCTTGAATTTGCAAAATGGTAGAGGGAATCCATGGGACACCAATGCCAGAAGATAGATCTTGGAGGAAAAGTTTTGGGGACTGTGAAGTGGACTGCAGTAATAATTTGTGAATGATTATTCGTCTTTTGCGATTTTTGGTTTCTGGAGAATTATCAGTAAAGCAAAATACAAAAACAAACCAAACCAAAAACCACCTCAGAAAACCCCCCAGAAAACCATACCTGGATACCTGGCCTGCTTTGGTCCTGGCTTCTACTGTGAGAGTCTTTCGCAAGAAACAGGAGGGTGGCATGCTTGTCTGAGAATTATCATTGTATTTGCATATATTGATTCTGTCAGAAAGCAGAGTTTAGACATGACAAACGTCGGCCTCTTTAAGACGCGGCCTGGTGGACACTCTGTAGGACCACAGAGGGTCAGACACCGTGTCGGTCTCTGGGAATTTTGTATGTTTAACTTCAGTGTGGGCGGTGTGCAGAGTGACCTGACTCCCCCCCACCCCCTTCCCCGGCGGTATCAGCCGGCTTCTTCCCAGGGTGGTGAGGACCAAGGTGGGGTTTGTTGGCCTCATCTTGAAGGATTACAGCTTCAGACAGCTTTGATCTTCAGCATGGGACGCAGAGTGGAGCCCGTAAAGTCCAGAGTGAAGTGTGGAATCTGGGGTTCTGACCAACACCCCTGTTCAGGAGTGGCCGTGTGTCTCCAGTGCAGTTCGTGTACCTTCATAATGAGGAGGGGGTGTGGCCAAACCAGGGGGGGCTCTAAAGCCGCAGCTCCCCATTAGTTGTGATAGTCCCGAGTTACTTGTAGAGCGAGGGGGGTTTGTGTTCAGTTCTTTCTTCATGTTGGATTGGAGTTTTCAGTCTAGTACTTGACCCGGAATTAGGAGAGTGCTTTAAAGAAGCTACCTGGGTAGCTCGGTCAGCTAAGCGTCCGACTCTTGGTTTCAGCTCATATCATGATCTCAGGGTCGTGGGACCAAGCCCCGCGTCGGGCTCCATGCTCAGCTTGGAGTCTGCTTGAGATTCTCTCCCTCTCCCTCTGCCCCTCTTCTTGCTCTCTAAATAAATAAATAAAATCTTAAAAAGCAAGTCCTGTGGTTGTGTGTCTACTGGGCCCGGTGTGCTGGTCATCTCTTCCGTACTTGCTATTATGACTGACTTTTGAAATACTTTTTTTTTTATGGTTCCCAAATCTGTGAAAGAAGGAAGTGATGCTTTTAGATTAATCTTCTTTGTTCAGATGGATTTCCTAGAGGCTGAGGACATAAGCTGGAGCCAGGATTAGAGCCTAGGAAATTCATATGGGTCCTGCTTTCTTTTGGTTCTGTTCCATAAATGTCATTTGGTTAAGTATTTTCTCAACTAATACCACAGGTACAACTAAGGTGGGGGCCTGTACGTGTTTTGATTCTAAAAAGCGAGCGTCTTGCTTGAAAAGATAAGACGAAATACAGATTCTGCAGTTGTTCAGTTAGAAATATTTTATAGCAGAGATTGCCTTTTTAATAATTTTAAGGTTTGTTGCCAAGGACGGTATCACTTTTTATGCTTCCTACTGCTTAAAAGTGGGGATGTTTTGGGGCGCCTGGGGGGCACAGTCGGTTAAGTGGCCCACTCTATTTCAGCTCAGGGCATGATCTCAGGGTTGTGAGATCGAGTCCCGTGTTGGGCTCCGTGCTCAGCGCGGAGTCTGCTTTTGATTCTTTCTCTTTCTCTCCCTCTGCCCCTCCCTCCCCGGCCCTGTGCTCGGCCACGCTCCCTCTCAAATAAATAAACCTTTAAAAAAAAAAAAAGGTGATGTTATTTTGGACCATTCTCGACGGTAACAGTAGTGGGTGGTATCGCTAAAATCCCCTCCCTGCAAAGATTGTCCTCGTATCTCTCTATCGCTTTGGAATGTCCTCAGTCTCTTTAAAGAGCTCAGCTCTCGTTCAGTTTTTAGCAGACCTTTGAAGCAGTGTGATTTAGTGAAAAGGCTCACTTGAGCCAGATGCCTTAGGTCTGAAGCTCAGCTGTGACGCTAGTGGAAGGACTGTGGGCAAGTCATTTATCCTGTGTGCGCCTCCGTTTCCTCCCGAGCGAAAAGGGAATAATAGCAGCACCTTTGATGTAGGATTTAAATGAGTGTACATCTGGTGCGGAATGAGTCCCTGTATTAGCAGTTGTGATTTTTAGACATCCTTTTGCTGCCAGTTCCTTATGATTAAAAGTGGAATGTTGCTGCAGAATTTTAAGCTCGATTGTATCAACTTAGCAACAGAAAAAAAAATTTGTTTTTTAAGCAATAGAATTTTTTTAGTCAGAAATGATTTCTTCCTGTCCGTGAAAACCCCTTGAGAAAAGGGGGAAGAAACAGCTCTTAGAACCAGTTCAGAAATAACGTCTCTAAAATGTAGAGACCGTATTAACACGTCAGTTATTTTTTTCCTCTTGCACTTGAGAATGTGTAAGTATCATTTAGGATAATAGCTTGGCTTCTGAGGTGGTTATTTACGGTTTGGTGTAACTTGGGGAGTCATGTAAAGGTTGATGCATGGATTTCTGGGTAAAATATGCTTCTGTTTGATATCTGCAAGCATTGCTCGAAGAGTAATTTCCCCCAAAACTCCCTAGGAAATTTTTACCTTTTACCTCAGGAAACCTGGAGTTTTGCCTCCTGCCCTGCTTGCAAAGTGAGTTCTTGCAAACCAACCCAGTTGCTTATCGTGTAACCAGTGGGTTCCATAATCCCAACCACAGTGCGCGCTCTGAATCCCTGAGATGTTGTCTTGGAATGCAGTTTTTGGGTTTCAGTTTAAGGTAGTTCCTCAGGTTGAGTTTCTAATCTGAGGAGATGCATAGGTATTTGTTCTAGGCCCTTCTACGCCCCTTCAAGGTGGGTGTGCCCGTGGGGGCGTGTATTTCCTCCGAGGCGCTCCACAAAGCTGGGGTGTGCAGATCCGGCCGAGGAGGGGGTGATCCCTGCTGTGGTTTGTGTCCAGCACCTGTCCTGTTTGCGCAAAGCTTGAGTGTTCGAGCCTCCCTTGTCCTGCCCTCTTCGCCGCTGGCTGGGCCTCACCACCAGGCTTCAGCAGGTGAGGTGAAGAGGCCGCAGGAGGCTGAGTCCGGTGTTGAGTGCTGTGGCCCTTACTTAGGAGGTTTGCTGAGCAGGCCCCAGGGGGGAATGTGACAGTGGTGGGGAGAGTGATGGCACACGCGGATCTTGCCCTGCCTGCCTTTGTGTCTGCACTGCACGGAAAAAGCTGAAGTCTAGGGCCAGGCTGGAGGGCACATGGCTACGGCGGGCATTTGGGGTTTATTTTATATATATATATATTTAATTTTATTTATTTATTTTATTATTTTATTTGACAGAGCGAGAGCAAGCATGAGCAGGGGGGAGGGGCAAAGGGAGAGGGAGAAGCAGGCTCCCTGCTAAGCATGAAGCCCGATGCTGGGGCTTGACCCCAGGACCCTGAGATCACAACCTGAGCTGAAGGCGGCCACTTCCCCGACTGAGCCACCCAGGCGCCCTGGCACTTGGGGTTTTAAAAGATGAGTGGAAAAGGAAAAGAGCAAGGAGCAAGGTCAGCAGAGCTGTGCCCCCGTGCTGCTGCTTGGGGCTTGGGTGTCGCTCTCTGCAGTCACTCGGGTTCCTGTACAAGAAGCAGGATTTCCTCGTAGGATACTTGGGCCTTTTTTTACACGTGCAGCATGAACTTTTGGGCGTTTCTTGATTTTTGTTGTTGTAGCTACCTAATCTATAACGAGAAGCTTGCCATGCAGCCCTCTAGCCGGAAATAGAGTCTGAGAACCACAGGCTCTTGAAGAGCTTGTCCTGACCCTCCCCCGGAGGCACCCCCACACCCTCTCTTTGGGACTGGCCTGATTCACTGGTTTGGCCGTGCTGGGGCTGGCCTGCCTCATTAGAAAGCGTGTTTTGGAGCAGAGACAATGAGGGATGGGAAAGGTAACAAAAACCTCTCGGGATTCCCGGATTGCTCAGGATGTTATAACAGTAAGTGTTGCCTTTGATCTCAGAGGGTGGTGTGGGGCAGGCCAGCGAGGGGGGGTGGTTATTGAGAGGAGAGCTGGAGCCAGACAGCCATAATGGCTTGTCCAAAGGCTGCTATGAATCCCAGTGGCAAAAAGCTCTGTACTTGCCACTAATTTCTGTTTTCTTTGCTGTGGTTGGCTTTATTAAAAGGGCATAAGGAAGCAGCCTAGACATTCAGTTCCAATCCGTTTTCGGAGCGAAGCCGGTTTGGGGGTGGGGTGGAATCGGGCCTTTGGTGATTTCAGAGAAAGGATGACTGGCTTTATGGCTTATTCCCTTTCTTGGGGGAGGGGAGAGAGATCTATGGAATGTTATAAATCATCAAAGGTATTCACGAGACACAAACAGATGTTTCATCCTGTTTGCAGAGCTGGGACTGGTGCGGGGCTGCCGCCTTAAACGTGATTTTAAGGGGTGGCTCTGATGCTCCCTGTACCGCGTGTCACCTTTTTCTGGACGTGGTTCTGCGCTGGCCATTCGGCGCGTGAGTGAGATGATGGACGAGCTGTGTTTGGTTTCTGGATCGGAACTGGGAAACGGGGAGTCTGGACCGGAGAGGGGAGCAATGAAGGTTTAACCTGAGGATGGCCCTTTAACTTTCTATGAGGAAAAACCACCTAATCAACGGTTGCAAATTATGTAAATTTGATGCAATAATCAAGCTTCTTGCTCCACTGCATCATTTACCTTTTGATTTCAGAGAAGTTCAGCCCCGTGACTCTTTTCCTTATTTGAACTGGAGCAAGGCGCCCAGAGAGACTTGGGTCACACCCTAGGCGGGGAGCGCATCTATGTAAATACAAGCTGCTAATTTCAGACAGACACAGCTAAATTATTAGAGCTCGGTTACTTTGAGCTCACTCACCAGCTCCTCCATCCTCAAGTGTGTTCTTTCCGTGTGTTTCAGAACTGAAAACTGCCGTCCTGGCCTCCTGGGACTGGTTTGCTGGGAGCTTTAGGACCCTGCGTGGCTGGGTCTACAGGGGAGGCTGACTGCTGGGCGGGTGGGGTGGGGTGCTGGTGCAGAGGACTTCTAGAAGCAGCATTGCTCTTTTAATCCTCCGCACACCCTGGCTCCCCCCCCCCCCAATTCCAGGGACCTTAATATTTCGTTAGGATGCACGTGTAGGGTCTTGCTTGTGTATAGTGGTCCAAGCTGGGTTAACCTCGTTCTGGTTCCACCGCGACTGATTTACAAGGAAAGAGGAAAACCTTGAATTCATGAGGCAGTGCGTAGCCTCTGTGGACGAACGTGGGAAAAAATGGGCTTTGTGGAACTCTGTGATTGTACTCGGGGCTAGATGAGAGGTCCCTCGGAGCGGGCGCCTGCCACGTGGGTGGGCTGACGGAGAAGGTGAAATGTTGATCGACTCTTGTTCCTGGAGGTGGTTTTGGAACCTACTGTACTTCGTACTCATCTGGCATTCATGACCATCGCAGTTCCTAAACAAGATGAAACTGTGTATAGCTAATGACACAAAGTGTTTCCTCCTTATCTAATCAGGAATCTTTCTGAGAGCAGCTAGATTAGATGTTACTCAGAATGGATAATATACGAAATAACTACTAACCGTATTTCATTTGTGGAATTAACCATGTGGCCTCGAACTTTGCGTATATTGCGAGTGAAAATAAAACCAATACAGAGCAGTCTGTAGTATTTTTAGCCAGTGGCACGCAAGAATTTGAGACTCTTGTTTGTTATTTTAATCCGCGTATGAAATACGATCTGCTGTTGGGAACAGAGTAATTTTATGCTATTGTTGCATTTGCCCATTTTGTTTGTGAAGTTCTATGAAATTGTAGTATTTTGATTTGGGGAGGGGAGGAGGTGTATTATAATAACATTTCACTCAAGAAGTCTGTATTTGATTGTATAAGGCAGCATTTGGGGCACTGGACACATGTTGTTAACAGGCTGAAAATGTACCAGAAGCTTACGGAAGAATTTTGGGAAGAAAATAACACTGTCTTCAAAGATTTGAGATTGATTCCTGAACCTTACCAATTATGGAAGACCTGGGCATGTGCCGCTATGTATCACATTGAGTTTTAGTATCATTGGTATAACCAGCCACCTTCTTGTTCCAGGGATATAGATATATATAGATATGCCATTTTTTTACTCAAGAAGGTAAAACTCATACGGTTATTTTTTAAAGATTTTACTTAGAGAGAGAGAGGAGGACAGAGCACGAGTTGGGGGGCCAGAGGGAGAGGGAGAAGCAGACTCTCTGCTGAGCAGGGGAGCTCGATCCTAGGACCTTGAGATCATGACCTGAGCTGAAGGCAGACGCTTAACCGACCGAGCCACCCAGACGCTCCTACAATTAATAGTTACTTGTTAGTTGTCCATCCTGTATAATAACAGGCTAATCACGCCCATGCGAATGTTCATAATATTGGTTATAGAACACGTTTCGTTAACGTGAACGTGCACAGTTACGTAAGGATTAAGTATGACAGCAGTGCAATTCATACAGGGTTTGACCAGGAAATATTTAACAAGTTTGAAAATCCTTTTGGTCGGGTCATGAGACATTTGTTTTGGAGCTCTGTTTTTTCTGCTCTGTTTAATGTTCAAGCATTGGTGGCCGTAAAACCAAGCTGTCTGTTCAGAATCAAAGACTGAGTGCGTCCGGGGACTTAGCCGTTGCACAACTCGTCAGCAGAAAACACCTTTTCTTCAGCATCTCCTATGACTCCCCCTTACATTTTGCAAACTAACTGCTGCACTCGGGGTGAATAGTTAACAGAGATACGATAACAAAAAAGACTTTCCTTGAAGATATGAAAAGTTGGTCAATAATAGAGCATGCGTTAGAATCGCATTCTAATTTTATAATGGGAAGGGGTCTCTCCTTATTGGAATTGGTGTCTAGGGATGCATGAGTGGGTGGGAAATCTTCACAGGTCCTGATTGGTGGAATGAAAAGCACGTAAATGTAATTTCACACATACTAAGAAGTATATGGAATAATGACTGCTCGTTGGACCTTAGTTACCTGCGGCTCTGATTCTGTCCCTGGTTAAAGAACAGGGGCTCACATCGTAAGAGCATGACTGTTGTCAGTCTCTAGACTAATTCTGTATGGATTCGCAATGGGCTACAAAATGTTTTATTCAGTATCTCTCCCTGTGTCCAAGAAGGTCTGGACAGGTGCCTGGGTGTGCTTTGACTAACATTCTCCCCGAGTCCTTTCCCTTCCTGCAGAATGGGAGAATACCCAATAATAGCACCTTGTTAAGGAATTCAGTGAGTGTGAACCCCATGAGCAGTGCCTAGAATAGCGCCTGGCATATGTTCTAAGTGTTCAAGAACTAATTTGTCTAGAGACAGACCCCGGGCAGTATTTTCAGCCAGCACTCAGGGAGCATTAAGCCGCTGGCGGAATCAGACTTGCTTTTTCTTAATCTTTAAGCTAAAAAAAGATAGCTCCTCTTGGGGTGATCCTTTGTATGAGGAAATCCGTAACGTGGCGGGGTGGGTGTTGGCAGGGGGAGATTTCAGGATAGAGAAGGAGAGATGATTTCTTAAAGCCACTTCCAGATGATGTCTTAAAGCTTCCTGCCACCCTGAATTCCAGAATATCAGATATAACCATAATATAAACATAACAGCATCCTCTTTAAACCAAAGAAAGAAAAAAAATTCCAAGCTGTTCTGAATTATCTGATTCATTTGCGATTGGACTCTGTGTGATTCGGTCCTAGTGGCAAGGCTCATTCTAGAAACACAGTCCTGCAAGCAAGTCGCCAGGACTGGAGGTTACTTTTCTCTGCAGCATAGTGATTGTAGGTTTCCCAGCAGAATCATTCTGGCTTTTTTTCCCTTTCTGCTCCCCCAGAGCTGTGGTAAGGAGCCTCTTAGATCTGTGTGGGTGGTGGTGGGCTTTTGCCTGTTGGGCAAGCAGGCACAGCCCGATTTTCCAAATGCATTTCTCCTGCATTTCTTGCTGCCTCCAGTAAAGCATATCTGAATTGTGTGGGAGTAGCTGCCTCTTGTGCTTTTGCTTTTTCTTTTCCTTCCTTACAAATCAGAGATGGGCTTGGGGGGTGGGGGTGCTGCTGTGTGCGGGGACTGACTGACCTTAGCCTAGCTAAGTAAAAGCAGGGGAGGGTTCTCCAGCAAGCATCTTGCTGTTTTCCCTTTTGTGCTTTTTCCTCGAGATCCTGGCTTGTCCTGTACTTTAGTACTTCAGATGTGAAGGTAGCCACTGGCCACGTGACTATGCCTGGTCTCCGTTGTTACGTGCTATCCGTGGAAAATACACGTGGACTTTCTAGGTCTTTGTAATATGAAAAGAGAGCTAGCGAAGTTGATTTTTATATTGATTGCATGTTTAAATGATACTGCTTTGGATATCGTTGAGTTAAAATTGTCACGCATTTTAGCAATTTTAATTGAACTGTTTGATAATTTTAAACGGTGCTCTGTTCCTGTTGGATAGCACTGTGTGTTCTGCCAAGAACTTGGGGGGCACATCTGTGGCCTTTCCCTAATAAAGTAGACTTGTATTGAGGTGTTACTAGCGTGCAGTAGTATTCGCCTATTTTCGGTAAACAGTTCTAGGAAGTGTGATAAATGCACACTTGTCCTATAACCCATCACAGTCAAGTGCTCCTTTGTAGTGAACCCTCTCTATCACCACTGATCTATTTCCTAGATTTTCTGACATTTCTACAATGTTTAAGTAGAATCACACAGTATGTATCCTTTTGAGTAGAGTTTCTTAATCTGAGATTCATGAATGTGGTTGGTGTTAGACGTGCATTTCTTTTCACTGCTGAGTGGTATTCTGTCCTCTGGACGGACCACAGTTGGTGTCTGTCGCTTCCTGAGCTCACAGACATGTGGTCGTTTCCAGTCTTTGGCAGTTACGGGCAGGGCTGCCGTATATAGGTTTTTGTGGGGTTATGGTATTCGTTGCTAGGTATTCATTGCTTGTGCATGTTTAACCTTTATAAGAAAATGCTAGTCTTTTCCAGACTACTCTTTTGCGTTCTCCAAGCAATGCATGAGGGTTCAGTTTGCTCTTGAGGGTTCCTTTGTACTTGGCGCTGTCGGTTTTTAAATTCTAGTCGTTTTAAAAGGTGTGTGGTAGAATCTCACTATGGTTTTAGTTTGCATTTCCCTAGTGACTGATAGATGGCGAGCATATTTCCCTATGTTTATTTGCCCCCTGTAAAATTGGGTTGTTTTCAGGATGCCTGGCTGGCTCAGTAGAGTATGGGACTCTTGATCTTGGGGTTGTAAGTTTGAGCCCCACGTTAGGTGTAGAGATTACTTAAAAATGAAATCTTAATAAAACCAAAAAATAAAAGGACACTCGTTCAAGTGTGGGCTTGAACTTGGGCTTGTATCTGCACTAAGAAATTTTGACTTGAGACCCATGCTTTGTGCACACTACATGCAAAACTGAAACACGTTTTGTGAAACTTTGCCTTATTAAGAAATTATTTGTATTTATCCATGACATACTCTGACCTGTCCAGTTTTGTTCTGTTTAATTTAAAAGAAAAATGCTTGTCCGGAGACCTAGCATATTGACTTCCTGTGAGAGACGTTCACAGCTTGTCTTGGATTTATGGGCGTGAATGTTTAAAGGCACTTTGCACCGGGCGTCACTCCACGGAGGCCCTTCCTCTCCATGGTGCTCTGCACACACGGGAGGGCGTTCTCTTTGCCAACTCTGGGTATTTAAATTTTGTGCCTCACTTTACTTCACAATTAAAAAGGAGTATAGAGGGTTCTTGCTAGGCCTGGTGTCAAGGAAATTCTGCCTTTTCCCACAGAGATTCCCTCCATCTCAGTGGTTCCCAAAGTGCCCCACAGGGAATCTTGGGGTTCTCAGAGTCCCTTTGAGGGCATTTGCACGTTAAGATGTATTCCTGTTTTTACTGTCATTCTCTCCCAACTGCGCGGCAGGGCATTCTAGATGCTACATGATCCGTGATAGCACATCGGATTGAGTTCAGGTGGGAGAATCGAGCTGACTGATTCAAGCCAGACATCATGGACTTTGCAGGAGCGGGAGACTTTGCCTCATTTTTCGCTAAATTTTTTTATTTTGGAAAAGACAGTTTTCATAAGAATGTTATTTATGTTAACGTGTGGTGGTTATTTTCTAAATGAATTAATATATATATTTAAAATTTTTCTTGGTATTAATTTGAAACTTTTTAATTTTTTTAAAAGATTATTTATTTGTCAGAGAGCACAATCGGGGCGGGGGGGGAGAAGCAGGCAGGGGAAGAAGCAGGCTTCCTGCCAAGCAAAGAGCCCGATGGGGGACTCGATCCTGAGACCCTGTGATCATGACCTGAGCGAAGGCAGATGCTTAACCGACTGAGCCACGCAGTCATCCTGAAACTTTTTTTAAAGATTTTTTTCCTTTTAAGTAGTCTCTTCACCTAGTGTGGGGCTCGAATTCACAACCCCCTGAGATCAAGAGTCAGTCGCACACTCTACCTACTGAGCAAGCCAGGCACCGCAATTTGAAACTTAACTTGAAAATTTCCCTCCGTGTCTCTCTCTGCTTATCAATATCTATATATCTGTATCCCACGTAAACAACAGCGCTTTGGTCCTCAGTAATTTTTCAGAGTTCGAAGAGATCCTAAGACCCAGCAGTGTGACAATTGCTGCTTCAGTTACATGTCATGTGGCTTAAAACCTCTTCTTCTTTTTTTTTTTCTGGAGGAGAAAACACCTTCCAGCCTTTAAAAAACTTTTTATTGGGGCGCCTGAGTGGCTCCCTTGGTTGAGTGTCTGACTCTTGATTTTGGCTCAGATCATGATCCCAGGGTCGTGAGATCGAGCCCCTCATGGGGCCCTGCGCTGGGCTTAGAGGCTGCTTAAGATTCTCGCTCCCTCTGCCTCTGCTCGTTCCCCTTCTGCCTCTCCAAAAATAAATAAGTTAATTAATTAAAAAATAAGAAAATTAAAACTTTCGATTACAGGAAATTGCAACTATGTGCAGAAGTGGTGAAAATGATAAAATGTGCCACCATAGACTCTTCTCTTAGCCCCGGTTGTATAGAGCTCGTGGTCAACTTGGTTTCACTTAATGCTTCTGCTGCCACTTGGCTCTGTTGAACAGGATATCCTATACTTTGCAGACATTTCATTATTAATCTTTAAAAGATGAGAATACCTATATACATAATAGGTTTTGATCCCAGATAACTAGTCAGCGTTCAAATGTCCTCTGCTGTCTGTCTCTCATCTTGTTTTTGAAGCTTGGTTTAAAATGAGGTCCATCCATAGCTGATTAAAAATGTAAGTTTATTACTAATCTAACACCCCCACCGTGACCCGTGGCCCTGCCCTTTGTAATTGGTTGAGGGAACAAAGTTGGCTGTCCCAAGGGGCACAAGTTTTGGGTGTGCAGGTGTGTGGCCTAATTTACCAACAGCGTTTGGGGTGGATCTGAAACACTTGAGTGTTGATAGGGTTTTTTTCTGAGGATATGCCATCTTTAGTGTTCTTCATAAAAAGAGGCCCGTCTTCTGGCCTCCAGTGTATCCCCTGCACGTTCTTCTTAGTTCATCCCCTCACCTGCACGTTTTCAGGGGCACAAACTATAGTATGTATAGCGTGCAGTTGGTATCTGGAAACTTCTTTAAGTTTCTTGACTCCTTGGGTCTGTGGGTGCCATTGCACGTGGGTAGGTGACGTGATCGAGAGAGTGGGAGTGCGGAGTTCTAATGGCCTCAGGGTGCACCGTTAGTGGAGCCGAGGGGGAGATCTGACAGTGGGGTCTCAGGAAGGTGGGAATGTGTGCGGGGCTGAACTCAGCTGGTCCCCCTTGCATTCTGGATGCTGGTGGAGGGTGGTGCATGGGGGTGTTTGGGTTGGGGGTGCTGGCTGGGCGGGGGGGTAAGAAAAGAGGACTAGGCGGGAGGGAGAGGGTCAAAACACTCGTGAAACCAGCGGAAGGATCTTGTGTGAACAGGCCCCCACGGGACTGGGAAACTGGCTGGCTCTTGGGCAGTTGTTGCAAAAATCGGGTTAATGTACCTGGAGATAAACAGAGCCTTCCAGGAGGTCTCTATCCTCTCTATGTTCACATTTTCATCCTTCAAGATTCACTCTCACTTCCTCTGAGAAGCCTCCCCCCACCCCGCCCCTCCCAGGTTGGATGCATTTTCCACCTCCCTGTCGCTCTCTCGTTACCTTGTTCCTATTTCTGTCACAACACCAGTCGCACAGGATGTGAATTGTTTGTTTTCAGAGGTGCCTTTCCCCTCGTGCTGCCCTTGGCCCCCTTTGATCCTTCTTGTTAGCAGATTGCTGGTGAATATTTACTGCGCACCGGGCCCGGGGAGCTGTTCAATAATGCCGGGTGAATGAAAGAATCACCCTGAATGAGGAGGTGAGGTAGGGGTCATCCTTCTGCAACGCCCCAGGGAGGGCTTTTCGGCAAGTCGTGGGCCCTTTTGTAGGTCCTGACAGAAAGGTTGGAGCACGCTGACCTCACAATGTTCTGAGCGCCCAGGATGTAAAGCACACTCCCAAGAGACACCTGTGTGGAATTCAGAAGGCCTTTAGAACTTGCCAGAAATGTCAGTGGTCATACCTCAGTAAGCACGGTTTGTTGAGCACCTACTATGTACAGGCCCTCTGTGAGATGGGCTTCATTATTTCCAGTTCAGCTCTGTTCGCAGGTGCTTTTATCCGTAGGAACTGGGCAAGTTCCTCGAAGAACTGTCATAAGTTGAGGCTATTGGTAAAACTTGTTATTACTGTCGTTGGATTACACGATTTTGCACGTCTAGTACTTAGACCATAGTGAAACCTTACTGAATGCTTACTCCTGCTTTGACGGAAGAGGGATTCATCCAGGGGCGCGCCTGGCTCACTAAGTCGGTGGAGCGTACATGCGACTCTTGATCTCGGAGGCGTAAGTTTGAGCCCCACATTAGGTGTAGACGTTCCTTAAAAATAAAAT
Source organism: Ursus americanus (assembly GCF_024610735.1). NCBI lineage: Eukaryota > Metazoa > Chordata > Mammalia > Carnivora > Ursidae > Ursus > Ursus americanus. The sequence goes on from NC_142158.1 coordinate 18,878,655, forward strand.
CTTAAAAAAAAATGTTCATCCAAGTTGTCCGGTGTCATATTAACTATTAAGTGCTAAAGCCAAGCCTGGAGTCTGTCTTAGTCTGTTTTACTCCAAACTTCAGAACACAGATACAGTGATACAACGAGACTGTGTTTGCCCTTGTGACCTCAAAACAAGAGATTCTAGTTGTCCAGAAACGCTTCCCTCCATTTAAAACTGGTAGTGACTTCACTGGCAACATTGCAGTGTCTGTTTTATAGGATGTGGGCTGTTGCTGCTGTAGGAGGGTTCCTTGTCTATTAGTATAGCTTTGGAGGCCCTCGCCAGATAAGGACGGGCTGGGGACACATCCCCTTGTTCATGCAGCTGGCGTGCAGCGAAAGCCAGAGAAGTGACTGGTAGGCCTCCGAATATGATGCTCTTAAAATCGGCCTTTTGCTAGGTTCCCATGTTTCCCTTGGATCCCAGATACCAGGAGAGTATCTGTCTGTACCCCCATTATAAACCCATTGTGTCTGGGAAGCCAACTAGGTCAGAAAAAGAATTCAGGAACCCAGAGAAACAGTCAGTGTATTGGTGCTTATATTTAATGAGGTAGGGAAGAAATGTTGTTTTAATATGTTTACTTGCATTATTTTGGTATTCCCTCAGCCATCCCTCCTTAACCATCAAAACCATCATCATCATCATCTGGCCCATCTCTGCTCATCTCGTGAGATACTGGCCTGGGCTGCTTCTGCTCTGTGGTTGTGATTTGTCCTGTGGGGGGCGGGGGGGGTGGAGTCAAAGGGGGGTGAGCTGGAGGAATGGGCCTGCTGCCAGTGGTCCATGGGTAGGGAGCATAGGGCAAGGGGACAGCCTCCCAGGATCTAACAGATGTTTGAGCGTGATTGTGGTGATAATGCGAGTAATTCTGCCTCTTCACTTACGGCAGGCAGGTCCCTGTAAACCATGGTGTGTGTGTGTGTGTGTGTGTGTGTGTGTGTGTGTGTGTGTGTGTAGGCAGGACATAACACGATGGCCTCTTTCGCTGCTCCCACCTCCGTTTGAGGGTGCACAGACTAGTTAGCATTTCCCCTACATGAGCACGAATGTCCATCTTTAATATGCAGGTCAAACCGCTCACACTCTGTCCAGCTTGTGAAGGTCAGGCAACCGTTTGGATTTTGTCTTCTGTTTCCAGACTGCCCAAATTGTTGTGCAGTGTTAGCACAGTTACTGGGCTTTGTCTTAAGATGCCCACACGTGGAAACACCTTTATCCTTCTTGTGGGAGGTCAACAAAGAACATGAGTCCCGTGCTAAGTTGCAAACATTTGTTTAATTTTTCCGGAAAAACGTGTCGTAGAATGTTGGTGGAGGTTTGTGCTGTTCCATAGCCCTGTGGTTGGAAAAACTTACCTTGTAAAATTGTTCATCGACAGCTCAGCACGGATCTATGAGATACGCACATAGCAGCATCTCGCTTTCACTTCATTTCTACTGAGTTTTGGGGGTTTTACTGTAATTAAACTTGGCATTCGTTTAAGGAATGAGTTGTGATTTCTTTGGTCACGACCTAGGGAAAATGACGTGTGTGTACTCTGGGAGTGAATGCTGGTGAGAACCTTTTGTGCTCTCCCCCCTCAACGCCCCCACCCCTCTTTTTTTCATTTCACAAGTCAGGCTGTAACTTTAAAAGAAACTGTAGGAGCTGTTCCCCAGGTTATCCACAAAATGAGTCTTTGTCTGCTTTTTCATTCACCATCTGGTTACAAAGCTAAATTGGAATCGTGCTTGTTTTAATTATTTTCTACTTGTGTGGCCAGGAGGTTATTTGGTCTGGTGAGGTTGCACGAAAGCGCACATTCTCGCTAATAGCACGCCGTCCACTTCCTCCGCCAGCACCGGGATGGTTAAGTCGATCCACTTGTGTGGCCAGCGCCTGATACAACACAGTGGTCACGACTTAGAATTACCGGAGGAAATGTGGTGTCAGTGTGTGGGTTCTCCCCCACCCCCACCCCGAGTTGTTGTTGTTTTTTTCCTTTAAATCTCCAATAATGTTAATTAAGTGCATTTTTCTTCCAGCAGAAATATGATTACAAATGGCTTTGGTTGACAGTCTTAGATCAGCACATTGTGTGATGAAAGGGACAATGTGTATTTCAAAAATTGGTAAAATAAAGTATTCAGAACACTTATATTTTGAACACTCTCCACAGCATGAATAATGGAAATAGCGTAGTCAGAAACCTCTCTGTTCAGTCATGATTTTTAGTGAATCAGCCAAAAGATGCAAGTCTTGCAAAGAGGTATTGTTCAATACTAGGAAAGTGACATCAAAAGGTTTCTTAAATTTTTTCTTTTTCTTTTTTTTCTTTTTTTTAAAGTCCTCCGTTCCCCGCTTTCCTGCTTGGGATGACTGAATACTCCAGAAGCAGGCACTTGTTTTCAGAAGGGGACTTGATTCAGGTTCTGTGAAATATTGTTCAGTGTGGTAATTAAGTAATGGGTGCTTACATATTCATTACAGTAGGCGATGAAATGTACATATGCATTGTCTTGTGAAATCCCCACCACCACTCCTCATTTAAAAAGCAAAACAGAACGTGTGGGCTCATACTTGGGAAAGGAAAACAGAACGCCCGCACCCCCACCCCAAAGAACTTTACTTAAAGCTGTCCATTTGAGCAAGACTTTATGAAAGATCCCAGAGATTTGGGAATACTTGCTAAGGTAATCCATTACAAATGTATGCTCTGGCATGGGAGCCGGAGTCGGGTCATGACCAAAAAATTTGGAAAGGCTGGTTAAAAGTACTGCCAAGCTAAAACCCAGTAGCTCTGACTTAGGCATACATCAGCATGCAGTGGGAGGAGGAAGGTGGGAGGATTAAAACGGGCTGGGGAAAAAATGCCTAGGAAGAATGATGAGCGATAATTCAGTCATCGAAATGACTTCATCAATAATACGCTGATATTTTACGGGGGGGGGTGTCAAATGGTTCTTTTCAGAAAAACAAATTAGCAATTTGCCGCATGAATTTAATTTTTAAGATCTATCTGAATAGTAATTTGGCGCTCAGACAGGCGTCACGGTTCTTTTGTTAATGAACTAAAATACACTGGGGGGTGATGTTGACCTAAAAGACACGCAGAGCTAAAACCGAAGATTTTATTTTCATTTGATTGAACTGGCAGGTGTCTTAAGGTGGCAGCCCCGTATAGAAACAGTTTTCTTCAGCAGAGGGAGCAAAATTTAAAAACCTTCTGCCATGGGGCGCCTGGGTGGCTCAGTTCTTAAGCGTCTGCCTTCGGCTCAGGGCGTGGTCTGGGATCGAGTCCTGCATCGGGCTCCCTGCTTCCCTGGGAGCCTGCTTCTTCCTCTCCCACTCCCCCTGCTTGTGTTCCCTCTCTCGCTGGCTGTCTCTCTGTCAAATAAGTAAATAAAATCTTAAAATACAAAACAAAACCCTCTGCCGGTTGCTTATCACTTGCCTGTACTTCTAAAGGGTTGTGACAGTGGCCAAGGTCTGGAGGGACCAAGGTGTTCAGAAGAAGGATTTGGCTTGCAGCTGGCATGGGTGGTCTTCGCCTTCCTCCCGTCTGTTAGGGCCTTGACATTGTAGCCAAACCGGAGGGATTCAGTCCTCTGCCAAGATGGGACGCAGACAACACATCCAAATTGGGGAAATAAACATGCATTCTTGTCCTTTTACACACACACACACACACACACACACACACACACACACACACGTGCACGCACTTTTTTCTTAAGCTTCTTCCCACTGTCTTTTAAAAATAGCTTTATTGAGATGTAATCCATATACCATAAAATGCATCCTTATAAAGTATACAATTCAGTGGTTTTTAGCATACTCAGAGTTGTGCAAACCATCACCACTGTCTGATTTCAGAACACATTCATCACTCCTAAAAAAGAACCACATACCCATTAGCAGTCCCTGCCTATGCCCTCCCTCCGGACCTCCCTCTGGGCCCTGGTAATCTCTGCTGTCCTTTCTGTTGGCTGTGGATTTGGCTTTTCTGGACGTTTCATAAAAATGGAATCATAAACTATGTGGTCTTTGTGTCTGGCTTTTTTCACTTATTATAATGTGTTCGAGGTTCATCCACGTTGTACCATGAATCAGTACTTTATTCCTTACACCCCCTTTACATTTTAAAAAATGGTGATAAAATGTACATAACAAAAGTTGCCCATTTTAACCAATTTTGAGAATGCAGTTAAGTGGCATGGACTTTATTCAAAATGTTGTGCAATCACCACCACTATGCTATCAATTTTCAAGACTTTATTCAGTCTTTTTTTTAAAGATTATTTATTTATGAGAGAGAGAGAGAAAAAAAAAGAGTGTGGGGGAGGGGCAGAGAGAGAAGCAGAAGCAGACTCCCTGCTGAGTAGGGAGCCCAACATGGGGCTCCATCCCGGGACCCCGAGATCATGGCCTGAGCCCAATATAGACACTTAACCAACTGAGCCACCCAAGTGCCCCAAGAATTCATTCATTCCTATTGCCAATAATACTCCATTGTGTGGATATACCACATTTTATTTATCCATCCATCAGGTGATGAAAATTTGTTTTCATTTTATTATAAATAATGCTGCCATGAACATCTGTGTCCAAGATTTTGTCTGGACATATGTTTTTAATTTTCTTGGGTGTATTCCTAGAAGTGGAATTGATTGGTCATATAGTAACTACATAGGTCTCTTACACGTCTATTCACATCCTTTGCCCATTTGTAAATTGGGTTGTCTTTTTTTTTTTTTTAAGATTTATTTTTTTATTTTAGAGAGAGAGAGCAGGCAAGTGGAAGGAGGGGCAGAGGGAAAGGGAGAGAAATCTCAAGCAGACTTCCCACTGAGCACAACCCAGGACCCTGAGATCATAAACTGAGCTGAAATCACGAGTCAGATGCTTAACCAACTGAGCCACCCAGGTGTCCTGGGTGTTTGCCTTTTTATTGTTGAGCTGTAAGTGCTCTTTATATAGCCTGAATACAGGTCACTAGTATGATAGATGATTTGCAAATAATTTCTTCCCTCTTGTCAGAGAAAGAAGGGTTATGTTGGTCCCCCCCCCTTTACCCTCAAATACATCTGAATGAGTTTGGGAATTGGCAGAAAGGATTATATTTAGTTAAGCATCCAAATTTGTTCAGAAACGTGTAGGTTAAGGAGAAAGGAAATGGAGGTTGAGTTATGTGAGATGTGGGTGTTGTAACATAAGAATGATCAGGGAATCCTAGGTCAACGGAAGCATGCCACTGAGGTGGTAATGCAGCGTTCAGACACGTATCACGCAGGGCAGTCTGGAGAAGAAAGGAGTGGGTGTTCTTGTTTTTAAAATCTGTGGTTATTGGTATGGACAAACGGACGAAAGCCACTAAGTGGGCAGACGATTAAAATGAAACGTCTTACAGTCAGAGCCCACAGCCCCAAAGCAAGGCCGGCTTGGTACATGCGGAAGTGTTCTCAGAGCACGTGTAGGTCTGTATGAATGTGCAAACAGCAATTGATCTGACAGCGTGAAGACACGGCAGCCTTCTCTAATTAAAGCCTCTTGATGACATTAAACTGTGTTGCTTAATTACAATAAATCATACACTAACAGATCATGTCTCCGAAGAGGCATTGTCAGTGTGCTGCATAATGGAAAAAAATTTGACCTTGTAATCGCGGGGGTTCCTGTGAGGCGATGGCTCTTGTCACCGAGAGGAATGTGTGCCCCACTTAAGTTTGGAATAACTCCGATCTTAGAGAATGCGTCCCGATAATTCTATTCATACAAAGATGTGTTTCATATGGACACGTTCTTTAAACGTGAGGCCGTTTTATATACATTGAAGGGACTAGAGTGTTTCATTCATTTGCTGTTTATTTTCACAGCCCTTAGTTCTCCGACCCCCTCTTAATTTTCAAGCTGGTCGGGGCTTGACTTCACTGCTACAGCTGTTTTGCACTCCTTGGGCAGAGCCCTTGCTCCGTGTCCCCTCCGTCAGTCACCTTTGGAGCCTGCAGACTACAGCTGGGTCACGCAGGTATTGGGCTGTTGTTACCAGAGCATCATGTTACGTATGTCCCTTTCTTAGATTAATACTGTAATAGTTGAGATGGTGTATCACTATAAACACAGAAGGTCTTTTTGAAACTCTTCATGAAGTAGTAGTAAAATACAGGCTAATGTGGGATTGGGAAGAGTAGTTTCTGTTCAAAACGAACCCCCACCTCCAGCTAAAGAACAGGAATATGATAGCGTATGACACTACCTAGGCTCATGAATGTTGCAATTAATTTATTTTCATTGGCTTAATTTTCAAAAATTAATGGTATTAAAACCAGTGGGGTCTATTTAATTTCTTCTTGATGCAGACTGTTGAACAATGACCAGCCTTTCTTCTCTTCTTGATTTTTGTAAATGGGCCTGGAAAGTCACTACATCTTAGCTCCATAGAACTGGATGGGGCCCCGGGGCTTACTCCATCCATCGCCCTCGTTTTGTAGCAGGCCGTGTTAGAGATGTCACGGTCACCTCGCCTAGGGCAGAGGTCTGACCCACATGTCCAAGGGCAGGGTGCTCTCTGCTCTGGAGCGCTACCTGTAACTCCACGTTTGGCTACTTCCCCCCCTCCCCCAATACACATTCTCTCCCCTTTCTTTGGATCCTGGATGCCATTATTTCCTTCCTTTTTCTCTTCCTGTTTCTGACCATTTTCTAGCTACTGTTTCATCTTTTTTTTTTTTTTAAGATTTTATTTATTTATTTGACAGAGACAGCCAGCGAGAGAGGGAACACAAGCAGGGGGAGTGGGAGAGGAAGAAGCAGGCTCCCAGCGGAAGAGCCTGACGTGGGGCTCGATCCCAGACCGCTGGGATCACGCCCTGAGCCGAAGGCAGACGCTCAACGACTGCGCCACCCAGGCGCCCCCACTGTTTCGTCTTTTGCAGCGTGTCCCTAGATGTTGAGGTGGCCACTGCTCTTGCTGGTGTGTGCAGAAGAGCTCCCAATGCTCTGTCCCTTTCCCCCCAGCCTCAGCCCTTCCTTCTTGGGTGACTGCTGTCTGTTCCTCTTGACCAGCAGTTATAACGGGCTGTGTCCTCCTCTGCCTTTTGGGAGATGTGGCTGTGCAGAGCCTGGCCCCTTCATCACCCCAGAGGAGGAGACTGTTCCGTGAACACTGTGGGTGGGAGATGGGGGGTGGTTCTATGGCTGAAACTCTGAAAACTGGGGGGGGGGAGGCAGTGCAGTGGGTAGATAGCCTCTGGGAGGGAAGGAAAAGTATGTCAAGTCTAACTTCTTCACTTGCGTGTTTTATGACACTATTTCTAAAATTTCAGCATGGTGTTAAAAATAGGAATCCAAGGATTAAATATTTTGGCTTGTCAAGTTTTGGAATGAACTACTTTTGTCAACCTCAAACATGAATAATCGCTAACATTTAGTTAGAACTGTAGTATACATTTTAAGTGTACATTTCAAGTAACATTTGTAAATTCCTGTGTATAATGGTAGATACTAAGACTTTTGTAAGGAAACCACTTTGCTTGGGAAAAGAGTGTTGTAGTAATTCCCAAATGTTGAAAACTGGCTCTCTGGAGTTTGTTAACAACACACACCCTTCAGTGTTCTGATGCAGCATTGGCTCACGAATGAAATACAGGGTAATGGTGGTGGTGTTTTAATTAAAAAGTAAGAAATTTTAAGTGTGTTACCGCATTTTGACGCATAACCAGGGTTATGCATTTTAACATACCATCCAGGTTAATTGTGATCCCGTCAGGATCGGAAGGAGTGCTGGACTTTGAGCAAATTCCTTTTGCCAGGCAAAGCTTAACTTATTTGCAGTATCGAGAGTGGTTCAGCAGGTCATGCATACAAATCAATTTCTGTGACTTTTGATTACCCCTCTTCTACGTGTTCCAGATTGTAGGGTTATCTCCGTGAATGCAGATGCTGTGCTCAGATGTCTGTGGAGTGCCCGCTGTATGCCCTTTCTCTCCGTGTGCACCTTCTTCTCGCTGCTTCTCTGATGGAGGATGCCGTTGCCCAGTGAGGTCACAGAGCACAAACATCAAGGACTGGTGTTTGAGCCCAGTTTTGATTCTGTGGCTTACGTAACACAAAGGGTGCCTCTGTTACTTTGCTTTTCATTAGCTGGGCAGGCAGCTTACACGCTACATGGGCATAGTGATGAGCACAGGCAGGTGCTAGTTTTCATTCCTTGCAGTGGACGTTTTGAGCCCCCGGACCCCCAGACTGTATGAAGTCTACTCCCCATCTTGCTTTGAATGGTCTTTTAAGTGATGAATATTGGAAGAGCTATTGAGTCGACGCGTTGGACACATCTGATTTGTTTCAGGCCGACTTCATCCATGTGACTTGGTGGTGGTCTGTATGTTTATTACGATTACAGCTCTGGCGGGGAAGGTAGATTTATGGTGTTGATGTCACAGTCTTTGTTCCAGCCCTTCTTAGCTCCTTCTAGGTCAGAAATGTGTCTCGATTCCTCTTCAGTGGGAAAAACATGAGTGTGAATGTGAGATAGTTTCAGTCAATACTCTCAGATCTCAGATGATCTTGTGACCTGTCTAGTCCTGAAGTCTCCTGTGGGATATTTTTTTTTAAGATTTATTTTTATTTATATGAGAGCGCGAGCAGGAAGAGGAGCAGAGGGAGGGAGGGAGAGAGAGAATCCTCAAGTAGACTCTCGTGCTGAGTGTGGAGCCGACGTGGGGCTCAGTCCTAGTACCCCTGAGATCGTGACCTGAGCCGATAGCAAGAGGCGCTTAACCGGCTGAGTCACCCAGGTGCCCCCACCTGTGGGATATTAACGGAATTTTGCTACGAAGCTGTGTGTTGGGACCTGTCTGTCTCTCCATGATAATGTAAATTCTGTCAAAGGCTTGGCCACCTTGAGGCAAGAGTAGGCTTGCAGCACTAATGAACCATCATATAAATGACCTTTATCTCTTAATTTTTTATACTTTTAAATTTTTAAAAAAGATCTTATTTATTCATTTGACAGAGAGCACAAGCAGGGGGCGCAGCAGGGAATGGGAGAAGCGGGATCCCCACTGAGCATTGAGCCCGATGTGGGACTCGATCTTAGGACCCTGGGATCATGACCTGAGCCAAAGGCAGATGCTTAACCGACTGAGCCACCCAGGCCCCAGGCCCGAACTTTATCTCTTTAAAAAAGAAAAGGAAAGAAAAGAGACTGTTTTCAAAAGGACATACTTTCTTCTATACCTACGCTATCCTTCCTGCCCATGTCATGTTAGAAAAAGTGAAAAAGTGTTATTTTCGCTGTTATGTACACGTTCTTGATGGTTTTTCTTCTGTGCAGTTTTGAGATGTCTCCTTGTTAATGGAAAAGCATGCAATACTCAAGCAGAACTCGTACCTTCTTCATGGCCTGTTCTCTTTTGTTGTATATACTGCATGTTTACATGAACAATCCTCCTCCCTCCACCCCACGTTCTTTCCCACTCTGCCACATTTTGAGTGGAAAAAAAAGTGTTCTTAAAGGGTGGTACGTTTTTTTCCCTCTGGAGCGGCAGATGTAAGATCTGCAGAGGCTTCCTTAAGCACGTGGGCTTCCAGTTTCTCTACAACAGACGGGGAAGTGGTCAAGTCCGGGGCGGGCCCCAGCCTCGCATCTTACCTGCCAGAAACGCTGCCTCGTCTCCGTGGGCCTGCCTGCCACAGCGAGGGTGCTCCCTAAACAAGACCTGCTATACTCCATGGGCCGGACCTTCTAGTTTGTCATCAGAGTTTATATTTACATATAAAATGTCTTCTTTTTGGGCAAGAATGTACTCTAGGAATTGCCTAAGGGAGGCCCATTAACTTTGCCATCGATAGCTGGATTCGCCATTATTCTGTAGTAAGTGGAGGTGAGAAATCCCATTGATGAAAAGCCGGGATGGGAGTAGTGCCCAGTCTCCTCATAGTACCTTCACTGATGGATACTTGGTAAAGGCAGCAAATAAAAGTAGGTTGATTATATTACCAGGAGGGCGGGCAGTACTGAGAATGTCTAAACATCAGGAACTCCTGAGAGAGGAAGAATATAATTTGGTACAGTCTGCTACTCTATTTTGTGTATGGTTTATTGAAAGTAGCCTTTTATAGTACATGAGTAATTTGTTTTAATCTTAGAACATTTAGAAACTCTGAACTCTTAAAATAAAATGGGAAAAAAAACAGCGACATTTGTGCCGCCCTGATAATTATTAACATTTTATGTTTGTCAGTTTTCCTCTTTTTCTCATCTAGTAGGCCGAAACAGGAAGAAACAAAACAGAAACAGTTCCCAAAGCTCATTGCACGTGCTTCTTCTCTTATTCCAAGTGTTGTCTTAAAATCATTTCTCTCATCTTTCTTTGTAATGGGCTGTCTAGTGTTTCAGTGTGCACTGAATCGCTGCAAAGCTCCCCTCCCCCGGCTCCGGGCAGTGTGACACTCTACCCCCTTTATATGGGCCTGTCGAATCTCTGGAACAGCCTCAGAGGACAGGGATGGCTATGGGAACCCGGGGCAAAGCAGACCCACACCCCCAGGGGGGTCTGACTCCTAGACCTTCAGCCAGCTCCCCAGCCACTGTACCCTGCGGCCTGCTAGAATTTATTAACACCTGGCTTTCTGGTAAAATACTGAATGTCCTCAAAGTCTAGTGCATTTTCATAATTATCGTCTTAAGATAAAATATGGAATTACTTGGTCCAAATATACATTTTTATTTATTTTTTAAAGTCTTGGTAAGTGTTGGGGCGCCTGAGTGGTTCAGTTGGTTAAGCGTCCAACTCTTGCTTTCGGCTCAGGTTGTGAGCTCAGGGGCCTGGCATCGAGCCCCGTGGCAGGCTCTGCACTCAGTGAGGAGTCTGCTCAGGATTCTCTCTCTCTCCCTCCCCTCCCCCCTCGCTTTCGTGCACGTGGGCTGTTCTGCTCTTTCCCCCTAAATAAATGAATAAAATCTTAAAAAAAAATCTTAGCTAGTCTTAACGTTTTACGTAACTCTTAAAATTCACGGAGACGTTCTGTGAGAGTTTCCTACTTTCTTTAAACTATAGAAAAAGCGAGGAGATGGTTTTTATTGCCGAAGTGTTTTTCACAGGATTATTCAGATAACCCCCTCCTACCTCAAAATGAACGTTCCTCTGTATTGTGACCTTTCTCCACCCCGATATTTAATTTGTTTATTTGTCCTTGTTTATTTTTACTTAGGCATTTAGTACTAGTACTAAATTATTCAACCATTATTTATATGCTTTGATTTTACAGTTTATTTACGTCCACGCTCGAAGATAGGCACCCTAAGTCCGAGGCAGGTAAAATAATGAGGATTGTTGTGTGAAAAGCTGCTTTACTGACCCATTCCTAGTTCAGGATTTTAAAAAACGCTGTTACGAATGCTTTCCGTAAATTGGTTTTGTGATTTCTGGGATTTTTCCACTTCAAAGAAAGGGTGTCATTAAGTTCTCAAATGTAACCAAATCGGTCTTACAATTTTGGTGGGCATCATTATTGATGGTGGAATTCAAAGATGGTGAATATCGTATTTAAAAACTCCCCCAAAGCTGTGTTGAAGTTACATTAAAGAATTGGCCGTGTACTGAGAGTATGATCACCTCCTGGTGTAAAATTAGGCTATTGTACATCAAAGAGGCCTGTGCTAAGTATGGTTCCATCAATGTCTTTGGAGCGGGGGAAGGGCGGCCCGACATCCTGTCACTGTGCCCTCCAACAGTTAGCAGATGTTCTGTGAGTTAATGTTGCCCTTCAGTTATCTTTGACAGAAGCAGGGTCTGGTGAAGATCAGATTGTTTAGACTAATGCACGTTGATCTTGGCATAGTAAGCAGAAGCTCTCAGCCTACTAGACAAGGAAGAGCCAGGTTGTTAAATTCAAAAAACAAAGCAATTAATAATTGGAGAATGGCTTCAGTGTCCTTGACTCATTCGTAGTCATTCATTCTGATGAATGCTGCTTTTTGATTTACCTGGGAGGACCTTTTAAATAGCTTTAGGGTATTAAGCTCCATGCTGCTGACCTTGCTGATCTGGGCATCAGCACCAGTGCGGGCTCTCCTTTCAGACCTCCAGGGAGAGCGAGATCACGGGGACAGCTAGCCCTTTGGGTGTTTCGGCTGCTTTGTGACACCTCGCTGTTTGGCACTCGCCCTGGAGGTTCAGTTTTATTTAATGCTTGCTTAATGTTAACTTAATGCGTGTGTATCACAGAGTCAAATGCGACGTCTGCTTGAGTTTTAGGGGAAGTATATGATATTCTGGCACACTTGGGAGTAGTAGGTGGTAATGTTATAGCTTCCAGAGGTGCCTGTTAAATTCCCTTTCATAGTCGACTACAAAGCAGTGGTCAGTCCTAAAGCAGTTTTGGGAAGTAGGCGAGAGAGGGAGATGTTCACGGAGTCTGTGTTCTGTTCTGTTCTGTTTTGTTTTAGCTTGGGTATATAACTTCTCCGGCATGCTCTCATGCTTCCTGTGACTGAGATCGAGCACTGGCATGTAACTGGTTTCCTTCCGTTGGTGTTGGGAGCGACCATGGAGTATGCGTAGCTCTGGCTGACCGAGCTGTTGTCTTGAAAAATAGAATGTCGTGAAAAATAGAACTTTTTGAAAGATCTTTTTTTTTTTGGAAAGAAGTTTCACAAGAAAGTCTGATGTGCTCTCTGGTGTTTTCTTAAACAGCTTTATTGAGATACAAGTTACCTACCCTACAATCCACCCATTTAAAGAGTATAATTCAGTGATTTTTAAGTGAACTCTCCAGGTTGTAGAATGACCATCGTAATCTAATTTCAGAATCTTCCCAGCCCACAGTTTCTCTGATTTTAGAAGTAAAATATCTCTTTCCACGAGTATAAATCATTCGGCGTCGGAGTTATTTTGATAGGTTCTAACCTACCTAGTTACGTGGCTTTTTATATTACTTTTATACATACTCTGCAGAAAATTTTTAATCCCAGCTTATCTGCCTTTTTGCTGGTCTCAAGTTTTCTGTAACAGTCACCTCTTCATGAGCTAAAATAATTTCAATTCCCTAACTATTGTAATGCTCAGAACATCCATAGATACCTAATTTTATTAATAACTTAAGCTGTGAAAATGCTACTGCTAACACCATACATTTCTGAGTACTTGGGATTATTTGCTATTTTAGATGATTATTTAAAAAAATTTTGGATTATCATTTTAAACAAGAATAGTTGAAGGTACATTTTATTTTTTAATTTTTTTGTCAAAGCCTGATTTAATTAGAATCTAAGTCCATTTGCTGCTGTTGTATAATCATAAAATATGCATCAAAAGTGATTCTCTCTGTATCGCTATTGTTTGTAATTTGTTTTTTTCCAAGAGGGGATAGAGTAGATTGAAGAATGCAGTGTGGTTTAATATTCTTAACCAGGGATGCGCATCTGAATCCCTGTGGAACCATAAAAATTCACCACTGTGAGTTTCTGCTTCCAGCAACTGGAATAACTGGAGTGGAGGCCAGCTCTGATGGTTGGAGCTGCACCCCAAATTGGTTTGTCTTTGGACTGAAAGTCTGAAGGTCAAGGTTATCAATTTATCTTGGTCTATTCGCGGACTTCCTGTTTTTTGCCTGTGTAATGGAGAGAGAGCTTTTGATATGAATTTTAGTGTATGGGAAAGTAGTTCAAGTCCTGGGGGTGGGGGGAGTAGGATTCAACCAAAATTGGTTTTATAATTAAATGTAGCTGACAATTTATCGTGCTGCTGGGAATGAAATAAAACCCATCTGTGCTTTATATAAATTGTATCACATTTATAAACTTACCCTTAAAATAAAAATTTTGACTTGACTTTACTCCCTTTAGATGGAAATTTTCTGACAAGGATTTCCACTTGCTTATGTTTTCTTAGGGTAGCACGGGTAAGGTTCTGGTTTAATATAGCCCCTAGCTTGCTTTGTTCTGTTTGGGGTAATGGAGCTTTGGGTAGACCAGAAGGCTGAGCTGTGGCTCTCTTTGGGAGTTTGCTTTGGAAGGGAACTGCCCGGGGTTAATCCTCTCCTTTGCTGTTGACTAAACTGTGCAGTCTGGGTCAAGTTAGCCTTTCCTTCAGGGGCTTGTTCTGTTCTTTTTTCTTTTCTTTTCTTTTTAAATTAAATATTTATTTGAAAGAGAGAGCGTGAGAGGGGAGGGGCAGAGGGAGAGAATCGCAAGCCGACTCCGTGCTGAGTGGGTTGCCTTGCCTGCCGTGGGTCTCGATCTCATGACCCACGAGGTCATGACCCAAGCCGAAACCAAGAGTCAGGGGCTTAACCGATGAGCCCCCCAGGCGCCCCTCATGGGGTGGTTCTGAGACTGAGTTATGATACATGGGCAGCGTATTCAGTAAATGTTTATTGTCTTTGTTGTTGGTGTTCAGCTGTTTGTATTTGAAATAATGAATTTTTTATTAAATGAATTTCTTGTCTGGTAATACTCCATTCTGTTGTTTTGTTGTCACATGTAGACTGGAAGCTTTGAAGAGGTTCAGACTCTTTCCGTCCCGTTTTGAAGCATCTATTTGGTGAATGTGACTTCTTGGTGGCTTAAAGGACTTTTAAATGTGCTTTCCAAAGACCCTGGCGTACATTAATGTATTCATTTATTCACTAGGAAGAGTAATTCATTTTTATTACACAGTAGCTTATAGCAGGTGTTAGAAACTCCTGTTGCTAACACTAATGGCAATCAGCATTTAACTTTTTTTCTTCACTGTCTGCTGTCTTGTGGTTTTCCACCATTTATTCTTAATTGTCATGTATAGTGGAAGTAATTAAATCCATGAGTCTCCTCCTCTTGTTATAAACGTTTGCACCCCTTTTAAGTTTTCTTGGCTTTCCCAGATTCTGGATTCAATTAACATGCTGATGGTTCTCTGGTTTGTAGGGCAGATGAGTCAGCCTCGGTGTAGCTTTTTTTCCTCCTTCCTTCCTGCTTTTCTGCATGTAGTTGATGTACCTGTGTATATAACCAAGCAAAGAATTTCTCGTCCTTTCTCTGGGAAGAAGGTGTGTGGAGCCACCGTGGAAAGAAACTTGCAATGCTTGGTTTCATTTTTCTTGGAGCGCCTGAGTGGCTCAGTCAAGAAGCGTCTGCCTTTCGGCTCAGGTCCTGATCCCAGGGTCCTGGGATTGAGTCCCTCTGTCATTGGGCTCCGTGTTCAGCGGGAAGCCTGCTTCTCCCTCTCGCACTCCTCCTGCTTGTGTTCCCTCTCTCGCTGCCTCTCACTCTGTCAAATAAATAAATAAATAAATAAAATCTTTAAAAAAAAAAAAAAAGTTTAAAATCGTTTGTCCTGACTGTGCCAAGTGGACACAAGCATTTGGATGTTGGTAATTCCAAACAGATTTTGAATACAGCGGTCAGAGTTAGGGCATTGAACTATTTTGTATCAGGAAAAAAACAGGCGGAGTGATTTTCCAAAACACTGTTTGACTCTCCTAACCTGAGCCATTAGGTGATTAAGTAATCTGAGTGAGTACATGGGGACACGTTATGCAGCCACACTTGCTGTAGCTGCTATATTTAAGGATTTCAGGTTGAGAATTTTGCTATGAATTATGTGCAGAATGAGGATGTGGGGAAAGAAGAATCTAGGGCAAATAAGTTATCTTCAATTGTTTCAGGATAGAAAGGGAATATGTTGGTTATAATGCAAGTTTTTAAAATTATTTTTTTTTTTAAAGATTTTATTTATTTGAGAGAGAGGGAATGAGGGAGAGGGGGAGCTCACATGAGCTGGGGGGGGAGGGTCAGAGGAAGGGGGAGAAGCAGGCTCTCCCCTCAGCAGGGAGCCCGACCCATGGCTCCATCTGGGCTGAAGGTAGATGCTTAACTGACTGAGCCACCCAGGCACCACCCCTGTAATGCAAGGATTTTAATGAAAATTGGGGAGGGGTGTATGGAAAGGGAGAAGAGAGTGTGCTTGCTCTCAAGAGAAATGGTGGTTTTATTTTAAGCTAGCAAGCATTCTCTTAAGTAGTTCAGAATCCATTTTGCCTTCCCTGATCACTCACGTGGCTGGTGAGCATTTATGAGAAATGGTTCCATTCCCATTATGTGTTGTAGATCCCCGGGCATATTGCATAATGTTTTATGTTTGAAGATGTGGACAAAAATGAGACGAAGAATGGGATGTTTGTCACCAATTGCACTGACTTCGTAAATAATACAATTCCGTTTGGGGCTTAAAAATTTACACTGCGTGTGTTGGTGTTAGTGGCTTGAAATCCACTTTACGGGCCAAGGAGATTTCATTATTTCTCTTTTAAGTGTGCTGTTTTCTCTGGATCTTCATTATAGCAGATTATTAGGGGGGAAGGGGCTATCGTAGTATTTTCTAAAATGTATTTTGGAAATTTCCATTGACTGCTTCCAACTTTTCATAAGCTCACAGAAATGGCTCAACATTTTAATTTGATTTAATATTTTGTTCCAGATGTTAACTAGTGGATTTTCCTTCTTTTTAGTTATACTTGAAAGGGCAGAGAGAACTGCTCTTGCTTTCTTCTCAAGTATAAAAACGTCAAAGTCAAAGTTAACCTTTATTCTTCCTTGAAACCATTAGAGGGTAGAAAGCGAGCATTTGCAGACAGGAACAGCATACAGCTAGATGAGAAGCAGCTGTACCAGGAGGATCGGGGCGGGAAGAGCTCACCAGAATATGCTTTGTTGCTGAGGTTTTCAGCATTTACTTATTTACTGCCTCTTTGGGTGGGTAGCTGGGGGGAAGTCAAGCCAATTAAATGGATAAAAGTTATTTATTTCCGTGGAAGAGGCAGGATATAGTAGACCGTCTCAGGCACACAGGCTGGAAGTTGAAGACTCCTTAATTAAGGCCACGAGAGGAACTCTAGGACACGGCTGAAGAAGTTTTTTTCTAAGTTAACAGCATGCGCATTAGGGATGGAAAGCATTTTCAGTGAGATTCCTTAGACCCTACTGTAATGTGAACTTACCACTTTTCTTTACAAACGAAAAGAGAAACCCCATCCACAAGGTTGTAGCTTATCTGTGGGTGAGGGGGGGTAGATTCGTACTGGTTAGTTCTAAAGGACCTCATTGGTATTTTAGCTTTTGTTCTCGAATCCAAGATGGTGACTTCCTTTTGGTGATGGAAGATGCTGAACAAAGATGTTCCATCTGAGAATGGAATTTTGTGGGCGGGTAAATTTTTAGTGTCTCCATCCACTGCCACAACCACATTATGTGCCCTAATTAGGCACATGTGAGTGAAGTAGGCCCAGCTGGGTTATTCCAAAGAGAATGGGTAGTGAGAAGGTTTCAGTCAGAACTATTTCCAGGTTGGAAAATTCCCACTTCTATTTCCAGGGTTGCTCAGTCTGGAGGTAGAGCACAAATTAAAGAGCACTGTTTTAGAAGTGGGATTGGGTTTTGGCACTGGCAGCTTGATAATTGCACTTTCGGCAAACGATCCTTTGGTGGGTTTGGGCCCGCCAGACATGAGTTGCTCCTGAAGAAGCAGTGAAGGGAAAGGGAAGGGATACGGTAGAGGGAGGTCTGAATGAGAGGAAACACCGACGCCCCCCCCCCACAAGTTCCAGAACCTTCCACAGGTTGCAGTGTTGTCTCCATAAGTGACAGTGAGGGAAAGCCACCAAAGATAACAGTGGATCCCAATTTCTCTTTCTGTCCTTTATCTGAATACACACAGGCATCTTTTCTAGTTAAAATTCTTGCCGGTCCTGTTTTGGAGATAGGGCAAATACCATGTAACTGTGTATTTGTTTGTTTATTTTAAAGAATTTATTTATTTATTTGTCAGCACGTGTGCACGTATAAGCTGGAGGAGCAGCAGGTGAGAGGGAGCCCGATGAGGGAGCCTGATGTGGGGCTCGATCCCAGCACCCTGGGATCATGACCTGAGCCAAAGGCAGATGCTTAACCAACTGAGCCACCTAGGCGTCCTTTAGCTGTGTTTTTGATGATGAAGTTTCTTCTCACACTTTGACCCCCTGATCTCTTGTCACAGATGTCACACCTGGTCACTCTTCTTTTTAGTGACCTTCTATCATGCAGGCATGACACAATGAAAGTTAGAAATTGGTTTGGAGGTGGTTACTGGGCCCACTCTATCTGAGACCTAGACGTTGGGTAAGGCTGCTGGACGTCCTTGTTCCAGTCTGTGGATACACAGCTTCCCTTCTGACTCACGACCAGAATTTGGGGGAGGTGGATCAAACTGTAGGCGTGGGTGGAGGCAGGTTTCCCTAATGGAGAGACCATTATATAGGATTGCCTTTTCTGTTTTGTCCGGCATATTAACCAGGCACCAGAAGTGACCAGTCTGCATTTTGCTGTGTTCATGATGAAGCCCAACCACAGGTCTTCTGGTCTACCTCACTCAGTTTCTCGTTATTTCTATCTGGAAATGTGTTATTTAGTTAATGTGTTATTTAACAGATACCCCTAATTAATAACATGGAGACCATATAGCCAATGGGGGAACATCGGTGCTCCTGACCAGTAGTGCTCAATAATTGGCATATTTTGTTGACTCTAAGTTGTACTTGGTTTTCATATTTTTAAAAAGCCTAAAATAAGAAATAACCCGGGTGGTCTCCATGACACGGTTTCCATAGCCTGAGCGTGAGTGAATTTGGTCATGGTGGTTCGTCTTGCCGTTCCTTCCATCAAGTTATAGGCACTGTTGGGACTTCGCATAATTGAAATGAAGTGAAGACTTCATCTCAACGCCAGATCATATTGTAAATTTATTTGGAGCAAACAGAGGCATGGAAATGAAAGCAGCAGGCTGCAAATTTCATATTCGCGAAACAAGTATTTGTTGTGGCCAAAATTTCGCGTTTTCATGCAAAACAACCACCAGGTGTTTTACAGGACCTTAAAAAAGAAAGGTCTCCCCCCACCCCCCGAGTAGATGAGGTTCTGGTGGGTCCACTAGGATGGCCTATTCCAGCGCACCTGAAGGCAGGAGAAATTGAGCCTAAAGAAAGAAAACGGAAAGCAAAGCTGGTATCTTGCACGACTAAGGGATCGCGTCACATGTGACTGACAGGAGGGTATGTCGTGTTAGGTATAAATATAATGCTGAATTTTTCATATTCATCGACACCAATACTTGAAGGTTATGTTTTTTGGTGAAGGAAGAGGATGTTGCTTCACATGAAGACTTAAAGAGCTCACCTCAGGGACCTTCATGTCTAGTGCGGGAGCCTGTCATTTTGGGGGGATGTCTGAGGAAGCATTCTGCTCTAAGAGGCGAACAACATGCTAAGATTCTAAACGTTTCTGAGGCAAAGAGACATTTTCAGTCAATACTTGAAAGGCGGAGCTGAGTTAACTAGGGGAAGGGCTGGTAGAGTTTGGGCAGAGCCCCTGTTTTGCTCCCACGACTAGCTACCAGGTGGGGATGGTTGTGTGAACCAGCCAGAGCCAACCTTGCTTCCAGCCCGGGCCAGTGTGGAGGGCCATGAAAAGACACTGTTGATAATGAAGCCGGAGGTCGGGTTTTCACCCGTCGTCTTCCCAGTAGAGTGCAAGCAAGCTTTCTGACCATGACTTCGGCTTTCTAGGCCACACTGTCCTCATATGTAAATTTTGGTGCAAGCGTGCAGAGTCCTGGCAATAGAAGGAGGTGCTTTTGTGTCCCACAAGCCGGGTCGACTGGAGCCTCAGAGAAGCAGCTCTATTCTGGGGGCCAGTCCTATTCACCGTGACTTTTATATTTGCTGATTTTTTTTTTTAAAGAAGTGACCGCTTTATGGGTTAAACTTGGAAGTTATTCTAGGCTTCTGCAAAGTCGCTGTGTGGTCCCTCTGTGCACACGCTTTTGTGCAGCGTTATAAATGGGATGTGTTGGCATCAGTCGCTGCTTCGTTTGGCAGGAAGAGAGACAGCCTGAGTCACTTTCCCTGGTGCTTCTTCCAGGCTTTCCCCCCCGCCCCCCCTTCCCTGTGCTGATCACATCTCAGGAGATTTCTCTGTACGAGCTCATTTGGGGCTTGGCTGGAGAGTTGATTAGAAGGAGCCTAGACTCCGGTATCTCTGCTCGTTTAAAGGAGAATGTGTGTGCCCAGTCCCGGGCCAGGAGGTATTTGCAGTCTGTGTTGATTTTTCTTTTTTATCTTTTTTTTCCCCACGAGTAGTTTGCCTCGTGTCTCTCAGAGCAGGGGATCTCCCGCTCTGCCCACTGGCTTGTCAGAGGCCAGGCCGGGTGCCTTCCTTGGCCTCACTGCTGCCTCGTCTTCCCCAGCACCCCCTCTACCCCCCACCTTACTCCCCTGAAATCCTGTTTGTTTCTTACACTCAGATTAATTTATGGACGTGTAATTCTTTATAACAGAACACTTTAAAGGCTGCTGTGAATCTGAGCAGTCATGCTTAGCTGAGATTCCTGTGAGGCTGTAGGTTTTAACAAGTACAGCTCTTTGAGTCGTTGACAAGAAACTCTCTTTAGATTCTTCCCCCCACCCCCTTCCCCCACATTCATGTCACACTGTCCCCTGTCTGTGCGTGGTTTCCTAGTAACACGTGCACTGTCACTGTAGGCGAACCGTTTTTTTTCCTCTTGGCTCAGATGTCGACTCCCAAAGAAGGAGTCACGCACCTGCCTCCCTGCCTATTCGCGAACGGGCGAAATGGTGGTGGGGGGCGGCCTGTGTGGGCCGTACGGAGGAGACTGCTGTCTCTCCTTCCTTCCCCCTCCTCATCTCTCTCCTTTCTCTCCCTTAACCTGCTGTGAACAGGAGGTTGTCTGAATGTCTATTAAGTAGTTTCCTTGGCGGGCCTGTCATGTAGGGAACAGACGACGGATGGCGTGTTTCCAGCTGACAGAGCAGGTGAAAGGTAGTAAGCAGCTCCAGCATTTTCCTTTCCAGACATGCTCCTGAGCCTAGATTCACGGTGGAGGAAACACTCATTGGATGTGCAAAGTTTTATGAGTTAAATGTAGTGTGGGAGAGCAGAGGCTATTCTCGAAGGGCAGCTGTATTGGGATAGATCAATACCTCTGTTTTATTGTCCAGCAGTTCCATTCATGGATGCGTGTCCCATTTCATCTGTTCGTCAGTTGATGGGTGTTTGCGTTGTCTCCACGTGCGGGCCATCACGAACATCTGCGGGCAGGTTGTGTGGCCATTTTGTTCACTTGTCCTAGGTGTACGTACCTAGGGGTGGAATTGCTGGGTCTCGTGCTGACTCCCTTGAACCTTTTGAGGAATGAGCCCGACTGTTTTCAAAACCACTGCACCAGTTTTCATTACCACCAGTGTAGGAGGGATCCAATTTCTCTGCGTTCCTGTCAACACTTATTATTGTCTGTCTGTCTGATTATAGCCATCCTACTGGGTATGAAGTGGTATCTCATTGTGGTTTCGAGTTGGAATTCCCTCATGGCTTAATGCTGTCAAAGCTTATTTTCATGTGTTTATTATCCCTTTTTGGTCTTAGAGTAGAAATCTTGAGGTTAATTCCTATCATCCTATCTGAGAAATTTTCAACACATTCATGTCTTCTTTCTTTATTAAATTTCTACTTTAGTGCTAGTTTTGAGAAGAGCAGTTGGGCGGTGTCTCTATTTAGGAAAAGATAAAAAGCATTACTCAGGAAGGGCGCTCTTTGAGTAGTAAAATCAGAAATAGAAACTTCTTATCCCCAGGTAAATTAACACGACTCCAGCCGTCAGTTGCAGACTTAGAAGGGAAGCCCTTGCGACATTAAATGATCGGGCTTCTAATGTGCGTTCCGTGTTCCTCTTTATTGAGAAGTCAGAACAATAGTAAAACCCTTCAGCCAGTTCACTGCTCCCCTCTGCGCCATGATTTCAATGCAGGAGAAAAAAAGTCTTTTCAATGGAAACACTCAATTACTTTGCTGTTTCTAGGGAAACAGAGAGTGTAAGCTTTGAGAGATGGTAGTTCTGGATGAGCCTACGAGTTCCACCCTTTATTGTTGGCCCATTCAGGTGTTCTTGCTTTATCAGGAGCTGATTGTTTTCTTTAAAAAAAAAATGGGGGGAGAATTCTGCCAGGTGTGTTCCTGAAACGCTGTCCCCTTAAGGGGTGTAAAAAGTACTTTGCCAGTGTGATTTCACTAAGGATCTTCACATGGGGATGTTATCCTGGGCGGTCCTGGTGGACCCAGTGTCATCACGAGGATCCTTATAAAAGCAGAGGTAGGAGGCGGAGGTAGGGAGGAGGGGAGGCGAGGTTGCTGAGGGGCGGTCCGGCCGTGCTCTCTGAAGATGGGGTACGGGGCCACAAGCCACGGAGTACAGGCAGCTGGCTTGAAACAAGGCAAGACACTAGATTTCAGAGCTTGTGGGAGAAGCCAGCCCTGCCAGCCCCACCCCTCCCTTATAACCCGGTGAAACTGATTTTGAACTTCGTTCCAGAAGGTACGCGAGTAAGTTTGCGTTTGTTAGACGCTAGTAACAGCAGCAGGAGAAAACCAGGCCAAGTGTTCTCTTTGTTCTGTCGTCCCTCACTAATAGAGGGGGCATTCCCTCACTGCACCCTCTTTGTGCCAGACCCGCCGTGGGATACCACGCAGTTGGCATGACTTTGGGCACAGACTGGTGAAGGCAGTCCGCGAGATCACACAGCTTGTAAGTGGTTCCAGATTCCATGATTTTTGTGGGGAGGTGGGGGTTCACGCTTGACTTTGTTAGCTACGTGAGTTAACTTATCCCTTTGACCCTTTTTTTTTTTTTTATGGTTTTAAAAAAAACAACTGTTTAATCCTAGAGAATCAAGTTTTGAATACAGTTGACCCTTGAACAGCTTGGAGGTTAGGGGCACCGGGCCCCCTGAGCTGTTGAAAACCTGCGTATGATTCTTGACTCCCTCAGAACTTAATTCCTAAGAGCTTACTCCTGACTGGAAGCCTTCCTGGTAGCATAAAGTCGATTAACATGTATTTTGTACGTTACGTTATTATATACTGTGTCCTTCCAATAAAGTAAGCCAGAGAAAAGAAAATGCCAAGGAAATCCTAAGGAAAATCTGTTTACAGTCCTGGGCTGTGTTTATTGCAAATGCCTGTGTGTAAGTTGGACCCGTGTTGTTCAGGGGTCGACTGCATCCTGAATGCTCCACACAGATCTTGCTCCATTACGGGCGGGATTCAGCGGGTAATTGAGAAAACCATACACTCCATCCTCTGACAAAGGAGAATGTCATGGGTGAGAAGCCCAGTGAAGAAAGTGAAGCAGTTACTTAGACGGTGTGGTAGGCTGGTCTGAGAAGACTTTGTTGAAAAGGTGGTGTTTGAGGGGCGCCTGGGTGGCTCAGTGGGTTAAGCGTCCAGCTCTTGATTCCGGCTCATGTCTTGATCTTGGGGGTCCTGAGATGGAGCCCACCTCAGGCTCCGTGTTCAGCAGGGAGTCTGCTTCTCCCTCTCCCCCGTCCCTCCCCCTGCTCAGACAGGAGTGTGCGTGCCTGCGGGCTCATTTGGGCGCTCTCAAGTAAAAATCTTAGAATAAATTAAAAAGGTGGTATTTGAGAAATACTGTGATAAGGGAAGATCCAGAGGAAGAGACTTATGGGAGAAACAAGTGCTAAAGGGTATTTAGGAGATGGGTTCAAACCATTGTAAACCAGAGCAGAGATGCAAAGTAAATACTGAAAGTTAAGAATGTTGGTTGAGCCCATTCTGTCATGAATGACTGGAATCTTGCTCCTTCCCTTGCTGGAGGTTTGATCACTACTGTTGGCCAGGCAATGGCTCTGGTTCTAGAGGGGAGCAGATCCCACACAGCCCTGTCCTGCCCTTTGTGAAGAGGAAGTCTGTGGGTCTTCAAAAGTCGTATGAATTATAAAGGGACTGCTTTCCTATATGTTGACTTCTTTTTTTTAATTTCAGCAGTACCTTAGTAGAAGTTTCTAGTGAACATAAAACCAAAATAAGCTCATATTCTGTTTCACTTAAGCTGCAGTATTAGTGGTATTTTTTGTATTGAGAAACTAGATTTTTTCTTGGTAAAACGTGATTATGGTTTTGTTTTGAATACTGACGGGTGATTTTACAAGCCTTTTTAAACTCAAGCCCCGTTTGCCAGTAATATTCTTTCTAGAACTTCCACATGGAATAAAATACTAGTAACATCAGTATTGATGCTCAGTATCTCAAAGTAATTTAAAGTAGAATTTGTTTTGAAATGAGCAGATTTAACATCCTAAGTTTTTTGTTGTTGAGGTAAAGTTCACATGATAGAAAATTCACCGTTTTAACCATTTTAAGGTGTATAGTTTTCAGAGTTTTCTTTCTAGAGGTTAAGATAAAAGGCTCCAGACTCCTGTTTGCATCGAGCAGAAAAGCTTTGAACAAAGTGAAAGATCCTCACTAGGGAGAGCGCCCCAGAATGTCCTGAGGTAGGTTTGTTGGAGCCAGACAGCAGGCTCTGCCTTGGCCAACCTGCCTGTTACCTCAGCACTGCATTACTTCACGTAAATCTCTTAGAAAGCTTCCCAGAAGGGGCGCCTGGGTGGCTCAGTCGGCTAAGCCACTGATTCTTGGTTTTAGCTCACATCACGATCTCAGCGTCATGAGATCGAGCCCCGCATCGGGCTCTATGCTTAGTGCAGAGTCCACTTGGGACTCTCTCCCCCTCTGCCCCTCCCCCCCTCAAATAAAGCGTGGTTTTTGTGTGTGTGTGTGTGTGTGTGTGTGTGTGTGTGTGTGTGTGTGTGTTTTTAAAGGCTGCCCAGCATATATGGTAAGCAGAGAGAACCCTGGATTTTGCAGTGGTGAAGATACCCGTTTTCGTAATAGAACAATTCTTGGTCAGATGAATACAATTCACAGGCTAGTGAGGATTATGAGGCAAATGTGCAGACTTATTTTTTTTTAAGATTTTATTTATTTATTTGACAGAGAGACAGCCAGCGAGAGAGGGAACACAAGCAGGGGGAATGGGAGAAGAAGAAGCAGGCTCATAGCGGAGGAGCCTGATGTGGGACTCGATCCCACAACGCTGGGATCACGCCCTGAGCTGAAGGCAGATGCTTAACCGCTGTGCCACCCAGGCGCCCCTGCAGACTTATTTTTATGCTCTTCACTCATTAGTATTTTCTGTGCTGCTTCTCTTTAATCACAGGTTCATTTTGGATAGGATTTATACAGTACATGTCCATGAACTTAAATCATAATTTCAAACTGATAACCTCGTAATCACAGTGGGAGCTAGTGTGGTTGATTTGATGGACAGCTGCCTCACGTGCTCATCTGAGTAGTTCTCAGGCTGTTTTTTAAGGGAGGATCTCTGCTTTTCTTTATTGATTTCCCCCCCTTAAAAAAATCAAATGGGCATTGATTGGGAAATCGTATCAAATTTAGGGGAAATAACAAATGCCCAGAGGAATGAGAAATCTTTTCTCAAATATTAAGCTATAGTTTATTTGGTGGGTTTTTCGGAAACTTTCCGGTTGGTACCAAAGAAAATGAATGGTCCTTGCATTCTGCTTCTGTATTTAAGGAGGGTAGCAGCATGTTGAACCCTGAACAGTCCTCTCTGCAGGCTCATAGACGGGGCCTCTTGTTGGAGCCTCTTCCAGATGTGTTTCTTTGCATCTCACTGAGAAGCAGTTCCGCCTTCCTCCCGGTTTATTGTTGGCCGTGTAATTTTGTTTATGATGTTTTTGTTGCTGGTGGTTTTTCTTGTACTCTGTACTCTGACTCAGGAAGCCCGTCTCCTTTTCTATTTATGGTAATTACTAGAGAGCATTTTCTTTTGGCCCTTGGGGAGCTCCTGCTGTGTTTCTTTGTGTGGGCATGTATGTTAGCGTTGCAAAGTGTTTTCTTTGAGGTCAGGGCTTTTGTAAAATGGTCTGAAAAGTTTGTCGAACCCCAACTGGCCATTAAAAATTTTTGTGTGTTTTGTATAGGACTACCCACCCTGCACCCCCACCCCCCACCCCTGAGCTTTACATCAACGTTAGGGATAAAATCCATCCATTACTGTCCTGTGGGAAGGACAAGATCTATTTTCTCTTGTGTGTGTGCCCGCCAGGTTGGAGAAGGTCTTTTTGAGAGCGACCCTGATAACTGAGGAATGTTAGGAACAAAAAGCGAGCCCGCAGGCCGCGGAGTCTCTCTGGAGACAAAGTGGAATTATAGGTTCACGGTGGGCAGGAGATACCCCAGAATGTAGAGCCTCACCGTCCCTGCTCTACTGTACAAGAAGAGGAATAGAAGCTTCACCTGTGTCTTTCAGGTAACTTGGGGACTGGGGGTATTTGGCAGTAGCTTGAGTTTTAGATAAATGAGAAGAAAAACTCAACACGTGGAGGTGGTTGGTGTTTTTTTTCCCCCCTTTCCCTCCCTCTAGTAAATTGACCTTAGTTTAGCTACCTTCCCTGTGATGGGATATTGGGGTCAGAGGTCACCTACATTTCAAATCTGTCCCTCCTGACAGAATTAAATACACAAGCAGTCCTAACCTGGTTTCCTGATTCTTGTACTGAGATGTTATTTTTGTATTTATTATTGGCAAACGAGAACCGATCTCTGACTCAGACATGCAGGGTTTCCCTCATTCAGTGGGAACTCTGGAAACTTTGAGTAGTTTACAGCCATTCGATTCACTTCCTTCAAGCTAATAGGTGCTCAGTTTATGTTTCAAGGAACGAAAGCTTTAGTATCTGCTAAAACTTTTTTTTTTCCTCTCTATTTCAGAGAACACTGAAATCTTGATCTTCGAGAATTTCTGTAAAAACAGTAAAAGTGTATTAGGACATTCTGGGTATCTATTTAAATAGTTATCTGATTTCCTTATTTACATGAGTTTCTTTCTGTTTTCTTAGCTTCATTTGCTCAACAATTCTGACACTCCTAATATAAACAAGGGTTGCTGTTGGGCAGTTGTTAAGAATAGTCATTAGTGCTGTGAGACTGCTTTTTACTAAGGGTGGCAGTGTCAATAGATAGATGGTCCCAGGGCTGAGTCCCAGAGGTGTGAATCTGGGCTTATCAAAATCTTGGGGCACATGCCACAACCCCGACCTATTAACATGCCACAACCCCAACCTGTTCAAGTCCGAATGGGGGTGAGGTCTGTACTTCATAAAGCTCCCCAGGGGGGTTTCCAGGGCAGCCAAGCTTGACACACGTAGCATTCTGGAGAAGAGCTTCCGGGGCTGCTCAAACCTGAGCACAAGTCCTCAGCAATGGACGTGAGAAAGACTGACTTATTTGGAAGATAAGAATATGGGGTTTTTTTTTGGGTAAACCCAGTAAAGGAGTATCTTTAAGGTGAGAATCTTGGTTTCAGGGGCCGGAGGTATAGCAAGGCGGTGTGGCTCGTGGCCGTGGGTAAAATAAGGATGTTCATTACTCACCAGCCATTGGGTTTCTGTATTCTGCCTCCAGGTCTTGGGGTTTACGCCTTTTGGATTTTGTAGTGTTCTGCCCTTCGGTGTCCCCAACAGCTTTTCTGTCTGTGGGTCTAGCCAGGATCCTTCCTCAGTTCACTTGAGGGGGAACAGATTGGAATTTGGATCTCCACACAGATCTTTGTTTTGTGACCTCTTGAAAACGTCACTGCGTCGTCCCGGTGTTGCCGTACGGGGCATCTTGTGACCGTATTTTGACTACCTATGAGCACAGGCCTCAGGCCAGTGTCTCCTTGGGTGCCTGTCTCTGCATAGGGGTGGATGTTCGTCCTTTTTCTTATTTGCACGTGAAGCCTATATAGAAGAAGGGATAGTTTTGGGGTGTATGACAGATTGATTTTATTTAGGACTTCACATGGCTGAACAGAATTTTCTTACCAGCACCAGCTGATGAGCGCCAGTGTCACCTGTATTGATCACTGCCCCATTGTTGACCGGCCATCACTGGTGAATTAGGGCTGTGGTGACAAGTGGGTTTTTATAGAATGACTCTTGAGTACGTGAAACCTCCATTTTCTCCCTTCATGCTCACCCCTCCGTCTTCACTCGCTATTTTTAAAAGCATTATCTTACCTAAGGCTCTAGAAACCTTCTTAGCCATAAAATGAGTCATCCAGGTTAGCCAGCCCTTTATTTGACTTCGTTCCTAACTTTCACATGGACAAATAAACTGCATTTTCTGCCCTTCAATAAATTAGGGTACAAGAAATTGATGTTTAAACTACTGGTTATATTCCGATCTCTCGTTCTGACCCCTGGCCTGAGCTCTGACATCTCTCCTAGGGCAGGTTATAGGAAACTCAGACTAGGAAGCCTAAAAATGAAACTCTGGTTCCTCCCTTCTCTCTGTTCCAGAGCACTCTTCTCAGAAGTGTCTTCCTTTTCCCCCCGAGGTGAGACTCCGTTTACGGAGATGAAACATTTTGGAGTTTATCTTTAACTCCCCCCTTTGTCACACATTCTAGATAAGCATCGAGTTGGTTCTGCCTAATAAGTGTTTGTTCTCAACGGAGCAGTCCCTGGGGGACTTTTAAAAAATGTAGATCAGATTGTTCCTTCTTTGCTCAAAACTTCTCCAGTGGTTTCCATTGAGAGTAAAATTGTCCTCTGCCTGCTGCTTTATTTTTTCATACATGCTGGCTGACGTGTCAGTGGTAAGCTTCCACTTAAATCCATGTTACTTATAACATGAGTTTTTGCTTATCACTGAAATGTCAGCAGAGGAAGAATCATGACTTTGCCTCCAGATAGCCATATTTGCTTTCCCTAGCAGCTTTGATTTAAAATGAGATTGTATACATGCAATGTTCTCTTTGTGGGGGGTCATCCCTCGTGACTTTAGGGGAGCTTTGTCAGCCTATAGGTGAGCGTGAATCTCTTCATTGAACCACACACTGGTACGTTGGGTTTTATAGAGCTAAATAACCACAGGAAATCTTGTCCTGCACGAAAGGAACAATACTAGAACTGGCTTGGATGCACGCACCAAGGAAGATTTCCATTTTTTTTTTGGTGGCAGTAATGATGACTTGGAAACCAGTGTGAAATGGTGATCTAGTTAAATCTTGTTACTGGACTAGGACTAGATTGACTTGTAGGAGATCTATCCATTTGAAAACCATTGTTATCTTGTACAGAGGGTCCTGGTCACACAGAATCATGCATTCTATGTGATAGGAAACCAAGAGCTGTGGGTAAATACTGAAACAGCCATAGGTGGTAAATTGAGTCTAATTGACTGTTGAGCCCAATTGACTGTGTTTCTTGGTACCAAGGTATTGATATGAAAACGAATTGAGAATGGACTCTCACTGGTTCATTTAGAAAGTCTGTTCTTTATTTTCTGTGGAATTACTGAAGTCACAATGATTATTTAGTTAATAAACGCCAGTACTCCGGTTTCCTGGAATTTCTTTTGGGATGCAGATGCAAGATGAGAGAGAGGTCACCTCTTGTGGAGGTTGTCCTGGGGGTGGGTATTGAGAGTTGTGGGGGAATTGCAGCCTAGAAGGTAAGTTGGGTTGATTATAAAGGAATTTTTGTAGGCCATGCTAAGAAATTTGGAAATTTCCCCTGTAGGAGTCACTGGGGAGCCATGGAAGGCTTTGGTGTAAGGGGAAGGAATGACATGGATTGATGGTTTTCCAGGGTAACTCATGGTCGCTCTGTTTTTTTTTGTGTGTATGGTGTGTGTGTGTGGGGGGGTTGTTTTGTTTTTGTTTGTTTGTTTTTAAGAGGAAGACTGTGTGTGGAGGATGGTTGGGCCAGGGATTGGTTGGTGGCAGTCATTTTGGAAGGTTTCCTCTGTAAGAGGGGAGAGGAGAGTGTGTTTCAAGGCTGTATCTGAGGACTAGAAAGACAAAGAGCATTATACCTGGATTTAGGGAGTGGAGGTGAATGAGAAGGTGCCACGTCCTGCTCTAGGATTTCAAATCGTGGGTAGGCAGGAGGTCTGTAGGAGGGATAATTGCGGTAGAATCCCACAAGACGGTGGGGGCGGGGTAGAGGAGGAAGGAGATTGTCAAGAAAATGCATGAGTAGTCATAGGTATTAAAATCATTACAGATTGGGAAGCGCAGAAAAATCCTAGTTAAAAGTGGTCGGGGGACAGGAACTAGGAAAGCGAGGGGGGAATCAGGTTGCCAGTAGAAAGTTTGTGTTAGATTTGGCAATTACCATGCTTTTCATGGCAGTGAGAACCATTTTCCTAGGGAGCGAGGAAGTCCAATCCACCACAAGGCTGGTGTGCACCTGTGATTCTCCAAGTGTGTGGTCCCCAGGCCAGCACTGTCAGCATCACCTGGGAGCGACTGTGGAGGTGGGGCCCCCAACGGGGGGCGGTCGTCAAGCCTTGTGGAGGTTTCTCACGGATGCTCGAGTTGGCGATCACTCTTCTACACATGGGGAAACAGTTCTAGAATTGGGAGTCCAGGTCCCTCTTACCTCGAGGCCACTGTCTTGTTTTCCATCTGTTTCTAAGTGTTCACTCCTGGGAGATGGTTTCGAATACACCATGTGTGCTAGACTCCTTGCTCCTTGTTGGGAGCACAGAGATGAATAGGGCACACGGCAGGTGCTCTGGACTCAACACCGACTAATTCGGGTGGGATCTGTCTTCACACCTCTTTGCCTAAGGTTGGTCGTTTGCAGATGTTTGTGTGATAATACTTCATAGGCCAGTTGTAAAATGGGGAGGGGACTATGTGCGAGAAACACGTAGGATGTGGCCTGCCACATAGTGGTCTACACTTATCAGTGTGTGAAGTGCTCATAGAGGGGGAGGCAGACATGAAAACGGTTTCTGGAGACCCATCAATTCTAGGTCATTCTCTCTGCAGAGGGCTGGAGGGTATGAGAAGGGGGGGGTAAAACACACCAGCACAAATGTGGCATAGGATCCATTTACCCTCAACCCAAGGGCAGGATTTTATTTGTATGCTTTCTGATAATTTGATAAGTTTTCATAAAAAGGCCAAAAATCGATCCAGTGGCTTATGATCTAGTGGGACCAGGCAGTTGGTGTCCTGGGCAGGTACGTACACTTACGCTTACATCCTGGATGGGGGCACTGCTGAGCCAAAAAAGCCAACAAACCAGTCAGCTTCTTGATGGAACTCCTAAAACGTTCCCAGCAGTGTCCTAGGGCCTCAGGGAGGAAACAGGAGTGTAAAAATTGCTCAGAGGGCCATAACCTTGACTGGTCCTGGCAGGAGCTGGGGCAGCAAGCCATCTCAGTGGTTTGGGTCACTCTGTTGGTGCTTGGAAACTGGCTGGTGGAGAACAGGCTTTTGTCTAGTCTTAATCCTGGAGGATTTATTTTAATGATTTATTTATTTTAGAGCACGCGCATGTGGTGGGGAGGGGGGAGAGGGAGAGAGAGCAAGAATCCCCAAACTGAGCTCGGAGCCAGATGTGGGGCTTGATCCCAGGACCCTGAGTTTGACACTCAACCAGTTGAGCCACCCAGGCGTCCCTCCTGGAGGATTTATTTTGTGGGAGAGTCCTTAGAAAATGATTTGAAGACCTACAGAAACGGTGTGTTTCCAGGGCTTCCTTGTAGACTGAAAAGTCTCCCACTTTATCCCCAGAATTCCTCTACATCCCCTGCAAAATTGAAAGGCCCGGTGTAGCAGAGAGGATGGCAGCTATTTTCCTGAGCATTGTATGGGTATCTGTAATTCAGGTGGTTCTCCCCTACTTGCGACTCGGATTCTTGTGCAAAGTATTTAATATTCCCGAGTTTTCCTAAGCATAAAGGTACATCCTTTGAAGAATCTCAGGGACATGATGGAAATGCAGCAGGAAGTGGCCCACAGTCCTTGAAACCCTATCCAATGAAACACAAAAAGGATACTCTGGAAAGAAACGTGTTAGCCATGGGAGCTTCTGGTGATGATGGACACATTCCGTAGGGAGACATGCGGCTGTTGAGCACCTGAAGTGTGTCTAATACAACTTGGAACATATATTTTTTTTAATTGTAATTAATTGTAGATGTGGCTACATGTAGCTGGTGGCTACTCTATCGGTTAGTGCCATTTGGGGAATTTTGGGGAGGGATGGGGTGTATTCTTCACATTAAAAAGGCTTAATGATGAGAAGATCCAAATCGGTTAGAATTCCTTTGGGAACCTACACGTTAGTAACATCCCCAAATGAAGTCCTTGTCTACTTGCCCCATCAGCACTGCTGATGCTGAGTCGACTGTCCTTCGTTCTGCTTGGGTTTTTGAAGACACCGGTCCAGCATTTCTTTGTCACTTGATTTTTAGTGCTTTCCCCATCTCCCTACACTTGAAGGTAGATGGTCAACCCAGAGAATTCTTGGAGGTTATCCTGCTGTAGGTCTCGCGCCTTTCTGATGATGTCGAAACCACTAAGTGTTGGATGAAGAGCTTCGGGAGGGTGGACGGTTCCCTGACTGCACCGCTTACCCGTGAACGTGGGGCTGTCGCAGCCCATGCTGCCGCTGTCTTGACAACAGCAATGTGACATGCTCAGACGCAAAAGAGCTGACTTGGCAGCTGCCCAGCAGATTTTTATAAAGACTCAGTTGGTGGCCGGAGAATCAGGCTGTCAGAGTTGTGTGTTATGCAATAAATCGTTTTCAGCAGAAGTTCTTAATCCAATTTCAGCTGTGGCTTTTTTTTTTTTTTAAATAGGCGGTAATCAAAGATAAGTACACATTATTTAATGGGAGTTTGGAAGAAGTAAAACTTTCCTTGCATAAGCATTTTCAGGCCGTTTACTTTATCCCAGGAAGCATGTCTTTCTGAGGGAAATTTGCTGCTGGAAGTGCTTTTTAATTTAAAGTCCAGGCAGAGCAAATATCATTCACAAGTTCAGTAAGTCTGTGGTTTCCTGGCTGCTTGTCCACTTTCTAGATCTGAATATTCTTTGATATTGTCAGCATTGACCGTTGATCCATTTCATGGAATTAAAAAAAAATGGATTAGCATCAGGTTGATTTGAGAAATGGAGATTTGTAATGGAGAAGACATGATTATTTTTGAAAAGGGAAGAAACATTAAGTTTTAGCCTGAGTTATAGCGCTCCCATTTTTCAGTATTTTCTCATTTATTTTTTGGCTCTGTACATCCTTGTTTACGTGGAATCCATGTCAAGAATCAAGACAGCCTCACCTCCCCTACCCCTATGCCCCCCTTTTTGGGGGGGTGCTTTCATTGTTACTCTTCTCAAGCTTGATGGAAGAGGCTGGCGTTTCAGACAGCAACACATTGTATTAAGTAGGACGACTTAACAGGTATACGCAGAGCTTGTTCTGAAAAGAAAAGGTGTTCATGGGGAGGGTTCCAGTCGTTTTCCCTGGAATGAGGAAAGCGCTCTCAGTTTTTCTCCATCTCCCTCACGAACCCGGTCTTTCAAATTTTGTCTCTTTACTTGTTGGCTCTGTGCACCTGCCAGACCCTCCCCCCCCCCCAATTCTCCTCCTCTCCATGAAGTGCTTATTTCTTGTTAATCCAACTTCGGGTCGGGTTAAGCGTTGGAGTTGGGCCATGGCACTCCCTTTTCATTTTCAAAGGAGTAGAAAGTCACAAGTTCCTCCGTTCCCAGAGCCTTGGCAAGGTGCATAGAGAGAGGCTATAGCACATGCTGGTGGAATTGGTTAACTTTTCCAGTGGCTCCTGTGATCCAAACACCTAATCATTTGTCTTAGCATTTGTATGAGCCATCGTACAGAGGTTTCCTGAAGGAGAAGGTCTTCCTACCTTTGAATCTGAACATTCTCTTTCCGAACAATCCCACCCTCCCTTCCACATCTGCTTGTTGAACCTACAGGAGGTTGCAAAGAGCATTTGATTTCCTGTGCGCCCTCCCTGTGGAAGCATGAGTGTTTGCTGTGGACTGTGATGCCATCTTTACCTGTGCCAGTCCCAAGGGATCCCCCCCCCCCCAAGCAAGTTGACCTTTAAAACCTCAGTGGGGAGGTTCTGGATTTCAATTTAAAACACAGGTGTGTATCACTGCATTTCTGGTACGTCTTGCATGTTGGTTTTATTTTTCTTGGGTGATGTGGTTAAAAATGATTTCTGGTGTATTAGACTTTTTTTTTCTTTTTCTTTTTTTTTTTTTTTTAAGATTTTATTTACTTATTCGACAGGACAGAGACAGCCAGCGAGAGAGGGAGCACAAGCAGGGGGAGTGGGAGAGGAAGAAGCAGGCTCATAGCGGAGGAGCCTGACGTGGGGCTCGATCCCATAACGCCGGGATCACGCCCTGAGCCGAAGGCAGACGCCCAACCGCTGTGCCACCCAGGCGCCCCCTAGACTTTTTTTTCTTAATGGATTTGTATCTGCTGGAAAGGACACCTGGTATAATTGGTTGGTTGACCTGTGTCCCAGTTTCTACCAGTCCTTCCTGCATCATTATTAACGATGCCCTTGGTTGGTGTGATAAACTGCTTGGTCATTCTACCTGTGATGCATGAGTCTCTGATGTAGTTTGCTGACAAGTGATAGGAAATTAAGGATCTGACCTTGGACGGGCCCTATTTCATTTGTAAATCGCTGTCATTGTTAGGAAAGGTGTCTTTGTTTTTGCTTTTGAAATCAGAAACGTTTCCCTCATACCCATGCATTTCCATCCTTGTTTTCCCTCTCCTCAATCAAGATGGCCTGAATTTGAAACCATAACACACACCGAGCCAGATGGCATACGGATGTCTTGAGAAATGACCTTAGAATGGTGTTGTTCCAATTACACGAGGTAGCTGCAGAGACCAGTAGGAGAAAATCCCTCTTCCTCCTGTTCTTTCTCTAATCTCCAGCTAGTGCTGCTCGTGAATGGTTCTGGGTTGGGTTGGTGGTAGTGGTGGTGTTTCCCCACCCCCCCACATAATGTTTCCATTCACCTCTTGAAATGAGTAATTTTAATTTTGCTTTCATTGAGGAGTTCATGTGAGTTACAGGTTTGACATTTTCTCTTCAAGAATGAGTTTCCGAGTTTTAAAACTTCGCTTTGGGCACCTGCTGCCTGGTGTGGACCCATTGACCACACAAGCCAGCTCCAGGTTCTCTCCAGCTGTGTGACCTTGGGCTAGACATTGAAACTCATCTCTCTCTCTCTCTCTCTCTCTCTCTCTCTCTCTCTTTCTTTTTTTTTTTTTAAAGAGTTTTGTGATTACTTCCTTTTCTGCCCCATTTAAAGCCTAAAGGAGATGGTAGCAAGCTTTTTAATCTCTAACCCAGACGTGAGTTTTGGAGAATCGTTCCTGGGTGCTGTCTGCCACAGGGAGTGTCGTATCCTCTTGTGCTGGCCTCGCACTCCATTTTCTTGCATGTCTTTTACAAAACTTGGAGCAGCTAAGGGTTATGCTGTGCTCTTTTTCTCTTAATAAAAAAGATTATGACCATAAGCA
Source organism: Ursus americanus (assembly GCF_024610735.1). Lineage (NCBI taxonomy): Eukaryota > Metazoa > Chordata > Mammalia > Carnivora > Ursidae > Ursus > Ursus americanus. The sequence goes on from NC_142158.1 coordinate 18,913,932, forward strand.
TTCACGTTTAATTCCTGACCAGCTGCCATTTTTGATAAGAGATTCTCCAGCTATTTCAAAGAATGGGAAACGTTTTTCAAATGAAAAGAAAACCCTGTCACTTTTACTTTTTTGAAGACCTAAATACTCAATTTTTCATTTGCCGAAGAAAGTGATTTTTTTTTTTTTTAAGATTTTTTTATTTATTTATGTGACAGAGAGACAGCCAGCGAGAGAGGGAACACAGCAGGGGGAGTGGGAGAGGAAGAAGCAGGCTCCCAGCGGAGGAGCCCGATGTGGGACTCGATCCCGGTACGCCGGGATCACGCCCTGAGCCGAAGGCAGACGCCTTAACGACTGCGCTACCCAGGCGCCCCTGAAGAAAGTGATTTTTAACAGTCAGAATAGCAAAGTGAATCTAGATCTGCGTGATGATTTTTTTGTTCTTTTTTTTTTTTCTTGTTGTTTTTTTAAATCCCGTCAGCATGCCCACATATTCTTATTATGGCAGTATTTGCAAAGCATTTGTTTTGGAGTTGGGGAAATACAGGTTAAGAAATTAGGGGATGGGAATGAGGGAGGGTGCTACGTTGTCTGGGGCTTGAATTGTACTTCCCCAATAATCTGATGAAAATGTAAAAACGTAGAGGTCTTACTGATGCCCCAATGGCAAGTAGCTTTTTTAAAAAAAAAAAGTCTTTAAGGAAATGCATAGAAAGAACGGACACACACTCTAGGCGCCTGAATTTGCATCAGAATTAAGCCGCCGGGTTCCTCTATCGTGGCTACAGTTTTTCCTGGGCCGCCTTTTGTTAAGCTGACCAGTAAACCAGAATGGACTGGGTACATGGTTCTGGGGAAGCATCCCAGAGGAAACCAAGAAAGGATCTCTCCCTGATCTCTCCCTGTTCTGTCAAATCTGGCAGGATCCCTTCTGACGAGAAGGGAGGATCCCATGGCCTAAAGGGGGTCTAGGGAAGGTCAAAGGGGATCATTAGGAATTTTGAACACTGAGGCATGAGTGGACCATCAGATGATTTTGAAAAATAGTGATTTGGGAATGCATAATTGGATATAGAGCGTCCAGGGAAAAGAGCCTGCAGGAATCCTGGAGGATTACAGGGGGGAGGGGAGCCAGAATTTAGCCTAAGGTAAGGGGCTGTGGCCCGGTCATCAGGTTTGGGCCCTAGGAGACCATGCGGATTTCTAGATAGGTGATTGCAGGACGAAGTCTCCAGTATGTGGATAAGCTTACTGCTGAGAATGAGAGAGGGTAGATAGTCCTTTTGGATTATCACTGTGGGGAGTGTTTTATGGGGGGTAGCGGTGACTTGAGTCAAGAAAACTGTAGGATTTCCAGCACTGTTCTCTACTTAACACACCCTGGATGTTTGTAAGGTTAGGGACCGGCAGGCCAAGTGTAGGTAAAGGTAGTGTGAAGAGTAAGCTTGAGTCTTTTTGTTTCCCTGAAATATTCATTGAGCTCTTATTCTATCAGGCAGGCCCTAGGTGCTGGGATGTCAGTGGTGAAAGGGATTTCCCAGCCCCACGCAGATGTTGTTTAAATGGTTGATTAAACGAGACCACTATCAGGGAGTCTGCGTCTCCCTCCCCATGTCTCCTTCCCCATGTCCCCCTCCCCCTGCTTGTGCTTGCTCGTGTGCGATCTCTCCCTCTCAAATAAATAAAATCTTTTTAAAAAATGAGACCACTGTTGAAGAGGAGGAAATAAAAAAGTCTTAGGTGTTTGCATTTTGAGTCGCCTGACGTCTAATGATAGTTCTGTCTGGGCTTTTCTTGGAGCTCTCAGCCCTTGGCTGTTCTGAACGACAGCTAAGGCTATGGCAGAGTGCGTGTCGGACTTGAGGTACCTTCTTGCAGACCTTCCAGGACCCCCCTCTGGGCTACCTCTGTGTTCCCGGCTTGTGGGGTGCAGGCACCCTATGCTTTTTGCATCTGGCATTCCACTGGGGAGGAGTGCAAGCCTGCTAGCGTAGTGTGGGGTGATTCATCTTGACCTTGCAGCTGTGAAAAGCAGCTTAAGTTTTAATTTCGGAATTATTACCCACCTGTGGAGCTTTTGGAACCAGAACAGAGTCCCCTTATTACCTACTAGGTTTGTGTCTTGCGTCCACATCAAGGGAGGTGACAAGGCTTGACCAGCACTGTACATTACAGAAAAGAACTCTTGTGTTAAAAAAAAAAAAAGGGTTTGTTTTTTAATGTCTAGAATTTGAAACCCCATAATCCAGGTCATAGATTTTGTTCTCCTGTATTTAAAGTACTTTATAGATTTCATGAAGCTGCTTGTGTGAGTAAGCGAACCGGAACTGCATCTTCCGTGGTGGGCGGTTTCAGCTCACATGGTTTGTTTTAATGAGAACTTAGGGGTACGAGCCTCTTGTACAGAGTTTACTGTATCGTGTTCCGACCGGTGCCTTCATTCTGACTTCGGGCCTCCGTACAAACGCTGGGGTTTCAGCCTCACTGTCTAAAGGTCGGGAGGGGTCAGCGCTTCTCAGATGCAAGTCATCGGCTAGGGGCGCTGGTGGAACAGTGAAATCACCTTCTTTGTGCCTTTTGTGTGTGGTGTGGATATGTCCTTCTGTTGGTTCTTGTTGCTCACATGGGGTCTGGTCAGAGGGCTTCTCTTATCCGTTGGTGAACCCTGTGATTGGAAGGTACGGAGTGACTTGTACGCAGTTGCAGCTCAGAAATTCCGTGTGCTCCTCGCTCAGGTGGAGGCCGTTTGCTGGCTTCTTTCAGCCTTTTTTGGGTTTGAGCCTCAGCCCGCCAACCCTGGCCCGTAGAACTTCGCTTTGCCTCTCTGGGGAGCGCCCCCGGGGAGACAGGATGTGCCTTCTTCCGCTGGATCCAGCGGAAATCTCAGCTTGGCAGGTCTGCAGGAGTGGGAGGATGTCGTGGGGAAGGTGGAAATCCTAGCCCTTCTTTCCCAGGGCTCTCTTCCCCCTTATTACAGAAGATGGAAGAGCGTTCTCCTTGTGGGAAAATCCTGGCAGCTTAACCGAAGTGAAGCTTAAAGTTATTTAGGACTTTAGAGTCTCCGTGTGGTTGGATTTCTAGATGTAGTTTGTGTTGGTGCAGAGTTTAGGAATGTGAGCACTGGAAGAGACCTCACGTCCTCTAGCCCCCTGACCTAGTCCCGTGGACGTTTCCCGGGACTGGCGAGTGGTGCGGGTTCTCTCTGGCATGCGGGACCGGCCTGGCTCTTGCGCCGTGTAAGTCCACCTGTTTGAGCAAAACGATCCCAAATATCCACCCTCCCCCCACTCCTGCTTTTACCCAGGATGTTAAGGTTCTCCTTACTCTCCTAAGGCCTGAAGTATCTGAGAAGCTCCCATCCTTCTAAGGCGAACGGTTCTGAAATGCTTAGTCTTGAAGGGAGTTTGTGAACATAAGGGCCTCTTGGGTTCACAGATAGTGGGCCGGTATCTAGAGGCGCGAACCTGCGACTGTCCTTGGCCATGTGTGAAGCAGCACTTCAAACCTTACACAGACCTTCTTGCTGGTTCCCTGAAACCGTTACCTCTGCTCAGATCCCAGATCAATGTGTCCACGTTGTTTCCAGACTTGGCTCCCGTTCTCACTCCCCTGCTTGGGGGGACTCCTTCCCCTCCTCCTCTTGCTGCTTCTCGATTCTCTGCTGTCTTTCTGGGGTTACTGCTGGAGTGGCTGGGATGGGCTCGGGGCCCAACCCCCTCCCGCCCAACTTGGCCTTCATTTCTTCTGTGCCTCTCGCAGGAGCTTACATTGCGTCTGTTACCACAGACCTAAGGGGGAGCCACGCAAATTAGACCTTCAAGACCTATTATTAACCTGTGTGTATTTTTCTTTTTTTTTTCCCCCTCCCCCTTTAAGTCACCCCTTCCCTCGCAGACTTCCTACCTGTACCCACCAGGATTCATGGTCTGTTTTCCACAGTGCTCTGTCTCTTTCCCTAATTAGGACTCCTTTCCATGAGTGAGGGGTCAGTACAGATCCAGTTGCCTTTCTTCGGACCGAATGGTAAATTCTCTGAAGGCAGCACCAACCCCTCCCCAGTGACAACAGCACATGTTTGTAAGGCAGGACATCTTCTGGAGTTCTTCAGCGGAACTCCCGGACAGTCGTTCCTCGGCCCTCTGCTTGTGGGTGTACTAACGCCTCTTTTGCCCGGCAGGAAACTTCAGGGTTACTCTCTAATAAGGATATTTGGGCGCAGGGTTTGTAAAGGAAGCGAGGTGGTTGTCTTCCTTCCACGGCCTTTGACAGGCTGTGCGGGAGCTTTCTGCTAGGGGCCGGGCTGGAATCGTGACCACGTGGTGGAATTCCGGCCTCCAGCGCTGGTTCTCAGTAGCGTCCTGCTCATTTGGTTTTTTTTTTTTTTAAGGTTTATTCTAACTCTTAATATTTACTGGCCCCCCCTTTTTTTTTTTTTAAAGTGATTTCCCTTCTCCCTTTCTTCTGTTTCTCCAGGATGACAGTGATGGGATTCCATGGTCAGAAGAAAGGGTGGTACGTAAAGTCCTTTATTTGTCTCTGAAGGAGTTCAAGAATGCCCAGAAGAGGCAGCACGGGGAAGGCATTGCTGGGAGCCTGAAAACAGTGAATGGTGAGTTGCCTCTTCTGTTGGAATCGGCTGGGATCTTGGGGCACGGCCTTGTTTCTGCATTGGATGTGTTTTGGGCGGCTTGTGCTTCTCAGGCCCCTCATGGCAGTTTCTTTGGACATCTGACTGGGTTTATGGATTCATTTTTAAGCTCCGTTATGTGCTGTGTGATATAATTGGCAAGGTGCCTTAATTAGTCTGTTCCCTACAGATAAGACGAGGGCTGTGATCTGATTTCTACCAGGTCTGGGTTGAAGGTAGAGTCCGCCTTACAGGTTTTTCTGTGGATCTCTGTCGTTCTGCTTAGCTCTCGCTGCACCCTGGAGCTCCTGGTCCATTTTCCCTGTTTGTGTGGGAAGTAGCTTGAGTCTTCTGGGTGCCTGCTGTCCTTCGTGCTCTCTGGGTCAGCAGCCTCCTAGGGGCTGCTGCTTTTCCTTGCTGATCAGGCCGAGCAGGTGGTTACGTGGCAGCAGGTAGACGGTGGCCTAGAATTCCTGTGCATTTGGGAGTGGCAGCCATATGGTTATTAGAAGTCTCCTTGCAGCACGGAAGGAAGCCTGTTCCTCTCTGAGTTCGCTGCGCGGTCTCTATTTCACAGGCGTCGGAGGATGGGGCTGAAATCATCCAGTGGAAGCCACTTCAGAACATGCGTTGGGTCCCAGTGTGTTTTTTTGAGTTCAGCGGATGTGGCTCTGATGGCATTCCCCAGTCGCCCTGGGCCTCACTAGGCCTCAGAGTTCTAGGTAGATGTGAATGAGTGGACCACGTTCTGGTCTGTACCTGGCTTGGAGCAAGGAGAGATACGGAAGAGGTGATGGCTCTTTCTAAGAGGCTCTGCTCTGGTCGTGGGGTGATAAGAGTAGGGATGCGTGGCGGTACTTGAGAGCTTGCCAGGGTCCACAGGGGCAGTTTCGCCTCAGGCGTCCACTGTCCTGCATTCGGCTTCGTTGTAAGGTGAGTTACCCTCTCCGAACTCTAGGGTTTACCCTGCCACCCACCCAAGGCCTGTCCCTCTCTTCTTCTGGTTCTGTGTGACTTAAAACAAGAAGCTCTTGGAAGTCAGAATCCACATGTATATGGGAAAGCCCCCCCCCCCCCACTTTTTTTTTCTTTTTTAATTTTTCACATGCATGGAAGCAAAATCAGTAGACTTTGTTGCCACAAGTCTAAAATCTGGAGCCCCGTGTGACGTGATTGTTCTTGGTGTCCTTGCTTCTTGTTGAACGTAGTGTCTGGTTCTGCGTGTTTGAGGGGAGCCTGTCGGGGGAGAGTCTCCCTGCACCCTAAGGTTACAGTAGACCAGGGGCTTCGGGGGGGTGTAGATTTTACTGTCGTGATAAGGCATGCTCTCGTCCTGCTGTGTAGGAGTGGTAAGGCCTTAGTGCTTTTGGGATCTCGTAACAAAAAAACAAACAGAAAACCTACCTGAGGAAAAAATCCGATTTTTAGGACAAGTTAGCCAGGTGTCCAGAATTAAATAAAGGTGGAATTTAGGTAAAAGAACAAAAACTTAAAGCTCTTCAAGAGGTCTAACAGGCACTGCCAGCCTCATCGACCAAAGGTAACTCTCGTTTTTAAGTGGCCTCGTTAAGGGTTTGGCAGTGCCGAGGAAGGAATTCTAAGAAAACTGGCAAAGACCGCTCTGTGGGGATCACTGAAGACTTTAAAGAATCCTTGTACCAATTTCATAAAGAACAGGGGGTTTTTGTTGTGGAAGTTTGTATTTCATGCCGATAAAGTCTGGCTTGTTGTTTTTTTCCTGTCTACTTTTCAATACGGGGACACCAAGGCCTGCCTCTCTTGCTTGTGGGATTGCTGTGAAGATGCCCGTTCCTGGTTCCTCTTGGTGTCCGTGCGGCCAAGTCCCCATGTCTGTCACTCTGTATCGTGGATTTCCATAGCACTTCTAAGTAAACACCTCTGGTTTTAAGAATGATTTTCTTAGAGGCCGCTCACAGGTCGAAGTGTGCTTTCTCATCGGGGGCCTACTGGAGAGATCGGGAAACCAGCATTGTTCACTGGGGGAATAACTCCTTTTCTGTAGATCCCCGAACCTCAGCAGTGCGCTCTTAGGGCACGTGGTCCAGAGAAAGCCGAAAGCAGTGGAGGTTTGCAGACTTTTTTGGCCGCTGAGGTTGGGAGCGGGGTGATTGCGAACGGTGCTGTGTGCGCGCGCGTGTGTGTCTATATAGATAGATGTCTCTTATTTAACAGATACTTCATAACCCTCATTCCATACTGCACAGTAGAAGGACCTTGTCCTGAGCTGGATGTCCCAGCACCCCATCTTTGGGGTTCTTCACTGTGGGGCAAATGGACATAGGTTAGTCGTGATGGGGGGTGGGGTGGGGAGAGCGGTTTTCACAGCCCTGCAAGATGAAACGTTTTGGGTTTTTGTTTTGGTTCGATTAGTCACAGAACCTCCTGAGGTTCCCGTGTGAAAATTGAAATCCATTGGTCCAGTGTTAATGGTCACAGAGATCTGTCTGGTGGTCGAGTTTTGAAGCTGAGGACACGGGGAAGGAAACTGACCAGACAGGGGTCAGAATGGGCACCTGCTGCCCCTCTGGGCACCCCCCCCTCCTTTCATGCCTTGAAGCTTGGGGACCTTGGGTAGTGACCGACCTCTGAGTCCCCTGGGGTGCTCATCCGTAAGCTGAATGCAGTGTCCTCGTGGGGCTTTGTGAGTGTTCTGTGTGGTAGTGACTTTCCCAAGGTCACATGGCTGTCACCTGTGCAGTGGCAGAACTAGAATTATAGCTCAAGGCCTGGAACTTTGAATCTAGCGCTTATTTAAGGAGGCAGAGGGGGTGAAAATTCCACTGATACCTTTGCAGCAGTACTATTGAAAACAAGGTGTTTGATTCCCCCACCCCACCCCCACTCCCTTCACTGAATCACTTTTCAGAGCTGTTTCTGGGTTATTGGTCCTGCCAGTGTTTCATGGGGAAAATTCCCTCTTCAAATAATGCTTTGCGTTGACAATGGAAGGAGCTTGATGTAACTTTTTATCTGATTTGAGACTGAATTGACATCACTTCCGCTAAATCCTTGGCGTGCCAGGATGAAGCAGCAGCAGCTCCTCGCCCTTGTGCGAGGAGGGTGGGGTCTGGTGGCTGTGAACAGAAGGCGGCAGCTTGTATCGGAGCGGCTGAGCTCCGCTGCCCCATTTCTGTGGGTCTCGTGTAGTAGAAATAACCCAACCAGACGTAAGATCGTAGGAAGACCACCTATTTTATGTCACAAAATCCATGTTGGCCACCAGTCTTGCTTTTGTAGTTCTAAAGCAACAAGGAATGAGGTTGTATGTTTTTTATGTTTTTGTTTGTTTTTGTTTTGGTCCTAGTCGGAGTATCGAATGTGAGTCTTGAACAGCCTGGTGGATTGTCTGCGTAGGGCTTGAAATCCTCATTACGGCTTGCTGGTTACAGCCGGGTGTGGGGGGAGGCAGCGCTCTGATTTTTGCTGATTGTGAGAGCCTTCTGTCTGCTTCCTGCTGTAGATAATGCCACTTCTTCTGGCTGTAATAAATTTGACAAAAGCTTTGGGAAGGGCTGGCAGAGGCTGAGGCCTCGGCCACTCTTTGAGGGCCCTTGGCCCGCTGGGGCTGAAATTAGGGACATTTAAATAATAACATGCTACACAAATGAGTACACATAATTACACAGTAAGAGAGGGGAGCTATTAGCTGTATTTTGAGTTTCGTTTGCTTCCTATAAATGTCATCTGAGATCGAGCAAGGTCTCTGGCCAGCCAGAGAGCCTTGAGTAGATTTAAGGGACCCCGGGTTTTTTTTCTTGGACCCTTAACGGTAGTTGTGATGGCCAGTCTGTTTTGGGCACTCACTACTGACCCACTATTGATTCTAGGACTTGATGCGCATTTCACTCGTTTTAACCCTCAGAACAGACCATTCTGTAGATGAGGAAGTGATACACCGGAGTGGATTAGCCGTTGGCCTACACGAGTAGTCCTTGGCAGCCAGACTCGAAGCTGCGGCTTTCTGCACCTTGCATTCAACCACCTCTTCGATAAACAGAAGTAATTTTGGAACACTCTGTAAAGCTAGGATTCCAAAAATAAGAATTTGTAGGAGGACACTTTTTCTAATAGGCATTTCTTTTGAAGGAGATAATGTGAGCTCTTTCATTGGGGAAGGAGACTTGGGAAGGGCGGGGGCGTGTGAGTATGAATGTGGGCATGTTTCCGGGCTTTAGTAGAGCTTATCATTGATCGAGGGCATCCGAAGATGGCACTGCTTCTGCTCGCTTACCCTCCCATCACAGGCACACAGATGCATTCACTTTATTCTTTCACCAAGAGGTAGAGATTTGTATTTATAATGCTGCTATTGAACCACCAGGTTGGCGGTCCTGGCACCATGCTGCTGGGGGATGGGCGTTTCTGGCAACCACTGACAATTTGTAGCAAAGGGCCAAAGTTGGAAGTGCAGATACAGGGTGACCCCCTCCTCCCCAACATACACCCCTTGTTTCTTTTAAGGAATAGAATTTTCAACTCCTTGAAAATCTTTCTCCAAGATTCCTGATGTGTTTGTTGATTGTGAAATGAAACAGGGTCCCAACCCTGCAGGTTCATTGTGGACCACATAAAATAAAGATGCCTTGTGAGTCCAAATGAAAAGCCCAAGCACATTGTCCCACAAATGGAATTCTATTGACGAGGCTGTATTTGAAAAGACCGTCATGGTCGTCTGGTTGCCTTCTGTAAGCCAGGGAGACACCTCTCCCTTCTGCTTTGGGCCTGAAGTGTTCACGTCTAGCTGTTCTAAGGATGGTCCGTACTTCAACAGGAAAGACCGTTTTGGGGAGGGGGGGTTGTTCATTTTCCTCCCGGAGAAAGTGGCTTACCCCACCGCTTTGCCCAGATGGAACTTGTCCAGTGTCCCGTGTCCTCTGTAAGCTGTGGGCACCGGCCACCAGCAGCTCAGGCTGCCCTTGAGCAGCCGCTGCAGGTTTGGGTTTCTGGAACGCTCCAGCCTCAGAGACTCTTCTTCCTTCTGTCCCCCCTGATGTGTGAGACGACACTCCATGTGAAAAAAAGCTGGGTGAGATGAAGGGTAAATAATACACTTCACTGAAAACAGCTCAAGTTTATTCTTTGTTTAAAAAACAAAAACAAAAACTGCATTTTATCCTGGAAAATGGTCACGTGGAAAAGGCTTGATGTCTTTCTCTGGCTTTCATGTGGTCCATCCAGGACCTGAGTGATGGACTCGGGGAGTTTGTTGATAGTGCGTCCATTTGGTTGATACCTGATGTGTCTTTGGAATGCAGGCAGTTGCGTGAGTGATAAAACAGAACTCCGTTGCTTTTCTTTCCTGTCACTTTGTGCTTGAGGCCCCTGCCCCTCCAGCTCTCCCAGCCCACTTCCTCTGTCGGCTCTGTCCCGGATTCTGTCCTCTCCATCCTTGTCACATCTGGGCTGCTTTAGGGGGAGGGGGTACGACAGGTGTGTGTGTGTGTGTGTGTGTGTGTGTGTGTGTGAGAGAGAGAGAGAGAGAGAGAGAGAGAGAGAGAGAGAGAAAGCACGCGCACGCTCTCCTGCCTGTCGTAGTTCTTAGAAAAGCCCAGCTCTGAGGGGTCCTGAGGGCAAGAGGATGGAAATCTGCTGTGATCTCCTTTTCTCATCTCTATAGGGACATCACTCTGGAACTTATCTTCTTCATTATTTACTTCTCTCCTAGATGATTGCCATCAGTAAACAAAGCATGTTGTAGTTGCTCTCATAATAAAATAATTCCTCTCCTGATCTTGTATCTCCCTGCTGCTGTTCATGTCTCTCTTTACTGTGGTGTTCCTTGAAAGAAAATGTCTACACGGGCTGTCCTCTCTACTGTTTATATTCATGTTAATATCCTTTCCCCCTTTCATTCTCCTTTGAACCCCTAGAATCAGGCCACGATTGAGGCTTAATAATGACCTTGATTGTCACATCAAGGTTCCAGTCAGTGTCACCTTATTTGCCCCTTTGGCAGCATTTGACATGATCAGACCTGTCCTGAACTCCATTGCCTACTTGCCTCCTACACTGATGTCTTGGAAGGCCTCGTGAATGTAAACTGTCCTAAAGCCAACTCTGTCTCCACCGTCTCTCCTCTGCTCTGCCTGTCTTCCCGTTGTCCATAAATGCCAGGTCCGTTTTTCTAGTTGCTTTGGCCTAAACCTTGGAGTGATCTGTACTTCTCTGATTTTTCCATACTTTGCGTTTTGTCCTTCAGCAAAACCTGCTTGATCTAAATTCGCATCTTCTGAATCAATCTGAATTTGCACTACTGCCACTAGTCCGAAACCTCTGGCTGGGCCTGGGACCCCTGATGCGCCTTCATCTCAGCTTCTGTGTGTCGCCCCCCACCCCCGCCCCGGCAGCAGTCAGAACAGTCCTTCATAAATGCCGAGTAGTGCATGCTGTGTTCCTGCCGTGTCTCCCTGCCTCTTAGCATGATAGCTGAGCGTCCTTACCCTGACCACTTGATGTGGGCAACCGTATCGGTCAGATCTCCTCACCACTGCCTCCCCTAGTGTGGCCTTCTTGCTGTTCCAAATGCACCAGAGTTTTTGTGCCTTTTTTTTTTTTTAAGATTTTATTTATTGAGAACACGAGTGGGGGGAGGGGTAGAGAGAGCGAGAAGCCCATGCAGACTCCCCGTTGAGCCTGGAGCCCAACATCGGGGCTCCATCCCAGGACCCTGGGATCATGACCTGAGCTGAAGGCAGACGCTTAACCAACTGAGCTACCCAGGCGCCCAATTTTTGTGGTTTAAAAAAAAAATTAGTTTTTGAGAGCATGAGCAGGGCAGAGGGAGAGAGAATCTCAAGCAGGCTCTGCTTGGTGCAGAGCCCGACTCAGGGCCCGCTCTCAGGACCCTGAGATCATGACCTGAGCCGAAATCAAGACTTAGATGCTCAACCGCCCGAGCCACCCCGGCACCCGGGATTTTTGTGCTTTCTGGTCCTTGTGTTTACAACGCTCTCCCTCCGCATAACTGCGTGCTCGGTCCCTGCCTGTGTTCCAAATTCCTGCTCAAACCCAGAGGTTTGTACTGGAGCGTTCCTCTTGAGCACCCTAGCAAAGCTCGTTCCTTGGTCTGTTACCCTTTAGCTGTTTACCTTGTAGTATTTCTCTGGGTAGAATTTCTCGCTGCCTGGCATTGTGTTCTTGTTATTCGCTGATTCTGAGTCTTCTTTCCGCAGTAGACTGAAACCATGACACAAAAGCTTTCTCCACGTGGAGTGCACTCCCGGGCACTCCGTTGAGCATGTGTTGTGTGAAGCACTGTGCGGACAGTTCTCTGCCCATTGGCCCCCTCCCCCCTCCAGCATCCTCTGCTGTGCTGTGGACACGTGCCTCTCCGTCCAGGGGTTGAGTGTCCCACGTGGGACTCCAGGTTTTATTTCAGAAATGCACGCAGCCTGACAATTCCCGCCCCGCCCCCCCCCCCCCCCCCCCCCCCGATCGCAGCCTATGCTGTTTTCCCTGTTTCTGAAGCACATGTTGATTCATAATTGTGATAAGTTTCTCAGTCTTACCATTATAAAAATTCTTGGAATTGGATCACCCTGTACGTTTTCTTTTTTCTTTCTTTTTCTTCCTTTCTTGTCTTTTCTTTCTCTCAGATTTCATTTATTTGAGAGAGCGCACAAGTGAGTGAACCCTTGCGCAGGAGGAAAGGGCAGAGGGAGAGAGTGTCGCAAGCAGCCTCTGTGCTAAGCCTGGAGGCTGACACGGGGCTCGATCTCATGATCCTGACATCACGACCTGCGCTGAAATCAAGAGTCCGATGCTTAACCAACTGAGCCACGCAGGCGCCCCACCGTGTACCTTTTCTTAACCACGTTTGTAGATTGCCTGTTCAGGTACCGGATACGTTGCTTGGTAGTTTAAATGAAAATTGGGCTTTTAAGAAATAAGTTACTGTTTCTAATCTCATAACCTTATCAGCTGTTACTATCCTAATTTTGTGGGTTTGTGTTGTGCGTTGGCACAAGGCTGCATAACTAAACAGTCTAATCAGAATTTGACCCCTGGACTCCTGACTCAGATCTTCCTTTTTTTTTTTTTTTCTTCTTTTTTTTAAAATTTGAGGTAAACTTTACTTTCTGTGAACTCAAACCTCTTACTTGTATAGCTCGATGGATTTGCAAATGCTCATACACTCGTGTGACAAGCACTCCAGTGTAGACTTAGGGCTGTTCCATTGGCCCGGAAATGTTGCTCCTACCCTTTCCCCTTTCCAAGTGAAAGTATGTGTTCGTTTTGGGGTTTGTCACCATGGCTGGCTTGATTTTTTTTTTTTTCTTTTTTTGAACTTTTATGATGATACGTGGGTTTGTGGTGTTTTCCCAGAATGTACTAGATGCTTGAGAGTGTCTGTTGAGACTCGAAGGGGTCTCAAAGCCAGTGCCTTGGCTCCTCTGTGTCCAGTGGGCAGCTCTTGGGAGCCATGGCTTTAGGTAGGCATGAGTAAGCCCCCCACAGTTGCACATGGCCATGAATGACCTTCACTGTCTCAGAGTGGCATTCTTGGAGCCAGATTATCTTGAACCGGTGTTACGTTTTTGGTTCTGAGCTGTGTGCAAGTCCAGACCTAATGGGCGTTTGAACAGCTCTGCCTCTTCCTCCTGCTTGGTGCCCCCTTCTGTGAGTGTTAAGAATTCGTTCAAGAATTGATTTCTCAGAACTGGGGCTCCAGGCGTGGCTTTTCCCCAAAGGCAAGCTAATGAGGCATCCTTAGGGCGTATATCCCTTCTCTGCCGATACGTGTGTTTTCAGTTAGCGTGATTCTTGTCCGGAGCCTGTGAGCTGCCCCATGGCCCTGAGGATGCCAACAACGCAGCGGGGGGCAGCCTGGTCAGATTGCTAATTTCTGTTCATTTTCTTAGGGCTGTGACGAACGTCTGTGTATTAGTCAGCTCGTGCTGCCATAAGAAAATACCATAGACTGGGTGGGGTGGTTTAAACAGAGAGATATTTCTCCTGGCTCTGGAGGCTGGAGGTCCCGGATGTGAGATGCCAGCCAGTCCTTTTCCTGGTGAGGAATGGCTTCCTGGCTGTATCCTCACTGGGCTGAGAGAGGGGGAGAGAGTGTGCGGGTGTCCTTCCTCTTCTTATGAGGACACTGGCCCTGGTATTGTCTCCCCCCCCCCCCCAATTATGACCTCATTTACTTTTCTCACCTCCTTGCAAGCTCCGTCCAAATACGGTCACACAGGGTTTTGGGGCTTCAACATAGGAATTTGGGGTGGGGCAAACAGCACTACTACCAGTACTAACACTAAGGTAGGGCTCTGAGGTGGTAACAGTTTTATTCCATTTTAATTCTAGATTAAGTTAATTTCCATGTTCATCAGCAACATGTTTCCTTTTGTTCTTATGTGGGTACTAGAATGACTTCCTGGTGTGTCAGGAGCCCCTGAGAACTTGTTTGACCTTGGAGAAGTTATTATTCTTCCCAGTTGGATGGAATTAAGCTTGGGTTTTTAATTCATTGAGTGCTTGCTTTTTTGAGACCACTTGGGTTTATCTAAATCCCATTCTTCAGTGAGGATTGAAACGAGTCTGGAGCTGGGGAGCTGCTGTAGGCCAGGAGCCCTAAGGAGGGGGCATACAGGCTATTTCAAAGGCCCCAGAGGTCAGGGAGGGAGTAGGAATTGAGTTGGCCCTGGAGGGATGTTTCTGTTGTCAGTGTGGGAAAAATCATGAAATTATTTGAGGTTGAAGGGTCCTATTTGTTAAACACACATTTTATTTGTATTTTATACACAAATTCAATTTATTTTTATATGCTGGGGGTGTAATTTAGGGCGAGGCTTTCCAACCAGTTTTACTTCCCAACTTGTATAGGAAGGGAGGAGCCTGTGGGGTCCCCAGACAGGGCTGCCCTCAGCCAGAGAGGACGTGTTCAGGCATGGAGTGGAGTTTATCTGTGTTCACTCTCGTAATTACTATCCAATCTACCACAATGGGCCTACTGCCGTTGTGCTTTGCTTGTGAGCTTCTTAGATCCATTTCCCCCACATCTAGAGGGCCCTTTACCTCGCTTTTGGAACGAACCTGTTATTACTTGAGCCACATTAAATGTTTAGTGTCCTGTATGGCGTATCTTTAAAGCCAGAAGGGTGATAACTGGGTATGCTTTTGGGAAATTACCCTACAGCCCATAAATCCCTTAATTTACAATTTGTTACTTAAGCTTACCAGTTGCCAAATCTCCTATCCTTCTAGCCTTCTCTGTTAGTTTTGAGGGGGGCTTCTCTAGAGTCCCCAAACTAGCTTCCTCATGATTTCTTTCTGAAAGATGGTAAAGCAGTCCAGGTGTCTCCTTCTTGGAGGTTTGGGGTCTGTGAGGGAATTAGGAGCTATTTCATAACCTTAGACCTGTCCGTCGAGGACTAGAGTGTCACCAGTGTCCGCCCAGCCTGTCTGCCAGGCTATCTCAGTGTCTTGCAAGGAGACCTTGAGGCTCCTTTCCGGGGTTTTAGAGCTCCTAATGCCTGGTGCCCGGGACCCCGTTCCTCCCCTCTCTTGTTCCCTGACCTCTGACTAGTGCTCTTGGTTTCTTCACACTTTGGAGCTGATGATTTCAGCTCTGCTCACAGGGGCCTCTTCCTGTCTGACCCGCCCCACCCGAGGCTCCTGGGTCTGTTCCTTCACCGACTCCGTGTTTCCCTCTGGCAGGTACGTGGGCCTTCTGGTCATGTGTGTGGCACCTGGTCTTGGTGACTGGGAACGACATCTGTGCCTTAGACTCCCCTGCCAGCTCCTGGTGCCGCCTCAAGTGGCAGTTTTCCTTCCAATTTTCCAATGGCTTTGAATGATTTCTGTTGCCTTCCGATGCGTGAAGGCAGCTCAGGGTCTCCCCTTGGAAACATTTACCTGTCTTAATTCTGATACCTTCGCTCTGATGGGCTTTTGGAGTATATATGAAAGAGTTTGAATCCCTGTGTTTGAAAAGTTGGACCTCCCCATCTAGAGTGATGCTAGAAGGCCAGCGAATCCTCTCCAGACATGAGTAGGGCAGGTGACACCCCAGTGGAAATTGTGCACATTTATTGTCTTGGCATGCAGGAGGCCTGGTGATTTCTGGAGGGATCTGCATTGCAAATTGCTTAGCCTGGACCAGGGGGGCTTTACCCTGTCCTCACTCAGCAGTTTACCCAACTTCAGACTAGTGTTATTTGAAAAGGGCCTTTCCAGTTTACTCAGTTGGAAAGTGTTACAGAGTTTTAAAGGGTGAGCTGGAAGGCTCTCAGCTGGCACTTTCTGAATCCCTCAGAGGAAAATATTGGCAAACTCTCCACTCTCTGCCTGAACTCTTCTTATAAATGGAGAAGCCAAGAGTTACGAAGCCATCACAAAGGGCTGGGTCTAACCGTGGGGGGGATACCAGTCCTTATCCATGCTAAGACCTTGGGCAGTTTTCTGATAATCCTGCCCCGCCTCCCCCCCCCCCCCCGCCCCCATCTTGTGATGTTAATCTTCCTGCCACTGAAAATAGAAGTGTGCAGTGAATGTAATTTACAGTGTATTCCCTTTTTTTTTTTTTTTCCTGGATAGCCGCCTCTTGAGAAGATACATGCACATGGCTTTTATTTCTCCCCCCCCTTTTTTACAGTTTAAATAAGACAAGTGCTGGGCTGATTTATTCAACAGGTGTGGTAGCACCCGCCAGGAAGGAAAGTTGCCCTTTTTTTTTTTTTCCTTCCATTTTTTGGCTTTTTTTCCATGGTTTCGGGGGACAAGGTGCTGAGATCAGAAGCAGGAGCTTGCCATTGATTTATTATCCTGTTTGTTACCATCTGTCTGCCTCGCACTTCAATCTGTAGATGGAGAGCCCAACGCGAATGTGTCACGGGGCCTGAGAAATTTCCATCTTCACGAGTTGTCTGACTGCAGAACCCGTATTGTCGCTTCCACCCAGTCCCCCAGAGAGGTCTGTGGACACGAAAATAACCCAGGGGAGAATGTCAGCATCCTTTCTTTATGCATCCTTCTGTGCCCCTGTGCCTGCCTCCTCAGGCCACGCGAAAGGGCTTTTTTCTAGCACTGTCCACACATTCTGCAGCCCATTCTTGTTGCTCCCACCCTCCTGGGGTCGCTCCTGATGGAAGAATTCCAAGGGAATAGGTTAAGATTGCCATCAAGTGGCTGCTCTTGGTAGTGGATGGGAGGTCCTGGCCCTCCGTGCTGGCCGACTCCTCACACCTGCTCCTCCCATTTCTTAGACCCTTTGTGAAAAATAAGCCAGCTCCAGCAAGCTCTGGCTGGGGAACGGACTATCGGGGTGGGGGTCAGGCACCGAGAGCTCAGAACATCTCTATACTGCACGTCCTCAAGGACGGGCTCTTGTGTGAACCCGAACCATACGTCCCCAGTGGACTCGGACACGGAAGGCAGGCGTACTTGCCATGGCCTGAGCTCAGGGCCCTGGACCTGTGAGTGCAGATGATCTAGAAGCTTACTGTGGAAAACTGCTTGTGTGTTCAGCCTCCTGCCAGCTCCAGCCCCGGTCAGCCGCTGCCCTCCAACTCGGCTTGTGGAAATTGGCAGGGGGGATCACGCTGTCATCCCTGAAAGGATGGCCTCACCGTCCCAGCATGGGAGAGGAACGCTAACACACATGACTTGGCCATTCCGTTTGGCTCCTGTCCTTGTTTCCCAGCTCTGTAAATGGAGTAATAATTTCTTTCTCAGTGGCGATATTCTTAGGATTAATGAGATGATTTATTTAAAGTCCTTAGTATCTGGCAGGAAGCAAGCATTCAAAGGGTAATTGTGATAGAGGTTCTAGATACACATTACCGAACTACTGCCCATAAAAGCTCTAGCTGTGTCATAAAACAGTACACCTCAGGGACTGTATTAAAATCTGTTTGCCCCATTCCTTGGGTCTGGATGCCATCTTCCTATAATTAGACCTCCCCCTAGGACTCGGAGAGCAGAAGCTCTTGACTGAGCGAGAAGGACGTGAACCCTATTGAGTTTTCCCCAGTAGGTCGTTCCTCAGTGGTTTGGGAAAACCTGTCCTATAGCAAGGCAGGTTTGTGTATGTGGGGTGCCCCTCCTGGGGCACAGAGCTCTTGATTGGGTTGTCTCTGAGGTTTCTGAGCTGGCCTGTGGTTCTGTGGCAGCTGGGTTGGAGCGGGGAGGCAGGCAGAAAGAGAAAGGGACTGTGGGAGTACATCAGCGTGGCAGTGCGACTTCAGGTTAGGGTCAAGGACAGACAATTCTAGGGCTTCTGTATTTGCAGCAGCTTTTTACAAGTGATGGAGGCTACGTTACGTAACCATTCACATTGCAATCTGTCAGATCATGAAACCACAATTCCTGGATTCTAGCCACTTAAAGCAATATTGGATGCATCAAAAAGAATTGGTATGTTGTAATATTTTGTAATGAGCGCTGACCTCATTGGAGGTGTAGCTGTACAAGTAACTGGGTACCACCGTGAGCGGGTTTCTTATGTCAGATAGAACACTTGAGACCTCCCTTTGTCCGATTTGGTTTTGTTCCAGTGACGAGTGATCGGCTGATGTTTATGGCCTGTTCAAGTTCTTCTTCCTAACTGCTAGATCCTACCTGGTACGATCGGGTAGGAAACATTTGGATGCTTTTGCAGAATTTGGGGAGAAGTAGAAAGCAGATAAACTAAAGGACAGGCATCGTTTGTGAGCACCGATTCTCTCCTGTGGTGTGTGAAGCCTTCCCTGTCCCTCAATCCCCACCTGCATACGGGAATGAATTCAGGGTGATGGTTTCTTTCTGGAGGTGGTGTGTGTGTGTGTGTGTGTGTGTGTGTGTGTGTGTGTGTGTGTAGGAGCCAAGCAGTGAGCCCAGAATCCTCTCTGTGGATTTACACGTTTCCTTGTGCCTAGAGCCTCGAGGGTAGCAAAATGTGCGTCTAACTCTGAACAATTTCACGCGGCGTTTTGTTCCTGACTATTAATTGGTGATTGCTGGCCTTTTACCCTCTAGCTACATCAGGATTGCCTAAAGTCCTCTATGATAGAAACTACCTTTTTGGGGGTCATGGGTTTGCAAAGAGTTTCTCTGTAGTTTCTAGTTTACTTGAATAAGTGCGTGGCTTTTTTTATTTTTATTTTTAAAGATTTTATTTATTTATTTGACAGACAGCCAGCGAGAGAGGGAACACAAGCAGGGGGAGTGGGAGAGGAAGAAGCAGGCTCCTAGTGGAGGAACTTGATGCGGGGCTCGATTCCCAGAACACCAGGATCATGCCCTGAGCCGAAGGCAGCTGCTTAACAACTGAGCCACCCAGGCGACCCCCCCTTTCTAAAAAAGATTTTATTTATTTATTTATTTGACAGAGACAGCAAGAGAGGAAACACAAGGCGGGGGAGTGAGAGAGGGAGAAGCGGGCTCTCCACTGAGCAGGGAGCCCAGTGCAGGGCTGGAGCCCAATGCGGGGCTCGATCCCAGGACCCCTGGGATCACGACCTGAGCTGAAGGCAGCTGCTTAATGACTGAGCCACCCAGGCTCCCCTCCCCGCTCATGGCTTTTTATAAGGGCTCTGACCTGCGCTTTCCCCTTCTCCCCATGTCTCAACACTAGCCTGGTGACACCAGTCGTCTGCTGCTGGACTAAAGGAGGTTTGTCAGCCCGCTGCTCTCCATTTGCTTCCCTCTGCTTTTCTCCCTGTCTCCTGGAAAGAAGTCCCCATCTGGCTGACTTGCCCTGTTGACTGGGTCTGGGCTCTAGCGGGGGACAGCAGAGAGCTAGAGGGACCGGACCGCTGCTGCCCACAGACGTGGTAGCAGGGTCTTGAGACTACACTCATGAAAAATCTATAGATGTAGGACTTTCCACAATGAGGGGAATGCTGTGTATCCGTATTATTGTATCTGGTAGCCACTAGCCACCTCTGAATCCGTGAGTCCTTGGTACCTGGCTGGTCTGATTAGTTTTAGTTGATTAAAAAAACAAAAACCAAAAAAAACCAAAAAACAACAACAACAAAAACCAAAGCCATATGTGATGACAGGCTACCGTGAACAAGTGTAGCTGTAGAGGCAGGAGGAGCATAGCGGTTACGTTCTGAGCTTTCGTTCTCCAGCTCAGGCTTTTTTTTGTTGGTGGTGGTGGGAGGTCTTTCTAGATTGCCAGTGTAGTTCAACTGAGAAACACTCCTTTAGCTATCTTAATGGTATGTTGTGTATGTAGGCAGTGCCTGTTTATTCACATGCCTTGTAGTGTGTTGGGCAATTTGAGAATACTTTACCTATGGTATTAATGTCACAGTGTCCATATCCCCGACTTCAATATAGCAATATTACTACTGGCTTCAGAGTTGTCATTGTCTGCTGTTCTTCACTTGATCCTCGTTTTTTTGTTAGCTCCGTGTGAGTCCTCGTTTCATATAACTTGTTTTTTTTCTTTTCTTTTCTTTTTTTTTGAAGTAGGCTCCACACCCAGGGTGGAGTCCATCGCAGGGCTTGAACTCGTGACCCTGAGATCAAGCCCTGAGCTGATACAAGAGTTGAACGCTTAACTGAATGATCCACCCGTGTGCCCTGTATAACTTCTTTGACCGAGTACTTCTTTTTGTGATCAGTACTAGTTCCATCCAGGCAACACACCCACTTTCCTTGTGATACCATTTGAATAGTTGTTAAGATTCCCTTTTCACTGGGTTATTAGTATAATTTATTCATTGTAGAAAATGTGGACCTTTCAGAAAGCTGGAAAGATTGCCACTGGACAGAATACTCCTTTTTATTTTTTTTAATCACTACCTTGTTTTATTTCCTCTGGTCTGCTTTCTGTACCCTTGCATTAAAAAAAAAAAAAACCCACTAAATATTTCGTGCAGTAGAATCTCTGTTATTTAAAACATTGTTTTTTCCTCATGTTGCTAAGTGTTGAAAAATGTGATTTTTGGTTTTCCTTTTTAAAACCTGTCTTGTCTTATTTTTTTTTTTAATGTTTTTTTATTATGTTAGTCACCATACCGTACATCCCTGGTTTTTGATGTAAAGTTTGATGATTCATTAGTTGCGTATAACACCCAGTGCACCATGCAATATGTGCCCTCCTTAAAAACCTGTCTTGTCTTAAATTATGTTCCTTATTCAGCATTAGGTGTTATTATGGCACATGAAACTTTTAAGGAAAATACCACAATGGATGCACACAGAATTGTTAAGTGATTGATGTAGTTACTAATTTTGGCTTTTATTTGAACACGGTAGTAACCAAATGAATTTATCTAGGTTAGCAGGGTATAAAAGGCAAATCTTTGAGGAAGAGCCAGAACAGTTTTATTACAGACAGGAAGAAATCATTGGCTCTAAAACAAAGGACTTTAACATTAAAATTAGTGTAAAGGGATTAAATGTCAAGAAAACACGACGTGAAGGTTATTGAGTGTTAAATAGTGTTCATAAAATTTTTCTCACCTGAAAATTTGAAGGTTAGATCTTTTTCCTAGGCTAAGAATTCCTTGGGTACCTGGGTTGCATAGTCAAGCATCTGAGTCTTGATTTCGGCTTAGGTCATGATCTCAGGATCATGAGATCGAGCCCCATGTTGGGCTCTGAGCTCTTCAGGGAGTCTGCTGGAGAGACACACACCCCCTACTCTCTTTAAAAAATCTTCAAAATTAGGAATTCTTTTTTTTTTTTAAATTTTTGAATGCTGAAAAATCAGTGCAGTAAAAATGTACATGATGCGTTCCTAGCCAAGTAACTTCTATACACAAAGAGCTAAAGAATTCTTCCCTTTTCGGGAAGAAAGGGGTGCCTTTGAATGCTTCGAAGTTGTGAAAGGGGGCCTCCAAGGTAAGAGGGTGTCATGCTATGGAGATCCTGAAATGGCCTCAAAGAACAACCTGTTCTTGAACAGTATTTATTGGCTCTCAACTATTTTCTCTAGGTGCATGCTAGGTTTTGAGGGTTCTTAAGATGAGCAAGTCTAAATCTTTTTCTTCTTCTTCTTCTTTTTTTTAAACGAACGAAAATATTTCTGTAATCTCCATACCCAATGTGGGGCTCAAACTCAACAACCCTGAGATCAAGAGTCACAAGCTTCTCCCGACTGAGCCAGCCAGGCGCCTGAAAACTAACTCCTCTTGTTCAGAGAACATGGCAGTTGGGTAGATGTTGGCTTGTCACTGCGGGTATTACCTTGAAAGTAGCACCTGCCGAGCAGGTGGTGGGTATCCCTGAAGGCTGACCAGAGGAGGAGCAGGAGTTTTCTAGACAGAGAAGAGAATATTCCAAAAGAGGGAATAGTGTGTACCAAGTCAGAGGCTTCAGGGATCAAATTAAAAGAATGTGTCGGTTGCCATACACGTAGGATCCAGCTACCTCTGGCATCATGTGCCATCAGGGTGGAAGACCGAAGCCCTGTTAGTCTGTTGCATGGCTTAGGAAGCTGGTGTTTCTCTTTCTCTGTCTTTTATTATTTTTTAAAAGACTTTAAGTAGTCTGTACACCCAACGTGGGGCATGAACTCATTACCCTGAGATCAAGAGTCCCGCGCTCCACGACGGAGCCAGCCAGGCACTGCTTAATATTTTAACTGGGTGCAGATAGAATTTGAACCAGTAAAAGGAGCAACAGAACAGTTAAAGTATGTTGAAATCCTTGCACGTAAATCTTTGTTTCTCTGATTCGTTTCCTAGTATTACTTTCTAGAAGCAAACTTGCTGAATTACAGACTTGTAAAAATTGGCATCTATCACCGAGTTGCTCTCTAGAAATATTTTTTTCGGTTTGTTCCCATCCTAGCAGCGTAAGGGGGGATGGGTTTTGTCAGCCTCAGATTTGAGAAGGAGAGCGACGATTCTTCAGTCGTGACCTGAGTCAGCTCTTTTAGTTCTTCTCAAACCGAGTTTTCCATTATTCAGTATTCTTAAGTAGGTCAAATGGCCATGTTTTAGTTCTGGTTGAATTTTACTGGATCCTTCTGCAAGTCATGTTTTCAAAATATTCTCAATGCTGCTAATCTTCTCTAACTTGGCATCGTTTCTGTGTTTACCTTTTTATAAATCCATTACCCAAATCATTTTAAAAATATACTGAAAGCCAAAGCGTATTTTATCTTCTTTTTACAACCAAATAATCAAAAGTGTATATTTGACAAAAATTTCTGCAATTCATTAGCACCAAAGTTTATTAAGGCATCAAGGTAGCCCTTTTAAAGTGCTTATTATGGGGGCGCCTGGATAGCGCAGTCGTTAAAGCGTCTGCCTTCGGCTCAGGGCGTGATCCTGGCGATCCGGGATCGAGTCCCACATCAGGCTCCTCCGCTGGGAGCCTGCTTCTTCCTCTCCCACTCCCCCTGCTGTGTTCCCTCTCTCGCTGGCTGTCTCTCTGTCACATAAATAAATAAAATCTTTAAAAAAAAAAAATAAAGTGCTTATTATGTGCCACTAACCCTTTTATGTATATAATTAATTGAACGCCTTAATTTAACGAACTGTTGTCTTTACGTGTATTTAACAGAGGACACGGGGTTTTCCCTCGTTCTCCCCTGACGTTCACACACTTGATGAAGGGTAGAGTTAGAACCAGGCAGCCTTGTCCAAATTGTGCCATGTATTCTATGAACTATCAAGGTTCTTAGTGCTAGATGTTTACCAAATCATTTTTTTTAAATAAATAAAAAAAAAAACCTGATGGAACATTGTCCTTTATAGTAGCCTCTTAATTTGAACTTCCTGGTTTAATTGTAGTGACTTTTCATTGGTATTAGTGACTAAATCCATAGCAACCAAGTTTCACTAGTTAACATACAGTCCCCCAGCCTCGATCTCCCTACTGTGTTCTTGTAATTATTGGTATTATTTTATAATTGTACAGCATGGACTTGAAGTCACATTGGCTATAGGGCCAGCCACACGCATTATAGAGTTGTACGCTGTTGGTGCTTCAGAAATTACCAAGCCCTCTTGGAAAGAGTCCAAGGCGACTCCGTGTGTACCTAATTCTGCTTGGTGTATTGCCAGTGTATTAACTTTTATTTAAATAGAAGGCTAACAAGTAATGTTTATTATTATGTTGGCTGCTGTAAACGGCCCACGCTTAGTATTTTTAAAAGTCAAATATTAGCACTGTGGATCACTTTTTCTGCATTGGCTTTTTATTCTAACGTAGGTGATATGATCAATATTGTGTCATTCAGCCCAAATAACCTCTATCTTTATGAGGACATGGCTAATGTGGTGTGATCATTAAAACCCTCTATTTCCTCTGTGAAATTCTCAGACTCTACAGCCTTGGACACCCTTCTCTCCCACATGGCAACCCACTCCACCCCAATCCTCCTTTGTCATGTGTGTTTTGTTGGGGGATGTTGGATTGGTAAGGTGCCACCTTTTGTATGCAGTCACTTACATAGGTGGCAGGAAATTGGAGAGCTTTTGGAAGCACATCATGGACGATAAGGAGTATTCGGTGACTTGCTCTTACTTTGTAAGGCTTGTCTTTCTTTTTATGAGTTAGGTCCCAGCTCTCAAGATGAGCTGACTTCCTTGATTGGGTACATGAATAAAACAAGTCTTAATGCTTATGAAGTAGCTTGTTTAATTAATCAGCACGGCACTATTAGATATCCAAATTTGATGAAGACGTGCAAGTGAATTGCTCTCTCACATTATCCACAGCCTAGATTGGGGTTTGCCCCAGTCCTATATTTTTAAAATGCAAAGTGTGGCTGGCGGGCTGCTGGAGTTGGCCCAGCTTGGAGGTAATGACATGGTTGTACATGCAGATAGGGTCCTCCGTTCTGAAGCTCTTGGCAGCAAAATATGTCCTCGATGTCCTGGTGTTTGGGTGATCGTTAGGTGGTTGGTGGCCACGTAGCTGGCTGGCTGCATAGCGTTCTTCGGATGAGAGATCCTTCCTGAAATGCTGATCTCTCTTCAGAAGTAGCAGTTTGGAGTACCTTGTGCTCTCAAGTCCTAGGTAAATTGGTCTGTATATTTAAGCATTTAGAGATTACAATGATTTGTATTGCTGGTGCACACGCAAACGTGGAGGCCTGCTTTGGCAACCAGTTTGCCATTAACATGTAAATTTGTTTTTGCATATTCAAGAATTTCCAACACTTCCACTTCTAGGTGTGTATCCCAGAGAAACTCCAGTGCATGCTTTCCAGGGGACAAGCAGAAGGTTTGCAGCGTGGTTCATGATAGCAACAAACTGGCAATGCTTAGATGCCCTTGGATGAGATAGTCAAAGTGTGGAATATTCATACAGTGGAGTGTGATGAACAACAGTGAAAACGAGCAAAGAAAAAGCTTAAAATCATGGATAGATGATCTTAGTAGCCTCATGTTGAGTTGCGGGAAAAACAAATCCCCTGAGACTTGACACAGAGCAATATCCTTTTTTTAAAAAAACGTATTTATTTGTGAGAGAGAGAGAGAGAGAGAGCAAGCACACATGTGAGCATGGGCCCGTATGAGCCAGGAGAAGAAGAGGCAGAGAATCTGAAGCAGGCTCCCCGCTGAGCACAGAGCCCAGTGCAGGGCCAGATCCCATGACCCTGAGATCATGACCTGAGCCAGTACCAGGAGTTGGATGCTTAACCCACTGAGCCACCCAGGTGTCTCCCCCCGCCCCCCAAGAGCAGTACCCTTTTTGTGAAGTTCATAATCGAGCATGCTGAAATAATAGAGCACAAATACATATGCCTAACTTAAAAAATAGTGAAGTGCAGTAGGCAGGAGCATATAGCCAATGCTTTAGTAACTGGTTTGGCTGTGGGTTTATAGGTGTTTTTTTACATTAAACTGAAACAGGAAGACTGAAGTGGGTGGGCGACATTTGGGGAGTCTTCACTTAAAACTTGGAACTTGCTCTGATCTTTGAATGTAATGTTGAAACTCTCCCCTCTCTAGCTCAGAATTTCAGTATTGAAAGTTGTATTTTTATTCAGAAACAGGACGCCGTTTTCAGTTTTATTGCGTCTCCCCCAGAGGCTGTTGTTCCATGTATGTGGTACTTCTGACGCGTTTCCTCTTTGGTGAAACAGCGTTTTATCCGAACAGTCCAAAACCTGTTGAAGTTGACAGGCCAGAAGTTTTCACCTCTTTTCCCGACCCAGCAGCAGAGCATGGGTCAGAGCAGACACACGGGTCTAACCTTAGCATTAGGGAACGTGGAGTGCACGATCAGATCCTGATGATGGTCTTGGAAGTAAAAGCAGTCAGGGCCAATACTCCGTGAGGTCTTATTTATTGAAATTTAAAGGCCTAGTTACTCTCCAGACAACGGGAAGAGGACACAGTGAAGTCAGAGAGTGGAGGTGAAAAAGCAGGGCTCTCTACACAGAGCTGGGGTCGTTAAGGATGACCAGTATTCAGACGTGACTGTCAAGCTGGATTTTGGGGAGGCATTTTAGGTCTTGTGGCTCTTGCTGTCTTCCTTACCTTTTCTCAGAATGACCATCCCGTATTTCCAGTTCTCTGTTGGGTGCTTTTGATGACTGAGGGCACCAGAAGACCAGTCCCAGTAGAAAGAAGAGAAAAAAAGCCAAATAGTCATCCCTTAAATGTCCTTTAATTGACTGTGTATGACTTATGCTGTCGTGGGATGCGTGCCAAACAGTTGTTCGACATTATAGGAATATACTGCCCTGGAGAGAACTGAATGAGGGTCTGCTCTGCTGGCTCACACATGGGGCAGGAGAGGATACGAGAGGGATTTTCCAGCCCCGTGATTTCTCTGGGGAATTGTATCATGAGGTGGTTCGGTCCCTAGATACCCTGGAGTTCTTGGATGACCTTTGGTCGAAAACTTCTTAAAAGGAGCTAGCTCTGATCTTAGTTAAAAGCCATACCTGCATAAGGCCTCAGTGTGCACATCTGTAAAGTGGGGTTTATACTAGATGGTTTCTAAGGCCCCGCCTGTAATTCTGATCAGGAAAGACCATCACCAAACTTCTGATATGTTTTTTGTTTGTTTAAAAGGGAGGCGGGTAGATATGCCTCGGTGATTTAGGCAAGGGGAAACTGCCCCCATGGAAGGAATAATCACCAGCTCTGGGTAACTCTTAGCTGGCCGTAAGCAAAGCCGGCATCAGCTTTGAGGGTTTTTGTGTGGTCTAAGTAACTTAAAGTGTGTAAAGCCCAGGAGGGGCTCATTCAGTGGTTAAGTAACAACTACAAGTAATAGTAAGGGGCATTCTTTTCCCAACTCCCTTGGTTGAATCTGAGGTAACACTTAAATTTAGCATGCGGGTTCTTTGATGGCATGCCACCATCCCCCCCCCCCATTAGAAAGGCATAAAGAGTGGAGTGTGGGACCGTGTTCAGAGCCTGTGTGTTGGACATCATAATTGCCAGCTGCAGTTCAATAGCTTTGAAGAATTGACTTTGAAAATCAAATTGCTTTCTGACAAATGAAGGGAGACGCATGCTCCCGAAGTCATCAGGGCCAGGGAGCTGGCCAGCCTTGTTGGGAGTCCTGCGGTCCTCCCCCCCCCCCCCCCCCCCAGCAGCTGCCAGGCCACAGAGCCTGTTCTGTGACAGATACTCCAGAAACAATGCGGAGAAACAGCTTCTGTGTTATTAGATGAGATGAATTTACGTGCGTGGGGGAGGGCCGCCCGCGTGCCGGGGGCGGGAGGGCGGTGGTGGCCCCCGGCGGTCATCACAGAGGTAATAAAGCACCCTGGGAGCCGGGATTGGAGGGAGGGGAGGGCTGGAGGAGGAGGAGGGGGAGGAGCCCGTGGAGCGAGATTTCTGCAGTGGGCCTGGATCGCTGCCCAGGTCTCCCAGCCAAAAAAACAAATAAAAATAAATAAAAGGCAAGTGCTGAATGGCACAGATTATGATATTAAAAAGGGGCGCCATTGAAAATGTGCACGGACCCCCACCCACCCCCGCTGTGCGCGGGGGTGCACTGTATGCATGGAGGGGGCGGTCTGGCAGACGGGGCACAGACGTGTGGACCATTAAGCTGACCGCCCCCAGTCAGAGGTGTCCGGTCTCCACCCTCCACCTCATCCCCCCCCAGTGTCAGAAATTCTCCAGTAAGGATTTGTCTGCATTGCAGATTGGGGGAATTGCCTGGCCTGGATAGAGAAAAGCTAGTCGCTCCTCT
Source organism: Ursus americanus (assembly GCF_024610735.1). NCBI lineage: Eukaryota > Metazoa > Chordata > Mammalia > Carnivora > Ursidae > Ursus > Ursus americanus. The sequence continues at coordinate 18,941,611 of NC_142158.1, forward strand.
CCGTCCTTTTCCCCCCCTCCTCTCAATTTATCAGGAAGCGGGGGGGGGGGTGAAGCGCGCCCCAGACCCCTCCTCTTCGGGGTTGGGTTCCCTCCCCTGCACATAAATAACCTTCCCTCCCTGGCGCGTCCCCTCCCCCTCCCGGGCCCGGCTGCGCGGCCGTCCTATTGCCGCGCGGAATGTGCACCGCCGCCTGCTTATTACGTACAGGGGAGGATTGTTGACAAGTGCTCTGGAGCCTGCCTCGCCGCGCTCGCCCTCCCTCCTCCCTCCCTCCCTCCCTCCCTCTGTCCTCCTTCCTCTCTGTCTCTCTGCAATGATCCGGCTCTGAGGATGGCTGCTCCACGGGCCTGTCAGGTGCAGTTTTTGGTGGCTTATCTTGAGGAACCTGGGATAGAAGGTCTGTTCCTATAAATAAAATAAAAACCAAATAGCTCTAGGTTTGTTTCCGGCTGCTAGGGCTTTTGTTGGAGAAATAGGCCTTTTGTGGTTTTTCTCCTGCTGGGGTCCTGATTAAATCCATTATGGATGGCAAGGTGCTAGATGGATCTATCTGTCTATCTGTGTGTATAGATAGGAGTATGTGAAAAAGTGTTGTGATTGCTTAATATTAATATTCTTTTAGCTTTGATCTCCTCCCTGGGGGCAGTCGTGGCTCCTAAAAGGCACTGTGGAAATTTACAAGAGAGAATTAATGTCGTTCTTAAAGCATTCAGCTCTGTTGACCATTTTGGCCAAATCTGCAGTTTTAGCCAGGCTGGTATGAATTTAGACGTTTCTCTGGGGACCGAACGCCATCCAGCTATGGCTGGTCCCTTTATTTTATTGCCAGTTGATGTGATCATTTCCCAGCATTTAAAAATAGATGTTTGATTAAAGTTAATTAGTTCATCCTCACCCTCAGCTTTGGTTTCCTTTATCAGCAGCATGCATGGTTTCCTTTCCCTTCATACTTTTGTATCTCTTGTTTTCCTTCCTTGATAGAGGGAGGAAACTGAGGCATGGACGTGGGTACTGGGTGATTCCAGGTCAGCCCTTAAAGCTAGAAACTCCGAGTGCTCTCGATTTTTTTTTTTCCCCTCCCATCTCTCGTGCAGGAATCTGGGTTTGCATTACTGGATGTAAACACAAATGAATTTTAGGAGCCCTCAGTTTAGGTGCCTCTGATCTTTGCAGATTCTGTGGCCGCATTCCTAGAGTTCTGCTTTTTGTGTTGCTTCCCTTAGATTTCAGTATGAGAAAGAACGTTGCTCTGGGAGGTGGTAGGCCTCTCTGAACTTGCTTGCTGTCAGCAGCTTCAAAATTTCTTTTTCTTATTATTTTTTACTTCAGATAGCCCACTTAATCCTTTCTTACTCTGTTCATCTGAAAAGGGGTGTGCAGTTTGATTTGTGAGTGAGGTAATGAGGGCCCTCAGAAACTTCCGTCCCTCCCAGTCCATGCTCCAAACACAAGAGAATTGAGAACTTCTGTGGGGGTCCATTTGTATTGTATGAGGGAGTAAAAGCAGCCAGAGAGGTTTTAGGGTTAAGGGTGTGGCTCTTCTCCACAAATTGTGATGTTAGTCAGGACACAGTATTTGGAGTGGGGCCTGTTTATCAGCACAGACTAGTAGACTAGGAACTTTATGGGGTTTGCTCATCTGAGTTGAAGCCAGCTTTAACTTTGTAGAGACTTGCTAATATTTGAGAGCCCGTGTCTTTTGGTAACTCATCTGTGGGGTAAGTGTAAGTGATGATACTAAGCTTTAAAGATATATACACATGCATATGGCAGTTACTTAAAGGTAGACTATTCCTGGCTCTCTGAGAATATACTGCATAGGTATATGGAAATCTCCCTTGAGAAGTGCAAATCGCATGATTTTGGGGGAAAAAAAAAATCTGATTTTCGCACGTCCGGTTATCTGAACATAAAACTTTGGATGTATTGGTCTCCTTAATCTGTCTCAAAGAATTTCTCCAGAAATGCCCTGTGTTTACCTCTGCTGTGTGTGTGTGACTCCAAGTTCATGCTCTGCAGTGATGCCATTGTTCAGCAGCTCGGTCTCCACACCGGCCTAAATCAAGCATCTGTCTTTAATCCCTTTTCTTCTGAATGTGGAAGGCGGTTTTTGACCTCTGGGGTGTTCAGTACTGGGCCATTTGCACAGTGGAACCTTTTCCTTAGCTGATAGAAGCTTGAGTTGTGTGTCCTAGAGGATTCCAAGGATTCATGCTTTGGATGGATGGTTATAACTAGGGGGCCTGGTGGGCATGCTTTTGACTGGTTTGCCAGCGTCAAATCAATAAGGTATCCGGATGGGGGTTGGGACCCGGAGGAGTTAAGGCCTGGGATGGAGGAGTAATTGATGATCGCATGCAAAAGTAGAGAGAGCTGCGCATTGTGGAGCAGGGTGGGTGTTTCTATTTCAGTGATGATGATGGTGATTACTCTTATTATTCAAGCTACCCTACCTATTGTGATGTTGTAAAATTCATGGTAAGGACGAAGAACGAGGGAAAAGAGGGAGAATGTAAGGAGCAAGAGCCCTTTACCCTAAAGAAGTGAAGGAGTTGTTGCACAATGCCCAGGACAGTTTGCTTGCCACTGTGATCATCACAGTTCCAGTAGCTGCCATGGCTGGTCCAGAAACGAGAGATCCTAGATCGTTCCCACCGGGATTTGTTTGTTTGTTTGTTTTTGGTACCAAATGAAGTCCCACTGTGGCTCTTTGGTGGTGGTTGTCGGAGCCTCTCCATGAGGATTGTTTTCTTTCTTCTTGTGACTCCTGGTCAGGATGTGGGAAGGAGAGGTCTTTTGTCTTTGGGTAGTGCTCACTCGTTTGGGGTTTAGACCGCCAGAGCAGGGCCCGTTTTAGTGTTTGCAGCACTGTGGTCGCCCTTCCTGTGTGTAAATGTGTCTGGTCTGCTGGCTCGCTCCTTTGTGCCTCAAGGTGAGGAAATCCCTTCTGGGCTCAAGGATCCTGTCTCTCTTCCCGCTCGTCCGTCTCAAAGGTAGCCATGTGCTTGATTCCGAAATAAGAAAAAAAGGATGGAATCTGACATTGGCCTTGCCTTCCTGGTGGCCCAACTTTTCCATGTTAATTAATTAGTACTGTGTTAGGTTTTTTTTTTTTTTTTTTTTTTTTTTTTTTTTTTTAGAGAACACCTTTTCCCCAAAAACTTGAGTGTGCATGGGAGCAGCAGATTGCCAAAGAAGGTTTCGTGGGGGATGAGTGATGGTGGGAAACGGTTCCTGGGGCATTATCTGTTTACTTATTGGGTGTTAAGCTAACAAAACCCCCTGTCGTCTCTTTATCTTGGGGGGCTCTTCTGTGGGGTCATTGGGGTTATTTTTGTCTTCCATGTTCTTGGATGAAATGGGACATCTCCATAGCTGGTGGAGAGTAGACAAAGGAGAGCCCTATCTGCTCAGGGGCCGTTCTCCTGAGGGAAGGGATAATTATTTTCTATAAGCCGAGGTATTCAACCCACTTTCATTTGTGCTCTGTTGACCATGAGTGTGGCAGTGACATCATGCCTCGAGACTGTCATTTGTTCTCGTCCACCTCAGCGCTTTGATGTGGGGAGGATGTCCGCGGACCAGCCTGGGCTTAGCCTCGCAGACCTCTCTGCCCTGCCCACCCCCTTCCCTGGAACCCGGGGATCGATCCAGCAGCTTAGCTGCTGACCCGCGTGTGTACAGTTGGGTTCGGACTCTGTGTTCTTGTTGAACCTGCGAGGCTGGCCCAAGCCGGATTTTCCCTGGCATCCCAGAGGAAAAAAAAAAAAATCCACAGATTTTTCTTTAAAAATTTGAGTGAAACATAGACTTTATTTTTGACTAGCAATGGCAGCAGACTATGCATTCTGAATATCTGGGAGAAGGTCCTACCTCAACCAAGGGGGCTGTTGTGGTAATTTTTCTCTCAACTCAAAGTGCGGCAGCCATCCCCATCCCCCAGCACGCACGCACACACACACACACACACAGCAGCTGAAAATGAAAGCTCTCTTTGGATGCTTGACTGTTTAATATGTAATGTGATACCTTGTCTCACAGTGACGGGGTGACAGACGGGCATTGGCTGTATAATACAGAATTACCTTTTGTGCGTCTCTTCCACAACAAAGCCAAATACATCGACTCTCCTAATATGCTAATACGTTTGGTGTGCTCCAGATGTTTTGGAAGCTAGGGAATCACTTCAAAGCTCTCCTTATTTTTTCCCTTCTCTTTCACCCGTCTTTGGGCACTGCTTTTTGTGAAACACAGGGGTTCGATTTTTTTTCCCTTTGGTTTTGTATTCTGTCATGTGCGGATAGCTAATGGGAGGGCTGGTGAAACTTCTTTGTGTCTAAAACATGAAATTAGAAGGGCTGCACATTCTAAGTGTGTGTGTGTGTGTGTGTGTGTGTGTGTGTGTGTGTGTGTCCCCGTCCGTCCCAGCGTTAGAAAAGGATTCCCTTCTCTCTCTCTCGACACCAGTGTTCTGAAATCTGTAGTTCTCATCAGTTGCTTAAGCTGGAGTTCTGGAGCTAATGGGATCCTTGGCCTTGTTTGTATCCCTCCCCACCCCCCACCCCCTTTATGTGAAGGCAGGAGGGAAATCATGGTCCTACATCTGCAGTCTTCCAAGGACAGGGATTCTTACCCAGTGCCGCCACTGCTGTTCCAGGCTTAGAAAAGAAGCCAGTTTTGGTGTGTTGCCTTGAATGGAAAGCCTTTTCATTTCTTGCTAATTTGGGAGATGGGCTGCAAGGCCCCGGAGTGTGATGGCCCGGTTCTGTTGTACTGGATTCTTTGGGGATTCTCAGCCTGTGAGGACCGGCACTGCTGCCCGGTGGTGGCCCAGTGGTCTCAGGCCTGGGACACATTGCCCTTTTCCACCGCTGGTGGCTAGCCAAGGTTGCAGGCAGTCCCCAAGCTGCCTTCCCCCGCAGTGGTTTGGAATTTTCAGCTCATATTTATTGCTTTTGTGAGAGACAATAGACGTGGTTTAATTTAAGTTCAACCTCCTGAATATTAATAGAGGGGAACAAATGCTCATGTGGGGAGAACGGGATCTTTGGGCCATTCGATTTTCTCCGTTTAACCTCCTCTCCCAAGGAAGGTTCGTGGTGATCGGGGGAGGGGTTTGGGAAAATAAAATCAGCTCATGTGTTAGAAGGAGGGGACGCTGTTCCGTTAGTTTTCATCGACTAAAAATAATAATTCAAAAAATTGATGGCAGGGCTTTGTTAGGGAGAAGAAAAGGCAACACACACGTGCTTGTCTAATGTTCTGATAATGGCTCTTCTGCCCTGTGCCGTCCTCTTCTGTCTTGCTGACCCGGCTCTTCTGGATTGGGGAGGCAGTATGATTTGGATTAAAACATTGAAAATGAAATGGGGTAGCCAGTACACCAAGGTGTGAGAGTGGACTGGGGTGGGGGGGAGCTGGGTGGAGGTGGGCACATGTCTGTCCAATCCTGTTGACTGTCTCACTGAAAATAAATGTACGTGTTCTCTGTACAGGATGGGGTACTCAAACTGAAAGAGCAGATTGCATGCAGAACAAATGGGTCTTGCTCCCCTTACAGAGGCAGTGGAAAGCTGAGCTCCTTCAGTTGGCATTGACAGGCTATCAGTTCCCTCTCTATGGGCCCCAGTTTTCCTAATCTGGAAAGCAAAATCAGACTTCTGTCTTAGAGTTCAGGTGACCGTCCTTGTTAATCGTCGGAATGGGGGCAACTTTGGAGTTCTCCGAAGAGCTGTTAGTCTGGTGAGGGCTTGGGACCGTGGACGCACTACTAGCAGTCGTTTTTTCTGTAGCTTAGCCACGCCTTGATGTCGCTTCATAGCATCCTGCCCACTGCCGTCTCACCAGCGAGCTTCAGTGAGCTCACGCCGTGTCAATTCACGTTCCCTCTTCCCTTGTAAATTTCACAATCCAGTTTCCCTGAATTTGCACTTTGGACAGTCGACTTCTTGGGGGAGGGTGGTGGGGAACATCCTATGCCTTTTTACATTGATGCCTCTTAGATATGAACCCCCCCCCCCCCCCGGCCACGTGTTACTTTTTTTTCTCTGAATTTGTCATTAGCCGACTCCTTAGAGCTTTGTGATTAAGTCGTTTAAGTCATCGTCTTTGCCTTCACAAAATCCCTGAGAAAAGGTAGAAGAATGCGCCCCGTAGAACTTTGGGGTTGGATGCCTTATTTTCATTTAGGTCGTCATGGGTGATGCACTTGCCTGAGCTTCCTAGTGTCTTAGAGCTCTAGGTCTCCTGCCAGCTTGAACCTGGCTTTGCCCTCCAGTCGTGGCTCTCAAAATGTGGTTCCCCGGACCAGCCAAGGCCGCGTCACATCACGTGGGAGCTTGTTAGAATAGGGCAGACTGGGGGTGATGAAGTCTAGGGGACTGTGTTCGGACAGGTGATTCTCTTCATGCTCACGTTTGAGAATGACTGCCCTATAATCGGCAGAGATGATTCTCGCCAGAAGGGCAGGAGTGTAGCTTGTCACTGAATAGCTTCACTCTTCTCTGCTCGCTCACTCACTAGCTGCTTACTCATGCAGCAAATACGGACGATCTTGTTATGTACCGAACGGTACAGTAGTGTTTCTGCCCAGGCTTCACCTAACACTACATGGTCCTTGCTTGTTTCCTCCTTGATCAAAAACACAGCTTCAAAACAACCCCCTACTCTACTTCACTACCACCATCCCCCTGTTCCGTGGTGGTGGTGTGCTGGCCACCAGTGTGCTGCCTTCACTGATTCACATTTCACTCTGTCCCGTCGTCTCCCCACCCCCATCACTTTTTCCTTCCCCTCCAAAGTGCAAGGTTTCTTCTTTGCACTTACTAACTGAGCCACCCATGTGTGCTTGTCGATCTACCGCCTCGCTGGAATTAGGTTTTGTTTGATTTTTGCCTGTATCCCCAGGGCCCTGGCATATGGTGGGTGTTAGGAAAATGAACAGATGATAAAAATTTCAAAAATTAAAAAAAAAAAAAAAAAGCCTGGATGAACTCCCATTCCCTCCCTCCTCTCTTGCTTTATTCTCCTGTTTGTACTTACGGACTATTGGAAAATGTGAACCCAACCAAGAGTAAGCTTATACTTATGATGCCTCTCTTTCTCTCTCTCATTAATTTTACATGTGGTTCTGTAATCAGAGTTCTCATTTTGAACTGCCCAACCTTTTCAAGTGTGGCCATTCACCTGTCTCCTCTTTACATTTCTGACTTCTCTCCCTGGCCCGGTTTCTTCTTCTCTGAGTATCGCCTGTATGCATCCTTCTGTTTTCCGTAGGCTTTCTCCTCACCCTATGACCTTACTAAGGTGCTCTATGTCACTTTATGTACTTAATACCTATGCATTATGCAGGTTTAGTTGTCTAGAGCTTCATTAAATAATCTAAAGCCAGCGAAGATGAATTTTTCATATAAGTTGACTCCACCCCAAGGATACATCCAAAATGTTTCAAAAATTAATCAATATAAAATTACCGGATGTTTAGTTTTTCAGTTGATTAAAAATAATTCATTTCCGGGGCGCCTGGGTGGCACAGCGGTTAGGCGTCTGCCTTCGGCTCAGGGCGTGATCCCGGCGTTACGGGATCGAGCCCCACATCAGGCTCCTCCACTGTGAGCCTGCTTCTTCCTCTCCCACTCCCCCTGCTTGTGTTCCCTCTCTCGCTGGCTATCTCTATCCTGTCGAATAAATAAATAAAAAAATCTTAAAAAAAAATAATTCATTTCCTTCCCCGCACTATATTTCAGATGCTCAGTAGCTACATGTGATTGGGCGCCTGGGTGGCTCGGGCAGTTAAGCATCCGACTCTTGGTTTTGGCTCAGGTCATGATCTCAGGTTGTGAGATCAAGCCCCGAGTGGGGCTCTGTGCTGGGTGTGGAGCCTGCTTAAGATTCTCTCTCCCGGGGCGCCTGGGTAGCGCAGTCATTAAGCGTCTGCCTTTGGCTCAGGGCGTGATCCCGGTGTTCCGGGATCGAGTCCCACATCGGGCTCCTCCGCTGGGAGCCTGCTTCTTCCTCTCCCACTCCCCCTGCTTGTGTTCCCCCTCTCTCTGGCTGTCCCTCTGTCACATAAATAAATAAAATCTTAAAAAAAAAGATTCTCTCTCCCCCTCTCCCTCTGTCCCATCCCCCCACCTCAAAAAAAACAAAACAAAAAACAAAAAAAACACACGTTAAAAAAAAGAACTGCATATGACTGATAGCCCCAGTAGTGGGTAGCACGGACCATACCTCTACCTTTAGACTGTGACTTCCATACAGTTCATGTCTCTTTTGGGCCTCACAGTGTAAATTGCCCATGTTTTCTCTTTCTTGGGGAAGTTGTGTATGTTTTCACTTCTGTTTTGCAGTCCTGACTCCTGAAAGCCGCACGTCTGAGTGATTGCGGCGGGCTTTATTTATCGCATCACAGTAGATTTCCAACGTTGTGGTTTCCTCATCCTCAGAAAGGATGGGAAAACACAGAAGCGCATGCATAAATAGGCCGAGTCTCAGGGTTGGGTTACCTTATACCACGTTCTTTCAGACGACTTTACCAAACAGGTAGAATCTTGTTTCCTATATGTTTCGTCCACTAGTCGGAACCACTCTTAAGTGTTGGAAGCAGAAAGGGATTTAAGACAGGGAATTAAGTGCCTACAACATTGGTGGACACGTTGGAAGGATGAAAATCAAGGGGCCACACTATAATTTGGCTTTGCTTAAAATTAAAAGCCAAGCACTGTGGCTGTGAAAACCTAGGTCCCGGGCAGGCATTCTTGTGGGTTCCCAGCTTCTGATGCCCATGAGGCTGCTGATGAGACCGAGAAATTGGGGCCTAGTCGCTGCGGACACTTGCGTTGGGGCGAGCTTCCCATCGGTAGGACTTAAATCATGTCCGGAGCCCTAGATGCAAGAGCGTCTCAGTGCTACAAGACCGCCCAGGCTTTTATTCCACCATCGCCCATTACTGGGGCCTCCATGCTTATTAAAATACTTACAGTAACACTTAGCACAGGTCCTTCCCTGGGACCTTTCTCCAGTTCGGCTACTTAACAGGACATCCTGGGGCCCCAAGACTCCTTCTTTTGCATGGTGTCGTCATATATGCAGTCCTAGAGAGGCCTTCTCCTTTGAGACCATCAAAGGCAATGTGACTGTCTGATATAACAGATTACTATGAAGAGGAAATTGTGTAGTAGGATTTCTGGTTAATAACTTAAGCTATGGCTCCAAAATAATGCTTTCTCTTGTCTGGTTCCTGAAGGCAGTTCCAAAAGATTTCCATATTTTTGTTGTTGTTGTTTTTTTTAAGATTTATTTTAAAGTTGTCTCTCCACCCCACGTGGGGCTCAAACTCACAACCCTGAGAACAAGAGTTGCACGCTCCCCCCACCGAGCCAGCCAGGCGCCCCAGGAGTTCAGTATTTCTAGCGTCCATCTATTAGCCTTTGAAGGTTAACTAGTTTGAATTGGTAATACACGAGTGCCTTTCTTCCTAGGCCAAGTCCTGAAAGATGTTTACGTATTTCAATAAGACCCCGGCAAAGTATATTATGGTTGCAAAATCCTGCCTGCGTTTCTTACTGTTGAAATGATTTCCTAGGCCTCACGTAGGATGAGGTGTCCCGCTCAAAAGGGGGATATGTACCTTCTAATCCTCTTCTTTCCAAATTCTGGTCCGGCCTCATCAGCCATGGTGTAGGGGTAACTGTGGTAAAGTGCTACTTCCTGATGTCATGTGTTTTAAGTCTTTGTCCCCTTTTCTCACCTGTAGGGCTCCTTGGTAATGGCCAGTCTAAGGGATTAGGACCAGCGTCAGAACAGTCAGAGAATGAGAAGGACGATGCATCCCAAGTGTCCTCTACTAGCAACGATGTTAGTTCTTCAGATTTTGAAGAAGGGCCGTCGAGGAAAAGGTTAGTACCCAAGGCTGAAAATGCTGGCGCCTTAAACCTGGGACGCCAGTGTTTCCCACAGGGGAGCCAACTCAGGCCCACCCACCCACCCAGTCTCCTGGTTTTCGTAGAGGAGCCAGGGTTCTGGATGTTCTGTATCACAGGTCCTGGTTTCCAAACTTTGTCCACTAATTGTCACTCAAAACGAACATACCGGAAAATGCCGTGGGCCAAACAGAGCCCGTTCCTGCCCTGAGCATTGGCCACAGGGTTGCCAACTTGTAACTCCTGTCTTCTCTGATCATTTTAAGTGACTCTCCTCAATTTCTGGAGTCAATTCGATGGTATGTAGCCATGTCTGAAGAGAGCTGTTCCTAAAACTGTTGAAGAATTAAATGCGATGTTTCTGAACAGTGTTCCTTCCCAGGAAAACAGAACGGCGTGGTGTTTAGCCCCGGCGGAAGTGGAGGGAATCGTTCATAAAACTTCTAATTTACCAGCTTTTTTTTGTTTTTTGTTTTTGTTTTTTTTTTTTAAATAACTTTCTTAAATAAGCTTGAGTTTGATAGGGAAGTTGGCTATGGGAGTTTGATAAGTTTGTGGCTTCACGGTCAAACTGTGGCAGTCGACATTATATAATGCTGCTTTTAATGGGGTGTTTATAAAACCTCTTGCTGGTCATCTGCCTGATTTCATACCTCAGGTTGTGCTCCCCACCTCCCACCCCATCTAGAAATGATATTCCATTTCCAGTTTTGTTTTTTGTTTTTTTTTCTTTTTTTCCGTTCTCATACTCGAGGTTTTCCTGGATGACTAGGTTAGTGACTTTTTCTTAGAACCTGGTGGTTTGAGAGGTTGGGGAAAAGAAAAAAAAAAATCCCTTGGCCTGGCTGCTGCTGTGTACTCTTTCTCCAGAATTCTAGTTACCTTATGGAAATTGTCTAGATGTGTGTTATGTAATGACGTACGGAGTATAGTGGAAATTAAGAGGAAAGGATTGGCTTCGCCATACATTAGGTATTTTGAGATCCTTACCAGAACCATACTTCGGTCTGAAATTTGAGACGGTAGCTCAGTCGTTTATTTTCCTCCATCATGCCATGTCTTTCTTCATTTAGAAAACCCAGAATACAGTTTTCTCTTAATTCTCAGCGCTGTGTCTCAGAAGAGGTCTCAGATCTGTTGTTAGTCAGCAAGCATATGGACGAAGAGTCTCTGGCAATGTCCTGGGCCTTGTAGGTTACTATCTTTTAAAGACCCTTGGGTGAGTGTCTCAGTGACAAGTCTGTCATGTTGCAGATACTCGCCACAAACATTCGCTCGGTCCCAGTTGGAGAAATGCACCCTCACAAGAGAGGGAAGTTGAGGATGTGTGTAGAAATCCCATCAGGGAATAGGTTGGAACCTGTAATGATGTTGTCCATGCTTCCAGACGTGGGCGGGTGGTCATGTATCTGCCATCATCTTTTATCTCCCATTTGGGGATCAAAATTCTGAGTGTGGTTGGAAATGTCTGCACCTGGTCCTTGAGCTGCATGGCTATCAATTCTCCCCGCCCCCAAAGATCCCACCAGTACGGGGGTGTGATGACCAGCATCTCTACGGCTTCGTTCTCTTGGGGTGGGGGGGATGCTGGCCCTTTGTCCTGGACTCCCGGTAGTGCCTTTCTTAGTTTTCAGTGCTACTGGCTTCCTCTTTGCAGGCTGCTGTGTTGGTGTGGGGCAGCTGTGTGCACATCGGTCTTTGACTTTTGTCTCCAGACAGTGGGAGAGAGAAATTTTGTTCAGGATGAATCTAAGGAAAACGTAACCATTTTTAATCTGCTTTAATTAGTGTGCCAAGTACCTTGTTTTACTGAATTAAGGATTCATAGCAGCATTTTATTTGGTTACAGTCACACTCTGCTAGGGAAATCCATCAGGGGCATAACCTAGGTTATGGTTTGACAGGTTGGGCTGGATTGAGGGCTGGTCTGGGGTGGCCTGGAGTTAACACGAGGAGTGCTTTGTAGTTTACAAGTAGGGAAGTTAGGGCTAAAATTTCTTGCAGTCTTGTAGGGTACATTACAAATACAAAATAATAACTTTTATTTTTTTTTAAACCTTTAGAGAGGAAGGGCGGAGGAGAGGGAGAGAAACAATTTTCTTAAGTAGGCTGCATGCCCGGTGCAGAGCTGGATGGCGGCTTGGTCTCACGACCTATGATCATGACCTGAGCCAAAATCAAGAGTTGGACGCTTAACTGACTGAGCCACTCAGGTGCCCCCAAAATAAAATCTTTTCATACTTTCTGGGTCTTAAAGAGCTCATTTGTTTTGATCTTTCGTTGGTATTTAGCATAAATAATTTGGTATGAACCCCGCCTTCTAATTAATGCATGTTGTTAGAACTGAAATCTGAATACCTAGCGCTTTGTCAGTGCCTTGCCAGACTGAGTGGTCAGCCTCCTTCAACTTAGGTGTGTTAGACCTTTCCTCATAAGCTGATGGGGTGTCCTGTCCCTGCTGATGACAATGTCAAACCCAGAGAAACTACCTAAAGTGGTTATTTCAAAATGTTACTTAGAGCACTGTTGATGAGACTCTGCTTTTAACTCGTGTCTACAATTCGCTGAGCCTCGTGTATATACACCCGGGAGGAGCGTAACTTGTGATTGACCCCTTGTGTTCTTGGTAGGCATTTAGACTGTGTGGGACAAAACCCTGAATCCTAAAGTTCCAGGGCCATGATTTAGGTCTTTGCTCTGGACCGAGCATTCTACATTCTTTAGGAATTGGTAGCCATTCTCGTAAAGTTCATTGCCCTTGCTAGATAGATGGTTTTTAGGATATTACCAGTTAATTTGCCTTTTCTCTCGGGACTGGAGGAAAGAGGGAATTTGTGTTTGACTTTTGTAAGAAAAATTAAAATAAGAGGTGCAGACTGTGCAAGTCTTAGACCATTGCCTTGAGTTTCCAACCTGGAAATCAAATCAATTTCATTTTCTGATGATGCCTGTCATGTGTTTTGTTAAGTCTTTAGTCCAAACAACTTGTGTGTTTGCAAAGTGTTATTTTCCTATGGGAAACCCCCCTGAGCTATGTTTGGCCCTGTGTACTTGCTGCCATTGGTTGTACTTGACGTCGGGGATTTTTTTTTTTTTGGCATACAGAAAGCAGTAGAATCCAGAGTACTGTAGCGTTTATTTTTCTTTTTTGAGGCAAAAATGAAAGTTATCTTTTTACCTAGCCATTAAAAGGAAATCCTCTGAAATCTTTGTCTACTCTTTGTGAAAGGAAGAGCCACTCTTCTGTACAAGCTCTTTGCCTGTTTGGTGGCCACAACATCCCAGCCACTGGAGATCTGGAGGAGTCCATGCTGGTGTTCCTAGGTGTCGATTTTCCTTTGTATTATTATTTTTATTATCATCATTATCATTGGGATAAATGATATTTAAAAAATTCTACATTAAGGTAATGTCACTGTTCAAATGAAAACATTATAGGGACTTTGAGCCTGTAATCAGCTCCTTCTGAATTTGATGGTGGCCATGCCTAACTCCTTACCCTCATCATCCTGTTACACTGACACTACCCCTGCCCATCCTGTTACACTTGGCTTGTCTAAAACTCGTGTTTCCTGCAAGAGATATTGAAGTATTTTCAGAAACCAGAAGGGACAGATTCTGTCAATTGTGGATACACTGAGAAACTCCACAGTGATGGTTATGGGCGTATGGATTACCTGTTCGGCTGGTAGAAAGGAAGGTGGCATACAAAGTTGGTGTGACAGTGTACTTTTGTTGATTTATTGATTTGTTTATTTATTATTTAGAGCAAGTGTGAGTCTGAGGAAGGGAGGAGCAGAGGCAGGGGCAGAGGGAGAAAGAAAAGCTCAAGCAGGCTCTGTGCCCAGTGCGGAGCCCGACGCAGGGCTCAATCTCACAACCCTGAGATCATGACCAGAGCTGAAATGAAGAGTCAGCCACTTAACTGACTGAGCCACCCAGTCCCCCGCCCCCGTATACTTTTAAATGCACATAAATGGAAGATCCAAAATGCATGGTTTGAAAGGGGTCCTTTGACTGCTGGGATATGTAGCAGAATTAACTGTGTGTATTTATTTTACTTAATCTTTGGGTGGAGGGAATAAGCAGAGAAAATACAATAACTGGTGGTTTTTAGGGATGTGTCCAGGGGACCTGGTATTTGGCATAGTGGTTCACAGCGCGGACTGGAGCTGGACGGCGTGGCGTCTTTGGGCTCACCCTCGGCCAGTCCTGTGCCGTCGGGCAGCTCCTGCACATCGCCGGGCCCCCGTGTCCTCGGGTGTTAAAATGCCCGCAGCGCTAGTAACCACCTCGTGGTTTTGTGGACTGAACAGGGCGATTTCGGGAGAGCCTGCAGGTGTATGATGAGGACTGCGCACGAGATACGACTATTCGCTCTCCTCGCCGTGTGTGACCCATGACTTTGCTGCCTGTGAGTCTGCACATCGACTGGGGGCTTCTCAAACACGTTCTAGAGGAATTTTGATTTATACAGATTGTGATTTGTATCTTCCCTCTGTGGTGACACCGTCACCACCCTCTGTGGGCAGATGGAAAAGTGTAGGCGCGTGTCCCTCTTCTGAAGTTACTGAGTCACAGGAAGGACCCGTGTGGAGGACAGCGTGAATCCCCCACAGAGGTTGGTGTAACCCGGTTATTTGCTTGCGTGGAGCAGTCATGAGTGAGATGAGGTTCAAGTGTGCGAAGATGGGCTGTCGGTGACGTTAGTCATCATTTTGCCTTGTGTGAGGGGGCTGTTTCGCTAGTACTTATTGCTGCTAAAATCCCTGCCTTACTTTGGGGGGGGGGCACCTTCAGCAGAGCCTAGTGAACTAGTTAAAAAGTACAGACTGTCTCTCTGCGGGTCCCATGTGTCTTCTTGTTAAAGAGCTGCTGTATCTTAGGGCATCGGTGGATAGAAGACTGAGTTTAAAGATGGTCCTTATTCCGGTGGATGGGGTTTTGCATACAGAGAACCAACTTTTTTTTTTTTTAAGATTTTATTTATTTGAGAGAGAGGGCACAGCTGGGGGTGGGGGGAGGCCGAGGGAGAAGCAGGTTCCCCACTGAGCAGACCCCCTGGGGGCTCAGTCCCAGGACCCCTGGGATCATGAGCTGAGCTGAAGGCAGACACCCAACCGACTGAGCCACCCAGGCGCCCCTCACAGTGAGCATCTGTAAGAATTAGAATTTTAAAAGTCTAAATGCTTGTTTCCCCTTAACAAAATACATTAGTAGTCAAGTGCACTGTTAAAGCACTTGCTCATTTTGCTTTGAATCTTGGCAATACGAGTCACATGCAGCCTCAGATCATTTCTTTTAAGTTTTGGTTTAGATTTAGACCTCTCTACTGACCAGGGTGTTACAGATTGTTACAACCTTGAAGACGATTTTACAAATTAGAGCTTAGTACTGTCCTAATTTTTAATTCTGCAGCTGTCTTGACTGAAACACAGTCTCTACAGGAATAAAGAAGGGGCGGAATGGCAGAATGGAATATTAGGTGGGACCCTTAGTAACCACAGAAGAGAATTGTGGAATTAAATATAAAGTAAATGTAGATGTCTCAGGCCTATCTGCTTTTTTATATTTATCTAAATGGTTGGCATTGTTGGTGTTTTTCTTTTCCTTCTTCTAGATCTTTCTTTCCAGGGTCATTTTTCTTTTGCCTGAAAGGATTTTAATACCTTTTTTTTTTTTAATACTATTTATAGGGTTGAATGAATCTTGGCTTTATATGTCTGCGAAGGTCTTTATTTCACCCTCATTTAAAATACATATGTGTTTGTGGGAACTGCAGGACAGAATGTACTTGTACGAAATTTACCTTGATTTTTAAAAGATCTTTTGCTCATTATAGAATTTTAGGGCACTGTCTTTAAAATGCTGTGGTAGGGATGGGCACGTCACTCAGCTGTCCCCTGCTTCGCATTAGTTCCAACACGTCTACTGTCACTCTTTTAACTCTAAGAGGTGTCCCTTCCCTTAGTCTACCTTTTTTTTTTTTTAAAGATTTATTTCGGGGGGGGGGGTGAGACAAGAGTGGGGGGGAGGGGCAGGAAGAGAGGGAGAGGTGCAGGAAGAGAGGGAGAGGGGAAGCTGACTTGCTGCTGACCTCTGGACCCAGATGCTGGGCTCTCTGCTGCTGGGCTCGATGCAGCACCCCCATCACAGGACCCTGAGAGCATTACCTGAGCCAAAACACAAGAGTCGGAGGCTCAGTGGACTGAGCCACCCAGGCGCCCCTTCCCTAGTCTACTTTAAGATTCTCTTTTCATCAGTGGTACCATGTCCCTTGGTGTCGTTTATTTTTCTTGTGTTTGCAGTTCATTGAGCTGCTGCTTCTGTAGATTTCATCATTTTTGGAAAAATTGGAGGCAACATTTCTGCAAATTTTAGTGTATGCTGCTTTTCCCCTTTAGGGATTTCAGTTGCGTCTGTATCTGACTGCTTGACGTTGACCCACAGCACCTTGATGCTGTTTGTTTTATCCTAGTCCCCTCCCCGCCCCCACCCGGCCCCTGCTTTATTTTAGGTAGTCTGTAAAATTTACTTATTTTTTTAAATTTTTTTAACCTCAGAGATTGCTGTCTTTATCTCTAAAATTAGAGCCTGGTCTGTGTAATCTTCAGTGCTCTCCTGACGGGCTGGTCTTTGCTCGCACTAATACAGTTATAATGGAGGTTTTAGTACGCTTGTCTGCCACTTTCACCTGTGTTCTTTATGGGTCCGTGTTGGATTGACTCCTGTTCCTCCTCATTAGCGGTCCTGTTTTCCTGCCCTTTTGCTTGCCTTGATCATTTTTTATTGGTCGTCGGGCCTTGTCCATTTTCCTTTGGGTTCTGGATATGTTTGTATTTCTCTCCCTGTTCTTAAGCATTGCTCTAAGATGTGATGAAGTTCGGAGGAAGCAGTTGGGTCCTTCTGGATCTTGGCTTTGCAGCTTTGTTCAGTAGAGCCAGGGAAGTGTTTGCTGTAGGGTTAAGTTTTTCCCAGCGCTCAGGCGAAACCTGGATGAGTACTTGCTGCCCTGTGAATTAGGATGTTGACCATTTGGTAGATACAGACACCGTTCATGGCCCTGTGTGGGATTCAGGAACTGTTCCCTCCAGTCCTTTCTTGTACTTTTCCCCCGTAGTTTCTGCTGGTACCCAGTGAATATGTGAGGAGGTTCCAGAATTTTCTATGTGGCCCTCCCCTTTCCAGTACCCTGCCTTACAGATCCTGTTCTTCAGTACCTTGGCCTCTGCCTACTCTCAGCTCCTTCTCCTTAATTTAGATTCCTCTAAACCCTGCTTGAATTTCCCCTCCTTGGGCTGTGGCCTGGAAATTCTCTCACGGTTGTGAGCTGTCCAAACCTTTCCCATCTCTCAGGGATCACAGCGCTTTGTGGTGTGATGTCCATTGTTTTGTGTGGATTTTTGGTTTCTTTCAGGCAGGAAGTCCGTTTTGGCCCTATTACTCTGTTCTTTCAATGTTGAATCAGAGGGAGGAGAAGGGTACCACTAGGAATCCTAACTGCCATGTTTGCACTTTATCTTAGCCCCAGCCCTAACCTTCCCATTTAGTTTTGTTATGCAATTCACATTTTTTCTCCTTTAATGACTAACTAAGCCCTGACACAATGTAAGCGAGTCTCAAAATAAGCGATTGACCTATAAATAGAAAGTCCCACTCCACAAGAAAGCGTGTGACTGTTAGAAACACTTTTCTTTGAAGTTCCAGAAAGTCTGTTTCTAAAAGAGGCAGAACTGCTTAGTGAATAGAACATATTGTGCTAATAAATCTTACCTTAATCCTAAGGAAACACTCGGACTTTTTTTTTTTTAACTTTATTTTTTAGAGAGGATGGAGAGGCTCTTCGAGCAAGTCCCAGACTCCGCGTGAAGCCCAACACAGGGCTCAGTCTCATGACCCTGAGATCTTGACCTGACCCGAAACCAAGAGTCTGATGCTTAACCGACTGAGCCACCCAGGCGCCCCACACCTGCTTTGTAGCCGAGTCAACAAATGTTGAAAATACTTGACTAGTGACACATTTCTTAAAAGTAGCAAGGTCAGGATTGGAATCCAAGTCTTCCTGTCTGTAATGCCTGGACTTTTCCACTACACCATGTCGCCTTCTCTTGGGGGCATAAACTGTTGATTGGATTCTTCAGGTCCCTCTGGGACAGGCAAATTCCAGAAGGGTACTGTCTTTGGGCCAGCAGCACCTGGCTTGGTGAGCTGAGCCCTGGCTGGATCACAGCCTCACGTGCCCTCTTGGCCGAGCACCTTTGTGCAATGCAATCTCCTTGTGGCCCCTCAGATCACAGAACCCTAGTAGATGTTCTCTTCTCGGCCAAGTGTTTGCATTCCTTCTTTAATGAAATAAATGAATTTTTTTTTCTGCATTGTAAACCAAGCAGTAGATAGAAAGGTGGCAGGGGTGGGGGAGGTTTAGCTTATCTTGAGTAAAACACATTTTGCTTTTGAAATCCTCTCTGGGGTCCTCCAGTATTAGAGGTTAGAGGTCATGCACAGGGGCACCGGGGACAGGTCTATCCTGAATAGGAGAACATTTTAGGACCCAGTTGACTGTTCCTTTCAGGTAGCTGTTCCAAACAGATCTGTGATTACTTTGTGACTTTCATGGTTTGTGCCTGTGTTCCTCTGGGAGAAGAATACTCTTTTATGTGCTTTTTCATTAGTTGGCTGGAGTTGGTGGGCTCCAAGGGGGCAAGAGTTAAAACACTGGCTCACCTCCTGATGTCTACTTGTGAATGACCTTCCCCCTTTCTTACAGTTCAAGTTTGGGAGGGAGGTTTGTATCTGTCCACTCTTCATACCTTCACCTCGATCTTAAGATTTTCCCTGATAAAAGGGTCACCAAGGCGAAGTCGAGGGTCTGATGTCTTACGTTGAGTAGCAGAGAGCCACGAGACCATTTCTCATGGTGCCCGAGACTCGCTGGCTGAAGCACGCACACGTTCTGTTTACTGCAGGATGTAGCCCGTGGCGCTCATCCACGTTCTCGTGGTTCCGTTCTCTCCCTGCAGCCAAATCCCTGGGCTTCTGTTCAGATCTCTGATAACCCTGCCCTCCCTAAGGCACGGCGCTAGTGGTCTCTATTAAAGAGAAACCCCCTCCCCTGTTGTACACCGCCCCCCCCGGTGAGATAGAGCCTTGCTGCAGGCCCCATCTGTAGAAAAAGGAGACTGCGTCATAAACATAACGTCAGACTGGTCTTGTGCATGACATTATTTATGGGAGCTCTATGGGATTCCCCCTTCCCCCTTCCTATTCTAGAATGTTCACGACTTGTCAGATTATTAGGTGGCATGACCCGAGGTGGGGGGTGCTTATAAGACCATCTTTTGCGTCCTTCTCTCTCACTACGGATGCTTTTTGGGTCCATCCCTGTTGTCGTCACACACGGAGGCCTGCCTGCCTATCCGTGAATAGCGTCTATGGTACAGGTGCCGCCTCTCCGGAGGTGCAGCCCAGTCATCTGTCGGAGGAAGAGACAGCAGAGGTCTCCGTGGAGTTTTGGGGTGTGGTTTTGGTTGTTAGGAGGAAATCCAGAGCATTAAAGTCAGGTTGGGGTTTGACCTTGTGCAAGAACATGGGACAAGATGGCACAGGAGGCTCTCGGGAGACTGAGCAAACTTTGGCTGCTGTTTGGGGGTTAATGTCATGCAACGTGCATGGGTAGGTGAGTTTGGCTTAAATGGCAGAATCCGACTGCAGGTTCCCTTGGGATGTTCTTCCCTCCTTGCACCCTGTGTGTCTAGCTGAAGAAGAGGCACCGGTTAGCTTCCAGCCAGGACACAGGAGCTGAGCGGTGCTTCTGTGTGCTTGACTTCATGCTGCCCTGAGTGCCCGCATTTCATCCTGGATCGGATACCTGGGATGCGGGAGTTGGGGCACGGTTGTCACTTGACTCCTGCTGGCTCCAGTTGCTTCTGTCGTCCTAGGGAGTGGTAGAGAGGGGGTGGGAAAGAAGCTGCGGAGGGTAGTGTTCTCTTTTGGTGCTGCCATCCCTTTGGGGGTTCCCTGTCTTTGGGTGGGTCTCCTTATCTGCATCCTCAAGGCACCTCCTGCCCGTGGAGCACCTTTCTGCTGCTTCACGCTCCTTCCTCTCCCAGGGCATCCATGCGCTTCCCCTCCTCCTTCTGAGCCCACGTTCCTGACTTCACTTCTCTACCTGGCACTGGTTAGCAGGTGTGTCCCCAGAACTGGGACTCGGGTGGGCCCTCTGAGCCACCTGGCCTTCCAGGAAGAGAAAACTGCCTCCGAGCACGGCTGGGTCTCCCATATCCCGTGAAGCCATCCTTCCTGGGACTGCCTTCCCAGGCCTTGGGGTCCATGAGGTGTTTCAGACTCTTGGATCGCAGCCCCCAGGCGTGTGTGGTCTGTTTGTCTGTTTGTAGCCTCCCGAGCTTAAGGCAAGTGGTATCGGGGTGAGACCCTTCTCCCTGAACGATCCTCAGAATTTGATGATTTAAAGTAGAACATGTTTTCCTGGCACAGTCTTCTAAGGAGGCCCTTGATTAGAAATTGGAGGAAAGACAAAGTTGAGATTCTAGAATCCTATAGATGGGTGTGAATCCCAGTTTTCCTCTTAGCTCTCCATGCGAGAGTCAGTCCCCCAGAAGAATACCCCCTTTGTAAGGCGGCCGTGATGAACACTTAATCTAGCACTTAACACGCTTACAGTGCGTGTATATGTACACAGCGGGGTGCCGGCCACCGCTCTGAATCCTTCACATACGTGAGCCCGCTTCATTCTCCACAGCAGACTCTGCGGGATAGGCCTTTCCTCATCCCCCTGTTTTACTGACGAGGCACAGAGGAGCGAGCACGGTGTGCACGAGAGACACGGAGCTCCTGGCCCCTGGTCAGGACTCAGTAAGTGGTTTCTCTCCACCTTGAGTAAATTTGTGAAGAGCCCCCGTGGAGGACTGCTGATGGAGACAGGTGGAGGGAGGTGTGTTTTCAGAAGTTTTTTGAGGGGCCCGAGGAATCTGCCTTCTGGGCCAAGTGATGCGGTTTTAACTCTCTGAGGAGTGTGACCCTCGAGGAAGGCGTGTCCAGGGGTGCCATTTTATTCTTCAAGGTTCGAGGTGTTTGCCGGGTCCTGGGACGGATCTAAAAGAGGATTTGTTGAGCCCGATGTGGTGGTGCAGGAGCTCTCCACTCCAGGGAGAGGAAGCAGTAGCCGATCACCTCAGATGCATGCTGTAGGAGACGTGACATCCTGGACACAGGCCGAAGAGTCGACGAGGGCGTGTCTGGGGACATCAGGGCATCGTCAGTAAGGTGACCTGTGCACTGAGTTTTTCCTTCTGTGGAGAACTTGGCTATGTTCTAGGCCCCATGGTAGCTTCCTGATAGCACGTTACAGACCTGTGTGGGTGTAACGCAGAGAGAGAGCGATACTGGCCCAGTGCCCAGGGCTCAATTGACCTGGCCACTGCATGCCGTTGGAGCTACATTAATAACCTGGCGAACGATTCATGTGCCAGGCTGCTTGGCCACGGGAGGAGACCCAGAGAGCAGAAAGAGCCAGCACTCCATGCCTTGAGCCTCTCCTTGTCCTTGGTGGGGCTGGGCCTTGGCACAGGAAGTGGTCCTCAAGGCTTTATAGCAGGCTGCTTCTGGAAGGTCCTGTGCACTTCCGTGCTTTATCTGACTGGCCTCACAAGAGGGCAGGGTTTATTTACTAATTTCTTTTTGAGCTTGAGACCAGAGGTTTCCTTGAAATTTTGAGAAGGCACATGTGCTGGTTTGGAGGTGGGGTGGCGGGAGGCTATCTGGTCCCAGTCTAGTTATTTCTATCTTGTAGTAGAAGCCTTAGAATTGGTCTGGTATTCTTGTAGTTGATTCAAGAAGTTGCCTGTTGTGAGAGCAGGGTGCACCCCACACCCTGTCACCACCCCCTCCCGGGCACAGAAATGACCCACCGACAAGGGGCCTGCAGAGACCATGCTGTGGGCTGGGAGCTGCGTGGGCTTCAAGGTGGACGGGCCAGCTAGGCAGGCTAGCACTAACCAGCGACCCAGGTGGCTCTTAGAATTAAACGAAGTAACCTAGCACGGCCCTAGGTAGGAGCCTGGTTTGCTTTTACCATTTGGCTTTTAGCTTTAGCATTTAATCCCCAGGTCCGTCTCAGCCAAGATGTGCTCATAGGCACTGAATCTATTTGTTGAACTGACAGCATTAGTTTCTTTCGATTCTGGGAAGGGACAGACAACCTCCCTGTCTTCACCTTAGTAAATGAAAGACCCCGATCTTGATTTCTTTTTCTTTTTCTTCTTTTCTTTTCTTTCTTTTTCTCTTTTTTTTAAACTACCAGAGGAAGAGTTGACTTAAACTTAAGAGGTCCTTGGCTAATTAAAAGGGAGTGTGTGTGGGGGGAACGGGGTGGAGGGTGGGCTTTGTGCTAGTTGAAAACTGTCCTGTTTCTGGTTTTGATCAGAAAGCTTTTAGTGTACATTTACTTCGGCTCCATCCCGTCGTGAGTTTCGAAGTCAGTGTGGAATTTCCATTTTTAATTGTGTATTAAAGCCCCACGTATCTGGCTGGATAATTTGGGGTGGGGGTGGTGCTCGGATCTGTGTACAGGACGGAGCGCTGTCTGGTATAAAGCAGGGAGAGACGTGTCTTTCTGTTCTTGTACAGTTTACATTTACCGTTCAGGCGTATTTTTTTAGAATTGTGTATTAAGCTTTTCCTCAGTGAAACCGGGCTCCTCTTAAGTTATGTTCTGCCAGGTGTAGGACTCTGTCTGGAGAGGTCTTTGTAGATCTGCAGTTCTTCTGCGTAGACTGGCGCCCCCTTCCTCCTTTGAGGCCCTTGCATGCGGGTCTTGGCGGGAAGGAAGGTGCGGGAAGCGTGGGGCCCCGGTGCAGATGTGTCCTCCGCGGGGTTACAGGCTGGCCAGCAGGCGTTGCTGAGGGCAAATTTTTAGACCCTTGTGGGAATGGGCAGCTGTCCCCGAAATTTGCTTACGGTTCTGGGAAAGCACATGGGCCTCTCGCCACGTTTTACTTGTTTCAGGAAAATTGGCCTGAGAACTTCACCTGAGGCAGTTTCACGACTGCTGTGACCATTTCCTTTTTCCGTTACCTCGGAGATCTGATTGCAGGGATATCACTGCCACCTCCCATGCAAATTTTGGTCTAGCATGCTTGTGGTTGCCATGGAAACCAGGGACCCAGCTCTCGCCTTCTTCCTGCATCCCTGCTCTTCTCAGTCTCTTAAATATGAATGCGAATGCCCGAGCCACGTGCTTCTGCCCACTTTCCCGTCCGCACCCCCAAAGGACAAGTGTAAGCCCATCCCTGACCGTCAACGCAGACTCCGACTCTCCTGGAAACGGTCTCATCAGTTCGTGACTTTTCCTTGATGAAATTGAGAGAGGGAGGGAACGCAGACAGGAGTTCTGGAGGGCCTATTTGCAAGTCACTGGCTTTGGTTGTGTGGGGTTTGAAGGCACCTCGTCTGGGATGGGGGTGACAGCCGTTAGCGCCCCTTGTGGTTCCCATGTGAGTACTTATGGACAGGTTGTTGGACCTGGCTTTTTATGCAGAATGTTCCTTGATGTCGGTACCTCCCTTGGCTGCTTTTGGTGCTCCATTACAAGCAGCACACAGTGTTGCCACTTGGATGGGAAGAGAGTGTTCTTGCCATGAGCACCAGGGACCCCCGTCTCCTTCCCTCCTTCTCTCTCATTTTTAGAGCTGGGCCCAGGCGTGGAGGGTTGGCGAGGGAGATCTCAAGTACAGGCTAGCAGGCCAGGCAGCAGTCTGAATGACTTGTTAGAGGAGAGATTTTGGTCCACTTTGCTATTAGAAATGTAGAGAAGAGATCCGACTCAGAAGTGGGTCCATGTGTTCCCCCGCCCCCGCCTTGAAATAGGTAAATATCAGGCAAGAATATTTTCTCTCTTGCTTCAGGCTCCATTGCTTTGATTTGCATAAGATAGAATCTTTTAAAGAGCGTAATCCTCCTATAAAATACCTTGACAGATCTGTCCCCTGAGTTTAGACTGTTCCAGAGAATGGGTGCAGAGTCAGCGTCATCACTGTGGGGGAGGAATCCGGTGATCTCGCTGTCTAGTCCTGCTCACTTGTCCTTCAAGCTTTAAAAAGTGTGTGGCCCTCAGCTCCCTCAGATGGGATCGTCCTCGTCTGTCTTTGTATCCCCAATGACTGGCAGAGTATCTAGTGTGTAATAAATATTTGCATGTTTTTGTCAATGCAATAAGCCAGTTCTACCAGTAGCCAGATAAGGTGTCAGGAAAGGAAATCTTCCTGGAGGAGTCCTTACGTTGGAGAAGCATGCTTTCCTGTTTAGAATTGTCCAGATCTCTCACCTCTGCTTTATCATACCAGGAGGTAGGTGCCTGTGTGTGTCTGCGTTTCGTGCACATTTGAAGTATTACCCATAGTTCCTTGTTTTGCTTTAAAGCGTTAGGAAAGAACAAACTTTTTTCGGTAGCGATAGAATTTTCTCGTCTCTCCTCCCCCTTCCTGTTTCTCCATCCTTCTTAGAGCTCTTTGGTTCTGTAAGTACTCCCTGGGACCAAAAATGGGTTTAGGATGTAAGGAAGTTTCTCTTTTCACAGCAGGTTCCAGGGGCCTCAAACTAATACAATACCAGGTCACTGAATTTCCATCCACCGTGATTAATCTGTGATGCCCAGAGAACGGAAAATGCCTTCTTGCCCGAAAGCCCGTGGTACTTCTTGTGGTGCCAACCTGAGGTTGACTACACGTTTTCTAGTCTCTTTAAAAATTTTTAAATCTTCAACCTGGTCATCTAATTCCGTGACAGTAAATATTCTCTGATAATGACGGGGATAACCCTCTCTGGCATTTTTCTCCTGTTATCTCAAACTCACAGATTCTGCTTTTCCCCCGAGGTAGAAGGACCTAGCTTTTTGTGTTCTTGGAATTCAGTATTTGAAGAAAATTTATCTCAAGTTTAAATAGCACACAGGGCAACTTGACAGAAAGCATCCGTTATGTAGAATTAACAGGAATATCACTTGCTGTTGCCTGCCATATATACAATGAAAGCGTGAGAACGTGAAAAAGGAACACAAAAGCCAGGTCTTCTTAAAATGAGTTTTTGTCCCGATGTTCCTGTGTGGTTTCAAACCTATTGCGAAATGAGCGGAGGCTGCTGGAGATGTTGCTTCTTTCGTAGGAAGTGCTGTTTTGTTGCATGTATAACCATATAATAGGCCAGGTGCTTTACTGAGTCAAGTAAATTGTTCTCTGAAACTGTAATTAAAAAAATACACAAAGCTCGCATTGGCTCTGATGGAGTAGGATATAAATCCATGTGGTGATTATTGGTTATTAGCTTGAGGGAAGGCCACCTAGCCAGTAGCTGGTTATCTTGGGACCGTTCTCTCCAGGCCAGAGCCCGCCTTAGCTCCTTGCAAACTTTGAGTGAGGAGAATGAGTGAGGATGCTTCCAAGTAACCGTGAGCACGATTCAGCCCAACGTGGTTTTGGGGGGCGGCGGGGTGGGCTGTGGTTACTTTGTGTTTAGCCTTTGATATGTTCATTGATTTACACTCTTTAAGAAAAATGTTCAGATTCTGTCAATTTGGGACTCTTACAGGATGGGATTCTCAAAAGTTTTAAATATATCTGTATCTATCTATATATATCTATATGTAGATATAGATATATAGATATTATTGTTTTTTTTTTTCCCCTTCTCTGAGTCCTCCTTTCTCTGGAACATAAGTTACAGATTTGTTCAGCCTGTTACTCTGCCCCCAAGAAATATGTTTGCCTCGCTATGACGCCTGCAGGCTATTGGTACATCGCGGGGCCGTCATCTGCTTCTTGTTTCGGCAAATGCCATTGTGGACTGTGGACTGGCACTTGGCCTTTCTGGAGTTTGTGTTTCATTCTTCCCTGTTGCGGGGATTTGAGCCGCCTTTGCCATCATTGCTCATGTCTCCCCTGTGCTCCTGGCTCCCCTGTGCTCCCGGCTCCCCTATACTCCAGTCCCCTTGAGTGAGGCTGGAATGAGCAGAGCCGTTCTACATCATCTGGAAGGGAGATCACCTGTTCCAGAGATGAGAAATCGAAGGCTAAGAGGGGGGACGCGGGTGCTGTGAGTCCTCACGAGGAGAAGGGCTTCTATGGTTTGGAAGGATTTAGGAACCAAAATGTATATTGATCTTTTCCATACAGCCAGACCGAACTGGTGTGGCTCCTGAAAGATGCCCTCCGGCTGTGAGTTTGGGGCTGTTGGAAGCCAGAGGGGGGGAGGGTGTGGCAGGTACAGCCTTCCCTTTCTGCCCCAGACCTGCTTGCTGGGAGGTCTGGAAGGACAAGGCTTGCGTGCCCCACCTTTTGGGTTGCCCCTGCTCCCCTGCCTTGGGTGTAAACAAGTGCGTTTCCGTGTTCTTCAGATTTTTTGGCTTAAGTCTCAGCTGAGCAGGACAGACTTTTCTATTGGAGGACAGACATCAGCCCTCTCTGGTCTTCAATCACGAAGGTCCATCTTTTACCAGTCTCCTCCATTTGCCCAGATAGATACTTCTAAATTCCGACTTAAACAAAAAAAAAATTGGTATACAAGGAAGGATTTAAGACCGTCAGTATCATTTCTTCTTTCAAAGAGCAGCTTTATGAAATGAATATACTTAACAGATGTCAGCTTGGATGGTGACACGGTGGCTTTTTCTAAAGCGGGTGGCTCTCCAGTGTGTTAATTCTTCATCTGGGAACACTGAAACTGCGAATGTTGAGGTGCCCTTCTAGTAGTGGCCACCAGCGGCACGCCAGTGGGAATGGACCCACTTCTCTTACTGAACAGAGCCAACAGGGCGACCGTTCACAGGCACGCTTGGCTTAGGTCAGCAGGCCGGCCCTGCCGAGCAGTGCCCGTGTATTTTTGCTAAGCAAACTAGGACCTACAGTACACACGGCCCGAATAATACAGCCCCTTGTAGGGTGCTTCCTGTGAGAGTAGAACTTACCCAAAAACAAGGGAGACAAATCCAGAATTAAAATCACTTTGGACTGAGTCTGTTCTTCTAAAATATAAAGGAGATCTCTGACAGTGCCTCACCACTTAAACCAGCTCTCCTGGCCAGAGCTAGAGATGGAATGCCCGTAGAACGTGGTGTGTATAATACAGAGCACAGGCTTCAGAAGGAGGCAGATTGTCGCTTTGCATGTATGCTCGTGAAAGCTGCTTGACGCCGGAGCCTCCGGTCCCTTGTCTGATAGATGTGATAGAGACAGCTCTAAGCTAGTGCTTCTCCAGCCTCAGCACGCGGGAGAAGCCTCTGGTGTACTTGCTCAAATGCAGCTTCCTGGGCCCCACCCCAGAGTTGCGATTCACTAGGTCTGAAGTGAAGCCTGAGAATTTGCATTTCTGCTAGATTTCCAAGTGATTCTGATACTGTGGGTTGGAGGCTTGCCCTTGGGCAACCACTGCTCCAAGGATGGAACGCTAGGTACGATTGACAGCAGCGGTGCGTTAGTGTCTGCCGGTAAATAGACCTCTCCGGTCTGTGTGCATGGACAGCGACTGTCCCTGTGCTTGAGAATTCTTGGGGCCGGTTGGCCTTGATCGAGTAGATCAGGTAGGTTAGCTTTGCGCCCCAAATGCTTGATCTCACCAGAATATTCTCTTATTTCTACTGGATAGTTTCTGTGACTCCTTTAGGTAATAATGTAAATGAAGTCAGCTGATCACCCCCACCCCCACTTCGGTGTATGCTCTGTGATCGTCTTTTTTTTTTTTTTTTAAATCAATTATTAATTAATTTATTTTTAAAGTAGGCTCTGTGCCCACCATGGGGCTTGAACTCATGACCCTGAGATCAAGAGCCACATGCGTTGTCGACTAAGCCAGCCAGGCGCCCCTCTGTGATCATTTTGTTGTCCTCTGTTTTGCGTTCTTTGTGCAAACCCTTGCTCAGACCCGTGAGTGAAGTGTGGTATGAATTCAGCTATGTCTGCCCTCCTTCCTTCCTTCCTTCCTTCATAGATGTCAGGGTGTGTTGGCCTTCGTAGATCTTCTCGTGCCTACTGGAGAACATGCCTTTTTGAAACCTTTTTCTTTATATGTCCCCAAATGTTTCCTTCCTGCTTGTTCATCTGTCTTGTGCAGGAACACAAGAGTAATAATGTCTTTCCTTCCCTTGCGGTTTATTTGAAATTATTTATAGACCAGTCACTGGCTGCGTGTCTCCTCCTCCCCACCCCCCACTTCTTTTCTCGGGTGTAATTTCACTTTAGATCGTCACTTGTGTGCTGTATTCCTGACCTAAACACATGCCATCAGAGCGAGAGGATTTTCCTGCTGCAAACAGCTCCTCAAAGCAGACAATGCGATTTAATCGTAGATTACCTTGGCAAGGGAGTGTCGTAATCTGGTTTGAATTTCCTGTCTATAAGATGATTCCCAGCCTACTGTAGGTTACAGTAGGTGATGCTCCCTTTGGCCAGGTAGACGCACTCAACAACCCACCATTCCACTGGCACAGTATGGGTCGGGGGTGTTTTCCACTATTTCTGGGCCATAGGGAAGAAAACGTGCAGACAATACTACATGCCAGGTTATGTCTTCTTCACTTTCTACTCCGTATTCATGGACGGCATTTGGGCTGATAGCCAGACCGTGCAATATCCATCACGTCCCTGGTTTTAGGATTCTTCCAGGCCTGAGAGTCTTTCCCATAGTCCTTTCCAGGGTGCGCTTGTGTTTGCGTGTGGGAGAGCGGGGTGGAGGTGGAATGGAGGTGAGGCTATGTACGTACGTATGTGCTGATGTACCTCTCATTCCTTCCCTGGCTTCACACAGTTCACCTTGCACCAGATTTAATTTAATTTATACCCAGCGGGGGACTCTACCCATAAAACACACGCCTCCGTAAGTCTGTCTCCACCTTTCTCTGTGTGCCTAACAGCCTCCGTGTTTTACGAATCAAGTTCCGTTTTAGACCAAGAAAAGGAGAGAGGACACTAAATAACATCCTGGCTGTCCCTCGGCGCGTAGAATTCATGCTTCTAGTCGTGTGTGCTGTGAAGGGCGATGCTGTATACTGATCAACATTTTCTCAGTGGCTTATCTTTTAAAAAGGAATTTGTTGGATTTTTAGCCTATGGGGTTTTTAAAGGGGTAGTGGTACCTCCCAGAGAGTGTTGCACAGAGATTGGGATGGAACCTGTTCCCTTAAGGACATGCTGGGGGGAGAGAGATTTTCACAAAATTCTTGCAAGGGCAAATAGGGTCAGCTCTCATCTGTGTTTATTTGAACCACTGTCTGGAATGGATGGGAATGTATTGGTTTACCATTGCCATGGCAACAGTTGCTAACCCCTCCCCCGGCAGGGTGTCCCATGACAGGAAACCAACCCATTCATTTATCCAAGTGACTCAAAATTCCATTGTGTGAATTCCATGGGCTGTTAATGGCAGTGTTTTGATAGAATGTCATTGTGTGTTCTCAAATAGTATTCAGTAGTAGCTTAATGCTGCTCTGGTCATCAGATAGATAGCTATTTTGAGCCACTGTTTCCCTCCCGTCTAGTGGGGGAGGGGAGGTATGAGAAGATGGTCAACAGTGGAATAGGATTTTTCAGCTTTCTTTCTGTCTAGGACCTAGAAGGAGTCTTCCTCTGCTGGGACATTTCTTTGAATACTCTCTCTCTCTCTCTCTTTTTTTTTTTTTCATTAAGATTTTATTTATTTGAGAGGGAGAGCACAAGGAGGGGGAGGGGCAGGGGGAGAGGGAGAAGCAGACTACTGTATTGAGCAGGGAGCCTGATGCAGGACTCATTCCCAGGACCCTGGGATCACAACCTGAGCCGAAGGCAGACGCTCAACAGACTTAGCCAGCCAGGCGCCCCATTTCTTTGAATTCTTGTGGTTGGTCTTAATTCATGAAATTTTTACTTCTTACTTCAAATAGATCTGGATTTGTTTTTTGTTGTTGTTGTTTATTTTTAAAGATGATTTATTTTAACGAGCGAGGAGGGGGTTGCAGAGGGAGAGGGAGAGGGAGAGAGAATTCCAAGCTGACTTCATGCCCAGAGCAAAGCGCAGCCTGGGGCTTGATCTCCCAACCCTGAGATCAAGACCTGAGCTGAAGTCAAGAGTCCGACGCTTAACCAACTGAGCCACCCAGGCGGCCCCTGCGCTTGTTTTAATAGAAAATGCTTTTAGTTACCACCAAGTGGAATCTTTAATTCTGGCTGGTTTTAGATTTCCTGGGTGTTGGGTTACATTCGAGTGTATGCACATATGTGTGTCTCCCTCACGGCTTCAGCTTTATTGACCTGTAGCATCATGTAAAGTTTAAGGTGCACGACCTGATGATTTGGTGTACGTACATGGTGAAATGATTGCCGTAATAAGGCTAGTTAACACACCCGTCAACCTCACATAGTTCCTTTTGTGTGGGGTGTGTGTGTGTGTGTGTGTCTGTCTGTCTGTCTGAAAGATTTTAAGATTCACACTCGGAGGCTTTTAAGTATACAATACAGCATTAGCTACAGCCCCCATGCTGTACATTATACCCCAGAACTCACTCGTCAAGTGCAGGTTTATACCTTGTACACACTCCCTGTCTCCCTCTCTCTCTTCCCCTCCCTCTCTCCTCTCTCTTTCTCTCTCTCTCTCTCTCTCTCTCTCTCTCACATGCACACACAACCACCATTCTCCTCTGTTTCTAGAACTTTGGTTTTTCTTAGATTCCGCATATAAGTGAGGTCACTCTTTCTCTGTGACTTACACTTAGGACGTGATTATCCATGTCCTATGTGGCAGGATTTCTTCCTTTTTTAGGGCTGAATAATATTCCACCGTGTATTTTGTGTACTGCGTTTTCTTTATGCATTCACCCCTCTGTGGACTCGTAGCTCATTTCCGTCGCTCGGCTCTCATTGTAAATAATGCTGCGGTGAGCCCAGGATGGCAGGTGTGTCTTTGACGTGGTGTTTCTATTTCCTTCGCTCTATGGCTGAAGGGGGATTGCTGGATGGTCTGGGAGTTCTCATTTTAACTTTTTGAGGATGCTCGTGTTCTCACAGCGGCTGCACCCATGTAAGTTCCCAGCACCAGTGCACAGGGTTCTTTCCTCCATGGCCTGGCCGGCACTTAGCTCTGGTTCTCAGCGTCAGTTTTTGCTGTCTGATGTTTATATTCTGGGTGTTCACATTTGCTTGAAAGGAGTTCAGCTCACGGGAGAATGGGACTCTGGTGGACGGCCTTCCCCTAGTGTGTGGTGCTTTCTTCCTCAGGCCTGGCTTTAGGGTTGGGCTCTGTGGAGCTCGAGATGGACTTGTCCAGGCCAGCAGCGCCAGGCCCCCCTCCCCACCCCTCCTCTCCAGCCCCATGGTTTTATGGTTTTATTGTTGAGCTAATCAGCATGGAAGCCCAGGGGTGTGAGATTGTCTTTGTCTGGAGTTGGCTTGGAGAAGAGGAGGCCAGGAAGGCATAAATTGTACCTTTCTTCCTGGAAGGTTCTTTTGTGGTGAGTGATTGCATTCCCAAACCTATTTCTATTTCCGAGGGAAGCTGTTGCAGGGGCTGGCAGGGAGTGGCGAAGTGCCGGGTCCCAGCCGGCTCCCTGGTGGAGCATAGGCCGTGTTTTATATTGTCCCACTGTGGGTAGAGGAGCCCGCACTTCACGAAACCCGAGGCTTCGTGTTCAGACCCAGAAGGTGGCATTCGTCCATTATTTGTCCATTCCTTGCCATCCAGCTCCATCATTCCATGGAATCTCTCTTTGCCTCCGTTCCCCTTTCAGACGCGCACACACACTTGTGCTTACATTCTGTGGTGGTGGGGGGTCCTCCCTTGGCCTCATTAGTTCCCAGGCTTGTCCTTCTCTCCTTTCTCCAAGAGGAAACCGCACGAACAGAGCAGGGATAATCTGAGCTTTCTGAGCTCATTTACAGTTTCACTGCTTATCAGTTTTGCCACTGAGTCAAGTTTCGTTTTGTGATTCCTAGCTCAAGTGTGTTGCTGTCTTTATAATCCTGGAACTGAGAGACCATGGCAGCTGAGAGCAAGAAGGTGTGACTTGCCCCGTGGCACCGGCGGCCGCCGTGATGTGCCCCCCCCTTACTGTTTGCAGTACTGACTTGTATCACAGTTTCTGTTTTTTAAAATGGTATGACAAAAAAGAAAATAGTTATTTAAGCAAACAACCCTGTGAAGTTAGACTACTGTACCCCACATCTCCAACCAGGTGTCCATTTCAGAAAGTACTAGGTGACATCTGGGGTACCCGGATTTGTGTAAAATAGGCCAGCCCAACGGAGGTAACCTTGGACGGGAACGGTTGAAAGAATAAATTGGGAAAGTGAACCGGTTAGGGCCAGGGTCTTGGGGCCCTTTCTGGGTGTGAGGTTAGCGCTGCTCTCCGAGGGGATTTTGTGAGGGGGGTATGTGGGGGGGGGCAGGAAGGCGTAAGTGTCCAGCTGGAAATGTGCTCCGACCAGGCTCAGTGACAGGTTGCTGGAGGTGGAGCCCCAGCCACCCTTCCCAGGACTGACGGATGGCCTGGAGTGTGGCGTTGGGCAGAGTATTGACACAGTTCAAGATGGATGCGTCTTTGATCCAAGGGAGACCATTAGGGCATGTTTAGGCTGGTGGACTTGAGGAGACTCATTATAACACGACTGGTTCTGCACCCTGGCCCTCCGTGGCTGCCACCCGCCTCTTCACGAACACGGTTCTATTTGCCTGGTTTGCTGGCGTAGCGTTTTGCTGAAGCCAGCTGTGAGGAAGCAGCACGTCCTCGCGTTCGTTCATCAGTGGGTTGCAGAGGCGAGGAGGATGTCGCTGATTTCCAGGATGCCACCCTCTACTGTTGTTTCTGAACGTTTGGGAAGATGTGACCCCCCCCCCCCGGCCATTATCCTACCCCCTCCTGCATCGTGTGGCCCCTGCCTGACCCCTCCCTTCCTGACAGTGCCCCTTGGGTCTCCCCTTTCCCTTAGAGGGGGCCTGCCTTGGGGGGGGGGGCGTGTGCAGCATCGCTTAAAAAGAACAGTGAAGAAAGTTCCCTTGACATCAGTGCTTCGCCCACTCAACTGAGATAGCTGGTTCTGGTTTTGGTTGGGTGGGGGGATGGGAGAACATGGGGCCATGGGCAAGCGATGTGCTTATAGGGACCCAGGACAAAAATTAATTACTCTTAGTGTGGAAGCCGGGCTTGAGACTGTGGACTAAAACAATAAGATTTTGGAGGTTGGTCACTTCTGTTTAATCTTCCGGCTCGTAAACGTTGAGACTCCCTTGTGGGAGGTTTGCTTCAGTTGCGAGATGGTTCCCCTTCTCCCCCATTTATTCCTCCTCCCACCCCCTCCCCCCACCCCCGGTTGTTTTCACATTCTATTAGGATCACGTAGAGCTTTTGAATTCTCACCCAATTCTTTCGCTCTTTTCTCTGCTCTCGGTCCTGCCGTACAGGGGAAAATGAGTGGGACCAGGCAGCATTGAAGCGTAGTGCCGCGTCTGTGGCTGCGGCCTTCTTTGTGGGAAAGCCACAGCTCTCGAGGCTCGATCACTTCCTGTTTGTAGACAAGGAAAATGGGCTCAAGCCTTCGGGATTACTGAAGGGCTTAATTGAACAGGAAGTCCTTCAGCCCTTGGGGGTTGCTGAAGTGTGGTGCATGCAGCTCCGGTGTTTATCTTGAGTCTTCTCTAACAGATTGGACTTCCGTTTGTTTCCTGGAACTAAATGGGGGTCGGAAATTGTCAGGGAGTTGAGATGCTCAGAGGGAAGTCGGCTAGTCTGTGGGCTTAACAGCATCGGGTGAGGGTGGGGGCTTGTTTGGATTCCTGCATTTTCCCAGTCTCACCGCCAGAAGTTTCCACTGCAGGCTTTGCTCAGAGCGATTTCTGTAGTATCCTGGCTAACACAAATAGGAGATCTCAGAAACGGAGCGATAAGTCACTCATCTTAGTAACAGCAGGGGTTTGTTGGTTAAATGGCTGTGAGAGAGATAAACATATTTGACAAGCTCCCCTGTGGTCAAAATGACATTCCTCTCTCGGAGGAACTTTCATTTTGTGCTGTAAGGGAGGGCTAGTCAGAAGACCTCCTCACTAGACCCTTCTGAGGGTTCATTTAGCCACGCACGGTGGGCGTGTTTGTCCCAGAGATGTTCGCTGTCTGCTTGTCGTTTGCTGTGGATTCTTTCCACTTAGTGCATTCATGGCATCGGGTAAAGGTCCCGGGGCTCATACCTGCAGAAGCAGACTGGACCTGCTGGTGGGGAGGAGCCGGGGGGAGGACTTTCATACTGGAGAGCGGTACCTTACCTGAGGTCGAGGAAGGTTACTGACACTGTAATGAGATAAAATATCGTGAGTTCAGTTGTAAGATGTGATGAGTGCACCTCTCCCTGCCTCATTCCCCTTTACTTTTCTGGCTTAAGAGTCCCCTTGGTTTGGTGTGAGTCAGCAGATGACATTTGGAAAGATGTTTCTGCTTCCCAGCCTGACATGTGGTTACCCTGCGCAGCCTTGAATATGGGTGGGGAATTAACATCTGGGCATTGTTAGGAAGGTGATTTTCCTGATTTTCTTGCCTTTGACTCCCTTTGCCTTCTTTGTGTATGTGGTTTTTTTTTTTTTTTAATTTTTTAAAATTCCAGTATAGTTAACATAATGTAGTATTAGTTTCAGGTGTACAATTTAGTAATTTAACACTTCCCTATGTCACCTGGTGCTCATCACCGCAAGTGCCCTCCTTAATCCCCATCACCTGTTTCACCCATCCCCCACCCACTTCCCCTCTGGCAACCACCAGTTTGTTCTCTGTAGTTGAGAGTCAGTTTCTTGGGTGCCCAGGTGGCTTAGTTGGTTGAGTGGCTGGCTCTTGATTTCTGCTCAGGTCCTGATTTCAGGGTAGGGGTCGTGCCCAGCCGGGGAGTCTGCTTGAGATTCTCTCTCTGCCCCTCCCCCCTGCTTGTGCTTGCACACGTGAGCGCTCGTTCTCAAATCTTTTTTTTTTTTTTTTTTTAAAGATTTTATTTACTTGACAGAGAGGCAGCGAGAGAGGGAACAGAAGCAGGGGGAGTGGGAGAGGGAGAAGCAGGCTCCCCGCCAAGCAGGGAGCCCGATTCAGGGCTGGATCCCAGAACCCTGGGATCATGACCTGAGCCGAAGGCAGGCACTTAACGACTGAGCCACCCAGGCGCCCCTCAAATAAATCTTTTTTTTTTTTTTTAAAGATTGATTTATTTATTAGACAGAGAGAGACAGCCAGTGAGAGAGGGAACACAAGCAGGGGGAGTGGGAGAGGAAGAAGCAGGCTCCCAGCGGAGGAGCCTGATGTGGGGCTCGATCCCACAACGCCGGGACCACGCCCTGAGCCAAAGGCAGACGCCCAACCGCTGTGCCACCAGGTGCCCCCCTCAAATAAATCTTTAATGAAAAAGAGTGTGTGTCTTTGTTTGCCTCTCTTTTTTCCCCTATGATTGTTTGTTTTGTTTCTTAAATTCCACTTATGAGTGAAATCATATGGTATTTGTCTTTCTCTGACTTATTTCACTTAGCATAATACTCTCTAGCTCCACCCATGTTGTCCCAAATGGCAAGACTTCTTTATCCATTCATCTATCGACAGTCTTTTGACTTCTTTGGATTGACACACTTTCCTTGTTTTTAGTGCAAATTTCCGTGCCACTGATGTGTCTCCTAGATTCATCGTGGCAGCTGTAGAAGTGCCAAGGAGACTGAGAGGCGTGGCCGAGTCTGGGAGTCCATGTGAGCCCCCCTTTACCAGTGTAAGAATTGAGTGCCATTACTCCAGGATCACAAAGCACAAACAGTAAATAGGAGGATACTTGCTGCTCTTACATTCATTAGCCGCTAGCAGATTCTTTAATTATGATCATGGTTCCTGATCTTGAGGCAATTGTCATAAGAGCCTAGACCTCTTTCATGAATGTTTAAGAAGACTCTCTCTCTCTCTCTCTTTCACACACACACACACAAATAAAACTTTTTTTTTTTTAAAGGGACACCTGGGTGACTCAGTTGGTTAAGCGCCTGCCTTTGGCTCAGGTCATGATCCCAGGGTCCTGAGATCGAGTCCCACACTGGTTTCTCTGCTCGGTGGGGAACCTGCTCCTCCCCCTGCTTGTGAGCACGCGCGCTCTCTCTCTCTCGTAAATCTTCAAACGTCCAAGAAGAGAGAATGTGTGAAGTGTAGTGAATCCTTCTATTACAGAACAGACTTCACTCCACATTTCGGTTGGTGAGAGCTTTAGTAACACCCCACACTTCAAAACTTGCGCAGGATTATGTTTCTGCCTACTACATGAATTTCTGTCAGAGCCCCAAGATGAATATTTTGGGCTCCTTCGTGAAGGAAACATTCGGACCCTGGTGCATTACTTTAGCTCTGCTTTATCTTTTCTTGGTGGTAAGCATCACTTTGGGGGGAGGCACGTGTCTCTGAGGCCAGTCCTGAGGGTTTAGCCCCGGCGTACTTTGAGGACCTAGAAAGAATGATGGCTTGTGAGTTTCCGTGTATTCTCCATGAGCAAGGCACTTGAGTTGTCCTTGAGTTGGGGGGATAAAGAGGTGGTGCTGAAGTGTTCATCCTGCTGCTTTCCTTACCCAGCGGCTGGTTGCTTAGCTGGCATCATCAGTGCGGGACCTAAAAATCGGTTAATGCTGGGCCTTGTCCTAAATCCGGGGAAATCAGAAGCTCTTCTGTGCCTCCGTGATCCCAGCCGGGCGTCTGAAGACTCTCTGTTGCCATCTCTTGGCGCTTGCTGGCTACTTCATGGGATTTCCAGTGGGCGGGGAAATGGCACAGGATCCCTTCTCTGTCAAATAAAGCAGATCTTACTGTCCCCGAGAAGCAGAGGATGTGAGATGCCAAAGCCTGCTCTGGATCGTTCCTGGCCTGGTTCCGAGCGCTGCCTTTGTGCTTTGGTGTGTCACGTGCTGGTGGGGTTGAGCGTCTCCCTCACCCCGAGACCCCATCGAGCGTGTTTCTGGTGGGGAGTTCCTATAGTATTGACTCTGCGCATACCGCTGGATTTTGTTTTTTCATGAATGAGCCGTGAAGCTTTGTAAGATGTCCTTTCTTCATATGTTTTTTCCTTGAAGGGGGGAGGAAGTAAGACCTGATTCTCGTCTCACGGAGTGATTCACTGTCTCTCCCCAGCCATCATCTTAGCCAGGACTGAGGGAGATTTCTGGCCCTTGGCAATTGGGCATCCAGTAACCTCACGTTGAGAAAATGCCTGGGTTTTTGTTGAAATGTTTAAAAAACAAAATTGGCAATGCCACCTCCAGACAGAGTAGAAAGGCAGATTAACATTTTAACTGGCTCTTTGAGGCTTTTAAAACTGAATGGGCTTTAGATAATTGGTTCACACCTTGTAACTACAGTATGTATTAGGAGTTTCTTTGGCCAGGTCCTGGCTCTATTCCTAACTTCCATGCGGTATCCCAGGACTCTGAACCTTTCTTGCTTCTGCTGTAAGATAAGAGTTTTTGCTCAGGATTGCTCTGAAACTGTCTCTGTAGAGAAAGAGCATTTGTGGCTCTTGGATCCTGGTTTTGAGGGTGGGTCCCTGATAAAAGGAGGGTTCTGGTGCCTGGTGTGGCAAAAGCAGGCAGTTTTCCATAGGTGGTAAACCACAACATGTGTGACATTTGTGACTGACAGAACAAAAGGGCTTTGTTGCCGCTCTAATTGTTGATTAATGATGATCCCTCTCAAATTTGACATGGTTGCTTTCTAGCACACAAAAGAAGTCAGTGTCAAATATTTCCTTGATCATGACAGAGTCATGATTTCCAGGCTGTCCTTGGTTCTTTGACATTTCAGGGTGCCGCGGAAGATTTTTTTTTTTTAAAGCATAATTGCATATTTTTTAATTAATTGAATCAAAAGCTTTACTGCATGTTACTCTGCATACCATTTGTGTGGGCTGGCCCCATCCACCTGAGGTGCATGTGCCCAGGTACTGCTTTTCTTAGGAAGGTGCTCTGCTGCATTGGCTTATTGGTGCTTAGAGCTGTTACTAAATCTTGAGATTCTCCTTCCTCGTCCCTAGCCCTTTCGTCTGAGTCAACGCAAAGGCTCACTTTTTTTTTTTTTTTTTTAAGTAGGCTCCACGCCCAGCATGGAGCCCATGCAGGGCTTGAACTCATGATCCTGAGATCAAGACAGAGGCCGAGGTCAAGGGTCGAACATGTAACTGGACTGAGCTACTCAGGCGCCCCAACACCTTTCTTTCTTCTATCTGCTTTCCAGTGCCTGCGTTCGGAGGGGGTGTGGTGTTGGTGAGCAGTTGGGTGATATTTGGGTTTGCAGGGCCTGCCTCCTTGGGCGCCAGGTGTTTCGAGGGGTAGGGCTGATGCACACACATTTGTGCGTCATGTTGGTATTCCTTGGGATGTTCTTGGGCTCTGAAGGAAGTTGATGTGTTGCCTTCAATGGGAGATTTATTCATGATTGGAGAGATGGAATCTTAAGGAGAGTGTAGAACGGAGTTGTGGGACCGCTTTTGGAATTGTGCCATTTAAAAATGTGTATGTCTTAATTTTTCTGCTCCCACCTTCTGAAGTGCTAGGCAGGATATTTATCTCAGAATCGAGACGTTGTCCCGTTGGCTGTTCTGCAGGGCAGCCTGTGGTTAGAAACTTGGTGGTCGGCATCCTGAGTGTAGCCATGCAGGCATCTGGAAGACGGAGGTTCTGACTTCCCACGGGGCACAGGCAGAAAGTTCGGTGTTTCTCCTGTGGTGTTACGAAGTCACAGGTCCAAGGGGAGTTTATTGTAGGAATTACTGTATTCAAGTTTTATTGATGAGGTCAGACAAGGTGGAGCTCGAAGGGACCCCACTATTCTCCTTTTCAGAGTGTGCTGCTGCTCCCCGCCCCCCTCCCTTAGTGGAGAAATAGAAGGCCAGCTCGTCACAGAGCAGCTCAGTAGAACTAAAGCCCGGTTTCTGATACCCCTGTTCTTTCCTTGGTAGCACTCTGACCGAGACAGACTTGATGAGCCTTTCTTCTTGGATTCGAGGGACAGCAGTTCCTCTAGGTACATCCGGTTGGTAGCAAACTTGATTCTCAATAGCTGCCTATGTAACTTCATGAAGACAAACGCTGTGGATACTTCCCGTCCTGTGGTTTGAGCATCCACAACCTCTTTCATCGGTGTATGAGTTCAAGCAGGAGACGAGGCCTGGGAACCAGTATGGCAGGAGCTCCAGGAACCCCATAAGGCGAGCATTCTCCGTAGTGCACCTCGCCTCCTGGAGCCCGCTGACCTCCTCTCCTGTCCCGTGACGTCCTCACACCCTGGTAAAGCCAACCCCAGTGGGCAGCTCGGAGCAGGGTGGGAGGTGAGTGAGCGTAGAAGGGGGTCGGCCCTTGGCAGCGCTTTCATTACGGTTGGGGATGAGTCGGTCTCTGCTGGCCTCCCGGTTCACTTGAGGATGTGTTTATTTTCTCTCTACGATACAGGATGTTTACAACCCTCCTGTGTGGTTTGCCCACAACTGCACTTGCTTTTGAATTTGGTGGGCAGCTTGCCCTGGGCAGGGGCTATCCCCTGCTCGACCCCCCACAATCTCCAGCACACACATGCACACGCGCGCACACAGACACTCCTGATTTCTTTGAGTCGCTGCCAGGTTTGTAGTGTGTGTCTGGGGGTAGAATAGAGTGGGTAATTATTTTGGGGATGGAAACACAGGAATTTTTTTTTTTTTTTTTTGAATAGGCCTTTCAGCAAGTTGGCAAAGCTTCAGGCCCTGCTCCTACCCCGGCACAAAGAGCGCAGCCATGCCGGTCATTTTGCATTTGCCAGACACTATGTGTCTGTCTCTCTTACTGCCCCCCCCCCCCCCGCTTTTTGTTTCTTGAATGAGCAGACCCTCCCCTCCCACCCATTCCTTGCTCTTTGTTTAGAATTGAGATGTAATCTGAGTAATTGGATTTTACCAGCTTATGTTTTTAATATTGGAAAATTGAGTTAATAAACCGGTGTTTTGGCACACACGCCCCTCCACAAGGGGCCAGCTGGGCATTTCTTTAGATGGCCTGGTGCCCCTTGCTCCTGCCTTCTCCAGCCGAATCGTGCCCACGCACTGTGTCCTCCTCAGGGTTGTAAACTATCAGAAATCCGGGACAGAAATGGAATGTAATGAACCTAGAGATTGCTGTCATGCCATATTGAGGGCTGCCCTCGAGATGGAGCGTGCAGATGGCACGAAGCTGGATGAGGCCCGTGGAACCCGGGACTACCACGCCACCCCTTGTGAGTCTTCTGATGGTAGGCTGCCCGCCGGCGTCTGCCTGCGTGACCACAGGAGGGCGGGAGGGGGCACACGGAGGCTTATTACAAAACAAAAAATATTTCGCATCGAATTTAGTAGGCTCATCAGTGACGTTTCTTTACAGGTGTTGTCTTGCAGTTTGTTAACTTTCAAAATAGTGCCAGTGTTTCTTTTGGTGTGTTTCTTTGTTTCTGTAAAGGTACTGTACTACTTTTTTTTTTTTTTTTTTGGACCTAAATATGAAATATACTTGAAGATTTATTTGGGTAAGATTTTAAGTGTTTAAGCAAAACATTCTTTTGGCTGTTGGCCATGCCAGCTAAACCCCAAATGAGAGAAGGCTACGGAGAAAAATAATACCAGCTTTTGTGTGTAGCTCAGGGAGTGAAGGGAGCAGGGGGAGGATGGAGCTTCCCCCGGGAGCTCATGCAGCGTGATCTCACAGTATGCACGGTCTCCGTGTGCATGGGGCTGCGGCCAGATCAGCCTCCTGGGTCCAGTGGATTGTGGCCCTGGGCCAGTTGTGACGCACGGACCACAAGGGCATCATGCCTTGTGGTGGGATGGCCTCTTGTGTGGCATGGTGGTCGAGAGCCAGAACCAGACCTCACTTGGCTTCTGTTTGATGCTGCTGCTGGTGGGCATGTGGCCCAGTGAATTCTTAACGAAGTGATGACCATGGAAATGGTAGAAATGGTGACCATGTGGGCAGATGCTTTTAGATTCCTGTGAAATGGATCCCTGATGACACCAGATCCCGGTGGACCTTTGGATAGACTTAGAGAGGAATGGCCACTTTCCCTGGGGCAGAACTACACGCCTCTTCCTCTCCTGTTGGGTCTCTTTGAGGTCCACCCAGCTCTCTCCCCGGCACCTCTGCATAGCATTCAGTCTGCCCCCCTGCTCTGAAAACGTGGGCGTGTTTACCTGTATGATTCCTCACGAATGGATGGTGCATGTCGTTTATCAGTGGTATGGAGGGCGTGCCTTCTGTACCTGGTGACACACATATGCAGGGGAGACTGCAGTAGGGCATCCTCTGCAGGGGTCCCTCCCCCTCCCCCCAGAAGGGCAAGGGGATGGAATTGGGCTTGAGCAGTAGTAGGTCACGGGCAATGAACTACGTTAGAATGGTTTGGTCCCTCCCTCCAAAGAGGGGAATTGTGAGCAGAGAAGGGGAAGAAGCGATCTCCCTAAAAAGAAACAGGCTTGGAGTATTCTTGTCATTGGATGATGAGAAGAAGCCAGCCATGGCAAGATAAAGGGGAAGAGCATTCCAGATGGAGAGAGCAGTCTCAAGCCCTATCCCTCGGGATATTCGCCTCTGTCTTAGGGCATTTCTTTTTACATAGAATGATACTTAGGGATCAGATCAGTAAGTTGACTTTCATCTCAACACATTTTTCCCCCTCCCTTTTGGGACACTTTAGCTTAAATGGGATTCACCCCAGCAGGGCTGAGTTTTTTTGTTTTTTGTTTCTGTTTTATTATGTTTTGTTTTCATGACTGAATTGGCATGGGGCTCCCAGACCTGGGAGCTTCTAGAGAAGAGGCGCGCCAGATGGCCTTGCCTATGACAAGGCTGGGCCTCCCCTCCCGCTTGGATGCAGCATGAGGTGGCTGAGAAAACTCTGACCCAAGCATCCAGCATGTGCCTTTGGTCTTCTTTGTCCTGCACCCGAGCTGTGTGTGGCCTGAGGCAGGTCTCCCCTGCTCACTTGGTAGTTCTGTGTAGTGAGGGTGATGTTGGCAAGATCCTTCCAAAAAAAAAAAAAAAAAAAAAAAAAGGAAAGAAAGAAAGCAAGCAAACCTTTTAGCGTTTAGCATTTGTCTCGAACACCAAACAGATACCAGCCCGTAGCTATATTCTCTGAGCTTGCTGTTTGAATTTTTTAGTCTTTTACTTGGCACACACACATTCACACCATGGACGGGCAGGGATGGCATGGTTTGACCCGAGACCGCTTCTCTTCCCTCACCCCCGCAGCCGCCAACCTTTGATCTTCACACATGGTAAATAAAATGGAACCCTCCATATATTCTTCTATAAACACATTTATTCATGTCTTCCTCCACTGGTTTCAGTCGGTTTGATCTGTTTAACTTGGCTGGCTGGAGAGTTTGATTTAATTGGGTTTTCTTGACCTAAGGATGTACCTAGGGTTCTAGAATGAAGTCTTCGGTGAGGGGGGACTCCTTCCTTGATCATTTTATAAAACAAACGTGGGACTGCATCATGCTCCAGTCGATCCTTCCGTGGTCTGGGTGAGGAACACAGGCGCTCTGTACTTCCCTTATGCTGGCGTTTCCGTGGGTCCCCAGTGGGCAGTGGAGGGCCATCTGGCTAACACTCAAGGCCCCACATAGTGTTTCCCACCTGACCCCAGGGACCCCACACTCTCTCCACCCCCACGATGATTCTGAACCTTCTTCGTCCAAACAGTGTTGCCATTTTCAGGCATCTTCACTCTAGGAATGGAAAGGGCGATGCATGTGGTTCTGGGTGAAATGTCAGCCGATGGAAGGAGGTGCGTACACCGGCTTGCTGCTGCCGGAGACTGGCCCTCCACCTCCCTCTTTAGCCTTTGGTAGGTGTCCTGTGTGGCCTGCCCTCTGTCTCCACCTGGAGAGGCCGCGGAGTAAGGGTGCTCTGTGGAGCTATCTAGTTCTGCAGAACATATGCAAAACCTCCCACCTCCCCTTTCTTTACTGATTTCAAATGCACTCATTACCTTGTATCCGGCATTCTAGAATGAATCGCCTCAAACATTACCTGCACAACTGAGCCTGCCGAGCGTGCCTACTCCCGTGGATGTGGCCTCTGTGTCATTTAAACTCTTTTGTTGTGCGGGGCCAGCAGAGCCCAGCCAACACCTCTGTAATCCTCCCAGGACTGCAGGATGAGAAGCCAAACCACAGACCTGCACTTTGTGCAAAACAGAGTCTTCTGGCCGCCGTTTACAAAAAAAAAAAAAAGCTATTGGTTTGTCTCATGGCGCAGTCCCTGCTTTCATCTGGCTTTCACAAATACTTAATCACTTGGGAGCTTGGCTTATTCCTCGAAGGGGTCATTTATTTGCCTGCCATTTTTTAATCTGTTAACGGCCTTATTTTTCATGGTCTCACCGAGCAAGTCATCAGGCAAAAAGTGCCTTTTATTTGAACAATGGTGGGAGCAGTTTATCTTTCGGGTCCTGGATGTGTAGAATATTTTACCGCGTCCCGCACGGCCATGAGCGCCTTGTCCGCGTTCGCGTGTTGGGCTTGAGTTCGGGCTCACGATGTGTGGCATTTGTTGTTACTGACTTTCAAAAAGCCGTAAGCAGCTGCCCCGCTCAGTTGCAGGCAGTATTTCTGTCCAGTTTCTTTAATGCCTAGAGGGAGCATTGGGTCCGTATCGGGGAAGATGTACGTGTTCCTACAATTGCCAATTTAAAAAAATAAAAAACTCTTTGGTGGGATCCGATGACCAGGGTGTTTCTTTTCACAGGGCGGGGAAGTCGCTGGAAGAGCCGGGTACTTCTGTGCGGTCCGTCCACCCGATGGTAGCATTACGTCGCGGGGTTCTGGCTGGTGGGGACGTGCTGGTTGCCTGCGGCTTGGCCCTGCCTCTCGATGCCCTTCGTTCCCGAGGGGGCTGCTGCTGCCCCAATACAGAGATTGAGAACAAGCATTTAGCAACTTATAGTCACTCTGTCAAACTGCTTCTATGTCTGTAGAATCGAGTAATAAATTTGAGCTTAGCTTGGACTTTTTTTCATCCCACCCCCGCCCCCCCAGTTTAGTCCTAGAGACTGTAAAGGGTGGAACATAACCAGACTCACAACTATGATCCTCCTCACAGTTTGAGAAGCACCCCTGCGCTATCTCAGCCCCACCCCTACCTCCATCCCGTCCTTCAGCGTCTCGCCCTGGAGCGTCCCTCCTCTGGGCTTAGTGACTTCCCCTGCACACACTTCTGGTGTGTCTCGTCTTACATACGGGTGGTAGGTTGGTTACGAAACTCTTCATTCTCCATAGCAAGGGGACAGTGGTGTTGCCCTGTTCTCTTACGTTTTAATACTCGGGAGTTTTCCTTTAAGTTGTTCAGCTTTCTGCTGATGGATTGTGAACGTGGCGGCTTCACTGTGGTTGCTCCTGGGTTTGCAAGTGCTTGTGATTAGCCATGATGTTTGCAGATTTCAAGGACCGAAGGTTGCCCTGTAAGTAAGG
This sequence comes from Ursus americanus, assembly GCF_024610735.1. Lineage (NCBI taxonomy): Eukaryota > Metazoa > Chordata > Mammalia > Carnivora > Ursidae > Ursus > Ursus americanus. The sequence goes on from NC_142158.1 coordinate 18,986,021, forward strand.
AGTTGGGGGTGCGGTCTCCCTCTTGAGTAAATGTCAGTTGGTACGGGCACATCATCTCTACAGCCGTGTTTCTCATGGGTTTGGGAAGAGAGGCAAGAGTAGAGACTAGTCAGGACACAGGGTGGTTCAAGTTTTCTACCTAGTAGAAAACCGAGGGTGTGTGTGTGTGTGTGTGTGTGTGTGTGTGTGTGTTGCTGTACTAGTTTGTTAAATACCAGAATGGTGATTTAACATGTGAAGGTATTGTGGTCAACTGTTTAATAAGATACTACGGTTACTATTTTATATAATTCCAGCAATAGTTAAAGGAAGACTTATTTGTGCTTTACTAATCTGTTTGGTTTACTTTTTATTCAATACTCAAAGCAGTTTTTCTGGGGGAGGGCAGTTATCAATTGATTGATTCTGATTTGGATTCTGACCCATCCCTGTGCCATGGGGCTGCTTGTGGTTTCTTCTGTTTCGTGTGTTTGTTTTTTCCGCCTGCCCTCAAATCCTGTTTTTTGAGGGTCTCTGTGAGCAGGGCTGGCTAGACGGTCTAAGTGGTGCACCTGCGGGTTCTTGCCCTCGGAAGTGCCTGCCACTTCCCTTGTGAATTGAGATCTTTACAATGAAGAAAGAGCCGATAGGAGGTCATTTGTGATAAATGTCAGGTTAGTTACACACAAACTAAAAAGAAGGGACTATGCTTACGTGGAAGCAGAAAAATTAACAGCGGGCGGCTACAAGGTTCGGAAGGAAGTACAGAAGGCTTTCCAAGACTCATCAGGATTCCAGTGATAGAGAGGAGTGCCTTGCGTGTAAGAGTTTGTAAAGGAAAGATTCCTAGCGAAGGAGAGAAGTGTTGTGATTTGTAGACCTTGTGGATGCTCGACAGGTAAGACTCGGGGCCAGTTTTTCGAATCCCTGACTGAAGTTTGGACTTCACCCAGAATTTGAGAAATAGATTTTTCCTGTATTACAAGCTTTCATTCGTGTAATGAGTTTGTGTGGCTGGATTGGGGTCAGAAGAGATTGGAGGTGGAGAGACTGCTCCTTCTGGGGGGGTGTGGACGGGGTCAGTGGGGTGCAGGCAGGTGGGGGAAGGGGGAGACACCAGGTGTAAGGGCACAAATGAAGGGACTCGTGTATGTGTTTGTGACAGTATCCCGTTGAAGCGGACGATGCTGGATACATGTGGCGGGATGATTTGCGTGTTTGTCATTACTCTGGACTTAATTTAAAACTAGAAAAGCCATTCATTAATCCGGTGTCCTCAAAGGGCACAGGCTGTGTTGGAAATGCCCAGGCCCACACGTGGTTTGTGCAGAGGCACACAGGCTCGTGCACACGTGCTCAGGGCGCCCATTTTATATCCGTGTATAAAACATAGCCTTTTAACCAAATTTATTGCCCTTTGCAGCAGGCCTGTGGTTTATGAGAGTGTGAGAGAGATAGAACCTTAATTAGAAAGAGTTTGCGTGAATTAGGGTCTTTTCTTCCTCCTCTCGTGTCCTGACTTTACGGCCGCATGTAGACCTATATCCTCCGATCTCTGCCTAATTCATTTTTAATTTTCCTTTGCTTTTCCAGGCCCAGGCTGCAAGCACAAAGGAAGTTTGCGCAGTCTCAGCCGAACAGCCCCAGCACAACTCCGGTAAAGATAGTGGAGCCATTGCTGCCCCCTCCAGCTACTCAAATTTCTGACCTCTCTAAAAGGAAGCCCAAGACAGAAGATTTTCTTACCTTTCTCTGCCTTCGAGGTGAGACTGTGTTCCCCGCCAGTTGGGGAGGAGGAACCTAGTTGCAAGGAAAAGGAGGACCCTGTTCCCAGGAGTAGATGTTAGCTGTGGTCTGTCTTGCAAACATCTTTCCATTTCCCAGCCTGGTTCGTGGGGGGAGCTTGAAGTGACCAGTGCCACGGAGGGGAAAGGGGTGTCGGAGTCTTCATATTTCTCCTTCTAGTCTCATTTGATACTTCCATCCCCTTTCTTGGCTTCTCTGCACTGTCTCACAGATCATAGTTTCTGTAGCTTTAATTTGACAACCTGACTTTTCCCGTCCCCCTTCCCGAACCCCACCATCACCACCACACATGTGCTTTGTCAGCGCTGTGTTTTGTCTTGTGACTTCTTTTTTTCCCCCCTTGGGGCATCGTGAGTGGAGATTTGTCTCCTTTCCTCACATTTTGTAAGGTCTGTCAGAAGTCATGTTGAATGAGGTTCTCACTTTTCCCTGTACTATATTGGGAAGAATTCAAGCAATACTTTCCAAGTCAGTTGACCCTCGAACGATGTGGGTTTGAATAGCACAGGCCCACTTCTGTGTGGGTTTTTTTGGTTTGTTTTGTTTTGCATTAAATACGGTTATGTGTGTATTTTCTCTTCTTACAGTTTTCTCAATAGCATTTTCATTTCCCTGGCTTACTTTCTTATAAGAATATAATATATAATCCATGCAGCATACAAAATATGTGTTAATCGCCTGTTTATGTGATGGGTAAGTCTTGTGGTCAACAGTAGGCTATTACTAGTTAAGTTTGGGGGGAGTCATAAGTTACACATAGACTCCAGCACCCCTTAAACTAACCTCTACGTTGTTCAAGGGTCAACTGTATATAAATGGTGAGAATAGTGGTCCATTTACGTGAACAGGACTGAGGAACAGAGTGCAAGGTCAAGGATAAAATTTCGTAATAAAGGTTGAGTTTGGATTTGCATGGCCTGACTTGGGAAACTGGCTACTACAGGAACTAAGTTCATCACAGTTGTTGATGAAGAATGTCAGGGATTGTCAGAGAGCCTCTTTCGGCCGTGGGAGGTGTAGAGGAGTGTTAGAATAGAGAAAGCTGTGAACGTGGAGGTTTCCGCTGGTGAGGTTAGTTGACAGAAAGCCAGCAGGCGGTCGAGGTCTTTTCTTTTGGTCATCTTGGTGGGGGCGGGGCTTGAGGTTTCGAGTTCTGTACTTACTTCATAAAACTTTTTTTTTTTTTTTAAGTGACAGCAAGATTGAAGTATGGTAGTATTTTTTCCCCAAACTATTTGAGAATTTTGACCTTGTACCCCATTGCTCCTTAACACATGAGTGTGTGTTCTCTTAAAATAGGGACATTGTCCCATAATGATCCAAGTTAGAACATTGACGGTGAGCCATCACTACACTTACAACCTCGTCTCAGATCAAGTCCCAGTTGAGCGTTTTTAATGGTCTTACTCTGGAGCAGGTCCTCCTCAGTCTTTGCGTTTCGCGATCTTGACTCTTGAAGATTACAGGCCTGTTGTTTTGTCGCATGGCCCTCCATTCGGGTTGTCGAGCGTCTCCTCATCATTAGATTCACGTTTTGTGTTTTTGGCAGGAATGTTGCCGTCTTCCCATCGCATCCTCTCGAGTGGTACACGGTCTCAGGCTCTCCTTTTATTGATGGGGTTGACAGGGATCCCTTGATGAAGGTGGATCTGTCAGGCTTCTCCCACTGTGGGGTTTTCTTTTTCAGCCTTTGTAATTTATTAAGTGTTCGTTGGGAGGTTCTTTGAAACTCCATATTCCATCTCTCATCCAACACTATGCATTTTTTAAAAATTTGTATGGGCTCATTTCTTATTTCATTCAAAGGGTCATAATCCATTTTTTAAAAAATGTTTTGGGGCGCCTGGGTGGCTCAGTTAAGTGTCTGACTCCTGGTACTGTCTCAGGTCTTGCTGTCACGGTTGTGGGTTCGAGCCCCACGATGGACTTCAGCTGGGCATGGAGCCAGTTAAAAAATACATATACGTATATATCTTCATTGAAAGGTTTTTTTTTTTTTTTTTTTAATTACAATCTGCCTACCCCCAGCTTGGGGCTCACCACTCCAGGATTGAGTCTCATGCCGTACCAACTGAGCCAGCCGGACGCCTCTTTCTTGCCGTATTTTGATGTTTAGGTTGTCCCAGATCTCCTCAGTGGAGCCCCTCCATGCTGGCTTCCTTCTCGAACTTCTGGGCCTGTCACTGCTCCAGACTCCTCTTGTACTTTCCCTTCCTCAGCTCTGGAACCCGCCATTTCTCCAAGGAGCCCCTCTGGAAGGGGCAGCTTGGGAAGCCACGGGCTGGGCCTGTGGCGTGCTCTTGGATGGAGTGTCCTTTCTCTTAGGTTCTGTGTGAATGTGTGCAGTGTGTGTGCACGTGTACACGTGTGCCCCGTTAGTGTATCTAGATGTACATCCACGTTTCCGTGTGTGTGGAAGCCCCTGAATTAGCACACATAGCTCCGAATTCAGTTGAACACCAGTGGGTTCATTCTGGTTTTCTTCCTTTCCACGTTAGAGACTTGAGAAACCTGGGCTTTGTTATCCCCAGCGTACACCCCCCCTCTTGTCACCCAGTCTCTGCTGCCACCCCTTCCTCCACCTCGTGGAACCCTTCTAAACTTGCTTGGCTCTGACAGTCCTTTTTTTTTTTTTTTTTTTTTTTTTAAAGATTTTATTTATTTATTTGACAGAGATAGAGACAGCCAGCGAGAGAGGGAACACAGCAGGGGGAGTGGGAGAGAAAGAAGCAGGCTCATAGCAGAGGAGCCTGATGTGGGGCTCGATCCCGTAACGCCGGGATCACGCCCTGAGCCGAAGGCAGGCGCTTAACCGCTGTGCCACCCAGGCGCCCCATATTAGGCTCTGACAGTCCTGATTGGGCCGTGTGTGAACACCCACCTCCCCCTCCTTGGGCTCTGACATCTCACCTGGGTGACCTCGTTCCCTCCCTGGTCTCCCTCCCACTGATTTACTTTAGGAATGACACCTTGAAGAAGGGAAAGTGAGGAGTTAATGTTCATGTTGGACATGAGAGGCTACTGAAAAGTATTCAGAGACCATCGAGACGCAAAGAAGAGTCGTTTCAGTTAGGAATTGTCCAGCAGCCGGAGATCGCTTGGCCTGGACCAAGGGGAGGTGAGGCAGGAGGCCTGTCTCCATTAGGGTTTGCAGAGCTCCCTGCCGAGTTTTAGGGATCCCAGGGGTCGAGGGTGAAGATGGAGAGGAATGTGCGAGACCCAACACGAGAGGCTCGCGTGCTGGGGTGGCTGTGAAGGGAAGAGTGGGGAGCATGACCAGCGAGCCGTGCTGGGCTGTCGTCTGTTAATGGAGAGACGGTGGGATGAGGTGCTCGGAGGAAGGGGTTTGAGCTAAAGCAGTCTCTGAAAGGGTTAACTGGCTCATCAGCAGAGTGGTTCAGGTGGATAAAGTTCAACAGCGATTGTGGAACTCTGATTTTGTGCCTTTGGTCACATGTGGCATCTTCGTGCATTCGGAGCCGGATTTAACTTGGAGCCACGACGTCCTGTTTACTTTTCTTGAGGGAAAGGCTCCACGGATCTTGTTGCATTAGGATGCTAGAAAACTGGCTGTGGAGAACTGAATTTAGTTAGGAACATCTTCACTGTGGAGTGGGTGTGACTCATTTTTTAGAGAGGGATTTGTGCCTTGTGTACCTGTATGTGCATTAGTCTTAAAAATGCCTCTGCGCTTTGGGAGATTTGGAGAAGGGCCTTGCTGAGAGAGGCATGCCGCGTGCTCAGGTAACTGGCATCCGGGGAAACGTTACCCGGTCCCCAGCTTTGACGTTTCAAAGCTCTTGATAAAAGAGAACCATGTCAGAAGATGACCACAATTTACTTTCCACTGTCGGATGGAACAAAGGTTTCCATAAGTGAAGTCTAGGAGGTGTTTAAAACAATTGTGTAAAAACGCTTTGAGTTTTGGAAATTTATTTCTGTGTTTACATGAGCCAGGCAATAAAATAAGTTTTGATATTTGGTTTTTAGCTGATAAACAGAATGGGTTTGACACGCAGTATTGCACTCTTTTTCCTGTATTTTTTTGACTGGAGGTATTAAAAAAAAAAGTCCGAGTCATCGTTAGCTTTTATTAATTAATTAATTAATTAATTAATTAATTAAAAAAGAACCCATGTATTTGTGAGGTCAGAAATGCTTAACTTGATTTGGCTCCAAAAGCCTCAAATGATAGGTGATTCCTCTGTGGTACCTTGTACCTTCCCAGTCCTGGAAATGGGGTGGATCTGGGGGTATGGGGATGTCATCACTTACCAGATTCCTTGTTTATGCTCAGATGTATTTCTGACTTTCTGGTATCAGCTGCTGCTGACCTACGTCCACAGAACCGTCTTTGCCTTACCTCCCCTTCTTCTCTGAAGTTGGCAGCCGGGAATGTGACTGTAATGTTCTCACCCCTGAGTTCTAGTGCTTTCTTTTTGTGTTGCGGATTCCAAACCACAGAGAGCTTGTCAGAGCCCCCCAAACTCAAGGCTCCGCATAAAGAGCCCCGTTAGCTCCATCAGCCTTGGGTGACGGTGGGCGCTGTTGGGGTAAAAATCAGCGTTTATAGGAGCTCCTTCGACGGACGAGAGCGTGGCTGCAGAATTAATGAGTCAGATCAAATGGATTTTCCATTCACAGCATCCTGTGAGCCCCAAGACCATGCCTTCTCCCCACACTCCCATCAGGTATTTTGACCGAAAACCTTGGTGGGTGGGTGGGGTATCTCTGTGTCATTAGTAACACTGGGATTAGTATTATATATGTAAACATACCAGCTAGTCAGTCAGGGTTCAGAAGCCTCAGTGATTTAAAAAATCTGCTTCCAGGCCCTCAGAGACCTTTCAGCTCAGCTCGGCAAGGCGCTCTCTCTCCTTTCCTATTTAAGATCATGACCTAAAATTTCTAAAGGAACGGAACACAGAATGAATAGTGCAGCGGGGCCTGAAGTGTTTGCCTGCAGTGTATTTATCTTTAAGTAGCTGCTTGCAAGGGGGTCCACATGTCTCCTGCCAGAGGCGTAATTAGTATCTTTGCCTGGTTCCCTCCGAGAAGGGGCCGTGTGTCGTGCGCTGTACCCAGCAATTGGTACCATCGCCGTTCCTCTGTCACCAGCCTCGTTATGCTTAATGAGTTGGGTCGTCTTCTCTTTGTTCTGACTATGATTATTAACAGATTAAAAAGCTTAACACAGTAGAGCAGTGGCAGGTTAAATGATTCTCTTATTTACATTTTTCTCTTTATGGGGCACTGCAAACAAGGGAGATTCCCAAAGGGGATTCCTGAAACACACACAAGACACACACAGACACAAGACACACACACACACACACACACACACACACACACACTCTCTGTCAGTTCTCATGACAGTGGGTGTCACAGCTGAGTGTCACAGACCCAACGAGAGCTCTTTGGGGATGGGGGGGTATTCTTGGTAAAGAAACAGCACCATCAGCCTTTGTGATAGCAGTGATTTCTGGTTGGGGACCTGCCTGCCTTTTGTTTCTAGAGTCTTAGAGAATCTTCGGTTGATCAGCTGTCATTCAGTTGCTAATTAATTCAGCAGGCCTCTGTGGAACCCTTTTTATATGCTAGACACCTAGAAAACAGAGTAGGAACTGGAAAGCTGAGAGGCTCACAGTAAACACGTGGAATGTGCCAGGGTAGAGGTGTGTACCCCGCACAAGCAGGAAGGAAATGCCACTCTACTGGGGGCGCTGCCTGGGACGGCCATGCCAAGCAAGGAACACTGGCACTGGCTTTGTGGAAGGGGAGTGGGGCCACCCCTGCCGAGGCACGGATTGGTTTGTTGTTTGGGAGGCCCCAAGTAAATGCCGGGACGTGAGCTGTGTTGTCCACTCCTGCGGGCCTTGGGCTTGTTACTTGGGCCTCACTGGGGTTCTGCAGCTGACAAGGTGATTTACCATGCCCGGGCCTTTAGGAAGGTGATCCTGGCTGGCGGCTCTGTGGAAAATGGCTTGAGGCTGCAGAAAGGCCCTCCTCCCTCGCACCCAGGTGGGGGACTGTTAATGAAGCATCCAGGCCCAAGGCCTAGAATCTCCTGTCTCAGGCAGGTGGCTTAGCCTGCTGTAAGCCTGTTTCCTCTTGTAAGACAGGTAGGTGGTGTCTTTGCCCCACGTCCCCCCCCCCCCCCCATCGCTGTGGAGTCCAACAAGCCACCTGCTTTTAAATAGGCCCAGCCGATGCCCCGAGGTGGTCATCCCAGTCTATTTAGTTTCTGGAGGAGATAACGCAGGATTTGAAATTTAGGAAGGAACCTTCTGAAAGATGAGTAGAAGAGACTGCAGGTAGCCTGCCCAGGGAACTTTCTCTAAAGACAATTGCCGGCCTTATTGACCAGGAGCACACACATAGACGGAAGACGGACTGTGGGTATTGAGGATGATAAATTCTAAGTAGGGCAAATGCGGAAAGCCTGGGGTGGTTTAGAGGTCACAGAATGAAAGGGGATTAGCCTGCTAAAAAGCAATTAAGCAATCCTCCAATTGCAAGGAGCACTTCGGAGCTAATAATGAACTTTGTTGAGCAAAAGGGGAATGCTGTTACATTGTATGAGATCTTCGGGGAGGAAGGCACACCGCCACAGTGGTACACAACTTTTTTTGATGGCTCCTTCTGAGAGGTGTGGCGTCTTCATTTTTGAGAGCCGCAGCAGAGAGAAGTAGGATCCGGAATGGTATTCTCACCGCCTCGAGGGCTACAGTGGCTCCCTTCTCTTTTCTCCAGCTCAGACCAGCCTTTATATGCTTTGTTTTCCAGTTAAGTCCGTGTTAACGTGGCTGAGTTCTGCTGAGCAAGCAATTGATTTGCCAGGCTAGTTTATCAGGCTAGTTAGGAAGAAATGTGAAGCCATGGAATTCTTCATCGTGGAGGAGGGGAAGGATGGATCCCTTTTAATTGCTCTGTGACCTTGATCCGCTGTTAAGATTCCAAGACATTTTGCTCAGAGGACTGGCCCTGCTCCAGGCCAGCTGGCCTCTGACCAGGCTTGGCCCTCCCCGAAGATAAAGCCCGTTCCCTCTTCCCCACCAGCAGCTGCTGACGCAGATTCGGTGGTATTCCTCACAATCGTCTCTGGCCTTCTCCTTAATTTCTAGAGATTCTCTTAGCATTTTCTGCCCTTTCTGAAATCCATATAGAGAAGGTAGATGGGGGGAGGGGGGACTTTAAGTCGGGACAGTCCTGTTTTGTTGCTGATGAGCACCTTGCTGGCTCCTGAGGCATCATTATTCCGAGACCATTAAGTCCTCCGTATCGTTAACCTTAAAAATAAAACTCAGTTATTTTACCAGCAAAAATGGACTTCTTTGGGGACAGCAGGAAATTGCAGTTTGGGCATACAACCACACAGCATGTCATCTGGCAAGCCCAACAAAGAGGAACGTCTTTTGTGGAGGAGGAAGTGGGGAAGGGGTTATTTTGAGTGAAAGTCCATTGGAGAAAAGTGAAGAGTTCAGGGTGCCAGCCATTTCTCGGGGGCTGAGTAGCAGGGGTTGTTGATTTCTCATGAGACGCAGTGTGTATCTTTCCCTGTCGGGGGCCTGTAATTGATGACTCTTTCCTGTTGACATTCTTCTGTTGGGGCCTGTTGGAAAATTGACACTTCTCCCTGTAATTTACCTTGATGGTGTCCCGGCTCCCCTGTCTGGCCTCCCGGCTCTAATGAGGTCTCCCTTTATTAATTTTCACCATATGCATGTCCCCCAGGCAAGGTGACCCTGCCTTCAGCGTTCAGCGTCTGTTAGGATTTGTGGACGCTTTGCATGGTGAAGCGAGCACAGACATAGTCTTCAAAGAGTGGCTGTGTGACCTTGATGAAGCTGTACTTTGTAACTTGTTTCCACTTTTGAACTTGAGGGGCAGAAGTTAGGGACTGTGGAGGCCATCCTAGCCGCTCTGTGGTGTGATCTGTGTGTTTGAGGTAGAGCCAGCGAGCCCTCGTTGTGTTCGGTGGGGTGCGTATTTGTGTATGTTTTAAGCCATGTGTATAGATAAGAAACCTGGGAAAAAGCGTAAGGGGAGGGTTCCAGCTGTTAATGAAAAGATCGTTTCTCCTATTGCTGGAGGCAGGTTGGCAGGAGTGGACAACCGTTGGGAGCAAAAGTGGTTCTCGCTGCTGAGTCCCTCGTGTTGGGGCTCTGGCAGGCAGAACACGTGCCCTCCCGTCAGGGAACGTCCCAGATGGGGGATCAGATCGGCACAGCTGGTTGCACGTGCACCTAGGCCCATGCCCGGGGGCTGCGGTGAAGGAGGAATGCTGTGGGAAAGACCAGCCGGTCGGTGAGGAGGTCACCACTTCCTCCCTGTTCTTAGACGACCTTTGCATGGCTGAAGGTTCCAGCTCTTACTTGGCATTACTCACTCACTCCCAGTTCCAGAAATCCTGGCTGTTGAGTTCGCTTTGCATTTCCAACCCCCCAACCCCCATAGATTCTTGTTCTCAACCTGCTTGCTTGCCCCGTTTAGGAAAGCAGATAGGAAATCAGTTGCTTTTGCTCCTACCTGCGTGAAGTTACCTGGCAGCCTGATGTTTATAGTTCTCAGTTTTTGTGTCTGAAGCCAGGTATTAACCGAATGTCGCTACAGCGAGAGCCGCTAACGGTGCTTTTGCATACGTGACCTCATACCCTTTGGGGTCATCACAGTTGTTAGAGCTGAAGGCCTCATCCTCCCTGTACAGGGTCTCAACAAATAAACACGTGACGTGACTGCTGAGCTGACGCTTCATTCTAGATTTTTGGATTCCATGGAGGGTCTTTTTCAGTGATTTGGATTCGCACATGTGTGAAGGATCAGCAGTCCCAGAATGGGGCACCGTCGCGGAGCAGCTCCTTATCCCATAAGGAATTAGGGGGGCTCCCTTTGGATTTGGCCTCTGGCCTGGTGGGCTGTTCCACACCCTTCTGCACGTACCCCCGGTGATGCCAGAAATAGCTAACTTAGCTGAACGTCTGAAAATTTTTATCGTAATTTTAATTACCTTTCCTTTAGGACAAGTGATACTAATTTTCGGCTGATATCGTACAGAGAAATCATTGAAGGCACGAATGTGGATCACTTTAAAGAAAATAGCACACGGAGAGGCTTCATATGGCAAATAATCTTAGGGCACACAGGGGTGGACGAAGTTGGGGAACTGTGTTGTCCGTGCTTCTTCCCTCGTGAATTATGAAGGCCGACCCGGAAGAGACCAAGACACCCCGCCATTCGGTGTGTCCTACCTGTCCCGCAGCCGTTCAGGGCTCCTTGTGTCTCCCTGCCGGGGGTGAGATGAGCGTGTGGATGAGTTCAGACCTCAGGTCCGTTTGGGTCACCAGTTCTTAGCATGGCGCCTGGTACGTCCCTAGTTAGGTGAATGACCCAAGGCACTTGGCAACTGCGTTTTCTGTGACTTTCCCATGTCAACGACTGGAGCTTTCCTCTAACTCAGGAAATCTGCAAATAACTATCCCTCTGTTCCCCCCGCCCCTACCAAGTTCTTTCTGAAGTTTTAAAATGTCTTCATATGGTAGCAGGGGCCGACTGCTTTTCATTCTGTTTGTGTAACCTGAAAGATCAGTCGTGAACATGCCAGTCCAGTGGGCTAGCCAGGTTTATTAGGTCAAGCTACAGGAATTAGACTCCCCAGCTAAATGACAGCGTGCAGGGAATCCCTGTAGGGTCCTTCCAAAATAGAACGGGGCTATGTTTAGCTTGTTAAGATAAAGAACTGGTCGGGGGAGGGAAGATAATGGGAAGGAGGGCTTGTATGTGTACATGATTATGATTCATGGAGAAGAATCCAATTTTATAGAAACCACAGCCCAAATTAGAGAAAGCAAGCTTTTGGATTAAAATGATTTCTGTTGTGGTTGTAACATACCACAGTTTGATTTTTGTCCAGATGAAAACATTTGGTTTTCACTTCAGTAAATATTGTGGAGACATTGCCAGCTAATTCTGAAACGTAATGAAATACGGCTTTGGCAAAGCGCACATGCATTCTGTACTCCCGATTCCACTTATCTGATCCAAGTTCAGATTTTTTTTCCACATTTGCTAATGCACTTGAATAATCAGGAGAGAAAAATCTGCCTGTAATTTTAGGAGAAAACTGTATACGCTGAATACACTTTTATAATTTATTGGATATAAAACCTCCCTTGCTCCTCCCCCAAATACCCCACACGTTCCTTAAGTCTTTCGAAACCTTCACCTTTCATTGATTACGTCTCTAGAGCTACAGTTTGCAAGGGAGACAGGATGTAATTCCGTGTAGTGAGTCAGCTTCGCTCTGTTGTTAATTAGCGTCGCAAGTGGCGTTTGTCCCTCAACGTGGGGAGACCACCCTGAGAACACCAGGGCGGAGCTCAGAACGGGGCGGGGGGGGCCTCCTGAGCCACCTTGGAGTCCCCTTGTTTTCCCCATCTTTGCTGGTGTCGCAGCAGGGGGCAGGTGAGTCCTTCTGATGAAAGGGAAGATGTCTCTGGGGAAGCTTTCTTGTGTCGTGAAATCACATGGCCCCCGTCCCTGTTTTCCCTTTCCCGGTAGCTCTATTCCTCTTGTCCTGCATGCTAGACCCACAGTGAGGTTTCCCAAAGTCTCCCTCCCTGGACATTTGACCTAAAGAATTTTCCCTGATAAATTGTCTTGAGATGAAGCTTGCTTTTTATGTACCAGGATCTGTAAGTTGCATACTGTATTTGATGAAAACTTTAAAAGCGTGCGTGCTCTTCTATTTTCAAATACTAAACGGTGATTTAGCTTTTTCTGGACTCTGCGTCAGTAATGATTATGTAACACACTCATTCACCCCTTTTAACCTGAGGAATGTGGGGGTAATTTTCACTAGCGATAAATAACCCAGATTGCGTTAGGGTTTATAAAATGCCTTTTCCTTCACCTTTTTTTGTGTGTCTAGCAGATTCCTCTTCTCTAATGTGTAAATTAGATAATCGAGACTGAATCTAGGCTAAGAAGAGGTGAATGTGCTCTATGTGAATGCCTTTAACTAGTTGTGGTTCCTTACAGGCTTTTGCTTCCCTTTATATATTTGAAGTTGTTATATAGTTATTCTCCAGGTATTAGTATATAATAGTGCTTCTCTGTCACCTTGATTGTTTTTAGTGTGGCATGAAATAATGGGATGATTTTACTGGTTTTTGTCTTCCTGGGAATGAAAGCTCCTTTTGCTTTTAGCCACTTTCCCTGGTTTGTCCTGATGTGAATGCTAGCTTTGCACAGGGACACGTCATCAGGGTCTTAGAGGGATTACATGCAGTAGCCACCTGGTGACAGAGTACCAGGCTCTGTTGGATTTAGTGTTTTCTGCTTGCTTCGGTTGGACTATAAAGTTAGGAAAATTCTGGAGCTCTCTCCTGGGGCAAAAGCTAACCGTTGACAAGGCTTTTCCTGGTGGAGGGTTACTGGTTGGCAGTGGCTTCATGAACCCAAGCTAAAGGACAGTAAGGCCATACTCAGGAGGAGCTGGGTTGTTTGTAATGAAGGGCACCTGCCAGAGGGGAGAAGTGGTAGCAAGCCGAGGATGTGAACTAAAGGCATCATCTTGCCTTGGAGAAATTACCTGACCTTTCCCACGAGGTGCATTATTATTGAGTATTGAGCCTTTTTCCTCTAATGACCCTTCTTTCAGAAGTATTCCTTCCCTTTATCATACTGGCTTCTCCTGTTTCCCATCTGGTTTGAGAACCCTTCGTTACCTTTTCTTTGATGATGCTTTACCTTCAGCTCCAGACCAGCAGGTCAGTGGTCCTGACTAGAAGCACAGTCGTCTCTTAGTGTGAGGGCGATCTGTGCTTATCCCCGTGCCCCCGAACTTAGGGCTGACCACTCCTTCCCTCCCGACTGCGGAGCCGGCTCCCCAAAACTTAGTGGTGTTTGGAGTTTCATTTTGAGAATGCCCCTCAGAGACACCCACCCCATCCCCGTTCTTCACATCTTACTTGCCCCTTGTGTTAGCCTCTAACTTTCTTCTAGAATACCTGGGAGGCTAGAATGGTTTATTTGTATTCGCTGAGAAGCTGTTAGAACAGATACATTCAAAAGATTGGTCATTTGCTACTGTTGTGGAAGAAATTACCCTGTGTGCTTTCTTTTAGGAATATTAACGCTTGGATGCTTCTAGGCAGTTTCTCCATTTTAGTTCTCCGGAACGTAACGTTCACCCCGTTCTCAGAATCTTGAGTATAAGGAATGGGATAGTTGCTTCATGCTGCTTATGCAAGGTTTGAGTCTTTAAAAAAAAAAAAAAAAAATCCTCAACAGATGCTGTTAAATGGAAGTTAACTCTGTGTTTTTCATATGTTGCACCTGGATTTTTAGCAGATTGTCTTTGAAATCTAGACCATTTTTATCCGTTTTCTCTCTCCCCCCCCCCCCCCCCGCTTTTATTAAACATGACTCTCAGTGGTCTTGGCTGCAGAATTTGCTGCATTTCCCTCTCAGAGAGGAGACCCTGGATGGCAGGAGGGGCTGGGCTGCCCCGCACCACCCCCCCCCCCCCCGCCCTCACATCTCTTCCCCCTGCTGCCCCCTGGTGGGCAGTGGTGTCCATGGGCTGCTGCGGGCTCTCCACACGCACGCCTGCTCTTCTCAGGGCTGGTCCTTGAGTTCAAGCTCGAGCCGGGGGAGGCTCTTCCTCAGAAGAAATCCGACATGGGTAATTTCATCTGGGAGGCACTTGAAGAGATGATTCCCTCATTCCCTCTCATTTCACAGAAGAGGGAGATGTCATGACCGAGCCCCGCACTTCCAAGCCTGGAAGTTCCTTGCTAGGTCTGTCCGACAGCACGTAACTTGTTGCCTCTGTCGTGTTCTGTGCCAGGCTGAGTGGGAGCCTGTGGTAAAATGAATGTCTGTGTCTGTCTGTCTGTCTCATGAGTGCTGAGATACAGTGTGTCTTGCTATTTCTAAAAGTACTCATACAGTTAGATTTGGGAGCGAAAGATCCAGCAGGATTGGTCATTGGACTGTGGAGGCACCTGCCCTGTACCCACCTGTGATCAGAGAATCCCAGCCGCGGACTCCGATTTGGGAACCGGGAAGGGCGCTGTCCCCTTTCCCTAGTCACTCTTGGACTAATCCGAAAACCACTTTGGAGCACGTATAGATAGGTTGTTCCAGGGGAAGTATGGCTAGCTAGCTATTTTCTTTTTCCTTTTTTTTCTTCATCTGTAACTCTTGGTTTATAAGAACCTTCCTTCCATTGAAAACCTGCTTCTAATTGGAAATGATCAAAGGGGAGGAAACAAGCAAGAGTAAATGGCTCCTGTCAGACTGTAGCCAAGTCTGTTCTGCCATGTACATCCCTTTGGAGTTTCATTTCTACCCAGTGGTGTGACCCACATAACTTCTGGGGTTTTTAAAATGCAGTAGAAGGAAGAAGGGGGCTTGGAGGTATCTGTGCGGTCTTTGCATTTTTACAAGACGGGTATTGGGCTTAACCACTTCCGCTCCCTGATGCTGCCCGTTCATTTCCATGTCCTCGTGGGATCGTGTGGCTCGGCAGCCTGACAGGGATGGTTAAACCTTTGTGTCTGAAGTTCGAGATCTCCGTTGGGAAGAAGAACAGATTGGTCCCCTGGGTCGTCGTTGATAACGCTGGAGTGTCAGCTCATGCACCAGAAAGCAGAGGCGAGAAGGAGTGAATTTCACACTTAATAGTTCTTCTGCTGCTTGGTAGTAGCTCTCCCCAAAATACTTCATGGTTAGGAAGATTGAAGGTGTTACTGGAAATTAATTTGGGAGATTTTCTTTGGATTTTAAGCAGCCTCTGGTCCTAAACAATAAATCAGTGAGTTGGGGGATCTTCTAAATTGTCATTGTTTGATAAAGAAGAACTGTATTGTACTTTTTTGTAATACTGAGCTTATCTTCTGATGTTACTGCTTTATCTTAAATTCAGAAATGAAAACATTCAGGGGCACGAGCAGAAGGTTAAGGTGTAAAAGGAATGAGGGATGTGGGGTTTGCTCTTAGGAGGTTTTTGTTTTGTTTTGAAATCCAGCCCTTATAGTTTAGTCTTGTGCTGGAATTTATTTTAATAATTTTACATGCTATTAACCTGATCATAATATCAAAGTAGCTTCCAAATATCTTGTGATTTGGGGGAATCCATGTCATTCACCTCATTGTGAATACAAGACCGTGACCTTAAGATAGGGAAATGTCGTATTCTGTTATTACCACTTGGTTTGTCGTTCATTTTTAAATTCATTTGCTTAAATTCATGTTAAGTCTAGTAAGTTAAATGCCTAACCCAAAATAGTCTCTTCCATTCTTCCTTGACATTGTAAGTAGGTGTTTTTAATTTTACTGATTTTTTTTTTTTTTCCCCTTCCCTGTTGCTCAGTTCAGTTCTTGGTGGTTGTCATCCTCCCTCCCCCCTCCCCAGACTATTCATGTGAGATTTAAAATTTTTGATGTGCTGTGTTTGGTGAATGGCATTATTCCCCATCTGGGGGGGATTTTGCTTGAACTCCATTGAAAGGACACAGATGGAGTTTTATTTCCTGGGGGATATTTGAAAAATAAAAGTGGCCATAGAGACGGAACAGCTTCGTTTTATCTGCTCAGGCGTGAGGATTTAGGTTCGTACCTTAATAGATGTCTCCATGTGTAGTGCCCCTCCCGGAACGGGCGAGGACCAAGGCCTGTGTTTACGAGCCCTCTTCCTTAAACCCACCCAGGTTCTCCTGCGCTGCCCAACAGCATGGTATATTTTGGAAGCTCTCAGGACGAGGAGGACGTCGAGGAGGAAGACGATGAGACGGAAGACGTCAAAACAGCCACCAACAATGCTTCAACTTCATGCCAGTCTACCCCCAGGAAAGGAAAAACCCACAAGCATGTTCACAACGGGCATGGTAGGTCCACTCTTGATTTGGGGTAGAAAATGCTGGAATCCACAGCTCTGACCGAGAGAGCTGCAGTAGGTCATCTGTTGAGGTAGAAGATGAAGATGAAGATGAAAGCCGCGTAGCTGGTTGGTGGCAGAGCTGGTGCTGGGCACGTCTCTAGGTGCCAGGCACTTGCAGGGCAAAGAGGTGAGTACAACCCAGCACATTCTAGATGAGCAGACCAAGACACGGGGATGGATATTCTTGTGTCGTGGAGGCGATGATCCGTCCTGTAAGAGCTGCGGATAATGGGATTTGGAAGAGGAAGAGATCACCTCTGAACAGGGATGTCCAGGAAGATCGCGTGAAACATCTCTTGTGATCAACTTATAATTATTGTCATTTTAGCAGGTGGCGGGCACGTAGAAAGAAAACTGTTACTGAGCATGTGGAGTCAAGTAAATGCCTCTCTATTATGAACCAGGCTGGTTGGCTTTTTTTCTCAAGGGCTGCAGTGTGTGGGAGGAAGACAAGAGTGGGTATCAGTGAGGAATCGCCTTAAGTGAGTTGGCCGTGGGAAGTGCTCAGTGGTTTTTCAACAAGGAAGTGACGTCATTGGAGTTGTGCTCTGAGAAGATGAAGCTGGCCTCGACTGTGAGGGAAGGGGGCCCGAGGAAGGGGGACACCTCAGAAGGCTGGAGTCGTGGATGGTTGCCTGGCTAGAGATAACAAGGGACTGAGAGTTCCTTGCGGCACTGCAGCTGGGAGGATGAGGGGGTGGGGAGAAAACTACGCCAGGGGTAGGGTTGGGAGGAGGACTTGGACCGACTGGGAAAGTAGACAAATAGGCAAGGAGAGGTGGAGAGTCAGGCCTGGAGTGAAGCAAGGAGATGGGGGCGGGGAGGTATTACAGCCCATTCCTGTTGTGCCCCCTACTGGGATGGTAGGCATCCTGTTTCATTCAGGGCTCAGAGACCCCGTGAGGCAGCCAGCTCCTGTCTGTCCATGGCAGAAAACAGTGCTGTCGGTAAGTGATTGAGGCCAAGGCAGATTTCTCCACTTTTCCCTCCGTGGCTGTGCACTGAGCCACCACTCGTCTTTCTGGACCCCGTGCACAGTGGAGGCTGGGGTCCAGCACAGGCTCGATGTGATGGGGACGTGCCTGGCTTTCACCGTTGTGGAACATTTCTGCCTTGTCACTGTAACAGTCCTCCTTCTCAAGTAGGACTGTTCAGGAGGCATGCCGACAGAGTGGAGGGTGTGACCCTCTTTTTAAGAACTTGAGGAGAGAGGGTTAATACTCTCAGTGCAGACTACAAAATGCTGACTTAATTTTAACGTCAGAGGAACAAGGGTTCCCCCTACAGCTGTGGTCCTCAGGAAGTCTCGACTGTTGGAAGAGAGTCAGAATACGGGTGTAGGTATGATAACGTGCCCTGCTGGGCAGGAGGAAACGGTTCCAGCGTGGAGAATGGGAACGGTGGATGATGGTAGATGTGGGAATGGGATGAGATAGGTCAAGTTGAGAACGATCCTCCAGCCGCAGAGCTGTCTGAAGTGAAAAGAGAGATGAGGAGCGTCCAGGGAGCCCAACCAGGAAATCACCGCTGGGGGGCTGGACGTGGGAACAGAGAGTGGCTCACGTGAGCTCCAGGGCGATGAGAAGCAAAGGTGAGCAGCTTTTCACTGCTGCCTGGAGAGCCAGGGCTGGAGGTAATAGAACAGGAGTTAGGAAAGGAGGTGATTTGGGGGTAGTTAAGAACTTTATTATCTGCTGAGTTTGCAGGGATGGTGAGAGACAGAACTCCCGAGAACAGACTGGGAATTTACCATCCCAGAGCTGCTGGCTGATGCAGTCAGAAGGGGCGAGCTTTCTGAGGTAGAATGAAGCCGGAAAGCAGACTTAAGGGATTTTTTTTTTTGTTTGTTCGGATTCCTGAGGAGGTATTTTCTAGTTTTACTTGGGGTTTAATAGGAGTCGAGAGTGAATGAACAAACATGAAATGAAACTACTCTCGGTTGGTCTCTGTGTCTGTGGGATAGAGCTGTATTTCATTAGGATAGCATCAGAATGGTTCCTTGATACTGTTTTTCATTGTCTCGTCGTGTTGCGTGGGTGAATTTGTCAGTCTTCTGGGGTTCTGAACCCAGTTCCAGCAGCGGGGGTGAATACCCACTTTCCCCACAATACCCTCAGTTCTGGGTCACCAGCAGGGTGCTGGGAATTTAACTCCGTACCAACATGACGCGCGTGGAGGGTGCGTCAGAGTCCTCGGGTTAAGCGCTCAGTCCTGTAAGACTGCCCGCATGCCCTGCTCAGATGTGCCACTTGTTACGTGGGCTTCTGACCCACCAGGTACACACTGGAGGTTCAGCCACCTCCCCCTCAGGTTTGATTAACTTGCTAGAGTGGCTCACAGAGCTCAGGGGACACTCACCTCCACTAGTTTGATAAAGGATACAGATCAGTAGCCATATGGAGAGATCCAGAGGGTGAGCTCTGGGGAAAGGGCATAGAGCTCCCACGCCCCCTCCACGCCCGCCACTCTCTGCATCTCCGTGGGCCTCCCCCTCAGAAGCTCTTAGAACCCTGTCCTTTTGGGTTTTTATGCAGGCGTCATTACATGGTCATGATTGACCAAGTCCTTGGCCATTGGCAGAGTCCCCATCCAGCCCCTCTAGACTTCCCAGAGGTCAGAGGGGTGGGGCTGAAAGTTCCAGTCCACTGCTCACATGGTTGGTGCTGCTGGCAGCCAGCCCCCACCTTTAGGTATTTTCCAAAGGTCCCCTCACTAAAATAAGACAAGATCTCTGTATCACTCTCAAGGTTTTGGAAAGTCCAGGGCTTGGGGAACTGCGAGCCAGGAATCACGAGTAAGGACCAAATACATGTTTTTTGTTTATAAGATTTTATTTATTTATTTATTTGAGAGGGAGAGAAGACCGCATGATGGGGAAAGAGGCAGAGGGAGAGCATATCCAAGTAGACTGAGCTGAGCGGGGAAGCTAGATGCAGGACTCAGTCTCACAACCCTGAGATCAGGACCTGAGCCGAAACCAGGAGGCGGACACTCAGCCTACTGAGCCACCCAGGTGTCCCCTCAAATCCATATCAGTGACCAAACATATATTTCTTATAAATCATACTACCGCAGTCTGGATGTGCCGAATTAGTCCCGTGTCTGCTTTTGCATATGTGGTTGGGTCCCATCTCCTCCTTTTCAGCTTGTTTGAACTTGCTGGTTCGCTAGGCCACCTTCTCATTGATTCTCCTTCCGGGGTCCAAAGTCGCCTTCACTGTGCATGCAGCTTACTTTTAAATTCTTTTTCTGGTGAGCTGCTGAGCGGTGAAGGGGCAGCAGGTGTCTGGTGCCATGTTACAAAGTGTCATGAAGGGTTGGGGTGAGGGTGAGGGAATTGGCTGGTGTCTCCTCCCTGTCTGAGGGGAGAGAGTAACAGTTTTGCACTGACCACAGTCACTGCCAGTAGGAGTCAAGGAAAATGTATCTCTGTCTACAGATGCACATATCTGCACGTCTACACGAAAGTAGACTTCTAGTTTATTTTTTATTTATTGCATTTTATTTTTTTAAAGATTTTATTTTATTACTTATTTGATAGCCTGCAAGCAGGGGGAGGGGGCAGAGGGAGAAGCAGGCTCCCAGCTGAGCCAGGAGCCCGACATGGGGCTCGATCCCCGGACCCCGGGATCATGACTTGAGCTGAAGGCAGGAGTTTAACTGAGCCACCCAGGCACCCCGACTTCTAATTTTTTTTTTAAAATGTCAGCAGATTTTACTGTTTTGAATAGTTAACATGTGAATGAAAAGGATACTATGGTGACTATGAAAGGGTTTTAAATGTTCACTTTGGGGATTCACTTGCTGAAATATTCTGGGGTTCTTTCTGTGTAGTGGATTTTAGGGCTCTTGGATGCGGGCATTGGGGACAGTGTGTGTCGTTGGAGGTAGTGGGGGTGCCTGAGCTGAGAACCCACACGCCCCTTCTAGTGTCTTCTCTGCTTCTGTGCTCTGTACACGCTCCTGTCTTCCTCCCCGACTACGCTGGCTTCTCTGGAGGTGGAGTGCGAGGAAACGGGGAACGAGGCAGATGCGCAAACCAGCTGGGCTTCTTAGACTGCTGACTCTACTTGTACGTAGAGCCACTTGCTGAACTTTCCTGCGTGAGGCTTGTAGAAACCAAAAGTCGCGAGGCCCTTTATTTCCCATCTGTGCTGGTTCTCATAGTGCTGGTTGCTGCGGGTCTGCTTCTCGTGACTGTTATCTTCATTATGGGTCCTACGTACGTCTCTCCCGTCTTACAGTTACATTTTCTGTGTTGTGCAGGACAGTGAGCTACAGTCTCCAGTATCTGTATTCGCTGTCCAGGGGATGAAGTTTCTTTGCGGGGGGTGGGGGGGCCACTTAAGACAAAGGGCCACCACTCTGATTTTTCCTGAAGTCGTTGGCTTACAGCTTGAGTTAGCCCCACCTCCAGCCCTTCGTCTTTTTGATTGTGTCAGTTTTTGAGCTGGGAAGGGATTGGCTCTAGTTTCAAAGGTTTGGTTTTGGGTTCAGTCCCAGTAGAATCCCAAAACTGATCCTGGTGAGAACCCACGGAGCTATGTACCCACCTAAACTTGGGGGAGAGGTGACGGAGAGACCCCTGCAGGCCCAGGTGATCTGTCCTTGTGTGTGCGTGTCTGCCAGACACCAGTCCCTCCTGCAGTGCTGTATTGTCTGAGACCCCGGCCTTATTCGTGCAACCTCTCCGTCTGTGGGGTTTCTCATTCCCACACGAGGCACTGATCCCCCATGGGTATTTTTCTCTGGCATTCCGTTCACCTGCTCTTTAGTTGCCCTGTAGAAAAGTAGGAATTTGTGTTATGTCTGAGTTGGTAATGTTGCCATGGGCATGGAGACCTTCCACGTCCTTCTGTCTCCTAAAGAAACATGGTTAGTACAGTTATTCCACTGTGAGATGTTCAGAAGACCAAACACGTCACATAGAAGTACCAAATTGTAATATCACCTGCAAAATTAGTGTGTGAGTGTTTGGCAGATGTTAATGCCTGTGATTTTTGGACAGAGATCTTGTTTGCTTATTCCTGAAAACATTGTATTTGTGGAGGATTTGGAAGGGAGCTCTGGAAATCATTTTGCTGGGGAAGTGCTGAAACACAGTCCTAACCTTATTGAGGGCAGGATCTTGCCATGTTAACCACTTATGGAATTTTATGGAGTTAATTTTTGTGTCCTGCATCAACTAAGTTTAACTTATGAACACATGGGAAACATGCATAAGACTGTGTGTTAATTTTAGTGCTTTTGGAAGCTAACCCCGGTGAATAAGGAATACGGACCCGAATTTTCCCTAAGGAGCCGATGGTATGGGGCACTCCCTGGAGAGTCCATCAGAAACGGAGACATTCAGGCACTCTCTGTGTTTCCCGAGCACACAGGCTTAGTGTCTGGTTCCTGTATGCCCTCCCCCTGGTCGCTCCGTGTTTCTCACTGTCTTGCTGTCGCTCCTGGTGCGGCCCCCTGTCCTATGACTTCGGTGAGCCTTCGGCACACCCAGGTGCAAACACAGACGTAGGAAGGGCCGTTGGGTACAAGCAGCCAAGATACTCGAGTGTTTGGACTCTTTGAAAAGCAGTGTTCTGTAGTTTCTTGAGTACGTTCGACAGGCGTTGTGTTTTTGGACATCTGAGTACCAAATCTTATGTAAGTTTCCATGGAAAGAAAATATAACCCGAGATGTAGTGTCAGGGCATCCTCTGATGCAGAGAGTGGGGTGTTCTCTCTCTCCCTGCCCCTCTCCCTCCCTTCCTGAAGTAAAGCACTTGCCTTGGCCAAGGGTATTCTGTGATCACATTTGCATTTTGGGAAGATGAGCTAGGACAGCATTTTGAGGGATGGAGTGTGCACAGCTTAGAGGCAAAAATAAAGAGAGACCCTTTAAGAGACTGCTGCCCTAGGGGTTGCGTGAGCCTGAGGTTTTCACCGAGGTGACATTGCACTGACGTGGAAAGGTCACTTGAGACACGTTGACACACGGGAATGGTCTGGTGTGAATGGAAGCACAGGTGCCCTTGGAAGTGGGTGCAGGTAGATGTTCGGTCCGCCTGCGCCGCTCTGTGAGGTGTACCCCTGGGGAAGGGCTCTGAGCGAATTAGCTCAGGTTCCCACTGTGCCGTCAGCCTGGCTTACGCTAGCTGAGTTAAGTCAGCCTTTGACCTTTCATGTGGATAAAACCGGGAGATGCGGCAGGAGGAGAACTGAGCCCAGTGCTTCCAAGCCCAGGCTTTGGACTCTGACCGCCCAGCTGGCCACAGACGATAGCTGCCTCCCTTGGAAGTTCGTCTGGAAGGTGGGTACCGAGTGAAAGGTCTGGAGGCTCTCTGCTAGCCGCGCATGTGGACATGGTCGTAGTTAGAGGGTGATTTCTCCAACTCGTTTTGGTTGGTGGTCTCATACACCTGCTTTTTTTGTGTGAAGGTGTGATTTGAGGGCTGTTTTCCACGCGTGACAGTAAGAACAGTAGAGTTTTCAGGGGCGCCTGGGTGGCTCAGTTGGTTAAGCATCTGTTTTTGGCTCAGGTCGTGATCCTGGAGTCCTGGGATCGAGCCCCGTGTTGGGCTCTCTGCTCTGTGGGGAGCTTGTTTCTCCTTCTGCCCCTCGCTCTCTCTCATGCTCTTAAATAAAATCCTTAAGAAAAAAAAAGAACATTAGAGTTTTCAGGATGTGTTCGTCTACAGTCTCTCTTGATTCCATTTCCTGTACAAGAGTCACTGTGAAGGGGTTGGGGCAGGCGGTGGTCCTGCTTACGGTGGGGCACATGGAAGATCCGAGCTCTTAACGCCCATCACGAACCAGCCAGGGCACAGCCGAGAGTCAGGGTTTTGGAAATGCTTCCAGCTCCGCACAGGATTGTGCGTCAGGGAGAGAGTGAACTCTGGTTTTTTGTGGTGGGTAGTCTGTGCTGCGATGGTAGAGTTGACTCCTGTCTGGTAGGCAGCGTCTGAAAGTCCTCTCCACCAGCCACTGCCCGCAGTATAAAGCTCCGCTTGGGTCCCCACTTGTGCTGTTGCTCGCCTGGCTTTCACGTGTTCGACAGCCAAATAATTAAAACGTACAGGATGGCAGTTCTTCTGTGCAAGGCCGGTGGAAGGGAAGGCGTTGAAGCCAGCTCAGAAGTATACATGCTTTGAAAAAAAAAAAAAAAAGAAACATCCATGCTGTTAGCAATGCTCCTCCAACTTCAGGTGACCCAGAGAGAGAGGAGTGGTTTTGTTGAAGAGAGAGAAGTCAAAAGGGCCCACAATGTAAAAGGGCAAAAAGGGGGAGGGGGAGTCCTCTTTGGAGAAGGCCAGTTTCAGGCCGAGCTGCAGAGGAACGCGGGGCGCTCTCGTTACCTGGTTAGGTGAGCTGCCTCCCCCTGTCCGTGCTGCATCCTCTCTCACGTAGAGGAAGCAAGTGATAAGGAAACAAACCACCACCAGCAGTTTATTAAAGCAAGTCCCAGTGATGATCGGGAGTCGGTCCCCAGGCAGGAGGACGTGAGGATCGTCCCAGAGGCACAATTTTCCACAGTAGGGAAAGGGGCCCTTGCTCCTCGAAGCTCATCACCCCAAAGTGGTCCAGGTAAAATGGAGTGATCTTCGAAAATGCAATAATTCGCGTTGCACAGCTTCCCCAGCCCTTTCTAGATAATTGGAATTACATTGTAATACCAGGTTGCCCATCACATGTTTGTTCTGTTCTTTTTTGGTTTTTTTGTTTTTTTGGTCCATTTCCTACAAAGGTCTTTATCAGCATCGAACGGTCACCAGGAGCTTCGTGTCTTGCCTCTTGTAAAGCTACGAATGAGCTGCGTGTTCCTGGGGGAGGCGTGCAACTTCTCTGATTCGTAATGTCCTCTTCCGTGGAATGAGCAGGATAGAGCAGCTTAGCGGTCGTACGATCGTTTCTGTCCCAGCACAGAGAGCAGTTACGCGCACGTGTCTCGTGCACGGGAGTGGCCGACGCATTGCTGTGTGCGCCAGCCGGAGGACTTTTCCGAGATCCCCTGTTGATCTGGGTGAAGATCCCTAACCAAAATTCGGACCTTGACAAGGGCATCCTTACCGTGTGGTCAGGCAGGTGCTCAGAACGGTTGATTATTTTCACACGAGAACTCGGACAGCAAGCTGCTGTCTCATGCTTCTCCATGACCCGGTGTTCACGTGTTCAAGTGGGGCTTTTTTGTGCGCCAGGGATGTGGAGGTGTGTGGGGACATCCCCCAGCATCTGTGTCCTCCCCCAGGAGGGCAACCCTCCCTGAAATGTGGGGAAGGTAAATGCTCAGAAAGCAAAATGTGGAATGTGAGCACTTTAGTGTTGGGGTAGCTCGGCCCAAAGCCCCGCTGAGGCCACGTGTCCCAAACAGTTTTATTTGGGCGGTGTTAGCTCGAAGAAACCAGGAGCCAGACTGCTGATGGTGTCCTGCTTTGTCTTGTTTTTCCTTAAACCTTGGACTCCCCCCCCCTTTCCTCCCTGAGTGAAGCAGAGGGGTTCCCTATGGAGCAGTCGTGGGGCTCAGGGCGTGGAGGCAAGGTGCGGCACCTGACCCCACGGAAGGCGGCACCAGGGGAGAACACGCATCCCCGGGCTCGCCCCGTGACATCCGTGTCCGCTTGGGCCCGTCTGTGACCACGCTTCTCTTCTGCAGGCGCACAGCCCTGCCCCCAGCCGTCTCCTGCCAGGGCCTGCTGTCCCTGGGCAGATGTTTCGTTTTGCAGACATGCCCCTGGACCCCGGTGTTCTTGTTTCTGATCCGCCGAGCATCCTCATTTGTTTATGTGCATTTGTTTATTAAAATGCATAATCTGATGTGACGTGCACTGTGTCATGCGTGTCTGCAGCCCTGGGTTCACGCTCCGGGGTCACAATAACGAGGCCTCCGGCTGCTCCTACCCCACTAGTTCTTCAGAGTTTCCAGAACGCTCTTCCATCTACAGGACCTCACGTGATCCGAGCAAGGGCTCCCTGAGGTAATCCCTATTTGGAAATAGAACAACACCGTCAAAACACTGCTCTGGGGATATTGATGTTACAAGTTGATCCTTGAAATGGCTTCATTTTTGAAAAGTTCTCCTAACTGGTTATTTTTTTTCCAGTGGGATGAGCGTGGTAGGCTAGAGGCATGAATGCATTGGTTTGGAATGAATCTGGCCTTGGTTTTCCTCAGTGTGTCACAGGGGCCGGTCCTTCCTTACCCATTGCACGGGGGAACGTGGGGAGAGTTCTCTGGTCACATCAGCTCCGTGTGGTAGATCTTTCACATGCTTTTTTGCACTTTTGAAAAACCGCGCCGAACGTCCTTCCTCTCCGTGCTCTTCTCTTTCTGAAGAGGGACGTTTCTCAGAAGACTTTAAACAACGTGTTGTTGGACTCCCAGCTGGAATGATTTAATTGCTTTAGGATTCACAGTGGGGGCCTGTTGTGCGAGGGCCAAAATGCAGTCATTTGGACGAGTTCACAGTAGTTCTGCCTTGGAGGTGCATGCTGCCCTCCCCGTGTCTATGCGGGCCGTCCGGGGGCCTCACCGCAGCCCTGGGCAGCCGGCAGGTGCTGCTTTCTTCATGGGGTAGCCTCTTCACCTTTTCCTCACCTCTGGCAGCTTCATTTTGTTGTTGTTGTTGTCGTTTTTGTTTTTTTCTTTCCTCCTGTCGAGGCAAGTGAGTTTTCCCAAAAGTTGGACCACGGGCTGGGAGTGTGTTTTTAAAGAGCAGTAGTACGTGTAAGGTGGGGTCACAAGGATCTGTTGGCTCACCGTCCTCCGCTTCTGTATTTGGGGCCGTTCGGTGTAGTGGTTTGCAAGCACCACGCTGGCTCTCGTCTTCCCATAGATGGCTGCAGCCTTTTCTTTGTCCTTGTTTTCTTACCCCTACAGAAGAATAGGAGTGTCAGGTGCCCGGGTGGCTCAGTCGGTGAAGCGTCTGCCTTCGGCTCAGGTCAGGATCCCGGCGTCCTGGGATCGAGCCCCATGTCGGGCTCCTTGCTCAGCAGGGAGTCTGCTTCTTCCTCTGCCTCTGCTGCTCCCCCTGATTATTCTCGCTGTCTCTCAAATAAATAAACAGAATCTTAACAGAATAGGCGTGCCCTTTTCAAGACTTTATGAGCATGTGTGTGTCTGGTAGAAAGTGCAGTATTCCACGCAGGACCTTAGGGACAGCCCCCTCCCTCCCGGCCCCCACCACATGCTTAGGACAGTGGGCTGGCCCCTCTCCTGTTTCAGTGTGGGGATGCCTCTTCCTGGTCACGGTAGGGCCATTCCGCTCCGGGCTGAGGGCCTTACATAGAGTTCAGTGACTGCTGATGGGGACCAGCTTTTGGCTCAGATGCTTTCCTGACCAGCTCTCAGGGGGCCAGTTCCTGCAACCCCTGAAACCTTCCTTTCCCCATTTGTGAACATCTGATAACATGTGGCTTGTCAGTTGGGGTCAGAGAGGGGAGGTTGGGAAGGGGGCGCCCATGGGTGTGTAGTGTTTCATCTTGGGGTGATGAAAACATTTCAGACTTGCATCGTGGTCATGGGCTGCGAGGCTCTGAATATGCAAAAATCCACGGGATTGGTAGGTCTGCTTCAAATGAGCAAATTACACGATAATGTGAATTGTATAGCTTATTAAAGATAAACAAAAATCTGTTAGGACTTAAATGAATGACAGATGCCCTTAGCGCGGTCGGTGCCTGATGCGTGGTGAGTTCTTAAAAGGTGGATGCTGGCCGCCGTCCTTCTTCTGGCGTCACACCCCACGACACTTCTAAAGAAGTAGAACAGCCTGCAGTTCTGAAAAAATGAATATATTCTATTAGATTTTCAGAAACTTTAATCTGTTTTGTTGCTCAGAATTGGCTGGCATGTGTTTATACCCTACACATTGTAAATTGAATTGCTGAGCTCTTCGCCAAACTGCTCAGTATTTAATATTTTCAGTTAATTTCCTCTGGCCTGTCTTACGGGGAGCCTGCAGTCGGGAAGATGTGCTGTTCCCAGAGCCCATAAGACGTGCACGTAGGATTTCTGACAGCCCTTTGTTTCCTGGCTGGAGGGTGGGTGGAGGTGTTCGTGATTCAGTAGCAGCTCTGTGATATTTATTTGGAGAACGTGGAAGCAATCCTTATCACAATGCAAATATTCCTATATTTAGTTTTTCTCTACTGATATTTTTACTCTGAAAATTACCAGTTCTATAACTTGTATGTGGGGGAGCCTTCCAGATGCACTCCGGTGCACGTTTCCAACGTGTATTTCTGCCAGTGTGCTGTGGATACTTACAGATGCCTTGTTTGGATCCAAAGGTGGGCCAGAAACCTTATAATTTACTTCAGATGTGGTTGGCCTTTGAGAATTCATCGTCTTGAATATAGGATTTTTTTTTTTTTTTTGAAACCCCAGACTGCAAAAAACACTGCAGTCATCTGTTCTGAAAGGAGTTAATGCTCACCCCTTTGGAGTGTAACCCATACTTCTGTGTCCTTTGTCTTGCTTTTGCAGAGTGGTAAAGCATGAAATCCCTCTCGGCCCACTGCCTGTCGTCCCAAAGGCCATTTGCCCAGATGTCCCTCCCCAGGCCCTGTTCTGTCATATTCGAGAATGCAAATGTCTTAGAAGCCCAGTGATGTGGGCACAGGCCGGGGGAGCTGGTCACCGTCCTACTCCATCTCGTCCTGTCCTCAGCTCTTCTGGGGACCAAGCAGGCCAAGAAACCATTTTTCAGTGATAAAAACGACTCATCCTGATTTATGGTCTTTTTGTTGCCCCAACCTTTATATTCTCATGAAGGTCCTAATGCCCTTTTAAACTCCAGTATCAGAAGTTACTAGGAACATATGCAAGAAACATGTTTAAATGGCAAATCTGTCCAGCCCCCGTTTGTACATCATTGCACATAACGTATTTTATATTTTTAGATCCTGGGACAGTGGCAACCAAATTTCCATTATAGAAAAATAATCTAGGACTTAAATTCTGTAAGTTCACATGTAGAAAATTTGATTCGTCTTAAAAATCCTTTTTAATGTATTTCTTTCCTGTTAATATATTTTATTTATTTGAGAGAGCAGGAGCTAAGGGGGGAGGGGCAGAGGGGGAGGGAGAAGCAGGTTCCCCGCTGAGCAGGGATCCTGACATGGGGCTCAACCCCAGGACCTAGGACCACGACCTGAGCTGAAGGTAGACGCTTAACTGAGCCACCCAGGCACCCCTCTTTCCTGTTGCATGTATAATCAAAGCTGTAGGATTTCAGTGAGTAGAAATTCTAGAGGGGGTTTGCAAACACCGTGTAAACCCGTAGAGCTTGCTCGCGATGCTGGAGGTCGGGGTGCACGGAGGCCAGGATAGGTTTCCCGTCTCGTGTTGTAGTCTGGCGTTGGCTCCCGGTGTGCGTGAGCCACGCCGTGAGGTCATAATGGGACTTGTGCTGACCCAAACATGTCCCTCCGCCTTCTCTGGCAGACCATGTGAGTGCTGCCGCTGAGCCAGGGGAGCCGTTTCTGCCCAGGGCACCCCGGGTTACAGCGCTCACACATGCTGCATGAAAATCCTTTTGAACTATTGGCACAAGGTTGGCAGACATTCCATTGTTTTCAGACAATAGTGACTCAAAGTTGAACTGGCTCCAGGGAGCGAGCGCAGCTTTTGTACAGTAACAAGGATTTAATGCCAGCCAATTGATGGAGTCTGTCTTCCCCAAGTCGGGACGCCTTGTAATGACATGATGCTTACATTTAAATATCTGGCTTCAGATCAGAAACTTGGCGTGCTTCTCTTTTCCTCTCCGTCACACACTTCTGTATTTACACTGATTCTCTTTTTGTCCCTTCGATTTGTTTTGGGGGTGGGACAGGGAGCCGGTCTTATTTTACAAAATTTTGGGGTTGGTCCAGCCTTTGGGCCTTGGGTTCATTCCTTCCTCCCCATCTTTGTGCCTCTGCTAGCAGACCGTGCAGCTGCGCTTCCCATGAGGGCTCCTGTGCATATTTCTGTCTTTCAAGTAAGCGAAGGCTTCGGGAACCCCCTTAGCTCAGGTCTGACACTCAGGCATCTCAGGGTGTCCTGTAACCTCTGTCAGATGCCATGTGGGGGGACTTCTCTCTCCTAGTCTCCATATTAAAAAACAAAAGAACCCCCCCCCCCCACACACACACACATCAGGATGATGTCCTGGTGTTCTGATGAGGTGCCTTCATTCGCACAAATCATCAGCAAGGTGGGGGCGTCTGGTTCTGGGAAGGGCACGGAGACGGGCCCATGTGGACCCACGTCCTTGCCAGCTCTGTTCAAGGGGCATCACTGCTTTCAAATGGGGCCCTTGCTCTTCGCCATTCCAGCAGGACCTTTGAAGAAGCTGAGCCTCCTTCTCTTTGTCGAACTCCTTCCTCGGAAGAACACGCAGCATTATATATACTTTATTTTAAATACTTGAGCGATTCCTGGAGGGCAGATAAGAGGCGGCAGCTGGTTTTGTGGCTCAGGGAATGGAGGCACAGATGTGTTTGGTGATGCGGGAGCGAAAAATCAAAACCAAGCTAAGCACATCCCTACGAGAGGCCGTGGATGTGGGAGGGTTTTAAAGACCTTCCAGTCGGCTTTCCCTGGGCCGCCTTCTGGAGCTCCCCCAGGAGCCTGCTCTCCATCAGCTGTGGGCGCTGAGCCGCTGTGGGGCCAGCGTTACGGACAAGCTCCCCGGAGCTGTAACTGTGAGCCGCCTCCTCGGGACCTGTAGCTTTTTCCAGCTTCCCCACGATTGTGGGATTGCCGGAGAGAGGTTTCTAAAGTAACTTGCCTTGCCTGATTCCTTTTTCATCCCTTATTGGGAGCAGCTCCGAGCTTCTCAGGCATGAAGTGACCCTAAATCAAAATATCAGCCTTGGGATGTAAAGATTTTGCTTGCCGTGGTGTGAAAACACTTGTCTGTTGGCCATTTAACCTTCAGAGTATGTGTATACAAATCAATATATTTGTCTCTGTTCATTAATGTAAAGCTGTTTGTATCTGAGTACAATACAATTTCCTAATACAGTTCACCGTGATAAATGCTTTTTTTTCTCCCCTTGAAGAAACGAGTCCAATTATTCCTTTTAATTGGGGAGAGCGTGTGTAGTCTTCCATCCGCGCGCCTCTGTCTCTCTTTCTGTCTCTTAGGTTCACAGGGTTTAGTCTTTCCCTGTGAGAGTGAATGTTTTTTTTCCTTTCTCCTTCTCGAGAATCTTACAAATTAAGACAAAAGATAATTACTTGGAGGGGTAAAACTGGCAGGTTCCCACGACACTTAAAATTAATGAGCTGTTGAGGACAAAATATACCTTGTCTCTGGCTCCATCGCCCCCACCCCCCGCCCCTTCCCCCCCCTTCTCCCCCTTTCTCCCCATTTAACACATGATTTGACTTTTTGGCTGTGTTTGCCATTTGGGTATATGGCTGCTGTAAAATAGCGGAGTGGTTACAGAAAGTGGATTCACTGGAAAGCCGTCTCTTTGTTTGCAATTCAACGTTAATTTCATTCTGTTTTTAAATTTTGTATTTTTGAACGCTTTCTCTCCTTCCGATGATCTGATCAAAACAGTCTGCAGAAGGCTGCCGTGCTGCGGTTCACAGGGCACCGGTCTGGTTTATAAGGTTTGTGGCACATGCTTTTCTGCCTGGAGTCCCGGTACCCCACAGCTTCCAGAGCCGTTTCCCCAAGGAGTCGCTGTCATGCTGGGGGGGGGCGGGAACTCTTCCTCCGCATCAGGATAGCATCAGGGCTGAGCATCTCAGGTGCAGATAATGCTGATGCATGATCTGGTGTTTTCCAGTCCCTTGAAGTCCCCGTGAAGCCACTGGCCTTGTCCCGTGGCTCGTTGGGAAAGGAGTGGAGTGAAAATGTGAGCAGGAGTGTCCTGCTACGTCTCTGGCGTGGACTCCGTCAGGAGTGTGGTGATCCTGACAGAGCCAACGCTTGGCCAGTTGCTGGCTTCACGGCCCGCTAGCCCCTTTCTAGACGAATATTCTCTCACTGATTGCTCCAAGCAACCCTGCAAGGTAGTAGATAGGAAACTGAGGGTTGGACAGGTGCTAGCCCAATGTCACATAGCATGTGATT
This sequence comes from Ursus americanus, assembly GCF_024610735.1. Taxonomy (NCBI): domain Eukaryota; kingdom Metazoa; phylum Chordata; class Mammalia; order Carnivora; family Ursidae; genus Ursus; species Ursus americanus. The sequence continues at coordinate 19,017,803 of NC_142158.1, forward strand.
CCTGGACTCCAAATTAGGTAGCTTCCTCTCAGAGCCTGAGGTTTTTGGGGGTTCGTAGAGCTAAACAAAAATACAGGGGCCACCAGATCTATGGAAACCATGATGGAGCTAACCATGGAGAAGATTGTCCAACCTAGCGATGTCCAGGTTTTTGGTTTTGAGACCCATTTATTTATTTGTTTGTTTATTTGTTTATTTATTTTTAAAGATTTTATTTATTCATTTAACAGAGAGAGAGAGACAGCCAGCGAGAGAGGGAACACAAGCAGGGGGAGTGGGAGAGGAAGAAGCAGGCTCCCAGCAGAGGAGCCTGATGTGGGGCTCGATCCCAGAACGCCGGGATCACGCCCTCAGCCGAAGGCAGACGCTTAACCACTGAGCCACGCAGGCACCCCTTGGGACTCCTTTGTACTTAGCGACCCCCCCCCCAAAGGACTGTATTTATGGGTATTTACCATATTAAAATGGAAAGTGAGGAAATTTTAAAGTATTTTTTAAAATTCTATTTATTTTTAAAATTTACTTCTAGTAATCTCTGCACCCAATGTGGGGCTGGAACTCCCAACCCTGACATCAAGAGTCATATGGTCTTGTGACTGAGCCAGCCAGGCTCCCCTAAAATACTTATTTTTTTAAAAAAATGACACAAACCCATTATACGTGAACACAAGTAACATTTTTATGAAAAGTAAGTATATTCCAAACCCCAAAAAATGAGAGCTGGGAAGAGTTGCACTGCTTTGCATTTTTGCACCTCTGACATCTGGCTCAGCGGAAGACGGCTGGGTTCTCCTATCTTTGTACGCAGTCTCTGGCAGTACATGGTTTCGGGTGACGTGTACGAAGAAAATCCATCTCAGGCGAAAATACAGTCGGAAAAGGGAGGAATTTGGGGGGATGATTTTTTGCTTTGGTATAACACCCACATCCAACCAGTGGTGGTTTCCTGAAAGTCCGTTGGTTGGCACGGTAGTCTGAACCCGTCCGGTGAACTTTTCATGCTCTGTCACATTAAAATCCATCGGTGTGCCTTGGGCTTTGAATGGATCTCTTAACCCACACATAACTTTGTCATGTTTTGTGTTGATCATTTGAAAATCATGCTTCACCAAGTACCTCTTCTAATTGCCAGCATCTTTCACTAAACGCGAACAGTCCCGCATCTCCCTGGCCTCACCAGAGAAGGCTTTCTGTGTGCAGAAACTCACGGTGGCAGAGGAAGCTTTTCCACGATGGTGCTTTTTGCCCGAAATCGTGAATGCCATTCCTAGCAGCAAAAACTATTTGTTATTTTCCACGACAGGATCACCAGATTCATCTGTGAGAAAAACAGTGGACAAACCACTCCTTCAGTCCTTCTTTCAAATGAAAATAGTGTTCCATGCAAGCAGCTTAGCTTCGCACCCTAAACCGGCCCACGAGTGGCTTTTCCCTGGACATCAGCTACTTTGATATGCAAGGGAAGTGCTTCATGCGTATTTGCCGTTTTGTCACACAAAGCATGTACACCCAAGGGTTGGCATTTAGTACCTGCGGCCATTCATGCTGCTTTATCACTCCTGGAGAGGAGAACGGGCTTTTCTTTCCTTCCTTCTTTCTTTTTAGCTGCTAGTAATTGGTACTGATGTATCCGGTACTTCGGAGTATAGTTTGCTGCCTCTGCCTTGTTTTGTGTTCAGGCACCAGCAGACCTGCCCGCTGGTTTTTGTTTTCCTTTGGGTTAGAGAGCACGTGGAGAGCGTGAGGGGTGGAGGGGCTGAGGGAGAGGGAGAGTCGTAAGCAGGCTCCACGCCCAGCATGAGGCTCAGCACAGAGCTCCCTGCGGGGCTCGTGAGATCATGACCTGAGCCGAAATCAAGACTCGGATGCTTAATGACTGAGCCACCCAGGCGCCCCCCATCCCTTTTTAAAAAATAATAGCTGTATTAAGATATGATTCACAAATCCTAAAATTTACCCGAAGTCTACAATTCAGTAGTTTTTCGTATATTCAGAGTTGTGCAGTCATCCCCATAGTCAACTTTGGGAGGTGTTTTCATCTCGTTCTCCCTGGAAAACCTCGTTCCCATTAGCAGTCATTCCCAGTTTCCTGAAGCCTCCCCAGCCCCCGGCAACCATTCATCTACTTCCCGTCTCTCTGTATTGGTCTGTTCTGGTCATTTCTTATGAATGGGCTCCTATAGTATGTGACCTTTTGTCATTAGCTTCTTTTCACTTACCACAGTACTTTCTAGACCCCTCATACTGGCGCACGAATGAGTACTTGATTCCTTTTATTGGGTGGATAGTAACCTGTTTTGTTTATCTAAATACTAGTTGATGAAACCTTTGGGTTTCCCCCCAGTTTTTAATTATTTTTTTTTTAAGATTTTATTTATTTATTCGACAGAGATAGAGACAGCCAGCGAGAGAGGGAACACAAGCAGGGGGAGTGGGAGAGGAAGAAGCAGGCCCATAGCATAGGAGCCTGATGTGGGGCTCGATTCCATAACGCCGGGATCACGCCCTGAGCCGAAGGCAGACGCTTAACCGCTGTGCCACCCAGGTGCCCCCAGTTTTTAATTATTATTAATTCTGCCTCAAACATTTATACACAAATTTTTCTGTGGAGATATATATTTTAAGATTGATTTGAAAGAGAGCACACGTGCACGAGCGGGGGAGGGGCACATGGAGAGACACTCTTGAGCCAATTCCCCACGGAACACAGAGCCCGACGCAGGGCTCCATCTCAAGACCCTGAGATCATGACCTGAGCCAAAACCAAGAGTCAGGCCTCTCAGTGTGGACATATGTTTTATTTCTCCTGTGTACGTACCAGAGAGTAGAATTGCTGGGTCGTATGGGAACTGTGTTTCACTTTTTGAGGAACTTTTGGCCTGTTTTCCAGAGTGGCTGCAACATTTTGCATCCCCACCAGCAGTGACTGAGGGTTAGAATTTCTCTGAGTGCTCACCAGCACTCCCCGTTATCTGTCTTTGGAGGACGGCCGTCCTAGTGGGCGTGAAGTGGTTGTGTCTCACGATGGTTTCGATCAGCATTTCCCTGTTGCTAATCCACCTTTTCGTACCGTTCCTGAAATCACGACGAGAAAGGCGAATAAGGATCTTGGTATAATTACAAAAATAATTTTGACCTAGGGAATCCCCTGAAAGGGTCTCCGATTCCCCCAGGGGTCAAGTCGCTCATTAAACCAGTAGAAAATACTGGGTGTGTTTTCAGCATTTATGTCTTCTTGCCCGGGCCGGGCATCAGCAACACGTCTTTTCCCATGAAATGGAGCTCTGCCGGGGCCAGCCACTCGTCCGTATCCAAGGCCTCCTTCATGCTGCTCTGGGTAGGGAGGACCGGAGGCAAGAGGAGGGCTTGCCACGTGTCTCATTCCTTAGTCGTCTGAGCCGGTCCTTCTGAACGGGCACGGGTGAGGTTTCCCAGAGCTCTGTGCCGGGAACATGCGTTCTGCCCAGTCTGCGGAGGAGAACATCGAGGGGCAAATAAACTTGCTGGGGTGCGAAGGGCCCTGTGGGGAATTGAGGTGCTATGTAACACAGTGCTACAAACGAGGACAGGGCCATCGAAGCGCATCTTTTTAACTGAATGAAGGGAAGTAATTTCAGAACTGCTACTTCCTTCGTGGCAGTGACAAAGTGCAGAGGAGCATGGAATATTTGAGATTTAAAGAAAAAGAAAAGAACAACAAAACCCCAAACAAGCCAGCTTCCCTGCTGTTGCAGTAAAGGAGCTGTATTCACTGCTCTAGAAAATGGGTGAACGGTCAAGAATCGCCTAGATTCACGTTGCTTGGCTTGAGTTTCAATCACACTGAAGTACGACTTCTTACGGATGTTGCTTTTAATTTGTCTTGGAAGTAAGCACAGACATGTCAGCTTGGGTGTGATAGGTGGACTCTGACAAAGCACAGTTACTTACATCCGGACTAAATGCCAGCCATTCGCAGCTCTCCGTGTTCCCTGTAACTGAGAGTATCCAGGAGAACCTCACACACACGGGATCATATGCCGTATCTTTGCTGTGGCAGGGTCTTTAACCGCAGCACTGAAACTCTGTGTAGCGTAGGTAGTCCCTGGTGCTGGGAGGAGCTTTCGAGATCGAGGTTCCTATCCGGTCCAGGCACGGGAAGTGTAAATCTCTGTTCTGTTGTATGCCGGGTAGTGGCAGGTGGACTGCAGACGTCCGTGTTAGCATTCGGATCAGAAGACAATCAGGAGGAAATGCGAGGACTGTCTTAGCGTTTGGAAATATGGGCAGGCATCCTAATGATAAACGTTAAGACAGACTTAAAAAAATGGGTTGGGGACCCCTGGGCGGTGGCTTAGTCGGTTAAGCGTCTGCCTTCAGCTCAGGTCGTGATCTCAGGGTCCTGGGATCGAGTGCTGCATCAGGCTCCCTGCAAAGCGGAGAGCCTGCTTCTCCCTCTCCCTCTGCCTGCCGCTCCCCTGCTTGTGCGCACACTCTCTCACAGATAAATAAAATCTTAAGTAAGTAGGGGCGCCTGGGTGGCACAGCAGTTGAGCGTCTGCCTTCGGCTCAGGGCGTGATCCCGGCGTTATGGGATCGAGCCCCACATCAGGCTCCTCCACTGGGAGCCTGCTTCTTCCTCTCCCACTCCCCCTGCTGTGTTCCCTCTCTCGCTGGCTGTCTCTATCTCTGTCAAATAAATAAATAAAATCTTTTAAAAAAAAATCTTAAGTAAGTAAATAAATAAATGGGTTGGTATATTTAGCCTCACAACAGATGGGAAAGCAAATGACAGAGAAGAGGAAAACATTTGCAACCTCTGAGGCGTCACAGTCCTTTAAGGGACACAATGGAGGTGAAAAAGTCCAGGGAGCTGTGGGTACCCGGCTGGAGGCGGCTGTCCTCAGAAGAGAGGCTTTGTAGGTTTTGAGCTCTCGGAAGGGGGCGGGGGTGGAAGGGCATGTGGCATCTTCACGGGAAGAGACTTGGCTCAGACTTGCTGCCGGGCCCGTGGTGGCCTCTGCCTGGAGTTCTGCACAGCCTAGTCAGGGCCGGCCTGGCCTGGAGAGGAGGTGCCCGCGGGCGGTGGACGCAGTGACCTGTAGGCTCCCCTTTGTCAGGACATGCACCGGGAGCCCTTCTAAATGGACAGGTGCAGGGGCTCACTGTAGCTTCCCCATCTGTCTCCCCTTTCTCCTTCCCCTGAAGAAACCAGCCACCACCGCTGGGATGGTTTGAGGGGAGGGGAGACCTGTGGTGTGGGAGGAACAGATGGGAAAGGCTCCCGGATTTCATGGAAAGGGGCCGGACCCACGGTGCTGGGATCGTCAGGCCCAGCTGTAACGCAGAGGAGGGAACTCACAGGAGTTTCCTATAAAAATGTGAGCGGAGTGCTGTTCTCTTCTGAATTGCCTAGCTGGGTGGCATCCGGGGGTCGGGGAGGGGGCGGGCTTGGGAGGCAGGCCAGCTGCCTGTGCTGGTGACAGGCCGTCGAGTCTGGCAGCAGCCCCCTTGTCCACCCTGTTGGCTTCTTCTGTAAAATGGGCGTGGTGACCACGCCCTGCCGGTCCCTTCGGATTCTAAGGCCGCTTGAGCCGGTTCCCCTGGCTTGCGGTGAGCAACGTGACGCGTCCGCTCCCTGACCTGTGTCTGTGGGCAGATCTTCAGTCTCCCAGCGCGTAACTTTCAATCTGAGAATGTGTGATCTTCTTCCAGATCTCCTGTGTCTTCATACACGGAGTGGTCCTGTTCTCAGGATGTGACCGTTTGTGTTCATTTCTTCGTTTTAACTTCTTTCTGTTTAAGGTGTGATGTTGGTATTCTGAGAGCTGCTGGGTTTTGTTTTGGTAGGGATTGAAAAATAAATTTTGCAAGCATTTCAATCACAACACATAATTCTTTGGATACGTTTCAAATGGTTTTTGTCTCAGGGCCCGGGATTAGTCCCAGTTTTTACATTGTTGGGGGTGGGGGAGGTGGTCTTTTCACTTGGGGTCACTCTCAAGCGTGGGCGGGACTCGAAGGCCATCCAGAATGTTTTCTTTCCCTTTGACATCAGGGCGTTGGTGCTCAATGGTAACAATCCCTAATGTAGTGACTGCGTTCTCTCTCCTTCCTTTCTAGTTTTCAATGGTTCCAGCAGGTCATCACGGGAGAAAGAACCTGTTCAAAAACACAAAAGCAAAGAGGCCACTCCCGGGAAGGAGAAGCACAGCGATCACCGGGCTGACGGCCGGCGGGAACAGGCCTCAGTGGCCCACCCCCCAGCGGCCCCGTCCACGGGCTCCTCGGCCAAGGGGCTCGCTGCTAACCACCACCACCCCCCTCTGCATCGGTCGGCTCAGGACTTACGGAAACAGGTAAAGCACAGCCCCGCCGCACGAGTGACCCTGCTCTGGCCCAGAGGGCGCCTGCCTGCTAGATGCCACCTCCCATGTCCCCAGCGTAACTGAGGGGGACCTGTGAGTAGGAGCCTCAGGACATCATGATGAGAGGGCTCACACGGCAGGAGGGGGGTGCGCAGAGGTAGGATGGGGAGGGAAGCCTTGCCTTTTTGCACAGAGGGGTTCGTGCGCGTACCCCTCCTTCTCTGAAGGTCCGTCAGCTGGTCTGGTGGCACATTCGCATTCAGCCCTGGAGCAAGGCCTGGGATCCTGCGTGTTGGCGATGGACAAAGGGCACTTGCCTTCTGCATTATCCGTCTCCCACCCGTGTCCTGGGTGTTAGAGGAGTTAGGGTCCTGTTGCTCAGGTTGAGCCCAGAGAAGCTACACCTTGAAAACAGGCCTGCGATCTGCCTAGCGCTGTCCGGAGACGATCCTGGGCTGCTGCTGTCTTCTTAATGTGACGAGAGAGCGTCTCTGCTGGGACTTAGGAGCGGAGGACGCGCCTGGGTGCGTGCACTGCTGAGCTGCCCCCTGTGCTGGGGGGCAGTGGGGGGCACTTAGCTGAGCGCATGTCAGCCCTGCCCCTCACGGTCAGCAGAGTGCAGCCGCACCTAGCTCTCTGGCCCCGAGTCCCACGGTCCCCATTTCAGGGTGGCAGTAGATAACAGATCCTGTTGGCACACTCTCAAGAATGGCCTCAGGCTCAGCCACTGCGGTTGTCCCTGTCCTTGGACAGTGACTTCTCAGGACCCCGGGAGGGTCGGTCAGGAGATAGGCAGGTATGTGGAGGCATGCAGTGGAAGGGCTGTGTCCCCCGGCTCGGTGGCATTTCCACTGACCGCTGTGCTCCTGTTCTCACTGCATTTTAAAGTTCGGGATGTGGGGGACACAGACAAGCTCTCCTCACGGGGCATTTATGACCCAGAGTTAATCTTTTCCCCAGAATAGACCACAGGCTGTAATCTTTAAAGATCGAGTCAGGGCGAGGACCAGGAGATTCCTGGGCAGCAGTGTTCCAGAATGACTAAGAGATGGTGGGGACACAGTGGAATTTCTCCCTGTTCTTTACATACGGCCTTTCTTGTTCTTGATGACAGAGTGATTTCTCCCTGAATATGTGTCTTCGTGTGCACACACGTGGGAGGGCGTGTGCGCACACGTGGGAGGGCGTGTGCGCACACACATTATTAGTCTTACCCTTAGCTTTTACAGGTGATTCAGCTCTTCGGGTGGGTTGGGGTGAACAAGGTCCTCACACATGACTTCTTCATCCTTTGCCCTGTTGCTTTGAGATCGAGTAGGTGGTTGTAGCATATTTTAAACCTTGCCCCTTCTTCCTGAAACACAGACGTCACGGTTTTCCTAGAGACACGACTGCGCCTGATTGTGGAATTGTCTCCCAGGTCCCTGCTGGATGCCTGGTTCTCAGGACCAGGAGGCACCATACCTGTGTGTTTTTGGCACATCATCCCCACTCAGTAGGACTTGATGTCCAGGCAGAGTCACGCTCGTGCACACACATGCACATGCGTGCACGTACTTTGACTCTCACATGTGAAGCCGGATTGAGTAGACCTGGTGTCAGTTGGGCCCAGAACCCGTCAGCTGTCAGCCGGTGCCCTTCAGCTCGGGATGTCCCTTTGTAACTGAACGCAAGGCATCACACAGCTGGAGGGAAGAGTTGGGGGCGCAGGGAGGACCCCTCTGCCCCTTCCCCCTAGCTACCTGGCATGCATGTGGGCCCATTTCACACACATGCAGCCTGAAGTTGGAGGAGAGATCTGGGTGCCCCTCGCAGAGCAGCTTCCTGTCCCCAAGCAACTGCAGGAGCGTGGCTCGCGTGCTTTTGTTCAGGCGACCAGCTTTGCGGGTGGGGTGTCACTGGGCTCTGCTCAGGGCTTGTCTCCTACCTCCCCTCCCCCCTCCTACCCTAGCCCTCCCCCCAGAAGGGCTGGCCGAGGGCTCCAGCTCTCATTTGATGCTGACCGAGACCTTCGCTGAATCTTAAGATATCTGACCCACCTGGGCCCTATTGTTCATTTGGAGGCAGTCATGCCCACTCCCCTCTCAGCAAGATTGGGAGAAATGAAAGGACAATTTAGAAAATACCAAATCCCGTTATTTAAAGAAAGAAAATAAGGTTAGTAGAGTTAAATTGCAGATTCCTTTGTAACTGCTTGATGGAATGGACTAGAATCTGATCTTTCATCCTTCACCCGCATTAAAGACGGGGCAGAGGATATGTTGATTTTTAACTTCAAATAGGATTAAGTTACGTGGGTCCTCCTGGATTGGAAGGATGAATGTGAATCATGTTAAGGGGGTGGGCGGTAGCGGGATACAGTGTTGGGGGCTGCTGCTCAGAAGGGCTTTACCCTGCTTGTGCTGATGCATTTGGAGACACTGATAACTCGCACTTTTTACTAAAATAGCCTCTTTCCTGTTGCTTTGCACGGTGCCATGTGCTGCTGGCTGTGCTTTGTTAGGGCCCGGGGCTCCGAGCCTTTGAGCCCGGGAACGCACACTTCACCTTGCCAGACCTCCCACCTTTATGACAGTGGCAGTGCTGTGCCTGTCACACTTGTGTGCTGCCCTGGGGTTGTCGGGTGGCCGTGGCAGGATAGTGTGGACGTGTGCTCGGTGCCAGAGGAGCATGTGTCTCCCTCTTCATTTCCTTAACCTAACACTTAGGTTGAAATGCACTAAAAGTCCGTAACAAATTCAGGATGTTACAGAATCCTGGAGATTCGAAATGCTGGTTTCCTAGAGCGTCCCGAGGAGGTCTTGATTCGTACAGAAGTTTGTGCGGTCAGTAAGCCTGGATGTGGGTTGTCAGGCCGCACCAAACGCGTCACTGTCCTGTCCTTCTGTATCATGCTGAGGCTTCACACCGTGAAGGCTGGTCACCTGGTGCGGGGCAGCCGGCAGACACGCTTGGAGGGAAGGTCGGCTGAGCTCTGTCCTTACCTTTGGTGGCTGGGTCCTCCCAACAGGCTGTACACGGGTTGCCAAAAATGTCTTGGCCTCAAGGATTCAAAGAGGAGGTTTAAACTCTGATCAAAGAGTTGGAAGTAGTTTTTTGTTTGTTTGTTTGTTTGAAGTTGTAGAAAACGAAATAGGAACATCCAGAGAGAAAAAAGGTCAGAAAATCACCTCCGCTGTTAAGAACGTTCAGGGTTTAACTGTGCTCCTCGTCAGGTTGCCCTTGTGGGTGGCATTGTACGTGGTGGTGCCATGGTACTTGTGACTCAGTTGCCTGTAGTGGGGGCAGGTGCTTTCAGAGGTTTAGGGACTCCCACTCCTTCTTGTCCGCGCTCACGAATTTGGATGTCACCCATCCTCTAACACAGGGGCCTGCTGTACCAGCAGACCTTCCCTCCCGGGGCTCGATGCCCGTCTGGTGTCATCTCAGGCTCTTTGGTTTTCAGTCCAAGTGGGTTCTGCCCAACCAGCAAATGTTTCTCCTGAGCACCCCCCTGACCCCCTCCCCAGCTCTCCTGGGGTCTGAAAGGATGGGCCCAGGCTCTCGACTCAGCGGCTCCCTCTGGTGGGATTTCTGGTTGTGAAGCGGGGGTAGCGTCTCTGCCTCCAGCCACCTCATGGCCGTGTGTCCGGGGGAACCGGGGCTACAGGTAACGGGTGGGTGGTGGTGGGAGAAGAACAAGCTGCAGATCCCCCACCTCCTGCAGAGCTGGGTGGGTTGTGGGGGAGTGGGAGGCCGAGGCCAAAACCCCTGCCGGAGCCGAGAGAAGGAGCAGCTTGGGGAGAGGCCGTTTCTCAGCTGAGTGTGTGCTTGCACAGTGGAGAGCTCTGCCACACACACCACCTTCGCGTTAGTCCTCGTGAAATAAGGGACCTCTCGTGCTCCTCCGGGCAAGGACTTTCCAGCGCCCGCGCCGGTGACATCAGACCTGCCAACGCTGTGTGCTGGCCGAGTGACCCGGGCGTTTTGTTGAGCTGACACTTGGTGTTTGCTACTTCTCGATGGGGCAGTGGGTGGGGGGAGGACCCCCTCAGTGGCAAGGTGAAACCGTGCCCTCCGCCGTTCCTTTGTTTTCTTTGGTACAAATTAGGCATTGGACCCCTAAAGACAAGGACGGGACGAGGAGCAGGCCAGTGTGTGTGCAGACAGGTGGGTCCCAGGTCGGTGGTCCTGTGCGTCCCTACCTTAGTATGCACGGCACAGCGGGTGGGACGGACAGGTGGGTTCCCGCGTGGGGCCAACTTGTCAGCTGCATCGCGGCCCCTGCTGGCACGCAGAACGCGGGCACCACTGGGTGGGCCGTGGGGTGTGGGAAGAAGGAATACCGTCCACGAAACGTGCCCTTTCCAGGCTCCGTGACTTATTTCTCAAAATCAAGTTCATCGTTCCGATGAGTCCCGAAGGAGATGCCTTTAGCCTGCGCTTGTGATGTGGACATGACGTGCAAGATTTGGGTGGCCAGCCGCTCTTGAAGGACTGTGAGGACGGTAGGAAGGAAAGGAATTGAGTAACTCCTTCTAGCAGAGCTGGGCAGTTGGCTGCTCATCTTGGCAGTAACCACCGGTATTCAAGTTGATGGAAATAGGTAAAGAAGAAGGGGATTCTTTTTGCCATTGAGGGAGGTGAAATACTTCTCCAGAACTCTGCCATGCAGGAAATTGACCTCCCCCTAGCACGCAAGGAGAGGTGGTCAGGTGTCCCCAAGAAGGCCGATGGATGGACTAAAGGCCCCTGCTCTCTCTTCTTTGAGGTGGTGGAGTCTGAGAGCTCTCCTGTGGGTGCGGGGTGGGGGGGGCAAACAGAAGCGTTAGGGGAGCACTGACCCGGCAGGGGCCCCACCCTCAATGACCAGGTCAGCATCCAGGCGCGGTGGGGGTTAGACTGTGGAGTCAGCACTGTTGGGGCTGGGTGAAGACTTGGAATACCCTGTCCTCTCTGTGGCTCTGCAAAGATTGAAGGTCCTGGATCCCTGAGGCCTTTCTCTGTCTTGATGATGGAAAAATCTCTCTGAGCCACAGCAGGACTTCACTGTTTTTGTTTTTCTAAATGGTTTGTTTTGTGTTCAGTTAATGGAAGCACTTGAAAAAAAAAAAAACAACAGATTAGAGATCTTCTTGCTCCCCGCTTTACCTCCTATTCCGGATCATGGTAGTCACCGTGGGAAGTTTGTCTGCCCACCCCGAGGTGGTATAAATGTATTTTTCACTTATTGTTGCCAGGCTGCTAGTTTGTTTGTTTTAAATTCCTGTTCTTCATTCCAGATCCCTCTGGCCCTTAGCTGATGTGGTCAGTCCTCCTTCTCTGTAGGGGTGGTGGTGGGCAGTGGTTGATGCTGCTGTACCCCCCCCCCCCACCGCCTGCCCTGTGGCCTCCCCAGGGTGGCTCAGCCCCTCAGTGAGTCCAGACTGGCTCCCCAGAAACCTGACTCCCTAGACGCCCCAGGGTTGATTATGGAACGTGGCCTCATACCAAGAGGTTAGGGTTTGATTGGACTGTGTAGAGACAGTGGCGTATACAGAAACACACTGCGTTCTCTGTTTCCGGAATCTCCTACTGAGAGTTTGCTTCAGTGGTTCTCAAAGTATGTTCCCAAATCAGCCTCAGGATTTCCCGGGGCCTTGTTAGAAATTTGAGTTCTTGGGCCCCATCCCAGACCTAGTGGATGAGAAACCTTGGGCGTGGGGCCCAGTGGTCTGTTTGGGGGACAAGCCCTCCCGCAGGCTCTGACGGCACTGGTTTGGATACTGATGGGAAAGTTCTGGTTTTGTTTTTGTTTGTTCCCATGTGGGCGAAGTGCATTTTCCTGGCCTGGGCCTGGGCCTAGTGCAGAGGTCACTTGGACTTGGGGCCGTGTCCTGGGGAACCTGATTCCTCTGGGGAGGCAGCCGTGGGGCCCGTGGGAGCCGCATTATCTCAGCATGGCAGGTCGAGGCGCTTGGGTGTGACTGCAGCTGGTCGCTCAGCTTCCTTGACTTGGGAGCCCAGGCTCCTTCTACCCAATCCTGTCCTCACGGGGGTTACTGATAGCTGAGAGGAGATGGCCGTGTTGTTCCATGTCCTGGGGATTGGCTTATTTTTAGTCAGCCTCTTCTGGAGGCGGTGGTGCCCGTGGAGCCTTGGCGTCCCTGTTTGGAACTCACGTTGCAGACGAGAAGTTGAAGCCCAAGATGTGAACGACTGTTGGACGGGATGTCCCCCCCCCCCCCCCCCCCCCCGCCAAAGCCACGTCCCCTGCAGCAGCAGCAGCAGCAGCTCTGGGCTGGGCCCTTCCCCATCCCTTGGAAGTGACGCATTCCCAGTGTCCACCCGTCACTCTCCGGTGTCCCTTTATAAACAAGGGTGACTTTTACGGGTCCCAGAATTACCGCTGTGTCCAGGCCGTGCAGAGAGGCTGCTTGGCTCACCTGGTTCCCACAGAACCGAATGTGGAGTTTGTCGGGGGTGGGAACACGGGAGCTGTCTGTGCAGGAGAGGGCGGGCATCCTTCGCTTGGCCGGAGAGAGGCGGCGCATCCATGTTCCGCGGGGCCGCGTCTCCCCGACCAGCCGCTGGCGGCCATGTGCCCGGGTTTGCCCCGTGACCTGCATGGGAGCAGGGCCCCATGAGTGCCTTTGTTCTTTTCTCTCCCTGGTATTTTGGTTTCCTTCCTTTTTTAGCACCTCGGTTTAAAAATTCTGTGGGCAGAGCGTGCTGTTCTGTGGAGCACACAGACCGGCAGACTCGTCTTTTCTTGGAACACGGTGTGTGTGTGTCCTGTTCCTAAGTGGGCTCAGGGTCTTGCTGCTGGGAATGTCCTTAGCCTGTGACCAGGTGATGGCGGGCGAGTGGACAGGTCGTCATCGTGAAACGTCGATTTCCTGGAAGACCACTTAGCAGGAGTGTTAAAATCCACCCAGGAGACTGTGCTGCGGGCACGTGGGTGGTCATCATGATTTTGTGCGGGAGGCTAGGCATGTGTCGGCCCAAAGATCCCGAAAGCCAGTGTCTCGGACTTGAGTCCACAGCCGTGTCTGCGGCGTGCCTCTGCGTGAGAGCCGGCGGCCGGCTCTGCAGGGTTCCCCGCGGGGAGAGGTCGCCCTCTCGGAAGGTACTAATTCTGCTTCTCTTGTCCCTCCCTCTGCTTCTCCTGCCGCCTCCCAGGTTTCGAAGGTAAATGGAGTCACTCGAATGTCATCTCTGGGTACAAGTGCAACCAGTGCCAAAAAGATGCGCGAAGTCAGACCTTCACCGTCCAAAACTGTGAAGTACACTGCAACGGTGACGAAGGGGACTGTCACATACACCAAAGCCAAGAGAGAACTGGTCAAGGAAACCAAACCCAATCACCACAAGCCCAGTTCCGCTGTCAACCACACAATCTCAGGGAAAACGGAAAGTAGCAATGCAAAGACCCGCAAACAGGTGCTATCCCTCGGGGGGGCGTCCAAGTCCACCGGGCACGCCGTCAGTGGCCTCAAGGTCAGTGGCAGGTTGAACCCAAAGTCATGCACTAAGGAGGTGGGGGGGCGGCAGCTGAGGGAGGGGCTGCGGAACTCCAAGAGGAGACTGGAAGAGGCACAGCAGGCCGAGAAGCCGCAGTCCCCGCCCAAGAGGATGAAAGGGACGGCTGGCTCTGCCGAAGCCCCCGGCAGAAAGGCGGCGGCGGCCCCTGCGTCGCCGGCCCCCGCGGACAAGGCGCTGCTGCACGGGCACGTGAAGAAGGAAGTGCCCGAGCGCAGCCTGGAAAGGAACCGGCCGAAGCGGGCCACGGCCGGCAAGAGCGCGCCAGGCAGACAAGCACACGGCAAGACGGACGGCGCCTCCTGTGAAAATCGTTCTACCTCGCAAACGGAGCCCTTGCACAAGCCGCACGAGGCGGCGGCCAAGCCCGACAAGGCGGGCGGCCGGGCCGGCTGGGCGGCCATGGACGAGATCCCCGTGCTCAGGCCGTCCGCCAAGGAGTTCCACGACCCACTCGTCTACATCGAGTCGGTCCGCGCTCAGGTGGAGAAGTACGGCATGTGCAGGGTGATCCCCCCTCCGGACTGGCGGCCCGAGTGCAAGCTCAACGACGAGATGCGGTTCGTGACGCAGATTCAGCACATCCACAAGCTGGGCCGGCGCTGGGGCCCCAACGTGCAGCGGCTGGCCTGCATCAAGAAGCACCTCAGATCTCAGGGCATCACCATGGACGAGCTCCCGCTCATAGGTGAGGCCCCCCGCCCTCCCCGGCGCCCCTTTCCTCCAGCCACCCCCCCCAACCGGGGCTAAGATGGGGAGGAGCCTGCCCTGGGCAGGGTGGTTTCTCTGGAAGCCTGTCGGCTTTGGCCTGTAGATCCCCGTCTCTGCTCTGTGTGCTCGTGGGCTTCCCTTGTACGCGTATCCTCCTGTCATAAGGACTTCAGTCATATTGTGGGTTAGGTGCTGTCCCCCCAGGGCGGGGGGGGATGTCTAGGACACTTCATTTTACCTTCATCACCTCTTTAAAGACCCTATTTCCAATACAGTTCCCTCCCGAGGTGCTGGGAGGTGGGGCTTGAACACTTGAATATGTGGGTGATGCAGGCCAGCCCACTTTCTCTCTCTCTCCTCCTTGTTTTTCCTTGCCTGTCACTTTCTCTGGTGACCAGTGGGGTCCTTTCAGTGACCACAGATCAGGAGATGGGTTTAAATTTCCCTTGAGAGTGGGGACCACGGTACAGCTCACCTCGGGGAGCTCCCCTGTGTGAGTGAGCATCCTGCAGATGTGGGGGCCCCGGCCACAGGCAGAGCCCACGTACAGGTCCTCCCGGGCCCCCAGTGTCCCTCTTCCTCCTCCCTTGCTGCAGCTTGCTCCTAGAGGATTCACTCACTCTGTCTGCAGAGTGCGGGGTTCCTTTGGGGACAGCGGGTAAGGTCACGCACAGCCTCCCCGGTTCAGCTCCAGCCCAGTGAAATGGGGCATATTGCTGCCTCCATTTTGGAGGTCCTGAGTTTGCAGGGGCAGGGAGAAGAGGAGCCATTTCAGCCGTCCCAGTGTCAGGAGTTGGCAGGAAGCTCGGGCTCCCTGCAAGATGGAGGTCTCATTATTCTCTCAGCAGGTGCCTGCCACGGCTAACGCCTGAGTGGGAATCACTTAATTTGAAAAAATCCTCAGTTTGGGGTCTGCGCTCAGGGACGGCACGTTGTCAGCTGACGCTACGGGGCTGTGGGTACGGGCTGAGCAGGCGTGAGCGTTTGGTGCGGGTTGTGCCCTCGCTGTGTTCAGAGCAGCACCAGGCGCCCCAGGCCACGGTGAGAGGTCTGAGTCCCTCCACCCACCCTGCTGGGGGACCGTGGGTCTTCGGGCGACAGGTGAGGTAATCGGGTGATGTCATAATGACAGCTGGTAACGGTTGGTTCAGGGTAGGTTCTTGCTCGCATCCTTCCCGTAGTCCCTGGGGCCAAGTGGATGTGTCCCCGTTGTGTGTGTGCACTCTTTGCCGCTGTCCCCAAGCGTAGAGCCTTGTCTGTCGCCATCTGTAGAAGGGGTGATGGGCCAGCCCGTTCCTGTAGAGGCCTCCCCACAGAGTGCGGGGCTTCACGGTTTTGAAGCCACGTTGCAGAATGTGCCAGTGCAGGTACTCCTCCTGCGTCTGCTCCCAGCCCCTCGGGGAGCAGGGGGTGCGGGAGGCGCTTTGCCCCTTGGCAGCCGAGCGGCTCTGTGAAGGGGCCGATGGGAGCCGGTGAGGAGCCCACGAAATTTCCAAGCAGTGTGTGCATTTTCAGGTGCTTCTGGATTCTAATGATCTACAAGAGCGAAAGATACGAAAGTTCTGGCTTACCTCCTTTCTAGTCCATCTGTGACGTGAGCCTCAGGGGCCGGCTGGGGCGGCTGGCTTCCCCGGCCGCGTCCGCGAGTGCGCTCCGTCCCGCCAGCCTCCGCTTTCCCAAGTTGGAGCTGGAGACCTGAAGCGAGTGAGGGCAGCTCGGCCTCTGGCCTCTCCTGGCCAAGGGCAGGGCGAGCTTTCTCTGATGAGTCCAGCCTCTCGCCAGGCAGAGCTCCTGGACATCCAGGCTGCCGCACTCCTGTCCCCCATCTCGCTGGGGGGCCTGTTCCCCCATCCACCCCCCTCCCCCCTCTGGGGGTCCAGTGATGCCCGGCCCGCCCTGCGCTGGGCTGCTGTTCTCAGGAAGCCGTCAGGGTCCACAAGAGCTCGGCCCCTTTTCCTTTGGATAGAAATCTTTCCCTACCTTCCAAAGACCTAAAACTTAATTTTTACTTTTCTCACCTAGCAATTTTGTTAGGTATTTACCTCCTAATAGCCAGTGGATGGTTATTCTGGAAGATTTTGTTCTTCCTTTACTGTCTAGAGGGAGGCTGTCTTCCAGGCCCTGCGTAGACAGTCCCTCTGTGAGCATGCAAAAATATTCGGTTTGGACGTGCGTGTGTATGGTTCTGTGATGCGATCAAGGGGTGTAGTGAACACTAGCTTCTGAGGTAAGCAGTCTCTTGGTGTGCACGGACGACAAGAGAGTGGAGGGACAGACAGACTGCTCTGTGTCCTCTCAGATCCTGCCTCTGGCCCTGGAGATCCACTGGGATTGAAAACCAGTGTGTGTGTGTGTGTGTGTGTGTGTGTGTGTATGCATGCGTGCAGGGGATGGGGACAGATGGCACATGTGCACTTGTCTGCTTTCTGACCTCACAGCTGTTGTGGGTGATGCTGGGATGGGCGCAGGTGCCTTGGGGCAGCACAGCCCAGGCCCTGCCTCCATCCGGAGGGATGAGCCCTTGCTCCTTAGCTGGTCACACCCACTTCCTGGGGTGTGTGTGTGTGGGGGCTGCAGCATCCATGCTGCCCCTGCTGGGGTGCCCCTGGGATGCTCCTCCCCAAGATCTGCAAGGCCCGCTCCCCTTCTCTTCAGGCCTCTGCTTACACATAACTCCCCAGGGGCACCTTCCCCGAGCATCCCAACCCAACCCCTCCGCCGGCTGTCGTTACCTCCACGGCGCCCCAGGCTATCCTGGTCTGTCCCTGTAGACTAAGCTCCCTGAGGGCCAGGAGGGATTCCGTTCTCCGCTCTGACCCTGGAGCCTAGTGGCGTCCATGGCGCATAGCGGGCATCCCTGGACTTGCCAGGTGGACGAAGGTTTCGTGCATGGTCCTTTTCACTGACTGCCAGTGTGCTTTGTCCCCTCACCGTCCCAGGAGGCTGCGAGCTCGACCTGGCCTGCTTTTTCCGGCTGATTAACGAGATGGGCGGCATGCAGCAAGTGACTGACCTCAAAAAATGGAACAAACTAGCAGACATGCTGCGCATCCCCAAAACTGCCCAGGACCGGCTGGCCAAGCTCCAGGAAGCCTACTGCCAGTACCTGCTCTCCTACGACTCCCTGTCCCCCGAGGAGCACCGGCGGCTGGAGAAGGAGGTGCTGATGGAGAAGGAGATCCTGGAGAAGCGGAAGGGGCCCCTCGAGGGCCACACGGAGCACGACTACAACAGGTTCCACCCCCTGCCCCGCTTCGAGCCCAAGAACGGGCTCATCAACGGCGTGGCCCACAGGAACGGCTTCCGCAGCAAGCTCAAAGAGGTGGGCCAGGCCCAGCTCAAGACGGGCCGGCGGCGACTCTTTGCTCAGGAAAAGGAAGTGGCGCGAGAGGAGGAGGAGGACAAAGGCGTCCTCAGTGACTTCCACAAGTGCATATACAAGGTGGGGCCCCAGGCAGGGTAGGGGGGAGCTGGCGGCTGGGCGGGGCTTTGCAGTCCTGAAGCACCAGGCCACCGGCTCTGGGGGCCGCTGCCTGGACTGGAGAGCAGCGTGCGCTGGCTGCAGGGGTGCCACGGGGCAGGATGCAGGCCCAGGTGTCTGGTGGTGGCGAGGGTAGCCTGCCAGCTCTGCCCCCTGCCAGCCGGGACCGCAGGTGAGCTGCTTGCCGGCTCCTGGCCCCCAATTGCCTTTGCGTGAGATGAGCTGTGTGCGCCCTGGTGCTGGGGATGCAGTAGCTTGCCCCTCCGAGCACCCCAGCCCGTCCTGGTGGTGGTAGCTGCCCAGTCCGGCCAGACCCTCCAGGCTTGGAGCCCTTGCTTCCTTTGCCTCCTTGCCTGGATTCTGAGCAGGCTGCCAGCTCCTGGTTCTGTCTGGTCCATTCTGACGAAGCAATGAGCACGGGCCTCCCCAGTGAGTCTCTGGGGGGGATGGCGGGAGCCCAGCAGACAGGAGCTCCCAGATTGCAGTGCAGTGTCTGCTGTCCTGAGAAGCCCCCTCCTCCCAGAGGCAGGCAGAGGCCCCGTGACTCTCCATGTGGCAGCCTGTTCGCCATGGTGAGCGGGACACGTGGCCCAGCTGTGACCCTCACTAGAGTCTCTGCTGAATCGCCCCAGCGACCCCGGCGTGGACTTACTGGGAGGGAAGGGTCCTCCGTGAAGACCCTCGCCCAGCAAGCCATGCCTGCCCTGAGCCTGGCAGCGGCATACGGAGTGGTGGCTTTCTGCTGCGCTGACAGCCTGCCTTGGGTTGACCTCGTCACCCCCCTGCACTGCCCAGGCCCCTGTCACCGCCTGCAGGCGGCGCTGGGCTGTCCTTGCCTGGTGGCGTTGCCCTGGGCTGGCGTTGCCCTGGGCTTCCGATGCCCCGTTCCTGCGTGAAGCCTGGGAAGGCTGACTCGTCCGTGGTTCTGGGCACACAGGAGGTCACTGTTCTGGCTGCTTCCGGCCACGCTTCTTTTCTCCTCTACTTTATTTCTTTAGATAAGCCTGCTTGCCTCCACTGAACTTTCTCTCCTGTTAGACCCAGCAGGACTCCGTTTCCTCTGCTGTGGTTCCCCATTCTCGTTGCCTGGAGGGGTGGGGAGTGGCTGCAGCAGCCTCTCTTTATACTTAAATATTTTATGATAAGGGAAAGAAGGTGCATGGAATAAATTTAGGAGCACTTTTTGGGTGTTTCTGGATGTGTGCTTGAGAAGCTGTCTCAGTTGAAGCCACTCGTAAAGTCAGTGACTCTGAGTGGCCAACTTGGGAAATGAAATATATTTTTCACTTGTGTTACTTTTTATTTAAGAAAGACAGTTCTACGAGAATGAGGCGAGTTTTTCTGGAAACATGCCGTCATTGATAAGTTTAGGGTTCATCACTAGCATCTGATGGCATGTGCCTGTGGTGGCAGCCTGGTGGCCACGGTGATGTCAGCAGCTGCGTGCATACCCGCACCCACTGGGAGGGGAGCTCGTGGTTCTGGCAGCCTTCAGGCCCTGTGGGTGCTGACCCTTGCGAGCCAGGTGTTGTCCTCTCGAATTACAGGCGCTCTGCTTTTTAGATGATGCAAAATCACACCCCTCCTGGTAGGTAGGTTCTTAGCTTGTAAGGAGCAGCATGTCTGGAGGACCTTGGAATCGCAGGGAAGGACTTGCTTTAGTTAGAAGCCCATGCAGTCACGTTCAGTGCTGGAAAGCAGAGCAGATGCCAAAACTTCTGTGCTGATGGATTTGACTGTCCTTCCAAAGGCAAGAAGGCTCTGGCACGCATTCTAAACCTGTTACTTCTGCGGGGGTGCTGCAGTGTCCCCTCGAGAGGGGAACCTTCCCCGACCACCTCTGGTAGAAGCCATGCTCTCCTGCCATTCCTGCCCCTCTGCGCTCCCTGCCTCCTCCCGGCCCTCACCACTTCCCAAGGGCCGTGTCCCGTGGGCCAGAGACCTTGTCCGCTCGAGCACTGCTCCATCTCCAGCCCCCAGAACTAGGCCTGGTACACAGTAGGTGCTCCAGGAGCACCTCTGTGACCCTTCTGCGGCCAGCGAGCACGGGATCTGAGGTGGGATTCGCAGACCAAGACGGCAGTGAGCACATCCCGTGCGTGTTCCTGGGCGGAGGGCAGGGTGCTGGGTGCCCGGGGGCACTGGGAGCGTTCCCACGCCGTATGTGGGGGCAGCACGTGGCCTCTGTGAACCACCAGAGCGTTTCTGCCGTCTCTCCTCCATGAGGGCAGGCTGCTGCCCTGGCTGCTTTCACAGGGACCCTTGAGGTGTGGAGGGTGCCCAATGTTTCTTCCAGGGCCTCCCCCATCCCTGGTCCAGCCTGAATCCCCAGCCCATCTGGATGCCGTCAGTCTGTCCCCTGCCCCCAACGCCTTCTCCTGCCCCTCACGTGGGGTAAACCGAGGCATTCTGCCTCCTTCCCACGTTGTACCTGCTTCCTCATAAAGCGAAGTGTGCTCCTTCCGTGTGTCATGTGGGCGCCTGTCCGAGGCCCCCGGGTGCATAGCCCCCATTCCCGCCGGCGCAGGGCTCCGTCTGCTGCTGGAGGTGCAGCGAGGGCGGCGGGTCCTCTGTCCCCTTTGGTCAGCACTGACTTGCCTGCCTTCTCTGCTCACGTCCGCTCGGGATGCAAAGCGGCCCATGGTTGTGGGGAGGCGCCGGGACTCGGTGCGGCCTCGTGTGGGGTGGGGGCTCGGCGACGTTTCTTATGCTTTACTCTCGTCTTTGTTTTCTTTTCAGGGAAGGTCTGTTTCTTTAACGACTTTTTATCGAACAGCAAGAAATATCATGAACATGTGCTTCAGCAAGGAGCCCGCACCAGCTGAAATCGAGGTGAGCGGGGGTGGCGCCACACTGGCCCCAGGCCTCCCGCTGCCTGATGGACAGGGGTCCGAGGGCCATCGTCGGGGTCGCTGTCAGGGGCAGGCAAGCTGCAGCTAACTATGCCCTCGTCCGGGGGCTGACGACGTGTATGGAAGGGGGCGCGCCTCCCCGGCTTCCCCCTGACTCGGCCGCGGAGTCCGGGGTGAGCTCCAGGCGCGTCCCCTGCCCGGTGGCCGCTCTCACCCCGTCCTCGGTGTGTCTGTTATGCAAGAGAATGTTTGGAATCCCTGGAAACCACAGTTGTGCGTTTTCTCCTCTATTTTTTGTCTAATGGGATTGGCCGATTGCCATTTTTGTGCTTCTGCCAGCTCTGTTCTTTGAGTTCGTGTGAGGTTGGAAAGACAGGGAGCACTTCTGTGCCCAGACCAATTAGGGGGAGTTTCTGGGTGAGTCGCTGCGGCAGGACAGGGACCGGATCTGTTGACCTCCCCTGGCTGGGGCCCCGCCGGGTCCTTGCATGCGTCCAGCTGCTGACGGAGGTGGGCCCTGCCCAGCGCTTGGGCCTGTCGGGGGAAGGACACTGGGCTTCTGCGGCTGGTCAGGGTTCAGACCGTGAAGGACGCTGGGCTTCTGCGGCTGGTCAGGGTTCAGACCGTGTCTTCCTGTCGTCGAGCACAGCTTATGCCACCTCTCTGGATACGCCTGTGCTGACCACGAGGGTCCCCGCTTCCTGGGCTGGGGCTTGAGGACAGTCCCCGGACAGGCCAGGTCAGAGCCGGATGCCGGTCCCCACACTGTGGCCGTGGGGAGCCATGCCTCAGCACCCCGTGGAAGCCCAGGACGGGAGCGGCCACCCCGCTGCTCGCGCTTCCCAGTTAGGGGAACTTGGTGTCCCGGTTTGGCCCCAAGTGTCACCCTTCTCTTAAGCCTTAGGTCTCCGCCGATTAGCACAGGCCGCCCCAGCTCTACCCTGGGCACCACCTTTGAACACCACACCATGGCTTGACCCCCCCCCCCAGCCTGTCCCCCAGCTTTGGCCCCACCAAAGCCACGTCCCGTTGGCCGCAACGTGCACTGGGCCCTGGTTCTGGGACACGTGTGGCTGTCACCATTGCTTCTGGAGCACTCACGGGCGTCTGTGGGAGAGACGTCCGAAGCTAGGGCTGGGCTCTTCAGGGTGAACAGTGGAGCTGGAGAGAGAGGCCCCTGCTGTCCAGCACAGGTCCCTGTGGGAGCCTCCAAGGGTACAGGCTTTGCTACTGCGTGTGGACGAAGGGCACACAGCTCACTGTGGTCTCCTCAGGAGTAGTCCTCTATGAACATCCTCCATCGTCTTCGGGGTTCAGCGCTTGTGTGGTATCTGATCCCGAGGGGAAGGTCTGCTGAAGTCCAGACCTCCAGCCTGAGGCTGTGTGGCTTCTGCGTCCTACGAAGAGGACTGGGCCTTCCTCTTGGCTGGTGGTTGTCAACT
Source organism: Ursus americanus (assembly GCF_024610735.1). NCBI lineage: Eukaryota > Metazoa > Chordata > Mammalia > Carnivora > Ursidae > Ursus > Ursus americanus. Next base: position 19,040,136 of record NC_142158.1, read on the forward strand.
CAGTGGTGGGTCCCCTTCTTCTGCACGTCGTCCCCCATCTGCCGGAGGTTGGCGTCGGTCTGTGCGCCTGGCGGCAGGGCCCATCCCCTCCTTCAAGGAGACCTGCTTAAGGAGCCCAGACACGTAACGGTGTGGGATTTGTTTTCAGGGCCTTTGGCCCCTCCAGGCCGGTCCCCCCTTTCTAGAAATTATGCGTGTTGTGGAGCTGGTGGCACGTCTTCGAGCCGAACTGTACATGGTGACGTCTGGTGCTTGTTGGCTCCGGCTCCTCCTCTAGGTGAGGTTCCAGCTACCCGGGCTTTGCTGAGATTAGGGAAGGTGGTGCTCGGCTTCCAGAATGAAAACTGAAAACAAAATGACAAAGTGCTTCTGGGTTGGGGGAGTTGCCGAAGGGAGACTGAGCTCCTCTGACCTGTTAGCAGAACTCGTTCCGGGCTCTCTGGATAGGACTCGTTACTGTCACCCGGTAGGCTCTTAATGCTGGCGGTGTGACATCCCCCCAGCCTGCCTGATCTCATTGGCCTGGTTCACAGCCCGGCCGGATGTCGTCTTCACTGCTGGCGATTCTAGCCTGCAGCCCGGTCCAACGGCCCCACAGAGAGGCCAGGATCCCTGGTGCTGGGAGTGAGGGGGTGAGGTGTGCGTCTGTCGAGATGCCGGACCTGGAGATGGTGTTCGTCAGTCTGAGGATGTGGGGACGACTTTCTTCCCTCCTGCGATTGCTTTCCCCCACCTCTCCTATAAATGACTTAAAATACACACGAGGAAACCATCTTCGCTCTTTCCAAGCATCCGGTTGAGTGGCATTAGCGCATTCACATTGGTACGTGGCTGTCACCACCATCTGTCTCCAGAATTTTTCATCTTCCCAGACTGAATGTCTGTCCCCATTGAACACTAACCCCCGGCCCCTGGTCCCCAGCCACCAGCACTTTTTCTGACTCTGACAATGCTGAGTGTCTCCATGTACATGGAGTCCTACAGCATTTATCCTTCTGCAAGTGGCTCATTTCACTCAGCGTGATGCCTTCAAGGTTCATCCGTGGTCGTGGCCTGTGTGAGACTGTCCTTCACTTTGAAGGCTGAGTTGTCTTTCGTGTGGCTTTTATCCACCCGTGCACCCTGCCTGCTCCCACTTAGCTGCTATGAACTTGGCGTACGGAAGCGCTCGAGCCCTCCCTCCGTTCTGCGGGGCTGGCCCCAGATGGCATCCGACCCTTGCTGTCCTCTGAGCTCTGCCGGAGGTTTTCGGTGGCCGTCATGTGGCAGGGCGCTCCGTGGCACAGGGGCGTCCCTGTGGCGTGTGCACCGCAGGGCTGCTCACTGGGCCTCTCCTCTCCCCGCAGCAAGAGTACTGGAGGTTAGTGGAAGAGAAGGACTGCCACGTGGCCGTGCACTGCGGCAAGGTAGACACCAACACGCACGGCAGCGGGTTCCCGGTGGGGAAGTCAGAACCGTTTTCAAGGTAATGGGGGACACGCTCGTCTGCATTTTGGGGACCAGGTGGTGTCCTTCCCTGCCAGTCTGTGATGTCCCTCTGCTTTTCCTCTGCAGGCATGGATGGAACCTCACCGTCCTCCCTAATAACACAGGGTCCATCCTGCGTCACCTCGGTGCTGTGCCTGGTAAGCCTGGCGTGGCCACTGTCTTTGTTATTTTTAAGAGGAAGAGTGGGGTTGGGAGGGGCAGAGGGAGAGAGAAAACCCCAAGCAGACTTCCAGCCTAGCATGCGGCCTGACATGGGGCTCGATCCCATGACCCTGAGATCGTGACCTGAGTGGAAACCAAGAGTCGGACGCTTCAGCGACTGCGCCCCCAGGCGCCTGGATATGGCTGTTGTCTCTAGGGTCCTGAGGCGTCTGCCTCTGGCGGCTTGCAGAGCGGGCTCCATGCCACGTGCCCAGGCAGGACAGGTTACCATGTAGAAAGCATGTATGTTGGAAACTTTGGTCTTTAGAAAAAGAGAGGGATAGGATCGTTGAAGTCACTAAAGATGTGGAAAAGTGAACCACATGATAGAACCTAGAAGCTGGGCAGCTTTTCATCTTGAAATTGTATTTTCAGAGCTGATGTCCTGACCCTGTAGGGCAGGTGCAGGCTCGGAAGTGATTGATTGCGGAGAGTAGGGACAGCAGGTGTCCTGGGGGTGTGGCCCAGGGCCCTCCACACACTGGCGGGGCCGCGTGGGTACCGAGGGCCTTGGCAAGCGGTGGGGCTTTGTGCTTCCTCGTCTGGCGCACGCTGGAGTCCGGGTTGGCCCGTCTGCTGTCCCTGTCCTGAGGTTCAGCAGGGCCACGGCACGTGGCTGGTGGTTAACTGACAACAGTCGTCGTGGTCCTGCTCCTTGGGGCATCTTGCTTCCCAACTTAACTCACAGATTCAGAGGTCTTTAAGATTTTATTTATTAGAGAGGGAGCACACGCGCGCCCGAGCTGGGTGAGAAGCAGGCTCCCCACTGAGCAGGGAGCCCAATGCGGGGCTCGATCCCAGGACCCCAGGATCACGACCTGAGCTGAAGGCAGACTGTTAACGACTGAGCCACCCAGGCGCCCCTGAGATGTTTGTTAATAACGTTTTGTCACCGCGTCTGCCTTCTCGGCTTCAGCAAGCAGGAAGGAGCACAAGTACCTTTTTCTCGCTGGTGGCGTCAGAATTTGAACCCTTTTTTCCTTCCCTCCCCGTGTGGGGAGAGGACGGGGATTTCCCATTGCCCTGACTCTGGGACCCTGGCGCTCTGCTCTGTGATGCGCGTTTCTCCCTCTGCAGGAGTGACAATTCCCTGGCTGAACATCGGCATGGTCTTTTCTACCTCATGCTGGTCTCGAGACCAAAACCACCTTCCCTATATTGACTACTTACACACTGGTGCTGACTGCATTTGGTGAGTACGTCCGCCCTGGGGCACTTGGGTGGGGGGGGGACAAAGATTCCGGAACCTTCCTGATGTGCGCGCCCCCCCCGGCAGCTGACAGCCCCGGGGAGCTTGCCTCTGTGGGTCGGTCCGCTGCTCGCAACCAGTCATAGGATTTCTTACCTGCATTGGGAGCGCTCCAGGTGGCCGGGTGTAGGGGGTTTGAAGTGTTCGGGTCACGAGCGGGTCGAGCATCTTCTCATGTGCTTAGCGGCCATTTCTGTTCCTTCTGTCAGCTCTCTGCTTACCCTTGTTTTTGCTTCAAGGACAGTATTTGTTGGTGGTGGTTCTTAGGACTTGGTGTCATGTTAGGGGTGAGAACAGTTAGGGGAGTCCGGGGAAGGGGACCAGTTGTGCTGGCTGTACCCCCCGCCCAGTGTGAACCCATCCCTCTCGGGCCTTGTGTCAGGCTAGTTTCAGCACCTGTGCAGCTGGTGTCTCCGATCTAGTGCGCTGCAGGGAGTAGGTGTCCGGGGGTGGAGTGGCGGCGGCTACTGTGGGAGAGGCACAGGTTTCCCCTGCCGGTGCCCACCTGTGAGCCTCCAGGTGGGAAATGACTGCAGATAATCCGCTGTCTTGTCTGACAGGCTAGCAGCACACATCCGTCCCCCACTAACTGCATTTACTGTGCTAATGGGGTGAGTAGCTCTCCTCTATTGAAATAAAGTCACCACTAACGTCCTCCCTCCGAGGAGCCCATAGACGTGGGTCCATAGCCTTGTCATAACGGTTTCCCTGCTCTCAGGCCACATGCCCACAAGCGTGCTTTGTGTTGAGGCCTGCTGGGAGTGAGGGACCCCCATGGGGGCTGCCCTGCTGAGGAAGGGGGTCCTCAGCGTCCCATGGGGAGGTTGTGAGCAGCTGCCAGGGCAGGGAGCCCGAGTGGGCTGGAGGCCGGGGACAGGGTGCATGGAGGCCACGCTCAGCCTGTTGTCCCCCATGGACAAACTTCTGTGCCAGGCCTGGCCTGGGGTGCACGGGGACCCACCCAAGCCTGCGACCTGACCCGCCTTGTCCTAGAGGGCGAGGAGCGAGATGGTGTGTTGGTGCATCCGCCCTCACAGGCCGACCATGAGTGAGAGGTGGGGAAGTGTCAGACTCCGTAGGCCTTTGGAAGACTAATCCCTGGAAACACCCCACTGGTGGGGAGTTAAGAGGAGGCCGGGATATGATCAGAGAACTTTATGGTGTGGATACGTTGGCACTGAAATAATGTAAACGTTTATAGAAACGTGAACGTGGGGATGGCACCCCCCTGTACTCGGCACTGAACAGGATTTGGCCTCCAAGTGCAGGATTTCCCCATAAACAGCAGTGCTGAGGGCCGGGGGGTGGGGGGCGGTGGGAAGGTGCAGGTTTGGAGCTGATCGTGCGGGGGCTGTGACTGCTGACGTGAGCCTCCCGACTGTCACCCTGCTTTGATTTTTACTGGAGGTCGCGGTTTTCGTGGGCCTGTGGCCTGGTCGGACCACTCCGGCAGGCTGTTCCTAGTAGGCCCTCTTGGGACACCGATGATGACTCCCCAGTGAGGGTCCAGATTCTCCTGTCAGTGAAGTTCTGCCTGCATCTTCAGCCTTCTCTCCCCCTCGCCACCCCTGCCAGCTCCTCAGCATGCTGTCCCCCACCCTTGGCCTTGCCCCGGGCCCCCATCCGCCTGTGAGGCCTGCCCGACACGGCCCTCTCGGTGTTGCTCTCCCGGGTGCCGAGCCGGCTGGGCCAGGTCCCGGGCTCGCTGGGCTCTGGCCCACAGAGCCCTCGGTGGGCCCGGGCCTGCATCCCCCCATTTCAGAGCTTCACACCGCTGCCGTGTCCTTGCAGTGTTGGCTGCGAGGCCGTGTGCGCACTGACAGGCCCGACTCTGTTTGGAGAGTGGTGGGGTTCGGCCGTCACAGCCCTCCCCCGCCTGGGGGACCAGCGCCCTCGTCCCGCGGCGGTTTCTGTGGGTTTGGAGCACGCAGCAGAGGCTGGGAGAGTCTGCACGTGTGTCTGGGTCTGATTTATAGGGGGCTTTAAACATCTGATTTGGGTTCAAAGTTTTTTGGCTCACGCGTAGGTCAGCTCTGCATAAGAGGAGCACGTTTGCCCGCTGTTGGGCCGTGCTGGGCAGAAGCCGCAGTGTGGCCCCGGGTCGTGGGGCGCCAGTCACTGGTCCCCGGAGCGTGTCCCTCCTCCCGCGTTTCGGTCACTCCCTTCCCGCACCCCAAGGCCGCTTCGCAGGCCTTTGTTGGCTCAGTTCCCTAAAGGAGGGTGCAGGGTGGGGCCCGCACGTGTTCCCGGGGCAGAGGGTCCTTGTCAAGGCTCTGCTGTGCCCCTGTTTCCAAACAACCCAGGTATTGCATTCCTGCTGAGGAGGAGAACAAGCTCGAGGATGTGGTCCACACCCTGCTGCAGGCCAATGGTACCCCAGGGCTGCAGATGCTGGAGAGCAACGTCATGGTAGGCCCAGAGACGAGCAGCAGGCCCTTGGGGGTGCTGGGCCCACGGCCACCAGCCTGTACCCCTGTGCCCACCTGGCTTCAGAGGCCACGCAGTAGCCCCCTGGTGGTGTAAATGTGGGCCGTTCCCACCTGGCAGTGCTGCACGGGGACAGGGCTGTAGTCAAGGCGGCCGCATCCCTGCGTGAGCACCGTGTCGCACTCGGGCCAGTGCCCAGTTAGAACTTTGTTCTTCTTTCAGGGGTTATGTGTGTTTCCCAAAGGAGAAGCAGACCTTTAGTACAAAATGTAATCTGTCTCCTGGCGCGCAGGCTCCTTCTTAAGTACTCATTCCCCCCCCCGGAGAACAGGGGTGTGTGTTAACACGCCTGCTGGGGGAGAGGCCCTGCGCCAGAGCGGCCGCGTGGCCAGCTGGCAGGGCTGTCGGGGGGGCTCTGTGAGCAGTGGGTCGTGGTTGGGGGCAGCAGCCAGCAGGGCGCCTCAGCCCAGCCCGTGTCCCTAGATCTCCCCGGAGGTGCTGTGCAGAGAGGGGATCAAGGTGCACAGGACCGTGCAGCAGAGCGGCCAGTTCGTCGTCTGCTTCCCGGGCTCCTTTGTGTCCAAAGTGTGCTGCGGCTACAGCGTCTCTGAGACCGTGCACTTTGCCACCACCCAGTGGACGAGTATGGGCTTCGAGACGGCCAAGGTGAGCTGGGTGAGCCCCCCGTGGGCCTGCTGCACTGTGCACGTAGAGCGTGCGGGACTGCACGCCGGCGCCCGCGTGCCTGCCTGCCTGCGCGGGTCTGCTTGTGGGGAAGGCGGGTTGGCCCAGTATCCCTTCCAGACCGTTCGCGGGCAGCCGAGGGGTTCCTCTAGGAGAGGGGAGGGCGTGTGTGTCGTGAGAGATTTTGAGCTGTTGGGCCCCACACAGCATCAGGAAGACGGTACAGGAGTTTAAGGTAAAACTTAAAATGGGCAGAAAATCTGCACCCATTTTAAAGCTGTGGCCCCTGCTTTGCGGCCAGAGGCCCCGAGCGAGGACTTCTGCTCTCGGCTGCAGTTCTCCCAGGCCAGCCGACGGGATTGTTGCAGAATTTTCAGTTGCTTTGAATGCACGTGGAATTCAGAGTTTGAGAATTCAGATAGGCCGCCACCCCGACCCTCCCACTGCGGGCAGACGGGGACAGCTGCCTGGTGCTGCCCGTGTCCCCTGAGGGCTGTGTCGCCTCTTCCAGGAAATGAAGCGTCGCCATATAGCTAAGCCATTCTCCATGGAGAAGTTACTCTACCAGATTGCACAAGCGGAAGCGAAAAAGGAAAACGGCCCCACTCTCAGTACCATCTCCGCCCTTCTGGATGAGCTCAGGTAACCCGGGGTCTGGCTCCGGGAAGCCCCTGAGGCCGGGGACGGTGGGGGTGCCCCCGAGCGTGGCAGAGAGAGGCCAGCCCCGCGCGGGGACCCCCGGCCGCCTCCCGGCCTGCGGGCGCTGCTGGTGCTCGGCCGGTGGGCAGAGGCTTTGGGAGCCTGGTGTGTTCTCCTTCCTCGGCCCTTTCTCTCCTGGGGCTTGATGTTTGGGAGCTTAGGCTCCTGTGGGAAGGAGCGGAGGTGGGTCCTGGGCGGACTCCCCGGCAGCCACGTCGGGTGCCCCCACCCGGTGTCCCGCCCTCCTGCTGGCGACCTGGCGCCCGGTCTGGCTCGCCACCTCCGCTCACACGAGGCCCTCCCCTGGCCCCCGTCCTCGTCCTCGGAGCGGCTGCCCGTAGCTGCAGCTCTGGTGCTCGGCCTCCTCTGGAAGGCCCCCCTCTCCTCCCCCCCGCCCCCCCCCCCCCCCCCCGCCGGCCTCAAGAGCCCCGCCCCCTCCCGGGGAGGCTGGGGAGAGCTGGCGGGCAGCACGCGGGGTTTCGCTCGTGTGGGGGGCGGGCTCCTCGTAGCTGTGGCGAGGCCGGCCGCGGGCAGGGGCGCGCGTGTCCCCTGACGCCCCACTCCGCGTGCGCAGGGATACGGAGCTGCGGCAGCGGCGGCAGCTGTTCGAGGCCGGCCTCCACTCGTCCGCCCGCTACGGCAGCCACGACAGCAACGGCGCCATGGCGGATGGCAAGAAAAAGCCTCGAAAGTGGCTGCAGTTGGAGACGTCGGAGAGGAGGTGTCAGGTCTGCCAGCACCTGTGCTACCTGTCCATGGTGAGCCTGGGGGATGCCTGGCCTCCGGGGCGGGGAGAGGGGGGCTCCAGCGTGCAGGTGGCCGTGGTGGCCGCGGGTCGGGCACGGGCCTTGCCCTGCTCCCTACGCCCCTGCCCGTGCGTCCCTAGCTGCTGCTCCGGAGGGGACGTGGGCCCCGTCTGTCCTCGGCTGTCCTCGGCTCTTGCCTTGTCAGGTTCCAGGGTGACGACTCAAACCTGTCTTCAGTGAAGACGTGTTTCTGAGCAGCGCAGCTCTGTCTGCGGCCTCCTGGCCTCTGGTGGGAGCGCTTCCTGGGCTGGCCAAGGCAGGCTCTTAGGACTCTGCGCCTCCCTCCCCCCGCTTCGGCGCCCATAGCACCCCCGAGGGGCCTCCTGCGTCCCGCCAGGCTCCCCGGCCAGAGCGGAACCCCTGGCAGAAGGGCAGCGGGGCGTTGGCGGGGCCCTGGCCTCCCACCAGGCGGCCTCCCGCACAGGGGCCTGGGCCGCCGTGCACCTCCCCGCCTGTGCCAGAGGAAGTGCACCGCCGGCCCTGTGGGACACGCCTCAGCCCATGTCCCCCAGCGCCTGCCCGGCTGCCCTGCAAGGGAAGAGGGACCCCCAGCTGCTCCCCGCTGAGTCTGAAAGCGCTGGAGCAAACACCACGGGAGCTTGCACGAGGGACATCTCTCTCCTCGAAGCTCTCGAGGCTGGGAGTCCGAGGTCGGGGTTGCCCGGTCGGTGGTCACCAAGGCGGAGCTCTGTCGTGGCTCGCAGATGACCCACTTTCTCCTTGTGTCTTCACATGCCCCCCCTGCTGTGTGCCTGTGCCTTCACCCCTTGTAAGGACACCAGCCCTCATGGGACGCGGCCCGCCCTAGGGCCTCAGCTTACCTCCGTTGCCTCTTTAAAGGCCCTGTCTCCAAATGCCATCCCTTTCTGAAGTACTGGGGGTCGGGACTTGAGCATGTGGACGGGGTGTGGCTGGGACGTCAGAGTCCACAGCAACCACACAGCCCCTTTGACCTACAGATGGCTCCCAGCCTAACATGGTCGGACTTGGGATTTTTCTGCCTTACTATGGTCTGAAAGTGGTACGCATTCAGTAGAGACTGGACTCAGATTTTTATTTTTGAGCCCCCCGCCCCCAGCAGTGTGCAGTGCGATCCTGTCTGTAGCACGGGGCGCCCTGCACTCACCAGGGGGAGCAGCGCTCACTCTGACAGTACAGCATTCGGGAGATTACGGGAGATCGTCAACACTTTGTTGTCAACCAGGCTTCGTGCGGGACGACGTTGCCCAGCCGCAGGCCCGTGTCCGAGCACGTGCGGGTGGGCCAGGCCGAGCGCCGTGTCCGGGAGGTTAGGAGCATTCCGTGCGTTTTCAGCTTGAGGATGTTTTGAACTCTCAGTGTGCTTATCAGGGCGTGACCGTCTCGTAAGTCAAGGAAGATCTGTATTTTCTTCTGTCTGGTCTTTTCCAAGGTACTTCTAGAAAGATAAAACCAAGGGCCATGCGCTCTTAGAGAAGGTCATAACCATTTCCCCAGATCCTGAAACTGTTCAGTGAGCATCACTCGGGAAAGCCGCGCAGCCCTGTGCGGGTCGTCCTGTGCCCGGATGGAGCTGCTCCCATGGGAGAGCCTCCCGGGAATTCCCACGAGCCTGAACGGCGCTGTCACGACCTCCGTGTGGGGCCTGGGCCGGTTCCCCTGGGTTTGTTGTCAAGCTGTCATGCGGACAGGCGGGCCCTGAGAGTTGTCACCAGGCATTTCCCAGCAGCCCCAATGTTTTAAGCAAGCATAGATTCTCCTGAATTTGTACGTAAAGTTTTATTTTATGATTTTCGTTGTTTGGATTAGTCCTAAGATTTGTGTGTTTACTAAAGGTGAGGCGTTTCTCTCTGTGTTAGCGCCTCCCTCCCGCAGCTTGTTTACCAGCTGTTTCCCTGCATTTTTATGAAAAGGCCTGTGAGCCTCTTGCATCTCGTGTGTTCAGGCAGCATTTTCCCTTTATTCACTTGGGAGACCAGGACTAGGGTTTGGGGAGGGGCGAGGACCCCCGCTCGACGCAGCTCTAGAGTCCAGATCCCCCGCGCTGGGGGTCCGTGGGTCCCGGGCCTGTGCTCACGCCGTTGGAGGCCTCTGTGCACACTGCCGGGAGGGGCCCGTCTGGGTTGCAGATCGCCCAGAACAGGTGCTTGGAGTTTTGGGGGGCACCCTCCGGGTAACCAGAACTGATCGGGCCACTGAAGAGCAGGGGAAGAGCGGCCGGGGGGCGTTCCTGCGCAGCCGCTCCAGACCCCTCTGCCAGCCCCCGTGCCGCGGTGGCGTGTGCACATGAGGCGTCGGAAGCCCCCGAGGCTGAGCGCTTCCAGACGGGCCTCGCGTCCTCCTGGGCCCTCCGGTCTGTGGGCGGCCGAAAGCCGGAGGGGGCGTGATGGTTATTTACTCCCTTCCTGGTTGGAAGTGCTACTCCGGCGCCTGTTGCCCGGTCTTTTCAAGGGCGGGGCGTGCCCTGAGCGGCAGGTCGGGGCCAGGCCCGTCCCCAGCGGAGCTCCGGCGCTCCGCCCTTCAGGACTGGCGCTCTCCCCGCAGGTCGTGCAGGAAAACGAGAACGTGGTGTTCTGCCTGGAGTGCGCTCTGCGCCACGTGGAGAAGCAGAAGTCCTGTCGAGGGCTGAAGCTGATGTACCGCTATGATGAGGTCAGTGCGCACTGGGGGCGCGCCTGCGGGCTCTGGCCTTCAGAGCGGGGTCGCGGGGGATGGCGACTGGCCCCTGCTCTACTGGGGTGGTGGGCGCTCGCCCCCGGCCCGACTGGGGGATGGAAAGTAGTGTAGGTCCAGCTTGTGTCCGACCTGACCTGGAGGGTCCCAGGGACTAAAATGAGAAATTTCCTGGCTTTGACCAACTTCGTTTCATTCTGGTGTGGTCCTCCTGTGACCAGCAGCTCTGTGGCCGTGAGCCCGGAGCCCCCTCCCCCTGCACAGCATCTGCACGGTGGTGGCCGTCTGTGCTTCCAAGGGACGTGGGTGCTGGCCACGCTGGCGGGCCGGGCTAATAAGGAAACCGGGGACAGTGCCATCCCCTACAGCCAGGGCTGGGGTGCAGATCTGGGGGGGGGGCGTGGGTCACCTGTGCACGACCTTCACAGGCCAGACAAAACTGGGGGGCTGGTTGTGGCGCCGGCAGCACCGGCACATCAGGGCCTCGTCCCCGTCCCCGTCCCCAGGGGGGCTGTGGGCCATTGCTGAGCAGCCGTGGCTGCACCGGGGGCCTCAGAGTCAAGTCTCTGGTCTTTTCCTCAGAGAAGCCCGATTCTGGGGTTCTGGGGACAGGGCCAGAGCGGCCTTCCTCTCTGCAGCCCCACGGAGTCTCTGAGACACAAAGAAGGGAATTAGCCCAGCCCCTGGCCCGGCCAACCGCAGCCCTGTCCTCATGCCGGCTCGCTGTCCCTTCCCTAAGGTGCGTTGCCCACAGGGCAGGGGAGGGGTGCTCTCTGGTCTGGCGGGGTCAGTGCACCAGAGACTCCCCCTGCACCCGTGTCCTCACACAGGAATGAGCACGTGATGGCAGCCCTCAGCCGGGGCCAGCGGGGGTGCTTCCTGGCGCTCGGCTGCCTTCCGTGGCTCTCAGAGGCGCTGCAGACCGTGCTGTGCTGGCGTCTTCGGTCTTCACAGGAGCGCCCATCCCACCCCAGTTGAGAACCCGGGTGCAGGTGCCGCCAGCACCTCCCAGCAGGGCTGGCAGCAGGCCCCCGACACACAAGGCCAAGGGCCAGCGCTGGGAGCTGCGACCCGGCTTTGTCCTCACCAGGGGCCTCGACATGGAGCATTTGTACCGCCCCCGGCACCCAGCTCCACAAGTCCCGTTCCACTTTCGAAACGGATCCTAGGTCTGGCCAGTTGTCGCCGCTCCTGAGCTTCTGTCCTTGTTCAGGCAGCTGCGCTTGTGTGTCCCCTGTGGTCCTTCCCTCTGTCCCTTCCCCTGGTTCCATGAGAGCTGCCCGTTGTCATCAGCAGCGGATGCCATCCGAAACCCGGCTCTGTGGGTCGATTGTGTCCCCAGTGTGTCAGGCCCGCCACAGACGGCAGTGCTGAGTGGGGAGAGCGGGCACCCTTGGCCTGGGGCTGTCCCCGCACAGGCGGCAGGTCCGTGCCCGTCTCCCCAGCAGCCTACTGGGGTACGGGGGCACAGCTCTCCCATCGTGATGCGCCCAGAGCCCTTTTTAGGGCTCACCTCTCAGATGGCGGTGGTGCTGGGTCACCGTTCGCCAGGCCCTTGCGCTGTGTCCTGGAGAGGGTCCTCCCGCAGGCTGCGTGCAGGTCACGACCCCTCCCTGCAGAGAGCCCCGCCCTGGGGGCCACATCCGGGGGGAGCCTCTTTCCTGAGCCCCCCCGCCCCGACATCCCAGGCGGCTGCTCCCAAGCGGGACTAGGGAGGGGGTGGTGCGTCTGCGGGGCTCGGGCTGTGAGTCAGAGGGGTAAACCCTCGCCTGAAGGAGGTTGGACAGCTGAAGGGAGACGGGCTTGTCTTCAAAGGCAGCAAGTGCTCTGCGTCCCCGCTGCGCCACACCGCTGGCCCGCCTGCAGAGCGCAGCCGCTGGCACTAGGGGGCGTCGCCCGCACGCCTGGGGGGCGCTACGGAACACGGGCTCTTCCGTCGCCAGCCCGTTCTGTGCATCCAGGTGGAGCGTGTGACCGGAATACTGGACAGAGGAGCCCGCCTGTCGGGTTCGTCTGAAGTGTAATCGTTGGTTTTGAGGAGTAAGACGGGCATTCGAAGCCGCCTCCTTTGCCAGCGGCCTCATCTTAGTAAATGAAAATCTGGATCCGTGTGTGTGTGTGTGTGTGTGTTACCTGGGGAATTGCTCACTCTGGGCTGGGTTTCAGAAATGGCTTGTGAGGACACCGCGGGTCCTGCAAGGCCTCCTGGCAGCGGTCTGCTGGGACCAGGCCGGACGCAGCGAGGGCATCCCCTGGCCCCGTGCTCCCCAGGAGGCTTCGGCCACTTGGAAGCAGCTTTTAAAGAAGCTTCTCTATTTACCTTCGACGAGCAGCTTGGCCGTAAGTGCTTTAAAAAGTGGCGAGACGGCGCTTTCATAAGCGGGGGGCCCTGCTCCTTCCAGCGTGCTTTTCACTTTCTTTCCAGACGGTTTTCACTTCATGTTTAACACCTTGCACCCCTGTGCTGACCGCCTCCTGGGGCTGGACGGCCAGCCTGGGATCCGCTGACCCCCGGGCCTTGGAGTAAAGGCAAGGCCTCCCCGTGCCCACGCGGTCCCCTCATCCCTGGTCTAGAGCAGGTGCTCGTGACCTGCGGGTCAGGCCAGATGCCATTTTGGTGTCTCGGCGCACGGTTTCTTGTATAACTGGAAGCTTCGGAGTGTGCGGCTGTTACGCATCCTTGACGCCAGGCCGAGTGAAGGGGCTCCCGCTCGCTGAGAAGGGAGCACCGGAAATATTTATAAGCAGACAAGCGTATGTGTCTGCACAACCCGGCGAGGGGAGGCTCGAGCGTCGGGGTGGCTGGGGCGCGACAGCTTCAGGCCCTTGTCACCATGTGGGCAGCAAACACGCCCGCTGCGGGCGGAGCGGGGCTCCGACGGCGTCCTGCTGCTGTCACCGTGCTCGTCTCGGGCTCCGTGGCGGGGGGCAGGTGTGCATCAGCTGAGTGTGTGGACCCATTTTAAGGCAACTCTGCTCCCTCCTGGCCGGAGTTCCGTGCCTTCATGGGTTTCGGGGCTCTGAGCACCCTTGTCGGGCCCTGAGCCCGGGGCTTGCGGACGCCGGGGCCCGAGCTTTTCCGAGAAGGGAGGCCTTCTACTCCCGCGGCCAGTGAGAGGGCCTCGCTGTCCCGGAGCGATGTTCTCCCGCGTTCTCGGAGGGCCCCCCCCCCCCCCCCCCCCCCCGTCACCCTGTGCCGGGGACTTTGCGCTCGGCGTTCCCTGGGTGGTTCCGGGACAGTGCGCCCCCGGTTTCTTAATTCTCTCTCCCTTTCGACCCGACACAGGAACAGATCATCAGTCTGGTCAATCAGATCTGTGGCAAAGTGTCTGGTAAGAACGGCAGCATTGAGAACTGTCTCAGTAAACCTACACCAAAAAGAGGGCCCCGCAAGAGAGCGACCGTGGACGTGCCGCCATCCCGGCTTTCATCCTCCAGTTCATCCAAAAGTGCTTCGAGCTCGTCGTGAAGATGCCAACACCCGTGTCGACTGAGATCTATTTTTTTGTAATTATTATATTCTAGTTTGGAGTACTTGCTGTAGGATACAAGCTGTCTTTGCACTAGCTCTGAAGAAGATTTTCTTCTGGTTTTAGAGAACTAATTTTGTTTTAGCATTAAACTGTTGAACTTTTTTTTGTACTTAGAATACCTAGATACTGCAGTCAGATTTTTGAAACTGCCGTATATTCACTGTTTTAAAAACCCTTGAGGGGCTGTATTAATTTGTATCGCCCCCGTGGCTGAAAAAAGCCTTTTCGGTTTGTTTTGTTTTTGTTTTGTTTTTTGTTTTTGTTTTCTTTGGTAACTTGGGGAAAAAAGGCTTTTTAACCCATTTTTGAAGAGGGTGAAGTTTGGAGAACAAATTTTAAAAACCATCAGTCAGATTTTTCTAGAGAGGAAAAGGGATAGGAGACACACACACACACACACAAAACTTGAAAAGAAATGGCTTTACTTTGGCTGTCTTTTCTTCTGTCATGTGCAAAATGAGTTTGTAATTTTTAAAACCGGAGAACCCCCCTGTTGTGTCTTTGGGCGGTCATGGCAGCTGAAGGCGGACGGAGTTTCCCAACCCGGGGCAGAACGCGGACGAGGAGCGCCGAGGTTCTCTGTACCAGCACATCACTATGCATCTGTTTTTGGAAAAGAGGAGAGCGAGACGACGACTGCCTGCCTTGGAGGGGTCACGTGAGGGACACCTGTGCCTGATTTCATTAGGAAATCCATTCTGTTATTTTTTGGTGCTGTTGGCTACTTTATCAAAAACCCTTCAATAGCATCCTTAAGAAAAAAACAAAAAAGGAAAAAAAAAGTGATCGAAGCCGTAAGTGCTTCTTCGTCCTAGATGTGCAATCTTCTAACATTCCGTCTCCATCTCACCGCTTGTGTCCCACCTTCACACGTCAGCATTAATCTCTCTTCGGTTCGTTTCGTTGGCGGTCACACGGAGCCACTAGGTCTGCAGTTCTGTTTGAATGTGAAAATGCATTTGCGCTCATCTTGTCTATTTTTTCTCTTCATGTTGTAACAAAAAGAAAAAAAAAAAAAAAGAATCCCATCCCTTTTGTACATACGCCTGTAAATTGTTTTAAATACTTGAGCCTTTTTCTCGGTGGGGGGTGGGGAGGGCGCGAGGACAAGATGAAGAAAAGCCTTACGTTTCCGTTTCTTCATCGGGTGGAGTGGATGCTTACAGGGTTTTTCTTGTAACATTTATAAGTGCTGCTTACATCACTGAACAACAACAACAAAATAATAATGGAGTAGCTGTTGCCCTTCTCCGGTTGTGTGTACAGTATGTGTGGAATAAAAAAGGGAACTGTTTTCACAAGCTGTTCTTTGTTTCGTAATTGGATCCAGCGAGCCCGTAGCCACCCCGTTGCACTGAGCTTGCCGGTGGGACTGTCAGGAGCGCCCTGTGATACACTTTGTCAGTTGTTGTTGCAGAAGACTGAACTGTTTTTGGAATATTTAACAATTACATAAACAGAGTCAAGTGTTTTCCAATGTGGTTGTCCGGTTTTTATGGCCTTGCTGTGTACTTTCCCTCTTTTTGACAGTAAACTTCTGCCTCTGGCTTACAGTTTGACATTTAATTTATTAGCGCTGCTCTGCACTCCTCCCGCGGGAGGGAAGACTTCATGTTGTTTATTGCCAGTTTTTTGTTTACTTTTTAGGTTTGTACTACAAGGTTTAATAATAAAAACAAAGTTTTTTGGATATTTGTCTGTCTTGTGGAAGATGAGTGAATGACCCAAGCTGGCTCGTCTCTGCTAACTGGGCAGAGGACTGAGACCCCTTCCCCCAGACGGGGAGTGGAGCCGATGCCTTGTCCTCTCGCTCCCTTGCTGTCCACCGGTGGCCGCGGGAACCCCCTCCTTTCCGTGCAGCGTGACCGCGGGTCCTCCCTCCCCAGGTGCTGGGCTAGGAGCTGGTGAAGGGGACACCGCGGGGTGGCCGGCCTCTTGTCGGGAGTAAGAGCGGAGCGGTGGTCTGGATCACGGCTGCTGCTCCCCTGGGCCCAGGTGTGTGCTCCCGTTAAAGCAGGGACAGCCGACAGCCGCAGGACGGCCGCTCTCTACTCAGCACAGAAAAGCCAAACCGAGGAGGAAGCAGAAGGGAGTATCTCCAAAAGCGCTTTCCTCCTCTGGCTGAGCCGGGGCGGGGTCGTAGGGTTCCCGGCCCAGCCCTGCCTGATCGCGGGCTCCCCCTCCGCGGGGCCCCGAGCCGCCCTCCCTGCACCGAAGGCCTGAAGGACGGATCTAGTTAGAAGCCCTTCTGTACACACTTTATTGTCAGTGGCTCTTACAGTTTCTCACACGTTACTGGCAACTGCGTACAAACCGAGAACCTCCATGAAACCACCTGCCTTCGCGGTGCGGATCCCTGGACACGCGGGGCGAACGCAGACCTAGGAGTCGCTATCATCTGTGTGTAAAGTGGCGAGGGCAGTGTCCACCTCGACTCCCTCCTCGTCAGACTGGACAATGGGGGACTCGCCACCATCGCCGGGGGCCGCGGCAGCCAGCTCGGTGCAGACGGACAGCGAGGAAGGCCGCTCGGCTTGGGATTCGGTGGGATCTGGAACCTGGAGCGTGATTCCGTGCTGCCCGATCCCTGACTCGGGCCCTGTGAAATGAAGAAAAACTGCCACTGAGAACCACCGCGGAAGGCGACCCTCCCAGTGGGGGGCGGGGGGGACGGAACGGGGACGGTTCCAGGGACCCGGGGGCCCTGGGCTGAGCCTTCCGCCTTCCAAACCAGGAACACACGGGGCTCGAGGCGCAGGCTGCATGTCTGTGTAACCCTCCGTAATCTAGATTTCTTTATATCCTTGGGAGTAATTCAGTAAACTCAACACTAAGAAAAACTCCCTGAAATTTCAGTTCTCGCTTCATGGGAACTAAACAGAAGGTCCTAAAGGAGTCAAAGTCACGTACAGATGGTCGAGTCACTATCTGTCCTGGACTCTGGGAAAGGGGCCAGCACCCCGGCCGTTCCCAGTGGCCCGGCCTAATGCAGACGGGTCCCGGTGCCCGGGGGTGGCGGGAAGGAGGAGAGCGCTGCCTCGTGGAGAAGTCGCTGCCTCGTGGAGAAGTGAAAGGCAGCGACGAGAGAGCTGGGGTGTGACTGTGGCACGGTGGCCCAGGCTAGAGGGGACGGTGTGCCACTGGCAGGACAGGAGTGCGTGCTCACCGACGACCCCAGAGGGAGCAGACCCCGCCCAGTCCCGAAGGGCTGACCCACGCTGAGCCCAGGGAAGGGCTGGGGCCTCGGAAAATCCGCCGCCGAGCTCCCACGCTACCCAGCTTGCTGAAGGCAGCAAGCGGAGGACAAGTGTCCGCAGGGTTGTAACTCGTCCTTAACCCAGGAAGCCCACACGGAGCAAGAGCTCCCGTAACCACATGCTGGGGGGGGGGAGCCACGCGGGAGCCCCCGCCCCACGTCCAGGCCCGGCTGCCCAACTCCAATGGCCATGGGAGCCCCCAAGGGTGCGTGAGGCCACACGGGTGCGCAGACCTGGCCGTGGGACGAGCAGCGGAGCTCAGGGCCCCATGCGGTCTGATCAGCGGCCCGGGAGGGCGGCCCGCTGGAGGCAGCAGGTGTGAGCGTGACGGGGTTTGTGCCAGGTGGTCACCCCCACCTGAGACCGGAGACAGCGCGGGGTTGTCTTCACCGCCGGAATTCAAGAAGACGTCCAGGGCCTCCTGGTCAGAGATGTCCATGAGGTCCATCTGCTCCAGCATGTCGATGTTCACCTCCATGGACGACATGCTGCCCATGGGCTCTGCGAAGAGACCAAGAGATGTGATGGGAAATGACACTTCGGTCTTGGCTAACCCTTAAGAAGGAGAGCTGCAGACACACCAGGCTGACATGTTCGCGAGGGACAAGGTATCTCCCGCCACTCCAACCTCCTAAACCAGAACAAGGACCCCTCCCGCTCAGGCGCTCTGGCTCCGTCTTGGTGACTTTGGACCCCTCCCGGCAGCTTTCTGCTTCCAGGTCCGAAGGCCACCCCGCTGCTGCGGGAAGTGGTCCTCGGCTGCCGGGAGCGGGGTTCTGAGGCCCCAGAACTTGGTCATCCCGGTTGAAGCTGTCCTTGCCCTGGTGACCTCCCTCCAGTCCTCGCTCCGAACGGCGGGCACGGTCTGGGCAGCTGCGGCTGGGGAGCCGGGCCGCGAACTCCGTGCAGTGAAAGCACAGCCCGGAGGAGAGTCGGCCCACGGGCAACAGGACACGGAGACGAGGCGGAGGGAGCCTGGGCCCGGGGGGACGGCTGCCTTCCGGCCTGGAGCCCTGTTCCTGCTACCTCTGTGGCCCAGAAAACCGCAGGCCCGTTGGCTTCCCCATCCCAGGCGTGCCCGTGTGTGGCAGGAGCACATTACCTCTGGCTGCGGACACACACCCCCTCAGCCCCGGGTGTCCCAGTAACGCAAACACACTCTGTGCGGCCCAGCGCGGCCGGCACCCGGGGCCCTGCCAGGCATGACGAGGGGCAGCAGAAACACGGGGGGTTACACCCCCTCCCGAGAATTTAAATAAGTATTTTAGTGAACTTAAAGATGAATCAAAAAAACAAGGAATCAAAAGACAAACACTTGAGAGAAAGCCAAAGAACTTCCAGATAGGAACATTTTAGTCACCGAAATGCGGCCTTTGGGCAGGAGTTAAATGGAAGATGAGTGAGGGCCAAACAGTCCGCGAGAGCACGCCAGACCGAATCGGCTCTCCACGCGGCCCCGAAACAGCTGGAAACGCAAATGCTGAACACCGTCCCGGCTCCAGGACGAGAGACGGTGGGGAGCGGGAACGGTCCGCGGGGCTGTTTCACCTGCTGGAAGATCTGACGTCCCAGACTGAGGAAGCAGAATCTCCTCCAAGGAGGACACACAAGAAATCCTCACCTCCGTCCACTGCAGTGCAGCCGGCGAACATCAGAGAGGAGGGACCGATGCGGCAAGAGAAGGAAATAATCAGACTGACAGCTTTTTAACCACAGAAGGCGGAGACCACGGAGTAAGAAGTTCACAGAGGTGAGATGAAGGCCCTCTCTAGTCTGGAACATTAAATGGCATTTAAGATCAAGGATCAAGCTCAGACAGAGCTCGCCACGTGAACCTGCTCTGGCCACGGGCACGAACGGCCGCAGACGGCCGGTCTGGGCGACGAGGAAGCCTGTTTTGGGAAGAGTCTCAGGAGTGTGGGAGGCTGTAGACAACCGGGCAGCTTGTCACAACAGTACCCAGTGCAGGGAATTCGCTCGCAGGATTAGAGGACCGAGCACTGGCGACAGGAGCACGGGGTGCGCGGAGCCCCGGCAGTGTGGGGCCCTGTTCCAGGAGGAGGCAGGACCGGATCACCGTGAGGCCCGGCATCGTTAGTGGCAGCACTAAGATTCAAAGTAAAGAGCACATCATTTCTGTCCCTAAACTGGGGGGCAGCTTACTAGAGCTAGGTGACCCCCCGAGGTGGCAACATCCGAAGCCACATGGTCAGCATGGACTCGGCCAGGGTGTGGACCAGGCCACGGCCATGCACTCATCATGCTGCTTCACACTGCTTCTGCCCCACCGGTCACTGTGCCCACTGGTCAGGTGTGGGGGGTGCTCTTCTGCGGCCACTGGGCTGCCAGAAGGTGGGGGATCGGCAGGTTTTCTTCTGTGGGTATGGAGACCTGTCAGCTTGACCCTTCTGGTTACTGCCTTGCTTTGGCTGTAATTTTGAAAGGTCCAGAGGCTCCTTCCCTGTCTGTCCCATTCTCTTGAAGAGGGAAAGAGCAGGGCTTAGGGAAAGAGAAAAACTGGATTAACAAGCATCAGAACAGCACCAAGAAAGACGGTAATGAAGCCAGGTATGTCTGTAATCCCAGTAAATGTAAATGAATCAGATTTGCCAGTTGTAACAGGTTATAAGACTGAATTAAAGTGATAAAAATCTAGCTATGTTTCATTCGTAGGCAACACTCCTAAAACAAAGACATTTTTAAAAAAATGAAAAGCTTAAGAAAAATGGAAAGTAACTGAACGATGAACTTGAAGACAGTTGACACAGGAATTTTAATAGGAAACAAAACAGGCTTAAAGGGAAAGCAAACCTACTGGGGTAAAGTATAGTACTTAATAGAGGTTCAGTCCACCAGGAGGACCATTCAAAATCTGTGTGTGACGACATAACGCGTGGCTGTGCTTGGAGAGGGGCCTACAAGGAAGATCTAACAAATCCGTAATCATGAGGTGAAGGAGGGCTTGACATACCTCTTCGATAATTACAGAACTAACTCAAATTTAGTGACGGGGATACTTGAACAGCCCAGCTTACATGCTTGCTGCAATAAGTACGCACAGAACCCTCCTTCCCAATCTCATCTCAAGTACACAGGAAGCACACGGACAGACTTTTAAGTCTTGAATTAAAAAAAATCAAAATCCCATTCTCTAACAGCCGCAATGAAGTTTATTAGAAATCAGTAACAAACGGTAACTAGAAACACCTTCACGCATTATTTAAAGACACTGCTAAACACTTCACAAGTTAAATAAATCATAATGGAAAGTTTGAAAAACCCAGGAAGAAACTATTACTTGTCAAAACTTGTAGAATTCTGTTAAAAGTGGTGAACTTTACCCTCCTGAAACATTCACAGCTTTGACTGCCTTATTCAGACAAGAATCCTGAAAACTGAGCCCAAATGGTCAACTTAAATTAGACCAAAAACCAAAAAACCACCACGTGAGAATCGCCAGCACTGAGGACGAGAACTTCATGAAACAGAGACTCAACAGAAAACGACAAAACTAAAAGTTGGGTCTTTGAGAAAACGCTTAAAAATGAGTGTTCTGGGTAAGATTCCTCACGAAGGGGTCCAGGGCTCAAACGATCAATGAGGGAGGCCGAGGCGGAGCTCGCCCCAAGTGCCACCGAGATGGAGAAGCACCGCGGACCCCGCTGTGCAAACGTACCGGAGAACCGCGGCCGAGCTGGACGGATTCCATGGAAAACTTGCTAAAATTAGTAAGAAACAGGAAACCTCTGTTCCCACAGAGAGGGGACTGGCCCCCCAGCAGGGTCCAAGGCACGTTCCCCCCAGCGCTGGGGAAGAGAGAAGGGAGGAGGGCTGCCAGGCGCGGCCGCGGTGCTCCCTCCGTGCAGGCTCCGAGCTCGGCTGCATCCGCGTCCGCGCGGGCTCCTCGCTGGGCTTGGTAATCGGACCATCACGTTTCTACGGAAGGACGAAGAGCCAAGAGCCGCCAAGGCAACCGCGAAGGAGCCAGAACGCATACCCGCGTGCAGGGGTGCAGAGGACTCGCTCTAGCGCACGGCCGCACTCGCCGCAGAACCGCGCTGCTCAGCGGAGGCCCCCACACCCCGGACCAGAGGACACTCTGTCGTGGGGCTGTCCTGTGTTTCGGCGCACGGCCCCCCCAGCAGCCGTCCGTCTGTCCGGCTGCACGCCCCTGCCCCGAGCGCACCACCACGCCGCAGACGCTGCCAGACGCCCTCGCCCGAGAACCGCGGCTTACGGGAGAATTCGGATGGGAATTCGGACGGTACAGCTGGGCTCGCGGCCACACGGGAGAACGGGCCTACAGGAGCCTCCCCGCGCACCGCAACGGGACACCAGGCAGCGGCGGGGGGCGACTGCTGGGGTGACAAAGTACCGAAATTGGGTCCTTCCCTCACGATCCGCAGAAAGACCAAGTGGGGGTGGATTTCAGAGCCAAGGACGAAATGGAAACACTGAACTTTACGAATGAAACCCAGCAGGGTGTTCACAGAACTCGCAGTTCTCGCCGAGTTCTACCTGTGCGCTCATACTAGAGGGAAGGAGTCCTGAGCCAGGCGCACGAGGACACACCACACACCGTAAAACGGGCCAAGCTGATCCCTTAAAACAAACGCCCACGGAGCAAAGGCCACTCGGATCGATGAGCCACGCACGGACCGAGTGAAGGCGACTGCCTCCGATTATCACCAGCAAAGGCCAGAACCATGGGTGTGAGACGCCCGACAATCAAGGAAACGCAGATTAAAACCCAAGAGGTCATTGCATACAGATTGGCAAAACTGTCAGTCTCCGGCTCGACCACGTGCTGACAAGGACGAGTGAGCACAACACGCACGTCCTGCTCCGGGCGCGGTGAAGGCAGTTTGACAGAATCTAGTAAAAATAACGATAAGCACATCAGATGACTCGTGATACATTCTAAGGAAGCGGATCTCAAAGTGGGGCACCTGGGGCCGGCCCCGTGTGAGCAGCCCTCCTGGTGACGGTGGGGCTGGCTCAAGTTTGGGACCTGCTGCCCTAAAGAAACTCCCCTCATCTGCACTGAGACACACGAGAATGTCCTTAATTGTGGTTTTTTAATGAGAAAAAACTTGAAACGATGAAAACACCTATCAACACAGTGAATATATTTCCATATATTCATTCACTAGATCTAGAAATCTATTTACGAGTGAAATGAACAAACGCGGCTGAAACTGGACGGTATGGACGATGATCACGCCGCCTGCCGAGAACGCAAGCAGGGGGCGCAGCGCCCATCCGCGTCCACGCGCAGCGGGGGTGGACGGACACGTGGGGGCGGCTGGTCCCCCTCGGGGGCCTTCACCCGTGTGGGCGCTCGGTTAGTACGTGGGTGCTTATGTTACTCCTTATACCTCTGTGTATGTTTGGAATATTTCATAACATTTAAAAAAATATCTGAAGCAAGTAAGGTAAAATTATTAAAATGTTAAATCTGGAACAGGAATATGGGACATTTTCAGTTCTTCTCTGGATTATTTAAAATACTTCCTAATTCAGTGAAAGCCAGTAATGGGTCACAGTAAATTTCCAAGTTCTAAATAAAACCCTCATGGGGAGATAATCATGAAGTTCAACCCATAAGCTGGTGACTGTGTTTTGAGATACCCCTCCAGTCAAGATCGTACCCTTGGGGGGGGCACTATATGAATTCTAGTTTGGTGCATTTTTATCTATTAATTCTCTCTATTCTAACTCTGCTCATCTTACCAGCAGCCCACACAGCCCCTGCTTCTCTTTCCCAAGCACTGGGTCCCTCCTGGAACATCCAAGGGCTGAGTCAGGGCGTCTCAGGGCGCAGGGGGGCACCCCTGGCTCCAGACTTTGACTTTGCTGAGTTCCATAGGGCCCCCCGGGAGCCCGAGGTCCACTGTGGGAACACAGAGATACAGAGCAGGGCGTCTGCAAGGCGATCTATCCATTACTGGCTGCACTCTCAACATACCCTAGCGCTCGGCAGTAAAGAAAACGGGAGTCATGTCAGGTGGAAGACGGGTCAGGACCGCCCCAAGCCCCCGGGCCCTGACTGCACTCAGAACCGCTGGGCGCCGCTGGCTCCCGGGTCCCCTCTGCGGCTTGGCCCATCCGTTGCCTTTGTGCCCGTCCAAGTGAGGGATGCTCCGCGCTCCGTGCGTTCTGCAGCCGCACCCCTGCCCAGGGCGGCCCTGAGGTCCCTTTCCTCTTTACTCAGATACTTTTCTGGGTAAAACTTCCCATGCCTTTGTCTTCATTAAAAAATGATGCTTTGGAAAGTGAGAAAAAATTCAGACTGCTACTTCTGGTTTAGTGGAAGGAGTCCAAATACCATGTTCACTATGGAGATTTTTGATCTCGACTGATTCTCCTCCAGGAAACCTCCCCACATTCGTCCTCCGGGAGGACTGCTCCGGGAGACAGGCGTGGGGACTCGCCAGGCCGGGAGGTCCCGGGGACGGCTCCAAGCAGCCCTGCGGGGAGACGCCTGTTACTGTGACTGTCCGTCCCACTCTGGCTGAAGCAGAAAGCTAAAAAGCCCAAATCTTCCGGTTTTCTTCTTCAGTGCTTTCAAAACCACACAACTTGGCACCATGTGCCTTTTTTTTTTTACCTTAAAAAAACGAGCCCAACACTTTGAAATGTAAAGGCGGCTCTTTTTTAGGTGTCCAACTCCATAACCATTCCGTCCCTTCGTATTTAACTGATGTCCGTTCAAGAGCTGCTGGCTGAGCACGTCCCTGAGCTGGCCACGGAGCGTCCCTGCGCCCAGGGGCTCGGCGGCAACCGAAGGAGGGACTTCTGAACCCGTCCTGCCGCCACCTCTTCGTCGCTCGGCGCACTCCTGGCTCCCGGTGCCAGCGGGCGCCACTGAAGAGGCACGTCCGTCTTCTCTCTGCTCCTCTGGGCCTGAAAACGCGCCGAGCGCTCCCAGCAGCTCGGGGAAGGTCTGCTGAGCGAAGCTGACCACGGGGTAGCCCTTCCCTTGGGGGCCCCACGTCCTCCAGGCCCTCGCGGTGCCGCAGGGTACGTTTGTCAGGCTGTGCATGTCCCTTACGGCCTGGATGTCTGTAGCCCCCCGGGTTCCCATGTTGAAGCCCTACCCCCAGCGTGCCGGTGTCTGGTGGGGGGGCCTCTGAGAGGCGAACAGGCCGAGATGAGGATGGGGGACTCCCCTAAGGGGACTAGCGCCCTCTGAAAAGACACGCCCGGGGCGGGGGGGCTCTCACTGTCACTTGGGGTTACCGGGAGACGCAAGCCAGGAAGAGGGTCTCTTCCCTGGAAACCGAATCTGCCAGCACCTTGACCTTGGACTTGAGCCTCCAGAACTGTGGGAAGTAAACATCAGCGATTTAAGCCCCCCCGTGTGATGGTTGGTTACGCGGGCTCACGCTCAGACGGCCTCCTCCTCACCCCTGCCCACGACAGGACCCAAATCCCTGCAGCAAACACGGGCCGCTCACTCCACAACCAGCACGTGACACTGGAGCGAACGGATACCACGCGTACTCTGAGGAAACAGGCAGCCTGGCTTTTCTAGATAAAGACAGACTTCAGATCGGCAGCACAGAACAGGGAAAGAGCCAACTCCCGGAGACAAAGACGCTCACCCCCAGATCTGTCCGACCCACCGCAAGAAAAGCAGCGTTAGCCACACAACGCGCTCTCTGGTGCGTTCCGAGGCGTTCAGATACCACTTTTCATCTGTGTTCTCTACATTATTGTCCTTCCTCGTCTTTGATTTCTTTAGCCTCTCCCGGGGCGGGGGGACGGGGGGGACACCAGACTGAAAGACAGGGAAGGACAGCGTGAGGTGACAGAGGTACGTCAGGGGGTGCGGTGAGGGGTGGGGGAGCCAGGGAGTCCCGGGGAGAGAATGGAGACTGAGGACAGATTTGGGGAGGAGGGGGTCTCTGGGGTGCCGAGGGGCAGGTGAGCAGGGAAGGCCCGGCCGTTGCTGCAACTGGCGGCTCCTGCCCGAGGGGAGGAGAGGCCGCCGCCCCGAGCGCTCCTTCCGAGGCCTCCAGGTCGTAGAGGTGGGATGAGGGGCCCCGGCGCTGATGCCTCCCCTGCTCCGCCTGTTCCCGGGAACCAGCGAGACGCACAGACTTTTATGCATCTAACTGTGCCGCACACAACCACGTATAAAGGTAAAGCATGGACACGCTCAGCCGGGGGACTGGTTAAGCGGAGCACGGCACATACATCCGGACGGTGAAGACGCAGCTTTGAACACGTACCCTTTTAAAGAACTTTTAAGAACACGGGGAATGATCCCCGTGCAATGTTAGGATGGAGACAAAACCAGACATATGTACGGTGTGACGGCAATTATGTAGAGAGATTGGGAAGAACCACCCCGGAAATAGTAACAGAGATTATTCTGTGCTGTAGAATTAAGGGTAATGTTTGTCTTGTTTGCCTTTTTTTGAAAAACGTATTTTATGTTTTCTAAGTATGTCCAACTAAAGCCTAGAACTACAGCAAGACGCAAACACCACGATAAGACAAATGTGCCATGACATAGCCACTTTGAGTTCTGGGGACTGTTCCCCATGCCCCGCCCGGGGCGCACAGTGCGACACTGTCTCTGTGCCCCCAGGGAGGGTCCCCGCGGCCAGCAACCCCATCCCCCACTTGCCTCTCCTCTCCGCTATCTGCAGGTAACCTGTGGAGAGGTACTGCTCCATGTCCTGCTGGAAGGCCTCCTCGAAAAACTTCTGCCGCTCCTTCAGCTTCGCTTGCTGAGTGTGCTCCATTTCCAGAACCTTCTGGGCGTGCTCGGCATCGAGTTCAGCTAAGGAAACAGCACAGTCTGGGTCAGGGTTTGAGAAGGGATGCAGACAGAAAGGGGAATAGATTTGTACTCCTGAGAGCCCCTGAGCTGAGAGGCTGGTGCCCGGACGGAGATGCAGGCAGCCTCCCCTCCCCCAGTCTGGGGCACTTCTTCCCGGGCCGTCCCATGTGCTGTTCCCCGCTCCCCCGGCCTGGGATGACCTTCCCTCCACCACCTCCCACCCCGTACAGACCCGCTGCTCATCTGCCAAGACCAACCTCTCCGTTAACCCTTCTGCATGTTGCAGCCATCGAACTTCAGAAGCTTCTAGTACAACAGGTGAAGACTCGGGCCTTCAGGCAGACAGGGCCCTTAGCCCGCGCAGAGCCGGGAGCCCAGGACTGAGTGAGTTAAGGGGCAAGGACGCAGCTGCTGTGGCGTCACAGAGACGGGCCGTCTGGGCTTTGGCCTGATGGCCTCACCAGCCATGCAACCCGCCTGACGCCGGTCAGCCTTCCTCAGCCTCACGGGATTTGGGACAGACATCTGAAGCCAGGCCTGACGTGCGACTTCAACGGAATAATGCTGGAAGGACTTTACGATCACAGGGAGCGGGATCCTTCAAGATCGGGCTGAGTCAGTAAGAGCAGGCAGGAGCCGCGGCACGCCAGCGAGAACCCCCACCGGCCCGGCCCTACACACCTGCGGCTTAACCGTGCTCAGCGCACCCACGCGGAGCACAGCCCACGGAAGCTGGGTCCGGCGTGCACCACCCTTCACCTCGTGCGTGCACCAACGGTTACGAATTCTCGCGTCCTCTCTACTTCACCTGCTGGTGGGCCGCATCCTAAGGCGGCCCCCATGACCCCCGGCTCCCTTGGGGCACCCACCCCGATGACCCTCGGACCGTTTCTACGTGTGATTTTACTGCCACGATGAGCTTATGCGCCGCGGCACAGCTGACGTGAAGAAAGAGAGGTCATCGGGGCAGGCCAGGGCGGGAGAGCAGCCCCCGGCGGGCCACCAGCGCGAAAACAGCCGCAGCTCCGCCAACAACCTGCCCGAGCTCGGAAGCGGGTTCTTCTCCAGACTCTCCAGAGAGCCATGCGGCCGGTCAACACCCTGCTGTCGGCCTGTGAGGCAACGGGCGCCTTGACGACTGACCTACAGCCGGCGAGCGAAGACCTCCGTGCTGTCTATGCAAACCACGCAGCGCGTGCTGGTCTCTGACGCAGCACCGTGGGAACACTCCAGATACGCCGCGTCAGTCCCAGCCCCTGCCCGCAGTGGACTGGCTGAAGAATCCGAACATGACGACTTGAGTTACTTCCCTTAAACAAATACTTTCCAACAACTACCCTGCCGCAGACACGACGCCAGCCTGAGTTTGCAGAACGGAACGTCTCAGCTACCTTACTGTCGTGGAATAAACGGAGGGCCCCAAACACCGAAAAGTAATTAGACTGAAGACATTATTCCCCACAGTTGACCTCTGGGGAGTGTCACATCTTCGGGGTGTTAGAACTCCTATAACTCAATTAAAAAAAAAAAAACCAATCCAATTAAAAAATGGACAGAGAATCTGAATAAACATTTTTCCAAAGAAGACATACAAATGACCACCAGGTACATGACAAGATGCTCAAACATTACTACCCATCACGGAAATGCAAATCAAAACCACAGTGGGGTATCATCTCACGTCCATTAGAATGGCCATCACTGAGAAGAGGTAACAGGTGTTGGCGAGGATGCGGAGAAGGGGGGCCCCTCATGCATTGCTGGTGGGAATGCAAACTGGTGCAGCCACTCTGGAAAACAGTACGGAGCTTCCTCAAAGAATTAAAAATAGAGCTACCCTACGATCCAGCACTCTCACGTCCAGATTATATACCCAAATGAAATGAAAACAGCTTATCCAAAAGATAATCTGCAGTCGAGCATTATTCACGATTGCCAAGATATGGGAATAACCTAAGTGTGTGTCCAGAATGGATGGATGTGGTGTGTGTGTGTCCGTCCACACCCATACAATGGAATACAGCTCACTCTAAGGACGAAGGAAATCCTGCCGATTGTGACACCATGGATAGGCCCTGAGGGCGTCATGCTAAGTGAGACAAGTCAGACAAAGGCAGATACTGCATACTCCTTAGATGTGGACTCTAAAAAAGCCAAACTCATAGACACGGAGAGTACAGTGGCGGTTACCAGACACTGGGTGGTGGGGCAAATAGGGAGATGTGGGTCAAAGGGTACAAACTTGTAGTTAGAAGAGATCTCATGTAAAACACTGGTTACAGTCAACAGGGCTATATTACATACTGCAAAGCTGCTAAGAAATTAGATCCTAAATGTCCTCACCACAAAAAAGAAGTGATGATTTTGGGAGGTGACGGAGGTGTTAGTGGACGCTACAGTGGGAGTCGGACTACAACACACACTCGCATCAAATCGACACGTACATCTTGAACCCCTACAATGTTAAATGTCAATTATGTATCAATAAATAATCTCTGGGGCGTTATCAAGTGGCATTTTTTTAAAGTAGGCTCCACACCCAGCATGGAATTCACAACCCTGAGATCCAGATGTAAGCTGAGATGGAGTCAGATGCCCAACTGACGGAGCCACCCAGGCGCCCCCAAAGTGGTTTTTATTTTTATTTTTTAGAAGATTTTATCTATTTCTTTGACACGCAGGGAGCCTGATGTGGCGCTCGATCCCAGGACCCTGCGATCACGACCGGAGCCCAAGGTAGCAACTTAACTGAGCCACCCAGGTGTCCCCTTGCAGTGATTTTTAACAACAAAAAATACATAGAACTTACAGTGAACGATGGTCTACAAGGCCCCGTGTGCTCTGCCTTAGTCCCCTCACGGCCTCCACCAATACCCAACACCGCACTTCACAAATGCTGAGAACGACGTAATCCTATATGCATGATATACCTTAAAAACTCAATAACGGAGGTTTTGGGGTTTTTTTAAGATTTTTATTTATCTAAGGATGAGAGAGAGAGAGAGAGAGGGCGAGCGAGCATGAGTGGGGTGAGGGGTGGAGGGAGAAGCAGACTCCCCGCTGAGCAGGGAGCCCGATGTGGGGCTCGATCCAAGGACTCTGGGGTCAGGACCTGAGCCAAAGGCAGATGCTTAACCAACTAAGCCACCCAGGTGCCCCAATGGAGTAGGTTTTTAATCCCAAATCAGTCTCCAGTACTTAGAATATTCTGGGCATTCTCACGAACTAGCATTAACCAAGCAACACCAACAGAAAGGAAATCTTCCCAACTTCATATAATTACAGCTATTACACCTACAACGTGCCTTCTATTCACACTACTTTAATCACTATGGGCATTCGCTATATTTCCATGTCACCCTAACTAACCCCACCTCGTAGGTTTGTTTACAGGGAGACGGTCTGGAAGGAGCTCAGGCTTTAGAACCAGTCCAGGGGCCATCCTAGCCCTTTCAGCAGACATTCCTGCAGAGGCCCGCACGTTCCCGTCTGCACCGCTCTCCGCTTTTCTGCTCAGGGTGTTCTCGGAGTCTCGGGGAACCTCAAGGCACAGAGCCCAGGAGTTCCGGGGAATTAACACAGCTCTCAACCAACGGGTGACAGGAGTCGGTGTATCAATGCTGCAGTCTCCCATCCTCTGGACGGACAATTCTAGGAGGCATTCTGAACACTTCTCGGAGATCCTGGGGGAACTGCAGCTCCCTGGCTAGAGCGTGGACTTTACTAACACATCCCCATCTTGGCTCTTCCTCCTGCACTCACTCTCTGCGTCCTCACCCCTGCTCCCCGGGATCGCGGCCCACACACACCACCTGCAGCCAGATCCTCATCCCAGGCTCCGCTGCTGGAGCCCACGCTAGCCTGTTGAGGACTAGCGATCACGGAACCTGTCTGAGCATCAGCGTCCTCTGTACGAGAAAGGTACGAACACCTATTCCCAAGTGGCTGGCAGGACTAAACGAGGGAACAGAGGTGAATCACCGGGCACACAGCATTGACCAAGATTCCGGCAGCATTATTAGAAATAACGGACTCTTGAACAGGAACATTACGAGAACGGAAATATGAGCCAGGATGTGTACAACACTGAGAACTGCCCCAGCTCCCCCAGCCCCACTCACACTTCAGAATCAGTCACCGTTCAGTGCCCTCACGAAATCTGCATGGAACTGAGTGGCCTCATAAGAGGGGAGCGAGGGGACTGAAGAGGACGTGTCTTTACTTGCTTCACTTTAGCTGTCAGCCTCTCTGCTCAAATGCTTCCTGGCTGCCAAGCGCATGAGGGTAAGTCAGCCCTAAAACACGACACAGGCGTCGAACACTTCAAGCGAAGTTCAATTAATCCTTAACAAAAAAATAATTCCAGAATAAGCAGCTCAAAAACAGAGATCAATGGAGAAATCATCAAAGGGGTTTTCACTAAAGAATACCTTGTTTTAACCGAATTAATGTTTCCTACAGATAGCTTGAAAACTTTTCATTCTTCTCAAGACTTCTGCTTCAAAAGTTCAGTTCTCTGTTTCTGTGTTCTAAGTCCTATGTTTTTTGTTTTTAAGATTTTTTATTTATTCTCGAGAGACAGAGAGAGAGAAGCAGAGGGAGAAGCAGGCTCCCCACTGAGCAGGGAGCCCGATGTGGGGCTTGACCCCAGGACCTGAGATCATGACCTGAGCTGAAGGCAGACGCTTAACCAACTGAGCCACCCAGTCCTAGACGCCCAGTCCTATGGTTTTTTTGTCTTGGGTTTTCTATAATGGAATGAAATCTAATCCTGTGTCAACCCTCACAAAAGCCGGGGGTAGATCAGGGAATTTAAAATGACTTAAGGAAGAGGAAGAAGATCACTAGTTTTCATTTTCAAGCAGGTGACGCAGTCATTACTGGAAATACTGCCCACCGCCCGATGTCGGCTTGTCCCTGATTTCCGAGCTGACCGCGTGGCGACGGTCACTGAGCAGCAGCACGGCCACCCGAACCAGCTCTGTGCTCAGGGTGACGATGAAAAAGCACATGGCAGATGGTAAACACAGCCGAGCCGCTCAGCCGTGCAGAAGCCGCACCCTGCCTCAGGCCTGAGTGGGGAGGTCCCAGTGCTGGTTCACCCTGCCGGCAGGCCAGCTCTCGCCACCGGACAGCCGCATCTGGGGCTGCTGCCACGGTGGGAGGCCGTCTGCGGGAGGATTTCAGATCTAGAGGTTTCATGGCATCCGGATTTTAGAATGACGATGGAAAAATATAAATGACGGAACATGCTCTACAAGGAAGAATGACCCCTTGTTCATGCTGAAGAGGTCATTCATTACACTGGGAAAAGCGAGACAAATACAAAGATCTAAAGAGCTTCAACATAGGGACACCTGGGTGGCTCAGTCGGTGAAATGTCTGCCTTCACCTCGGGTCATGATTCCAGGGTGCTGGGATCGAGTCCCGCATTGGGCTCCCTGCTCAACGGGGCATCTGCTTCTCCCTCTCCCTCTGACCCTCCTCCCCACTTGTGCTCTGTCTCAAATAAATAAATAATAAAAAAAAATAATAAAGAGCTTCCACATATAACCTTAAGGTTAAAAAGAAGAAAAACAAAGAACCCACACACTAGCAGCGCTAGCTTTCCTGACAGAAGGCAGGAGTGGTCATTTCACCCCGTTATCAGCGGGGTCCGCGCCCCCATGGTGGGCCCTGCTTCCTGTGACTGCCGCGTCCAACTCTAAACGATACTTTCTCAAAACAACAAAAGGTCCCGTTATGAGGGAAGATGGTATCATCAATTCTCAATTACAGGTCCTAACGGGCCACAAGGGTGGCACAGGATACATGTGCATAGAAATCCATGGCGCTCCTTTCAGGACCAGCTGCAAACCACTCCACACCTGCGCATTCTGACAGAGCCGGTGAGGACCGACAGCCGGTGAGGACCGACAGCCGGTGAGGACCGACAGACGGTGAGGACCGACAGACGGTGAGGACCGACAGACGGTGAGGCGTGAAGGGCTGAAATGGCCCCACGACTGCGGGCGGCAAAGAAAGGGAAGATGTATGGAGAACAGGATAAACCTCTCAGGCAGAGTTTATGATAATCTCTCAAATCCACAAAATCTTATAACAGAAACAGTGAAATTTCCTAAGTATGAGAGTTAAGAAAAATCCTGGTAATCTCTATATAACATTTAAATATCAAGCACATTTTTCATTCAGGCTAAATAACCAAGAATAAAAAGAATAAAAATAAATTCAAAAATCTAGACGATATCTACAATTCAGATGTTTTTCAATGGTTTCTGTGACAGTCGAGGCATGCGAAAGGATCCAGGCAGATCTCATGACATCTCTACATTTCTAAACACGAAGAGTAAGCAGGGGCGCCAGGGGCGGGGGGGGGGGGGGTTCAGTCGGTGAAACCTCCGACTCTTGATCTCAGCTCAGGGCTTGATCTCAGGGGTGTGAGTTCAAGCCCCGCATTGGGCTCTATGATGGGCGTGGAGGGTACTTAAAAAAAAGAAAAAGGTAAACAAATGCCTTTCCAGATGGTTTTTGATAAAAACTGCTGACAAACTGTCAAACCACACGACCACTAGAAGACCATACTAAACTGCGTCCGTGTGATAGAATTTAAACACTGGGATGAATGTTTTTCAGGCTTCTAACTATCTGCATTTATTTAGTAGGTTTTTATGAACACATGGAAATATTTTAATTCTTAAAAAGCACAAATAATAAGGTGAAAATCCCTCTTAAGTAACAACGAACAGATGACCTCTGCTAGCATTTGGTGTACGTGCATCAGATTTTCTTCTGTCCTATGAGGCTGAACTGTACCAAATTGCAACATCTGATCCCCGCCCCCTTTTTTTTGGTGCCTCTAACATAGTTGTTGTTGAACTTTTCACTTTGAAATAGTCACAAGCTCAAGGGATGTTGTCAAGAACAGGGTGTAGAGGGCAGCCCCACGCACCCCCACCAGGCTCCTCCAACGCTAACATCTTAGACAATTATGGTGTAACATCAAAACCAAAATAAATGACATGGGTACAACCCCCAGCGGTCATTCAGATTTCCTCACTCACTCGAGTGTGTGAGCATGTGCGTGTCGGGGGAGCTCTCTGCAGTCTTGGCCCACGTACAGTCCCGTGCAACAAACCACAATCAGGATACTCAGCGGTACCAGCCCCCCAAGGCCCCCTCATGTTACCCTCTAGTGACCACGCCCTCCCTCCTCAACCAGGAATCCGGTCTCCAAATGTATTATGTTATTTTACAAGCGTTACAGAATGGAATCATGCAGTATATATCCTTTTGGGATTGACTTTTTTTTCACTCAGCATAATTTCCTTGAGGTTCATCCCAGCTGGGGCACGTGTGGATAATTTGTTCCTTTTGATTGCTGGGTAGGATTTCACGGTATAGATGTATGTACCACAGCTTACCTATTCACTAGTGGAAGGACAGCTGAGCTGTTCCCAAATTTGACGATTATAATAAGCTGAGAACATTTGTGCACCAGTTCTTGGATGAAAATAGGTCACTTCTGAGAAGAAAAACTGCCCAAGAATGCAATTGCTGGGTCATAATGAACATAACACACGTGATTGACTGATGTATGTATGTATGTATGTATGTATGTATGTATGTATGAATGAATGAATGGAACCGCCAAACTCTCTCCCGGAGTGGCTGTTCGACATTTTAGCCCCGCACTGTGTACCAGTGACCTCATCCCGCCGCATCCTCGCCAGCGCGGTGAGACCTTCTAACTGTAATGCAGGCAGTTTGACCTTTCCTTCTCCTCTTCCCCAGAGTTAGAAACAACTCTGGACTTCCTCTTATTTTCAGTAATTGCTATTTTTCTAAAGGTACTTTTAGTTTCTCGAGATATTTCTTCTTTCCCTCCCCCTACTTTACTTCTCTTTACATTTGGACTTTAATAAATATTTAATTTTGGAAAAATTCTGTTCAGAAACTCAGGACTTTGATGAGGACAAAATATACAAGATTTCTTTCCAGTTTTAAAACCCACCTAGTTTTTTGGTTTTGTTTTTTTTTAACTAGTTAGCAGTAAATTAGTTTTCAAAATAAGGTATACGTGTACTAGCTTAAATTAGTTTTCAAAATAAGGCCTACTCAACCGTGTTTAAAGTCTCCCAACCTCCTGCCCCCACCTTTAAAAATGAATATAGATTGTCTTAGACTGGACCGAAAACAGACTTTTAATTAATGGTTTCCTAGAACTGGGGTTTTTACATGTGCCTTTTAAAAATTTCAACGTCTGTACCCCACATTTCTACAGTTTTCAATAGTGTTCTTCTAGCCTTCATCAACAATTAGTTGCCAAGACAGACTTATAAGTACTGTAAACCATACATTATTTCTATGAAAATTCTAAAGTAGTACAGAGCCCTTATTCCTCAGAACTGGTATTTTAAAAAAATTTTCCTGTGCATGGTAAAGTTAACAAAAAATTTTAAAGAAAGTTAAATGACTTTTTAAGAGAACTTTAACTCACCCTTCACACACACACACACACACACACACACACACACACACACGCACACACACATATACCCTTATACACATTTATCAAGAACCATTATTTTTTTTTACATGCAATTAAGAAAGGATGTTCCTTACCTAAAATACAGTCGTTTTGAATAATGGCAGGTTTTGCAGACAGTCAGAATAAACAACTCAGACAACAAAGCATTCATGGCAAGCCCTGAGGAGGCTCCCCAAAGTTCGGTCCTTCGGGGCAGCTCCTGGAGCAGCTGTTTCCTAAACCCGTATCACAGGAAACAAACACGAGCCCAATATCTGAACTTCTGGAACATTTTACAATTTCTCCCAACTGCCCTGAAGGAAATGACCACTATCCAGAGTATTAGCAAAATACACAGTTTTGTGTGCACAGCGTGTGCACGGTTTGCTGAAACCACGAGGCAGGAACGCTCAGCTGTTCATGGTCTTTCATGGGGGGGCAGGGTGCTCAGAAGACCCCCGTGCAGCTGGGAGCCTTGGGGCCCCACCATTCACCCCTCCAGGCCCAGGGCTTCCCATCAGTGAAAACAGGGGCGGAGGGCAGGGCTGGATGACTTCCATAAGGAGGTTATGTCCAGTTCTAAACACCACGGTTCTATTTTTACTTGCTTTTGATTGGGGAAGGAAGAGGTAATTCTAAATCCTATGTACTTTTTGGTAAAATTGTATGAAAACCAGATTAGCAGTAAGAAATCTGGAACCTTTTTAATTAGACAGTGACATTTCAAGAAAATTAGCTTCAACTGTTAACAAAAACCTGATGGTATTTTTGTAGTCATTTCCTGCTTAAACAATGATTAGAACCCCACAGCTTCAGATTAATGGACAAGTGAGAAGTGCAGTCGGTCTGCGGCCAAGGCTCTGTGAGTCATTACTCTGTCGGAACTCCACGAGCTCCGTGGGGGAGGCTGCCGGGAGAGCTTCGTGGTCTGAAATGAGGGCAGTGAGCCTCAAGCCTGAGGCTTTTCAGGCAGGGGATTGACACAGGACAAGACGGACAAGATGAGTCACTGTGCAAGGGAGTGGTTCAATGCCATTTGAAAGTGCTATCATTCTGGGATACGCTGACAAAAGATATCTTTTACAGAAACAATACATAAAAATGATAAAATATCAAGCCTATATCATGATATCCTATTCTTCGATGATTTCCAATTTTTTCTTGTAAGACTGAAAAAAAAAAAAAACCCACCCCAGTCTTGAAGCTTTGTGTTACTAATAGTTGGACAATACCCTAATTTCCTAGAATTTTTAAGTCAAATCAGATACTTTGCTGAATTTTACTTAGGGCATAGACCTACTTAATAATAACTACTGGGGCGGGAGGGGGGCATTAGATCTTTAGAAGAATTCTTTCAAACTCCAAAAGTATTTTTTTTTGTTACTACATGACAGACTCTATAAAGCGAAATATAAACCAGCTGCTTGCGTCTAAATGTGAAAATCAACTATTACAGAGCTCACTCAAATGGGTTATGGAGATAGTAGACCA
Source organism: Ursus americanus (assembly GCF_024610735.1). NCBI lineage: Eukaryota > Metazoa > Chordata > Mammalia > Carnivora > Ursidae > Ursus > Ursus americanus. The sequence continues at coordinate 19,075,944 of NC_142158.1, forward strand.
GGGGTTCTCAACCTCTAGTGGCATCAAAATCAGCTTGAGGGCTGGTGAACACAGAGATTGCTGGGCCCCGTGCCAGAGTTTCTGATTTAGTAACCGGTGGGCCAGAGAATTTGCATTTCTAACCAGTTCCCAGATGCTGCTGCTGCTGGTCCGAGGACCAGGCTTCTGAGAAGCACTGCTCTAGGTGAACGATAACTGTGCATCCACTTCAGTGGAAAAAGTAAATTTTTACTTTGTACATATATTTATACAATGGACAAGAAAAAATACAAGACGGGGAAGCTGGCACACTTCATGGAAATGACAGAAACGTCATCTCCTTGATCCCTTTCAAACTATCTGGAGTATCATCTAGAAAGGAAAATCTCCAGCAGCAACTGAAATGCAGAATCATAAACAAGCAGGACCTCTGGCCATCTCTACCGGTGAGAGACAAGGGCCTTCAGGCCAGGAGTCCCTCTGTAGCAGCTCGGGCTCACTCTGGGGCATCACTTACCGGCCCCTGCTCAGTGGCTCGGCAGCTTCATACAACAGCAGGAAACAAAAATGCTGCGACCAGATCACACCCGTCTCCTGGATTTCTGCCTACAGAGGCCGGTGCAAGTGAGAAGTCTTTTTTTTTTTTTTTTTTTTTTTCCCTTCCTTTGCTGAATTTGGATGAGCAGGAGAGAATATTTGTGGAACTGGATCCTTGGGTACAGCAGCTCCAGTAAAGATTCAGTATAAGTACTCTTAGTTTTTATTGATCCTTTCCTCCCAGAGACGGTCACTGTCTGTCTCTATCTGTTGTGCTGCTGGTCCCGAGGAGAAAAAGCACAGGGCCGAATGCAGGCAGAGGCTCTAGGAGCCTGCTGTTCTCGCTGGCCTCACGGACTGCGAGTTACCAGTTCTCACCAGACTGGGTCTGTCCAGACAGACATGGCTGTGGGTTAAGGTGCACACGAGGTAAAGGTTTTCGCTAGGCGACGTCTTAGAAGCTGAGGCTGTATAACCGGTCGAGTACCTAAAAATTATTAGAGTGCTCACCACCTAACTTGAACACGCCCGTGGTGGAATACGTTGGTCACAAAATAGGGTTTTTTTTTTTTTAAAGATTTTATTTATTTATTTGACAGAGAGAGACAGCCAGCGAGAGAGGGAACACAAGCAGGGGGAGTGGGAGAGGAAGAAGCAGGCTCATAGCAGAGGAGCCTGATGTGGGGCTCGATCCCACAACGCCGGAATCACGCCCTGAGCCGAAGGCAGACGCTTAACCGCTGTGCCACCCAGGCGCCCCACAAAATAGGGTTTTTTTGACACTAGGTCACCCCCCAACCTAAAGAAAATTTCGATGCAATGAGGTACACACAACCCCCAACCCGCTTCGGAATCGGTATGGCTCCGAGAGACCCAAAGCTTGGCTGAAGCTCTTAATGTGCATCTAAGGAAACCCGGGTGGGGTTTTCCTTTTGTCTTGTTCTGTCTTCAGAGCCTGGCTTCCAGCCAGTGAGAATGTCACTCGGGTCTCTGCCAACCAGAGACGCAGGTACCAGCGTGGTTCGTGAGGTTCCTACGGAACATCCTACGTACCTAACGGTCTATTTTAACTTGGTGGTCGCTTAAGTCTCGGCACAGCCTACAGTCTACGACTACATTCCCTCCCCCTCCCCCGGCTAATGGTTTAAGTTGTGGATATATTTTACATCTTATTTTGTGAATCCCTGGGCTGACTGTTAGATCTAGAGGACTTTATTACTTCTGTCCTTGACCGGTCATACTAGTTATGCAGGTGGGTGATCTATTACCTTCACTGCATGTTTACCGTTACCAGGGAGACTTTTTCTTCCGTAATATTCTTATTTCTAATGATGGCCATTTCTTTTCTATTTAAATAGGCCCATTTCGCACCCACTCTGGAAAATAGTATAGAGGTTCCGCAAAAAGTTAAAAATAGAACTATTTCTATGATCCAGTGACTGCACTACTAGGTATTTACCCAAATAATACAAAAATATTAATTCAAAAGGATACATGCACCCCAATGTTTTATAGCAGCGTTATCTACAATAGCCAAATTATGGAAACAGCCCAAGTGTCCTAAACTGATGAATGGATGAAGAAGATGTGGTGTGTGTATATGTATGTGTGTATGTGAATATATATGTATGTATATGTGCATATACATAAACATGTATATACACACATATATATGCACATAATGGAATATTGCTCAGCCATCAAAAAGAATGAACTCTTGCCATTTGCAACATGGATGGAGCTAGAGAATATTATGCTAAACAAAATAAGTCAGTCAGAAAAACACAAAGATCATATGATTTCACTCATATGTGGAATTTAAGAAACAAATGAGCAAAGGAAAATAGAGAGAGAGAGAGAGAGAGGCAAACCAGGAAACAGACTCTGAACTATAAACCAAACTGATGGTGACCAGAAGGGAGGTGGGTGGGGGGATGTGCTAAAAAGGTGGTGGGGATTAAGGAGGGCACTTGTTGGGATGAGCATCGGGTGATGCAGGGAAGTGTTGAATTATATTATACACCTGAAACTAATATTACACTGGATGTTAATTAAGTGGAATTTAAATAAAAACTTTAAAAAAATAGAGAAGTCCCTCTAATTTTCTTGCAGGGCCAGTTCAGTGGTGATGAACTCCTTCGGGTCTTGCTCGTCTGGGAAACCCCCTATCTCTCGTTCAATACTGAGTGGTAACCTTGCCATGTGGAGTATCTTGGTTCTACGTTTTTTTCTTTCAGCACTTGGAATATATTATGCCATTCCCTTCAGGCCTGCAAAGCTTCTGCTGGAAATCAGTTGATCATCTTATTGGGGGGCGGGGGGGGAGGGAATTCCCTTTATGCAACCACTTATTTTTCTCTTGTTGCTTTTTTTTTTTTTTTTAAATAGGCTCCATGCCCAGCATGGGGCTTGAACTCACAACCCTGAGATCAAGATCTGAGCTGAGATCAAGAACTGGAGGCTTAACCAACTGAGCCACCCAGGTGCCCCTCTGTTGCTTTTAAGATTCTCTCTTCACCTTTTACATCTGACATTTTGATTATGTCTTCCTGTGTGTCTCTTTGCGTTCATCGTATTTGGGACTTTCTGTACTTCCTGGACTTGAATGTCTTTGCTTCACCAGGATAGGAAAGATTTCAGCTATTACTTCTTCAAGTAGGTTTTCTGTCCCTTTCTCTCGCTCTTCTCCTTCTGGGACCTCGATAATGTAAATGTTAACATGCCTGATGTTGTCCCAGAGGTCTCTAACCATCCGCATCTTTTTTTGATTCTTCTTTTTGTCTTCCAGTTGGTTGATCTCCGCCACACCTTGTCTTCCAGATCACTGACCTGTTCTTCTGTGTCATCCTCTCTGCTGTTGACTCCCCCAGTGTATTTTTCACTTCAGTCATTGTATTCTTTGGCTCCGATTGGTACTTTTTAAAGCTCTTACCTCTTTGTTGAAGTCTGCACTGTGTTCATCCGTTCTCCTGAGTTTGACGAGCATCTTTATGACCATTACTAACTCCTTACCTGGTAGGTTGTTTATCTCTGTGTCATTTACCTCTATTTCTCAGGTTTCATCGTGTTCTTTCATTTGGAACATATTCCTCTGTCTTCCTCCTTCTGCCTCTCTGTGCTTGTTTCTACATATTAGGTACGTCAGTTACGTCTCTCAGGCTAGGATGGCTTTATGTAGAAGGTGCCCTGTGAAGCCGGGCAGTACAAACCTCCCCCAGTCACCTGCGCCCCCGGGTGCTTCAGGCGTGTCCTCTGTGTGGGCTGCGTGTGCCCAACCACTGTGGCCGGGCTACAGTTGGTGCAGATTTGCTGGTGTGCGTGCTGTCCCCCAGCATCGCAGTCTGCAAGGCCTGGGAGTGCTGGTGTGTGGACTTGGCCCTTGGTGCAGCTCTCTGCAAGGTCAGTTACAACTGCTGCCAACATTCTAGTGTGTGGGGCTGGCCCTGAGGTGGGGGCCGATTGGGGTGGCACCAGTCCTGGACTAGGCTACCTGCTGGGTGTGGTGGTGTAGGGGGCCCACTTGGGAGGGGCGCTGGTGGTGGCTGAAGCCACCCACCAGGTGTGGTGGAGCAGGAATTCCTTGGGAGGGGCACTGGTCAGGGTGGGCAGGTTGGGAAGGGCAAGTCCCCAGGGGAACCCCAGGGCAGGGTAAGCAGTCCTTGCACAGTAGATGGAGGGTGTCAGAAATGGTGCCCACAAGCACCTGGCCAGCCATCTAGAAGGGGAGTGAAAAAAATAATGGCACCTGCCAGTGCTTCCATCCCTGGAGAAAGTTCCTAAGATCCCTGCCCCACTTGCACAGGCCTTAAAACTAGTCGATGAATCTCCATGTGTAACTGAGTCCAATTTTAAAATGCTGCCTCTGTGCTGGGTCTTCGAGCGAGGGAGACTGTATCTGCTCCTTTAGGGGTGACGTCTCAGTTTTCCAAACGTCTCGCTGGTTGTCAAAGCGAGACGTTGTGTGGGCTTGTCTTCCTAGCTGTGTGGGGAAGGTCCCCTGAGCCGGGAAGCCCAGTGCGGGGCTGGGAGCCCTTATTCCTCGGGAGGGGCCTCTGCAGCTGTGACAGCCGTCCTGCCTGCGGATCACTGGGCTCAAGGTGCTGGGCTTGACAAGACTGCGTGTCTCCGTCCCTCCCGCCTGACTCGATGTGGCTTTTTGTGCATATCGTTAGTCGTGTAAAATCTGTTCTGCTAGTCTTCAGGTCATGCTCAGCCCTACTTGTTCTACACCTAGTTATTTTGGTGTGTCTGAGACAGATGGTGAGTTGAGGACCTTTCTACGCCACCATCGTGAGTCTGGCCTGCTTCAGACTTTAAATATCACTAAAGAATACTCAGTAATATTTGAAATAATCACCTTTAGAGATGTTTTTACTTATACCACATAATTACAAATTAAGTAGTTGAAAAATTACAATCTAGAACAATGGTTTCAAACCTTCTCAAGTTTAAGAGCGGGTGTACTTTCCCTGACGATTTACTGAGAAAATACATAACAAAAATCTATTACGATTTCAGAAGCATTTTTTTTAAGAGAGCACACACGTGTGTGCAGGAGTGGGGGAGGGGCAGAAGGACAGAGAATCTTAAGCAGGCTCTCCGTGATGTGGGCCTCAATCTCATGACACTGAGATCATGACCTGAGCCAAAATCAAGAGTTGGATGCTTAACCCACTGAGCCACCCAGGCACTCCTCAGTAAAGCACTTTTAAAATGACTCTGAATCCTATTTCCCACAACATTTACACACACTAGGAAACAGATTACTGCATATATTTGCAATAAAAAATATTTATTTATCACACAGGACACAAAACTAAATGTGCTTCTGGATGCAAGGGCCTCTCATTATTATAAATGTCCTCAAGCCACAAGTTGGAAATATTGTGCTTCTAAAAGGTTCGGCAACAGTCAAATCTCAGAATGCCTGAAAGCTGATCATATCTGTTGGAAATGTAATTATTTCCAGAAAATATTTTAGAAATGCGGATTTATCACTTTCCACTGCAAGCTGTTGAAAACTTATGAGCGAGTAACTTATGAATAAATTAGTATTATAAACGGCTGCCATAAGCCCTCACTGCCAGCTAGTGAGACAGCGACGAGAGATGGATCGCACGCTTCCCAGAAAGGCTGGTGGTGCAGCCGGCGGGGACGGCAGGACATGGCCCCCGAGTAGATCAGGAGTCCAGAAGCAGGAAGAAGGTGTACGAGGAAGGGACTGGTCGGGGGAGCTGCCAACATGTGGGGGCAGCCTGCTGAGTGAACTCACTTCCGGTAGTACTCCTCCCTGAAATTTCCCCAATTCGAGAGTGGGATGGTTTAACATGTTTCGTCTAAATTAAGTAGAATACGGTGTTCGGGAGCTTTGAGAAGATGCTGACATTCAAAAGTGAACATGAATGAGGTTTTCACATGCTTGCTTCCTCCCTAGATGGGGGAGACACGGTCAGGAAGACAGAGGAGTGTGAAGAAAGGAGGAGCGGGAGGGGGAGAGGCCAGCCACCGTGGGGGCCTCGGTAGGGACTTCTGGCCACGAAGGTTTTAATGCCTAATGGAAAGAGGAACCGGAAAGTGAAAGAGACAAATACGAAATGTCAGGGATGCAGTCCTCCTGCCTGGAAACGGGGTTCAGAGATTATTGTAGCCTCTGTCTTCCTGTTTCTTCCTGGCTCTTCGACTACATTGTATGCAGTGAAGACTTTTGTTAAGAACAGCTCAGAAACGAAAGCATCATTCAGTAAGTATCCCTAAGAAACTGCTCTCCCGGTTATGAATCCCATGTAACAAATCACGCTCCCTTCTCCTAGCGCTGCTCGGCGACTACGCTTGCCCTTTGCTCAGAGGCAGCAAAGCTCTGCCCAACCTGTGGGGCTCTGCCCACCTGCCCCAACCCCCAACAGGCCCAGCAAGTTGTAGGCTCTCTTTCCTCCGGGTAACTGATACATCTTTACTCACGCCATACGTGTGCCCTTGTCACTCGGCCAGACGCTAAGTTCCTTAAGGGCAGACACGATGTCTTTTAAGGGGATCAGGATATACCACCCTGAAATATGCCACTTTGGCATGGAGATTACTTTGAGCTGAAGGCAACTGAGAAACAGCAGATGTAAAGGGAAAGCTCTTTAACCTTCTCCTTTCTGTCTAAATGCGGGGTATAAACTTTCCACTGTAAAGTGTTTCCCGCTCTCATAACCGGAAGAGGAGGAGTCTTAATCCCTGGGGAAGACTCGTCATCAGAGAAGGCACCAACCTATGTCTGTGTGGCAAACCTTACTAAGTAACCTTCGCCTTCCATTAGGTCCCCCCATCTATGGACGTTCCTGTAATTCACCACCCCTGGGTGCCCAAATTCTTTGGGTCTTTACTCTTTATCCCCTCTGTTAAAACGGTATATAAGCCCGCAGGTCTGATTGCGGCCGTGGGTCTTCACTTCTTTTCTAGGAGGGCCTCTGTGTGCATGTAAAAATTAAAAATTAATGTCAAATAAAATGTGTATGCCTGTCTTATGTCAGGGCCCTAAGCGCTAAACCTAAGAGGTAGAGAAGAAAGTTTTTCCTCTGTTACACTTTCAGCCTGGCAGCTTAAGTGCCTAGGACGTATCAGCAAAAGTCGGATGAATGACTGGTCACAATCACAAAGTGCCACATGTCCAGGGGCAGGGGAACACCGGCTGCAGAGGCCGATCTAGGTAGCAGGCTTTCAACTGGTGGCTTGACTGCAAAGCCGCCTGAGGCAGGCACAGCATGCCAGATATTCGAGACACAGGGATGCAGAAGAGAGACAGCCACAGCAGCTCAGGAAACAAAGCGTGGCCACCAGGAAACGCGGGCCTGCATTCCCAGGGCTGAGAACAAACATGCGTCATCTCCAAGGCTAAATGTGGGAGTAGGGAGTGGCTACCCCAAGCTCTCAGGGGGGGCAATGGACAATGACGTCCAACTGGTCCATATAATCAGGGCATATTCAGAAACACCTGAGCTTACCAAGATTCACTGTGACCCAAAAATGCCATTACCCTGGGACTAGGGAAGGGTTGGCTGAGAAATCTGGGAAGCATTAAAAAGAGCATCCCGAAAAATAAAAAATCACCGCCAAATGATCAACAAAATACAGCCTCTGAATCACTCCCCAAAATTCCTACTTACAAAATGAAGCAATCAACCTTCCCTTTCCTTTAGGGTGACGACAAGTGAAAGTACGCAGAGAGACGGAAGGAGCTTTGAGAGTTTATTCAGAACAGTATTTAACCTGTAGGATATTTACCCATTCGGTGAAAAGTTCAACACATGCAAGAGATTATGGGAACTCCCTTGTGTTTACTCAACTAAAATGACAGCAATTCATATACAAGATTATTTTGTTGTACCGAGAATATAAGACAAGCTGAGCTAACAATCCTAAAATAAGATTCACAGTGTTTTGAAAACTGTGACGAGACAATGTCCTTTTCACGAATGCTCCAGAAAATGTCAACACTCCCTAGAATGAAGGCCTGCCCCCACCAATCCAATGGTGTAGTTCTGGAATGTTGGTGAGGTCCGGAGCTGACGGCCAAGAAAGAATTCTTGAGAGGTCTTTGGTGCAAAAAAGTGGTTTTCTAAAAGCACAGGAACAGGACCCGTGGGCAGAAAGAGCTGCCCTGGGGTTGTGAGGGGTGGCGATTATATACCTTCAAGTTGGGAGGGGGTTCGGAGCGTAAGTCTCTAAGGAATTTTGGAAGCGAGGTTTCCAGGATCCTGAGGAGTTAGCTATTGTTGGGAAAGGTCATTTATCGCTGTTTAGTAAAAACGCAGTCATGAGACCCTCAGATGTATATCGGTGGGTCATGTGCTTGGGGGAGGACTGCTAATACGTATCTGGGGGGGAGGGGATAGAGATAAAGGGAGCTTCCAAAGGAATTTCTAGATGTTTAAAGTAGACTCACAGGATCCTGGGGGGTCAGGCTAAGGTTGCCTTTTGCCCTTAGCAAAGTATCAACACGGAGGCAGCTGAGTTCCCAGAGGAAGGTCACTCTGCCTGTCTCAAGGACTTGCCAGTGGGCTGTCAGTAGTAAGGGAATGTCATAATTGTTCTTCTGCCTTTGTTTCCCACATCACCAATCCACAGGAATAAGTTGTTTTCGTGGGGTATTCCATGGCCTTCCACTGTTCTAGGCACAAAGCAGGAACTCAACACTGATTGTGAAATGAAAGAAGGGGCGGCCTTCAGGAAACACCCACTCGAGAGAATGGTGTCGTCTAAGCCCAAACACAAGTATTTTCATTTTATCACTGTCTCTGTTTGTATATCCTCATAAGGAGAGAAAAACAAAACACACAAACAGAAAAGGTCCCCACTCTTGTCATTTTATGAAAAAGTCTGCCTAAGAATCCAGTAAAGCAAGTAAAGTTTACTCTAGGAGACTAACACATCGGGAACACCACCCTTAATTTTACATGTCCTTTAAGGATGTTATTGTATAAACTAAGGCCCTGGATAAAGAGACAAGATTTTAAAGCACTTAAAAACACAAACTCCGTATCATGTGAGGATGATACAACATACACACTGTTTTAATCTCAGGGGAGCTGAACGCGCACAGTATTGCAGAGAGAAGTGATTTGATCAGCATTTGGGGTAAACAGTTTCAGGACTTTCAATGTCCTTTATCCACCTTCCCCTGTCTGCACACGAACAACTCTGTTTATTCTTCGTGCACGAGGCAACTAATAACAAGGCTCCTGACAGCAGATGAGCTTTCCCTTTTTGGCTCAGAAAGCTTTACTATTTCTTACATTTACTTATAAAAACCCATGTGGGTTCCTTAGAAAAAGGCCCACAGGTCTGATAGTTAATTTCTTATGTCTTTTTCATTCCCCTCACTTCCTGTCCTAAACCTAATTTCTTCCATTTATGATCATGGGTACGCCACAAGAGATGAAGTATTTTCCAATTTACTAGAATCTCCTGACACTCAAAATTTACCTGCATTTACCATTTAGACATTACAAAGTAAAATGACCCAGCAAAGGGATTTCAACATCCTATTCTATTTTCCTTTCTTTACAGCAGCATTTCGTTACTTGTTTTTCTCTGTAACTTCAACCAGCAGAAACCTTTCTCTTTGTATACTTCAGAAAACTATAAGAAGGGCCCTATGTTCTCTGGTATCCATCTCACACACAGAATGAAAAGCACTTAGTAAAAATAATACATTTTAGTTTTCTGAGTAAGACACTTCTCACCCTTGGCCTAGAAATCCCAGTGCTCTCTGTTGTATTCTGGAAGATAAAATGAATTAGATTTACTGTAATCCCCTTGAGAAATAGTAATTTGCTTCTATTAATTCACTGAGCCAATCAGAGGACACTCAGAGAAAATCACAGAAAAGATTCTTCCACATTTTGTGCTTCAAAACTAAAATAAAAGCTCAGCATTTGAACTGGATACTGTGGTCCTTGAAAACGTCTCACAATCATCTTTTGTTGCATGAGTGGATTAAAAGCTCACAGTCTGTGTTGCTTTCATTGTTCTCTTGTATTCACCAGACTCAGTTACATTTCCCCCATGACTTCCTGAATTAACAGAACAGGTGGGTCAATCCTGTGCTACCAGGACTCCAGATTATGAGCCATGCTTACCCAAAGATGTTCTTCCCACAACAAAGGGACTTGCCGTTCTTTGTTATGTAGCAGAGTGCTTAGCATATAGTATATACTTTTTTTTTTTCCTAAATGAACGGATGTATGAATGAATAAGTAACTTGCTTTCAATTTTCCCCAAAGTTTTATGAAGAAGGAAAGCAGTAAAGGTGTTTAAATGAAATTGCTGGCAACAAACTCTACCTCCTGCTGGAAAAAGAAAACCCAATAAGCACAACCAAAAGTACGTGTGTGCTAGGGAAGGGCGTGCAGCCCAGGCACTGGCTCACTTCCCCTTATTAGAACCTCCTGGCTGGGAAGCATGAGGGACCATGTAGAATTCAAGGCAGCCTCCCGAACACCAAGGGGGCGCTCTCTCGTTTCACAAGCCCACGTGGCCCAAGCTGCCACTCTCTCTCACTAACCGGGCAACAACAGCCCTCTAGCTGGTCAATCCAAATCCACACTGGCTGCCTTCCTAAACCGTTTCTGCACAGCAGCCAGAGCGTCCCAGAAAGCAAATCTGATCATGTCATTCCCTCTCTGACCCAATGGCTCCTGGGAGTGAAACCACTTAAAAGCCTAAAGCTGAACAAAAATCAAAATGGCTGCACTACCGCTTCAGCAAAATTCCATTTTAAAGGAAACTTTTCCCTCTTGTCCACAAACCTCCCTCCCCCCTTCTTAGCCTTTTGTTTCAGGAACCTGGTATCACCCTACAGACATGACAAAGGAGGCTGGCAGAACGAACACAATTTATATCAAACCCAGCTAGATCTATATTTCTCTAGAAAACCCCGCCGTGCCTTCCTTCGGAAAGGCTCGCAGTTTTTGAAGGCCTTGGCCTGCTGCAGCCTCCTCTGCCCGGCAAAGTCATAAAGCTACTGTTCCTCTTCATTCCAGGCTCTGTCTTCGAGCTCTATTTTGGCGCTGAAGCAGGGAGGTCGGTTTTCTACAATAGGAGGACTGCCTCCGGGCCTACATCATCTGATCAGCTCTCCAGTCAGGTACCACTCAGGCACTCACTGCACCCAGCGCTCAGGGCCTTGTTCTACCTCACTGAACTCGGCACAATCCTGCCAGCCTGGAGCTGTGCACATGCTGTTCCCTCCAGTGGGAATCTCTTCCCGCTCCTCTTGCCTCCTACTCAGCTTTTAGATCACAGCTTAAGTACCACTTCCTCACACAAGAACTCTCTGGCCTCCATGTCACTTAATAGTGACACCAAACCTATTACAAAACCTCGTAGGAAACGGCTGGGAGAAAAGCCTCGCAGCCTTGGGTTAGGCAAAAGGTGCTTGGACACGGCAACAAAAGCAGAATTCGTTAAATTTTTTTTTGTTCAAAGGGACATTAAAATTAAAGTTTTGTGTTTCAAAATAGACAAGAAAATGAAAAACTAAAAGCTGAAAGAAAATACTGGCAAATCGTCCTTCCGATAAAGAACCTGTATCCGAAATATATAAAGAACTCTTTTAACTCAGTAAGACAGCCCAATTAAGAAACGGGCAAGATATTTCAATAGTCATTTAACCAAAGAAGATACCCGGATGGCTCACAAACACATGAAAAGATGCTTAACACCATGGGTCAGCGGAGAGGTCCAAACCGAAATCACAGGAGAGACCACCCCCCCCCCCCCGCAACAGCTCTGTCCGAAAAGACGCTCGGTCAGCAGTGCTGGCAAGGATGAGGGAAAACTGGGGGGCTGGGGGGAGTGCAGAAGGAGAAAACCACTATGGAAAACAGCGCAACAGTTTCTTTAAAAAGTGAAACGGAAACTTATCCTACCGCTCGGCCATTCCACTCTGAGGACTCATCCTTCCCAAGAGCAAGGAAAACCTACGTCCACATGAACACTCGCGCCTGAATGTTTACAGCACTAGTGTTCAGAACAGCCGCAAACCGAGAACAATCCAACTGCCCTTCAACTGGGGAATGGATAAGCAAAAGGCGGCATATGCCTATAATAGAATACCGTTCAGCAACGAAAGGAACCAAGCACGGATACGAGCGACCGCACGGATGAGACGCAAAGACATTCTGCTAAGTGAAAGAAGCTCATTCCATTGTATGGAATGGCCATGAACAGACAGAAAGCTGGCTCGTGGTCATCTGGGGCTGGGAGCAGGCACTGACTGCACACGGGCAGGAAGGGATCTTTTCTTCTGGGGCTGATGGAAATGTCCTAAAACTGGATGTGGTGATGGAAGTGGGGAACACAGGCAGAAGGAAGTGTAGATCAAATTAAATGTCCTTATGCAGCCCACTGACAAAATACTTGAGGCGGGCAGACTACGACATTCTCCGTGGAAACTTCCAACTGTCTTAAGGTTAATGCTTTGCCAGAGGGAAAAACAACCTTAGCTTGTCAATAGCTAGGCCTCTAGGATCCTGTCAGTCTTCTTTAACGACTGAAAGCCCTTTTGGAAACTTCTCTTTGTCTTTACCTCCCCCAACTCCGAAGTATACAATCAGCCACCTCTCACAATCCCAGTGCAGCTCTTTCTCCCCAGGAAGCCTGTCCCTGTGCTCTAATAAAACTTCCTTTCTGCACCGAAATCATCTCAAGAATTCTTTCTTTGCTGTCGGCTCCAGACCCCACATTCCCTCCATCAGTGAAGACTGCACAGCTCTGTAAATTTACTAAAAATCGAACTATACACTTAAGATGGGCAAATCTTATGGTATACAAATTTCCCCTCACCATAGCTGTTAAAAAAACAGAAACAAGACCTCATGTGACTGTGTGGCTCTCCACAACACCTACTCCAGCGTCTGGCGTCCTGGGCACTCGGGGGGGTGGGGGTGGGATACACAGTCCTCTCAAGCACTGTGCTTCTTTTACAAGAGGCGGCCTTACACGGTAGAAAGAGCACAGGCTCAGAAGTCAAGACCATGTTCAAACACTGCTTCCCCACCTCCTTGCTGGGTAATTTTGAGAAGTTCCTTAAAATCTCTCAAATTCAGTACAATAGGGACAAGGATACTGTGGTTGTTGGGAGGACTAACAACGACGTAGGTACGATATGGCTTCCGTCCCCTTCATTCCACTGAAGACGCTCTTCTCAAGGTCATCAACAGTTTACATGTTCTTTGCCAGTTCCTAAGGACATAGATGAGTCTCCATATTTCTGTAAAGATGACAAAGCTCAGCACTTTCTCCAACATCTAATCATTCCCGACTCCAATCAACTCTGCTTCCAGAGTATCTCCTGAGTCCATGTTTACCTCTCCCATCACTGCTGCCTCCATCCGAAGTCCCACTCCCTATAGTACCTTCTATGCCTAACCTTTCCCCCATCTGTTTTCCACACAGCTAACGAGAACCAACAACAGTCCTTTCCCTACATACCCAACTACAGTGATTTCTTCAAGTTACAAATCAGATGTTACCCCCTCCCATACACTACTTAAAATCTTTTGTTGCCTTCCATTTGTTAAAAGAAAAAAAAAAAAAAAAAAGGAAAACCACAGGCCCAAAATGGTGTCACTTAGACTGAGTTCCCAAATGGGGGCTTCATACCCAATCTAACTGCAGTTTCGACCTCTGCTAGAAATGTGGCCTTAGCTGGTCACTCAGGCATTTTCTGGTCAGCACCAATGAAGTCATCTGTAAGTGAGCCCTCTCTAACCACCAAAGGAAGATGAGGTCATCTGTGTAAGATCTCCTGCCCTTTTCCCTGAAGGAAAGTGACCTTGCCTGGAACAATCCTTTCTTTTCTTTTGCTAACTTCTCTGCCCTCTTGTAAAAACCTTCCAATTCGTACAACTCTTCAGTTCCTCCCCTACTTGCTAGATGGGATGCTGCCCAATTCACAAGCCCAATTCCCAAATCGCTTGACACCAATTAGATCCTCAAATGTAGCTGAATTTTTGTTCTTTAACAATGACCTACTCATCGGTAGAATGCCTGGCACGTAGTGGGCAATCAACAACGAACCTTACTCCTTTAAGGTTTACAAAATAAAATGACTGTTCACCCAGTGTCTTCCAAGCTCCTTTCCTAACAGCCCCAAGATGATATGGAGACTCCCTCCTGTTCCAAATACGTCCAGATGTGCTCTTACTAAAGTGACTACCTCATTATATATTCTCTAATCTCTTCCCTTGAAGGTAAGAATCTTTTCAACTCTGAATTCCTAACGCTTAAAGACAAGCACAAATCTTTGTTGAATCAACAAACACTGATTATGGCAGAAATTCATTTTTAAAAACTTTGGGTTTTCCCTGGGCCACCTTTACAGATCCCAGTATGCAAATGGCCTGGTTTCATGCTGAGGCTTTAAATAAACAGTTAGTTAGAAACAGAAAGCCAAATCACCTACGTCATCTCCAAAGACCCTGCTTTTATTTTCCATCAAATACACTTACAACATATATATAATCCAAATCCGGATAAGCCCTTAATTTAGAAAAATCTGAAAATAAAACCCACAGGGCTATATTCTATATACCCGCGGTTTCATCAAACGACACGTTTTCGCACTGTGATCTACTCAGGCTGAGAGACCGACTGAATCAATTCCTTATTTACTAACAATAATTTTTTGGAATACTAAAAATCTGAAATTGATACAGAAGGAGCTAAAAAGAAACAAAGTACCCCCCCACACACACACTCACACCCTGCCAGAAGACTCTGCCATGAAAACAGACTTCATATTTTCAAATAAAGACCTAATGAACGATCTAGGATTTCAATCGCTGGTCTGCAAAAACGGGCTGTATTCAAAAACACTGCGATGTGCAGGCTGTGCTCCTGGGGCGGTTTCATGCTTTTATCCGACGTACTGCATACACAATTAGCCAGAATGCCCTTTCCCCTCAAATGCCCCCACGTCCTACTGACATTAGGAAAGGACCCCTCAGCAGTTCCGCGCCCTGACCACAAGCACACGGACCAGAAGGCCGCAGTGCTGCGGAGACGCACGTGCTGAACTAATCCTGCAAAACGTTCTGCACTGATGACAACAGCCACCCAATTCCTCCCCCATTTTAAGTGTGAGCTCACATTTGGGGCTGTTTGTCCCCTCCTGCGAACTTCGTCAGGCTGTCTCAGTCTGAGAAGCCCGGCTGATGATGCTGTTCTGTTTCCATCCTGGACTCGCCCAGGAGGACTCCGTGCAACGCACAGGTCAGAATAAAATCATACTGTTAGCAGAAGCACATTCCACTAAAATGCATTAATTAAAAAATCAAGGCAACCTGTTTGTGGCAACAGAGGCTTACGAAGCGAAGGTGGGCAAGAGATGCTGTTACGACCTGTCTGCTGTGCAAAGACAAACGTGTGTTTGGCTGTACGTCACAGTGGAATGCATTACAGCAGCCTGAAACGACAAATGGGATTCTACCAGAATTTTTATGGGATGTATAGGGCCTACTTTTGAAAAGCTGTTATAGAAATAGCAGAAAACAGTTCTGCTCAGTGAGCCTCACCTCAGCACCCGAGAGAAGGAGGAAAAAGGAACAGGAACCTGGAAACGCATCGTCATTTTGTCAGCTTGTGTGTGAGGACAATGAACGGACTACTAGAACAACGCCCTATTTTTATACCTGCTTACTTGGGACTTTCTGAGTGAGGCCCAGAAGCACCATCCTCGATGCCAGGGAATTCACGCACAGATCAAAAGTTAAATTCTTTTCTTGCAAAGTTAAAGTCTTGCAGACCCATAAGACATCCTGGCTCTGTGGAGTAAACACTTCTTTCATTTTTTTTTTTTTTTTAATTACTCAGAAAAGCTTCATTATTTTAATTTGGCTTTCTGACTCCCCTCTTGTGCCTACAACCCTTGCACAACAATTTTCTGCTCCATGAGGCAGGCAGGCTTGATCCTGTCACATGCGCGTTCGGCCCACGTGGAGCCACCGCAGGCCCTGCTGACATGCCTTCTTCAGTGCAGACATCCTCGGAAGCACCTCGGGCTCGCGGCACGAACCCCTCAAAGCTGGTGCCGGCCCATACCACGTGCTGATTCTGGTGTCTTCCCCACCTTCTCAGTAGGAAGGTGAGCGAGGCTATCAGCAGAGGCTGGGGCCGCCCGGATCTGCTAGGGGCGGTGCCGCAGCAGGGCCCGGACGACAGCGCGACACGTGCCGGACACCTCTGGACACTGTCCTGGGAAGCGCAACCCTTTACTTCCTGAAGTTACGGCTTTGCTCTTCCGGGCAGTGCTTTCAGGAAGCCAGCTAGACACATGACTTTTTGTAGATTTCTGCTTTAAGAAGGTCAAAGTTTCTGATAAAATAATAACACTGGAACATGAACTAAGGCAGTTTGCTAACTGCTTGCTAGATGATATTGAAGGGGAGCAGAATAAGCCACCCCAAAACGTGCCTCCCCTTTGGCCTGAGGATCGTTTTGAGCCAAAGGCAAGCAAGACCCAGCGGACTCAGGAAAAACTTTCACCTGTTCCTTAACTGCCTAAGAGAATTTAGACAGGGGCCTGCCCTAGCGAAGAGCTATCATCAGAGCTAATGTTTTTACTTGAAAGATCCACCTGCATCTGGTTATTAAACATCTGTTCTTGTTATCTTCCTGTGAGTCCTCCTCCCCTTTGAAGCCTCAGTCCCCAATCCCATTCCTTAGCTCAGGATCACCCCTGAGCCCCAACTGCCTGGCTGCCTTTGGGTCTCGTATTTTTACAGGGCTCCCATGTGTACAAGACCAAATTTATTTTTCTCCTGTTATGTGTCTTATCTCAATTTAATTATTAGATCTGCCAAAAAACCTAGGAGAGGAAGGGCAAAGTTTTCCACCAGTATAAGATGAAATAAAGAGCAATTCAAAACCATACATTTAGTAAAATAGAAATTAATAAAGTAGGTATTACAGAAATACAACTTATGGCTTAACGTCTGAGTCACCCAATCCAAGAAACCTAACATTACAATCTCTGTCTTAATGGTATTAAGGAATTATATTATTTTAGGTATAATAATGGCATTGTGGGTATGTTTAAAAACTCTAAATTTTTAGAGGTATACACTGAGCTATTTTATATAAGACATGATATTTCCTGGAATTTGCCTTTAAAAATGGAGTGAGGAGGGAACAGGCAGGGGTAAGTGATGGGCCAAGACCAGCCATACGTTGGCTGTTGAAACTGGGTAATGGGGACACAACATACTCAGAGAGCAGATAAGCCAAGGTTTCAGCACCTCTAGTCTGGCCCAGATTCCATGCTCTCACTCACCTGCTACCCTGCTGAACAGGCACACATATACCTGGGTTAACCCGAAAGGCATGGTCTAAGGATTAAGTCCCCTAAATAGGAGGAAAGTTACTATTTCCACCTACCCTGTTTTTCCCAGCTCTATTTTGTAGTCTGGTCTTTAATATCATACTTAGGAAAATTAAAATGGTCAACATTAATTTACAAAAGTAGACACTGTCCTCTTCCATCTTTATCATCATGCAGGAAACTTTTGATGCATGCTATATATTAACAAAACTAAACCAAAGGCCATTTTATAAACTCAGGAATATGATTTATCCAATCAATATAATTTCTGACCTAGTCAACTCTAATGAGCTTATTATATAAACCATAGTAAAGAGTCAACTCTGGAATTTTTTTTTTTTTTTAAGATTTTATTATTTGTTTGAGAGAGAGAGAGAACAAGCTGGGAGAGGGAGAACCAGGCTCCCTGTTGAGCAGGGAACCCAACGCAGGGCTCAATCTCAGGACCCTGAGACCATGACCTGAGTCAAAGACAGATGCTTAACCAACTGAGCCACCCAGGTGCCCCATACTCTGGAAAATTCTTAAAAATGAAGAAACAGAAAGGTCGCTCTATAAACGTTTCTTCCTGCTGCATGCAGTTAATATAAATTCTCAGCATGATGTTAACACATAAAGGAGAGTCTCTGCACCTGTTGCTGAAGGTCTTTGTCAGAACGACAATAAATCCAGATGGTGAAGTGTTTCAAAGGTACAAAGACACCTTGTTTCTGACACTTACGTCTCCAGAACCTGAGCACATACACAAAACAAGAATCCCATGCCGATTCTCAGCATCGTCACAAATCTTAAAGGGCGTTCAAGGAGAAAATGCAGACGGTGCATAAATGGGTGACTCCCTCCCTTGACACCGGCTGAGGGTCTCTGTGTGCCAGACGCTGTGGCAGCTGCTGGGGCTGCAGGCACTGGTGCCTCTTCCATAGCGGCCTTTGCTCCCTCAGCACTGCAGAGAGTGGATGTAGCAGCAGCAAACACAGGCGTTTCGTAAATGGATCAAGAGCATGTCAGCCATGGGGCGGGGGGCTGGAGAAAATGAGCTCCCTTAGAGAAGGTTAAGTTACTGAAGCTGAGCCCAAGGCACAGGCACGCGGGAGCTGTCAAGGTTGTGAGACCCTCAGGCAAGACCCAGAGTACATCACCTGGACAATGTGGGATGTCGTGTATACATTCATTTCAGTCCGCTCTGAGCATATGGTTTTCACCAAAAATGTTTAGAAGTGAATCTACCGTCACTCTCCAATGCACGTGGAAATAAACACCCTCCAGCCCCCAGGGCACCACCCAAATGCTCAAACATTTGCGGGGAAGGAGAAGGGTAATGAAGTGTCTAACCATTCAAAGGAAGAGTTTCCTTGGAGTTACCTGGGCACGATGAAACACAAACCTATTTATTAGTTTGCAGTGAGGTCCTCTGATGTTTCTCTCGAGCAAAATGCGAGTGTCACCAAGTTTCCTAATATTATTCAGTACAACCTTAAAAGAAGAGCGAGAGGGCTCTGATCTGAATGGAATGCTTTCCACCACGGCATGATATGTACTAATTTTTCTGAACAGAGAACTGAAAACAGATTTATTCTGTAAACATAATCACAATTTTCTGCGATATGTTCTCTGAATACAATGCACGTCATATTGCCAGGCAAGCACAACGGTCTGAGTCCAGAAAACAGCAATGTTTTCACTGTTTATTCTATACACACCAAATGTGCCATTTAAAGGCATATCTTCTGGCTTTCACGGAGACTTTTTCTTTTTTAAATACTTTTTGGTGCTATTCAGTGTTAAGTTTAAATAAAGATACACAGTAATATAAACCTTCTTACCACAGTTCTGGATAAAACAAAACACACGTGTTCTTCAGAGCACACTACAATACAGACTCCTCTGAAGGCAATAGGAGAAAAGGCTACATAGGAAGCAAACGAAAAACGAAGGAAAGAAAAACGAAATAACCCTCTCGCCCCCTACATATTTGCCACTACTCCCCACAATCACTCATATGGGCAAGAGACCCCACGTCGCTTTGGTTTTATGGTAATGTTTCACGCTGTAATTGGCATTGTGGTATTCAGTCTCACTCAGGCACAAAGAACGGAATCGGCAAAACTGGCAGCGAAAATGCCCGCGCTGACAAAGCGCCCCCACAAGGAAGGAGAGGGAAAAGTCGCCACCAAGGCTGTGCGGGCGGGGCCTGCAGGCGACACAGCTTTCAGTGTGACTTGAGGTTTCTTTTCGAACTTGATTATAGATTTAGGAGAAAAACACTTCTCAAAAAACTGCCCGGTTCAAGAGAAACTCCGCAGGTGGTATGCCTTCACAATCTTCAGTATGGAAAACACTCCTGGCAACCCCAGCGTCTTCGGCAAGCCCTGTGTATTAGCCAGGCTTCATGCTTCCTAGGAGCGTCGTTTTTTAAAAAAAAAACTTTTGCCCTCAAGTCCTGTACATAGCAGATAACTTGGGAAACTTACACCCAAAAACTTCAATGCAAAAAACAAGTCCTTTTCAACTTGGCCGCGTAACTAACACATACATAGGAGGCTTGCTTCACCACACCCCTGCCCTCACTCTCCAAATTCTCCCCCTGTCCTCTCCCATCTCCCCAGCTCCCTGCAGACACAAATCCAGTGGTTCCCGATCTCTTCCTTTCCTGACACTCAGAAGACCGTGTGCTCGTTCTCCCCCACCTCTTTCTCTATTTAACAAAACCTCCCGTTTCCATAATTTTAATACTCCCACCTGGGACAACATCCTTCTCCGAGCCCAGACTCTGCTCTCTCTACCTGCTTGGACACAACATCTGCAGAAGTCAAGTCAGCGGCTGCATCAGACCGAGGCAGACCCAACCTGCCGTGTGCCCACCTTGCTGGGTACTTCCCTCCAGCAGCTACGCCACAGGCGGCCTCTCCACCCCCTGCCTCCTTTCCTGGCCCACATCCACTGGGCAAAACGTCTCGCCATCTTCTGAAACAGGCCAGTCTTACTTCTGTACCTGTGAACCAAAAGCCTGACCATTCTGTCCTATTTGTACGTATGGCTCACCCCCCAGGGCCGGGTTCATCCATCTGCCGTTTATTCACACACAGGCGCTGGCTCAGTGTGAGACCTACACGGATGGGTGTGACGGGATCCTTGTGCTTAAGCAGCTCACGATCTACTCCTGCAGGAAAAAGCACTGCAGAAAACCACAGTTTAATATAAATTAGATGAGGGGCAACTAACGGTGCCCTGGGAGCAGAAAGGGTGCCATGGAAGGGCACCTACCTAACCTGCTTTCAAGGAGGCCTTCCCAGAGGAGGTGGCAACTGAGCAGCCCTCAGAGATGAAGGTGTAACAGGCAGACGAGGGCACGAGGGGGAAGAGATGGAGCCGAGAAGAGCCGACCAAAGGCTGAAGCAGGTGATGAAGTGTGTCTGGACTGTGACGTACAAGACAGAGGAATATGTGAAGAAGCCAGAGAGGTGAGCACAGCTTTCGAGAAGAATTTTATCCATCATGTTAAAGAGCTGTGATCCAGAGGCTCAGTGTTTTTAATTGTTGTAGGCAAGGTCCTCTGGGGCTGGGACAGTGTTAATAGTTACATGTTCACTTTTGCAATTAGTTTCTATTCGTGTCAAGGGACACTAATTTTCCATGTATATCAATAACTGTACTTTAAAAATACAATTTCTAAATGATGTGCAGAAAATCAGTTAACAACAGTATGAACTGTGCACGGGCAGGGCAAATGCTGTGGAAGCGACGCTCACGTGACTGACGTGTGGGAGACACAGCTGCGGGAATCAGAGAGCCACCCGAGGCTTAGCGACAGGGGCAGATGTGAAGTGTCAGGAGGGGGGTTCTGGCAACGTCTGGAAACAGAGCTGAAAGGAGTCCCAGCCAGAAAGCAAGGACGTAAGATGCTGTCATAGTTTTCTACTCAGCCCATGAACATGGGGTCAGTGCCGCACCCATCACTGTCACAGACACTCTAACAGAGAAAAGCCAGATAAATGTAGGTCGGGTTTGCACTTTGACCAAAAATACTACTACCACTACAACAAGTAATAATAAGTCCTAAATAAAATGAAGCCAGGTAAAGGGAGAGAGAGAAGGCTGCACAATTTAAGAGAAGGAGACCCTTGAGGAGGCCACGGAGGCAGGAAGCCAGGAGGCCAGGAGGGAGGAGCGGGAAGAGAATGGGAGGAGAGGTCAGAGAGGGAGCCTGGGGCTGTGTGGGGAGGGCCTCGCGAACCCCGGGAAGGGCTCAGATGGTACTGTCGGTGTGACAGGAAGCCAGGTGCACGGCTGGGGCAAGGAGGTGACCCCCAGGATGGCGAGTGGGAGTGGAAGCAGGGACTGGGAGAGGAACCGGGGCAGGGGCAGGCAGCCTGGACCAAGGTTGCAGTGGAGACAGGAAAAGGGGGTCAGGTGCGGGGTCTGGTGCAGAGGCAGAGCTGCCTGGACGGACAAGGAACCGGGTGTGAGATGTGACAGCAAGAGAGGAATCCAGCAGCGCTTTCTGGCCATGTCTGGCCTGGGTCCTGCGACGAATGGCAGTATGGTTCCCCAACACAGGGGAGACTGAGGGAGGTGGGAGGACGAGCTGCTGTGGGTAAGACGCCTGCGAGCACCGACCTAGCGATCCCCAGCTGGGAGCTGCACGTACCCTTCGAGAATTTGGTGGGGAGGCCAGGACGGGAGCTGTTTACTCGGAGAGTCATTAGCATCGGAGGGCATTTCAAGCCTAGGGACCCCAGGAGGCAAGAGAAAAGGCCCAAGGACGGAGCCCAGGGGGCCCTTCGCCATTTCGCAGGGGTGAGCAGAAAGCACACGGAAGCAAAGGAGACAGAACGAGACAGCGAACTATGGGGAAATGAGAACACACCCTGGGAATGATTCAGCAGGAGGTTAAAACTAATGATGCAGGAAGAGGGGGAAAAACAGCCAAAGCCTCGAAGGAGGAGAGAACAGACAGGATGCAGTGCACAAATGGAGACGGTGGCTCTGGGAGCAGGGACAGTCCCCAGGCGTGGGGGGTGGGGTGGGTAGGACAGACGCAGGCGGCCGGGAGCATCAGGGGAGGGAACAAGCACAAGTGCCCTTCTGATGGCTTCTGTTTCCTCAGTGAAACCAGAAGAAACGGAGCAGGTAGGAGGAGAAGAGATGGGAGGTCAGCAGCCCGAGAGAAGAGGAGCCAAGAAGGCTGGCCAGTCTGTGCTCAAGGCGCTCCAGGGAGCCGCGGACACAATGTAACCCGTGCGGCCTCGGCCTCGGGGAAAGGGGGCTGGGTTTGCAGTTTGTTTTTTCCAGCTACATTCAGCTGCTCAGTTTAACTTAACCAATTAAAATCTGCCAACAGCAGAGGTAGAGAACAGCACAGGATTATTCCCTAGGACTAGAAAGAGTAATGACCTAAATGGCAAAACACTGAGGACTCACTTCATGCTGTACATCCAAATAAGTTCCAGGGTAGCTAGAAAAGTCAGCAAATAAAACTTAGCTAGCTAGAAAGTAGAAGAAAAAAAATTAAAAAATAAACTAGAAGTAATTACAATTTAAAATTAATTTTTTTGGATTAGGAGAAAAAATTTTTTAGGCATAAATGCAATGGAGAACATAATTTTAAAATACTCATTTGAATATACCAAAATATGAAAATTCTGCATGTAATTAATGAAGTTAAACAAATTAAAGGGCAAATAACCAGCCGGGAAAGAGATCTGCAATCAAGAGGACAACAACGTGATACCCTTAATATGTAACAGTCTTGTTCACATCAATAATTCCTCACAGGAAAGTGGCAAAAAGCATGAACAGAACAGTTCACAATGAAAGGCCAATAAATCAAATTTCATCTCACCACTGCACCTCAATCAATAATCACATTTTACTTTTACTGTATTAAAAGGAAAAAAATTCTCACGTGAGGGTATGTGAGGCAGTCCAGTCACACTGTCAGTGAAGGTGCAAACTGGCATAAATAACCCTTCTAAAAAGCTAATGGTCAACAGACACCAAGAACTGAAAAAATAGAATACCCTTAGACTTTAAAAAAATGTGACCCTATGAAAATATGCATGCACAGCAGTGCTAATTACAGCATAAAACCAGTAACGACCTAAATTCCCAACGGGAAAACAGTATTTTTAAAAAACTCATTATAATGACATGAGGCAATACTCATAATGTGAAAATGCAAGGAACAAAGCTGTTTATATGCTATCTCAACTTTGGATCTATCTGTGTATACATATGTGTGTGTACATAGTCCCCGACTTACGATGGTTTGACTCACAATTTTTCAACTTTATGATGGTGCAGAAGTGATATGCGCTCTGTGGAAGCCATACTTTGAGTTCTGAATGTTGACCTTTTCCCAGGCTAGTCATATATGAAATAGGCTTTGTTCTAGATGCTTCTGCCCAATGGTAGGCTAATATAAGCACTCTGAGCATGATTACGGCAGGCTAGACTGAGCTATGATGTCCAAAAGGTTAGCAATATTCATGCATTTTTAACTTTCAATGAACGGGTTTATCAGGACATAATCCCCATCATAAATCGAGGAAAGGGTGTGTGTGTGTGTGTGTGTGTGTGTGTGTGTGTGTGTGTGTATGCGCACCAAAACTTTAGAGAGTGCTTCTGACTAGTGGTTCAGTTTTTTTCTTGGTGGCTTTTTGTAAATTGTCCACAATAGAGACATTTTGTTTTTATAGTCATTAAAAAAAATTAAAATATGGGGGCACTTTCCTACTAAAAAAGACATGGGCATTGTGGTTAAACATGAACTAAACAGGTAAAAAAGTGAATGCTACGTTACTAGTCCCCACTTCTGGAAGACGGCAGTTTCACACACCCATTTTCCTAAGCGGTACTGGAATACCACGGTGTGTCCAGAAAAGGGTGACCAGGAGAACAAAGCATCTCTAACCAGGTACTGGGGATAAAAAGGTGAGGGAACTAAGACTCTGAAACTCAGGAAAGTCAGTGGAGTATAAAGATGTTCAACCAACTCTAAACATACATCCTCAGAACTGCCCACAAAGGGATTCTACAAAGGATAGGATGCTGGATTGATTATAGGACTGAGAAGGTTTTCCTAAGATAGGATTCCAGAGGTAGAGACAGGGGACGCTGTCTGAAAGTCCTTTAAAACTATTAGGTAGAAATCAGTATCTGAAGGAAAAAGACTATATCTTAAGAAGAGTTCAATTTCTTACATCAGACCCAGGTATGGTATGAGGAAAGGATCGGGAGGCCTTTATAAGTCTTTCAGTCCTGATTTCAACCTCAATCCACATCCCAAATTGAGAGGAATCTTTCCAGGGTTCTGTAGCATCCAACAGCTTGCCCCCCATGCCCTTTCTTACACTGGGTTTCTGTTTGTATTTGTCCTTAAAACAGTCAGGCATAAACCATGGAGAGAGCCCAGATGTCCATCCATTGATGAATGGATAAAAGATGTGGTATATATGTACAATGGAATATTACTCAGCCATCAAAAAGAATGAACTCTTGCCATTTGCAACAACATGGATGGAGCTAGAGTGTATTATGCTAAGTGAAACAAGTCAGAGAAAGAAAAATACCACATGATCTCACTCATATGTGGAATTTAAGAAGGAAAACAGATGAACATAATGGGAAGGGGGGGGAGAAGGAGAGAGGTGAAACAAACCATAGGAAACTCTTAATGATAGAGAACAAACTGAGGGTTGATGCAGGATGGTGTGGGGGTCTGGGCTGGGCTAGCTGGAGGACACTTGTGATGAGCACTGGGTGTTGTCCACGTAACTGACGAATCATTGAATTCTACTCCAGAAACCAATATTGCACTGTATGTTAACTAAGCAAAACTTAAATAAATAGAACTGTCAGGCATCACCAAAGGAGAGCAACTCAGCAAGACCAGTAAGCAGGTAAAATGAACTTAAAGATGAAATCTCAGTAAGCTACTTAGCTATTGAAGCACGTGAATTTAAGTTGATCTGGTACAGAAAGAGAGTGGGACATACAATAAATAGCTATAAATACAATACATAAAGGAAAAAACTACAGGAACAGAAAATTGGTCTCATTTGTACTGTCCGTTTTTCCTCACTTCCCATGAACTGTCGTGAAGTGAGAAAGGCACAAGTTCTGAGGGCAGACATTCCGGGGTTTAAGTCCCTGCAGAGATGCTCGCTGGTCGGGTGACTGGCTGAACTTCTGAGTCTCAATTTTCTCATCTTATGGGTTGGTAACTATCGTACTAACTGAGCTACGGTGGTGCTAGGATAAGCCAGCATACTACAGATACATAATTGTTTCCTTCTCTTTAATATAATTTTAATAGAAATAACAAGATTAAACGCTGGTAGCTATCCTTCTGTGTCACATTAATTTTACAAAGTGAAAAAGGAACAACTCCTGGTGTCAAGTTTGTATATTCAAATACTGTTTACTTTTTATTCCATTTACTGAGATAGCTTTCATTACAAGTACTTTTACTTTCAATTAAAACTAAATGTAAACAGGACTATGAGTGATCCTCACCTAGTACGTTTCTGACTGTTCACTATCATCGTATCGACAACTACAGTACTTCCTTCACACATTTTCCAGACGGTAATTAGAGACTTGGAAGTGAACAGCCTGCCAGTCAGTACCTTAAGCTCCTCTTCGTTACCTTATACTAACGCTTCCTTCCTTCAGAACAAGAGAAACGTGAGGGAAACACCTTGGTATGGTTCCAGCGTTTCTGTAGTGACTTCCTTTATCTTAGGGTAAACAGTGTTTTATTCCTCAGCTGTGGTCAAACTGACCAAATTTCATAGAATGGGCACAGATCCACAAGGAAAGTCAGACGAACATTTAACGGGAGAGCGCATGTAGGGCTCAGAGGGTCCCTTGAGTTCTCCCCTGTCCCGAAGTCTCTAAAAATCACCAGGCAGCTACCAGTCTTCTGAGAAGGTGCCCGAAACAGTTTCCACTATACGAGCCTACACATTATTTTCCGGCACAACCCTCCAAAAACCTGACACGAAATCACACGGCTCCATATAAAATCTCTTTTTGAGTCTGACAGGTAACATTTTCATAGAACTCTCCTTTTTGTGGTACTGGAATCGACTTTTCTGAAAGGTGTAATTTTTGCTGTCAAGTTTATACTGTGTTCTAGCAGAAAGGTAATGAAACACAACAGCTGTATTCATTCATGATACCAAGCATATATGGTACACAACACAAAGTTGTCCTCATGCGATGCTACAATACACTATTGCTATAATTACTGGTTACACAACAGTGGTATATAATCAGTATAAGGAATCACAGAAAGGTAACATTTAAGCATCACAACCTAAACCCAAGGCTCTACTTTTGTGTAGTTTAATACCCAAACAAGCTGTTAGAATTCCAGTTCCCCTTGAATATAAACATCACCTTTGAGAGTCCTAGGTCATGCCACAGTACGCCATCTTCTGATAGGGGATTAGAACAAAGAATCAACTGGGTCTTAAAAATAAACTAAGAACCCAAATTAGCAGACAGGATATAAATATTTCTGTGCTACAGGACACAGTCACTTTATTTAAATATTAAGTTAAAGGATATAAAGCTGGTTTTTAAAAACAAATATACACTTATATTGACATGTTGAAGGAAAAAAAAAAGACAAGCAGATACTTAAAAATCTTGCAGGGATTCATCAACAAGTCAAGATTTTCAGAGAATAATTTCTTAAATGAATAATATGAAATTTTAAAATTGAATACCACATTATATCTATGTTCAAAGCTTTACTCAAAACAACTATGTTAAGATAGTATGACTGACGGAAGAAGATGCTATTTATTACAGATTGCCTATAAATAAATACTTTAAAAATAAATACTAAAGTTCTCACTTCCTCCACTCTTACCAGTTTATTTCTGAACAATTAAAATAATGAACAAAAACATGGTAATACCTCAAGTTAAAATTTCATTGCATTAATGCTCTAATTTTATAATGAATTCGTGAGCTCCGTTTTGCTCCAGTGAATACTGCTATCTAAGCTGAAGAAGCCTGACCGCTTTGCTATACTATACACAAGATGGACAGGAGAGAGGGAGAACACGAAGGAACCTTCCATGCACTCAGGTCTGATGTACCTTATTCTTATTTGTGATCTAAAAAACAGAATAATCATGAGAGGGTAATATATTGGGACAACATGTACTTCTTTTGTTTTTTCCCCCCGAAAACAAGTGGGCTTCTCTCTGACAGGGCAGGATATACTAACATGGCATGACACCTAAAAAATGCAATAATATGGAGTTTTTAAAAATGTAATAATTATTAAAAATTATTCGGTTTTCTCCATGGATAAATAGATTTCTCAACAACAACAAAGCCACCAATTAATTTTAAGGTATAATTTTTTGCAGTCAATTCCACAAGTTTAGTGTCCTTGTATATGTATTTATAATAATACCACAGATAGACATCACTAAAACCAGGGCCTCTAGCCAACAAGTGATACAAGGTGTGAAATTCTGCAGAATCAGGAAAAGAATACGTATTTTTTTTAATCTGTAAGAAGCATATGACATTTTCAACATCCATTAGGAAAATCAGCCATTTTAGATAGACCCACAGAGTAGCATGGGATGAATCTTAACTTTCCACAGTTGGCTAGGGCTCACATATTTAACTGTATTAACTGCTTGCTGGAAAATGAACACACTAGCAGCAAGGGATGCTGAACTGGTTTTATGGAGCTGTCCCGTAAGAACTGGAGTCACTATTCTAATAGCTGGCGTGACTTTCCTGGTATTTTACATTTATCTTTTAATATAAACGCTGCCTCATATGAATGACTGTCTGGTGTACTTCACCTGATGGACGATCAGACACAATATTATAAAATCCAAAGTCCTAGATTTCCCTGCAACATTTTTTAATTTATTTGTTTCAGGTATTAGTTTGGTAATTACTACTTGGCAATATAAAGAAACGAGCCATGCTCTCGTTAGCATGTACTGCTTGAAGATTCAAATCAAACTGCAATTGAATTTCTGCTTTTTAGTCATATATCACCTGCATACCATGCAAACACTGCCATGTACTCAAGCATGGAGGTAAAAATGATAAAGAAAAGCAGTGAAGGAAAAACATAAAATAAAGTTCCACCTACAGGGAGTCCTCGGACTCTCTTCGGTGAGTCCTGGAGATGACATGGATGTGGGAAGTGCACAAGTAAACCGAAGCTCAGTGCCGGTCAAGTGAAAGCTCCAGTCACCAGGCAGCTCCCCTGGTGCGCATCTTCTGAGACGGAGAACAAAGGGAGCCAGGCTGCAGCCAGGAGCAGGTTTTTCCAGAGAGACTGTGGGAAGCCTGCTAGTTTTCTGCGGATGGCTTAAGCAGACATGTATCGGAATCTACTGCCTCTATAAAAGCCAACTGCAAGCTCTCAGGGCTCTGGTGTGCAAAGATGTATGCACAGATCTTGGGGCCGTACCAAATGCTGCTCCACCACGGGGGGGTGGGGGCTGAAAATACCCTCAGTTCGTGTGCATTTGTCCTTTAGACACACAGACGTACCCATGACATGCCAAAAGTGAGAAGAAACCCCACTATCGGAAGTAATAAGATGAAGATTAAGAATACAGGTCATTTCATAACACATAAGGTATCTTTAAATTCCCCCCACTTCATTTTTAACATAAATTCAGCCTAAAGCTTGCTTCAAATTCAGCAACACTAACCAGTGGCTTAGAGTGTGCTATGTGTTTTTAATAAGTATCTTAAATCATCACAATTCCAATGGTTACAAACACTTGTCAGCTGTCTCTTCCAGTTTCAGAACAGTATGCTCGAAACCCCACTCCCTCTGGACTACTCTGAGTGATGGCTCTGCCAGCCCCTCGCCCTCATATTCGGCCTCTACCGTCTCTACGGCCTCTTTTCCCTTTTCACACAAATAGATTCAAGTTTCTCACAAATTAAAAAAAAATTCCTCCTGTGACCCTAACCCTCTCCTCTACCCTCTCTGTCCTCCCCTGAGCCTTCGCTTTTGAAAGCACTGTATCTACTTCTCATTCGGACACTTAGGAACCACCAATGTGCCAAGCACCCAGGCGCCAGTGGTGAGCAAGCCAGAACATTCCCCCCGTGCCCTGGTCCTCCACCATCCGGCCTCCACTCCCCCTCACATGCGAACACCCACGCTGCTGAAACCGTTCCAGTGACATCCCCGATCAGCTTCCGACTGCCAGATTAAGCGACCCTTTTCTTTGCCCTCTCCACAACGGTACGCTGCTGCTTCTTGACATTTCCTGGAAATGTTCTGTTTGGTTTTCAAACCCTCATCTCTGTGGCTGACTGTCCTCAGCCTCTGCTACAAGCAACTACAGCTGGCCCTTGAACAACACGGGTTTGAAATGGCACAGATCCACTTACATGTGAATTTGTTTCAATAACTGCAGGACAGCACTGTAAATGTATTTTTCTCTTCATGAGTTGCTTAATGACATTTTCTTTTCCCTAGCTTACTTTGAGGATTCAGTAGATAATACATATACCACACAAAATCTGTGTGCATCGACTGTTTAACGCTATTGGTAAGGCTTCCAGTCAACAGAAGGTTACAGTAGTTACGTTTTTGGGGGAGTCGAAAGTTCTACACAGCGCCCCTATCACCCATGTTGTCCAAGGGTCAAATGGAGTTGTTTTTTTTTTTTTTTAAGATTTTATTTATTTATTCGACAGAGATAAAGACAGCCAGCGAGAGAGGGAACACAAGCAGGGGGAGTGGGGGAGGAAGAAGCAGGCTCATAGCGGAGGAGCCTGATGTGGGGGCTCAATCCCACAACGCTGGGATCACGCCCTGAGCCGAAGGCAGACGCCCAACCGCTGTGCCACCCAGGCGCCCCAAATGGAGTTCTTTTCTGATGTCTGTCTGGTGAATGGTAGCGCTTCCTAGATTTCTATCCATGGTCATCCTCTTGTGGATTCTGCCTGCTCACGGTGGGCAATTTCATCCGAACCCAAGCCTTCCTCTTCCGCCTGTATGCTGACCACTCCCAAATATAGCTCAGATCCTTCTCCTAAGGTCCACGGGCCCATTAGACACGTCTACTAGTAATGTCTCACCGACACCTCACATTTAATGAGCAAGACAGAATTCACTCAACAAGAATAACACAGTTAGGGCTAAATTTAACAAAAGCCCAAGACTTACATATGGCAAATAAAACACTGCTGAGAAAAATCAAAGAAGATTTAAAGAAATGGAAACACAGTTCTTGTTCATGGATTGGAAGACTCAATATTAAGACAGCAATTCTTGCCAAATTGATCTATAAATTCAACACAACCCCTATCCAAACCCCAGCATTCTTTCTTTTTTAAAGGATTGACACAATGATCCTAACATTTATATGGAACTTCTAAGGACCTAAAATAAAATAGCCAAACCAATTTTTAAATCAAAGTTGGAGGACTCATACTTCCCAATTTCAAAACTTATTACAAAGCTACAGTAATCAAGGCAGTGTGGTGCTGGCAAAAAGGGACGAAACTGAGAATCCAGAAGTAAACTCTTCTATTTATGGCCACTGTTTTCCTGCAAAGGTATCAAAGCAATTCAATGGGGGAAAAGACAGTCCAACCGAAAAATAGTTCTGGGCCAACTAGGTATCGATACGTGAAACAAAACAAAACAATAAAAAAACAACTCAGACTCTTACACCCCACAAACAGAAAAAATATCTCAAAAGGGATCATGGGAGAGAATGGATCACAGACCTACTTGTAAGAGTTAACGATAACAAGTGTTGGCAAGGAGGAGAAAAACAAGCCCTCATGCGTGGCTGGTGGGGACGTTGCGGGCCCTTTGGAAAACAGTCACATAGCTTCTTAGAAAGTTCAATTTAAACTTATGCCATGACCCAGAAACTCCAGCCTTAGCTATACGCCCAAGAGAAATGAAAACACATGTCCACACACAGACTTGCAATGAACGCTCCTAGCAGCATTTTCCATAATAGCTCCAAACTGGAAGCCATCCAAATGTCCGTCAGCTGGTGAACGCACGAACAAAATGTAATGTATTCATACGTGTAATATCAACTCGCCCATAAAAAAAGAACACTGTTACAACATGGATGAAGCTCAAACATTTAAAACTAAGTGAAAGAATCCAGATGCAAAAAGACTACAAATTATATGATGGCATTTATATGAAATGCCCAGAAAAGGCAAACTGATAGAGACACACTGATTACTGGACGGCCTGGGACCGGGGAGGCAAGCTGGTGGTAAAGCGCAAACAGGCAGAAAGGAACCACTGTGTGGATGGAAATGCTGTAACACTCGATTGTGGTGATGGCTGCACAACTCTGTGAATTTAGTACAGATCACTGGAGCGTACACTTAAAGATGGAGGAATCTTGCCGTACACAAATCAAACCTCAATAAAATCGTTTTCAAAACCCGTTTCTCGGGGCTCCTGGGTGGCTCAGTTGGTGAAGTGTCTGCCCTTGGCTCAGATCATGGTCCCAGGGTCCCAGGATCGAGCCCCATGTCGGGCTCCCTGCTTCTCCCTCTCCCTCTGCCTACTTGTGCTCTCTCTCTAATAAATAAATAAAATCTTAAAAAAAAATAATTTCTCAATCTACTGGATACCAAGAAGTTTTGTGAGGTTATGGGGAACTTGCCTGCAAAGTGATACTTTGATCACCCCTCCCCCCAAAAAACAGCCAATATCACTACCACTCCCTCCCAAATCTGCTCTGACCTGTATCACTTTCCTTGCTGCATGAAAAAAACCTATGTGTGCAAATGTCCTAGCCAGAAGTCTAAGAGGAACCCCACGCAGTTAATAGAAATCTTTTTACTCCACTCAGTGTCTTTCTCTCCAATCCACCACTGCCTTCAATTAAAATCTTTTTAAGTTTCCCAACAAATCTCTTCCTCTAGATTTGCTCTTTCCAACCGGATCTTCTACATGATACCAGAACACTTGCTCTATAATGCAAATCTGATTCTATGACCCTAATGAAACCCGTCCGTTCGCCCCCCCCCCACCGCCTACCCTGTATCTAGCAGCTGCAGCAGAACGCTCCTCTAAGCTCCCTTACCATGGACCTCCACCATGAGTTAAAAACCTTGAACATGTAACGCAGACTTGTATATTTATAAATCATATACATGAAGTCCTGTACCAGTTGATTATATAATATACACAAAAATTGCAATTTATAAGGGAGGCATAAAAAGAAACAAGTGAAGCTCCAGTCTTCTTCTCCACTCCTATTATTCTGCAGAGTCACACCCCTCCTTGGAGACCACTGGCCCAAAGGAAAAAGCCTAACTCCTTGGTGTGACATGTGAGGCTGTGTATCATTTGTTCCCTGCCTACATCTCAACTGCTTCCCTATTTCAGCCCCACACACCATATGCTTTCACTGTAACAAATTATTTGTAGTTCCCTCATTGAACAAGAAGTTAAATCTTCACTTGTGTTCTCAAAATAAACATTTCTGCATCTTTGCAATTGTTCTTTCCTCTTTCTGGAATGTCCTTATTACCCTTTTCGACCTCGCATGCACTCCTCATTCAGATCCAGCTCAAGGGCTGTGGCCTCTCTCTGACTAGTCCATTACTCCTGTGTTAGTGTGCTTATTTATAATATTTTTTACGTTATATTAAACATATATATTTGCCTTTTGTCCTACAAGCTTTAGCCCAAGGCTTTAGCTCCTTGAGGACAGGGCAATTATATGATCCAACCTGAGTCTCCATCACTTAAATATTGCCACATGGCAGCTGGACAGTTGTACCTTACATGTTAAGGTAACTCTTGAATGGAGTCAACACGCTCCACCCAGGTTTACCATCTATCATACATACAGATTTACAGCATGCTAAGGCCTGCCAAGCCAGAAATATCTATAGTTCATATCCCAGAGTCATCCAAACAAGTGAGACTCCCAGTGGTGTCAGAACTCTCTGAATCAGATAACCTCTACAATGTTATGACTTCTATTTTCACTCAAATTTAGTGATTGTCATCACTGGGATGACACCTCTAAGATCTCAAACTTCCGTCCTTGACCACAAGATCTTCCTCAACCATTGATGTGTTCTCCATCTTTATGGTCCACACCATCCCCCGTGCCTCCTATCTTGCTTATTTTCCTGGTCTAGTCAGGCCTCTCCCTGCCAGCCTGAATTCCATGGCCCGGCATTTTAACCATGCTCTCATTAGCTTCCAAGATTACCGAACTGCTGACCCACTGTACGTGTCCTCCCAATTCCCAACTCTGTGTTAACTAAAGCATATTTGTTTCAGTTT
The DNA here is from genome assembly GCF_024610735.1 of Ursus americanus. Taxonomy (NCBI): domain Eukaryota; kingdom Metazoa; phylum Chordata; class Mammalia; order Carnivora; family Ursidae; genus Ursus; species Ursus americanus. The sequence continues at coordinate 19,109,630 of NC_142158.1, forward strand.
TTATTTCTACTTCTGGTCCTAGCCCTGCAAAATTCAGACCATCTTACCCTAAATGGATTCTCAAAAAATTGTTTCTTCCCTCTGTGTCTTTTCCCCATATTACCAGGCATCTTTCCTTCTCTAAGGTTTCGGGGAAAGAGATGTCCCTGGATCCTTTCCAAGGATAATCCATCCGGATATCATTGCTTTCCATCTTCTCCAGGATCTTACTCAACTCCTTAATAACCTCAATTTCACCCTCTCCCCCGATCTAGACCCTGATTCTAGCTCAAGTTACTTTTTCATTTCTTTCCTCTCATTCTAGAAAGAATACTGAGTTCACATCACCTTTGTATGCTAACTTCTCATATACTTCTGATTTGCAATCTGGATTCTCCCTTTACAAACAGCTCTTTCCGATCACCAATTACCAATATGACAATCTGTTCATTGTCAAATCCAATGGGATTTCCCCATTCCGCATTACTTATATCACGGATAACCACTTCTCCTTTAAACTTTCTCCTCTCTGTCCTTCCTTATCACTAAATTGTCTTGGTCTTCCTCCCATTTCTCGGACCACTCTGCCCTATGTCCTTCATTGGCTTTGCTTTCCATAGCTAAGCCATAACTGTGATCACACTGTACCAGGCTGGCCTTAGCTGCTTTTGCCCACATACTCTCATGATGATCCACTTACTCTGATAGTGTAACTCCTAAATCCTGACATGTCTTCACACTGTCAGTCACATCTATTACATGGCTGGGTAATTTTATGTTAAGGAGATTACAATGGACATCCTCTTATATGATACAACTGGATTCCCTGTTGGTCATTTAATTTTTTAAGATTTATTTATTTATTTATTTTAGAGAGAGAGAGAGAGTGCTCAAGTGGGAGGGACAGAAGGAGAGGGAGAGAGAATCTCAAGCACACTCCACTTTGAGTGCGGAGCCCGACATGGGGCTCGATCTCACGACCCTGACATCAAGACCTAAGCCGAAATCAAGAGGCGGGACGCTCAACCATCTGCACCGCTCAGGTGCCCCAGTCATTTAATTTTTTAAAAAGCAGTTAATATAGGAATCCATTAAAAACACATATACAAACACTTTAATATAAAATATAACCATACTTTTGTGAATTTTTTGAGCATAGGTCCCTTGATTGCAAGTTCTTGCACAAGCCACCTGTACTACCATGAATAAAATTTCCAGTCTGTTTTAAAAAGCAGAGCAGGAATCTAAGATGTGTGAAACAATCCATGTACAGAACCTTCCAGGATTTTTATTATTTTTTTCCCAATTCTTTTCTAATTCTGAATTTTACCTTTTGCAGCAATTTTAAAATCTATTTCCCTATACCAAGTCTTCCAAAGCTGTCGACTTAGTTTTCTTACAAACGGTTCTCCTGAACACTGAGGTTTCATCATTTTCTCTGATATTTAACTGAACTGCAGATTATCATAACAAGTATACATGAGTTGGAGAGCAAACAACTCACCCTGGGTGAGCATTCAATGCAAGCAGTGGAAATAAAAGCACTTGGGTGTACCGGTGAGGAGCCTATCAGCCTTCAGTATTCAGCATGCTCTGTGCATCAGTCGGTACATCTTACAGAGAACGACGGTTAATTTGATGGGGCGCTTAAGTGAAGACAGGAGTCTGCATAGTAAAGCCACTTTAAGTTAGGAACGATGGAGGTATGAGCCATACCCAATCCAGTGACGCAGTATTTCTAGACTTAGACTATATAAATCTTAAGAGTGAATCTTAGATATATACATGGAATGACAACCTATTTTTAAAATTAAAATGGAAAAATGATAAATAACACCTAGTGAACAGACTAGTCTATTCATGGCCAATTTCCTATGTTCTTAAGGACTGTGAAAACCTTATTTACTCTACATATGCTTACAGTAATGGAATTCCTTCCCCACTGAAAATTAAAAATTATGATTTCTGAAATCCTACTCTCCTTTTTCTATTCTTTAATATTCAAGGGACTATCATTTAAAAGTTTTTTTAAAATGCAATATTCAGGGGAGCCTACATGGCTCAGTCGGTTAGGCATCTGACTCTTGATTTCAGCTCAGATCATGATCTCAAGGTCGTGAGACGGAGCCCCGCATCGGGCTCCATGCTGAGCAGGGAATCTGCTTAAGATTCTCTCTCTCCCTCTGTCTCCCCGCCCCCACCCCCACCCCCAGCAACCCGGCTACCTCTCTCTTAATAAAACAAACAAAAAACAAAGCAATATTCAGGGAACACAGAAAACTTTTCCTGTTGCCAATAATTTAAAAAACAAACAATAAATAGCCAGTTTCAGTAAAATTATAGAGCGGCACCTGGGAATGGGATTCTTTTCTCGCTAACATCCATGGAGTACAGAAGGAAAAAATCCAGAACGTGGATAATACTGATCTGTACCACTAATTTTGAGGGTTACTAATTTTGTTTTTGTTCCCCAAAGTTAGCTTTTCATTGACTTGGAAAAAAAAGCTTCCAAATACAACTACGAGAGTTGAATAAAACAATTAGACTAAGTAACATCTTTTGCCTTCTTGCGACCTATAATGCAAAGCCAAACACAACACTCAAACAGTAAGAAACTGTTACAATTCGTATGATTTTTTTTTTCTTTTTTCCTCCATGTGTTTTCTTCCATGAATGCCTTGGAAGAATAGTTACACGTCCTTTTTATTATGTGCTACTCATGCTTTTGAAATATTAGCAAAACACTCAGGAGGAAATAATCTTCAATGAATACTGGTACTAAAAAATTTTGATATGATGCAATAATCAATTTACAGCTTGTTCAAATATGAGAGCTTTACTCGGCGTATGGGCGTATGTGCCGTTACATGCCATACCATAATTAGGCACGTGTGTATAAATGAGATACGTCGGCATAAACTGAATTATTCTCTTGGGTAATATGTAACACTACCTAACCTTTTGCAAATGGCTGGTTTCTTCTTCTACTGTGAATATTGTCATACCAAAAAAGAAAAAAAAAAAGGCCCCGGTACTGAGATGGAAGTGAGGTTGACATTTTGCATCATCTGTGTCCCTGCCTGTCTTTCAATATTAACTTGATTGCTTTTCTTCTTCTCCTAATGTTACATAAGATGCTAGCCAACAAAAAGAAAGAATGAGGAAAAACAAAAGAAACATTTTATGAGGACTTCAAATCTTATTTTCAACCACTGATGGAAAATAACGTAGATGAGTCCTGGTGCACAAATTGATTAGGAATAATGATAACCATAAGAACACATTCTATCACATGATCACTTAGCATTACCCTCAACAAACTGGCCACGAACTCAATCATTTTACTCTAACTGTAGTCAGTCAAACAGAAATCCAGCCAAAACAAGTCTGTTCAATTAGAGTCACAGTAGGAATAGCCTTTCTAACTTTAATCTTGAAGGTTATTCATTTTCCCAAAACATCTAAACAGACCATACACATAAACAATTCAACGGTAAATGATAAACTGGAAAATCTTTACTCATTCGGTAAATCTTAGTCAATACTAGCTTCTATGTGAAATACAATAAGCATAAAACTAGTTTAATGTGTACTATAAAAGGCAATAATTCAAAGCCTTCCTAGTTACTGGGATGAGTCTGTCGGAGAACAGTGACTTCTCTGTGCAATTGCTCATCAGTAATTGAAAAACAGCGCGCTGGAAGGACTTGGGGCTGCTGGAGAGTTTGTGGTTTTCTCTATTTTGCACTAGTGCTGTTCCATGACCAGTAAGGGTCAACGTGACCTGGAGTTATTTTTCCAGTGTCCCACTTTCAAAAGTTCCCTAAAATGAAAAGGCAATGTGGGGTGCTTTTGGTATCTCAGGATATAGTTCATACAGCTTCTCATTTTACAGATGGAGAAACCGAGCTGAATAAGACGAGAGACTTATCCAAAGTTACAAGACAGGTGGCAGGGCAGGACCCAGCACTGAACACCTTTTGGAAGTTCAGGTGACTGATGGATGGATCGCAGGGGCACATCTCCATCTTTACCACCATGCCCTCTCCACATGGCCCAGACTGTGCACATGAGAAACCAGAATCTTCTCAAACTAGGATTCCCAACAACGTCAAAGTTAGGACTATGCCATCCTAACATATTACTTGCAATGGTCATCAGCAGAAACTCTCACTTAGTATGTGTGTTATAGCTCAGAGGGTATCAAAACCACTTGTGGTTAAATAAAACTTACAAAAACAGGATTAAGTAAACTTTTTTTGATGTAAATTGATTTAAAGAAAAAGGAATGAGTTCATCATCCAGAGAGAACATCTGACATCGATTAACTCTCATTTACTTTAAAGTGAAGAATTAAACACAAAATTACCTTTGAAGGTTTCGAGTTCCTTCCTGTAGGAAAAAAAAAAATGTAAATTTTATTTGTTTATTTGAAGTATAATTACATACAGTGTTATATTAGTTTCAGGTGTGCAACATAAATGATTCAACAATTCTATACATTGCTCAGTGCTCACCACAATAAATGTCATCACCATCTGTCACCAAACAACATTACTCCAATATTACTGACTATATTCCCGATGCTGTACTTTCCATCTCTGTGACTTATTTCTTTTATAACTAGAAATCTGTATCTCTTCATGCTCCTTATCTATTTCCCCCATCCCTCCACCCTCCCGCCCCTCTGGCAACCACCCGTTTATTGTTCTCTGTATTAAGAGTCTGGCTTTTTTTTTTTTTTTTGTCTGTTAAGAAAATGTAAATTTTAAAATAATCCATTCCCAGTGGAAACTGCTCTTAGATTATATAAAAATGCATATACTTTAAAAGTCCAGAGTGGTGTTTCTGAATGTTCCCATATGCTTTACTGAAATTACCAATACAATTAGTCTAAAGCAACTATTTTCAGTTTTTCTGCTATTACTTTATTAATGGCTTAAAAAAATTCTACTAGAATTTAAACAATAAAACACTTATAAAAAAACAAAAAGCATTTTAATACCAGCTATGACCCATACATAAGAATCAGTTTATAAAAGCACTTAACAATCTGCACATTAAATCAGAGATTTTTAAGATGTTTCGTTAAAAATCATCCAGAATAGGAACAGTTATCTCCCCTTTTAAGTGAAAGAGGAAAGCGCGTATCAAAGGACTGAGGTCCACGGCTCATCCTGACACAAAAGGGCAAAGCCTCCAGGACACGCTGTGGTCTGTCACTGCGTCAGTGTCAATTAAGGATCCTGAGAGACCAAGTCTCCTGGGGAAATGCACGGCAGCAGAAAATAGATGAACAATCACAGAACAAAACATTTTTGACAAAGAAGTCAAAGTAAGTTGTTTTCTGGTTTTCCTTCACGATTTTGTAACTCGATTTTCCCTCCTTAGCGGTCCTGATGAGAAGTACTGTCGAGGAGGTGAGTTTATTTAGTAAAAGCTTGTTATCCCACTCAAAATAGGAGACATTCATCTCTTATTTGCACTCTAGGTTTTTCTAAACATCGAGGGCTATTTTGAACGCGCGAGTCAGTATTCCACACTACTAATTACAACACCCCTCGTGTCCCAAAATAGTTGACTACAATTACCCGCTGGTGGAGGGGACGGGCAATCTGCCTGCTGGAAGGCTAGACACGGAATCTTCCTGTCACAGCCAAGGGAAGGCTCTGAAATCAGACGGTCACCTCACTCCTCGTTTCTGGAAACACTGACTCCTCATAACTGCGCTCCAGCAACTGAGACAAAGTCATTTTCAATCTCATCCTTAAAAAAGAAAACGCAATTGCTTCCCTTCAGCCAACAGTTCCACTTCATTCTTGAAAGATTAATTCGGTACAAGTTAAACGTGCCTAAACCTTACTTCACCCTCCAATAATGGGGTGAAACTGGAAGTGCCTCACTGAGAGGCAACACGGATCGTCAGAGAACACCGTGCAGGGACACACCTTCGATGTGCTTCCCGCTGCTGCCCTCCTCACAGGCGCAGCTCCCCCAGCCCCCCAACGGGTGGAAGAGCAGACAGACCCCTCAGCTCCATACTGTAACGAGTAATTTTTTGTTTTTTTTTTTTAAGATTTTATTTATTTATTAGATAGAGATAGAGACAGCCAGCGAGAGAGGGAACACAAGCAGGGGGAGTGGGAGAGGAAGAAGCAGGCTCATAGCGGAGGAGCCTGATGTGGGGCTCGATCCCAGAACGCCAGGATAACGCCCTGAGCCGAAGGCAGACGCTTAACCGCTGTGCCACCCAGGCACCCCTGTAACGAGTAATTCTTTTCTGATTAGAAGCGTGAGACCATGCGGGCTTTCCGCCTTTTAGAATGTGGAACACTGAGCAAAACCCCCAAAAGGCACCTTCTGTTTTAAAAAGCCAGAACTCGAGTAATTTCAGAGACGTCTCCCCCTGCTCCCACCCCCAGTCCCCAGACCCCAACAACTCAAAGCCAGGCAAACCATCCAGTGTCTACTTGGCTGACGGCTGGCTGCCCGATGCAGGAAAGCCGCCGCTTACCAGGAGGTGCGTGCTCACCTCAACCCTCTGGCCGCCCCCTCTCCTCCGCGGGAAGGTGCTGACCCAGAAACGGGGAGAAGCCCGGCGGCGCGCCCTGTGTACGCGTCCTCTATTTAAAGAATATCATGACCCACGCTGTTAGTAAAATTCTCCGAGAAACTTCCTTCCAGACAGGAAATCATTCCTGTGCCCACTTCCTAAAAAGGAACACTGGCTGAGGGAGCGAAGGGAAGGATAACTGTGGTGTAAAGGAGAAATCGGTGTTAGGGAACTTTGAAGGGACTGATACAGTGACGCAGTGGCACTGAAAGCCTTGAAATTTCCTGGTTTTTTGGGAGGACCGCACATTTATGAGGGGTCATAAGCATCTGAAGGTACAGACGATGGAAGAGGAGGGAGGGCCAGGCTTGCCAAGCAGACGTGACAGTGAGACTGAGGCACGAAGGTCAGATGATGCAGGTTACAGATTAGGCAAGAACAAACACTTGAGAACAGTGGGCTGAACGAAGAGAAAGGTGTGGGAGACAAGGTTAAAAGGTAGAGGGTTCTGAGTGCCGGGCTAAAAGGATCTGGTTTTATTTTTAGCAGAGTAGCAGGAGCAAAGCTATGCTTTAGGAAGAACATTCTAGCTGTGATGGATAGCTCTACTGACAAGGGGGAGAATAAAAGCAGGGAGTACTCAGGAAACTACAGAGGAGTTTGAAGAAGAGCTAATTAGTGCCTGGGAAGAGCAACTGAAGTGGCAAGGGCAATAAACAGGAGGAGTCAGGTTTGCAAAGTGCCATGGAGAAAGCTCGACAGTCCCGGCAACTGATCCCACGGAGATAAGCGGAGGAAGGAGAGGAGGACACTCTCCATTGAGGGTTCCTGTCTGGACCCCTAGAGGAAGGCGAGTCTATTAGTAATGGAACATTCAGGAAGAGAAACACTGCGTGAGCTCAGTTTGGAATGTGATGAAATAATCTGGTGATGCTGAAACACATGATGCCCACCCCCTGAGCAGGCTACTCAAAAATCTACCTCCTACAGATTGCCACTCCCTGATTTCCCAGTCACTCTTGGATGGATTCCAACTTGGCTTCCAGACCCCACCCCTGCAGAGTCAAGGTCACTGACAATCATGTATGTTGCCAAATGCAATGATCACTTCTCACTTTTCATCTGAATCACTCAGCAGCATTTGACCCAACTGGCAATCCCTTGAGGAAATTTCCTCTAGTTTTTCCTGCTGTCTTGGATTCTTTTGCTAGCCACTTCTCCCAAACCACGATGACACTGGAGCGCTCACAGCAAGACTCGTTTTGGGCTCTCTCTTTCGTCTACAGTCTCTCACAAGGCGATTTCATCCAGCTATGCAGCCCTAAATATCACCTATATGCTGACTTCTCAATTTATATTTCCTACCCTGATCTCTCTCTGAGCTCCAGACTCACAGGCGACTGCCTGTCTGATAGCTCTACTCAAGCAGAGTAGGCTTCTCAAACTGCATTTGCAAGACGGCCTGCTCTTCTCCAGTCTCCTGTATATCCAAGTTCCTCCAGTTTGCTTTATCCGTTCCTTCATTTTTCACACCCAGTCCATCAAGAAAGCCTGTCACTTGGGTCTCAGAACAGATCCTGAATTCATCCATTTCTCTCGATCATCACTGTTAACAACCTCGTACACGTTTTCTTATACTGACTGTAATCTTTGTTGTGTTCAATCATTCATTCAACAGAAGTTTATTGAGCCTTAGACACTAGGAATAATGCCAGGTTTGGAATATGCATGTCTCATAACCTCAAGGACTCCCGTACGAGAAACAGAGAAGTAAAGCGACAATTAGAAACGCACCTCACTGATGAGTGCTCTGGTAACGACAGGCGGAGGCTTCTCTAGGAATAAAGAGGAGGAAGCAACCTGTACACGTTGGTTTGTGGCAAAGGCTTTCAGGGGCAGCAAGGACCGGACTGAGTGTTGAAGGATGACGGGTAACACTGAAGACATGGCAGAGATTTTACTCTTAACCATTATGTTACTCTCTCAGTTAACCAAATGAAAGGCATAGATTAAGCAGGTGTTTTAAGTTCTGGTCACTCTCCAAACTCTATTAGAAGTGGACATGACAGTGATCAGTGTGAAATGGTTTTCAAGTTCATCTCTGACACCCACTTGGTGATCTTCCCTTATCTAAATTCTTACTGTGCTTAACCCTCCCGGGGTTACAAAGCCTCATGTGCTGCCTCGTGACACCGTTGGTTCCGTCCAGACATCATCCCTACACTTCCACTGCCGAGCTCCTGACATGCAGAGATCCCTCTTACCCACCGTGATCAAACATGTGCAGAGTCAGACCCAACCGACACTCCGAAAATCAAGGAATGACTAAGATCTGCTTCCTCAAGGAAGCCCTTGCTGAAACTATAGAGAATTTTATTCTTTTTTTTTTTTTTTTTAAGATTTTACTTATCCATCTGAGAGAGGGAGCCAGAGAGAGCACGAGCAGTGGGAGGGCAGAGGGAGAAGGAGAGAGCCTGAGCAAGGAGCCCAACGTGGGGCTCAACCCCAGGACCCTGAGATCATGACCTGAGCCAAAGGCAGAGGCCCAACTGACTGAGCCACCCAGGCGCCCCAAGAATTTTATTCTTTATAAAAAAGGCTGATCACATAGTATCTCATTTGATAACAACATGTTTGCCACTTTCATTTTCTAAAAATTCGAGTCTCTTATTTTTCGCAGTTTAATAGTATTTTCAGAAAATCAAATAAGTAGAAAGAACTGAAATACTCGCTCTTACGTTTTACCGTATTTTAAAATTTACTCGGTTCAGCAATGCCTTGACAAAATTCAGCATAACGAACCCTGAGACTAAAACATTCAACAAATAACACTCGACTCAAAATCTAATAATATTTCCAAAGGGTGAAAGTGCTATTTAATCATTTTCTCTACAGGGGCTGAGTTACAAGGGCAGAATAAAAAGAACAAAAACATCATTCCAATAAATAAGTCTGTGGAATGTTCCAGGAAATGTATTAAATCTGTGTATGTATAGAAATCAACTGAATCAGACTCACAGATGCAAACTTAACAGATTGGAACCACTGGATAAATACCTCCATAAATACAATCATCTCACAGATGGAAGCACACTCCAAATACTAAACGGCTTCCCCGAGGACAAACGCATGACAGAAAGCTAACGCAACGATTCTGTGTGGCAAGCTACCACATTCAAAAAGCCAACTGCAACATCAGCTCTAACATTTTTCTTCACATCTGAAAATATTTAGGGGAATTTTTTTTTTTAAGCAGTATTTTTTGTATAGAACAGACTTGAAGGGCGACCCTTTGTTGTGGCTGATGGACAGAATCGATCACCATGACTAACTGTTCACAGGAAAGATCTCATAAGACCTCCTGCAAAAAGGCCCACCTACCACTCATCATCATCAAGTCTGCTGTTCCCTGCATCCCACAGTCATGAAAATGTGCATCCTTACAGGCTTGGTGGGTTTGGGGTGACAGGGCAGAAGGTGGCGGGGGGAGGGGTTGGGGAAAAGAGAGGTGGCCTTCTAGCTTGAGGTGAATTTTCTCAAAACCATCTGTATCTTTGAAATCCCTATTGGTATTTATTCCTTCCATAGATCCTGCCCAGGGGATGTGCTGCAGAACAAGACGTTTTTAACATTATCTGTAAAATGAAGCCTCTTAAAAAGCAGCTAGCTCATTGTAAAAACAGCACTAAGTCTTTATTTATCATGCTATTAACATAATTTCATATATTTATCTACTTCGGGAAAGCACAGCCTAAAAAATAATAAAATGATAGGATACTAGAATACTGGCATTTAAAATTGGAAAGAATCTGAACGATATGGTAACAAAGATTTGGAATTTTTAAAAATGCCCCCTGCCAAAAGATACTGAAGGTCTAGGAAATCAGCTGGTTGGTAGCAGCACTAAATTATGTATGGATTAAATTCCCCCCAAACTTGCAAGAAGATTACTTTCCTAGGACTGTTTTCCATGCAAATCTCTTTGAGTTGGAGGGAGATGCAGGTGGTTGAAGGAAGCAGGATAAAGAAAGATAAGACAGGAACCAGAAATATTTACTGAGTTTTTACTATATGACACATATACAATGAAAAAAACGAGGCTTGAGGATCAAAGGCTACACGGTTAATAAGAGACAGGACTGGGAATAAAATCCGTGGCTCTCTGGGACTCCAAGCGTGTGTGACCTGTGGCACCCAGAATGTCATTCAACGGCACACAACCTCCATAAATGCAAACTGTGACCGACCTGAGACACTTCAGCCCAGCCAGAAAGTGCCGAAGTAAACCACCACATCTCCTGGACACACGTCACGTATGTAAAACCCACAGATACCCCCACATCGTGGGGCAACATCTAGGTCCACTCAGCTCTATGAAAGCAGATTCCTTTTGAGGAAACCGATGAAACTAAAATTGAATGCTGTCATCACTGATGTGAACATAAAGTGAAAACCCAGCATGCCCTTGAAGGCATCTCGTGAGTTTCAAAAAGTTAAACACCTTTTTGCTCACTGATGTACTGAGAAGTGTCCAGTGACTAACCCACGGTAACTAATGGATTAATTTTTAAATTATAAAATAAGTCAGAGAATTGTAATACCTTTGCGTTACTGATTTTTGTTAATTCAAAATTTTTACTTGGCCTTCCAGTTTCCTAAAAACGCACTCTATCACTCAGTATTACCAAGGCAGTGTTCTATTGTTTCTCGGCATTGTACAGCCATGGGACATCGCCTGAAACTGTATGTCCCCATGGGCATGGTGAATGTGTGGCTGATGGGGCAGAAGGTAGATTACAGGAAAAAATCATGCATCCCATGTCCAGACATGCTCATGATCCAGTGGTACCACTATAGAAAAACCCTGCTTGCTCATTTTTATAATGAGCAGTCACGAGAGCTGAAGTGATCAAAGCTCTGGGAGAAGCAAGACTGTGTTCACCCTCTACGGCATCCAGTCCCAGAGTGTGGACAGCTTTGCACGGAGCTGATATAATATAAAGGGTATGAACAGACTTTGAATTAAGAGAGACACTGGTCTGGTGTAGCGTTGCCACTTCCTGGCTCTGCAACTCCTGGTAAATTATTTAATCTCCCTAGTCTGATTCTCCTTGCTAGTAAAAAGGACAGTACGCCTCCTCAGACAGTCATGATGAGAATTCTGAGTTAATGTAGACTACAGTTTCTAAGCACAGCACCTGGTACACAGTAAATGCTAAATAAATGTTACCATTACCTAAGTAACACAATCTTTGTAACTTAGCTTTTATCTTGAAGATGGTGAGAAGTCTTAATCATATCTGTATTTTAGAAGAAAAAAGAATGACAGTAATATAAATGGTCCAAGGGACACAATTATAGACGGGAAGACTAATGAGGAAGCTGTCACTGTAACTGAGGCTGCATAGATGGGGGCCGGAAAGGACCAGTGAAGACAGAAAGGCAGGAACAGATTCAAGAAACACAGGACTGGCCGGGACTGGGAACTGAGCGGAGATGGGAGCAGAGGGGGAAAGAGATTATGACGACTCCCATGTTTGTGGGATAGGCAGATCTGCAGATGGTGATGCCTTACTGAGACAAGAAAAGGTCAAATGTTGCTGAGGAATACAATTTGGGGCAGGCTGCTCTTGAGACGTCTGCTGAGATGTCCAAGTAAGGAAGTCCAGATGGCGACTGATTCTGCGGGTGAGAAGAGACCCGAGCCGAAGACAGTGATTTGACTGTGGTCACCACGTGGGTGGTAGATGAGCCAAGGAGATGGAAGGACTGACTACCTGGGGGGGGAGGGGGTAATGCAGAATGGGAGGAGGCAATAACCCAGAACAGAAACCAAGGAAATACCAACATTAAAGCCCCTACGAAGGAAACTGAACACTAACCTCGGGTGGAGAAGCCAACTTAGGGGTGTTAGTGTTGTATTAGTCAAGAATGAACAGCTTCAAGATGTCAGGTGAATCAGGATTTATTTGTCAATGGACTTGGCTCCCAAAAAAACTAAGGGAAAAAAATACAGATTAAATATTCAAAGTACATCATGGACTGTGTCTCTATTAATGTCTTCATGTCACACAGTCTTTATTCAATTTTCTTTCTCTATCAGTATTTTAACTCTAGTGTGCCAAGCATCTTGTCCATTCATTTGAATGAATGAATAAATCTTTTTAAAAGTTCGCTTATAAGGTACAATAGTGTTTTAACTCTCCTTGAGTCAGTCCAATGTTTATTTTATTATTTTACGGGATACTTTGTTTTTAAATCCATGTGAAAGCACGGAATATTGCTATCAAGTGATAAATTCTCATCTGAGCTCATCCTTGAGAGCTGTATGTCAGCTTCTATTTCCTGCTCCTCAAAGAAGTAACGTGCTGTTTTATATGACCATAATGCACTTCTCTGATATCAGTGTAAGGAGAAGAATTTGTCATAAACAAAGCATGGCAGGAACTTCCAGAGAGAAAGGAAGATGTTGCTCACTTTGGGGGAGAATGTCCCTCTTTGAAATCCAGGATCAAACCTCTCCAGTAGCTAATGACCGAATGCCCTTTGAAACAATGGCAGCGCCAATTTTTTGAGACAGAACGAAGACTTGAAATGGTAGAAGGCCGGTAGGAAGAGAGATCGCAGAGAAATTGAGCCAATATAACCACGCGAGAGCACGCAGCACAAGAGGACCAGGTGTGGGAGAGAGGAGGCGCACCCCCTTTCTTGTTGTCGCCTCTGCCCTGATTTTTCGGCCACTGACCACAGAGCCAGCAGGTAGGGCAGGCTGCTAAGGATGTCTCTGCCTGTCCCATCCCTACAATCCACCAAGAACGCCAGAGGAGCAAAGCAAAGGGTCACACCATGTTTCAGCCATGCTCACCTGAAGACTAAAATAACGGGCTTCTTACTTTTGAAAGCATCTCTGAGAAAAAGAGTAACCAATGAGGAGATACAACCAGCTCCAAAACAGTACTGGGCCATGTCAGATATAAATTATTACTCCAAATTTAACAAACTGATTCCTAGAACACTGCAAGTTATTACAGACTCTGTAAATTATAAAGCACAAGCTATAACCAATCTATCTTCAGAAAAAGGATGACCTTTTTGTTTTTTGTAAACCCAGGCTAATCATAATTATGTTTGCCTGAATTTCAGTAAACCTCTCTCAACGTTGCTACATTTTTAGTCTTGACCACTTTCAACTGCAAATATGTATTTAAGTTTTTATTGTCTCTGTTAAAACAAACATCTTGATGAGCCCCAAAATACAGAACTGCATTTACACAACTGGGAGAAAAAGTTCAGGAAAAGAGTACTGTAAATCAATTAGAGAAATATTATTTTTAAGGAATCAAGACAGAACATGAGTTTTTAATGTTGACAGCAAACAGATACTTGTTCAAAATAAAGCCTGAAGAACTTAAATATCAGTCCTGAACTATATCTACTGTCAACCCGAGGATCTAATAACCTGTTAAGATATTCTAGCTACATCTGTTCTTGTGACTATGTATAAAGTCTGAAACTGTCAAGATTTATTCTCTGACGCTTCAGAATAAGAATTTGTTGAATTCTTTACCAACTCATAAGCTTAGGTTTCATTTTGAAAGAAAATGTGAGATTTGATTACAAATTCATGAACCCCATAAATTCATAGCTTCCTACCAAGAGGTCACTGGCTTAGCAGGTGTGATTACTATAGTGTAATAAATACGATAATTTACTATCAGTTAACCTCCTGGGAACCACGTAAAACTAGCATCTAATGGGGAAGGAGGAAGTAAAAGTAGAAAAATGGAGAGACAGGTTTGGGCCTTTTTTCATCTTCCATGTCTCTACCTAATATTTTGAACTCACAGAATAGTTACAATAATTGGTTTTATTGTCCTTGTCGGCTAATTCTAACATCTGTATCAGTTCTGAATTGCTTCCGATTGATTGGTTATCTCCATGTTGGCTGAGTAATCTTTAATTAGATGCTACACATCGTGATTTACCTTTTGGGGGCTAGATATTTGTGTCTTCCTACAAATACTCTTGAACTTTGTTTTGGGATAGGTAATTTCCTTGGAAACAATCTGGTCCTTTTGATGCTTGCTTTCATGATTTGTTAAACAGGTCTGGAGCAGGACTCATTTGGGGGCTAATTATACCCCCTACTGAGAGAAGACTTTCCCGAGTGCTCTTCCCAACGTCCCATGAATTACAAGCTTTCCAGTCGGGCTGTTGAGAACCGGCATTACGTAAGCAACAGCAACTCTTAGCTAGTCCTTTGCCTCTTTTCCCCTCCTGCCTCTGGGACTGTCCTCACGTGCATTATGAGTACGCTGCTGGATATTCAAGGGGAACCCCTGGCGGATTTCTGGGATTCTCTCTGTGCAGCCCTCTCCTCTCTGGTACTGTGAACTATAAACACTGGCTGCCTCGGTCTCCCAGACTCCCAGCTCTGTTCCTTCGACTCAGAATGTGCCAGGCTCTTCCTGACACGCCCCCCACCCCGCCCCGCCCTGTAGCCTGGGAACTCTCTCAAGGCAGAATGCGGGGGCAAGCAGAGGTCTCACTGCACCATTTCCTGTGCATCAAGGGTCATTTTTCTTCTTTGCCTGAGGTCCAGGATCTTAAAAAACATTGTTTTGTCTGGTTTTTCGTTGTATCGGGTGGGAAAGTAAATCTGGTCCCTGATACTCCATTTTGGGTAGACAGAGTCCACTTCTTTTTTGTCAAAGCACTGTCCGAGGGAAAGTTCTCCTGATCCGCTTTCCATTCAGCACCCAAACCAGACTCCATTGCAAACCCTCAGAAGCTGGCTGTTGACTTTCTGCCCGTCTCCTTTGGCTGAGGTACTCTGGACCTTCTCTTCTGGTTCCAGAACCATCTTCAGCCTGTAGAATGCCACTGGTTTCCTCTGCTCCACTCTGAGCCAAGCCAGGTCTGTGGGGTACACGCCTGCCAGGCTCCCACCACCACCATTCCCAACTTTCAGAAGTGGGAAGTACAGGTCAGACCTAGTGCCCACGACTTTTCCAGGTTAGTTTGGACAGTCATTTCTGGAAGCTCACGAGCTTGGCAGATTATTCTCTGGAACATAAACTGGTAGACTACTACGAAAGGTTATGTCATAACATCTCAAATAAATCTCTTATACTTAGCTTGAAAGATTTTTGAAACTTAGTCTATGGTCTACAGGTTACCAAAAAAGACAAACAAAGAGCATCGTTCCTCAGCATTAGCTGTAATACAGAAAGTAAAAGGAGTCACTTTCTCGAACTACACATGATCACTAAACCTCCACAGAAGCAGTGACCTGCCCCACACACACCTGCAAGTTTCTGAGAGATAACAACCAAGTTTCAGAGTCTGAATCAGTGAAAAATGTTTCTAGAGTTTAGTATGCTGCTGAGCAGATTTCAAGTCCAACAGAAGACTGTTAAAATTATGAGTCATTTATAATTAAGTGGAATTACTAAAATCACTGTCTTCTTCAAGATGTAGCTATTTTCGGAGAAATTCTGACAGTATGCTGCATGCTGAAGAAAACAAAGGATCCAGAAATTTGGAAATAAGAAATATTGTAATAAAGTTACACACTTATGTATGATTTTAAGGATAATTATTGTGAAAGGATCTCAATAAGCATTCTAAGGAACACAATGGTGGCCCTGGAAAGATTAAAAATTCAGAAGGCTGGGATCCTACATTTCTTTTTAGCTCCATTTCTTTGTCCTTGTACAGTGCTCATGATACAATTTTTTGGGTTTTTTTTTTTTAAGATTTTATCTATTTGACAGAGAGAGAGAGCATAAGCAGAAGCAGGGGGAGAAGCACAGGCAGACAGAGAGGCAGGCTCCCCACGGAGGCCAAAGTGGGGCTCGATCCCAGGACCCTCAGATCATGACCTGAGCCGAAGGCAGACATTTAACCGACTGAGCCGCCCAGGAGCCCCATGATTCGGGTTTTTTGTCCCTATTGTTCTTTCTGTGTGGAACTGTGCAATCCTAGGTCCTTACATGGCTGCCCTCCCATTCAGGTCCTGCTTCTCGTGTGCCTTCTCAGAAGGGCCTTCCCTGCTCACCCTGGCTACAGCAGCTCCCCCTTGCCTTACTACCAGAACATCATCCTGTTTTATTTTCTTCAAATCCTACATAATCACCAGAAATTATAATACTTTACTACAGGGGTGTCCGGGTGGTGCAGTCAGTTAAGCATCTGACTCTTAGTTTTGGTTCAGGTCATGATCTCAGGGTCGTGAGGTCGGGCTCCACGCCCAGTGTGGACTCTGCTTGAGATCTTCTCTCCCTCTGCCCCTCCTACTCGTTCTAAAATAAATAAATAAATCTTAAAAAAAAAAAAAAGGAATACTTCGTTACACATTTGTCACGCCCCAAACACCATGACTAAAGCTGTACTCCCCAATCTCAAGTCCATTTTTCTAACTGCTGGCTAGACAAACGTGTGTTTGTCTTTATTTTGGCTCATGTACAAAATACTAACTCTTGTCAACTATACTCAAATAAAAAAAGAAAACAAAAATAAAATATTAACTCTTCTTACCGGATGAAAAGTGTTTATTTCCTATCGCAAGGAATCCATGCATCAGGCGTGTGTGGCTAACACATCTTCTGAATAATCTGCCAACTCAGCCACTGGTACAGCACCTGTCTTCTGCCTGGGACCACATTCTGTCCACTATACAGTGTTTTACTATTTATCAAGCCAGTGTCTACTCCTGTCTATAAAAGGTATCAGTAATAGTAACATCACTCTATATACAGATGTTATTAGAAAAACTATTTATGGGTATTTTCCCTCTATGACTGTACAGCTCCTCGTATGTCACTTTCATCAGATAACCATTAGATGTCCTTCTTCACTGCAGAAACGCCTGGGCTGAACCATCGTTCAAATGTTTTTCAAGGGTACAGAAGAGCTATTGGGATCTTCCCTAGGAGTGTTCTAAAGTGGTATGTTTCCCTCTGCCCACGGTTGAGAGTCACTGCCCCTGTAAGCCATCATTACTGCTGGGAACAGACCCTGTCCTCCTTTTACAGAGAGCTGGAAGCTATTCTCTGTACTGGGAATGCACGTCAAATGTAGGACAGAATAGCATACACCCATGCTGAACTACAGATGCACTGGTATCAACGGCTGGGACTGATTCGGTGTGTTGCAACTTAGAAGAAAAAAAAAAAGACAAGTTCGAGGTAACTGGAGACCTTGGCTCTGATGCTGATCCTGATTTCCTGGACTTCAATTTCCTCCTTAACTCCAATAATTGGTGCCCTGCCCACCCACAGGCTCTGATGGAAGCTGAGCGAGAAAATGCCTATTGTAGAGACTCTTAGCCCTAGAGGTATGTAAGAAATTATCCTTTACGCCCCTATACTCCCCATCCCGTCCAGCTGTCTACACCAGATTTTCTGGAAATCTGCAGAGTATGCAGACATTTTATTTATAATTAAAGAAATTGTGTTACACAGCACACTTATTTTTTATAGTTTTTTTGAGAGAGAAAGAGAGAGAGAGCATGCATGTGTGCACAGTGGGGGAGGGGCGGAGGAGAGGGAGAGAGAGAACCCCAAGCCGGCTCCATACTCAGGCTAGAGCCTGATACAGGGCTCAATCTCACGACCCTAAGAGCCTGACCTTAGCCAAAATCAAGAATCGGATGCTTGGGGCGCCTGGATGCCTCAGTTGGTTAAGTATCCGCCTTCAGCTCCTGGGATGGAGCCCCGTGTCAGACTTCCTGCTCAGTGGGGAGTCTGCTTCTCCCTCTGCCCCTCCTCCCTGCTCATTCTCTCTCTCCCTGCCTCCCTCTCTCTCTCTCTCAAATAATAAATAATAAATAAATCTTAAAAAAAAAAAAGTTAGACACTTAACCAACTGAGCCACCCAGGCGCCCCAGCATGTAGATGTTTTAAATACACACCCACCCCCCACACACCCACACACCCACCCACCATTTAGCCAATCTTTTGTTACCAACCACACATTATCTTTAGAGCTAGAAAAGTCATCAGTTTAGATTGTAGGGCATCTTGTTAAAAAGGAAGGTGGTTTATTTTTAAGAAGCTCTTCCCCATGGAATCAGATAAGTTTAGTTTGGGGAACCACTATTTAAAAATTTTTCAGATGGTGTATATAACACAGAAAATACCAAGTCAAGGAATTTTAATGTGTATTATGCACAGATTGGTTTGTGAGCAAGCAAGCTGTGACACGCGGAGTTAAACAAATTTCTTTACTATAGGAATTCCCAGAATTCCGAATGCACGGACATGTACTACAAAGCTCCACGAGGCAAACACAGGACGGAGTGTTTCTGGATCTTATTTGATCATGGAAGGCTTTGTCAGTGGCAATCTTCTCAGTCTAGAGTGTTTAATTCAATTTTTGTATTTACTAAAATAACACCATGTACATTCCTTAAGTCAACTAGTGCCCACAGGGTTTATTTATGAGAGACCAGAGTTCCCTGCCCCAGCTCTGTCCAGCCTCCTGTCCCACTTTTCACAAGAAACCACATTCCATTCTTTTGGCTACTTTCTGGTATTTACATCCATTATTTCTAAATAATACGCCAACACTGATAATTACTCATTTTTTTCTATTTTAAATATTACATATTGATCTCCTGATGTGGAAGCCGAGGATGAGCTTTCTTCAGTCCCTCCCTCGTAGCCTGCAATACAGCAAGCTTCTCCACCGTCTTTCCAGTAAGTTCTATCACAATTCCCGCCTAACTCCACGTTAGCTATTACAGAGTTCTACAAATACTGTTTACAACGGAGTCCTACGGTGTTTTATTTCTCTTCTTGAAAAGCTGTGTTTTCCCCTAGTGTTAATAGTTGCCTTGTTTGGCCTGTTTTTAAAACATCACCCCTATCACTAATTCATCATCAGACTTGCCGTCAGAGCTTATAAAACTCTCAATATGATCAAGCTTATCAGACAACCTATTAGTTTCATTTTTTTCCCTTGGAAATATTGCTTTTGGAATCCTCCAGAAGGTCTTCCTTCTTCAGTGGATTGCTCGCCAGGCCTGTTCAAACTTCTCTTTGCCATCCCCCTGAGCATTCCCAATGTTTCTCTTCTGAACTGGATGAATCCTCACTGCAATTCATGTCTCTCTCTGCCCATTCTTCCTCTCCTTGGTTTATTCCCTTTCGGTGGAGCATATCCTCCCGCAGTTTCCTGATACAGTGTGCGCATGAGCAAAATCTAAGCCCCCGTACGCCTGGAAATGACCATTTCCTCCCACTGGAGGAAAATTTTGCTATGTAAATGTAAAGTGAAAATCATTCTCCAGTTCCAGCAGTGCTGCTGAAAAGCCAAGTTCCTTTTGATTCCTGATCCTTAATGTTATGATTTTTCTGAAGACTTTTATGACCTCTATTCCCAGCACAGTGAAATTTATAAAACTATGCATTGAAATGGATCTTTTTCTACTCAATTTGTCAGGTACTTGGTGGGCCCTTTCAAACTCGTTCCTATATTCATATCTGAACAGTTACCTTGTATTAGTTCTTTAATAAATTGCCTTTTCCCCCCCTCTATCTTTCTGAAGCTTCTAGTAGTCAGAGCTTGGACAGAGCAATGAATTCTCTAATTTTCTCAACATTCTTCGCTTTTCTTATCTTTTCGCTGTTTTATGTAGAGGCCAAACACGATCCCCCAATGCTTCAGGAAGTTTACTACTTCCGCTATTGTATGTTTTATTTCTAAGAGCTCTTTCTTGTCTCTCGTTATTCCTTTCCTGTAGCATCCTGTTCAAGTCTCATAAATTCAAAATGGTCTCCAACATGGCGGCCTTGAATATCTGAGGCTATTCATTACGGTTTCTGTGTATAAGTTTCCTTATGCTCCCCTCATAGTCTCTCATTCCTCTGTGTGTGTGTGTGTTTTTAAATTATTATTAGTTTATTTTCTGTTTATTTTGGTCCCTTTCACTTTAGAAGCTTTCCTCCATTAGGTATCCCTCCTCAGCTGTCCATTCATATTTAAGAGTGAGGCACCACAAAGCTGACTGGAAGTCACGAACACAGTGTGGAGCTCAGCATGGGAGGGTGCTTAGACGCAGACCTGCTCTTTCATCAGAGCACTCCCCCCAAATGTCCACACAGGCAGGTCTTTTCTCGCGGGCTGGACAATTTCTCAGATGAACCCTCCAATAATTTGCACAGGGTATTTAAGTGTAGTTGCCAGATTTCTGGAAGCCAGTGAGGAAAGAGGCTGAAACAGCCCTGTCTGATATGCAGACTTGCACTGAACCCATCTGTTTTCAATATTTAGTTAACCATTAAACAACACAGGTTCGAATGGCATGGGCCCACTTATATGCAGATTTTTCTTTGATAAACACAGTATAGTAGTGTAAATCTATTTTCCCTTACAATTTTCTTAGTAACATTTTTTCTGTGGCTTACTTTATTCTAAGAGTACAGCATACAATACATATGACATACAAAGTATGTGTTAATCAACTGTTTATGTTATCGGTAAGACTTAACACCCAAGTTCGTAACCAACGGAGCCAGGACTTGGGTCTTCTGACTCTAAGGACACACTCTTTCTACTACATAATTCTACTTCTTAGAAGACAAATATTCTGCATTTCAATTACGTGACACATATTAAGACCCATTCAGTACATTTTGGCTTTCAAAGTATGGGTAATGCTGCTCTCCAAACACTAAAATTAACTTTCACTTTATAACATATAAATTATAATGCATTAATTAAAATACAGGTAAGTCACTGGGTGAAAGTGAAGAAAAGAATGATATAAAACCTCATCGTTCCAAATCTTATTATTTTTTTCTATCTAATCATCTTAGCTTATGAAAACCTGAAATTTAATTTTACATACTGAAGTATCAGATACCCTGTTTAAAACAATCAATATTAACACATATGGATAGAAAACCCACAATATTCATATAATTCTTGCATTCAACTAGCTAAAAAGCATAATTGGCACAAATACGGAAAACCCATCGATTCAGCTGTACAAGTAATCACACAAGTCAGCCCATGCTTATCACCTGACGCAGCATTCACCATGCGCTGAGCATTATTCTAAGCACTTTACCAACTGAATCCTTAACATAACCCTGTAAGGTCCTATATTATCTCCAGTTTACAGATGAGGAAATCATGTAACTTCTAGGTTTCACATGACCTGTACCCAATTTCCTGCAAAAACTTCCATTCAAGATTCTAAGCCTTCCTACTACGCTCCTTGAAACTTCCTGTATCATAAATAAACTTACACGATTAACACCTTTGCAACAAACTATTTCCCTACTTTTTCATGTAAAATTGCAGACCAGCCGAACCATCTCTAACTCTGCTACCTTGTGTTGTTCTCTTCTACAGAGAAAGTTCTTCATCTCTCATGCGCCGTGATTCAGTCTGAAAGCCGCGGGGTCCCAGCATTCACCCACTCATTCAAAAGTCCTATCTTTGACAAGGACTACCTTCTTAATGCTGCCACACACCCTCCTGTAATCTCCGTAGGCAAGCGCGATCTACAGAAAGCACCTCCAGAAAAATTCACATACTTACAAACTTCTGGGAACAGTTTTATCCACGGCTCCCTGGGGCCCCTTTTGAAGCTCTTCCACGTAGAAGCCTGCATACCACCCAACCCCAGGCCCACCTGGCCGTCTCTTCAAAGGTCTCTCCCTGAACTGCCCACGTCAGAATCACCTGGAATGCTTGTCTACAGCAAAACCATTGACATTAACTTGGGAACCGGGGCTGTCCAACGGTGAAGCCCAGGAGTTTGCATCTGAAGCACCACCCAGGTGACTCCTTCGGCTCATTAACACTTAAGACCCAGCCCTAGGAACACATGGACCTGACCAAAAATTTCAGAACACTCCACTTCAACTCTGCCCCATCCCTTGGCATTATTCTAGAAAACTATGACATCAGTGTGATAACCTACGATACCTACATATTAGCTTCACTTTTTTCTACCTCCCGTATGTCAGTGATCGGCACTTCCCGTCCATGTCGACAACCCACTCCTCTGTTGCCACACCCTAGATCCAGAACGACTCAGTTTACCAATAATCTTAAAATCAATAGGGTACTCTGTCCACCCGATCTTTCTTCCTCTCCTTCCAAATCTGCTCTTAGCCCTCAGCCCGACTCCCGCCCCATGACTTCTGTTTTCTTGCACCTATCACAAACCCCCCCACAGCTCCACTCCCTGCCCTGCGCGGGGCAGACGACGGACCATCTCAGGCACTCTCAGCAGCTACCGTGGACTCCCTGCCCCCCACCCCGCCCGTGGAACTTCCCAGCCTGCCCCAGGTGGCACTGCAAGAGCTGGGATGCTGCAGCTCATTCCACAAGCTGTCACCCTTGGGCTTCTCTTCTGCGTCCAGTTCCTCTCAGCCCCATGACAACAGTTATGATCATAACTAATACAGAGCACTTACTATACCTGGTAGCTCTTACCTCATTTAAGCCTCACGACAACTCTACAAAGTGGGTATAGTATCATCCTCACTATCAGCTAGAGACACTGAGGCTGAGAGAGATCAAGTACCTTGCTTAAGGCCTCCCAGCCGTATGTGACACAAGCTGAGATTCAAACCCCACGAGCCCCTTTCCCAGCCTGGGTGCAGGTTCCTTTTCTTCCTGCTCTAATATTAAAGGAGGAGAAAAGAAAGAAAAGGAAAAAAGCGGCTCAGGATATGCCACTTGGAGAAAATGAGGTCAGGGCTCCTGCTTTCTGGGAAAGCTTTCCCTGTTGCTCTGCTCCTTCCACCTTTCATCTCAGCCTCAGCTTTACAGAGCTCATCTCCACAAAACGCCAACACACAGTGGTACCAAAATGTATCTGTCTATAAAGGTCATGCTCTGGAAAGCTAATGGAGGAGCTTCACGTGTCGCAAGCTTTTGTCTTTTATCGGCCCAAACTTACAAAGACCAGCATGTAAAACGAATACTGTTGATCAGTTTTTCAAACTCACCTCTTATTTTTCTTGTAATTTTCCAATTGTTGGGACTGCATATGCTTGTATCTTTCTAATTCACACTGTCCACATAAATCCTCCAGATTCAGCAGGTGGTTTTCGACTTCCTCAAAGCTTGCCTCTAAATGAGCTGTAAGTACATAAGGTCCAAAAAAAAAAAAAAAAAGAAACAAATGTAAAAAATTAGAATCGTCGATCATGGAGAAAAGGAAAAGTGTCCAAAAGTTAAAAGTTTAAACTGTTGAGACTGTTCTGCCTTTATATAATACTCTTTATTAAGCTTTCTTGAAGCAAAATAAAATACACTGACCAACTTTAAAATGTACTTCAAATTCTCTTGAGTTTATTTTTATACTTCAAACATTTGCAATGTGTAATTTTCCAAAATACTTTAAATATTCTATTAACCAGGATGATGAGGAAACAGAGCATCGTGATTAATCTAAGGTGATATTCTAATGATCCCATATACCACATGTGAGTAACCAATTTTCAAATGAGAATATAGCAAATTATAATTAACACAAATTATACCAGACATAATTTAAAATTTGAGATTCCAAGTTACTTGAGCAGAGCATTTGTTTTGCCTTGGTGAATGACAGACATCAATCTTCACAAGTCACTGCAGAGCTGTACAGACACACTCAGTAAGCCCAGGTCACCGGGTGGTGGGGAAGAGACTCAGCTCTGCCCACCAGACCGCTGTGGTCTCTACTGTGCCTCTAGGCCACAGAGCTTGGCAGCTTTACCGGAACATGGAGAGCATGTTCCAGTAAAAGCCTTCATTTAAAAGATCCAAGACCAAAGCCTGCAGAAATTAATTCAGTGCTTTGCCTAAGGTCACCTAGCGACTGAAGGAGAGTCGGGAGTCAAAACTGAGTCCCTCCTGCACTACAATAATTTTGAATTGATAGGGTACTAGGTGAACCAAGACTTCGTAGTCGTAGAAGTGAGCGCTGGTTGTTTCCTCCAACAACAGAGAAGTTTTAGAGGTCAAAGATTTTAAAGAATTCCAACAGCACTGTGGCCATTTACCAAACTCCACATGTGCCACATACTGGGACACAAAGATGAAAAAGACAGTCCTTGTGCCAAAGAGCTTAAAGTAGGAGGAGAGACGTATTTCAATGACACCACGTCCTGGCAGAGTGAGGCATGCAGTGCTCGGGAAACTCAAGAGTGGCGTCTAACACAGATGAGGGAGGTGAGGGGAAGGCCCAGCAACAGACTGACCCCCAAATCTGGAAGTCACAGCCACCCAGTGGGGAAGGGAAGGGGCAGGAGAGAAGGAGCAAGCTAGCGGTGCAGCCTTCCAGTCCTGGTTTCACATAAATAGCTAAACACAACTAGGGAGCATCTAACTCCTTCGTGTGCCCACTCGACCTCCACGGGACTTTCCAAATTAGCTTTTGGACCATCTGCATTAGAAGCAACTCCTCAAATTTCAACTTGTAGTTTTAGGTTTATTAAGATGCAAAATTTGGCCTGTTTGTAATCTTTGATCCAAAGATCTGACTAAATATCTGTGCTATCCATAAAACCTCCCTCTTCTGTTTGGTAGGGCCTAGGGCTTAAAGATATGGATTTGGCGGGGAAATAAAATTCTGAAACGTGAAAATGTGAGGACAGTTTAGCACTCCTTTTCAAAGACAGTTCAGGTACTGACAGATATTGACAGGTCACTGTAAACCCGTGGGAGGGCTGCAAAGGGCTGATGACCATGCAGTTCATAACAGTTTTGAATCTATCTTCAGGCACCACAAAAGACTGTTAATATATGTGATATGTGATGATGGAAAGCCTCACCTGAAACAATATGCAGCATCTAAATTAAATCCAAGATTTTTAATAATGACATGAATGGTACAGAGAGAGTTTATGTGGGGAGAAAACCGGCAAAATGATGTTACTGTATTCATTGCTGTTTATGTTATTGTTTTTTGTTGTTGTTGTTATTAAATTAAATGGAAAAACGAGTAGGAGTCTCAGTCTCGGAGCTAAGACTACTGGCCTTGAAGAAGCAATATTCAGCTCCTTCTGTTATAACTAGCTTGATGGGGTCTTAAAAGGCGATCATAGCTAATAGGATTATTTAAAAGGCTATTTCACTTTGATTAGTGATAAGAACTAGAATAATTAAATTTAATATGGAATCCATTTAACTCTAAGCTACTTGGTTCCTGAAGTATCATGCATGTTACACTGGTACCCTTAGCATAAGGGGGACTGGTTAGGAGGAAGGCTTTGAAGCACCAACTTGGAAACCCAGCTCTGCCCCTTACAATGAGGTGAGACATCTCGTCAGTGAAAAAAGGGCTAACAATTCACATCTTGCAAAGCTGTCAAAAAGGTCCAATGGGGCAAAGTATATAAACGCTACACGCTTACATATAAATATGCATACAAAGTATACGTAACTTAGCACTTGACAGTAATTGACTTTAAAAATGCAGAGAAAAAACTGTATAAAAATTATCTAAGTTCCGGGGCGCCTGGGTAGCGCAGTCGTTAAGCGTCTGCCTTCGGCTCAGGGCGTGATCCCGGCGTTCCGGGATCGAGTCCCACATCAGGCTCCTAGGCTAGGAGCCTGCTTCTTCCTCTCCCTCTCCCCTGCTGTGTTCCCTCTCTCGCTGGCTGTCACATAAATAAATAAAATCTTAAAAAAAAAATTATCTAAGTTCCATAAAAGTCATTTATTTTTTAAAAGATTTTAAACATGGACACTCAGGCCAGTGGGGGTAGGGGGAGATCAGGCAGACAGACAGGTAGAGGGAGAGACTCTCAAGCAGACTTCCCGCTGAACATGGAGCCTGACGCAGGGCTCAATCACACAACCCTGACACCATGACCTGAGCCAAGACCAAGAGCTGGACGCTCAACTGACTGACCCACCCTGGTGCCCCATTTAAAAGTCATCTAAGAATTTTGTAGACCAGAAATGATCATGTTGTAAACACCTAAGGATCTAACATACGAAAATATCAATAAAATTTTCATTTTTTTCTAGCAAACTCACATGCCTATAAATTATGCTCAAAACTATGTTGTTAGACCTAAGATCCCTTGTAAGTGCGGGGGATTAAATCTGAAATGGTTTTGCTAAAAAGAAAATAAATAATGGAATCAATAACTGTTCTATATTTGAATACATTTACATATATATATAATTTTTCCCTTTTTAATTTTTATTTGGACAGATGGCAGTTTCTATTTAGAGTCTAGCTCTGTTGGTAGACGAGAGAGCTAATGAGGCCAGGAGCTTGAACGAAATGACTTGATACCTAGGCAGACCAATTAATTTCTTATGGAGAGAAATTCTCTTCTAGATACATACTAAACTTGCCACCCTAGTTCATTCTTGTGTTGATAAAATGGTGACCAAGTGAAACATGTGACTGGTTTAGTACCAACCTGGAACTACTACTAAGAAACAAACCGTACGCACTTCTGAACTGGCCGACAACATCGTGTTCTTGTGTTTCTGAATGGCAAATCTAGATCTGAAATGCTTGGGAGACTCAGTGGCCATTTTATTGCTATCACCAAATTAGTATTTATGTTTTCTCCTTTTAGAAACTTAAAGGTTCCGAGTACTTCAAGAATCCAGTTTAGGGGCACCTGGGTGGCTCAGTCAGTTAAGCGTCTGCCTTCAGCTCAGGTCATGATCTCAGGGTCCTGGGATTGAGCCGCACATCGGGCTCCCTGCTCAGTGGGAAGTCTGCTTTAGATTCTCTCTCCCTCTGTTCCTTCCCCCTGCTCGTGCCCTCCCTCAAATAAATAAATAAAATCTTAAAAAAAAAAAAAAAAGAATCCAGTTTAACACCTTAACTTAGTATTCAGAAACCTATCACCCCCCAGGGCCCACCACCTACTTTTCCAATCTCACTACTACTTTCCTTCAGGACCACTCACCACTCTAAGACAACTCGGGCACCTTCCTGCCTCTCTGACCCTGTCTAGCCCTGAGGTGCCTCTGCTTGCCTGCCTTCCCTCTTCTGCGCTTCCGTGCACCTTTGAACCTCACACAGAGCTTATACTCTGATATTATACAACTATTTGCATATTCTGGAATATTCTCTCTCAGGAATCAGTAAGGGTCCTAAGGGTAATAACTGTATGTTTGCATCTTTGTATCCCCTAATACATAGTCTACTGAATTTAACTAAGAATGACTATCCCACTAAAACATCAAATAATAACCAAAAAAGCAAACTTAAGTATTAGGCGGTTATGCTAAATTTTGTAAAAGGATAAATTAAACATGGGAAGGGAAGTTAGAAAACATTAGGCAACATGATGGTACTTTGTTCTTAGTATGTCAGACCAGGCTCCTTTATCAGTAAGTTACAGTAGCAGAAGCAATGGAAATTTTCCATCTTCATGCTTAACTAGCTCGAAATCAGTAATCAAATATAGAAGAACTATATTGACAAAAATAAAGTTTCTTCCATTTTTACATTAAAAACTTTTTAAAAATCCCTTTAAATAATTATAAGCAGATAGATGATGTGTACTCTGAATATTTTAAATTGCATTTGAATGGCAGAAATTGAATGCCCCTGTCACATCCTGCTCATTTCCCATTACAAACTGAATCGCATGTATGAGTAAAGTTGCTAACCAAACTCAGAACGCATGTACATAAAACACTAGCAGGGCTCCACAGACACCTTCACAAGAAGCTCAAACTTGACCATTCTGCTCGCTATAACAACAGCATATGTCTCATTTAGTGATCAGTGGAAAAGATGGGTGGAATTTTATTGTGAAAAGCCATTTGGGAATGCCTGACAGCTGTGCAGCGAAGAGCTTCACAAATCTTTATGAGAAGACCATCCCAGAGGAAGAGCGATTCTGCTTGGAATTTTTCTTTGTGCCATTTGTTTGAAATCCGTATTATCTGTAGTGTAACCGCTCATATATGAAGAATGGGTGGCGCACTAAAATTATTTCATACTTAATGAGTACTTTTCTAACAAAACAATGAGCCTCGAGGGAGAAAGAAATCTTTGGTTTCGAACCCAGAGGTCACAGAGGCCAGGTACTAAAAGGCTTGAAAGATTCTTCAAATGCTTACATTACCCTTTTATGTAATAAGATAATACAGCAATGATGGTGTGGTAACAAGGAACCTGAAGAAATGCATTAACTTGCAGGCGCCGTTATGGAACAAACGAGATCTGTGTGGCACGTGAAAAGGTGTCTAAAGAGAGTTAATGTGCCTCTTGAAGAGTCTAATCCCAGAAAGTAACCTGAACAATAAAATACTCTAGTTCACGAAACACCTGTGGCTGTGGCAGTCTCCCTGCTAGACGCTCTCAAATTCCATAACGACAGCAAAACAACGATGTATCAGGTTAGGTCAGATCAAAAGAAAGATCCGAACTCAGTCTATGGCTTTCACCCTTACAGTACTCTGTTATCTAAGAATTCACGGATTCTTCTGTTCTGGGAGAAGAGAACAGTCTTTTCAAAGTAGGTCACTTAAAATAAACTAAGCAAGAGCAAAAACTCCGAAGAGCCCTTGATAGGCTAAACTTCAATAAAGGAACAGGGTTAGGCTACCCTCTAGTGGAAGTTCAAGAGAATTCAATACTTTTCACACATTTTACCAGTTTTACGATAAAATGCACACTGTGGTTTTTTCGGAAGAAGGACGTGTATAGAATTTGGTTGACAACCTTCCTTTTTTTTTTTTCTTATCCCCGCTCTAGCAATGTTCAGAATACAACACTGTTCATCTACCACATTTCATGCTGCGGCTTTGCATTCTACCTAATCTTACAGGACAAGCTCAACTGTGTAACATCCATCCAAACCCTTCTGTCAAAGAACAGTGGTTTTGTAAATTTGCAAAGGCTACAGAGACTTCCACTAGAACGCCGCCACCTTGATGGCAGGTACCCGGTCCTGCTCGGCGTTGTAGTCCCCAAGCCTACAGAGGGCCCATGACACACAGTAGATATCTCATTAGGTACTAAGCACTGAGCTGAGTGCTCTATGCACATCTGCCATCTCATTCAACCCTCCAACTACCCTCTGAGGCAGGAACTCTCATCCTCTTTGTGCAAAGACACAAGCTTGGAGCAGTCAAGAAGCCTGCATGGAGTCTCACAGGAAGTTGTGGAACTGGGATCCAAACTCAGGTGTGAGAGGAATCCACAGCCCTTATTCTCTAGTTTCCATAGTATCTTCATCATTTTTTTTAAATGTCAAACTACCAGTAATTATCTATTACACAGGCTTATGTAAGATGAATGGATCACACTCAGTTTGAAGGAAAAAAAAATGAAGGGATTATCCAGTATTACTTCACAATTCCTGGGGGATTATGTAATCAGGAGTCATATTTATTAAGCCATAGGATAAGGCAGCTAAAAGCATCATCAAAGGTTCAGACTGCTCACATCATGTAAGTCCTTGACTGTGTAATAAGGGCAGACAGTCTAAAGGGCAGAGCAAGACTAAAAAGGACGCGTAGCCCGGGAGATGGCGGGACTGACTGGATATGGTATTAGATCTGACAGGGAAAGAGCACAAAGTTCAAAGAAGTTAGGGGAATCCTGTGACTTCATACACATCAGTACTACTTCTAGTTTTTAAAATTTTTTAAATTATTGCTTGACTATTTAAGCCTTATAATATTACATCAAAGTATTCAGGAGATAAGAGATATTCCTAGGCTGCCAAAAAATAAAAGAATCTGGTAGTATATGAGCAAATATTTAAAACACTGGTTCCACTACCTAGGAATGAGACATAAACTCCTTAAAATGAATTCATAAACTATACCAATGATACAGATGTATGTTTATATGACCTACCCCACCAAATCTGGCTTTATAGTATTTTCCTATTGTAAAGAATATCAGCACCGGTCCAAGATGTTTAAGTTGCTTACCTAAAATCTCAACTCAAAACACCTCTCTATGGGGCTTACTCTAAGTCACCAGATATGAGGTCTTCAGACTTCCAGTTCTGACTATCTGTCCTACAGTGAGTCATTCATTACTAAGTATAAATATCAGACAAATAACAGCAATACAATGAAACCAAAGGTAGCATGCGTTTCAAATGCTAATGGTAACTCAGACTGGCAATACATATGAGAACCACCTAGATTTTAGAGGTATCTTTTAAGGCAACAGAATTAGCTCTTCAAAAAGAGCTCCATACGAGCATACCTCGTTTAATTGTGCTTCGCAGATACTGTGTTTTTTTTACAGATTCAAAGGTTGTGGCCACCCTGCACTGAGCAAGTTTATTGGTGCCGATTTTCCAACAGCATTTGTTCACTGCATGTCTCTATGTCACATTTTGGTAATTCTCACGATATTTCAAACTTTATTATTACTGTGGTGATGTGTGATCAGTAATCTTTGATGTTACTACTGTCATTGTTCTGGGATGCCATGAACCACACCCGTAAAAGACAGCTAACTTAACTGATAAATATTGTGTGTATGTTCTGACGCCCTACCAACGGGCTGTTCCCCCATCTCTCTCCCTCTCCTGGAGCCTCCCTAGTCCCTGAGACACAACAATACTGAAATGAGGCCAGTTAATAACTGTACATTGGCCTTTAAGTGTTTAGGTGAAAGGCAGAGTCACACGTCTCTCATTTTAAATCAAAAGCTAGGAATGATTAAGCTCAGGGAGGAAGGCATGTTGAGAGCTGAGATAGGTTGAAAGCCAGACCTTTTGCACCAAGCAGTTAGCCAAGCTGTGAATGCAAAGAGAAAGTTCTTAAAGGAAATAAAAAGTACTGGGGCGCCTGGGTGGCACAGCGGTTAAGCGCCTGCCTTTGGCTCAGGGCGTGATCCCGGCGTTATGGGATTGAGCCCCACATCGGGCTCTTCTGCTATGAGCCTGCTTCTTCCTCTCCCGCTCCCCCTGCTTGTGTTCTTTCTCTCGCTGGCTGTCTCTATCTCTGTCAAATAAATAAAATCTTTAAAAAAAAAAAAAAAAAGTACTACTCTAATGAACCCAAGAATGACAAGAAAGCAAAACAGTCATATTGCCAACATGGAGAAAGTTTGAGTGGTCCAGACAGAAGATCAAACCAGTCACAGCATCCCTTAAGCCAAAGTCTAATCCAGAGCCAAGCCCTGATTCTCTTCAGTTCTGTGAAGGCTGAGAGAGGTGAGGAGGCTGCAGAAGGAAAGTCTGAAGCTGGCAGAGGTTGGTTCATGAGGTTTAAGGAAAGAAAGCATCTCTAGAACACCAAGTGCAAGGTGAGGCAGCAAGTGCTGATGGAGAAGCTGCAGCAAGTTCTCCAGAAGATCGAGCTGAGAGAGTTAGTGAAGGTAGCTGCACAAAACAACAGATTTTCAACGTAGATGACGCAGCCTTCTACTGGAAGAAGACGCCAACGAGGACTTCCGTAGCTGGAGAGGAGACGTCAATGCCTGACTTTCAAAGGACAGGCTGACTCTCTTGTTAGGGGCTAACGCAGCTGCTGACTTGAAGTTGAAGCCAGTGCTCATTCACCATTCCGAAAATCCTCAGGCCCTTAAGAACGATGCTAGATCTACCCTGCCTGTGCTCTGTAAATGGAACAACAAAGCTGATGACAGCACATCTGTTTACCACATGGTTGACTCTTTTAAGCCCACTGTTGAGACCTACTGCTCAGGAAAAAAGATTCCTTTCAAAATATGACTGCTCATCCACAATGCACCTGGTCACCCAAGAGCTGGTGGAGAAGGACTACGAGATATATGTTGTTCTCATGCCTGCTGACACAACATCCATTCTGGGGCTCATGGATCAAGGAGTCATTTCAACCTTCAAGTCTTATTATTTAAGAAATACATTTTGTAAGACTAGAGTTGCCATAAATAGTAATTCCAGGACAAAGCAAATTGGAAATCTTCCAGAAAGAACTCATCATTCTAGATTCCACTAAGAACATTCATGATTCATGGGAAGAGGTCAAAATATCAACACGAACAGGAGTTTGGAAGAAGTTGATTCCCACCCTCAGGGATGACTCTGAGGGGTTCAAGATATCAATGGAGGAAGTGGAAACAGCAAGAGAACTAGAGTCAGAAGTGGAGCCTGGAGATGGGACTGAGCTGCTGCCCTCTCATGATCAAACCTCACGAGAAAAGGCTTGTTATGGATGAGCAAAGAAAGTGGTTTCCTGAGATGGGAGCTTCTCATCCCATCTGATGGTGATGATGCCATGAAGACTGTTGGAATGACAATGAAGGATTCAGAATATGACATAAACTTAGGATTGAGCAGCGGCAGGGTTTGAGAGGATTGACTCCAATTCTGAAAGAAGCTCGACTGTCGGTAAAATGCTATCAAACAGCATCACAAGCTACAGAGAAATCATTCATGAAAGTCTGAGTCAATCGATGAGGCAAACTTCATTACTGTCTTATTCTAAGAACTTGCCACAGCCACCCCACCTTCAGCAACCAGCACCCTGACCGGTCAGCCGCCAGCAACATGGACGCAAGACCTTCCACCAGCAGAAAGATTACAACTCACTGGAAGTTCAGGTGACGGTTAGCACTGTTTAGCAATGAAGTATTTTTAAGATCTTTTTTTTTAAAGGGAAGGGCAGAGGGAGAGGGAGAGAAAATGTCAAGAAGACTCCATACTGACCACAGAGCCTGATGCAGGGCTCGATCCCAGGACCCTGAGATCATGACCTGAGCTGAAAGCAAGAGTCAGGCACCCAACTGACTGCGCCACCCAGGCACCCCAGCAATGAAGTGTTTTCTAATTAAGGTACATACATTTTTTTAGACATATGCTATTACACACTTAACAGACTACAGTATAGTATAAACTAATTTTTATATGCGCTGGGAAACCAAAAAATTCATTTGACTCACTTGATTGCAATATCTGCTTTGCTGCAGTGGTCTGGAATCAAACCCACAACATCTGAGGGAGGCCTGCATGTTCTATTTTAAGAAAGACTTATATAAACTGCATTTCCCAAGCAGAATTAACTAGGAGAATAATTAGAATTGCAGCAAAAATGCATTTAATCAGTAAACTGATATCCAACAAAGAACATCTATCAACACAGTTTACTCCCAACTAGGAAAAAAAGAAGGGAGGCTTTCCTATCTGCAAAGAAATACACAACCAATTTAAAGCAAATGACTCAGACAGATGCAGGAAGAGAAGCCAAAATAAAGTGGCTACAAAGAAAATCCCAAATGTCTCGGGGGCTGTTTCTCTAGTTAGCTATCAAAGGCCTGACAAGGTCATTACTATACCCGCAAGGGGGAAGTGAGGCAGAGGGCAACCACAGCTATTTTACATTTCTCTTAAGAGCCAGAATCTCTTGTTCCAGCCGCGCTTTCAGAAGTAACAGAACAGTGACACCAGGAGATACTTGTAACAGCCAGGGCTTTCAGAATACAGTTCACGAGAGGCCCCTGGGTGGCGCAGTCAGTTAAGTGTCCCACTCTTGATTTTGGCTCAGGTGGTGATCTCAGGTCCCGCACTGGGCTCCGCACTCAGCTTGACGTTCTTTCTCCCTCTCCTTCTGCCCCTCCTGCTCATGCTCTCTCAAATAAATAATAAAATAAATCTTAAAAAAAAAAAAAGAACATACAGTTCATGAGGCTATTGATAGCTGCCATCCTGTCTCATCCCCCACTGAGGACATGATCCCTGGGACTGGGATCCTGGATCCACATCTTATTAACAGTCTCTCTGAGCCTTACTTTCCTTAGCTGAAAAATGGGATAATAATAGTTACTTTTAAAGAGTTCATGTGAGGATTAAAGATAATGTTTGCAAAGCACCTCATGGTCTCTGACCTATGACAGGTGCTATGAATGTTAGCTACTGTTATCAGCAACAGCATTCCAAATACCATCCAGGTGCATTTTATCCATACACACACAAAAAACTGTTTTACGTACTAATTACTGGCTCTGTCAATCATTTTTGCTTTGCTTAAGAAGGGTAATACTGAAAAACAGAAAGAGATGATAGGTATCCGTACCTTCGTACCTGTAAGACCGAATCAGGTTACTGGCCAGGGGAAGTTTAGGTACTTCCCATGTAGGTACTCCTACCTCTTACACTTCACTAAGATCTTAAGCTTGGTCAGAAAAGAGTGAGCCACGGTATTATCCTATCATGTGGCACCATCAAACATAAAAGGGAATTTTTTACTATAAACCCAAGAAACAAAGAATATCAGCATAATTCATTCCAATGAAGAAAACAAAAGAATATGAACTTCCATAGATATAAATTTAGCCAAACAGGCACCCTCATTTACCTGGATTTGTTTTCTCTCTCAAGTGTTCAAAGAGGGAAAAAAAACACATTTCAAGATACAAAGCTCTAAGCAGACCTAATTTTTAAAGCAATAACTTCCAGAGTACATTCTACAACCAGGACAAAGTCACTATAACCCCTTTTATTTTATATATTTGTACTTTTTAAAGTAGGCTCCATGCAGAGCATGGAGCCTAATGTGGGACTCAAACTCACGACCCTTAGATCAAGACCTGAGCTGAGATCAACAGTCGGACACTTAACTAACTGAGCCACCCAGGCGCCCCTATATATTTATGCTTTTAAACTGAGATCTAATGTCACACACACAACCCTGAGTCACCCTAAGAACCAACAAATTATAATTGTGTTTCCGGAGCTGAACTGAGGCAGTAAAGGTTAGTGGTGTATTTTACAAATAATTTCTATACTTTAAAACTATTTCCTGCCCAATCCTCTGCTAGTCAGACATGAAATTAACTATAAGTCACCCTTTTACAAAAAAATCATTTAACCAGGAATTTCACGCATTCTTAGAGGGCTCTGAATTTCTATCCAGTTCAGTCCAAATTATTCTCATTCCTAAAAGTGACACGCCGATAACAAACATCAAACTCACTCAGATTTGCTGTCATGGATTCCAAATCTGCTAATAAGCCAGGAAGCTGCTGGAGCTGCTCCTGTAACGCGACCAGGCTCGTCCTCTTCCTCTCCCAGTGCGCTGACAGCATAACCACCTCGCTGTCCACCAGCTGCAAGGGAGGAGCAAAGTAAAGGCGGAGTTCAGGCACAAGGAGATGACAGCAGAATGGGGGTTACTCAATGTTCTCTTTTAAACCCTCTCCTGAGGATCCCCAACAGGACACCCCAGAGAAAACTCGAGTTGTTTTCTTTCTTAGAAAAGCACCAACTTAACATTCAGTGCAGAAAACCTCAAATTACCACTTGTCTCACTGCATTTTAACCCGGAGAAGAGAAAGTTCAGAAATGACCTTAGAAATCACTTCTAAGTATACCCTGTTTTTAAGTAAACCATGTATTTGAAAACCCAAATCTAGAAAAAATAAATCAAAAACCCGACACTAACAACCGAAAAGAAAACAAAAACAACCCAAACCACAATTACCAGGTAATTATTTGCTTTACAAAAGGACTTTTTTGAACAGAAAAGTTACTGAATGCATTTAGAATATATATGGTTCAATCTATATTTAAACAGGAACACACTGCATAAAGTAAGGTAAGCTTGTATGTGAAGGAATTGAGGCAAGTGATCGATTCCAGAAAAAAGGAGAAAAGCACTTATGTTAACAAAGACGGAATTCAGATGTAAAGGGCTCCTAATAGCAGGGCTGTGACATACTAGACTGGCCCGAAAGATTGCTAACTTCTTTTAGTGAAGACTGTACAGAAAATGACAGACATCAGTTTCTCCCAGACAATTTTGTTTTGGTCTTAACACGGTGGGAGGGAAAGGGCTTAGAATAAGATTGAGAAGGAGCAGGGAGAGGTCATCTTTTGAAAACTCCACCAGTGATAAGCAAGAACTGTGAAAGATAACCACAGGAGTACAATAAATGCAAAGATTGCAAAACTCATTATATAACAGAAGAAAATGCATTTGAATTCTATCTGTAAATCAGAGTTCACAGTTAAGTTAAAAAAAAAAAAAAAGACAATTTACACATCCCAAGAGTAAGATTTTTCAGGAGTTAGAACATGAATACAACAAATTCTTTTTTTTAAGACTTTTTTTTTTAAGATTTTATGTATTTGAGAGAGTGAGAGAGCACGTGCACATGTGCGCACACAAGCGGGGGGGGGGGGGGGCAGAGGGACAAGCGGGGCTTGATTCCAGGACCCTGAGAGCATGACCTGAGCCGAAATCAAGAGTCAGATGCTTAACTGACTGAGCCACCCAGGCACCCCTGAATACACCAAATTCTTACTGAATCCCACTAAGGTAACAAAAAACTTTAGAGAAATAAAAGTATCAAAATTAGATGCAAAATTATTTGTATGTGGTGCGAGATTGCTTCGGTTTCTACATTTTAATATTCTAGAAATTCCCAACATGGCAACAAAAGAACTATGCTCCGACAGAGAGGTTAAAAGCCTCCTGATTTCCTTACTGTGTTTCCTGGCTCGCACACCTCCCCACTACCCTCCGGCCCACACTAGAGAGAAGACCACATCATCTCTCCCAGACAAGCCTCCACTGAGCTTTACTCAAGCCGCACTGCTCGTTAATTCTGTATACTTAAAAATGCCTATCGCCAACCAGGTTTATAAAGATGTCTAAGAGTAGTTTAAGAAATGCTGAGCAATGCTAACATATCTAGCTGTGCAATAGTAAGGAAACTAAGGCTTGACACAAGGATCTGCATTCATAAAATTCATTTGTACAAACTTCTACTGACCGACCACTCCCTGTCTGCCAGGCACTGTTCAGGCTATGGAGATATAATGGTGAATGAAACAAAACAGATCCTGCCCACTTGCTTATACCCTCGCAGCAGGCCTCCCAACTCCTCTTAGCTTCAGTTTTTAAACTCAAAAGAAGAAAAAAAATAATTCCTATATCACAGCGTTGATGTGAGGATAAATACAATATATTTTTCCTGGTACATGGTGTGTTTTTTTGTAAAGTCAGTTAAATCTTAACTATCCTGGTTAATTTGGAAAATCGAGAACAATTTTTGATATTAACCATCTCTCACTGAAAACTGAAGTACAACATAAACATTAAAACAACTATGATCTAGTTCATAACTTCCACAAAACTGAAAATTATATTCTCAATACGGGATAGAAGCAGCACATATATAGAAAAAGATGTAAGAATACAGTAAAATGCCATTTTTATTTAAAAGAATGAGAGATTGAATGGATTCTCAGAAATCATTATCAATAATTATGCAATAATACTAAAAACACTTTGAGCATTTTCTGTGTGCCAAGCCCTATGCTAAGCAATTTATGTACATTATCTTGTTTAGACCACACAGCAACCTTATAAACTAAGCACTTTTATCACCTCCATTTTACAGGTGAAGACCCACAGGTGTAATGAAGTTATGCCTCTTTCCCAAAGGCCACAACGGACTGAGATCAATCCCACAGAATCTGACACTGAAGTCCAGGCCCTCAATCAATATTGTAGGGACTGCGCTATAGGGTTGTATGAAAGGAAGACATGAGAAGCTAGCAGAAGAAAATAGCCTAAAAAACTATTCTTAAACTTTACTTAATGATAAGAAATGATCCATCACAAGAAGGCCAATTTTTCCATAATTCTGAATATATAGATCAAACACCAGGAAACCAAATTTAAGCAGTAAGACAAACCCACGGTGCTTTATTCCAAAATTCCTTCTGGTGAACACTGAAGCAGGAGCATGAAAACAAAAGGAGGAGACTACCGAACTCAACAGTTCAGTGTTTGGGGGTACAGAATTCCATGTGATTTCCAAACAACTTCGTATGATAAGCAGGGTAAATGGTGTTATGCATTTTAAAGATGAGAAACTAACAACAGAGAAACTAAGTTAGGTGCCCAAGTTCAAACGGACTAGTGCAGAAACTAGGATTTCTAACACCCGGTTCAGTGAACTTTCTACCACAGCCAGAGGAGAACCACGCTGGAGCATGTCTTGTATGACCAGTTTCACTTCAAACTGCTCAACCATGAATCTTAAGAGTTCAATCCGAAGGCAAGCAAGTGTTTCACAATAATGGTAATTAGAAGCAAATAACGCACTGGAAGTCTGACTTTTACAAACTGCCCTCAGAGTCTAGCCCCTAAAGTCACTATTAACTATTCATTTATATATTGCTAGGTAGGAAAAAAAAAGTCAAAGAACTTGTAAACAAACAAACAAAAACCAATGTAGAAAAAGCCTAAAGTTACACTGACCACAAATGTTCATTTCTAAGATACCATCTGAATTTTAAGACTAGATAGTAAGAATTAGCTTTAAAGTAGATGAGTATAAAATAATTTGTCAAAAAAAAATGAATGGTTCTTAGTATATTTGCCCCGGCAAGTTGTCTGGTTAAAGGGCACCAAAGACACATGAGAACAGTCTGACAAAATCAATTCATCATAGGTTTAACACTATGCATATTAAAGATTTGCATTTTAAACATTTACGTATGTCTCAACAATACATCAGAAAATAAATTTTCACTTTTTTTTTAAGATTTATTTGTAAAAATCTGGAAGAAATGGATGCATTTCTAGAAACTATAAACTACCAAGACTGAAGCAGGAAGAAATAGAAAACCTGAACAAACCCAAAACCAGCAAAGAAATTGAAGCAGTAATCAAAAATCTCCAACAAGAGTCCAGGGCCAGATGGCTTCCCAGGGGAATTCTACCAAACGTTTAAAGAAGAATTAACACCTGTTTCAAAAAATAGAAAACTTCCAAACTTGTTCTATGAGGCCAGGATTACCTTAATCCCAAAACCAGATAAAGATCCCACCAAAAAGGAAAATTACAGACCAATATCCCTGAGGAACATGGATGCCAAAATTCTCACCAACATGCTACCCAACAGGATCCAACAGTACATTAAAAAGATTATTCACCACGACCACGCAGGATTTATTCCTGGGCTGCAAGGGTGGTTCAACATCTGTAAATCAATCAATGTGATGCACGACATTAATAAAAGAAAGGACAGAACCATATGATCCTCTCAACAGATGCAGAAAAAGCATGTGACAAAGTACAGCACCCTTTCTTGATTAAAACTTTCCACAGTGTAGGGTGGCGCAGTCATTAAGCGTCTGCCTTCGGCTCAGGGCGTGATCCCCGCGTTATGGGATTGAGCCCCACATCAGGCTCCTCTGCTATGAGCCTGCTTCTTCCTCTCCCACTCCCCCTGCTTGTGTTCCCTCTCTTGCTGGCTGTCTCTCTGTCAAATAAATAAATAAAATCTTAAAAAAAAAAAAAAAACTTTCCACAGCGTAGGGATAGAGGGAACATACCTTAATACCATAACAGCCATATATGAAAAGCCCACAGCGAATATCACTTTCAACGGGGAAAGACAAAGCTTCTACCCTTAAGGTCAGGAACATGACAGGGATGTCCGCTATCACTACTGCTGTTCAACATAGTACTAGAATGCCTAGCCTCAGCAATCAGACAACAAAAAGAAATAAAAGGCATCCAAATTGGCAAAGATGTTGTCAAACTCTCACTCTTTGCAGATGACATGATACTCCATGTGGAGAACACAAAAGACTCCACCCCAAAATTGCCAGAACTCATACAGGAATTCAGCAAAGTTGCAGGATATAAAATCAATGCACAGAAATCAGCTGCATTTCTATACACTAACAATGAGACAGAAGAAAGAGAAATTAAGGAATCGATCCCATTTACAATAGCACCAAAACCCATAAGATATCTAGGAATAAAAGTAACCAAAGAGGCAAAGGATCTGTACTCAGAAAACTACAGAACATTCATGAAAGAAATTGAGGAAGACACAAAGAAATGGAAAAACGTTCCATGTTCATGGATTGGAAGAACAAATATTGTTAAAATGTCTATGCTACCTAGAGCAATCTACACATTCAATGCAATCCCTATCAAAATACCATCGACATTTTTCACAAAGCTAGAACAAATAATCCTAAAATTTGTATGGAACCAGAAAAGACCCGAATAGCCAAAGGAATGTTGAAAAAGAAAACCAAAGCTGGTGGCATCACAATGCCAGACTTCAAGCTATATTACAAAGCTGTAACCATCAAGATAGTATGGTACTGGCACAAAAACAGACACATAGATCAATGGAACAGAATAGAGAGCCCAGAAATGGACCCTCAACTCTATGGTCAACTAATCTTTGACAAAACAGGAAAGAATATCCAATGCAAAAAAGACAGTCTCTTCAACAAATGCTGTTGGGAAAATTGGACAGCCACATGCGGAAGAATGAAACTGGACCATCTTCTTACACCATACACAAAAATAGACTCAAAATGAATGAAAGATCTAAATGTGAGATGGGAATCCATCAAAATCCTAGAGGAGAACACAGGCAGCAACCACTGTGACTTTGGCCTCAGTAACTTCTTGCTAGACACGTCTCCAAACGCAAGGCAAACAAAGGCAAAAACGAACTACTGGGACTTCATCAAGATAAAAAGCTTTTGCACAGCAAAGGAAACAGTTGACAAAACCAAAAGACAACTGACAGAATGGGAGAAGATACTTGCAAATGATCAGATAAAGGACTAATATCCAAAATCTATAAAGAACTTACCAAACTAACCACCCACAGAACAAATAATCCAATCAAGAAATGGGCAGAAGACATGAACAGACATTTCTCCAAAGAAGACATACAAATGGCCAATGGACACGTGAAAAAAATGCTCCACATCACTCGCCATCAGGGAAATACAAATCAAAACCACAGTGAGATACCACCTCACACCAATTAGAATGGCAAAAACTGACAAGGCAAGAAACAACAAATGTTGGAGAGGATGTGGAGAAAGAGGAACCCTCTCACACTGTTGGTGGGAATGCAACCTGGTAAAGCCACTCTGGAAAACAGTATGGAGGTTTCTCAAAAAGTTGAAAATAGAGCTACCCTACAACCCAGCAATTGCACTACTGGGTATTTACCCCAAAAGTACAGATGTAGTGATCTGAAGGGGCACCTGCACCCCAATGTTTATAGCAGCAATGTCCACAACAGCCAAGTATGGAAAGAGCCCAGATGTCCATCGACAGATGAATGAATAAGATACAGTATATACATACACATACACACACAGGAATATTACTCATCCATCCAAAAAAATGATATCTTGCTGTTTGCCATGACGTGGATGGAACTAGAGGGTATTATGCTTAGTGAAATAAGTCAATCAGAGAAAAACAATTATGATATGATTTCACTCGTGTGGAATTTAAGAAACAAAACAGAGGACATAGGAAAGGGAGAAAACAATAAAACAAGATGAAATCAGAGAGGGAGACAAACCATAAGAGACTATTAATCATGGGAAACAAACTGAAGGTTGCTGGAGGGGAGGGGGGTGGGGCCATGGGGTAACCGGGTGATGGGCATTAAGGAGGGCACATGACGTAATGAGTACTCGGTGTTATACACAAGTGATGAATCACTGAACTCTACCTATGAAACAATACACTATATGTTAATTGAATTTAAATAAAAAAACAAAAAATTTTTAAAAAAGACTTATTCCCGTGAGCATGAGAGAGAGAGTACGCGTGCGCGCACACAAGCCAGCACATGCACACGTGCATGCTGGGGATAGGGGCCAAAGGAAAGACAGAGGGAGAGTCTTAAGCAGATTCCATGCTGAGCGTGGGCTTGATCTGACAGGCAGCAACCTCAGGACCCTGAGATCACAACCTGAGCTGAAACCAAGAGTTGGACACTTAACCAACTGTGCCACCCAGGCACTCCCAAAATTTTCATTTTTAAAGCTAAGTACTGTATTTCTGGAAAGCAACAGAAGCACTTTTGATCAGATGTGGGTCTTAAAATAACTGCATGAATACATTTAAGGTCCCCAAATAGCATAAATTCACCAACATATCTTACAGGAAATTCTTTCTCCTGTATGTTTTATTATGAAATACTTCTTATAATCAAGGAAATTACTTGTTAAAGCTCTTCGACAGGATCCGGTCTTTGCTGAGCACTGTGGGACTCACCCATGCTGATTCACACAGATGCAGCAGTTCACTAATTTTCACTGCTGTATGGTATTTGATTTTACGATTGACACTGTGATTTATTCTGTAGATGGACTGTGGGACTGTCTAGTTTCAAAAAACCTGCTCAAACATTCCACTACAAATCTCCGGGTGCAAACGTCCAAGTCTCACCAGTGAGTTACAGATGCATCCGAGGTACGGCTCTCATCACACAGAGTGGCTCAATAGGCCTTGGGGTCATAAGGCCGCCCTGGCCTCTCTACCTGTGACTTCAAGTAGCCTCATCTGTTTACCATGTAATAATCCATGGCAACGTTATCAGAGGAAATACGTGCCACACCAGTATTATGAGGGGAAAGCGTGAGATGCAATGCTCTGGAGATATCCCCAGGCGCAGAACTGCATTGGAGACGTACCTCCAACTTCAACTCCTGCTTAATGCCAATGCATGTTTTCTTTCTTTTTTTTTTTTTTTAAGGTTTTATTTATTTGACAGAGAGAGAGAGAGCATGAGTAGAGGGAGTAGGAGGGAGAGGGAGAAGTAGGCTCCTCGCTGAGCGGAGAACCCGCTGCGGGGCTCGATTCCAGGACCATGG
The DNA here is from genome assembly GCF_024610735.1 of Ursus americanus. NCBI lineage: Eukaryota > Metazoa > Chordata > Mammalia > Carnivora > Ursidae > Ursus > Ursus americanus. The sequence continues at coordinate 19,152,716 of NC_142158.1, forward strand.
GATCATGATCTGAGCCGAAGGCAGACGCTTCACCGACTGACCACCTAGGCAGCACCGCCAAAGCATGTTTTCTAACGCCATCGTGGCAATGGACTTACACTCCCTGGTTCTGGTTGCTCCTCCTCATGTTTCTTCCCAGGGAAGAAACCAAAACTGTCCTCTGAAAATAATGACCATCGGCACAGAAACGTGAAGCTTAAATTTCTAATAATCTAACGAGTATAAATTTGTGGTTTCAACTTGTATTTCTTTGATTACTAATCAGCTTGAAACACATTTTCATGTTTATCGGCCACTCCTATTTTTTCATCTGTAAAATACCTGGTCATATCTTTTGCTCACTTCTGTATTTTGCTCCCTCTTTTTATTGGTTTGTATATGTTGTTCATATTTTCTGAACACTTGTGTCCTCTGTTTTATGAACTGCTTAACTTTTTCATGGTGTTGTTTAATGAGTAGAAGCCTCGATAAAAATTATTAATGCCTTCCTTAAGAAATCTTTCTCTACCCTGAGGTCTTAAAGGTCTTCCACTGTTCCCCAAAAGCCATAACTTCCCTTTCACATTCAACTCTGAAGAAGTCAAAATGTGAATGAAGGTCTTCATCTACTCTTACTCAGCATGATGCTGGAGGTTCTACCCAGTGTGAAAAGACATGAAGAAATGGAAGTTGTACACATTAGGAGGGAAGAAACAAAACCTACCACTTACACAAAAGAATTCCCATACCCAAATACAAATTAGTGGAAAAGAGGATTTAGGGACTCCTGGGTGGCTCAGTCAGTTAAGTGTCTGCCTTAGGCTCAGGTCATGATCCCAGGGTCCTGGGATTGAGCTCGGTCCTGCTCAGTGGGGAGTCTGCTTCTCCCTCTCCCTCTGTCCCCCCCCCCATGCTTGCTCTCTCAAATAAAATCTTAAAAAAAAAAAAAAAAGAGGATTTAGCAAGAAGGTTGAACACGGGATCAATGCACTGTAAGTCAAATACTGCAGGCTTTGGTAGATATCAGCCAAAGAGGTTACCTTCCACAAAAAACCTGCTAAATCATTTTACTCTAAGTAGATGCTTAATTTTATTGAATTTCTACATTTGATTGTATTATATTGTACAACCGATCCATTGTATTTTCTGCATCTGACGATTACATATTTTTCTCCTTTAGTATGTTAACACAGTCAATTGCATTTAAAAGACCTCTAAGGTCGGGAAGCATGGGCGGCTCAGTCAGTTAAGTGTCCAACTCTTGATTTCAGCTCAGGTCATTATCGAAGGGTCATGCGATCCAGCCCTGAGCCAGGATCTATGCTGGGCATGGAGCCTAAGATTCTCTCTGTCCCTCTCCCCTCCCCCACTTTTTCTCTTTAAAAAAAAAAAAAAAAAGGTCTCTAATGTCAACTTTTCAATCCTGAAATAAACCTGGTGTATTTTGTTTTTTATGCACTGCTGGGTTTGCCAACACAACCACACACTGCAGAATGTCTCCCGGTAGAATGCCTTCTGTCTATCATCCTGCACTCACAGGACATACAACAATACAAAGTTCTGGCTAGTATTTATACAGGAAAAGTTTACATTTAAGCTTGATACACATTTTAAAACACTGCGCAAGAGTCTCAAGTTATATTTCAAATACAGTTGTTAGCATACACAATCACAAGGCAGTATAAGCAGCACAACCACAAAGGAGACGCAGGCCGTGCGTGTTGCTAGTGTTGAGGGGCCCCATGCTGCACACAAGCAACTGTTTACAAACAAGTACGTTAAAGCTTTGGTAATCAGAAAACTATGCCTTAGCACTTTACACCCTAACAGACTGCTACCCACGTGTAGACATTCTGCTGGTTTTAAATATATTTGGGCAAGTTGGTTGAGGGTTTTGGGTTGACACATAACACATTATAACTTCCCCAATTTAGAATATGGGAAACAGGATCCTCGCTAGAGTTTTTGCATAGAACATCTGATTTTCAGAAACTGAAGTTAGGTGAAAGATGTTTATAATTTTTATATCTATATTCATGACTGAGACTAGATTTCAATGTCATTTTCTCATACTTCCCTTGTTGGGTTTCATTATGAGGTGGGCACAGTTTCCTCTTTTTTCATTTGCTGCAAAAGTTTGTCTAACACTGAAAATGATTCCCTGAAAGTTTGACAGTAATCTCCTATCTAACTCTGCAGACCTGGTGCTTAAGTAGCAGAAAAAAATTTTTAATCATTAATACTAGTTAGGATTTGAATTGCTTCTAGAATTGGTTTTGGTAAGAATTTCTAGGATTTCTGCCCTTTCATCTAACTTTTTGAATTTGTCAGAATTGTTCATAAACTCTTAATCTCTCTCTGTGCGATAACTGGTTACATTCCCTTCAATTCTTAAAATTGTTTGTCACCAGAGATTTGTCTACTGTATTAGTCCTCTCAAAGCATTTTTCACTTTGGGGGCACCTGGCTGGCTCAGTTGGTAGAGCGTGTGATCTTGGGATGTGAGTTCAAGCCCCATGGTGGGTGTAGAGATTACTAAAAAAATAAATAAATAAACTTTAAAAGGAACTTTCCACTTTGTTTAGCTCCTACTGTATTTTTATATTCTACTTCATTTACTTTTGTCATCTTTCATTCTTTCTTCGAGGTTTATTCTATTCTCTTTCCAAATTCTTAAGTTAGATTAGCTCATTCAACAATTCATATGTAAATTTTAAATTTTTTCAATACTTTTCCTTCTTTGAGCCATAAATATTCATAATATTTTTTTTATTTCCAAACATATGGAATTTTCAAAATTGTTTTCCTGAATTGACTTTCAGCTTCATTTGCAGTGAGATCAGAGAATATTCTACATGACTTCACTTATATGAAACCTGTTGAGGATTCTTTATGCCTCAGTACATGGTCAATTTTTATGTGTTCCAAATATGCTTCAAGGAACCTGTATTTTATATTTGCTGGGACAGTATTCTATATTTGTCCATCTAGAGAAGTTTGTTAAACATATTATTTAAATCTCCTTTACCCATACTTATGTGTTTTTTTCCCCTCTCAATTAAGAGGAATGTATTAAAATTCTCTCAATTTGGATTATGGATTTATCTGGTTTTTTTCCTTGTAATTCTATTTGTCTTTTGTATACTGATCTTCTCCTACATTGTCTTTCCCTCATTCTTTCTAGAATGTTTATTAATTAGATAGGTTGATCCATATGAAACTCTAACTTTACAGATCAAAAGTAGTCTAATACTGGTCATCTCATTTGGTTCAACCTCCAGATCTTCTAGAACTATTCTCTATTAACTCGTCTTTCGCATTTTCCACTTTCTTATCTCAGAGACCCCTTCTACGTCACCATAGTCTTTCTTCATTTGTATATAATTGCTGCAGAAGCACACTCTGGGGTTTTTAATGTCAGCGAATTTCTAAAGTCATGTTTGATAAAGTCTTATTCCTCATTCATTTCTTACTCTACCTTTTATCTCTACAAAAGCTTTAAATGACTTTTCATTTACCTATTTAATAGTCTGTATCCAACAGTGCAATATCTAACATTCTCTGTAGGCTAAATTTTACTCTTTGCTTCTGGTGCCTCTCAAACTTTGGACAGTATATTCCTTTGTGCGTTTACTAATTTTTTTTTTTAGAGGGGTGGTAGAAAATTAATCTGTAGAAATACTGAGGGGCCTAGGTTTACATAGCTTCATCCATGTAGCATTTGTGTTTGTTTCTGTTGGGTATCAAAAAACATAGTCACCTGTGGTCCTTTCATTCTTAATTCAGCGGTTCCTCAGTTGTGCAGGAAGTATAATTGGAGCCCCATGCTGAAATGAGGCCAAGGCGACAGTAATAAATCTAGAAAGGGGACCGTATTTATTCCAAGTTGTTAAGAAGACAGAGAGGTTTCCATGTTGCCTCTTTCCGTAGACAGGGAGCTCTTGTATCCTATCTTCACCTTTCACTGAGGGATGCAGCCACTTCAAAGATTCAAGAGCTTTGTGCAGAAGACTCAGATCCAGTTCCCCACAGTCTCCTTCCTCCATAAATCTTGAAAGCTTTTACTTTAGTATTTTACTCCAGCTTCCACAGGTTTTTTTTAACCACTCTGATTTCAGTTCTCTGTTCTTTTTTTTGTTTTCTTCTTCTTTTTGGGGGGGGGGCCTTCAGGATCTCCCTTAGTTTTTGTGAGCCTAATGCATTAAATAATTTTTTAAAAATCTATCCACTATTTAAGTGTTTTAAAGCTACAGGGCTTTTCAAGGTACCTGGTCTGCCTTATTCCCAGCAACCTCCACTCCCCCTTTTCAGTAATTTCTAAGAGAAACACTAATGTCTAACTTTCATCACATGTATTATTCTACTCTATGTAACTGTTACGGCTTCACTAATTTAGATAAGTGATAAGGAAAGTCAGTTTAAATTAATTAAGTCAGAATCACAGAAGTGTTTTTAGAAAGAAGTAAGTTTGACATCAATAGCACAGAGTATCTGATCTTGGCTAATAAAGCTTTTAGTACATGTACCAAATACTTTTAATTACAAGTCACTTTTATTCATTATGCACTCTATACATACTGCTAGAAAACAGTTTTTTCTTCTGAGTGAATTGAGGATGACCCCTGAAATGTTTACATTTATTTGTTAAGCAAATTAATGATTTTAGGCATCAGACTCAAATTCAAAACATTATACCTAGCTAGCCAAGTATCTACTTGTGACTTAAGAATTAAAGTCATAAACTCTGTAAGCCCAACTAATCTTAAGCTTAGTTTAGAGAAATCACAAAAATGTAACTGAGGGAATTTCATTATCAAATTAAATTCATTTCAGATTACTAAATTCAATTATTAATTGAATTATTAATTAAATTCAAATTAAATTCAATTACTAAATTCAATTTCAGATAGACTGCAAAACATTTTAACGTAGGCCCCAATGTAATTCCTTAACAACTAGCCTTCAACACTGCCAACAGGTATTGTTCCCGCTAGTCTAAGGTTAGCCAGTTCTTTACCTCTCCAGCACTTGCACATTCCTTGGCTCTTCTGTGAAGTGCAGCCCATGTATCTTCATACCTGAAAAAAAGCAAAAAATAATTCAAAATGCAAACCACACATTGAAAAAAATACCATCTACAGATGAGCCTGGAACATCCTTTGGTGTCCTAAGAAAAAAAACAACTCAAAAATAATGGGGACATGTCACAAGGACGTAGAAGAAACTTGAAGGGGCTTCCAACGGCAAAACCTGGGACAATCTGAGCAACAAAATAAATAATGGTAGTGACGGGTTATAACTCAAGCGCTAAAAACAAAATACCATGAGTTCATAGTGATTTAAATAAACAACTGAACAAATGAATGGAGAAGCGGGAAATTCTCCTATAGAATTTCAATGAATAACTGTAGAAATATGATAAAAATAAAATATCACCACTTGGTAGGGGGACGCCTGGGTGGCTCAGTAGGTAATGCGACTGCCTTTAGCTCAGGTCATGATCTTGGGAGTCCCAGGAACAAGTTCCACATTGGGCTCCCTGCTCAGTGGGGAGTCTGCTTCTCCCTCTGACCCTCCCCCCTCTCATGCTCTCTCTCTCTCAACTAAATAAATAAAATCTTATTAAAAGATATATCACCACTTGGTAAATGCAACAATAATTGTTTCAGGCAAGAATTCTAATGCATGCTAAAATTAATGAGAGAAATTATGAAGAGAAACAGCATATTTATTACATAGTCTCAAAGTATCTCCCCCACAGGACACCCGTAAATTAAAAAGGGGGAAATAGCACAACAGTGTAGAAACCAGGCAGACACTTCCCTAACCATGTGATCCACAGTAATGAAACATATAAACATCCTGTGTCTATTAATGTGATGCCCTGAGAAGGACACACCATTGCCCTTCTGGTATTCTTGCAAAAACAAAAACAAAAACAAAAACAAAAAACAAAAAAACCCAGACTTTATTTTTTTATTTTTTATTTTTTTACTAATAATGATTTTTTATTATATTATGTTAGTCACCATACAGTACATCCCCGGTTTTCGATGTAAGGCTCGATGATTCATTAGTTGTGTATAACACCCAGTGCACCATGCAATATGTGCCCTCCTTACTACCCATCACCGAAAACCCAGACTTTAATTTAATCATGAGGGAAAAAAAAAGCATGTAAACCAAAACTGAGGAGCATTCTGCAAAATAATAATTTGCAAAATAACAAAAAGTACTCTTCAAAAGTGTCAAGGTTATGAAAAACAAAGACTCAGGAACTGTTCCAGATTAACGGAGATGAAGGAGGTGCGGTGACTAAATATAACCAATCATTCTGGATTGGATCCTGGTCCCAAAATAAGGACATTAGTAGGATAGCCGATGAAATCTGAATGAGGTCTGTAGGTTATGAAGCAGTGTTAATTTCCTGGTTTTCATAATTGTATGCTTGTACCAAATCTTCAAAATACGCAAAGCAATAATTGACAGAAGAGAGAAATAAACCGTTCTCCAATAACAGAGACTTCAATACCCCACTCTTAATAATGAATGGTTAAAATGACCAGACAAAAGATAAACACAAGAGGACCTGAACACCACAATAAACCAACTAGATATAACCGATACATACAGAACACTCTACCCACAACAGCAGCAGACACATTCTTCTCAAGTGTACATGGGAGATTTTCCAGGACAGATCATCTGCTAAGCCACAAATTAACTTGCAACAGATTTTTTTAAAGGGGGTAAATGAGAAATCTCTGAAACTTTTGCTCAATTTTGCTAACCTAAGACTGCTCTAAAAAAGTTTTATATATTTTTTAAACAAAAAGAGAGAGAGATCATAGGAAGTATCTTTTCTAATCACAATGGGATGAAGTTTGAAATCAAAGACAAAAGGAAAACTGGGGGGCGCCTGGGTGGCTCAGTCATTAAGCGTCTGCCTTTGGCTCAGGGTGTGATCCTGGAGTTCTGGGATCAAGCCCCACATCAGGCTCCTCCGCTATGAGCCTGCTTCTTCCTCTCCCACTCCTCCGGCCTGTGTTCCCTCTCCTACTGGCTGTCTCTCTCTCTGTCATATAAACAAATAAAATCTTAAAAAAAAAAACCAAAACTGGAAAATTCACAAATCTGTGGAAATTAAACACTTTTAAATAATCAATTGATCAAAGAAAAAATCATAAGGGAAATCAGAGAATGTTAAGAGATGAATGAAAATAAAACCACAACATACCAAAACTTATGGGACTCAGGAAAAACAGGGTTTTGAGTGAAATTTATAACTATAAATGCCTTACATTTAAACAGAAGAAAGATCTCAAATCAACAGCCTAACTTCACAACTTAAGGAAGTGGAAAAAGAACAAACTGAACCCAAAGCTAGCAGAAGGCAGAAAAAATAAACATTAGGAGAGATAAACAGGGGCGCCTGGGGGGCTCAGTCATTAAGCGTCTGCCTTCGGCTCAGGTCATGATCTCAGGGTCCTGGGATCGCACTCCACTTTGGGTTCCCTGCTCAGCGGGGAGCCTGCTTCTCCCTCTCCCTCTGTCCCTCCATCCCCACTTGTGCTCATGTGCACGTGCTCTCTCTCAAGTGAATAAATAAAATCTTCAAAAAAAATTAAAATAAAAAAGAGACAAATTCCTATGAAAACAAAACCTACCAAGATTGAATCCCAAAGAAATAGAAAATTTGGTAACTAGTAAAGAGACTGCATCAGTCATTGAAAATCTCACCCCTGACCAATCAATGAATCAAAGAAGAAACTAAACAGGAAATAAAAATGTATCTTGAAACAAATGAAAATGGAAATACAACATACCAAAACTTATGGGATACAGTTTTAAAAGGGAAGTTCATACCAAATGCCTGTTAAGAAGATTGCAAATAAACAACCTAACTCTACACTTTAAGAAACTAGAAAAAAAACAAAAACTGAGGCCAAAGTTAGCAGAAGGAAGGAAATAATAAAGATTAGAGAAGAAATAAATGAAATAGAGAATAGGAAAACAATAGAAAAGATTAACCAAACTAAGAGTTGATTTTCTGAAAAGAGAAACATAATTGACAAAACTTTAGCTAGACTAACCACAGAAAAAAAAAGACAGAGGACCCAAATCAAAATTATAAATGGAAAAGGAGACATTATAATTGACACCACAAAAATACAAAGAATCGTAAGAGGCTACTATGAACAACTATACATCAACAAACTGGAAAACCTAGAGGAAATGGGAAAATTCTTAGAAACGTACAGACTACCAAAACTGAATCAGGAAGAAACAGAAAGTTTGAATAGCAATCACTAGTAAGGAGATTGAATCGGTAATCAAAAATCTCCCAATGAAGGAAAGCCCAGGATGAAATGCCTTCACTGGTGAATTTTACTAAACATTTCAAGAAGAATTAATGCCAATCCTTCTCAAACTCTTTCGGGGCGCCTAGGTGGCTCAGTCGTTACGCGTCTGCCTTCAGCTCAGGGCGTGATCCCAGGGTTCTGGGATCAAGCCCCACACTGGGCTCCCTGCTCAGTGGGAAGCCTGCTTCTTCCCTCTCCCACTCCCCCTGCTTGTATTCCTTCTCTCACTGGCTGTCTCTCCCTCTGTCAAATAAATAAATAAAATCTTAAAAAAAAAAATAAAAAAATAAAAAAACAAAACAAAAAAAAACCTCTTCCAAAAAATGAAGAGGAAGGAATACTCCCAAACTCATTTTAGGAGGCCAGCGGACTCTGCCACCAAACCTATAAAGGACAATATCAGAAAAGAAAACTACAGCCCAATATCCCTGATGAATATAGGTGCAAAAACTCTCAATAAAATACTAGCAAGTTGAATTCAGCAGCACATTAAAAGAATCATTCACCATGATCCAGTGGGATTTATATCGGGATGAAAGGATGGTTCAACATCTGCAAATCAATGTGATGCACCACAGTAATAGAAAGACACAAAAAATCGTGTGATCATCTCAATAGATGCAGAAAAGGCATCTAACAAAATTCAACATCTGCTCATGATAAAAACTCTTAACAAATTAAGTGTAAAAGGAGCATAACTCAACATAATAAAAACCTTATATAAGCTCACGGCTAACACCATACTCGATGGTGAAAGGCTGAAAGTTTTCCTGGTGCCCAATCTCACCACTCCTATTCAACATAGTACTAAGAACTCCTTGCCAGAGCAATCAGACAAGAAAATGATATAAAAGGCATCAGAAATGGAAAGGAAGAAGGAGAATTGTCTCTATTTGCAGATGACATAATTTTATACATAGAAAATCCTGAAGACTCCACCAAAAAACCTGTTAGATCTAATCAACACACACAATAAAGTTGCAAGATACAAAATTAACATACAAAAATCGGTAGCATTTCTTTAACAATAAATTATCTGAAAAATAAAACAATCCCATTTACAATAGTATAGAAAACAATAAAATAGTTGGGAATCACCTTAACCCAGAAGGGGAAAGATCTCTACTCTGAAAGCTGTAAGACAATGATTTAAGAAATCGAAGATGAAAACTAAATGGAAAGGTATCCCGCATTCATGGACTGGAAGAGTATTGTTAAAATGTCAATACTACCAAAAGCCACCCATAGATTCAATGCAATCCCTATCAAGATTCTAGTGGCTTTTTTTTAAACAGAAGTATAAAAAGCCATCCTAAAATACATATGAAACCACAAAGACCCCAAATAGCCAAAACAATCCTAATAAACAAGAATAAAGAGTGAGGCATCACATTTCCTGATTTCAAGCTACACTATAGAGGTACAGTAATCTAAACAGTACGGAACTTGCATAAAAACAAATAAATCAATGGAACAGAACAGAAAGTCCAGAAATAACCCCAAGCATATGTGGTCAACTAATATTTGACAAGGGATCCAAGAACACTCAATGGAAAAGACAGTGTCTTCAATAAATGATCCTGTGAAAATGGGATATTCTCATGTAAAATAATGGAACTATACCCCTATCTTATACCTCTTCCAAAAATTAAGTCAAAATGGATTAAAGACTTAAATGTAAGACCTGAAACCATGAAATTCCTAAAAGAAAACGTAGATAAAAAGTTCCATGACATGGGTCTTGACAATGATTTTTTTGAATAAGACACCTTAAGAACAAGCAACAAAAAGAAGTGGGACTATATCAAATTAAAAAGCTTCTGCAGAGCAAAAGAATAATAAAGTGAAAAGAGCCTACAGAATGGGAAAAAATATTTGCAAACCATGTATCTGACAAAAAGTTAATATTCAAAATATATAAGGAACATATACAATTCAATACCAAAAAAAACCTCCCCAAATAATTCAATTTTTAAAAATGTGCAAAAGACCTCACTACACATTTCCGCAAAGACAGATGAATGGGCAACAGGTATATGAAAAGATGCTCAACATCCTAATTTTCATGGAAATGCAAATCAAAACCACAAAAGAAACTATACCACCTCCCACCTGTTAGAATGGCCATCATCAAAAAGACATAACAAATGCTGGTGACGATGATGAGAAAAGGCAACCCTCAGTGCACTGTTGGTGGGACTGTAAACAGGTACAGCCACTATGGAGAGTATAATGGAGGATCCTTAAAAAATTAAAAACAGAACTACCATATGATCCAGCAATCCCACCTCTAGGTATTTATCCAAAGGAAACAAAAACACTAACTCAAAAAGATATCTGCACCCCAATGTTCATAGCAGCATTATTTACAATAGTCAAGACACAGAAACAACCTAGGCATTCACTGATAAATGAATGTGTATACACATACAATACACACAATGGAATATTATTCAACCATAAAAAATGAGGAAATCTTGCCATTTGTGACAACATGGATGGATTTTGAGGGTATTATCCTAAGTGAAATACATCAGAAAGGGAAAGACAAATACTGTGTGGTCTTACTGATATGTGGAATTAAAAAAAAAAAAATCCAAACTCAGAAAAAGAGATCAGATTTGTGGTTACCAGAGGCAGAGAGCAGAGGGAGTAGGTACCGGAGGAAGGTGATCAAAAGGTATAAATTTCCAGTTATAATGCAAGTGCTAGGAATGTAACGTACAGCATGATGGCTATAATAACACTGCTGTATGACATATACGAAAGCTGTAAAAATTCTCATTACAGGAAAAAATTTTTCTGTTTTTGCTCTTTTTATCTCTATGAGATGATAAACGCTAACTTAACTCACTGTGATCATTTCACAATACTTGGAAATCAAACAACTATACTGTACACCTTAAACTATACAGTGACATATCTCAATTATCTCTCGATAAAACTGGATTTTTTTTTTAAACCTCCCCCAGAAAGAAAACCCTGATGGCTTCACTGATGAATTCTGCCAAACATTAAAAAAACAACTGTCTCAAACTCTTCCAAAAAACTGGAGATAATTCATTCTAGGCCAGCACTGCCCTGACGCCTAAGACAAAGGACACAGACACTACAAGAAAACTACAGACCAATATCCTTTAGGAACACTGATGTAAAAATCCTCAATAAAATATAGCAAACTGAATTCAGCAGCATATTCAAAGGATATATACCATAACCTATTGGGATTTTTTTTGCAAATTTCAAGAATGATTTCACATATGAAAACCAATCAATGTAATATACCACATTAACAAAATGAAGGGGAAAAAATACATAATTTCAACTGATGCTGAAAAAGCATTTGACAAAAGCCAACACACTTTCACGATAAAAACTCAAAAAACAAAGAAAAGGAAACTATGTCAACATAATAAAAAACGTATATGAAAAACCCACAGCTAACATCATACTTGATGGCAAAAGATTGAAAGCTTCTCCTCTAAGATCAGAAACAAAGATGCCTGCTTTTGCTAATTCTATTCAACATAGTACTGGAAGATCTAGCCAGAGCAATTAAGCAAGAAAAAGAAATAAAAGGTATCAAATTGGAAAGAAAGAAGTAAAATTATGTTTGCCAGTGATATAATCTTACATATAGAAAAGTCTAGGAATTCCACAAGAACAAACCCTGTTAGAATAAACAAATTCAGCAAAGTAGCATAATATAAAATCAACATACAAACTCGATTGTACTTCTATACACTAACAACGAAAATTCAAAAGAGAAATTAAAACATTCCATTTATAAAAGCATTTTAAAAATTTAGGAATTGGGGGGCGCCTGGGTAGCGCAGTCGTTAAAGCGTCTGCCTTCGGCTCAGGGCGTGATCCCGGCGTGCCGGGATCGAGTCCCACATCGGGCTCCTCTGCTGGGAGCCTGCTTCTTCCTCTCTCACTCCCCTGCTGTGTTCCCTCTCTCGCTGGCTGTCTCTCTGTCACATAAATAAATAAAAATCTTTAAAAAAAAAAATAAAAATAAAAAAAAATAAAAATTTAGGATTTAACAAAGGAGATGAAAGACTAATATGAAAACTACAAAACACTGCTGAAGGAAATTAAAGAAGATGTAAATAAATAGAAAGATAGCCCATGTTCATGGATTGGAAGGCCAATATCATTGAGATGTCAATAATACACAAAGTAATCTATAAGTATTTAATGCCATCTCTATCAAAATCCCAATGGCATTTTTTGTAGAAGCAGGAAAAAAAATCCATCCTAAAATTCATATGGAATCTCAAGGGACCCTGAATAGCCAAGATTCTTGACAAGAACAAAGTTGGAGAACTCACACTTCCTGATTTCAACCTGATTTCAAAACTTAGTACAAAGCTACCATAACCAAAACAGTGTGCTACTGTTATAAAAGCAGCTATATAGACCAATGAAACAGCCCAGAAATAAACCCTCACATACACGGTCAAATAATTTTCAACAGGGGTGCCAAGACTATGCAATGGGGAAAGGACAGTCTTTTTAACAAATGGAGCTGGGAAAACTGGATATCCACATGCAAAACAATGAAGTTGGGCCCTTACCATCATATACAAAAATTAACTACATGGATCAAAAATCCAAACATAAGAACTAAAACTATAACATTCTTAGAAGAAAAACATAGGAAAAGCTTCATGACCTTGGGTTTGGCAATGATTTCTTGGCTAAAGAAAATAAAGGCACAAAAAATGGACAAACTGGACTTCATCAAAATTAAGTTTTTGTACATCAAAGAACACAGAGAAAAAAGGCAACCCACAGAATGGGAGAAAATATTTGAAAATCACCTATATGATAAGAGTTTTAATATCCAAATACCCAGAGAACTCCTAAAACTCAAAAACAAAAAACCCTACCCAAAAATGGGCAAAGGACTTGAACAGACATCTATCTAAAGAAGATATATAAGAGCCCAATAAACACATGCAAAGATGCTCACCACCATCAGTCATTAGGGAAATACAAATCATTACAACAAGTCCATTCAACTAAATCACTAGATTTAAAAAAAATAAAGACAGGGGCGCCTGGGTAGCACAGTGGTTAAGCATCTGCCTTCGGCTCAGGGCGTGATCCCAGCGTTCTGGGTTCGAGCCCCACATCAGGCTCCTCCACTAAGAGCCTGCTTCTTCCTCTCCCACTCCCTCTGCTTGTGTTCCCTCTCTCGCTGGCTGTCTCCCTCTGTCAAATAAATAAATAAAATCTTTAAAAAAAAAAAAAGAAAGAAAGAAATTGTTACCTTTGCATATTAAAAAATAAATAAATTTAAAAAAATAAAGATAAAATGTAAACAGGACACCACTGATCTTTATTATACCTTCTTTCATGTTCACTTACATTCTTCACTCAACAAAACCAAGCAGGAAATTGATATCAAATTATGCACTTTTCATTTCAAAAAAGAAAAAAAAAAATTCTAGATTTAGCAACCATAAAAAGAAAGCCAGTAAAGAGCTAAAAAAGAGAAAGCAAACTGTAGGCACAGGCGATTGTGTCACCGTCAATGCAGCTCCAGAGAAGGGGCGTATCTTCTCCTGCACGCATCTTTAGCACAGACCTGTCAGAGGGCAAACTCTTAAGTTTAGAACTGCACATAACATACTTAAACTATGTATTTTTGTAACAGCTATACTGAGGTAATTTGCATACCATAAAATACACCCTTTTAAAGCGTTTAAAGTAGCTTCTAGTATATTCACACAGTTGGGCAACTATCACTACTATCTAATTCCAAATCATTGTCACCACCCCAAAGAAACCCCATACTCATTCCCCTCTCCTCCAATCCTTGGCAACTACTAGTCTACTTTCTGCCCCCCTGGATTTGCCTATTCCGGACATTTCACATAAATGGAATCCTGTAACGCGTGGCCGTTGTGTCGGTTTTTAGGGGTCGTGCACATTGCCGCGTGTACCAGCGCTCCGATACGCTCATCAGTTGACGAGTATCTGTGTTGTTTCTCCTTTTTGGCGATTATGAGTAATTCTGCTCTGCACGTTTGTGTACAAGCCTCTATGTGCACGTACGTTTTCAATTCTCTTGGTGTGAAGTTGCCCAGGTCACACTGTAATTCTACGTTTACGTTTCTAAGAAGCTACCAAACTGTTTTCCGCAGCAGCTGCACCGTTTCATACTCCTACCGGCAGGGACATGTGCCCAACAACGCTTGTTACTGTCTGTGTTTCTGATTAGAGCCAGGCCAGGGGTGTGCGGAGCTCTCTCACGTGGTCTTGTTCAGCGGCCACAAACGGTGCTGGGCATCTTGTATTCGACTGTTGGCTCTTTGTATCTTCTTTAGAGAAATATTTGTTCGAATCCTTTGCCTATTCTTCATTGGGCTTTTTATCGCTAAGTTACAACAGTTCTTTATCTACTCTTGATTCAAGTCCCTCAGCAGATAAATGATTTGCAAATATTTTCTGCCATTCTGTGGATTGTGGTTTCACTTTCCTGATGGGTTCTGTGAAGTACAGAGGTTTTTAATTTTGATAGACTCCGATTTATCTATTTTTTTCTTTTGTCGCTTATGCTTTCGGTGCCACATGTAAGAAAATCACGTATTTTAATATTAATCTGCATGCCAATAGGAGGGGAGTAGGGAAGAAATGGTATAAAATTCAAAATCAAAGTAAGAGAATTATCAAGGACTTAAATTTCAAAATCAATTTTCTTACAACAGAAAAACCATAAACATAAATACACATAATAAAGTATTGACTAGCAAATACAATAGTGATCAATCTGCTCAAAGCCTGAACGGCCTTTGCATTAATCAATGAAAAGTAAAAACCCCTCAGGGAAATGAATAAGTTAATAATTTCTAATCACTAGGTTTAGGTAAAATTTAGTTGTTTTAAGGTTTCTACCTACAAAATTATAAAATATTTTTAGCAATAGTCAGAAGGATAATTTTCTTATTTAAATGGAAACACTTACCTGCTGAGTAATTCTAGACCAGCAGAGTACTTTGGCAAACATGGAACACTCCTGCCAAAGCAAAACAAAACAAAAACACTTATTTTATTAAAATTGCTTCTTATTTAGACCAACAATAACAACAAAAAAGCTACATATGAGAATTCTGATACCATCAATTGTAATGTGGAATATTTTTAAATTACTAATGACAATTTACCTAAACTTTTAGAGAAATGTATTGTTTTATTTCACAATTAAAATACTATAATGTACGATCATCCATCACTCTGCCCTAGATTATTTTTAGCACCTACTATGATAAATACCTTGACAAAACGCTAGATAATAAGAATTTTTTTTAAAAGCTCATAAGCTCTGGTTTAAAGTGAAATTTGGTTGTGCTTTACTTATTAAAAAAAAAATGAAAAAGTTGCACAACACTGGTGTTTTATATAAAACAGGTAACACAGTTCCAGAGGCTCACTTGCCAAGTACTGTTTTATTATTAATCTGCTTCTCAATAATGTAGGACTTTTACTTTGTGCTTAATATACAAAATGATTAACTGCGACCAAACAATAACCACTGGTTGTACTAGAATAAAACTACCTCTCTCCATGTCTTCAGCCATTTCACAATTTTATCAGAAAATTTTCCAGTGTTACATAATTTAGAAAGAATCAGATTGCTTTGAAGTCAAATGCACTCAACAGATGTAAAATCCACTAAAGTAATCACACTATTATAACTGGAGCCAAACGCTGTGTGAAATTTAAGTCACAGTAAATTAAATCTTAGCACAGGCTTACCTTGGTTTGCTTTTTCCTTTAGCTTCTCTTGACTTGTCACTTAAAGTCTTCAGCCTATAATTCAACAAGTATAAAATATCATATTTTTACAGCTTAAGAGATTTTTTCAACCATGAATTTCACAGTTCTTAAAATTTTAGATCGGCCTACTTAATATAGCAAGAATTAAGCACCTCTACAGACAAGTATTTGAGTGTTTACTATTATGTCAGACACCCCAAACAGAACATTCGTAGCAAACATCTTTACGTTTTTTTCTTGCTCCAAACTTTTTAGAAATAATTCCCAAGTCTGATTGGACTAGAGGAATGTCATTTACCTGGCATCATTAGAAAAAGAAGTGATCCACACAGGTGAATTTGGTAGGTAACAAAGATATCTAGCATTTGAATAAAATAGGTATGATACTAGGCACTCCCAGCTCTTTAAGTAGCAACGGTCTGTGGAATTTCAGACACTGATCAAAAGCTTTCTAAAATATACTACAAACCTCTTTCATTAAAGAGGACTTGGTACACTCCACTTAACATTTTCTGCTAACTCCAGGTCGTTCCTAGGAATACCACTGCTCACATTTCGTGGCAACACGACCTCTCCTCAGCTGTTTGGGACAGGAATGCCTTTTCATTTGCCAACCTGAAACCAATCTATGGTGATTTGATTGTCTGCAATCCTGGGTCTGTTTTTTTCTAAATTTAAATCTCCCATCTCCTGCACTGGTCATTTGGTTCTCAGGGATAACTCACGGCTTTTACTAGCTAGGTAACTACTGCAGCCTCCTCCCTATTATTGGCTTTTTTAAACTATTAGGCTAGAAAACAGATACATGGGCTAGAGATGCACAGAAAAAAAAAATTAAATAGGCTCCTCTCTATATATCATACGAAGTTCATAGACTTTGTACAATTTATTTTTGCTTCACTGACCCACTTTCACCTTCTTCTGGCTGTCGATTCCGTACCATGTAACAGAGGCTGCCAAAGAGTGGGTGCCACCTTGTGAGCCACTCTCCTATCAAATGAGATATTGCTGTAAATGTTCTTCTTAATGTGGTTACTTCAACAAATCTCCGTTTCTAAGTAGGGTCTGGAACACGGGCCACGGTACCACCACTAGCCCCTAAGAAGACTTTGGTAAAACGAGAACTAGGTGCCCCTTCCTCAAAGCACTTGAGTGCTATCAGCCAGAAACCGCCTACTGTCCGAGCTGACTCTCCTATACACACCCCCAAGCCCGTGCCTCCTGCAAGCCCGGACCTAGGACTCCCATCTTTTTTGTCCATAATGAAAGGGACTTTAAAAAAAAAAAAAAAAAAAAAAGAACTGGAATGCCAGTTTCATACAAAATTTTTTACATTATTCTATGTTGTTTCTCAAACACTGAAATACTGATGAGATGAACTTCTCTTTGTTGTTAAAAGGCCTCTGCCATCTCTTTAATACAAAACTCGTCTGTATCTCTGTCTCCAGATGAGTCTAGGAAGTTGTATTTAAAAAGTCTGAACTGTCCTAGAGACACAATATAAATTTTGGGGTGCCTGGGTGGCTCAGGTGGTTAAGAGTCTGTCAGCTCAGGTCATGATCGCAGGGTCCCGGGATCGAGCCCCACTTTGGGCTCCCTGCTTCTCCCTCTCCCTGCTGCTCATGCTCTCTCTCTCTCTCTTTCCCTCTCTCGCTATTTCTCTTTCTCTCAGATAAATAAAATCTTTAAAAAAAAAAAAAAAAAGAAAGAAAGAAAACAGAAACAATATAAATTTCCAAGCTTCACCCTGCAACTAGTAAATCTGGTTTAAACTAAGATTATGCAACAACTAGGAAAAAGTATTTCGACAGTCACGCTCTATCCCCTCCACTCCAAAATTTGAGAAAGGCACTCAGCTGTGACATCCCAGGTAGAATGGTTATACACAGTGGTACATTACACTTAAAATGATTTCAGTAATATTTTTAGTGATTCAGGACAATTCCACAGAGTTAGGTGTACAAAGATATTGCAAGGGAACTGTTAAAATATTTTTTGGACCATTCTTATTATATGGTCTGGCAAATCTGGAGGTTAGTATCTCAAATATTTATTTCTGAAATACACTTTTACTTTTTCAATTGTAATATATCAAATTTGGGGTGCTCCTCCACACCCGCCCCCAAAAAGAAAGAAAAAATTAGAATAAAAGAGAAAGAAGGAATGTTACAAGCAGCTGAAAATAAAATTATTGGAAGGGTCAACGGGAGCTTCTCCATGTGGCTCCTTAACAGCCATCTGCTTTAAAATTGGTCCCTAACCAGATGTAATGTGTGGAACTTATCTGATCTGGATTTGAACAGATCAACTGTAAAAAGACATTTCTAAGAACCAGGAAATTTGATTATGGACTGGATAATTGATAATACCAAAGAATTAGTGCTAATTCTGTTAAGTATGATGTTGGCATTGCATTCACGTAATGTATTTGTTTTTAGGGGTGCAAACTGATGTAGGAGAGGGTAACAGACAAATCTGCGATTTCTTTTATAACTACGGGAGAGGCAAAAGCAAACGTGGTGACAGCTGACAATTGCTGAATCTGAACCATGGATATATGATATACATCTATATCATAGATAATAGAATCACTGTGTGATTCTATTTTTTATATGTTTGAAACTTTGTAAACATATTTTTGTAATAAACACAGTCTTTCAGACATTCATCTCTTCTCAGCACACCTTCTCCATAAATCATCCATGCGCCAAAATTCAGAACAGAAACTGATGGAGAAACAAAGTAGCTGGAAGGAGGTGGGGAACAGTGGAGAAGGCTGGAGAGGAACACAGAAAAGGGTCAAAAGGACGATCTTTCTTACTTTGAGTTGAAAAAATCTAAGGTTAGGGATATATATATATATATATATACACACACGTACATCAAGGTCAAGTGTATTTAACAAGTAACAGAAAAAGTAAAAAGTTCCTTTCTGAAATACAGCCTCAAAACCGAGAATTCAACTAAAAGTCGCATACTGTGTTTACTGTGTACTAATTCTACTTCAAGTTTGTCACAGTGATTGTGCTGGTAACAACCGCTAATAAAAGCCACTGAATGCCCCCCAGTCATGACTCCCTAAGAAGGAATACTGATCTGGGTGTAACACCCCAGCTTCTCAAACATAAAATGGTGGTATTATACTGACCGTAATAATCTGCCACAGGAATTAAATAAAATTCCAAATAATGACTTTGTCAGCATTCTGTCAACAGAGCTAACTCACATGAAAAGTATGATAAGAATTATCTCCACGAAGAAAGGTAGGCAACTATGCACATTACTGGGACAAGGTGAAGGAAAGGAGAGGTTCCTGAATGCACCAGTTCCTGGAACAGGCTTCCCCGCCCTTCCCAGTCTTCTTCCGAATCCCATACAACCTCCGGGAAGACAGTAGCGCTGCTGCGGGACCCTACCAATTTAGACTTAACTGAGCACCTAATTATCTTCTACCGAAAGCAACTAGAACACACTTTTGAGTTCAAAGCACTAAACCTCAAATTTGTCCTAACACTCCAACAATTTATTTTTAGATTGTTCCAAAGGCTTACCTTGATGTGACGCGAGCACATTTATTTTTTTAGGCCTTGCGGAAAATATGAAAACGGGGGCATCCTCCTAAGACGGGGAGGTGATTAGCAGAACTGCCTCCGCAACAAGTTTAAAAAGAAGCAGATACACAGAATGCTGCACGGAGCACACCAGGAGGAAGGATGAGCAGAAAATGTGCTCTCTCTAGCTGACTCGAGCTCACGCGGTGACCTTAATGGCACTCATCTGGGCTTCACTCTCCCCCTCGGCCAACGTCATCAGCTATTAGGAAAGTTCAGGATGACTGCCGCAGACACCACAAAACGTATTAACGAGCATATTCTGTCATTAAGGTTCAATTCCTCTAACCACGTTCGCATCTCCATGATTCTGACTTTAAATTCTCCTTATAAATCCAAATCCAGTCCGTTGTATTTTTCCATGAATGTTTATCATTTTTCCCCCTTTCTTTAAAAACAAGATCATGGAAACACAGCATCGATCACACTTAAAAGTACACACGACTTGGGGCTCCTGGGTGGCTTAGTGTGTTGAACACCAGACTCTTGATTTCAGCTCAAGGTCGGGGGATCTTGGGGTCACGGGATCGAGCCCCGCCTGCTGGGCTCTGTGCTGCGCGTGGAGCCTGCTTCAGATTCTCTCTCCCTCGCCCCTCCCCCCGCTTGCGTCCTTGCTCAAAAATAAATAAATCCTTAAAAGTACACATGACCTCTCAGCTCTGGAGCCTGAGAGTGTCACACAAAAGCCACACAAACTTAGGAAAGGGACAGGAATGTAGACTACCTCCATCCTAATTAACCCCAGCTACACCTGACCTGTCCCCTGAGGCTTTGTTCTGTTTCCAGTTGCTTCTTGGAGATCAAGCTGTAGGTGACCTCACACAACAAATTCACTGCCAACCGCTTCTTTCAAAACTACTCTGAAATTCTTCTGTTTGTAAATGACATCATTTATCTAAGATACTCCAAGGTTAACATCCTTAATTTCTCTACCTTTTTCCCTTCCTTTAACATCGCACAGTTCACAAATTCACCCCGTGCCTGTCACACCGATTGCCCTGTGAAGCTGCTACCAGCACCGCCTTATCATCACTCCCCTGGCCCAAAATTACAGCCTAAATACTCTCCGAAATAATCCCCGTTCCACACCTCCAGCCCTCCCATCACATGGCCTCACAAATTTCTTCCAGAAATACAGGCAGGCTCATTCTGCTCCCTCCACAAAAACCTTCAAAGACTCAACCTAAAAATGAGCCAGGACCACCCAGTATAAAGTAGCAATCACTTCACCCCCCCAACCCCCTTAACCTTCTTAGGACCTTCTAAATATTCTGCCTCCTGCCACCAGAAAGAGCCCAGGGGCGTTATTTGCTGCCTGCTCTGTTCTCTGCTCCCTCCCTGGCTCCTAGAACAGTGCCTGTCACAGAGTAAGTGCTCAGTAAGTATTTGATAAATGAATTAATTCAACAAAGCATTCAAGATCTTCTCTTAGTCACTACACTTCCCTCCCAGCTTCCTCTCCCACAACCACTTCTGTCTTGGAAATGCCCTCCCCCAAACCTGTTACAACCCTCCTCATTCTTCAAGGCCCAGTACAGAAGCCACCTCCTCTCTGAAGCCTTCTGTAAATGCTTCCTTTTGCAGGAACAAATGACTCCTCACTTTGGGCTCACGCAACGCACAGACTCACTTGTATCCTTACTGTTCAGGCCCCTCTGCTTCCCTTTGCATCGCCCCTCGGCTTTGTAGGCCCAGGATCCAGCCCAAGACACAGACGCCAATTAGTAAAGAAAACTGACCACGTAGCCTCTTAAATCTTTTTGCTTCTTAATAAAAGGAAAAAAAAAAAAGCTTCCATGAAAAAAGACACTTTCTGAGTACATCACCTAGTGTCTGACACTTAGTAGGAACTCTACATAGTTATTAAATCAGGTTGAATATTGGAATTTTTTCTTCCTGCTTATTAAAAAGGTGAGTGAGTAATCCTGGAAGAGTCAAGATTTCAGGCAAAATGTCGCCATTTTACCACACTGTGAATTAGATTATTTGAGCCTCTCCTTTGAGTAGGTTTTGATACTACAGGAGGGCGGCAGAGAAAATGAGTCTGCCGGGCAGGGGTGGAGTTGGGGGCAATGGTGGCCTCTGGGGGAAACACCCACTGTCTAGTTGCAACAACACAAGTTTTCTATCCCTACCCACAAGAACCCAGAGCATCACAAACAGGAAACACCAGTCCGGGACAGGCGGCTATAAACCTTCAGTAAATCTGATTATCAATTCCCTAAGAGTTTTGCATTCCTGATTACTTCATTCCTGAGGCTTTTGGTCCTAACTGCTCAAAGGTAAAAACCAAAGACCAGAGTGGATTTAAAAGTTCGAGGCTTCAGTATATCCCCCAGTTTCCCTCAAAGCGCAAGTCAATCCCTACAAAGTCCAGTTCTATGTGAATCCCCCAAAAGGCTCTAAGAGTTCTGAATGAGTTAAATAAAATTAGGACTCACTTAGATGAGGGCCGAAGAGTGAGGCCCAGAACCTCACTCCTGTAGTCCTTTGGGCCAGCCACCCACCCACTTAAATCAGAAAGAGCATGATATAGGGGCGCCTGGGTGGCACAGCGGTTAAGCGTCTGCCTTCGGCTCAGGGCGTGATCCCGGCGTTATGGGATCGAGCCCCACATCAGGCTCCTCCGCTATGAGCCTGCTTCTTCCTCTCCCACTCCCCCTGCTTGTGTTACCTCTCTCGCTGGCTGTCTCTGTCTCTGTCGAATAAATAAATAAAATCTTTAAAAAAAAAAAAAAGAGCATGATATAATTTCCAGGTTTATCTCAATTTTGACATAACTGTTATTATGAATAAAAATTTACAAAGAGGTGGGGCGCCTGGGTGGCACAGCGGTTAAGCGTCTGCCTTCGGCTCAGGGCGTGATCCCGGCGTTCCGGGATCGAGCCCCACATCAGGCTCCTCCGCTATGAGCCTGCTTCTTCCTCTCCCACTCCCCCTGCTTGTGTTCCCTCTCTCACTGACTGTCTCTATCTCTGTCAAATAAATAAATAAAATCTTTAAAAAAAAAAAAATTTACAAAGAGGTGACTGGGTGGCTCAGTTAAGTGTCGGCTTTCAGCTCAAATCATGATCCGGGAGTCCTGGGATCCAGCCCCACAAGGGGCTGGTCAGTGGGAAGTCTGCTTCTCCCTCTCCCTCTGCCCCTCCGCCCCTGTTTGTGCACTCTCTCAAATAAATAAAATCTTAAAAAAAAAATTTTTATAAAAAAGACCCCAAATCCACGGACAACTTAGAGTCCCCCCCACCCCGCAGGCCATCAGCACCTCTGGCCACTGTCCTTAACTGATCTTAAGTTGCATTTTTTTTAAAGTCTGAATGGGAAGGTCATCAGACACGCTTTTATCACTAATGTGGAGGATGATAAAGCTAATCCTCTTCTGCTTTAAAAAAAAAAAAAAAGTGAATCTGCCTACATTTAAGGTCCTTCATGAATTTCCAGAAGTTGAAAATGAGCAGAAAAGCTCTGAGACGATGGCACTCTAAATGACTGGGAAGAGCAGCCCCGGCAACACTGAAGAAAAGCAGAAACCCCCTAGGCCTTCCTTACTCATTCCCTCGGGCATCCCAACACTGGAAGCTTCCAATTACTTTAGAAGCCAGCTGCTACGGTGTCTACAGGCACTAGCACCAAGTGTTCTAAAGGTATGTCGGGTACAATCAGATAGTTTTGGGAGGTGAGGGCCATGTCACTTTCACCTCTGAATCCCCCCAGCCTTCATGCAATATACAGGTCCGCTGTGTTTAATTTCATCTTTCCCCAGCAAGGCAAAATATTCAATTATGTAAAATAGGCTGATCTCAAGCTTAATACAGAGTTGACTACAATGAATTAAGAGGATTCTTTCTTGGTAAGAGCCGCACAGGAATTTGTGAACCGGACAAAAGTGAACATCAGAGTTTAGAGCTGCCAGTCAGCTGCAAGACAGACCTCACCTGGAGAGCAGTTCTTTCTCTGCCAGGTGAAAGGCTAAATGGCACACACCGACCAGCGTGTTTGTCAGCTGAGTGACCAGGACAGGAGGGAGCCAATCCAGTGTCTAAATGGACTGAAAGCCCTCTCACGACGTCTAATCCCAAAGTGGCTCCAGTCTATGATACTGTCAAGAAGTCAAGTCAGTTTCCAAGGGGTTCTAACCAGATCCCCCCAACGCTCTTCCTAACTAAACCCTAAACTCAGGCTGTCCAGATCTCCCAGATGGCTTGGGTCCAGAGTCCACATTCCTAGGTAAATTTAACCTTCTTAAGCAAAGATCATGAGTATGAATGGGTTCTGAGGCAACCACACAACCTAGAGAGTTACAGTAACTACCAACGGCTGGACTGTTAAGTCGTCAAACAATTCACTGAAAGTAATGATAACAGGGGCGTACCACCTGGGTTTATTTATCTACGACCACTCTCATGCTCCAGGCAGACTATTCCAGTATCCCACCAAAATTCTTCAATAATTTACACCCCGAAGTTACTTTTTCAATTTAAATGGGGAAAAAATTGCAAGCACGCAAAAAAAAACCCCATAAATGAATGATTGCCAGTGCATCTATCATATCCTTAAGAACTCCAAACCAAAACTATCAAAAATGATTTACATGGGGAAAGTGCTCAAGTATTTGCCCCAAAGCCTCAGCACCCAAAAGGCAAACCATGTAAACATTTTTGTCCTGTAACATAAAATCTCAGCGCCCGTCTTTCTCATTGAAAATTTAAAACCCCATGATCGAGATGTCCTCGTTCAGAAAATTCTCCAAAGGATTTGTACGGCAACAGATTCTTTATGAAGAGGACACCTTTTCTAAAGAAAAGAAACACTTAAAATGAATTAGGCACTAACTAGTAACAATAGAGGGCATGATGCTTACTGTTCTACATGTTGTGGTTTATACATTCATTCTTAATCTTCCAACCCCATTAGTACCATCTTTATCACCTCTGTACAGTTGTGGAAACCGAGGAAAGACAATTCAAGTAACTTGCAAAAGCACATTTGCTTAGTGGTGGAGATGAGAGTCCTGGCAGTCTGGCGCTAGGATCTGTGCTGATGGTTCCAAACTTCCCGGCACACTGGTATCAACCGGGGGAATACTGAAAACTCCGGCCCCAGTCTGATGACCTTGGCATGGGCTACACCTGGGATCGAGATTGTTCAAGATTCCCAGGTGACTCTACGCCAAGTTTGAGAACCGCTTGGTCTGCGCTTGTAACCACTAGCTTGCTGTTTGCAATCGCTGTGGTTCTGCTGCTTTTCGCGCCCCAAGAATTTCTTCACCAAGGCGTCCAACCCGGGGCAGGGGCAGAGGGAGCAAACAAAAGGGAGGGAAAGAGGCGGCCGGCAACGCCGAGGGTTCCGCGAGCTGGCCGCGCAAAGAAGCGGAGACGGGACGCGGGCCGGCAGTGGCGGCGCCCGCGACCTTCGGCCCGGGCAGGGGGCGGCGGGCCCGAGCGGGCAGGTGCCTCGGAGGCGCAGGCCCCAGTCCCGCGGGCGGCGGAAGCGGGGGGCGCGCTCGCCCGCCACGTGACCCCGCTCCCGCGGCCGCCCGGGCGGGGGCCCAGGAGTCCCCCGCACACTGCGCGGCGCGAGGCGGCGCCGGCCGGCTGGGATCTAAGTTACTTAGTGCAGCCGGACCGACGCCGGAAAGTTCGTTCCTCTCTTCGGCGGGGCGGGGATAGGAAGTGCGGGACGGGACCGGAGCGGACCGGGGTGCCGGGAGAGGAGGGAGGGAAGGAGGCGGCGTCCGGCGGCCCCGGCCCAGCCCCCGGGTCCTTTCCGTCCCCCACCGAATACCCACCCGGAGGTGAAATCCTGCTGCACGCTCAGCAGCCGCTCGCGCAGGGTCTCCAGCATCGCCGCCGCCGCGTCTCCGCCCCCTCAGGCTTCAGGCCGCTGCAGTCGCCTCGGGTCCCGCAAAGCCGCCGCCACACCTGTCACCCGCGCGCCCCGCACACTCACAGCCAGCCCCGCCCCCGGCTCGGTCGGCGCCCCGCGCTGCAGCCCCTTCCGCGTTCCCGCCCCCCGCTCGCACGCTCCCGCCCCGCCCCCGCCGCGCCCAGGCCCGCGCAGGCGCAGTGGGCCGCGACGGCCTCGGGCTGCGGAAAAGGGGCGGTTCTTCTCGCCCAGCTGAGCAAGCCACAGAGGCCCCATGCCTTTTTCTAGCCCAAGCCAGGCCCTGTGGTTTTTCTCTGAAACAGAAGTGGCATCGTGAAAGAATGTTTTCAGTCGAGGGCTTCTTTGAGCGCAGCGTTGGCGTTTACGGTTTGGGAGAGAATTGGATAAATTTCTTGCACAGCGTGCACATCCCTGGAGCAAACTGTTTTCACCCACCGGGTCCAGGATCTAACCCACTGGCTTTGTCCTTGGATGAGATAGTTAACCATTCTAAGCCTCCGTTTCTGCACTCATAAAATGGGAACGATAATCAACTGTTTCGACATCATCACTTTCCACTTCGACCTCCATGAGGCTTTTGTGCCCTTCACACCAAAAGAGTGTCTCAGGTCACCAGTGACTTCATGTCGGCCAATGCCATTTGTTACTTATCTGCCCTGATTTTTTTCTCGACCTCTCAGTGGCTCTCAAAGCAGTATGTTATACCATTAAAAAATAAAGATTTTATTTATTTATATGAGAGGGAGGGGGAGAGAGCGAGTGAGCGCAAGAGCAGGGGGAGGGAGAAGCAGACTCCCTGTTGAGCAGGGAGCCCTACCCCAGGCTCAATCCCAGGACCCTGCTATCATAATCTGAGCTGAAGGCAGACACTTAACTGAATGAGCCACCCAGGCGTCCCCCCTTATGCCATTTTAAGACACATTCTTCTCCTGCCTTTAGGGACATCATACTTCTATTCTCCCTTCCTCTCCACTCCTATTTCAACAGCTGTTCCCAAGGCCCCATCAGCAGCGCCCTGCTCTTCATGTGTGCTCTACCATGCTGTGAATTCTTTCAAGGCACTGATCGACGCCCAGTTCTCTATCTTCAGCCCTGCTCTCCTTCCTGCCCCTTCAATTCAGACCAGTCGCTCACTTAACATGTATCCAGTAGGCACTTCCAAGCTAACATACCCCAAATCAAGGACTTGATTGCATAGTCGTCTCGTGACTTGCTCATCCCCCAGTCTTTTCCATTTCAGTAAATGGCACCACCATCCATCAAGTTGCTCAAGTTAAGCCACCTGAAATCACTGTTTCCTCTCTTCCTCATCTCCCATATTAACTCATCAGGTCCTATCCACTCTGTTTCTAAAGTATCCCTGAAACCTTCCTTTTCTCCATCTTCAATATAATCACCCTAGTCCAGGACATTGTCATCTTACACTAGGAACACTGACAGTTCCCCTGATTCTACTCTTTTGCCATTTACACCCCTGTCATCCATCCTTGACATAGCAGCCAAAGAGAATTATCTAAAAGAGCAATCAGATCATGTTACTCTCCTACTTTAAAGCCTTCCGTTGCTTCCTATGCCCTCAGAATAAAATGCAAACTCCTTACTTGGCGTACAAAGTCCTAAAATTTGACCCCTTCGTGATACTCTATCCAAAGCAAGTATGAGTTTGAACTGTATGGGTCCACTTACATGCAGATTTTTTTCAATAAATACATTGGAAAAAATTTTGGAGATGAGTGACAACTAGAAAAAACCTGAAGAGGAACCACATAGCCTAGAAATACCAAAAAAAGAGAAAAATTAGGTATTATTGTAAGCATACAGTATATGATACATATACAAAATTGTGTTAGTCTACTATTTATATTATGTCGATAAGACTTCTGGCAAGTAGTAGACTATTAGTAGTTAAGTTTTGGGGAAGTCAAAAGTTATATGCAGATTTTCAATTGCTAGGGGATCAGTTTGAGGGTCAACTGTACTGTTCACCTATCATGACCTTGACATTTAAGCCATTTAGTAACCTTGTGTGTGTGTTCCTTGAAAATTCCAGTTTCATTTCCATCCTGAGGCCTTTTCACAAGCTTTTCTCCAAAATGTCCCAGTGCTGGCTTCTTCATGGCATTCAGATCTCAGCTTAAATATCATCCCCTTACGTAGGTCTTCCCAGATCATTGGAGTTATCCACACAGCCACTTCCCGTACACAACCTGTTTCTCAACTTAGTTCACATCACTATCGGAGAATTTATTTAATAATTATTTAATTAAGAAAAAGTTGTTTGTTAACTTATTTTTTTAACACCATTAATTTTAAATCCAGGGCTGGGACTAGGGTGAGGCCGGTAAGGCATTCACTTCAGGTGCAAAACCAAAGGGGAGCCAAAAAGCTCAGTCTTCAAAATGAGTAGTGTTTTAATGCAATATTTAAAAAATTCAAAATTCATGCAAAAAATTTGATGAACAGAATATCAAACGTAAGCACTCAGTAAGTACTGATTGGTTGTAGGAATCAAATAAGATAAAGCATGCAGCTTATGATTGCGGGGGGGGGGTACCTCTTTCCCCCTCTTGATGAGTTCTTCCATGTGGAGAAAGTGCCTCCACAGTGTAGCACTCCAGGCCTTTCCTGGGGGAGTAGAGGTGACTATGTTGGTTAGCAAGCTAGGGACAAAGGAGCGTGGCCCCATCCTCTGTTCTCTACCATGGCTGGAAACTTCCAGCAGGGAACACGCTATTCCACAAGGACCGGCTGCCAGGTGAGGAGGCTGCGGTGACCTAGTGCTTTCTGTGACTGGATAGGCAAGTTGTAATCTGAGGTTCAGTGACAGGAATTCCGCTTGCCCATAAATATTGTATAAGCCATGTGCTTCATCAGCCTTACCAGAAATGAAAGTCATGCTCTGGCCACTTTATACTGATCCTCTTGTCTTATTTCTCAGTTGGTTCAGACAAGGGAGAGGGGTGCTGTCACTGAGCCCTCCCCCAACCTTCCAGAAATAGTCGCTGGTACAGAGTAAGTGATCAAATGATCAAGTCCATGGAGACCGATGCCTCGGGATCTAGTAGATTTGGAAACCACCGGTACTGAGAAATAATAAACCTTTTAAAATTATTCAATTAAGAAAATAGCTCTGCTCGTAAATTTTCAATTTACCGTTTCATAGGTTCCTACAAAGCACCAGATCAGAACAAAAGACTCTGCCTGTCACTAGGAAATAACTTTACTTGTTGTGCCCAATCCTTTTTGTTTTGACCATTGCATTATTGGCCTGTGGCCCGCGTGTGCCTCATTTTGAGGTGTATATCACGGACATTTTTAATCCCATCATGTCTGGTAAATCCAAAATCAGTGGAAGTTTTAAAAGGGCTAATAAGAAAAGACAGTTACAAAGAAACAAAAGTAAGTTTTAGGAAATGAATATAGAGAGAAAATGACTGTCACACAAATTGTTTTGTAGGAATGATTAAGGACCAAGATTAGCTTGTGACACCTTCCGTTGGGTAATTAGCCAGAAAGTAGGAAGATCAATTGGCAAAATGAAAACAACAACAACAGCAACAACAAAGTTTTTAAGTATAGTTAGGGAACCAACGTCAATATTAAAGGTTCTTGGCCTAATCTTGATCCAGCAACTGGCTGAGAGTTGATTTGAAATTAGCAAAGCACAGAGAGAGCTTTGGTGGTAAAACATTTCGGACAAGCACAGAAGCTGCTTAAGAAGGCCCCTAGACTAGTACTTCCCTGAACCAGCGACGTCAGCGTCAGGCGGGAACTTGTACCAAATGCAGAATCCCAGGCTCCACCCAGACCTACTGAATCAGAATCCGGATTTTAACAAGATCTCCAGGTGATTCATATTAATTGAACGTGCGAGAAGCACTACTCAAGGACACTGGCCAAGGAAAGGGGTTCCTTGTCTCAATGGATTCTTCGAGTAGACAGTGAGAAGTGAGAATCTCGTGGAATTGGGCCAAAAAGAAAGACGCTATAAAAGAAGCAGCTGTAGAACCCAGACTATTTCGCACCATTTTACAGGCACTGGAGGAACGGAAAGGCGCTATTGCCGTGTGAGTTACAGGAAGCTTAGATTTGTAAAGGCATCTACAGTGCGCTGATATTAACTTATTTATAATTTACAAACCAAGATGAAACTATTCTTTTTTTTTTTAAGATTTATTTATTTATTTATTTGACAGGATAGAGACAGCCAGCGAGACAGGGAACACAAGCAGGGGGAGTGGGAGAGGAAGAAGCAGGCTCATAGCGGAGGAGCCTGATGTGGGGCTCGATCCCATAACGCCAGGATCACGCCCTGAGCCGAAGGCAGACGCTTAACCGCTGTGCCACCCAGGCGCCCCAAGATGTAACTATTCTTTATTAATTTTAAGCATATAAAGATGCCAGAAGAAACCATTTAAAAGCGTTAACGCTTTCTTGTGAAGTAAGGAACAGTTCCAAGAACAAGGTAAGCTATGGAAGCTGGAAAGGTAATATCAGCATGGCATTTTGAAAAGGGAAGCAGAGACAGGAGCCCGGGAGGTGGAGGAGGGGAATTCCCACAGGCAGGAGCAAAGGTTAGAGCTGAGTTGAAGAATAAAAAAAAGGAGGTACAGGGGAGGACGTCAAAGTCTGAAGCCAGAAGCTAACAGAGACCAAGAGGGCAAGTACTGTCTGGAGAGATCCTCAGGGCCGCAAACTTGGGCAGGGAAGAGTATGTTCAACGTGAACCCAATTGAAGGAACAGTGAGAGGCCGCTCAGCTGTATTTATGTTTCAGAAATGTATCACACCATAATGCAATGTAATCAGGCACCTAATCTCGTCTTTTCGCTCCGACGAAAAAAAGAAAGGCATTGCACAGTGCATTTGAGTAGGAAACCTCTTCTTTTTTGTTCATCTGTGTTCGGATCTGTATGATATCTGAAATATTCCAAAACCACCAAGTGAAGCCATTCATCAAAGTGGAGGGGCTCTACAAGGGTACAGGAGACCACATGCTATCCTCCTATAAATAAATGGTTTTCCCTAGAAAAAAGTATTTTTCAGAAATTACATCTTCTGCAGCACTGTAGAAATCTCTTCAGGTGGGAGAATTTAATTCACACTGAAACTTTAATAAGAATTAGGAGCATGAAAAAAAATGATTGAGACAATTACCTGTAGTTAACAGCTTAAAGTCAGGAGGTTGGGGGGGAGGTCCTAATAATTGAAAAGGGTCGCAGAGAAAAGCAAACATCAGGTTCTAGTGCTCAAAGAGTTCCTCCCCACCCACAGGAATTGTCCATGTCACTGGAAGCTGATACTTAGAGTCTCGTAGGAAACTAGAAAGAGTCCTTTAAAAAGCATTTAAAGAAGTACCCACTCCCCGGGCCCAACCTCCAGACACTCGGATTTAATCAGTCTGAGGCGGCGTCTCCGCATCTGTGCTGTTTAAAAAGCTTCCCAGGTGCTTGGAATCAGCAGTGGGGGCGAGGAACGCTGAGCTATAAGCTTCTGCAGGGAAAGGCAGCAGAAACTTGTGAGCGCAGCACCCATGATCTCCGAATCCACCAAACCCCTCCCTGATTCAGGACTGTAGGTGGTAGTCTTCCCCATATTTCCCAGCGTCCTCAAAGGGCCAGGAGCCCTATCGCTTTGGTTTGGAACACTGGGGGTGTGGGCCTGAGCTCGCAGCCTCTGCCCGACACTTTGGGCTGGCGGACCCCAAAGGCAGCAGTGTAAGGGGGCCAGAGGGCGCTGGTCTGGGCACCGTGCCACACGAGGGAGGCCAGGCTCTGTCAGGAGCACGGCTGTGCTCAGGCTGCCCCAAGGCACGTGGTCGTTTTGTAAGGCTGTGTACACATCAGGGGGAGGAAAGCTCTGGAACCGGCTGCGGCTAAGACTTGACGAGGCCTCCTCAGCTGGAAGGGTCTTGCTGCCCTGCAGGAAACAACAAATGCTCTGCTATCCTCAGCCCCTCTGAGCTGTCATTCAGGCAAAAATGCTCCTCGTCCCTTCTCCCGATGCCTCTTCCAGTCCTGTTTCTGTCTCTGAATGAGCCCTCTGCTTCCATTTTTCACTCTTTCTAATTTCTACTCTTCCATATGACATCCGCCACCTGGTGGCTCCGGTTTCTCCACCTCTCTCTCTCTCTCTTCCCCTACCCCTGCCTCTTGGTTTCTGCTGTTGCTACTGACTGCGCCTCTCCCCGGGACCAGAAGAAAGCTAAACACCTTTGTCGGTCTGTCTTTTAACGGAGAATGCCTCGAACAGGCCCAGCTCCTGCACCAGCCTGCCTC
The DNA here is from genome assembly GCF_024610735.1 of Ursus americanus. Taxonomy (NCBI): domain Eukaryota; kingdom Metazoa; phylum Chordata; class Mammalia; order Carnivora; family Ursidae; genus Ursus; species Ursus americanus. Next base: position 19,184,620 of record NC_142158.1, read on the forward strand.
GTGCTAGACCTGCCCACAGGCCAAGCACAGGGGCCCAACCCCGTCTCCTGGGACCAGGTTACGGGTCAACTGATAAAAAAACAAGGGGAAGAATTGCTTTGGCTTTTTTGTTGTTGTTAATTGTCTCCTAAAAGGGGACTATGAGGAGGCCGTGTCCTAGACCTATTTGAGGGGAAATAAGCCTGTAATAGCTGAATTAGAGACAGTGTATCCAGTGTGTACTTGGTAACGTTCTTGCTTGTGTTGCTTCGGTTCTGAGGCATATGTACAGTAAACAGAGCTTTCAAACACTGCCTTTGTGATCTGGGAATCTTAAGGGAGGGAAAGAAAGTAGTTCTCAGGCACAAAAATACTGGATTCCTCTGTTTTAATCGTGTATAGTCTCTGCTTATACACACAAATGGAAGAGAAAGATGTATTTGTTCTCTTAATAAACGGTTTTAGAGACGGTTCGGTCAGTTAAGCATCTGACTCTTGATTTCAGCTCAGGTTGTGATGTCAAGATCATGAGATCAAGCCCCGTGTCGGGCTCTGTGCTCAGCAGGAATCTGCTTGGAATTGTCTCTCCTCCTCTCTCTCTGCCCCTGCTCACACGTGCACGTGTGTGCTCTCTCTCTCCCTCTAAAGATGAACAAATAAATCTTAAAAAAAAAAAAACCACGTTATATGCCAATGAAAATGTGGTGTATATTGAACAGTCTGTTCCTCCATTGTTGGTGCTCTGTTCCTGACGGGGGTCTCATTACCGGGCTGACCCACTCCGACTTAGGCTCCACTCATCGCCAGGAGGTACCTGGTGCAGAAACACGGCACTGAGAGAGGACGAACTAGCCAATGAAGGGCTTTTTGTGAAACTTCAACTTTTGTAAATACAGGAAATGTCATAGGAGGGAAACACCAAAGCAGGAGCCCCGTTCCTCCCCTCCCGGAGGCAGCAGTGAAGAGAAGACACTGGGTTGTTACGAAGGGAGTAAGATGGGCTGGCAGGGAGCGAGTCCAAGAGCACAGTCCATCTACCGATATCCCACGACTTCTTAAAAGTCATCCCTCCGTCCAGCAAGCCCTGAGCCCTTGTGGTTTTCTGCAACATTGTCTATTCAAGGACTAACTGTTGAGGGCCTGCCTATGGTAGGCCTTCCACTACCCGCCACGGACGTAGTAACAGTTTTGATATTATCTGTATTATTACAACAACAACAACGACTACTATTTATGGAGAGCTCTCTTGTGTCAGGCAGGGTTCTAGGCACTTTACACATCCTTTTTTGCCCATTTTAGAGATGAGGAAATAAGGGACAGGAAGGCACCAACTGACCCATGAAGAGTGGGTCTAATCTAGAAGTGAGGGGATTATCATTGTATGTGTGGCTGTGACAGCCCAGATGAAGGATGACTAGCCTAGACTCTGCTTTGGAAGAAAGAGTCACAAAATGAGGCCTATCACTGGGGCCCATCCGGGAAATTTAAATCCAGTGACATCACCACAAACTCCTGGAAGGTCCATGTGTTTGGTTGATCAGGCTGGACATTTGGCCCAGTCTTCCAGGGCCAGCTCCCAGCAAATGGCACCGGGTTATATGGAAGCTAAGGCTCCCATGAGTGGGAGCTGAGCCAGGCTAGCCCAACGATGGAGTTCTCCACGGTTCCACCATGGCAGGGGAACCCCTCCCAGCCTAGCAAGACCCTAGAACGAGGGAATAGAGAAGACACAAAGCCCACCAGTGTTAGAAGCAGAACAGGGGAGGGGCGGGTCATGCCCATGCCAGAAGCCTTTGCGCTCTGCCATTTGGAAGGGAGTCAGAGAGGGTTACACAGCCCCTGGCTGGGACCCTGCCGCAGAGATTCAGGGTCAGGTGGGAGGAGACTTGCCTTATGGGAACAAGAGGCTTCCCGGTGTAAGTGTGAATCCGAGACCTGGGTGGCGTGTTGAGTCTTGACTCTAGGGGTGAAGAAGGAGAGGTGGTAGGCTCAGGCTGGGAAATCTGTCCAATCCTTCTGGCCAAACCAAAGTGCCCTGCTTCTGCCGTTAGTCACAGTCAGTGGGGTCACCTCCAGGTCATCCCCAGCTTCACTTCCTCAAACTCAGAGGATTAAGGACAACCAGCATTTTGAGTCACTACATGGCGTTGGGATCTGAGCAGTCACACAGAGCCCACCGATTGCCACCTGTAAAAATACCCTTTCTGGAGCCCCCAGCCTCAGGAAACAGTCCTAAAGCTCATCTGACTTTCGCCCAGCTCACACTCTCTGAGGAGGGATTTTTCAGGAGTCGGTGACCCTTCTGAAGGATTTGTAATCGTTTGTACTAGGAGAAGCACAGAACAGGGTCCAAATAGTGGGGACGATAAGTCATCGCCGAGCAGGGGTTCAAGGAAGAATCATCAGTGCAACCTCGTACGGTTATGCTGATGAGTGCAGACAGGCACTAGCTGGCCCCCGAGGAAGGGGGGAACACAACACTTGGGTAGGTGAGGAGATGCACAGATGTGCATAAAGTCCTGAAGGGACAGAGGGACTCTGATCCCTTCCCTTCGGGAGTCGTCCAACATTATGAAACCCCTGAGACCGGTCGAAGTGGTCTCACGGAGGTCAGGTGACAGAAAGACTGCAGATGACAGGGACCCAAGGGGAAATCATCTTGGTGGAAAGGGAGGGGGAGGAGGCTGGGGAAGAGAAGCTTGTACTGGTCACCTGGGCCCACAGCATGGCCCCAATTCTATTGGCAAAGGGCTACTTTGGGCACAGCGGAGTTTGTGGGGGGGAGGGGGGGAGATGGTTGTGTGTGAGTGTGTGTGTAACAGAGACCTGAATCACAGAGATGATCTCACTGGGAGCCCAGAACGATTTCAGCACGGAGTGAGCTGTATCCTAGTAGTACTCATCCTTTAGCCTCGTGGGGGTGAAGCTGAAATTTTGACTCTCGCCAAGATAAAGCAAGTCTAGCTCGAACTAAGACAATCTCTGACCTCTTTGCTTTGTTATGGGAGAGGGGCCCCTACAGAGAGAAGAAAGCCATTCAAGTGATAGGTGAGTTTGGAGGCTGACTTATATAATAATTTTACCCCAGGTTGGTGAAGCAGGATCTCCTGGCAACTTGGAGTCTAGCCTTGAGGGAGTGGTAAGTCAGAAATGTGTTACTGTCCCCATACCCCCTTGTTGGTACTCCTCCAGGGCACAGTGTGGGAAACATGGGCCATACTGATTATTTTCTCTCTTTTTAAAGCATCTTGTCTACTCTTAGGGGACCATAAACCATCCTGTCTTCATCTTTCAACAGAGAACATCGCCACTAAATGTCTGTGATACCTTATTGCATTTTCACGACTGCAGTCTTAAATCAAATCAGATCTGGGAGCTTATCCCACAGGCCAAATGGAATTCAGCCAAGGCTCAGATCCAGCCTTCCAACCGGCCCTTTTTTTCTCTCTTCATTGTCATTTCTTTATGGCTTTTTGCATTTGAGGCAAGTGCATTTGACCCAAACTTGATGATGTGTTCGAGTGGGAGGAGAGTTTCCATTAACTCCCTATTTCACATCCATCACTAAATTTAACCTCTGATGTAGTCTCAAGTTCTCTGCCCCAAAAATAGCTGGGGGCTGGAATAGGAGTGGAAGTCAAGATGGGTGTCAAGCTGTGACTTCAATCAATCGGAATTTGGTTAAATGCCAATAAATTCCCCTTGTCCTACCTGGGTTTTGCATTCACGTCTATTGTCTGGAGGGTAGGTGGGGGGGCCTGTGTCCAGAAACACCACTGCCCTTCCCCATCAGATTTAGCTCACATTAATGAACACTGAATAGCACAATCTCTGTGGGGGCACTCTTCATCCTTGGAAAATTTCTGGAAAATTGGCCAGCTTTCCCTTGGAAATATGACCTGATGCAAATGTCCTTGGAACATTATTTTTGGAAAAGAAAACAAATATTAATTGAAGGCTTCCTGCCAACAATCTCAATATGACGTGCCTTATCAACTTTTAGTGGAAATGCAAAAGTACAATGGTTTATGCTAAATAAATCCTGTTGAAATGAAAACTGAAGTTCCAGCAGTTAAAATAGCACATCAGTCTTATATTCATTTTTTCCACAGAACTGCAGTTTCCAGCACTCTTAAACCACACACACACACACACACACACACACAGGTCGGTCCACTGTAAAGCCCCAGCCTCGGCTCTTGCCCCCCTGAGGTGCAGGGCTGGCCGAGGTCAGGGAACCGTCCTGGAGAGGAAGATGAATGAAATAGGGACTGGTCTGTGTTCTTTCGTTCTTCCTCCGTGGGGTTTTAGGTTCTCCTGGGCAGGCCGGCGAGTGGGAGGACAGACCAAGGGAACGGCGAAGACGTTTCACTTCACTAGGCACCGATATAATCCTGTGCAGAGAGCCCGAGGCCCCCTTCCCGCCTCCCCGTCCAAGCTGGGTAATCAGACTCCTCTCTTTCCCCCTTAGCCTCAGGTCACTGAGGTGCTCTTGGCCCTGAATAGCACTCTGAGAAGCTCCCCAAGTCTCTCACCGGCCCCCAGGAGACCGTGCAGTGCCGCTGAGTTTGTTAAGCCCTTGTTTATCTGTACTCCGCGGGGCCACAGGATCCGAGCCAGTTAATCAGACTAAATAAAGCCACCAGGCAGACATGATAAAAGCCATTGTGCATCATTAAGGGCTTAACCAAATTACATGGGCGAGAGAGAAATGTTTGCTTGATGATGGAACTCCCCGGGCCGGATGCTCAGGGTAAATCCCACCGACAAAATCACAGAGTATAAATGACATGCTACACACAGTGCCCAATCTATGAGTGCTGAGAAACCCAGGATGCTTTTCTTCCCCAGTCACAAGGTTATAAAGGGTGACTGGGTTGCCAAGTCTTTTCCACAGAAGGTGGTTTAACCCTTAAAGTGGCCACATGGCAACAGGAGCCTGAGTTCTGAGTCTGGGAGTGGGAGCCACATCCTCTATGGAGAGGAAGAGAGAGGAGCGCTCCTTCCCCTTTCCGGGGTCCAGTGCCAGCCCTGAGTGACCTCCTCCACTGCAGATCCCCCTTTCTCCAGGGATCAGGACCTCCATTTGCCCTGAATGCGTACACTTCACCTGGGTCAGCCCCGACTTCTCTAGGGCATCCAAACCACCGACCTCCTTCTCCATTTCCACTGAAACCCCGGTCTTCACTAAGATGAACAGAAAAGCAAAAATTAATCAGTCCAAACTAACATTTGATTTTCTAGTAGCCTTTTCCTTTCTGTAAGTGTGCAGGTCTTTGGACAAGAATGCTTCTGTGTTTGGGATTTCACCTGGTAATAGGAGTTTGGACGCTCAAACGGGACACAAGATAATAATAGATTTGTTTTTCTGAGAGGTTGCCTCAGACTGTAATTATCCTTCTTTTTCAACTCCTAGCCTCTTGAGGCAAAACAAGCAACCCCCTGGCAGAACAGCAGTGCAAGACTGTCTACCCCGCCCCCGTGCTTGCTTATCCTGCCTCGCTGAGACGGACCATTCATTTCACCACTGGGGGTATTGTTACGGATTCGTGTAGCTTTGGCCAGTCTACCATTCTTTAGCTTTCCTATTGGATTTATTGAATGGGCTCCTCTCCTATTGGATTTATTGAATGGGCTCCTCTCCTATTGGATGTATTGAATGGGCTCTTCTCCTATTGGATGTATCGAATGGGCTCCTCTTCTATTGGATGTATTGAATGGGCTCCTCTCCTATTGGATGTATTGAATGGGCTCCTCTCCTATTGGATGTATTGAATGGGCTCCTCTCCTATTGGATGTATTGAATGGACTTTTTGATCACCGTGATCATCCCGTCTCTAGCCAATGGAGGGGCAAACCACCCCTGACAGGCTAATTGATGTCTTCCTCTTTACACTTAGTGACAAAAAGACTGAGAATAGTTGGAATGGTTCATCCTTTGCAGTGGGGATGTCCAGATAAGACCATTTAGTAATTCCTGCTGCTGAGGTCTTTGGAGATGCTTGGGGCTGTCCATTTTGAAACTGCCTTTCTCCATTGCCCTTCTTTACCCCAATGGCCTTCCAAATGAATTCCTTTTTGTTCAAGTTGGCCATAATGGGTTTCTGGTCCTTGACACAAAACACCCTGTCTGATGACAGCTCTGCCCTCCCTCCCTTGCTCTATCTGTACCATGAATGTGGGGATGAGATCTCAAAAGGATGACACACTTCTTATTCCACTGAAGCAGCTCACTTCTACCCCAAAACTTATCCTAATATCCTAACCTCACAGTCAAACCTAGAAAGGCTTTGGGCCTTTTTAGTGCTTCTGTTGTATGGTCTAAGGTTTGTTGGAAGATCACTGGAGCCTGGTTTGCCTTCTTCCCCATGAACGGTGAGGAGGGTCTTCCATCTTTTCCCACCCATCTTGAAATCAGTCTCTTCACATTCCACCCCTTTCTAGCCAGCCGTGCTTCCTGGAATTACTTAGCAGACTTTATTGCATTTGTCTGCAAAGCTTTGGTTTTATTTGTTCACCTAAATGAATCCGTCATTAAACTCCTACCAGTATAATAAAATAAACTGAAAAAGTGAAGGCCACGTAAAGTTCTGTTTTGCATCATTTCACCAGGAAGCTGAAGACAAAATGCTCTGGGGAAGACACATATCCAAATAAGAGCCAGCTTCATTAGCCTCTGGCTGTTACCACGCTTGCCAGTAACCTGCCGCTTAGTCAGTATATTCGCATTACAAAGCACATTACCTGGACCTTTTGAAACTCCTGTCAAATGCCTGGAATTTCTGAGTGAGCTGGAGGTGGTTCCCACCCAGTGTGTCTTATTGCAGGCCAATGCTGGGATACAAGATTCTGTTGGAAACACTGGGATGCAAACCAGCTCAACCTCTAAGAGGTAGCGTAGGGTGAAGTCAGGAGCCAATTTCAGGCAGTCTGATTTTACGGTTACACTGCCTCTCCAAGAAAGAAGGGACAGGATACTTTCATACTGAACTTTGTTGGCTTAATGTAGGAGGCTGTCAGTCAGACCCAAATTCTCTATTCTTCATCAAAATTAACTATAAATAGGGGCACCTGGCTAGCTCGATCAGAAGACTTCAAGACTCTTGATCTTGGAGTCATGAGTTCGAGCCCCAGATTGGGTAGGGATTACTTAAATAAATTTAATAAAAACATAAATGTTTTTAAAAAATGAACTATAAATTATAAAAAACATTTCTAAATTTCCAAAATGGGGAGAAAATGGTTTTGGGTGAGATGGGCGAGCTACATGGTAGGTGGTCTCCAAAGAACCCCAAAGGTCCCCAATCAACTATGCATCCCTGTTTTCCTGTCCTATGTGTTTCCTCCCCTTGAATCTGGGCTGGTTCTTGGACTTGCTTTTAACCTGCAGAAGTGATAGCTCTGTAAACTCTGAGGCTATTTCACAAGGAGCTTCCACCATGTCTCTTGTAGCTTCCACCCATGTCTCTTGTAGCTTCCACCCATGTCTCTTGTAGCTTCCACCCATGTCTCTTGCAGCTTCCACCCATGTCTCTTGAAATGCTCACTCGGAAGAAGCCAGACACAGTGTAAGAAGTCTGACACCCTGAGGCTGCCATGCCAGGAGGAAGCACAAGTCAGTCACATAGAGAGACCATATGGAGAGAGAGAGGGAGAGAGGGAGAGTGTCTTTGTCACCTAGCCAGCCTCCAGCTCTTCAACTCACCCCAGCTGAGACACCAGTCGACTTCAGGCCCAGATGCCATGCGACTGCAATCACAGGATAGACCCCAAGTGAGGACTGGCCTTGTGAGCTCAGTTAACCACAGAACCAATCAGAGATAATAAGCATTTTTTTAGGGGCGCCTGGGTGGCTCAGTTGGTTAAGTGTCCGACTCCTGATTTTGGCTCAGGTCATGATCTGAGGGTCGTGGGATTGAGCTCTACGTTGGCCTCCATGCTGGATGTGGAGCCTCCTTAAGGTTCTTCTCTCCCTCTGCCCGTCCCCACACTCTCTCTCTCCCTCTGCCCCTTAACACCCCAGATCGTTAATTAATTAGTTAATTAATTATTTTTAAAGCTACTTCATTTTGGCATAGTGCGTTATGCAGCAATAGGTATTGGAAACAGAGGGAATGACAAATATTGAGAATTCACTTTGTGCCAGACCCTGTGCTATTGTCTTAACATAGATCATGGGTGAAAAATATCAACGTGGAGTGTTGGCAGATTTTTTGCCACATCACCCTCCCATACTGACAAGGAAAAAGATTCTAATTTCCAGTTCAATTTAAACCTCCTTATCTGCCAACCTCCACCTCCTAAAACAAACCACTGGCCTTTCCTTCTCAGAACGGCCTAAGCTTGTGATGCACAATGTCCGGAGAAACCGAGAATTGGAGAGCCTAGAGTTGAAAAGAGAGGAGTTTCTAAAAGAGGTTAAGTCATTTTCCAACAAAGACTGGGAAAGAGATGGAGCCAGTAGGTGGGAGGCGAGGTGGGAGTGGACAGAAAAAGTGAGGAAGGTTGGAGAATGTTCTTTGGTGGTAGGATAAACGAGGCACTCAGAGACTGGGGATACATGTGAATCGGGTAGAAGAAATAAGCAGCTTTGAGAAATACTCCAGTTGGTTATGAATTTGATTCCTTTTAATGTTGAGAACCTCAAATAAGATTGGAATGGCCTTTCTATGGTAATTAGCCTGTAAGTTTGGAGTTTCTTTAACTGTGGAGCTCCTCTGAAACTGGATCACATGAGTTAGGGTTACACGGCTTCATCTCACTTAATACTCTCAACAATCTCAGGAGTCATGTGTTACTGTCTTTGTCTCATAGATCCGGGAACTAAAGCTCAGAAAGGTTATCTAGCTTGCTTAAGGTTGTACATTAGTAAGCAGTAAAGCTGATCTTGAAAAAATACAGTCCTGTTGACTCCAAAGTCCATGATTTTCCACGTCCACCTTCTAGAGTCAGCTCCCTGACACTAACTTCTCTTTGTAATGTTGTCCTTCCTTCTGCTCCTGAAGCCACTTTACCTCACATCATGGCAGTGTCACTGGGGATCCTGAGCATGGTACACCCTCCAGCTTTGTTCTTCTTTCTCAAGAACCAAACACCATTGGTATGCTGATGGGGGATTGCACTGAATCTGTAGGTTGCTTTGGGTAAGTATGGACATTTTAACAATATTAATTCTTCCAATCTGTGAGCACAGCGTATCTTTCCATTTACTTGTGTGGTCTTCAATTTATTTCATTAAAGTCTTCTAGTTTTCAGAGTACAGGTTTTTTACCTCCTTGGTTTTTTATTCTTTTTGATGCAATCGTACATGGGGTTGTTGTTAAAATTCTCTTTCTGATAGTTCATTATTAGTGTATAGAACCAACTGATTTCTGTATGTTAATTTTTGTATCCTGTGACCACTGAATTCATTTATTAGTTTGAAGAATTTTTTGGTTGGAGAATTTAGGGTTATGTATACACTGTATCATGTCATCTGCAAATAGTGACATTTACTTCTTCCCTTTCAATTTGGATGACTTTTTTTTTTTTTCTTATGTAACTGCTATGATTAGGACTTTCAATACTATGTTGAATAAAAGTGGCAAGATTGGGCATCCTTGTCTTGTTCCTGATTTTAGAGGAAAAGTTTTCAGCTTTTTAGCCATTGACTATGATGTAAACTGTGGGTTTGTCATATATGGCCTTTCTTATGTTGAAGTATGTTCCTTTTTTTTTTTTTTTTAAAGATTTTATTTATTTGACAGAGACAGCCAGCGAGAGAGGGAACACAGCAGGGGGAGTAGGAGAGGAAGAAGCAGGCTTCCAGCAGAGGAGCCTGATATGGGGCTCGATCCCAGAACGCCGCCGGGATCACGCCCCGAGCCGAAGGCAGACGCTTAACCTACTGAGCCACCCAGGCGCCCCAGAAGTATGTTCCTTTTATACCCACTATGTTGAGAGTTTTTATCATAAATGGGTGTTGAATTTTGTCAAATGATTTTTCTGCATCTATTGAGATGATCGTATGATTTTTGTCTTTTATTTTGTTAATGTCGTATATCACGTTGATTGATTCGTCGATGTTGAACAATCCTCGCATCCCTGGAATAAATCCCACTTGATCGTGGTGTTTGATCCTTTTACTGTGTTGTTGAATTTGGGTTTACTCATATTTTGTTCAGGATTTTTAAATCTCTGTTCACTAGGGATATTGGGGCAATTCTTTTTCTTGTGATGTCTTTGTCCAGTTTTGGTATCAGGATAATGCTGGTCTCATAAAATGTGTTTCCAAGAAGTTCCTTCTTCCTCAATGTTTTGGAATAATTTGAGAAGGATAGTTATTAACTCTTCTTTAAATGTTTGGAAGGATTCACCTGTGAAGCCATCTGGTCCTGGACTTTGCTTTTCGGGATATTTAAATTGCTTATAATTGGTCCATTCAGATTTTCTATTTCTTCATGATTCAAGACTGAATCTTTAAAGGTTGTGTGTTTCCAAAAATTTATCCATTTCTTCAAGGTTTTTCATTTTTGGTATACAATTGTTCCTAGTAGTCTCTTATGATCATTTGTATTTCTTTGTTGTCAGCTGTAACTTGCCTTTCATTTCTGATTTATTTGGTCCCTCTCCCTTTTTTTGTTGATGAGTCTGGCTGGAGGTTTAGCAATTTTGTTTACCTAAGAACAAGCTCTTAGTTTCAATAATTTTTCTATTGTGTTTTTAGCCTCTATTTCATTTATTTATGATCTGATCTTCATTATTTTCTTCCTTCTATTAACTTGGGCTTCATTTGTTCTTCTTTTTCTAGTTTCTTTAGGTATAAGGTTAGACTGTTTATTTGGGATAACAAATTTAGGGTTTGGGATTTTATTGTTCCTTGAGCCAGTTCTGTATTGCTATGGACTTCCCTCCTAGAATTGCTTTTGCTGTATATAGATTTTAGAAAGTTGTGTTTCCATTTTCACTTATCTCAAGGTATTTTTTAATTTTCTCTTTGATTTCTTCACTGACCCACTGGTTGTTCAGTAACATGCTATTTAGGTTCCATGTATTTTGCAGAGCCAATAGGGGTGTGTGTGTGTGTATTCAGCTTTCTTCTTATAATTGATTTCTAATTTTATACCATGTGGTCAGAAAAGATGCTTGACATAATTTCAGTCTTCCTAAATTTATTGAAACTTGTTTCGTGGCCTAACATGTGATCTATCCTGTAGAATGTTCCATGTGCACTTCAGAAAAAAATGTGTTTTCTGCAGTTTTTTGGTGTTTTGTTCTGTATATACCTATTAAGCCCATCTGGTCTATTTGGTTATTTAAGGCCAATGTTTCCTTATCAGTTTTCTCTCAGGATGACCTATCCATTGATGTTGGTGGGGTATTAAAGTCTCCTACTATTATTGTATTACTGTCAATTTCTCCCTTTATGTCTGTAAATGTTTGCTTTATATATTTAGGTGCTCCTATGTTGGGTGCATAAATATTTATTACTGTTACACCCTCTTGTTGGATCGACCCCTCTATCATTATGTAATGCTATTCTTTGTCTTTTGTTACAGTCACTGTTTTAAAGTTTATTTTGTCTGATACAGGTGTTGTTATTCCAGCTTTCTCTTTGCTTCCATTTGCGTGGAATATCTTTTTCCATCTCTTCACTGAAGTCTGTGTGTGTGTGTGCAGATCCGAAGTGAGTTTCTTGTAGGTAGCATGTGAATGAGTCTTGTTTATTTATCCATTTAGCCACCCTCTGTCTTTTGGAACATTTAGGCCATTTACAAATAAAGTAATTATTGAGAGATATGTACTTATTGCCATTTTGTTAATTGTTTTCTGGTTGTTTCTGTGGTTCTTCTCTGTTCCTTTCTGCTTCTCCTGGTCTCCCCCCCTTTGTGGTTTGATATTTTTCTTTAGTGTTATGCTTGGGTTCCTCTCTCTTTTTTGTATATCTATTGTAGGTTTTTGGTTTGTGGTTACCATTGGGTTCCTATATACCGACTTATGTATTTAGTAGTTTATTTTAAGCTGATAGTTGCTTAAGTTTGAATACATTCTAAAACCACTACATTTTTACTCCACCTCCCCCACCATGTCCCATGTTTCTGATGTTGTATTTTACAACTTTCTATTTGGTGTATCCCTTAACTACTTATTGTAGTTATAATTGATTTTACTATTTTTGTCTTTCAACCTTTATATTACCTTTTTAACTGTACATTTGCCTTTACCAGTGAGGTTTCTTTTCTTTGATACATTTTCTTATTTCTAGTTATGGCTTTTTTTTTTTCTTACAGAAGATCCTTTAACATTTCTTCTAAGTCTGGTTTAGTGGTGATGAACTCTTTTATTTTTTGCTTGTCTGGGAAACTCTCTCTCTCCTTCAATTCTGAAAGATAACTTTCTGCTGAAAAATCAGTTGGTAATCTTATGGTCTTTCCCATGCATTTTTTCTCTTGCTGCCTTTATGATCCTTTCTTTAATGTTTGCCCTTTTAATTATAATATGTCTTGGCGTGGATCTCTTTGGTTCATCTTGTTTGGGACTCGCTACAATTCCTGGACATGGATGTCTGTTTCCTTACCCAGGTCAGGGAAATTTTCAGCTATTATTTCTTTAAATAAAATTTCTGCCCCACTCTCTCTCTTCTCCTTTTGGGACCCTATATGGAAATAGTAGTACGCTTGATGTTGTCCCAGAGGTCCTTTTAACTATTCTTATATTTTTTATTCTTTTTTCTTTTTGCTGTTCTGGTTGGGTGATTTCTACTACCCTGTCTTCCAGATCACTGATCTGTTCTTCTGAATCTTCTAATCTGCTTCTGTTTCCCTCTAGTGTATTTTTCATTTCAGTTATTGTATTCTTTAGCCCTGATTGGTTCTTTCTTTTATTTTCTAACACTATATTGAAATTTGCACTGTGTTCCTCCATTTTTCTCCTGAATTCAGTGATTATCTTTATGACCATTACTTTGAACTCTTTATTAGTTAAATTACTTATCTCCATTTCATTAGGGTTCCCCCCCACCGCCCCGGGGTTTTATCTTGTTCTTTTGTTTGGAACATATTCCTCTGTCTTCTCATTTTGTTTGACTTTTCTGTGTTTCTATGAATTTGGCAGAACAGCTCCCTCTGCTGGTTTTGAAGGAGTTGCCTTGTATAGGAGCACCCCCTGTTTATAGACTGCGTGAGCCTGGTGGCTTTGACAAGCCAGCTAGAGCTGAAGTGGGAGTGGGCATGGCGTCCCAGAGTGCTTTGTGTCAGGCCACCTTAGTGGGATGGCCAGAGCTGGGGGGGAGCCCACAGTTGGGGGGGGGTCTTTCTCTATCTTTTTGATGCCAGCAGTTACTCCCTAACCTTTCCTTATCAGCTCTGTATATTTCTCCCTTTTAAAAGGGACATTTAGCATTTTCCTATAATACATTTGTATTATAATGCTTTGAGAAATTAGTATGCTTTGTGAAAGAAAGAAGTTTTAGTCTATTATGATCATTCAAAACATTCTTCCTGAACTTCCATGACCCCCCCCCAAAATACATTGATGTTGCTTCTTAGTGATAGTATGAATTTACTATTTAAAATGTAAAATTATGATATGTGAAATTTACTCTTCAAACAGGAGTACATATATAAAAGTAAATCCCGATTATACAGAAGTGGATTGCCCGGTGTGTTGTCATGGTCACCGTTTAGCCGTGTTTGCCTCCGGCAGAGCATCCAGCAGGGTGAAGCAGGGGATTTCATACCAGCCAGTTTGACTATATAACAGTCCTGCTTTTCTAATTTAAGATCTGGCAGTAACATGCAAGTAAGAATTGGCAGTTATCTGTGAATTTTAACTATTTGTATTTTTTCATGCCTGTCTCTGAAATTTTCTGACAGATATCAGTATTTAAAAATAAAAAAGTAAGGGATGTAGTACTGAGAGGGTGGGACGAGCGCGGGCCTTGTTTAACTTGGTTTGAACCCTGGAGCCACGATTTGCTAGATGAGTGACTTCGGGCCGTTTCTTTAATGTATCTGGGATTCTGTCTCCCTGCCTGTGAAATGGAGGTACATAATACCGATGACGTTGTGAAGGTTCGAATGACACAGTGAGTGACTACTGGCTGTCTGACAGAGCTGCATATGTCGTAGCGCGACAAGAAGCCACAAATTCCTTCTGCTATAACTTTAGAGGTAGAAAAAAGATAGGTAGTATTTTTATGCTGCAGTCTTAAGGAAAGCTTCTATCCTCATTATTTTCTCACATTAACCAGTAAGTAATAATCGTCAAGTGCACAGATCACACTGGACTTGGACTCAGAGACCAGCATTTAATTTCAGCATCCAGCTGGGACTCCCTGACTTTTCTACACATCAGGGGAGAGAGACAGACAGACAGATAGCAGCACTCAGTTTCAAACCACTGGTAGGGCTGTTGTAAATATTAGTAAGCAATCAATTACCTTTAAACGCTTTGGAGAATTGTTCCACATAATAACAAGTATCATCACACACAGGGAAAATGCTTGTAAAGTGTGAGACTTCCAATAGAATAGTCCACTGAAGCCTGCGGTATTGTTACAATTGTATTAGCTGGTGACATTTGACACGGGGTCATGACCTTCTGGGAAAGCAGTTATATTAGAAAGAGAAAATGATTTTAAATCTAGTATGTACTTTGCAGTCGTTACACTGTTTCTTCTCCGGAATCAGTTTCTTTTGCTCTTTGCAACTATTATACTTACTGGGGCTTATTCTCTGCTTTGACCACAGGCAGGATGAAAGACAGCTTTAAATTCTACTTGCCTATTTTAGGGAAGATTTTCAATGTTTTTCTTGAACTGTTTTGCAATGTTAGAGCTGAACTGCAGTGTGGTTCAATCTTAGAGACAAGCAGCATGTTGTGGGGGCTTGGAGCCAAGTAGATTTGAATTTCCAACAGGCTCCACTGTCTATGAGCTGTGTGACCTTAGGCAAGTTGCTGAGCCACTCTGATCCTGTTCCTTCAATTATTAAATAGATATAATAATACAACATCTCACAGGAGTTTTGCAAAGATTAAAGTTTTAGATACATAAGGATATAAAATACAGTTTTTGGTATATAATGGGCCCTCATAAATGTTTAGAAGTACACACAACAGTCACTCATAAATATTGTTCATGAAATTTAAAAAAATCAAAAGATAAATCATACTAATGCAAACCCACCCACATCACAGATGATTAGTTTGGATTCAGGATTCAAATGGAAACATCTTGTAAAACATATGCAGGACAGATAAATTAACATTCATGTGCCTTGAGAATCTTAAGTTTTCTATTTCCTGACTTCTGGTATAAAATTCATGATACAGTTTAAGTTTTTATATGCTCCCCCTTTTATCATTTTGTTCACTTTGAATGAACAAATAAACCCACAGCATTTGTCTACCGTATTGGTAGTCAAAGCTGCAGGGGGATGGAGCAATAAAAATGAAACATTAACTCTAGTTATTAGAGGGAAGCCCAGAATCTAGGAGCTGATACAGTAAAATTTCTAGAAAAAGCTTAAGTTATTGATGTTGCTGGCTTGTTATTCAATGGTTATTTATTTTGAAACTAGTGGGAATTAACCAAAAAGGAATTTTGGCATAGCTATCTTACCCTTTGCTAAATCAGAATTGGAGAAACTATCTAGGGCATTTAGCGATTCTCTGGAGAACATAACTATTTCTTAATTACCTAACCAGGAAACTCATGTGCCTCTGGAGAATACTTAGGAAACATTATAAAGAGTTTATGCAAATTGCAGCCTCCGGTGGCAAATGCCCCAGCGTGAATCTCCCAGTACTTTTTTTCTTAACATAAATAATTGTACGTAAATACTTACTCAGGTAATTATTTAATGTTTGTCTCTCCTTCTCCTTCAAAATGTAAGTGCAGTGAGAAAACAGACTTATGTCTGCCAATTCACAGTGTATCTCCAGCGCCCAGCACAGTGCCTGACATTTAGTAAATGACCTAAGATAAATAATTTTGAGTGAATAATGATATGCATTTATGGTCATTTTTCCTTTTTGGAATGTGACTATATTACTCTTAAATATGTGGCAAACAATTCTAGAATCCAGGATGTATTCTCTAGTCTAGTTTGTTCCTCGCCTCCACTTAAGAGCCAACACACATAGGACTGCTTTGTCCTTGCTCTGTATCCATATATCAACATACACCCATATATACTCATATTCCTCTATTCATTTTTTTTTTAAGATTTTAGTTTTGGGGATGCCTGGGTGGCTCAGTCAGTTAAGCATCTGCCTTTGCCTTAGGTCATGATCTCAGGGTCCTGGGATCGAACCCTGCATCAGGCTCCCTGCTCAGCAGGGTGCCTGCTTCTCCCTCTCCCTCTGCCCCTCCTCTCTGTTCGTGCTCTCTCTCTCTCTCAAATAAAATCTTAAAAAAAAAAAGATTTTATATTTAAGTAATCTCTACAGCCAACATGGGGCTTGAACTCACAACCCTGAGATGAAGAAGTCCCATGCTCTACCAACTGAGCCAGCTACGTGCCCCTCCTCTATTCATTTTTTTTTTAAGATTTTATTTATTTATTCAACAGAGACAGAGACAGCCAGCGAGAGAGGGAACACAAGCAGGGGGAGTGGGAGAGGAAGAAGCAGGCTCATAGCGGAGGAGCCTGATGTGGGGCTCGATCCCATAACGCCAGGATCACGCCCTGAGCCGAAGGCAGACGCTTAACCGTTGTGCCACCCAGGCGCCCCTCCTCTATTCATTTTTATACTTGCGTCCAGAAGCCATATTTACATATCAAGGAGAGGACCTAGTTAGGATATCCTAACTGATATCCAGCTGAGTCTTGAATGTTTGTTATATAAATTCAGCAATGTAAGGGCAGACTTTATATGGTTGACCCTGGAACAATGCAGAGGTTTTGGCACCACCCCCCATGTAGTCAAAAATCCACATGTAACTTCCCCAAAACTTAACTACTAATAGCCGACTGTTGACCAGAAGCCTTACCAGTGACATAACAATCCATTAACACTTATTTTGTATGTTATATATATCATACACTGTATTCTTACAATAAAGCAAATAGAGAAATGAAAATGTTACTAAGAAAATAAGGAAGAGATGGAGCCGCTGGGTGGCTCAGTCTGTTAAGTGTCTGCCATCAGCTCAGGTCACCATCTCAGGGTCTTGGGATTGAACCTCGCGGCAGGCTCCCTGCTCAGTGGGGAATCTGCTTCTCACTCTCTCTCTGTGCCTTCCCACCCCCACACCCCAACCTCATTCGTGCTGTCTCTCTCTCTCTCTCAAATAAATAAATAAAATCTTTAAAAAAGAAGAAAAGAAGGAAGAGAAAATACATTTACACTTTTGTACTGTATTCATATTAAAAAACCTGTGTAAGTGGGTCTGTGCAGTTCCAAACCATGTTGTTCAGGGGTCAACTGTACTTGGAAACATTCAAAATTGCCCTGGTTCCAAAAACAAAGTAACACTCAAATCTCTTAAAACATTAAATATAGACAGTAATTATGAGTATCTGGTCTCTTTTTTTTTTTTTTTTTAAAGATTTTATTTATTCGACAGAGATAGAGACAGCCAGCGAGAGAGGGAACACAAGCAGGGGGAGTGGGAGAGGAAGAAGCAGGCTCATAGTGGAAGAGCCTGATGTGGGGCTCGATCCCATAACGCCGGGATCACGCCCTGAGCCGAAGGCAGACGCTTAACCGCTGTGCCACCCAGGCGCCCCGAGTATCTGGTCTCTTGATATCTTATAGCTTATCTAGACTCCTGGCTTCTAATATCATTTATGTGTTTGGTTAGGTCGGATGCCCTCAGACCCTGAGGCAAGGATTTGTGTGCAAATGGTTTATTAAAGACGTGCTCCCAGGACAGACGGGTAAGGTAGAGGGAGATGCAAGACAGGGGAGGATAAAAGCCAGGTAAGGGCATAATCTCAGGTAGGTTGCTTGGTAGATATTTTTGAAGGAATAAATGAATGAAACACAGCAGAGCAGTAATATAAATTATCCACTAGATTGTAAATTTTTTGGGGACGGGGCCATCTTATTTATTTTGATATTCCACATTGTACCTAATATAGTTCTTTTTTTTTCAGATTTTCTGTTAACATTTATTGAAGGAGACAAATTCTACTGAATTAAAATATGCTTACTTGTATATAAGAAGGTGCAGTAGGGGCACCTGGGTGGCTCAGTCAGTTACGTGTCTGACTCTTGATTTCGGCTCAGGTCAAGATCTCAGGGTTGTGAGATTGAGCCTCACGTTGGGCTCTGCAATGAGCATGGAGCCTGCTTAAGATTCTCTCTCCCCATCTCTCCCTCTCTCTCTCTAAAGGAAAAGAAAGGTGCACTAGTGTTAATATTTGGAACTATGGATAATTTTCTAAAACAATGCACGTTTAAGATTTTCATAGAAAATGATGACCACATTTGATCAAATCTAAGACAACACTGAATATATGACACATTACTTTATGTTCTAGGAAGGCAGGAAAAAATGCTGTCAAACTATGACAAAGTTTGTCACTTTTTTATCACTTGAATTTTTATTTTACATTCAATTGCAAGAGCTTTTAAAGACTTACTTAGCAAAGGTATTTTATAGCATATCTGTACAATATGAAAAGGAAAACAGAATTGAAATGAATCAATTAAGCATACCTAAAACTTTTTCATATTCAGAATTCAACTCTTTGGAATCATTTTTTGACGCTGAGTCATTAATATCCATGTTTTTGATCAAGAATGTTCTCAAGTTGGCGGACCAGGCGGATCCTGAGATAACAGGCACATTAGAGTGTCTCTCCACAGTTAATCATGAGAGGAGGCCACAACAAGAAGAGGGCAGGAGGGGTGGAGACACAGTTGGGAACCAAACTTCCGGTGAGACTAACTACAAATGGGAGGGACACCACAAGCATGGAGAAGGGAGAGGTGCAGAGCCCACAGCAGATGCCCTAGACTGGACGACCTGTGTTGAAAAGATGAGTCCCCATAATATTTGGCTTTGAAAGCCAGTGAGGCTTAACTTCACAAGGTTGTTTTGTTTTTTTTTTTTTTTTTTTTTTTTTTTACAATTAGCAGGGCTTAATTTTGGCTACTTTAAAAATCAGGGACTTGGCTCTGGGAGAGCCATAGGGTAATAGGAAACTGAGTTCCCATCTTTAAAGAGGTAGTGTAATGAACAACCCCACATAGATATAGCATAGCAACAGCAGTTTAAAAAGCACTTCCTGCCACCTCTCATCCTGTAAGCAGCCCCTGCAGGGACTCTGTCCCACTCCAAATTGCCTTCTGCCCGGGGCAGAGGGGCAAAGAACCACACACACACACACACACACACACACACGCGCGAGTTTGACTGCAACTCCAGCAGCCAAACCTTCTAATTGGCAGTGCCAAGAGAGTACCCTGCTGACCATTGTGACTGCAGCCCCAGCAGATGGACTGAGGGCAGGCATCTGGTCTGACTGCAGTCCCCACCCACCAACAAAAGCCTCTCAGGGGACAAGGCAGGGACAGCACCCTGCAGTTCGGGGCAACTGCAGCTCTGGCAAATGGCTGAGGTCAGGCATCTGGTCTAACTACCGACACCGCCCAACTACAAGCTCATGGTGGCCCCAGACTGGCCCCTTAACAGCCAGGGACCAAACCAGGCTGACAACAGACAAAGTGGGCCATTGCAGCTGACTGGACTAAAGGCAAACACAGCTCAGCCACAACAGGAGGGTACATGTAGCCCCCCCCCATAGAAGACACCCTTGAAAACCCTGGTTCTGGTGAACAGGGGAAATTGTGCTACAAGGCATCACAGGATCCCTTCTTCACAGGGCCACTGCTTCCAAGATCAGGAGATGTAAATGATTCCCTTAATACACAGAGACAAACAGAGAATTAGACAAAATCAGGAGACAGAGGAATATGTCTGAAATGAAAGAATAGGACAAAACAACAGCAAAAGAGCTAAAAGAAATGGAGATAAGCAACATCCCTGATAAAGAATTCAAAGTAATGGTCACAAAGAATTCAAAGTAATGGTCACTGGACTTCAGAAAAGAGTGGAGGATTTCAGTGAGACCTTCCACAAAGAGATAAAAAATACATTTAAAAAAATCAGAGATGAAGAACTTAGTAACTGAACTTAAAAATACACTACATGGACTACAGGAAGCAGAAGAGTGGATCAGCAACCTGGAGGACTTGTAATGGAAAGCAATCAAGCTGAACAGGAGAGAGCAAAAAAAAAAAAAAAAGAAAGAAAGAAAAAAAGAAAATAGATTAAGGGAACTCAGTGACACCATCAAGCATAATAACATTCACATTATAGGGATCCCAGAAATAAAAGAGAGTGAAAGGGGGACAGAAGATTTATTTGAAGACATAATAGCTGAAAACTTCCTGAATCTGGGGAAGGAAACAGACCTCTATATCCAAGAAGCACAGAGGACCCCCAACAAAATCAGTCCAAGGAGATCCACATCAAGACACATAATAATGAAAAATGGCATAAAGTAGTGATAATGAATGATTTTAAAAGCAGCAAGAGAAAGAACAGTTACATACAAGGAAAAACCCATAAGGCTATCAGCTGATTTTTCAGCAGAAACTTTGCAGGCCAGAAGAAAGTGGCATGATATATTCAAAGTGCTGATAGGAAAAGCAAACAAACAAACAAACAAACAAAACAACTGCAGCCAAGAATATCCAGCACGGTTATCATTCAGAATAGAAGGAGAGATAAAGAGTTTCCTAGGGAAATAAAAGTTAAAGGAATTCATCATCACTAAAGCAGCTTTATAAGAAATGTTAAAGGAATTTTTTGAGTGGAAAGAACAGGCCATAATCAGGAGTGTGAAACCTATGAAAGGAAAAAATGTCACAGGTAAATACAAACATAATAAAAGTAGTAGATTATCACTTATAAAACCAGTATGGAGGTGAAAGCACAAAAGCAGTAAAATCAATTTAAAATCTATGAAAATCAGTTAAAGGATTCACAAAATAAAAGGATGTGAAGTATGACATCTTATATATAAAACATTGTGGGGAGGGGGTAAAAATTTGGTGTATTTATTTATTTATTTTTAAGTAAAGGTAGTTACAATTTAATGATAATTAACACAATCTCTTGCAAACTACATACACTGTATAATGCTTACATGGAATGAAATCAGTGTACTTAATTGGTATTTTACACCCACACCCACCCACCTGCCCACACACACACAGAACTAAAAACCATCAAAAGCAGTCATTCTACATGTACTATAGTAACAATTAAAAATGCAATTATACCATAGAACTAAAGTAATATGTACATATCTTACTTGATATGTAAGATAAAGGTGATTGGTTCTAACAGAGCTAAGCCTGTATCAGTTCTAATCATATCATTCTAATCTATCATTCGAATCATAATGGCTTGTAAAAGCATTGGGTTTCCAGTAGAGAAACTACTCTACGAAAATCAGTATATCTGTCCGAAGTTTCACATCTGTAAAACCAGGATAAGGCTACAACACTCTTGAAGTGTCAACAAGTTATCCAATCAAAACAGTAAGATTCCCAGCCATAAGGTAAGATAGAAAGGTCTTCATGCAGCATATGCTTTCTGGCTCCTAGAAAGCTTCATGTGCATAATATAAAGTTAAGTTGCCCAAGAAGTAAACTGAAGAAGTTCAGTGAAGTTTCCATTGTGTCATGACTTTTAAGCCTCAGGAATGGTGTGATCCATCAGGCTTTTCATAATGCTTGGTGCCATCCGTTTAATAATATGTTCAGAGATAAAAGCAGGCATGATTATAATAGTAACTACAGTCTCAGATGTTGACAGCATGTCTGCAATCTGAGAGTCCTTCAGCCCAATGACATTCTGCCCGTTGACTTCACAGATGTTATGTTCTGTGAGAAGACCATTTCTGGCTGCAGAACTATCTTTCACTATGGATGTTATCTTTCCATTTTTAAAGATAAAGCCAACATGTCCAGTACTATTCTTATTCACGGTAATTGTCCATTCAAAGGGCCTGTCATGAACAGTCATAGTAATCTTCTCTCCAAAAGCCTGTTTGAGCACCTTGTATGCTTTATTAGAGCTCCAGCCTGCACAGCTTTCCCCATCGATCTGGAGTACTTGGTCCCCAAATCTCAGACCAACCAATGAGGCTGGAGAATTTCCCTGGACCAGCTGAACAAATATACCATTATCTATTGATTTAAGCTTAAGCCTAATTTTTCCATCTTGATATTTACATAAGATGGCATCACAAATCCCTTGCTTAATTTCTGCTCTACGAATTCCAACATCATTACCAGTTACAGGAGCCACCACAGAGTTCAAACTGGGAGGTCCCTGAACTGATGCTCCAGGGACCAAGGCCATATTTGCACAGATTTCTTCTTCATTTAAACTCAGGCCCACGTACTAGGAGAGGTCCGGATAAAATTTAGGATAGAGATTTCCATCTTGGGAAATGGGAGCAGAAGCTTTAGACAAAATTGCTGGGTTGGCAGGGTTTGCAGAAAAGGCTGTTTGAGCCTGAATAACTTTGTCTACCTTCAGGTCTTTAAGAGACAGGTATAGAGATATTTTTGTAGGATTTTTCTAGGCCACAAGGACCTGCTCACTGCTGTCACCACTGCTGCCTCTGGTAACTGGGCAAAATTTAGTGCTTTTAAAATGGGTTCAAACTTAAGTGACCATCAAGTTAATACAGATTGTTCTATGCATAAGATGTTATGGTAACCACACATCGAAAACCTATAATATATATGCAAAAACTGAAGAGAAAGGAATCCAAGTATAAGACTAAAAACCCATCAAACACAAGGGAAGAGAGAGGAGAAGAAGGGAATGGAGAAGACCTGCAAATACACCTACAAAACAAGGAACAAAATGCAATAAATACATACGCATCACTAATTACTTTGAATGAAAATGGATAAAATGCGCCAACTCAAAGACATAGGGTGACTGAATGGATAAAAAAGCAAGACTCATGTATATGCTGCCTACAAGAGACTCACTTCAGACTGCAAGACACAGGCAGATTGAAAATGAAGGGATGGGAAATCATTTACCATGCAAATGGAAGCAGAAGGAGAGCTGCAGTAGCAATACTTATATTGGACAAAATAGACTTTAAAATGAAAACTGTAATGAGGGACAAAGAAGGACACTACATAATGATAAAGGGAACAATCAAACCAACAAGAGGCTACAACAACTGTAAATATTTATGCACTTCATATGAGAACACCTAAATATATAAAGCAACCATTAACAGACATAAAGGGAGAAATTGACAGTAATAGATGATAGTAGGGGACATTAACACTCCACTTACATCAATGGACATATCACCCAGACAGAAAATCAACAATGAAACAATGGCTTTGAATGCCACTTTGGACCAGGTGGAACTAACAGATATCTTCAGAACATTTCATCCAAAAATAGTGGAATACATATTCTTTTCAAGTGCACATGGAACATTCTGCAAAATGGATCACATGTTAGGCCACAAAACAAATCTCAGTAAATTAAAAAAGACTGAAATCATATCAAATATCTTTTCTGACCACAACAATATGAAGCTAGAAATCAGTTACAAGAAAAAATCTGAAAAGAACACAAATACGTGGAGGCTAAATAACATGCTACTAAACAAAGAATGGATCAACCAAAGAATCAGAAAGGAAATAAAAAACTGCATGGAGGCCAATGAAAATGAAAACAGAACAGTACAAAATCTTGGAGACACAGCAAAGCTGTTCTAAGAGGGAAGATGATAGCAATACAGGCCTACCTCAAGCAGGAAGAAAAATCTCAAGTAACCTAAACTTACAACTAAAGGAACTAAATAAAAGAAGAACAAATAAAGCCCAAAGACAGTAGAAGGAAGAAATACTAAAGATTAGAGCAGAAATAAATGAAATAGAGACCAAAATGACAACAGAAGAGATCAATGAAACTAGGAGATGGTTTTTTGAAAAGATTGACAAAATTGATAAACCTTTAGCCAGACTCATCAAAACAAGAGAGAAAGGACTCAAACAAATAAAATCAGAAATAAAGGAGGAGAAACAACAACTGACACCACAGAAATACAAAGGATTATAAGAGAATATTATGAAAAATTATATGCCAATAAATTGGACAACCTAGAAGAAATGGATAAATTCCTAGAAACACATAATCTCCCAAAACTGAATCAGGAAGAAATAGAAAATTTGAACGGACTGATTACTAGCAATGAAATTGAATCAGTAATTAAAAAAACTCACAACAAACAAAAGGCCTGGATCAGATAACTCTACAGGTGAATTCTGCCAAACATTTAAAGAAGAGTTAATACCTATTCTTCTCAAACTATTCCAAAAAATAGAAGAGGAAGGATAGCTTCCCTATTCATTCTATAAGACCAGCATTTCTGTAATATGAAAACCAGATAAAGACACTGTGAAAAAAGAAAACTACAGGCCAACATCCCCAATGAACATAGATGCAAAAACCCTCAATAAAATATTAGCAAACTGCATTAAATAATCATTAAAAAATCATTGAAAATACATTAAAAATCATTCAGTACTATCGAGGGGGATTTAGTTTAGGCATGCAAGGGTGGTTCAGTATTTGCAAATCAACCAACATGATACATCACATTAACAAGAGGAAGCATAAAAACCATGTGATCATTGCAATAGATGCAGAAAAAGCATTTGACAAAGTTCAACATCCATTCATGACAAAAACTCTCAACAATATAAGTTTAGAGGGAACATACCTCAACATAATAAAGACCATATATGAAAAACCCACTGCTAATTATCATACTCAAAGGTGAAAAACTGACAGCTTTTCCTCTAAGATCAGGAACAAGACAAAGATATCCGCTCTCACCACTTTTATTCAACATAGTACTGGAAGTCCTAGCCACAGCAATCAGACATGAAAAAGAAATAAAAGACATCCAAATTGGTAAGGAAAAAATAAAACTTTCACTATTTGCAGATGACCGGGTATTATACATAGAAAACCCTAAAGTAAAGACTCTACCAAAAAACTACTAGAGCTGATAAATGAATTCAGTATATTCACAGGATGCAAAATTAACATACAGAAATCTGTTGCATTTCTATACATTAATAATGAAGTAGCAGAAAGAGAAATTAACAAAACAATCCCATTTATAATTTCAGCAAAAAGAATAAAATTCCTGGGAATAAACTTAACCAAGGAGATTAAAGACCTATACTCTGGAAACTATAAAACATTGATGAAAGAAATTGAACATAACACAAACAAAGGGAAAGACATCTGACGCTCACAGATTAGAAGAACCGATATTGTTCAAGTGTCCACACTACTGAAAGCAGTCTACAGATTTAATGCAATCCCTATCAAAATACCAACAACATTTTTCACAGACCTAGAACAAATAGTCCTAAAATTTGTATGGAAACACAAAAGACCCCAAATAGCCAAAGCAATCTTGGGAAAGAAGAACAAAGCTGCAAGTATCACAATCCCAGATTTCAAGATATACCAAAAAGCTGTAGTAATCAAAATAGTATGGTACCAGCACAAAAATAGATACATAAATCAATAGAATAGAATAGAAAGCCCAGAAATAAACCCACACTTATATGGTCAATTAATCTTCAACAAAGGTGGCAAGATATACAATGGGGAAAAGATAGTCTCCTCAACAAATGGTACTGGGAAAACTGGACAGCTATACACATAAGAATGAAACTGAACAACTTTCTCCCACCGTACACAAAAATCAACTCAAAATGGATTAAAGACCTAAATATGAGACCTGACCACGAAAGCCCTAGAAGAAAACATAGGCAATAATTTCTTTGACATCAGCCATGGAAACATTTTTCTAGATATGTCTCCACTGGCAAGAGAAACAAAAGCAAAAATAAACTATTGGGACTATACCAAAATAGAAAGCTTCTGCACAGTGAAGGAAACCATCAACAAAATGACAAGACAACCTACTGAATGAGAGAAGATATTTGCCAAAGATATGGTTTTTGCACTTTATTTACAATAGCCAAGATATGCAAGCAGCCCAAGTGTCCATCGATAAATGAATGGATAGAGATGTGGTATATATACACAATGCAATTTACTCAGCCATAAAATGGAATGAGATGTTGCCATTTGCAACAACATGGATAGACCTAGAGGGTATTATGCTAAGTGAAACAAGCCAGTCAGAGAAAGACAAACCACCATATGATTTCCCTCATATGTGGAATTTTAGAAACAAAACAAAGAAAAAATGAGACAAACAAACCAGACTCTTAAATACAGAGAATAAACTGATGGTTGCCAGAGGGGAGGTATGTGGGCAGATGGATGAAATAGGGGATTAAGGGTAGACTTATTGTGAGCACTGAGAAATGTATAGAATTGTTATATCATTATACTATATGCCTGAAACTAATATAATACTATATGTTAAGCATACTCGAATAACAAAATAAAATAAAACCTAAACAATAAAAAAGAATGTTCTGAGGCCCAGTTAGCGCTTTCTGGTATACAAGTCCAGGCAATGACAGTTACATCATGACGGCCACCTGGCTTCAGGTGCTGTAAGAGGCGTCTCAGTTTCAGCAATATTTAAATGTGAAAAAAAAAAAAGCATCTTAGAATCAATGAAATAAGGAATTCAATGACACACCCATTCCTGAAGACCTTAATGATTTTCATGTCTAATCAATTCTACCTTCCTTCTCTCTACTATTGTGGAGTAGGTAAATTTTATTAACTAGAGCAATCCAACTACAGCACATGGAGTCAAACAATCCTCTCATTCACATCCCTCCCAATGGTATTTGCACAATGATAATCATCTCATGAAAGTGAACTGCAGGGTTGATCATAAAATTATTAAAATCTGCTAGTGATTTAAATACAACCAGTTGAAAAAAAAGAACCCTTTAAAATTTGATTATTTAAATTCAAGAGGAACACATGGCAATTATGTAGATTGCAATATTCTTCTCATTATCTCTTTAACTATTAAACCATTTTTAAACCATTTTAATTTTAAACCATTAAAATTTATTTCACTTCTCATTGAGGTAAAAGTCACATTAAGATAAAATTTACCATTAAAAGGGCACAATTCAATAGCATTAAGTACATTCACAAGGTTGTGCAACTACCACATCTGGTCCTAAAACATCGCCATCACCCTACGAGGGTATCTTGTACCTGTTTAGCAGTCTCTTCCCCATTTTCTGTTGTCCCCAGCGCCTAGCAACCACTAATCAGCTCTCTGTTTCTATGGACTTTTCTCATTCTGGCTATTTCATATCAATGGAATCACATGATATATGACCTTTGGTGTCTGGCTTCTTTCACTTGGCATAGTACTTCTGAGGTTCAGCCACATTGTAGCTCGTGACAGTACTTCATTTCTTTTTTTGGGCTAATATTCCATTGCATGGATAGACCACAGTTTGTGTATCCATTTATCGGTTGACAGACATTTGGGTTGTTTCTTTTGGCTACTATGAATAGTGCTGTGATGAGCACTGGTTTTCAATTCTTTGGGGTATATACCTAGGAGTGGAACAGATGGATTATGTGGTGATATTGTGATTAACTTTTTGAGGAACCCATACCTTGATTTCCAAAGGGACTGCATCATTTATATTCCAATTCGCAATGCAGGAGGGGTCCAATTTCTCTCTGTCCTCACCAACATCATTAAATATCTTTTTGAAAACAGTTTTTCTGGAACTGTAGAGCAGACTTTGTCAAAGTTTAAATTTATAGACATTTTTAAAGGTGGTTTTGATACACTGCTTGGATTTTGTGTTAGCGACGCAGAGTTAGCCAGTACTTCCCTCTAGTCAGAGCACCTGCTTATTCTGGGAGCCGCGTGCATTTCTTCTCACGGCTAGTTTTAAGTCTCCCTCCCTTGCTCCGTCCATGGTATAGAACCTTCCCAATCTCTCAGTGGCCTTTATTTCCCTATTTTCTCTCTACAGCACACAAAGCCATCCCCCGCACCCCCTAATCTGGATCGGAAAGCCACCAAGAGCAGTAACAACCGTCCCAAACTTCCCCTAGTCCAGTCTGACACTCTCTAAAGAGACTCCCCACTGTCCCCACTGGACTGTCCTGCTATCCAGGCCCCAGTCCAATCCTTTCCCGTTCTTCAATCAAGCAGATCACATACGTCTTACCAGAAATCTCGTGATCCTGGTGTGGTGAGAAGGATACTGCATTAGGTGGCAGAACATCTGGGTTTCAGGACGTTCCCTTCTGAATTCCTGCTATGTTCCTGCTAGGTACTGAATTGCCACATGCAGATTACATATCTTGCCTAGGTCTCAAATCGGTAACATGGACAGAATACCTTGTTTTCCCAGGATATGATGACCTTAGACATCCACTCTAACTGAAAATAATTCTGTGATTATAATTTGAAAGGCTGCCCCATGGTGGGTTGGAACAGTGGTTCCTAGAAGTAGAGATGTAACAAATGGGTAAAAATTTCCAAGGCATTTGGGAGATGACATCGGACATTAAAAGAAATTCACCATTTACTGCTATCATCATTTCGTAAAGCACCCAAATTTTAGCAGAACAAATAATCTCCAAATGAAAGTCAGTCCTTTAACGTCAATGCATTGTTGCTGCATTAGCCTTAGTTTTCTAATTTCGAGGGAACCTCTAACTCCGAGGGAACCTCTAACCTCTAACAGATGCTCAGAGAAGTGGAAATCCAAGCTCTCACCCACATCTCAACAGCATGTGCCATCTGCACTGTTTCTCATATGTCTGTCTCCCTAGTTACTTCTCTCGGTGTTCGGGACTCAAAGTTCTTGGTCCTGTGGGAGGGAGAGGACGCGCTGGAGGGCAACGAGCATTTTCGAAGCGTGACTAACGCCTGCAGCCACTAGAGGGCAGGGCTCAGCCTGAGGATGCCCTTTCCCGGGCAGCAGCACCAGCCCCTCGCTGCATCTCCCCGGCGCGTCCCCAGAGGGCGCTGCTGTTCGCAGAAGCTGCGGTCAGCTCCGCGGCTCCAGGCAGTTAGTTCCTCACTGGAGTGGGGGTGGGAATCTACCTTGTGTCAGAGACCAGCTTTGGAGGGGCACCTTGTCTTCTCCCAGATGCTGCCCTGCACCAGGATCTCGGGAGGAGTTTTCCTTTTTTGGAATTAAATTCTGTAACTTGAATTCATCATTGGCATGAAAATTATTTATAAAGTCCTTCAGGAGCGTTGTACTCTTGCGAGCGTTGAACTAGAAAAGACTAAACAGACGCTGGCCCGTCAAGGTTGAGTGCCCTATCGAAAACTGCTGGGGGAAATTCTCCTGCTGTCAGTTTTTCAGAGACAGCAGGATGATCCCATTCCTTTCCCTTATCTAAAATGATGGGCACGATATCCACTGTGGTATTTTCTTAGAATTCTTACATGCATGTTCTCATTTTACCCTTAACTCTGTGAGGGAGGCGTAATGACTATCCCCATTTTATTATCATTTTAAAACTCAATCTCAGGGTTTTGTTTTGCTTTTTCTCATTCAATTTCTATTTTAACAATTGAGACTTTTCCAAAGTAAACCAATGTTAAAAACATGAAATGCCACTAGAGAGCTTATCTTAAGAAGGAACATTTCCTGCTCTACCCCTTCCCACAGCCGGTCCCTGGTTCTGCAACTCAGAGGCAAACATTTGGATTCTTGTCAGCATTTTCAGGATTTCTGATGGTCCCTGCCCATCCCTAAGGAATGTGCTTATGCTATTACTTTTTGGTTTCTAAGTCTAGATGTTAGCAATTGATTTGGCTTTTTTGAAGAAGTCGCTCACGATCCCTGCTTTGAAGATGAGCAAACCAAAGCTCAGGAAGTGAAAGGGGCTAGTCCAAGACCACATAACCAAGAGCTGATGGAAATTAGGACCTGCACCTTCCAAGTTTAGAATCCATGTCATTTCCACCACTGTGTGGTGGGGGTCACTAGAAAGATGCTGATTACACCCCAGGGTCCTTAGCACTTGGCATTCAGGTATGGCGACTGATGTAGTGTCTCCTTAAATCAGAGTCGCCAGATAGAATACAAGATGCCCAGTTACATTTGAATTTCAGATAAAGAACAAATGATTTTTAAGTGTGTGTCTCCGGAATTGTATGGGATATACATGCTGAAATGTTATACTTTGGCTAAATCTGGCAAGCCTACCTTAAAACTATGAATCTAGGCCCTTTTTTGGTTAAAAAAGTCTAGGACTACAGATATATAGTGAGAGGTCTGTGATTAATCCATGACAAAGAAATTTTTCTTAGACAGGCATTAATTCACAATTTCCATATGGACTAAATACAAAACAGGCAAAACTTAAAAATACAGTGTTTAGGGATACAGACATAAAAAGAAACCTTGTAATGAAAAGAAAGCAAATTAGTAACACAAAATTCAGGACAGGTCGGGGAGATTCCCTGAGGAGCGGCACAAAGGGGCTACCTAGGTAGAGGTAAATTGACCGTGGTGCAATGGTGGTTACTTTATTTTTTGGTGTAATGTATTTCCATGAGCTCTTCATAGGTATGTTATATATTATTAAACATAAAATGAAAGCTAGCCTAGATTCGGGAACGAGAGAGGCACAGGTTCTAATCCCAGCTTTAGGCCGGCTCGGCTTTAGTTTCTCCATCTGTAGAATGGGACTACTACTACTTCCTCGGCAGCATTGTTGTGTGGTTCAGAAGTAACGTATGTAAAGAGCACAGCATGTCCTTGGGAAACTTTACTATTGATCAAGTCCATGTGGGGTGAAAACCAGAAGACTGTGCCAAGGCTTCCACATCCCACTGGGTAAGCGTGGGTCAGACACTGTCTTACCCTCTGCCGGCTGTTGCATTCTTACCTGAACTCTCTCTTTCCTTAGTGTGTATTTAAGTTCTGAAGAAGGCTCAACACTTTACATAATCCTGGAGGTTGAAACACTTCTGAAAAAGGAACCACAGCCCTTTAAGAAGTAGATTTGTGAGCGCATGAGAGGATGTTTGTATCTAGAACAGTTCAAAAGAAAAGTCGATTCCGGGCTAATGTTAAGTACTAGCTTCAAAGCACGGGAGACACAGAGGGAGATCAATAAGGAAAAGTCTCTGATTGGAACAGGCAATCACTTCCTGCGGACATGCAAAAAGCAAAGTATTTTTCTTAATTGTATATTCTCAGAAGTCTTAGCCTTGGTATTAAAATTACTCCTCTGGGTGGAGAAATACATTTTTGGTAAAACTCTGAATTGCTTTTTTAATTTCCAACTGTATACTTTCATATACCCTAATATATTGAAGTCTTTCAGGTTTAAAAAAAAAAAAAACTGTCCTTAACCCGAGATTTTCCTTTAAGCCATGATTTAATGTTAAGTAAACAGCTCTTTTATTTAACCAGAGGCAGAGAACCTTCAAATTTAGGATGATAATGGAAATATTTTTCTTGTAAGTATTCAGAATTGACTGAAAGGAGGATTCGCTATGTCAATTTAGCAGGAAGTATTCTACAAAAATTATTTTTATGCTTCTTGCATTGAGTTAAAATGCCTTGGGAATAAAATATTCAGATCCACTAATAATCCATTGATAAACCATTTCACCTTTAAAATGTTAATACTCAATGCTGCCAAAGATACAGTGAGGTGGGAATTCTTATAGCGGAGTGTAAATTGGGACAATCTTCTGGAGAGCAGTTTGTTGGAATGTATTAAGAGCTCTAAACACATTTACATTCTTTGATCTTATAATTCTACTAAGACTCTTTCCTTCAAAACTCTCAGAGACATGGCCTCAGTCAACAGGGACCTCCCTCTTCCCTTCCTCAGAGGCCTGGGTCCCAGTTCACACAATAAATGTGCATGCATATTTATCAAGTAATTCTGATAATGCTGAAAAAGTAAGTTATGGAAACGTTCACCAACAGGGGGGATGATGGAATAACTTATTGTGCACTCATATTGTGGATGATAAACCCATAAAAAGCATGCTGACCAAGATTTTTATGATAAAGAGAAAATGCTCACATTTATGTATGTTATGTTAAATGAAAAAAGCAGTACGAAGTGGTACAAAATGCTCTCAATGTAAAATGTGTATCTATAAAAATATTGGAATAAATAAACCAAAATACTAACAAGTGGTAATTTTTAGATTGTGGGATTGTGATTTTGTTTTCTTTTTTATGCGTTTCTCTATTTTCCAGATTTTCTACAGTGAGCATTATTATCTTTACACTAAAAAACAAGAAGATATTTAAAGAATTCCAAGGTGGTGGCATAGTCTTATATTTGTTACACATGAATTGACTCGTGTACAGAGAGAAAGAAATCTAATGGCATAGGTGGGGTATATCATTTTCAGTTCCTCAAAGCAGGGATCAAATGGCATTTTCTCAGAAAGGATCTGTGCAGCTTACATTATTGTTAAATCATATCACTTCACTGTATTTAGGAAACCCCAGCACACGGGTTAAACAGAAGGCACGTTTTCATATTGGTTATGAAATGGCACAAATCTCTAGTCCCTGGGGAGAGCGTGCAATTTGTAATACCTATTATTTTTATGTTATTAAACCCATCTCTGTTAATAAGATCTATAATTATTAAGCAGAGAGCATAATGAAGTTGGCTGATTACAGAGGGAGGAGAAGCCAAGTGTTTCAAACCCTCTGACATTTTCTAGTGATAGCCATTGAGTAGAGCACTGTTATTTTGAAGTAATTTTACTGAGAAAGGAATATGTTTACAGAACATTAATTGATGAATTTATATTGCTTAAGAGCTCTCAATTTCTGAATTTGGGCATTGAGCACGCACGCTCTCTGTTAAGAATTTTGTGATGGGAATAGGGTAAAGCAGGAATTGCATAGCCTAAAATAAAGGTGTGAGGCCGGACTTGAAAGCTGAGGTCTGGAAACCCTTGCGCCATGCCTCCCCCTAAGAGAACCCTTCACAGTCAGGGCTCTGTTTGGCTTTCAGGGGGCGCTGGTTGCCTTTTCTTGCTGGGTAGGGCTCCCTCACGTTAAGTAAATGATAACTTTATGAAGTTTTGGTATTGAGGCATTCATATTTGTAGTGTAGTCTAACCTTCCTATTGAGTTGAGAGAAGGGAAAGGCTCTATCTTGTATTCTTACGCCCTTGGAGCTTTTTATTTTGAGATTAATCAAGTCAACTATGTGCAGACCCTATGAGTTTCTTATTCCTTTACATAAAACTCATATGGAGTAATGGGTTTCATGGGCTCTCTTCCCAAGTATTGGTAAAAGATCATTTCAGAATCAAATACTTACATCTTACATCATGGCCCACAATAATCATCATTTTAAGCTACCATTAAATTTGGACCCCAAGAGTGAACACCTTAAGATTCCTTCTGAAAAGATAACCCATACTTCTGTCAACTCTTCAGATAAAAATTCACCCTGCTAAGCTTTAAAGTTTGAATCTAACAGCATGGAATTCTTTGTTTTTATTTAATTAGTAGTTTATTGGACAAATATGCTCCCTGAGAGGCATTCTGAAGGATGTGGGGGATAAACATAAAGCAAGGGTCATGTTTATGGAGATAAGCATGAGAAGGGGTTGGGACCCAGCCATGAAATATATGTGTTCCTATAATATATATATATATATGAATTTCTGTCCATCAAGGGAAGTATTTTCAGAAAAAGTTGGAATTTAAATGCTGGCCCTGTGTTATGTAGTAAGCTAGTGTCTCTTAGCTTCAAACCCATGCTTCTAATCCATTCCGCTTGCTGATGCTGTGGCTGCAAACCACTTCCTGCTTTCCCAGCTGGCTCCTTTAGGCTCTGCTGATGATCAGGCACCTGGGGGAGACTACAAGGGTGGAGAAGGAAGAGAGGCTTGCTTTCCTGTTTGCTTCCTGTTTTTTGTCAGATCACCTTAGCTGGGCTACTTCACCCCAGCAGCAGCAGCTCCTTCCAGAAGCAGCAGTTGATTCCAGTTTACCAATTTTCTACACCTTGGAGAACCAGGCTGTCATACGTTTGCAGAGACATGGCCTCAGTGAGCAGGGACTTCCAGCCCCTTCCTCACAGGTCTGCTTCCCAGCTCCCTGGGGACCCTGTCCCTAAGTTTCTGAGGTTCCTGCGTCATCTGTATCGCTGCCCCTCCTCTGAGGTCTGAACTCCCATCTGTGGGACCCATTCTCCAAGCTTCTGAGTTCAAATAATTCTGACCCTTTCCTTTAGCTCCTCAGTCTTAGGGGTAGTAGCTGCATGCCGGGGATACCACTTCCGGGAGACCGGTTTCCTTTTCTTGCCTCTTTGGTTCCCCGGTACCTGGCTGGCAATCCTTTGTTACATGTTCTCTGTTAGAATAACTGGTGTGATTTCAGTATTCTTTCTGGATCCTGACTGATACAGCTTCCTAAAACAGTAAGATTGGGGTCAGAGTTAATCCTCACAAAATGCATGGCACTTGCTGCTAAGTACTTCCGGTGGATGAGAGAAGAAAAAATGACGTCTTCATTTGTAGCTCAGAAGCCTTTTCCTAAAGTCCACTTGACTGGGCTAGACAGAGGAACGAATTTACAGATACACATATTTAATCAGCTATATAAGAATTGATTTTTTAAAATGCACATGCACATTTTTTCTCCTTGCTTTCATAAGAACTTCTTTTAGAAATTCCCATTCCTATAAATCATGTGATGCATCCAAACATTCTGTAACATTCCAACGACACGTTGAAAAAAAAAACTGTTTGTGTCTCATTGGCTCCATATTTAAGATAGAAGTAAACAGAAAAAATTTTGAATATCTATTAAGTCAATACAAAGTAACTAATAATAAATCTATTATGTGTTAATGTAAATAAGATACTTAAAAAATAACTAACTATATTTTCCAGAACATAAAATATTTAGTCAGAAGAGTGGCAAGATTTTACAATTTTGCAAATCTTTTCAATACCTGGCTTAATAGAAGACAGATGGATTCTCATATAGGGCTCACATTCAATCTGTTGAGATATGTTGTTTTTGTGAAGAATGTGAAAAAAAAATAGCCCCACATAGATATATAGTTTAAAATGGGAATAGCATTTTTCTAATATATGTAAGTTGAAGTAAAATTAACATAGTGTCATATTAGTTTCAGGTGTATAATATAATAATTCAACAATGCTATCTATACATTACTCAGTGCTCATCAGAATAAGTACATTCTTAATCCCCTTCACCTATTTCACCCATTTCCCCACCCACCTCTCCTCCGGTAACCCTCACTTTGTTCTCTGTATTTAAGTTTGGTTTTATTTGTTTGTATCTTTTTTTCTTAGTTTGTTGTGTTTCTTAAACTCCACATATGAGTGAAGTCATATGGTATTTGTCTTTCTATGACTGACTTACTTCAATTACCATTATACCCTCTAGGTCTATCCATGTTGTTGCAAATAGCAACATCTCATTCTTTTTTATGGCTGAGTAATATTCCATTGTATATATATCCACTACATCTTTATCCATTCATTTATTGATGGACACTTGGGTTGCTTCTGTATCTTGGCTACTACAAATAATACTGCAATAAACGTAGGGGACTTACATCTTTTTGAATCAGTGTTTTTGTTTCTTTGGGTAAATACCCAACAGTGGAATTATGGGATCATATGATAATCCTATTTTTAATTTTCTGAGGAACCTCCATACTATTTTCCACAGTGGCTGCACCAATTTGGATTCTCATCGACAGTGCACAAGGGTTTCTTTTTCTCCACATCCTTCCCAACACCAGTTATTTCTTGTCTTTTTGATTCAAGCCATTCTGACAGGTGTGCAGTGATATCTCACTGTGGTCTTAATTTGCATTTCCCTGATGATTAGTGATGTTAAGCATCTTTTCATGTGTCTGTGGGCCATTTATATGTCTTCTTTGGAAAAAAATGTCTATTCACGTTCTCTGCCCATTTTTAATCTGATTATGTGCGTTTTTGTGTGAGTTGTGTAAGTTCTTTATATATTTGGGATATTAACCCCTTATCAGATATATAATTTGTAAATATCTTCTCCCACTCAGTAGGTTGCCTTGTCATTTTGTTGATGGTTTTCTTTGCTGTGCAGAGGCTCTTTATTTTTGTGTAGTCTACTAGTTTATTTTTGCTTTTGTTTCTCTTGCCAGTGGAGACATATCTAGAAAAATGTTTCCGTGGCTGATGTCAAAGAAACTATCACTTATGTTTTCTTCTAAAAGTTTTATGGTTTCAGGTCTCACATTTAGGTCTTTAATCCATTTTGAGTTTACTTTTGTGTATGGTGAAAGAAAGTGCTCCAGTTTCATTCTTTTGCTTGTAGCTGTCCAGTTTTCCCAGTACCATTTTTTGAAGAGACTGTCTTTTCCTCATCGTATATTCTTGCCTCTTTTGTCATAGATTAATTGACCATTATATATGTGGGTTTATTTCTGAGCTTTCTATTCTGTTGTACTGATCTATGTATCTATTTTTGTGCTGGTACCATACTATTTTGATTACTACAGCTTTTTGGTATATCTTGAAATCTGGGATTGTGATACTTCCAGCTTTGTTCTTCTTTCACAAGATTGCTTTAGCTATTTGGGGTCTTTTGTGGTTCCACACAAATTTTAGGACTATTTGGTCTAAGTCTGTGAAAAATGTTGTTGGTATTTTGATAGGGATTGCATTAAATCTGTAGACTGCTTTCAGTAGTGTGGACATTTGAACAATATTGGTTCTTCTAATCTGTGAGTGTCGGATGTCTTTCCTTTTGTGTTATGTTCAATTTCTTTCATCAATGTTTTATAGTTTCCAGAGTATAGGTCTTCAACCTCCTTGGTTAAGTTTATTCCTAGGAATTTTATTCTTTTTGCTGAAATTATAAATGGGATTGTTTTGTTAATTTCTCTTTCTGCTACTTCATTATTAACGTATAGAAATGCAACAGATTTCTGTATGTTAATTTTGCATATATTCAGTGAATATACTGAATTCATTTATCAGCTCTAGTAGTTTTTTTGTAGAGCCTTTACTTTAGGGTTTTCTATGTATAATACCCGGTCATCTGCAAAGAGTGAAAGTTTTATTTTTTCCTTACCAATTTGGATGTCTTTTATTTTTCTTATCTGATTGCTGTGGCTAGGACTTCCAGTACTATGTTGAATAAAAGTGGTGAGAGCGGATATCTTTGTCTTGTTCCTGATCTTAGAGGAAAAGCTGTCAGTTTTTCACCACTGTGTATGATACTAGCTATGGGGTTTTCATGGTCTTCATTATTTTGAGGTATGTTCCCTCTAAGCCTACATTATTGAGTTGGGTTTTCTTTTTATCATTAATGGATATCATACTTTGTCAAATGCTTTTCTGCATCTATTGAGATGATCATATGGTTTTTTTTCCCTTTCTCTTGTTAACATGATGTATCATGTTGACTGATTTGTGAATATTGAACCATGCTTGCATCCCTAGAATAAATTCCATTTGATCATGGTGAATGATTTTCTGATGTATTGCTGTATGCTGTTGCTAATATTTTGTTGATGATTTTGCTTTTATGTTCATCAGAGATACCGCCCTATAGCTTTCATTTTTTGTAGTATCTTTGTCTGGTTTTGGTTTCAAGCTAATGCTGGACTTGTAGAATGAATTGGGAAGCTATCTATCCTCTTCTATTTTTTTTGGAATAGTTTGAGAAGAATAGGTCTTAACCCTTTTTTAAATGTTTGGTAGAATTCACCTGTGAAGCTATCTGATCCAGGCCTTTTGTTTGTTGGGAGTTTTTTTGATTACTGATTCAATTTCACTGCTAGTAATCAATCTGTTCAAATTTTCTATTTCTTCCTGATTCAGTCTTGGAAAGTTATATGTTTCTATCAATATATCCATTTCTTCTAGGTTGTCCAATTTATTGGACATATAATTTTTCATAATATTCTCTTATAATCCTTTGTACTTCCGTGGTGTCAGTTGTTATTTCTCCTCCTTTATTTCGGATTTTATTTATTTGAGTCATCTCTCTTTTTTTCTTGATGAATCTGGCTAAAGGTTTATCCATTATTTTGATCTTTTCAAAGAATCAGTTCCTGGTGTCATTGACCTTTTCTATTAAGTCTCTATTTCATTTACTTCTGCTCTAATATTTATTATTTCCTTCTGTCTATGGCTTTGGGCTTTGTTTTTCTTGTCCTAGCTCCTTTAGGTTTAAGTTTAGGTTATTTATTTGATTTGTGGTTACCATTAGGTTCATACACAATATTTTATGTGTATAGCAGATTATATTCATTTAATGGTGGCTTATGTTTGAACCCATTTTAAAGGAAACCAATTTTTACTCCCCCCCATTTATGTATAGATCTACAGTTGAAATGGGTATAGTATTTTTAGTAATTTTCAAATAATTGTGGATATTCTTTACTATTACACAAAACTTGGGAAAAGATAGTTTTTTTTAAAGTGATAGTTTCTTAAAAGTTGTTTGAAATGTTAAATTTGAAAATAGATCAATAAAGTTATTTTTTTTTTACAGATTTGTTGAGATACAACTGATATACAATAATAAGTCACACATATTTGAAATGTACAATTTAAGGAGTTTTTGACATATGGATACATTCATGTATGAGAAGATGATCATCTATGAGCCAGGACACAGGCCTTTGCCAGACACCAAATCTGCCAGCACCTTGATCCTGGACTTACTGGTCTTCAACTGTGAGAAATAAATTCCTATTGTTTATAAACCACCCAGTCTATGGTCAGCAACCCAAATGGACTAAGACAGATATTTTACATTCTCTTTTTTCATATTAGGTCTTCAAAATTTCCATATTCTTACAGCAACACTCAATTTGAACTAATCACGTTTTAAGTGCTCAATAGCCATATGTGGTTAGTGGCTAGACATTTGACAGTGCAGGTCTAAAATTGTATCTAGGGGTGCCTGGGTGTCTCAGCCAGTTAGGCATCTGCCTTCAGCTCAGGTCATGATCTCCAGACCTTGGGATTGAGCCCCGAGTCAGGCTGCCTGCTCAGAGGGGAATCTACTTCTCCCTCCTCCACCCGCCCCCGCTTGTGCTCACTCTAATAAATAAATAATTAAATATTTTTAAAAATTAAAAAAAAAAATAAAATTGTATCTAAATGGAATTATAAAGTATATATTCTTTTTTGACTTGCTTCTTTCACTCACATAATTATGTTGAAATGTATCCATGTTTTATATCAGGAGTATGTTCTTTTTTATTTCTGAATGGTATTCCATTGTTTGGATATGGCACAATTTGTTTATCCTTTCCCCTCCTGATTGGACATTTGTTCTCTCCCACCACCAAGGTTTTGGCTATTATAAATAAGTCTGCTATGAATATTTAAGTTCAAGTCTTTGTGTGGACATATATTTTCATTTCTCCTGGGAAAACACCTAGAAGTGGACTGCTGGGTCATACAGTATATGCTAAGCTTTTTGTAAAACTGTCAAATCGTTTTCCACAGTGGCTGTACCATTTAACATTCCCATCAGCATTCCAATGAGTGGTAATTTTGGCCATTCTATGGAATTTTCATTTCCATAATGACCCATTATGTTGAGCATCTTTTCATGTATTATTTCTCTTTCATAGATCTTTTTTGATGATGTGTCTGTGCAAATCATTTGCTCCTTTTTATTAGGTAACTTGTCTTCTTATTCAGCCTTGTCAAATACATGTTTTGCGAATATTTTCTCATAAGCTATGGCTTACTTTCCATATTCTTGGCATTTCGAGAGCAAAAGTTTTAAATTTTGATTACTTTATTGATTTTTTTCTTTTGATAGTTTGTGCTTTTTTTCATGGATAATGTGACTACTTTATTTTTTTAATTTAAATTCAGTTTAATTGACATATAGTGTATTATTACTTTCAGAGGTAGAATTTAGTGATTCATCAGTTGCATATAACACCCAGTGCTCATTATATCAAGTGCCCTCCTTAATGCCATCACACCATTCCCCCTCCCACCTCCCCTCCAGCAGCCCTCAGTTTGTTTCCTATAGTTAAGAGTCTCTTATGGTTTGTCTTTATCTCTGTTTTCAACTTATTTTATTTTTCCTACCCTTCCCCTATGTTCATCTACTTTGTTTCTTAAATTCCACATATGAGTGAAATCAAATGGTATTTGTCTTTCTCTGACTGACTTACTTTGCTTGGCATAATGCCCTCTAGTTCCTCCCATGTTGCTGCAAATGGCAAGATTTCATTCTTTTTGATGGCTGACTAATATTCCATTGTATATATAGTTTGTGGTTTTTCAAAGAATTCTTTGCCAAACCCAGGGCCACTAAATTCTATGTATTCCTTAAGAAATTTTATAGTTTTGACTCCTACCTTTAAGACAAGGATGCAGTTTGAGTTAATTTTGGTATATATTATGAGATAAAGATTGAGGCTCCCCCCTCTTTTTTTAATGACTATCCAATTGTTCTAGTATCATTTGCTGAAAAGACTATCTTTGTCCGCATTGAACTGTCTTGGCATTTTTATTAAAAATATATTGGCCACGTATATGTAGAATTATTTCTAGGGTCTCTATTGAATTGATCTATAGGTCTATCTCTGTACCAATACCACATTATCTTGATTACTGTAGATTAACAGTAAGTCTTGAAGTCAGGTAGAAATTTTTCAACTTCTTTTCCAAATTACTTTGGCTACTCTAGTTTCTTTGCATTTCCATATATATTTTAGAATTAGCCTGCCAAGTTTTTAAAAAATTAAGCCTGTTGGCATTTTGATTGGGATTGCACTGATTCTATAAATCCATTTGGGGTGATAGAAATAAACATTTTATACTTTGCTACATTAAAGTACATTGATTATTTCACAGTGTAAATGGATTTACATCCATTGGTCATTTGTAAAATATTGGTTCTTGAGTCATGTAGATCTTCCATATGTTTACACGTTTTATTGTACAATATATTTAAAAAACATATTCATTAATATCTTCACCAATCTCAGAAATGTCTCTAAGTACTGGGAAGCTGTCAGGTTCACAGTGGCAGATACATGCTTTCCAAAAATTCTCATTTTTGCTGGAAAGCTCAAATTTTATCACTGGCAACAAATACTTTCAGTTGTTTTCCTTGAAGTGACAGGCTCGCTTGGTTCCTTTTTCAAAAAAATGTCTGCCAAATGCCCAAGTCTGAATCATCCTAGTTTGTCTGTCAGTCGTTCTTTCAGATAAAAAATGTCGTTCTATGGAAAAGACACAAACAAAGCCGCCTAGCTCAGCTTGCAACTCAAACACAGGTGCTTCTCCTAACAGCCACTGCTGTTTGGCATGCAGCCCAAGTGCTTTATTCATATTTCTCATGTCATCATGTCAAATATTAAAAAGTTCTGTATTCAAGGGTTGAGATTTAATAAAGTGAGTTAATTTTTACCACTTCATCAACAACATTGTTAAGGGCAATTGGTCTTTTCTTTTTTCTTTCATGACCATGTGGTGGAAAGTGGGTAGCATGTGAAGAAGAGGGACACTGCCCTAGAAGAGTGATGATGAGTATCACTTGGTGCCACTGCTTTAATCTGTGTTAAGATGCTGGCGGTTTTACTCACCATTGCTTTTGCACTATTATTGACAATGTCAACACAGTAGAGAAGGCAAAAAACATCCTAGTATTATGAAACTCGTTTTGACCTTATAGACCCCCATGATAATTAAGGGATCCCCCTCTTTCCTTGGGTTCCATGGGCCACACTTTAAGAGCCATTGCTTTAAGGACATAAAGGGGCATTTAATACAACCTGGAAGGATGCCTGGAGGCTTTGTTAAGAGGGTGAAGCCTGAGCTAAGGTTCAATGGACACAAATGTAAGAAAGGGTTGACTGTCTAGACACAGGGAATACCACAAGCAAAGGCACCGAGTGTGAAGAGCAGGTCTCTCTTCCTCAGTGTCAGTCGAGCAAAAGGTGCAGCGAGGACAGGGCCCAGAGCAGAGATAGCAAAAGATACAGATGGCCTTGGATGCATGAAAGGAGCTGAAACTTCATTCTTCAGGTGGTAGGAGCTCTGGAAGGTCTTACAGAGCAGGGGAGCAATGCGGTTGGAGTTGTCTTAGCTCTAGCACTCTGGTGACAATATGGTGAATGGATTTGGGAGGTTTACACTGGAGAGAGGGAGCTCAATTAAGAACCAGTGCCTTGTCAAGGTAAGAGATGATTAAGAGAACAGATGGTCAACTAATTAAACACCAAGCCCCCTCCCCCTTATTAATTTAGTCAGAATATTATAACTAGTGCATTTGCTCAGGAGACACAACTATATATCACCTTGAATTCATGAATGCAGACCTGGACAATAAAAAAGAAAAGCAGACTTATAGATCAGACTCCATGTTTCTACAACCCGTATCTTTCCAGACCCTCAAATGGAAATTCTTACCCGCTCTGCTCGATCATTTCCCTTAATAATTAGAGAACAGAGAGCAGGGGTAGAAGTGGGCTTACAAGTTATGTTTAATTGTTTCTTGCAAGAGCATAACTAGATGACATTACAGAGGTCCGAGGTCACAGAATTAATTTT
Source organism: Ursus americanus (assembly GCF_024610735.1). Lineage (NCBI taxonomy): Eukaryota > Metazoa > Chordata > Mammalia > Carnivora > Ursidae > Ursus > Ursus americanus. The sequence continues at coordinate 19,227,159 of NC_142158.1, forward strand.
TTTGCTTTCACTATGCTGCGTGTGTTTCTGTGTGTGTGCACTCGCGTCTATACATAGTATTTACTTGCATACTTTAACACTGCACTGTACTGCTACACTCCATCCAAACCCAGATTAGCTCTCATCTGGACTTCAGTGATTCCCTGCTAGTCTTATTTCTACTCTTAACCCACTGCAATCCATTTTATACACAGCATCCACAGTGATCCTTTAAAAATATAAATCAGATCATACCATTTGCCTGCTTACAATCCTCCAATGACTTCCTGTTCCCCTATAGGGAAAAAATCTAAAATCCTTCTGCTGTTCTACAAAGCCCTGAATAAATGACTCCTGCCTGCGTCTCTGACAACGTCTACCCCTCCTTGCTTTGCTCACCAAAGTCTTATCGCCCTGGCTTTGGTGTGTTTCCATCTTGGGGCCTTCCCACTAGCTGTTCTCTGCCAGGGGTGCTACAGCCCTAGAGCTTACACGGCCTTCAGGTCCTAACACATTATGGGAAGCTCCTTTCCTGATCACCCAGCCTAGAGTAGCCTCTCTCTCACTCCCTATCACTTCACTGTTTTATTTAAATCATGGTAGCCCCTGGAACACAGCCGGGCACACAGTAGGTTCTCAGTCAGTATTTGTGGAATGAACAGATACATGAATTATAGGTACAATTTTCTCATTGTACTTGCTTTTCATGGTTCTAACAAAGATGTCATGCAAATGATCCCATATTGATAACTAGTTTAGAGCCACCTTTGAACGCCAACTTTTGTTTTGTTGCTTTGGTCAGAGATTTAAAAGCATATCGTGGAAATTCAAAATTACTTAGGAAGTACATGGGTTTTTCTTAACCAGCTAGAGATGTTAGTCATGGTTGTAAAACAGGAGAATTTACCAGCATGTACGTTTATGGAATAATGCTAATGTTTTTTCTTTAGAGAAAGAATAAAATATAAAAAATCTTATAATTTGGAGGGCACAAATGTACAAATTATTATAAAAATGTGACAAATGCTGTAAACAAGATACAAAGCACCACGGGAACAGAGTGGCAGGAACTGCTTTCTGTGCTTACAGAAGTCAGGGAAAGCCTCAGAGCGATGGTGACAGTAGGGATGGGTCCTGAAGGATGAAGAATTTTCTAAATATAAGAGAGGGAGAAAGGCATTGCAGGCACATGGAACAGCATTCAGAGAGCCACAATTGTGTAGGGGAAAATAAGTATCATGCAGAAAATATCTTTTTTTTCCTTCCAGTGACCCACAAATGAAGGGTCAGGGTTCTAAGAAGAATCTCTCCACCAGTGGTTTTCCTTTAACTATTCTGAAACTATTCAGAAGATAGTTGAATCATTTTCCCCATAAAAGAAGTCTGATGTGGAACCCTCAAATGTATCCACAACAGTAAAAAAGCTCTGGGGGCACCTTGGTGGCTCAGTTGGTTAAGCTTCTGACTCTTAGTTTCGGCTCAGGTCGTGATCTCAGGGTCGTAGGGTGCAGCCCTGAGTTGGGCTCTGTGCTCAGCGTGGAGCCTTCTTGGGATTCTCTTTCCCTCTCCCCCTGCCCCTTCTGCTCATGCTCTCTCTCTCTCTCTCTCTCAAATAAATAATCTTTAAAAAAAAAATCCTCTCTGGGTGAAGAAGGTGGAAGGGTCTCTATGGTGGTTCTTGACCTCTTTCTTGTTCTCCCTGGGACTGATGGCCCACCTCAGGACCCCAGAGCTTCAAAGAAAATAATTTAAAAGCCATTACCTTTTACTTTTTAAAAGAAAACTGGGTGGGAGCTGTGGTGGCCGTGAAAACGCACCATTCAGATCTCTTGCTGTGGGAAGCATAGTGATAGATGGCAGTTTCCCACAGCACTTGTGTGACTCCAAGCGCCCCAGGGACCACTACTGGCCAGTGGCTGAATATGACAAGGCTGCTTATGCAGGTCCGTCCCTGCAAGACAGGGGACTCCTCTGATGGGTGACTCTGGCTCAAAGACTTTCTTTCCGTCAGCCAGGCTAGGAAATTCTTAGAACAGGGGTGCCGTCTGAGACTGCCGACCCAGGCCCACTTACTACTTCCGTCTCATCATTCCTAGTTCCCTTCACTGCCTTCAGCCTCTTCCCCTTTCCCCCTTCATTGGCATTTCCCTGATGAATGTCTTGCACATCTAATCCTGTCTTGGCATCTGCTTCTAGAAGGACCTGAACTAACAGGAGCCCATGGCAATGAAACCAGTTGCACGTTTCCAGATTATCTGAAGTCAGGACTTCCACATGGATACTGGCACAATTCCAATAAAACGCAGTAGAGAGGAGGAGAGGATGGAGAAAGGAACTCCTGGGCACTCTATTGTACTCTTAAAGCTTGCAAATTGATCATGAGTCAAACCCGGAATCTAAATATGGGCAGACTGAAAAACTTGAATAGATATTTAAACAGCCAAAGTAGAACTGAAGATTAGTTAATGGGGGCTGTTTTTACACCCACACAACCTGGCAGATCAGCGTGCTGTACAGTCTTTGTCGCAAAAATACTACAGAAATATGGTTCTTTGCAAACATCTTCTGTCTCTGTATAAATGACATAGGATCCGGAGGCATTTCTGCAAATAATATGTTTTCCTATGCCAGTGTATAAATAGCTTCAGAGTACTGAGATAAAGAGAAAGTTGCCAGTGCTATTGCTACATTGACAAGAGGAGCAGCTGATTTGGAGCTTGTCCTGCTATTTGCTGCTAGTCCTGAAATGTAATGAGAGCGCATTGTTGTTTTCACACAACCAGATAAGAGGGCAGATACTGCCATCTCTGACTACCTAGAAAAGGCCAGAATGACACCTCCCCAAGTTACCTGCCTTTGCAATGAGATTGCATAGCAGGCAAGTACTTTCCTCCTATTGGAAAAGACTGTCTTTTTAAATGATGACCAAACCCGGGTCTCCCAGCTTTTAATGCCATAATATCCATGTGATTCTTCTGGACTGGACCAAAGATACGTCCTTCCTAATTTCTGACAAGGCTTATAAAGGGGGAGAAAGATCTGCGGAAAATATGAAAATCTAGGATGTCTTAGCTTAGCTTGGAGAGCTGCATCATTAAGTATGGTGATCCCACGACATGCCCAGAGTTGCCCTTGCTATCACGTTGGACTTTGCCATTCCTTCATGTATGCTTTAGTTCATACATTAAACCTTTCCTGACAGCTTACTATGTGCAGGCACTATGCGGCCCGCTGGGGATAGAGCAATGAACATGACTGGCAAGGTCCTTGTTCTGACAACATATGCTCTTCGTGGGAAGAGGTGTGGTAAATACACAACATGGTGGAAATATAAGTGATCAGATGGAGTCACTGGAAAGAGAGTGCCTATTTTACACAGAGTGCTCAAGGATGCCATCTCTGAGAAGCCAGTCATGGAGAAGACTATGAAGAATAGTCATCAAGTGCAAACACTTAGGTGGGAGTGAACTTGGCCTGCTCAAGGAACAGAAAGAAGGCTGAGGGGGCTGGATCGTAGTGAGCATAGACATGTAGTAGAAGACGAGGTCAGTGCGAAAGGTGGGACCCAATCTTGGAGGGCCTCATAGGCCCAGTATGGTTAGGAGTCTTAGCTTATTCCTAGTGCAGGGGCAGTTCCCTGGAGTTTTGTTTTGTTTTGTTTTGTTTTCAGATACTTTACTTGTTGGATATTTCTGTGAAGGATCTGAACACTGACATTTTTCTAATCATTAGTGATCCTTCCTTGTTAGGTTCCTTCCTCGCAGAATGTGAATCTTTATGCCCTTGTGAATATAGAGAAAGACCAGGTTGTGGTAAAAATCAATGTGAAAGCTGATAGTTAGTAGGTCAGCATTGGATGGAACCCAAAGGGAGGAAAGCAGCCAAGAGAGCTCTTGTGTTATGACAAATCCCTAGTGAAGAGAGGTGGTGAATTGGCTACTGACACCAAGGGGGCAGGGAACTTCAAAATGTAATTCAATGTGAGACCCAGGAAATGGGGACAGTTACAAAAGAGTCTCACTGACCTCCAGGATGGGCGCCATATTTGTCTTCCTGCTGGACATGATCTTGTCTCCCTAATGAAGAAGGGCAAGAGGCTTGAACCGTCCTCCCTCTTTTGGTTGATTAGAAGGTAAAGTAAATATTTATCCTACTTTTTGGCTGTTCAGTATCTGAAACCCTTTCCCATGTTTGGATTTGTCCACCTTGTGTCTGTGAAAAAGCATACCTTCCACTATAGAAACTGAAATGCCAGATATTTGCTTTCTCGGTCTCCACTTCTAGAGTTGGTATGGGTAGTAGCATGAGACGAAGTCACAACAAATTCTCTAGTGTGTCTGAGGGTCAGAGATGGCAGAATGATCAAGCTTCTGGGGCAACAGTGGCTAGAAGGGCTAATGGGGCCCAGAGTCCCATTACCCTATACAAGTCACCATGCCCCTTCTCAGGAGTACTAGAGTATTCTTCCTGGCTGCCTTTCCACAAACTTAACTTGGCAGCCTTCCCAGAGATTCTGTGAGCCACACGATACCCTTTAATAAATTCCCCTTCAATCTGACAGAGTTAGTTTCTAGTCTTTGCAACTAAGAGCTGTGAATGATCCAGAAACTGGAAGGGAGACAAATATGGGATGCATGTGGAAATATGGAAGTGTCATCTGGCTTGGTTGACGCTGAAGGCAACGAAAATCCAGCTGTTGTTGTTAAGGGTTCTTGTCATGATCTGGTGAAGCAGTTAATCAGATCATCATCTGTGTGTATCTAGACTGAATTGCCATTGAAGGCAAAGCTTCAGGGAACCAAGAGATCAATACTATTGAATAATATGAAGGTCACAGGGAATTCAAGGACTATGGGATGAGATGGCTTCTTCTAATGATAATTGATAGCTTAAATAAAAAGACATGCTCAAATTCCCAAATTCTCAGTTCAAAGCACCTGCTGAAAACCAGAGGCTTCTGTGCCTTTGTTAAAAGAATTTATCACTTGCTGTTTAAGTGTGCAGAAAGCCAAATATCAAATGTACAGTTTGACCCTGATAATTACTGAACTAAAAAGAGCTGAATTCACTATAGAAAACAAAGTGAGGGTTACTGGAGGGTAGGTGGTCAGGGGATTGGGTTAAATAGGTGATGGGTATTAAGGAGGGCACGTGTGGTGAGCCCTGGGTATCGTAGGTAAGTGATGCATCACTAAATTCTACACCTGAAACTAATATTACACTGTATGTTAACCAGCGAATTTAAATAAAAATATCCGGGGAGAATGAAGGTAGAAAAAAAGAAAAAAAGAGTTGAATTCACATCCTAAGCTGGTTGCTTTAAGAGAAAGCTGTAACAATGATTGGGGGAGATTAGGCCTGGAGAACTTCAATGGGAAGATTTAGATGATTCATGGACGCCATGACCAAGGCAGCTGCATTGAAATTTTTTTCTTTTTTTAAAAGATTTTATTATTCATTTGAGAGAGAGAGAGAGAGTGCATGCAAGCCGGGGGTGCGGGTTAGGGGAGAGGGACAAGCAGACTCCAGGCTGAGTGTGGAGCCTGATGTGGGGTTTGATCCCATGACCCTGAGATCGTGACCTAAGCCCTAAATCAAGAGTTGGATGCTTAACCAACTGAGCCACCCAGGCACGTCTGCTGCATTGAATTCTTGAGAAGACCCAATTACCTAATTGCTGAATATAAAAATTTCCTTACATAGTGATGTGATGGACCCTTGCATACTGGTAGATTCCTCTATGCCTCTTCAAGAACAAAACAATATAAATGGCAGATCAGAATCCTTACTCCATGAGGACTACTGAAGCTATCAAACTTGGCAAACATTTATTTTGTTCTTTTGCACTATTGTTTACTGGTTTAATAATTAAACCAAGTTAAAATAATTTAAGCCAAATCTGAATAGTCATTCTCATTAGTTTTTTGAACCTAAGACTAGCCCTTGCAGTCTAACCTGGTTTACTCAGAATATCCTGATTCTTGAATTCCCACGAGTGTCCCTTGCTTTTCCCTCCTCTATGCCTCTAATAAGAGACATCAGAAGGAGTGCTTTCACTTGTCAGGGTCAGCAATACTCTTTCACCACAGTCCCTGCCTCAGGGTCATGCCAGTTCTCTGGGTTTGTATCAAATTTAGTCCACAGAATATGGAACTGGCTCACTATAGTAATGACATCATACTGATAAACTTGGAAGCAGGGAGAAGCATGCAGCCAAGGTGTCTTGATAAATCATGTGTGTCTGAAAATGAAGAATAAATCACATACAATTAGGGGGCTAGTTATCTTATAAAGTTCCAGGTGTGTGTGCATGTGTGTGTGTGAGACACAGAGAGGGCTGGGGAACTGGGGAATGTTGGGATATTTCCCCACAAAATCAAAGACAGGGAGCTGTCCGTTGCTTTTCTTACCATTAAGAAAGAGGTACAAGGCTTTATAGGTCTTTTTAAATTTTGGAAATCATATATACCACATTTGGATGCTGAGGCAGACATGAATAATTATCTACCAATATGGATTTCTTCTTTTTAATGGAAACCTAACTCTGTTTGAGCAGCAATATGTTGTTAAAAATATTCAGACACCCTTGAAGTTAGAAGTCACCAACTATTGGAGTGTGGCTAATGTGACTTAAGTTCAAGATTTCTAAGAAAGATACCACCCCTTTCTGTTTCCTTCCCTCTTCCTATCTGGAGCTGTGATAGACAACCTGTGACCATGACCGTAAGACAATAAAAATGAGCAGAAATCACAAGTGAAGGATGGTGGACCAGAAATACTGAAGGATCCTCCGACACTATTGTTATTAGGTAGCCACGGCAGAAGTCCTGGGCTGTTTACCTCTATACTTCTTAGCATGTGACAAAAATAACCCCCCCATTTGGTTAAACTATTATGGTTGGATTTCTTGTCCCTAATACAATGCCTAACCGATACAAATGTGCTGTACTGACTCATTTATTGGGTGACTGGAAAGGCAGTAGCTTTGACTGGGGCCCAGAGAAATTTCTCCAACTTCTTAATCCAGTCATCTGTTGAAGGGCATCTCGGCTCCTTCCACAATTTAGCTATTGTGGACAATGCTGCTATGAACATTGGGGTGCATATGGCCCTTCTCTTCACTACGTCTGTATCTTTGGGCTAAATACCCAATAGTGCAATTGCTGGATCATAGGGTAGCTCTATTTTTAACTTTTTAAGGGACTTCCACACTGTTTTCAAAGTGGCTGTACCAACTTGCATTCCCACCGACAGTGTAAGAGGGATCCCCTTTCTCCACATCCTCTCCAACATTTATTGTTTCTTGCCTTGTCCATTTTTGCCATTCTAACTGGTGTAAGGTGGTATCTCAGTGTGGTTTTGATTTGAATTTCCCTGATGGCTAATGATTTTGAACATTTTTTTCATGTGTCTATTAGCCATTTGTATGTCTTCATTGGAAAAGTATCTGTTCATATCTTCTGCCCATTTTTTTATTTGATTATTTGTTATGTATTGAGTTTGAGAAGTTCTTTGTAGATCTTGGATACTAATCTTTTATCTACAGTGTCGTTTGCAAATATATTCTCCCATTCTGTGGGCTGCCTCTTAGTTTTTTTGACTGTTTCCTTGGCTGTGCAGAAGCTTTTTATCTTGATGAAGTCCCACAAGTTCATTTTTTCTTTTGTTTCTCTTGCCTTTGGAGATGTGTCATGAAAAAAGTTGCTGTGGCCAATGTCAAAGAGGTTGCAGCCTATGTTCTCCTCTAGGATTTTGATGGATTCCTTTCTCACATCGAGGTCTTTCATCCATTTGGAGCTTATCTTTGTGTATGGTGTGAGAGAGTGGTCAAGTATATACAATGGAATATTACTCAGCCATCAAAAAGAATGATTTCACAATATTTGCAGCAACATGGACAGGACTGGAGGAGATAATGCTAAGCGAAATAAGTCAAGCAGAGAAAGACAATTATTATATGGTTGCCCATTTATGGAACATAAGAAGTAGGAAGATCGGTAGGAGAAGAAAGGGAAGAAGAAAGGGAGAGTAAACAGAAGGGGGAATGAACCATGAGAGACTATGGACTCCGGGAAACAAACTGAGGGCTTCAGAGGGGAGCGGGGTGGGGGAATGGGATAGGCCGGTGATGGGTATTAAAGAGGGCACATACTGCATGGTGCACTGGGTGTTATACGCAAGTAATGAATCATGGAGCTTTACATCAAAAACTAGGGTGTATGGTGACTAACATAATATAATAAAAAATTATTATAAAATTAAAAAAAAGAAATTTCTCCAACTTGTGTCGGCATTGGTACAGGCAATTTTCTCCCTTGGCCCTTATTACCAGAAGATCCAGTGGTGCTCAAGTTGCTTGTGGCAGAAAATATATTTATGGATTCTTTGGACAGATTCTTCAGAAAATCTGTTAGGAGAATTACAGTGGAGGACCCCTGGGTTTTAAACAAAACCACACCCCTCTAGGCAAGTAACAATTCTTTTGAGGAAAAAACTTGTAACTTGAGAATGAGTTATAGTGCATAAGTCTATTTCTGGACTCTCTTCTATTCCGTTAGTCTATTTGTCTATCTCTATGCCAGTATTATAATCTCTCAGTTTTTATAAGTTAATAAAAATTCCTGATATCTGGTAGAGCTAGTCTCTCACTCTGTTCTTCAGAAGGGTTTTAATTATTCTTGGCCAAATACTATTCTTGCATTTTTAAATAAATTTTAGAATCAACTTGCCAAGTTCCATGAAAAAAAGCTTTATTGGAATTTTGATGGCATTCACACTAAACCTATTGAACTGGGGAAAATCGGCATTATTCCAATCCATGAAAACAGTGTATCTTTCCATTTGTGTAATTTTTAAGTTCTCTCAAAATTTTTATAGCTTTCTCTGTAATGGTCTTTCATATTTTCTGATAGACTATTCCTTGACATCTAGTATTTTTGATATTATTATAAGTACAATTTAAAAATTGTTTATTTTCTAACTATTTAGTGGCTAGTATTTAGAAATATGATTATCTATTAGCTTTGTATCAAGCAAACTTGCTAAACTCTCGTAATTTCTTTGTGGATTCTTTCAAATTTTCTAGACCTACAATTTTGTTATCTATAAATAATGCCAATCTTCTCTGACAATTCTAATTTTTCCTTATTTTACCTGTCTTACTACTCTGGCTAGGACCTATTATCATGCTAAATTAGATAAGTGTTATTAGAAATTCTTCTCATTTTTTTAATCTCAAAGAGAATGCTTTCAATATTTTACCATTAAATATATGGTTTTCTGTTTTCTCCCCTCTAAATATTCAAAAGGGGTATGCTTCTGTGTATTTAAATGCAATAAATATTGTCAGATTGCTTTCTCAAAAGGTTGAAACAATTCACATTTCAGCATTTTTGCCAGCAATTGGTATTATAATACTCAAAAATATTTGTCATTCTGTTGGGTATAAAATGATATCTTATTATTACTTTAATTCACATTTTCTCCATAGTTAGTGAGTTTCACCTTTCCACATGTTGTTGACCATTTGAATTTACCTTCTTATGGTCTCTTTGTAGCCTTTGCCTAATTTTTAAATTTCTCTTTCAACTTGAAAAAGATTTTTGTATATTAAAATTAACCCTTCTATGTTCTCTACGTTGCGATTATTTTTCCAAACTTGTTATTATCGACTTTATGTTTTTTAGCTATAAAACTTTTAAATTTATATATGATAAAATGTCTATTTTATTTGTGGGTCTATTTTTCCAGTCTTGTCCCCATGTTGACTTTCAAATTTTTTTGTGTAATTTTTTCTTAATTCTACATTTAAGTCTTATAGCCATCTGGCACTTATTTCTATATATTGTATAAGATGAAGGTACAATTTTATTTTCTTTCAATCAGATAACTATATCACCACCATTTATTAAATAACTCACTCTTTCCCCACATAAATGAAAACGCGAACTTTATATTGATTCTCATATGTTATTGGATTGTCTATGCTATTGCATTTTGGTGCCTATCCTATGCCAATAACATTTTACCAAAGCAGATGATGATGTGTTATTTTAACCGTTGAAGCATGTCCCCCTACTCCCCTTCACTAATCTTATTTTTCATACTTTTCATGGTTATTCTTAGATACTTATCCACTGGTATAAACTCCAAAATCATGTATTTAAAATAATTCTCCTTTCATCTTCTCTTTCCTTTTGCAATGAAAGAACTCTCATTGGAATAGAGTTTCATTAAATTTATATATTAGTTTAGGAGGACTGACATTTTTATGATATTAAATTTTTTCCATCCAAACTCATGATTTGTGTTTCCATCCAAAAGTTCCATTTGTGTATGTCTTTGTATCCTTCATTAAGACATTTATAATTTCCTATGCTTTGCTTTTAAATTATATTTATTCCTAAGCATTTTATAGTATTTATCACTATTGCGAATGGAGTAATCTCTTTCATATTCCTTTTTAGGCTTATTTATAGGATAAAGGTTTTTTTTTTGTTTTGTTTTGTTTGTTTTTTTAAATTTTTTATTATGTTATGTTAGTCACCACACAGTACATCCTTAGTTTTTGATGTAGTGTTCCATGATTCATTATTTGCATATAACACCCAGTGCTCCATGCAATATGTGGCCTCCTTAACACCCATCACCGGCCTATCCCAATCCCCCACCCCCCTCCCCTCTGAAGCCCTCAGTTTGTTTCCCAGAGTCCATAGTCTCTCATGGTTCATTCCCCCTTCTGTTTACCCCCCCTCATTCTTCCCTTCCTTTTCCTACCGATCTTCCTGCTATTTCTTATGTTCCATAAATGTGTGAAACCATATGATAATTGTCTTTCTCTGCTTATTTCACTCAGCATATTCACTCCTCCAGTCCCGTCCATGTTGCTGCAAACGTTCGGTAATCGTTGCAAATGACACTACAAAGACCGGTATCCAAGACCTACAAAGAACTTCTCAAACTCAATAAGCGAGAAACAAATAAACAAATCAAAAAATGGGCAGAAGATATGAACAGACACTTTTCCAATGAAGACATACAAATGGCTAACAGACACATGAAAAAATGTTCAAAATCATTAGCCATCTGGGAAATTCAAATCAAAACCACATTGCGATACCACCTTACGCCAGTTAGAATGGCAAAAATGGACAAGGCAAGAAACAACAAATGTTGGAGAGGATGTGGAGAAAGGGGATCCCTCTTACACTGTCGGTGGGAATGCAAGTTGGTACAGCCACTTTGAAAACAGTGTGGAAGTCCCTTAAAAAGTTAAAAATAGAGCTACCCTATGACCCAGCCATTGCACTACTGGGTATTTACCCCAAAGATACAGACGTAGTGAAGAGAACGGCCATATGCACCCCAATGTTCATAGCAGCGTTGTCCACAATAGCTAAATTGTGGAAGGAGCCGGGATGCCCTTCAACAGATGACTAGATTAAGAAGATGTGGTCCATATATACAATGTTTTTTGGGTTTGTTTGTTTGTTTGTTTGTTTTTGGTATACCTATCTTTTATCCAGCCATTTTGCCTAGGGCACTTAAGTCAAATAATTTTCTTTTTGTAACAGGATCTCTTGGGTTTTCTACTTCCACCTCTTCTTTTCCAATGTTTACATCAGTTATTTCATTTTTTACTCTTGTTTCAATTGTTAAAATTTCCAAGAAAATGTTAAATAAAAATGGCAATGGTGACACAGCAGTCTAGTCTCCGACTTTAACAGAAATTGTTACAGTGATTTATCATTTACAATAGTATTCAGTTTTATTTTTTGTTAACTAGTCTTTATTATATATGTCATTTCCTTCTATTTCAATCTTACTTTTTTGTGGTCATATTTATCTTTGTGTCCTTAGCACCTAGCTCTACATTTAGCACGTGTTAGGTTTTTAGTAAATGACCTATGAATGAATGAAGAATTATTAGCTTTTGCCCCACATACCATCAGAGCTGTTCATGAGTGCCACCCCTTTCAAACAGAGATTGGCACATTAATAGTTTTTATCTCACACTTTGGCTGCTTTTAATCCTGCAGGTAGAAGTGCCAGGTTCCCTGTAGCCATCCTCCATCAGGGAGGGCAATCTTACTTTGATTTTTTTTTTTATAAAGGTTAAGCAATACACTTCATCAGAAGACCCTTAACATCTGCTTTCCCCCCCCAATTGCCATTTAATAGATTATATTAACAATATTCCTGACATTCATTTGCACTTTATGCAAGTTCTGCTTTATTATTTTCATTTTTTAAAAATCAGCTCTGCTGTTTTATAATGTATTACTCCTTTGACATGTTGCTGGATTTTGTTAAAGTTTTATTCAGAGTTTATAAATGTCTATACACGTCTGAGATGATCCAAAATTTTATTCTGGATTTGGTATTAAAGTTATGCTATCTTTATAAAATAAATTGGAGGGGGTACCATCTTTTTCCAATGACTGGAATATTTTAAATAACATTGGAATAATTTGTTCTTTAGAGGTTAGATAAAGCTCAGCTGTGAAGCCATCTGGTACTGGTATTTTGTCCAGTGGTAGACTCTAATTACTTTCCAATATCTGTTATGGTAACTGGTTTATTCAAGCTTTCTCCTTCTTAAGTTTCCTAAATTTGCTAGAAAATTATTTATTTCTTCTGGATTTTAAAATGTTTGCCATAGAGTTACATGTAGTATTCACTTATAAATTATTTCTATTTTATCTATAGTTTTAGAAGTATTTATCATTCCTTTCAAAGAACTAGCTTTTGGATTTACCTGGGTTTTTGTTGTTTATTTTTATTTTCATAAATTTCTTTTTTCCCTTCCATTCCTTCATTAATTCTTTCTAGTTTCTTCTTTTTTTTAAGATTTTATTTATTTATTTGAAAGAGAGAGGGAGGGAGGGCATGAGCAGGGGGCGGGGCAGCCTGCTGAGCAGGGAGCCAGATGCCAGGGCTTGCTCCCAGGACCCTGAGATCATGACCTGAGCTGCAGGCAGATGCTTAACCAACTGAACCACTGAGATGCCCCTCTTTCTAGTTTCTTTTAGCTTATTTTGTTGTAACTTGGAATATTTCTTAAGATCCCAATATCCTATTAATTAAAAAAAACAAACTGAAGGCTTCAGAGGGGAGGGGGGTGGGGGAATGGGATAGACTGGTGATGGGTAGTAAGGAGGGCACGTATTGCATGGTGCACTGGGTGTTATACGCAACTAATGAATCATCGAACTTTACATCAGAAGCCAGGGATATACTGTATGGTGACTAACATAATATAATAAAAAAACATTAAAATATAAGAAAATATTTTTGAATTAAAAAAAATAAATTTTGATACAGAGAGCAGTATGTCTCAAAAAATATTTTTTTTTGTTAAGATGATTTTTACTGTTTACAACTAGAACTCATAGTTCTAGTTGTAGAGTTTCTTAACAGTACAGAAAGAATAATCCACGAAGAAAGATTCAGAATGGAAGTGAAAAAATTCTTTTGGCATAAGAGTGTGTCAAGGAGATAAAAGTTAAGAAGAAAGTACTCTTCATCCTTTGGGGAAACGTTTTGCTATCCTCTCCTGCTTTTCACTATTGCCCTGAGAAGAAAAAAAAAATCAATGACTGAATGTTTAAAATTAAATTTCTCTCTGATAAGAGAAATTAAATGCTAAGGAATAAGATGTTATTAGGTAGAGGTGAACTTTGGAGGATCCCAAAGCATTGTAAAATCTAAGGTTTTTCACCCATTCCTTTGCCTTCCTCCAAGAACAAATTTTTACCCTCTTAGGAATAATACCATACCTGTTGAGAATACATCCTTTGGGTATAGAACATAAGAGAACCTTGCCCCATAGTGGGTTATTTCAGATATTCAAAAAAGGTAGAAGTATCTAAGGTTCTAGAGCAAAATGAAGATTCATACGCACTGACAAGTTTGAGAAAACCTCTTACAGACCCAAACAAGAAAAGCCACGGTTTGGTGTTTGGAGGCCACTGAATGCAGATCTGAGTCAGTTTAACAGAAGTCGTATACCCAGGAGAAGGGATAGGAAATAGCATTCCATGTCAAAAACAAATGCAACTATGCTGATGTTAGGCATGTTTGCCTTTGGACCATCCCTTACTTTGCCCCAGCTTTTATCTGTACGGCAAAAGCTGTATAGCCCAGTGGGTTATCCCAGTCTTTGGGCTCTGGTAACATGACCTCCTTCCTTTCTCCCTCCAGCCAACCCAGGGTTAGGGTTTCCTTCGCTAATCTCTCAGTTGCCTCACTATCCCTATTGTCTTTTCAACTTTTCCATAATCTGTGTGACCAATTCCCTGCATTAAATAACTTCTGTTTTTAGACAATCAGACCCTAATAGAGCAACTAATTGGAAAATCCCCAAATTCAGCATAGATGCATAGTGGAAGGCATTTATGAGAAATGAGAGAGAAAAGTAACATAATTGTAGAAGTCTATTTTAGACTGCTTAGCCAGAGGGAAAGAACAGACTATAGTTTATACTTAGAAATCACAAACAAGCACATCCACAATAATTTGTTTACATCTTGGTACCATATTGTAATGTGTATTATCAGTTTAACACATTTATCTTAGTAGGGAATAGGGATAGGCACAATGTTTTACTTAAAGCTTGTGTACCCAGTACTTAGCACAATGCCTTGCATATACTAGGTGCTCAATAAATGTATATAGAACGACTAGAAGATAATGCAGAGACAAAGGTGTTACATTATTTCTTAGAGTCAGTCTATTTCTAAGAGTTCCTAACTTGGAATCCAGAGACTCCTGTGGGGGTCTATGGAGAGATTTCAAGGAGCCCACAAACTAGGGTGAGGAAAATGACATCATTATTTTCAGTAATCTGTAAGGAAAAATCTGGCATTTCTTTCAGTTATAAGAAACAATCTCCAGGAGTTTTTGGAGTACCTGTCACCAATAGAAATCAGTGATACTTTTGTAACACATTATGGTTGTTGCAGCTATCTCAAAATACTGTTTACACCCACAATCATTGCAAAATTTAAAAAATTAGATCTGCCTCTAGATATTGCTATTTAGTGTGTTAATAACATTACTGTATGAAAAAATCTGTTATTTATTTTGATAATTATATTTCAATATGGCTTCCTTTTAAATCTCTGTCTCTTCCTTTCTCTTTTTTAAATTTAAAAACGTTATTCTGAGAAGAGGTACATAAGTTTCATGAAACAACCAGAGAGAGAGTCTCAAAAAAGGTTAGGAAGCTCTATAAGTTGATAACCCTGGACTGTGGTGTTCGACCTGGATTTAAATCCTAACTGTGCTTCTTAAGTTGCATGTACTTGGGTTAAGTGCAGATTCCTCATTTGTTAAGTGGGGATAATAATAGTAACTAACTGCTAGGGATGTGGCAAAGATCAACATGTCAAGTTTTCAGTCCAATACCTGGTACAGTTAGTGTTAAGTTATACAGGCATATGAACTATAAGTCACACAGGTAAATGGCAGAGTGCTTGGCAAACAATTGCTTGTCAAGCTGGGATCTTAATTTGAAGACTGTGAAAGAAGGAATTGTCAGATGAATAAGTTGACAAAATAGGCCAAGTCTGCTGGGCCAGTTAAAACAATGGGGTTTAATGTTCCTGATATTTGTCACTACATCTTTTGGGAACACAGTAATGAACCAATTAATTACAACAAAGTATTTTCTTCATTGTAAGAGAGTATTCTTCAGGGTACCTTTAAGGAGACAAAATGGAAGAGGCACTTCAAGCTTGGTGTAATTGTAGTCCAGCCCCAACACCCACTGTTGATCAGTTATCTCCTTATACTAGTGGGTCTGCCACATGACCCCAATCGGGAGTAATTCACAGGAAATAAACTGGCAGTGCAAAGCTTAGAGCAACAAAATGACAAAAGGAAAACAACTAACAAATCCAGAAAGTTGAGTAATGAATCAGAAAACTCTCAGACTGCCAGGAGGCAATTTCAATGCCATGCTGTGTTGTCAATGCGTTTTCACTTTTTCCAACGGCTGAGAGCTCTGAGAGGTGCAGTGGGTAGTGGGAGGTAGGGATATCTTGTGACACGACAGAGATAGGATGTTTCTATCTTATCAACCATTTCACTGTGGCCTAGCTTACTGATGATAAGGAACAATTTCTATTAAATCTTTCCTTATATATTTATATGCTAGATACTTTACATATTCCTCATATTACTCTAAGATACAGGCATATTACCCCTACACTCCTCTTTAACAGGTGAGAAAATCAAAGCTCAGATGGTGATTAACCTATCTGAAGTCACACAGATTGCAAGAGATGGAGCTAGGATTAAAAAATGTACCATATTGTTTTGATTACTACAGCTTTCTGGTATATCTTTAAATCTGGGATTGTGATATTTGCAGCTTTGTTCTTCTTTCCCATGATTGTTTTGGCTATTTGGGGTCTTTTGTGGTTCCATACAAATTTTAGGACTATTTGTTCGAGTTCTGTGAAAAATGTTGTTGGCATTTTGAGAGAGATCACATTAAATCTGTAGATTGCTTTTGTTAATACACGTTTTAACAATATTTGTTCTTCTAATCCATGAGCATGGAATATCTTTCCATTTGTTTGTGTCATGTTCAATTTCCTTCATCAATTTTTAAAAAGATTTTATTTATTTATGAGAGAGAGAGAGAGAGAGAGCATGCTCAAGAGTGCACAGATGGTGGGAGGGGCAGAGGGAGAGGGAGAAGCAGACTCCTCACTGAGCAGAGAGCCCAACGCGGGGCTTGATCCCACAACTCTGGGATCATGACCTGGGCCAAAGGCAGATGCTCAACGAGCTGAGCCACCCAGGCGCCCCTCATCAATGTTTCATAGTTAGCGGAGAACAGGTCATTCACCTCCTTGGTTAAGTTTATTCCTAGGTATTTTATTATTTTTGGTGCAAGTATAAATGGGATTGTTTTGTTAATTTCTCTTTCTGCCACTTCATTATTAGTGTATAGAAATGCAATAGATTTCTGTATATTGATTTTGTATCCAGAGGCTCTACTGAATTCATTTATTAGTTCCAGTAGTTTTTTTGTGGAGTCTTTAGGGTTTTCTATATATAGTATAATGTCATCTGTAAATAGTTAAAGTTTTATCTTTTCCTTAACAATTTGGAAGCTTTTTATTTCTTTTTCTTGTCTGATTGCTGTGGCTAGAACTTCCAGTACTATGTTGAATGAAAGTGGTGAGAGTGGATATCTTTGTCTTGTCCCTGATCTTAGAGGAAAAGCTGTCAGTTTTCCACCACTGAGTATGATATTAGCTATGGGTTTTTCATATATGGACTTTATTATGTTGAGGTTTTTTATATTTTATTTTTCTATACTTTATTATGTTTCCTCTAAACCTACATTGTTGAGAGCTTTTTTTTTTTTATCATGAATGGATGTTGTACTTTGTCAAATGCTTTTTCTGCATCTATTGAGATGATCATATGGTTTTTATCTTTTCTCTTGTTAATGTGATGTATCACATTGATTTGTGAATACTGAACCACCTCTGCATCTTCAGAATAAATCCCACTTGATTGTAGTGAGTGCTTTTTTAATGCATTGTTGTATGCAGTTTGCTAATATTTTGTTCAGGGTTTTTGCATCCATGTTCATTAGAGATACTGCTCTGTAGTTCTCTTTATCTGTAGTGTCATTACCAACTTTTGGTATCAGGGTAATGCTGGCTTATAGAATGAATTGGGAAGCTATCCTTCCTCTTCTATTTTTTGGAATAGTTTGAGAATAGGTATTAACTCTTCTTTAAATGTTTGGTAGAGGGCTTTCTGGTTAAGATGGCAGAGGAGTAGGGGACCCCTTTCTCAGCCGGTCGCCTGAGTCGAGCTGGATAGGTACCAGACCATCCTGAACATCCACGGAATCAGCCTGAGATGCAGGAAGATACATCTGGATCTCTACAAATGAACATCTCCAGCGCTGAGTATTGAGGTACGAAGTGGGGAGACGTGAAACCGCACGCACAGATATCGGAAGATAAATGGAAGGGGGAGGGAGCTGCCGCATTCGGGCACCAGGAAGCGGTAGCCACCTGCAGGGGGGAGCAGGCAGACTCGCGGATCGGCACCCACGAGAGAGAAGACTGAGACCGTTAGCCGGGGAACGCACGTGACCAGACTGAAACGGAGCTCCGGTGTGCTCACTGGAACCAGACTGAGACCGGGAGCTCCGGGAGCGCGCGGGGAGGGGGCGCAGCTGGTGGTGTTAGAAACACAAAGGACAGAGACGCGCCGGCCCTGGAAGTGAGGGCTGGGACGCCGGGTGTGGGGCGCACATCCTGGGATGCTGCAGGGCTGAGCAGCACCAACAGAAACAGAGTTAAAGTGGCCAGAACATCAGTGGAGAACGGCCCGCGATCCCCTCTGTTCTGAGACA
Organism: Ursus americanus; assembly: GCF_024610735.1. Classification (NCBI taxonomy): domain Eukaryota; kingdom Metazoa; phylum Chordata; class Mammalia; order Carnivora; family Ursidae; genus Ursus; species Ursus americanus. The sequence continues at coordinate 19,245,529 of NC_142158.1, forward strand.
GAGGCTGAGATTCGGCCACTGCTGCTCTGACTCTCAGAAGAGGCACAGCAAACCGCCAGAGAAAGCTGCCAGAGAACAAAAGCCTGGAAATACCGGCTCACAGTGTGCCCATCCCCCTCCCCCCTCCCAGGGGACACGGAGACTCTACTCAAACATGGTTGCCTGAGTATCGACGTGGCAGGCCCCTCCCCCAGGAGGCAGGCTGAAAAATCAAGAAGCCCACATCCCTAAGGTCCCTATAAAACAAGTGTGCACGGCCTGGGTCCTGGTCAATAATTTGGGCTCTGGACAACCCCTCATCCTCTCCTCATCAGAATGACGAGAAGGAGAAATCCCCCTCAGCAAAGAAAAGACAAAGAGTCTGTGGCCTTTGCCACAGAACTAATGGATATGGGTATAACCAAATTATCAGAAATGGAATTCAGAGTAACAATGGTCAAGATGATGTGTAGACTTGAAAAAAGTATTAACGAAAATGTTAACGAGAATATAGAATCTCTAAGGGCGAAAATGAGAGTGAATCGGGCAGAAATTAAAAATTCTATGAGCCAAATGCAGTCAAAACTAGAGGCTCTGATGGCCAGGGTGAAAGAGGCAGAAGAACATATCAGCAAATTGGAGGATGGGTTAGTAGAAGAGAAAGCTAAAATAGAATCTGGGCTCAAAAAAATCCAATCTCAGGAATGTAGGTTACAGAGGATTACTGATTCAATAAAACGTTCCAATGTCAGAATCATCGGCATCCTTGAGGGGGTGGAGAAAAACAGAGGTCTAGAAGAGATATTTGAACAAATTGTAGCTGAAAACTTCCCTAATCTAGCAAAGGAAACAAGCATTTGTGTCCAAGAGGCAGAGAGGACCCCTCCCAGGCTCAACCACGACAAACCTACGCCACGTCACGTCACGTCATAGTGCAATTTGCAAATATTAGATCCAAGGATACAGTATTGAAAGCGGCCAGGGCAAAGAAATTTCTCACATACCAAGGCAAAGGTATCAGAATTACATCAGACCTGTCTACACAGACCTGGAATGAGAGAAAGGGTTGGGGGGGCATTTTTAAAACTCTTTCAGAGAAAAACATGCAGCCAAGGATCCTTTATCCAGCAAGTCTGTCATTCAGAATTGATGGAGAAATAAAGACCTTCCAGAATCGCCAGTCATTGACCGATTTTGTAACCACGAAACCAGCCCTACAGGAGATATTAAGGGGGGTTCTTTAAAGGTAAAGAGGCCCCAAGAGTGATACAGAACAGAAAGTCACAATCTATAGAAACAAAGACTTTACTGGCAACATGGCATCATTAAAATCATATCTCTCAATAATCAGTCTCAATGTAAATGGCCTAAATGCTCCCATAAACGCCACCGGGTTGCAGGTTGGATAAAAAGACATGACCCACCCATTTGCTGTCTACAAGAGACTCATTTTGAACCTAAAGATACATTCAGACTGAAAGTAAAGGGATGGAATACCATCTTTCACGCCAATGGACCTCAAAAGAAAGCTGGGGTAGCAATTCTCATATCAGACAGATTGGATTTTAAACTAAAGACTATAGTTAGAGACACAGAAGGGCACTATATTATTCTTAAAGGATATATCCAACAAGTGGATATGACAATTATAAATATATATGCCCCCAACAGGGAAGTAGCAAGATACACAAACCAACTCTTAACCAGAATAAAGAGACATATAGATAAAAATACGTTAACAGTAGGGGACCTCAACACTCCACTATCAGCAATAGACAGAGCACCGGAGCAGAAAACCAACATAGAAACAAGAGCTTTGAATGCCATACTCAACGAGTTGGACCTCATAGATATATATAGAACACTACACCCCAGAACCAAAGAATACTCATTCTATTCTAATGCCCATGGAACATTCTCAAGAATAGACCATGTTCTGGGTCACAAAACAGGTCTTAACCGATACCAAAAGACTGAAATTATTCCCTGCATATTCTCAGACCACAACGCTTTGAAATTGGAACTCAACCACAAAGAAAATTTGGAAGAAACTCAAACACTTGGAGACTAAGAACCATCCTGCTCAAGAATGATTCGATAAACCAGGAAATCAAAAATCAATTTAAACAATTTATGGAGACCAACGAGAATGAAAACACAACGGTCCAAAACCTATGGGATACTGCAAAGGCAGTCCAAAGGGGGAAATACATAGCCATCCAAGCCTCACTCAAAAGAATAGAAAAATCTAAAATGCAGTTTTTATATTCTCACCTCAAGAAGCTGTAACAGCAACAGAGGGACAGGCCTAATCCATGCACGAGAAAGCAGTTGACCAAGATTAGAGCAGAAATCAATGAATTAGAAACCAGGAGTACAGTAGAGCAGATCAACAGAACTAGAAGCTGGTTCTTTGAAAGAATTAATAAAATTGACAAACCACTGGCAAGACTTATCCAAAAGAATAGAGAAAGGACCCAAATTAATAAAATTATGAATGAAAAGGGAGAGGTCACAACCAACACCAATGAAATTGGAAGGATTATTAGAAACTTTTATCAACAGCTTTATGCCAATAAATTAAGCAACCTGGAAGAGATGGAGGACTTCCTGGAAACCTATTAACTACCAAGACTGAAACAGGAAGAAATTGATTTTTTAAACAGGCCAATTAATCATGAAGAGATTGAAACAGTGATAACCTTCCAAAAAACAAAACTCCAGGACCGGATGGTTTTCCTGGGGGAATTCTACTAAACATTCAAAGAAGAAACAATACCTATTCTTCTAAAGCTATTTCAAAAAAATAGAAACAGAAGGAAAGCTACCAAACTTATTCTATGAGGACAATATTACCTTGATCCCCAAACCAGGCAAAGACCCCATCAAAAAGGAGAATTACAGACCAATTTCCCTAATGAATGTGGACACTAAAATTCTCAACAAGATCCTGGCTAATAGAATCCAACAGTATATTAAAAGGATTATCCATCATGACCACGTGGGATTCCTCCCTGGGATGCAAGGGTGGTTCAACATTCACAAATCGATCAGTGTCTTAGATTTTATCCAGAAGGAAAGAGCCAAAAATCATATGATTCTCTCAATAGATGCAGAAAAAGCATTTGACAAAATACAGCATCCTTTCCTGATTAAAACCCTTCAGAGTGTAGGGATAGAGGGTACATTTCTCAATCTCATAAAAACCATCTACAAAAAGCCTACAGCAAATATCATTCTCAATGGGGAAAGCTGGAAGCCTTTCCCTTAAGATCAGGAACACGACAAGGATGCCCACTCTCGCCACTATTATTCAACATAGTACTAGAAGTCCTTGCAACAGCAATCAGACAACAAAAAGGGATCAAAGGTATCCAAATCGGCAAAGAAGTCAAAATGTCTCTCTTCGCAGATGACATGATACTCTATATGGAAAACCCAAAAGAATTCACTCCCAAACTATTAGAAGTTATAGAGCAATTCAGTAATGTGGCGGGATACAAAATTAATGCTCAGAAATCAGTTGCATTTCTATACACGAATAATGAGACTGAAGAAAGAAAAATTAGGGAATCCATCCCATTTACAATAGCACCAAAAACCATACGTTACCTTGGAATTAACTTAACCAGAGACGTAAAGGATCTATATTCGAGAAACTATAAATCACTCTTGAAAGACATTGAAGAAGACACAAAAAGATGGAAAAATATTCCATGCTCATGGATCGGAAGAATTAACATAGTTAAAATGTCCATGCTACCCAGAGCAATCTACACTTTCAATGCTATCCCGATCAAAATACCAATGACATTTTTCAAAGAACTGGAACAAACAGTCCTTAAATTTGTATGGAACCAGAAAAAGCCCCAAATCGCCAAGGAACTGTTGAAAAGGAAAAACAAAGCTGGGGGCATCACAATGCCAGATTTCGAGCTGTACTACAAAGCTGTGATCACAAAGACAGCATGATACTGGCACAAAAACAGACACATAGACCAATGGAACAGAATAGAGAACCCAGAAATGGACCCTTGGCTCTTTGGGCAACTAATATTTGACAAAGCAGGAAAAAACATCCAGTGGAAAAAAGACAGTCTCTTCAATAAATGGTGCTGGGAAAATTGGACAGCTACATGCAAAAGAATGAAACTTGACTACTCTCTCACACCATACACAAAGATTAGCTCCAAATGGATGAAAGACCTCGATGTGAGACAGGAATCCATCAAAACCCTAGAGGAGAACATAGGCTGCAACCTCTTTGACATAGGCCACAGCAACTTTTTTCATGACACATCTCCAAAGGCAAGAGAAACAAAAGAAAAATGAACTTGTGGGACTTCATCAAGATAAAAAGCTTCTGCACAGCCAAGGACACAGTCAAAAAAACTAAGAGGCAGCCCATGGAATGGGAGAAGATATTTGCAAATGACGCTACAGATAAAAGACTGGTATCCAAGACCTCCAAAGAACTTCTCAAACTCAATACACGAGAAACAAATAATCAAATCATAAAATGGGCAGAAGATATGAACACTTTTCCAGTGATGACATACAAATGGCTAACAGACACATGAGAAAATGTTCAAAATCATTAGCCATCAGGGAAATTCAAATCAAAACCATACTGAGATACCCCTTACACCAGTTAGAATGGCAAAAATTGACAAGGCAGGAAACAACAAATGTTGGAGAGGATGTGGAGAAAGGGGATCCCTCTTACACTGTTGGTGAGAATGCAAGTTGGTACAGCCGCTTTGGAAAACAGTGTGGAGGTCCCTCAAAAAGTTAAAAATAGAGCTACCCTATGATCCAGCTATTGCACTACTGGATATTTACCCCAAAGATACAGATGTAGTGAAGAGAAGGGCCATATGCACCCCAATGTTCATAGCAGCATTGTCCACAATAGCTAAATCATGGAAGGAGCCGAGATGCCCTTCAACAGATGACTGGATTAAGAAGATGTGGTCCATATATATAATGGAATATCACACAGCCATCAAAAGGAACGATTTCTCAACATTTGCTGCAACATGGATGGGACTGGAGGAGATAATGCTAAGCGAAATAAGTCAAGCAGAGAAAGACAATTATCATATGGTTTCACTCATTTATGGAACATAAGAAGTAGGAAGATCGGTAGGAGAAGAAAGGGAAGAAGAGAGAGGGGATAAACAGAAGGGGGAATGAAGCATGAGAGACTACGGACTCTGGGAAACAAACTGAGGGCTTCAGAGGGAGGGGGTGGAGGAATGGGATAGGCTGGTGATGGGTATTAAGGAGGGAACGTATTGCATGGTGCACTGGGTGTTATGCGCAAGTAATGAATCATGGAACTTTACATCAAAAACTAGGGATGTACTGTATGGTGACTAACATAATATAATAAATTATCAGAAAAAATAAAATAAAAATAAAAATAGAGATGAGAGGCACCAGGTTCTCCAAATTCTCCCTTTGAAAGGAGGCTCAGAAAACGTTAGTCTCTGGAGATACTGCTGATGAAATATACCCACTACCTTTGTTTTAAATCAAGTGAGAAGGCCAAGAATTGTCCAAATAACTACAGTCTTCCATGAAACTCATTTCCTTATACTGACATAAAGAAGGGAATAGAATTCTCCTCAGGGTATTACAGCCAAGGAGAGAGTGAATGTTGTGATTCTCCAGAGAGGCTACTTAAATAACATGTGAGTGAGGCCCACAGAGCTATTAGAGAGAGGATGGAGGTCTTCCTTCTGGTAAAACACACACAGTCATCAAATCTGCTTTGTCAAGTATCTATCTGAATCTCCATTTCAAGGCTGAGGGCTCAATAATATACCAGAGGAAAGGAAAGGCTTAACTAAAGAATTATAGTAAATTTAAACCACCTTAGAAAATAAAATACCACAAAATAGGTTGTGGAAGAACTGCTAGTGTCTTTTCTAGAACTTGTTAATATTGTCTTTTGATGATCACTTCTGGCCAACAAAGCTAACTATTACACCAGCTTGGTATCTGTACCTTGTAGAGGAAATTCAAAGAGGACTGAAGAGAAAAACAATAGAGTAAGCCCTGCCAACTAAATAAAATGGCACCTGTCAAAACATAAATTTGGATGAAATGACAGAAGAACATCTGATACACAGGGCCTGTCAGTGAACATTTAAATGATAGTGTTTTTCTCAGCAACTTCTGTGCTTAGGTTTACATTTAAAATCCACGTCTAGAAACTCAGAAGAGATGAGGGTTGAGTTAGCACAGCCACTGATGTTTCTCACAGTTGAGCTCCAGTTCATGACACGAGTAGTGCACTTATTACAAGGGCCGCCTTCATGTCATCCCAAGCATATAGGACCGAAAAGAGAGGTATACCTCCTGCTTTTGCTGGCCATCTGGAATTATGGGTTTGCATCAAAAGCAAAGAAAGGTCATGCCACTGATCTCGTTTAGAAGGACAAGAGTCTCAAAGCCTTTGAGAATGGAAAGTGTGTGACAGTGTGGGAGAGGATTTCTGTACAGAACATTATCAAAGACATTACTGTAATGTTTCTATTCCCAAATCCATATGAGCTCCTCTGGGAAAAAAGAACATGATCTAGCCAGACCGGGAGTATTGATGCCACCCTAGGCTTGTAGACTTCACTTAGCTAAACACAAAGAAAGGTGCTAAAGCACAGAGGACCAGCCCAGTGCTGGAACGTGACCACCTTATGCCAGGTATGGGACACACTGGATCGAACTGAAGGAAGACTCAGGGAGTCAACACACCTTCCCTCTCAAGGGAAGGATGTAGTACTGTGGGAAGTGCACTGAATCCTGGAAATCTCACTAATTGAGATTTCCAGATTTGTGGGTATGAGGGTCAGAGGCATGTGCAGGTTTAGGGAAAACATCACATCGTCCTTTGCTCCTGCTCTCAACATAAAGCCCTGTTTAAATGAAATGTCATGAGCTGGTTTTTATCTCAGTTCTATATCCTCTATGATGGACCTTCTGGCTACTTCCCTTTGAGAAACTTATTAAACTTATTAAGCTCATCATATTGCAACGTTTGAGAGATCTTCCTGCTCCTATCTTTTTGTTTCTTCCCTTCATTTTGATTCTCTTACATTCACTTTGGTTCCCTTAGACTATTCTAAGAAATCCCCCTCCCTTAGGGATTCGATAGTGTGGTGTTTAACTACAGAGCCACTGGAATTATCACTGAGAGGATAAAGGTAGCCAAGTCTGTAGCTAACACACTCGCACAGACACACACTGGTTCCCTGCCATATCCAAACAGCAATTTTTATCTGTTGGGACTGCCAGTATTGTCAACACTCTACATCCTTTCGACGGTGCGAATGTGGCAACAACTCCCTCCCACGTTTCCAGGGGAGGCTCCTGGACTCTAGTATTGCTGTGTCACTTCTAGCTTCTCTGCTGCACGCGTTCCCGAACATGCCAGCTTCTTTCTCCACAGAATAAACACATGGGCAGTTAAAGGTCTAAGAAGAGCTTTATTAGCCAGGAGAAATTGCCTTCAAGACTAATTGCTTTTTAGGGAGCCATTTTCGGGAAAGCTACCACCACCACCATTTGCTGCGAAATAAGCTCAAAGAACCTGACAGGGCCTGAAACAGGCTCGCTGGCTGAACTCGGTGTTTCTTCAGAGCCAGCCTTTTCTTTCTAACACTTCGGCTGTAATGAAACACAGCGGTGCCTAGTAACACTGCGCCCACCAAAACAGCATGTCCAGAAGCACAGCAGTGAGTTGCTGCCGCCGAAAGGGACAAACACCTTCTTGTCCCAGCTGTCTGGACCCACTGAATTGTTTTGTTTTTTTTTTAAAGCACCCCATAAAGACTTTTTTTTTTTTTTAAGATTTATTTATTTAGGAGAGAGAGAGAGCGAGCAGTGGGAGAGAGGGAGAAAGAGAATCTCAAACAGACTTCCCACTGAGCGTGGGACCCGACGCAGGGCTTGATCCCACGACCCTGAGATCACATCCTGTGCCAAAATCAAGAATCAGACGCTCAACTGACTGAGCCAGCCAGGCGCCCCCATAAAGACCTTTCTGTTTACACCTACCACGCAAGCTGCAGATGAGCGCCCTTAAATACCAACTATTTTAGTTGTTAGCCATGGAACTATTCTTAAAACAAATCTGTGGGATGTCACCAGAAAAGCAGATAGAGCTGTTCTGGTTGAAATGGGAGAAGAGCTGGCCTCCGCCAACAGCCACAGAACCCTTACAAAAGCTCTGTGGAACTCTTCAGTGGAAGCGGCTTGAAAACCCTTGATCTTGTTCAGAATCTCGACCCAGTTTTCCAGCCATGGCTCTGGCTCATGGAGGTGTTTTTTGTTTGGTTCCTCTGTGCTTTAAACATTGTTGTACTCATTTCCAACACATAGAATCAATAGATTTTTGTAGAATCAATAGATTTTTGTATGAAGTCTTGAATGTCAGGCTCCTCTTAAAAACTCGGAAGATGATAACAGACAGTGCAGTCCCTCATGGCCACAGTGAACTGAGGTCGCTGCTACTCACTGTTACCTTTCACCAGGTCTGGAGACTCATTTAGGTCATGCTCCTGCCCCCACTGGGCTTATGGCCCCTCGGAGCACTGATCTGGCCTATCTCATTTTACAGCTGAGGCAACAATAACGCCCTGGGTCATGGCGATGGCAGGATGAGAACTGGATTTCCTGAGTGCAGGTTCAGCACTGTTTTGGCTAGCACACACTGGCATTTCTCAAAGTGGGGTTCCAAGGAAATAATCTTCAGAATCCACAAGAACTCCTGTCCTTAAGAATGTGTCTATATTAGATAAGCAGTGAGTGGTTCTGATTCCTCCGAGTCAGCCTCACCGTGGGACCTACAGTTAAGGGCACAGAAGGACAGGGTCACAGAAGAGAGCCCAAGGCGAGGGCACCAATGAAGCCAGGGAAAGAGTATCTTTATCCTCAATTTTTAACATTGACTTTAATCCATTAATTACACCAGGAAGTAGCTCAGCAGAGTGGTAAGTAGGCATGGCTGCCCGATGACTTGGGTTCAAATCCCAAGGCCGCCATTTACTCCCGGTATGATGCTCTGGCAAGGTACTTAAGCTCTCTGGGCCTCAGTATGATCATCTGTAAGATGGGAATGACAGTATTTACCATGTGAGGTTACTGGGAGAATTCAACAGGTAAGCACCTAAACTCAATGCCTAGCACATGAAGGATACTGAGAAATGTTTGCTATTATTGGCACAGCAGGTTTATAGTTTACAAAGCACTCTCATTTCCTTCTCTTTATTCCATGTAACAAAGCTGTGAGGTAAGCCAGAAGAACTGTATCCATTTTGACAGACAGGAAATCTGAAGAGGTTAATTAACTCATCTGCAGTCATATAGGGAGTAAGGGAGAAACCTAGTGCTAGAGTTCAGGTTTTCTGCCTCAAGATCCTATGTTCTTTCTACTACCCACAATGCCTTAGGAGTCTCTCTGCAGCAGAAAGGCTTTTCAAGAACTATTGTGAAGGTTAGATGTCAATGAGACAGGGAAGCGGGAGGATTCCGTAAAAATCTGCTTTTTTCTCTTTTTCCTGCTTCTATTCTTGCAAGGACCTGCACCCCCACTTTACACATGCCTCACGGTGCAAAGAGAGTATGTCCTCCTAGTAAGGGACAAGAAGTTAGTGAGTTCTTTAGAGTCTTCCAGCACAGCAGATAACATCGAAGGAAGGACCGGGGAAGAATGACAGGACAAAGCCATCATGTGCATATTCCAGAGCACCAGTGTTAGACACCTCAATGATAAGACCCCTGGCTCCAAGGAATAAGTGACTTATCACAGATACCTAGATCTTTGTCCTTGTTCTAAGTGGTTCCTGGATCCCTGAGAAGACATGTAGACCAGACCACAACCCTCAATAAAAATCCAAGACCCCAAGCAAAGATGAGACACTCTCTCCTTCCCTTTCTGTCTCCCAGGCAGTATGTATCTGCACTCTCCTTACAACTTCAATAAGCTCTGCTCCCACTTCCAACTGTCTTGTGTTTGATTTCTACCCTCCATGTAGCCAAGGACCCTCTTGGGTGGTCCTGAGGGACCCCCTCTGGGTCCTCAGACCTGGCCTACCTGCATCATCAATACATGTCAACACATATGGTGGGAGCGAATCACTAAAAGCTAGGGCTTCCAAAGGAACTAGCAGAAGCAGGTGGAAAAACAAGAAGATTTATAAAGAGAAATGATAAACAGAAGCACACTGAGGACCCTGAAGGGCATGTGCTCCAATGATGGGCAGTTCCCAGGTGGTAGCGGCAGTTTGCACGTGGGACTGAAGGGCCCTTCCAGGGCACCCTGGTGAATTTCTGAGCTTGGCCAGCTGCTCTCATCCAGGGTGGAGGGGGTGCAGTGTCGGGGCCCGGCAGGGGAATGGAGTGGGAGGGGAAGAGACCCCTGCCACCGAGCTGGAGACTGCACATTGCTGGTGACAGGGTTTAAGTAACGCAGCAGCCAACATTTCCCAGACAAAGTAGACTTGTCAGATTATGGGATTTCCACTGGTAAAAGCCTCAGGATGCTTTTTATGCTGTGTCCTAAATTACTGCTTTGGAGTCCAGAAATTTTATGCTGGAACTAGCATGCAGCAAGCTCACTGGAAGTAGATCTTGAGTAGTCTGTTTAGGACGATACCTTGGGCCTAAGAGGCAGTAATAGGAAATTGGCACTGGCCTGGACAGGCATATTTTCAGTTTTATTAGCACCTGAATAGGCCCACTGTTTTATTTCTTTTAAGGGCAATGCAGGGAAAAGGCCAGTCCCTTTATGCTGCTTTTACTACTGAGAGCATTTGCTTTTCCCTATGCATTTCCAGGCCCTCCATGCTTAATTGCCCACCTGCTCCACTCACTCACCCCCATTTTACCCCTTCATATCCTTCCCCACATACTAGGTCTGGTTGAGGTAGGTCAGGCCCAGGTAACAGCTGTGGTAAATAGTTTTCTGAAATAACTCTAAATAGCTCCTGAAATAGTTTAATGGGTTTGCTTTCCCTGCAGCTACTTTTTACCCTCTGAGAGAGAAATTCTTCCTCTAGCACAACACGGTGAAGAATGTTGGAGAAGTAATTTTTTCATCTTCTTACCTTGAAGACGTCCTGCCATCCCTCCTCCCAGGTGCAGGACACTAAGCTCCACTCCCCATCTTTACATTCTCTTCCTATAGGACTGCCAGACAAAATACAATAAGCCCAGTTAAATTTGAATGTCAAAGAGACAAAAATAATTTTTAAACATAAGTATGTCCCAAATATTGCATGGGACACAGTAATACTAAAAAAACAAAAACAAAAAAAACCCCACCACCACCAAAAAAACTATTCACTGCATCTGAAATTCAAATTTTTTTTAAAGATTTATTTATTTATTTATTTGACAGAGATAGAGACAGCCAGTGAGAGAGGGAACACAAGCAGGGGGAGTGGGAGAGGAAGAAACAGGCTCATAGCAGAGGAGCCTGATGTGGGGCTCAATCTGATAACGCCGGGATCACGCCCTGAGCCGAAGGCAGACGCTCAACGACTGTGCCACCCAGGCGCCCCTGAAATTCAAATTTAACTACATATCCTGCATTAATTTTTGCTAAATTTAACAAAACTATTTCCTTGGGAAAGTGCCTACTGAAGAGAAAAGACAATCATACTGGTAATTTAGGGTTTTTTTTTTAACTGAACAATATAATAAATATATTAAAGACAATTTTTTTCAAGGAAAGAAAAATCAGTACATTAAACTGACCATTTCAAACACACACACATACGTTTTCATTTCTGCATCTTCTCTCTTCAAGGTTTGGTCCCTGAAATTTTTCTTGTTATGTAAAATACATGAAACTGGAATAAGGTGTATAGTTTAGTTCATAGCATTGAACTAATATCAATCTCCTGGCTTTGACAGTGTGCTACAGTTTTATAATTTGTCAACATTAGAGGAAGCAGGGTCAGAAGTATTATGTGAACTTTCCATACTATTTTTGAAAGACTTTTAAGTCTCAAATTATTTCAAAATGGAAAGTTAAAACATCAAAATAAAAACAAAGTCCCATTATTAGAGGCCATTTCGCTGTTGTTACCTGTTCACTGCTACTTTCCACCACAATGCTCCACGAGACAATTACTCTCGACCTCAGCAGCCCAGGAAACCTAGAGAATGGCAAGCAGATCAGAGAGCTCAAAAAATGTTTGGGTTTTTTTTTTTGTTTTGTTTTAAGATTTATTTATTTTAGAGAGAGGGGAGGAGGAGCAGAGGGAGAGAGAGAGAGAATCTCAAGCAGACTCCCCACTGAGTGTGGAGCCTGATGTGGGTTCAATCTCACCACCGTGAGATCATGACCTGAGCCGAAATCAAGGGTCAGATGCTTAACTTACTGAGCCACCCAGGCAGCCCCCAAATATTTCTGTTTTTATTTGTTATGCTTGTTTATTCCTTAGATGACAATGTACTGTTTTAAGTTGCATTAGTTGGTTAATGAGTGCTTCTTTGGTGACAAGATGGTAGGGCCGCCCCCTCACCCCCTGCTTTTTGATTTAAGCTATCCCAGGGTGGGACACAAGAACACCGAGAGCTCTGATTTTACTTTCCTAATCAGATCCAACTCTGTTATTAGTTTTACACCTGTAAGCAATGCCAGGAAGCATTTATTAATGCCCACTCAGAATCATATTCAAAAACAGGAAATGCACATCTGCTCCTGTCAATGCATTTTTACACACTGTCTTACGAAGTTTGGAGTTGTTTGCTAAATGTCAAGCCTTTCTAGCACAGCAGGGAGTTGCAACCCCTCAGAGGTAGCTGGGTACAATATCCATCCCTTAGACACCTGGATTACCCCATATGTTCTCTGATCTCTGATCTTCCATTGTCCAATTCCTGGTTCCTGCTCTTTTTAAGTTGCATAACTTCTATGTCTCAATTCCCTCACCTGGAAAGATGGAGATGATAATATCACAAAGCAGGATTGTGGTGTGGATTAGATAAAATAACATATAAGTAACCATCACACAATAAGCACTTAATAAATGTGCATTTCTTCATTTCCTTCTGTTTCTTGTGGGCCACAGAGCCATCTCCACCATTAAGTACAGATATTAGGGCTTGACAAAAAAACACTTGGTTATAATCCCAAAGCTACACACTGTATGGTCAGCCCAAATGGTACTGTTTCTAAGCTTCATTTTTTAAAACAGTAAGATAATATAAAGCATCTTAATGAACTATAAACAACACATAAACAACACATAAAAATATATTCAGTATTATAAACTCACCAACAGGAAATATGCTGATGGCAGTAAGCCTCAATTAAATATCTCCTGGGTAGTTCTGTCTTTTATAGGAAGTTTTTAAAGAGATGTTTTGCACAATTCAGGTCTCTTGGAAAGTTCCTAGAGCATATTTGGGATGATGCCTTCTTTTTGATTAGTTTACTCCAGTAAACAGAGAGGTGTTCAATGAAAATTTATTATTGCTCATGATAATTAAGATGACAAAGGTACTTCCTACTGATACGTTCATTTTTAAAGGATTGACTCTCTATATTTTACCCTCCTTAACTTCTGCAATCTTATTTAAAGCTATAATAATAATAATAGCAGTAGTAGCAGCAGCAAAGATTTATTGACTACTTACTACATGTCAGACATTATTCTAAGTCCTTTACATGCATTAACTTATTTAATTCTCCCCAAAGCCCTATTATAATGATAATAGCTACTGGTTCTACAGCATTTACTATGTGCCAGAAACTGCTTAAGCACTTTATATGCATTAATTCACGAAAGTCTCACGGCAGATCTGGGATGAAGGTACAATGGTTAATCCCTTTATAGCGGGGAGAAGAAGAGTAAGCTTTAGAGATGTTAGTAACTAGCTCAAAACTACACAGCTCAGCATTGGGCACCGTCAAGGTACTGGAAATAGCAAATGTCGTTCTGTCACTTTTCTTTATCCTTGGCTGTCACAGGTCCTCCTCGATTTTGTGGTTGCCCAACAAAAGAACACTTTACATTGCCTGAAAAGCTCTAATAACAAATATAGCAACCACTAGAAGAGACTTCAAATCACCATCACAGAATTGCTAAAATGATAATATCCTGAATAGGCTTGGTTGGCTTTTGTCGTTCTCGGCATTTTGTTGGTCTCTTATTTGTCTCTGGACGTGTGTGTGTGTGTGTGTGTGTGTGTGTGTGTGAGAGAGAGAGAGACAGAGACAGAGACAGAGACAAAGAGAGAGAGAGAAGGAGGGGAGGGAGGGGAAGGAGGGAATGAATTACAAGAATCTGCTGTAGCCAAAACAGGAATTAGCCAACACACCACGAATGGCAGAGAGGAAAGAACCTGGGTCTTTGATGACACAGTTGAGCAGCTGAACTAACCAGTTCTGGAATCACCATATCTCTCTTATATTAGCAATAGTCTTATTGTGCAAGCAGTTTTCAGTTTGGGTTTCTATACATAAAGCTGAAAATACATTAACTACATGCATATTTCCTCTCATATTTCTGTTTCTACTTCAACTTTCTTGTAGTGATGTACTCTCCAGAGATATACAGACCACACATGCGTACACACACACACACACACCCCCCTCCCAGGAGGTACCACTATCAATCAGTGTGTTACCAAACAATCTCTAAATCTCAGTGGCTTAGAACATCAAACATTTACTTCTTGCTCATTCCTCTTGCCTGTGTCTGTTATGAATTGGCCCCTTGTCATAATCCCTCTGAGACCAAAGCTGATGGAGAACATGAACTAAAAAACGGCATGTCACTATGGCAGGAGGAAAAGAGAAGTCCAGAGGATCTCATTCTGGCCAATGAATGCCCCAGCCCAGAAGTGGCACACATCATTTCTAGATTTTCATTTTCATGGCTAGAACTAGTCACACAACCCCATCCAACCTCAGGAGGGCCAGGAAATGCAATGAGACCATGTGCCTGGAAGGAGAACTAGAATAGCACTAAAGACTACCGATGCTTACAAGTTACTGGAGGCAACTCCCTAAATGCATATTCATCTGTGGAGGGGAAATGGGGCATAGAATGTTCCTGTGGGATTCTTTTTTTTCTTTTCTTTTCTTTTCTTTTCTTTCTTTCTTTCTTTCTTTCTTTCTTTCCTTCTTTCTTTCTTACCGTGTACCTTTTTAGCATTTGGATTTTTTTAAGCCTTAAAAGACTGAAGTATAATACATGAAGATAAGTGCATAAATCATAAATGTACAGGTCAATGGATTATCATCATCACCCAGATGAAGAAATAACACATTGTCTGCATCCCAAAAGCCCCCACATTGTGATCCCTCTAATTTCTACTTATATCCTTCCAACCAAAGTTATCCTAATTTTTCTGGTACCTCTGAATCCCTTTTGCCCATTCCCCACCCCCTCCCCCAACCTGCCTCCCCTCTGGCAACCACCCGTGTGTTTTCTGTATTTAAGAGTCTGGTTTTTTGTGTTTTTTAGATTCCGTATATAAGTGAAATCATATGGTATTTGTCTTTCTCTGTCAGACTTACTTCACTTAGCATAAAAGTTATTTTGATTTTTAATTCCATAGATTAAAAATTTTTTAAAAAGAAATATTTACAGATTTATCATCACAGAAGGAAAAGAGGCACATGACATCCAAGCTGTTAGTTTGGATCGCAGAAAGTTACAGGAGGTGAAGAGTGGGTAGAGATGTAGGTGGACCCAAGGAGAACTGGATTCTGAGACTTGTAGGATGTAAGGTTCTGTGGGTGGAGGAGAGGGTACCTGCCCCATGCACGCCTCAGGGTGTCAGGACCTCTGATGATGTGGTATACGGCTCTCTGGAACTTATCACCAGACTTCTTGGCTTTGAAACCTTGGGACCTAGGCTGAAGCGGACTGAATGGCTTCTTGGTGGTAGCTATGCTTGTCACAACTGGCCCTGGGAAACAAGACGGAGGAAGTGACAGAACCACCCAGGACTATAAGGACCAGGTTCCAGTCCATTTCTGTGAGCCCTGGGATTCCAGTTCTATACAATGGGGAGGTAGTAAGGGTAGTGGTGGTGGTGCTAAGCGTCCCAATAATAACTGCTTTGGAACGTCCTCCCAGCTAGGGAGGTAAGGACACAAAGCTGGATATAATTTAGTTTAAAATACAAAAGCACATCACGATTCTTGCCCCTCTGCCAGGTGGGCTGGGAATGCACACTTGTCTTCACAATGCAGTTCTACCTTCCTCTGTTGTTGAAGTCCAGTCTGTCTAAAGCAGCAGAGCTTTCTTTGAAGCCCTGGCGCCAATTCCACTTCCGAATGTGTACCGCTGCCCTGAAGAAAAGTGGCGAGAGGGCACCTATCGAGTGCATCACTCAGGGTTTAACCATGAAGCCCATATATGTATGTATGTATGTACGTGTATCTATGACTGAAAAATATATAGTGAATTATTAGGAACGGACTTGCACAATTACGGAAGCCTTACCAGGCACTCTCCACAAGGTTGTCTTGACCAATGTTGGCGCTTGAAATCCGCAAGGCAGTCAAGAAGGGAAACTCACGAGGGAAGGCTAGAACCCCCATAAGCAGGACCTGGAACACCACGTGGGCTGCCTGAAACCCACGTCCTGTTTGTTCCTCTTGACCTTCTCGATGAAGGGACCCTGCAGAAGCTGAGGCCCTGTGTCACACTGCTGAACAAGGATACATCCGCCATAGGATGCAGAGAAACTAAAAGAAGCGAGACCCAGTGGTAAGGGAGGGTAACCCCGGGCCCACCAGCAGCTTCACCTGAACATGAAGGCGGTGATCAGCAGGCAGCGCTTGCAAGCAACGGGATGGCAATCGCCCCGTGCCTCCTTCCAACTCTCGCGAGAGAATGTACCTTGGCGCTCATACTAACCTGAAACACAGGAGGGAAAGGAATCCTGGGAAATGTAGTCCAGCCTGACCAAGTAGGCAGATTATAAAGCCATCACCGTGACCACTGAGTGAGCTTCGTTAAAGGCACAGATCGTGGAACGTATTTCGGGAAGTGAGTTTGGTCTTTAAACCAATACTATGTTTCCTGTTCCCTCCTCCCCCAGCTGCTTTCTCTTCCTCTTGGTGGATCCCCCACTTATGTTAGTCCATGTCTTCTGAGAGGCAGTTACCAAGATCCGTTAAAAGTGCAAGAAATTTATTAGGGGAAATGCTTGAAAGAAAGAGGGGAGGAAGCCGGGAGAGGCTTGAAAAACCATCAGACTCTCATGCAAGTTTGACCCCAGGGAGGAAGTGTTATAGATGGCAATGCAATTGTAAGTTTGGGCAAACCTTCCGGCCAGAAGAGCCCCGTACTTCCCACCGAAAGGCTTGCCTTCGTATCCTGCTGTGCCTGGTGACCACGGGAGCAGCCAGGGGATGCGGGCCTGTGGAGAAGCTTGGTGAGGGATTTCAGAGCACAGCCCTGGGCCCTTGGTCAATTGCATTCCTGGCAGTAGGCGATTTGGGGGCTCTTCTAATGACTGCTATCCTGCTTCATTCTCATTTCTTACTGTAGTCAAGACTCAGACTCAGTCCCACCTTCCTTTTTTGTTGGAGTGTGAAAAATAACTAAATTAGGGCCAGGTGTCTTCTTGCTGGCCGCTCTTTTGTCCTGTGACTGATTTTCATTCAGCCAGGACAAGCTTTGCCAGGAGTAGATGTCGGGGGATATTTGGAGGTGAAGGCAGTTTGGGCGTGTCTAAATGCAGGAAGATGGAGTTGCTGATTGGCAATACAATTGGTCTAACCTTAGGGCATTTCATTAAAGTGTGTGGCTAAGTATTAAACAGTTCTGATCCTTGGGATTTATTACACATTTCTTAAGAAAAAAACAGAACCAATGAAGTGTTCAGCTGTGAAGGGGGACTTCTGGGATTAGCTAGAGATAGGGATTCGGAAAATATAGGTCGAAGCGTTTTCTGCAGTCTTATTCCTATTCTCTTGAGAAATCAAATGTAAGCATCTGTAACAAATGAATGTAATGAAATGGAAATAATTTTTGCCTAGGCAATGAAAAGTTGATTGTTAAATTGTTAACTCCTGGAAGGCAAGAGTTGTTTTTCTTAATCTGTGTGACATTTAGTGGGTGTCTGTATAGAACAGGACTCAGTTGCTCTTCAATGGTGAGTCTATTGAATTTTGAGCTTGTTTCCCATATTTGCATAACAGCAAAAATAAATAAATTTATGTTGATCATGTGTAGGCAGGGGTGGGTGGAATGAGGCCCGGCCTTACCACAACCTGCTATTACTATCTCATGTTTATAGCAAACAAACCCCACTTTTGCAATAAATGCAAATTGCACCCATCTTATTCTATTCAGAAGTGTTCACTAGAGATTTTTCTGATCAAGCATACAGTCCCTATCATGATTACTCATCTATGCAAAGAATGGAGTCTAAGTTGCCCTGCCGACCCCAGTTCTCGATTTCCTGGCCTATGGGTCAAATTATGCACTTTTAATGAGCGTTCATATCATTTTCTCATTGAAAATACTAGAAGCTGATTTGCTAGATCACTGAAGCCTGTCCTGATGTCTAATAAGTATTTGAAAAGGATCATCAAGAAATCATCTCTCTTCCAGTCTACCCACTTACCAGGAAAAACAGAGAGGTAGACTGCTTTGTTTTTTGTTAAGCCAGGCCAGTGGGAAACAACAATTCTTTCTGATTCCCATTCCCTGGAGAGCGTTCCTTTTGCAAGTTTACAGATGAATAAACCTCACATTCTAATTAGGACCCATCAGCCTCCTAATCAGCTCACACGGTACTGAAAAGCAGCCCTCTATTAGTAGTTTCTGGCAGGGGCACTCACTGTCTTGAAAGAACCTGTTTTCTCCTAATTTAGAGCAGTCCCCTGGGTTTAGTGATGTTTGCGTGTTTGCGGGAGCTTGGCAAATAGTCTCTTCTGACACACTGCCGTTGTTGGCAGCTTCACACCAGGATCCTCACCAGGGCTGACGCCTGAGAAATGAATTCATTAATGTCTGCCAGGCAGGGTCCTCTGCTGTTCTAGCGGTATCAGGGACTGGGACCCAGAACACGACGCTGGAACCCATCCTGGAAGCCTCGGTGTTGGATGGCTTGGAAAACAAGCCTTTATATCTTTCTCACGGATAGGGATGTTGTTGTGGGGAGAGAATTCTTGAGACGTTGTGTGGTGCAACTTCGTAAGTTTAAGTAGCACGGGGACAGGGCCCCTGAGCAGAAAGAGCTGCACTTTTTGCTGTATGAAGCTGAGGGTTATATGCTTAGTGTTGGGGGGGGAGGTGGGATGTGCAGAGAGTATTAGATCATCAATGTCTTCTTCAAATTTCTACCCATAAACTAAACTTTTGCAAGATTTCTCTGGTGCTTATCATTCAGTTTGATATTGATTATTGGTCAGATGTACAGGCAGTCATGAGATCCTTTAAGAATGCAGCAACAAAGCTACAGACGTAGTGAAAAGAAGGGGCACATGCACCCCAGTGTTCATTGCAGCAATGTCCACAATAGCTGAACTGTGGAAAGAGTTGAGATGCCCTTCAACAGACAAATGGATAAAGAAGATGTGGTTCACACACACAATGGAATATGACTCAGCCATCAGAAAGGACGAATACCCACCATTTGTATCCACATGGATGGAACTGGAGGGGATTATGCTAAGTGAAATAAGTCAAGCAGAGAAAAACAGTTATCATATGGTTTCACTCATATGTGGAACATAAGGAATAGCATGGAGGACCACAGGGGAAGGGGGGGAAACTGAATGGGAAGAAATCAGAGAGGGAAACAAACTATGAGAGATTCTGGACTCCAGGAACCAATATGTTGGCTAACTGAACATAATAAAAACCAAAAAATAAAAAAATAATAAAAAAAAGAATGTAGCAACCAGCATGTATTTGATCCTCATTGGAACTAGGCAGGCTATTGGTCAGCCTTCTGGGCTAAAGGTGAACATTTTCCTTCTCCTATCCCTTGTCAATATTTCTCTTTACATGATGTCTGTTGAGTTTCATGTTTCATAACAAGGCCCAACAATTTTGCCTGTAGAAAGTCTCTCACAGCTGCCTCTTTCTCTCCAGGCTTAATATTCTGCTAGGTTGTACTGGTAAAGCCATCCCAGCTGGCAAATAGCTACTGGCGAGTGCTTCCCTCACCCCAGGCCAGCCCTTCCCCACTCATCTGGGATCCAGCGCACCAGGGGTTAATATGCCAGTCGTTGGGAGCTCCAGGAGCGTCAGAAAATCTGCTCTCTCTAGGTGCTTACCACCTGTAGTGGGGTGAAAACTGTCCCCCAAAGATGTGAAGCCTGTGATAGATAGCTTACTTTAAAAGGCAGACCTGTGAATGGCGAAGGATGGAATCCAGGTGAAGATCTTGAGACCGGGAGCTTTTGTTGGGTTATCTGGGTGGGCCTAAGTGCAATCACATCTCCCCCTATCAAAGGGTGGCAGAGGGAGATTTGATAGATGTCACAGGAGATGATGAGAAGAAAACAGATTCGAAGATGCTGGCCTTGACATTTGGAGGGACAGAGCCGCACGCCAGAGCAAGCCAAGCCAAGCCACCAGAAGCTGAATGAGGCAGGACCAGATCCTCCCTGAAAGCCTCGGAAGAGGAAGAGCACGTGGCTCTGCTGACACCTTGATTTCAGACCTCTGGTTTGCAGTACCTTGAGACAGTGTGTTACTGTTGTCTTAAGTGCCCGAGTTAGTGGTAACTTGTTACAGCAGCTCCAGGAAAGGAAAGCACCACCTCTCACCTGGTTCACATCAGCCTCACAACTGACCTCTTGGGGTCTGATTCTTCTCTTTAATCCATCCTGTGCATTGCATTTTTCTTGACTCCTCTGAGTGGTTTCAAAAACTCTCTATAAAGTTTTGGTCCTTTCGTACTGAAACAGCTTTAGTTTCCATTAGTAATAATAACAATCAGCATAGTCACTCTGTGGAGTGCTTTTGCTGTGCTGAGCACTTTACAGAAAGCATCACCTTTCCTCCTTGTAACAACACACTAAGGTTGGCATTATTATCCTTGCTTTACAGACAAGGAAACCAAGGCCCAAAGAAATTAAACATTGATCCGTGTGAGTGGCAGTCAGATGGGCACGCTTGTGTTCTCAGCCTCCTACTGTAGTGCTCAGTGTGTCTCCCGCCCAGGACACTAGCCGGGCTGAGAGCCTTGTTCTCGCATTTCTTTGTCAAACACCCACCACCCTTCCAGATTCAGTGTCTGTGCCACCGTGTCCAGGAAACTCTCTTAAATGCCCATCCCTCGCCTGCCTGCCTGAATTCCCTGTAACTTGTAGGTAGAATCTATTCTTCCTACCTAGAATCTAGTCAGTCAAATTATAGAAATTTGATTCTGCTTTGTATTTTTTAAAATTCAAAACACTGTAGTGGAAAAAAGTATACCATGTAGAGAAAGATCTTAAAAATACAAACCCAAAGCACCCTACTCAATGATTCCTGACTTGGATTCACTGATTCCTATTGCGGAGACCGTCTCCTAATTTTATTTTGAAAAAGATTTATTTATTTATTTTAGCGAGAGAGAGAGCACGGGGGCGGGGGGAAGGGCAGAGGAAGAGGGAGAAAGAAACTCAAGCAGACTCTGATCTGAGTGCAGAGCCCTGATCCCCTGACCCTGAGATCAGACCTGAGCTGGCACCAAGAGTCAGACATTTAACCAACTGCACCACCCAGATGTCCCTCTCCTAATTTTAAATAGAAATAACTCACTGTTTGGGCAACGTGGCCAGTTAGAACTTCCCTGGCTGTGTAGATACCCCAGTGGCACATCTGTGGTATTATCTAGAAAATCTGATCCCCATGTAGATGTTCTATCAGTCTAGAGCCCCACTGTTCCACTGAAACATGATGTGAAAACCAACGCAAGCTGTTCATGTCACTTAAACATTTTCTAGTAATCCGTCTTGGCGCGGCAGACGCTGTGTAGCATTGCTGTTACTCTCAGGGTAGAACAGTCGATAGAGGGTGCACATATGCAGAGAAATAAAACCTTTAACTTGGAGAAGCAAAACCATAGTCCAACGAAGCATCGTCAGCATCACCAGCAGCAGCAGCGGCCACCACCACCACCAGTACCTACACATGGGCAACAAGCCAGCAGCCCAAATGAAGGCTTGACTCTTGACCTGAAGGATTTTAGGAAACCAGGAGAGAAGACCTTCACCCAACGTAGCTGCCTCTTTGTGGGCAATCTTCCTCCTGACATCACTGAGGAGGAGATGAGGAAACTATTTGAGATAGAAGGGAAGGCAGGCGAAGTCTGCATTCACAGGATAGGGCTTTGGCTTTATCTGCTTGGAAACACGAACCCTAGCAGAGATTACCCAAGCAGAGCTGGATCACGTGCCACTCCGTGGAGAGCAGCTGCGCGTGCACTTTGCCTGCGATAGTGCATCCTTTCTGGTCTGAAACCTACCTCGGTATGTTTCCAATGAACTCCTGGAGGAAGCCTTTTCTGTGTTTGGTCAGGTGGAAGGGGTGGGCTGAAGTCACCGTGGGTGATGGAGGAAGGCCCTCAGGAAAAGGCATTGCTGAATTCTCAGGGAAGCCAACGGCTCAGAAAGCTCTGGATAGGTGCAATGAAGCTTCCATCCTGCCAACTACATTTCCTCGGCCCGTGACAGTGGAGCCCATAGACCAGTTGGATGACGAAGAGGGACTTCCAGAGAAGCTGGTTATAAAGAACCAGCAATTTCACAAGGAGCAAGACAGCCACCCAGATTTGTGCAATGAGGCTCCTTTGAGTATGAGTAGGCCATGCGCTGGAAGGCACTCACTGAGGTGGAAAAGCAGCAGAACCAAGTGGACCTCAACATCAAAGAAGCTGGTGAGAAGCTGGAGATGTAGATAGAGGCTACTCGCCATGAGTGCCGGGTCATGCTAATGAGACTGGATTTGATGAGGCGTCTAGAAGAACTTTGGAAGATGGAAGAGTTGCACAACCAAGAAGTGCAGAAAGGAAAGCAGCTGGAGCTCAGGCAGGAGTTGGAGCGCAGGTGCATGAGGAAAAGATGCGGCCGCGGTAGGAAGGATTCAAGGGAACATTCCCTGATGCAAGAGAACAGGAGATATGGTGGACCAGATGGCTATGGGAGGTGCTATGGGCATCAACAACAGAGGTGCCACGTCCCCTGCTCCAGTGCCAGCTGGTACCTCAGCTCCTCCAGGACCTGCCACTATGATGCCAGATGGAACCTTGGGATTGACTCCACCACCAACTGACCACTTTGGCCAGGTTGCTACAATGGAAGACATTGGGGCAATTGGTGGAACCCCTCCTGTGTTCAACCATGCAGCATCTGGAGCTGAATTTGCTCCAAACATCGCCAATACTAATAAAAATTTCAGTTTTTAAAGTTTCCCCAAAACCTTAAAAGAAGAGCCCTTTTTGGACAAGCCAGAATTCTGCCCTGGAGAAGTGTTGGGAGTACCTCCCAATCATTAGGTCTTCCTTGCCTGTACTACTCTAAGGGCGTATGCTGGAGGCTGAGGGTAAGGGAAGGGTGATATTTAACAAATCAGTTCCATGTGGCATATCTTTGAACTAATCGATTCTGTGTGGTGCGTTGCTGAAGTCTCATGTGATGGTTGAGGGCCTGGGCGTGGGGGGAACCATGGCAAAATGGATCCAGTTAGAGCCCCCATTCATCTTGATCATTCCATTCTTTGTCCAGCCTGTTCTGTTTGCTTTCTCATCTTTTTACCCCCCAACCCCAGAGACACTGCCACATACACTGCCACATACACCACAAAAGCACACATCCCCCCAATGACCTTAGCCCTGTTGCCCCATTCATGCGCAGGTGGGGATTCAGGCAACTGGCCACAGAGGTCACGGACAACAGACATACGATTGTTATATCCATTATATTATCCCTTTGTGTCCTAAGGAAGACATTCTCTCTTAGACATTTTCATTTTAGTGTATCTTTAGAAAACCTTGTGCTAAGTTGCCTCCATCTTTCTTCCTGGGGTAAGGACAGCCCAGGAACTGCCCTTTTGTGTTGATGATGTTGCTGTTCTTGATAGGCCTGGGACAATCTTGGGAACAGGGTTGCTGTGTGCTGAAGGTCAGACAGTAGCTCTTAGCCTTGCCTATCTTAGGTAGTTATGCTATCCATTTTTTTTTTATTGGTGCACCATGTTTGATTTATCCCTGATTTCTTTGGAGTTTTTCTGAGAAATGGAGCAGTAATGCAGTATCAACTTATATGCCTTAGAATTTTTTTTTCTAGTAATCGTGTTTTAAAAAGTAAAAAGACACAAGTGAGATTAGTTTTATTTTATGTAACCCAATATATCTAAAACCTTATCATTTTAACATGTAATAATCAATATAAAAATCATTACATCTTACCTTCTTTTTTTTTTTCTATCAAGACTTCAAAATATGGAGTGAAATACACCACATGGAAATTCGGATGAGCCGAATTTCGGGTGCTCAACAGCTGCATAGCAGAGAACACAGCTCTAGAATCACTTACAACTTTTTTAGAAAGCTACATTTCCAAGTTCTGTTCTTCTGATAAATATCTACTTTAAAGACAACAAAACAAGATGTTTTTTCTTGAGGTGTATTTCCTACTCACTGTCAAAAATTAAGAAATGCAGAAAATCACAAAGAATAAAACAAAACTCCCCAGTATTCTAGGTCCAGGGTTATCTTCCTAAGCATACCTAAAAATATATAAATTAGAAAAATTAGAATCATTCTGTCAATACTATTTTGTAATGTTTTGGCTCAGAAATATAGCCCTTCCCTGAAGTCTTGAGGTTGTCCCCTGTGTGTTGGTTTTCTAAGTAGAGTTTTAAAAAAAATTTATTTATTTGAGAGAGAGAGGGGGAGCACACGTGAGTGGGGGGGGTGGCAGAGGGAGAGGGAGGGAAGCAGACTTTCCGCTAAGTACAGAGCCTGTTGCAATGTGGGGCTCTCCCCATGACCCCGAGATCATGACCTGAGCCAAAATCAAGAATCGGTCCTTAACCGACTGAGCCACCAGGTGCCCCTCTGAGTAGATTTTAAACCTAAAAGACAGGGGTCATATTTCATGCCATTTCTACATACCTCAGAGAATATGAACGGGTACATGGAACTCACTCAGTAAACACTTGAATGGACGAGGAAAATGTTAATGAATTAACGAATATTTATTGAGTGGGAGTGGCTTCTCAGACTTCTTAGGTAACAATAAGCTGGATTTGAGGATTGGCTAACCCCAAAAGAATATCTCACTCTGGCTTGGAATAATCCTCTGAACTTGAAGATAAGAGCTTGCTACTTACTAGGAGTTAAACATGGGGTGATCCATTCAAGCCCTCCTGGCCTCATTTTCCAACTGTGTAGGTGAGAAATGTGTGCTTGCCTGCCTTATTATTATCATTGATTCTCTCAGCTCTGCCAGGGCTACGTGAGAACAAAATGTCATAGTATACGCAACAGCGCTCTACAAAATAAGAAGGTGTGTTATCATTCTTCTTTCTAACCTTGCTACCCAGTGTGAAACGTGCTCTGAATACGCAAAAAAATTGGCCCCAGCCACTGACTGCATCCACTTCTTGGGAAGGTTACAGACTCCAAGTCGTCAGGATTTCTATTCCTTTTAAATGATTATGCTTTACTAGTATGTAGTTTCTCCTAGAATGTTAACCATATTTACACTGGTTTCTTGAAGTTAGTTTGAGTGCTCACTGCTAGTCCTTGACCCCCTTAAATCACGACTTTCTTATTCAAATTTTTGTATGCTTTGTGAATATCTTAAGTAGTTGTCGTAGAAAACAATGTGGTGTGGTAAATCTAATAAGTCTTTAATGTCTGAAGTATACATATTTTTTATATTGGAGTTGACAGACAAAATACAGGATCTCACTTAAACTTGAATTTCAGATAAACAATAAATATATTTGTAGGATAAGTATGTACCAAATATTACACGGGACATACTTATCCTAAAAACACATACATTATTTATCTGAAATTCAAATCTAACTGAATGTCATATCTTTTTTTTTTTAAAGATTTTATTTATTTATTTGACAGAGAGAGACAGCCAGTGAGAGAGGGAACACAAGCAGGGGGAGTGGGAGAGGAAGAAGCAGGCTCTTAGCAGAGGAGCCTGATGTGGGGCTTGATCCCAGAACGCCGGGATCACTCCCTGAGCCGAAGGCAGACGCTTAACGACTGTGCCTCCCAGGCGCCCCTGAATGTCGTATCTGTGTTTTTATTTGCTCACTATTTGAGAATAGAATTCTTGGGTTATAATCTTTTCCTCTCAAAACTGAGAATAATGCACCATTATCTTCTAAACAGCACTGTGGAATCTAATTTTTGTTTTTATTTGGGCAACTTGTCCCTTTTCCCCCTTCTGAATACCTTTAGGGAATTTTCTTTATTTTTGCGGTATAAAATATTTTTAAGGACATACGGGAATTTCAGGCCTTTCATTGAGGCTCTAATAAGGTTTCTACGACTCCTGAAATTATATTGCATATCTGGTACCTAATCTTCCTGACTTAAACTTTTCTATCCCTCCTCTTTCTGTCTGATTCTCAACTTTTTGAGGGTACCCGTGGTGTATTTGTAGCTCTGAATCTGTAAGCCGTAGCACAGTGAGAAAGAGAGAGAGTTGTAGAAACGTTGGCTAAGAGATCAAATGGATAAATTGGGACTGTTAGGACCGGCCACACATTTTTCAAAGTCCTGCGTACAGTGTAGCTAAGTCAATGCACACTGGTTATCGAACAATATGAAGATAAAGATAACCTCCCTAACGACAGTTCTCTAACATAAGGAACACTCTTGAGAATAAAGGGACAGACGCTGGTTTCAAGGGAAGGGGAGATGAAAATAGTCTCCATTCCTGGTAGGGAGAGGAGATGGAGAAAAAAATGTAATTAAGAATTGTAGCCTAATAGGCTTTTATTTTTTCAGAGGCAGAGGGGAAACTCCTGTTTCATTTTGTCTCCCTTGCCGAAAGGCCCAGGAGTATGAGAAAGTCATTTTTCCCACTTTCTAGTGAATGGCAGCCAGTTGCCCCCACTGTGTGGCAGAGCAACATTCCAGCTCTTGAGAGCCCTGGGATTAGGGCCGGACAGATTGCCCCAAGAGAGGGGTGTGAAAGGTGACTGACTTAGGAGGCCATCAGCATGTTGGGAGGAAGCGAAATGCCCTTTGATGTCAGGCTACAGCCCTGAGTCAGAGACCTCAGTCCCAGTCTCAGACCTCTAAGACCAAAACATAGGGTGGATTTTACTGGGTAGCTCAGCTCTGAGATCTGCAGCCTCTAAAGGGTGGAGAGCTCAGCTCCCCTTCACTTTATTACCAGCCTCTCCCCTTTACCGTGATTGTAGCAAATAACTCACACTAGCCACGCAGTTCTGTAAATTCTGTGAATAAGACTTTCCTTGACTGCTTAGACTTTGGCACCAACTCATTTGGGGGGGGGGGAGCAATAAAAATATTCTTTTTTAAAAAAGATTTTTAAGTCATCTCTACACTCAGTGTGGGGCTCAAACTCACAACCCTGAGGTCAAGAGTCACATGCTCCACCAATGGAGCCAAACGGGCGCCCCTTAAAAATAAATGTTCTTTAAATGATCAAATCTTAGCTGTTGACCTCAGTCAGATTTAGGGGGATTCTGAATTGGTTC
The DNA here is from genome assembly GCF_024610735.1 of Ursus americanus. Lineage (NCBI taxonomy): Eukaryota > Metazoa > Chordata > Mammalia > Carnivora > Ursidae > Ursus > Ursus americanus. The sequence goes on from NC_142158.1 coordinate 19,273,188, forward strand.
CCAACTGCCTTACATTCCTTCATCAGCTTATCATTTCTTCCATCATGTGAATATCCCATGGCATCTGATTTCCCATGAGATGCAATCCTTTAAGAATTAAGCAACTATGGTAACAACAGCTAAGCTCCCAGTTTTCTAGAATTCCATCCTGGAGTTATCTTCTTACACCGAGCTTGAGGGGCTCCTGGGTTAAGCGTCCAACTCTTGATTTCAGCTCAGGTTTTGATCTCAGATTCATGAGTTCAAGGCCCTGTTGGGCTCCATGAGGGGCATGGAACCTACTTAAAAAAACAAAACAACAACAACAACAAAACCAAACTGAACTTGAGCTCGGCACCATCTTGTATACTAACACTTAGATATTGGTTGCAACCCTGGAAGGTCCCAAGACCCTCTTGTGATTAGAAAGATGGAGTGACTTTAAGGGCCAAGAGGGAAAGGTCTCCCACTCTTAGGGCTGTGTCACCCCTCTTCCGGATGAAGTAAGATAAGATCAAGTCCTTGAGCAGCACCACTACCGGTTTGTGAATTTGAGTATGGGAAAGTCACACTAGGGCTTTTCAATAGGCCTGCGTGTGTATGTAGGTCTATATATAGGCACGTAATACAACATTGATAGCTATGAGTTAGAAATCACGGAAATGAGCTACACAACTGGAGAAACGGATCAGACCCAGTATGGCGTCTTTTATCTTGCCTCTAGAAATCTGCCTTCTTCAGAACCAAAGTCTTGGCATTTCTAAGCATTTATTAAAACTCTGCTGCTTTCTTGAATTAAGAGATTTGTCCTGGAGAAGACAACAAGGAAGGCGCCAGTCCCTGCCAGCTTGGAGATGGCTGGCAGCATTTAGGAGAACTTATAGTGATGTAGGGCAAAGAGGCTATTTCTGACTCATGGGACTAAGTCTTACCTTGTGTGGAACATCATTTAAAGTATAATATTTTAGCATGCAATTCCAGGTCATGGAGGACCCATTATTCTATGCCTGTTATCTGGAGGGGCATGGCCTCGGTGTAATGGCATCATGAATATGCATGAAGGGAGGTCAAGCAGATGGCTCTGACATTAGGAAGAAATAAAATTCATCTTTAATGGATTTGACCATAGCTCCTATAAGCAGGCACCCCAAAGTAACATAAATACACACGATAAAATATGTGTAGGTGAGTTTTGTGATTCCTTCACCTTGTTAAGTGGAGTAAGTAATTTGCTACTTGATCAGAAGTGGGAGAGAATGTGTGCATTATCTCATGGCCCCAGACCACTTTAGCATTGCCTGTTCCCTCTCTTCCCCTTTCCATTCCCCATGATTGATTCCGTTGAGAGTAAAGTAATTGAGGAGCAGAAAACTGCTGAATTTGGGGGAAACATCATTTGGGGTTTTTTATTCCAGGAATTATTGTAGATGGTACTGAAGAATCCTTTCAAAGCTGGGGATGTGGACGATCCTGGCAAAGTCAATTCTTGAAACAAGAATTTGAACAGAGGAGAGATTGGACAGGCTAAGAGAAAGCAGCTGGGGCTGGTGTTGTCCAGAGAAGGTCGTCAAGTTTTGGGAAATCACAGTGTGGCCATAGCGATCGGAAGAGATGGCCTGGCGGAAGGGAAATGCTAGGCAGTGTCTGAGGTCTGGGCAAGAGGGCTCATATGCAGAGCCAGTTCTGGATTGCAGGTGGGTTTGAAGTACCAAAATATGATTGGGCACAAGGAGGAAACCAAACTGTCTTGGCTGGTTTCTACAGCAGAGGATACCCACTGACGTGAGAGGACGATCTGATGATGAAAAGCAAGGCCCTGCAGGGAACCTAAAGACATCTGGATGGGAATCCAGGCATGCGAGGTGCATTGGGAACCCAGAACAAATGATGGGGTAGCAGAGAGGCAGAGGCAGACAGAAAATGCTTGTGTTCCGGGAACAGTGTGCAGACATGGCATGCCTAGGTGGGGGCACAGAACCCTATGATGCAGAAACGGAGAAAGCTCGGTCAGCAGCAAGATGATAATAATACCAATGACCACATGAGCAAACATGAGTAACCGTAGCTAACACCTACTGAGTCATTACCATGTACTGGCCTAAGTGCTCGATCCTTCCATGTATGGAGGCCTAGAGAGACAAAGTATATGGTCAAGGTGACACGGAGCCAAGCGGCAGAGCTGGGATCTGAGTGCAGGTTGTCTCACTGCCGACCTCATAAACCTCCTCCTTCTTGGATGGCTCCTAATAGAAGCTCCTTCTCTGAGGTTCTGGGAAGGCCTGGCCCCACAGCAGAGACACGTACAGGTAGACATCAAAAGCAGATCAGGGTTCTGCCAAAAGTAACATAAATATCAAGTCAGCTTACGTAAAAAAGACCGTAACCTAAAAACCCCCTGAAAAGTCATCTCTCCACCGTGCTCAAGATTGGCGAGGATCTTTATGGAAATCTATTTCTGTTTTGAGGTTATACAGAAAGCGATTAAAATATGAAGCGAGATATTGCTGGGGACTATGTGAGGTGGGTTGTGGGCTGAATTGTGTCCTCCTAGAAGATATGTTGAGGTCCTAATCCCCAGTAAACGGCAAATGTGATCTTACTTGGAAATAGGGTTTTTGCAGATGCAGTCGAGTTAAGATGAGGTTCTAATGAGTTAGGGTGGGCCCCAAATCCAACAACATGACCTTATGAGAGAGATTTGGGAGCACACAGATACACAGAGGGGAAGGCTGTGCGAAAGGGAGGCCGAGATTGCACTTGTGTTGCCATAAACCCAGGAACCCCAAGGACTGGCAGCAGCCACTCGAACCTGGAAGACGCCAGGACGTAATCTCCCCCGAGACTTCAGAGGGAACAGGGTGCTGCTGACACCTTGATTTCAGATCTCTTGCTTCCAGAACTGTGAGAGAATAAACTTCTGTTGTTTTCGCCACCTCGCTTGTGGTCACTTGTTACCACGGCCCTGACGGGCAGGGGTGACTTGATAAAATCTTCTCTTTTTTCTTTTTCTTTTTTTTTTTTTTTAAAGATTTTTATTTATTCCAGCAAGAGAGTGAGAGAGAAAGAGAGAGACAATGAACAAGGAGAGGGGCAAGGGGAAGGGGAGATGGAGAAGCAAAAGCAGACTCCCCGCTGAGCAGGGAGCCTGATGCAGGGCTCGATCCCAGGACTCCAGGATCATGACCTGAGCCGAAGGCAGATGCTTCACCGACTGAGCCGCCCAGGTGCCCCGATAAAATCTTCTTGAAAGTAATTCAACAAATGTATCAAAACATTAAATATTTATATTCTCGGGATTCCTATTTCTTTTTTTTTTTTTTTAAGATTTATTTATTTATTTTTTAGAGTGGGCACGCACATGGTGTGGGGAGGGGCAATGGGAGAGGGACAGAGAGAATCCCCAGCAGACTCCTGGCTGAGCGTGGAGCTCTACACCGGGCTCGATCTCACGAACCTGACGTCACAACCTAAGCCAAAACCAGGAGTTGGTTGCTTAACTGACTGGACCACCAAGGCGCCCCAGGATTTCTATTTCTAATACTCTAGCCTAAAATGCTGTTTATAGATTGAGATGCAGAAAAGCTTTCTTCATAATTAGTTGTTGCGTTATGTATATTTTTCAAAAGGAAACCACCCAGTAGCCAATAAGGAGGAATGATTAAATAGACTATGGTATACCTGCAGGGGAGAATGTTATACAACCATTAAGACATTTTAAAAACAGTTTTCAGTGATATGGGAAAATATGTTTTATGATGTTAAATGAAGAAAATCAAGAAATAAAATATTCCATTCAATACCATTGTAATTCCATTAAAACAGGCACAGGCAGAAACCAGAAGGAAATACGTCAAAAGATTAATGGTGATTATCTCTGGGTTTTGGGACTACGGGTGACATTTTTTTTCTTTACGTCTTTTGGTATTTTGAAAATTATCTGTAATAAGCATATATTACTTTGTATAATGAGAAAAAAAGTGCTTGTAAGGAAAACTTACAGGAATTGTTATTCGAGGGTTACAAAGGAAGGGTCAAGTGAAAAGTTACCTGCAAAAAATAGACATGCGTCATTGTTATTTACAGTGATAATATTATAGAGGCAAATTTTTTAAAAGTTTTTTTTATTTATTTGACACAGAGAAAGAGACAGAACAGAGAGAACGAGCGGGGGGAGCTGCAGGCAGAGGGAGAAGGAGAAGCAGGCTCCCTGGGAGCCCCACACAGGGCTCGATCCCAGGACCCTGAGATCATGACCTAAGCCAAAGGCAGGCCCTTAACTGCCCGAGCCACCCAGGTGCCCCGGGGTAAATGGTTTTTAATGTCAACAATATTAATGATGCTTAGGGTTACTCAGAGGTTTATAGCACCTTACAGGGCTTATAGCCTGCAAAACATTTTCATCTGACATGTCACTCTCATTTGATGAGTTAAAAAGACTAGGGATTGTTATACTTATTTTCTGGAGGATGCTGAATCCTGAGATGCTGGTGGAATTGGGTACTCCAGGATTGCAGCTGGCCTCGGGTAACCGCAGTGTGGCCTGAGTTCTGCTCTCACTGTTGCAAGCGTGAGCCCAGTGCATCCCAGCTCCCTCCTCTACAACATCAGAGAGCTGCACAAAAGGTCCCTTCTGGCTCTAAAATCCTATGATCCTAAAGTCCATGCGGGCTTAAGAGATGGAGATCTGCGTTGGCAGTCTTTTAACTTTCTGATTCCCCTGATTTCTTCCCAGAGATAAGATAATGGTGTAAATTTAAAATGGGCTCTCTCTCTCCACTTCTGCTCCAAGCAGCAATTCCTGAAATATCCTTTTTATCTCTTCGTGAATGCTAAATAAGAGAGCTCTGTGGCTGCAAACTTCATACTTTCCCAGCTGACCCCTCTTATGCACAGAGGCTCTGGAAACATCGATACCTTCATATGCAATGATGTATTGATTACAGTGTCTCAGTGACAGGGTCGAGGGCCACTATGAAATAGAGTCCCAGGCTGTCTGCACACTCTCTCGAACCTGACAGCTTCTCATCAGACAGGCACTCCCCCACTCTGCCTGCCTCCTCTCTGCTGCCTCCTGTTACCCACACAGTAGAATCATAAACTTGAAAGACTGGTGGGGAGCTTGACAAGTCAGCTTACCTGGCTCTGGGACGGGGCTGAGAATGGCTCCTACATCATCCCCAGCTTTCTTCCCTTATGGAGGCTCTCGTCATTTGATAACCAATTCCAGGGCCAGAGGAAAAGGCGTCAGAATATAAAGTAAGAGTTCCACTTCCCACATGCCATTTGCGTTTGAGTATAAATTATAAAGGGCACTTTAATTCTGCGTCCCAGTTTCCAACAGTCCAGGGACCCGACTCTAATGGATTCATCTGAAATTGCATTAGCTCTGGCCCCATCATTCCTGCTCTGTTTCACAAGCTTGCCTGGAGGAGGCTGATAAATTGAGTCCTGCCAATCCGATCACCCCGTCGCCTCAGGGGAAAGCTTTGAGGGCTTCTCTCCAACCTTGGCATCCATTCATAAACATCTATTAAGTACTTACTAAATGCAAGGCGAAATCCAGGGCCTTTACTTTTCCTTTTTTCCTTCCTCCTTCCCTTCCATCTTTGCTGGGGAAGTGCTGTTTGAGTCCCAACTTAGAGCGTGACAGATGCAGGGGAGATACAATGACAAATTACAGACAGTCACTGCCAAGGAGGAGCTCACAGTTGGTGGGGGCAGGCGGGGGAGGGTGGCATAAATAAAGATTAGGCGGCCTGCTGGAGAGGGGTGAATCCGCACTTGGCCAGGCCCCCTGGGTGTGAATTCCTGCTCTGGCCCTCTTTAGCCCTGTGGTCTTGTGACGGACCTGTCACTTCCGGGAGCTGTTTCCTTACATGTAAAATAGAGGGAGGTATACCCCTCTCCAAAGGTGGGCATGAAGATTCAATAATGTCATGTATGTAAAGCATCTAATACAAAAATCTGGGTCATACTGCATATTAGTAAATGCCGGTTTCCTTCTCTGTCAGATAATTACTAATGTGACATGGTAAGTGTTAGGATAATCAGAGTTGTATATCCTTGGAGGAAAAGAGAGGACTTGGGCTCTGAAGCATCTGCCTACTCAGGGGCACAGTGGGGGTGGAGGTGGGGGAGGTGTGCCATAGGGGGTTAATGTCACAGGTTATGAGAGTTCGATGAGCTTCCTGGGCAGACAGTGAGTCCATGGAGAAATTGACTGAAGATTCACCTTTCCCCTAAGATTTGTAAGCAATTCACTTGCTAGGTGATGTCCTTGAAGGAAAAGGAACTCACCCTGAGGAGAGAGTGGAAACGCACCATCTGGTTTGGGATACTGGCTGGGGATTGACAGGATGCATTTGAGGGTGGTGGTCAAACTGTTTCCTGGTCTCGCCTCCCACATGGGTCAGGTTCCCCCAGAGTGGGTGAGCTGCAAGGAAGCAAACAAACAAATTAAAGGAAAAAACCTGAATCATAATAGGTGCTACTGGAAACTCCCTGTGGCTCCAGAGGGTTTAGCATGAGCTGGATGAGGACCATTGTGCTCTGACACAAGCATGGTTGCAGACGAAGCTAACGGTAGTGAGGTGGTAAGCTGAGCTCAGGATGGTGAAGGCTGGGGCCACAGAAACACCACCTGTGTAACAAGTGACATCTATCTATGCAGTGACCAGAGAGCCGTACATAGACTGAGTGTCTGGGTAATAGGGAAAAAGAGTAAATGTCACAAAATGTGGAAGTAGAAGACCATCATGGTGGTTCAAGGATACATGGTAGAAACAGAAGGGATTTCTCCAAACAGAATGAAGATACTTGAACTTGACAAGACATTGTAGTACTTGTCATGGATCCAGTCACTGCTGAGGGCTCTTCTCTTGCGACCCCTATGACCATAACTGTGTGGCCCAAGTGAGGGTACCTGACCTGAGGGAAGCATTTTAAAGGCCTTCCAGAGGCCTCCAAGGTGGGCTTGACAATCAGAATCTCAGTTGTTGAGAGTATTGGAGTAGGGAGATATTTGGCAGTTGGTAGAGCTATAGATATGGATAGATCCAGAGAGAAGCAGACATAGAAAGAATAACTGCGCTCTAGAATGAACTTCATGAACCCTAGCTGATGATGAGACAATAAGACAACTCAGTTCCCAAGAGCTCCCACTGGTTCCCGGACAAATTCTCTGCTCCAGTTTCTATAAGATTCCACTGGGCTACTCCTCCGTGCTCCATGGGCATGGTTCCTTGCCTGGAATATCAAGAGTCATTGTCACCAGTGTTATTAGCCTTAAAAACACCTGCCTACAGAGTGCTTGTCTCAACCCCCAATGCCTAAATTTTGTTGGTAGTGGTAACAGCAGGAGACTCTCATTCAGACGTTCCACAGTCTTCCACTCTATCTCCAGGCTGCCAGGGCCCAGGAAAACCATGTTAATATAAAGGTTCTAGGTACTAGCGAAATCTGACTGCTTGAGAGGTCCAGAAGACTCTCAATGGAGGTGAAGCAAGGTGCGACATGTTCCCAGTGAAGGCACGACTCCAGCTCGTGTGTAGGTATGGAGGTATGAAAGCTCAGGTCATGGGGATAAAGAGCTGTTCTGTGTGTGTTGGAGGTACAGTGGGAGGTGAAGCAGGGAAGATGACCCTGAGCACATGGGCTTAATTCTGGAGATAATGAGACACAGGATGGCTTTTAGGCAAGAGGCGTTTTCCATTTGACGAGGCAACTCTGGCAGTCACAAGGAGGACTAGTTGTTGGTCGTGGCCCCATAGGAAGGCAGGAAGACCACTGGAAGCTCATGAGACAGTTTGGATAAAATAAGATGAGGACCTGAACTGAGAGAGTATCATTGGAAGGAGAAGAAGAAGAAGCCTGGGTGGGATTTAGAAAGCAGCAATGACATGAGCTGATGAATGGCTGCGTGTTGGGGGCCTGGGGAGGGACAGCGGGAGACAGACGGAGGCACTGAGACTCAGCTGACCCCAGGTTTGTCTGTAGAGCAGCAGGAGCACAGCGGTGCTATAAATCAAAATAAACATTTCAGGAGGAAGACCAAGTTTTGAGAAAAGGTTGATCTCACTCAGTGTGGGAAACACTGAGTTGGTGGTGTTCCTAGGATCCCACAGTAGAGATGCTGACAACAGTTTAAATACCACCCTGGGATTCAAGAGAGCTGGGAGCAGGAGATGTGGAGTGGGGGGCCATTGGTGTGTATGTGGTTTAAGTTATGGGAGAACACGTGATCATCAGAGAAGAGGTCTGAGATAATGATAGGACAAGAGGTCCCAGCCAAAACCTGACCAAGATGAATAAAATCAGGTGGTGACTCAGGTGATGGCCGAAATCTGTAAGACCCGTTGCATTGAAGGAACGTAATGGATAAAGGCACGTTGAACTGTTTCAGCCTGGCCTTTGTGAGATTGAACACTTTGCAGGTTTAGAAACTTAACTTAATTAGTTCACCCCAAGGGGTGAGCTGATCAAGATCTTGGGGTTCGATTCAAAACACCAAACTCAAAATAGCATTCTAAACTAGAATGGGGTTCTATTGATTCACAAGGGGGAAATGCAAAGAAGCACAAAAGTCATCTAAGCAGAGAAAGACAATTATCATATGGCTTCATTCATATGTGGAACATAAGGAATAGCCCAGAAGACCACAGGGGAAGGGAGGGAAAAGTGAAGAGGGGTGGCAATCAGAGAGGGAGACAAACTATGAGAAACTATGGACTCCGGGAAACAAACTGAGGGTTTCAGAGGGGAAGGGACTGGGGGATGGGGGACCTGGGTGATGGACATTAAGGAGGGCACATGTCGTGATGAGCACTGGGTGTTACATGCTACTAATGAATCATTGAACACTACATCAAAAACTAAGGTTGTACTGTATGGTGGTTAACTGAACATAATAAAAAAAAGTCACCAAGTACTGATTAAAGGATACAAATTCTAAACTGATTGGTTTCTGTGCTACCTTGCTTCAGGGTAGAGATAGTTCTATTAAAAAACTAGTATTTGCTGTCGTCAACAGTATTCTACAAAGGGAGTTCTATAGAATAGTGGTGTGACTGGAAGATCCCAAAAATAAGAGAGATAAAACTCAACAAATAAGTTAAATAGGTTTGCTAAACCTTAAATCTTCCTCTTGGAGGTTCACGAAGTGTATTTGGGTTAAAAACTAATGAGGCCTAGAGTAAAACCACCTGGTAAGTCTAACCTAGTATTTCCAAATCCTTTGTCCATAGAACTCTCTCCCCTATGATACAAGCCCTCATTTCTGACCTGGCATAATCTGTTTGACTGTGGCCCCCCTTGGATGCAGAAGACGTCTCCAACTGAACATAGAGACAGACTCTTGACCTCTACCTCTCGAAGCCTTCTTTCATCTTCCCCCTTTTAGGAAGTGGTGAGTTCAGTCTCCAGTTTCTTGGTGTCTAAGTCCTGCGAGCTCCTTGCCTTTTCTAATTTTTCATGCAGAAGAAGAAGAAGAAGAAGAAGAAGAAGAAGAAGGAGAAGGAGAAGGAGAAGGAGAAGGAGAAGGAGAAGGAGAAAGAGAAAGAAAAAAGAAAAGACAAAAAAAAAATCAGCACATCCTTTTGGCACCATGAAACCATATCCCAAATCTGATCACTCTCAGCAATTCCACTTCAAAACCATCCTAGCCCACCTGTCACCATCTTCTTCCTGGATTGTCTTAGCCACTTACCTCATCTCTCTGCTTCCACACTTGCTTTCCCTAGTTTGCTTTCCACACAACAGTGTTTTTTAAAATTTTTATTGATTTATTTGAGAGAGAGCACGAGCAGGGGTCAGCAGGCAGAGGGAGAGGGAGAAGCAGACCTCCTGCTGAGCAGGGAGCCCACTCTGAGACTTGGTCCCAGGGCCCTGGGATCATGACCTGATCTAAAAACAGACGCTTAACCAACTGAGCCACCAGGTGCCCCACACAACAGTTTTTAAAAACTTAAGTCGTGTCATTCCTCTGCTCAAGATCTTCCAATGGCAGTCATAGTAAAAGCCAAAACCCTTACGGTGGTCTAGGAGACCCTACCTGATCTGGCCCTCTATTATCCCTCTGACCTCATCTCCTACCACTTACCACTTACCTCTTCATTGTGTTCCTGTCACACTGATCTCCTGCCTCAGGGCCTTTGTGCTTGCTGTTTTCTCTGCCTAAAATGTTCTTCCTCAGACATCAGCATGGCTCACTCCCTCACTTCATTAGGGACTCTGCTCAAATGATCACTCATTAGATAGGCATTTCCTGACCATCTTATTTAAAATATATCTCCTTTGTGTTTCTTCATAGCAGGTATCAGTATGTCGATGTGCGTGTATTTCTTTGCTACCTGCCTGCCTCTCTCCCCAAGATATAAGCTCCAAGAGAAGAGAGGAAGTTTTTATACATTCACAGCTGTATCCCCAAAGTTAGTATTCGGAAGGGTATATGGCTTGCAATAAATATTTTGTTGAAGAGCTGAATAAATAAAAAGTCCCATTTTCAGGTCTGCAGAATACACCTTGGGAAACTGGCTCAGACTCTTCGTGCTTGCTCTGGGCTGTCATATACAGTTGGAAAAGGCCTTCATAAAATGGCCGCTGTAAACATAGGTTTGCAGACATGGGTCTCTTCCTTTTAAAATACACTGCACTGTGGAAAATTAAAATTGGGGGGATTTAAAATAGACTCAAAAAGGACCAGAGTGAGTTGACCTGGAAGTCAACCAACACTTACAATTGGTTTGGGTTGAATGTCTACAGGCATCTCAAGTAGAGCTCCTAACTTTGCCTTATACTTTTTTTTAAAAAAGATTTTATTTGAGAGAAAGCATGAGTGGAGGGAGGGGCAGAAGGAGAGGGAGAGAGAGAGGGAGAAGCAGACTCCCTGCTGAGTGGCAGAGCCCAATGCGAGACTCAATCCCAGGTCCCTGAGATCAGGACCTGAGCTGAAAGGCAGATGCTTAACCGACTGAGCCAGCCAGGAGCGCCATATTTGTTTATCTTTTTCCCTGGCTAGAATGACGGTCCAACAAGGGAGGGGGCCTTGTGTTGCTCCCTGCATTCCCATTGCCTAAAAAGTGCCTGACACATAGTAGGTGCTTGTTAAATACTGGTCACTTTTTGGTCCTCTTTTCATGCTGCCTGGTAAAACTTATTCTTTGCTTCACGTCTTACTCACGTGATGCCTTTTCACTTATGACGCTCCCCATGTTCATCTAGAATAGTCCTTCAGGAGCCAGTGACCACGCGTCGGGTACCTACCGTGGGGCTGGGAACAGAGGGACGGGAATATGGGAAGTTTGTTTTCTGTTCCATAATGGGCCACTGAGTCTCCAGGGAGAGCTTGTACTTAAAAGCAGGAAATGTCTCTGTACATTTTTTTCCCGAATAGCCAAGAATAGGTAAAAGTTCTATCTGATGCTTTCTGGACTCTTGTGGATGAGAAAAACAACATGTCCCCAGTAAGTAGAAAAAATGAGCAAAAGGAGAGAGTATGACTTCAGTAAAATATCTCATGACCTACTAACGGAATTGCAAAGCAAGCCAGAGAAGTCACGCTCATGACATAAAAGACGCTGGTCTGCCCCTCACAGCCTCTCCCGCCCAGTGACAATTTGAAAGCCCATTAACCTCATCTGAACTGAGATGTAAAACAATCACCCCAAACTCCAATCTTCATAATAGCACAGACACCACAGGTACCCCGCTGCTGCTCCAAGTTCCAAATCACCTTTAAGACATGTTTACATTCACTTTGGATGTTTTGTTCTTGACGCGATCTCATCTTCCAGTTATGCACACCCCTGGGAAAGAGGGAAATTGTTTTTTTATGAGAAAGCTAATTTTCAACAATTAGAGTTTAGAAGAGAATCTTATAAACTTCTCTTCCTAAGCACATACCCATACCTTTGAGAGAACCCGAGCTCGTGCGTACTCAGGAAAAGAACACAATATCCTGAACGAGTCCAACCTGAAAGTGCCAACAGTTTACTTTTGGTACTTAAATGTCAAGGGATATCAACATTGCAAGTGATGTAGTAAAGGTGATGGCCATCAGGTGTCTTCGTGGTCCTTGCTGACCAGGTCTGGGCCGGTTGTGGGGTAGCGATGGGAAGTCCCTCTCTGGTATAATGTAGGGTGTATTGATAGTCACAGCTCCCCAGCCCCATCTACATTGACACGCGAGAGTGTCAAGGCAAACGTTCTTTAAATGTGGTTTCTTTTCGTATTTCTCCATAGTACTCGTGGGACGCCTTTGGTGATTGAAAGCAGAATGACTTAATATGATTTTAACGTGCCGAGAAGCTCTTCCACCCAGACTCGACTGCCTCTGTTTTAGTACGAACCTTGTTGCAAAAATGCCAAGAGTAGGGGCTTTTCTACCCTCTCTGTATCAAGACTAAAAGGTAATGGTTTAAATAGTTAAGACCAATCTCCTTCTCTTTCTCCATATATGTATGCACACACACGTATATACATATACATACATATATACATATGTGTGTATAGATGTGTGTGTGTGTATATGTAAATTTTTAATTTACAGAACAGTTTTAGGTTTTTACAACAAAATGGAGGGGAAGAAAATCTATATTTATGAATAACAAGAATAGTACCTTGTAGTACATTCCTGGGGTTCTGTACCAAGGTCCCACAAATTGGGTGACTTCAACCAACAGACTTTTGTTCTTTCTGTATGGAGGTTAGAAGTTCCAAATGTGGCAGGACTGTGCTCCCTCTGAGAACTTTAGGGGAGAATCTGTCCTTTATCTCTTCTAGGTTCTGGTGACTGTCACCATTCCTTGACTTGTGGCCACAACACTCCAGTCTCTGCCTCCATGGTCACATTGCCTTCTCCTCTTCTCTGTTATCTGCCGATCGCTCATTCTTACAAGGATACATCGCTGCACTGTGGCCCTGCCTGGAGAATCCAGGGTGAAATGGGGAAAATCTCTTCATTTCAAGATCCTTAATTTCATTCCATCTCCAAAGACTTTTCTTCCAAATAAGGTCCCATTCAGATGTTGTGGAGATTAGGGTATGCACATACCTTCGGGGATGACCACTATTCAACCCCGTATACATCAAATATTTATTAATCTCTGTGTGTCCCTAAAGGCAGTCTTGCCAGCAGTTTTTAAATTAGCATGCTGTCCTGAACCTTCATAAATCATAACTCCTTTGGGGACAGCTGCCAAAGATAAGACTAGATTAAAATTCTGAAAAGGAGAATGGTTTATAGAAGGAGTTAGAAACTCATAATCAATAGTCAGATCAGAGGCAGGAAATTAACATCGGTTAAGTATCTTCTGTCATTCACTTCCAAATGTGGTCTCATTCAATTGTCGTTACAGATCTATGATGTACTTATTTTAAACCATGCTCTGTAAATGAGGGAACGATGCTCAGAGGCTGGGCAACATTCCCAAGTCCCAGCAGCTACTAAGGGCAGAGCTGGGATTCAAAGGCCAAACCCCAGCTCATATCTCACCAACCCTGCTTCCACTCTTGCCAGGAGAGGGGGCTTCTGGGCGCATCTGGGACCTCCGAGCCAGCTGTGTCTTCCCTCTTCGGGGGTCCCCAGTGAGGAGAAGAGGGCGGAGTTCTTAGGGCTTTGACAAAAGTTGGGTCCTGGGTCCAGGGCTAATAGTTCCTGGATTTGAAATTAGGACAGGAGAGGAAAGAAAGAATTACAAGTTTTCCTCTCTGCCGTCCACCTTTATGCACGATTGCTATCATTGTACCTCCCTAACTAGAAAACTGAACAGGAAGGAAGGCCTGAAATATCCAGATGTGATTTTCCTGGGCAGGAGACTGAGTGAGAATGTATACAGGTATCAACATGAGAATTTTGTTATCAGTTTCTTCCTCAATGAATCAAAACCAAAACAAAACGAAGCCCAAAAGACCATACATGTGTGTGTGTGTGTGTGTGTGTGTGTGTGTGTGTGTGTGTGTGTGTGTGAAAACTAATTATAACACTTTGGATTTTGAAATGAGTAAACATACATTGGAGGGTTAAAAAAAAAAGCAAATACAACACACAAGAAGATAACACAATTTTGTTTTTTAGAACTAACATTGAAGCATGAATCTTGAATGTCTTTTCATTGGGTAAGGAAAGTTTTTCATTTGAACTACAAAGTGGAGAGAGAATTTCTTCCATGTCAAATGTTCTAACTGCATTTTCCCTCTTACCTCCTCATCGTAGAGATAACTGGGTGACATCGACATCTAGCATTTGAAGATAGTGTCCTTAACAGAAGAAGGACAGTTCAACCTGCCTGAGAGGGACTTCTGTTTCATGAGAAAGTCCCTGGAGGCCCAGCCTTTAGTAAGAGCCGCATTTCCTGCTAGATGGAGGTTACATGTTTGGAATTACTGAGCAGCTTTCTCTTTGCAACAATCATTAAGCAGAGTAGCCCATTTTTAATTAGACTTAAATGTATGAATCACTAATGGCCTAATGACACGCATGATTTAATCATCCGGCCCTTCATTTGTTCTGGAAAGCCTCGGTCTATTCCTGGGATCCTCGGTGAGGACATGTAAAGACTGTGGGAGTTACAGATTCAAGTTTTTCTATAGAATCTTGTAGGTAAAGGCACCATCTTATTGAATGTCTTTTTACAGGCCTAACATGCTCTTAATGCCTTGAGGGGCTTGGATACCCACAAAAGGACAGCGTCCCATGGGCTGTCTTCACTACCTTCTCCCTCACCGTCCTCGGTCCAGTCCCTAGAAATATCTCATTTTTCACCTGGATGCTTGTGGAAGTGTCAATGGAAGAGTCCATCAAGGTGCGTTTTGATAAACCATGGAAACTTCCAGGCATATTTAAATCCTATTTGTGGATTCTTCAGGAGAAAGGGCCTTTGGGAACTGGAGAGAAGATGTCATGGTGGAATGACAGACATGGGGGTCATGCTTTCTGGCAGGAGCACCTCTGTGGGGAGCCTCCTCTAATTAGAAGCTGACTGAGCCAGCTGTGGCCATGACTGAAATGAATGTTTCACACCTGGGCCATTTGAAAAGGACTCTGGTCATGCTAGCCATCCTCACACAATGTATGACCATCATCGGTGTCCACAAACCCCAAAGGAAAAAGTACTTCATAAATAGAGTTTCTATTCCTGTGGCCTAAGGCACTCTCTCGAACCATCAAGCTGGGGCAAGCTCCGTCTCTTAGAATCTGTGGTTATTGGCTAAGATGAGGGTGTCTTCCCAAGTTGGAAAAATGGTCCTAAGACATTACCATACTTTTAACAAATATTGTATAAGCAAGTATGTCATTGAGGGGCTATTTGCATTTAAGACCTAGATTCATTTAGTAATAATGGTAGGTAACATTACGGAGAAGTTATCTGGTGTTAAGTTTTTCTCCCAACAACCCTATTGTGAGGTATTATTACCCCCCTTTTACAGATGACGAAGCAGACACAGAGAGGTTAAGTGACTTGTGGAAGGTCACAGAACTGATAGGTAGCAGAGCTGGTTCCAAAGCCCATACTCTTGACCATATGTAAGGCTAAAAGTGCACATACATCATCGATGTGATTCTTTTTTTTTTTTTTTAAAGATTTTATTTATTTATTCCACAGCGATAGAGACAGCCAGCGAGAGAGGGAACACAAGCAGGGGAAGTGGGAGAAGCAGGCTCATAGCGGAGGAGCCTGATGTGGGGCTCGATCCCAGAACGCCGGGATCACTCCCTGAGCCGAAGGCAGACGCTTAACGACTGCGCCACCCAGGCGCCCCCATTGATGTGATTCTTACCATTAGTTGCATGATCGATTTTGCCAAATGGACAGAGGCTTTGAACAAGGGTAGCAGGGACAGCAGGGAGGTACGAGAGCATAGTAGGCCAAAGCATGACCTCCTGGGTCAGACAGATATTGGCTGATACCCCGGGTCCAACACATATGGCTTTGGGAGCTTGGGCACATTACGTAATGTGTCGGGACCTCAGTCTGCTTATCTACAAAATGGGAACAGTAAGGGTACATAACTCCTAGGTTTGTGCTGGTTACATATGATAACTATGACGATACCCAATGTTTACCAAATGCTAATTTTTGTGTCAACTATAGGATGCGTGGAAGTGATTGGTTTCTCCTTGGCTGAAGACATGCATTTACGTAACTGCTGTTATTATTATTATTTTCTTCCTACACGTTAAACCGATGTTGACAAACTTCAAGGGATCACCTGTTACTTCTTTTGGCACATTGGACTTCTGACTCATTGAGTATGATTCTCGAGAAGTCTGCCAGGGATAGAGTGTAGAAATCTCTTTTGTTATGTGCAATTTCACCTATAATTTATTTTCCGTTTTTATCTAATGCATAATTGAACACACTTTTTAGAGTATCACATTCTATACGCTTCTATTATTTTCAGCAATACTTTGTCTTTGTCAGAGGGTATTACTAAATCTAGCTAAATCTCCAACTTCCTGAGAACCTGATAAACAGGCTCATTTTTCTTCACAGATTAGTAAGAAGAAAGGAATTCGTTTTGAATCCTGATTCTTATCTACAGTTTACAGGGAAAAATACAGTTAAAACAACTTGAAACCATACCCGTAGTTCCCTCCTGGGCAAAATGATGGGGTAACAGGGCAGCCTGTTAGGGCTACTCAAGCGCTTTTAGTAACAGACTTTATTCTAATCCACTTCACCATCCATTCTTGGCAAGAAGTACTTTCCACCTTTCAAACTGTCAGATTCTTGGGCTGAGCAAATTGGGTACAGCGTTTCGATTACGCATTCGGTTCCTCCCCAGCTTACAAAGTGATTTCACATTAGTGGCATGATTCATCAAGGGGCGAGCCGTCCTAAGGCACAAGCCGAAATTACAGAGGCAGCCCCGATGTGTAAGCGAAAAGCACCGCAGAATTACAGATAATGATGAAACCGGGTGAACCTGCTGTTACCTGTGTCCTGGATACAAAAGATGCTCATCTGATAGCTTGGAAAGGCTGGCATCAGCACCCCCATTTTATTGGGGGGCTTCTGTTTCTATATTTTCACATCAGGGAACCCCATTTTTTTAGTAAGCATCCCAGTAACTATAACTGTACCCCTTAAAAAAAGGTAACCAAGTTTAGGTCACTATCATCAAGCGTCAAGCATGGTCTCTTGATTGGGGTCAGCCTGAAACCAACCAGTTGGGTAACATTTGCTGTCTTCTTTCTGGTTAGTGCTTCTAAACCCTGTTGTCTTCTTATTCCCCTTCCAGTGATCTCTCAGAGGCATTTGCTCTTGCTCCCTTTAATCAAACATCAGTAATGTGCTAGTATCTTCTTCAGGCTTTGATTCTTTCTCACTCTGTCAGAGACCACATCCTTGAGGAAAAGGCTAGCAGACACGTGACAGAGAAGCAGCCGGATCAGAAGACTGGAAGGCAGAAGATTGGATTTTAGATCTGCTGTCTAATGGGCATGTCAATCACCTGTCCACCCTGAGCCTTGGTTTCCTTATCTGTCAAATGGCTGGACTGGAGAATCTGGATTTTTATAATTTACAGGTTCATGGACCCTTAGAGACATCCACACTAGAGAAGAGGAAAACAGAATGTTAGAAAAAAAAAAAACTCTGATGTTCTGGAACAGACTCTAAATTAGACTCTAAACTCATGAGGGAATGTTTAGAGGGGTTGTCACGCCATCCCTAAATATACCTCTCATCGTGGCATGGGGGTGGGGAGAAAAACAGGTGTGAAATCTGTGGCTTTTAAGTGAATGCTCATTACCTCCAGGATTCTTACCACTGTTCTTTGAGATATTAACCCTGATGCCCAGGTGGGGAAATTGACGACACTCAAACAACACACGTAGGACTTGCCCAAGGCCACACTGCTAGTAAGGGGCAGGGTATCCACGCTCCCTTTCTCTGTCTACCGCAAAACTGGTCCAGAGCATCATATTTGATTGAAAGAAAATTCCGAGCAAATTCCCGCTGTTCTAGAAGCAGGAAGTCCCAGTTGCTCTGTCTGCCATACCCCGATATTTTTTTTTTAGTGTTCAAAGAGCCTGGGTTTCTCTAAACTGTGGAGTGAGGCATGAAGTACATAGTTGTACTTGAGACAGTGCTAAGGCGCACATCGTACCTGGGCCAGCTTTCCCCATAGCTGAGCAGCGGATGACCCGTGGGAAGGTCTTCTATTGCACTCTGTCCCTTCCCTGCTACAGTGGCCAGTGTGTCCTGATTTATCTCGGATGTCCCTGGTTGTAAAACTGGAATGCCCAGGTGCAGCGAACATCTCGGCTCTGGGCAAACTGGGATGGTTTGGTCACTCCTAATGTGTGAATTTCTGTAACTGGGAAGACAAGCCCTCTACTTCATACAAATAAATAAATCGTATTTCTGCCTGTTGAGATGTTATCTCACCAAATGTGGAGGTTATGTTTGAGATCATCTGCAGCAAAATAGAGATGTCTGTGGAGTATGCAAAATTCATTCTGGGGCTTTGGGGCAGGAGAACTCTCAGATGAGTCACAAACCTGGATACAGCAAGAAGCCTCATGATTATTGGCTGGGAAATGCCACAGACACAGAAAAGCAATAAACAATGATTTCAGACAAGCTCCAGACGGACACTCCAAATTGCAGAGTTGATCTGCAAACTTCTTCTTACCTGGGTAATTCTGCTGGACAAGAATTAGGCGAGTAGCCACAGAGAGCTGTTTATCTGACCAAGAACTACGGTTAATGGTTCTCCTCAGCCAACCTGGGAAAGTCAGGGAGCTAAAAAATTTTTTTAAAGATTTTATTTATTTATTTGACAGAGAGATAGAGAGAGAGCGCAGTAGGCAGAGTGGCCGGCAGAGGGAGGGGGAGAAGCAGGCTCTTGGCTGAGCAGGGAGCCCGACAAGGGGCTCTATCCCAAGACCCTGGGATCATGACCTGAGCCGAAGGCTCAGAGCTACACCCAGGCGCCCCAGGGAATTAAAATTTTTAACTGCAAACTCTAACGTAAATGTGCACATGCAGAATGATTCTCCATGCCCTTGTTGTAATAGAAAGAAGGAACAGGGATTCCCAGAATCTGTGTAACAGAAACGAAGACCTTCTAGAGAGAAGAAAAGAGAATCGGCATTTCTTAGATACCATGCCAGGCATTTTATACATACTATTTGCTTTTTTTAAGTAACCCTCCTTTTATATCACTGTTCCTGCTCCCCTCCTGTGTCTTTGGTGCAGAAGGGGAAATTGAGGCTCAGACCCAAGGAGAGGTTAAAGTCTTGGCCGAATTCATCTTGCTGTCCGACTCCATGCTTTATTCCCCATACTAACTGGAGGCTGGGACACACAGAGAAGGGGCTTCATTAGTTTGTCTGAGGAAGCCCTGGGTTTAAAGGGATTCCCTGTTCATGTTTGTGACTTGGGAAGCCTACTAAGGGACAGTTCTTTAGTACGGTTTCATCTGTCAGGAGGCAACATGAGCCCAGATGTGGATACCAAAAACCACGTGTGTCCAGATAGCATCTGGTACTATTGGAAGGTCAGGAACCAGTGCTTAGAGACAGCCAAGCAGAATTCCCTGGGGGGCCCATAACTGGGGGTCCAAATGTGACTGCACATCAGAAAAGGTGAGCGGGGTGCAGCCAACAACACCCTATTCTCACTCTCTGGAGATTCTGACTCACTGGGGCTGAGGCAGAACAGAGGGTGAAAGATTACAAGCTGCTTTAGCCACTGCCTGATTTGGGACCCACTGATTTACAAGACAAAACATAGAACCCAGAAAATGAGGCTTACGTCCTATTTCTTTTTTTTTTTTTTAAAGATTTTTATTTATTTATGTGACAGAGAGACAGCCAACGAGAGAGGGAACACAGCAGGCAAGTGAGAGAGGAAGAAGCAGGCTCCCAGCAGAGGAGCCCGATGTGGGACTCGATCGCGGAACGCCAGGATCACACCCCGAGCCAAAGGCAGACGCTTTAATGACTGCGCCACCCAGGCGCCCCTTACGTCCTATTTCTTGCTCAGAGCTACAGGCTAACTTCTTCTTCTTCTTTTTTTTTTTTCCAATCATTTTATTTAAAAAAATTTTTTTTGTCCAATCATTTTATTTATTTTATTTTATTTTTAAAATTTTTTTATTATATTATGTTAGTCACCATACAGTACATCCCTGGTTTCTGATGTAAAGTTCGATGATTCATTAGTTGCGTATAACACCCAGTGCATCGTGCAATACGTGCCCTCCTTACTACCCATCACCGGTCTATCCCATTCCCCCACCCCTTCCCCTCTGAAGCCCTCAGTTTGTTTCTCAGAGTTCATAGTCTCTCATGCTTCATTCCCCCTTCTGATTACCCCCCCCTTTCTTTATCCCTTTCCTCTCCTACCAATCTTCCTAGTTCTTATGTTCCATAGATGAGAGAAACCATATGATATTGTCTTTCTCTGCTTGACTTATTTCACTTAGCATTATCTCCTCCAGTGCCGTCCATGTTGTAGCAAATGTTGAGAACTCGTTCTTTCTGATAGCTGAGTAATATTCCATTGTATATATGGACCACAACTTCTTAATCCAGTCATCTGTTGACGGGCATCTCGGCTCCTTCCACGATTTAGCTATTGTGGACATTGCTGCTATGAACATTGGGGTGCATATGGCCCTTCTCTTCACTACGTCTGTATATTTGGGGTAAATACCCAGTAGTGCAATGGCTGGGTCATAGGGTAGCTCCATTTTTAACTTTTTAAGGGACCTCCACACTGTTTTCCAGAGTGGCTGTACCAACTTGCATTCCCACCGACAGTGTAAGAGGGATCCCCTTTCTCCACATCCTCTTCAGCAATTGTTGTTTCTTGCCTTGTCAATTTTTGCCATTCTAACTGGCGTAAGGTGGTATCTCAGTGTGGTTTTGATTTGAATTTCCCAGATGGCTAATGATTTTGAACATTTTTTCATGTGTCTGTTAGCCATTTGTATGTCATCATTGGAAAAGTGTCTGTTCATATCTTCTGCCCATACAGGCTAACTTCTGAAGGACAATTTAAAAAAAAAAGATTTTATTTATTTATTTGAGAGAGAGAGAGAGCGCGCGCAAGCAGGGAGGAGAGGGAGAAGCAGGCTCCCCACTGAGCAGGGAACCCGATGTAGGGCTCCATCCCAGGACCCTGGGATCATGACCTGAGCTGAAGGCTGACACTTCACTGACTGAGCCACCCAAGCGCCCCCTGAAGGACAATTTTAAGTCTTAAGTGTCTTTTGTGATGGTGAGAATGGATAAATTGCCCCACAGGTGGCCAAGAATGGCATAGCACTCATTTAGCATCTCTGTGCCTCAGTTTTCCCAAATGCATGAGGAAATGATATCCGAAAGTGCTCTTCTGGAATCTCATGAAGTTAAACACATAGACTATTAGGAGCTTGTGGGAGGAAAGAAATTCCAGCTGGTATTTTAATTTTTTTTATTTTTTATTATTTTTTAAAGATTTTATTTATTTATTCTACAGAGATAGAGACAGCCAGCAAGAGAGGGAGGGAACACAAGCAGGGGGAGTGGGAGAGGAAGAAGCAGGCTCATAGCGGAGGAGCCTGATGTGGGGCTCGATCCCACAACGCCGGGATCACGCCCTGAGCCGAAGGCAGACGCTTAACCGCTGCGCCCCCCAGGCGCCCCCCAGCTGGTATTTTAAAAACAGCACTTTATCGTAGCAGTTAAACGAAGTGCCACTTTTTGTTCTTGATCATCTTGAAAAGAAGATACAGTTCTTGAGTCACGAAGCCCATAAAAATGTCTTTAATTATGCATGTGAAAATTACTTTGAACCACGTGCATCATTCCCCTGTGCTCTCAGGGGAAAGCAGCCATCAAGACTCCTCGCCCACCCCACAGACGTGTTAATGCAGCCTGGAGTCTGTCCTCATGGTTAGAGGGACCCATTACCAATCAGTTCTCCTGAGTTCTAATTCTCATTCAGGAGTTGATACAGGAATCCTTAACAGGGTCCCTGCTGTGGAAATGGACATTGTCTCCAGTTCATTTGGAACTTGGAAAGCTACAATGTATTTAAACGGTGGTCCGCTTCCCTCCTCTCCCCAACACCCTTAAAATACCATTGATCCTAAGAGATGCCCAAAGTCCTGAACAAAGAAGGTGATAGAACTCAGAGATGCAGTTTCACAATGAGTCTTTGGGGAAATGCATCCAGCTAAGAAAAATTATTTCCCTGTTGCACTGAGACCTGGGGTCTGGGGAAAAAAAGAACAGTCTCCCTAATCAGCTGGCTGGGGTGGGGGGCGGGGAGAAGGGCACTCAGCTTTATGTCAAAGTTGGGGCTGTTGTGACCTGGCTGGGGAAGGCTGGGGCTGGGTGTTCAGGGGCAAGGATAGGATTGTTGGCACTTCAGTTTTGGGTTGGAGACTTTCGGGTAAGAGGAAATGGTGCTTCAGGAAACAGGAATGGGAGGACATAGTGAATTGAATGGTGGGTGAAGATAGGTCTCGGGGAGAGATCATCCCATATTTGAGCAGGTTCTACATCCGATGGCAAATGTTCTTAGAAGAGAAGAGAGGAGAGGAGAGAAGACCCAGAAACGGAAGCAGAGATTGGATTCTGCATCTGGAAGCTGGAAGCAGCAAGGAAGGATTCCCTCCTAGTGCTGTTGGAGGGAGCATCGTAGTATCAACACCTTGATTTTGGACTTCTAGCCTCTAGAACTGTCTGTCGTGTGAAGACACCCAGTTTGTGGTAATTTATCGTGGAGCTCAAGAAAACCAACGAGAGGGTGAGAAGCTGCAGGCAACCAGTTCTGCCAGCCCAGTGCCTAGACCCTTGTCTCTCCTCAAATGCTTCCGCCACGCACCTCATCCCCTTACCCGAGTCATCTCTAAGCCTCCAATCCAACCGATTCCTTGTGACTCCAGAATACACTCTTTTCTCATCCTGTAAGAGCCAATTCAGGAAAAACAAATGTTTGAGGCCATTGTATTTTTCCTCCAAAAAGCTTTTTTTGTCATAAAACTATATAATGATCCAGAAAGATGCTCACGAGATAATGTTAGGAGAAAATAGCAGGATTTGAAGATAGTATTTACGGAACTATATCATTTTTGTCAAAAAAAAAGTACACAAACTTTGGAGGATTTACCTAAACCCTCAATGGCGATCTATAGATCCTAGGTGATTTTTATTTTCTTCTTTTGGTTTATACATATTAATTATATTTTCTTTAATATATGTATTACTTTTGAAATAAAAATATTTTGGGGGGTAAAACAGATAACTCCTCGATCTGTATCTAAAGCCATGATGATCTTCCTAAACTTTGTGCTTTGTCTTCAGTTACCACTCCCTACAGAAATGCGCTCTCTTCCCTCCTTCTGTTATCGACATGATGATTTCCCCTCATCATCCAGACCTAAAAGCTTATGGTCTGACTAAGCATCCTTTATAACACTGGCGTAGCTAAATGCTCAAAATCGTAGAACAGTACATAGTCTAAGAAAAAACAAAACAAAACACCAAACCCCAAAAATGAAAAACCTGTAAGAGTGTTCTTTTATTATTTCTTACCAAGATCATGGTGGTTTCTGTATTAACCAATAATCCAAAGAACCTGTTTTCAGGTCTCCTCTTTCTTGACCTCTAGGTGTTCTGGTACCGGTAACTTTGTTCTTCCTGAAATGCTCTTTACTGGGTTCCTGGGAGTGTTCTCTGCCCCTCTGTATTTTCTTCCTGCCTCTCTGACTATACTCTGTTTTGTAGGCATATTCTACTCTCCCCAACGTCATTCTCTCCTTGAACCCTTTCTTCTACTTATACCATGGCTTTATCAACTTCCTGCAAATGGCTTAGATTTCCACCTCCAAACTTGACCTCTCCTCTGACCAGCTTGCCCGACTTCTTCCTGCGTATTCTCTCTTGGATTTCTCAAAGGCAACTGAACACAACATGTCCCAACTCAAACTCATCATCGCTCACCACCCCCTGCCCCCAACCTGTTCCTTTTCCAATATTTGCCGTCTTGGTGAATGGTTCTACCAGTTCCACAAGCTAAAAATGTAGTTAATGCCATTCTCCTGCTTTTCAGGACCTCCCCTCTAATTGCTTGAATGATAGGAAAGAAAGAAGCAAGCAAACAGAGGAAAACTCCTGAACACTGGCTGCAAGGTTCTGCGTGGACTTGAGACTTTCTTGGCCTCAAAGGTCCCTACCTCCCAACGTTTTCTGTCCCAGTCACACTAACTTTTTTCAATCTCTCCTACTTCCCCATGGCGCTTTCTACCACAGGGCCTTTGCACATACTTTCCCCCCATTCTCTTTGCCTAATTAACTTCTATTTATCCTTCAGATCTGAGGTCAATACTTCCCTGGCCTTCTTGACAAAGCAGATCCCTTAATCTTCTGTCCTGTGTTGGATACTCCTCTCCTCCTTAGCACTGGCCCCATGAAAGCTTTCATCTTGGTTTAGAGGTTGTGGGATATACCTTTTTATTGTATGCTAAAAGGGACTTATACCTCATGGTCCTCATGTCGCTTCACCATAACCTGCAGGTACTTCCGATAATTAGGTGATTTTGGGAGGCCCAGCTGTTGCTGAACTGGAGAAAAGGATTGATGCTCGCCCTTTCTACCATTTCTTTAGGGGGCATTCTTGGAATACAACTAGTGACTCAATAAAGCCCTTTGAAGTCTTGGCATGAAAATTTGGAAGCAGAACCTTTAGAAACAGGTTGCCAAAGGGGCTTAAGATGGTTTTCCTGGATCAAAAGTATCTCCTTTCCCCTGTTCCACAAACGGCAGAGTCCTTTGGGCTAGCAGACTACTCTCCCCTCACCCCAACTCAGACTCTTAGGCAATTTCGTGAGAAGTACTGTCATCAAGAAAACAACTTCTAGGTGGCACCCTGGAAGTTGGAAGATTTGACGTTTGATGGAAGATTTTTTTTCTAATCTTATGTTTCTGAACATTGATGTGCACATAGGATGAGGTGGTGTCTTTTTCTCTTCAAGAAAAGCTATTTTTAAACTGACAATGCGATTTGAATTTGATGGAGTCTCAGCACCCTGTCCGGCAAGGATGAGAGGCCAGCAGGCCCAGGGGGGTGTTGTCGGGCCTGCTGAGGGTCAGAGGCCGTCGGGAGGGTTCTGATCTCCCGGAGCTGGGCAGCAGGTGCAGTGGGAGGAGAGCCGGGTTGTGCAAGGAGCGCTCCGGCACTTCTGTCATTATGCAAATAAATCACAGCTTTGCACCTCATCTGTGTCTTTTCTAATCTTACGTGACTTTACATTTTGATCAGAAGTTGTTCCCTGCGTGTCCCTCCTCCCGCTCCAAAAGCTACACATTCTCGAATATTCTGGCATGGCGTCTGCTAACAGGCCTTATGAGCAATACGATCATTTTTCTCTTACCTTCAAAAAACCAAATAACCAGGAATTTCAACAGTTCGTCTGCCAAACCACATCTCCCAAGCTTCTTCTCAGACTCGGAAAGAACAAAAATACTTGGACAGACTGCATCACCCATCTTAGTGCCTGTAAAACATGGGCCCAACAGGGCAAGATTCCCCATCGCGTGAAAGGTGGGTGCTCATCAGCTTGCAGGTTTTACAACACAGCACCCACCCAAGATTCCCAAAATGCCGCTCGTCAGACCCTGGAGAGGAGCCGTGAGTGGCAGCAGCAAGGCCGTGGGAGCCGGTAGCTCTGTCCTCCCCCGGAAAGCTCGGCCAGGCACCTGTCACATGGCGGTGGGCTCTACTGGGCTCACAGCCAAGGGCTTCGGTTTGCTGGGTGTACTAGATCTTCTTCATTTGCCCTGTCCCCACTCCCATTCTCTGCCCTACTCTGCTTGCTCGGGGCCTGGGGAGGCCCATCTCTGAGGACAGGATCACCTGGGCGGCCTTGCCTGCCACCTCCTGTTGGGTTCCGTCCATGGGAAACGTGCAGGGGCCCAGCGGAGGGGTGGGGGGAAGAGAGAGAAGTCCAGCATGCTTCCTCTCGGCCCACCCTCACACCCGCACGGTGCTGAGGACGCGACCATCTTCTCTGTGACCACAGCCCTCTCCTCAGGCACCTGTGTCCTCCCTGGAAAATGGTTTCTTTAGCTCTGCCCAGACCTTAATTAAAGTCTCTGCCATGGAGCCACCTGCATGGAATTCTGTCTCCTTCTGCAATCCCAGCTGAGGGCGGGGAATACGCTGCTTTCAAGAGGGTTAGAGTTCACATGCCTGAGTCCCCCAGAACATTGTTCATTGTCACTTACTGTCCCCACGGAGACCATTTCGTTACCCATCCAAGTGGGACAAGGGGCAGAAAATGGAGGCTTTCCTTTGGGGCCCTCTGCGCCCCCTTTCCTCGCCAGTGGTCTTTCCCTGCCCCCCCTCGACCCTAACCCCTCCCCTCCTACCCCGCAGCCTCTGAACCTGTCCTGCCTCGCATGCCCCCAGGGCTTTCCTCTCCCACTGAGCTCTCACCCCGGAAAGTAGGTTTTCAGTGAGTCGACCAGAAGGGTCTTATCATCCCATCTTTTCTTTTTTTTTCTAGCTTCTGTTTTATGGGGTGAGGCCCCAGTAAGGAAGTTCCAGCGGCCCCTGGGGGGGGGTGTCCATCCCTCCCATCTGTCCCTTTTCCGCATTCTCAGCCACTTCACCATTGCGGCTTTTTGCTCCCACTTCCCCACTCCCTCCGCTTTCCCACTACCTCGTTGTGCATCTCCGTCTGTCCGTCTGTGCCCTGTTGCTTCTGAAGCTCTTATTTGTCCCTGAACACAGTGGCCGTGAACCTACTGCCTGCAGATTAGAGGACAGCCCCCTCAGATGGTGCCCTGGCTTGTCTTCCTCGTCTTGTCTCTGGTTCCTTCTCAAGAGGATGTGGACCACCCTACGTTCTCAGAACAAATCTCCCCTCTTCCTGTCGTTGCTGACACTCGTCCCTCCTTCTGGAATGTTCTTTCTTTCAGCTCAACAGATTAAAAGCCTAACTACTTTTGGCTCCCATTGAAAGCCTCTTCCACCATGACGTTTTCCCTACTCTCACCAGCCACAAGCAAAGGCCTCCTGTGCTGTGTTCCCACCTTACAATGCCCCCGTGAACCAACTGTGAGTTCATCTGGCCCATCCACTTGTTTGCTCTAAACAGCTGATCAATAGGAAATTAACTCATGCAGGGAAGTCACCTGACTTGGCACTGAGAGATGGGGCTCTGAGGTCAACCTGCGTATTAATTTTGGAAATCATTTGATTTTTCTGGATTTATATAAAATGAAGTGGTTGAACTGGGTCTCCTTGAAGATCTGCACTAGCACTAAGACTCTAGAACTTTTGATCAGACTTCCCAAGTCTAGCCGTGGGGGTACATTTATCTTCTGTCCTTCCTCCTGCCTCTTCTGTGAAAAGGATGAGAATTGGACAACTGGGCATTGTTTTAGTAGCCAGAGGGCTACCCAGGGATGGAGAGGGCACTACAATCATGGGTGACAGCATGGCTTTGGGTGACCAGGTTGGACTTTGAATCCAGCTCTATGCATTTTAACTCTGCATATTTGGGCAACTGTTTAACCTTTGTATACTTCAATTGTCTCATTTGCAAAACGGATATCAAACAGCATCTACCCTACAGGGTTGCTGACAGGTTAAGGCAAACAACTGAATGAGAGCCCTCAGTCTGCCCCATAACAAGCGCTCAATAAATGGAAGGATGGGCGGTGGAGACCTGTCTTCCCCCAAACAATCTGCAGAAGCTGTTTAACCAGCACAGAGACTCAAGCGTATGATTCTCAACTCTGGATGCACTTTGGACTCATCTGGGAGCTTTGAAAACCTTCTATCACCTGGGCTCCAGTGCTGGTGGGTAGAAGCAGAGTGTCAGGAGAGGAGGGAGCTCTGACATTAGCATCGCTGGAGAAGCTCTCCAGATTACTCCAATTTATGGTCAAGGCTGTGAAACATTGTTCTAATGAGGATGTAATTGACCCCAGGAGAGGAAAATCCACCTGTTGAATAATTAATTCTTAAGTCATGCTTCAGAAACATTTAAGTGACTTGGGAAAAGAAAGCTCTGCTTTCCCAGGTCAGGGTCAGTAATTAGACTTCCTCGCCTCTTCCTGCTAGGTCTAAATATAGAGCTACCTGCTTGGCTAGGAATGACACTTACGAAATGACTAGTGACTCATCCTTCCAACATCTGAAGTCACTGTGGAGGTGTTCACATCCCCCCACACTCTAACTGATGGTATGAATTTCAAATTCAACTACTTTCTTCAGTTCCCTGTTCTGAGCTGTCACCATGGAAAATAGGTTTTTCTGCTTAGGGCCATCCCTTCTTCTGAAAATTTGTATCTTCTGTCTTTAGATTATGATCAATGAGAGGTGGTGAACAATTGAGATTTGTATCCATGGAAAATGTGTGTGAGATTTGGATTTGGACTCTTCTTAGGGGTGACACAGCACTTTCTCTGAATCTGTTAAGTTTTTTGGGTGATATTAAGATACTTCTCCCCTTTTGGGAAGAAGATAAGAATATTTCCAGAATATTGTTCAATACTGAGTAGATATGTTTCCAAATATGGGAAAATAAAATTGTTATAATCTGCCTAACTCTCATTTTTTTGAGTTCCAAAGGTTGGAAACAAAAACGAGCTCAAGCCTGTTTTAGATTAGAGTGGGGGGGGGTGTAGAAGCCCTGGGTTAGGGTCTGCACCCTGGGTTTCTATCCCACTGAAGAGCATAGGTCCCCACAGCTCAGTTCGGTCTGCAGCATTCTTTGGGGCCCTTCTTGATCCTAACCATTTTTGAAACACTCTTGCAATTTGGCACTGTGGCCTTCATAGATGATGGGGCAAAGGGAAAGGAAGCAAGGGGAAGGCAGTGGGAGAGGGATGTGGGAAGGAAGGGCAGACAGGTTGTCTCTGCTGGAGACCCACAGAGTCCTGCAGGGAGCAGCTGCTCTCAGCAAGTGTGGTGGCTTTGTCATGTGGTAAGTTAGCCAGGCTGCACTACGTGTCCCAGAACTCCCTTCCTTGCATATTTCCAGCTAGGGTAGGCCACAGAGACGGTTTACACAAGACTGGAGGGCATCCATATTGTCTCTGCCCTTGGCAGTCGGGGGTGTGGCAGCCTCTCCACATGCCCGTTTATCTGCCGGCTCAAGCCGGGGGGGCCTGTACTACTTCACCGGGATCGTCCTTCAGCTTCTTCAATACCCGGGCCAGGTGGGGGTGCAGCTCCGTGACCAAGGGGCCTAGCTTCGGAGTCCTGTGGGGTACCCCATCATCATGGAGGTTGGGCTTCAACCTGTCCTGTGAGTTCTGGCTTGTCCTCCGTGTCCCCCACTGTCTTCAGAATGCCATAGACCAGGGGCCTTATGCTGCAGACAGTTATTCGTCACAGCTCTGGAGGCTGGAGGTCCAAGAGCAGGTACCAGCGTTGTTGGGTTCTGGTGAGAGCCTCTAACTGGCTTGTAGACAGCCATCTTCTCGCTGTGTCCTCACGTCTTTCTTGTGCCTCTTCTTACAAGGGCACTAATCACCTACCTAGCTACCTTCCAAAGGCCCCGCCTCCAAATGCCTTCACACTGGGGATTAGGTTCCAAGGTAGGCACTTTGAGGGACACACACATTCAGTCCACAGCACTCCGCATCCACGCTCCCTTCCAGGCTCTCCGCCCTGCAAGCTGTAATTTCCAGCATCAGATTCAGAGAAACAGCTTTACTGAGACTGTTTCCCCAGCCCCTGCAACTGCGTAAGGTCCCATCCCTATAATGAATGTCCGTGTGTGCGTGTGTGCTGTGTGGATATCCTAGTGGTTCTGCTTCTCTGATGGAGCCTGACTGGATCAGCAGGAACGGATCGGAGGGGGACTGTGGCACAAAGGGCCAACACCCTTGTTCTATAGTTCATAGTCCTGGCTCCTGTCAGGTCCAAGGGTCCACCCGACTCTAAACCAGGCCAGGCCTCTCAGGGTGTCATAGGAACTAGAATCGAGAGGGTCCCCCTCTGCAGGTGTGGCAGCTGTGAGAAGCAAGGCTGGGGAGCTGTTGGCAGCTGTATTAGTCTGCTAGCGCTGATGGAACTAAGTATCACAGACTGGGGGGCAGGGGGAGCCTTAAACAACAGACATTTACTTCTCACAGTCCTGGAGGCTGAACGTCCAAGATGTCGGCAGGTTTGATCGCTCTTGAGGCCTCTCTCCTTGGCTTGTCGATGGCCGTCTTCTCCCTGGGTCCTTACGTGGTCTTCCCTCGGTGTGTGCCTCCCTGATGTCTCCTCCTTTTCTTGTGAGGACATGGGTCACGTTGGATTAAGGTCCTACCCTAAGGGCCTCATTTTAACTTCATTGGCTCTTTAAAGGCCGTATCTCCAAATATAGTCACATTCTAAAGTGTGGGGCTTAGAACTTCGACGTATGAATATTGGGGGAACACAGTTCAGTATACAACAGTAGGTGAGCAAGTGTAGTGGGTTTACTTTTACCCTTTGGAGAAAGTCTGTGTGCAGTGAAGGAGAAGAATGTGGCAGATACTTAGAGATACGTGAACCAATAGGTAGAGAGGACCCACTGTATTTGAGCTGGAAGGGCTCAGTTCTGTAAGGAAGCATGTACGAATTGCTTCTGCATGTGGCTCATGGCACAGTTTACGTTCACTTTTCATTCCCAGCATGCAGAGTGTCTGGCGGTTTCTTCTGCAGCATGGTCAGGCCCCTAGATCACTGTCCTAACTGCTGAGCTCCCCAGTGTCTGTACAAGACCCTGCCGTAGCCTGGCTATCTCCCCCACCACAAGAAAGGGACTGACGTTGCAATCAGGCACAACAGCTCTACTAGCAACAACAGGATGCCTGTTTTTTCTTACTATTATTTAAAATTATCTGTGAGACGTGCATAGAGGGAAAATGATGTAAAGACACAGGGAGAATGCCATGTACAGATGGAGGCAGAGATTGGAGTGATGCGACCATGAGCCAAAGAACACCAAGGATTGAGGGCCACCACCGGAAGCTGAGAAGAGGTGAGGAAGGATTCTACTCAGAGGGTCAGTTAGAGCATGGTCTTGCGGACACTGTGATTTCAGACTTCCAGCTTCCAGGACTGTGAGAAAATAAATTTCTATTATTTTAAGCCAAAAAAAAAATTATCTGTGACATTCTTTCTCTTCTTTGGTGCTATAAATTAAAAAATTTTTTTTCTAGAATGTTCTTTCTGCCTGTCATAGACTCCCTTTTCATGATCCATAAGCTAAATTCATATTATTAAACAAAATAGTACCTCCATTCAAGAATGTGTCCGGCTTTCAGAAGCCCAATCACAGTTTTGTAACATGTGGCAATTAACCAATCCATGTTTATTGAGCTCGGGTTATAAAAGCGGCTCAGCAGTAGGGACTGTGAGAGATCGTAAGATGGTGAGGACGGGCTCCCAGCTCAACAACGCACCATCTGGATAAGCTCAGGAACCAAGGCACTGAACCAGAAATGTACTACACCTTAGAGTCAAGGTCAAAGCATAATTTTGGTTCTGATTCAGCCCCCTGGCCAGAGGGGCAGAAATCCCCAATTACAGCCGTGCACAAGCACTTAAATAGCATAGCTTTGTCTACAGGAGAATCTGGCCAGCTGGGCAAATCCATAGCTTTTCCTCTCCCAGTGTTTACATCTTCCAGTGCTTTTGATAAATTCCAAAACAATTTGGATATGTCACAGAAATGGAAGTCACAAATCTTTGTTTGCTCTTGTACCGTTTTTAAACAAGTCATTTTGAATTCTTTCTCTCTGGGCCCTGGGTGGCCTCTCAGTTTTGTCTGTGGCTGTACAAATTTTTGGAAAGAGTTGAAAAGAGGTACAGCTGGGATGAGTACAACCTGTCTAGTGGGTTGACTGCTGCTATGTGTCTGGTTACTGCTTTGAACATTTAGGGTAAAAATACGGGGCTGACAAAAAATGCAGCCTGTTGCATGAACAACACGTGACAGTGGTAAAGTAGACACTGGGTTATTATTAGGGGCCGTAAAGTCTAACCCTGTGTATGTGAAGAATTTAGTTTGGCCGCATATAGCAGAAAAATTAAAAGAAAAATAGGGACGTCAGTAAGATAAGAATACATTTTTGTGTCTTATAATGAGAAATCTGGAAATGGGCAGTGGAAGGCTCTATGAATCATCAGGAACCCAGACCCTTCCTAGCTTCTTAATTCATGATTCTTAGAGCTTACAAAATAGTTGCAGAAGCTCCGATGTGGGGAAGAAGGAGGGGCTAAAGCAAAGAGGACACTTGGCTGCTGATTACGCTTTCCCCTCAGTGATGGTTAATTGCAGATGTCAACCTGACTGGGCTCTGGGTGCCTAGACACAGGTTTCCCCCGTTATCTGAAACGGGAGCATTCCTATGAAAACTTCTGAAATGGCATAAAGGGAAAAGTACCCCGTTTTTCGAAAGTTCACATTACACCTCTTTGCTCTAATGGAAGACCCCCATGAGGACAATAACGTGGGGTTTTGTTGGTCTTGCTTTTTGTTTTGTTTCTGTAAGAGCACGCACCCCCTCTGGATTTCTTTTAGCTGGTGAAAACAAGGACCAAACAGGTACTTGCTCGTACTACCTGCAAGAAGGTAGCCATCCGCAAGGCGGGCAGAGTGTTCTCACCAGAACCTGGTCATGCTGGCACCCTGATCTCAGACTTCCAGACTCCAGAACTGTGAAAAAAGTAGGTATCTGTTGTTGATACCTCGTCTGGGATGTTTTGTTATGGCAGCCTAAGCAGACTGTGCTCCCCCACCCCCGCCCAAAGTAAAGACAAACTTCAACCAAAGTGAATCAATGTAGGATAAATAAGTAGTGATAAGGGCCAGAGGATTGGGTGTGCCACGGATGGGGGCTGCTCTTTAGAAAGGAACCTCAGTGGCCGTGGGATGCAGCATTGTGGAGAGTGGAGGGGTGGGAGGGAGGGAGGGAGACATGCCAGGGGTCTGGGCAGGAGTGCTCCAGCAGAAGGAACAGTCAGCCCAGAGTCCATGAGAGAGGAGCTCGAGATGTGGCTAAAGCGGGGAGAGCACAGGGCAGAGTGGTAGGTGATGAGGATGGAGAGAGAGGCAGCGGGCCAGGTCCTGTGGAGGGATTTGGGGTTCCAAGTATGACGGGAAGCTGCAGGAAAGTTAGGGCAGGAGAGCACTGCGGTCTGAACTCCAGTTTAGAAGATCACTCTGGCTGCCCTGTGGAAGATAGAACCATGGGCAGCAGAGACCCGGCGTGGGGAGAGCTGCCAGGAGGCTATTTCAGGAGTATGGGTGGGAGAAGCTGGGCTTGGAGGAGCCTGGTAGATGCAGGACTGTTGCAAAGTAGCCAGACCCACTATATTCTGAGAGAAAGAGCCATCAGTGATGAATCTGGGAAGTGGAAGGAATGAATCGTTGCTTTCTTAGATACATCAGAGGACCACAAAGGATTGGGGGACATCAGTGTACTTTTGTCAATTAAAGGCTGGGACTTGGTGAAAGAAAGCACAGAGAGAGAGGTCTGGATACTCTGAGACTCAAGCCTTCAAGAGAAGGAATATCCAGCCAAGGAGAGGCACGGCCAATGAGCTCGGAGGACGACCAGGGAGCTCAGTCAGGAAGCTTCCAAGAAAAGGCAGTGCTCAACTGTGCAAGGCTGCTGAGAAGTACATTGATCTTTGGATCTGCAACATGGGGGTTGTTGTATATTAAAGAATTTGGCTCGTCTCTGTCCTGGGTTCCTGGGAGGGAGACTAAACCTTTGGAATTGCCCAACTGCCAGGAATGTCTTTGTTATTCATGGTAGGCTCCTAGATCACTGATGCTGATGGCATGACTCAGGATGGAGGCTGGCCATGCCAGGAAGACCGACCATGTGATCAGAGGTTGGGGCTTTGAGTCACAGGATACCAGCCTGATCTCCTGACCTTGGGGAGTGGAGGGCAGCTGGAGATTGAGTTCAATCATGTGGTCACCGATTCAATCAACTGTGCCTGCTAGCGAGGCTCAGCAGAATTTCCTGGTTGGTAAACACATCGATGAGCTGGGAGGGTGATATGCCCTGATTCTACAGGAGAGGGCTCACAAGTTTGCTTTCGCGACCTTCCCAGTCTTGGCTTTAAGTGTTTCTCCATTTGGCTTGTTCTGATTTGTATCCTTTATAATAAAACCAGAATCCTAAACATAGTGCTTTCCAGAGTTCTGTGAGTCTTAGGGAATTATCAAAACTGAATACTGTGGAAACCCCTGAATTTGTAGCCAGTTGGGAAGAAAGGGGTCCTGGGAGCCCCGGAACTTGCAGCAGTCTTGGGGAGGACTGAGCTCCTCACTGTGGGGTCTGCACTAACTCTACGTGGTTTGCTTCAGAACTGAATTCCAATATTGCAGGGGTTCCTTAGTGGCACATCAGAGTGGGAGTTCAGTGGTGTGGTACGGGTGGAAGGGAGTTTAGAAGGAGAGCACTAAGTAGTAAATGGAGATGCAAGTAGAGACAACTGGTTTGGGGCATTTTATTGGGAAGGGGAACAGAAAAGTAGAATGGTGGAATTATGTGAACTCCCACAAATGTTGATTATTAATCTATAAAGGAAATAAATTCCTAGACAGGCATCCAGAAGAGATGCTTTGAAAGAGGCGGGTATGTGTTGCATGGTCATGATCAACAAGTCGTAGGGATAGATAGTACCCTAACGCAGGAGACGCAGAGGATGAACATTGGGAAAGGCACAAGAGTTGGGATATTTGAATGGCACAGTTGATCTGAGGACAAAGGAAAGAGAGGTACAGGGCAGGGGAAAGCAGTGAGAAGAAATGGATCCAAAGGTAGGAGTGGGAAGTGGGGGATTGGGAAGAGGAGGCCCAGATAGCAGATGGGCTCTGAGGGTTTCAAACACCAGAAAAGCCCCAGCAAAGGAACCCATTTCCAAGTGGATCAGCTGGGCTTCTCAGCTTTAACTGGCTGTGGGGTGACCAAGAGCGAGGAGTTCGTACTAAGTGGACTGTGAGTTTATGCCTCTCATATCATATTCCCAGCACAGTACCTGGCCTGGACTGGATGTTCAATAAATGCTCGTTGAATGAATTGGAGCTTTAGTACACTACCTACTTTGTCTATCCCCCACCCTGTGCCTTCAGATCATCTATGTGGGAATTTAAGTATCAGGGCAATTTCCATTGGGTGGAGGATGTACTCAGAAGTTGAAACGGAATCATTATTTGCCAGGGATTTTTGAAAAGCAATTTATGAACATAGCTGACCCCTCAAGTCTCTGCCAACATAAGATTCTTTGGTTGCATGATCTCCAGAGCAGCCAAGAGAAATCACAATGATGGCAATAATTAGAATGTCAATAATTAACACACACTGTCTGCTTAGTAGTGCTTGGCACCGTGGCAAACCACTGGCATGCATTCTTTCATTTAGTAGTACCTACGAGGTAGGTGCCAATATTAAACCCATTTTATAGGTTAGGAAACTGAGATATAGAAAGAATAGGTGACTTTATCATAGTTGTCCACCTGTAAGGGGTAAAGCCTTGACATGAGGGCTATCTAACTACCAGCCCAGTGGTTCCACTTGGCTGCACATTGGGATCACCTGGGAGCTCTGAACACTCCCTGTTCCTGGGTTACACTCAGACCAATGAAATCAGAGTGTCTTGGTGTCTGTTCAAAACCTACTTGGGAGTTTTCAGGTGTACCAGCCCCTGACTCAGAGGCCAGCGTGAAACTGCAGGAAGAGGTGGCCACTCCAGGTGGGTTGGTGGCAGGTTTAATAAGCAAGGAAACTTACATGTGAGGTTTGTCTTGGGTGGCCACAGTATTAGATCTCTACACCTACCATCTGAATCTTAAAGTTTATAAACAGATCTTAACTGGGTTCAGTCACATATACCACCCAGATGGTCTCAGCAACACCTTCATCTCTCAAGGCTATGTCCTTGGAACAACGCTCATGTGGGAACAGTAGGCACAGTGTTCCATTCCAAGGACGGGGGAGGGGTACGGAGCATTTGATCGCCCAGTTACAGCTAGAGGGTCAACTGGTGGTCATGCCTTCTTCATTATCTCCTCCAACACTTGGGTGGGAGCCAGGTGTCAGTATTGTTTAAAGATTGCCAGTGGATTCCTGCATGCAGCAAAATTTGGGAACTACGTAGTAGGCCATATTGCTTTCTAAAAGTAGAAGCCAATGGAAGTAACCCAGGTGTCCATTGATAGATGGATGGATAAAGAAGATGTTCTATATAGTCAATGGAATATTAGCCATAAAAGAGAATGAGATCTTGACATTTGAGACAACATGGATGGACCTTGAAGGAATTATGCTAAGTGAAATAAGTCCAAGAAAAACAAATACCATATGATTTCATTTATATAAGGAATCTAAAAAACAAAACAAACAAAACTCAGAAACATCCTCATAAATACAGAGAATAAACTGATGGTTGCCAGAGTGAGGGAGAGTGAGGGGATGGTGGTACAGCTTCAGGTATGGAATGAATAAGTCATGAGGATGAAAGGCGGAGCATAGGGAATACAGTCAATGGTATTGTAATAGTGTTGTATGGGGCAGATGGGAACTACACTTGTGAGGATGGCATAATGTATAGAGAAGTTGACTTACTACGTTGCACACCTGAAAATAATGTAGCCTTGTGTGTCAACTATACTTCAAAAACAACAACAACAACAACAACAACAACCAAACAGAGGCCAAGTGCTTTACTGGGGCATGCAGGGAGTAATGCTCACCCTTTCCTGCTCCCCTAGGTACAGGGCAGAGTATCCCAGGGGGGAGCCATCCTGAGCTGAGAGGATGGCATTCCTCAGGTGGTGGTGGCAGGTTTCCCTTTTAGTTACAAGTCCTCATCCCTCTCCCGCAAGATTGGGGGAGGGCAAGATGAAATATTACAGAAGAGGGGATGAAATGGATATATGGTTTATTATTACTGTTATTTTTGTCATCATTCTACAATTTAGATGAACCAGAACACTTGTGTTCATTTTAATAAGCTAATGAGTACCGTGGGAGAGCCTCCCCCAGTGACTCATGGTGATGTATTACATTAAATGTTAACTGCCAGGACCAGAAAGTTAAAAAAAAAAAAAGACACCACCCTCACTTTCCCTCTAATTGCCCCTGCAGGGAAATTGCTCAGCTGGAGCTGAATATTCCTGCTGAACATTTAGCCTATAAACTCAGCCTTGTAGTTTACAAAGAGTCCAGCCAGAGAGACCATAAACGACTCTTCATCAGTGTGCATGCGAAGAAATTTGAAGAATAGGGCCTGTCTTGATTTTGTGGTTAGCACAGTCAGGACATCTATTATGGCCAATAAAATAAAGCAGACAGCTGGAGGGTCATGGAAATCACAAGGCAGTTGACACCGTCTGTGATATTTCAGGGCCCTGAATACAGAATGGCTTTGCAGTGAGGGTGAGAGGTGATGGGCTAGGTGATGTGAGACATCAAAATAATGCTTTGCAAAAAGCACATGATATCCACACTCAGGTGTGAGGGAGGTAATGTGGGTGTGACACTGCCTGTCACAGAGCAGCCTGGCCTCCTCCTGTCCTCACACATATGTTTGCTCTGTGTTATAATGGGGGAGTTTTTATATTTCTGGAGCCTTCTCTGGCAAGGCTAAAAATGGCAGTGGGGGTGAAAGGTAGGCATGGAGCATACATCAGCTATCTATGTGGTAGGGTAGGGCAGACTTACCTTTCAGGGTAAAGGAGGAGGCATTATCTATTAACATCTGTGTTAGTTTCTTGCTGTTGTCTGACAATTACCACACATTTAGCAGCTTAAAACAACACCTATTTATTAATTTGCAGTCTGTAGGTCAGAAATTTGGGTGCAACGTGTTTGGGTTCTCTACTTGGGGTTTCACAAGGCTGAAATCAAGGTGCCGGCCAGGCTGTGGTCTCATCAGGAGGCTTGACTAAGGAAGTCTGTTTCCAACGCTCATTAGGGAGTTGGCAGAAT
This sequence comes from Ursus americanus, assembly GCF_024610735.1. Lineage (NCBI taxonomy): Eukaryota > Metazoa > Chordata > Mammalia > Carnivora > Ursidae > Ursus > Ursus americanus. The sequence continues at coordinate 19,311,103 of NC_142158.1, forward strand.
TTAGTTCCTTGTAGCTCTAGAACCCAGGTCCTGTGTCTTTCCTCTCTCTCAGCTGGTGGCCACCTGCATTCTTTATTTTGTGGCTTTCTCCATCTTGAAAGGCAGTGGTGGACGATGTCCTTCACAATTCAAACCTCTCTTGCCCAGAACAGTCCGGTCGCTTTTAAGGCCCACTGAAGGTAGTCTCCCTTTCTCCCTTTCTTAGGGTCAACTGATTTGGGACCTTAACTGCATCTGCAAAATCCCTTCACAGAAGCACTTAGATTGGTGTTTGGTCAAATGACTGGGAGAAGGTGTCTGTATACCAGGGGACAGTGGGGTCTTGGGGGCCATCTAAGAATTCAACCCACACAGCATCTTAGGCAAAGTTCTTGAAAGTGTGCTAGAGAGTGTGAACAGCATATGGGTCCATAGTGAGGCCATTTATGGGCACATCCCCTTCCCCGAGCCTTTTTGCTTCAAAATCCTTGGACGCTACTGCTTGGTCTATGAGGACGGTTTCAGAATTGGCAATAAAATCTTCACATAATTGTATTTGTTTTATGCATGGCTTACAGAAATGCTAACACCACCTCACTAAGGAGACCTAAGGCTGGGCTTTCCAATCCGTCTACTGAGGGACAATTAGTGAGGGAGAAGAGCTGTTGGTCTTATAGGAGGAGAAATGCAGGAACACTTTAATGCAAATAATTTTATTACACCTCCCACTTAGAAATTGTGCATCATGCATGAAAGCAATGAGCTTTAAGATACATCGGAGGACAGCCTCCATCCTTGGAGGACAAATTTTTAATGCATCTTTGAAAAAGCAAAGGCTGAGTCAATTCTTTACAGAGATTTCAGAGGTATGCAAACAAGGAGTCTTGGGGATGGGTAGAGGGAGGATGTGGTAATTGAAGGGGCTCCAAGACACAACTCTACCAATGCTTGTGGACTTTCTGAGCATATTTTTTCATCCTCGATTCACTCATTAAATGCCAGACATTTGGCTAGATGCTGGTGTACAAACGTGCTCCCTGTCCTCAAAGAGCTTGCATTAGTGGGAGAACCAGGACCAGCGCTGACAGTCATGCGGTCCAGTGGTATGAGCTGTGAGCAATACCCGTGGGAGGTGGTGAAGCCCGGAGCATGTCCCTAATTCCAATGGGGCAGGTGTGTCAGGATTGCCACGCTGAATCTCAGAGGGCACTAGAGCCATATGACATTGATTTGCCCACGTTTTAGTGCAAAGTGAGGTGACTCAATCAAAGGCATGGGGTTTATTCATCACTGGTGTAGTGGGCACGCTTGCAAACTTGGGGGTGCATCAGGAGCCCAGGGAGTGCTTAATCAAACAGACTGTGGAGTCCCACCCAAGGTCTTGATGATTCATGCAGTCCTGCTGTGGCCCGAGAGCTTGCATCTCCAAGAGCAATGCTGCTGCTGCTGGGGCTTTTTGGAACTACTGTTGTGCGGCTTGTTGTCATTCATCTCTGGATGGCACCTGCAAAGGGTTAATAAAGCATCAGCCGGGTGGTAATTTTTACAATGGACGTTGATGAATTTGGCCTTGGAGGCAACTCACTGGAGTGAAGAATGGCTACCCCGAGGAAAGGGCCAGAAGTTTTCCTCCAGGGTCACTAGTGGTTAGGATTTCAGGGAAGTTGTGATTTGCCTGCCTGCGACCTCCCATGTCCCTGTGTTGGTGACAGAGCAAAAGATAAAGCGCTCAGCATTACCCAAAGTGACTCGGGAGGTGATTAATACTCAGAGCTCCTTGAGCAGAAAAGGTGGGCAAGAGGCAATTAAGATGATAAAGAACCCCAAGAAGCATGCTTAGCCGCAAGCTGGGGGCGCTAAGGCGATGACGAGGAGAGCTACTGCCTGTCTCTGGCTCTGCCGAGACCGTTGATGAGATACAGAGATGGGGCTCGTGATTCTGCCAGGCTCATCAGGATGGAGAAAAGATGTAATTGGAAAGGCTATTTTCAAGACGTGGGCATTTCTTTGTCTCCCTCCCTGGAAGGCTGGAGCTCCAGCAGTCCCCCATTACGATGTCGATGAGTGTTGCAGTGGGGGTAGGGGGCAGAAAAAGTGATTTGGTTTAAATTCTGACTGTGTCTGGCTTGGCTAGTAATTGATAGAGGGAAGTAAATGACCCGGAGGCGGTACTCAGCGTGATTCATAAGTCTTGTGTGAAATGCTATGGCAGCACAGGCTACATACACAGGCCGGCCCTGCCACGAGGGAGAAAATCATTTCTGGTGCTAGTACAGCCTCCCCTTTCTGCGCTCCTTCTGCCATTCGGACCCTTTGACCTCTCTCCAGGGCCAGGTAGAAACTCCTAGGTGCCATAAAAATTCTCATTCCTTCAGCAAACTGTTGCATAATAAATTAATTAGATACCAAGTGACCAAATGGTGATTTAATGCATCTATTAGGTAAACGTCTTAACTCCAATAAATAACCCTATAATGATGAAAAGGGAGCGGGGAGGTGGAACAGGTAGTGCCTTTGGTCCTGCTGGGGCCCCCTGGCAGATTAATGAGTCAGATTTCCAGGACAAATGAGCCCTCCAAGCATACCTCTACTGATGGTGTTGATAGCAACAATAGCTATTATTATGTTGATAGTAATAATAGCCCACAGTGTGGCAAGCCTCTTTGTTTTCTTTTTAAATTTTCCTAGCAACCCTTTGAAGAAGGTCTTTATTATCATCCCCATTTTGTAAAAAATGGAGACAGGAGGCACAGACAAGTTTAGGAACTTTCCCAAGGTCATTTGGTCAGTAAGTGGTCAAGGCAGGATTTGAAACCAGATGGTTAGACTCCAGAGCGCTCACAAGGAGCCTCTATTCTACCCACCTGAAGTCGCTCCCCACACCTGTCTTCCCTGCCACAGGTCTGTGCACACACTGTTTCCCTGTCCTTCATTCCCTTGTCCTTCCCCCCAAGGGTTGTGACTTTATTTGTCTTATTTCTTGGATCGGAAGGATCTAGAAGAGTGTTGGGCACCGAGTGGAAAATGATGTCTGTTGAATAAACGAAGGAACCTGCTGAAAATTTCAATGGGGATTTTTTTTCTATCATTGAATTGTTTAACATTTCCCACTTGAGCCAGCAAGTCGTTAACAAATGTTACCACCACGAGTGCCTGATGTTAAAAAGAGTTGGCTTATAAGTTTTTGACTATAGAAGCATCGAACAGATGCTTATGTTTTTAAGAGGGAAAAGATTTTGCATCATCTAGAACTCTGTCGCTTTGTTCTTTCCAACGCATTTTAGAATCTGGAAAGGATAGAGTGTCAATGAGGGCCAATGGAGCAGGTGCAGGGCTGGAACAAATCAAGGAAAGAGCTACGAGTGTGCATCTAGAAAGCACGTATCTACACAAATGTCCATGAACAGTGATTGTACATAAGTATGTTGTGTGTAATTGTATTATTATTCGGGATCTAACCAGGAAACAGAATCCATACAAGTTACTTCAATAGAGAGAATTTACTCTAGGGAATTGATCAAACAGCTGTTGATCAGACAGAAAAAGCAAAAAAGAGAACACAGATGTAACACAGTATTAGCACAGAGACAGTCTCTGCAGAGAGCAGCTGGGAGCCCGAGGGCTGGGAGAAGAGAGCTGTTGGGGTCTCCAGAATCTGGAATTTTGGATGGGGATGCACATAAGTGACAGACTTCTGAGTAGGGGACACTGCCTGGCAGCTGCAGGTACCGCAGGAGCTGGGAGCAGGGATTCAGGTCTCCGGAGAGGGTGCTTCCTGGCAGGTGCAGGCACCTCAGAGGAGGTGTGAGGGTCCTGGGAGCCAGATTCTGGGAGAGTGAGAGGAAGCTGGCAATTGGAGCCACCGGCCTCCAGGATCCACCTGCTGGTGCCGGGATGAAGGGCCATCCCTGGGGTAACACAGACAGGAATAAAAAGTCCTTCTCCTATGGTCTTCCAGCCTTCATCTGGTGCCACCAACTGCTGGAGCCTAACAGGAAGGCAGCTGGCAGAGGACAAACATAGTTGGCCAAGTTCTGACCTCAGTATTTCTGCGCAAATTATAGAAGGGTGTTTAGAGCTGAAAGATGACATTATATTACAGACAGACAAAGACCTTTACCATGGCGATGGCCCTTCATACCCTTTGCAGGAGAGTTAACATTTCTTTGGACCTAGATTATACACCAAGATGCTTATCACCAACCTCACTTGAAGGTTCCACGTGAAAGAGCACCTTTCCCTAATCCAGTCCTCACCAGACAGAAGATGCATCTATTCTCTACTCTCAACAGCAAAACTTATTCAGTTAGATAACAGTAAAATGGCGAACGATGACTGGTTACTGTGTTCCAGGTACATAATACTTATCAATATTAACCCATACAATCCCCCTTTTAACCTTCTTGAATGGGACATATTTTTGTCTCCAATTTCTGGATGAGAAACTGAGGCACATAGAAATTAAGCAATTGACCCAATTTTCTAAGTTTATATGTGGCTAAGGTCCAGGATCTGTGCTCTTATCTTTTCCACTTTATTGCCTCTAATCATTTATTGAATAGGCCTCTAGACCGGGAATTTGCTGACGTAGGCACTGGAATGGGGTTGTGGTTACAGCAAATGCTTTAGAACCAGAGGAAGCTGGTTTGAAGGGTGAGCTACAGTTCTTGCTGAAGGCGTGGCACCGGACAGATGAATGAACCTCATACACCTTAGTTTCCTCAACTTGAACATGGGATGAAGATAGTATTTGCCACAGGGGTTATTTTCTAAGGATGAAAGGATATAATTCATATAAATCACTTAGTCACTTGTTAATAACAAGTATTAGTAGCAGACAGCCATTTAAAAAACTAGTCTCATTATTTTCCAATGTAAAGCGGAGAAACCCTTTGTACTTCAGCTTTTGAACCTGAGAAAGGGGTGGTTGGTGGCCCATTTCTAATGGGGACAGCTAGCCCATCTTTGGACCATTGGGCAACTGCAGACTCACAGGCCCCTGTGATCTTGGGGGAGTTGGAGGCTGAAGCTTCCTCTGGAGGTAAGAAGGGCAGAGGCCAGTGGTTGGCTATCTGCGGCAGGTCCCGTTTGCAGGATGCAGAGTGGCAAGACCTGGGCAGGACACAGCAGATGGCTCCACCATCCTCTACTTGACACCCGGGAAGAAGTTTCACTGAATTCTGCTCCGTGCATCCTGCCTGTGGTTGGCTGAATGTGGATGTCCAGCCTTCCCAGAATTTGGGAATTCATTTCCTGGATCAAAGGGACTTGCCCATGTGATTACGTGAACGGTCTTGAGATGAGGAGCTGCTCCTGGGAGGCTGGGTGGGCCCACTGTCATCACAACCCTCCTTATCAGAGGTGGCAGGAGAGGAGAGAGGAGAAGGGAATACGGGCATGGAGCCAGATGCTGGAGTGGTGGGGCTACAGGGCAGGGAATTCGGGAAGCCTCTAGAAGAGGCAAGAGCCAAAGGGATGGATTCTCCCCCTGGAGCCCTCAGGAGGGCCTGGTCCTGCCCACACTTTGATTTTAGCTCTGTAAGACTCCTCTGGGACTTGTTTCCCCTGGAACTTTAAGAGAATAAATCTGTGTGATGTTAAGCTCTTGTGTTTGTGGGAATGTGTCACAGGCCCTGTTGTGTTTATCTGTTTGCCTGTCTCTCTCCCCTACTAAGCAGACAGTCAAAGTCTTTGAGGGGAGGTGTCTCAAGAGCCTTAGAGCCTATCAGAGGCCTTAGTACATAACCAGCTACATACACGTGAGTGACCTGAATTACTGTGGATGGACAGGTATGTCCACCTATTCCTCTCTTTAGCCATCTGAAGTCTGTGACTATCTCTGAGGACTTTTCTAAGTTATCCTCCGTGGTTTAAAAGCACTGAGGAGGGTGTCAAGAGTAGAAAACTATGCTCTGAACTTATACCCATGGAAACAACAGCATCCCTGGTCCCTTTGCTCTTTTGCTGGCCGTGGTCAGCTTAAAGGTCAAAGCAATAATCTTTCACTGACGGAGGAGAGGAGGAGAGAGAAGACCTGCCGAGCTCTTTAGAAGAGGAGTGTTAAACCAAATATAATTGAAACAAGAAGCGATCAGAATATGCAACACCTGTTATTTTAAGGAAAATAAATTCATGAGATTCAGATTTCAGCATGACAGAGGAAAAAAAAGGATGTTTTTCACATTCTCCACAAGATGTTCAGCAAGACAAATCTGTCAAAAAATGGGGGGAGAGGTCACACGGGAGCCAACGGGAAGTCATGGATGGAATGCGTTCTGTCACACGGCATCATCTCAATTAAAATATTACTAGGGAACTGTCATTGAGACTCTCATCTTTCCAGAATCTTTTATATGGGACCTTGACAGGGCTTATTTATTCGGCAGGAGAGCCTCTGAAATCTTCCCATTAGGTTTGCAGTCGGAGATAATTAATGTGTGAAATGGTCTATTGCCTCTGTTTTGACAGGAGCTGTCTCAGATGTATGGGAGCTTGATAACAAACAAAGCAGAGAGTTCTCTGGGATGTCCAGAGTTTGTGTTATTCTACTGGGTGGTGCCACGTCTGGGAGTCTTTTTATGCCACACTGGGGTCACAAGGTCCTGGAGCCCAGACACAGTCCCCTGTGAGTCCTTCCTAAGGTGAGGTCTTAGTAACGGGCAAGGGGCTGGTAGGAGGAGCGTGGTTTAAGGGAGGGTGGCGTAGACGGATCGTGCTCAAGAGTGAGTGCTGGGTAGAGTGTGGGCTCATCTATCAGCAGTAGGGGGCACGGGGCGAAAGGGAAAATCAAATTTATTTGTAAAGGTTGCCAATTTCCATGGTGTAAATATTCCCACCGTGGCTGGTTTCAGCTGACTAGCAACATTCCTGAAAATTTAATGGCCAGCTCTTGGCTAACCAGTACCAACAGCTCCAGCGTACCCCTGGGGTTTGGTGGGTGTTGCTAAAGGCAGGCATTGGGGGGTATAGAGGATGGGCAGAAGCCCAAACTGAGAAATTACAGGAATAGACCATAGGCAGGTCTAAAGCCTGAGCCTGGGGCGCCTGGGTGGCACAGCGGTTAAGCGTCTGCCTTCGGCTCAGGGCGTGATCCCAGCATTCTGGGTTCGAGCCCCACATCAGGCTCCTCCGCTATGAGCCTGCTTCTTCCTCTCCCACTCCCCCTGCCTGTGTTCCCTCTCTTGCTGGCTGTCTCTATCTCTGTTAAATAAATAAAATCTTAAAAAAAAAAAAAATAAAGCCTGAGCCTGTCTGGGAGAGTGTGCATAGGGAAAACTGAATCACAATTTGCAGTCATTGCCAGGTTGTTGTTTTGTTTTGTTTTGGTTTTTTTTTTTTTTGCATCTGGCCAGCAAGTGGATATATGGTTAGAGTCTTCCAGAACTTCTGGGAAGAGCCAGGAGAAGATATACTGAGACTGGATAATAGTGGGGACCTTGTTTTTCTTGTGTACTCTGTGCCCAGAGTAATTTGTATGCATTACTTTTAACCCCCCCCCCTCCGACAACCTTGCAAAGCTGGTGTTGTTGTTGGCATTTCTTCGATGAGACAGGTAACTGGGAAGGGGTTAAGTACCTGCCCGACATTGTACTGCTAGTACGCAGCAAAGGCTAGGATTGGAATCTGGGTGCTTTTGAAGCCAGTTGCTCCCTTCAAATGGGGTTGGAACGGGGGAGAATTTGGACAAGTATCCCAGCTACAGGACTCCCTTTCCTGAGGGGAGGTGTCTTGACCTTGCTTCAGAGAGATGAGATTCTTGGGTCCTAATTCACTGGGTTGGGTCTGGGGGCAGCGCCTGCGGCCGTAGATGTTCTGGAAGTCAGGTACTAGTCAAATAAAGTTTTCGGTACTGAGCCCATTTGCAGTGAGGCCATGAACTCCACAGGTTGGGGTCTAGGGAACTGGGTGTGGCCAGGAAGGGGAGGGGGGTGGCAGGAATGAGGCAGAGGGTCAGCAGCACAGCTGGAAAGAGTGCAGTTCAGGGCAGGGTCCTGGCCAGGAAGTAGACTGTGGGAGGAAGTTTCAGGTATGTGAGAGCAGGCAGGCTGATGGGTCACAGAGACGTGTGGTCCCCTGAGTGGAGAGTGCCCCTGTGACCACCATGTGGTTCCCCAACCCCCTTTCCCAAGTTACAGAGTGTGTTACAGAGGCTGTTGTGAGGGTATCGTTAATGAACCAAAAGGATGATCGGACCAATAAGGATAAACATCAGCTCCAGGGGCCTTGAGGGACTGACCTTGTATATTTATGAGCACGGGTGGCCTTGGGCACTCTCAGTAGCAGATCGTGTCATCACCCCACACTAGTCACTGTGTGTGTGGAGCTTCCCAATGCTCCGCTGGGCTGTGGGCAGGCTGGAGACAGAGTGGCCCCTAGCAGAGGTCCCACCCCTGCTCCTTGGTGGTGGTAGTTGGGGGCTTGGAGGTACGGCAAAGACTCTGGGAGTGGCCATGGATGTACATAGGTGTATACGGGCATTCTCAGTGGCTACGGTCGTTATACTATCCTGCGGACATTCTGTTGGTATGTGAAAAAAAATAATTTTATACTTAAAAAGAGGAGAACTGAAAGTAGAAGGCAATAACTGAGACAATTAAACAGCTGAAAAGTACGTGGTTTTTATTAATTGATAATGGGCAATTTAGAACTTCTTCTCAAAGCACCAGTGTACGTATATGCGTGTACACATGTGTGTATATGTGCATGTATATATGTATGTGTGTATGCATGCACACATATATGCACATGTACATGCAAGTTTGTATACACACACGTATATATGTTTGTATGCAAACATGTGTGTATATATGTGCACGCACGTGCGCACACACACGTGTGTATATGTGTATGCATGTACACATGCACATTTGGGTGCAGATATACATACATGCACACATATTTATGTATGTGTATGCATGCATGTGTACATATGTGTATGCATGTGTGTATACATACATGTGTGTACCCACACACCTATATGTATGTATATACATGTGCATATACATGTATGTATATATGACTGTTTTTAATGTATGCTTGTGTGTCCATGTATGAAAGGGGAGAGGGGGCGGGAGAAGTGACGCAGGACTTGGCCGTGGGGCTACGTGGAAGGCCAGGCAGGGAGAATGTTGGTAAGACAGTAGGGAAAGGGCAAGATACAGGTGAAACAGTGAGAATTCAGTGCGAGGTCTGAGAAACTGTTGGTTTGCCCCATGTTTCCTGTGTTTCTCAATGGGCTTCTGGTTGCCAGAAGGCCTGGCTCATTAGGAAGCATCATGAATCCATACCAGGACCGGACCTCCAGGAATGAGAAGGGGATGGAGAAGGCTTTGGGGTTGAACGTCTTTACCTCTGGACAATAGGGCTAAAGGGACATCAGCAAGCGCCTAGGCCTCTGGTGTGCTTCAGTTCCTCTCTGACGGACAGATGGGGGCTTAGCTCGGTGGCCGTCAGTCTTGGGGAGAAAGGGGGGGCATAGGGCACTTTCTGCAGCCTCTAGGCTGTCACCCCAGAGAGACCACCAGGCCTGTGCCCAGTGGAGCCGAGGATTAGGATGGGTCAGAGGACCCAAGGCAAACTCTAACAACGCTGCTTTTCCAGGCACTCCTCTTCATTGACAAACCATGTTTGAGGGTTCCCCAAACATTTCATCTTGTGAGGTGATATTGTAATAAATGTAAAAAACGGATGATAGTTACTACCTTAAATATTTTTATCTATTTATTTTGTTTATTTTAAAAATATTTCTCAAAATCTAGTTGTACAGTCATTCATTAAGTGCAAAAAGGTATATTTAAACCCCGTATTTACATAAATGAAGACAAATGACAGATTAGAAGAGAAATAATATTTCCATTTTATATTAAAACTGAATATCTTAATTCTGAATATCTTAATTCTGAGGAACAAATGAATACACCCAGCATAGAACTAATCATTTCTTTTAAATCATAGAAAACTGTACAAAATGCCGTCAAAGAAATATAGCTTTAAAATAGCTTGCTTCAGAATGCAATCATCTGGGTTTTGTTTTGGTTTTTTGTTTTTTTTTACCTGCAGTTTAAGTCCTTTATTAGAAGGAAAACATGAAAGATGTTTCTGTCAGGAAGAGTGAATGAGTCTTTTTTTTTTTTTTTGCTTTAACTTTATTATTTTTTTAAATTAAATTAAATTAAATTTATTTTTAAAAATTTTTTATTATATTATTTTAGTCACCATACAGTACATCCCCGGTTTCCGATGTAAGGCTCAATGATTCATTAGTTGCATATAACACCCAGTGCACCATGCAATACGTGCCCTCCTTACTACCCATCACCAGCCTATCCCATTCCCCCACCCCCCTCCCCTCTGAAGCCCTCAGTTTGTTTCTCATAGTCCATAGTCTCTCATGCTTCATTCCCCCTTCTGATTACCCCCACTTTCTTGATTTTTTTCTTTTTTTTTTTTAATGATCTTTTATTATATTATGTTAGTCACCATACAGTACATCCCCGGTTTCTGATGTAAGGCTCGATGATTCATTAGTTGCGTATAACACCCAGTGCACCATGCAATACGTGCCCTCCTTATTACCCATCACTGGTCTGTCCCATTCCCCCACCCCCCTCCCCTCTGAGGCCCTCAGTTTGTTTCTCATAGTCCATAGTCTCTCATGTTTCATTCCCCCTTCTGATTACCCCCCTTTCTTTATCCCTTTCTTCCCCTACTTATCTTCCTAGTTCTTATGTTCCATAGATGAGAGAAACCACATGATAATTGTCTTTCTCTGCTTGACTTACTTCACTTAGCATTATCTCCTCCAGTGCCGTCATGTTGCAGCAAATGTTGAGAACTCGTTCTTTTTGAATGCACTCATCTTAAGTATTGTCTTGCAGATTGATTAACAGAAAAGAACTTAGAGGTGAATCTGCTCTCTGTGTGAACAGGGCGCTCATCACTATTCTATTTTTTTTCTTTTAAAATGATAAGCTTTGAACTACTGGGTATTTACCCAAAGAATATGAAAACACTAATTTGAAAAGATATGGGCACCCCTATGTTTATAGCAGCATAAATTATGGAGCAGCCCAAGTGTCCATTGATAGATGAGTGGATAGAGAAGAGGTGATATATATATATATCACCATATATATATATATATATATATATATATATATATATATATGGAATATTACTCAGCCATAAAAAGAATGAAATCTTACCATTTGTAATCACATGGGTGGAGCTTGAGAGTATAATGCTAAGTGAAATAAGTCAGAGAAAGACAAATACCATATGATTTCACTCATATGTGGAATTTAAGAAACAAAACAGATGAACATAGAGGGAAGGAAAAAAAAAGAGAGAGGGAGGTAAACCAAGAAATACATTCTTAAGTCTAGAGAACAAAAAGATGGTCACCAGAGGGTGGTGGGGGGGGGGTTTGGGTGAAATAGGTGATGGGGATTGAGAGCATATGTATCATGATGACCATTGAGAAATGTACAGAATTGTTGAATCATTATGTTGTACACCTGAAACTTACATAACACCATATGCTAACTATACTGGAATTAAAATAAAATTAAATAAATAAAATTAAATTAAAATAAAGTTTACAAAATAAATGAGATTTTGAATAGAAGTTTTCAAATTCATTAGCATAGCATTCTCATAACTGTATTACAACTTTATTGGTCACAAAAGCAATTCACAGTCATGGCAAAACAACTGCAAAACATAAAAAATGAAAAATAAACCCTCCCTTAAAAGAATGAAAAGTAAAATCCTACATAATCTCAGCACCCTGAGTTAATTACTCTGCAAAATTTGAGTGCATTACCTTCCAGTCTTTTTTCCATTTAAAAAAACAAAACAAAACAAAAGTAGGGTCATAACACACATTGAGTTCTTTGTGTTAATCTTTCCTTGGTTAATTTGTAACATTTTCCCATACTGTTAAGTACTTTTTAGAAACATAACTTTAGAAGATGATATGAATTACTTAGCCCTTTTCTAATTCTTAAACGTTTCTGTTTAATATTTTGCAACTGTGAAAATGCTATGATGAATATTCTTGTCCAAAGATCTTTGACTGAATCTTGGTTATCAGGATACATTTCTCGAAGGAGAACTGCTGGGTCACATGGTATGAAAAGATTTAGGTCTCCTGACGTGGTGAATGTCACTCAGGGCTTTCTAGCATATGGACACAAGTGAAGTCACAGACTTATGACCCTCAGTGTGCTCTGAGAATAAAATGGCTTAAGTAAGATACCCAACTGTCCTGGTAAAAAAAAAACATTTCTCGTGGAGGAGCAATGCAGATCAACATCCCTTTCTTAGCTTAAAAGCAAAGCAGCGCCTGCAACTTTATTGAACAAGGAGGTGGCTGTCTTGAAGCGCTCGAGTGGCAAGACCTCCCAGGGCCATCAAGAGACTCACCTGTTGCTGATCTCACCTGAGCTCTGCATCTGTCCAAGAAGCATCCAGAATTCGTAAACCAGGAGGAGGTCGGCTCCGTGGGCAAAGGGTCTGTAAACTGGGAAGTGATTTGTCTTATACTAAACCCCCATGGTACTGAAGACTTGCATTGATGTGCATTTTCAAAATATAAAGGGCGATAAACTCAACATTCAACATATCCCCCAAAAGGGCAGCTTTTACTGTCCCGAGGGCCCCTCCTCTTACTTGAATAGCTGCTATTACTGGAGTTCCCTATACAGCTTCCTTTTCCTCCCGAGCATATTAAGGAGGTTTCTAGAGGGTGCCTCACCTTGGTTGGTGGTCCCTCAGACACATGGGCACACTCACTACCAGTGCGCCCTGGGGCACCGCTCCGGACTCTCACTTTCCCTCCTGTCTAATCTCTACTGACGAGGGCCCCCTTGCCAGGAACCCTGGGGTGTGAGCTAGGAAACCAGGATCTCTGGTTTCAAATGTAGCATTTTTTCTCCCTAGAACATCCCAGGTGCTTGGCTACTTGCAATGGGCTCGAATGGCTACCTCCTCCATTTGGAGACCTGTTGCCTGACATGTCTGTCTGATTTTTCTTCTTGCTCTAAATTTCAGATGGCCCCATGTAAGTTTACCAAGCATGTCTGAACTTCAGAGGAGGACATACTTGTGGATAATTCCAAGAGAGCTTCTGGCCTCCCCAGCAAATCAGAGAATTTAAACAAATACTGGGGAGAACAGTGTTGCCAGGGATATTTCAATCTCTGATCCAGCCAGTAGGGATTTTTTCTCTGTAATAACATATGACTAAGTTGTTTTTCAGAAAAGATGTGTCCATTTACATTTTCAGCAGAAACGCCTACTTCTCTGAGCCATCAACAATATTAAATACCATTGTTGAAAAAAAGATTTTGTCGATTTGGAGGCAACAAATAGTATCTGGTTATTTTTATTGACATTTGGTTAGTGATTAGTAAATTTGAATGCTTCTTCAAATGTTTACTGTCTAGTTGTTTTTTCTTCATTTGGCAGTTATTTGCTCTTTTCTTTTGCTTGATTTTTAAAATCTTGAAATAGACATCTTTTTCTCATTAACTTTAATGTTTTAAGGATGTTAATTAGCCATCTGTTCATCAGGTGGGATACTTTCAGATGCAACCAACGGAAAAACTAAGGGATTCATAATTTCATAAATAAGAAGACCCAACTAGGTGGGGCGTCTGGGTGGCTCAGTTGGGTAAGTTTCTGACCTTTGATCTCAGCTCAGGTCTTGATCTCAGGGTCATGAGTTCAAGTCCCACGTTGGGTGCCATGATTGGCATGGAACCTATTAAAAAAAAAAAAAGGAAAGAAAGAAGGAAAGAAAAAGAAGACCTAAGTAGGGCAGCTATGACATTGGTTAATTCAGGGACTTTGGCAACCCCAGGGACCCAGGTTCTTTCCGTCTTTCCACCCTGCTATCCTTGATAAATGGCGTTGCTCTCAGCCTCATGTCTCCATGGTCTGGAGATGATGGCTTGAAACTCAGAAATCACCTCTTCATCACATCTAACACCCAGAGGCAGAAAGAGTCTCTTTTCTTTCATGAGTCTCTTCACAGCAAGCAGACTTCCCTTTAAAGCTCATTGGCCACGACCGCATCACACACCCGTGATGACAGTCGTGGGCAAAGGTGACCACTGTGATTGGCTTAGATCAATCACCACTTGACCCTGAAGCTCACTGGGGGAGAGGTGGCTACCTAAACAAAACAGAGGGTCTCTTAGCAAGGAGGATTGGGGGAATGACCTTTGGGTTTACCTCCAACAGTACCTGCCACACCATGACTTTCGTACGCCAAATTCTAGTTTTGAAACAACAAACTGGCACATCTGAGAACTTTCACAGACAGAAACCACAATGCCACAAAAGTCTTTTCATTGTGAATATGCCATCCTTAGGGAGGTGTCTGCTCCTCTCTGGGGGTCAGAGGGTTGATTTCTGAGCTCTGTTAAGAGTTGTCCCTCCGCGTGGCTCAGACTCCCCCAGCTTAACAGCCAAGATACGAAGATCGAGGAATCTGAAAACATTTCCTTTCCTCCTAACAACTGCTTAGAGCTCTTCAAAAACTTCGTGCCCCAAGGGGAGCATGAGGTATAAACGTCGTACTCACTGAGACAGTCAGACACCTGACTCACTTGGCAGGTGTGTGTTTCCTATAGCTGCTGAAAAACTGACCAGAAACTTACTGGCTGAAGACAACACAGATTTGTCATCTTACAGTTCTGAAGGTCAGAAGCCCATTTGAAATAGATCCTAACAGGTTAAGATCGAGGTGTTCACAGGGCTGTGCTCCTTCGGGAGGCTCTAGGGAAAATCTGTGCCGTTGCCTTTTCCAGCTTCTTGAGGCTGCCTGCCTTCCTCACCTCCTGGCTCCTTTGTTATTCTGTAAAACCACCAACGGTAGGTTGAGCCCTTCCCACACGGTATCACTCTGAATCCCTCTGACCTTCTCTTCTGTCTCCCTCCCCCACTTTTAAGAACATTGCGATGACCTTGGGCCCATTCAAATAATCCAAGATAATCTCCCCATCTCGAGGTTACCTGCCATGTGAAGTCCCTTTTGCCATGTAACCTAACAGGTTCATAGGTTCTGGGGTACTGAATGTGGAAATCCTTGGGGGGTAGTCATTGTTTTGCCTACTGAAGTTGATGGGAAAACAATTTCCTTTTCCTCCTCCATAATCTTTAGTTCACATTACTGTGGTATTCGTAATTCTCAGAGTGTCATAGGGTACTTCTGGCCTCAAACCAGTCCTACTTTGGTTTTCTAGAGGCCATTTCATGACTCTCTCTTGGGGCCCATAAGGACTGTGCCTCTGGTTTTTCACTGAAGACCCAAAATGTGAAATCAGATCAGAGAGCGAAGTATCTCTTCGTTCTGCTTTCTAAGCCTCTCTGCTCCTCAGCATCGATATTTCTAGGCAGTTGCCCGTTATAGAACCCTGTCCCACTGTGTTCCTATTTAGGGTTGTACTATATACATTCATTCCTTTCTCGTACGGCCTCCTTGTCAGAATAAATCCATCTGGGAGCACAGAGCGTGCTTGCTCCTTTTTGGCTTCCTTCTTCCCGAGTCTGTGGAAACCACCTACGAGGACGGAGTTAGCCCAGCTCCTGGCTCCAACGGGTTACACAAGCTGTCCTTTGTACTAGAAACTGTCATAGGGGGATGCCTGGGGGGCTCAGTTGGTTAAGCATCTGCCTTTGGCTCAGGTCATGACCCCAGGGTCCCGGGATCAAGCCCCGCATCAGGCTCCTTGCTCAGCGGGGAGTCTGCTTCTCCCTCAGCCTGCTGCTCCCCCTGCTTGTACACACACACACACTCTCTCTCTCTGGCAAATAAATAAATAGATGAAATCTTAAAAAAAAAAAACCTGTCATAGGTTATTTCAACAGGTGAGAAGCGATACCCTTTCGTTCTTCTTCTCTTGCCTTCCTAATCTCATTTGTTATACAACATGCTTCCTCATCATTCCATCATCCAAACTAATCACAATGGAAAACAGGGTACTTACGTGAACGGTGCCAGGACAGCAGAGAATTCAGAAAGAAATGGAAACAGATGGGAATTGTGCCATGCAGACTCTGTACTTGGCCTCTGTCGATTGTCGGTGGTCCGGGAAACCCTCCAGGAAATCCTGAATTTAGAAGTCATTTCCCTATTTTTGACTCTTTGGTGTTAACTTTTGGGTCCCAGTAACCTACAAATGCCCACATGGAAAGCTCAATGAGTTCTGACCTCCTAACTCAGAGGAAAAGCTCTGATTTTCTACCGATCTAGATTTCACACAGTGTAGATCTGGTTGAGGCTGTGTGAGAGGGAGTCCTAGAGCCCTCGGGCCATGTCTGAAACATCACTCCATATCACATCGGAAAGAATCAACATGTTTGAATCATGCTGATTTCATGTCCTTTACAAACGGGTGTGGAATCCTTGCTACAGAATCTATTTGGGGTTCCTATAACCCGGGAGAGGGGGTGGGCATCTGACTCCCTCTGGATGCATTTGAATAATCAGCCACGGGCTTCTGAAGATGCTATGCTTGGTGCTTGGCACCTATATACTTTTGGAAAAACTGAATCCAATAAAGGTTTTTTTTGGAAAGCATCTCTGCTTCTTAAACAACTGGTTTCCATGAAATCCCAGGCCTGTAGGGCTCCTTTCCAGCTAAACACAACAGAAGGCACCTGAAGTTCCTCCCACAGCAGACAAGAAGCTGGAACACGAGCGAGAAAGGATAGGACTAAAACGGGAAAGTGCCTGGCATCTTTCTTGGCCTCTCTCTCCTTGTCCTTCGTAGGCGTGATGACACAGCTCTGGGGGACCGGTCAGCCGGCGCTGCTCCCAGGCATTATTTTCGAATCATTTATTCTCCTCTCTTCCCATCATGTCATTTCTTAGTGTCCTATAATTACCCAGCAGCGTGCATTTGGGCTGTCAACAGGGTCTTCTGAGCGAAATAGCGCTAGATAAATTTCGGTAATGAGGAAGGACCCAAATCAAAGGTGAGTCTCTACCAATCCCTTCTACAGTTCTCGTCAGCCTCACTCTCAACGGACAGCTTGTTTATTCATTGCAATACTGCTAGGATGGTGTTCCAATGAGGGTGAGATTCTCACCATGAGTTTCAAATTAAGCCCGCACTTCCAGGAACCCCTGTGTTCATGTCAGGCGAGGAAACTAGCACTGAGAATGTGGGTTCTGCTCTTGATTGGATATTTGTGAGAAGGAGTTTTTCCTGTTCGTTTGCCTGCTTGATTCCTTCCTGTTCAAAGCATTTAAAATGTAAGTGTCTCTTTGTTAGCTGACTTATGGTTTTGCGGGTATTTTGAGGGCTCAGTCTACTTCGCTATTTTTAGGGGACCACCCCATGTTCCCTGTGGTAGGCAGAATAATGGTCCCCCATGATGTCCACGTCCTAATTCCTAGAACCTGTGACTGTTACTTTACGTGGCAAAGAGAATTTTGCAAATATAATTTAGGTTAAAGACCTTGAGATAGGGAGGTTACCCTGGATCACCAGGGTGGGCCCAGTGTAATCATGAGGGTTTTTATAAGGGAAAGAAGGAGGCAAGAGGGTCACAGAAGGAGAGGTTAGTGGCCACAGGCCAAGGTAGACGGACAGCCTCTAGAAATTGGAAAAGGCAAGAAATCAAGTTCTCCCCTATAGCTTCCAGAGGTATTGCAACCCTTCCAACATCTTGCTTTTAGCTCAGGGAAAGCCATTTGAGAATTGAGACCTCCAGACCTGAAAAATCATAAATTTGTATTGCTTTAGGCCAGTATATTTATGGTGATTTTTTTTTTTTTGAGAGAGAGAGAGAGAAAGAGAAAGAGAGAGCAGGGGGATGGACAGAGGGAGAGAATCTCAAGCAGACTCTGCTGAGCGCTGAGCCCGTGACGCGGGGCTCGATCTCTCGACCCTGAGATCATGACCTCAGCTGAAACTAAGAATTGAACACTTAACCAACTGAGCCACCCAGGTGCCTCCAATTTATGGTGATTTGTAACAGCGGCAAGAGGAGACAAATGCTTCCCCCAATCAGAACATGTTTTAATTAGGGTCTTTAGTGGCAAGGATTCAGTACACCTCAAACAAGGTGTTTATTTTAAGAAGACCTCTGCTCAGAAGCCCCCCCCCCCACTTGGGACAGCAGGATGGGAGGTGGTTCTGGGAACCTCAGCAGGAGACCCAGGGGCTCTTGGCCTGAGTCTGTTTCCCTCTTCCAGCTGGCTTATCTGCCCCCATGTTCTCTGTGTTCTATTCCTTCTTCTTGGTCTCTGTTTATTTCCAGCAACTTCTCCCTCAAAATTTTGCCCTGAGAATGGTGTGTCATGGCTGCTCTTCCACCTCATAATAGTCCTTCAGCTTCAGATTGTTCTCATTCCTATGGGAGAACCTTACTGACCCATGACTGATGACCATGCTGGACCATGTCATGGGTTGCTGGACAGCCTATCAATGGACCGTCCTTAGATAGAGTGCCTCCCCTAGTCCAGCTGGCTGTGGCCAGTGCGTCAGAGTGATGGCTAAGACCTGTGGCTGCCCGCGAGCTATGTCTTTGCTGGGGCATGGTGCCTAGAAGGGGCAGCAGGTGTGTGTATGTGGGGGGCACTGCTGATAGTGGCTGAAGCCAATTTAGGGCACAGATAATGATATAGGATGCCGATTTTCCTTCTGAATCAATAGGTAGAGACAAGGTCATGTGGAATTTGTTGCTGATTAATTGTAAGGAGTCTTGAAAGACACCTGGTTCGGCCTCTCCCCCTTTACCCTCCCTTGCTGACTCTCCAAGCAAGAATGAATAGTCATTTTCTGCTCCCGCAGAGCTGTGGTTTCCGAAGGCAGATCCTCAATAAGGTAACGCTAGGGTAGTGTTAGTTGTAGAGTTTGGTCAATGGCATAAAAGGCCAAATCAGGAAGCATCATGGCCAAGGAACAAAACCAAGCTAGCAATGAATATCTGTGTAGCCCCTGTTATGAGCCAGGTACTGGATTTCTCTGCATCAGCGTGTGCTCTGTGACTATAAGTGGTCTGAGCAGCACAGACTATCATCTGATTATCACCTTGTCTGGTCTGGATTCCTGGAGGCACCCCGGGTGTCATCCTTCGATGTGGCTACCCACCCTCCTCTCTACATTTTTGGTGTTCATTAGCTCATTCCCTAAATAATTACTGAATCCTATGAACATCGTTATTAAGCCTTTTATATTAAGTTCTGGGGTGAAAGGGATGAGCGAAGCCCAGTCTTCATCCTGAAGACCATGAGGGGGATGTGGAAGAGACAGAGAGGAAGGCATGATGGGGGTTTACTTGGCTACAGTTTGGTAAATGCTAAGATAGAGGTGTTTGTGGGGGGAGGGGCAGGTAATTCTCCCTGGAGAGGCTGGAGAGGACTTTTTCCTGATGAATTTGTTCAACTGGTCTCTCATCCAGCCCTGCATTCTTGTCCCATCTGCTTGAGCTCTACCCCTCCCCACCTCCATTTTCTCTCCTTGAACATGAGGGAGGTGGACCCAAGTGTTTTCAAGGTCCCTTCATGTTTCCTCCCAGGTTCCAGCCCTGCTTTTCCGCAGCCTTGATTTGGAAGCCTCCACCTGGGGCTCAGAGGCATTTTTCTTGTGAAAGCACATTTTCCAGTCGGGATAAGGAACACTCTGTTTGATGCAAAACAGCATCTTAAGGTCTGAAAGTAACATTTCTCAGAGGGACACTTGTTGGGAGCAAATCTTTATTTTTTCCAGAATTCAGAAAAATCCCCCAAATCTCCATGGATAGCTTCAGACCCCCCCCTTACTTACAGCTTCAATTTCAGAGTGGGATCCTTAAGCCTGGCCACGGATTCTGGCAACACCCAGCTCTTGCATTCGGGATTATCACTGGTGGTTGCTTCCATCCTGGCCGAAAGCCTCATCCCACCACCATTTCTGCTTTTTTTTGTTGGTTTGTTTGTTTTGTTTGTTTGTTTTGTTTTTAATCTCTTCAAACCTCAACCAGTGTGGTGTGTTCATGAACTCTGAGCGCTGCATGGGAAAGAGAACCTAGATGCTGTTCAAAACACATCCTATAGTTTGTGGTCCAGGACAAGTGATATGGAACATGGCTTCTTTGGAAGTTGAGAACTTTCTGTTAACTTCTCCATTAACTTTTGCTTATTTTCCCCTCATAATATATTTCCATTCTGGCCAGTCATCCACTGCTCACTTAGACCAAAATTAACGCGGAAGATTTCTAAAATTAAAAATGTGATGTTGATTTTTTTCTTTTTTAGGGAATGTGTTGTTTTTTTCTCCTATTCACCTAAACTATATATCAGCCTCTTCTTCTTGGTAAAGGGGATCTCTTTTTCCTTAATGCTACAAATCTAAATTTCCCATCCGCTAAACATTGCTTGTCTTAAAAAATTCGAGTATATACTCTAGAGAGTCTTAATTACTGTTGCTAATGTCTTATGACCCTGATTCCCTCCCCTCACCCTCTTTCACATGATGTGGATGTCTCTGAGATACTGGGATTTCTAGATCTTATTCAATGCATCACTGAGGCTCTGGTTATTGGACACCCCCCACCCCCGATCCCAAGCAGGGTGTCTAGGAATTTCTTTCTTTTGCATTTTATGAGGTTTGTTTGTTTAAAGATTTGATTTATTTATTTGAGAGAGAGAGAGAGCGCACGCACACAAGCAGGGGGAGGGGTCGAGGCAGGGGGAGAAGCAGACTCCCCGCTGTGCAGAGAGCCTGATGCGGGACTCCATCCCAGGACCGCAAGACCTGAGCTGAGCCGGAGGCAGACGCTTAACCAACTGAGCCACTCAGGCGCCCGCATTTAGTTTTGAGAGCATAGTTTGTTATTTCAGATTTTCCTTAATTTACAGTACTTTCCAATTTGGGAGCTTGAACTGTGTCTCCTGGCATTCTCAGCTTCAATCTGAAAACCTCTCCTTTCTGCATGCCCTTTTACACATGGAGAATTTCAGGGTTTTGCTGAGAAGCAAAGGGGGGATTCCAGTGCTCTTGAGCACTCCCTGTGTTCCTTTTGATTATGTCTTTGTCTCTCTAGCTTTTTATTCTTCTCCATCTGGAAGGTTATTATGACCTTCAGATAACAACTGCAAGTGGAATCAAAGAAATCTTTCATGACTTTTCTCACCGTTTTCTCTATCTGAACCGTAGCTCGAATACATGAATATGCTGTCTTGGCCGTTGTTCTGTAAAAATAAACAACAAAAACCCGGATTCAGTAAGGAGAATCTGACTGTAATTGTAGAGCCAGACATAACACGCGTTTCTTTCGAGTCTGTTCCGTGGAGGCTGGCACTCCTGGGCTCCGTGAGCCCACCTCCTTGCTCCCTTCCTTCCTGTGTTATCTCTGACTGCTCAATCTGCTGCTGGACTTTTAATGGCTTCCTTTTCTAGTTTTAGATAAGTTTTTTTCTTATACTCTTTCCTACCCTGTGAACGGTGCACATTTGAACACTGAGTTTGAATTCAGAGAGGGCTATGTGTACATGGTAGGGTACAGATTTCCCACTTGGCTCCTGTTGCTGGAGAGAAGTGGAGTAGACTCCCCCAACTACCAGCCTGAACCATGACTGTCCTCTTTTCCTCTCAAGGCTCATGGCTGACACTTCATAGAATGGAAGAGAGTGTTACTATGCTGGTTTGGGCAGAGTCAATCTCACTGAGGAGTAGGGAACTATTCAACTGCCTCCTTGTTCTACAGGGCTGGGGGTCAGATGAGAGCAGAGGGACAAAGATCGGCAGCTTTATGGAAGAAGGTGTAGTGTGATGTTATGGTTTACCCACAATTACGGTATGATGCATATTTGGTACACTGCGGCTCTCTCTGTATGTATTTTGTTCTTATTTTCTTACATTTCAGGAGTCTGATACTACTCAACTTGACTTTGGAGGATGATGTGTTATATGAGAAAGAACACAAAAGAGAGTTAGGAGATCCAGGACTAATTCTGGCTTCATGAACTGTAGTGTGCCATATAGATGCTGGTTATTATTGTTACTATTAGTAATAGAAGTTTACTGACACCTACCATAGGCTAAGCTTTTTTACATGCTTTAGCTCATTGAATCCTTACAGCAGCCCTTTAAGGGAACTGTTTTATTATCCTCAGACAACAGGAGAGGAAACCAAGTTTTTGGGAGGTTCCGTGACTTCTCCGACATCACATGTCTCAGTGGTATTTGAATCCAGATTTGTATGATCCCAGAGCATCCTCTCTTTACCATCGTGGCTCACAGTTTTTCTAGTGGTCACGATACCTGTAATCAGAGTAATACATAGAAGTAAACCTGCATGGCCATCGACTTTATCCCTCCCAACTTTGATAGAACCAGTCGTTTAACTTTGGAGCTAAAATGAATCTGAACGATCACTAGGGCAGCCTCCTCAATTTACAACTGAGGAAACATAAGCCCCTAGAAAGGAAGGACCTTTCCGAAGCTGACAGTAGACCCCAGAGCTGACACCTGACCTCTGAACGACCTTGACTGTGTGTGAGCTCTATTTCCTGGTCTCTTCTCATTTACTGTGAGATTCCACTTTGCTCCTCTTCTTAGAATTCCCTCCTCATTCTATTCCTTTTTCAGGGATCACAGATTTCACAGCTTGGATGGCAGCCAGGGACTCACATCGTTTTAAGAAGGAACTCATGCCTGGTCTTGTCAAGTCTTCTGTTGGCTTGGGTTTGCCAGGTGGGATGACTTCCACCTTACCTTTGTAAATTGCAGTTTGCCAAAGAGAGTAAATTCATTGCATATTGTCTCATTTGGTTGCTCTCCTGGGCTCTTGCGTTGCTCTGCTAGTTTCCACTACAGTCTTCATGATGGGCCAACACTGACACTTGAGACACTATAGTCCAACATATGGAAGGCCTCTGACTCATGACTCCTCTTATCAGATGGGGTATCATCTGCTGCAAGGAACAGGAAAGGATCAGAAAACCCAGACGCAACAGGCTTAAACAAGAAGGGATTTATTATCAAATAAATCAAGAGGTCTAGATGAAGAGGTATTCTGGTGAGGGTCAGTTAATTGGCTCTATACCACCACTAAGGACCCACATTCTTCCCACCTTTCTGACCTTCCAATCTCAGTGTGTCACTTACCTCCCTTCAAGGTTTCAAAATAGCGACAGTAGTTCCAGGCATCCCATTCTCACATTGGCTAAGGTCCAGTGGCAGAAACGGGGACAATGGCAAAGAAGCTGTTCCCCAGAATCATTCCCTGCTCACTGGTCAGCATAGGGTCATATGTCATTTCCTAAGTCCATCGCTAGTAAGGGAATGGAAGGAAGGACCATGAGTGGATTAAGTTAATTAAGATTTACCCCCATGAAGTTCAGTTGGAGACAGAGGTCTTGTAGAGGAATGTGGGTGTTTGAAGGACACCGGGCTTCTGATGACAAAGAAGGGGAAATGGGGATTGATTAGGCCTCTTGATGTGCTGCCGTACTGAAATCATTTTAGAACTAAGCATCTTTACATTATGTAATTTGTTATTTGTCTTTACTGAATTATATCAAAAACCTCTGCCAGAACATTAAGAAAAATTTACTATTAAATTACGTAAACAATCAATGCCGGACAAGGGTGTACTGAAATACTCTTACTCATAGTGACAACACTATAAATGACATTCAGACTCTTGGAAAACCATTTGGCCAGATGTATCAAGATGCAAAAATATTCTGGTGACCTAATAATTCTGTTTCTGGGTAGCTGTTCTTGGGAATCAATTCAAGCTAAGAGGGAAACTATCAACATGCAGATATTAATCCCAATATTGTTCAGGGTCACAAGAACGGCTTGGGAATGGAAAAACCTGGCTGCAGACCTGACTTTACTGCCTCCTTGTGGCAGACCCCTGAACTTCTCTGAACTCGTTAATGGTGACCATAGGTGGACCCATGGGATTGTTTGAGGATTAGAGAAAATGCACGCAGAGCCCTAATTACATAGTAAGCACAGGCTAAGTTCTAGACACACACATACACACACACACCATCCGAAACAAAGATTATCTCCTTTGTATCGATTATGCCACCATTAAAATTTACATTAATCGAAACTTGAAGAGACAGTAGATAAACTGTTGATACCGTAATAGAACATGAAAAATCAAAATACAAAATTACTACCAAGTTAAAAGAAAATCCTATGCAATAAAAAAAGAAAGCACCTGCCAACATGCTAATAAGGTTATGTTAGGCTTATTAGGATGGTGGATAATTTTCCCTCATTTTTTTTCTGTATTCCAGTATGAAATATATAGTGGACATAATTTTTTTTAACACAAAGCTACAAAAAGTTAACCTGGGTGGACCTTTAATATTTCCTTCTTCCTTATTCTTTTTAAACTAACATATCTGAGTAAATTCTTCCATCTTTTTTTGGTGAGCTAGTCTGGATTTATCCAGACTTTGTTGTCACCTTTTCTGCATCAGTTGATATGTCTTCCTCCTTTTTCTAGGAGAGTTTTTGTCTGCCATTTCCTCCTTTCTAGCTTTCTTTGTGCACATTGGGCTCGCGCTGTCGGTGAGACTTCCCCACCCCCAGCGTTCCTCCGTCAATATTTTCCTTGGGCTTCGCACTGGTCCTCCACACAGATTTTGTCTCTTAAATCGTCTCGCATTGATTCTACTTCTCACCGTTCTCTGTACGTCTTTTTCCCCACAATTGCCCATCAATCGTGTCTCTCTTGAAGGCTGAGAAGGGCTTTCTGTTCATTAATTACTTGGCTTACCTTCACCTGTTCTCCCCCTGTCTAAAAAATTACTTATCTCTGCACACCCTTGGCAAGAATATTGAGACATGCTCAGATGGATGGGAAAGCCGAAGAACAAGGTCAGAATGCAGTTAGGACCCAGTGGAAGCTGAGCAGCGTCAAGGTCATGCCACAGAAACAGTCTGGTTAGGACACTGCCACTGGCGCGGCGGCGACTGTCACCGCTGAACATTGTCACTGAAAGCAGAATTCGAGCTGCCTCTGCGCTTTATGTGCTTGACTGAGAGTGAGAACCGGGGGTTGGAGCATCTGGCGAGCTGCACCTAGGTCAGGTGCCCACAGCCTTGCTGGCGGGGGTGGGGGAGAAGGGTGGGGGGTGGGGCTGCCGAGACTCATACAAAGCGGAGGATGAGGATACCCCACCTGGAAAGCAAGTCCAGATCCTGGGCAGAAAACAAATGAATAGACGAAACCAGCCGTTCTCTGCACTTGTTAGAATCCAAACGCCCATAGGACCTGTGCTCTGAGTTAGTATTGTTAGGTACCTTGCCAGCAGAATCGGTCCATACAGCATTTTCTTTCTGCCTTTCCACAAGCAATTCTCTGGCTCTGGCATTGTATTATGAGGCGAGATGATGTCTTTCACCTTCTTCTTCTTATAATGACCTTGCTGCACCAGGGCCTTTGTTTTTATCTCTCTCCACAAACGCAGCCTTTTCTGTAATGGCTTCTTCCGTGCCTGATTCCTAACAAGCATGTCTATCTCCTTGACTGTTCCTGCCGACCCAACACACACAGCCCGCGTGGTAACTGTTTTAGCTATTAGCTGTGTGTTACCTGTTTTCCCACTACACTATAAGCTCCTTGAGGGCAGATACTGCCTCTCATTGTTTTAGCTTCAGAACCTGGTAC
Source organism: Ursus americanus (assembly GCF_024610735.1). Lineage (NCBI taxonomy): Eukaryota > Metazoa > Chordata > Mammalia > Carnivora > Ursidae > Ursus > Ursus americanus. The sequence continues at coordinate 19,336,720 of NC_142158.1, forward strand.
AGAGCCTGGGACACATCATGCGTTTCATAAATACTAGTTGAATGAATGGATACATAAATCTCGCTTCCTTCTGTATCTGGGTTTGTTTGTGGGGTTTTTTGGGAAATATTTTATTTTTAAGTCATCTCTATACCCAATGTGGGGCTCGAACTCACAACCCTGAGATCAAGAGTCGCAGGCTCCCCTAAGGCACCGCCCCCATCCCGCTGTATCTGGTGTTCCATGTTTTAAAGCAAGCATGTCCTATATTTTCTGTAAAGATCAGTAGTGAAATTTTCTGTTCTTTTTTTTTTTTTTTTTTAGTAAAGAATACTCATTAACTAACTAGATATGGCTCATTTGTGGACCATTGTGAACCCTTCTTCATAATACCTTCTCAGATCGCAGATGATTCAGTGTCAAGTCACATCCCAAGCTGGGTTCAGTAAAAGGTAATTCTAGCACTTCCTCTCAGAGCTATCACACTATCTCACACTTCTTGAAATGCTATAAAAAAAGAAAGGCACCTCAGTGCAAATTTCTTCTCACAAAGACCCAAGCAAACCCTCCAATAAAATTTTGGGTCTTAAATATCTGTCTCTTGGTAGCTCTCTTATTTTCACGCGCACACAAGGGAGTGGAGACGTTAGCTGATGGCGAGGCTGGATCCAAAGCGGGCGGCAGGCTTCTCCGCTGACCGTCAGGAGGCTCCCCGTGGGTGTCCCCTCTGTGGGGCTGCCATGGGATTTCCGCCCAAAGCTAGTGGAGAAAAGCCGTGCCTGTGTGTGCTTTGCCCTGACGGACGTATACTGCGGCCATTCCTCAGCCAAGCAATCCTCTACCCTGTCACACCACCTTTCCATAACAAAGCTTTGTAAGGACTCCTTTTACCATTCTCAAATGGAATTCTGGAGGAACATAGCCTATGTACACATACAATTTTAAAAACACTGAAGTATTATTTTAACTAGAATATAAAGAAGATGGAAAAGGAGATTGATTTATGATACATGTTGTGTATTTCAGCGAGAAGTGTTAAATGTCCCACGCAACTGCTCCAGAAGACAGAATGAAGCAGTCAGAGGCTTCCCCTGTCACTGCGAATGTGTGACAGCTATCAGAGCAGGTGGGTGGAGGTGTGTCGTGTATGGAAGGTGAATAACTCTTGGTTAAATTCCAAACAAAACCAACTACGAGCTTCTCTTGATTCATATAGTAGGTGCATTCCTGGAAAGTTCATGGATTAAAAATGATGCCAATATATATTTGGGGCTTGTATGGGAAACAGAGTAGAGGTCTCTGCTCAGAAAAATGAGAAACATTTCCCCCGTTTTTTTTTTATTATGAAAAATTTGAAAATTTTGAAAATTTGAAAATTAACAAAATGAATACTGGTCTATACCCTCCAACCAAGTTCAGCCTTTTTCCCCCGCTCCAGATTCATTTGAAAGGTGACAGATATGACAATTTATTGCAGTATGCAGCTTTAAGAATAAGGACATTTTCTTCCATATTTATAATACTGTTATCACACCTAAAAAATGAACACTATTTTCATAATATTATCTAATATCTAGTCCAGATGCAAAATTCTCCAAATGACCCAAAAATTACTTTCATAACTGTGATTTTAAAAAATCAAGATCTGGGACGCCTGGGTGGCTCAGTCGGTTAAGCGTCTGCCTTTGGCTCAGGTCGTGGTCCTAGGGTCCTGGGATCGAGTCCTCCGTCAGTGAGCAGGGAGCCTGCTTCTCCTTCTCCCTCTGCCCCTCTCCCTGCTTGTGCTCTCTCTCTCTCTCTGACAAATAAATAAAATCTTTTAAAAAATTAAAAACTCAGGATCTAATCAACATTAATCTGTTGTATTTGTTTATATGTTTACTAGGTTTCTTTTGATCTAGAACAATCCTTCCCCCTTTCCCCCCATGATATGTATATTTGGAAGAACCCAAGCCATTTGTCTTGCAGAATGTGCCACATTCTGAGTCCTGTAACTTTCTGACGTATCTGCCATTAATCGTTGAAGCAACTTTGCTTTTCTCTCCTTAGAACTGGGATTTGCCATTTATCCAAAGATCTCTAATTTTTTTTTAGTGGGGTACAAATTTTGGAAACCAAAATCTGGGAACTGGATTGTGATTGTTGTTTTCAGGGTGTCCCTTTCAGCGGGTAGAGCTAGGGCTGTGTCAGTATTTTCTGTGATTGAGTTCATATACTATTTCCAGTTCCGATGAATTCTTACAGAGATTTCCCCCTTTGTTAGATATATTTGTAGCTTTTTTCTTAGGCTGAAAGTTTTGATTTCTGATACCTTTAATGTATCCACTTATTTGCTATCTTCTACAATATTTTTAAAAATCCTTAAAAATACAATATCAAGAGCACTACTGATAAGGAAAAAAAAAAAGGTACTAGAAGGAATTCTCTTTGCCATTAGTTTTCTGTTATGGTGATGGTTAGGTTCGTTTGTTTCTGTTTGTATTCAGTTTTGATTTTTTTCTTTTGATTTAATTTTTTAAAAATAAGTCAACTGTATACATAGTTTAAAAGTTAAAACTATTTAGAAGTTATTTTCAGAGAAGCCTCACCCCCATTCCTCCCCCCTGCATTCCATTTGCCTCCTACAACTTCCCATGAGTAATGATACTCCTTTTTTGCTTATCCTTCTTTTTCTACCTCTCTTAATATGAAAAGGAGGTATAGCAAATACCATAGATCTTACACATAACTTGAAGTCACTCTGTTAATCTTCCTACTTCCTTTTTCATGGCTCTGGTGCTCTATCATATAGATGTACCTTAGTGTTCTGACCAGTTCGAAACATTTGTATTGTTTCCAGTCTTTTTTTTTTTTTATTACAGCTAATGCGACAACAAATTCCCTTGTGCACATGTCAGTCTGTACTGGCAGAGATGTAACTTGAGAGTGGATATCTAGAAGTACGATTGTTTGGGGTGAAAATGTAGTGTTGTCGGTGTTTCCAAGTTCTTCCCCTTAGAAATGTCACCATTCTGCCTTCCCACCAGTTATGTGTTAGAACGGGGGATAAACCAGGTTTCCATCTACACAAACATCCAGTGTTATACTTTCAAAGCCACGAGGGATATGTGATGGCTCTATATTGGGTCTTGCCCATTGAAGGATGTTGAGCATTCCTGGGCTCTGCTTGCTAACTGCCAGGGGCCACCCCCACATTGTGACCACCTGAACCTCCAGCGTCCATTTCCAAAATGCCCCGATGAGAACCTTGCTCCAGGTGACTCTAAAAATTACCTTTTGGATTAAGGGAGGCCTTCGGAGAGCTGTGCACCTGAACCCCATGGTTTTTTGCTTTTACTGAATGGCACCTGGCATTATTCTATTTGCCCGCATGGAAGGACATGATGTGAAGTGGTCATATGATGCTGCTCGCTCCTTAGAATTTCTGTAGGGATGCTCTTTCCCCCAACATCCCACGGGGCTCTGTCTCTAAGGATGCTTGGGGAAATGTCTATCTTGTATCGATCCCAGGAGGAGTCTTGTTTCCCTTGCCATTGTCTTCTGATCATGAGTTGGAAACTCGACCTCGCTCTCTGGTTTGTGCTAGATGCTAGACCACTCCTAGACCAATCTGTGCTCTACTTCTAGCTCATGCATAAAATTTCATGATTTACACTTTAGGGATGAACCTCACCCTGGATTCATCGAATTTTCCTGTACTCTTCATTTCTCTTTGTTTTCGTGACCTACAATTTTTAAATCAGTAGGATTATATGATCTTCTAAGTGGCATTAAGGAAATAAAAATTAAGCACCAGCCCCCTAGCCCATGCCTGGCTGAGAGGAGGAGCACATTAATTTGTCCCTGCCCCTTGTCATTCCTTCCTCTTTTCCCCACAGCATGCCCTGCTCCCCATCACAGATCTGCCCCCTATTATTAAAGACAGTATTCATGAATTCTCTGGGTCCTCTCTCTGCCTTTTTATTCAGGTCCCGAGACAAGCTTTCAATGTGAGCAAAATAAATTAAACATGTGCTTCTGTACTATAGGCCACACAGGATGTTACTTTCTCTGCAATAAACACTTTTTTCCCCTTAAAAGATTGGATAGATATTCTTGTATCTGAAGAAATGTAAGCACAAGTGTATTAATTAGGGTTCTCCAGAGAAACAGAACCAGTAGAATGTATAAATATATGTAGAAAGATTCATTTAAGGAATTGGCTCATGCAATTATGGAGGCTGAGAAGCCCCAAGATCCTCAGTTTGCAAGCTGGAGACTGAGGAGAGTAGATGATGTCAGTTTCTGTCTGGGTCTGAAGACCTGAAGGCCTAGGAGAGCCTATGGTGAAGTGTAAAGCTGGTAGGTTCAAGACCCAGGAAGAGTAGATGTTTCAGTTCAAGTCCGAAGACAGTAAAAAACTGATATCCCAGGTCAAGGGTATTCAGAGAGGAGGAGTTTCTTCTTACTTAGCACTTTTGTTCTCTCCAGGCCGTCAACTGATTGAATGAGGCCCACCCACACAGGGAGGGCAATCTGCTCTACTCAATCTACCAATTCAAATGTTCATCTCATCCTGAAACACCCTTCCAGATATGCTCAGAATACCGTTTGACCATGTGTTTGGGCACCCTCTGCTCCAGGCAAGTCGACATAAAATTAACTGTCACAGTGAAGATCTTTTTGTGGGTCCAGAGTACAGCAGCTCCAACCCTAGGAAAAAATACTTTGCAGGTGATTTCTTATAGTTGCCCCCTCCATCCTTCTTTACCTTAGCATTTCTCTTTCTACTCCATCCTGCTGTCTGTCTGTCTGAGATGAGTTAGAACATTGCAGGCTTCATTTAGTCACAACACAACGTGGTTAGCGTTGTTGCAATCATGATATTTTCTGGGAATGCTTACCTTTTTCACTTCACTCTGCTTGGTAATTTTACTGTAAAACCAAGTCAGCAGTTTCCTCTTACTTTTTGTCCTAGAGATTTCCATCCAAATACATCATTTATGACCTTCTTTCCAAGAGACATTTCACACTCCTCCATCTCAGAAATCTGAAATCCTGGAAGATGTCTTGCAGAGAGTCCCAGGAGTTGTTCCTGATGCTAACTGGAGTTTTCCCCCAGGAAGGAGCACTCCAGGTAAAAAAAAATGCTTCCTGCCTTCAAGCAACATACAACCTCATTGTGGGGGTCTGGGAGAGGGCAGGGTCTTCACATTCAAAAGCTCTTTTTTTTTCAACTGAATGACGTGCCCAAATAACAACTCTTGGCATCGTCACCATTTCAGGCATTATAACAATAGCTTCTTGTCATGGATAAATTATGTTTATGGTACATTAGTAGCTCCTATGAATTTTAAGAAACCATTTTACGGACTTGCATTTGTTAAAGTCAAAGTTCTCTTTGCCTCACATCATAGACTTTTTTTTTTTTTTTTTTTTTTTTAAGGGAAAAAGGGACCTTGTAGTTTTTCTGGTAACTTCAGCCACAGGGAGAGGTGACTTCCCTAGAGCCCCATGGCTGGTTACGGACAAAGCCAGGAATAGCACTCTGGTATTCTTGTTTTCACCACATGGCATGGTCTACAAGTGACTCATTGATGGTTGGTCATGTTCAAAAATACCTCCCCTCTGACCTTCCTGCCTTGCAGAGTTGATTTCTACTGCTGATCTTGAAGTGGCAGACTGGCATTGGTTTTTGCATTTTTTCCAGCCAGAGGTGGGTTTTGTGTATATTGAAGACTGACTCCTGACCTTCTGAAATACAAGAGCCATATAAAGTTATACAAATGTATGTAGTGTAAGGTAAAGACATGTTTGCTGATGAGCCAGCCTTGCTGCTAAAGGCAACCCCCTGAAATTACATTGAAACCCGAGGAAGGCATTGAGTAAGACTAAGTCCTGCCAGTTGGCTCCAGTCCCATAGACATTTTAGTTTTGTTGGCATCAAGAAATAGTGATCAAATTGGTGATTTAGTGGGCGCCTGGGTGACTCAGTAGGTTAGGTGTCTGCCTTTGGCTCAGGTCATGATCCCAGGGTCCAGGGATCGAGCCCGCGTCAGACCCTCTGATTAGGGGGGAGACTGCTTCTCCCTCTTCTCCCCACCTGTGCTCTCTCTCACTATCTCTGTCTCTGTCTCCCTCAAATAAATAAATAAAATCTTTTTAAAAATTGGTGCTTTTGCTCCCTTCTCTTTCTTGGATGAGATGCATGGAGAGGACCTTAGGGTTCTTGCTTTGTGAAAGGGAGAGCTGTAGAACACAGCAAAGCTCAGAACTACTTTCTCCTCCTGGAATGTACACTTAAGGAGGTCTCTATTCACATTCTTCTGAGGACCTTAAGAAAGAGATTGCTTCACCCCAGCAACCACCTGAACCTGTGTCCAGCCACCACCTCTGTCTAGGGACACTGGAGACCTCCTAAAAAGATGACATATGGACACGTATGCTGTTGGGTAGACGTTGCAACCATCCAGAAAGCAAGCCAGCTCTGCAAACCATAGCGTCTAATAGAGGAGCATGTCCGAAAACCCACTTGGACATAGAATTTAGCTGCCTCTCACAAATGTCTGGTTTTCTTTTTGAACTTGGGACTTGATAATTTTCTTGCAATGTTTTTTTTTCTCCCACGTGCTTCTAAGTATTTTGTTTTTCAAGAACATCTGATTCATTTATTTTCAAAAATAATGGGAGGAACTTGCCATGCAAGCAATAAAAAAAAAATGTTTTCTGAAAATGAATAATTCCAGGACTGTTTCCAGGACAACCAGGAGGATAAAATAAAATGATACAGCAGCAGCTGGGAAAATGGAACTTGTGTAATTCTAGAAAGAACCAGTGTGTTTTAAAATTACAAGTTAAAAAACTGATATCTTGAGAACTTAACAATTCTGGTCACATTTGAATAAGTGCCCTGGGCAATTTATTATTGCCAGTTTGGTATGATAGGCATCAGGAGAGTATTAAATGGAATGCTTTTGAAAGAGGATGTAATGTCCTTCTTCCAAGCTTAATTCAGAGTCTCCTGAGATCACGGGTTATGTCAGGGTTTACATATAAGCTACTTTTTCTTTGGCAGTGTGTTTGAAAATTGCCATATGGGTAATACTTAAAATGTCCTTTCTTAGGTATTTTACCAAAGACATATTATCAGTGTTATTTTGTTAGCAGGATTCGTAAAACACATAAACAGCATATTTAAATGGGATCTGTAGTAGAGGGCTACAGAGCCAATTTTTGAAAACTGGTGAGTTACCAATAGACTGCAACATGCAAAAAAAAAAAACAAAAACAAAAACAAAAAACAAAACCCAAAAAACAAAAAAACAAAAACAAAACAAAACAAAAAACCCCCCAAAAAACAAAACCCAAAAAGTAATCAGTATCAAATCACCACACTGTGTACCTTAAATTTACACAGTGTTGTAAGTCAATTATATCTGAATAAAACTGGGGTGCGGGAAGTAGTGGTCCATTAAAAAAGGACAGAATTCTTTGTTCTATTTAGAGATAGGTTTCGTGCTCAAACTAAACAGTATCTTTTATGTTATATTATATGCATCTGGTCTATCCAACAAGTTTAATAGGGTAAAGCAGAAAATCGTTTTAAGATTTTCCACCTCTGCCTCTTCAAACTAATTCTCTCGACTTGTTCCCTCCTGCTACTGAATACAAACTTGGGTGGTCCTAGATCTTTTCCAGTTATTTTCGTGACAATAAAAAGTCCACTGGTCAAGTTCAGGAAAGAAGTCCAGTTCTGTGCAAAGTCTCATCCGATGATCAGCTGCTGCAATCATGTGGGACCCGCCAGGGGGTTAGAAGGCTGGAGGTGAGGACAGGGAGCCGGGGGAAGGGGGCGGTCAGCTGCTCTATCTCCTCCCCCTGCTCCTAGCTGCCCCTCACCAGGCGGCCTCTGGCTCCTCCAGGGCTGCAGGCTGGGGAAGGGCTGAGTGGCACGAGAGCTCTCTGCTCACCGGGTACAATTTGTAGAGTGTTGAGTCCCTGACTGGCACAAAGTCCAAATGCCCACTTGCCTCACTTGTGGGCTCCTTAGTGGTTCTGCTGGAGGAGCTCTGATTGTCAGGAACCTCTGAGCTGTAATGGGACTACTCGATGTGGGCAGTCTGCCTAGGAGCCGCCTCAGTCCCTGTTTTCAGGGGCTTATCCTCACCTGAGGTCACCTGGCCCCTCCAGGCACCTGCTGGGAGGAGTTCCTCTCAAGGTGACCCAGGCTCCTTCTGCAGGGTCTGTTTTGGTCCCATGGGATCTCAAGCAGCCTGGGCTCTCCAGTTTGCAAATGCAGGCCACTTCCTCTCCCAGGCAGGAGATAAGCACCAGACCTTGTGTTTCTCCAATTCCAGGAATAGACCAGCTCTCAGAGTGGCTCGCTTAAGCCTCTCCTAACAATTTACTCTCAGATGGCTCAGGAAAGATATCTTTAAATTGTACTCGTAATTTTTCTATACATTTGAAATTGTTTCAAAACTTTGAAAGAAGCACATATATACAATATACATGTAAATACATATTCTAAAAACATTATGATCACATGTCATATAGAAAGCCTGTAACCTGAATTTGTCAATTAATAGTATGTTATAGGGGCCCCTGGGTGGCACAGCGGTTAAGCGTCTGCCTTTGGCTCAGGGCGTGATCCCAGCGGCGTGGGATCGAGCCCCACATCAGGCTCCTCCGCTATGAGCCTGCATCTTCCTCTCCCACTCCCCCTGTTTGTGTTCCCTCTCTCGCTGGCTGACTCTGTCTCTGTCAAATAAATAAATAAATAATCTTAAAAAAAATAGTATGTTATAAACATTGGTATATTAATATATGAAATATCTATGATCATTTAATTAAGATTTATTTATTTGAGAGAGAGAGAGCCAGTGAGTGTGAGCAGGGGGAGGGACAGAAGGAGAGGAAGAGAGAGAATCCTTTAAGCAGACTCCTCACTGAGCACAGAGCCCAACATGGGGCTCGATCCCAGAACCCTGAGATCATGACCTGAGCTGAAACCAAGAGTCGGACATTTTACTGACTGAGCCACTGAGGCGCCCCTGTATGATCATTTTTAGAGCATATATTGTTCATTGTAGGCAGATACCATAACTTAATTAACCAAAGTTATACTTTTGTATCATTTATATTCTTTTAATGTAACAAATTGTGTTACAATAAAAAAATGGATTTGGACAAAGATACCATTGTTGCACATAATAAAATTCAGGGTCTGGCTTCTCTGCAAGTTCACTGAGCTGTAGGGAATCCCTCAGCCTAGTGTCAATTACAGACTACTATCCAGAAAGCTCGAAAGGATTGCTCTTCCTCTGCTTCAGAGTTTTTTCTGATAAATCTCGCTAACTTTGGAAATGACATCTCAGCATCATGAATTTTCTCCCACTTAAAAACCTAACACAAAATTCTTTTAAACACTGTCTGAGAGCATTCGATCCTGAATACAGTCGTGGGGTCCATGGTCAGAATGTGGTCAGTGCCACTGGGTTATCATAAGAAAACAGAGGTGACACTTGGACATGGAACATGCTGGGCATTCAGCTTTCTGCTACTCGTGTTCAAGAAAAGCATCCTGATTTGACAGATTATTTACTTGCCTGTTTATGTATTTGGTTCCACGTCCAGTGTGGAGCCCAACATGAGACTTGAACTCACGACCCTGAGATCAAGACCTGAGCTGAGAAGAGCCCAAGGCTTAACTGAATGAGCCACCCAGGCATCCCTGCCAGGTCTTTCAGAACACGTTGTTGAACATTTCCGTAGAATTCTCTCAAGACCACGCGTTCAGTGACAGAGATGTGGGGCCCCAGATATGCTGCCAATTGTGATAATGATACTCTACCAAGATGTGGTGGCTTATGTATTTCAAAGCCTTTTGTTTTTATGGCCTAATCCAATCCTTACAGATGCCCTGAGAAGGAATCAGGGAAGATATTTTCGTTCTCATTTCGTTGATCAGGGAAGTGAGAATAACTTGAGCCGCTGTTCTAAGTCACGGTGCTAGGAGTAGACAGCGGGGACCGCAGCTTAGGATTTCAGCCATCTGCACCGTGCTGGTTGGTGCCAGGCGTGCTTTTCACCCCACAAGCTGCCCCCCCCTTCATGTTTTCATCTGAGACTGCTGTCATCCAGCTGTTCTATTGACTCCTTCCTTCCTTCCTTCCTTCTTTCCTTCCTCCCTCCTTCTCTCTCTTTCCTTCTATCTTCCTTCCTTCCTTCCTTCCTTCCTTCCTTCCTTCCTTCCTTCCTTCCTTCTTCCTTCCTTCCTTTCTTTCTGGTTTTTGTTTATCACCTCTCACATCCTGGATATCATCATCTCCTGCCCATTCTATTTCAAACCATATTCCAAATCTACTCTATCCTCTGGGACCATATTCCGAATCTGCTCTATCCTCTCCATCTCCATCGTATCCACTTCTGCCTAAACCAGCGTCACCTCTCAACTGAACGACAGCAACAGCTTGCCCACCTGGTCCCTGTTTCCACTCCTATGTCCCATGGTCTATTCTCCACGTGGCAGCCAGGTGACTCTCCTAACTCACATCTACTTCTATTCCTTCTCTGTCTGAAAAGATTTAATTGCCTTTGAATAACCCAGAAGAGACCTTCACCCTGGTCGACCATACACAAACCCAACGAGACTGCCTGTCTCTGACCTTGTCTCCCACCTTCTCCCGCTATCATTATCTCCCACCATCTCCCCCCTGCTCGGTGTACCCCAGCCATGCTTATCTGTGTCTGTTACTAGAACATACTAAGCTCACTCCTTTTCTAGAGTCTTTCATGACCTGAAAAGCTTGGCTTCAGTCCTTCCTGCAGCTTTTGCTCATCACCCAGGTCTCTGCTTCATGGCTGCTTCTGTAGAGAAGCCCTCTCCGAGCACCTCACCCGAAGGAGATCCTGTCACTCTTGGTCATATTACCCTTTTCATCCTGCATGACCCTTACTTTGTTTATTGGTTTATTATCTATCTCGATTGACTAAATATAGTCCTATTTTAAAAAAAGATTTATTTCTTTATTCTAGAGAGAGAGAGAGAGAGCATATAAGCAGGGGGAGGGGCAGAGGAGAGAATCTCAAGCAGACTCCCCGCTGAGTGCAGAGCCCAACACAGGGCTCGATCCCACAACCCCAAGATCATGACCGGAGCCGAAATCAAGAGTTGGCTGCTTAACCCGACAAGCAATCCAGGCACCCCTGGATTATCTTCATTACTGTGAGCCTGGCATTGTCTAAGTGTTTAAGCAACATGAACTCATTTTATCCTCGTAATGACCATTTGCACTTCTCAGATGAGGAAATGAAGGCACAGGAACTTCCTCAAGGTCACCGAATTCGTACGTGACAAAACCAGGACTTGATCCAGTTTGGCTTGAGAATTCTTGCTCTTGGGTGGGTGTCCTGTCTATCGTGTTTAACTATGAATGCCCATCATGGAGAACAGTGCCTGGCTCAGAGCAGGCACTCCGCAAATAGTCGTTGAGCAACTGAATGATTTCGTGGTTTCTATGGAGACCCTGACACTGGAACTCCACCAGTATATCTTGGGTGTACCCTACCATCTGTCTGATCCTCAGACCCTTGGTGTTATGTAGAAACTGGACTAGTTAACGTTTTGCGAGATATTTTGACATAACTGCATCTTCAGCCAGAGTCATGTCTGCAACTAAAGCTATCATCTGCCTGAAATCTACCTATACGGTGACAACTGACATTTACGTGGTGATGGAATTTCTACAGAGCCCTACACATACATCTTCTCATTTCGGAGTGGTCAAAGGGAAAACACCATTCCAAACCCCTTCAGGAGGTCCAATGAGACTGAAGCAGTCATTACCACGAGCTCAGCTGGTTCATGTAATAGTTTTTCACTTGCAGTTAAATCCAGACGGACTCGACGATGTGCCATGAATTTGTGTCTGTAATGTCTCCAGGGAACATTTACCTGGATTAGTAAGATGAATTTTGAGTTGGCAGAGTTGAATCTTACTGAGACTGTCCAGTTATGACTAACAACAATACAAAAAGTGGGGAAGAATTAGATCTTATGGCAAGGCCGATCAAGCTGATTTATCACATAATGGTATATTTAAAAAAATTTTAAATGATACATTTAAAAAAATGATATATTTATCACATAATGGTATATATTTAAAAATGGTATATCACAAAATGGCTTGTTTATTTTTTTACATTTCCCTCTTGTTTTCACAGAGCATTCCTGCCGTTACACCGTCATTGAGCAGCACTGGAGCATTTCCCTTATTTCTCTTCAGCCTGCCTTCGCCTGGTCAGGCTATGCTCTGAAATTCTCTAGGTGCATTTCTTTCCTTAAAACTTACCTTTCCTGTACACTGACCAAGTGAGTGACTAGTTCTGATAACGGTCGGTTCCAGACGCTACACAAGAGTCACTTTCTCCTTGCTCACTTCAGTCCATGGTGCTTTCGTTTTGTATTATTGTCACCGTCTACCTTGCTGGGTGACAGGCACCATGAAGCTAGTCTAGTTCAGCATTAAGAATAGGGGCTTTGATGGCAAACTTCCTTGGTTCTACTCCTTGCTCTGTCATGTACTAGAAGTGCAAGCTTTGGCAAAGTACTTTGTCTTTTCCGTGCAACCATTTCTTCTATAAAATGGGGTAATATAGCACCTTTTTCCTAGGGTTGTTATGCGGCTTACCTTACTACCTGGAAAGCACTCAGAACACCGCCCAGCCCAACATGAGTTATATATCAGCATCATTGCTGGAAACAGTGATATGTCTTATACTCATTGCAGCTCTATGTACACCATCGGCACTCAGTCAACGTGTGTTGGGTCCAGTCCCACTGGTTTTCTTCATTACAGATCTCAACGGATTAAAGAATGATTCATCTCAGATAATACTACACCACAAACCACTTAACAGACATTTAAATTAATTTGTAGGAGAATTACAATTTGTGCAGTAGTAGAAATAAAGCACGGTATTGTAAAATTAATAACTTTTTTTTTTTTGGTCACTGAGAGATATGAAATTGCTTGTAATCTTTTAATAAGATGTCTCTTTCCCCCTGTGTAGAGCTACAGGTCAGTGCCCACATCCAAATATCACCCATAACCTTGAAGGTCATCAGGAATGGTGGCAAGGTTGGGCGACTTCCTTAGATGGTCCCAGAAATGAAGGAGAACTGACTCATCCAGTTGAGGTTGGTTAAGTTTAGCTGACATCAGGTGAACGGCAGATTACCTAAATATCTGCGTGTGAAATTAAATGTTTGCTATATTATCTACTGAGACATTGGAGTTGTGCTTTGTAGAATTATTACAGTAAAAACCTATCCAGTATGGAAATTGATACTAGAAGTAAGGTATCGCCTGAGACGTGGGGCAGTAGCTTTAAGACCAATCCACGCGCAGTAAGGAGACAATAACAGAAGTCACACAGTAGTGACCCATGCTATGTGGTGGCAGAACATTTGGTAACATTGTCACCTGTCAGGAATGGGAAGGCAAAAAACAAACAAACAAACAAACAAAACAAAACAAAACAAAACAAAACAAAACAAAAAGACCCCATGAACTTGTGAAGCAGCAAGGAGGTTTTAAGGTAGAATGTGGTCCTGTGAGCTGGTTGTTACAAGTTGTATGTGCTAGAATACTCAAAGGAAGAGATCAGAAAACAACTGGTTGATTTGAAAACAGAAGAGAGAGGAAAGATAGAGAGCCCGGGAATTTTGGAACTCTCATGCCTGGGCAACAAAACTGTTTCTCATCTCCAACCAGCGAAAGAGGAAATTAAGAAGTTCTTTTGAGTTTGAAAAACCTGCTAAGACTCAGCATCCAGGGAAAGACCAAATCAAGCTTTTAAAAGATCCTGAAAAGGATTAAAGATTAAAAGAAAAATTCTACCTAATAGAATTGTGTCCAGTGGGACACAATGGACCCATGAAGCTTGTTGTGTCAAAGTGACCCTTGATAAGTATATTAGATGTTTCAAAACAAAGTGTGGGTATGACTTGTGTCACATACAAAAGTCTAGAGTAAAATACAAAAAACCAACAAAACTTTGGAGTGAGCTATCTTGCCCAAAGCACCCCAGACTGGTCTAAAAGACACTGTGACTTTTCAAGACAGAAAAAGATCTCTGGGTCTCTAACCTGGAGCTGAAGACCCAATTCCTCTTTATTCCCTTTATATTTACGATTCACCAAAGAGAGCATTAGATCAGGCTGTTTCGGAACAATTTGGTGTGAATCGTGTCTATCTGAGTTGTTTGCACCAGCCAGCTCTGACGTGCCTGAATTGCCTCACACCCAGTCTGTGTAGAGTTTCTCTCACTTCTGCACAGTGTCCTGAGCTAATCTGCTCTAGTTAAGTTGGTAACTAGCCAATTCTGCCTCCCTAAGATGCGAAGAACACCTGAGACAGGAAGAAAGATCGGGATATATTCCTCAAGAGGTGACTCTATTTATGGTATATACTTCGACTCCTTCAATCTAACCTTTGAAGTCTTAAAGGGATAGTGACATAAACCTTTCATGTATCCAACAAGATTGAGAGGTGTGGAAAGAATATTTTGGGTCATAGGAGCCTTTCAGTTGGCTGTGTCACTCATATGGTTAAAACCAACTGAGCCGTAGTAGAGACAATGCTATGTGCTTACCAAATCTCATTTCTTTTTCTTCTTCCTGGCACCTAGCAATATATATTTCACAGCCCCCTTTATAATTAGGTTTGGTCATGTGACTGGGTTTTTGAGAACAGCTGTAAGAGCCCCATGTCTTTTTCTACCTCCTCCACATTCTCTCTCCGCCTTCCAGAGCTACCTTCCATGACAGCTGCCTGCCATGTTTAAAGTGGCAGCGCCACAAGATGGAAGGAGTTTGGACGCCTCATTTCCTGCCTGAAGGAGGCAGTAGAGCTGCCTGGCCTGTATTGGACCGTGATGTGGGAGGGAGATAAACACGAGATTTGGGGATTGTTTGTTACCCTGACTCTCATTGGTTATCTTGACTACCACAGAAAGCCAAGGGAGTGAAAATGGAGAGTCTACATAATTTTTATCTTACTTCAGATTCAACAACTGGTTTAACATGACATTACTTCACTGACGTCAGGAATTCATCACGCGTGTACAAGTGATTGGCCTCACAGTTCTCGTTTTGCACTTGGGTGGTACAGGGAGGGGGCATGTATAAAATTTGAGCGGCAGAGGTCAAGAATATAAAAATATTTACATGGAAGAATCTAAAAACAATGACAGCAACAATATAGGTTGTCTCATACCCCTTCAGGCTTTGGGATAGCTATTCACTCCCAGCCCCTGGGCTCTCCCTCCACATTCCCGTTTCTGTTCTTTTTGGTCCCCAGAGGACCCATTCTCAAAGTCTGATGCTTTTATTTCTCTTGTCATAAATGAACATTAAACATGGAAAAGTTAATACAGGCCCTACTGGCATGCTGGGAGCTTAAACAAGCTTGGAAGTCTTGCTGAGACAAAGATTTTAAATGTGTCTTAAAGCCCTAATAAGGTCCTTAACAAGTAACAAAAATGAACCCACTCCCCAAAGCATTGACCTGGAAGTGTGTCTTTGTCGCTTAAATTATGATTACAACTTTCCAAGCTATGTCTTATTAATGAATTCTAAATGGAAGTATTTATCTCCGGAGGAAGTGGTGTTTCTTCCTCTCATCCCTGGTGACACATTGAACATACTAATTGATACGAAGCTGATTTTTTAGGAGACAAGAAAGCCCTGAGGTCTTTGTCACAATGACAATTGTCGCTGGAGGACTGTCAGATCAGGGCTGAAAACAGGCCACTCTCATTTTACAATGTCCCTAGAGTATACGATTTCGCCATGCTTTAGTGGTTCACACACTCACGAGAAAGAGCTTTCCTTCTTTATGAGGCCTTATTACCTGCACAGGGACCGTGGGGGGCTCTGGGGAATGCCCTTCTCCTTGATTTTTTTGTGGAAAATTTCATTTTACTTAATTACATTGCCTCCAATTTCATCAATTAAACATTGGATGCAGGAGATTAGATAATCCCTTCAAAAATGGGATAAACTATAACACAGATGGAGGACAAACTTAATGCATACAGAGATATACAAGTCAAGGAGGAAAACATGGGCCAATTGAAAGACAAAAAGAAAAAAAAAGAGCGGCATGAAAATTTGAAATACCAATGGTTAATGAAAATCTTTTTCTCCCCCCTTATGCTGTGCCTTTTATTTCTGTAACTTATTCATTCCATCACTGGAAGCCTGTATCTCTCACTCCCCTTCACCCATTTTGCCTACCCCCCTACCCCTCTCCTCTATATTTACAAGTCTGATTCTGCTTCTGTTTGTTTATTCATTTTTTTTAAAGATTCTACATATCAGTGGAATCATGGCATTTGTCTTTCTCAGTCTGACTTGCTTCAGCTAGCATAATACTCTTTAGGTCCACCCATGTTGTTGCAAATGACACAATCTCATCCTTTTTTGTGAGTAATATTCCATCATGTGCGTGCACGCATGTGCGCACGTGTGCATACCACATCTCAAAAGATCTTTTATTACACAAATTAACTTTACCAATAAGTAAAGAAAGTAAATGAGATGTAATATAAATGCCACAAAAGGAAATAGACCCTTATCTCCAAACTGGAAAACATTTTCTTTTTTACAGTAACACTTAGTGATATTGAAGATGTGGGAAAGTAGACATTTTTCAAACACTGCTGGCCCCCGAGTAGAGTAAATTAGAAGATTCTTTGGAAATGTCTATCCAGGGTCTTAAAAATGTGACTACCCAATTTCACCCCCGGAAATTTATCCTAAGGAAATAAATATGAATGTACGTAAAGATTTATCTAAGGGATATTTATTGTAGTATTACCTAAAATAATACAATTGGGAAACAACCAAAAAATCCAATAATGGGGAATTGGTAAGATAATTATATTGTATCCACATGATAGAATGCAATGTAGCCGTTAAAAATTATATTCAGATGAGATTCTAGGGTACCAATGATATGTGTGTGTGTGTGTATGTGTGTGTTGTGATTTTTTGGTATTTCCTACAGGAGACCTGTATTTCTCTGATAATCAGATACAAATCTCCCCCCCCCCTATTTTTTGAACATGGGGCTCAAACTCATGACCTAGAGATCAAGACCTAAGCTGAGATCAGGAGTTGGACACTTAACCGACTGAACCACCTAAGTGCCTTTTTCCCCCCCATTTCTTAAATGTGACAACTTCTCTGAGAAGGTTCAGGTGGAAAGTCACTTGCATAACCACGTGTATGGGCGTGGCTGGCTTGCTTTTTGTTAACCCCTCATGGACAACTGAGAGTCAAGAAAGAGAGAGAAGAGAATAAAAAAAGTCATTCTGCAGCTTGGAGCATTTGGGATGAGGAAGCAGGCCAGAGGCTCCAGGGGACCATGGGTCTAGGGTGACAAGAGGGAGAAAGACCCACAGGTAGGAGAAGAGTATAGACAAGACTGTGGGAAAGGCCAAAGACAACCTTCCCTGCAGTAAACACAATTCTCCCCTTCTAAGACCAGCTTTTAATGCCTCAGTTATATTCCTAGTACCCAATGGGGAAATGCAGTTGATGTTCTATCTCTTTTTAGAAAGGTATGCATAAAGAATAGGTATTACCTTGGGCTACTCCTGAACAGGGGAATGTCTAGATGTGCCTTTTTCTTTTCCTTGAATCTTAATTTTTATAAAAGATTAATTAGAAATTGGAGGTAACCAGGAGTAGGAGCACCAGACTGTTTTAGTTGGAAACAAGAGAGAACTAATAGAAAAGGCAATTCCTTGTCTCTGCTATAGGAAATTGAGTTGATGTCAAGTGGAAGGGGATGAGCTGACCTGACAGGATCCTTTACAGCCCTGGGGCGATTTGCTCGCTCAGGCTTCAACTTCTCAGTGTTCCAGATTCATTCCATATGAAGGTCATGTACAATGTAAATACTGGAGCCTGAGTGGCCTGGATATCTGATATTACCTATGGTATACATTGACAGGTAAAGCAATCATGTCCTTTACTTACTGGGAAAAGATCTCTTTCGATATACAGGTCTTTCTTGACTCACGGTGGCACTATGTTCCAGTAAACCCAATAAACATTGTAAGTTGAAAATATCATTAAGTAGAAAATGCACCAAATACACCTAACTGACTGAACGTCATTGTTTGCCTTAGACATGCTCAGAACACTTATATTACCTTATATTTGGGGAAAATCATCTAACACAAAGCCTATTTGATACTGAATATCTCATCATGTGATTTATTGAATGCTGTACCAAAAGTGAAAAATAGAATGGCTATGTGGGACAGAGCGATGGTCAGTGTATTTGTCGTTCACTCTTGTGATCACAGGGCTGCCTGGGAGCTGCAGCTGCCCAGTATCACAGGAGAGTTGTACCACATGTCACTAGTTCAGATCCAAAGTATCCAAATTCAAAATTCAACGTATGGTTTCTACTGAGTGCGATTGCTTTCACACCATTACAAAGTCAAAAAATTCTAAGTTGAACCATCCCAAGTTGGTTATCGAGTAATAGAGAAAGTGATGGGCAAGCTGGAGAGGTCAACAAGGATGGAGACAAGCCTGGAAACACTGTCTTATATGGAACAATGAAAGGAACTGGGCTCTTTTGCCCAGGAAAGGAAGCTTTAGTGGGCATATGATAGTTGTCCTCTGCTAATTTAAGAGCTATTGTGAGAAAGAGGGGATGGATTTGCCCTGTTTGGTTTCAAAGAGCAGAAACAAGGACCAGTCGCTATTAGGAGGTTGGTTGTGTTTCGAGAATAAGAAAATTCTTTTTTTTTTTAATGATTTTTTATTATATTATGTTAGTCACCATACAGTACATCCCCGGTTTCCAATGTAAGGCTCGATGATTCATTAGTTGTGTATAACACCCAGTGCACCATGTAATACGTGCCCTCCTTACTACCCATCACCGGTCTATCCCATTCCCCCACCCCCCTCCCCTCTGAGGCCCTCAGTTTGTTTCTCATAGTCCATAGTCTCTCATGTTTCATTCCCCCTTGTGATTACCCCCCCTTTCTTTATCCGTTTCTTCTCCTACCGATCATCCTAGTTCTTATGTTCCATAGATGAGAGAAACCATATGATAATTGTCTTTCTCTGCTTGACTTATTTCACTTAGCATTATCTCCTCCAGTGCCGTCCATGTTGTAGCAAATGTTGAGAACTCGTTCTTTCTGATAGCTGAGTAATATTCCATTGTATATATGGACCACAACTTCTTAATCCAGTCATCTGTTGAAGGGCATCTTGGCTCCTTCCACGATTTAGCTATTGTGGACATTGCTGCTATGAACATTGGGGTGCATATGGCCCTTCTCTTCACTACATCTGTATCTTTGGGGTAAACACCCAGTAGTGTAATGGCTGGATCATAGGGTAGCTCAATTGTTAACTTTTTAAGGGACCTCCACACTGTTTTCCAGAGTGGCTGTACCAACTTGCATTCCCACCAACAATGTAGGAGGGATCCCCTTTCTCCACATCCTCTCCAACAATTGTTGTTTCTTGCCTTGTCTATTTTTGCCATTCTAACTGGCGTAAGGTGGTATCTCAGTGTGGTTTTGATTTGAATTTCCTTGATGGCTAATGATTTTGAACATTTTTTCATGTGTCTGTTAGCCATTTGTATGTCTTCATTGGAAAAGTGTCTGTTCATATCTTCTGCCCATTTTTTGATTTGTTTATTTGTTTCTCGTGTATTGAGTTTGAGAAGTTGAGAATAAGAAAATTCTAATAAGAGCAATTGCCTGACAATGGGATTTGTGATGAGGAGTATAAACTAGAAGTACATGTTTTGACTTCTTGTTGTGGATTGGCTTTCATGGAAGCAAACTTAGAGACAGAGATTCTGAAGATTATTGTGGATATTCTTGGGATCAATAATTGTGGGAGGGAAGGAAGTAGGATTAAGCAAAAGAAGATAAGCATTGATGCTGGACAATGGAAGGAAGGCTCAACTGATACGACAGAGACATCTAAACATAGGAGGGTCTTGGAGAGCCATCCGGAGTTCAAGTGAAAGGGCCAATCTTTATACCAGCAGCCAGACCTTGGGTGAGGAGGCTCTTTTCAGCTAAAGACTATTTCATGTTTGCATGGGGATCTGAGCAGCTCATAATAGCATTCATCATGACTTGGGAGAGAGTAGGAATTTTAAGCAAGACATAAAAAGTGATAAATATGAAAGAAAAGATTGATTTGACAGTATTAGAAAAAGAATGCTTATTTTTCAAAAGATGCCATAAAGAAAATACAAAGAATACTTACACTCTGGGGGGAAGATTTTAACACATACAACCAAGAAAGGATTCATGTCAAGAATATATAAAGAGTGCTTACATATCATTAGTGAAAGGATAAACAACACAGTAAGAAAATGGGCAAAAGTCATGAACAGGCATTTTATTAAAAAAAAACACATATGGCCAATAAACACATAAAAAATATGTTTAATTTTATTAGTGATCAGAGAAATGCAAGTCAGGTTCACAGTGAGATATAGTTTTATACAGATTTGATTGGTAAACATTATGAAGCTTGATGATACATGTATTGGAGAGGATGTGGATAGAGAGAATTTCTTATACATTGTTAGTAGGAGTGTAAATTGTTATAAGAACTAGTTTGGAAAAGCAGTTTGGCGTTACCTCGAACATTAAATATTCATGTATTCTATAATCCAGCAATTCTGCTCACAGGTATTCTGCTCATCCAGCTCCTGCACATGGACAAGAATAGACATAGAAGCACTGCTTGTAATTGCAAAATCCTGGAAATAACCCAAATGTGCATTACATACAGTACATGTACACAATGGAATATTATAGAGCAGTAAAATCAGATGAACCACATGCAGCACTGTGGGTGAATCTGAACAATTTAATATTCGGTGAAAAAAGTAAATCCTAGAATATAAATTACAAAATGACACCCTTTCTATGAAGTCAAAGGGTAAACTAAACAGTATATTTGGGAAGCACATATATATGTGAGATCCATAAAAACAAGAGAACGATGAATAGTATTGTGCATCTGAGGTCCAAACAAAGATGAAGTGGAGCAGGAGAAACAAGGAGGGGAAGACAAATCTGAAACTGTTTTGGAGTGGCTCAAGGAGAGGCCACAGGTCCCATCTGTCAGGGGTGTGGTGCTAGTAATTTCCTTTAAAAACCACACCGAGATATAAGGGACTAAACTTTATAGTTATCTCTTCTCCCATGTGGAGATCCCAGAACCCCAAAGACAACTTATAGTACGTGTCCATCATTTTTCAAATTAGTCTACTGTCCTACAATAAATGATCTGGTGACATTTTAGCCACCTTTCAGATGGAGACACTTGCCTGTGTTTTGATTATTCCCAGTGACTTCACAGTAGTGATAGAAAGGTCCTTTGGAGTTTTGTTTTGTTTTGCTTTTTTGTTTTTTTTTTTAATGGGAGAGTGTGCTCTGTTGCCAAGTGTTTAATTCTGGGTGACAGACCCACCTGTGTTGTAATTACAAGTCTTGGGAAGTCAGAATGTCTTGCAAGTGAAATAAGTGCTTTGGCAGTTGGGACATTTTCCAATACTTGGAGGTATTTAAAGGATCAAAAGGGGTATTTGGAGGATGTTACTGAGAGCATTTGAAATAGATAACTTTTTTTAAAAGGATTTATTTACTTTGTTTTTAAAGAGAGAGAGAGAGAGCACATGGGGGAGGAGAGGCATAGAGTCTTAAGTAGACTCTGCGCTCAGCACGGAGCCTGATGGAGGGCTGGGTCTCAGCACCCTGAGATCATGACCTGAGCTGAAAACCAAGAGTCAGACACCCAACTGACTGTGCCACCCAGGCACCCCTGAAGTAGATAACTTGTAAGGCAACTTCTAACTCAGGCTATGAGCCTCGGTCAACCCTCTTCCAGGGGACAGTCAGAGCAGAGTGCTCTTTATTTGACTGAGTGGCATTCGCAACTCCACCCATCCCCCCACCCTCCAGCTAGCAATTCTGTCATAAATTAATAGTCTCTCCCATTAGCTTAGATTATAGCACTAATTAGATATCTGGCATATGGATATTTATGAGCTTTCAAAGTAAGGGCCAAGAAATCACAAGACCAAAACATTTTTTATCAGCTTCTCCCCTCCCCTGCAACCAAATTCCATATTCACAGAGATAAAGATAAAATAAGAAATGTGTCTGGTACCCTTCATGTATGTGTATATTTCTTAAGATAACAAGCACCTTTAACTGAACTTGACAGCTAGAGAGCTGTTCATTCAGGTTATTTTTTTTCTCATAGGTTTTATTAGGCATCTTTTTCAGATTCTAGGCTTCTCTGGATGAGTTTGTGATTTGATTGTCTGATCAGGGAACGTTACCTCATTAAAAATAAATGTACAGAGAGCTTTAGAGATTGAAATTTCATGTTTTGGGGCGCCTGGGTGGCACAGCGGTGAAAGCGTCTGCCTTCGGCTCAGGGCGTGATCCCGGCGTTCCGGGTTCGAGCCCCACGTCAGGCTCCTCCTCTAGGAGCCTGCTTCTTCCTCTTCCACTCCCCCTGCTTGTGTTCCCTCTCTCGCTGGCTGTCTCTGTCTCTGTCAAATAAATAAATAAAAAATCTTTAAAAAAAAAAAAAAAAAAAGAAATTTCATGTTTTATTTGTTGAAAAGAAAGGGGTCACGTCAACTAATCAAATTCAACAACCATAAGTGCAATTCCCAAGCCTCGGAAAGCAGGGTGTAAAGAAGAGATTACAAAACCAACTCATTAACAAGTCCTCAGGGAGATTCCTTGAACGTCTTGGTAAAGTTGGGTTCTACTGAATATAGACGGACCACCCAGATGGCTGCCTCACTACGCATAGAGCCCAGGTGGATCCAGTAGGATGACTGATTTGGGAATATATTACCCTGGGAGCCAAGACAGTTTAGTTGCATTTATGTACACATTTTATTTGTACAGCGAAAACAGGAAATGGTTGCTTCTAGGGAAATCGTGACTTTTATTACCTTCTTCAGTATCTTTTCCCCTTCGGCACAGTACTCAGTATGGAAGGGAACGCAGGGGGTTTTGGATGAAGAACAATAAAGAAAGTGAGCTTCAGACTAGTTCTATTACTTACTAAGTTTCACGACTTTAATAAGATTTTTTACAGCTTTGAGATTTAATCGTTTTTAAAATCAGAAAAATAGTGGTGTCCATCAACTCGGTTTGCGTGAGAATTAAATAAAACCAGTTATCTATGTTGTTAGCACAAAGTACAAATAATGTACTTTGCTCTAGAAATTATTTAAGGTAACTTCTAAATAAGGCTCTATTCAACACACACACACTCATAACCCTACATGCCACAGACAGATGCGTGTGACTTCTGCATATGAAGCTTACGGTGCAGTAATGTAGCATAAATTAAACACACAGATAAAAGATGAAAGGAAAACAAAGGTATGAAACTATAATGAAGACAGAAATGAGAATAAAAATATGAACCGAATATAAATGTGGTTCTCATCTTTAGAGCTGCTAGCAAAAAAAAAAAAAAAAAAAGGAAATTTAATCTATAGAACACTTCAGTGTCCATAATATAAAAAGAAACCAGCTGTCCGAGATAATTACCAAACATCATTAGTTCCAAAGCCAGGAAGAAAATTTTTCCATGTGAAGAAGACAGGGTATGAGGTGATGGGCATATCTTTGATGACGATCTTACAGTAGATACAGTTATGCGCTTCACAGGGCTATTTGTTATATCGATTATTTGATGGCATGGCACCAAAGTAAAATACAACCAGAAAAACAAACCAAAACATGTAGAAGTTGCTTAGAATGTATTTCTAGATATCTTGCACCTTGATGATGTAGCTTGTTTCTCTGGGAGAATAGATGAATTGTACATGTTTCAAGCAAACTTCTTTTTCTTTTTTCTATTTATTTATTTATTTATTTATTTATTTATTTATTTATTTATTTAACAGAGATAGAGACAGCCAGCGAGAGAGGGAACACAAGCAGGGGGAGTGGGAAAGGAAGAAGCAGGCTCATAACAGAGGAGCCTGATGTGGGGCTCGATCCCAGAATGCCGGGATCACGCCCTGAGCCGAAGGCAGATGCTTAACCGCTGTGCCACCCAGGCGCCCCTTCTTTTTCTTTTTTTAAAAAATTTATTTGAGAGAGAGAGAGAGAGCACAAGCAGGAGGGGCAGAGGGAGAGAGACACTCAAGCAGACTCCACACTGAAAGTGGAGCCCAGTGTGTGGCTCGGTCCCAGGACCCTGAGATCATGACCTGAGCTGAAATCAAGAGTTGTATGCTTGACTGACTGAGCCACCCAGACGCCCCTCAAGAATCTTCTTAAACTAAACCAGACGATGTATGTCGATGAGCCCAGAAACAACAAAGAGCTGCAGAGCTACACACATTCTTCTGGTACCTCTGACACTTACCAGAAATCTAGCCTGTGTCCATACTTGTGACCTGTCATGATTATAAAGCAACTTGATAGATTCTCCTCTGATAAAGTTGGCTCTTGAAGACTTAAAGGATTATTCTTGTTAGAAATAGCTGCATTTCAATAGGCAACTCTTGAACATCCCAAACCCCTGAAGGTCCGGAGGAAGGAGTCCTTAATGGGAGTGTTTTGTTCACAACGACAGGAGGGGTAGGAGGGAGGTGTTCTTTTTTTCTGGCATTTTGTTATCTAAATAAGTGATCATCGACTCCATTACATATAAACTACTTCTCTAAGGAGAGATTCAAAGTCCAAATATAATAAACGTATGTATTTTTCATTTTCAAAGTTTTAGAAACACTCTCTATTTTATAAGGCAAAAACTTCCATTGACTGCATCTTCCAAGATAACGATTGCTAGTGGAATGTTGTTACTAGTGTGTCCTTAATGAGTCCAGGGTGATTTCGCCCTGGATAAATCTTACTTTGTTCCCAGTAGCAAGACCCCATTCATTTTTTTAAAGAATTTATTTATTTATGACAGAGAGAGCGAGCAAGAGAGAGCAAGCATGAGTGGGGGGAAATGTAGAAGTAGGCTCCCCACTCAGCCAAACACAAGGCTCCATCTCAGGACCCGAAGATCGTGACCTGAGCTGGGCAGACGCTAAACCAATTGAGCCACCCAGGCGCCCCACAATATGCCATTCATAATAAGACCTGATGGGAACAAGCTATTTTCGAATTGTTTTTCCTCTCTGTACACAGCTCTTAGCGTTCATTTTATTAAAAGATTTCTTCTAATTAAAGCTCATTATTTAAAAAAATTCGGTTTCAATCTTTATGCATCAGGTAGCAAAATGCTCTGGAAATCAAATAGCTTTCTGTGTCAGAAAAGAAAATGAATTCTTCAAACTGTGACTGGCTTTAGAAAGAGATTGCTATCTGGAAAGCTGGCCAACACCTTCTGTGTATCAATCCATGAACGTGTGATAATCAGTCAGGAGTGGAAGCTGTCATTCTAACCAGTTTTATGAAAAAGATCACAATAAGCAAGATGACATCTTTTATGATGACCTCTGCACTCACAATGTCTTCAGCTGACAATTACTCACCTGTCACTCTCAAAACCCTTTTTATTAAAAAATATACCAAGCACTTTGTTATTTTAGACTGATAGAGTCTATGTGTTCAGCTGAAATTCATCAATAATAACAGCAGCAAAAAACATACCATAAATTGGCTCTGTATATACTTCTAGATAAAGAAGAGCTTCTTAGGGGCTGAAATAGTATCTCTTTCAAGGAGTAGTGCTGTTTTTAACCCATCTGTCTTTATCCATTTTACCCGGAGAAGTCATGATTCACAGGGCAGGGTGGAGGGAGGGGGCATCACTGAGTGAAAGGTTGCAAACCATTAAGAAGGCATACTCATTGACTGACCAAACTCTTTCTGCCCAATTCCCTGGAGCCTTGGTGAATACAGCATGAGTCCAAGAAAGGAGTGAGGGTTTGAGTGGTCATCAAATTAACGACCAGTTGGGAAGCTCCTGAAGCCCAGATGGGAATAGGGTGTATTAATTGGGTTCCAATCAGGGCATAAAAAGCACATGGTACCTCAACTAGGGAGAATTTAATATGAAGAATGATTGAGCTGTGATGGAGTAACTATAAAGATCTTAAGATAACTCCAAAGGGTACCATCGTGCTAAGGAAGAGTATCCAAGGAACGACAGACTTGGGAGGGTGCCCTTCCCCAAGCCTAAGGCTCAGATCTCATTGGAGAAGGTATAGTTGACGCTTACTGGGATTAAAAAAAAAAAAAGTATCCAGGGTGCAGGTGAGTTGGGCAGGTGCACAACAAAGTGGACAGGTGCACAGAGAGAGTTTGGGACACCACTGTGAACATAAACCTGGATTGCTTGGTGCCCACACTGGGAAGGCCATGGGAAGGGGGTCCCAGGCCCAGGCAGAGCTGCAGTCCTTGAGAGATTGCAGATGTGCGGCTGGGGCAGAGCACCACCAGCTGTCCCCGCACACCTGCCCCACGAACAGACCCTGTAATAGGAGCAAGAAAATCAAAAAGCTGAAACCAGAACCAGAAAGAGAAACCTGCTTCCTCCTGCCATGCCCTCTACTGACAAGGCTTATATCACGTGCAACGTAGAGGAGGAAAGCTTACTTACCGAGTCCGATCTATTCTGGTAGGGCAGGTATTGAGGGATGAATTTGGAGCAGAGGAGCAATGCATTGATAACTGGCTCATTTATGGTGATACAGAGCATCTTCCAAAAGCTGTGAGAAGGTAGGAAAGTGGGAGAGAGACAGCAGTCCCACCCCCTCATAGGCCAAAGGATTTCGCCCTTGTGCTGATATACAACTGTTGAGGTTGGTAGAATCTGGTCTATATGCATGATGTGATAGACCATAGTGGTGGTCTCCTTGGGCAAAATTGTGCAGCCAATCTATACCTTAAACAAATTACTTACCAAAAGAATTAATTTTGTTCCTGATAGCCTAAGAGAGGTCCCATGTATTGTCTGCGTATTGTCATTGCCAAAAAATATCAATCAAATCAGCCAAGTCAGGGAAGAAGTCAGTTGGTTGCTGGGGACCAGGTAGAAAGATCAACAGTGGGTTGATCTTTCAGTTCACAGACAGCTGATGGAGAGTTGAGCAGGCAGCGAACCCTTGTGACAGTTAAATAGGTCCCCGCACTTCGGGAGGACTGCGGGGGAGGTGGAGGGGGGCACAGAGATGGCTCTGACAAACGGTACTAAAACAGTCTGAGAATCAAAAATAGTAGCTTATCGTGCCCCCTCCCTGCCTTCCTGTTCCCATGGCAACATGAGACCACTCCACTTGTAGCCCATTTGCAGACTCCCCCTGACATTTGCCTCAACCCAATCTTGATCTGGGTGGCATTACTAGACGGGAGGGATTCGCCAGGGTGTGTTGGGGGGGGGGGGTCAGGCCTGGGTCCTCCCATTTCTTAGGAACCGTGGAGCCCCTTATGCTTCTGGGTGTGGATTCAGGCTCTCAGTCTCCAGAGGCTCTTTCCGCTCCCCAGGAGCATTTCGAGCTGCATGTTACTGTGCCATCAAGACATGTTCTAAATTGGAAATGCATTTTTTTTAATTAAAATAAATAGAAAAAGCACTAGAGGGGATAATAATGAGAAGAACACATGGGAACACGCAGTTGCTTAGGCAGGCTTGTGACTGACTGCCTTTGGTGGGGAGCAGAGAAACAGCCCATCTTTCATCGGTCCTAATGGGCTACAGTGAATTTGTTGAAAAACAGCACATCTCATGAGTGTGGGTCTTTTCGGTTATACAGGCAGAAAAATTCATACCAAATTAAAAAAATATATATGCTTGATCCCAGTGACTTAGGCTAGGCCTATCAGCTACGAAGTGATGGGGAGTTGCGGTAATGATTTGTTTAACATAATCAGCGTAGATAAATCATTTCAAATTACCAAATGTGTGTGTGTGTGTGTGTGTGTGTGTTACCCATATATGTACGTGTATATATATCTGCATATCTGTATCTGTATCTCTATCCATAGATCATGCACTGTTTAGATTACCCGAAAAATTACCCGAATGGCAAAGTAAATGTAATCTCAGTGAATTAAAATACCGGAGTTTGGTTTTACCAAAGGTTCCTTGCAAGGAATGGTTAACAATTTTTAAAGGAATTCATTATTCAACCATTAATAGTTCCCAACAGAAGGAAGAAAGTCTTTTCGTGTGTGTGTGTGTGTGTGTGTGTGTGTGTGTGTGTGTGTGAGACATTCTATAAAATGGCTTTTGCGGTGACATTCTGTTGAATCACAGGCTGACCTGATGGATAACAGGAGTGAGTAGGAACGTGGGGGTTTTTCATAAGGGAATTGTATTGAGGAGATAATTCTATTTGGAAGGCTTTTCTGTTTTCAGATTTCATTAAGCCCCGTGGGGTCTCTCAGAATTTCTTGTCTGGAATCATCAATGAGTAAGAATAGAGGGTAGTTCCCCGGAAAGGCCTGAGTATTTCTCTCCTGACACAAGCGGACAAGGGGTGAGCTGTGCTGTTGAGCCACGGAGCACGTGAGGGGTGCGGAGACTGGGCTGGAGATGTCAGGGGGAGGTGAGGAGAAGTCCGTGGAACATGCTGGAGTCGTCGGGGTCCTCTCACACGCCGTGCCATGCTCCGGCCTCACCATGGCCCCGTGACACAATGAAAGGCAGACATTGTTTCCATTTCCTGGATGAGGAGAAACTCAGAAAGGTCAAAGGATTTAGATGCCGGAGGCCACACAGCTGACTCGTAACAGAGCCGCGATTGGAAGCCCCAACTTCTCACTATAAAAGCCACATTCATCCTGCTTCATTGCACTCACCCAGAGCCACCAAGGTCCTTCTTGAGTTGTAATTTTTTTTTTTTTTAAATCCGTGGGTTACATGCATGGGGATTCATGCTAAGTGGTGATGTACTTCCTTTTATGAGGATAGATGTCTTCCGTCATTGCTAAATAACAATAAGGAACTCCAGCTGTTTTCATTAAAAAGTATTTAGTAAAAATGGCTGGAAAGTTCTTTCTAAATTAGAGTTGAATGAAATAGATTACATTTATTGAATTAATAAATCCTTATTAATATCAATAAGGTGGCGTTCGAGCAGGTCTTGTAGCCCAATACGTTTTGGCAATATGGCTAAGGGCACGCCAAGTAAATAAAAGAGGCCTTGTCTTGCTCTAGTCAGTCAGCGTGCAATGTCAGCCTTTAACCAGAAGTGTTCCTGGAAAATAAAGTTGCCATGTCCCGAACATGGGATATATTTGGCTTGGGGCCTCATGGGATGGGGAGGGGTTGGAAAAATAGAAAGCTGTTTGTTAATACCTTTTTTTTTTTTGAAGATTTTATTTATTTATTCGAGAGAGAGTGTGTGCACAAGAGACAGCCTGAGCGGGGGGGGGGGGGGGGGCAGAGGGAGAGGGAGAAGCAGGCTCCCCGCTGAGCAAGGAGCCCTCAAGTGAGGCTCAGTCCCAGGATCCCCAGATCATGACCTGAGCCGAAGGCACATGCTTCACTGGCTGAGCCAGCCAGGAGCCCCTGTTTCTTCATTTTTCTTAGCTTTTGCCTTGCAAAGAAACACTGCTAATGGCTTTAGGAATAGTGACAGAAAACAACAGCCTGGGTATAAATGAAAAATGCCGTTTGGGATTGTAAATGGAATGACTCACCACTTTACTGGCTGGTGACTTTTCAGCAGCCTGGAAAACGGGTATTTGAAGGGAACTGTCATACTGGGTGAGCAGAAAACTCAAAGCCCCAGCCCTACGACCAAGCCGACAACTGCACAGAACAAAGTGTATGTACCTAGTGTTTCCTGTACGCCGGGCTGTGCCAATCTTGTTACATGGGGGAACCCAGAACAACCCTACAAGGGAGTTAATATTGTTTTCCCCATTCCATAGAGGGGATGGTTGAGGCTTAGAACTGGCTTCTGATTTCATTTTCTGAAGCAGCTGGCTTATGATTTTATTTTTACAGTTGATTCAGGTTTGTATTTCACAGGGTCTTAATGACTAGTCTCCCAAGAGGTGGCAGATTGTTCTCTACATTAGAAGATAATTTTAAAATATAAACTGACGTGATAAATTTCCTACCAGGGGTAGAAAAATGATTGCTGACTCGTAGGAGAGTGGGGAATTCTTCCGTGGAGCTCATTTTAAACAAAGTCAAGATTTGGGGAAATAGTAGGAGTCAGGGGATTGGATTACCAGCCTTCTTCCTCCTCCTTCTGAATTACCAGCTTTTCCATGTTCCTTTAAAGACCTGTTGCTCTAGGATTCCTTATCGTTATACTCACGATTAAAGTCCAGAGGGAAAGCTGTTTCCATGTTGGTGTAGCAGATCAACTCTGAGCTTTCTTCTTTCTTTTGTCTCTTTTTTAAAAAAAGATTTTATTTATTTATTTGGGGGGCGGGAGGAGCAGAGAGAGAAGGACTAGCAGACTCCACACTGAGGGCAGAGCCCGACGCGGGGCTTGATCTCACAACCCCGAGATCAAGACCTGAGCCAGAACAGTCAGACACTTAACGAACTGAGCCACCCAGGCATCCCTGAGCTTTTTTCTTGATAACTTCAGATAGGATAAGGGTTTGAGAACTGGGGCTGGTTGTGAAGAGAGGTTGGCAAAAGGGATCAAGCTATAGTCTAGGGTGAGGGCGATGGGACTCCAGTGACAGACTAGCAGATCCAGAGCAGGCAGACAGGGAGAGGTGGGATGCTTCCAGAAGCCAGTGGTCTACCATGGAAGTCAGGCAAGACTGAACCAACTGGTTCAAAATAGCAAAAAAGAGGCAGACCAGGGAAATTCTATGAAGCGACAAAAGGGAGGGAAGGAGCCACGTCCAGAGTTCCCATAGCTTCAGCCAAGGACAAAGAGGAGCTGTTTGCAGGTGCTCAGGCAGCCAAATACACAGTGTTTAAAGTGAGTTCCTTCTTACAATCCTGCCCAACTTATGTGAGATCCCATCGCTTTTTAATTTTTGGCGTCTTCATATCCTCCTGAAAGTATGCCATGATTTTTTTTTTTAAGTTGAAGTGATTTAAATTTGTTTTGAGATGGCTTCTGAGAATTTCAATACACCTTATGGAGACACTATACAGGTGGCCTTAAAGTGATAGTCTGCCATCAGTGTTTTACTCTTGGTGCCCTTGGCTGAATTTAGGAAGAATATCAAGATTTGAAACTGGTTCACGGCTCTGTTTATGGGGAATTGAAGCATTAAACACAAGACCTGCTCTTACCACCCCCAAACTCCTTAGAGGCCCCTGGGGCACTTCCTAGAAACCTGTAGAACTCCGGCGAGCAAAGTTTGAAAACCATTTACTTGAGGAAAGAAAATCTATTTGCTGGTAGACTCTGGAAAGATGTCTGAAGGATTGTGTTACCTTGCCCTTGGAAACTGTAGAAAATTGTCTCACATTTCATATACCCAAAGGGATAATACGTGCATAATTATGGATGAACTTTCTTTGCATAAATTTTAAACTATTAAAGCAATTAATGATTAATGGCTAGATTAGGGAAGATATTCAGTCTCTTCTGGAATCTTAAGCCCACCGGCCTTTACTGAAAACAGTAGATCAAAAGGACATTCAGGAAGTACCTGGTTGAGAGTAGGGGACAGTTAGAAAGAAGGATTTCTATTGCCAGTGATTTTATTGTCAATTAGATTTGTGACACTAACAGAGTCGAATTAGAATGAAAAAAGGAGAGATTAAGAAATATTTATCCTTAATATCAGGATGAAAATCAACGTATCTTAGAAATAACTACACTTGAATTTCTATATGTTAGACTCGAATATCAAGAGTTTAAAAAATCTTGAGCGGGATTTGACTGGGCTTGCCCAGTATATCATCCTGGAATGTGTAATTAGTAACTTTTACGTAATCTGTATGTATCTACAGAAGATGTGTCAATATACAAGTTTTTGAGTAACTAATCCGCTTAAAAAAAATCAAAATGTTCCAAAACATCTATGCATTTTTGAGATAATGCACAGATTGACTGTAAATACCAATGTTAACATGCCCCCCCATACCATGGCTGAATTATTTAACTTGAAAATACTGCTGGTTCACTTTGGAATTTGTCCTCTTTGAATATCCTGTTATCCCCGCCACATCGATAGTACTGGAAATACCATGTGGCTATATTAGAAATGATTATTCCTCTTTCGAATCTCTGGTTTCTTTCCCATATTGTGACCAATGCAGTGACATTGTCATAGGTGTTATTAATGCTAGCCAGTGGCCTTCTCACATACACTGTTACACACAGCAACCCTTGAAAATCTCTAATCGTATCACACACGCAAAAAAAAGGTTTTCTCCCCTTATTATTAATATACCGGGGAAGACTGGCCAGAGATTGTTTTTCTCTCTGAATAACTTAGCAATTGTCGAGCTTCAATTCCTTCATGGCTATAAAAATGAGAGTTAATAACATCTACCTTCCACAGTTATTACGAGGATGAAATGAAATAAGGTATGGAGAAGTGCTATAAACCCCACGTACCATAAAAATGAATTGTGGAAATGGAAAAGCCGAAGCACAGGAGACAAGTGAGGTAACAGCTACACACACAAAAAAACCCTCCAACTTTTGCTGTCACACGGTTCCCCTTTGATGGCCCAGGCGGTGCTGCCCTAATGAGAACGCGTGCGAGGTTACTATGGTTTCCAGTTTTTGAAGGCAGGGCTTCTGTGTTCTGCAAGCTCAGACGAGAGCTTGGGGAAATACTACAAAGACCGGAAGACTAAAACACAGTTCTAGGCAAAGCACCTAAAGTTTTACAAGCTTTGTACAATAACTGTGTTCGGTTCTGACGCGAATAGAACACGCCATGATCTAATTTCTTTTAACGCTTCCCTTAGGAAATAGAATAAGTCATCTCATGAGATTTTTTTAAGTTGCCTGTCAGCCTTCCTGTCTCTTCCTCTGCTTTTGTCTGGTGAAAACAATGTGCAGGTCCACCAAGCAAAAACCGATTATGGACTTAATGCTAAAAACTCTGGCTTCTAACGTGGAAGGTGTTTTCAAGGGGCTGTGGTAGAATATGTCGGGCTCTTGAGAAGAGGAGGGTACAAAAATGGCATGAAGTAGAAACAGAATGAGCCCGGTGTAATATTATAAATGAATTAAATATTAAGGGTTTTAAAAACCCAAATTGCCACTTAGGGTGACCAGGGTGATTTTCCAAAAGAGTAAGTGACCAGGTTGACCAGTCACGTTCTAGCCGCTATTGCCACTTCTGAGCCTGTGTTCCTTCTAGGAGAGCCTTCTCCTGCTCTTTCTACCTGGCCAACTCCTACTCATGCTTCAACACCCAATTCTAGTTTCATCTGCTAGGGTCCCATGAGCATAGCATGACCTCTTGCTCCTTGGGATACCTATCAGACTTACCTCAATGACCCCAGTGACTCTTAATGCTGTGCTTCCTTTAATTGTTATTTTGCTTTTTAAGGGCACATCTCTTAACTCAATTAGGCTAAAGCTTCTGGGGGGGCTGGAATCAAACGTACTCCCTAAAATTCCAAATGTATAATATGTGTACAGAAAATAGCTTTTAAATTAAAATGGGTTGAGTTGACAGACAGAAAAGTTTCAAAGGTGGCTGGATAACACTTCCCTAGCAGGTAATTGTAAAACTCCAATCAGAATTCTGTCATTTGGGATGCCAGGATGTGATTTAAATGCCTGACTTGGCCATGAGAATATAGGTCTCCCAAAGACAACAGAGGCTGCTGTTAAGTATTTGAAAGTCGAAGAAGGAGATGTTTTCCTTTGGTTTCAGAAAAGGAATTGAGGAATCAGCCTGTTTTGGCCACATGTTGAAGGCCTGCACTTCTAGTTTATTTTTTTTTCATCTTTTTTTCTTTTGGCAATTCTAATTTTTATGTGCAGAATGACTTGTACCCTGAATTTGAACATAAGTCAGACTTAGAAGGGTCTGAGGCAAAGTATTTGATTATTCCCTCTCTGGTTCATAAGATAAGAATGTGGGGCTACACACATCAGGCCCAAATAGGTTTTCTAAGGAAAAATTTTGAAGAGCATTGTTTTTCTTTCTCTTTTTTTCTTTTTCTTTTTCTTTTCTTTTCTTTTCTTTTCTTTTCTTTTCTTTTCTTTTCTTTTCTTTTCTTTTCTTTCTTTTTTTTAAAGCAGGCTCCATGTCCAGCGTGGAGCCCAGTGTGAGGCTTGAACTCACAACTCTAGATCAAGACCTGAGCAGAGAGCAAGAGTCGGACACTTCACCAACCGAGTCACCGAGGTGCCCCTAAAGAGCATTGCTTTTATTAAGCAGCTTTGGTAGAACTTCTAATTTTGTAGAAGCCCATCAAAATTATGGAGGGACTTTCAGTGGAGAAGAGCCTTGCTGTGAAAGTGGTTAAAACCACAAGACCTGATTCAAACCTCTGGCTTTTCAGTGCAAAGTTGGGATTACTCCCTCTCCCTCTGATTCATTCTCTGGTTCCTTCCTATGTCTCCTCTGTTTTCTAGAGACTGTCCAGTTCCTATCGTAACCCAGTTCACTTGCATTTGGGGTAACTGTGACAATTTAGTCAGTTCTCCAATTTGGGAGTGTCAGTTGATCTTTAAAGCTGTGTCTTTCATGTGTGATTTGAGAGGTTTCTTCTTTAGAAGAACTTTCCTCAATTATCCCAAAATCTAAGAGTGGGAAGGGACTGGTTTTATAACCAATCATGCTTGATTCATGCAGCTCTCTGCCTGTCAGGGATTCCCTGAGACTTGAGCCCATGGAAAAAACCACAGTAATTATATTTAGAATTACAAATCTCCACCTTCCCTCCCCCCTGCCCCCACCCAGAAAAGTGTCTAGTAGACATACGGCATTCCACAGGCATGTAGAATGAGAATCCTGGAAGGGACTGAAATCCTTCAAGGATTAGATTTTCTTGAACATTACTTTTTTCCTAGCTCATTCCTAAAATTTGATATTCTATTTTATTCTGGAAACTTTCCATGGGCAAAAAATTTACTACATTCTCTAGCCTGGTTTTAATCTTGACAGCCCTTGGAATCAGAAAATGATGGGAAGCCTAAACCCTTGCTACAGTCTATGCCTGACCTCACTTGTTTGGTCTTCGCGGGAGCCTGGAATGTCAATTACCCATGCATCAGAGACAACCCATTTGTAGGGAGCTCTAGGGGTTTAGCAATTCTGGCACGGGCTAGTCTGTTCGACCTCTTCTCTCAGAATGAAGATAACTTTCTACTTGTATCCCCTGAATGGCCCTGTACAGACCACCTGCTCTGATCTGTTTTGTCTCCCACTGTTCCTTGAACATTTCTACTTCACTTGTTCCTCTCTCAGTGCTCTGTTCATGCTGTGTCCCCACCTGGCACACCCTGTTTCTTTGTCTCGCCATCAAGATGTAAATAAATGCCAGGAGTTTATACGCAGGGACCTTGTCTCTTTTGCTCACAGCTGTATCATTAGGCGGTTGCAACCATATCATTCACACTGTTGGCCTCAAACAGTGTCAGGCACTCCACACATATTGGTTAAGTGACATTTAAAAATGGATATTCAAGTTCTACCCAAACATCAAGACCCTTCTCCAGAGAAAGAGAATAGCGTAACCCTTCATTCAATGCAATTAAATGGGTGTCTACAATATATCCAACATTGTGCTCCTATATTTGTACTTACAGGTGTATTTAGTTGTTCCTCTTCCAAATTGTAGGTTTCCTTTATGTGAAGGACGAGCTTCCTACAGTTGCTGATGAGTGAAAATATTGGTCTCAATAACACATCCAGGTAATGTTCTCCAATTCCAGACCCAGGTCACAGAAAGGTAATAGATACCATTTATGGAGGGCTTGGCATATTTATTTAACAAACACTCAAATGGTACTTATTGTGCGCCAGGCACCATTTTAAGGGCTTTATAAATCTTAACTCATTTAATTCTCACATCCTATATATTAGAGACCATTACTAACCCTGCCTCACAAGTAAGAATACTGAGGCACAGAGAGATTCAGTAACTTGCCTCAAATCACACAGCTAGCAGGGGCAGGATTCAAACCCTAGCAGCGTGGCTTTAAAGCCTGGGCTTTAACCACTATACCACACTGTCTTCTTGGCATACTGCTTGAATCAGGTCTTATGTTCCTACCTCTATTTTCTGCTGGTTGGGACCATCATCGGTGTTCTTGAATGCCACCCTTTCTCCATGCAAATACTGGGATTAAGATTCGAAAACTCCAAGTTGGCTGCTTTCCTTCTCAACCCACATTCAGCAGTTCTGAGACTTGCTTTCTCCTACACTCCTTTCTGTTATTTATGAACATGTCTCTCTCTCCTACTGGGCAACCGTGAGGCAGCCAATATAGCTTATTCATCGCCCTTCCCTCCCTCTGTATTCCAGACACAGAATGGTGCTCTGGGCATAGTAGGTGTTCAATAGGTATTCATTAAATAAATGAATGTGTTTAAAGAATGGTTCCTGTTCTTTTTAAAAGCAAATTGCTCATAAGAGTTAAAAGCACTGAAATTCATCTGTCACTTCCGAGATGGATTCTAGAGAAAGTAAACAAATGGTCCACTCCAGTTGTGGAAACAGGCCTGGCTGGGCATCCAGAGAGTCCTTGAACTCGGAAACTAAGCCATCTTTAACATAGGGGGCCGTTTTTCAGTGGTACAGTGGCCAATGGATAAAATGTTGCATTTATTTTTTTTTTAAGGTTTTATTTATTTATCTGAGAAAGAGAGAGAGTGGGAGATCACATGAGCAGGGGGGAGGAGCAGAGGGAGAGGGAGATGCAGACTCTACAGTGGGAAAGCCCAACTCAGGGCTCCATCCAAGGACCCTGGGATCATGACCTGAGCCAAAGGCAGATGTTTAACTGACTGAGCCCCCCAGGTGCCCCTGAAAGGTTGCATTAAGGAGAAGGATAGTATATAACATTAGAGGATAGTTTCCTCTGTGGGAGGTTTGAACAACATGGTAAACGGTATTTTATGACCTTTTATGATAATTTGTGTTTGAGAACATCTGTGGTAGATGAAGGATGGCCCCAAATTCTTTGCTACTTTCACTCAGGGGTAGGGCCTAATTTCCTTCCTCTTGAATCTGAGCTGGACTTAGGGGCATGCTTGACTGGTCAAGCGCAGGGGAAGTGATGCCACATGACTCCCATGCCTAGGTCAGCAGGAGTCTTTTGGCTTCCATGTTGGTCTCTGGGAACACGCACTCCTGGAACTCAGCCACCATGCTGTGAGGAAGCCTAACCAGCCTGTGGAGAAGGAGCCAACACGGAGAGGAGCCAAGGTCTGCGGCCAGCACTGACTAGCCAGTCTCATGAATAAGTCATTCTGGAGTGGACCCTGAAGCCCCAAGCGGCCACTGCAGCTGAAGCTCACGGGGCATCTCTGTTGGCAAGGGCCTTCCCAAACTCCTGACTCAAAAAAATTGCCAGCCCAATGAAAGAGTCGTTTAAGCCACAAGCTTAAAACACAACCAAGGAGAGCGGCCACAATGTCATAACAATTACAGCGAGAAACAGCTACACGCACAGCCCATCAAAGAGCTTTTCACTCCCTATGCTATTTTTCCCAAAGCCTGCTCACGAGCACTGCGTATTTGGCCTGCCCGCACCCTCGAGTCACGTGAAACTTTGGAAAGAAACTGTTCACGTTATAGGTCATAGTTCAAATCTGTGTCAAAGGAAGGGAAAAAAAAGAAAAGAAAAAACCACCCACGGCTCTGTTTTTCTAGGCTCATATTGCGAGGAAATTAAAATGTGACAGTCTGCACTTAAAAAATTCAACGCATAATCCCACGATTGCTTTAAACCCAGATCTATGACATTAAGAAAAATCTGGGCCTTTAGATCAATTATTTCAGAGGAATGTTATGCAGCTGATGTCGGGCCATCCCATGATCTAAGAGGCAGAAGGAGATGATCTTTCCACTTCTAACCCTCAAAGCCTATTATTAAGAGTTGATTCATTTGTCATTGTAAGATCCTCTTTTAAAATGCAAATATACTAGGAGAGTTAACACAGTAACAGTTAATACAGCTCTCAGTCGTTCACAAGTTAGAGTGAGTGAGCAAAATTCCAGTTCACTGTGTCAGCCTAGGGGGAAATGGGGTGACTCCTTCTGAGGAGAAGGAAGAGGACACAGGGAGGCAGAGGAGAAAGTTTGGGAGATAGCAAGGCGTAGAAAAACTGACGTGGAAAGTGTCTGAGGGTTTCTCCTACTTCACTGGCTTCTAGACTGATCAAGCTTCTGGGACTTCTGAGAGCCTTTGATGAACATAGGCTCAGAAAGAGTTAAACAAGACAGCCCAGAGTACTGGGTTATGTCCTCCAATTATTACCTCTGTAGGGTCTCATCACATTCTTCCTCCTCCCAATTTCACCTCCTTTCTGGCCCCTTTCAAGTGGGAAGATCCCTCCAATGCTCTTTGAAATGGGATTTTCTTGACCTCTTGGTGACTGTTATTCTCAGCTAAACAGAGTATTCCTGCCTTTGCTCTCCTCATGTGGCTGCAAATGCTCCTGGCCTTATAACTTGTCAGCTCATTATCATGACATTCGCAGAATAGTCAGAAACCCTAAAAGAGATAAACAGATTTTTTTCCTTGGGGCTTGCACAAGATGTCTTCAGACTGACTGGGGGAACTCAATCACCATCCAAGTCCTTTGAGGACACAAAAGGAAAAGTACTTAGTTATTTTTACATAGTAGTTCAGATTATATACATTCACAAATTTATTTTTATTTTTACTTATATATTTATATAAAATATATATTTTAATATATAATTATATAAATATGGTTCTGTATTACATGGTTCTAATACTTACCTCATTGGTTGTTTCAATTCCCCTTATGGCTAATTAGTCACAAAGCAAAGACTACTCTGAAGAAAAAGAGGGCATTTCCCCTTGGTGTGCCTTACCCCATACACTTCATGAAGGTTCTTCTACAAATAGGAGCCTATTATCTTGGTGTCCCTCTCTTGCAAGGGAGAGAGGAGACCTGGAGTTTGAGGCTGCACTCCTATCAGAGTCCTTCCCTTCTTTTAACTTTCGTCCAACATTACCTACTGTGGCGGAGACTACCATACCTGAGTTCTCTTTGGGGCACACAATTAGACTGCATTTCCCATCCCTGTGCCGTCTATGCAAGGCCGTGTGACTGGTTCCTGCCGATGTGACTCCTCCCACAGAGGAGAGGCATGTCACCTGCCTGCCCAGGTGTGTCTCCTACACGATCTCCACCTTTCCTTATGCATCTGATGAATGGAGAGAACTCAGTCAGAGCGACAGGTTGACAGGAGCCTGGGTCCCCGAATGATTGCATGGAGCAGAGCTTTCCGTTGACTATGTTACATTGGAATGTGACTTGACAGAAATTTTGTTGTGTTAAATTGCACTGTTTTAGCAATTAGGCCTTTCCTTACTAATAATTGCCAACCTTTTCCTCTTCTCTGCACCTGTTCTCCCTGGTCAAATTCTGGCATACTCCTCCAGTGCTGAGGCTATTAAGTCTCCAAAAGACTAAATCACCAAAAATTATTTGTTGATGGCTCTACCAAGCTGTTAGTTTCTCAAAGGCAGGACATATATACTGTTCTTCTTTGAATCTGTCTTTTATGCAGTTAAGTGACATAAGTGAATATGTAAGGTGCTGTGAATAAGTATGTTATTAAGATAGAGCCTTCTTCTTTTTTTTTTTTTTAAAGATTTTATTTATTTATTTGACAGAAATAGAGACAGCCAGTGAGAGAGGGAACACAAGCAGGGGGAGTGGGAGAGGAAGAAGCAGGCTCATAACGGAGGAGCCTGATGTGGGACTCGATCCCAGAACGCTGGGATCACGCCCTGAGCTGAAGGCAGACGCTTAACCGCTGTGCCACCCAGGCGCCCCTAAGATAGAGCCTTCTTGATATATTTACCACAAAGCTGGGGAGACTAGATAGATAGATAGATAGATAGATAGATAGATAGATAGATGTAAATTAGTATATGGGAAGGGCCAATGATGTGCGCAGAAAACAATTTCAGTGCTAGATCAGAGGAAGGAGCAAATATACAGCCTGGCATGGTTAGGGATGTTTTCACATCAGAGAATAGAGGTGAACTACTCTTCTCAGGGCAGGTAGAATTCTAAGAGGTAGAGAAGATAACAGAAATCATAGAAAAGGTCAAAGAGTCATCTAGTGACATTAAAGTAATTCAAATAGGCGTAAGGACAATTAAAACCTACTTGTGTATCATTGTTCCTCAAGTGAGGCCCAAGCCCAGTCAACTCATCAGCAAGATCATAGTTCTCTTTGCCTCCTAGCATGTCATGCTTTCAGGGTAGTTTTTGGGACAATTCTCTTGATTTCTCTCTCTGTAAGGTATACAAATATGCATTATTGATAGTATTGCCCATACTGCACATGGATCCCATGGATCGGCAGAGTCTCACCCGTCTTTCTCCCCTATCTGTTCATCTATGAGTACTTTACACTTGCTGTTGCAGGCCCACTGAAGACTTTTTTCCCCATAGTTTCTTCTCATGGCCTCCCAACCAGTCTCAACAACCCTGAATGTGTATAGATACATTTAGGGCATAGAGCTCTCCTCCATTTCTCATCATAGGAAACATGGAAGACTGAGGAGATCTATTAGAACAAAGAGTTTAAGTGCAAAAGATATTGACTGTCTCTGACCAAGGGAGAGCTGTTGGCTCATTAGGGAAAAGGAGCTAGTGGTTCACTAGTAGTTTTCGGACAAAGAATATACTAGCAATGCCAATAAAACCAGGCCGAGTTGATTGTTATCTAGGAAGAAGGATAGACAAAAAGATAGCTGGAAAGAGGGACAACCATCAAGAAAGGAGGGGAGGGAAAAAGATGCTGGGACTCCAATATGGACTTAGGAGGAATCATCTCTGAAAGCCTCTTTCCATGTTTGCTTTTAACTGGATCCATCCTTTTTCCATTCCCAGCATCCCAGCTCCCACCCCTCACCTTACCCAAAGTTGCTGAAGTGCTCCACGTTTAGTTATGGAAGTTATATTTGACACAGCGGCGACTATGGGGCAGAGACAAGAGAAATGGAATATTTACACATAAATACAGTTATGAATTTCTTTAAATTGTGTTTTATTCTCCAGTGCACTTGGAAACTCAATACATTCCATTCCAGATGTTTTCAATCACGACCTTTCCTCTCTCTTAGAGCACTGTGGTACCCACCAACCATCTGGCCCTCTGACTTGCTCTAAGGTTTATTTCCTACAAGTACTTTTTCCTTACTCTGTGACGCCCATAGCCCTGTACCTGCATCTATAAGATGCAGCATCATTTTTACTCATTTCTCTTCTCTAAGGACTGTGGGGCGCCTGGGTGGCTCAATCAGATAAGTGTCCAATTCTTGATTTCAGCTCAGGTCATGATCTCAGGGTTGTGAGGTCAAGCCCCACATGGGGCTCCATGCTAGGCATGGAGCCTGCTTGAGATTCTCTCTCTAGCTCTCTCTGCCCCTCCCCCACTCATGTGCGCTCTCTCTCTGTCTCAATAAATAAATAAATAAATAAATAAATAAATAAATAAATAAATAAATCTTTTTAAAAAAAAAAGGACCCTGAACCTCCTTGATGGAAGTGTTTTTGTTTGTTTGTTTGCTTGTTTGTTTGTTTTTTATGACCGTCGACTCCCTGGTGAATGGGACCATGTCTGGCATATGCCAGATCTTCAACAAACGCTTGC
This sequence comes from Ursus americanus, assembly GCF_024610735.1. Taxonomy (NCBI): domain Eukaryota; kingdom Metazoa; phylum Chordata; class Mammalia; order Carnivora; family Ursidae; genus Ursus; species Ursus americanus. The sequence continues at coordinate 19,378,466 of NC_142158.1, forward strand.
TGCTTGAGTGGCTGGTAAAGAGATAAACTAAGAGATAAATGACATTCCCTCAAGGGTAAGGATAGTGTTATACCTCCTGTGCCCCTGGCAATTAGCATGTTCCTTGAACAGAGTGTAAACTCAGTGGATATTCTTTACGATGATCTTTGGAATGAGCGCTTAGGGGAAGAGTTATGTGTTCTTTCTTTATTTCTTTATTAGTTGTGTCTAACTTATTCCCCAAAAGGATTTCAGGTAACTGAACATTAGGATTAAGGTTTTTTCTCAAATATCTTACAGCTTATAGGACAGCTCTTTTGAACTCTGAAGAGTCAGGAGGTTTGACTGACACTTTTATGAATGAACCAGAAACCATCAGCCCTTCAGCGATGCAATCTTGGGTGTGGGATTTGCATGATTTAACCCACACACATCCCCCATCCTGAGTGGGACAACGCATTTATGTGGGAGGGAACTTGTGGTTAAATGATGGTTTTTCATATCCTGTCACAGCTGCGTATTTAGCTGGAATCTCAATAAAAAAATAAATGTGTCCTAAAAGTCACTCATCAGTCTTAGACCCATTTCTAGCAGCATTTAAACTTCCTTTATAAGATGACATGCCCTTTAAAAGCAGAGGCTAGGCTTTTAAGCTCTGTGTGCTATGAATGTCTGTAATCACTTTCAAATTTATGGGATTATAAGGCGGGTCTTCGCATCCCTGAAAGTCGGAGTCCAACTTAAATCAAAATGTTTGCTGATTTAAATCACAAGAGGCCTGACTAATAAGCTCACAACTTCCTCTTTGCACATGGACTAAAATGTTCTTTTTCTCAATTGCGCCCTTTCCCCTACCCTCATTTTTTCTCCTCACATCAACAATATCATGAATTTATCAAATAATGGCTGTGGAAACTTCCTTAGAGTTGCTATATTTTACTTTAGATATCACCCACCCAGGGCATCCTGTGAGCGCCAACAGATGTGCTTTTCCTGGCTTTGGCTAATGGCCAGCCTCTGCTGAGCCATCATTCCTGAAAGAACGTTTTCACCTCTGTGAGTTTATTACATGAAAAGTAGTTCTTTCCATGGTGTTCTCTTAATGACAGAAAAAATCCATCTTGCTTCATGCTTTAAACTGCCTGACCCATGTGCTTGGGCCACATCCTCACAATCGTCGAGAGGCAAATACTGGGGCTCTGTGATGTTTTGTGCTGCAGAGAAAGTAACGTTTCATTTTCTGTCCTCATAGAGTGGATCCAGGCAACCCTGGATTGTGCACCGCTGTGAGTGGGTTCAAATTCAGTTTGTCAGCTTCCCTATTTCCTCTTCTATTTTGAGCCATGACTCTCCTTTGACATCTCCAAGGGAGAACCCTTCCTTGTCTCTCCTAGCTTGTAGGGTTCACCCACCCAGGGTTTTCCCAACCTCCTTTTGTTCCCTCCAAAGAGAAGATACACTGAAATCCTAACCCCTAGGACCTCAGAATATGACCTTATTTGGACATGGTCTTTACAGAGGTAATCAAGTGAAAATGAGGTCAATAGGGTAGGTGTCCTTACTAGAAGGGGAAATTTGGACACAGAGACAGACATGCACGGAGGGAAGACAATGTGAAAACACACATGGAGAAGATGAGCCTGTGACTGGAGCCGTGCATCTACAAGCCAAGGAACGCCAAAGATCACCAGCAAACACTAGAAGCTAGAAGAGACAAGGAAGGGTCCTCCCATGGAGAGGTCAGAGGGGACATGGTTCTGCTGATACCTTGGTTTTGGACTTTAGCCTCCAGGACTGTGGGACAATAAACTCATGTTGTCTTAAGTCGTCCAGTTTGTGTTACCTTGTCATAGCAGCTCATAGAAACTAATACTCTTCTTTCCCCCTCACTCACGCTGCTTACCTTACAACCCAGGGTCCCCAGAGTCATGCCCTGCTGTGGCCCCATTAGTGGCAATCTTCCCCTTCCTTGCCCTCTGGCCTCAAAACTTGCCAGTCTTAGGTCTCACTTGCCCATGGCCTTGCCCTCTTTGGGAGGATTACATAATAATGGAGCAACTACCTATGAACAAATGCACAGTAAAGCATGAATAGTGATTGCTGACAGATTAATGCTAACGTTCCCAGGTTGTGTATAACAATCACCAGAGGTTGCTTAGGAAGGACAGCTTACACTGATGTTTCTCAAACTGAAATCTCTGAGAATTTTTTTAGCTTGCGTTTTTTTTTTAAAAACTGATTACCTTTCTAGCTATAAAATCAACACTTGTTTTGCTATAGTTGTTACAATTGAATGCAATTTTTGTAGAAGACATTATTTTTATTTCTTCCAGCTTTATGGAGGTATAATTGATGAATAAAATTTGCATTTATTTAAAGTGCATGACAGATGTTTGGATATCTATATACATTGTTACCTCCCTCAAGCTAATGAACATATCCATCCCTCACATAGTTACCTTAAAAAAAAAAAAGATTTTTAAATCAATTTTTCCCAAACTGGAGTTTGTAAGACACTTTTGGATTTCCTTTCAAAAGAAGCTATTTATGGGGTGCCTGGGTGGCTCAGTCAGTTAAGTGTCCAACTTTTGATTTCAGCTCAGGTCATGAGCTCCAGGTTGTGAGATCGAGCCCTGATCAAACCCCAAGTTGGGCTCCATGCTGGGCGTGAAGGCTGCTTAAGATTCTCTGTCTTCCTCTCCCTGTGCTCTTCCCTCTCTCTTCCTCTCTAAAAACGGGGGGCTATTTATTTCTCGAAGAGGAGAAACACTGCTGTAAATAAAAGATATGGTCAGGGAGGAAGCTGAGCCGATCGGCATTCCATCTTACCACTTGCCTGCTCTGACGCTGAGCTGGACCTCACTTGACGCCAAGCCAAACTTGCTGGCTCGTTATCAGCTATTACATGTGCATATGCATTTGCTTGAGGTTTTTAGAACATAACAAAGGTTGTTCACCTGTCTCTCTGCCCACTTAAACTGCCTTTCTAAACGATGCCCTCTTTTCCCTTAACACCCCTCATGGAGCAAATAGGCCACGAGCTACTTCTCAAATCAATTATTCAGGGTCTCGGAGGCTGGAAGATGGGGCAGAAATTCTCTGGAGTATTTTGAAGTAAACATCAAATTACGAAGGAAGAGCTCTTTATAAATAGACCAGAGGAGTGGGTGCAGAGACATAAGTGGATGGGCTGTATTCCAACCCTTGCCTCACCTTCAGGAAAATGACTTCCCTAGGGGAAGTCTTGAGTTCACCTGCTGCAAGAGCTCTTGGGAATCCACTGAGTCTAGTTAAGAGGTTCTCTGAGGCACACTTCATGTGTGTACGCATTAGGAAAGAACCCCCATCTCCAGGCCTCATTTCCTTCCTCTGAGCATCATGGGCCACGAATGAAGATGCCCTGCCTTTGTTAAGGCTACAGGGAGGGGAAGGCAAAGGTGGGCTGGGAGGCCTTCAGTTCACAGGAAGCCCTCTGCAGTCTACCTTCCGATGGCCCATCCAGGGCAGAGGCTTCAGCAGGTGCCTGGGACAAGGTTTGGATGAGCAGGAGACAGTCTGACAGGGTGCAAAAGAGTGACCCAAGATGTTTGTGAAATGGAATGACAAAGAGCATAAGGCTTATAATTAGATTCCTTATTAGTCTACGTTTTCAAAGGCGGCCAGTCAGTTCCTAGGGATTAGGCCTCCAGAAGGGCTTTGTAGGGGCCATATGCCATTTCTGCTTTCTCTTCTTCTCATCGCAGAAGACAGTGAAGGGTGCAGGCCACCTTGGAAATGCCCTCTTCCTGGACCTCTTAGGCCTCAGCTGAGGAATGATAGATTATGTCATCTTTTGTCAGGTCCTGGAAAATCTGTCTTAAACATATGCATACACAAAATCCTCGTGGTGTTTAATTAAAACATAATATGTATACATATTCTCATATACATTTTATGACATGATTTTTTTCATCACTTATTAGGTTTGAATTAAACCCTAATCAGTGGACACAGAGTTTCAGTTAGGCAAGATGAGTAAGTTCTAGAGATCTGCTATACAACATGGTACCTGGAGTCAATAATACTATTTTATACACTTAAACAGTTGTTAAGAAGGTAGATCTCATGGGGCGCCTGGGTGGCACAGCGGTTAAGCGTCTGCCTTCGGCTCAGGGCGTGATCCTGGCATTATGGGATCGAGCCCCCCATCAGGCTCCTCTGCTATGAGCCTGCTTCTTCCTCTCCCACTCCCCCTGCTTGTGTTCCCTCTCTCGCTGGCTGTTTCTATCCTGTCGAATAAATAAATAAAATCTCAAAAAAAAAAATTAAAGAAGGTAGATGTCATGTTAAGTTTCTTATCACAATGACATAACATACCATGGTAAACATAATATAACAACAAAATGTGATGTAACATAACACAACATAGCATAACAAATATATTCAATGGGAAGTTAGCTTTTTCCTTTCCCAGTTTTTTAGGCTTTCTCTTCAGACGCAACCAATATATCCTTGCGAATATGTTTTTATACATTGACTAGTATACATATGTATCAGTGAACACAGATGTGTGTGGTTTTTCCATACATGGGAGAATACCATACCCAATATTTGGGATCTTGTTTTATCCACTTAACAACACATCTAAGAACTCTTTTCATGTCTACACAGAATGATCTAACTCATTTTAAAAATCATTATACTATGGGTCCTTCAGTGAACATCTCATAGATACATCTCTAAACAGGTGTGCAAGTTTATTTGCCAGATACAGTTCTAGAGGTGGAGCTGTTAGATCAAGGGTATATGAATTTTTTATTTTGATAGATATTGATAAATTGCCCTCTAAAGAGAGTATGTCAATTTATATTCCCTACCTCTCTGCTCTCTTACAAGTGCTGAACACTTTCAGCTTTCTGATCTTTGCAAAAATGTATAAGTAAACAAACGTGTCTCAAGCGATTTTCTTGCTTCTAGTCTTGCTTCCTTTAATTCACTATTCACCTTGCAACTAGAGTGATCCTTCTCAGATGTAAATCCAATCTTGTAACTCAGCTGTATGAAACTCTTCCATGACTCCTCATTGTCCTTGGGACAAAATTTCATTTCCTTGACTGGCTCATAAGGTCCTCAGTGTTTGAGCCCCTGCTTGGGTCTGCACTATCATTCCTCACCTCTTCCCACCCTGCACTTCATGTTTCAGCCATGCTAGACTATAATGTCTTTCTCAGACAGAACCTACTCTCCCTCACCTCATCCCAGCCTCTTTGTGCTCCTCCCTCCTGAGGATACTCTTCCCTTCCTGTCTCCCCTGCTCTGGCTCACTCCTACTCACCATGCTAGCTTAGCTATGGCACCCACGAGGTTATAATGGGGAACTCCCTGGCTTCTTCCACAGCCCCCTATACTTCATCTTTTAAATTATGTAACATTTGGTACACACAAAATAACACATGTAACTTATATGTAAGTTATGAAGCATAATCATAAAAACAAACATCTATGCACCTACCAACAAACCTTAAGAACCAGATGGCTGTTAACATTGTAATGTGTGCTGCTTTCCTGTCCATCACTGCTCTTACCACACTACATGGTAATGGGATGTATACTTATCTGTATTTCTCACTGAAGTTTCCTGGGGTCACAGGTCTCTGTCTGATTTAGTGCATAGTGATATCCTAGAGCCAAGCATAGGATCTGATAAATAGCAGTCACTTGATAACCCTTTAAAATTAATTTTAATGCTATCTAAAGAATTTGTGTCATTTATATTAGAATGGAATTTTATTCAGCCACAAATAATGAGGAAATCATTGTGAGAATGTGGATGAATCTTGAAGACATGCCAAGTGAAATAGATTAGAGAGAGACAAGATCTCACTTATGTGTAAATTCCAAAAAGACCCCCCAAAAACCCACAAAAAAACCCCAAAACCAAATTACAGAAAAAGAGAACAGACTTGTGGTTAGTGGAAATGGAGGGAGGGTGGGGCAGAGGGAGTAGCGGTTGGGGAAGGGTGATCAAAAGGTACAAATTTCCAGTTATATGATAAAGAAGCGCTGGGGATGTCATGTCCAACTTGATGACTATAGTTAACACTGCTGTACAATATGTAGGAAAGTTAAGAGAATAAATCGTAAGAGTTCCCATGACAAGGAAAAAAATTTTTCTCTTTTTCATTTTTCCCCCCTGTATCTGTATGAGATGATGGATGTTAGCTGAGCCTACTGTGTAACCGTCTCACAATATATGTAAATCAAAGCATCATGCTATATGACATACAGCGATGTATGTCAATTATTTCTCAATACAACTGGAAAAATTATATCCGGAAAGGGGAATACTTAGAAAAGAAAAACGAAAAAAAGAAAAAGAACCAAGCTTCTAGAGAACTGGTCGGTTATAAAAGCCTACTGTCAGTTCAATCTGTACTTTGAGTCATTTTTCCAAGGTTGGGGATCATTTGTATAGCTTCGGCCTTCTTTTTGGCTCCTTTTGTGAGCTAGGCTGCTAGGACGTATTTCTTTTCTTTCTGTCTTTTTTTTTTTTTTTTTCTGTTTGCGATTGTTCACTTAAATTTTCTAATCACGTATCAACAAGGTAAAATAGTGCCTGACTTACTAGTCAACTACGTTTATGTCGTAATTGCAAACAGAATGAACTTATTTTTCTATGGTAATAAGCAGATTCAGTTACTGTCCAAAGCTAAAAATGTCCTTCTTGATGCTGATTTTACAAATTAAATGCTACCAACTACTTGAATTAAATAAGGAAACATCACTCATGAAATTTAGATCAAGATAATAATAGCAACTCAGTTTAATGAGGGCCCACCGTGTGCCAGGCAACTGTAGATTTCACTGCTGATCTTCACCATAATCCTGCAAAGGTAGGAATTGTTAGTTTCATCTGCAGATGAAGACGTGGAGTTTCAACAGATAAGGGATTGAATCAAAGGTGCCAAGCATGGACATAACAGAGCTGGGACTGGGGTCTAAGTCTTTGATTTTTCACACCCGACCCCAGCCTTTCCCCCATATCACATTGCATCTCAGACAACAGCATGACTAAAATAACACAAGGCCATCTTAAAGTATTTCCTTTATTCTTTAAACTTACCCTGGTCTATCATTTTTTAAAAATTATTTCTTTTGTTTTTGAATGATAATCTTCACTCCTTTTTATAAGGTATTGAATATTCACTAAAAGGAACAGAAAAAAGGAGAGAAACATCACTTTGCTTTTAATGATTCTTCATTCTATGTGGTCATTCATTGATGGATTCACCCTATAGATATATGAGTGCCTACTGTATGCCAGGCACCACCCTATGTGAATAACACAGACAAAAAATAAATAAAATCCCTTGTCTCATGGAACTTACATTCCAATGAGAGGACACTGACAAACATGTAGTAACAGGTGTTAAATGGAAAGGCAAAGCAAGATAAGGTGATGAGAAAGGGGAAGCCTGGATGTTTCCTTAAAAGAGGAGTTCTGACGAGCTCTCCTTGCTTAAGATATTTGAGTAGTGTCCTCAGTGAAGGGAAGGAGGGAATCAATGAAGATATTGAGGGTGGGAGGGGGGGAGAGAGGGGTCTCCCAGCCAGGGTGCACTTGGCTCCGTGTATACATTTATGCTTAATTTGTAGACAATCCCAAACTGTAATGTTGCTGTTTACATTTTATAATAGATTCCCTTATATTTTACAGAGTTTATGGATTGAAGATATTGCCTTAAGTCCTCAAAGCATTTACAGTAGTTTCTCTTTACTTCAAGGCTTCCAATGGCTCTCGGCACTTCACAGAAAATGAAGCTTCACCCTTGCCTGTTTCCTGTTGACTTTGAATGAAGAGAAGATTGCTCAACCACCCACTTCTCTCTGAGCAAGGCTCGCAGGGGAGGAGTGGTGGGAGGTTTAATGAGATGGCATCTAGCCATCCACGTACTAGCATGGAAATACTGCTACTTCGGTTATTGTTAGGAGCTTGGAAGTCAGGGGTACTCAGCACAGTTCTATTTACCAAGCAGAAAGATGTCATTCTCATATGTATTAGGACTTAAGCCATTCAAAGCCTTGCATATTTCTATCCCTTCAAGCAAGCTGGGGTATATGAGGTCAATACCACAGAGGATGTTCTAAGAGAAACGAAAAACTCCAAGGAGGGGTCTCTGTGGGGTAGGGCATCACAGACAGAAGGTCGTGCAGAGCCAGGCGTCAGCTAGCCTGGAAGAGACACCAGAGAAAAAAGGGAGGCTTTCCACACAGGATGGGTAGAAGGGAAGGGAGGGAAGCCGCTTACTGGGAAACAAAGCAAGCATATCTTGTACAAAATTGCACAATAAAAGGAACAGAGAGCTAACAGTGCCAATTAGAGAACAAGCTAAAAGCATCTACTGGCAAACTGGCAAAAGGAACGGGGTGAGAAACAGTCGATTAAGAAGGATTATTCATGAAAAGAACCATGACTTGAAATGAAGATGGAATCTAGAAGCTAGAAGCCTCTAGCTTCAGACTCTAGCCACAGGACTCCGGAGCTCTGGTTAAGGTGGGTGGAAACCACTTCCCCCAGCCTTGTTCACAGCGTGTCTGCAAAAATAGAATTGGGACAACGAGGAAAATCTAAAGGGAAACAAGCTGCTGTTTATATTCTGTCAACTCGTGTGCGTGGCTTCAATTTAGCCTTGCTTAACAAGTGCCGGTCCGTAGAAAGATGAGTGGTATTTTCTATTCAATTAATCATTAAGGTGCTCTCCCAAAGGAGCCATCTGTCAATAAGATGCATTTGAAATGATGGTGGGAGACAACGGACTAGTAAATAGTGGAATGATGTGGACTTTCAGCTCACTTTCAAGGTCTCAGAGGAGAACAAGTAAAACAATACTTCTGAAGATTCTTGGATCCCCACATTTTTAAAAATCTCTCTCCCCCTCCCTCCTACTCTTTCTTTTTCTCCCTCCCTCACTGCCTTTGCAACATTTATGAACAACGAGCAGAAAAACTTTTGTATGGTTATGGATTCTCAAATCAAGTTGCCCCCGGGTTATTATTCAGTTAGACTCCGCGAGAGAATCCTATGGATGATAATGACCATGATAATAAAAATAATTGCCAACATTTGCATAATGACCATACAGCCCTTTCACTTATGTGGTCATATTTAATCTCCACGAGGACATTTAGATATTATATATCCCTGTTTTCTGGGTGAGAACATTGGCCCAGGTCATGCTGCTAGGATTTAGTAGAGGTCAAAAGAGCAGTATTGTTGGGTCTGGATAGGACCATGCCCTCTCTCCTGCTTTTCTGTCTGCCCTGGCCAAGGAAGAGCCCCAAACCCTGGCGTTGACTCTCACCCTCTCTTCGTGGGAACACTGAGTGTCCCATGCGGCTAACTTACAGTTCCCACACGTGGGAACCTCCTTATGACCCTCAGGGGTTGGGAGACAAAGACATTGCTCACCCAGTTGCAGGTGGAGCTGAGCAACCCAAGCATCTTGCTGCCAGTCACAATAGGCAACAGTAGAAAAGAATCCATCAATTTCTCAGGCTGGCTTCTTAGAAGTTGGGACCCTTGTTCCCAATGCAGAGTCAGGTCCTGTGGGCGTCAGCTCTGTGTCCTGTCCTTCAGCTCTCCCATTTTCCTCTTGCCTGAACACAAGCCCTTTGAATCAGTGTTTCTCAAAGTATTCGGCAGAATATTCCAGAAGATGTTATGAAGCACTGGGATGGCGGAGGGAGTGATGGGAAGATTGTGTATTAAATGTGCTTGGGAAATGCTCTTGAGGATTTATATGCACATTAGTATATTAAAGTTTCTGAGAAATCCCCAGTAAATAAAGATTAATTTTATTTATTTCTATAAATAAATTCTGAACCTCTTTCTTTCCTATAATCCCTATTATGTCTAGTGGAACATTTCTTTACCCATTACAGAGTGGTGTAATTATGGAACATTCCAAAATATGTCAGAGTGCAGAATATTCTAGAAATGCATAGCTCCCTGTACATCACTTGGTATACAGTAGAGCCTACAGCTGTTGAAAATTTTGAGATATTTTGTCTTTAGGGGTCAAGGTGCACTGTGTATAAAAGAATGAAACTGTGATCAATTGAACAATCCTGTTCATTTGACAACGGTATCCAGCAGTGATTCTCAAATTTCTTTGCAATTAGAATCATCAGAGAAGCTTTAAAAATTGTGATGCACCCAGGCCCATTAAATCAGAAACCGTGGATATGTGACCCGGGCTTTAGCATTTTAAAAGTTCTCCAGATGATTTTAGTGTGTGGCCCAAGTTGAGAACCTAGGGTATAAACAATTATCTTAAAGCAAAGAGCACGTATCAGACAGAGAACAGTTTCTGGGGGCTTACCTGGGCCACTTAAAAATTGTTCATGAGTTTATAAAATATCCCCCCCTCCTGTCAAGAGTAATACAGATGCTAGAGACTCGGCTTATCGTTTTACAATTCTAATTGGTAAACATGTGTTTCTAATATGCCTGTGATTGGTTTAATTATACACAAATGAGTTTGGCTTATGTATATTGCAGAAGGCTGCAGATGTGCAGTTTAAATTATCACATCATGTGGTAATTCAGTTCAAGGTGGACAGAGACAGGTTATAATGAGAGACACTGGAAGAGTTGGCATTTAAAATGGGTTTTGGGGGGGATACACCACACACTTGGCTTATGACCCAACTACTCACTTCAGAGTGTTGAATACTCTCTGAGAAATATCAGCCTTGAAAAACTACTTGTCTGTGTATACAGATCGTGGGTGCATACTAATAGTGGTTGAGAGCTAAAACTCGGGTTGTTTTGATGGCCCAAGAGAGCCGTGAGGAAAGAGGGGACACTTGAGATGAGATGAGGTCAGGAAATTTATGGAGCTTAGAACTCTCAGGGAAAGGTAGAGCTCAGGGAGACCATACAGTGGTTCTGAGCAGTCAGGAGTAAAGAGAGGTAAAAAGAACCCCTCCTACATGCTAGGCTGTATTCTAAGTGTTCTGCCTGTTATTTCATTTCATACCCCTTTTGAGTGAGGTACTAGTATTATCCCCATACTCCTGATGAGGAGACTAAATGAGTTACTGTATGCAAAGTGGAGGCACTGATGAGTGCAGAAGACAGGGAAGGAATATTCTCTCCTTCCCCGCATGTCCACAGGGCCAAGAACAACTTAGAATGACTAAGCATAAACAGGCATGCCAGTTACCAACTGGTATGGGAGTTCTTTGTTTATTCATTCACTGGGGGACTATTTATAGGGCTGGGCTAATATTTATTGAGCAACCGCCATGTTGTAGAGACTGTAATGGGCCTTCCAGATCCCTTGTGGGAATGAATGCACCCCTTCTGGTGGGGGTGCCATTGGTGGGCAGCTTTCAACTGTCAACCCCTTTGAGGAATGCCTTGAATAAAGAGAACTACCTTGCCTCCTAGGATTGTCCTCATCCAATGACTGATTGAATGGGGGGTGGGGGATAGAGGTTGGGGTGGGGGAGGGAGAAGGCAATTAAGGCACTTCTCTCTTACCCACACGAGTCAGTAGTTCTGGAAGTTTGTCCCATGTTTAAAACTCTCTGCAAGGTTGGCCTTTGCTTTCAACCCCTCCCAATCCCTGTTCCCAGCACACTCATTCATTAATTCAACAAATCTTTATTGAGCACTTTTTATGTGCCAGAATCTGCAAGCAGGAGTATATAGGAAACATATTCCAACGGACTCTACACCATAGTCACGATGCAAAAGATGTCCCTGGGGATGAAAAGAATCTAGCAGAATATTAATAAAAATTCCTTGCCTTCCTCAGTCCCTGCTGAGAAAAAAATGTAGAGACTCCATTTAATCATTATTTGAAGGAGACAAATAATGGATCCACATTGTATTAAATGAATTAATTCCCCCAGAACCAAATGCAAAAGGAGTTGTCAGTAGATAACATCACTGGAACTCAGTGGTTTACTTTGGTAGAGGTCCCAGGTAATACTTGAAGTCTATCTGTGTGGGATAAGCCTTGTTGCCTTATCTTACAAGAATGAGTAACATGGGTATTTCAAGTTCAAAGGGGAGGTCAGCTATGCACACTGTGTACTGTAGGAATTTATGGCAGAATTAATAATAAAGTCTCTGTATAAATAATATATAAAACATGCGATGTATATGTCAGAGTGTTTGAGTCAAATGTTACTTTATGATTAAAAATAAGCTTTATAAGAACAGAAATGGTGATCCATTACTATTATAATTTTTACATGTTTTTCCTAATGATTACATGATACATAAACTGATTTTTATGCTTTTACTCAGTTTTATTTTCATAATGAAGAAGCAAGAAGATTCACTTTATTTAAGGTGAAGAAACAGGAAATGACCACTCCATTTGGTGCTCTAGGAAAATATTTCTATAATCAATAGCAAAATTTAAGAGTGTCTGTTCTTCGAGACAGTGTTGTGAAGATGACACTGCCTGATGTTCGTCTTGTGATTTAAGAATTGTTCCTGCGATTTCGGCACGTTGCCACCAGGAGAGGTGAGTGGGTCACTTGCAGCAAGCCCCCAAATGTTTCAGTTTTTCTGTGATTCAAGGTAATGGCTCTCTGATTAATTCAGTATCCCTCTAAACAACAATAATAAAATTTTAAATGCACTGGATAGTGTCTAAAATATAAAAATAAGCTATCTTTAAGCATATGTCCTATGGAAAGATACAATCAAAAAGCAGGATTTGGCAAACTTTTCCCAGGAAGGGCCAGAGAATTAATATTTTAAGCTTTGTGAGCGAGGTGGTCTGTTGGAACTGCTCAACTGAGCTGTGACAACTTGAAAGCAGTGTGGGCAACACGTAAATGAACGAGTGTGGCCGTATTCCAATAGCACTTTATTTACAAAACCAGGCAGTGGGCGGGATTTGGCCCATGGACCATGTGTACTGATCCTGACCTCAAAATAAGTATTGCAAATTCAATTACCTGCCGTGAAGCAGGTCGAGCGGGGTCTGTGACAAATCAGGGAGCACGCATGCCATTTCTGAGCTGACCCCACCTCCAGCTGATAGCGGCCAGGCAGAATGGGCACCTCGTGAGGCCAGATCTTGGGATTTGCCAAAAACAGCTGGATATCTTCATTTTTATGGGATTGTGTCCAATTTTTATTTTTTTATTTTTTAAAGATTTATTTATTTATTTAAGGAGGAGAGAGTGCGTGCGACTGGGGGCAGAGAAAGAGGGAGAGAGAATCTCAAGCAGACTCCCCACTGAGTGTGGAGCCAGGCATGGGCCTTGATCTCATGACCCTGAGATCACCACCTAAGCTGAAATCACGAGTCAGACACTTAACCGATGGAGCCACCCAGGCACCCTTCTACAGTGTCCAATTTTTTAAATTTGTCAGTGAATTCAGACAAGCCCCACCTTGGGTACCCAGCAGGACAGCTCTGCAAACAGCATTTTTTTAAGTTAAGCAATGTGCTGAAGATACAGCTGTAGAGATTTCTTCCATTCTTTTAAATTGAATAAATTTGACATGTAACATTGTATATATGTAAGGCATACAGACTGTTACTTTGTTACATTTGTACATTATATTATGATTGCCCATGTAGTGATATTTATCATATTACATAATTACAGTAGAATATTATTGCCTATATTCATTATGCTCTGATCAGATCTCTGGCTTATTTACTACTCATTACCACTATCCTTCTAAATAGAAGCAGACACTTACCCAGTGCTGATTAAGCGGCAGGGCCTGTTATAAGTGCTTTATACATATTAGCTTACAAGTTCTCCTCACAACAACCTTGTAAGGTAGATATTATTACTATTTTACCTCCAGCAAAGCCAGGTTGAGTAACTTGCCCAAGGTCATACAGCAGACATGCGGGAGAGCTGGGATTTGAACCTAGGCAGTGTGAAGGGGGCATCTGTGCCTGGAAACCACTGTGCTATAACTGCCTTCCTTCTGGGGCTCCTGTCCTCTTTCCACCTTGCACTAGACTTCAGCAATAGCACTAGAAAGAGCCAGAAAGACTGTTTCTCTTCTAACTGAACTCGGGCCTCCAGAGTCGAGGTCCCTTAGCAGACACCTTACCTTTTCATTCCACCTGTGGACTTAGTGGCTTTGGAGAAAAGTCATGTCTAAGACGTCTACTTCACTGGCCACCTTGAGGCAAATTCCCTAGTAAGTGTCACCTCACAGCCTCGAGTCATTCCATTACTTCTGCTTATATTTTATTATAATTATTTTTTTGTAAAGCCCCACTCTGCTTTGGAATTTGGATTAAATCTACATGCAATATTTAGTTTAATTACTTCTCCATCTTGCTTTTTAAATTTGGCTTCCAGATCTGGGTGGAAAGATTTTTTTCTTAATGTTATAGTACCAAATTTAAGCAAAGAAAATGAAATACAAATGAAAATTATTTTATTTTTAAAAAGATTTATTTATTTGAGAGAGAGAGAGAGAGTACACACATGGACCGGGAGAAGCAGAGGGAGAGGAAGAGAGAGAGAGAGAATCTCAAGGAGACTCCTTGCTGAGTGCAGAGCCCAACTCGGGGCTTGATCTCATGACTCTGAGATCATGACCTGAGCCAAAATCAAGAGTCGGACATTTAACCAACTGAGTCACCCAGGCGTCCCCAAATGAAAACTATTTTAAAAGGACAACAAGAATTCATATCTGAGTTTGACGAGTGGAAAGCACAGTGTAAAGTTTTATTTTCTCTAGCAAACTTAAAAGACATTGCAAATTAGGTATTTGTGTCACTTTTCTGAAATGCAGCTATAAGTTTTACTGTTGATTTTTGAAGATACTCTGTAACTTCAGCTGCAAAGGAAAGAGGCAAAACAAATTCTAGTCCCTCTTTTTAAAAAACGCAAATACCTCTGGGAGGCCAATAGGGCTTGCAGTAATACACAGTTTAAGATGTAATACTGCATTCAGCAAGGCTTTCCTGAAAGTCCAGGGAAGCTGGATTCTATTGGGAAAGAAAATAGTTTTAGCATTCTGGGGTCATGTGAGGCTATGGCAAGAATGGTGTGGTTTTATGATAGAAACAGGGTTTGGGGGGACCTGGGTGGGTCAGTCAGTTAAGTGCCTTTGTCTCAGGTCATCATCTCAGGGTCCTGGGATTGAGCCCTGAGTCAGACTCCCTGCTTCTCCCTCTCCCTCTGCCCCTCCCCATCCCTGCTTGTGCTCTCTCTCTCAAATAAATAAGTAAAATCTTAAAAAAAAAAAAAAAAAGAATCCAGAGTGTTAAAAAAAGGGGGGGGGACACACTGGTGGCTCAGTTGGTTAAGCGGCTGCCTTCAGCTCAGGTCATGATCCCAGGGTCCTGGGATCGAGTCCTGTATGGGGTTCCTTGCTCAGCAGGGAGCCTCCTCCTCTCTCTGCCTGCTCTGCCTGCCGCTCCCCCTGCTTGCACTCTCTCTCTGACAAACAAATAAATAAAATCTTAAAAAAAAAGAAGAAAGAAAGAAAGAAAGAAAGAAAGAGAAAGAAAAAAAGAAGCAGGGTTTTCCTGGAACTGTCCCTGTTCTAAAACTGAAAGTCCCATGTCCCAGGAATCTTCTCAGTCCCAGGCTAACTGGGACACTTGGTGACCTGAAAATCTTTGGACAATAGTCTTGATTCCTGGTACTTAACTTCTATTTGCTGTGAGGCCCCCAGGCTCTGAGTAATCATTTTCAGTGTTTTTCAATCTTCCTTGATCACAAGAATCGCCTGGGTGCCTGCAAAACCACAGATTCCCATTCAGAGGTTTGGGGGAGGTGCTGGGGATCTGGAAATCCACCAAGGACACAGGGGAGAAGTCTGGGCAGCACTGGTTAGCCCATATTCAGGGGTGGCGCAAAGACTGTCCCTTCACTAATCACAAGAGTGGGCAGCGATTCCCGTGTGCTGTGGTCTAACTCGCACCTCGCTAGCAACCAGGTTTCCAGGTGGCACCGCCCTCGCAAAAATCTTTTCTGTCCACATGTTTCAAGGGATTCCACACTATCAGAAGGACGCAAAATGCACGGGGTACTATCAAAGGATATGAGGCCCCGAGCTGATGGCTGAGATTGAATTCCAGCCATGTGACCTTGGGTCTCTGTTACTAATTTGTAAAATGGGGATAATAATAGTACTAACTTGATTACACTGTTGACAGGGTTAAATGAGAAGATCTCTGTAAAGCACTTAGCACAGTACCTAACATATGAAACTCTCTGGAAATGTTAGTTATCAACCTCATTGTATTATTATTCCTAGTGCTCTCCCCATTGTTATTGTTGCCATTATAATTTTACTAGGAAGCAGGAGAAAGGTACAAAGATCAGAGAGGAGGAGGTCCTTCATCTTTTTAAAGGATTGTCGAGGGCTTCCTCTACACCTTGGAATTTTAAAGAAACATTCTCCTTCCTCTTAATGTCTTTGCCCTTCCGTGCCATACCCAGAGATTACAGCAGGCATATTTTCAAAATGAACACCAGGGTCTACAGACTGGCTATTTGGTGGGAAAGAGTTAATATGCAAACCCTTCCAGGAAATTCTGGCTATGTTTTCATTGTATGCTTGACCTCTGCTTGGAGGACCAAGAATTTGGGCTAAGATTATTAGGCACACTAAAGATACGCTGGGTGTATGGAAGCTTTGGGGGGCTGGTCTATGAAGCATGAAACATCCCCTTTTTGAAGTCCCAATAGTAGGATATAACCCACAGCTAGACAACCACTAACCGTATCGTGCTTTGCCTTAACTCAGTGTATTAGATGGAAACACATTATTTGGGTCAATTTATCTTTCATTTCATATCAAAGAAAGCCAATCAGATTACTTTTCCCAGGGAAATCTATTATTAGAGGAACAATCTTGCTTTTTAGCCCCTACTCGACGATGAATAGGATTCATCTTATTTACAACACTAACATGAAAGGCAAGGCCCTCTACAGATGAAAAGAAAGACAATTGCCTCAGAAGAACACTTCAGAAGTGTGCAGTCATGGCCAACAGTGTGGCTGGTTTGCCATGTTCTCTCCAGATGTGAGGGCTACAAGTGCCATTTGCACTGTCACTTCAAGAACCACTGCGCGCTCCCAAGCGTGATGTTAAGCGACATACCCTCTTAACTTCTGGTCTTTTCTGTTGCTCAGATCTTCACCAATGCCTCTGGCTTCCCAGCAGTGGTAGCAGCCTTTGAATACCATGCTCCGTACATTTCACATCGCGAACTGCACGGAGGTTGCACATTTAGAAGGGGTGAGCCCCATCCATTGTGTGACTGAAGTTCTTTGAGTTTTGAGGTAGTAAAGGAAGTCAGGTGATTCTACCTCCCATGAACCCCAAATCTCAGACTGTTCACCAAAATGACACATAGTGTTATTTTAGACAGAGGTGTGGTTTTCCAAGGCAGAAGTGGAATCCCCTCAGAATCAGGAGTTCAGACTCCAACCGTAATAAGCCATGTGGGTGTCACCAATGGTAGGACTGGGTGCCCTTGGCCCACTTCTGTGGTTTGGGAATGAAGAGGTGCTCTCTTTGAGGCATAGGTAGCAGCTCCATAGGGGCCCATGTTTCTCCTGAGAATCCTTCAAAAGCTTACTGGCATGTGGTGCCTTCTGTGTTATCTATTCAGACCACTTCTACACTGGTCTTCTCTTCCTCTGCAGCTCCAAATGGTGCCTAGAGCTTGACATTACTTACTTAAGATATGTTATGTGGCATCCACAGCTAACTGCAGACTCCTTGGGAGCAGAGACCATATGCTGTCCTTCTTTGTATCTCTCACTGATCCTGTCACTCCAGTGGATGATGAAGACGAAGATGATGTCCTCAAGGACATGGCAGCAACAGCAGAGACTAACATTCATTGACCGTCAAAGCCGGCACTGAGCCCCTTTAGTGGGTCTTTTCACTTCATCCCCACAGGACCTTTTTGAGGGACAGATGCAGACACTGAAGCTGAAAGGGATGACATCACTCGCTAAGGTTGCAGAATGTCCTCCAAAGTTCATGCCTACTTGGAACCTGTGAGCATGACCTTATTTGGAAGTAAGGGCTTTGTAGACTTCATTAATTCAGTGGAGATGAAGTTGTAAGGGAGGAAAAATGGGTTTTCCTCTACGCTGCTAAGTTCTCAACTGGGCTCCCTGTGACAAAAGGCAGATTAACAAGAGAAAGATAGACAGAAGGTTTTTTAATACGTATATGTCATGTATACAGGGGAGATACCCAGGGAAAAATAAGGAACTCTCAGAGGTGGCTTAGAACTTAGGCTTACCGGCCTGCTGCTAACACAAAAGACAGAACAGTGTGGAGGAGGCTGGTTGGGGAGGTGACCAGGAAGACTTTAGGGTGGGCTCTAAATCCAATGGTGGGTGTCCTTATAAAAGGAGGGAACTTTGGATGTAGACACAGGAGCAGACAAACAGGGAAGAAGGCCATGTGAAGGCAGAAACAAATTGGAGTTATACTATCACAACCAAGGAAGGCCAGGATTGCTGGTATCCACCAGAAGCCAGGAGAGAGCCCGGGACAGATCCTCCCTAAGGGCTCCCAGAGGTACTGACCCTGCCAACACCTTGATGTCAGACTTCTTGGCTCCAGAAATCTGAGGGAATAATTTTCCATTGCTTTTAAGGCACCCAATTTGTGGCAATTTGTTACAGCAGCCCTTGCAAACGAATCCAGTCACATAGCCATCCAAGAACTACTTGGCTGCTGACTTGGGCTAAACCAGCCTATAACCGGGCTCCCTCAACGAAGGGGGGCTGCATGGTGTTGTTTGTCATGAGAATCCAATATAATCACACTTCTGCCACAACATAGTCCTTGGCAGTCTGCATGCTTTGTTGTTTGTGTTAAAGCACTTCGCAAAGTACGGAGATGCGAGTGTTTCGTATGCTCAGAACACTTCTGGAGGCAGTAACAAGGAGCAGATCATTGAGACTGTCTCTGGGAATGGGAACTGCGGCTGGGGCTGGGAGCTGACAGGACTTACCCTTCACCGTATACTTTTTGTACTGTAGAATTGGGGGGTACCCTAGGCATGCAGTGCCTATTGTTCAAAGTCACATTTGGAAATCATAAAGAGCAGTGTGATAGCTATTGCTCGTAACTCACTTTCCTCTTCTACCTCCTTCCAGTTCTCCTGCTTGCTATAGTCCTTGGTAAAGCAGAGCATGAGGACACCATGGGAGCACAATGGGCTGGAGGCCCCAGGACAAGGAGATTACTCCAGAGCAAGTATTCAGTATGTATCTCTCGTACTTACCGTACCCTCCCGATCCTTGCTTAGGTGCCATTTCTTGCTGGTATCTTTGTTTGTATGTAAAGCAAAGCCACATGCATCCATGTCCCATAGGGTTAGACCCTCCACTCCTTTGTGAAATAGCTCATGTGGTGAAGTGATGCTGAGTGCCCAGGGGGGTGCCTACTAACAGCAGGTGCTCAGCTGAAACACACTGGAGCCCATAGCTGGAGCCCGACCCTGATTCCTACTGGATGCAGTCTTCCCCTCCTTTACCCAGCTGGACTGAGCTCCAGGCAGCTTCCCTGGGGGGCCTCGTAACCTCAGAGGGAATGTGAGTGTGTGGGGACAGCAGCACACAGAAATCATTCCACCCCCCCACCCCTGCCCCTAATCCCTCTTAGGCCAATCCTTCTGAATCTATGAAATATCAAGCAATGTAATTGAATCAGGACTGAGGGTGCCCATGATGGCTGGAAATGCCCAAGGTAGCACACTCAGGAGGCATGAAGCGGGAGCAGAAAGGAGGAATGAACAGTATTCCCAGCAAGTTAAAGTGGAATTGTGCTTGCTTTGGCTTCCTCACGGTCTTTCCCACTTAGCTTTTCAGCAAGAAAATTGTGATAGCCCCGCCATCCCTGCCCCTCTCATGTGCTATAATGCACAGCATTTGCAACGCATAAAATGGCCAGCAATTTTGGATGCCGATCTCTCACGAAGCAGCTGGGCCACGAGGAGGTCAGTGCAGAGCCATCGGGAGGGCTGCCAACAGCTATGACCCAGACTGGCTTCTGCCCGGATCCCCCTCGCTCTGGCATCGTACCAGACATGAACTGCTAACCTGATTTTCACTCACACACTTGTATGTTCTTCTGCTCTCAGCCTCTCCTTTAGCTATAATCTTTCCCCCAATATGCCCATGTTGACTCAAAAGGAAATTGTAATAGGGAAGAAATCAAATCTTTACTGTGAAGCAAACAGGAATTGGAGAGGTTTGAACGTGTTCCCAATTAGAGGACAGGAGAGAAAAAAAGTGTGCAGGCAGGCTACAGGGAAATGTTTTCCATTTATTCAGAAAGTCTCCTAATAGAAAGAACTGATCTGTCAAAAATGCTAAACGGGCATTGGTGTGGGTTCAGAACAAAGACTGTAGTTACGAACAGGAGTGCATGCACTCGTGTGGATCTGAGCCAGAAGGTAGGTCTGCTTTTTGAGGGCTCCGTCCACCTGGGAGCAGAGATGAGGGCTGGTTAGACTGGATGGAGCATCGCTGTTCTGGAATCCATTGTGCTCAGGACACCTGACTGTTTGAGATAAGAGAGAGACCCAGGAAGGTGGGAGAATCAGCGTTTTCCCTGGGTAGACCAGATATCAGGGTTGGCTTTTCCTCACAAAAGACTGCATGGCTTTATGTCACCGGTGTAATGATTGATAATGTTATTTGTTTAAGTACTCAGTGTATACTATTCCATATGTGTAAAACCCCACTGAATCCTCTCAGCCAGCCGGGAGTGAGTTACTAGTGACAGCTTCTTCTCGATCAGCAAACCGTTCCAAGGTTAAGCATCAGCTTATAATGATCAGTGTTTGGACCCCGATTGTCTGGAATCAGTAGGCTATGCTGGTTTACTAATCCAGTGGGCTGTTTATCACAGAAATAGCAGAACTTACTTGTTCCAGAAACAGTTACTGAAATTCTATTCAGTGCTGTGCCCCGTGCAGGGTGGTGGCAGGGGGAAGCAGGGGATACAAATGTGAATGAAAACAGGCTCCGGCCGCCGTGAGCCCACCTTCTGCCACAGAAGACAGACTCGGACTCAGAAATGATGGGTAGGGCAAGGATTGCTGTGTGGGATCCCTCGAGATCCTCCTGATTTTGTATGGCAGTCATGGTATCAGGGAGGGCTCCCTGAAGAAGGTGGATCTCAAAGGATGAAGGGGAAATTAGTGGGCAGGAGAGCCTGCATGTGGTGGGTGATGTGTGTGTGGTGTGTGTAGCCTGGGAGGCATAGGTGGGTGTGTTTTTGTGTGATGTGAGGTTTGTGGGTGTGAGTGTATGTGTGCGAGAAGCAGTTAGGTATTTAGTACGTACAGTGTATGTTTTTATGTGTGTGTCTCTGAGGTGTATATGTGGGGTGTGTGTACAGCATGTGAAGTAGAGTGGGTATGTGTTTGAGTGTGGTGTGAGGTGTGTGTGGTGTGAAATGTGTGTGTGTGAGCTGGGTACGTATGTGCGTGTAGTATGTGAGGCATACGTGTGTGTCTATGTGGGCATATTTGAGATGAATATAAAGGGGTTCAGAATATATCATCCCAAAATACGTCACGTTGGCATAAGGATTAATTTGAGCTAAAGGTACTTGAGAAGAAGCAGCCACAAGAAAAACTCTCTGCCGTCCTCCTCTCTGTCTGAAAGCAGAACATAAAATTCTCTTGGTGATGGCGTCTCCCGTCCTGTCTCCCGTACCAGGAGGGGGAGAACGAAGCTTAGTGTGGGAGGCAGCACTGAGATGAGTCCACATAAATAGAACCTAACTAAACAACACTTGTCTTCCATTAGTTTCCCACCATTTATTTACCTTCCCTCAATTTACTGCCCCTAAAAGCCTAAAGCCCTTTTCCTTCGTCTTGTCACTCTTACACAAATTTATTGCTCTTTGTTAAAATGATATATAAGCCCTTGGGTCTAACTGCTTCTTTGGGTCTTCTCTGTTTTTCTACGAAGGTCTCTGTATGCATACATAATACACCATTTCCCCTGTTCACCTTTCACCAGGTTAATTCATAGATCTCAACTGCTGAAACTGAGAGTAGAGAACATTGTTTCTCTGTCTTATGTGGGGGTATGTGTGAGGTGGGTGTATGTGTGTGTTTATGTGTGTCTTTTCAAGGTGTATATGTGGGGTGTGTGTGTGGATGAGGTACAGGTGGATATATGTGAGGGGGGTGTGCATGTGTAGTATGTGAGGTATGTGTGTGTCTCTGAGGTACACGTGTGGGGGGTGTGTAAGAGGTAGATGGGTATGCATTTGTGTGGTCTGAGGTATGTGTGTAGGAAGTGTATGTGTGTGAGGGATACCTGTATTTGTGTCATATGTGAGGTACATGTGTGTCTCTGAGGTATACGTGGGTGTGTGTGTATGAGGCTGAGGTGAGTGTGTGTTTGTGTATATGAGGTGTATGTGTTTGAGGTGCATGTGTGTTTAAGAGAGGTATGTATGTATAGTATGTGAGGTGTACGTTTATGTGTGTGTCTCTGACATGTATATGTGGTGTGTGTATGTGTGTGTGTGTGTGTAACAGTGGAGAAAGTCTACAAGCAGATCCATACAGCCAGTGTCAAGAGGAGCCAGGAAGTGAGGAGAAGGGAGGGTGGAAGGTGAGAGCTACTCGAGGAGAAGCAGGCTGTGTGGTGATGCCAACTTTCATGTGAAACACACATTTGTGACATAGAGGGTTATTTTTCACTCTGGAACACCTTGAGAAAGGAAGGCCGTAAAGAAGCTCTGAACATGAGTAGAGAGCCTGTGAGAGGAGTAAGGAGGACTGAGGGGTGTCTAGCCTTTGGGTGGCCCAAGGTTCTACAAGCCTCCATCGGGGAGAGAACACTGCTCTCCATAAGACCTGACCCAGGGAGAGCTCCTGGAAGTCGCAGGGCAGTAAGCAGCGGGCAAGGTGGCACTTGCTGGTAGCCACAGTCTTGAGTTCAAAATCTGCTCCCTCCACCTACTGACTGTGTGGTTTGGGGCAAACAGGTTAACGGTTCTTTCTTTTTTTTAAGATTTTATTTACTTATTTGAGAGAGAGAGTGAGCGAGAACATGAGCTGGGGAGGAGCACAGGGAGAGGGACAAGCAGACTCCACACTGAGCACAGAGTCCTATGTGGGGCTTGATCCCACAACCCATGAGATCATGACCTGAGTGGAAACCAAGAGCCAGGCGCTTAACCAATGGAGCCACCCAGGCACCCCCAGGTTAAAATTTCTGAGGCTCATTTTCTCACCTGTGAAGTGGAGGTAAAGGCAGGCCTTGCAGGGGTGTTGCAAGGGCCACATGAACTAATAATGTGTGCACCCCTGCCTCATGGGTACTCGTTAGAATCATCTTTCTTTAGGCACTTGAATCAGGACCATAGTAGGACAGTCTTCCCTGATATAACCACATACAGATAGAATGATGCAGAAAAAAATCTGGCTCCAGGCAAATTAAGACAGTAGATAAATTAATTGTACTTAAAGGAGAGACTAAATATCTTGCTTTGAATGCTTTCTGTTTGTGTTTGGACATCATTTCAGAGAGAAGTAAATCTCAACCCTAGGGGCACCGGAGATGGTCTCCACTGATCTCAATGGGTGTTACAAAATTCTCAAAAGAAATACATTTTAATTAACTTTAACTCAAATGTTTGTAGAAGTTCCAAGGGATGGATAAGAGTCCAGCGGCACATTCTAAATTTTAATACATATTAAAAAGTAGGCAAAACATACCACGTCCCCCTCCCCACACCTTCAGCAATAGTAGTTCAAAAATCACTATTCTGAAGTTTTAAAGTAATGGGATTTGAGGTGTTTTATGCAGAAAATGAATGAGAATACCACTCATTCAGCCTAGAGAGGTTTACAGATTTCCCTAAGAAAAACGGCATTTCTTCTAACCATTTATCTGGTTGGTTATTTTGAAGGAAGATAGGGAGCTACGCTTTCTGGGATAAGAGGCTGAATGGGAATTTTGCTGTTCTTTTAAAAGACCAATTTGAAGATGAAAGACTTTTATTCCCAGAGAAAGAACAGTTTGAGCATCTGATGATTGTAGCTTTGACCCAGCGTAATTGCAAAGGCCAGGCTTACTTTAGAAGAGTCATATTGCTTGAAGATGGAGTATGTGAATGACGATTAATTTAATGGAGAATCCAACTGAGGCACGGGACACAGTGTGGCATTTTAGGCTGGTCATCAAGCCCCTGCCCTAAATAAAATGGCAAATTAGATTTAAAAAATATCAAGAGGCTGTATTAATTATCTATTGCTGTGTAACAAATTATCCTTGAATTCAGCTGCTTCAAACAACAAACATTGAGCATTTCACACGATTTTTGAAGGTCAGGAATCTGGATGCAGCTTGGCCGGGTTCTATTACAAGATTGTGGTCAGGATGTTGATGCAAGCCAGGGATGCACTTATCTGAAGGCTTGCCTGGGGCTGCAGGATCCACTTGCAAACTCATTCAGGTAGTTGGCTGGAGACCTCACTCCCTCACCACATGGCCCTATCCATAGAATGGCTCATGACCTGGCCGCTGGCTTCCTCCATGGCAAGTGATCAGAGAGAGAGAGAGAGAGAGAGAGAGAGAGAGAAATAGACACCAACACAGAAGCCACAGTGTCTTTAATAAACTAATCTTAGAAGTGACCCACCATCATGTCTGCTGTGTTCTAGTGGTCGCACAGATCAGCCCTAGTGTAATATAATCAGGGACTGCACAAGGGTGTAAATACCAGGAGGTGGGGGTCTTTTGCATCTTGGGAACATAATGGTGACACGTACTGATGCTACATCCCTTTGAAGCCCAACTCAGTCACTTATCACCGAAGTGATCTTAGGCAAGTTACTTAAATGTTTTGTGGCTCCATTTTTTCATTTGTAAGATAGAAATACTCGTACCCATCTCAAGCAAAGCATCCAGACTAATGTCTGGCACCATGTAAGTACCATATAAGTGTGAGCTCTTACTATCATCTTCCGTCCTGATGGCCTTATATTTTAGGTCTTCCTCAATTCCATGGTGTTTCATGCCCTGCTTCCTACCTTCTCCCTTGCAAAAAAAACCTTACTTTACAATGCCTCGTTTACAGTGATAGATAGCAGTGTTTAAGTATGACCCCTCTGGGCATGTTTTCTTATTAACTGGGAATAATATCTTGAGCTTAAGGGTGAAGCTGCCAACCGTGTATGTAAGAAGGACTTTGGAGAGCTGCTTGGGCTTTTCCAGTCCCTGGAATTTCCCCTTCGAAAACAATATACATATTGATAGACGTCCTATCGTATATGTGAATATAGTCCTAGTAATTAATAATTTGTGGTTAAAAGATATTTCAGAAGTGTCTTAGAAACACTAACACTGAAGTTTGTTAAGTCAGTGCATTTGAACTAGAATTGTGTGTGAGTGGGTGTAGTCAGTGTCTCATATATATATATATTCATATATTCAATATATATATATAGTCTCCCTGTAAAGGGAATACATGGGGGATGGGTGAAACAGGCGAAGGGGATTAAGAATACGCTTATCGTGATAAGCACTGAGTAATGTATAGAATTGTTGAATCAGTATATTGTACACCTGAAACTAATATAACACCGTATGTTAATTGTACTGGAATTTAAAAAATTAAAATTTAAGGAAAGAAATATGTCTACAAAATCTTAAAAAAGAATATATGTGCATCAAAATTAATAACATGTGTGCATCAAAGGACACAATCAACAGAGTGAAAAGGCAACCTATAGAATGGGAAAAAATGCAAACCGTAATTCTGGTAAGGGGTTGACATCCAATATATAAAGAACTCCTCTAATTCAATGACAACAACAAAACCCGAACAACCCACTTAAAAGTAGGCAAAAGAATTGAATAGACATTTCTCCAAAGAAGATATACAAATGACCAACAAGTACATGAAAAGATGCTCAACATGACTAATGATTAAGGGGATTCACATCAAAGACACAGTAAGATATTACCTCACATCCAATAGGATGGCTACTATTTAAAAAAAAAACATGACAAAATAGCAAGAGAAGGAGAGGATATGGAGAAATTGGAACCCTTGTGCACTGCCATTGGGAATATAAACTGGTGCAGTGGGAAACGGCATGCTGGTTTCTCAAAAAATTAAAAATAAAATTACTGTATGATTCAGCAGTTCCACTCCTGGATATATCTATGAAAGAATGGAACACAGGGTTTCAAAGAGATATTTCTATACCCATTCAGAGCAGCTTTATTCACAGTAGCCAAAAGCTAGAGCAATTCAAGTGGTTATTGGTAGATGAATGGACAAATAGAATGTGGTGTATATATACAATTTAATATTATTCAGTCCTAAAAAGGAGGGAAGTTCTGACACTGGCATATGGATGAAACTTGATGACATTATGCTAAGTGAAACAAGCCAGTCACAAAAAGATGAATATTGTACGTACTATATGAGGTACTTAGAGTAGCCAAAAAATAATTTTTTTTTATGAGAGAGAGAGAGAGAGCGAGCATGAGGGGGTGAGGGACAGAGGGAGAAGCAGACTCCCTGCTGAGCAGGGAGCTCAATGTGGGGCTCAATCCTGGGACTCCGGGATGATAACCCAAGCTGAATGCAGTCGCCCAACCAACTGAGCCACCAAGATGCCCCCCGAAAAATAATTTTTTAAATAAAGGAATACATGGAATACATGAATCTAGGTAAGACAGATTATCATGAGTTGAAATTAATGTCAGTTTTCCAGAATATATACCTCTCAAAACAAAAATCTAATCTCATAGAAAAGACTATTTTCTAAATTGCTCGTGACTACCAAAGCAAAATTTTAAAAATAATTGTTATGGAAAGGGAAACATGACTGTTTTGAACTTAAGTGATGAAAATATACTATTTAGAGCAAAGATAGGGAATCATTTTATTGAGGGCTACAGACCCACAAGGGAACATTAAAACAGATAAGCCCCATGAAGAAATAAAAGCAACCTAATTATTTTAGGTAGCGTTTTTTTTTTTCTTTTAAGAAGCGACATCAAATGTTATTTCTGATTTTTAAATGAAGACTACGAAACAAGATTTCACACAGTGTGTGCTAATATGTAAATACATACTTCCCCCAGGTCTCCGTTATGACAAGAGATGGATAAAAGAAAGAGAAAATGAGGAAGAAAAGCAGGAAAGGGCTGTTGAAGGCAGATGACATCAAAACAGAAGGTTCTGAGGGGTTCCAGGAGCTGTTCTCCATACCTCTTATCAATGTCCAGAAGTTGACCAGGACCCTAGCCCCAAACGATGAAAGCCACAAAGACTTCTGAGTTCAAGTATCAGTTGGCAACACCTTCTCTTTCTTGGCCTCCCTTCAGGTCCCTGGTGCACACAGCAATTACCTAAAACTTTGAGGCAAGAACATTTTTCTCTTTTGCTCTACCTCCTTTGTTTACGTGCTATGGGTTAGAATAATTCTCCGTGTGTGTGTGTGTGTGTGTGTGTGTGTGTACACGCATGGGCGTGCCAACCATAACCTACTGTTTCCCGGCCTCAGAATGGGAGCCCGTGACTTGATCAAGTGTGAAAAGTGATCTGGTTTCACTGCACCGAGTAGTTACTCCAATATGCTCTGCTGAGGTGTCACGTGGTGATTTCTTAGACAGGCCTTTCTGGGGGGAATGGCTAGCTCTTAGTCCCACGGCCCTCCCAGGGGGCTGCCCCACAGCGGGCTGGGTTGTTGCTCCTGTGATACTGGGTTCGCCCTGAGAAGGCCCTGGAACCAAGCTGTCCCAGGCTCTTGTTAGGAAGAATCCAACGTTAAAAAACACGAAGCTTTGTGGTTCTGACAGGAAGCCCACTCCCACCCCACCCCATCTCTCATAGGCAGGACTGGACAACCTTTGGAAATCACCAAGGGGCAACACTAATACCACCGCCTCATGTACGTGTGCTATTTGCTTGCACTATTCAGCGGTCATATCGTGTGATATCCTCATATATGATCTCATTTGAAAACAACAGCAACACGAGTTTGATAGGGTCAATGCCATTCCCATTTTGTGGATGAAGACTGTGAGAAAAAGGCTCAATGGAGGTCAGAAAACGCCCACCCAGTGAGTGAGTTACAGATCAGGAGCTAGAACTCTGTTCCCTTGGTTCCTCTCCAAAGCTAACCGGAAGTGGGAGCCTAAGAAAATTCTGTAGCATTCCTTTACCAACATCAAAAGAGAGTGACGATGTACCTCAGAGAAAGATTCCATATCATGAAAAGACCACTTGGCCACTAGATTTATGACCACTAGGCCTTAACTGCAACTATTTTCCCTATTTCCACCCTGGTGAGACTGGACGTGAGGTCTTCAGTTGCTTCAGTAAGCTTTCTGGGGCCTGTATGGTGCTGAGGAACCAACAGACAAGATCTGAGCTGGGTCTTTGGACCCTCAGGCAGACCCAGTGGTTCCTGAGTGGCGTCTCTCCTTTTTCTCCTAATGGACACTCCAAATGGTTTATGGAGTGTTTGATGGTCAGTGTCACCTAAGTAGGGGTGCCATGTTTAGCAAATAAAAATACAGATCGCCTACTTAAATTTGAATTTTAGATAAATTACATATCACGTTTTAGCAGAGTATGTCCTAGATATCGGTTTGCATCTGGCAACACTACTCAAAACTAAATAAGAACAGTATATATTTTGAGTTGTCTGCATGTGAACATTGTTATGGCAGGCATCGAATATTCTTCGGATTCTATAACCTATAATTTCAAAAAGCACATTTGAAAAAGTACATTTTTTGTTTCAAAAAGTATATTTATTTTGAATATTGTTTTGTTTTAGAAAGCATTTTTTGGTCATCTTAACTCTAATAATACAGTCCTGAGTTTCAAATAATTAAAGTGAAATTGAAACTCTGATCTTGTGAATTCGAGTTCTAATTTGTTAAGGATGGTCTCTTCTGCATCTGAATTTATTGAATATTAGGCGTCTAATGAATTCATCAAGAGAAATTGAATTTCGTTGTTGACTTGAAGCACCTGAGTCCTTCAGCGTGGCGCTCTCAATTCGCCAAAGCTGAAATCCAAACTTGCAGCAGAAAGGGGAAAAAATGAAACTGTTGCTGAGATTAAGATGGACATGTATGCTGCTTACACAATTAAATGAGGTGTATGTGATCATCTCCATGGTAACAAGTCCTATGGAGGCATTCAGAGTAGGGGGAGATCAAAGGTTTGGTTTAATAGAAGGTTTGCATATGGAGATCTCAAAAAATTGGACAAAATTGTAATGTCTGTAACAGAAGGTATGAAAGCTAATACATATCCAGAGTCGTGCGGCCGGCCCTCAAATATTGCTCATCAATCGAAACCTGCATTTTTCTTGAAATGCAAGGTCGAGACAAGTGCCAAAGTATCCTGGCAGGCTTGAGTAGAAGATTGGAGCATGGCTTTAAAGCCTGGTGTTTTATGTCAAGTGCTGTTGTCAAGTCTGGTTCGATTGCAGGCATCCTCACTGAACGACGATTAGTGTGGACAGCCATATTTTATCGCTTCATAGCAGCTACAACCTTACACAGTATTAGAACTTCACACTGGAGTCCACCTGACTCCGCAGCAGGAAAGCACAGGGGCTATTTGTTAACAATAGAACTCCACTCCTGGGAAGTGAATTAAGGGTTAACGTGGCCGTGGAGGTGGAGGGCTATGGTTAGGTCTCTGCAGCCACAGGGGCTTAGTGAGTCATCAAGTCAACAGATATTCAGTGAGAGCACTCTACGTGTCAGGCACGCTGCTAGGCTCTGCGTTTTGTCAAGAAAGATTGTGAAAATCCTTACCTAATGGGAGGATGATGGCCTGGTGAGGGGAGGTTAGCAATCAAGAGCATTCATTCGTTCATTCCATGAGCAAGTGTTCATTGAGCCCCTGGGTACCAGGCACTGTCGTAGACACTGGGCTATAGTAATCAACAACACAGACCATGATCCTTGCCTCACGGAGCTGACATCACAGTGGGAGGAGCCAGACAATAAACTTAACAAATCAGAAACATATGTTAGGAGGTAAAAAGTGCTGTGGGAAGAATAGAGCAAGATAAGAGGAAAGAGAGATGGGGGGGGAGGCAATGAGGAGTAGATTATAGATGGGGTAGCCTTGGAAGGCCTCACTGAGAGTGGAGCATTTGAGTACAGACCTGTCAGAGTAAGGCAGGGAGTCTTGGGACATGAGCGTCCTTTGGTTGGGACAAGCATGTGATCTAAGGCAGGCCCATCAGAGTCGCTCTGGGACTTTTCAACCAAGTTGACCAACACCCCCCATTTGTTCTCTGCTTCCAAAGCTGTAGAGAGGGAAGCCTGGAGCTGCTAAAAGCTATGCCCCCTCCTTCTGGAGCAAATGGTGAGGGAGCACAGAGACAGAGGAGACAGGAAATCAGAAGGTGATTCTAGGGCGTTGGAGATGCTGGTTCATGCAGGCCCCAGGGGCCAGCTCCGCTCCTGTCTCTTTAGCAGTTGGGCTAGGTGACCCGTTATTTTCCTTCTTGTCCTTCAGCTACCTCCAGCTGAGTTTCTGGAACATACAAGCAGAGTGGGATCACACAGAAGCGGACTACTTGCCGCTGGAACAGGGGGATGGGGTACAAGGAGCGTCTGCTAGAGGTTACTCACCTGCGAGCGCCGCTTCTCCACAGCTGGCCCCTCATGCCAGAAAGCAGCTGTGTCAGAGGCCCTGCCCAGAATCAAGTGCCCTGGACATCTAATATTTAGGGCTTGCGAGT
Source organism: Ursus americanus (assembly GCF_024610735.1). Classification (NCBI taxonomy): domain Eukaryota; kingdom Metazoa; phylum Chordata; class Mammalia; order Carnivora; family Ursidae; genus Ursus; species Ursus americanus. Next base: position 19,409,182 of record NC_142158.1, read on the forward strand.
TTTCAGGGGAAAAAAAATAAATTGCGTTGCCAACTTTTTATTTGGTCCAATGAGGGCCCGAGAAAATAAATAAATAAACCAACCACTTGGGCCATTATTTCATATAAGATGGGGGCATTTTCTTTCTTTCTTTCTTTCTTTCTTTCTTTCTTTCTTTCTTTCTTTCTTTTTCTTTCAGATTTCATTTGTTTGTCAGATAGAGAGAGAGAGAGCACAAGCAGGGGGAGTGGCAGGCAGAAGGAGAAGCAGGCTCCCCACAGAACAAGGAGCCCAATGCGGGACTTGATCTCAGGACACCAGGATCATGATCTGAGCTGAAGGCAGATGCTTAACAGATTGAGCCACCCAGGTGTCCCAAGATACAGGCATTTCCAAACCCCAGAGAGGGAGGGCATAGTCCAGAATAAAGGGTAGCACCGTGAATGGAATAAAATACTGTTACAAAAGTCCCACTTCATTTTTCCTGTTTCACAAAGGCCTGGGGAAAACTCCTCGGAGGCCAGCCCCGGTATTCAGAACGACTGCCCCAAAGCATGTGCACGGAGACCTTCAGGGATGAAACCAAGACAAAAGGCCGGGTTACTCTTTCCAGTTAGGTGACTTGTTTTATTAAACATTAAATCCCACAGGCCAAAGGGCTTTGCAGCTGGCCAAGAATCACCTTGCTTTGGGGGAAGATAGAATATTGACCTTCCGTTGTTGGGGAACGAGAGAGCACAGTGTTTTGCTGGCCTGGGCTGCTTCTCCCTCAAGAGCTGTCCTTTGAAGAGTTTGCTCAGCCTGCTAGAGAGAGGCAGTCCAATGCCGATGAACTTGATCTGACCTTTCGTACTGGTCCCCAGGCCTCACATAATCTCTCACTGCTGTGCTGCATTACCTCCTGAGAACTACTTCTCGAAGACGATTGTTTCCTCGGCGCTGCATTGTACTAGCCCAGATGTCGGCAAATTTTTTTTTTTTTTTGTAAAAGGCCAGATAGTAAATGTTTAAAGCTTTAAGCATGTTTTAAGCATGTTGCAGACAGTCTCTCTTGCAACCACTTAACTCTGTTGATATTGTTCAAAAGCAGGCATAGATGATCGGTAAACAAATGGGCAGGGCTCTGTTCCAATAAAACTTTATTTACAAACACAGATGGAAGCCATTGTTTGCTGACTTGTGCTCAGACCTTGCTTTAAATAACTTTTCTCTTTCTGTTAAAGATGCTGATGAAAGTTGTTACCCTTACCCAGGTGTGAAGGGAGGGGAGAAGACGTTGTTCTCTTATTCATACCCTAGAATCTGACACTTCCCTTATGATCTTATTACTAGGACCTTATGCCGCATTTATTCTCAATAAAATAGAAACCCAATATTTTCATTATGTGGGTTTATCTTGTGAACTTTAAAGGATTTTTCAAACCAGGAAATCAATTCAATGTTCTTGTTATGAACTGAATATATCACCTCTTAAATTTATATGTTGAAGTCCTAACCCTCAGTGCCTCAGAATGTGAACTTATTTGGAGGCAGGACTGTTGCAGATCTAATTAATTAAGGTAAAATGAGGTGATAGTGGAGTAGGTTGGACCCTAGTCCAGTATGACAGGTACCTTATGAAAAGGGGAAGTTTTGACACATATGTGCACAGCGGAATGCCAGGTGAAGACTGGAGTTATCCTACCACAATCCAAGGAACTACCAGAAGCTTGGAGAGAGGCCTGGGACAAAGCCTTTCCTGGTACCTTCAGAGGGAACGTGACAACACCTTGACTTCCGCCTTGGACTTCCAGCCTCTAGAATGTGGGAGAATCAATGTTTGTGGCTTAAAACACTCAGTGTGTGGTACTTTGTTATAGTAGCCCTAAGAAATGAGTATAGTTCTGTTATGAAAAGAGTTGACCCAATGTGGACCAACTGTGGATCTCACCTCTTACAACCGACATGTCATTAACAACAAGATGGAAGGTTGGGCATTTTCTAAAGAATGCAATCTGGGATTATAGTTGACCCAGCTTTACTAGAAAATGCTGTTCGGACCTCACTGGGAAGGAGAGCTTCATTCTTGGGTATAAAGCCAGAGACCAGGATACTTGGAAGGACCCACTGGTCAGAGTTGAGGTGACACTTGGTCTCTCCCTCATGTGTTCTGGTCACCTTGTTTCCATCAGTGTCTCTGCCTTGCTGGCTTGGACTTCCTTTAATCCTTAAGGTGTTTTTTTTTTCTTTTTGTATAATTTAAAAAATTTCTAATTCCTCTGATACCAAGATACATAGAAGTAGCAAAAAATATGGTAGAGTAAACTTCAGTGTGATTCACACAGTCAAATCTATTTTAAAAATCGAACAGATTCTTTGTCTCTCTCAGCTGTAAGCATGCGTTCTTCAAACGAGCCTTCTGCCCAGACCATGGGAAGGAGAGGCTCACTCAGTTTTATTATTTCCTTAAAACATGTACCAGGGACACACCCTTCAGGGTAAAATTCTGCCCTCTTTTGTAGCCTCATTGGACAATTGCCTGGCAGCCACCAGAATTCCAAACACCAGCAAATCTTCCAAAATAAGAATACAAGATGGCTCTCTAGATAGCTAAGCGGGCAGACCTGGTGTACTGTTATGATTCTTCCATTCCACAAATGTGGACTGAACTTCCAATACAGATCCTACTGTACCCACCACCATTTTGCAAGCATTCCAAAGGGTGTGTTTGTAGAATTTTATAAGGCCAGTTATAAAAAAAGAGACCAATAATTCAACAGACACCTGGCACTGATCCTTTTATTATTATTATTATTATTATTATTATTATAATTATTATTAGCATTGATCCTTTTAGATGTCACTTCAACTCAGTACAGTCTATTAGGATCTTCATAAAAAGATACTCTACCCCAAGTTCAGCACCATGGCCTCAGTATCATCTTGCTACCAGTTTGCCTATCTTCCCCTCCTGATTTCACCAAATTCTCTGGTGACACCTGCCCAATCTCAAGACTTGATTGGGAAGCACACAAAGTTGCCCATTAGTGTTCTCACATCGATATTCTTTCCGTGCCCCTTGGTCCCATCCTGGCTCCCCTTCACAGCAGTGCAGCTGAAGTCCATCCCTTTCAGGCATCATTAGTGGTACATTATACTTTGCTCTTGTCCTTCCTCCCTCTCACCTTTGGAATGGTCCAATCCTGTGGCCCATTTGTGTAGACACATGTATCTCAGTAGCTGAAAGAAAGGAAGTATAATAAGGCAAATGGAAATTATGGCTGGTGTCTTGGCAAACAGGCAAAGATGGTCTTCTGTCTGTGTGAAGGCATTTGTTCTATGAACTGAAAGGTCTGGCAGAATGTGTGTTGCTCACCAACAGAGCACGAGTCACTCCTTCCTTCTGCATCTTACATGCTTTTGTCATTGTACATGTCACAAGTGAACAGAATTACTCACTCCCATGCCTGTCTTCCCCATTAGAGAATGATTTCACTTTTTTCCATTAACTTAAAGACCCTTAAGGGGCTTTGCTGGAGGAAAATTAGAACAGTAGAATGTTGAAGCTTGAGAACATCTGATAGAGTGTTCTCATTCTCACACAAGGAAACTGAGGCTTAGTTGAGTCAGTGGCACATCTCAGTCTAGCACTTCGATCTTCCGAGCTTGCTCAGCAGAGATTAGGGAATAGTTAATGGCTTTGCGATCATCTTCATCTGTGCTCAAATCCTGATAGCTGGATGACCTTGGCCAAGTTATCTCTTTCAACCTTTGTTTTCTCATCTGTAGAAAGAGAACACTATTGTGACAATTACTTCAAAAAGTTGTTATGAGAAATAAATGAAATACGTAAAGCGCCTAGTACAACCCTTGATGCCTTCAGTGATACCTCATTCACTTTTTGCCATTTCTCTCTCATCCTGTGCCCATCCAGGCCCATGTGAATAGTGAAAAGAATTCTATGCTCTTCTCACTATTTTATATGGGCTTGTTAACATTTACACCAGTGGTGAAAGCTTTTGCTCTGGAGTCAGCCTTTTTCCAGAGGGTACATGGATTAGCTGAATGGCTGCCTCCCAGGAAACAATGGTTTCTATCCATGCGTAGAATGCAATAAGAGGTTCTAGGCCTGGAAACAGGTTAGGAAACCTGGAATCAAATTCTTCTTCCTGAGTGGGAATTGACCATTTGGACCTGTGTATGGAAGGCAGTACAGTGTGGTGGTTTGGAATGTGGCTTCAAGTCAAGCAAACAGAACCTTGAACCCCAGCTCTGTGTCTTATTAGTTGTATGAAGTTGAACAAGTTATTTAGCCTCTCCATGTCTAAATATACTCATCTGAAAATGAGAATACATACTTCCTTCCCTAGAAGTTGGTTGTAAAGATTAAATGAGATCATGTACATAGAGGCCTGGAATTTGGTGGGCACCCAGTAATAATGAGTATTGGGGTTATCATCTCTTTGTTAGAAGCGGACTCCTGAATCAAGTCATGTGTATTCTAACGCTTGGTGGAATAAAGTCCCTTCTTAATACTCTTAACTCTTTGGATTTGCCACTGGTTTAGTGACCTTGAAATCAATATCTGTTCATCACAATTATTTTGAATGGGGCCAGGGACCATGATTAGAAAGAAATTTGAGACCATGATCTCTGTCTCCAAACACTATATTCCATTTGGACTGAAGATAGATGACGTTTTATTTGATGAAAGACTGGATTCAGAGTCAGGAAACCAGGGTTCTAATCTCAATACTACAGTTAACAAATTATGTGGTATCCAACAAATTGTTATTGGCTTTGCTTCAGTTTTCTCAGCTATTCTATGAGGTGTTGGACTAGATGGTTTTTGAATTTTCCAGCACCAACAATCATTCTTGTATTCATATAATAAGTTAATATGTTTTGGGTGCTGGAGATACAGAAGTAAACAAAATAGACAAAGCCCTGACCTCATGGGGGCTATATTCTGGCTGCCTCCCAGAATATGTAAACAGAATATGTAAGAAAACATCACGTAGGTCAAATGATGACAAAGGCCATGGGGAAAACACAGCTGGGACGAGAGATAGAAAGTGCTGGTACAGGCTGGGAGTTGGCTGTAATTTTAAAATAGCATGGCCAGCAAACATCTCACAGAGAAGGTGATATTTCATTAAGGCCTCAAAAGGCTGCAAAGAATCAGCCATGGGGCTATTGGGAGGAGACACCTTCCAGGTAGAGGAAACAGTAAAAGAGTGTGGAAGGAGCACAGCTGGCATGGGATAAGGAATAGAGAAGTTTAGAGTGAATGGAACAGAGTGAGGGAAGTGAAAGTCAGGGCAGTGATGAGGGGAGGCCAAACCTTTAGGGCCTTGAAGTCATTGTACAGATTCTGGCTTTTGCTCTTGGTAAAATGGCAGCTATGGGTGGGTTGAGCAGAGGAATGATTTAATCTGATTTATATTCTAAATGGGTCTCTCCAGCTATTACTGTGTAGAGAATAGTCTAGAGGGGAGCAAAGAGCAATAGTCAACATGAAACGTGATGGTGGCTTGGATCAGGGTGTGGGCAGAAGACCCATTGAGAAGGTAAGCAAGTCTCAGGATATGGTTTGAAGGTAGAGCTGACAGGATTTGCTGTTGGATTGGATTGGATTGGGAGTTGAATATGAAATAAAGAGATGAGTCAAGGACACACCAAGAGTTCTTGGCCTTGGCTTGAGCAACTGGAAGGATGTAGTTGACATTGACTGAGCTAGAGCAAGTTTGTGGGGAAGATCAGGAGTTGGATTTGTGAGGGTTACATTTCAGATGCCTATCAGGTAGCCAAGTAGGCAGCTTGACATATGAGTCTGGAGTTCACAGGGAAAGAGCTAAACCTAGACATCATCAGCTTATAGAAGGTGTTTACAGCCATGAGACTAGATGCAAACACCATGGAAGTGACTGTAGATAGAGAAGGAAAGAAATCCAAGTCCAGCTCCTGGCATCTCCAATAGCAAAGGGCCAGGAAGTTGAGGAGAAACCAGCAAAGGTGATGGGTGAGAAGTGGTGGGTGACCAATGGGGCAGAAGGAAATCCAAAACAGTATGATGTCCTAGAATCCAGGAGTACAAAGTGTCTCTGAGAATCTAGAATTATAGGATTTAAAGGAATCTGAAGAAATGAGTAGATGGCCATCACAGACTCACACATAGGCAGTTAGAATCCATTGTTGCCTGAACTTCCTGAGAGCTTAGGGCGGGGCTGATATTAGTCTCAGGTGTGGAGAAGGATTTGGAGAAGCTGTTTATGGATTTATCCTTCATCCTTTTCTAAGCAAGTTACACCTGGAACTGACAGACTGTGGTCCTACAATGAGGTATGAGTCAGAGACCAGAATAGAATTTGATGAAGGGAAGAAAAATTAACATTCTGCATCAAAATTCATCTCAACTACAAGCTGTTAATTTTTATTCCTATGCTTCTTTACACACACTGTTAATTATTTCTTGGTCAAAAACATGCTGCTGGGTAATGCCTAGGAGGCTTAGCTGTTCCCCAAATTCTTTTGAAATACTGAATTCCAAGTTATGCAAGTTTTGTCTCCTAGAAGGGCATCTGAAGATGAAAGTCAGCCTCTCTCCCCTCTCGGCAATGAATTATGTTGGCCTCTCTTATTATTCCCTCAATTTTAAGAAATGGAAACTCTTTCACAATGTTTAATGGGCTCTTCACATGTTATTTCACGCACCATTAACATAACTGGATAATAAAATTGATGTTTAAAATACCCTACTTATTCCATGTGAAGTGTGAATATGCAGTGACCGTGATTAACCCAAGACAAAGGAAGAGGACAGGAGCAGAGCCGTCTGATGTGACACAAAAACAGTTCTGGAGCACAGGAAGTGGGTGCTCTGCTGCTTGTTTGGGAAAAAAATATAGTCATACTAACTATCATTTATGTTCTATGTCCATCCCTTTACTCATCCTCCACATAAGTCAAATGAGATGATATTACCCCCACTTTCTGGAAGAGGAACTTCAGATTGAGTGGATTACTTACATCCCTTGTCAGAGGGTTATGTTATGGGCTGAATTGTGTTCCCCCAAAACTCATACGTTGAAGTCATAACCCCTCCAGTGCCTTCGAATGGGACTGTATTGGGAAGTAGTGTTTGCAGAGCAACCTGGCCTTCCATCAGAAAGCAGAGAAGATATGCAGGAAGAGAGAGTCACGTGTGGCTCCAAACCAGACAGATGACAGATAAACTGCTGGTGATGTCTGCTCCCTTCCTGCCCTTGGGTTCTGGGAGGGTCTCTGTATCCGTTCAACGTGTCCCCTTTACTTTGCCAAGAGTGAGTGGATTGCCATCCCTGCAACCAAACAATGGCTCACTGACTTCATCTTTCCTTGACGTATAGAGTGCCAGAGATCTTCTAACTAATCCTGCAGAGCCCAGAAGCATCCTGAACGTATAGGATCCCACTAGGTTACCACAGTTTTGTTAATCGTACAAACGTGTACTAGATGCTGTATTGGTCAGGGTTCTCCAGAGAAACAGAAGCAGCAGGGGATCAGGCCATAGTGCCTATGAGGGATGGAGCCGGAGGGAATAAGGAGACCTTTGGCAGTCTGTGGCAAGATCTGGGATTAGCTATAATGGCAGCCTGAACTATGGTGATAGTGGTGGGACTGGAAAGGAGGAAACACAGACTAAAAACATGGCTGGGATAGGGGTGCCTGGGGGGCTCAGTTGGTTAAGTGTTTGACTCTTGATTTCAGCTCAGATAATGATGTCAGGGTTGTGAGATCGAGCCCTGGGTCGGGCTCTGTGCTGGGCATGCAGCCTGCTTAAGATTCTTTCTCTCTCCCTCTGGCCCTTTCCCCCATTCTCTAAAAAACAAAACAACTAAATGACAAACAAGCAAACAAAAAACATGGCTGGGATAGAATCCACTCTCCTGGTTACTAAGGGAGGAGGCAGTGTGACCACGGGTTCTAAGACCAGACTGAATAAATAATAGTGCCAGTCACAGGCACGCACAACCAAGAGGGAAAAATGTCTGGTTCTGTAGGGAAGAAGGAGGACTCTGCAGTTTTAGACTTGCACCTCACACGGGGCATTCTGCCCCATGTCCACCACAGCACTGAGCTTTGCTCTATCTCCCCTTACCCTAGTTCCTGCACTGATACCATCACTATTCTCCATCACACTTACTCCTCTGATACACCAGGGGCAGATCTAGGTTTTGTGCAGAGCCTTTTGGAGGAAAAGAACACAAAATTAGGAACAGGATCTTAGTTATCTTGTGGTTTCACTCATTTATGGAACATAAGAAGTAGGAAGATTGGTAGGAGAAGAAAGGGAAGAAGAAAGGGGGGTAATCAGAAGGGGGAATGAACCATGAGAGACTCTGGACTCTGGGAAACAAGCTGAGGGCTTCAGAGGGGAGGGGGGTGGGGGAATGGGATAGACCGGTGATGGGTATTAAGGAGGGCACGTATTGCACGGTGCACTGGGTTATACGCAAGTAGTGAATCATGGAACTTTATATCAAAAACTAGGGATGTACTGTACGGTGACTAACATAATATAATAAAAATTATTATTAAAAAAAAAAGGAACAGGATCTCAGAAGGGGTCTGTGCAGATGAGGAGTCCTGAAGCTTAAGTTTTATTTTTACATTATTCATATTATGGTGAGTCGACCTTTGAACACCACATCAACTATGAAACATGTTCACTCACATAAGCTCTCATTTATTTGGAGAACCCTCTTTGCTTTTCTCTTGGGGAGCAGCTCCTAGAAAACAAGGAGGGTGTCTCTTCCTTATGCTATGTGGCAGCTTTGTGGCTAATATTTTGATCTAATAACCTACAGTCTTCCCTGCTTAAAGCCAGACTTTGAGGCCGACTTTTGGAATTTAAAAGTTCTTGAGCCTTACAAGAGGGCTAAGGAATGGCTACAAAAGCACCGCTGGGCCTGGAGGGGGCAAGAGGAGGATGCTGTGTGGGACTGACGACTGAACAGTGGCAGCAGCAACATTGGCAAGGGGGGAATGGAGGGAGAGGGGAAATCCCAACATGGCGGAGAAACCCAGAGGTAATTGTGTTCACTTAAATGTGGTTAAGATAAGGCTTTCTGCAAATCAGGCAGAAAGCAAAGCTTGAAATTATGATTAAATTTAGTTATAGGAATGAAAAACAGGTTCCATTTCTTGCTTCTGCAAATAGAAGGCTTGCAAATTTGTACCTACTTTGTTTATCAAAACAATACCCGCTTCCCACAGGCACCGCTCTAGGTGATGGTGAGGATGCCCTGAATTGGTGCTTTTGCCCAAGTCTCTGGTTCTCTTACTGGAAATTGCTCTGGGCTGTCTCAAATGATGTGCTCACTGATTTTCAGAGTACTCTGTTGGAACCCACCTGGCTCAGCACCAAGTTGCTGCATTGCATTGCACATAGAGGTGACAGACACATATCAGAGAAGGTTCTTTCCTTTAGGATCTCATAATCTGGGAAAACGAATTCTCATGAAACAGGAAACAATACAAGACTAAAATACTAAAGAGAATAGAGTGTAAGTGTTGTTAGAATTTAAAAGAGGATAATGCATGGGGGCTGGAATAGTCTAGGTTCTTGCCACTCGAAGTGTGGTCCATGTACCAGCAGCATCAGCACGACTGGGAAATTGCTAGAAATAGAGAATCTCCGGACATACTGGCTCACAATCTACGTTTCACCAATATCCTCAGTTGTAAACACTTTAAAGTTTGAGGAGCACTGCTCCAGGAGAGCTGATTCATGAGCTGAGCTTTAAAGAATCGGTAGAACTTGTAGAAATTTAATATTTACTGGCATCAGATTTCTTTAGGCTCAGTATTTCTCTTTCAGTAAATGCAATATTCTGTGTAGCCTTGATATCAAAAGCCCTTCTCATTTGTAATGGGAAGCCTGGATAAAGTTGGGGGGGGTGTTTTTCATGCAGAAAGAAGATGGAATTCCAAAGACTAAGGCCATTTAGAACAACTAGTGAGCTCAATTTGAAGACTGAAAATACAAGAATACGAGTTTACCTGTTCTTCTACGTGTTGACCCTTAAGAGAAAATTTATATTTGTAACCACACTGCCCTGTATTTGGTAGCTCCAGAAGTATCCCAGCTAGGATGTGTGTAAGAAGCCCTCTCGGAAACATCCAAACTTCTCAAATTTAATCTTATTTTTGGTGGACTGTAGCAGTTCATCTCAAATGCTTGCGTGACAAGGGCCTCCCCTGGTTAACGGACTGGCATCTCTAACTCTCGCATTTTTATAGAGGATGCATTCCTCCCTTTGGTAGAAGAACTTAAAAATTTTAATCTGTCTTCTCTGTCTTTGGACAAAGAGAAATAAAAATATTAGTGAGGGGCACCTGGGTGACTTAGCTGGTTGAGTGCCTGGCTCTTAATTTCGGCTCAGGTCATGATCTCACAGTTGTGGGATTAAGGCCCACATCGGGCTCGAGTTTGCTTGAGATTCTCTTTCCCTCTGCCCCTCCCCTTGCTTGTGCTCTCTCTCTCTCTCTCTCTCTCTAAAATAAAAAAATGAATCTTCAAAAAAAATAAAAGAAATAAAAATATTAATAATTGGGGTAGATACTTGAAGGTTTTGGTTTTCTGTCAGATTTATATCCTGTTGTCTCCCTTCATAGGTGTCTCAGCTTGACCCCAAACTCCTCCCTCTCCTCCTCCTCCTTCTTGATCTCCACCTCCTTCCCTCCTTCTACGTCTCCCTCCTTCTGTCTGATCTCCCACTGGCTTCTTAAGTCATGTCTACTGCAGCCACATCGTTCCACGTACATGCCAGCTAGTGTCCCATGCTGCTTTTGTTTTTCCTATGAGGCTAATCCCTATTCCATTCCCTTCTCAGAAGCTCGGACGTCACATTCCAGCTGTCAGGACTTATCACACATCTGGACCCCGAAGCATTTCTTCTATGCCTCTCTAATGCCTCGCAGGACTTTAAAACTTGTGATATTACAATGTGTGCCTTTGTCTTGAAGATCTTGTTGCAGGGATTGTTTTTTAACCTTGTTTAGCTTTGCATCCCCACAATATCTAGTAAGAACAGGTACTTAGCACAGAGCAGGTGTTTCACAAATCATTGTTGAGTAAATTAATAATGATAGAGAGATGAGCCAAAGAGACTTATGGCAAAGTGAAAGGAAGGTAACATGGACAGGAATCCTGAAGGGTATGAGGGGTGCCTTGAAGTATATTTAGAACAGGGGTCCTCAAGTGTTTTCCGTAAAGAGCTAGATAGTAAATAATGTAGGATTTGTGTTTCATCCTGTCTCTGTCCCAACTGTTCACCTCTGCCATTGTGTTGTGAAAGTAGCCACAGACTATATGTAAATGAATGGGTATGATTGTGTTTTAATAAAACTGTATTTATGGACACTGAATTTTCAATTTCATATGACATTCATGTGTCATGAAATAGTATTCTTTCAAAATGTTTTTTCGACTATTGGAAACCTTAGAAACGATCAGTAGCTGGCAGGCAGTAGAAAAATGGGGTGGGCAGATTTGGCTCTCAGGCCATAGTTTGCTGATCCCTGACTCAGAACAATAATTAAAGTGTTGCAGTTAAAGAAGATTCACATCAAAGTTTTTATGTTGGCCAAAAGGACAATGATTGAGTAAACTGTAGTATAATCACTTATGAAATTCTTTGCAGCCAATTAAAATAAAGACTATGTTGCAACATGGAAAATACTATGATAAGCTGCAAGTTGAATAAAGCAGGCTTGAAAATTATGTCTACTCTGATTATGACGATGATGAATGAATCTTGAATACACTATCTGCAAATTATGTATGCACAGGGATTGAAAGAGAAAATGAAAGCTATTTGATTTGTATGGAGTTGGGATTGTGGGTAATTTGTTTTTGTTTTTGCTTAAATATGAGTATCAAGCTGCCTTCCAATTCTCGAGTTCTATGATGTCACTGACATTTAGCTCAAATTAGTTCATCGGGAGAGTTCCCTTTGTAGACGAATAAGGAAGAGAACATAATTTAGGTTTGTCAGAGGTCAGAAGAGTTTTCAGTAGTGTTCTGATTGGCCATTACTGCATAACCAACAACTCCACACTTAGTGGCCTAAAACAACAACCATTTTATTATACTCACATATTCCGTGGGTCAGACACCACTTAAGACACACTAGCAATGGTATGCCTCTACTCTCTGATATATACGACCTCAGCTGGGAAGACCAGAATGTCTGCGGGTGACTTGAATGGCTGGGGTTTGGAGGATGCACTTCTGGAATGGCCTCTTCACTTCCTACCAGGAGCCAGGCAGCAATGGCTCCGAGGACGGTGTATTAGTTTGTTAGGGCTGCCATGACAAAGTGCCACAAGCTGGGTGACTTAAGCACAGAAACTTATTGTCTTATGGTCTTGGAGGCTAAAAGTCTGAACTCAAAGAGTAGGCAGAGCATGTTCCTTCTGAGGGCTGTTCCATGTCTTTCTCTTAGCCTCCAGTGGTTCTCTGCCATTTTTGGCATCCCTTGGCTTGTAGATGCACCATGCCAATCTCTGCTTTCATATTCACACGGTGTTCTCCTGTGCACATGTCTGTCTCTGTGTCCAAATTCCCCCCTTTTATAAGAACAGCAGTCATATTTGATTAAGGCCCACACTAATGACTTCTTAATGGGATCATCTACAAAGACCCCCATTTTTAAATAAGGTCACACTCACCAGTATTGGGGGTTAGGACTTCAGCATCTTTGGGGAATATAATTCAACCCATAACAGAGAGGCTCAGCTAGGACTGCCCACCACCACATCTACAGATGACCGCTCCACATAGCATGAAGCTGGGTTTTCAGACGAAGCATCCCAAAAGCAAGTATTACAGATAGAGCTACTCGATCTTTCATGAACTAGCTTCGGAAGCTAGACTCTATTGGTAGAAGCAGTCATAAGCTTGCCCAGATTCAAGAGGAGGGACATGGACCTCATTCCAGAAGGAAGAGTCTCAGAGAGACTGCAGCCATTTAAAAAAAAACACTCCAAGTAGGGATTTTTACCATAGGGTTTAGGGACCCAGTAGGAAACCACAGATGGCTTTCAAAGGTCTGAGAAGCTGTGGAAGCTATGCAATGTGTTGTGTTAGCCTGAGTTCTTTTTTCTGTGGCATGGGTCCACAGTGCTCATTCTATGCTCAAAAGGGTCTATGACCTACAAAGTGATTAGAAAGTGCTGGAATATTGGGTCCATCTGCTGCTTCTATTCAGAAAAGGACACTCCTCCCTTTTTCTAACTCAGAGAAACTGTTTTCTATCTCTGGCTTGGCATCAGCACCAGCCTATCTCCTTCCCTGAGGCAGCTTCTGCCATCTGCCAAATGACGTTCCTCTGTGACCCTGGTGTCCTTGACACTATTCAGAAGCCTTAGAGGGAGGTCCACAGCAATCCCAGAATGCTCTGGCTCCTCTGTGCACAAGGATGGATTGTAAAGCAGCGTGTCTCCCACCCCCTGGACCCGGGAGGCTGTCCCATCCCCCAATGGCAGCACTAGGGAGCCAGTAGAGAGGTGGCTGTTTCTGTTTTTCCAACCTTGTTCATGACTCTGTGTTATTTGTGTCCCTGCCTATGTCCTCCACTAACTAACAAACTCCTTCGAGAGCAAGTACCTGTCTTACTTCTCTCTATATTAAAAAATACTTAGTACTGTGTTTTGTGTATGATAACGCTCAAAATGATTAGTAATTTAAAAACATCAGAACTGAGCTACAGAAAGTAGAACAGGTGCACAGGGCCTCTGATGCCAGCTTTGGGCATAAGGGTGCTGGTTATTCTTTTTAGGACACTGGGCCTCAAGGTCTCCCCATGCTTAGGAAGGTCTCATTTAGAGGAAGATGTCAGCTGTAAACAGCGGGTTTGGAAGGGGATATTTGGGGAGTGACACTTAGAGCTGGCTTGGTTCCTCATCCTAGTTCTGTCACCCACAATCTGCGGGACACTGGCCAAGACATTTCCATAGGGTAGAGTGGAACCTGGTGTGAACCGTGGCTCTCCTATGTAGGGGCCATGAGAAAGGCAGCTGGTGTACCAGGTCAATGGGTAAATGTCTGGCCCCTCAAGCCAGGCTACCTGGGTTGGTGTCCTTGCTCCTCCTCTGAGTGACCGTGATCTTGGGCATTAACAAACCTCTTGAAGCCTCAGCTGCCTCGTCTGTAAAATAGCAACATCATGAGCTCACCAGCCTCTACTGAGCAGCCCCCATGCCATAGGCGCTCTTCCAAAGGCTTTACATGTATTTGCCCCTTCGCTCCTCAGAACAAGCTAATACCCAGGTGGTATGATTACCCCATCTACCCATGGTGCAGCTGAAGCCCAGAGGGGGTAACCTGCTCATAGTCCCACCACTGTCAAAGGGCAGGGCTGGCGTTTGAACCAGGCAGTCCAGCTCTTCCTTTATCTACATTACCACACAGCTCCCTCTCATGAAGCACCAAGGAACTCAACAAGTGTTAGCTGTCCGTAATGACCATTCCGAGTCTCACATCCTTATCTTGAGGGTGGGAGGGGATGATACTCTCTAATTCACCAGTAGAGATGACACAGATAAAGCACCACCCTGTACCCACGAGACGGCGGTGCCTGCCTTTGCTGTCTCTGGTGCTGGCCATGTGGCAGGCGGATGGGCCGTGGTCCCAACAACACAGACTCGGGGGCCAGGACCTCTCATCAGGTGCTAAGTTGGATGGCTTGGTGTTTTCCAGCTTGAAGTGCTTTGCTCATGGCAGGTGCTCAAAAATATGGTTTATTACTTTCTCCAAGAATTAGAGAATTCCTCCCACTCTTGTAGAGGCTACTTTGGAAGAAGGTGTGAGAGAAAGGGTAGTGAAGTCCTGGGGCAGAAATAATATTGATTCCTCCCCTGATTTCTGTCCCTGCTCCAAGGAGACACTCACTCTTCATGCAATAGAGAAGCCTCCCAGAAACCTACTTAATGCCAATTTCTGTTTAATCTGTGCACAGATGTTGCTGCCCCTTATTAATGCATGACAGCTGTTGCCCTATTCTTATGTTGCCTGTGCAGACTAATACTGTCTGCTTTAGACTTCTGGCTGCGACAGGCTAGGGACCATGTCTATTTATTTACTGCCAGTGGCACGATGCCAAGTATCAGGCTCGAAAACATTTCTCGGCTGATGCAACAGCTGTTGCTTCTGTTGGAGGTAAAGTCTAGTCCTAGTTATTTACCACCTTGATTTCTCATGACTCATGGCAAGTCATCCATATACCATGACATTCTGGCCTTCTTACCTCTGTTTTTATTATTTGGTGGCCAGGCCTCTGTGCAGAAGGTGTGATTGTTAACATGGTGAAGAAAGGGGATCTGGTTCAAGGCAGACCTTGCTTAGCAGGGAGCCGCAGGAACCATTGTTAAATAAATACTTGCCATCGTCAGGCATCAGGTTGAGAGTTTTCCAAATGCAAAGTGAATGGAAGGACAGCTCTTGGAGCACCAGTGGTCTGCGGGAGGTGGGGCACTCAGGCTTCCAGGGACAACCACTAGATCAACAAGTGACAGCCCTGCCCTTTTACCCCTCACCTTTTTCACCCCTCCCTGCTGGAGGAGAAATGAGGGGTCTAATTGTGGGGTCAGCCATTGGTCCGTGGTTTTTAGTGTAGACTGAATAACAGCAATCTTAAAATATCAAGTCATAATCCCTGTAACTTGTAAGTGTTAACTTATTTAGGAAAGGGGTCTTTGCAGATATGATTAAGTTAAGGATTCTGAAGTAATTATAGAATTGTTGAATCAACGTGTTGTAGACCTGAAACTATTATAACGTTGTATGTGAATTATGCTTAAATAATAATAGTAATAATAATAATAATAATAATAATAATAATAATGGTAAAAGTTAAGGATTCTGAGACAAGGATATTAGTCAGCTTGGGCTGTCATAACAAAGCACCACATTCAAGTGGCTTAAGCAACAGAAATTTATTTCTCATAATTCTGGAGAATACAAGTCCCAAATCAAAGTGCTGTCAGGGTTGGCTTCTCCTGAGGTCTTTCTTCTTGGCTTGCAGACGCCCACCTTCTCCCTGTGTCCTCACGCGGACTTCCCTCCCTGTGTGTGGATCCCTGGTGTCTCTTCCTCCTCCATAAGGGCACAAGTCCTCTAGGATTAGGGCCCCACCCTTAAGACATCATTTAACCTTAATGACTCCTTTTTCAAGGCTTTATCTCCAGACATGGCCACATTAAGGATTAGAGCTTCAACAAAATAATTTCACAGGGGACACAATTCAGTCCGTAACAGGAGAGGATCCTGGATTTTCTAGGAGCACCTGAAATGCCTTGTCAAGATAGAAGCAGGGGGGATTTGAGGCAGACACAGAGGAGAAGGCACAAGAAGAGGAGGCAACAATGTGCCTGTGGAGGCTGGGATTGGGATGATGAGGCCACAGGTCAAGGAATGCCAGCAGCCACCAGGGGCTGGAAGAGGTGGAGATAGATCCTACACACTCTTTGGGGAGCACGGCCCTGCTGACACCTCGATACTGGACTCTGGCATCCAGAATTGTGAGAGAATATGTGTCTGTTGTTTTAACCTAGTTTTGTGACAGCAGCCCCAAGAAACGAGTACAGTTGGGCAGTGCTCTTCAAAGACTGAGACCTGGAGCTTTGGCATTTTGTCTTTTCTCTCTGACCCTGTCCAGGGCAAGGCAGCAATTCCTGATAAATGCTTCTACTCTGCAGACCAGAATTTTTCCTCATGTGAGCTGTCCCAAAGTCTAGACTGGGGAGTGGGAAGAGAAGTGGCAGGGCTGGGAGCATTCATAGGCCCTTCTGGTCACTTGCCGTGGCCACATTCTGCAACCCAACTTCATCAGGATAAAGCTCAAATTCTGGGCACCAAACTGTCTGATCCTATGTATTTCTCGATTGTTACTGAAGAGAGGGGTGTTTTTATGAATCCCCTTAAAAGCCCCAACAGAATGCATAGGAGATGGGTCTGTGGACTGGCTCCTTTGTAGACAGGAATGGCCTCCCAGGACCCCTGCCTGAAGAAAAGTAGGAGTGGAAATTAATTGTGCTCTGGCAGAAGACTGCCTGGATTCAGATGGGAGCTCTGACCTTTTATCTGTGCCACTGGGTGCAGATTCATTTTTCTCCCTACTCAATTCTCCCACCTGTAAAACAGGGACAAACAAGAGCCCTCTCTCTCATAGGTGTGAGCATTAAACAAATGAATTCATATAAAGCACTTCAGAGAGCTTAAGCACTAACTTCACAGCAAGCCTGCAATAGATGGGAGCTGTTATGCTCTAGAAAAATAGTCTAGAGAAATGGAAAAAAAGAAGTTTCTATCAGATGCAGATATAAATTCTTGTTCCCTAGATGCGCTTGGGTGAAACTAATCAGCATTTCAATATCTGGCCTGATACACTGCTGAAAGGACCAATAATGATTCAAGGCCTTAGGGAGGGAGGTGAGGAAAAAGGACATCACAGGGATCTGCAGGGGGAAGCCTGACTAAGAAGACTCATGCTTCTGCCATGAAGGGAAACAGTGCAGCATGGGCATTGGCAGCACAGTGAAGAGGGCTTTGCCAGCTCCATGTACACGTGTGTGAATTAATGTAACATTAAACTTACCAGTACAGCATCAGACAGGAGTCACATCCCATCTTTTCTGGTATTCAGAAGTTCTAGGAAAGAGGGGAGGATCATTTATTCATTAACTTAACACATATGTATCAAGTGCCTGCTGTGTGGTTTTTATCAATGCACTCTTCTAGCAGAACACATAGTACGTACTCCATGGGTGTTCATTAAATGAACAAATGAAATTATGAATAAGTGGGTGAATAAACTGCCCCAGCAAGTGAAGAGGTGTATCCCAGGTACACAAAAGATCTCAAGCCATAGCTCATATCATTAAAAAGGAGATAGATATAGGACATAAAAAAAAATGCATGCATAGCTCTGCTCTGCTCCCAGCACATGGTTTCCTGCTACAGGAAGTGCAGAGAGGGAGTAGTAAGGGCCAAGGTGTCCCTTCCTAGCAATGTCCCTCTTAGCCATGACAACATGCATTTTGCAGATAGATGATATGCATAGGAACAGATAACAGAAGCTTCAGGGTTATTCAACATCCCTTAACTTCTGTGCTTGCTCTCGCCTCCTCCAAGAGCAGCATCCAACCCAAAGCCCAAGAAACAATGCATGTGATGAGATGAGTACTGAGTGTTATACGCAACTAATGAATCAATGAACACTACATCAAAAACAAAACAAAACAAAAGAGACGACATCAAGAAGCAACAGGAGGAGATGCCGTCTGGGAAACCAATGAACATGACTTCCCGAGTGGAGGGCACTGTGAGCACATCTCAGGACCCCTCCCTTGGGCGTGCTATGGTCCTCATGACTGTGCCCTTCCTGTCATGATGCTGATGTGGCACTGTTTTGATGTAAGTAAAGGTAAGAAGTACCTTGACTAAAGTTGCTGTTGTCTTCTGAAGTCTGTTTGCAGCCTGTTTATTCCTCCAGGGACATTCTGAATTTGGTTCCAAGAATATATTTCCAGATTATAAAAAGATTTTCTTAAAAACGCTGGCCGAGAGGAACTGCCACAACAGCAAACAGCTGCACGGGGCTGGCAGAACCCTGGCCGTAAGCAAAATCTTGGGTTGTGGGCCAAGGTCCCAGGGGGAAAGAACTTCTGGGAGGGGAGAGCATTTTGTAGAGGAAGCACTAAGTAAATCCTTGTTCATGCAGTGCCAGTTTGACACAGAAGTCCATTACAGGGGATTGGAGTCAAGAGGAAGGCCCTAGAGGTTTCCATTAGGCTTGGATATTAAATGAGGGAATGGATATTAAATGAGAAGGGAATGGATATTAAATGAGAAGACTAGAGGTGGAGTAGAGAGAAGGGGCCAAGTGAAAAAGGAAAAAGAGTAAGGGGGGGAGGGCAGAAAGAGAGAATGAGTGGTAGAACAAGACAAGACAAAGTGACAAGAAGACAAGTTGGATCCTCCACTTCCCTCAATTTATTTATTTATTTATTTGAGAGAATGAGAGAGAGAGCATGAGCGAGGGGGGTGGAGGGACAAAGGGAGAGGGAGAAGCAGGCTCCCTTCTGAGCAGGGAGCTCAACATGGGGCTCAATCCCAGGACCCCAAGATCATGACCTGAGCCAAAGGCAGATGCTTAACCAACTAAGTCACCAGGTGCCCACCCTCAAACTTTTTAAAGCACAACATATGCACCTCCAAGAGGCAACTTTATCCTGAGGGATTGACTTCAAACACAAGGATGCTCATATTTGTTCAATGCTGTGCTTCTCTTACAAAATTATTGCTTATGACCAGGCAGAAAGAAACTTGGCTGATTACCACATGAGGATGGGATTGTTTGGGTTACCCCACGAGGAAGAGCAAGATCTTTTGCCATAGTAACAATAGTATTGACTCTGTGCCAGGCACTGTGCAAGGTTCTGGGGATGCACATGGCTGTGGATAAGACACAGTCTTTGACTTCGTGGAGGTTATAGGCTACAGCACATGACACACGTGAAAGGAACCATTAAGATTTGAAACAGAGAAGTGTCATGGTCATATTTGTATTTTACTAAGATCACTCCAGCTATGTGGTACAGAATGCATGACCAATGGGCAGAGATGGACACGGAGACACTGGTTGGGGTGAAAATAGCAGGTGGTTCAGGTGAGAGACAATGGTTGTATGGGAGAGAGTAGTGGGCGGAATTAAAAGATATTTGGGGTGGAACTGGCATGAATTGGGTATGGACTGGAGTTGAAGAGCTCAGGAGCAGTACTCATTATTTCAGACTTGATCAACTGGGTAGAAGGAGTACAATTTGCAGAAATACAAGATAAGTAGCCTGTTGGGGAAATGATGGGCTCTTTCAGATGTAGTGGAGGAAATAGTGCAATGGCTCACCTGACCTCTATTCTAAACTCCTTCTAGTGGCCCATTCTATACTACGGAGCCTTGACAGCCAAAACTACATTTCCCACACCCCCTTGCAATTAAAGCTTCAAACATGGTTTAGGTCCATTGATATAGTCATCAATATAGTATAGGGCAGCTATACTCATGTGAGTCTTGGATTCAAAATGGAGACAGCAGAGCCTGAAGCATCCAGCCTGCTGATGCGAATCACGCAGATGTAAGAGCCTCTAGCTCAAGTGATTCTGGCCATTGCTGCCTGACAGCTTCATCAGAACTAAGCCTATATTCGGGACAGCAGGTTTCCTGGCAAAGATAGCACTTCTCCTAGAGGGTTAATTCTGCAGTGTTATTCTGGGTGTCATTCCTGGACACCCTGCCCTGCACCCTTTCCAGTCTTTCCAAAAATTGTTAAGCATGCAATTCTCTGTAGAAGTCGCCTTCTGCTTAAAATGTGTAGAATGGCTCATGCTCTCAGCAAGTGAAACTTGACAGATATAAAGAAGTAAGTCTGAACCTGCAAGACAGCCAGATGTAAACACGTGGATGGCACTCCAATACAGGGGTCTGTGGTTTAGGAGAGAGGACTGGACTGGCTTTTGTGATCTGTTAGCATACGATTATAATGGATTTGTTCATCCAGGGAGATATTGCCAAGAAAGAGTTTGAAGGATGAGAAGAAAGGAGGGTCTAGGACAGAAACTTTGGAAATATCAGTTTTTAAGAGATGGGTAGAAATGTTAAGTTTGCCATTGGAGAAAGATGGCCTAAAGGCAGGAGGAAACCAGGAGGTATTGGTGTCCTAGGAGCCGGAGGTAGAAAGTGGGTCTACAAGAATGCGTCAACTTGCCAGATGCTGCCAGAAGGTCAAGCTGTCTAAGGGCCAAAAATGTTTATTGAATCTGGTCTTTGGTCATCTTGGCAAGATCAGTTTTGGCCCCAGTGTTGGGCATAGGGCTCAAATTAAACGGATTTAAGGATGAGGTAGAAAGAAGAAAAGAGATATCATGGCGGTAGGCAGTCTTCTAAAGAGGGGTGACCATCCTTAGAGGTGATGTAGAATCAAAGGAAGGGAGCTATTTTTTAAATTCTTAGTCAAGCTAAGCCACTCCCCCTGATGAAGCATTAGTGAGACATTACGTGAAATTGTATTACATATTTCACCCAAATGATGGATCTCTCGTGTTGGGGAAAGAAACACATGTTTGATGGTGATGAGATGAAGTTAGGAGAAAGTTGGAGGAGAGGGGATGCATATGTATTTTAATAGCCGTGACAATATAGGTGAGATGGGATCCTGATGGTGGGATGGTTTTACATAGAGGCAGGATGGGGCAGAGGGGGCAGATAGATCAGGATTTAGCTGTCATGGGCAGGAAGCCCAGGATGGAGGGTCTGATGATATTTACTCCTTGTGCAGTAATTGACAAAATTCTCTTCTAGTGTTTGTGGGCAGTGTGGATCAGAGATTTCAGGAGCGTGAAGTTTCTAACGGTCATCCTGTAGAACAGAAGAGCAAGCTCACTAGCTTGCCTTCAGTGTCAGGAGCCTGTTTGGGTTTAATGATGAGGAACTGACAGCAAGATCGATCCATCCGTGTGTGAGATTGTTCCCATCAGCATTCAGGGCTCTCCTCCTGGCAGAAAGCAGGTAGTCAGCTCTAGTCTTCCAGGGCTGGGGTGTTTTCAGGCAGATATGATGGAAGGACAATGGCAAGGAAACTAATGAGAGAATAAACCAGAGATTCTCCATGGAGGAAGGAGGTAACACACTGCCCTGGTGTCTGAAGCAAGTAGAGATATTTTTGGTTGTCACGATGATGAGGAACACTATTGGACTTTAGTGGGCAGGAGCCAAGGATGCTAAATGTCCTGCAATGTGTGGGAGGACACCCCAAAACAAATAATTGCCCTCCCATATTATCAATGCCCATGCTGATAAACCCAGAAACTGGGGGATCATGGGTTCTAACCAAGCCAAATAGATCAGGAGGTAGAGACAAGAGAGGGAAAGAAGGCTGGTCAAAGAATAAGAAGACTCGAGCAGAAGATCTGACCTAGTGGGGAGAGTCTGAGTGTTAAAGCCTGAGGATTAGAGGCTGTGCTCAGACAGTGGGGCATCCAAACCCCTGATTTCAGGGATGGGGCAGTTCCCAGTGAAGTGGCATAAAAAGTGCATCAGTTTGAGTTCCCTGAGAAGCAAATGCCAAGACGGAGAGTGATGTGCAGGAGATTTATTGGGGTAACACGGTGAAGGATGAACGGGAGGGAGCAGGGGAACGTGGAGAGAGTCTTCAGATCACAATGCAGGCTTGACATCTGGGAAAGGAGAGGAGGCAGGAAGGAGCACTGGGGGGAGATCCTTTAGAGAGCAGTCCCCCTCTTGAGAAAGTGTCGGCCCCACAGCAAGGACTGCCCATCAGTGGAGCACCAAAGAGGGCGGGAATGGAAGGGCTCTGAACCCCAGCAGCATCAGTCATGGGCTTGCCATGAATGCAGTCCATTTGAAGAAGCCTTAGATGGAGACTGTCCACCAACCAGCCTCCATCAGGAAGGGTCTCTTCAAGAGACACCCAAGCAATGCGTCTCCGGAGCTCCCCCACGGGGCTGGCTGATATCGTGTGGCAGCAGGACGGGGGTGCGGATATACACACTTGCTTTGTGTAATATTTTATTCCTAATGCTTTGGCAGCTTCACACTTTGATACAACAGTTTGCCAAATGAACTAATGATGAGTGTCAAGAAACTGAGAGAGGAGAGCACAAGGGTTAAGCCTCACTATAAGGGTTTCCTTCCAGCTCCAACACTTACTTAGTAATCTTAAGACAATTGTCATTCGATGGGGATGATCCTATTTTATGGGTCTCTGTGAGGATTCAGAGACATTTCAGGAAGAAGGTACAGCACAGTGTCTGGCAAATAGTATCCAATAAATGTCCACTATTAATAGTATGATGATTTCTTCCCATTATCCTTTGCAAGAAAATCTTTTACTGTAGCAACAAATAGAAACATGTTCAGATAGTTGGGCTGTGGGGACTTCTTTTACCTTCCTCTTTACACTTAGTGCTGCCAGAAAGTAATGAATCCATGTTTCTCTTGCTTTGTAAATCTTAGTACTTAGGACAATGTTCTAAATACAGTCATTAGAGCCATCATACAGACAGCATAAAGGCTAAGCGAGGGGACAGTCCCCTAAAAGACATAGTCATAGATTCAGCTAAGTGAGTTTTTGAATGAGGGGAGCAAGAACGTGTATCATGGCTGGAGAGGGGTGAATTTCACCAATCAGAGATAAATATCACCCTGGAGGAAAAAGCAGCTTGCTTTTCCTGGCGAACAAAGGCTGTGCTTGCGTGAATATCTCTAGAGGGACACGTTTGTCCATTAGACTGCTAATTAAAGGCTCCCAATAAACCAGGTCTCATTCTTCAGCTTAAGGAGCTGCCTGGATAGCGTCTGGCTCAGTGCCAAGTGTCTGCCTGGCACAAAGCTGAGCATGGAGTTGTCCCATCCCTGGGGCTAGGACCCAGGCTGGGCGTCCACAGACACCTGTCCGTGGGGTTCCCTCCTGCACAGGGTCTGACCAGAAACAAGCAGGTCCCCACGCTTCTTAAGCTTCATTATTCTCTTCTCCAAATATTGAAGCAGGCTTAAGAACAGGGCTGGGTCAACTGCCTGACTCCGGGAACCGTTGGGATCAACCCCATGCAGGTGAAAGTCTCGCAAGCCTAACGACAGCCGACACCAACTGTCCTCGGCTAGACTGCACGAGAGTCTCTTAGAATCGAAGTTCACAGGAGGAAACACCGATCAACTCCTCCTGCGTGAAATAGAGCCCGTGGTCGGCGCTTCACAAAGAGTTGGCTACTAATGGTCCGCTCACTGGGGCAAGGGAATACGACTACCTTAGTTTTGTAAAATGCTTTCCACTTTGCAAAGCACTTTCACCTGCACTGTATAATTTCCTTCTTACCGCCGGGTGTTGTTCCCTACCCAGATTAGGGATACTATTCATATAAAAAGCGAGGACCACCCCAGTAACTGCTGACTTTTATGAGCCACTTTCTATGTACCGGGCACTGTTTTAAGGGCACGACAAGCAGGGTGGTCAGTGGAAATAGGAAAGACAAAAGAAGTAAAAGATCCTGGGCTTGCTTCGTATATATTGCATTTTAAGTTCTAGCTACGGGGACCTCAGGGTGGCATTTTTACATAGTTCCTCGCTAAGAAAAAATTCTTGCTTTCTACAGCTAATGTCAATATTCTCTATCATTCTTCTATGGTTTTCAAGACTTTCCATGATGTAGGTCCTTTTTTATGCTATTCTGAATAAACCACATCATGGTCATTAATAATAGCAGTTGACATTTACGGGGCATGCCTTGTGCCTGGCTCTGCAGTACACGGTGTCTAGGCATTTCCTCATTTAATCCTCACAACTACCCCCACGCGGTGGGCAGAATTATGACCCTTGTTTACAGATTAGAAAATGGAGGCATAGCGAGGTCAAGTGACCTGCCCAAAGTCACTCGGTGGGTAAGTGGCAGGCTGGGAGTCTGATCCTGGTGGTGTGGCTCTCAATCCCCACCCTCGGCTGTGCGGCTGATGGAACGTGGCATTCCTCGCGGCCAAGCTTGGCACCAACTTGAGAAGCACGGGTCGGTGACCCAAAGTGAAACCTGTTTGCTCTAGAGAGACGTCAAGTGACGTTCCGAGGAAGCCATTCCTCGGTCAGCAATGTCCAAGGTCACTGCTGTTTTCCTTATAGCATTATGTTATTATGAGTGTAGCATCCCAAAGCGGACTATAGAAACATGTCAGAAGAGGCAGGGGTCAATGCTTTTTTTTTTTTTTTAAGCTTTTTGGGAGTTGGATATCCACTAATTAATTTTTTTTTTTTTTTACTCTCCTCCATAAAAATGCTTATTCTCTTATCCAGAGAGAAAGAGCCACCAGAAACCATAATCTGGTTGGCCCTCCTGCCCTGCCAGTTGGCCCACTCTTCTTTGGACATTAATGAATTAAACAGCTGGGGGCAGAGCTCGATTTTCCACATTCCACTCTCTGGGTGCTGACTGCCTGCCCTCTCGCTACCCCATATTCCCAGGGCTTGGCCTCGCTGGGGCAGCTCGCTTGGGGTGCGGTCAACCTTGTAGTGGGGCCAGGTCCTGCTCCTGTCCTTCATCTGGGTGCCCCCTCCTGTGCCTCTCACTCATCAGGAAGGGCAGGACCCTTTAATTCTGGACAATGGAATAAAACGTGACATCAAACACGTCGTGCACAGGACAACTGGGAAACGTCTTTCTTTCCAGGAGTGTATGAGATTTTTCTTACACTGAGGAAAAGCTGCACAGACTGAGGCCTCCTGGTTTGCTCCCATGCAAAGGAAATTATTGACTTGTAAAAGAACATTCCTGAATTATCCCTGAAAGAGCTTCATTTACCGTCTTGTGGGCTGCATATATCATCTTGCCTGCCCGATTGTCTCTGTAGTTCGTGTTTAGGTTTAAAAATGTTTTTATTAAATTAGATTAATATAATTATTAATAAAATTAATTAATTAATAATTAATTTTTATTAATTAATTAATTAATTAATTAAAATTAATTAATTAATCAATTTGGAGTTTATCTTTGTGTATGGTGTGAGAGAGTGGTCAAGTTTCATTCTTTTGCATGTAGCTGTCCAATTTTCCCAGCACCATTTATTGAAGAGACTGTCTTTTTTCCACTGGATGTTTTTTCCTGCTTTATCAAAGCTTAGTTGCCCAAAGAGCTGAGGGTCCATTTCTGGGTTCTCTATTCTGTTCCATTGGTCTATATGTCTGTTTTTGTGCCAGTACCATCCTGTCTTTGTGATCACAGCTTTGTAGTACAGCTCGAAATCTGGCATTGTGATGCCCCCAGCTTTGTTTTTCCTTTTCAACAGTTCCTTGGTGATTCGGGGCCTTTTCTGGTTCCACACAAACTTAAGGGCTGTTTGTTCCAGTTCTTTGAAAAATGTCATTGGTATTTTGATCTTGATAGCATTGAAAGTGTAGATTGCTCTGGGTAGCATAGACATTTTAACTATGTATATTCTTCCGATCCATGAGCATGGAATATTTTTCCATCTTTTGTGTCTTCTTCAATGTCTTTCAAGAATGATTTGTAGTTTCTAGAATATAGATCCTTTACATCTCTGGTTAAGTTAATTCTGAGATAACGTATGATTTTTGGTGCTATTGTAAATGGAATGGATTCCCTAATTTCTCTTTCTTCAGTCTCATTGTTCTTGTATAGAAGTGCAACTGATTTCTGAGCATTGATTTTATATCCCGCCACATTACTGAATTGCTCTATAACTTCTAGTAGTTTGGGGGTGGATTTACACCATACACAAAGATAAACTCCAAATGGATGAAAGACCTCGATGTGAGACAGGAATCCATCAAAATCCTAGAGGAGAACATAGGCAGCAACCTCTACGACATCAGCCACAACAACTTTTTTCATGACACATCTCCAAAGGCAAGAGAAACAAAAGAAAAAATGAACTTGTGGGACTTCATCAAGACAAAAATCTTCTGCACAGCAAGGAAACAGTCAAAAAAACTAAGAGGCAGCCCACGGAATGGGAGAAGATATTTGCAAATGACACTACAGATAAAAGACTGGTATCCAAGATCTACAAAGAACTTCTCAAACTCAATACACAAGAAACAAATAATCAAATCAAAAAATGGGCAGAAGATATGAACAGACACTTTTCCAATGAAGACATACAAATGGCTAACAGACACATGAAAAAATGTTCAACATCATTAGCCATCAGGGAAATTCAAATCAAAACCACATTGAGATACCACCTTACGCCAGTTAGAATGGCAAAAATTGACAAGGAAGGAGACAACAATTGTTGGAGAGGATGTGGAGAAAGGGAATCCCTCCTACGTTGTTGGTGGGAATGCAAGTTGGTACAGCCACTCTGGAAAACAGTGTGGAGGTCCCTCAAAAAGTTAAAAATTGAGCTACCCTATGATCCAGCCATTGCACTACTGGGTATTTACCCCAAAGATACAGACGTAGTGAAGAGAAGGGCCATATGCACCCCAATGTTCATAGCAGCATTGTCCACAATAGCTAAATTGTGGAAGGAGCCGAGATGCCCTTCAACAGATGACTGGATTAAGAAGTTGTGGTCCATATATACAATGGAATATTACTCAGCCATCAAAAAGAACGATTTCTCAACATTTGCTGCAACATGGACAGGACTGGAGGAGATAATGCTAAGCAAAATAAGTCAAGCAGAGAAAGACAATTATCATATGGTTTCACTCATTTATGGAACATAAGAACTAGGAAGATCGGTAGGAGAAGAAAGGGAAGAAGAAGGCGGGCAGTAAACAGAAGGGGGAATGAACCATGACAGACTATGGACTCTGGGAAACAAACTGAGGGCTTCAGAGGGGAGGGGGGTGGGGGAATGGGATAGGCTGGCGATGGGTATTAAGGAGGGCACATATTGCACGGTACACTGGGTGTTATACACAAGTAGTGAATCATGGAACTTTACATCAAAAACTAGGGATGTACTGTATGGTGACTAACATAATATAATAAAAATACTAAAAATAAAAAAATTAATTATTTAAGATTTTATTTATTTATTTGACACAGAGAGAGAGTACAAGCAGGAGGAGCAGCAGGGAGAAGGAGAAGCAGGCTCCCTGCTGAGCAGGGAGCCCAACATGGGGCTCTATCCCAGGACCTTGGGATCATGACCTGAGCCGAAGGCAGACTCTTAACTGACTGAGCCACCCAGGCGCCTCTAATAAATGTTTTTTTGAATCATAGTTTGTCACTTATTTTAAAAGCTTCATGGAAGTGGGAAGGGGTTTCCTTTATAAGAGAAAGCATCAACAAAGGCGACCTCCACTGTCCCTGCAAACAGAACTGAAATAGCTTGGCCAGACCCACTTCGGACCACTTTCGAAGTACTTAACAAGTTAGGCTGTAGGAACCTATTGGTTCATACTCCAAAAAGCGAAACATTTCCAGATGATCCTATGCAATGTGCTTGCTATAGACACAGCCTCCATGAGACTTGAAGTGTCACAATTGTATAAAGGAACCCTAGCAGATGACCCTCAAAACAAGAGTGTACACACACACACACACACACACACACACACACACACGCAACTAATACACCCTAACCCAATCAGAGCTCCAAAAAGCACCAAAACACTGCATTGCACACAAGTTTATTTAATCTAAAAACCAGCAGTTCTCAACCTTGGCTGGACATGACAATTCCTTGAGGGGCTTTTGAAATACTGCTGCCCAGGACCCACCCCTAGAGGCTCCAATTTAATAGTTCTGGGGTGGGGCAGGGTGACCAACTGTCCCTGTTTGCTAGGGGTGGAGGGGTCCCAGGATGTGGGACTTTCAGTGCTAAAAGGAAGGGCACCGCAGGGGTCCAGGACTAGTTGGTCACCCTGGGTAGAGATGGGTTCTCTTTGTAACTGTCCCTTGTGATTCCAATGTGATCGTGTTGAGAGTCACCGGTCTAAATCCTTAAACTCTAGTCCACAGGCTAGGACAGGTGACTTAAGACTTGAAAAAATACTGTTCTTTTGTAGAGGATTCTTTTTAAATACTACTACTACTCAAGAGGCCCTTTATAAATAAGAAGTCTGGCCAAATGGCACCCTTCCCTCCCCCTGGAGAGTCCCAAGGAAATCAACCCACCCAGGGAGCATCTTGCCTATGTTCGTCTCCCTGGGCTCAAATCCACACATTGAGCCCCTCTGAGTTGATTACTTTGTAATTTCGGAAGCCTCTGGGGGAGATGTTTGCCCAGGAGACCAGCATCCCAAACCCAGTCTCGGCATCAGTTCTAACCAGCAGGGGGCGCCAAGCCGGCCACATGTTCCTCTTCTTTTAGCTTCCCAGTCGGCTTTCAAATGACTGGTTTCCATCCAACAAGGCTTATAATAATGACTGGTTTATATCATCCATCTTCCTCCTGAGTAGCTGAGCTGAGAGTGAGAGAAGAGCATGTGTAGCCAGGAAACTGCTAGATGCACAGCGATTCTCAACCCTGGTAGCCTCTTCAATCACTTGGGAAACTTGTAAACATCTAGATGCCCAGGCCCATCCCCAGTGCAATTCAGTCAGAATCTCAGGGGGTTGGGACCCAGGCAGTAATTTCCGAAAGCTCCCACAAGTGACTGTCATGTGTTGCCGAGCGTGAGAACCACCACTTTGGAGCCCTGGTTCTCAAAGTGTGTTCCCTGGCCAGCTGTATCAGCTACACCAGGAACCCATTAGAAATGCAAATATTCAGGTCCCACACTGGATGTACTGATTCAGAAACTTTGGGGTTGGGTCCCAGCAGTTTTAAAGAGGCTTCTAGGTGATTCTCATGCATGATAAAGTTTGAGAACCAGTTTAGATGACAAGGTGGTGTTTTTAAAAAATCTGCTGAGGTGTTTAACTTGCTAACTGTTGCCTCTTATTTCCTGGTCTGCAGCAAAACCCAACTCCCCTTTTCAATGACTCTTAGTAATAAAGCAAGGAGCCCTGGCTCACCAGAGATGGAAAAAAAAAAAAAACAAAAAACAACCCACGGAAGACACACCTGGGGCCCTACTGTTATTTCTGGACTGGAAGCCAACAGAGCAAAAAAAAATTTATGAAGCAATGGAGGCAAATTATTTGGTCGCCTATAATTAAGACATCTGCTTTCATATTGTTTTATAAGGGGCAGATTTCTAGATTATACCTACTGTGTCTTCATCTTACAAGCTTGGAGCTGCCAGAAGAAAATTATGCCCCAAACAGGTTTAATTAGAGAGATACTGGGCTGGAGCTCCCCAGGGAAATCTTTGATATTACAGGATGGGGGTGTTTATGATGGAGCATTGAGGGCGGACAGCCTAAATTCGCTCTAAGCTAGCAAGGTCGAGGGAGTTGGGGGGGGGGGTGGAGAAGTGGGAAGGTGAAGAAAACAGGGTGGTCAGCAGTAATCTGACCCAAGAGAAAGGAAAGCAAAGATGACTTGTTCTCCAATCTGAGGAATTAGTGAGATTTCAGGATCTGAGATCTTTTGGCCCAAGAGTGACCCCAAGGCACAAATGAGTGGTGTTGAGCTGGGGAAGTCCGAAGGCCTGTCCTCTCCTGGTCTCCCACCCCTCTCTAATTTATAGACCCAAATCACTGGAGAAGACAGATGACTTTCTGTGTACATTGGTCAGTTCCTACAAGTTGGGTGTCCAGAATGTCATTTTTTTCTAAGTAAAAATCAAAAGAATACTAGATGGTGAATTAATGCTTATTCAGACACTTATTCAATTATTATGTATTTTAATTCTCATAAAAATACTAGTATCATGGACCCACATTCCAAATGAAAAACCGAGGGTCAGAGACACTAAGCAGACAACGTTCTCAGTAGTTAAATGACAGAGCAAAGATTCTAATCGAGGTCTGTCCAAACCCAAGAACTACATTTGCTTCCTTGGTCTAGAAAGAGGTAGACTGGGGCCTGGAGTGGTGTGGCCCCATGGCAGTTCCGCATCCAGCTACAGCACAAAACGGTGAGTCAGGAACTTCGCTCTGATAGAGAAACGCTGTTGAATTCTGTATGCTGTTTCTACACATCTTGTGACATCTTCTATCCTAGACTATGTTTTCAAGGATGTTTAATTTAACAGAAATAGAGGTCTCTTTGGGAAAGCGGGTAAATTTGTTTCCTGATCGGGATAAAAATGCGATATCTCCCTCCAGGGCAAAGTGTGGGCAAGTTTGCTAGTGGCCCCCCCTATAAGATTGAGGGTTTCAACTGAGCTTCCCTAGCTCTAACACAGATCCGCGGTGTGCACACTCTCCATCTGCCTAGGCCTGCCTCCACACCGAGACTTGGGGGACAAGGAGAATTGGTATGGCTCTGAGTAGTAAAGTCCTTTATCTCTGACCCAGGAGTCTCCTGTCTTCTGCCAGCGTCTAGGAAACCGTGGCAGGTGAACTCGTTAGCGTGCAAGCAGGGTAAAACCTCAGAGCTTGGACAGGCCTTGGCTTGGACTCCTACACCTCAGTAGATAGAGGTGGTAGTTCATTGTACTCCTTTCCACTCCCTCAGTGCTGAGCCAGTGCAGTCATCTGACTAGAGTTTACTCTTCAGAGCCTCCCACTATTCTCACGCTTTCACTCCCCCCACCCCCACTGTGATTACTGAATCTGAGCAGTGACTAGAATTGACAGGTGGGAATTAGGAAGACAGATCTCAGATGTTGACTTCAGAGAGACCCGAGGCTCACATGTGTACCAAATTGAAACTTCACTGTCACTGAATCGCAGAGTGAAAGTGACTTCAGTTGTTTAGGTCACTTTCCACTCAATGTGGCAAACTTGTTTGCAACCTCTTGTCATCCACCAGATGGAAGCTCATACCTAGAAAGGGAAGTGAAAGTGACATAATATCCACCTGCTTACGATTTCTTCTCTCTCTTTCCAGTCTCGTCCCCTGAAGACACATAGACTAAGACACTACCCCATTCCCACTCCCCCATGTCCCCTCATTCCAGGTACACATTTTCCTATCCATCCACACTCCTTCTTGAACACCATGATCAGACCCCTTATGATTCTACTCATTCTCCTCTGAATATGCCCCTTTTCGTCCATCTCTTTGTCTAGATCCTTAAAGGAAAATTATTTGGTCTTGGAAGAGGTAATGCCTGCACACATCAAGAGATACAAATATGTTCTCTTCCTTCAGCCCCCAGCCACCTGCTCCCCTCCTCCAACCACTCTTATTAGTTTCCTATGCTTTCTTCTAAAGATATTCTCTATAGATTCAATGTTCGTTGAATGGGCTGGACACATAGGGTACAACCAGAAAATAGCCTTAATTTTTTTCCCCATTACTATCTTTAAACACATTGAGCAGAAGTTTGTCTTCTCACTTCTTGCTAGCATATCAGCCCAAATTCTCTAGGCATTAAAAGGCCTGTTCAAGGTGCACTTGGGTGGTTCAGTCAGTTAAGCATCTGACTCTGGATTTTGGCACAGGTCATGATTTCAGGGTCATGAGATCAAGCCCCGTATCGGGCTCTAAGCTCAGCATGGAATCTGCTTGAGATTCTCTCTCTACTTCTCCCTCTGCCCCTCGCCCTGCTTGGGTGCACACTCTCTTTCTCTCCCTCAAAGTAAATAAATAAAATCTTTTTTTAAAAAGACCTATTCAAGTGTAAGATTGAAGATTCAGTCTTACATTGAATATAATGCTCCTCTCTTCCTTCCAGCTCAGACTGTACCTTTCGATGAGAGGCCAGTGTCAGGGGAGTGGGGTATGGTTGTTACTTCCCGATGCCTCCATTTCCTCTCTCTGTTGCTTTCGGTTCCTCCGGATTGGGGTGGAGGAGGAGCGATTAGGGTGGGCAGAATTTGCCTCCATGAGCCCTGTGCTGTTGGTCATCGATATCCTCTGTGACCAAGGGCTATGCATCTATGTAGTCTCATAGGAGAGCACATAGTAGGTGCTCAACAAGTATTAAATGAATGAATACATTTGTAAGCAGATAAATTAACTCAGCAAGATGTATTGAGATTGACAGAAGATTGCAATAAAGGACCAAAACTATGCATGTACAGCTCTGCTCACCGCAGCAAGGTCTAGGGAGGAAAAATGATTAACATTGTGTTCAAGCTATCACTCTACACCAAAAATGACCTTTTAGAAAACGTAATATCCAGACTGTGTTAGCATAACACCAGTGTAGAGGATAGTGGAGCCCTGTATTAATACTCCTTATTTTGAAATTTATAGTTTTCAGGCAGGTTCTCTCTTTTTGCACATAAAAAGACATTTTTTAGCTCAAAGCCATACTTTATGTTTATTCTTACTAAATTTATCTTTTTAGTTTTGACCTATTGTTTCCCTCTCTTGAGATCCCTTTGATACTTATCTATTATGCCATATATAATTGCTCCTCCAAAATTTTTCATCCAGAAATGTAAGGTCATCCACAAGTTTATTAAGTAAATTAAGAAAAATATTGACCAAATATGAAGGCATTAGAAATCTTCCTCTAGGTTGACATATATCCACTTTTCAAAATAATAGCACTCTTTACTTTCAGTATCAGTTAAGATTAAGTTCACTCTCCAGAACTGTGGCTGGAGGACTCTATGGCAACCCAAAGGCAGACCCCTGGGTCAGGTAGGATACAGGCAAGTTCACCCTGCAGCTGGTGGATTTTGTCCTGAGGTCTTCCTGCCTCTCTGCGTTCCAACCAGATGTTCTTTCAAGACATCTGAGATGCCCTTTACTCTGGACGCAGAAGAAACAGCCTAAATTTTTATTCACCTAAGGTGTTCATCTTTTCCACCCTTTTAAATCCCAAGGGTTGAAGAGAAAGGACCTTTCATGGCAGAGATCCACACCACCCACACCAGATGGGAGAGTTTTGGTGTGCGGGTGGGTCCTCCCACATGTCTCCCGCATGACCGACTGTTAACTGCCCAATCCTCTTGTGGCTTTGCTAACTCACAAAACCCCTAAACTCCTAAAGCCATGTAATCTGCCTGACACCTTTACTGGGGCAACAGTTGTGACAAGACAGAGGAGGGCATGGTAGTCCTGTTCTATCGCTCACATACACCTTGACCCTTCAAAGTGTCAGCCACTCTCAGGATCAGGGCCAGCACCCCTCCCTCGCCAGATTTTCATCACTGACGCACATAAATCTGTGACCGTGCCAGCATCTCAATGCTTTTCAGGTCCTCTGGGGCCCTGAGGGCACCTCTGAGCACCAGACCCTTGCTCAACCGGTAGGACTGGACTAGAATGGTAGGTAAGGTTTCTCACGAGTGTTTTTTTTTTTATAATAATATTTTTTTGTTATATTATGTTAGTCACCATACAGTACATCCTTGGTTTTTGATGTAAAGTTCGATGATTCATTAGTTGCATATAACACCCAGTGTACCATGCAATACGTGCCCTCCTTACTACCCATCACCGGCCTATCGCATTCCCCAAACCCCTCCCCTCTGAAGTCCTCAGTTTGTTTCTCAGAGTCCACAGTCTCTCATGGTTCATTCCCCCTTCTGATTACCCCCCTTCCTTTATCCTTTTCTTCTCCTACCGATCTTCCTAGTTCTTATGTTCCATAGATGAGAGAAACCATATGATAATTGTCTTTCTCTGCTTGACTTATTTCGCTTAGCATTATTTCCTCCAGTGCCGTCCATGTTGCAGCAAATGTTGAGAAATCGTTCTTTTTGATAGCTGAGTAATATTCCATTGTATATATGGACCACAGCTTCTTAATCCAGTCATCTGTTGAAGGGCATCTCGGCTCCTTCCACAATTTAGCTATTGTGAACAATGCTGCTATGAACATTGGGGTGCATATGGCCCTTCTCTTCACTACGTCTGTATCTTTGGGCTAAATACCCAGTGGTGCAATGTCTGGATCATAGGGTAGCTCAATTTTTAACTTTTTGAGGGACCTCCACACTGCTTTCCAGAGTGGCTGTACCAACTTGCATTCCCACCAACAACGTAGGAGGGATCCCCTTTCTCCACATCCTCTCCAACATTTGTTGTCTCCTGCCTTGTCAATTTTTGCCATTCTAACTGGCGTAAGGTGGTATCTCAATGTGGTTTTGATTTGAATTTCCCTGATGGCTAATGATTTTGAACATTTTTTCATGTGTCTGTTAGCCATTTGTATGTCTTCATTGGAAAAGTGTCTATTCATATCTTCTGCCCTTTTTATGATTTGTTTATTTGTTTCTTGTGTATTGAGTTTGAGAAGTTCTTTGTAGATCTTGGATACCAGTCTTTTATCTGTAGTGTCATTTGCAAATATCTTCTCCCATTCCGTGGGCTGCCTCTTAGTTTTTTTGACTGTTTCCTTGGCTGTGCAGAAGCTTTTTATCTTGATGAAGTCCCACAAGTTCATTTTTTTCTTTTGTTTATCTTGCCTTTGGAGATGTGTCATGAAGAAGGTTGCTTTGGCCGATGTCATAGAGGTTGCTGCCTATGTTCTCCTCTAGGATTTTGATGGATTCCTGTCTCACATCGAGGTCTTTCATCCATTTGGAGTTTATCTTTGTGTATGGTGTGAGAGAGTGGTCAAGTTTCATTCTTTTGCATGTAGCTGTCCAATTTCGCGAGTGCTTATTGCTGCTGGCTCAAAATTGATCTCAGTGGTTTTCCTTAGGAAAAAATCCTGGGAAACTAAGGGAAAGGGGAGGAGGGGAGGAGAACGCCAAAGAGCAGGAGGGTTGAGTTGGTCAGAATACGGTCACTCTGGACTTTTCCTCTTGGCACCTCAGCTCAACAGCCAGGAAATTCGTTCCTCATGAACCACAGGGGGAGCAAGTTTGACTCTTCCCTGAGATCCAGGAATCAGTGTGTGGGGGGGGGTATGCTAGCTATGTTGCAAACGAATCTGCTAAAATTTCTAAGAACTAGCGAAGTTGCTAGAATTGAGGACAGCCGATTATTGCAGAGCCGCTCATGCACTAACGTACGTGCCAATCGCACAGAGATCTTGTTAAAATGCAGAGTCTGGTTCAGTGAGGCTGGTTGGATTAGGACCCAATGTTCTGCATTTCCAGCAAGCTTCCGGGGGACACCGAAGCTGCCAGTCCGTGAACGACACCATGAGTAGCAAGGACACAACTGAGCAAGCTGTAATCATCGGAGCGTCTGTGATAGACCGAATGTATCCCACCCCCACCCCCCAACATGTTGAAGCTTTAACGCCTTAGAGGTGGGGCCCCTATAGGAGTAACTAAGGTTAAATGAGTCATAAGGGGGGGACCCTGATTCAATAGAATTCATGTTTTCACAAGAAGAGACACCGAGAGGGACAAGGGACGCCTGGGTGGCTCAGTCAGTTAAGCGTTGCCTCTTCATTTCAGCTCAGGTCTCAGCTTTGTGAGTTTGGAGCCCCGTGTCCAGCTCCTTGACCACTGTGCAGTCTGCCTGGGATCCTCCTTCTCCCTCTATCCCTCCCCCTGCTTGCTCTGTCTCTAAATAAAAAAAGAGAGAGAGAGAGAGAGAGAGAGAAAGAGAGAGAGACATAGAGAGCTCCCCCCAGTCCCACCCTTGCCCCCAGCATGAGCACAAAGGAAGGGCCATTTGAGGTGTAAAGGAAAAACTCAATTTGCCACCAGATCTCCTTTATTTTTTTTAAGATTTTATTTATTTATTGGAGAGAGAGAGAGAGCACAAGCAGGGGGAGCAGCAGAGAGAAAGAAAGAGAGGAACAGGCTCCCTGCTGAGTAGGGAGCCCAATGTGGGGCTCGATCCCAGGATCCTGGAATCATGACCTGAGCCAAAGGCAGATGCTTAACTGACTGAGCCACCCAGGTGCCCCAGATCTCCTTTACTTTTATATAGAATGCTCACACAGTGTTCTGGTCACCAAATACGTGAATGTGTGGAGGTTTTTCTCCACACCAAGCAATTCCTTGCAATACCAGCTGGGAATCCTACAGTGTAACCAACTCTGATGCTCTTCCTAGACAGCGTCAGATCCCACAGCTTACGGGCACCGTCCCATCAGATCGTCTCCGTCCTACTTCCAATGCCAATCGAGAGTAGTAGGTCCCCAGACTGCCCATAACTTCTGTTCCATTTGGCTACAAATTGGAGGTTCCTATGACCCCCCCCTCCTCAGTTTTAATTAATTTGTTAAAGAGTCTCACAAGAACGCAGGGAAACACTGAACTTATTTTACCGGTTTATTAAAGGATATGATAAAGGACACCGATGAAAAGCCAGCTGAAGAGATACAAAGGACAAGGTCTGGGAAGGACCCGAGCACAGGAGTTTCAGTCCCCATAGGGTTGGGGTGTGTCACCTTCCGGTTCATCCTCCTGAAAGCTCTCTAAACCCCGTACCATTGAGTTTTTTTCCCCGAGGCTTCCTCATGTAGACATGATCAATTATTAACTTCACCTCCATCCCCTCTCCCCTCTCTGGAGGATGAAGTGTGTGGTGGAAAATTCCAAGCTTCTTTTTTTTTTTTTTTTAAAGATTTTATTTATTTATTCGACAGAGATAGAGACAGCCAGTGAGAGAGGGAACACAAGCAGGGGGAGTGGGAGAGGAAGAAGCAGGCTCATAGCAGAAGAGCCTGACGTGGGGCTCGATCCCAGATCGCCGGGATCACGCCCTGAGCCGAAGGCAGACGCTTAACCGCTGTGCCACCCAGGCGCCCCGAAAATTCCAAGCTTCTAATCATGGCCTAGTCTTTCTGTTGGCCAGCCCCCAATAAGCTGCCATCCAGGACCCCCCCCTCCCAGGGTCACCTCAGTCGAACAGAACATGCTTCAGTGCTCTTATCATTCAGGGAATTACAAGGGTTTTAAGAGTCCTGTGTCAAAAACTATGATCACAGACAAATATTAAACAAAAGATGTTCCTAGTATTGTCATCACTTAGGTATTTACAAGGGTTTCAGAAACTCTGTACCAGGACCTGAGGGCAGAGACCAATGTATGTTTTCTATGACCTCACATGAAGACACAGAAAGAAGGAAGTCATCTATAGTCAGGGAGAGAGCTCTTGCCAGAAACTGAACATGATGGCCCCTTGATTTTGGACTTCCCTCTTCCCTGACTGCGATGAAATAAGTATCTGCCATATAACCCACCCAGCCCGTGGTATTTCATCATGGCGGCCTGAGCAGACGAATATCGCCACTGTGGTGCCCACCTCAGATGTTCTGGGCTTATAACATTCAGGAGTTCTGGGGAATCAAAGATTCCTGTGCTTTACGACATGACAAGGGACAATGTCTAAGCCCAGATGGGCTGGCCGCTCCCTGCACTTTCTCACACTGTTATGCACCAATTCACTCTTTCATTAAGCCGGTGGATCTCAACCTTGGCTGCACATTAGAATAATCTGACAGCTTTAAAAAATCCCCAGGCCTGAGTCCCACCCCACGGACTCTGGTGTACAGCCTGGGCAGCAGGATTTTTTTTTTTAAAGGTTCCACAGTGATTCTAAGGTTGAGAGGCATTGCTCCAAGTGAGCAATCTGGAGCAAGGAAGGGGTTACGGTCAGCTGGTACTGCCTGCTGGGGAGAAGAGTGCGGCTGTCTCCGTGTAGGTGTGGGCGTGAGAAGGCTGGTGTGGTGGCAGAGCAGGGAACAAAGACCATCACCCCAGAGTCCCACAAAGGAACAGGAAGTGGTCAGGTTCATTTTCTGCAAACGTTCTGACCCGCTCCAGAAATCCTGTCTCCTTTGTGACAAAAGGTTAAAGAAGCTTCAGAGCCAGGGTGTGGAATGTGTCCCTTCAGTTAGTGAGAAGTAAGGCTCTGCTGGATAATTCCAGACCTGGACAATTAAAGAAGACTCCCCACATGGTTGGTGCTAGCCTCCTGGCCAATGCAAATCTCTTCTGCGTTCTTCTGACATAAGACCCCCTTTCCCGCTGAAAGTGCCTAGTTGTGGTTACTATTCCGGTAGACTGCGTCCCACCAGGGGTAGGGCTGTCTCTTCTACTTCTTAAAACTAGCTGAGTTCCCTCTCCTACCGTGTGTCACCAGAGTCATGCGGTCCTCACAGAGCATGTTTAAATTGGGACAGCAAAGGAAAGGCAACAACAAAAGGACGATGTCCTCTTTCTTCGTTTATTTGTTCGTTTGTATTTACACGTACCCATGTGCAACCACAATGCTCCTACCAGTGAGTCACGTTGCCTACGCTTCAGTGATCTCTGGAACGGGGTCAAGTGTTCTGTAACTGGGCTCCATTTTCTTTTTTTTTTTTTTTTTTAAAGATTTTATTTATTTATTTGACAGAGATAGAGACAGCCAGCAAGAGAGGGAACACAAGCAAGGGGAGTGGGAGAGGAAGAAGCAGGCTCATAGCGGAGGAGCCTGATGTGGGGCTCGATCCCATAACGCCGGGATCACGCCCTGAGCCGAAGGCAGACGCTTAACCGCTGTGCCACCCAGGCGCCCCTGGGCTCCATTTTCTATCCACAACTCAGGAACAAGAGAATTCCAACACCCATCTGCTGACTTGTGGCGTTCCCCGATCCCACTCGGCAATCTTCAATGCACCATGCCTCGGTTTACTGCTCTGGGTGAAATGGTGTATCCACATAGTAGACGTGTCTATGGGTTGGACTTGAGATTCCACAGATGCAAACATCTCTCATCCAGAGGCGATTTGCCTTCTACGTGGCGGGAACAGGAAATTGCTTATCCAGCACCTGAAGGCTTTAGGGAAGGGTCTGTTCCATGCTTCTCCCCTCGCTTCTGCTGATATATGGGCGATCTTTGGGGTTTCTTGGTTAATCGACAGATCGCCCTGGTCTGTGCTTTCATGTTCACGTGGCATTCTTCCCATGTGTGTGTTTCTATGTCCAAGTTCCCCTTTTTATACGCCAGCTAATGGATGAAGGGCCCATTTTACATCAATCTGACCTCATCTTGGCTTAACTAAGTATCTTTCATGACCCTATTTCCAAATATTCTGAGGTACAAATGGTAAGGCCTTCAACATTTGAATTTTGAGGGCAGGAAGGCACACAATCTAACCTATAACAGGGTTCCCCTATAACCATTTTCTGTTCAGGCTCTAGTTTTTGCTTCAGAAATACCAGATTTTCTGCCATGCTCTGTGGTAGAAATATTATAAGTACCACCCTTTGATTACTTTCTCTAAGCGCTGGTAGTCCAGTCCTGTGCTTCACTGGGCTTCCTTTGCCTCTTTTGAGCATGTCCTTAATCACCTACCAGAATGTAATTGTTGAAAAGGCACCCAAGTCTGTCTCACTAGTCTATGTCCCTAAGTTATTGCTGTCTACATATTTGAGATTTCTCCCACTTGACATGTCTTTCTGCATCCGACACTCCTCAACCTACCCTCTTCCCTGATATCCCTGTAGAGTGGTCCTCCACCTTGACTGCCTATGGAACCACCTATCTGCAAAGGTTTTGCAACTCCTGTGGCCCAGGCCGTGCCCAGCTTCCCAGGGGATCCAATGTGTACCTGAGTTGACAGCCACCACTGTGTCCCACTCTCCCATGGGTGTAGAGTGGGTTACAGGTAGTTCCTACCTATCCCACTAACTACAATTCTGATTATACTCCTACTTTAGAAAACTAGGTAATTTTGCATTTCAAAAAAAAAATTTTTTTAAAGATTTTATTTATTTGGGAGAGAGAGAGTGCATAAGCTGGGGGGGGTGTCGAGTGGGTTACAGGTAGTTCCTACCTATCCCACTAACTACAATTCTGATTATACTCCTACTTTAGAAAACTAGGTAATTTTGCATTTCAAAAAAAATTTTTTTTAAAGATTTTATTTATTTGGGAGAGAGAGAGTGCATAAGCTGAGGGGGGGGGGGGCGGCGGGCAGAGGCAGAGGGACAAGCAGACTCCTGCCTGAGCAGGGAGCCCAAGGCCGGGATCAATCCCAGGACCTTGAGATCATGACCTGAGTCAAAGGCAGACGCTTAACCGACTGAGCCACCCAGGAGCCCCCGCATTTCAAAACTTTTAGTAAGTTTTTCCATATCTTTTCCTTTGCTCTTAGCAAACAGTTTTATCTCACAGCTACTCAAGAACAGAAGGCAGAGGAGAGCGGCCTCGATAAAAGGTTGTTTGCTCCCACAAGTGATATTGAGAAATATGTAACAAGCAAGGGCTCCTGACCAATCAGATCACTGGCAGAGGTAAACAGCCAAGGGCTCACTGAACAAGTATTAGCCCTGTTTATGCTTCTCCCTCTATTTACCAGAGACCCAAAAACTGGAGCTGTGGAGGGAAAAGCAAGAAG
The DNA here is from genome assembly GCF_024610735.1 of Ursus americanus. NCBI lineage: Eukaryota > Metazoa > Chordata > Mammalia > Carnivora > Ursidae > Ursus > Ursus americanus. Next base: position 19,449,913 of record NC_142158.1, read on the forward strand.
CCTCATCATTCTTACTGTTCCTGGCTTGGTTAGAGTCATGGGACACTGAGGCCCCCAACAGATGAATCCACAGGTCCCCAGAGCTGTCCTGCTCCCTGAGCGGAGGGGGACAACAGGTATGACCCCAGAACTTTGAGTTCCACTTTCAATTAATTTACTTAAGATTTTATCCCCCCAAAATTATGATTCATACCCTTCTGATGCTTTTCTGAGATTGTTGCCTCTGGAAAACATATCCCAGGCTCACCTTCACTCTAACAGAACCAAGGCTGGATTCAGAGATTTACTCCGTTCCCTTCTCCAGCATGGCACGTGAATCAAGAAGTTCAGAGTCCAGATATTTTATTTTTCTAACCTGGACCCTGGGAAGTGAAAGACAGACCTGCCCAAGTTTATCTTCCTTCATTGCTGGTCAATTGCTTTGACCTCTTGACGTTGCATCTGGCCAAGAAGTCCCCCTTGGGCAGCTACAACATTGCTCCATTGAGCAAATGTTGATTTAACCTTTTGGGTTTCCTGACACTATTATGAAGTTCATTCCACCCACGACCGAGTTGTGAAAAGAGGGAGAACCTTGTTTTTGTTTACTGCTTGCTGTTCCGAGTATTTATAGGAAATTGCAATATTACTGTTCCACACAAATCAATCGCTGTATTGCCACTTTCACAAGCTGGAAATGGAGAAAAGATTCTTGGTTTTAGAAAGATAATTCTAATGCCCTATTGTCGCTTTTCAATTTCCTGTTTCATGCTTAAGAAGATTTTTTTTAATCATCCATTAATTTTGCTACAAAATATTATTTACATTAAATAACAAAGACGAATAATTAATTCGGTCTACATAGTGCCTTTCCTCTCCTGATCTCAAACGATTCTTAAAGTAAATCACATATACGCACAGATTGGTTTTTTTTCTCATTTTCTTTTTCCTGCCAGTCTTTTAAAAAATTTTTGATAAAATAAAAACATACATCTAACACGAACTATCCTTAAAGCCTTAAAGTCCAGAACAGAATATGATAACACAATAAAGAAACACTGTTCAGTCCTAATACACACATCTTCCTTTTAAAAAATTAGTTTCTGGGGCACCTGAGTACCCAGCTCAGTTGGTTGGACATCTGACTCTTCTTTTTTTTTTTTTTTTTTAAAGATTTTATTTATTTAGTTGACAGAGAGAGAGACAGCCAGCGACAGAGGGAACACAAGCAGGGGGAGTGGGAGAGGAAGAAGCAGGCTCATAGCAGAGGAGCCTGATGTGGGGCTCGATCCCGTAACGCCGGGATCACGCCCTGAGCCGAAGGCAGACGCTCAACCGTTGTGCCACCCAGGCGCCCCAGGACATCTGACTCTTGATTTCAGCTCAGGTCATGAGATTGGGCTCCCACATCAGTCTCTGTCCTGGGCGTGGAGCTTGCTTGGGATTCTCTCTCTCCCTCTGCCCTTCCCACTCCCCCGCCTCTAAAAAAAAAGAAAAGAAAAAATTAAAGTGGTTTCCATTGTGATCTGTGTAATTTCTTTCCTCTACTTCCAATATTTCTGCTGCTAGAATAGAACTGCTGACTGAAGTTAATTCTGTTACATGTTATTATCCGAAAGTTTTCTTTTTGTAGTTTCTAATTTGGTTTCATTTGGAGAAAGAACATTCTCTGTAGATAGAACGACAATGAAAGAACATATTTTACTAAAACTTGTATACATGACACTCTGTTTTATAATAAATGTTTCAGCAAATTCCCAGATATTTGTAAGCTTTTTACTATCGCTTGTTAATGAGTTTACGCAAAGCAGTAATACTTTGGTAAGTGATTCATTATTCACTTGAATTTTGGGGGTCTTCTGAGTGTTTGTCATAATGAATCTTTTAAATAACGATTTTATTAAAGACAAATTCAACTGAAGAAAAGTTTTGCCTACTGTGAGTGGCATACTGCAATATTGCCACGATAGTGACTTGATGGGGATTTGCTTTTCTGATTGCTTTTTAAATTAGGAAAGTAATATTTGCTGAGGTTTTTTTGGGAGTTTCAAGTGGCTCCCCAGGCACTCTCTTTTATTAAAGTTTTTTTTAAAGTGTCTTTTAAAATATAACACATACACAAAAATGCACAGATCACAAGTGTACAACTCACTGAATTATACCAAAGAGAACGCCTCGGTGAACAACAGTGTTTTTGGAACTGTTCTTATTTTTAATTTTTAAAATTTTTTTATTATTAGATAAACACAGATTTTTGTATTTATTTTCAAATCCATGTTGACTTAATTTTTCTCTTCTACTAGCCAAGCCTTCTTCTTTTCTGTCTGGCCTTCTGAGAGCTATCCTTTACTTTTATTAACTATGCCCCTGGCCTGGTCTTTGACTCCTTCCATTCCATTATTTAAAAATTCTGATAATGATTTGAAATTTCCAATCGTTCTTTCTTGTTCCCTAATCGATCCCCTTTGCCCCGCACAGCAGCCAGTACTTGCTTTAAGGATGCCATAGCCGGGGCGCCTGGGTAGCGCAGTCGTTAAAGTGTCTGCCTTCGGCTCAGGGCGTGATCCCAGCGTTATGGGATCGAGTCCCACATCGGGCTCCTCCGCTATGAGCCTGCTTCTTCCTCTCCCACTCCCCCTGCTTGTGTTCCCTCTCTCGCTGGCTGTCTCTGTCACATAAATAAATAAAATCTTTAAAAAAAAAAAAAAGATGCCATAGCCAGCAAAATTGCTCCGAGGATAATAAGCAATCTCGGGTGATGTTTTTGGGTCTGTTTCCTCCGAGGCCACTCTGTGTTCATGATAATCTTTATTTTGCCTCTTGTTTATTGTCTTCAAATGCCTGGTGATCCTTTGTTGACTATTCATATGTGAGCAAAGAAGTCTGTAGATTAATACAGGTCGATGGAGTGGATATCACTAATATGCTCACTTAAAGGCGATTTTCTGAATCAGAACGCGGATTATAACTCCGTGTGAGCCGGCGGGTTCACCATAGGCCAACTTCCATTTAGCAGGTAAGTCTGTATATGGAGCGGGGAGGGAGGGCGTGGGAGTCCTGGCCGTTCCGTGGTTTGTCTGGGGTGAGCTCACCCACCCGATCACTGCCCTGCATCCACGTTCATTCTTCTTACCCGCTGGCTGCAAGCTTGGAGTCTGTCTAGGTGACGGTCTTGGTCGAATCTTTTCACTCGTATGTTTCGGCTTGAGTAGCACTCTGTTTGGGTACATTGATATGGTCCTGTCGGCTTTCTGGCTCCCAGACATTTAACCAATTCACCACAATTTCTGCTGATGACCTCTTCGTTTTCAGCATTCTAATGGACGTATTCATTCCTTATATATCTTTGTCGACCTCTCAATAGGGACTTGGGAGGAAGGGTAGGCAAATACACTTGCTCTGCCCGCCTTGCACTTACAGGCCTCCAAAATATTTTATTCAGTCAGGGGCGCCTGGGTGGCTCAGTCGTTAAGCATCTGCCTTCGGCTCAGGGTGTGATCCTGGCGTTCTGGGATCGAGCCCCACATCAGGCTCCTCCGCTGGGAGCCTGCTTCTCCCTCTCCCACTTCCCCTGCTTGTGTTCCCGCTCTCTCTGGCTGTCTCTCTCTCTGTCAAATAAATAAATAAAATCTTTTAAAAAATTTTTTTATTCAGTCAATCAAGCATTTCTACATGTCACTAAAACAGAAAGAAAGGATAGGATTATGGTAATGTTTCTAATGGAAAAACTGCCAGTCCAAAATATCAGAAGAATTATCCATTTCACCTTCCTAACAATGAGAATAGCATAGTTATAAAACACTTGGTCTCTGAGTCAGATGACCTAGGGTAGACTCTTGGCTACTGCACTTATGAACTAGGTGACAGCATGTAATTACTTAAGCTCTCTGGGCCTCAGTTTTCTTGTCTGTAAAATGGGGATAATGATCTCCAGGTCTCGTGAAGATCCGAGTACTTAGCATGGTACCAGGCGTGTACTAATCTATAAATGGTAGCCAGTAGCAACAGCGGCTGCAGCAATACCACTATCAGCCCAGTCATGAGACCTTCTCCCTGTTCTTCTCCCTCTTCCTAGACACTGTTCTTCTAATTAGTTCGAATTATTAGACCTTTACAGGTTTGAGTTTTGTTTGGATGACTGCAACCCCTAACTCTGGCTTAATCTCCAGATTGCAGGGAGCACAGTGAAGATAAGGGAGAAAAAATTAAATGCAAATGATGGAACAGCATGGACATCATAATAATGCTTTATGTTTTTATAGCAAAGATCTTCCAGCTCTTATCTCGTTTATTCCTTCAAAACATTATGATGTATGTAGTTTAGGTATTTATTGGACATTTATCCAATACCCTTTTTTTTTTTTTGAGCAAGGTAACTTTTGGGCATCTGTTGTATGGCAGGACAGCTGTTCTAATCAGCCAACATGGGATTTTTCAAATGACCCTTTGAAATCCAGTGTATTTCTCCATATCCTGGGGCCTTTGTTCTAAACGACTGAACATGTACTTTTAGTAACTAACACAGGTGGGCTTGGTAAACATCTAGTGAAAAGCACTGCCCTACACTAAGAGTTCACATGTTTTTGAACTCTGATTTTTTTCTTAATGGGGCACTCTTAGATGGAACCAATATAAACTGGGTGGAAGCGGGGGCTGCCTTGCTTGAGCAGAGTCTGGGGACCTGAGCTCCACCAGGCACCACCCTGGCCTTCAGCTGCTGTCAGCATCGTGGCTGTGGGTCCACATCTTTATACTTCGAGGGCTCTAGGGAACAGTTTGAAAACCACTGATCTGACTTATTCCAAAGACGAATTTTCTGGTTGCTATGAAAAAGCTACCATTTTTGAGTGCCTATGCAAGTGCCCAACCAATACCCACAATAGTTTTAGTCCTTCCAATAACCACTCCTGGAAGACATTGACTCTGCCATTATTATAGGAGGGGAACCGAAGTTCAAAGAGGTGACTGAGCTCACCGATATCCCACAGCTAATAAACAGAGGATTTGGCTTTTTATTCACTACTGGCTCCAAATCCTAGGTCTCTCCGCCTCAAAATGAATGAGAAAATCTCTAAACTCCTCTCTGGAAATGCGATTTTAAAATTTCAAGATACTTTAAAAAAGAAGAGCACAAAACATTGATCAAAAGAATAAACACGGAGCCAAAATCCAGATAGAGAAGGAGCTAGTAGGACAAACAAAAATAAAATTTGAGCGGAGACCGAGAGATCCGTCTTAACCAGTTAGTCCGTTTTCTCTGGTCAGTGGCTCTTTCTGGATTTATTGTAGTGAGAAGTATCATTTTAGATGTTTCCTTTCTAAGCAGTTTTGCTTGATTTCATCTTTTTCCATGGGAACCCATGTTACTTACTTTCCTGCTCATGGCCATTGGGTCCTGTTTCATTTATAATTAATGATCTACTTTCGGACCTGTTCTGTCCATTTCCTTAATTTTCAGGACTCACAACGTGCAAGGCACTGCACTCAGGGTGCAGAGGCATAATCGCTGCCTCGAAGGCATTTATCATGTTAGAATGAGGGAGACAGGCCAGTATGAGATAGCAAGGAACGCACGCTATGTACGTACGTGAGAAGCACAGAGATTATTACAGGAACGCAGAGGTGGCAGAAGTCACTCTGCTCTGGTCCAGTCCAGACAGGCTTCATGGAGGAAGAGGAGCTTGAACTGAGCCTCCAGGAGAGGGGGAGTTTTGGGTAAGAAGAGAAGACAGGTGAGGATAATTCCAGGTGAAAAAGTAGACAACCATAGGACCACTTGGCTAGAGAAAAGGGCTGTATCTAACAGCACCATTACCTCTTGGCAAGAATGAAGGAACTTTCTACTGACCCTATTTCACTGGGGGAATAATGGGCCCAGTAATAGCACCTCATTTCATAGGGGCTGATCTTGAGTTTTTATGGAAATAATAAACAGTGTCTCACAAAAAGAGAGGAAAGGCCACTTCTACATATAATGTTTCCCCTTGTGTCTGCACGTTGGACCAGGAGTCATGTGGGACAAAATCCTTCTGATGCAGAACTCTGGGACTGAGTTCTGGAGGTAGAAGTCTGAAATCAAGGTGTTGGCAGGGCCATGCTCACTCTGAAAGCTGACAGAGAGAATCCTCCCTCCCTTTTCCTAGCTTCTGGTGGCTTATTGGCAATCCTTGGCAGTCCTTGGTTTTTCGGCTACAGCACTTCAGTCTCTGCCTCTGTTGTCACATGGCCATCCCCCTGTGTGTTTCTCTCATTTCTTTTAAAGACATCAGTCATATTGGACTAAAGGCCCATTTTACTCCTGTATGACATCATCTTAACTAATTACATCTGCGTTGACCTTATTTCCAATAAAGGTCACCTTCTGAGGTACGAGAGGTTAGGGCCTCAACATACCCTTTCGGGGGGACACAAGTCAGCCCAGAACAAGGATGAACAGGACAATTGTGGAGCTCTAGGAGAAGGGTTTTGGCTGAAGAGGAGGATGAAACTAAAAGAGTACTTTCCTCACAAATCTCTGTGAAAGTTTGGGGTTGTAAGGCAATGACTGAACCACAGAGGCTGGGAGAGGAGAGGGAGGAAGGGAAGAGAGGAGGAGAGGGGGATGATCAAGTGGTTAAGAATGCCTGTATAGCAGCACTCAAGAGTGTCATTAGTAAGACTTTGTGACCACAGAACAAGATGGAGACATGACGCAGATCTCCACCCCACGTCACTTCAATCCCCATGCAATAGGGCCCAGCCAAGTGGGAAGAGTATGGAAAGGGTAGACCATTCAATTGGTTGGAAAGAGAATCTCTTAAAGAAGTTAGCTGCCACTTGGGATAAGAGTAACAGACTTCTGCTACCGTTTCTGTTGATGTAATTGGATACTGGTTCAGTCTGAACACAGAAGCCAAGTTGCAAAACCAGCTCATACGGAATGATGTCTTACTGTCAGGGTGTTGGTAAAAAGGGCTTAGTAAGAAAATTATCCTTGATAACTAAAGGCACATGTGTCCTGGTCAAAAATTTCTGTTGAATAAAGAATCTCAACTCGCTTAGGTCATATTATAAGAGCTTTCAGAATAAGTAAGGAGGCTTTGGGGGAAGGTCCCATAATCACTATGCAGACATAAGCCTAAGAAAGACATGCTGCATGTCTCCCTCCCCTGGACACTGAGCAGTTCGAGAAGGCTCTGCTTCCCATCCCCCCACTGGTATTTGGAGTTTGGTGGGTCTTCACTGCCCATCAAATACACAAAATCTGACTTCACTAAAAACAAAGCAGGGTATATACAGAAAGGCAACAACAAGGAGAGAAAATTAAGAAATCACGTTAAAGGTGACATTTTACTTACAAACATAGATACTATTGTCCTCACATTAAGAATACAATAAGAATGAATAGAAAGACAAATCGAACAGAATTAAAAGCCCAGAAAGAGGCACAGGAACACATTTAAGTTATAAAGGTGGTATCTCAAACATATGGGGGAAAGTTGGGCTTCTTAATGAAACGTCTTGGTTATGTTATACTTAACCAATGAATCATTGAACACTACATCAAAAACTAATGATGTACCATACAGTGGCTAACTGAACATAATAAAAACTAAAAAGTAAAATAAAACACGTGTGGATTGAAATACTCTTCTGTGCACCTAGGTAGTGAGTTTATAAAGATGAACAAAACATGGTCCCATGGAGATCTCACTTTCTATAGAGTAAAATATAATTGGAATTTAAAAAAAAACCCAAAAAATAAAAGGTCTTGGGACAACTGAAGAATCACCTGGAAAAACATATAATTGAATCTGTACATCACCAAAAATAACAGGGAAAACTCCAAATGAGTTTAGAGGTATCAGTGTAAAATATAAACCCATTTACTTTTCCAAGAAAATTTGGGTGAATTTCCAACGTGGCAGTTGGAAAACCTTTCTGTGACTCAGGATTCAGAAGAAATAAAGGAAAAGATCCCATCAAAAGAGCCTATAAAAACCTATCCAGGTATAAATACAGTCCTTTTGTGTGGTAAAAATCAAAAGATAAATGACAACCTGGGAGAAGTATTTGCAACTTAACCAATATGGGACTAAGTTCCTAAGAGTTCAAGCACTCCTAAATCATCAACAACAAAAGAAAAACTGATAGAAAAACAGGCAAAATGCATCAGCAGACAATTCACAGGAAAAAAAGGAAATAGCCTTTAAACATATGAAAAAATGTTCAACCACACTTCTCATAAAAGAAATTTGGATTAAAATTATACTGAGATATTTCCCACCTGTTGGACTGGTAAAAAATTGACCAATACATTCAAGTTGAGTGGTCTTGGGGCATCTGGCACTTCACAGATTGTAGATGGGAGTGCAAAATGGTACAACATCCGTGGACAGGAGTCTAGCAACATCTAACAAAATGACATATGCATTTACCTTTTGACCCTCCTCCTCGAAACCTCCCGAAATACACCCGCAACGATACAAAGCAAATTTGCCCAAAGCCATTCATTACAGAATTACTTGTCATAGCAAAGAATTGGAGATGCAAATGTCCATCAGGGACGTTTTGGATAATAAACTAGTATAAGGGACTGGTACACAATGGAGTATTTGGCACCCACATAAAACGAATGAAGAGGAGTACTATGGACGCAGAGTGTTCCCCAAGATACACAGTTAAGTGAGAAAAGGTGCAAAATTGTGATGTGTTCGGCTATATTTGTGTATGAAGTCAGAGGAAATTAGAATATAAAGGTACACATATAAATATATTATTTATGCATTCATGCATGTATGTATGTATATATACTCTGGTTCTTTTGCAGAAAGAAACCCTGGAAGGATAAACCAGAAACTATGGTCACCTACAACAGATGTGGGGAGGGGTCCGGGGTAGAGGAGTGGGGATAGAAGTGCGACATGTCTGAGGAAGCCTTTTTATACGGTTTTGATCCTGAACCATGAAAATGCGTTATACAGTGAGAAGTAAAATGAAGTAAAAAAGAAAAAATTGAATATGTTAATGAGGCCATTTAGACAATCTCAGAATCAGAGAGAATCTATTTTTTTTCTTAGAATTTTTATCATCTTAGAACAGAGGGATTCTTGAGTTGAAAGGGTCCCCACAAAACGATAAGTGGCAGACACCACCTCTGGCCTTCAGCAACCTCTGGAAATATCAGTCAATACGGAGAATGAGAGCTCAGCTCAAGTGCCCCAGGACGGGCACCCTGCCAGCTCTGGAATGGTCTGGAAGGATGGTTGGTAAAGACCACTGACTCCAGAGACGTGGTAAACTGGGTGAAACTGCCGCTTCCCACTTCTTGGGAGAGCAGCTGGATCTCCCTGAGCCTGTTTCCTCATCTGTAAGGGAACCGTGGTAGTGCCTTTCCCACAGGTCCTGTAAGGCTTAAGTAAAATATCGCACAGTGAGACACCCGGTCCACACAAATCAGAAGAAGACATGATGGGGTTGTCAGGGGCCTGTAGCTTAGGGAGGAGTGGGTCTTGGGAAAGAAGTGCACTTTTCTTTATGGTATTTCTAGAAATGTAGGTTCCAGCCCCCCCCAGACTCTGTAAGCAGTGCAGACAGAAGGTTCTCAAAGGGGCAGGGAGAGGCATTTCTGGGAGGCATACTGTGCCGAGTGTGCCCGAGAACACCTGCCCAGGGACCCAGCGTTAAACCCAGTCACTTCTGGCCTCCACTGCCTGCTTCCTTCTTCCTCTGCAGTGCGGTTTCCCTTCCTCTCTGGAATTCTCCAGAAATGACTGGAAAGGAGTTTATTTTATTTATCTTTTTTAAAATAATATTTTTTTATTATGTTAGTCACCATACAGTACATCCCTGGTTTTTGATGTAAAGTTCGATGATTCATTAGTTGCGTATAACACCCAGTGCACCATGCAATACGTGCCCTCCTTACTACCCATCACCAGCCTATCCCATTCCCCCACTCCCCTCCCCTCTGAAGCCCTTAGTTTGTTTCTCAGAGTCCATAGTCTTAATCAAGATAAAAAGCTTCTGCTCAACCAAGGAAACAGTCAAAAAAAACTAAGAGGCAGCCCACGGAATGGGAGAAGATATTTGCAAATGACACTACAGATAAAAGACTGGTATCCAAGATCTACAAAGAACTTCTCAAACTCAATACACAAGAAACAAATAAACAAATCATAAAAAGGGCAGAAGATATGAACAGACACTTTTCCAATGAAGACATACAAATGGCTAACAGACACATGAAAAAATGTTCAACATCATTAGCCAACAGGGAAATTCAAATCAAAACCACACTAAGATACCACCTTACACCAGTTAGAATGGCAAAAATTGACAAGGCAAGAAACAACAATTGTTGGAGAGGATGTGGAGAAAGGGGATCCCTCCTACATTGTTGGTGGGAATGCAAGTTGGTACAGCCACCCTGGAAAACAGTGTGGAGGTCCCTTAAAAAGTTAAAAATTGAGCTACCCTATGATCCAGCCATTGCGCTACTGGGTGTTTACCCCAAAGATACAGACGTAGTGAAGAGAAGGGCCATATGCACCCCAATGTTCATAGCAGCATTGTCCACAATAGCTAAATTGTGGAAGGAGCCGAGATGCACTTCAACAGACGACTGGATTAAGAAGTTGTGGTCCATATATACAATGGAATATTACTCAGCTATCAAAAAGAATGATTTCTCAACATTTGCTGCAACATGGACGGCACTGGAGGAGATAATGCTAAGTGAAATAAGTCAAGCAGAGAAAGACAATCATCATATGGTTTCATTCATCTATGGAACATAAGAACTAGGAAGATCAGTAGGAGAAGAATGGAAAGAAGTTTAGATTCCTTTGTTCTCTTTTGACCTTTGACTAAGAAGAGTGACTCCGTGTCCACAACAGGGGAAGAAAGGAGCTTTGAAAAGTGCCTGCAGAAGATTTTTAAATCTTTGACTTCATTCTGGATGATACTGGGGACCAGATCTGGGACTATTTTTTCATTCATATAATTTTGTCTCAGGAAGAGGCCGAGACACAGAAGTCCCAGTTCCTGGGACTGTCAAAGGTGTCTGCAACCCAGAGACAAAGAATGGCTGGGGATGCCAACGAGAAACACAGGTGGCCCCCTGGTCGTCCCAAGTTGCTGCCCATGGATACTGATTACAGGTGAGACAGTCAGCTTTTGAGTTTGGCTGCTTAAGGAAAAAGAAAATAAAAAACTATAACATTTAGGTAAACTAATCTTTTTTCAAATGTTTTATTTATTTATTTGAAATAGATAGAGAGTGAGAGCAGGAGCGGGGGGGGGGGTTGGAGCAGAGAGAGAGGAAGAAGCAGGCTCCCTGGTGAGCAGGGAGCCGGATGCAGGACTCGATCCCAGGACCCTGGGATCATGACCTGAGCCGAAGGCAGACACTTAACTGACTAAGCCACCCAGGCACCCATAGGTAAATTAATCTTGAACCCAGATTCATTCACTCATTCATTCACTCATTCATTCATTCATCAGATAAACATGTATTGAGTACGTATTACATCAGCTTGTGTTCTAGTTGGGAAGATAGAAACTAGAGAACCTACCTGATTAAGGTACTTGCCATGGGGTCCAGAGGAGAGTTCACAGCAGGAGGGGTGTCAGTTTCTTAGGTTTGGGAGGAGTCTTAGATGTCATCCCACCTTACCCCGCAGTCTGCAGATTGAGACACTGAAACACACAGCAATCCTACCCAAAGCCATACAGCTGATTAAGGGCAGGGCCTAGAATAGGCTCGGGGTCCCCAGCACTATTTCCATCACAATCCGCTCGACAATGCTGGAGTGCCTGAGAGGAGGGAAAAAAAGGCCAGAAAGTACGTATTTATCTGGTACGGTGGAGAAGGTAAGTCGATGACTTCATTTTCTTCCTTAAAATTCTGGAGGAAGAGAATTCTTTGCGGCCAGGTGCTGGGTGGGTAGGGAAAAGCCATTGAATTAATCATTTCATGATTCACTCACAAATATGGGCTTCTTGGGATGACATCCATTAAGATCGTGAAGGAAGGCTTCGGCATGCTTCGCCACGCTAATGAAAGATGAGTCACCTTACTATCTCACATACTGGGCTCCTTTTCAAAATATGTCCCTCTGCATAAAAAGGCCCAGCTATCATGGTTGAACTTGGATTCACTTGGTCTCTATGGCAACCACAGCGCATCCCCACAAGTCACAGGAAAAGGGCACTTGACATCCTGAAGCACAATAGAGAAACCCTTTATATCATAGGCATTCCTCTCCCCGTGAGAGGGGAAGGAGACACCATCAAATACACATTCCAGAGCTGCAGAATAAAAACCTTCCCTGCACCCAGCCTGATTCTCGAATCTGTTGCCAAGTCAAATCATTCATGAATGCCACTGCTTGCGACAACTTCAGACTGCTCTCTGACACGCTCCCCTACCCCCTTACCCCAGCCCAGATGGAAGCGGATGTAGGTACGATGTAGACACGCCAGAAATTGGCTGGACAGCATAAGACAGACGATGCAAATGGGCAGCGGCTTTCACACACGAGGTTTTATTCTTTCACCAAAAAAGTCCGGAGGTAGGTAGCCTAGTGCATATACATCGTAGCTCAACAAAGCCTTTCGGGAAACGAGGCTCGTGCCAGTTAACGGTTCCTCCACCCATCCCTAAGGTGTGACTCTCTGCGGTGTAAAAGCTCTCAGAGCCTCGACCCAGGTGGAAGAGAAGGGAGGGGTGGTGTGAAGGGTGGGTGCCAAGTGCCTTTTCAGGAGGTTTTACCCCAGTTGCCACATGACATTTGCACTGACGTCTCATTAACCAGCACTTAATGACTTGGTCACACCTGGTTGCAGAGGAGGTAGGACAGTACGGTCTTGAGTCCTGAGAGCCTTGTGCCCGTTTCAAAAGCAGGTGCTCTATTACAAGGATAGAGGGGAGCCAGCAGTCCCTGGCATGATGCGTAATATAGGCGCTTGAAGAGCTGCGTGGACGTTTTTCTTTACATCTCAGTCCAAACTATAGCTAAATTTTAGCTCCTAGCTCTGGTTCACAAGCCTGTGGCGTAAAATGGTCTTCATAGGATCATGGGCCAGTGATCTTCAGATTACAGTATGGGTGGGGAGGTTCCGTCTTAGCGTGGAAGCAGCAGGATGATGACGCAGAGGGTTGTTGCCCCTACCCCTGTGGACCGCTGACTGCTGGAGCCCAAGTCTGAGCGTGGGGGCCAGCCATTGATGCGGAGGCTGGGAAAACCAAGACCGTAGGACCTGGGGGCTCAGAAACCCCGGGGGCTCAAGTACATGGAGGTTACATTTGGGTACAGTACCTTCTGCTGGGTTTTTTATGGGATAATCTTGTTTGTTTCTCCCCAGGATTAGAGAGGGTCATATTTTTAGGCACTCTGGGGTTTAAGGCTTCAAGGAAGGAGGACCACAGCAAAACAACGTAGAATATCACTTTTCAGCTCTTAAGGTTCAAAATAGAGTTTCAAACTTCTCGCAGAAATAATCGGTTGTCAGAAAGAGCTTTTGTGTCTCAATGCCTGGCTCCTGGGTATTGAAAACAAATGTTTCTGTCATTGCAACAGATTTGGGGGAAATGCTTCATCCTAAGGACATAAAAGCCACTGGGCTCAGCCCTTGAGTGTTCAGTCTGTCTGGGGACAAGAAGGAAAGCCAGGGAGGAGGAGAACAGAGAAGCAGTGATGGGGGCCTGTGCCCTGCTGACTTTGGCCCAGTCTGCAAAGCAGGGTGCTTTCGAACCCCCAGGTCGATGCGGGCATTTTGTGCCCTGAATTTCCCCTGGGGCTCTGAGTGGGAGTAGACACCTATGATGTCTCCTGCTTCACTTTGATGTACGAGAGGAGACATGACAGCATGGGACAGCTGGCAAGGTGGGCCAGAGGGTCTCATGTAAGGCCCTTGCAGACCCATGGGACACAGGGGCAGCAGTGTTTTCTCAAGGGACTGAGGGACAGGGGACTTGAGGACAATGCATTAAGGACAAGGGGATCCATGCTGCATGAACTCAGGCCGGCAGGCAGAGCCAGCTGACCCCCTCCACCTTCAGTGCCTCACCTCTTGCCTGGAATTTCGATGCACCAGCACCCCTCCCCCCAGCCCAGAGCACAGGTGGGTGGCAAGTTCTGAATTGATGGAGTTTAAAGCAGAAATGACTCTGAGAACTCTGAATTGCCAAGTCAGGTTATTTCTACATCAGGAACCAGCAAACTCAAAACAAAACCCAAGTACAGTGATGACAAAGCAAAGAGCGCTCCGTATTCTGCTCTCCCGAGTTTATGGCCTGAAAAATGTGAACTTGCTACAAAATTATATACCAACCATCTTATTTAAAAAAGTGGGCTTTATTTCATATCACCTGAATGAGATAGTAAGAGAACAATGTTATTTCTGCGAGGGTCTCATGTGAGTGACTTGAGTTACTGAAAGGTTTCTTATAATCTTTATGAATAATTGGGGTTTTTTGGCTAATGGACGAATTTAAGCGAATATTATTTGATCAGGCATTATTCATATTTGTGGGTAAACAATTGGCAGCAACCTCACCGGGCAAGGATCTTCTAAGGGGACACATCTAGCTTATCACGGATCTCCAGAGGAGGTCCTGCCCTGGGCCTCCATGGTCTCCCAGGTGTCCTTAAACCCTTTCAGGTTGATCTCCGAGATGGGCCGTGCTGCTCTGCTCAGTGACAGCTGGAGCTCACATGGTTTTATTTTGCTGTCACAGCATCCCGGGGGGAAAAGCTAGCTACAGCGCTCTAGGTCACCATGCGACAGTGGGGAATGGAGAGTCCTGAGAGGTTCGCTTACGCTAACCACCACGTGGTCCTCTCAGGTGTATTTTGGCATCTCGTGTCTGCATTGAATTTCATTCTCTTGTCACACACACAAAAATATCCTCAAACTATCCGTACATAGCTTAGGTGGGTAAGCAAGGGGTCTTCCCCGCACCTGTGGGCTCCTGCCCCTATCACTTCATTGGGATGCCCTCCATCCGCTGTCTGTGACACTCGGACTCGGCGTGTCACCCCTCTGAACCTCTGTTTTTCTTGAGATATTCATTCTTTGCATGGAAATGTTGTAGGAATGGACGTAAATCTCAGCACCGGGCACACGGTGGGTGCTCATTCGTGTCTCCTTCCTTTCTTGACATCTTTTCTGGACAAGCAGAAGAAGGCTGAGTTTCCTCCTGCCCTAATTCCTATTGGAATCTTCGAGCGGAATTTGCCAAAGGTCTGATATAACCAAGTGACACATTTGGAGGCATCCACGAAACTGTATATTTACACATCCCTTTTTGTTTTTAGGAGAATCTGGATATTTGACTTCTCTTTAGCAGGAATACTGGGGAGCTGTGATTTTTCTCAAAGGGAAAACTGATTTGTCAGATAAGTGTGGCCAAGCTAATTGACATACAAGAGCCCATTGTTTCTACGGTAAGTATTGAATTATGTGAGACAAAGATCAGAACACTGCTTCTAACTTCCCAGTGGATGCTAAAAATAGCCGGGATACTATGGTTTCGTTATCTGGAGCAGGGGTGAGGAGACTTAAAAAAAATCTAGCTGAAGGCCACTCAAAGTCAATCAAGGTCCATTTAAATAAATAGCAACTGAATGTGGTGGGCTTCTACAGAGAAAGAGAAAACAGAGGAATCATTTTCTATACTGGTTATTAAAATAAGGGACGCAGAAATGAAGGTCTATTCAACAAATCCTGCAAAATATAAAACTATATAGTGTGTAAGATTTTGATTATCTGGAACCCTAGAGAAAGAAGCTGATAGCTGACTTTTCTATATAGCTCAGGATTTATATCTTCAAACAATGATTTTTTTTTTTAAAGACTTTAAATGGAAAGCTCTCGAAAATAGATCACATTCTTGCACGGGTTCTTAGAATATGAAGAACAGTTTAACCTCTACCTGATTTGAACTGTCAATTCTTTTTTTTTTTTTAAAGATTTTATTTATTTATTTTGACAGAGAGAGACAACCAGCGAGAGAGGGAACACAAGCAGGGGAGTGGGAGAGGAAGAAGCAGGCTCCCAGCGGAGGAGCCCGATGTGGGACTCAATCCCGGAACGCCAGGATCGCGCCCTGAGCCGAAGGCAGCCGCCTAACGACTGCGCTACCCAGGCGCCCCAGAACTGTCAATTCTTTTTTTTTTTTTTACAGATTTATTTATTTATTTTAGAGAGAGAGAACGAGGGAGGGGGCAGAGGGAGAGAGAGAATCTCCAGCAGACTCTGCGCTGAGTGCAGAGCCTGACTTGAATCTCACAACCCTGAGATCATGACCTGAGTCGAAACCAAGAGTTGGACACTTAACCGACCGAGGCACCCAGGTGCTTCGAGTTGTCAATTCTTATTAATATCAACTATTATACGGTTCTGTGTTAATATAGTGGTGCTCTCAAAATCGGTTGAGGTACATGGGACTGGTTGCCTCCTTATGGGTTCCGGATTTCTGTGTGTTTGTTTGTATCTCCTCTCGCTAGCTGCCGTCACTTCTCACTGCCGTCATATGTCATCTCTAGGACCCTCTTCTCCCTCCTGCTCTCTTTCAGTGATTGCTAAGTCAGATTCAAGTTCCTTGAAGCTATTAGTAAACTAGGAGTAAACTGGTCCTGAATGAACATTTAAGAGACATAAGAGGAAGGGATACGAGGCTTAGTGATTGGACTTTCGAAGATATATTTTATTTAGAGATTTGTGTTTGTTTATTTTTTCACTCTGCACCTTGTTGACCAAACCTTGTTATTCATTGATGTGCAATGCATTAAAGCTCTTCATAAACTATGAGTGCTATACATATCTGAGCTAGTATGCATATCTTCGGGGACTTTTGATGCAACCTCATTTAGTCCACAGCCAGCCAGCCACGCCCCGCTGGCCCTGCACTGATCATCCTTGTCCACATACTGGTGGACAAGTAATTTTTACCATGGGACTGATAAATACAGCAAGGTGGCATGGGTCATCTCGGAATAAAATTACACCTGGTCACGGATTTGATATTTAGGAGTCAGAGTTGGCTAAAGACTACTTTTTGAAATGAGCATGGCAGGGAGGGCTGGTGTCCAGGCTGTCCTGGGCCCTGGGCTTGCCAGATGGTTGCAGCGTGCTTCCTGCCGGAGCTCTGCAGGCATCCGGAGGCACCTGGAGCCCTCGGGCCAGTCTCTTGGCCGCAAGCAGCCTCAGTGGCTTATTCCAGTCTGCTGTACAAATATTATCATTTTCTATGTACGTCTTGGTATGAAAAAATACTGAGAAGTACTGGTGTTAGGTGACTATACCGGATTACAAGGGGGCGTGTTTGGGGATATGGATGGTTTGTGCTTCTCCTGATCTGTGATCTCCCAGCATGCTTTGCTGAGAACGTTCTTGTCCCAGGAAACAGGGTCATCTATGTGACTGGGTAGTCTGAGAGCTCACTCTCACCCAGCCACTGACCCAGTCCTCTCTGAGACACCCCAGCTGGTCCTAACATATGGGAATTTAAAAAAAACTAAATTCATTCATTCAACATGTATTTATTGAACACACTGTACTAAACTCTGGAGACACAAAGGCGGATAACATAGGCCCCCTACCCCAGTGAACTTGACAGGGAGATGGATGTGTACAGAAATAATCACAATGTGATGTGATGAAGGAAAGCCTCACACAATTCCGGCCTGGACACCTGGACACTGTCCAGCCCTTTATCTCGCCACCCAAACATAGCATGGCAACAAGACCCTCAATCTTGCTAAACACCTTCAGGCATGTTCGAGCTCCTGGACCACAGTTCTAGCGGTATAAATGCTTCGTAAGGAATCATGGGTTCTAACATAATATAATTAAAAAAATATTACTTAAAAAAAATAAACAAAAAAAGGAATCATGGGTTCGTTAAGATCCTAATCCTGACATCCCACCTGCCATCCCTCCAGTCCACGTCTCCGGAGGCCCCCACGGTGTCTGACACATTTTGCCACAGCAGGAGAGCAAGTTGAATGCTGGTTCCTATCACGCCACAGTTGTAGGCATGAAGTCAGAGAGAAAGCAGGGCCCTGCAGAGCGGGTTTCCTCCGAGCCAAACACCGAAGGTGGGCTTGTGATCTGTTTTTCCTTTCACTGAAACCGTTTCTTAAGCCTGAAAATTTTCCACTCTGAATTAGCTTGAGATTTTTGTTGAGAAAGGTCCAGGATGGGACAGATTGGCTCAATCGGGCTTAAAAAAAGAAAATTCATAGTCAACCAGCGGAGTGATAATAACTCTTGACCTACAAGAATGGAAGGAAATCAAAGGGGAGGAAAGAAGCCAAACCCAGTGGCGGTAGCACTCTAACTGCCTTGTTTTTGAAAATCCAGGAACATTTTGGGCTTCAAAAGGAAATGCGTTGATGCACGATCTAAAAGTGGGGGTTTCCTTCTTCAGATGATGTGAGATTTCATTTGGAAAAAACTTAAGAGGTCTTTGCCCTCCGAATACCCAAACTCTTTAGGTTTAAGTTGGGGTGTATCCTTTCTATCCTAAAAGCACAACAACTAGCGTTAATGGAGCATTTGCCAGGAAGAGTGCCAACTATGTATATAAATTCTCTCTTATTAATCTGAATTACAGGGCATTAGTGATGAGTCACACTTTATATTGCCTTAGTGTTTCTCACATTTTATTGAATGATAAAAGATTCAAGAGATACAAAAGAAAGAAAAATAGGCTCTTAATGCAGTCTGTGCCATCACTGTTGTCCTGGTGACGATCTGAAGTCCAAGGTCATTTTCACAAACATGAATATGTTTACAAGTAGCTAGAAGTGTGTTTGTCATCCATGCAGACTCGACTTCATACTTTAGGGAACGAGCGATGAACTTGGGTCTCTCAGGTCTAGAAAAATGTCACTAAGGAAGTTTCATGAAGCGAAGATTTTTAGACACTGTGAGCATAATTTTGTGACTTCAGTCAGGAAAGGTTTAGATTGGTGTCTGGAACATCTGTAGTACAGGCACTCTTGGAGTAATAAAAATCCCTTCCACTCAAGCAACTCAAGGGAGTTGTGTTAAAAACAGTAAGGCTCCTCAGAGGCCAGAGAGCAATTGCTGAGCTCTGCCTTTCCTTCCCTGGGGGCAGCCAGCTCACCTGGCCTGCTCTCTGTCCTCCAAACCACACTCCAGCCTTCCTTTGCCTCAGGGCCTTTGCACCTGCTCCACCCTCTGCCTGAAGACTTTGCCACCTCAGCTCTTTTTAAGCCTGGTTATCTTCATTCTCCATGCCTAGCTCCAAAATCTAGATGCTTCTCCTGAGTACCCGATCTAAAGTAGACTCCATAATATAATAAAAAATCATTTAAAAAAATAAAAAATAAAGTAGACTCCTCTCTAAGTTATCACATTTATTCCAACCTATCATTATCTTGTATATTTACTCATTTGTAATCTGACCCCCCCACCTCCGTGCAAGACCCATGACAACAGGGCCTGGGTCCCTCTTTCTCACCGTGTACGCCCACTGCCCAGCACGGTGCTGGGCACATGGTCTTTGCTCAGTGCTTATCTATTGAGTGGATGATGAGTAAATTCATTGGTACATACATGGATAATATTGAATTTAGCTATATTAACAGAACGGGATATTACCAGATAGCCCATAAGCCTTACTGCATTTATATTGTTTATCCGACAAATGTGCCCCCTGTGAACGTAACCTGTGAGTGAGTGGGAGACTGCATGTGAGGGAAAAGATGAACTTGGCCATGAAGAGAGGAAGTAGAAACATGGAGATATTGAATTTGACTCTGAAGAAGTCTAGGGAGAGTCTGTTTGCCTTGAAGAATCTTTAATAAGCCTGAAAACGTCTCATCTATCAAAATCTTGTCACTCATCCCTGTTTCCCACTCCCAATATGACTTCTCCTGAGAAAATAGAAATGTCCACCCACATTCCTGATTGCCTCATGCTTGCCATAAAAATTGGGGTGGGCAAGCAGGGGAGAAACTGCCCTGGAAGGGTGTTTAAAAGTCTCCTCTTAGAGACCCCTGATTCCATGGTTTGTTTTAAGGGGGGCAACTCCTGTCTTAAGTCTTAGGTTTTTGACTATACAAATCTGCAGCTCACACTGAACTCTGTTGGCTACTGGGAAATGAAGCAAAGAGATGTAATGTTAATTTGATGAACAGAGGTGGGAGGATATCTGTAGTGAGTGGCCCAGAATTGCCTGCAGGCTGGGAGAGATTGCCAGAATATGGGCTTCTGGGTGATGGAGAGAAGATTGGAGAAGTCTGAAAGAAGAAAATGAATAATGTCGTCTAGTCCTGAGACCCGGCGGTGCTGAGGTCAAGGTCAGGGATGGAGAGAAGGGACAGGAGCTACAGTTTGGGAAAGTTCTGGGACCTGTGCTGTAAGTCCATTTGTAACAAACTTAGGGATGGGAAACGTTCTATGGCCTAGAGTTGAAAGTGGCCTCAGCCATGTAGGGAGAAAGATGTTGGCGATGCTTAAAGATTCTTGTGTCAACCTATGAGTGAGCTGGCCGCTGACTTCTTGCCACAGAACGGCCCCCTTGAGTATTGGCGGAGCACATTCTTGGGTTACGTTCTCACCAATATAGTCTCCAAAGAGCCAGCCGTCTCTTCTAATGCATCCTAAATACCACTTGAGAGGTACGAGGTCCTGTAGAGATTCAGAGAAGGCTGGGGCTCAGAAAGTCTTCCAGAAAGAGCCGACTCAGGTATATTTGGGCTTTGGTGGAAAGGGAAAGGAAGGCCTTGGGATTGAGGGCAAAACAGCAAGAGCAGAGATCCAGAAGAAGCACCGGAGGGGCAATTGTTAAAGGCTGATGTGAAGACCTGCTCCATGTGGTTGTGAAGAGAGGAAGACGCCAATGGGCCATGGGGGACCATGGAGGGAGGTAGCAATTTCTCCAAGGAGAGGAGAGTAAAAACATAGAGGCTGATGACAAAGGAGACACACTTGAAAAATACCACCTTTATCAAAGAGTGATTGGCTTTCCCTTTTTTTGAGTGAGGTATTCATTAATATATCAGCAGATACATATTGAATTCCCACTATGTTGCCAGGTACTGTCCTTGTTTTGGGGAGAAAGCTGGGGCTACCGTGGACAGAAAAGTCCCCTCCTTCACGGGGAAGATAGAAAGTAAATGAGTAGCAAAGTAAGTCAGAAGGTTGCAAACACTATGGAGGAGAAAAGCCGGGCCAGGGACTGAGGTATCAGGTAGAGTCCGTGGCATGGGAGCCATTTTGTCTTGCAAAAGCAGACAACTCCACTTCCCCAGGTTCCATTCACTCACTCACTCGCTCACTCACTTACTCATTTATTCATTCATTTTGCTCATATTTCTTTTTGCCAGACACTGTTCTAGGCACTGGAGCAGAGCTGTAAACAAGAGAAGCAAATTCCACCCCTCAGGGGAGTTCATGGTCTAGGAAACAAGCAACAGACAAGGAAATAATGTAAGTGTAAGTAGTAGCGATCATTGTGACAGATGAGCAGGTAAGGAGCAAGGGGGGTAATAAGGAGGGACCTGAACAGAGAAGGAGTAAGCCACGTGCTGATGGGTGAAGAGAAAAGCAGGGCAAATGCCCTGAGGAAGGGACCGAGCTTCAAGTGTCACAGAACAGCAAGTTCATGGCTTATGATGTCTTTCCTCTCCTCTCCTCTTTTCTTTCTGTTCTTTTATTTTTTAATTGATCAATTAATTAATTTAGGAGAGAGCAAGCATGAGTTGGGGTGGGGGGAGGAGGAGCAGAGGGAAAGAGAGAATCTCAAGCAGACTCCCCACTGAGTGCAGAGCCAGGCGCAGGGCTCAATCCCATGACCCCGAGATCACGACCTGAGCCAAAACCAGGAGTCAGATGCCCAACGGACTGAGCCACCAGGGTGCCCCACCCTTCTCTTCTTTTAAAGATACTCTGCCTCTCAATAAAGGACCTAAATAAACCAAGGCATCATCTTACTATAAGGGGGAGACAGTGTGACATCAGGGAAAGTGTGACACCACACAACTCGACTGCTTGGGGTCTAGTTAGAAGAACTGCTTATTTTCTCACCTATAAAATAAGGGTTGGGGTTCCATTCTCTTGTTCACATTCATCAACCTTCTGCTTTGTGATGGAAGAGGCAGCAACTCGAATGTTCCTAGGCAGGGAAGGAAGGCGAGACTCTAACCCCTTTCTGGCCGGCTTCCTCTGTGCATTCTGGTTCTTCTTCAATTCTACGACCAGCAGGGGAAAGAATTCCATTGGATCATCTCAAGGCTTGTGCCCTAAAGTCGAAAGCTTTGCTGAGGGACGCCCGGGTGGCTCAGTCAGTTAAGTATCTGCTTTCGGCTCAGGTCATGATCCCAGGGTCCTGGGATCGAGTCCCACATTGGGCTCCTGCTCAGTGGGGAGCCCGTTTCTCCTTCTGCCTGCTGCTCCCCGTCTTGTGCTCTCTTTCTCTTTCTCTCTCTGACAAATAAATAAATAAAATCTTAAAAAAAGAAAAGAACACTTTGCTGATGTATGTGGTGCTTGTCAGTGAAGGCTTTTTGGACACTTGCCTGGTAGCCAGTGGGAGGCTCAGAGGTTCCGAGAGCTGGAAGCTGGGAAGAATCCATCTGGGGTCCTAAGAGGTGACTTGTCCTCAGAGCATACAGAGGGGGCATATTGGTGACAGGCAGAGATCTGTCCATGGCCACGGGCACCATTAGTTGTTGTAATTTCATTCCGTCTCCCCTGAGTCCCCCGACGCTACACACCGCAGTGCAGACCAGGTTTAACCCAGGAGCTCAGTGTGCAACCTTGGTGATGAAGCCACGTCCCGGCTCGCCAGGGCGGGGGACACGGAGCTGTTATGATGGAGAACCTGAGGCTCAGACAGACCGAAGGACTGGCCCAGGGGGGCACCGTGGTGGGGCAAGGACTTGAGCCCGGCTTCTCTGACTTATGACGGAATGTTACAGGAAGATAGTTCTACTGAGAGAGGATGTGGGCAGATTCTAAACTCCCACAGATGGCCTTGCTGCCCAGCGCTGCCCATGGCGGTGACTCTCCTCCTTGACTGCACATTAGAATCACCTGGGGGTCTTCCAAAACTCCTGATGCCAAGTCTCGGGCTGGGCCAATGAGAAGAACAGAATCTCCTCTGGAGGTGAGAACAGACTCTGGAGGTGAGCCCAGACATCAGTATTTTGTGATGGGACAACCAAGATTGAGAACCGCTGTCTAAGGGCAACGTTCCAGCTGTTGAAAATGAAAATGAAAATATAATCTTTGAGGAACTTTCTCCAAAAAAAAAAAAAAAGAAAGAAAGAAAGAAAGAAGAAAAAAACCTGATAATTTGCTACTTTTTCTTTCCCTGGGCACTCTAGAGCAGTCATTTTTCAAGATAAGGACCTGGGTTAAGTGGGTGCAAATGCATGAATAAAATGTGAAATAAATTACTAAGTGAGAAATAAAAGCCATGAATAATGTAAAAGGGGGAAGAGCTGGGAGAACTACGGCGGAAAGCAAAGCCATGAAAATATAAGAAGAGGGACACTTGGGGAAGGCTCTGTGGGTATGAATACAAATGGAGGAAGAGAACTCGTGTGCAAATCCTCTCTTGTTGAGACTTCAGAGCGGAATGTGCCTTTGATACCCGAAGGGTATCAGCTCTTACGAATGATTGACACGGTCCAGCCAGAGGCTGCCAACGCCCCCCAGGAAGGACGGTCACAGCCCCGGGTCTGTGCCGCGTGTCTAGGATGGAGCAGGGATGCTCTCAGCTCCAAGGTGGGGTGTGGGGAGAAGGTGGGGTGTGGGGATCAGAATCCATGGTGGACGGAGAGGAGAGGGGGGCCTTGGTCAGTTTGAAGAGCTCTGGTGGTTGGATGCACTCTTCCCCACTCCCTTCTCTTGCTCTCTCTCCTCCACCCCTCCACTAAGAATTGCGGTGTGACCAGCCCCCTGTAAGCCCAAACAATCCCACACTTTGTGATTAGCACGTGGTTTGCACTGTCCCAGCAGCTACTGGGATAAACGAACAGGAGGTGTGGCAGGTGACACACAGTGACTGAGTTTATTCTTAGTTGCCAATAACCCCTCCCAAAGGGAGGAACCTTGGTTGGTGTCCTTTGATTGACAAACAATAAATTCTCTGAGAAACTTGCTTCGGACAGATTCCCAACCAGCTCAGGCTGTGAGCAAAGGTTTGTAAACTCGCGATATTTTCATCGTACGGTAACCGATTATCTGCTTTAGGGTTTCAGGATAATACATTCTTTCTTAGACACAGTCCACGGAGGAGAGGACTTCACCATGAAAGATTCGTTTGATTGAACTGATGATACCCTATCATCAATTAATGAAGGTTGAAAGCTTCGAGAAGGTACATGCCATTGCCGGATGTTTGGGGGTTAATTGGAAGGCACTGAGTTTCATAAATGACCTCCATGAAATTGTAGTTGAGCTGGGGCAAGACAGGTGCAGATTTGGATGAATTTTATTCTCAGGTACTGCAAGAGAGATGTGTGTGTGGTTTCCTACTCTAACCTCCTTGACCCACAGAAACATCCTTTTTTTTTTTTTTTAAGATTGATTTATTTATTTGAGAAAGAGCACGCATGCAAGTGCGTGATGGTGGGGAGGGCAGGGGCAGAGAGGGAGGGAGAGAGAATCTCAAGCAGACTCCACGCTGAGCACGGAGCCCAACCCGGGGATCCATCCCAGGACCCTAAAATCATGACCTGAGCCAAATTAAGAGGTGGTCACTTAACTGACTGAGCCACCCAGGTGCCCCCATTTTACTCTCTTGACAGCTTCTGTTCCCTCCCCCGTGGTATCTTTCTTTGCTTTATAAAATTGTTGTGGACTGAAATGTGAGTGTCCCACCCCATCAAGTTCATATATTGAAACTCTACTACCGGATTAGGAGGTGGGTCCTTTGGGAGGTAATTAGGGTAAGAGGAGGTCTGGAGACCTCATGAATGGGATTAGCACCCTTATGCGAGCCATGTGAGAGCTTGTTTCTTATCACTGCTCCCCACCCTATGAGAACACAATGAGAAGTCAGCAGTCGGCACCCCGGAAAAAGGCTCTCACCAGAACCTGACCAGGCTGGCACCCCGATCTCAGACTTCCATGTTCCGTAACTGCAAGAAACAAGTTTCCATTGTTTATAAGCCACCCAGTCTATGTTATTTTGTTTTAATGGCCTGAGCGAAGACAGGTATATTTCAGAACGTTCTCAGAGCACTGACTGGGAAGGGAGATATTATTATCAAAGTGTGGCTAAACAGATATCAACACCCTCAATGATTTACTGTGTTACTATGGTTTCCTGAGAGAAGAAAAAAAAAGTTCCAAATTGGCAGATTGGCATAAATGGTGTATAATGAGAGATCCTTTTGATTGCCTAGGATAGCAAATGGGTGCCTTTGATGTGAATGTCTGTAAATGTGCTTTCGACACCTGTGTGTAAATGCATAAGGCAAATATTGTGGTGCCAGGCCCAGCAGAAATTGCCGTAGACACAGAAATTCCCAAACAAACACTTAGCATAACAACTCTACCAAACTAATCATAATGTTCCCATTGAATCATCTAAAATAAGATGAGATCTCTCTTTGCCTGCGCAGAATTAGTCAAGCTCCTTTTCTGCATGATTCCATCCCTGGCAGAAGCTTCCTTTGGGCTTATCACCCACTTATTTAAGCGTGGCCAAGCTGTGTACCCCTTCAGGGAAAGTAATACCTTGTATCTCTTAGAAACATGACAAGCCTAGGAAAGGGGGAAATAGTCACAAGCCGTTTGATTGACAGCTAGGAGGAGAGTAAGTCGCACGCTCAGCATTTGGCTATGACTGATCCTCGGATTCATCCAGAAAAGGCATAGCAAGACACGTGTTTATCGATCCGACGTTCAGAACCCCGAAGCTACCCAACCTAATGTCAAGTCATGCTGTGGGAGTCCCACTGACAGCTGCTGAACAGAGTTTAGCCGTAAGGAGAAACAGGATGGATCTGCAACCTTTTTGCTCAAGGGCCAAACACAGGAAACATTTTAGATTTTGTAGGCCATATGCTCTCCATCAGTTCCATCTACCTGGTTCCATTGTAATGCAAAAGCAGCCCAGGACTCTATGAAAACTATATGTAAAATGGGCGAGGTCATCTTCCAATAAAACTTTATTTACAAAAACAAGCCATGCACCAGGTTTTACTGATGACCATATTTTGCAAAGCCCCTCCCCCTCGTTTATGTTATTGAGAATGAAATGGATACGTGGAAGGTGGATGTGTTCACCAAATTATGGAGTATGATTTTTAGAGACAGTGTAGCATAGTAGTTAAGAGCACAGACCTGAAGCCTGAATTCAGACCACTCACTAGCTGGATGACCTTGAGCAAATTATTGACCCACTCTATGCCTCACCTCATTCACTTATAAAATGAGGATAATAGTAGAACTTACGGCTGTAGTTGGGGTCCGTACCAAAGAAGAGGAGGAAGGACTCAGGTGCGAGTCATTTATTTGAAGGCGAGCCCAAGAAGTACAGGAGTACGAGCAAGTGAAACAGTGCGGGGAGGAACTCAGGTGAGGGCATGAAAGAGTGTGTCATTCTTGAGGCCTCAGGGTGCAATTATGTTCAGCCCTTGGAGGTACTGTGTCGAATGGGGACACCTGCATGTGCTTCCTCATCCGCCTCCTCACAGAACTCTCCACTGTGACCACAGGGGCCATCGGGACGGGCCGAGGGTGCACGAGCAGGGCGGTCCCATGCGCCCCGCTCCCTCCTGGGGTTGTTGCAATGGTGACATGAATTAATATTTGTGAAGCACTTCGGGGAAAAAAATGCCAGGTGTTCAGTAAATGCCATTTAAGTGATTGTCAAGCAGTAGGAAAGAATATATGGCCCAAGGAAAGTTAAATTGTTGAAATTACATATCTCTGAAGGTAATACTGGTTGAACGTTTGGCTAAGTTCCACTGTTTCAAGTGATTCCGAAGAAACGCTTGAAATTTTAGGCTGCACGTGGGTAAGTTACAGGCAATGGCCTCTCCAACTTTGTAAAGTCAAGGCAACAGCATTTACTACCTTCGCTGATGAATCAGGGTGACGCTAGGAAAGCCGGGGATACAGGACATCAAATAAAACTTACACCATACTTAATATATGCATAGTTGTTACAGTGGCATGGTAATTAGGCACAAATGATATGCTGTTTGCATAAATTACTATAATTTGTATTACTTTTTTAAAATTTTAATTCCAGTGTAGTTAACATACAGTATTATGCTAGTTTCAGGTGTACGATATAGTGATTTCACAGTTCTATATATTACTCAGTGCTTATCAGGACAAGTGCGCTCTTAATCCCCTTCACCTATTTCCCCCATCCCCCACCCACCTCCCCTCTGGGAACCATCTGTTTGTTCTCTACAGTTACGAGCCTGTTTTTTGGTTTGTTTCTTTTTTTCCTCCCCTTTGTTCATTTGTTTTGTTTCTTAAATTCCCCATATGAGCGAAATCATATGGTATTTGTCTTTTCCTGACTGCCTTAGTTCACTTAACATTATGCTCTCTAGCTCCATCCACGTCATTGCACGTGTCAAGATTTCATCTGGGATATATGCGCCCCTATGTTTATTGCAGCATTATTTACAATAGCCAAATATGAAAGCAGCCCAAGTGTCTGTTCACAGATGAATGGATAAAGGAGAGGTGGTATCTACACGATGGAATATTGTATTATTTTTATATTACCAAAGACACGTTTTTCTTTTCTCATTCTGTTAATCCTCCAGTACCTGGGAAACTGACAATTTTTGCTAATATGGTTTAATCATCGTGACCACCTGTGTTCAAGGATAAAGGCCTTGAATTGAATCCCACATAGTTTGGGCTTCCCTTGCTTACAAACTTTCTGATCTCAATTCCATTCATTCTCACCCCATCAGATGTCTCCCACATGCTGCCGTCCCTCCCCCCTCCCTTCTCCATGGAGTTTTAAAGCAGGCACACATATTTCCCCTTCCCTTTTCCTGAGTGTTCTGGCTGCTCATAGGATCTGTCTGGGGGAGGAGCACAGCCTTATTACCATACTGCAGCAGGCTGGGGAGGAGGATTCCTGGCCAAGAGTGCCTGGGAGAGGATAGGAAGCACAGTGGAAATGAGCCGTGCCTCTTTAACATCTGGAGTCCAGGTAGGTTGGAGGTGAAGGGCTGGTTTTCATAGGAAGTATGGGCAATGAAAAGACAGTGCCTACAAAAGTTGCTTCTTATTTCCAGAATTCATCAACAAAAGCTTGGACGATCTTTGGCATGGCTCAGAAGCTGTCAGAATAAGCCTTCAACCACATCCGGGGACTAGAGGAATAATCTTGAATGGAAAGAGGAGGAAACAACTATGCCTCCGATATAACCTCACCAGACATCCATGTAACTGAAGTAAAATAATCTTCAGAGACATTTCTAGACAATAACATGCATCTTTGTCAAAATGCTTTTGGCTGCAGGGTGCCTGGGTGACTCAGATGGTTAAGCTTCTGCTTTTGGCTCAGGTCATGATCCCAGGGTCCTGGGATCGAGCCCCGCATTGGGCTCCCAGCTCAGTGGGGAGGCTGCTTCTCCCTCTCCCTCTATTATTCCCCCTGCTTGTGCTCTCTCGCTCTGTCAAATAAATAAATAAATAAATAAAATCTTTAAAAAAAAATGCTTTTGGCTGCAAACCGAGACAAAACCAACTGAAAGTTGGAAAGTTAGTATTCTGCAAAAGAAAACATCCAAGATTGCTAAATTCACTGGTTCAAAAATGGTCATCAAGGATCTAGATCCTAGTCTGCCAACCTGGATGTATCATCCCCGCCCCTGGGCTACTTCGCCCCATGGTTGAAGATGGGTGCGGCCTTTTCACACATCACACATGGACATAACCATATACAGAGGAAGGAAACCGTGTCTTCATGAATGTCTCTTTTCACGTGATGAAACCTTTCCCAGAAGTCCCCCAGAAGATTTTCTTTCCCAACTCATTGGTCACAATGGACCACAGCTCAGTCTTAATCCACAGAGAAGTAGGACCATCATGGTTGATTTAGGTGGGTTACGATTTGCCCCTGGAACTGGGCCAGGGTTGGGATCAGCCTTCTCTGATTCACATGAAAGAAGAGTAGATTCCAAACCAAATTTGGAGCTCTGCCAATAGGGAAGAGGCAGATGGAACATTGCCTGACAACCAATGGTAGGATTTTAGAGATATCGCCCACCTCACGCTCTCTTACTTCCCCCATCCTTTCCTGTCTTTCTGCAGATAGCTAACAGTCCTTTAGATGACAAGAGGTGTTTTTTCCTACCATTTCACATGAAAAGCACAAAAATATAAATGTGGCAGGAAAAAGAGTATGAGTTGGATGATTTTCTCTTAAATTGAAAAAGAGTGGTATGCAATTTTCACCCTTTTTGGGAAAAGGAAGGATATTAAAAACCAGAAATGGAGTAGTACTGATGAGGTTGGCACAACTCTTTGCATGCATATATTTTAAAGTACTTAACCTTGTTTCATGGTTATTTAAGTACTTATGTCTCCCCCACTCTCTGAGCCCGTTGTAGTCAGGAGACTACGATTCTTCATTGTATCCCCAGCAAGCAGCACAGGCTGGCACGTACTTCCTGTCTTGACAAACTGCTCATGTGCCCACATTGGTAGAAAGTATCATGAGGAACCCTCAGCCCCGTCACGCATCCCAGACATTAAGTCGGGCTCATCCCAGTCTCCATGGTTCCACTCCATGCTAATTTGGTACCTTTCCTTGGTCCCAGTTCTTGATGACATTTTTTTTAAGAGGATACATCCGAATTTAATGGCCCTGCCCCACACCTAAACCTGCCCCTTAAACTTGAGTTATTGCTTCCTTCATTTGTGAGCTAACAGCCTCCCTTCATTCTTCTCATTTCTAACTCCCCAACCAGCACCAAGTCCCAGAAGATGTCTCTCCACTTTATCTTTAACCATCATGGGCTATAGATTCGTTTAATAGCTGTTGACTGTTGTTATACTACTCTGGTTTCTGCTTTTATTTGAATTGGTCATTCCCTCTCGTACCTTCTTTTTTAGGTTCACATTTCCTGCTTTCTCCATCAATCTCCTTTCCTGAGACTCATAATCCCCATTGTTCTGTGTCTGCCCGTCGCCATTTTATCCATTATGAAGAAGTATCCACCAAACGCGCATTTCCATCAACGTGTTAGAGATAACTTATGGGTGCACAAATAAAAAAGGGACAATGCAGTATTGACAAAAGTCTCATACAAATGGCCAGTTTGTATGTACCCTATTCCGCCCCCCTTGCCCCTGTCTCATCACCCCTTCGGTGCATATAAACCAGGAGCTGCAACATGCGTAAATCCAGTAGGTGCTTGAAGAAGCCTGCCAGGTAGAACCCTAATGTTCTTTTCCCTTCTCCAGCAGATCCTGTTTTGTTCCCATGCAAAAGGGCGCTGATACGTATATAACTTAAAAGGGTTTATAAAGTCCACAGAGGAATCTGACATCCAAATTAAAGTTGTATCCTTAGCTCACCTCACTGTGCAAAAACATTGCAAACTCTTCAGTGACGCTAATTCCCATCTGGCCACCTCCACAATAGCTAACCGCAGCAGGGGAAATTAGGGAAATGAATTCCAGGCATGCCTTAGGATTTATTTTCTGTGTGAGTTTAAGCGAAAGCTTTCGCTTTCAATATATATTTGATTTTCAAAATAGGCTGCAGAGAAACAAAGCGAATATAACTGTTCTTTATGGTATGATAATCTCAGGCTTCTTGGGAGTCTGCTGTGGTTTTTGTTGGTTCAGGAGGTTGGGTTATATTTAGCAAATTTTCTTTAATAGCGTATACATGTGTTGTGTTTCTGTTGCAGGTCCTTCTTTACTCCATTGTGGAGATCAATGTATCAGCAGGGAATGCTTATACCCCGTGGTGCATGCTTTCTATTCTGGAACCAAAGAGAACAAGATGGTCAGAGATAAGGCGTGAGAGCAGATTTAAGGGCGTGGAAACCAGTGGTAGGAACATGAGTTTATGGGCACACTTCGTACCGGTCCCTAAGGGAGTAATTACAGGCAGACTTTGAAGTTGCTTGACAACCAGCAGTATCATCGATTTTTATAACCACAGCAGTATCTGTGCTAGATTTGCCTAATGCAGGGCTGGGCACAGAAAGATGTACCATACCCACTTGTTGCACTGAGCAGAAGCTTAAGGAGAAAGACCGACGAAGCTTAGTGCATATAGGAGAGGAGGGAGCCTCTAACCCCTTTTCAGAAATGAATTAAATCTTAGTGTTCTGTCTTCTATCCTCTTTAGAGTTTGAAGTCAATTTTCCAAAGATCAGGGCTTAAAGGGGAAGGAGTGGGTTGGGGAAGAAGATTAAGGGAGGGGTTATGAAGATAATAGCTCACATTTGCTGGGAACTTACTACAGACTGAATCCTATGACGATGCTTTACTAGGACTTCAGGGGAATAAAATGAAACTCTGGACCCATAAACTTTTAACTAACCCTGTTCTTTAATTACAAAATTAATTTCTCATGTGTCTTTATTGTGTCCCACTCTACCCTGGAATTTTAATATAAAACAAAAGCATTTTAACTTGCTCTTATACTTAAAAACTCACGATGAAACAACAGTGAAGGATTTCATTACACCAATGGACTGTGGATGTAGCCAGACTGATGTTGATTTATAAAGCAAAATAAATTGGTCAGCCCAATTTTAGCCTGGTCTTGGACATGAATCATAGCAGTGCTGAAAATGAGTTATTCCAACTAGCTCCTGCCATTCTCCTCAGTGGCAGGGAGAAGTAGTGTGCATGGGGCTGAACAGCAAATAGGGACTTGCTCACTCATTCGACAAATATTTACCGGGTCTTACTAAGCACCATGCAGTATGCTAAGCACAGAGGATACAACATGAATAAAACTAACTCCCTTCTCCCAGGCAGCCCACGTCTAGAGGAGAACACAGGTCTATAAACAAATAATGTCAATGCAGGGTGAAACATTTTTAAATAGAGGACTTCTCAGGTATAAGAAGCATATCAGGGGAGCATTAAATCTGGACTTTGAGAGGAAAGGAAGGGAGGGGCATCTATAGTAAAGACCCGAAGCCTGAGGTAGCAGGAAGCCAGGAGCAGGGGCAGGAACATTCCCAGGCCCCAAGGTCATGGCGGTAGCAGGAAGGAACAAAAACAATGGCGGAGTCACACGGTGAGATGGGATGTTGATGTGGGCATTCGGGCCATGTTCCTAAGGGCGATATGACAATAGCC
The DNA here is from genome assembly GCF_024610735.1 of Ursus americanus. NCBI lineage: Eukaryota > Metazoa > Chordata > Mammalia > Carnivora > Ursidae > Ursus > Ursus americanus. The sequence goes on from NC_142158.1 coordinate 19,482,178, forward strand.
ATTAATCCAAGTGGTATAAATAATTGAAAAGACTTGCTGAAGGAACTAGGGCATTGGGCCTCTGAAATGTGTCCCCTGTGGTCTCTGGCATGAATCTCACTACTTCAAGCTCACGACATGCACGTGATTGATTATGTGAATCAAATAAAATGCACGTTAAACCTACCATGTAATGATCTGTGCCCAAGTATACAAGTGTGGGCCTGTGTACAATTGAGCTGCTTGGGGACTGAGCAGAAATAACTATAATCAATAGTCCTTGAGTTAAACCAATTTTCTTCTCTCTTCCTACTCTGTTAGCTCCTAAATATCTACAATCAATGAAATGTCATCAACCGTCCCACACCTCATGCTCAAGCGATTATATGCAGATTAATACCCCAAACCCCAGTATCTTATTTCCTAGAACTGTGGTTCTTCCCATCACGTCACATGCTCCGTGTTGAAATAACTTACATGTGAGTGAATCTAAAAGTGGAGTATTGTGCGGTCAAACAACAACAGCCTAATACGGTGGAAAGTGGACAGATTTGGGAATTTTCATTGCTTCGGGAAGCAGCGTTTTTATGTTGAAACATGGGGAATAACCACATTGGAAAAGGCTTCTCAGGAAAAGCCAGACAGCATCCTGATGCACAGAAACAGAAGGGCTGCTGTGGTCATGAATGGGCCTTTTGTGCAGTCCTTCTATACCAGGCTTTCTCTTTTCTTTTAATGGGGGCTTTTGTGCTAAAGGGGAGTTGTACCTTCAGCAATGGAATAAATTGTGCTGTTGATACAATTACGGGCAAGAAAAAAATAATCCATAGAAATGCAATTGGTGAAGGCATTATTTCAAAGATGGCAATCCCTACAATTGCAAAAACAGAAAAATAAATCCTTGGAATTTGCATGTCGACTGATACACGTAGGATTTGGCTGATAGGAGCTACCTGGGGGTGGGGGGAGGGCAAGCTGAGGGTGGGCGGATGAATTAGCCCTAGACAGATGGCAGAAGCACGTAGACCAGGACAGGCTTTCTTCCCCCACGGGGAGTGATGAGTTTCATGCTTCTCCTACTGGTCGGGGAGGGCAGAGGATGCGTTGTTAGCAGTAGAAGAACACAAGAGTTGAATCTGAATATTTTTTCATGTTTGCTGTGTGTCTCCCCACCTCTGGCAAGACAGTGTTCTCAACATTTCATCCCTTTGGCTTCTTTCATCCCCTGGTGATCTGAAGTTATGCTATGAACGGCAACCAACGGCAGCAAGAGAAACTCTTTCTTGTCTTTTTGATCCTTTTGGCTCTAAGCATCCCTTGAGTGCTTGTTGGAAGTGCAGAATCTCAAGCCCTACCCAGAACAAATGAATCTAACAAATTTCTTCTAAAGAAACCAGGCAGTTCCTAGGCCGTGGATGAGCCCCTTGAAAGACCCGTTAGCAGCTTGTATGACTCTAAGAAGCCGCTGTTCCTGTCACCCCCCAGAATGGAGCCCGGAATGAAGTCTTCGCAACCTGCCAGATGGAGCCAGGACCCTGGGAGGAGAGAAGTGAGTCAGAAAGGGGGAAATGGAGGCAAAGGAACAGTAGGGCCTTCCAGGAGCTCGCTGAGGCCGACTCTGAATGAACTAGAGGTGAGTCGGTGCGATGGGTCACGACTTGAGCCATTCTCTGGACTTTTCTTTATTTGCAATCAGCCTCTTGTAGAAATGCATTGCCTATGTATGCGCCGTTTTGTTGTTATGAGGCATGACAACTCCTGAGTTCATCTTTGAAATAACCAATTTAGGCTCTTTTTTAAAAAAAAAAATGGTAGTTTGGCAGTAAGAACCCATATTTTGCTGACTCTTGCTGCTTCCCACTGCTGCAAGGCCCAAGCCCTCTATAATGTTTGCTCCAAAATTACCTGACAGCGTTTCCCAAAGGAGCTGCACATGTGCTCCCAAACTGTTACCCTGTGGCATCTGTAGGACCTTGTGGCCTCTCCTGGGTGGAGCCACTTTTCCCAGGGAGAGTTGTGTATGTCAAACATGGCTACCACTTCTGTTGGACCCCTCCACCACCATTGCTCAAGAGCTAAGCCCCTTGAGGAACAGGAACCGGGGGAAGGGGGCATACACTGTGTTGGAGAGTTACCAAGGCCCCTCACCATGATGTGTTATAAAATTTTTAGTTTTTACCCCAAATCTATCCCTTCCTAAGATTCAGACCACCTCCATTGGACCCAGCCTGGGGAGATCCCTCTTACATGGAAACTTCGTAGGTGGTCAAATTTATTGGGTTAGATTGAGTTCATGAGTTCTTTCTTTAGTCCCGAGTGCAAACAGACTTCCAATGGCACCTCTCCACCAATCCATCATAAACGCCGAGACATTTCTTAATCCTGGTGATTCAACAAAGCTGAAGTTGAGATTCCCATTACCTACAAACTATACTAGAGAAGAATTCTTTCCACAGCATGGATTCAGCTCTCTTAATTGAAGTGTTTTTAAGATGTGCTAAAAATTTTTAAAGGCATCAGGGAATTTCCAAGAGCTTCCCATTGCTGTGACACCAGAAGCCACTCTTACACCACAATCTTCTCCCTACGCACCCTCTTCCTTCCCAGCCCCGGGTGCAGGGTCTCAGTGGGTTTCCCTCTCTTCCTACTGGAGGCCAGTGGCCGCTCTATCCCTGCATGTTCTCTTTTTCCCAAGACTGACCCCCAGAAGGGAAGTTGTTTGCACAAATATTCCAAGTTTTTGCTGTACCCGATGACTAGTGCACAGGCTGTGCACATTGTAAGAGTTTTGTCGTTAATCCCTTTAGGAAACAAACCTGTGGAAAAAAAAACTAAAAACACAAGGAAGTTCTAAGTTACAGTATCTTACAGTGTTCTGATTACTTTCCCACCTGGATGATAAGATCGTAAAAATAATAATAATAATAACAGATTTATTGAGCTCTTATGCATGCCAATTTCTCATGAGCCTTTTCTAAATGAAACGTCACAGTTGAAGCAAAGCAGAAAAACCGAGGTTCATACAGATGAACATCTGCGCCTAACCTCACCCAACTGGTCAGCGGCAGGTGCACGGTTGGGTTGTTACCCCTCCCACTGTAATGCTTGTGTACTTTCTGTCTTCCTTCTCATTCACTTCAAAATGGCATCTGGACACTCCCGTAGAAACTCCTGTTTCTATTCCTGAGAGTTGTACTCAACCAAAATTTTCACCATCCCCTGGCACCCCCATCAACTCTAGTGAGAGATCTCTACCAGGAACCAACAGTAGCCTCCCATGAGATGTTGATACATCTTTCATTTAAAAAGAAAAAAAAGACATCTGTGTTAAATATTTTTGGAAAGCACTGAGTTAAACAAAGTCTGAGAGATTTCCTTTCTGATGGCAACTATTGTATATACAGATAGCCGTTGAAACCATGTTTTGTTTTTCTTCCTGAAGCCTTGCTAACACTGCAGGGTACCAGTGACCCATCGAGCCATGCAGCTCAAGCTTTAAGATGCAGATACAAGCACCTGGGAGCTTGTTAAAGGGAAGATTCTGGCTCGGTGGGTCTGGGATAGGGCTGAGATTCTGCCTTTTAACAAGTGCCCAGATGCTGCTGATGCTGCTGGTCTGAGGACCGGCTTTGACAAGTGAGGCCACAGAATACAGTTTGCTTGGTGCTGCTCATAGAAGACATGCCATCAAGAGGCACCTCCATCACGAGATAGAACTGAGTAAGAACAATAGGTATTCCCTTGTTTCAAAGGGGCACTTCACATCTTTGCGGTCCTCCATCCTCCTCCTCACTCCTCCCTTTGGATAACTCTCCACTGCCCCTCTGTTATTGTTTAGAAGAGATACCTGAATACAGGTACCGAGGACGCCAAGCATAACCATGGTTGACATTTTCACCATGGACTTCAAATGAGCCTGCTGGGTTAGTGGCCCCCTTTTAAGAACGTCATCAGCTTGGATGGGCTGCCCCAGACCACAGCTCCCAGCGTATGGGGTCCTGCCCCATCCTCCTGAGGGTAGCTGGAGCCCTCTTGAGAACCAGCACATGGCTGCTTCCTTTTTATTCCAGGCCCACCTGGTCAGCTGGACTTCGCCGAAGCAGATTTCCCTTCAGAACCAGCTACGAGCACAATATAATTTTGTGGGCAAGGAGAACCCTCACTTGATTCTCTCCACCTCCCCCACCACACTTTCCTCTATTACTTCCCCCTCCTATTTGCTGATCTTGTATGCAGGCCATGGAAGAACCAGACAAAGTACTCATTTCTGGTCCAGTGAAACAGTTTTCCAGAAATGGGATATTGATGTCTTCTGACACGTGTGTTCTTACAGACTCTGCTTTTGGGGAGACCCAATTTAGATATGATTTCTCATCTGCTAACCTCCCAGTGAGCTCTGAGTAAGCTTGGAGTGAAAGAGAACAAGTTAGCCTGCAGGCCTGGCGTCATCTCTGCTCCTGCTCTAGCCCTGAACCGCTCTGTGGCCATGGCCGCGTCACTGAACATCTTTGAGACTCACTGTCCCATCCGTCATCAGGAGCAGTGATTCCTACCTTGCAGGGTGGGTACCTGTGTAACCAAAGAGCCTGGCACAGAGTGACATGTTATCCAGCTGCTGTGGTCATGCTTTTGCTTTGACTACATTTTCAATGGCTTATATTCAACTAGGAAGCCGTCCCCGGGCTCCTCTTTTACTATCAAGAACATGTGAATTTCTGGTGGCCTGGCAGACGTGGGCTGTGAGAACAATCTGAGTGTGACCTCTGTCACCCCCACTGATCACCAGGATCAATGGGGCTCATCTGGTTGGCTTCCCTCTCATGCCTCCTTGAGACCATTCCTACCTGTGAAGAGAAGGCAACAAGGGAAACTGAGGGCCTTGCCCTGGCTGTCCCCTATTGACCCTTCCATATCCTCTTCCCTGTGTGTCATCTGTCCTCCCTTGCCTGCCTGGCTTTTGGATGTTGGGGCTGCCACTATCCGCTTCCCACAGGCACCATCTTCCCACCTTCTTCCCTGTGGCCCAGGTACCACTAACACACCAGACAGACACAGGTACACACACACACACACACACCACACACACTACACTCACACATATATACACCACACCACACACATACTCTCCCATGCACCACACACACACTACACTCACACATACAGAAACACACATTTATACACCCCACACGCACTCTCTCACATACATACACATATATTCCACACTCACACATACAGATATACACATGTATACACCACGTCACACACACACTCTTACACACACATGCACCACACCACACACACATACTCACACACACATATATACACCACACACACACACACTCTCACATGCACCACACACACTACACTCACACATACAGATACGCACATGTATACACCACACACACACTCTCACACACACAAATATACACCATATCACACACACACACTCTCTCTCACATACACCACATAGACACACACATATACACCACACCACACACATACACTCTTACAAGCACCACACACTACACTTATAGACACACACATGTATACACTGCACCACACACACACCCTGTCATGCACACACACATATACACAACGTCACACACACGCTGTCTTTCACACACACATATATACACCACACGCACACCACACTCACACATACACACACGTATATACCACACCACACACATACTATCTCACACACACACACACACACACTACACCGCACAACACATGCACTCTCTCTCACTCACACACCACACACACATCACACTTACACATACAGACTACATGTGTGTACACCACACCACACACACCCTCACACACACGTGCACACCACACAACCTGTAGGCACTCTCTCACATACACCACACTCACACATACCAACACACACATATACACCATGCCACACACAGATATATGCACATACCACCCTCACCACACTCACACAAGCTACACAGACACACGCACAAACCACACTCACAAAACAACATGCACACATACACACACAAAATTGCCTGCCACTGGTGCTGTTGTCCTCCTTTGATTCTTAGCAGGTAACCAGGGAAATTTGAACGTAATGTTTCAGAAAGCTCATAAATAACAGTAATGTAGTTTTCTCCGAGTTGCAAATCCCAATGTCCAAATCTCCTATCAGAACTTTGAAGAAAAATAATCAATCTTATGATCAAATATAAAAGAAATGCATTTACTTAGAAAGGCTAGCTCCAGGCTCAGAAGAGATCCACATATGAACGTGTGGAGAATAATGTTACATTATGGAGTATTCCCTCCCCCAGTCTCAGGGCTGCTCTCCGAACCTCTCCACCTTCTCTCTGGCTTCTGTTTAGCTCTGTCACTGGGCAGAGAAAACGTTGATTCTCTGTCTACACATAATGTGTCCCAAGTCCCTCCACCATCTCCACACAAGAAGGGCAGGAGAAAACTCAGGAGAAAACGTGGAGCTTATTTCATTTAAGTTATGCCACTCAGAATCTGAAGCCTGGGGTTTGAGGTCCCGATCTGCTGTGTACCAGCTGGGAGATGTGGGAAAACTGCTTACTCTCTCTAAGCCTCAGTTTACTCATCCAGCAAAGGGGGATAACAGTACTTCCTTGACAGAATTTTTGTGAAGAAAAAAATAAAATAATATTTCTAAAAGTACTTAAAGTACTTGAATAGTGCTTAACGCAGTGATGTTATTTACAAAAGTCACTTGGCATCTCTAAGCCGTTGTATATATGTCCATAGGTACACACTTACTTATATATAAAAAACTTGCATTTATCTTTTATATAAATAAATATATATACAAAATGTACATATAAAACTAATTTTTCACACACTCTGATTTCTCTACGGTGCTAAGTCTACCATCTCATAATCACCCACACTTTGTAAGGCATAAAATAAATAACAGCATTTTATTTCAACTAAAAATTTGCTTTTCATAACTGGAAACTGAATAATGCTGAAATGAGAAATTTGGGATATATTGCTTGGATCATTCGATTCTCAAATATAATAAAACCCTTCTTTTTAAAAAATACCCTTCAACGAATGGCACTAGAAAAAAAAAGTCTGCAGCTAAAAGAGATTTCTGCTCCTAAACGCTTTTCCAATCGGATCAACTAACAGATTATATTAAAATAGGTGTTGTGTGAATAAATCAGAAATTGTACAAAGATCAGCACCTTTTTGTCTTAGTTTCCATAATCAGATTATTACTTGAGCTTCATTTAATCGTAAGAAATTTTCTCTCCCCCGGTTTAAGTGCAAGCACAAACATCTGTTTTCTTTGTTTGTTTCCTCTTGGGTACCCCGTGGAAGTAATATCAAAGGGATATAAAGTTCACCCTTTCTGCCATCCCTGGTCTTATGTTATAGTCTGATAGACAGAGGCATACATTTCTTAGCTCTGAGAATACTGAACTTAATAGCCAAGAGTCAATTATAAATATTTCATTAGAGTTCTAAGAGGAAAGATCTCAATTCAGAATCGGTGATTTGGCTTTAGAATTAAGTGGAAGGAGGGACGCCTGGGTGGCTGAGTTGGTTAAGCCTCTGCCTTCGGCTCAAGTCATGATCCCAGGATTCTGGGATCGAGCCCCGTGTCTGGTTCCCTGTTCGATGGGGAGCCTGCTTCTCCCTCTCCCTCTCTCTGCTGCTCCCCCCAGCTTGTGCTCTCTCTGTCTGTATCAAATAAATAAAATCTTTAAAATTAAGTGGAAGGAGAACGTGTGTTTGGCTGCTCACTCTTGATGAGCTGCCCACACCCTGCTTTGTTGGGGTTCCTACACTTTCCTAGGAGCAAAACACCCCTAGATCCCTGCGCAGCTAAGAGA